>NC_133387.1:113765352-116265352 GCF_047511655.1 Castor canadensis
TAAAATTAAAATTAATGCTGGGATAGCTCAAATCTTGGAGGCTCTTATGATGGAGTACACTTTTAGTATTTGAGGTGGACATGATTTGCATACATTATATGATTTTACACATGATGTATGATACATACAGAGTATTCACCACCCACAGAGTGCAACAAGGCCAAGACCTAATGTAACATCGTGTCCTGAGACCACTTTGGAGACAAAATGGGGTGTTAATTGAGAACTGGTGAGCTTGTGATAAAGTCTGGAGTTTAGTAAAAAGAAATATAATAATCATACTGTGAAAGTACCTTGTCCCATCTTCATGTAAAGATGCTGAAGTGATAATATTTAGATATGGGACTTCCTGCAGGAAATTAGTCCAAGAGACATGTGGTCACATAGATGGAATTAGTGTCTCTCTATCTCGGCTTCACAAAGTGATTAGATCTCTGGTCACTATCCTGCAATTAAAGGACCCAGTTAACATCTCTTCTGCAATGGAAGGGTGCAGAAATCAGACAATGTTGGAAACAGGGACCACACCCTCACCAGACAACACATTGACCATTGCCTTGTTGTTGGACATATAGGTTCTTGGACACTTCTGCAAATGTGCATTATTTGTATGTTGCCCAGTCTGGGGTATTTTATAATACCAGCAATGTTGGAGTGAGTAATGGACTAAGACTCCCCTAAGTTTCTTCTCTGCACTAGTCACATTCTCATCATTGGAGGGTGATTGGCAAATATCATCATCCAAGTTCCTCAAGGGGCCACATCAGAGATCTACTGGATCCAGTTTTGAGGAGAGTGGGCCAGGTAGAGGTGATGGATTTTTAAGATCAAAATTCTTGTACATGTACATAAAATTATCATGTACTTCCACAAAAGGACAAAGACTGACATAATACTGCAGTGGACTCTTGTGAATATTCACAAATTTCAATACAATGAAGGATTGATAAACTATTGAGATATGCAAAATACCCAACAAGGAAGAAAAACATGATGAGAAATCATATTTTTTGACAGTGTAACTCAAGATGGCCTCAAAATTGAGCCAAATACCTTACTATGCTATTAACTAGGATTAGAGTTGAACATCAGCACAGGTGGCAGGTATATCATATTTTTTCTATGCTATCATTAATGTCAAGCTGCCCCAGCACTCTCACATCTGCTCTGGTTCTTGACATCTTTGAGAATTCTACCTTGAGACTGATATATAGCAGGAGGTCCTGCAGATAGATTCTCCCTCTGTTCATAAAACCAGCCCAGCCCTGACCCTGCACTTGAGGGAAAAAAACCTGCTCTAGATTCCCAGCTGATCCCACTCAATGATCAGCACTGAATACAGACCACTCTGCCTGGACTTGGGGCTGAGCTGGGTTTTCCTTGTGACTATTTTAAAAGGTGATTTGTGTAGAAAAAGGATACTAAGTGTATGTGTGAAGACATGAGTGAGTGGAACAGTTGGTATGTATGACAATTTCCTGACCAGGATTCTCTGTCAGTGCAAGTGTCCAATGTGAAGTACTGCCAGTGGAGTCTGGGGGAGGCTTGGTGCAGCCTGCAGGTCCCTGAGTCTATCCTGTTCAGCCTCTGGATTCATCTTCAGCAATTACCTCATGAAGTGAGTTCGACAGGCTCCAGGGTAGGGGCTGTGGTGGGTTGCATGCATTAGAAACAAAACTAATAGTCGCATCACAGAATAAAATGTATCTTTTCATCATCTCCAGAGATGACAAGAACATGCTGTATCTGCAAATAAGCATCTAGAGAGCTGAGTACACAGCCATGTATTACTGTTGAAGACACATTGTGGGGACATCAGTGTGAGCCCTCAGCCAAACCTCCCTGGAGGGATGCTCAGGACCAGCAGGTGGTGTTCACGACACATAGAGTTCTGGTTCAGCCTCAGGAGCAGGTGCAGGCCCTCTACTGCAAAGAAAGGAGGGGATGAAGCAAGGAAAACCCAGCTCAGCCCCAAGTCCAGGCAGAGTGGTCTGTATTCAGTGTTGATCATGGAGTGGGATCAGCTGGGAATTTAGAGCAGGCTTTTTTCCCTCAAGTGCAGGGTCAGGGCTGGGCTGGTTTTATGAACAGAGGGAGAATCTATCTGCAGGACCTCCTGCTATATATCAGTCTCAAGGTAGAATTCTCAAAGATGTCAAGAACCAGAGCAGATGTGAGAGTGCTGGGGCAGCTTGACATTAATGATAGCATAGAAAAAATATGATATACCTGCCATCTGTGCTGATGTTCGCCCCTCCTCCTGACTCACCAATGTTCGCTCCTGTTGAGGAACAAGTAGGTCAGGAAGCTCCACTTTAGCCATGGCTTTTAAAGATACCAGGAAAACCCCCGTGGAGCCGGAGGTGGCAATTCACTGAATTCAAATCACCCTCACCAGCAGCAATGTGAAGTCTCTGGAGAAGGTGGGTGCTGACTTGATCAGAGGCACCAAGGAAAAGAATCTCAAAGTGACAGGACCAGTGGGCATGCTGACCAAGAGTTTGAGAATCACTACAAGAAAAACACCTTGTGGTGAAGGTTCTAAGACTTGGGATCGGTTCCAGATGAGAATTCACAGCAACTCATTGACTTGCACAGCCCTTCTGAGATTGTTAAACAGATTACTTCCATCGGTACTGAGCCAGAAGTGGAGGTCAATGTCACCACTACAGATGCCTAAGTCAACTATTTTACTAAATTTAATAAACTGACTTATAAATTGTTTTTTAAAAAAGAGTTAGTAGAAATTATTCTCCTCATGGATTTTGGGTTGAATATAATTTAAAGTTTCTTAAATATAGAAAGGTGTTCACATATTGAAACACAAATATACAAGATTCAGAATATTGGGTATATGGCCTGGGTTGTATGACTACCTAACAAATATCTCTGAACTTCAGACTCTTTATAAAATGAGGTATCTGAATTTAATAATATCTGAGGCTCCTCTGTAGTTATTATAATGTCTAATAATTAATGCAAACAAGAACTTCAATGGGCATCACTAATATGCACACGGTTTTAAGAAAAAATATCCTCAATATTCAAAACCTACAGATAGTACTACTCTAGCATATATGGTTTATTCAATGGCACTGACAAAAATAGTAACATGTATGTGCTAATATATTTTCAATAATATTTACTACAACCCTCAATATGCTGTAAGTATTTCCCTACTGTCTTTGAATAAGGAGTGCAGTCTTAGAAGTTTCCACAGCCCTCTCAGCAGGTCCTGGAGAAAGAAATCTCCCCATAGACAAGGCTGATGATACCCTCACTGATGCACAACAGGTAACATAGTGTGACAAGTATTTTAAGTGACTGCTACTGAATGCAAAGCAATAAATTAAGATGAGAAGGACGCAAAGTTGCAGAGAGTATATTAAAATATTCAACTCAACATAAAAAGGATAATTTAACCCAAAATACTATCTCAAAATAGCTTTAGTTAAGTCAGAGAAGTATTTGTTCTAGTGTGAAAGGGAAACCCATTATGTTCCTTTGACTTCATGATTTTCAAACAATGGAACCTTCCAATACCAGGTAATATGGAGATGACAATTAGCATTAAAAATATTATCAGTTTGTGAACTTACCTTAATGATATTTTTAATACATCCAATTAACAAGGGGATGATGTATCTTAACAATAGTTTAATGTTCTTTTCCTGAAATACTGCTTGACATGCATATGCAGATAGGGATGGAGAAATTTAGTTAAATTGAAAGGTGATCCCTTATGCAAGTCATGAATTTCTTAAAAAGACATGTTTAATACAGATTTTTTCAATCACAGATTTTTTCCCTCATTATTTTTGTGTTTTCGAATAACCTATGAGGATGGTGCCAACCCACCAAAATAAGCACGATTTTCCATGAATTTCTGGCTCATAGAGTTTGGACAGCTTACCAAAAATAATTTGAAGTAGAATTTATGTCTAGATTGGCCACATAAAAGATGCTAATCCTTGTGTGTTTGTTGTATCTTTTAGGGAGACAAAAGTGAAAGGAGCATTTTCTGTATAGCAGTACCTGTGTTTAATGCTAACTGTTTTCCAGGTAGCTGCTTGTGTTGTCCATTTAATTAACTTAAAGTTGTCCTTTCCTTTATTCCTTTGGTAAATGGCAACATTACAAGTGACCTACATTTTTTACTCACATCATATGGTTTTTGGAGTACACTGTTTTAAAATAATGCAAAGAACTGACATGTCTCTTGTGAAGATTTTTTGTAGTAACTTTTATTTCATACCTTACTTTGACAATGTCTTTTTTGATACCCCTCATACTTTTTCCATGTTCAACCCAATTTAGATAACCATACAAAAATCAAAAATAATTTCAATTATTTTCCAATAATTTCATAAATAGTCTACTGTGTCTGCAGGTGCATCTTTAGTTCACTTATTTGATGTGGCTGACAAATGTTTTCTTAGGGACATGTTAGATTTTCAGTCATCACTCCATTAAATTTTATGGAGAAAATATATCTAGAATACATGAGACATAAATGAGGAGAGGAGCTTTAGCAAATAGAGCATCACTCACTGATTACCAATACCACAGTAGATCTCCAACTAAAGGGAAGCTTGCAAAGATCATCACATAATCAGAAGTTCATGCACTTCCACCTGATGCACCTGTCAGAGTTTCAAAGGAAACCACAGTAAATGATTAGATGCAAGAATAATTTTACTCAAATATAGAACAAAGAAAGCAATCCCATTTACACCACTATGCATAGGTCCCCTACAGCTAGTGTTACCATTTCCATTCTAATCTGGGTGGTTGGTAGTAGAGGGAAGGGGGAGGATATACAGAAAGGGTATAGGAGAGTGAATATGGTACAAATATCAAATAAACAGCTTCAGTAATGTAGCAGGATACAGAAATCAAATTATAAAAACTTTCTATACACCAATGATGAAAAAATTGAGAAAGAATATAGGAAAGCAATTTCATTTACAATAGACTCCAAAAAAATCAAATACATAGGAATAAATTTAAAAATAAAAATGACCTCTACAAGGAGAACTACAAACCACTTAAGAAAGAGATCTAGGCATTCTACAAAAGATGGAAAGACCTACCATGCTCATGGACTGGCAATCAACATAGTAAACACGGATACAATACCAAAATAAATGGAGAAATACATACACATATGGATGCATAAATAAATACATAAATGGATTTATTCACACATATATGTATTTATTGATAGTTCTATGCATGTACTTATGTTTTCCTTCATTTATGTATTAGTTAATGTATTCTTTCATTCATTTATGTTATATGTTTATTTAGATATTCAAGTATTTGTAAAGTCATTCATTTATGTATTTTCTCATTTTCATATTTGTGTATTTATTTATGTGTGCATGTATTTATTTTTATTGTTTGGTTATGTATCTGAGTGAGTGTGTGAGTGTGTATGTCTCTGTGTAAAAGAGTGTGTATATGTGTGAGTGTGTGCATGTGTGTGAGTGTATGTGTGTTAGTGTGTATGTGTGCTAGCATATGTTGATTTATGTGTGTGAGTATATATGTGTGTGAGTGTGTGAATTGTGCATTTGTTTGAGGGTGTGTGTGTGAGTATATATGTGTGGGGGTGATTGTGTGAGTGTGAAAGTGGGTTTGTATGTGTGTGAGTTGGTGTATGTTTGTGAGAGGGTGTGGGAGTGTGTGTGAGAATATATGTGTGTGAGTATATATGTGTATATCTGTGTGTGTGTGAGTGTGAGTGTATTTTTGTATGTATGTATGTGTGTGAGTTTGTGTATGTCTGCTTGTTAGGTGTATGTGTGTGCATGTGTGTGAGTGTGTGGGAGTGTCTGTGTGATAGAATGTATTTGTGTGTGTGTGAGTTGTGCACTTTCCAGTATTTGCCCGTGTATTATTTGCAGTGCAATGCCCCTGATCTCTGTCCTGATTCTCTAGGTAAGCAGATATGAGCCTGTAGGGTCCAGCTGGAAGAAAGGAAAGGAAAATAAAACCTGGAAAGTTCTGAGGAAAGGTCCTCAGAACTCAAACTCAGGACCTTCCCCTTCTAGGCCAGTGCACTGTGACATTAGATACCTCACTAGGTGCTTCCTGCTGAAGGTTTTGTTCCTCTATATTCCTTTTTTCCCCAAGGCCTGCTAGGGAGAAGAAACCAGGGATAAAGCAAACTGGCTAGTGCAATTCCTAACTTTTTGAAGGCTTCTGGGCCATCAAAAAGTATAAATACATAGATGAATCAATAAATACATGAGTGAATTCATAAGTACATAAATGAATAAATAAATAAATGAAAAGGGATACAAAGTGTATGTGTGTAGACATGAGTGAGTGGAACAGTTGGTATGTACGACAGTTTCCTGGCCATAATTCTCTGTCATTGCAAGTGTCCAGTGTGAAGTATAGCTGGTGAAGTCTGGGGGAGGCTTGGTGCAGCATGCAGGGTCTCTAAGTCTCTCCTGTGCAGCCTCTGGATTAATCTTCAGCAATTACCTCATGAAGTGGGTTTGACGGGCTCCAGGGTAGGGGCTGGAGTGGGTGGCTTGCATTAGAATCAAAACTAATAGTCACACCACAGAATATAATGTATCTTTTCACCATCTCCAGAGATGAAAAGAACATGTTGTATCTGCAAATAAGCATCTAGAGAGCTGAGTACACAGCCATGTATTACTGTTCAAGACACATTGTGAGGAAATCAGTGTGAGCCCTCACCCAAACCTCCCTGGAGGGATGTTCAGGACCAGCAGGTGGTGCTCAGGACACATGGACTTCTTGTTCAGCCTCAGGAGCAGGTACAGGCCCTCTACTGAAAACAAAGGAGGGGAAGAAGCAAGCTATCCAGTGAAGTTCTAGTCTTAGGTGTTAGTGATGGCTGTGTGTGTTTATTTCTGTATTCATTTATTCAGTTGTTTATTTATTTATTCATTTATGTACTTATGTATTCACTTATGTATTTATTGAATCATCTATGTATTTATATTTTTTGATGGCCCAGAAGCCTTCAGAAAATTAAGAATTGCACTGGCCAGCTTGCTTCATCCCTGGTTTCTTCTCCCTGGAGGCCTTGGGGATAAAAGGACTATAGAGGGGCAAAACCTCCAGTAGGAAGCAGCTAGTGAGGTAGCTAATTGTATAGTGCACTGGCCTAGAAGGGGAAGGTCCTGAGTTTGAGTTCTGAGTATACCTGGAATCAGGTTTTCTTATTTTACTTTTCTTTCTTCCAGCTGGACTCTACAGGCTCATATCTGCTTACCTATAGAATCCCGACAGAGATCAGGGGCATTGTGCTGGCTGTAATACACAGGCAAAAACTGGAAAGTGCACAACTCACACACCCACTCACACACACTCACTGTCCCACACAGACACCCCCCATACTCACACACATGCTCACACACATACACCCAACACACAGACATACAGAAACTCACACACATACATACATACACAAATACACTCACACTCACACACACAGATACAAACACATATGTACTCACACACATATATACTCACACACATACACCCTCAAACATGCACAATTCACACACTCACAGACATATATACTCACACACATACACTCACACACACATACACCCACATACTCTAACACACATACACACTCACACAAATGCACACACTCATACATATACACACTCTCACACAGACATACACACTCACACACTCACTCACAAACACACTCACACACACATAATCAAACAATAAAAATAAATACATACCCACATCAATAAATACTCATATATGCAAATGAGAAAATACATAAATGAATGGATTTATAAATACTTAAATATCTAAATAAACACATAACATAAATGAATGAGAGAATGAATAAATGAAAACAAATGAAGGAAAACAAATACATACATGGAACTATCAATAAATACATTTATATGTGAATAAATCCATTTATGTATTTATTTATGCATCCATATGTGTATGTATTTCTCCATTTATTTTGGTATTATAGCCACTTTTACTACGTTGATTGCCAGTTGAGGAGCATGGGAGTTCTTTCCATCTTTTGTAGAATTCCTAGATCTCTTTCTTCAGTGGTTTGTAGTTCTCCTTGCAGAGGCCATTTTTATCTTTAAGTTTATTCCTAGGTATTTGATTTTTTTGGAGGCTATTGTAAATGAACTTACTTTCCTATATTCTTTCTCAATTTGTTCATCATTGGTGTATAGAAAGGCTACTGATTTTTGTAAGTTGATTTTTGCATCCTGCTACATTGCTGAACCTGTTTATTTGATATTTGTATGATATTTACTCTCCTACACCCTTTCCGTATATCCTCTCCCTTCCCACTTTTACCAACACCCAGATTAGAATGGAAATGGGAACACTAGCTGTAGGGGACCCATGCATGGTGGCATTGCTTTCTTTGTTCCATATTTGAATAAAATTATTCTTGCATCTAATTCTTGACTGTGGTATTGTCCTTTGAAATTCTTACAGGTCATCAGGTGGAAGTACATGAACTTCTGATTTTGGTGGTTGATGCCATAATGCATCTAATATAATTTCATGCTTTGTTTATTTATATATATTATACTTCCTATCATATACCTAATTACACTGATTAAAAATTTGTTAAAAACCCCATATTTTGAAGTAAGTGTAATAGGTAGCAGCAGTGATGTTAAGGAGTTTTGCGTTTCCTTGACATAATAATTTAGTTGTAGATATCAAAAAGTAAGTAAACACAACATTTGTTATATAATATAATCCCATAGGTGAAAATTTAATGGTTTAGACAAGAGGATAGAGCTGCATTATATCAGGATAGATGGTGCTGAATTCCAAAGGTAGATTTTGTTATTCACTTTCCAGATCAATAATGAAAATAATGATGATGACTTTCTTTAAAGGAACATATTTTGATGGTGTCTAGGGCTTGTGTGACAATATATATTCAAAGCATTGGTAGAGTGGTCTACATTTCTCATAATATGTCATAGTTGTATTCACCTCCTCCATCGATATTTTTGGTCTGTAATAACAGAATGCTTGAAAGCATTGTTGAATCAAAATATTTTGTTAGCTTTGTTTTTTGTATGGTTTTATATCATGTGTTACAATGTAAAAATTAAGTTTTCTTTAAATGGATATTTTGAATATTGACCTTAAACCTATAGATTCAAACTCACTATATGATAGGAAATAAAAAGAGTTTTAACTCTGTTTAGTCCATGTCAAGAAGAAAGTTTGACACAGGAATTCACTACATTAAAACTGCAAAATGAGGGGCACCCACTCTTGGGATCCCTCCTCAATTCTGGGGGCTCTATCATCTCACTTTACCCTTGTCTATCTCAATAAACTATCCAGCTTTATACTTAAAGAAACTGCAAAATTATTTGTTATGAACCAGGCATGTTATGGGATTAAATGAAGTTAGATAGTTTTATTTATTTTAGAGAAACAAACATCGACATTTTTTGTGCTTGTTTGCTGTGAGATGAAAAATATATATAACTGATTTCTTAAGGCCAATTTCATCATATTTGTGAGTCATGAAAGAAAACAGTGAAGAGGACAAAACAAAAAAATGATACATTCATATAGATCTCCAAGTTGTTAGCATCCTAACACTTTTGTGTACTTTCCATAATTTCTGTGTAAATTATGTAAGTCATATGTTCACAAATAAAAGAATGTAACCTATAGCTTACATTGCTGTATTAAGGAAATATTTAATTGGATATTGAAATTTAACATTCCCTGTATTAGCTCAAGTTGTCACAGTACAGTAGAGGTGTGACCAACTCTGTTTTTTCAGGAAGGTGTTTGTCAAACAATACTTGATTTACAGTCAGAAATGTAAGTCTATTTCCTCTCATTTCCACCAACTGCCAAATCACTTCATTTATTTGAACATTCTTCCCCTTGTCTATGAAATTAAGAAGGTGTAGCTTACTTGACAGATGTGCTGAGTGACTACATTGAAATTATCTCAGAGAATGATGTCAAATTACAAATAAACATCTAGATAACCAATTTGCACTCTTAGATATCATTTGAAATGAGTTTAATCCTCATCCCCAATAAACAATAAAAATGGATAACTTTACAATGATTAAGATCTTACTCATATTTATTATCTTTTATTTCACAAGAATTGCTGGTTGCTTTAATTTTTATGAAAAAAGCATTTTTGAATTTTGACTTTGCCATTTTCAATAACTGCAGGTTTTTCATGATTTCAATTTCATTGATAGGACTTTCTATCAGATCAATATAAGTACACAAGTCTAGAATCTATTCTATATCTCTAATTCCTTGATAACAACTATTCTGGCCCAGAATAAGCATTTCACTTAGTACATAGGTTGCATCAGTCTTTCAATGTTTCTTACCTCCTTGATGTTCTTTGATTGATACAATTATTCTGTTTCTTACTGCAAATTATTTTGTACTCTTTTTGGAAGTAGCAGTGGTATTTGAACACAGCCCTTCACACATAGTAGAGAGTCTGAATATAGGATCTTGCTTTTTAACCTGGCCAGCCTGACTGCAATCCTTTTATTTATGCTTCTCACCACATCTGGGATTACAGGCACTTCCCACCATGCTCAACTTTTCTCCATTTAAATAGGGTGTCATGACCATCCCTATCCCCAGGCTGGCAAGGAACTGTAATCCTCCCAATTTGAGACACTTGTGGAGCTTGGGGTGACAAGAATGTGCTACTGGGCTCAGTTGTTGATTGAGATAGAGTCTTACTAGATTTTACTGGTGATACCTGAATTTTGATCTTCCTGATCTCAGCTTCCCAAGTAGATAGGATTATATGCATGAACCACTGACACCTGGATTATTTTACACTTAATTCTACAAACTCACTTTGGACAGTGAGGTGATTCAAATTTATTTCTCGTCCATCTAAACAGTCCAAGAGGCCAAATGGGAATGAGAATGTGTCACAGATGTTGGCATTACTAATTCTCCTTAGATTTTCTTTCCTTTTGAAAATAATTTTCCTATAATATGTGCTTTTCACTTTCCAATTTTTCACTTTCTATTTTATTCTTTATAATGTTTTTAATAACTTCATCATGCTTATTTGAAGAATAAAATATCTTATGAAGCATGATTTTTATTATTCATTGACATATCACAGTACACAGTGCCCAATACTATTAGATTATTTAATATCTAATTGTGATAATTAAATTATGTGTACATTTGTATTCATTTTACTTTTCACATTCCTTTGGGAATCCTAGTATACGCTTTTACTTTGGTCCTATGGGCAACAATGACAAATAACTCTTCTAAATTTCCCCCAGATTTCAAACATATTTAATATTGAGTTACTTCTTCATATCAGGAAAGGCACGTTTATTTCTGGGAAAAGCTCTTTCAGTAGTGCCATATCTGGTCTGGCAAAGTCTTCTCTCTTTCTACCAATGTTAATTTTGGATAACATTGACTTCCAGAGGTGAATAATTATGAAGTACATAAAAATTGTCTTTCCATGTTCAGCACAAATAACTATGAGTTCATTTAACTAACCAATTTATTTGCTTCTTAAATAAATATACTTAAGAAAAAATTATTTTTAAATAAAATTTTAGGTAGTAATTATTATATAAAAGAATTGTTAATTTCTTTTTAGGGATGGAAAGGAGAAAGACAGGGTCTCTCTATTGCCCAGGTTGGCCTTGTACTCCTGCATTCATTCTAGGATTACAGTATGCATCCCCATGTATGGATCCTTAATTTACTTTGCTTAAATTCTCCTTTTGTTTTAATTAAAACAACAATATATTAAGCTAGTAAATTAGTGAAAAAGCTTAGGTTATTTGTTATCTCATACTGTTTACACACAGACACACCATAAAGTTGGATTTTTGCTAGCCATAAGCTGGGAGTCAATCATTAGTTTTATGTTCATTACTGCAAAAAAGTTTATACTGTCCAAGCCAGGCATTAATGGATCACATCTGTAATCTTAGCTACTCAGGTAGCAGAGATCAGGAGGATCATAGTATGACGCCAGCCAAGGATAAGTAGTTCCCAAGATCCTATCTCAAACAAATCCAACCAACATTAAAAAGTGTTGGTGGAGAGGCTCAAGATGTAGACCCTGAGTTCAAGTCCCAGTACAGCAAAAAAAAATTATATGTTTTTTGCAAGTATATATTTTTGAATTTTTTCTGGATATCTCAATGCATGTAAAACACTTCAGAAAAATTAACATTTAATGCAATTTGTCTATGAACATTTTGAGTATACAGAATCTCTAATTCATGTGAGATAATAAGGAGCCTATCTCATATTCTGTGTCAAAGTTGGTGAACAAAAATAGAAAAGCTCCCTATACTTTTACAGGGGTAAGCAAGAATGTAAACACAGATAAAGCAAGCAAATAAATAGCCATTCTCTTTATACTCCAGATAAAAAAGAATAAGTAAAATAGAAAAGATCCCTGCTTCTGCAAAGCAATGATTGTCTACTACTTCTACTATAATAAGGCAGACCACAAACAAAGAAAAGAGTAACACATCAAACAAGACTGTTGTAAAAATATGCAAATATCATCACAAGAATATACAGCAGTACATAACTTAAGTTCCTACTCTATTTGCAGGTGAGGTGAAAATGTTATAATGAGATGATAGCATTTAAGCAAAATCCTAGAAGACAAAAAAGAGGTACACATTCAAAGAGAAAGGGAACACATCAACCAGTTAGAGAAAATACACTACAAAAGCTTTAAAGTATGACTGAACATGCCATTTTCAAAAGAATGATTGAGAATTACTGTAGAAACCCATGCCTATAGTGGAGGAGAACAATAGAAGATGGTGAAGAAATAGCTTTAGTCATTAGCAGATAGTGAAATCTGGTGCTTCCAAGTTTTAGGAAACAACAAGGACAGATAGAGTTAACAAAGTCATTGAAGTAGAGAAGCTAGGGAGAACAAAATGAAATCGAAAGATGAAGTATCATGATGAGGTATTCCAAGAAAAATAAAAATTGTTTACTCCTTGTGATGCAACTGAGAGTTCAAATGATATGAAAGAATAGAAATAGAAACTGGAATACATCTACATATATATTTTCCTTCCAAAGAGCTTATTGACAAATAAAAGATATAAAAAGTAATAAATTCATGTATATTATATTTGATAAATTTTAAGAACCTTTGTAAAGGCTACAATGTACCCTCAACCAGCACAATAAAGGAAAAAATAAGTAAAATGAAAAAAGTAATAAAGATCATTCTGGATTTCAAAGTTCATTATTAAAAAAAAAGATAAAAAACCTATATGCTGAGAAAAGAGCTCAAGTGAAAGATGGCAAGGTTTAAGAAGAACCCAGAAATTAGTCTGAACAAATACAACTAATTTTCAAAAGGGCATCAAGAAAAGACACTTGGGAAGGAGCCCTCTCTTCAATAAACTCTGATGGAAAAGCTGGATATACATATGTGAAAGAATAAAACCAGATGCCTACTTTTCCCTAAATACAAAAAATCAACACAAACTGGATCAAACACTTAAATGTGAGACCTGAAGCCATAAAACTACTTGAGGTAAACATAGGTGAAACATTTCAATACATTGGTGTGTGTAATGATTTTACATAAAACCCCAAAGCACAGGCAACAAAGGCAAAAAGGGGCAAATAAAATTATGCCTAATAAGCATCTGCACAGTAAGGAACACAACACTTAAGACACACCATAGAAAATGGGACAAGTTATTTGCAATAGATTCATCCGTCAAGGGGCTAATATTCAGAATATATAATCAACCAAATAGCGAAAAAAGGTAGGAAAATTTTCAATTAGAAGAAGACAAATCATGTAAATAGATACATCTCAGGAGAAAGCATACAAATGACCAATAAGTATTTGAAAATATGTTTAACACCCCTTAATCATCAGGAAAAAAGCCTAAAACTGCAAAGAGATATTGTTTTGTCACATTAGAATATCTATTATCAAAAGCAAAACTAGAAAGTGCTGTTGAGGATGTGGAGGAAGGGAAGTTATACTCTGGTAAATAGTATAAATTAATACAACCAAAATAAAGAAAGTATGTGGTTTTCTCAAAAATCTATCACTAGAACTAACATAAAATTCACCAATCCCAATGAAATTCACTATGTTAAAGTGATATGTGCACTAGCATGGTTATTGGAGCACTGTTGAAAAAAGAATATATAAGGAATTAACCAATGTGTCTATAAATGGATAAGAAGATAAGGAAAATGTGACATATATTTCAACCATAAGAAAAATGAAAACTTATTACTATCATCAATGTGAACAGAACTGTAGGAAATCATATTCAATGACCCACCCCAGGCACAGAAAGATGAATAATGAATGTTTTCACTAATACAGAAGCTTAAAATGTTAAACTCATATGTGGTAGGGGAGTGCTCTAGTGGTAAAGTGTTTGCTTGCCAAGTGTGAGACACTAAGTTAAACCAGTAGTACTACAAAAAAGTTAAACTCATGGAAAAAAGAGTAGAACAGTGTCTACTATAGACTAGGAAAGCCAGGATGATGTGATAGAGAGAGGTTATATAATGAGTACAAAAATATGGTCAGGGAAGAGGAATTAGTTCTAATGTTTCAAAACAATAAAATTAATATGGTCTATAACAATTTATAATATATTTCAAAATCATTGGAAGAAAATATACAAGTTTTCAAACAAATAGTAACGATAAATGTTTGAAGAGTAGTAAATGCTAATGATCCTGATTTGATCATAACATATTGTGTACATATATCAAATCATCTTAACTGTACCAACTAAGGATGTTACAACTAATATGTGTCAATTAAAATAATTTTTCTAAGTAGCAGAAAATTTGCTATCAATAAGCAAGTAAATGGTACAAGACTGGTGATAGCAGAGTCAAGATAGTAACCCAACTCGTTTGTAATTCAACAGAAATAATTAGGCCAAAGTTGAACCCCTATGTTGTGATACAAGTAGAGGATCAAGATTGTTAGCGATAGTGATAAATATGATAGCTATACTGGGTATCACAATACCTAGGATGATTTAATGTCAGTTTAGTGAATGGAGCCAGAAATTATTCAAGGTAAATGGTGACATTGGTCATAACAGAGCTCCATAAAATCAGAAACTGACAATGACTAGCAGCACTTGCCCCAAAACCTTGAATCCCTAGACCAGTATGGCAATTGATCATAAAAGAAATTGCAGAGATTAGGGAATCACATGAGCATGATTTAGAGACACTCCTAGCTGTCATGACTTAAAATCAGGAGGCAAATTTTGAAGAAGAAAGTAAAAATGAAAGGACACCATGAAACCAGAAGATGAATTTAGCTAAATATATTATTCTTAAATCTATAGTAGTTTATAGTAAACAATATACAAATGTTTAACATGTTAATGTGTTGTTACTATATTAAATCAATATGGCATATATAGTTATATTAATATTTAATGATACATGTCATATATTTAAATAACATTCAACATGAAATATGTACCATTTTTAGAAAAAAATCTGCATTTTCCACATAAATTATACGAGTTAAATGTCCTCAATCATTACAATGTTATTTAGCCTCACATAATTAATGCAAATAACATTTCTAAAATTATATTTAAGAAAAATCTCTCATTTATTCCAAAAAGGAAGCTTAATCATTTCAGTTTGTATTCAATTGTTCAAAATTAGTTTTATTTTCTTGATATAACGAAATGATAAATTCAATGTCTATGATATGTTGAAGATCTAATCAATGTGCTGCAAACTTGTTTGTGTATATATATATATGTATTGTGTATATACAGACATATATGTACACGTGTTTCTGAAGCCTTAAATTTATTAATAGGAGAGTTGCTAGAGGTTATTAAATCATGTGCACAACTTATAAACAGTCTTATTAGAAGGTAATGTATCAGTATATATGTATATAATCATTAACAAATAAAATCACACTGGCCTTGTTTTGAAAGATCTCACAGTTTAAAGGCACCATCATTAATACTTGAAGCACTGCTACCATGAAGAGTAAGCACTCATTTCTTTGTTAAGCACTTTCTGTTAATGTTATCCTGATTCTGTCACTAACATTTTCAAAATTAATTTGCTTACACATGAGGAAATGTGCTGAATGAAATTTAGTGTTGGTTGACCCTGTTATGTTTACTTTTTCACCACAGTGAATCCTAAAGAAATTACTGCTGGTAGGTTATGTTTAAGCAACATGCAATAGATGAACAAACTCCAAATATGAAAAGCAAAATCACAGCTTCCATATTATGTTGGTTGCTTTAACATGCAGTAATGTGTCAGAGTGGAGACCTGAACAGCAACAAATTTTCCAAATTTTGTGTTACTAAGGCCTCTAAGAATCAGTATAAATATTTACTTAATATAACATCTTAATTTTAAATAGACATTTATGTGATAAAAGAAAATGAAACCAAAGTGACATATGCAAAGTGAGGACATGTGCTGTTTTTCCATGAATAGTTAATGATCCTGGTAACTTCGAAACTTGGTGAATTCTTACAGACTTTTAAAAGTACTTTTTAATAAGGAATCAAAAGTTACATAGTATAAAATTCAGTGGATATTTAGTCCTTTACCCTTTTCTGAAACAGCCAGCCTTACACAAATATTAAGATCTTTATGAGTAAAATTCTAAACACAAAGGTAAATAATTTCTTCAACAGTATTCAGTCAAAAGCATAAATCCATGTTGTGTATGTAAAGAATATTCTTTCAGTTTGGTACTGCTTATTTGTTATTTGTTTTTTGTTTTGTTTCATTTTGTATTTTGGCTTCCTCCAACAAAGGAAGGCTCTTATTTAAAAAATCATTATGAAATAGCCCATCTAAGACATCGATATTTTTTGCCCTGATAATTAGGTGAAGCAGTAGAAGAGGATGTATGTCCTGAAATATTCTGATGTGTATTTAAAAAACAAAACAAAATTCTGAAGTTGTGAATTTGAACCTGATTACATGTAACTAGATGCATCTTGGGGGAAGTTTTGCAGAGGGCACTAGACAGGGGATACTGAGAAGTAACAATGTTCCATCAGAGTATCTTTCAATATTAAGTGGAAAGTCTATTTAAACTATTCAAGTTCTTTTTGCTAATTTTAAATTTTGTATTAAATTGTGAGATTATCCAAAGAATGCTAATTCTTCGATGTAACTATTTAGTAAAACAAAATATTAATAAATTAATTTGAGTATGTCTAACAAATTATTCAGTTGAACCAACCCAGAGAGATGTCCCTGAATGCACACTCTTAAAGTACATGCATAGTATTTCAGAACTCACTTAAGGTCTTTGAGGACTCCATTGTCTGTGGCAAATAAAAATTGCAGAAATAATAATACTTAATTTGTAAATAGTACCTGAAAGTTAGCATAGGCTGGAACTAGCAAGTAGTTTAAATCAGAATATAGGAAAGAAAACACAAGAGAGAGAAAGTGAATATTAATTAACTAATGACATGTTAGTCTGATGACATTAGTAATTTTTCCTCTTCCAGATTCATTTCCACAATTTAACTTCCTCCATCTTATATTGTTATTAGGATTCTGAAGGATTTTGTTGTGGTGCTGCTTAGTTTTTTAATGAATATAAAACCCATGTATGGATTCAGATCACTCTATCATTTGTGATTAGATAAAATTTGGGTCTACCTACCATCCTGCATGCGTTGCATATTTTCAGCAAATCTTCTAATCATATAGATGTCTGAGATATTCTTTTTTAATACTTTATTTTTGTTATTATTGTACTGGACATCCATTGTGACATTAACAATATTTTTTACAATATTTCATAGTTTAACCCACTCCATCTTTCTCCTTTATCCCCACCTTCCCATTCTTGGAACAGTTTCAACAGGTATCATTTTTCTATTTACGTACATGTGTACAGAATATTCCCACCATATTCACCCTCTGACCCCCTTTCCTTATATCCTCCCCCTTCCCAGTAATACCCACCCCCCAGACATATTCTTATATTTCCCCTTCTTATCTTTGACATTTTATCAGCATAAGATTATTTGGAGTTTATCAGAAGGCAGCTTAGCATTGCACAGTCCATATACTCCAGCACCCATGTCCCTCCAGTAACACAAGCAAATACTTAGTGTTGTTATTTTCTGAGATTTGGGGCTATTTGTTGCAACAGTAAAGCTAAGTGTAAATGAAAACCTAAAAACAGTGCACTCACAGAAGTGGTTCTACTGGGATATCTGCCAAGAACTATATTTGATACATGTATAGAAATCCAAAAATCCAGAGAAAATAATAGTCTGTGCCTAGAATTTAAAATATGTACCTCAGTGTTAGGGAATAAGTGAACTTTGAAATTTAAAAGTGAAGGCAGACATCTTGTTGATACATAAAAACAAAGAGAGATCTAGTTTGTCACCAAGCAAAATATGTCATTGATATAAAATATTTCTTTTCCACTTGGTGAGATTGGGGAAATATTAGTCATTCATTTTTATAAGGATGAAATGGCCAATTTTCTTAAAACAGAGCGTGGCAAGAGAGGTGGGTGGGCACAGAGCAGAGCACACAGGATTGGTGCTACACTGAAGGGGCACGTTGGGGGGCACCTTAGGGGATGCAGAGGCTGAAGTCAGGTGAGTCCTATTTCAAGTCCTCTGCTCGCACGGTAGTTCTGTCAGTGTGAGAAGCTGGTGGGTTTTGGGACTCAGCTTCTCAGGATAGGGAAAGGGAGGCCATCCTAGGGCCTTGTTGAAGAAGTCAGTGCCATCCTCCACAGCTGCTTGCACCAACATTAGTCCTACTCCAAAAACCCAGGCACAGAGCATATGAAAATGGATTGCCTACACAGGACAACCATATCTATGATCCCATAGGATGCTTTTCCTTTCACTACTTTTATACCCACCCCCTAACTAGGTCCAAGTTTTCTGTCTCGCTCTCTCTTAGATACCATTAATACAGCACAACTCAGATCTTATATACAGAGTTCAATTAAAATTCCAACATTTTATCATGAAAAATTTAAACATGAATAAAAAGTTGAAGAGAAACTACAGTGAGTGGTACTCCTTTATCCATCATCCAGTTCGGCCATTGTTTATCACATTAGGAAAATGCAAAATATTTTTATCAGTTTAGAAAAGTGTCAGGTTTCCTTTGGAGGGATTGTTTGGTTGGGTGGATTTTCTTGGTTGTGGTGGATATGGAACTCAGGGCCTTGCACATACATGTTAGGGATTTGAACTCAGAGCTTGTCACTTGAGCTACACCTCCAGTCCATTTTTCTCTGGTTATTTTTGAAATGAGGTCTCTCAAACTGTTTTTTGGGGCTGACCTCAAATCCCTAGCTTCTCCATCTTAGTCTCCTGAGAAGCTAGGCATATAGGTGTGGGCCACCTGCTCCTGGTCGCACCTAACTTCTTAATGTCATTTGGCTTACATGTGCTGAGACAGTAGAGACACCACAAACCAGGAAAGTTTGGGAACCTCTCTTATTTTTTCAGACAGTAAATTACTTGCCTTCTGAAGCCTTATAATATCATAATCTTAGAATTCATCATGACCCAGTCTCTCAAAGCTCAGAAAAATGCCCAGGAGAGATGGAGTCTCAGCTGTGCACTGCTCAACTTGCTTGCCAGCTGAGGGAGTCTGGAAAGCAGGAGTGGTTTTATACCCAACCCCACTCCTCTGGGGCATGACACACTGAGACAAAGCATCGAAGGACATCTTTTCTAGATGAACTAGATCTGAGACTGGGTTTTAGGCCAGTCCCTCCCTATCTCAGGATATTACATTCCCAGACTTCACGGCTATATTTTGACAACTACAAATGATAAGTGGGAGAGAACTAGGCTGGTCCAAGGCCCCCAGAAAACCATCTGGCACAACCTAACTTTCATCCAGCTCTATTTCTATTTGGTTGCTCCAGAGATGAATCTCACCCAACTGTTACTGTCCAGATTTCTTCGGCTTTTTTGCTAGACATTGTCTCTAACCAGAGTCTCACACTGACCTCCCAACACTGGTCAAAGCTCCTGGTTGAGGCTGGAGGCAACCAGGCTGTGCCCATCTCTTACATGCTCCTCTCAAGGTCTGGACAGAATGACCTGTGAACATAGATGGGTCTTCTTATACAGCACTCAAGTTCACCAGCAAGAGCAGAAGCCTCACAGTCCTTGCATAGACTGATCACATCTGTTGTTCATCAAATGTCCCAGCCCCATTTGAGAGCCCTGACCTGCTGACTTTGGATATCAGTATGCTCTATACTTCATTTTTTGGAGCACTTGTAATTATAAAAACAAAATTAGTTGTCTTTTTTGTTTGTCTGTTTTTGCCATTTCTTGGGTTTTAATTTAGGGCTTTGCACTTGCAAAGCAAGTGATTTACTGCTTGAGCCACACCTCTAGTCTATTTGCTCTGGTTATTTTGTAAATGGGGGGGGTCTCAAGAACTATTTG
This sequence comes from Castor canadensis, assembly GCF_047511655.1. Taxonomy (NCBI): domain Eukaryota; kingdom Metazoa; phylum Chordata; class Mammalia; order Rodentia; family Castoridae; genus Castor; species Castor canadensis. The sequence continues at coordinate 113,785,833 of NC_133387.1, forward strand.
CGTAGGCTAGGCTCAAGTAATGATCCTTCTGATCTCTGCTTCCCAAGTAGCTATGTCTGAGTTTGCTTTTTTGTTTGTTTTCTGATGGTGCTGAGGTTTGAACTCATGGCCTCATGCTTGCTAGGCAGGTATTCTTATGCTTGAGCCACTCCACAAGCCCCCAGGTAGCTATGATTAAATGTATGAGACAGGTATGTGCTGCAAAGGTCATCGTCCACCTTGTTCTTCATATCTCCAGAATGTATCAGAGACTGTTACATAGTGCCCATAAACGCTGATGAATAAAAGAAATTCTTTTTGCTTTTAAGTGTTCCTCTTGTACTTCTCCTTCAGTCTTTCTCTCCCCTTTCCCCCGCCTTTCATTTTTAATTTCTTTCCCAGCCACTATGTCTCTGGCATGCCAGCATCACCCATGGACTTTGCAGAGATCTGCAGCCTGCCATACCTCATACTTTCATACTTCATAATGTTCTGAAACCAGAACTTTAGCCTCTCTGCTACGGTCATGATTGAGCCATGGTTTTCCTAAAAGAAGTAGAGTAGCTCCCAAGAGGTTAATTCACTAAGACCCCATTTCAACCAACGGCTGGGCATGATCGCATGCATCCCTCCTCTCCAGCTACATAGGGAAACACACATAGGAGGATAGAGTTCCAGGATAACCTGGGAAAAAAGGAAAAAGTGAGAACCTATCTCACTTTAACTACGGAAGGCTGGAGCCTGGCACCAGTGGCTCACACCTCTAATCTTAGCTACTCAGAAGGCAGAGATCAGGAGAATCACAGTTCAAAGCCAGGACAGGCAAATAGTTCTTGAGATGCTATTGTGAAAAAAGCCATCACAAAAAAGGGTTGGTGGATTGGCTCAAGGTGTAGTCCCTGAGTTCAAGCTAAGGCTTGGCTCAAGTCATAGAGCACCTGCGTAGAAAGTGCCACAGCACCAATCAGGTTAAAATTCTGGTACCACCAATCAAAAATAAAAACAAACAAACTAACTAACAAATACCTAACTAAACATAAAGAACTGATGTGTCTCACATAGTACAATACCTGCCAAGCAAGTGCAAGACCTGAATTCATCCTCCAGTAGCAACAAAAACCCATAAAGTAAGACCTTTAGGAGGAGCTTCAGGAGGTGGAAATAGGAGGATTGTGATTTGAGGTCAGTCTGGGCAATAGATAGTGAGACTTTGTCTCAATAACAAGCTGGAAACCAGGTGCTAATGACTTACACCTGTAATCCTAGCTACTTGAGGGGTTGAGATTAGAAGAACTGAAGTTCCAGGCCAGTATGGACAATAAAGTTTGAAAGTCCTTACCTCAATGAATGGTAGCATATGCCTGTCACCCCAGCAATGGCAGGAACCTTCAGAGAAGGATGTTGGTTCAGGCTGGCCTGAGGAAAAATGTAGGACCATATCTCAAAAATAACCAGAGCAAAAAAGGCTGGAGTTAGAGCGCCTGCCTAGCAAGCAAGAATTCCAAACTCCAGTTCAAAAACAACAAGCTGGATGTGGGTGGCACATGCCTGTTGTACCAGCTACTCAGGAGGAAGAAGATCACAAGTGGCCTGAGCAAAAACATGAGACCTTCACTGAGAAACAAATGACAGCAAAAAAGAACATAGAACCTGGCTCAAGTTGTAAAGATCTGAAGTTTAATCTCTAATATGGCCAAAAAAGCAAAACAGCATTAAAACAAACAAACAAAAAACCCTAAGACCTCTAGACCAGCAGAGCATAAGGCTAAGGGAATAAGAAGCATACATTTTGCCCGTGGATCAACCAAGGGTAATAGCAAGTGGTAGAGTTTCCATTTCATTCCCTTGAGTCTAGCCATGCTTTGAAATGTGAACCTACTGATCTCTGTCTCCTGATTAGCTAGGATTACAGGCATGAGCCGCTGGTGCCCAGCTGTCTCTAAATTTTCAAAAGACCATTCCAGTATTCAAGATGGTGAGGAGTGGGGTGGAAGGAGTGGCCCAAATAAAGTATACACATGTAAGTAAATTTAAAAATGATAAAATAAAATTAAAACAAATAAGATGACAGTAAAAAAAATAAAAACTAGTTCAAAAAAAGAGATGGTGAGGAGTATGTAAGATGGTGAATTCATGAGCACTGGCCATTGCCACATTCATTAGCAGGGAAGGGAGGTCCTCTACCAGAAGCTGTACCATGAGGATAGGTAAGGCACTATGTAACTCCACAGGTGATAGACTGGGTAGAAGCAGTGTCTGTAGGGAAGGCAAATTTGTATGCAGAGGAATTGTCCATTTCAATAAAAACTAATCACTGCCCCTTCATTTTCAACCTGCCACCAAGTAGCTGTCAGATCAGCCTAAGGAATGGTGCTTTATCAAAAGTCCAATGCTGGTCCCTCATATTGTCAATTTGGACATTGAAACAGTGACTATATACGTGTTGACTTTGGTGAATGAAAGTTCATGCTGCTGAGCCATCCCTGCCACAATGGCCACTTTGGTCATGAGCCTATAGTCCTGGTGAAAGAGACTGACTGGTATTCTCACAAATGATCATATCTACTTCATTGTTGAAATCTTTCACATTGTGATGGACACATTTTGGTGGACATTTGCATGGAATACAAATACTTTTATGCTTTTTACCCATTACATGAGTTGGGTATACTTACCTCTTCCTGTGATGTATTTATCATCAGTTTGCTAATTAAGTTCCTTCCAAGGCCCTGACCTGTGTTACCACATTTGTGTTGTAATTGGGTCACTTCCAGGATGACTCTCCAGGTTAACTTTTTAGCAGGCACTGAGTGTTCACCATTTCTAACAAATATCTTACCAGCAACAACTATTCCTTTGTAAACACCAGTTTAGATTTTAAAAAATGGAGAACATAACTTAGCAAAGTTGACACATAACTCAACCATCATTAATTATGATGGGTATTAGCAACCTGAGCATCCATTTACACAAAAGTCCTTACATAAATTAAGACAGAGGCATTATACTTCATAGAGTGAATTAGGTAGGTTTATATGTACTGGCCTGGAAAGACCTCTACCTCCACTTAGTAAAAGAGCAAGAATAGGAGCAATACATACAACACAAGTCAACTTAAATAAAGAAAAGAGAACTTACATGTACACATACTTAACAGAAATAGAGATATGGATGTATGGACAAAAAACAGAAGCAAATATGCTTGTTAACTGTGATTACCCCTGGTGAGAGATAGGTGGGGTTGAGAGGGCTCTGGTGTTTTCTTCTGTAATCATATGGATTGCAGGAGTATTTGATCACAAAGGTATAATACTCATAAATTGAGAATAGTGAGAAAGACAAAGAGGGAGGGAGGAAAGGGGGGAGACAGAAAGAGAGAGAGAGAGAAAGAGGGAGAGAGAGAGAGAGAGATGGGAAAATGAGAATTGGCTGTGTTGCTCATCATCAGGAACAGTACATGAGAGATGGCCCTTGCCTAGTTATATGTGCTGACAGCAGACCTGCTTCTGCAAATATTCTGGAAATTTGTAGACCACCCTTAGAGGAGTGAGGCCTTTTTGTGCAGGGCTGATCCTTAGGAAGAGCAGCTGCTGCTACAGTGAGCCAGCAGCTTCTAGTAAGAGAAGACACTCTTCTCTTCAGCAGTAGACCAGAAACAGGATGTCACTAACCTCTCTTTGGCCCCTTTTCTTGGGGCTGGACACAAAGGGGTAGAAGTTTACTTGGTAGTGGGGCTAATTGGGGGTCACTTCACCCCCAGAACCAGGGCTCTAAGGGAGAAAGTGTGAGCTGAAGGTGAGAACGCTACCATAAAATTCAGATTAACTGAGTTTAGACACTCTGGGCACTTGTTTTCCTCTCCTTTTCTCAGACTGAAGTCAGATAATTCCAGTTTGTAGTCCCAGCTGGGATTCTGTAGGAAACCAGAGACTTGAGTGGATGAATAGTACCCTCTGTGGCCCACAAGAAGGTGGCAGGATTTATATTTCATTTATTTTAAAAAGTGTCTTTGCCTTGTTGAACTGTACAGGACTTGATGTTTGTAGAGTGGCTATGGCCTACTGGAAGTAGTAGCCAGAGAATTTAGGTGGAGCTAAAGTGGCCCATCAAGGAATCAGAGCTTGAGCACCCATGTACAGAAGTATGTAGATAGGGATGAATGTAGTGAATAAATGGATGTGTTGCCAGAAAGCTGGTTCCCTTGCCACAACGCCAATTCAAAAATAAGGTTACTAGGGTTTCAACAAAAAAGAAATGAGGTTCATTATTCATCAGACAAAGAGGAGGACAGGGAGAGTCACCCTCTCAAAGTTCTGACTTTCCCTTGAGCTGGGCTCATGTCTGCAATCATAGCTACTCAAGAGGCAGAGATCAGGAGGATCACAGTTTGAAGCCATCCCAGGTAAATAGTTCTCAAAAGAACTCAACATAAAACATGGCTGGTGAAGTGTTTTAAGTGCTAGAAAGTCTGTCTAACAAGTCTGAGATCCCAGTACCACCAAAAAAATTTTTTTTCCCTTTTGCAGTCCAGTTACATTTTCACCACTGTCAATTTATTCTTCCCATTTTTGTGGAAGAGAGGCTTTGGGATCATCTAACTATTTCTGCCTTTAGTTAATTCATGGGCCCCACCCAGAAAAGAGTCAGTGCTCCTCAGCAAAACCAGCTTTTAAGCCCCTGTTACATATGTATGTTGAACATGTGACCATGGAAGATAAAGACAAAGGTACCTACTGGTGGTCTCATACTTCTATGTGTCACTCACTGTAGCCCTACTCCCCTTCCTCCCAGATCAAGTACTGCATTTAATCCTAGTACTGCAAAACAAGAAACAAACAAAATCCAAAAGAAACAAATAAAAATTTCTGAAAAGTCTTCTTTCACCATTAAGAAAATATCTTCATAATCTGGGGCTATCTAGATATAATTTTGTTTTTCTGTGTTGCAGATTGAACCGAGGACATTGCACATGCTAAACAAGCCAGTGGTCTAGGACTGAGCTACTTCCCAGCCATAGAGTGCTTAAGACTTGATACCAAAACCAAAAATCCATATAGGGAAAAATAAATGCAATTGTATTTTGTCATAACTTAAAACCAAGACTGTATATTACGAGAGGGAGAACATATATGCAAGTCATATATTCAATAAAGAACTACTATATGAATATACAAAGTCCTCTCAAAACTCAAGAGTAAAAAAAGCACTCTAATTAGAACACAAGCAAAAGTTATGAGGGGCTGTTTCCCTGAGGAAGATTCACAGATAAGGAGTATGCACCTGAAAATATGTTTAACCCCATTAGCCATTGAGGAAATGCAGGTTACGACTTCAATAAGAGGGCAGGTGTGTAGCTCAGTGGTAGGTTCTTGCCTAGCATGTGCAAGGCCCTGTGCTCCAGCACCAGCCTTTCAAAATAAAAACAAAAACAGCTGAGTGCTGGAGACTCAGAACTGTATTCATAGATACTCAGCAGGCAACAATCAGGAGGATCACAGTTCAAAGCCAGCCTGGGCAAATAGCTGATGAGGACCTATCTAAAAAAAAGCCCAATACAAAAGAGGACTGATGAAGTGGCTCAAGGTGTAGACCTGAGTTCAAACCCCAGTACTGCAAAAAAAAAAAGGAGAAAAAGGATCATTCTTTCTTCCTGTCTGCCCCCTGCAACCTTGAAAATACAGCCACAATATGTCTTTTCCTTTCCAGGTCCTTACCCAGCTCCTGTACTCTCAGGTAGACCCTGTAGGGATGCTCACCAGGATCCTGTCCCCTCCAATTCTATTCTTTCCAAACCAATGAAATCTGTGCAGACATATCTCTCATCCCAACCCAAAGAAATAAAAACACTGACTGGTGTTTTCACACTGCACTACAGAACCTGCAGAGATCCTGCCCACCCACTGCCCACTCACCTCCCCACCCACTGTCTTACTCCATTTCCCCCACAGCCATCAAACTATCTGTTCATAATGCCCAAATATTGTCCCTTATATTCCCAGGGTTCTTTATCTTCAGAGGTCAGCTTACCTATTTCCTCTTTTATACCCTAATTTTCTGGCCGTGCTATTATAAAAGTCTACAGAGTATGTTTTGCTATCTGTGTATTAGTCAGAGTTCTCTACAGAAATAGGACCAATAGGATGTATATGCAATTATAAGAGGGAATTTATTAAATTGCCTTATGTGACCAGAGGCTGGAGAGCCCCACAATGGTTATCTGCATACTGAAGAGACTGGGAAACCAGTAACTGCCCAGTCCATGAAGTTGGAAATCTCAGAACAAGAGGGCCCAAAAATGCAGCCCCAGTCCAAGCCTAAAGGACTGGAAGCTCCCTGGAGAGTCACTGGTGAGTTCATGTTCAAAGCTGAAGCAGCTGGAGTCTGAGGTCCACAGAAAACGGCGGTGGGGACACACATAACCCCTTAAGAAAACTTGAGCTTGTGCCCACAGGTGAGTTTCCCCATTTCTACTTTTTGTTCCATCCAGGCCTCCCTCTTATTGGCCAGTGTTGCACACATTCAGGGCTGGTTTTTCCCTTGGTTTGTTCACATACCTGTCTATGGAAACACCCACACAGACATACCAGATGGGGTGTTACCATTTTCTAGGCATCCTTCAATTCAGTTACATTTTGAACCAGGATTAACAATCCCAATCTGTGCTTATTGGGAGCTATTGTCTGACTTTCCCTTATTAGAGTGTAAGCTCTGTGGGCCGCCACTCTCCTGATGTGGTTTTTCCATTGCTTTCTGCCGAACACTTAGAACAGTGCTGAAAACACTGCAAAAGTGCAGTAGATATTTGTTACATGACTGGATGTGAGTGAAGGCCATAAAACTTGATGGAATTCAGTCCAATGTGCTGGTGATTCTCCCTATTGGTTCTGTACCTTTTTTTCCCTGCTCTGCTCCCAGGAGGCTCGCTCCTCTGGTCTGTAACTCCCAGGCCATGTAAGTGACCTGCATCTGTTGGGCCTAGCTGGAAATAGAAGGAAAGGAGAACAGATCCTTGGGACAGTTCTCCTAGGTCCCCTGAAACCTTCTCTGAGGGTTCAGATAACCCCACTTCATCTCCTTTCTTCAGGCCTATGTTGGGACCATGTCTGCATACTGCAAGTGTCTGCATGCTTCACCATTACTTGGCAATCCCATAGCACTCCCTGCCCATAGCTTGGAACACTGCTTCATAACAGTCTGTGCTTGTGGATTTTGTGGGATGCAGTGCTTCCTCTTGGAAGTGCTCTCCTTTCATGGTATAAAATTTAGGGCTTTTTTGAGTATACAGAATCTAAATTTACAAACCAACCCTTTCATGTCATTTAAAACATTCATTACAGAATTTTTATCTGTGTGTTTGCCATCAAGGGAAAAGTTTTTATTTAGACCACATAAAATTTAGAAATGTTTAAACAGCAGACACTATTTTAAACAAGGCAACATTTTTTTCAGTCAACACTGGGGTTTAAACTCAGGACCTCAATCTTGCTAGGCAGATTACCACTTTTGCCATTCCCTCAGACCTTTTTTGTATAGGGTTTTTCAGATATAGGCTCCTGAACTATTTGCCCTGGCTGGCTTTGAACCCCAATCTTCCTGATCTCTGTCTCCTGAGTAGCTAGGATTACAGGTCTGAGCCACTGGTGCCTAACTCCTTCCATTGTTCATAGAAATAAGTTAATATTTCCTCAGGTAAATGTACAAGTGTACATTTCTAATAACAGCTTATAGCATACAGAAATAGTCTATGATTTTAAGTATCTCTATCCATATGGTTTAAGGTTTAATAGGGACTATTTATTTAAATCAAAACACAAAAATTATAATCAAATTACAGAGGGTCAAGTGATTTGCAAATGCTGTACTCATTATGTTTAAATTAATCTGTACTTGAAAAACACTGCCTTATAACTGTATGTTAAATCAAACTTCTTTAACACTGTAAGGAGCATCAATTAAAGAACATTATCTAACCTACAAAGATATCAGTCAATAGTGCATTTATTATTAATTTTTTTGTCACAATATTGAAGTTTGACTTTGGGGCTCCCACTGCTAAGCAGCCACTCTCTACATGACCCATGCCTCAAGACCTTTTTCTTTTTTTTTGGCCTGACAGGCTAAGAGTCAGCAAACTGCTCACTGGCCAGTTCAGAAGTCACAACCACTTAACCCAGTCACTCACGCAGCCAGACCAATGGCAGCAGCTTGTGTGGCAGAGTGGGGTAGAGCCTGGGCCTCAGAGTGCCACCAGGGTCTGGGTGAGATGCTGAGGTACCGGCTTCTGGCAGATACCAGGCGCGGGACCCCAAAGATGCGGGCTCAGTTTTCTGGGCCACTGTCAGAGCGGGCTAGTGGCAGCTGCAGCAGGGAGTCTGGAGCAAGTTGCCACCATCCAGTCTGCCCCATGGGAGCACTACACTGGCCGGGTGGGGGTGCTCCATACTAGGGGGACACTCCAATCTGTGTGTCATGGTAGGCCATGCACAGCTGGTGGGGTATGGGGTTGGGAGATGGGGTCAGCCCAAGGACAGCAAACCTGGGCTGTGGGTTCCTCCCGGGTGCCTTGGGTGGTCAGGCCTTTCACACACCAGTGAGAGCCCTGCAGCCCAGGTCTGCAGGGGACCCAGAGGGGTTGTCCCCTCCTGACTCCTCCATGACTTTAAACAGGGAATGCAGTTTCCAGAGTGCATGTGGTCCAGCCTTGGCCTCAGCCTTGGCCACTGCCCACTAAGCTTGTGGGCAGCACAGCCCCAGCTGCTGGGGGTGGGTGCGGAGGGGAGGGATGCTGTGCTGCAAGGGAAGGAGGAGGGAGTGAGACAGGAGGAAGGGGAAAAGGGGGAGGGGAGTGAGGAGTGGAGGGAGGAGGGGATGAGGAGGAGGAGTAGGAGGGGGACAGCTTCCTCCTGCTGGAGCAGTCCATGACACTGGACGGCTCAGGACAGGTGAATCCGCAGGCTGAGCCTGCACAGGACAGGACATCCTGGCCTCCCACTGCTGGGTGCACGACCCCAGGGCAGCTGCAGTCCCCTTGTCTCCCTGTGGTCCTATTGGGGATAACACACATACACAACACACAGAGAAAACACACAAAATACACACACAATGCACATACACCACACACACAACAATCAGACATGGCACACAACACACACAGACACACACACAACACACATATACAACACACAGACATGACACACAACACACACAACACACACAACACACATACACACACATACACAAAACACACACAGACACACACACCTATCTGTCCAGAGTCCTTCAGACCATTTCCACAAGGCAGAGCTCTCCACAGGCCCCAGTGCCCTGCCTGACCCTATAGACAAGGATGAATCCAGGGCGCTGTAACCCAGGGACAGTGGACCCAAATGGGACCACTCTGCTGACTAAGACCCACACGGACTTCTGCAGCAGCCAGTGCTCTCTGGAAACCTCATCAAGAGGCCTTTTGGAGGCTCCTAGGAGCCAGTGTCAAGGTGTAGCCATGAACCCCACAACCACCTCTGGAGGGGGTGAGGGAATCTGTAGTTGACCAGACCAGTCACCCCACAGACCTCAGGTGTCTTGCTCTGACCCAAGCCTCTGGAGGAGGAAGAGAACCTCACTGCTCAGACCCCAACATCATTCTGTTCCCATCAATCCTCAGCAGAAGCTGCTGTCTCCATCCTGGGGAGTGACAGCATACACCGCAGGGAGGCATTTGGGGAGAGACATCAAGCCCACATGTTGTAAACCCTGGCAGGATTGTCAGAGAAAATGTGCAGCATGAAGAAATGCACTGGCCCTGAGTGCTTGCATGCCCATGAGGATTTCTCTGGCCACCCCACACTGAGTACCTGAGATAAACTGGGAGAACTATGACAGCTACTTGCATGGACCTGTACCTGACTTAGCTCTTGGGAACTTTGTGTGCTTGAATTGTCTAAAGATGGGGTGTTGAGGGGCAGGAATGGTGAGGCCTTCTAATAATACTCAAAAATTAATGATAAGCAACATTTCCTCATTATTTTCCAGGAGACAACCTTACTGAAATGGTGCTATATTTGCTGTACAAAGAAATCCTGGGGTGAAGAAGAATGTAAAAATCTACCTTCTGTAGTTCAAGGTCAGGTTGGGTATAAGTGAGAGGCTTGGGGTTCCTGGGAGAGCTAACTCAGTCCAGGTGTCTTTTTCTTTTTCTTGCTCCAAGCAGGTGCCCTGACAGCTTGCCACCACATGAAGTCTCTCTCGGACACTCAGGCAGAGTGGGGCACATGGGAAAATTTATTTGGTTTTTGTGCTTTATTCTTTACAGAATTCCATGGCCACTCTGGGCTGTACCACCAGCTTTCTCAAAAGCAGTCAAAAATTATCTCCTGTCCTCCCCACTGGCTTTCTTATTTCTGGTGTGTGTGGAATTGGCTGAAAACTCCAGGCTCTTCTGCTCTGTTATGGACTCTGGAGCCATCAGTGGGCCTGACCTCTGCAGTTCCATTGAGAAGACAGCTCTTTGTGAGTGATTGAAACTTTTTTTAAAATCTGACTCTCCAGGAGGAGAAACCAGTGGCTTTATTATTGTGAAATTTAACCCTTTATTAAAGTGTCCCCCTTCCCCAACTTTAATGTAGCTAAACCAATTTTTTAAAGTTTGTTCATCTTCCAGGTGTAGCTTTTGACCACACACTTCACAAATGAGTGTCTGAAACTATGGAGGTCCTGACTTATAATGTTTCTTAATTAAAATGTTTGCTGAATTAATTTGGTTTTTGCTGTGGGGGAAAAATGCTATTTTTGTGCATCCTACCAGAGGTCAGTCATCAACAAGGTTGGGGCACATTATTGATGAAGTGAAAACATGAGTTGATATTTTCAGCATCAGATTATCTACACCGACTGATGTTAGTCCTGGAAAAGAACAGTGATTGCTGTACTTTAGGACTTACACTGGTGATAGGCAGCACAGGAAACTTTTTTTTGCAAACTGAAATGGCTCCTTGATTGTATGATTAAAGCCTCCAAACTACTAAATCATTCTGAGTACCCTTGGATACTTCCAGAGAACATCTAGGGACAATAGATTGCCAACCCCACTCCACATACATCCAGTTTCCTCACATATCCAGGAATTGAGTACTGGAATTGAATTTGTAGTAGCCATAGTAAGATATGAGTAAGGAACACAAGATTAAACATTACCCAGCTAACAGACACCTTTATTTCTACAATTTTGTACAAGACAAAATTAGTGTAATCCTAATTTAGAATTAGAGATGTCCCACAGTGCATAAAACACAACCAAAGTCCTGTGAGAATGATGGGGTACAACCAATATAAGTTTTGATACACTATGTATAAGGTATAAATTAGTGTTTATGTGATTTTTTTGGCAGCACCAGGGTTTGAACTCAGTGCCTCACACTTGCTAGGTAGACAGTCGACACTCTTATTGCTTGAGCCACTCTACTAGCCAGTTATTTGTGATGGGTTTTTTCAGCATAGGTTCTTGTAAACTATTTGTCCAGGGATGGTTTTGAGCCACACTCCTCCTGGTCTCTGAGTAGCTAGGATTCCAGGCATGAGCCACTGCTGCCCAGCAATTGCACATCTTTGCATTGGAACCTGGTTGCAAAGGGCTGAGAAAACATGTTAATTCATGGGACAAGGACAAGAAGTCCTTTGGAACAGGGACCAAGAGCAAGAATTTGTACAAGAGAGCTAAATTAGGAGCTATTACACAGAAAATATTGGGAAGTATACTGGCGATGTGTAGTGTGTGCTCAACATGAACAAGGCCTGGATTCAATCTTAGCACCAAAAAAGCAAAGAAAAAAGCAAAGAAAGCATTGAGAACAGCTGAAGATGGCAATGGTACATTGCAGTAGATCCTGTTGATGATGAAATGTTACGCTGTCATTTTGAATGATGATTTTAAATGTTTTAGAGTCCTAACTCTTCATTCTTTGATTCTATGTAAATTTTAAATCTTTAATCCCTAAATCACAGAGATGTATGACTAGAAAGATGACAGTAAAACGAAGGACTCAAGAAGTAGTGAATGCATGTTTATTACTGTGTATCAAATGGGAAGAGTGTTTCTGATTTTCAATTTTTAATACAAATTGTGTCTGTACACTACAGTTACAAACATTATATCAGTACATATATATATGAATAGGAAAAGACAAAAGGAAAACAACACCATAATGCCAAACATAGATAGGAATGTCTCAGTTTAACAAAATACAGTATAGCATTCACTGACATTTATCTGCCATCTTTCAAACATTAAAATGTCAGATTTATAATGAAATTAAAATAAATTATAGGTGTTTCACATGTTTATTATACATAATCATGTAGCTAAGTTTGAATTTTAATTTTACTTTCCTCAACACCCAAAAAAGATAATGGGGGTGTTACTTAATACCACAGTACAAGATTGAGCATAAACAGCTCTCCTATAAGGAATAGCAATCATTTGGTGTTGGATAAAGTAAAAGTATGTTGCTGCTGAAGCAGGAAATTCAGGGAGAGTACACAAATGAGCACATTGGGAACAGGTGGCTTCGTTGAAGAGTGCCTGGTAGGTAACAGGTGGTCTAGCTCCCCCCAAAATGACTCAAAAATGCCCCTTTTGTGGTAAAAGTAACAACTAACTGAAGCATCCAGAGTGAGAAGGATGATGACTACAAGGGTTTAGCCTAACAAGGTCACACACATAAGGGAAAATTCTTGGTGCAAAGTAACCTATTTGTCCCAGACCACCTAATTACAACTTAATGGGTATGGACTCCAACTCATGCCTACTATTATAATGAGTGAATTCACATGCACAATATGCCTATCAATCAAATCTATCATTTACCTAAAGCTACTCCTAAGTACTACCCAAATTCTCCCCATCTTTCTCACCCCACATATAAGCCTTCAAATTCCCACCTTAATCAAAATATATAGCTTTTGAGCTCCAGGTACTGCTCTTGACCCACCTTGCTTCGAGCCCACCACATCTCCCTCTCATGGAGTGTACTTTCTACCTTCACTTTCAATAAAGCTTTGGTTCTGCTTTGCAATCTCTTTGTCTCCATCCAGTTCTTTGTTCAGGATGCCAAACACCTGAGATTTCAACCAGGGACTTCTGAGACCACCCACTGCTTACACTATGAAGTACATCTGGGACATATTTATCTAGCGTGACTTTCCCCACAATTTGTTTTTTTTTTCTTTCTTTTATTTTATCACTGTTACATTTACTTACATGTGTATACATGTTTTCATTCACCTCCCCCTCTTCCCAACACCTCCTGCTCCCCCCCTTTCTGGCAGAACTTTTTCTGCCCTCTTGTGCTCTGATTTTGTTGAACAGAAAACATAGGAGATAATAAGAAAGACATAGCATTTTTGCTAGTTTGAGATAATGATAGCTATACAGAGAGGTCCTAGCTTTGTTTCCATGCACTTTTGTATTGCATCCCACATTGGTTCATTCTCTACCAGACCACTTCACTACTTCCTGGTCCCCTTCCCATACTGCCTCTGCCAGTTTAAGATTACTTTATTTGCTCTTGTACAGACAGCACATCAGCCACATTTGGGGTTTTTGTTTCCTTTCCTTTTCCTGTACTTCCTGCGCACGATTTCCCCTTAGTGTGTGACCCATGTCCAATAATATTACTGCATTTGTTTTAGATATAGAATCCACATATGAGGGAGAATGTGTGATTTTTGGCCTTCTGAGCCTGGCTAACTTTGCCTAAGATGATCTCCAGTTCCATCTATTACTTCAGTATGACAAAATTTCATTCTTCTTTGTGACTAAGTAAAATTCCATTGTGTATAAATACCACATTTTCTTAATCCATTCATTGGACACACACACACATATATATATGTATGTATGTATGTATGTATACACATTCATACAGTGTTTGTGTATAAATAATATGCCTTCTTAAATAACCTAAATCTTTACACTTGTGATTTACCAAATAACTGATAACTCCAGCAGCAATATTCTGTATTCTATATTCTTTCATTTCACAAAATACTTTGATGTAAATTATTTCCAGTAATATTTTCTGTGACCAAAGATCAAGTTAAATTAATGTACTCAACTGTATGAATTATTTGAAAATGTGAAAAACATATCACTACAAACTTGTAATGTTAGGTCATCCCCATAACCACAGCATTTGGGATCTGGACATGAACTTGACAGGTGAGATTAACTTCATGATTTAGTTCAACTCCTTCCAGGTCAAAGACATTTAAAGCTGCCTGTGCTCAGCTCCCACTGTGCTCCTGTCCCTGCATCCTGCTCTGCAGCCATGGTTGCTCAAGGCTCCTCTAGATGCTGTTTTGAGAAAAGGTTTGTCACTGTGATACCCAGGTGTACAAATACAGTAGTATATTTGTTTTTTTTTTTTGTGGAAACTTGAAATTGTGGTGTTAGTAGTCACATTGGTTTTGAGGAAATCCTTAGGTGAATGTGAAGAGATCATGAGGAACAAAATGAGAATGTTTTGAGAAAAATTGGGTATGAGGTGAAATAATTATTAGCAGTTTGAATAACTTTTTCTGATATTTTCATTTTTAGAAAATCATTTCAGGAAATACACAAATCAGATTCTGTGGGATGGACCCTTCAGAATACCTGAGAAACCAGGTTGGACATTTAAAATCAGAACTGCCATTTCTGCATGTGCTGAATGGCTTCAGTATGAGAAATTCTGCAGGAAGACAAGGACTGCTGACCTCTGAGATGACCAAAAAGGGTGAGCATTATTTTAAACTGGAAGTACTTTTGATGATCACCTTGTTATGCACAGGAACTTGGTTATCCTAATGTTGAATTAAGATTCTGCAAGTTCACTGTCATGGTGTACTTGTGCAGTGACGCATGTTTTGAACATCATATTTGCTCAGTAATTTTTTTCTTGCACTAGGGTGTGAATTCAGGCCTTCTGCCAGCTAGAGAGATGCTCCAACTCTTGATCCACATTCCAGCCCCCAATCTCTTAAAAGTCACCTAAGGTGAATATTAAAGAACAAAACAATGTCCTTGAGTACCTTCCTAGTCTAGTAAGAGTAATGTGGTATTTGTGATTTTAACACACCCCAGGGCCTCATGCATGCTAAGGCAAGTACTCTACCACTTGAGCCATGTAGTCAGCCTATTTTTATTCTTTTGAGACAAGTTGTGCATCATAGCCTGGGCTGGCCTCCTGTTTCAGCTGCCCACTTGCTGGCATTACAGGTATAACCAATACACCCAGCATTAATTTATAAATCTCATGATTCATCACTCACAAGAAAGCTGCCTCACTGTACTGCACTACTCCCAACTGTCATTGCCTATGTTCAATAACTGATCAGTAGCTGAAGCTTTTGCCAGAATGAAGTGATCTGGTCATAATGACTAAGTTTAATTGCCAAGGATCTAAGGTGCCCTGAGAGGTGAGAGGAAGGTAATTTACTGTTGCAAGTGAATGTGAGTAATTTTGTTTGGACAAGAACAACATTCTTTAGCAGAAATCATTTTTGGAAGTGCTTTCTGATTTTTCTACTGAAGTAACTCTTAGGAGAGAGAGAGCTCAGTGGGTCTTTGGCAGCTCATTTCAGGGGTATTTTACTTATCTAATTGAAGTGATGGAATTTAGAGACTTGAAATGATTTGAAAGGAAGAGATGGGATTCAGAAAGTACAGCCAGATTGGGTTTGCAGAGCAACTTGAGAATTAGAGTGCCTGCCTAGCAAGAGTAAGTCCCTGAGTTAAAACTCAGTCCCACCAAAAAAACCAAAAAAGTAAGGGTAGCCATGTGTGAAACTTTCTATCTATTCATTGGTGGTACTGGGGTTTGAACTCAGAGCCTCATATTTACAAGGCCGGTGCTCTACCACTTGAGCAACTCTTTTTTTTCTGTGTGTGTTGAGTTCTTTTGAGATAAGGTCTCACATACTATTTTCTCAGGCTGGCATTGAATCACGATCCTCCTGATCTCTGCTTTCTGTGTAGCTAGGATTGCAGACATGAGCTACCAGCACTCAGTTGACAATCTTGAGTAGTATTCATCCACCTAGGGTGGGTCTCAGACCTCAACCCCCTCACTGTGCGACCTCATGCAGAAGGATCACAGTCACGTACCACCATGCCTAACTTCTTGATCAAGATGGGGGTCTTGCAACCTTTTGGAGTTTGGTGGTACTGGACTTTGATCTCAGGACATTGTATATGCACAGGCAGTCTACCACTTGAGCCACACCTGTAGACCAGGTTTTGCTGACTTATTGCCTGAATTGTAATAGAATCATGATTTTCTAATCTCTGCTTCCCAAGTAGTTGGGATTTCTGCAGGCATGAACAACTAAACCTGGCCCCTGTTCTTTACCTTTTATTTTTTCATGATTTCTCAGCACTATACTAATGAGGACCTCTCTTGCCTTTTGTCAGCTCTAAAAGCACATTGTGGAGATTAAGTGCTTTGGCTTAATAGTTGATCATTCTGAACTGCAAAGCTTCTGGTGTTCATTACTTTTGATAAAAAAATATGCTCTCACTGTTTAAAATTTTTTCTAAATTTTATTAAGACTATAGATCTTAAAATTAAGGAAATTCAGTGAACCCCCAAAAGAACAAACACAGCAAAACCATATAAAACTAACTGATACATTGTTTAGGAATAGCTAAAACATGATAAAAAACAAAGAGCAATGTCTGGATTTCCCAAAATTCACAATAGTGATTAAGTCTGGGGAGAAGAATGGCAAGGCTTCAAGTGTATTAGTAAATTCTATTCTTCAAGGAACCTAAGTCGTACATAAGTATTTATTATTTTTTAAACTGTGTGTACACATTTGTGCATATAGTATAGAGATCATAATAAATAGAACATTAATGAAGTCCATCTTTTTTTTTGTGTGTGGTTCTGGGGAAGGAACCCAGAGCCTTGCACATGTTAGGCAAGTGCTCTCCCAGTGAGTTGCATCCCCAGCCCTCCATTCTTCTTCTGTTACTTATAAGAAGTGTAGCCATTCGTAGTTACACTTCTTCATTTAAAAAAAAATTCTGGGGCTGGCAGAGTGACTCATGCAGTAAGAGTGTCTACCTAAAAAACATGAGGCCTTGAGTTCAAACCGCAGTGTCGACAAACAAAAACCGTGTTCAAATTAACAAGTACTGACATTACAATTTGGCACACTGTTTATCTTTATAAGCAATTTACCCATGCATTTTATACTTCCATAACGAAAAGAAATGAAGCCTGGACCCCAGACAATTCAGAATATCGCTATAGGCCTCAGTTTGTTGTGTACAACATAAAGAGACCGAACTGGGTTATTTTTACCTTCATCCAAAATACCGTGTTTACTGTGTTTTGACTTATTTGTTTTCATGCAGAAAGCCCAAGGTAACCTAGTTTTCTTCTATGCTATTTTCTATGAGTTTTATAGTTTTGTGTGTTACATGCATGTCTGTCACCAATTTTGAATTAATTTTTGTAAAGTCGTTACTCATGTCTAGATTTACTTACTTATTGCATGTGGATGTTCAGCATCTTCTGTGGAATATACTGTCCTTTCTCCATTGAACTTCCTTTTCTCCTCTGTCAGGCATCACTTTATAACCAGGGGTGATGGCTCTTGTCTATAATCTCAGCTGTTCTGGAGGTGAAGATCAGGAGGGTAGTGGTTCATGATCAGCAGGGGCAAAAGTTTAATGTGAGTTCATCGTGACAAATAAGCTAGGTGTGAAGGTGCATGTCTCTAATCCCAGCTACATAGAAGACTGTCCATAGGAAGATCACCGTCTCAGGCCAACCTGAGTGAAAAGCACCAGACCCTATGTGAAAAGCAACTAAAACAGAAAAGGAGTAAGGGTGTGGCCCAAGCTGTAGAGTGCCTGCCTAAATGTGAGGCCCTGAATTCCAACTCAATACTCCACACTGCACTGCCAAAGAAAATCAGTTTGCTATATTTGTGAATCTATTTCTGGGCTCGATTACACCACACTTTTTATTACTGTAAATGGTAAGTCTCAAAATTGGGTAGTGTCAATTCTCTGACCTCATTCTTCAATATTGTGCTGGCTGATCTGCATCTTTTGCCTGTTTTCTTCCTGTTGTTCTGTGATTGAACTCAGAGCCTTGTGCTTTCTAGGTATGCAGTCAATCTCTGAGCTATATCCCCATCTTCTGTCTTTGCATGTAAACTAGAGAGTCTCTCTTTTCTTCCTCTCATTTCTTTACTTATTTTTATTATTAAAAATTTATTGGGATGTGTTTGTTATAGTGGGGGCAACTAATACTGATAGCTTTGATTAGGATTATATTGTACATTAGTTAGATTGCCCTGATCATCTCTTCCCCTAAAAATCACCTCACTTAAAGCATTTGCAAGAGATTTCTTTGTTCTATTTCATATAAGTATATGAAGTCCATCTAAGGTATATATTCATCCTAATCTCCTTCATTCATCCTTCCTCCTTTCACTAGTACCCCCAGACACATACTGTACGTATTTTATAGTCCTTGTTTCAATATTAATACTTAAGTTGATGTTCAAAGGTGTTTCTGTACATATCCCCTCTGTGGATATACTTTATTTTGGTCTGTTCAGTCCCTTCCATTGCTCTCCCTTACCTCTTTATCTCTGAACCTCCTTTTGCAACAGCTTTAAATACACACCCTTATATTCTCTACCTTCATGGGTGTTATGTTTTATGATATTACTGATGCTCTAGCATTCTCTATTCCTTCTCCTCTTTCCCTGAGTCCCATGGAGTAGTTCTACTATGACAAATATGTTCTACATTTGAGTTTGTATATGATCACAATTGTTTTTGTGTCTATGTTTATTTTTTGGATCTATCTTCCGTGTATGAGAGAAAATATGTGGCCTTTGTTTTTCTATATTGGCTAACTTCATTTAACATGATGTCTTTGAATTGTATCCATTTACTTTCAAACCACATGTCATTATTCCTTCTGGATGAGTAAAACGGCTGTGTATATATACCACATTTTCTTATGCATTCATCAGTTGTAGGGTACCTGAGTTGTTTCCACTGTTTGGGTATTGTGAGTAGGGCTCTGATGAACATAGGTGTACAGGTGCATCTATTGTATCCTGTCTTATGTTCCTTTGTGTAGATGCCCAGAGGCAGTATCAGTGGATCATATGGCAGTTCTATCTTTAGCTTTTTGAGGAATCTCCATACTGGTTTCTAAAGTGGTTTTACTAATTTCCATTCCCATCAGCATGTATAAGTGTTCCAATTTGCCACATCCTCGCCAACATTTGTTGTTATTATTGTCCTTGATTATGGCTATTCTAACTGGGGTAAGATGAAATCTAAATGTTGTGATTTGCATATCTTTTGTAGCAGGGAAGTTGAACACTTCTTCTTGTATATACTGGTCATTTGTACCTCTCCCTTTGAGAATTTATTTAATTCATGTGCCTCTTTTAAACCCTTGAGTCTGCTTGTCTTATCCACAAAGCAGCTTGCTGGGATTTCAGTTGGGTGGCATTGAATCTATAGGTCATGTAAGGAAGCACAAACATCTCAGCCACATTGAGCCTTTCTTGTCATAAAATCATAATCAGGCATTCCATTTAGTTGTCATGTTTCTTTAGTCTCCTTTAAACTGGTTGATCCTCTTTGTCTTTTGTAATACTGACATTTTTGAAGCTCACTTACATTGTAGATTGTCATTTTTTGGTCCTTTATACTTTCCTTCTCCTTCCTCTTTCCTTTCCTTCTCCCTGTGTAGTCCAGGCTACCCTTGATGTGTGATCCTTTGGCTTCAACCTCCTGAGTGCTGGGATTACAGGTATATGCCACTACACTTGGCATCTAAGTTCACAATCACCTTAGTGGAATAAGTTGGTTCTACTAATTCTGAACACCTTCCTAGCATTCTATTTAAATTGGCTTGCCTCTGGACTTTCCCCATTGCTGTCTTAGGTTTCAATTTTCCTGGATATACCAAGTCAGTTCTACTTGTCCATGTACTACTCAATTTATCCCAGTGGGTTCCAACTTCCAAAATTAGGTTCCTCTAATCTTTCCTTTTCTCTTTACTCTTGTAGAGTTGTGCCCTTCTAAAAATAATCTCCTTCACAAACTGCATGCCAACCTAAAGTCAAAATTGTGCTTATGGTGTACAATACATTTCTGTTTCTTGATCAGGGTGGTGGTTACATGGGTAAACATATAATTAGAAGAATAAGTCAGCTTTGAAGTTCAGAATAGAGCATGTTGGCTGGCTGTGGTGGCAAATGCCTGTAATCCCACCTACCCTGGAGATGGAGAAAAAGATTGAGCCTCAGGCTCAACTCAAGTAAGAACTGGCAAGACCCTATTTTAAAATCAAGCTGGGTTAGATCATTCAGGCCAGCAATGCCAGCTATTCAGGAGATAGGAATAAGGAGGATTGAGGGACCAGGTTGGCCCAAGCAAAAGTGCAAGAGTCTACTTGAAAAAAAATAAACAAAAGTAAAAGCCAAAGAACTGGTGAGTCTACCCACACTGGGCATACATTGAGAAACCCCTTTGAACACCAACTTAAATATTAATAATGAAAAACAGTACTGTAAAATAGATAGTGTATTGGTGTACTAATGGGAGGAGGAGAGTGAGTGAAGGAGATAAACGTGATGGTATATGGTTGATGGACTTAATGTACCTCTATGAAACAGAACTAAGAAAACTTGCAATTGCTTTAAGTTGGGTGGGGAGAGGTTAAGGAGAAGAGATAATGGGAATGGCATATTTGTGAGTTAGGACAAAAGTGATTTCGTTCTGGATGGAATGCTCTCAGTTTATCTTAATATTGACAGTCAGGTGCATCTGGGAGTCAGGATCCCTATTTAAATCTCCATGACTGTCTCTATTGGTTTTGTCTAATAGTGATTGTTGGAAAAACTGACTAGTGTTACTCTGGGGCTACTATAGTGGTTATGAAGTAGGATGGCTACAGTCATGTCAAGCCAAATCCATACATGAACAAGATAATGATGAAAAACAGAAAAGAAAGAAGAACATCAAACAGTTAACAAGATTCAAACATACCTAGTGTTTTATATGTATACTTCTGTTTATCTTGACTGTTGGTATAATTGAGAACTAGAAAGTATAAATTGATACTGATCCAATTTTGTAAGGCTAATGAAGTTGATATAGATTCATCCACATTTTTAAATACAATTACTAATATACACTTTTATATTCCTATATATGTTGTAGATATTCCTACAAAATAATAGATATTTGAATAAAAGTATTTTTTGCCTATAAAATACTTGCTTTTCTAATTTACAGATTATGGAGAATGTTCTACAGAGATACCAATTATCAGAAAATTGCCACATGGTTACATTTCAACTTGAATTTCAGATTCTGGAAATCCAGGTAAATTAAGGAGCATGTTGAGATAACAGAGATCTTTCTTCTATGAGACAAACAATTCCCACATCCCAGCTTCTAGCAGTGACTGAGCTGAGGAGGAGTCCATGATCCAGGTCTCCCTTAGCACATTTGTATCAGTTCAGTTTTGTTAAGTATCAACCCCCATCAGATGCACGTGGTAGGGTTGTTGCTGAGGCCATAGATGCTTTCTTGCAGAGCAGGTATCTTGATGCTCCTGGGCTCCCAGTGCAAGAGCCTGAGGTTGCAGAACAGTGCTGGATGCAACCAGTAGTTAGCATATGGGCCTGCCATCTATTATCTGTAAGTTTCCTGTAGCTGTGTAAGCGATTTCTCTATCATTTAGCATAGTAAAACAAGAAAAAGTACTACTTCACTCATTTTCTGTATGGGTCAGGAATTTGGAAACAGCCCAGTCTGGGCAGTCTGGGTGTCCTTGCTCAGGGCTTCTAATAAACTTGTAATCCTCTAGGACCTTAGCCATCCATAGGCTGCTTTGGTAGGATGACTCCGCAAGTTGTACTGGTCGTACTGGTGTGCTGAGATGCAACATAGAGGGAGACCACTTTGGTTAAGATTTTAAAAGAAGATGATGACGTAGACAGAATGAAAACACATACCCTACTGATCAGAGATGGGCAGTGCAGGCTGAAGCATCTTCAAAGGCTCCTTTCAAGAAGGGCAGCATTGAGGAATAATTTTGAGAACTGACAACATTTGATAGCTGAAAGCAAGTTTCAACCAGTAGGTTTTACCACTTGGAAATGTGTACAAAAAAGAGGAATAAAACAAGTCCAGGAATGCTGACTTGACTTCAGCTCTTCAAATGAATGTAAGTGTAGAGCAGATGTTAGTCAACCCTGTGGACTGGCTTCATTTTTGCTCTCAGGGAGCCAAAATTCTTCATCCTCATTGTCAATGTGTCTGCTTGTGAGCCTGTGTTCACACACATGCCCATGCATATCTGTGAGTGCATATGTGATTGTCTGTGAATATGTAGATGTTCATAATAAGCCTTTGTGTATCTGTACATATACATCCCTATGCATAAAGTTGTGATTTTCTCTAGATAGCACTGTGGTATTGAGTCCTGTGTTGAGTTCTGTTTCAGTTTTATTTTTCTAAGAGATAAGGACTGGTTATGGATCACAGGGTAGCCTTTAACTTGAGCTCTTCTCTTAGCCTCTTACTTATGGGCACCACCACACTTGGTCTGCCTTATATTGTTTTGCTTCTTCTTGTCATTTTCCCATCTCTAAGTTGTGCATGTGCATCAGGTGCCAGCTGTCTCTGAGGGTTCCAGACTAAAGCAGGTAAGATAGGCATGGCTAACTAAGGCCTTTCTGTGAGACAAATACTAGGATGCTCCCAACCTTACAAGTAGTGAAATGAGGAAAGGCATGAAAGTCAATAACCTGAGGTCACATGCCTTGTTGGAAAGAGGCACTAGGAGTGAATTTAACTTGATCTCCTCAAAGTTGGGCACTGGCACATTCAGACCCATGTGGAGATAGTGGTAGGCACATTGCTGGTGTGACAGTATATCATTTTCCACATGGACCACTCCAAGAAGCATTCAGCAGAATAGTGGACTTAGGAGATATCTTGTCTGAGACAAAGTGTCAGTTGTGGAGACCTTCAAAAATGACCTTAGTTCCTGGATATGGGCCAGAGAATTTAGAACCCTGTTGTTCAGGCAGCCACTGTCCTGATCAACTGTAACAAACTCACATCTCTCTCAACCTTATAGAGTAAATGATGTTTTCTAGATGTCTCCCATTGTGCAGAGGCTCATGCCTCAGGAGAACCAACCCTGGAGGCCAGCCTATGTCTGGAGAAACTATGTCAGTACTTGGCCATGATGCCAGTGGACATGTTTCAAGAGGACCCCAAAGTTGACAGAAGGCAGGACAGGGCAGTTGAAGGGGGGGCACCCAAGCCACTCTAATCTCCCAAAGAACAAAACAGATCACTCCTCTTGTGGGTGTGTTTGTGTGTGTGTTTATGTGTGTGTGTTCATATATATAGGGAAATTTGATCCTGCTATTTCACTTGACTCTATGACAAAGTCCTTTTACCAGTGAGCTACTGTCTTCATGCCTGAACTTTCCCTCTTTGGCCCCAAACCAGGGAGAACATGTGTCTGCCCACTTCCCCTGTGAAGTCTTCAGGGAGAAACCCTTCAAGAAAGAAATTCCAGAGAAGATGGTGACTTCCATGCTGTTCAGCAACGCCCTCTTCATCCACCCATTCCTGGGCAGCAAGTGAAGGTTCCCTACAACAGAACATGAGCTTGACAGACTGTTCAAATAGTGAGGCCAAAGGACTTCCACTGCTGTGACTTAGCAATGCAGTGTCCAGCTATTGGCCCAGTTTGCTTGCCCAGAGTAGGTGTCTCCTATTATTATTCCTAGAGGTTGATTCCCTCTAGGATCCCAGTGGGATTATCCCTAGCTGGAATCTGAATGAGGAAAATGGCTCTGAGCCATGGAATACCAGGTCTGGACAAAAGAAGTCAGAGGGACATCTGCTACCACCCTGCCCTGCAGAGACACTCACAGATTCCATCAGGAAAAAGTGGTAATCCACCAGGACATGAGGGGAAGCCAATATATAAGGGTCCTTTCTGATCAGGTCAAGTTCCATGTCCAAGGATGAAGGCCTTTAAGGCTCTCCAAATGGAACAAACTTATATTCTGGGTTCTCCACAGGAGGCAGCTCCACCTCTGATGCTCCTGAGAAATTTGGCTTAGGCTCTGGACTTGGTTGCAATGCCAAAACTGGAGCTGAAGATAGATCTGCAAGAGGAGATAAGAACCCCAATGACCACCTTGTCCTGAAGCTTTGGAAACTCAGAGATTGTCACTCTCAGCTTCCTTGAGAAGTCAGAACCCTGAACCCACAGCAGGTCATATTCCTAGACTGCAGTCCAATCACGGTAGCTCATCCTTACTCCTGTTCCAGTGCCAGACTGGGAATGTACACAAGTTGGGGCTGTGCACACATCCCTCCTCATGTGCTCTCTGTCCCCTGTCCCCAAGCTGTTCACTTTTAGCTTCCATATCACTGGGCTCCATGTCCTCCCACTGGTCCAGCAGGAGGAACACTCGGACCTCCACTTCTGATCCTGGCATATAAATCACCAGGTAATTCAGTAGTAACTTCAGGCACAAAAAGTGTGGTGGTACACAGAAATCCTCAAAGAAGTGGTCCAGCCAGGCGTCAAGGATTGATGACAAGGCCATGGAGGCAGATGGAAGGGCAATAGAATCACAGGCCTGGCCTTACCTTTCTCTTCCCTGCAACAGTAGATTAATAGGTGCATGGTTCCTGTGCCTGCCCCTGTTTACCCAGTGTACTGCACACTCTAGACCATGATATTTGTCTGTCCAGGCTGTGGCATGCAGGGTAAAGAAAAAAAGCAGGAGCTGCAGGGGTCCTCTAATGGAGGAAGCCCAAGTTAAGTGGTTTTGGTACTTCTTTCTTGTTCAGGGACTCTCTACACATAGCTCCGTGTGTCTCTGGGGACCTTCCCCTCTGGAATGTCAACTCCACTAGAACATATACTCTTGCCTGGCATCCACAGGGCCATTTGCAGTAATAGAATCAGTGTGGAAAAAGAGGTACAGCAGAAAGGACTTCATTTGTCTGTGTGCATTTAGGTGTGTGCTGAGGGGCTGACCCCACACTCTTTGAGCAGAACATGGAGGCTATATTCTAGAGGTTTGTGTTAAAAGTTAGGGTTTCTCAATTCACCAGACTAGGAGTCTGTAAGCCTGACCAAGAGCTGTACACCACCCTGAGCAGGAAAGGACGATTAAGAGTCATAGTGAGAAAACCTTGAGATCAGAATTTATAGGGCCAGGTGCAGTGAGGGCCCCACAGTTCCTCAACAGCATCCTTGACCTTGAACTCTCTTTGATACAAGGTCAGTTTAGCCTCCAGGAGGAATAGAGCAATGACAGTGGAATCCATATACAGGAAGCCATATCCCACACAGTTGGGGTCCACTCAGCATCTCTGAATCTGTGATGCAAGGTAGGTGCTGGGCAGAACAAGGACCCTCTATGGTGACAAACCTCCTTGCATTAGTAAATACCAATTGCCCCTCACAGCCTGCTCAAAGAAGTGAGAGCTGAATTCCAGAAACACACCATAAAATACAGGACTGACTGGATCACAATTAGCATGGTGTGACAGGTCAATCCCCATCTCTGTCTTCTGTGGCTTCTGCTTTGTCTGTCTGTCTCACCCTCTTACACCTCAGTGATGAGGACTGACACTGTGAGGGCTGATCTCTCTGGGGGCATCAAAGCTCATTGAGATTTTAGCTGAAAACTTTGGAAAGTCCATTGTTTCTAAGAAAGGGCCAAATGTGGGCATTTCATTTGTTACAAAAATTCTCAATACAATCATATCTGATGAAGAGCTGAAAATTGGGCAGGGTGAAAAGCAGGTATGTTGGTGTCATGACTGGCAATACCTGAACTAGGAACATTCTGTGGATACCTGGTGTTACAAACTGATTTTTCTCTCCTGGTGGAATTATAATCAATATGTATCATTTTGGATTAACTCAGTACATTCTCCTCTGTCAGGCAGACCTTGCATCATAACATATGTCATCCTACCTATTTTTACCTGTGGTAAAGTCCAGCAGACTGATATTATCACAGAGGACAGGGCCCTGACTTTGGAATCCAGGGTCAGATGCTCATTCCTTCTCTGGCCTCTCACCTCCTCTGAGAGGATATGAGGAAGTGGAGTCAGCATGGCTCATCCACAGAGTGAAAACAGCCATGCAATCAGAAAGAGCACTACCTTGTCACAATTCTATCTCCAGGCCTTTCTGCAATTTCCTGCACTTCTTTCTGCTGTGAGCAGGACATTCCTTCACCTGAACAAAAGTGCACCCTCCATTGCTGGTTGTGGGTATAGCTTAGTTGGAATGGATATGAAAAGAGGGCCCTGTTTTGTATAGTTAGCCATCTTGTATGACTTGATACACTCTGAGACGTCCTTGAACAAGCAAGAGATTTGTCAGAATTGTCAAAGTGCCCTACCAGTGAATCGGGCACAAGGAGGATGTGCTACCTAACTCCTGACAATGCAGGTTCAGTGTTGGTCCTCAACAACATTCCTTGAGGCCCTGGTCCAATCTCAGGCCCAGGTCTGACCATCAGTGAAGGTCTCAGCCCTCCCCAATCCTTGAAGATCTTCAAGTAACAAGCACAGAGCCCATCTCCTGTCCAAACACCTCCATCCATAGCCAGTGATATGCATGTGTGAATGTTCATATTCAATTGAGATAGTTTGACAATATATACATACATATTAAGTATACATACACACAGATAGATCTATAGATCATAGGTAGATAGAGAGATAGAGAGATAGATAGACAGATAGAAAGATAGATACAGGCCCTTATCATTTTATCTCAATTCCATTGTGGCACTCAGGCTTGGTTTGAGTCATGTGCCATTTTTGTAGTTGAATGAATGACATGTTCTGGGAGTGTGGCCCTGACTGTCCTTGCAGACAACATTCACTTCCATTAGTCTCCAAAGTATGGAAATTACAGGTCGGCATCACCACAACCTGGTCTGCATTATATTCTTTGTCTTTCAACTTACTCCTATTGTTCCTTCTCTATGATTGTGCATTAGCTACGTGTTCCACATGTCCCTAAGAGTCACAGGGAATACAGCCAATCTGGGATATATAAAAGGAAGGACTTTAGTAGCTGACACCAGGATAATCTACAGTAAACACTTGGGGACAATGTCAAGGACAGGGAATATGCAATATCTGGCCATAGTCATGCACTTGCTTAAATGAGGGTCCAGGTGTAAACCCAGCTCTGTCCCCTCAAAATTGTAAAATTGGCTGGCTAGATCTGCACATGGCAGATGTTGCATACTTTGTGGGTGTTAACGTGTCTGGTATTCCACATGGACTGGGCAGGCAGGTGGGGCAGCATACCAGTAGACCTTGGGGTTATTTGGTCTAAGGGCAGACACTCAGTAGAGTAAAACTTCAGAGAATAAGCTTCTTAAACCACTTTGGACCAATACAATTCTAGAACCCACGAGGACCAGGCACCTGTATTCCAGAGCAACCTCAGCAAATTCATTGCTCTGGAGAACCTTCAGGGAGAAGAGGGATCAATTGGTGTCTTCTAAACTGCAGATGCTCAGTACCCAGGAACACCCAAAAGGAGGCTTAATCCAAATGTTGAGACTCTCATTCTCCCCAAACCCATGATGCCTCTCAATTTTTGCAGGTGACAGCAAAGGTGAATCAGGGATGGCCAGAATAGTTGGAAAGGGACAACCAGTAGAATCTGATCCCCAACCTAAAGCAACAGATCCCTATCAATGTGTGTGTGTGTGTATGTGGAATATGTTTGGGTATTTTGTCAGTGCACTCTAATGCAGAACATTTTGCTGTTTGATACTGATTTAGTATTTGAATTTCTGGTCATTTGTCCCAACCTAGATTGAAACTCCACCAGTGTCTCTCCAAGAAGTGTCCTATCACAATGAAATTCCCGAGGCAGACACCCTTGGGTATTTAGTGGACCAAATTTGGACTTTCCTGCTCTGTGGAGACACCATTTTCATTTACCCAATCCGGGGGAATTATGGATGTTTCACTACCACTGAGCATGTGCTGGATGTTCTTTATACATGGTAAGCAGTGCTTCAATACCCAGAGGAATCCCTAACTCTTGGCTGTGACTTGCCAAGGCACCATCCTACTCTTTTCCCCATTTGATTGTGGAGATTGGTGGGTTCAGAGGAAGCCTCTTAGGAAGTGTTTCCAGGATCCTGAGGGATGAGCCACAGAAGCTGTTGTCTTGGTTCTAATGTGTAGTCATCTAACAAGGGTTTTGGCTCTTCTGTGTGCCCAAAGTTTCTCCAAGAGAATCATTCTGTCTTGGTCTTCACTTACCCTTGTCCCTGGCAAAGCACCTCCCCATTTTTTTAAAGGAAGTTCTTTATTCTCTGGAGTAATCTCTGACCTATCACATACCAGGGAGCTCTTGGAGATGCAGGAAAATAGGCCCAGCAAGCTACCTGGGAAAGACCCAGGTGGCTTCATTCATTTCTGAAATATAACATGAGGCTTTACTATGTTTGGGCAGGATTCTAGGCATATAGTGAATTTCAGTAAAAGAGCAGGCAAATCAATGATTTTCTAGGCTCCATTCACATGGGAAGTTACTAGAACCTACTTCTGGATATTTGATACATCCCCATAGTGGCTTTATATGGTTTCCTTCCTTCACCTTCCTCCTATTTTCACTCTTCCTTTGGCCCAGTCTTGCAACTAGGGAAGAAAGACTTCCTCCTGTCACAGCTAAATGAGGAAAAAAAGCATCCCCAGTGCAAAGGATGTCCATCATCACATGCTGGGGACATAAAGGGACTGAACTTTCTTCAGCTGCAGAGGCCTGGTCCCTTAAGCCTATCAGCCCAGGGATATGGGATTGGGAAAAGGGACAGGAGGCCATTTGCAGTCTCTTGTTCCTCCTCTGAATTTTATCCATTTGGTGGTGACCTTTATCTGGATGTCATTACAATAATGACTTCATTGAGCTATCCATACCTATCCACTGTCTAGAAGAAATGGCTTCTCTATGATCCAGTGATGGCTCTTACTCAAGCTTTAGGCTTCAACTCATATTCTAGCTCTACCCACATATATCTCCTTGACAAACCTGCTGGGTGAAACACCTGCCTCTGTGTTCTCAGCGACCCTGAAAGTAGGCCATGGAACTTACTGCATTGTGTCACAATTAAAGGGTATCTAATATTCACTTCTTACATGGAAGAACAAATGGCCAGCATCTAGGAAAGTCTTTTTCCCTATGTGCAAATCAGGGAGAAGTGAGTTCAACATCACTGTAGACTGGCCCAACACTGGTTCACATTAAGAATAAGTAGTTTATGTGACACAAATGATCAAGAATTCAGTTATGTAATACATTCACACTTTCACACATATTTTAAGTAATTTTGTAGTTAAGACATTAATATTCCTGGACCAGGCATGGTAAGTGAGGCCTGTAATATCAGCTACTCATGAGGCAGATAGGAAATTGCAATCCAAGACCTGATGGCACAAAAGCAGGAGACCTCATCTGAAAAACAAACTGAAAGCAAACGGTCTGTAGGCACAGCTAAAGTGGTAGAACATGGGCCTAGCAAGTGTGATGTTCTGAGCTCAAACCCCAGAGCACCAAGAGGAAACAAATATTTTAGCATTCCTAATAAAAACTGTCTTGAGTATTTGTATTAAAATCTCTCTTGAGTCATCAGTTTCATCCTTAAAATTCACTTTTATTAACTGACAGACAAACATTATATACATCTATGGTCACAACTTTATGTTTCCAAGCATATAAGCACAGTGGAGTAGGTAAATCATGTTGATTAACATATTTATTATTTCACAGTTATGCTTGTAGTGAGAACACTTAGAATTCATTTCCTTAGTAATTTTCAAATATTCAACAATCATTATTAACTATCTCACCATGCAGTACAATAGAGTTCCTGAAATTACTTCTCCAATCCAGCTGAAATTTTATATCCTTTGAAAAACATTACACCAACCACTCTGCCCTGCACATTGCTCTTGGTGGCCACCCTTCAACTTTATGTCTGTCAGATCCACTCTAAGTTCCACACAAAAATGTAATCATGAGGTACTGATCTTTCCTTGCCCATCATTGTCATTATTTAGGGAGGGAGAAGGACAGAGGTTAAGCAGGGCCTTGGTCCAACTCACAATTTTTAAACAACCTATTCCATGTGACTGAGGCCAAAGTAACTTCTCAAAAACTATGTAAAACAAATCAACATCTTGCCCTTGATCAGATCAAGCTTACACCCCTGAAGTCCTCATGTGAACAGGGGATTGGGCTTCTGCAAAAACTTTGGTAATCACTTAGCTGGTGATCACAGGCAGAGGCAAAATGCCCACTTTCCCCTGCAACTGGTTTAGGGAAAGTGTCCTTAGTTGAAGCAAACAACAGACTCAGTCCAGCCAAACAATGCATGCCTATTTCCAGAGGTGTTGACCTAGATTTTCCATCATGGCTGCTTTACAGAAACTTTTGTGCAGTGGGCTCCCTGAGACACTGGTGTGATGGCCCTCAGTATGTGTCATTGGCCAACACCTGCTGGGGCATGGGGATATCCTGGTTCCTGGGATCTGATGTGAGTCCCTGCTTTTAAGAGTGGAGGTTACCCTTTTGTTTTTTATTCATAGGCTAAGTATTTTTATTTTTTAAATTCATGTAAGTAGCATTTTATTCTTAGAGGATTTTTTAACAAATATTTTTATATATTAATTTTGCAGTATATATTTAACTGATAATATTGAGTAACCTATGGGTTTCTCCAGTTGTTTTACTTTTGTTGTTTGGATTTGGTGGAAAATGAATTTGGAAGAAAAGCAGGGAAATAGAAGACCCTTTATTAGCACTTCTTAAATAGGTGCCAAATACCATATTATTGTTGTTTGTTCAATCATTATTAGCTTTGTTATTACCATTATTGTTGTTATTATTTGCATTGCTGGAATTTTTAAATCAGGGCTTCATACTCTCTAGGCAGGTACTATCCTACTTGAATCATGTCCACATTTTACCACTATGCTCTGACAAGGGACAATAGTTTATTGTAAGATTATTGAATTGGTTATAGTTTGTGAGAGTTTATTCCTTTCTCCAAGAGGTGTGACACCTCAGGCCTGTTTTTGAGGCCACTTGGAATTCCTGCTTAATTAGGACTCTAGAAAAAAGTCATGATGAGAAAAACATTGGAGGCTTTGATGGTAAAAGGGGAGCTTGATTTGAAATTTATGATATGTGGCCCTTTTGGATATTAAAAGGTATTATTAAGAATTCAGTTTAGAGGGGGCTTGAACTCAAATAACAGTCTACCTATGATTATGGCAGTATTTTTAATTAGATAAGCCTCTTTAGAGTTAATTTAGGGCATGATGGAGTTGCTCATGCCTGTCTAGCATGTGTGAAGCACTGAATTCAAATCCCAGTTCCACAAAAATATCCCATAAAATTTAGCCTCTTTTCCATGTT
Organism: Castor canadensis; assembly: GCF_047511655.1. NCBI lineage: Eukaryota > Metazoa > Chordata > Mammalia > Rodentia > Castoridae > Castor > Castor canadensis. The sequence goes on from NC_133387.1 coordinate 113,817,350, forward strand.
AAGGCTGGTGGAGTGACTCTAGTGGTACAGCAAGCACCTGCCTAGAAAGCATGAGTTCCTAAGTTCAAACCCCAGTACCACCAAAATAGCAACAAAAAAAAAAACCTAAATTTGATTTAAGGAGACTGGTCTTTAGGTACAGAATTGCAGTTGAATCTCCTCAAGATAAAATAAATAGCAGGAAAAAGACTGCTTTTTTTGTGATTGCAAAACTTTGTTTTGTTGAATTTTTTGGTACACAACTATCTCGACTATGGTGGAAATGAATTAATAAATATGTCTTAAGTGTAAGTTATAAGGGTTAAGATTTTATTTAAGAATGCTTAATATTATCCAATTCTCATTAATAGAACATCCAAACAACAAATTATAAAAGATGTCCTCACACTGACCAATAAATGGAAAAAAATAACATTAGCAGAAATTTATAGAGTAGTCCATTCTATGGAAGTATATTACACATTATTTTCACCAGCCCGTGGAAGTTTTTAGAAAATAGATCACTTCTTGGTCATAAATCAAAGTTCAGCAAAAAGATTGATATAATTTACTGCTTCCTAATGAGCATAGGGAATGAAATTTTAAATGAATGGCAAGGAAAACCACAAAATCATTCAAACTGAGGCAGATTCAACTATGCACTTTAGACCATCAATGGGTTATGAAAGAATTTAGGAAATAAATTATGTATCTTTAGTTCTTGACACAAAAGGCATGTGTTTAAAAGTTTTTCTTTAGTTAAGAAAATCTAGGGCAAAATTATGACTTAAATCCCCAATTAAAGAACGTAGTTATGCCATTCATACTTTTTTAAGTTAGTAAGCTCTTAAACAAAAATGAAAGTAACCTCAAGACTATGCTTGTGTAGTAAAATGAAGAAAGGAATTAGTGACTGTGGTTTTGAGAGACTTACAGGCATGGTGTTAGTGGAATGATTGAAGAATATAAGCAGATGGAGAAGGAAGTAAAGGAGCTCTTAACATTTTACATTCTTGCTGTCAATAAATGTGAGAGTAAAATGGAGACTTAGGATAGCTTTGTGCATTGAGAGTTAGATGTCTGAGGTCTGTAAACTTGATGTTTGGGGATTTTTTCCCAGAGATATATAAGTTTTTGTGTCATGTATCTCAGATTGTCTCTCCCTGTGGGGAGCTCCATGGCCTTTGTGTGAGGAGATCAATCATTTATGTACTCCATTCAGGGGAGATGGGCTTTTTCCTTGAAGCTTAGAGATGAGCATCTGCCAAAAATTAATTTGGAAAAACAAGTGTGTAAGTTAGAACGGCTGAACTTCTTTTGAGTATTACCCCAGGAGCTACAAAATCTCCTATTGGAATCAGAGTAAAAATGGCAACAATACATGAGGACCAACTCCTCACATGTCAGGATATTTAAATTCAGTTTACTTCCACTTTCATATGAAGTTTACTGTTTACTTATAACCAAGGTTTTGTCTACAATCCTCTAATCCCTGTGTTCTAATGACTAGAATGGAAAAAATATTAAAGCAATATCCAGGGTACAATTTATCTATCAAGATACATTGCCCTTCCCTTGCCCTGACCATCATAAAGTATCATTTAAACTATACCTACACTCAAAAAGTGCTTGACATTTGATAGAATTTCAGGGACATCTACCATTTCTAGACTGTAAAAAATGTTAGTATCAACAAAGATTGGAGACAACCTCATATTAATCTATGTAAAGGAAAGCCAGACATTGTATGATTTTATTTGACCCCATCATCACCAACTTGGATACCAGGAACTCTCCACTTAATGATATCCTTTTGTTTCCCACAGATATAGTGATGTGTTTCTGAAAAAGACACCAGAGAAAAGTGTTGTGCCACTCATGCTTCTGAATGTCCTTGTATCATTAAAAGATCAAGCTACACTATTTCAAGATTTTCAGATATCAAGGGAAAATCCCCCTACTCTCTTGAGAGTATACCTGCTAATATTCCCAAACAGTTTCCTCATAATGGACTCTAAAAAAGACCTGTATGATGACTTATGCTTCTAGAACCAGTCAGTTTTATATGTGCTTTGATCGTTATCAAGATTACATTGATATTAGGCAGCACAGTGTTGTTATGGTCAAATGAGGTTTTTTTTGAACACTTCACATATAATAAGGTGGAAATGTGTTGTGCTCAAAACAATCCTCAGATGTGCATTTGAGAGAAAGAGACCTTAAGCATTGAATGTGACATCCTCTCCTGCTTCTATGCTAAGATTTACCTTACAAAAACATTTTAAAAAAAAAAGGCAATACCAGTGAGGCATAATCTCCTCACCCCAGCCACCTGAACATTTAATATCCGTATGTCTGTGCTGGCACATGAAATGACAGTCACTTCTTATCAATTACCAGTGTTCCAACAACAACACTGTAATGGTTTCTATGTCCTTGTGAAAGGAATGTGAAAAAAATAGAAAGCATATCAATTGGTGATTCAGGAAGCAACTCACTCTACCACAGCACATTGTCCTCTTTCCTTTGTGGTCAATTATTATTATGGGCTACTAGAGTTATATCTAGATTCATGGATTAATTCAGTTTACATAACCTCAGAAACAAGCATTATCTCTAGACTTGAACCATGGACAATTTTAGAACAATTTTTTATTGCCATATCAACAAAATGTTGATAAAGCTGAATATCATAATTTTTTCTGAATTTCAAAGTTGATCATAAATGTCCGTACTATAAAAACTAGAAATCCATATTCCTTAAAATTGTTAAAGTCTCCATCATTACTCATATCAGCACATGCAGCAAAAGTAAAGATGATTATGAAAACCCTCATTCATTAATAGTACACAAATATAAGTTGTCCTATATTGTGATTTAGGATCTTGTGAGCACTTACATATGTAGGAACAGTTTTAGTCTTGATGATCTCAGTGAATCACTGTATTTTGTGACCTGTCTCTGAGAAACACCTCCTGGAAAATGGATTTGTTACTTGTATCACCCAATCTTTGCACATGAAAGTTCCTGAATTCATTACATCACTTTAAGAATCATCCACTTTCAGAGGTCCATGTACTCAGTTCAGTATGGGAGCACTTGCTACATAGAGAGAATACCTGAAAGCATTCCTGTCAATGTCAAAGTGACCAACACAGGAATATTACCTGGATGTCTGCTTAAGCCTCTATTCCTGTGAGAAGTAAATATGTATTATTTGTCTACAAGAACACAGAAAAAACTGAATTCTTGACAGAAATTTGAGGAAAATATGCATGTTTTCACCACATAACAGGAAAGCAGTGATAAAGATAGGACAACACTTAGCATCCATCAAAGTGGAAACAATGAGAATTACCTGGAATTCTCTTCATGCCTTTACCACTAAAAGCCTAAATGTAACATTGTCAGCAAACATAGAATAAAGTCCACCCTTTCCAATCATATTAGGTTGCAATTATGGTTTGAACAACAGGCACCCAAGAAATGTTTGGAATAAGTGTCTTCCAATGGTTGATTACAAATCTCTGAAATTATGAAGTCCTCTTAAAACAGAATGTGGCAACCTATTCTTTCCACAAGAACTAAATAGTAAGAGTATATCTGCAAGAGAACATGGCAATATCAGTAGAGGCACCACTCAAACCTACCTGGATACTGAATATCATATGTCTGCACTGTACTACTGTCAATGGAGTGGAATTAAGAAATGTTTCATATGAGTAAAACCTTGACTTATTGTCTATGGATTTTGTGATTCTTCAACGTGTCAGACAAAAGAATTATAAGAGTATTTATGAGGTAAAAGTGTGGCAAAGATCCTACTAGGTAAGGAAGGAAAGTTGTAGTCCATAGAACAGCACCTAAATGGACATGAAGTGGAGTGCATTTGGGAAGTTGAGGTGTAAGTATTACTTCTTATATAAAAGGATCTTTACATGCAGTAACAAAGATTAATGACCTTAGATTAAACCTATTTTTTGGTTATGGTTTTGTATTAGGCCTCTGGTAACTTGTAATCATTTTCTTGTTCTTGTTGATATTGTTGTTGCAATATTTTGACATTATCCAAGCATGAAGGCATTGTGTCTAGGAGGTCTTAGGAATAAAATGGTCAGGTGACATGCTTATCTATATTTTGTAACTTTTAAGGAGATACTTTTTTCTGAAAATATTGATGCATCAGTCACTGTTCATTCTCAGGTCACAGTACTCAAAAATGAAAAGTTCAGAGGAATTTTAGAGGAGCTTTTATTGTTCTTGTTTAGTATATTTTAACTTATTGGGATCTGAGCTAGAAAGAATGCATGCAATGTTTCCTTTCAGTCTTTTTTGGTACAACATTTTATATCATAATCCCTCATCCATATTCTGCCTTACATTGGTTGCATGCTACTTGTCCTTATTTTACCCTTCCTTACATTTCCCATAAATGACTTTTGTTCCTTAACTGAAAGGAGTGGTGGGAGGTCTATGGTCTGTTGTCAATAGCTCTTTTCAAGCATCAATCTTGCCTCACAAAGTAGTGACAATCACAATAGTTTATTGAAAGGTGACATGCAAAATGTTGTCCTAGGACTGTCAGGATAGGATGCAACCAGTACTGTGCAGCTTTATATATTGGGAAACAAGTTATGTGGTATACTAGAGAGGACAATATACATCAAAACTACATAAACTTAACAGAGTTCTAGGTTTGTAAACGTTAAAACAATTCTTATAATTTTTAAACATGAGTCCCCAGAAAATGTGTTGCTAGAAAATCAATAATTGTGAGTGTAAACTTAGACATAACATTTATTTGGTTCTAGAGATTCTTCAGGACTGAGGATACAATGAATAATTTGTAATAGAAGCAGAGCATGAAGATTTACAAGGTGGCTTTACCATCTCCCTGGGTACCAATTAAAAGATAAAGGATGTTTCCTTTGAGGAGAATTTGGTTTTCTTTTTAAAATTTTGAATTTAGTAGAAATTTCTCTTGAACTATGTCATAGAAGGACTTTTGATGAAAGATAGTGAGGGATTATGCATGTTTTATTTATTTTTCTTCTTTTTTATTATTATTCGTTTATTCACATGTGCACACATTGTTTGCGTCATTTCTGCCCCTGCCCACCACCTCCCCACCCCTCCCCTGCTTCCCCCTAGCTTCCAGGCAAGAACCTGTTCATGTTTTATTTTTTAATGTTTTGAAGAATGGGAATGGATGCTAAGTGACCATACCTGTTAAGACAAACCTTATTTATTTATGATTTAATGCTAGTAATTTAGAAGGTTTTGTAAGGAATTTTCAGTGTGACAGTACATTTTCTTATCAAACCTAGTGTTATACACGGACATAGTTTCATGTTACATAACTATTATATTTTTTCATCAGCTTCTCAGTGAGATATTTGAAAAAGAATTTTTGCATTTAATTAGTGGCACATCAATTAGAACTTTTGAGTGTTAGATTTTTTATAATTAGTGTGAGAGATTTAACCCATACTTTTAGTGCCATTTCTTATTTATTATATCTGTAGGTTTGTTTTGTTTTCATATAGGTATTCTGAGTAAGTTGGAATATTGTATTTGATAAGCAGATCTAATAGTCATTTAAAGTCAGTTATAAATTTGAAGTATGTATGACTAATTTTTACCTTAGGCAATTGTATATATTTTAAATATTTTTATTTGAGAATGCATATCCTTTGATGCCTGATTAATGGTTGTTATGTGTGGGTTTCAATATTTTAGATGTTGTATAGTGTTGTTAATAAGCTGTTTTGTGAAGTTTTATTATATGTATAACAATTAGTTTTGCTGTTCAGATATTACTAAATGTTTTAATGTTAATTTTTTGTGTGGGGCTTTAGATTTATGTATTTCATTGAGCTTTTAGTTCCTACTTATAGTTTGTTGTTTTGTGGCATAACATATTTAAATAAGTTTGATTTTTTTATGTGATTGACTGAAAATACTACTGAGTGTTTTTTAACATTCTGGGTATATTTATTTAAAATGATTAAAAGTTGAGATATGGAAATAGAGGGATGTGAATGAATATATTTTAAAAAATAATAAACTTTTCCAATATTTTTACCAAATAAAATTCCCTTATATGGGAATAAGGGAAGGTGCAGTGAGTAGGAGCTGTAGTTTATCTTAAAGTTTTGTATTTTGTTATTTGGGACTTAGGAGAATTATAAGGTGACTGGAAGACACAAGTAATCTAAATATCTTGCTTAGTCACTGAAGGCTGTGGCTCAGATTTAGACTGGGGCTTAGTAGGGCATTGTGTTCATAAGGACAATGAGAGGAGTTTCATGATGAATGACAATAGGCTCAGTTGTTATTGCTCTGCAGCGAGTCTCTGTTTTAGACTTCACGTCAGGTATTGGTAGACACTATTTTTTTGATAATGTCTTTTTGAGAATATTTGTTACTTGAGAGGCTCACTAGACCCAAAGGAATGACATAGGATGGTTGAGGTTTATATGGATTTTGGCCCTTAATGTAGTCAAAACTTTGTGTCTAATAATGGAGTTGGCCATTTTGTTGAGTAACAACTTATTGTGGTAAGAAATTGAAATGCTCATACCTGTATGTGAGTAAGGGTGTGAAACTTTTGAACTTTGAGACTTTGTAGATACACTTGTTTCTGGAAAGAGGCCTAGGGATTGAGTTACGGCACAATAATAAGCTACAACACTTAAATGAAATTTGTTGTGATTTTTGTTACACTAAGAAATACTTGAGTTTTTAATAAGATATTGAAAGATAACTGTTTAGGGCTACATTTAGGGAAAACTTGGGCACCTTCAGTCTTTAAGATCTGCAGTCTCTGAGATAGATGACTCAGTATCACTCCAAAGAGAGACAGAGAGATATACAGAGGGAGACATTTGTTTTGGTATCATTTTTTAACGAAAGAGGAAGTATGCCTTCAGTTTATGTGATTCCTTGGTGCATCTAGATTTTTCATGTCCCTAGTTTTTAACATATATTTTAGGCGAATCACATTAACTTTCTCTGGAGGTAATTTTGGTCTTTTGTATAAGGGGCTTAACTTTTGTGAGGAGTTATATTCAGGTGGAAATTTTATTTTGATAATCAGTTGAGTTCACTTTGTGGATTGTGTTATTAGGTGATATTAATAGAATAAGTGTGTTTCATTTTGATAATTACATACTTGCATAAAGTAAATTTTGAGCAAGTTCTCCCCCTCTAATATAGTCCTTTTATTTATCTACTCTACAACCACAACCCCTTTTCAAATACTGACTTTTCTAGCTTTCACTTTGATATCTTCATGGATATTTGTAAACTCCTTAGAGGTTCCTTTCCCACCTGAACCTTCTCCTTTCACCCTCTATCCTCTGACTGATTTTCCCTGATGTTAAAAGAGGAAAATAACAAAAAAGAAGACTTAACTCACATACTCTACAAATGTGAATTTGCGATGACTCAATATCATTTTGTACGTTGGAATAAATTGGAATATTTTCGGGTTTCTGTGGAGAGGGAGAAGGCAGGAGTAGGGTTCGAACACAGGTCTGATTTGTGCACTGATTTCTTTTACACTCCTGATAACTTATCATTATCATCATATTCATTTTGCGCTGAGACTCCACATATGACCACATAAGAGATTGGCTTTGGTGATCATCATGATGATATCCAATTTTCTGTATACAACATAATTGAATCATTATGAAATGATTGGAGTGAATAATACTCCATTGTATACAGATAACATATTTTCTTTATTCATTTATTTGGTTTTTTGCATCATTGCTGATTCCACAACTTGGCAATTGCGAATAGTGGTGTGATAAATGTGGTTCTGCAGGTGTTGCTCCTGTATGTTGATATAAGATCCTTTGGCTCCATACCAAAGAGCAGTATAGCAGGGTCATTAAGAAGGACTCTTTTTAGTTTCTTTCATTGTTCTTTTTTTTATGAGGTTCTATACCAGATTCCTTAATGGTGACACTCTTTAATATTCCAAAAACAGTTTATGATTGACTCTTGCTGACATTAAAATCCTTTTTACCACATTTTTAGAAACATTTGTTTTTCTTTGTTTTCTGGATAATTGCCATTGTGGCCACAATGAAATGGATATCAGTATAGTATTGATATGACTCTCTAATATGTCTAAGCATGTTGAAAATTTTTCTCATAGGTTTATTAGGCATTTGTACATCTTCTGAGAACTGTGTGTTCAGCTCACTTGCCCATTTGTACATTCCAGTGTTTGTTCTTTTGGTGTATAATTTTTGAGCTCTTTGTAGGTTCTGAATATTAATCCTTTATTTGTTGAATAGTTGTTCAAAGATTGTCTCCAAATCGATGGGCTGTCTCATGAATCTGGTAATATTTTCCTGTGATACACAGAAGTTTTGTGTTTTAATTTACAGCAGTCCCTTTTGTCGATTCTTGTTCTTATTGACAGTAAAATTGGAATCTTGTTCAGAAAATAATTGCCTATACCTACATGTTCCAGTGCATTTCCTGGCTTCCTCCTGTTTAAGGGCGAGTGATGTGGCTCAGTTGTTAGGGTGCCTGCTTAGCAAACCTGAGGACCTATGTTTGATCCCCACTCCTATTCAGCCCTGACCAATCCTAAAGTATTTCCATCTATTCCAACTTATAATAAGATATTAAATTCATCTCAAATTAATTTTTTGTGGAGGGTGTGAGTTAAGTCTCCTGTTTCATTTTTCTATGTGTATATAATCAGTTTTGCATAAAGTCATTTTTTATCTTCATTTAAAACTGGGGCTCTTTACTTCTAAAGAGCAAGGCAGTGTCTTTTGTTATTTTCCTCTTTTAACATTTTCTCTTTCAAAAATTATGTTTCTGTTAGTCAAAATCCAAAAGGACAAATTATTAATTTTGAATATGAATCTGCTTCTCAGTTCTTATTGCCTCTTTTCATAATTTGTCATCAATATTTGGTTTTGACTCACTTATGATAGGCATTTTAAAGATGTTTGTCAGTTTTTTAAGTTTAGGGTAAAAATTAGTATATTTTAATGTCCTTTTCAGCTGTTCTAGAGACAGGATATGATTTTTCTTTTTTACATGTACAATTTGTAATTTTTTATAATTAATTGTCTTATGCATTGATTGTTTTCTGTTCTTAATGGGACAGGGGATAATGTGACTTTTTAAGTTGAAATTTTTAATCTTAAACTGATCATTTTTATTTGGGTCAGTCTTGGGATCCATATCTGTTTTTACTGATTTGTGTGGCTCTTTGACTGAATATCATCAGCATAGTCCTGAGACATTTTCAAAAATTTATGTTTATATGTAGAAGCCTAGTGCACTGAAAATGTGACTTCTAATCTGTTCAGGTTAAGTTAAAAGTCATAGTTACAGCTTTGAACTTATTAATGGTCTTTCAACTCTTTGGAGAATCATTTGAACCCAGATTTATATTGAGATACATGGGTTAAAGAAGTAAAATGCCACTGCATTACTACCTAGTTATTTGTGTTATTTCTTAAGAGACTTAGTATTTTTTGGTTTTTGTATTGTATGAAACTTTATTGTGGGTTGTTTTACTGGGCAATTATTTTAGTAAGGAAGATTCAACCCTTATCACCATAGAAATGGACACAATCAAAATTATTTGGAGCTTTTTTTGTGTCTCTACCTATATAAGCATTAAATCAACATTGTCTCTCAGAATTCATGCCAAGATAAATAATACTTCCCAGAAATATTAAGGAGTTATAGATGATGAATGTTTAAAAAGTTTGGGGAAATAGAAGTGCCTTGAAAGGAATTGTTCTTAATATATCTGAAAAAAGTAATAAATGCAGTGACTGTGGCTTAACCTCATACCTATACACTGGCTAATATGGAAAGAGGCAGAAAATACAAAGAATTGATGGCACCTAATTAGTCCTAGCCCCCTCACTTCTTTGCATATTAAAGGTGAGATGATCCTCACTGTTTTGTCACAACTTTATCACACCCCTTGTTATTAGCAGGCTTCTGTCAAGAATCTTTTATGCTTTTCTCAGTAGTGCTGTAGTAGACCTAAGAAAACATATATGAACGTGTCTTAGGATACAATAGCTCTTCAATGACACCTGAATTGTGGTGTCAACAAAACCATTGCTAAGGATACTTGAGCTTTGTATGAACACATGTATTAATGTGATACTGATGGTATCAATAGAAGGATTACTCATATCTTGTGTGGACACCTGTAAATCCTGTGCTTCTTTCTGGCCTTAAGGGAGCACAGCAATGACAGGGAATCACAATATCATCATTTGCTCAATATCATGTGTTCAAAATAGCATGTTATGCCAATTAAATTCTTAATCCTTGAACATTACAATTTGCAACGTTTCTGTAAGCATTGATTCAATCCAGGACAACCAAAATGTGTGACAGGAAGGATCAGGGTCACAGTCATCACTTACTTACTTTTGGTAGGCAAAAGTTTTGTGCTGTCTTGTAGTCCCACACTACCACATAAGCAAATACCAGTCATATTTCATGTGAGGACTTTCTTGGTTCACTCTCAAGCTTAGCCTCTCTCTGTAAGAGACATCATTCATTGTAAACCAATAGGTAAATACTTGTGGATACCTGTGTTCACAGTAATATCCTAGCTCACTTTACCATTTTACACAACAGGGATAATTACAGTTCTCCACAACCAGAGACTTTGGAAAGACCTGTTTACTTTTTTGAAAAAACCCAAAGATCTTGCCTGGTCAACACTACAGATATGAATATTAAGAGGATACCTGTTAATTGCTCTATCACAGGGAGCATTAACTGCATAGTATGTATCTCCAAGGTTACACAAAAATCTTATTTTCAATTAGAAATGTGAGAGATATATTCCGTTTTCACCACACATAGGCCCAAGATTGGGAGAGATACAAGACTGCAAGAACATTATCAAATGTATATCTGAAAAAGGGACTTTTTAATGTGTGAATATGGCACCTTTGGAAACGTATGTATTAGGCAGCACATACATAAGATTACTGCAAAATCATACCAATAGTCAGACCCACACACCCTGCTCAATCTCATGTATATTTAGTGTCAGATGATCTAATTTGCACTTGGATCACTTTATTACCTACCCCATTATTAGCAATCTTCAGTCAATAATCTTTCACAAAATTCTCTATTCTCTTGCAGAAATCCTTAAGAAAACATGCACAGATGTGCTTCAGCAAACAAGTTGCTTTACCAGACCACCTATGAATTAACTTGAATGACATCACTGTTGATGGATCCATTATCTTTGCATGGATTTCTAGATTAATTGAAGTTGAATTCTATGGTCTGGACATTACATCCATTCTTAATTAGTACCTGCAAAATATCTTATACTTACAAGAAATGTAAAGGCAATGATCCAGAACACAATCATGCCCCAGTACATACAAGAATAATATGTGTATAAAAAGTATACACATGGTCACTACAAATTTTAAAGGATCAGTCATTTCTTACCTATACACTTGCAACAAATATTAATGACAGAATATATCAGGGACCACCTCATATTCATCTATATATAGGAAGGTGAGACTCATATATTAAGATTTGACCCCTAGCACCACTAATCTGGACACCAAGAATTCTGCACTTGATGATATTTTTGTCTGCCAGAGATATCTTTTCCTGTCTGAGACAAAATACCACAAATAGTTTTTATGTCATTGACATTGTGTCATTAAGGCTCAAGCTATACTACTTAAAGAATTTCAGATGTCAAGGGAAAATACTTGTAAGGCAACCCTACTCTCTTATTATTATTATTATTCATATATGTGTACAATGCTTGGGTCATTTCTCCCCCCTGCCCCCACCCCCTCCCTTACCACTCACCTCGCCCCCTCCCTTCCCCCCCACCCCTGGATACCTGGGAGAAACTATTTTGCCCTTATCTCTAATTTTGTTGAAGAGAGAGTATAAGCAATAATAGGAAGGAACAAGGGTTTTTGCTAGTTGAGATAAGGATAGCTATACAGGGAGTTGACTCACATTAATTTCCTGTGCATGTGTGTTACCTTCTATGTTAATTGTTTTTGACTTAACCTTTTCTCTAGTTCCTGGTCCCCTTCTCCTATTGACCTCAGCTGCTTTTAAGGTATCTGCTTTAGTTTCTCTGTGTTGAGGGCAACAAATGCTATCTAATTTTTTAAGTGTCTTACCTATCCTAATATCTCTCTTGTGGGCTCTGGCTTTTATCTTGTGATCAAAGTTCAATCCTCTTGTTGTGTTTGCCCTTGATCTAATGTCCACATATGAGGGAGAACATACGATTTTTGGTCTTTTGGGCCAGGCTATCCTAACTCAGAATGATGTTCTCCAATTCCATTCATTTTCCAGTGAATGATAACATTTCATTCTTCTTCATGACTGCATAAAATTCCATTATGTATAGATATCACATTTTCTTCATCCATTCGTCAGTAGTGGGGCATCTTGGCTGTTTCCATAACTTGGCTATTGTGAATAGTGTTGCAATAAACATGGGTGTGCAGGTGCCTCTGGAGTAACCTGTGTCACAGTCTTTTGGGTATATCCCCAAGAGTGGTATTGCTGGATCAAATGGTAGATCAATGTTTAGCTTTTTAAGTAGCCTCCAAAATTTTTTCCAGAGTGGTTGTACTAGTTTACATTCCCACCAACAGTGTAAGAGGGTTCCTTTTTCCCGCATCCTCGCCAACACCTGGAGTTGGTGGTGTTGCTAATGGTGACTATTTTAACAGGGGTAACCCTACTCTCTTGAGAGTACACATGCTAATATTCCCAAACCCTATCTCCATGATGTATACTTTATGAAGTGCCTGCTTCTATAAGATGTCAGAGTCAAATACACATTGACTTTTGTCAAGATTGCAATCATTTCAGGCCTTGTACTGTCATTATGGACAGATGAGGGTTTTCTTTTGACCTCTATATGTACAATAAAATACAAAAGTGTTGTACCTTAGATAGTCATGAGATGTACGTTTGAGAATAAGATATCTTTAACATTGAATGTACCATCTTCTCATGCTTCTATTCTTAGAGATACCTTACAAAAATCATTCAGATAACATGGCAATACCTTGTGAAGCATAACCTCATCACCCACCTGGACAATGTAAATCAGAATGTCTGCACTGTCAAATGAGACAACAGTGACCTCATAGCAATTTCCAGTGCTCCAAAAACAATCCTGCTGGCCTTTCTGTTGCCCTTGTTAAGGGAATGTGATAAAGAAATCATATGAATCAGTTATTCAGGAGATAACTTGCTCTACCAGGACACACTCCACACCCCTTCTCTTTCCCTCCACCATTACTATTAGCTACACAAGCTTTATATACATTCATAGAGTAATTCAGAATAAACAGACTTTCAGGATCACCCAAAAATTGAGACTGAAATGATGAACAATTCTTAATCTTCTTCTGTGTTTCCAAGTCAAAAAACCCAATAAAACAGAATATCATCATTTTTTTCTGAATTTTAAAAGTGATCATGAATTTCCTTGCTCTAAAAACTACAAAGCCATATTAATTGTTAAGGGCTCCATTGTTCCTCATTTCAGCATGTGCACCAAAAGAAAAGAGAGGTGATGAACACCCTCAATTCCTTAATAACATATGAATATAAGTTTTCTTATACTGTGATTTAGTATTTTGTGAGTACCTAAGTATGTAGGAGCAATTGTACTATTGATCTTCTCAGGGAGCCACTGGACTTCTTGCCCTGTCTCTGAGAAACACATCTTGGAAAACACTTTTGCTGCTTGTCTCATCCTATTTGTCAATATGAAAATTCTTGAATTTTTGACATTGATTATGAATCACCTACACTACCTAAATAATTACAGGTCAATGTACTCAGTCTGGTATAGGAAAACCTGTTATCTTGAGAGGATACTTGTAAGCATTCTACAATGTCAAAGTGACCAACACAAGGAATACTACCTGAATATCTCCTAATAACTGTATCTGAGTGAGAAATAAATACATGTCGTCTACAATGACACACAAAAAAATGAAACTCTTGCCAGAAATGTGAGTAACATATTCATGTGTTACCACATATATGGGAAATAGGAAGAAATATGGATTGCACATCCATCCATCAAATGGGGATGTAATGATAATCACCTTATTCTTCTTCATGATTCTGCCACTGCAAGCATTAATGTAACATTGTCATTGAGTATAGAATAATATTTGGACATTTGCAATCATATTACTTTGAATTTATAGTTTGAAAAACATGTTTGCAAAAATGTTGGGAAATATGTGTCTTCTCATGATTAATTACATATCTCTAAAACTAAAAAGACCTCTTACAATAGAAAGTGCCATCCAGCTCTTTCCCCATAACAGCCAAATTGTAAGAGGATAGGTACATGAAAACACAGCAATACCAACTTATGCATCATTCAAATCTAAGTCAATACTGAACATCAAATGAGCTGCACTTCCCTATTGTTAGTGCAGTGGGTCTAAGAAAATTTTCACATGGGTACAACTTGACTTACTGTCTATGGATTTTGTGATTCTCAAATTTGTTGGACAAAAGAATTTTAAGAGAATTTTTGAGTTAAAAGTATCACAAAGATGCTATAAGATAAGGATAAATGTGGTGAGACACAGGACCACTATGTAAATGCACATCAAGTGGAGTGCAATTATGAAGGAAGGCATAAATATTAGTTCTTACACAAAAGGTTCTTTTCAAACAGTAACATTGGTTAATGACTTTAGCTTAATTCTAGAGATTGTGTATGTATATGTTCTAGGGACACTCATATTGTTTTTCAGTTGTAATATTTGGAAATTTTTATTCAAACACGAAGGCATTGTACCTGGGGAGTCCTACCAATGGAAGAGTTTTGTGATGTCTCTTTCTATATGTTATAACTTTTCAGGGCAAATTTTTGCCTGAAATTATGATGCTGAAGTCATTCTTTATTTGCAGTGCACAGTGCTCAATTAGGACACATTCAAATGATTGTCAGAATAATTTTTATTTACTCTTATCATTTAATATGTATTGAAACTTAAAGGAACATCTTGTAGCACTAATGCACCCAATGCTCTCTTTAAGGACACTTTCATGCAATATTTTATTTTGTAATCCTATATCCACATTCTGGCTTGCATTGGTTCCATTCTACTTGTCCCTATTTTACTCTGCCTTACATTTCCCCTAAATTAATTTTTTAATATTTTAGTTCATTTATCACCATGTACATAGATTGTTTGGGCCATTCTTCCCCTCTGGCCCCCACCTCCTCCCTCTTGCGTCAACCCCCTCACTTCCAGGCAGAACCTGTTCTACCTTTATCTGTAATTTTGTTGCAGAGAAAACATAAGCAATAATAAGAAAAACAAAGGGGTTTTGCTAGTTGAGATAAGGATAGCTCTACAGAGAGATTCCTAGCATTGCTTCCATGTACAAATGTATTACAATCCAAGTTGACTCATCTCTACCTGACCTTTTCACTAGTTCCTGATCCCCTTCCTGTATGTACTTCTGTTCCTTTAATGATTCTGTATTAGTTCCTCTGCAGTGGGGACATCAAACACTTTCAAACTATGGGTTTCCTACCTATTCCCATACCTCTGATATGTGCTCTCTCCTTAGCATGTGACCCAAGTCCTACAACATTTCTGTGTTTGCCCTAGAACTAGCATCCACATATGAGGGAGAACCAAACATGAGCCTGGCTAACCTCTCAAATAATGATGCTCTCCAGTTCTATCCATGTACTTGAGAATGATAAAATTTCATCCTTCTTCATGGCTGAGTAAAATTCCATTGTGTTTAAATACCACATTTTCTTAATTTATTCACCAGTAGTGGATCATCTTGATTGTTTCCATAACTTGACTATTGTGATCAGCACTGCATAAACATGGATGTGCAGGTCCTCCAGAGTAACATGTGTTACATTCTTTTGGGTATATCCTCATGAATGGAATTACTGGATCATATGGCAGAGCTATGTTTACATTTTTAAGATGCCTCCATATTTTTTCCAAAATGGTTTTACTAGCTTGCATTCCCACCAGCAGTGTAGGGCAGTTCATTTTTCCCTATATCCTTGCCAACATCTGTTGTTGATGGTGTTTTTGATGATGGCTATTCTAACAGGTGTGAGGTGGAATATTAGTGTGGTTTGATTTGCAGTTCCTTCATGGCCAGAAATTGTGAGCATTTTTTCATGTGTTTTTTAGCCATTTAAATTTCTTCTTTTGAAAATGTTGTTTTACATTCAGTTGCCCATTTCTTTATTGGTTCATTGATGTTGGGAGAGTTTAGTTTCTTAAGTTCCCTGTATGTTCTATTTATCAGTCCTTTGTATGATATATAGCTGGCAAATATTTTCTCCCACTACGTGGGGGGTCTCTTCAATTTAGAGACCATTTCTTTTGTTGTGCCAAAGCTTTTTAATTTTATGAAGTCGCATTTGTCCATCCTTTCTCTTAGTTGCTGAGCTGCTGGGGTTCCATTGAGGAAGTCCTCACCTGTAACTATTATTTCTAGAGTATTCCCTGCTTTTTCCAGTATGAATTTCAGAGTTTTGGGTCTGATATTAAGGACTTTGATCCATTTTGAGTTGATATTAGTACAGGGTGATGAACATGGATCTTGGTTCAGTTTCTTGCAGATGGATAACCACTTTACCCAACAACATTTGTTGAAAGGGCTATCTTTTCTCCATTGTATATTTTTAGCACCTTTGTCAAAAATAAGGTGGGCAGAGCTGTGTGGATTCATATCTGGGTCCTGTATTCTGTTCCACTGGTCTTCATATTTGTTTTTTTGCCAGAACCATGCTGTTTTTACTGCTATTGCTTTGTAATATAGTTTGAAGTCAGGAATTGTGATACCTCCAGCATTGTTCATTTAGGTGAGTATTGCCTTGGTATTGGTGGTTTCTTGTGTTTCCAAATGAAATTTAGGCTAGATGCTTCAATCTCTGTGATGAATGCCATTGGGATTTGGATGGGAATTCCATTAAGCATGTAGATTGCTTTTGGTAGTATAGCCATTTTTACCAATCCATGTGCATGGGAGATATCTCCACCTCCCATAGCCTTCCTCAATCTCCTTCTTCAGAGGGTTGTAGTTCTCCTTGTATAGGTCATTCACATCTTTTATTAAGTTTACTCATAGGTATTTGATTTTTTTTGAGGCTATGGTGAACAGAATTGTTTCTCTATATTCTTTCTCAGTTTTTCATTATTGGTGTATAGAAAAGCTAATGAGTTTTGTATGTTGATTTTGAATCCTTACACCTTGATGTAGCTGTTTATGGTGTCGAGGAATTTTTAGGTAGAGTTTTTTGGGTCTTTAAGGTCAGGATCATATTGTCTGAAAACAGGGATATTTTGGCAGTTTGTTTACCTATTTGTATTCATTTTATTTGTTCTTGCCTAATTGCTCTGGATAGGAATTCCAGTACTATGTTGAATAAAAGTTGTGATTGTGTGCACCCTTGACTTGCTCCTGATTTTAGGGAAAATGGTTTCAGTTTTTCACAGTTAAGCATGATGTTGGCTGTAGCTTCGTCTTATATAACCTTGCAATGTTGAGGTACATTCTATCTATTCCTAGTTTTCTTAGAGCTTTTATCATGAAGTTTTGTTGGATCTTGTTGAAGGCTTTTTCTGGATCTATTGAGATTATCAAGTGGTTTTAGTCTTTGCTTCTATTAATGTGCTGTATTACATTAATAGATTTACATATGTTGAACCACACTTGCATCCCTGGGATGAAGCCAACTTGGTTGTGGTGAATCATCTTTCTGATGTGTTGTTGGATTTGGTTTGCCCTTATTTTGTTGAGGATTTTTGCATCAATGTTCATTAAGGAAATTGGCATATAGTTCTCCTTTTTGGAGGTGTCTTTGTCTGGTTTTGGGATGAGTGTAATACCGACTTCAAAAAATGAGTTAGTCAGTGTTCCCTCCATTTCTATTTCATGGGACGGTTTAAGGAACAGTTTAACAGTTGGTATTAGTTCTTCTTTAAAGGTGTGATAGAATTCAGCATAGAATCCATCACATCCTGCACTTTTCTTTACTGACTCTTTTTTGCTGCTTCAATTTCATTTTGTGTTACAGATCTATTCAGGTGATTAATATCCTATTGGTTCAATTTGAATGTTCATAAGTATCTAGAAATTTGTGCATTTCTTCAAGATTTTAAAATTTATTAAAATATAGATTCTCAAAGTAGTTCATGATGATTTCCTGGATTTGTGTGGTGTTTGTTGTTATCTCCCTTTTTTCATTTCTGATTTTACTGATGTGGGTTTTTTCTCTCCTCATTTTAGTCAAGTTTACCAGGGGTCTGTCAATTTTTATTTTTTCAAAGAACCAGCTCTTTGTTTCATTGATGCTCTGTCTGTTTTTTTGTTTTTCTATTTCATTGATTTCAGCCCTCATTTTTTTCTCACCTTCTGCTTGTTTTAGGATTTTCTTGTTCTTGTTTTTCTAGGAGCTTGAGATGTAGCATTAGGCCATTTATATGAGAATTTTCTGACCTTTGCATATATGCACTCATGGCTATAGACTTTCCTCTTAGGACTGCCTTTGCTGTATCCCATAGGCTCCTGTAGGTCATGTTTTCCTTTTCATTAACTTCCAGGACTCTTTTAACTTCCTCTTTTATTTCATCAATGACCCATTGATCATTGAACAATGTGTTGTTCAGCTTCCAATTGTTTGCATGTTTTCCGCTGTTGTTGAGTTCTACTTTTAGTGCATTGTGATCAGATAGAATTCACGGGATTATTTCTATTTTGTTATATTTGCTGAGTCTTGCTTTCTGAACTAAGATGTGATCAATTTATGAGGAGGTTCCATGGGCTGCTGAGAAGAATGTATTTTGTGCAGAAGTTGGATGAAATATTCTGTAGACATCAGCTAAGTCCATTTGATCTATGGTGTGATTTAGTTCTAGAATGTCTTTGATTTTTTTGTTTGGATGACCAATCTATTGGTGATAGGGGGATATAATATTCCCCCACTATCACTGTTTTGGAGTCTATATATGTTTTTTGGTCCTTCAAAATATGTTTGATGAAATTGGGTACATTGACATGGGGTGCATGTAAGTTGATAATTGTTATTTCCTTTTGGTGTATTTCCCCTTTTATTAGAATTGGGTGTCCTTCTTTATCTCATTTAATCAAAGCAAGTTTGAAGTCCTCTTTGTCTGAGATAAGTATTGCTACTCCTGTCTGTTTTCTGGGAACATTGGTTTGGTAAATCTTCCTCAAGCCTTTAACCCTAAGCCAGTTCTTGTTTCTGCCAATGGGATGGGTCTCCTGTAAGCAACAGATTGTTGGATCTTCTTTTTTAATCCAGTTTGCCAAATGATGTCCTTTGATGGGGGAGTTAAGTCCATTAACATTCAGTGTTAGTATTGATAGGTAGGAGATGATTCCTGTCATTTAGAAGTTTGTTGTTTAAGGGTTTCATTGTGTGCAGCTGGATCAATGTTACTCTCTACTTTCTTGCCTTTTCTTCTGTGGTTTGGTACTGCCTGTCCTTTCATGGCTTTGTTTGCTTTCATTTTCTGTGTGCAGAATTCCTTGAAGAATCTTTTGTAGTGGTGGCTTGGTGGTCATATATTGTTTTAGTTTCTGCTTATCATAGAAGACTTTTATTGCTTCATCTATTTTGAATGATACTTTTGCTAGGTAGATTATCCTAGGGTTGAAGTTATTTTCATTCAGTGCCAAGAATAACTCACTCCATGCTCTTCTTGCTTTTAATGTGTCTGTTTAGAAATCTACTGTGTTTTTGATGGGTTTACCTTTGTATGTTATTTGTTTTTTCTCTCTTACAGCCTTCAATATTCTTTCTCTATTCTTTGTGCTTGTTGTTTTAATGATAGTATGTCGTGGTGTAGTTCTATTTTGGTCAAGTCTCTTTGGTGTCCTGAAGGCTTTCTGTAACTAAATGGGCATAGTTTTCTCTACATTTGGGAAATTTTCTGTTATTATTTTGTTGAGCATATTATGAATTCCTTTTGCTTGCCCCTCTTATTCTTCCACAATGCCCATCATTCTCAGATTTGGTCTTTTGATGGAGTGGGTGAGTTCTTGCATATTCCTTTCTTGGGTCTTGAGTTGTTTGACTGAAAGCTCCTTCATTTTTCCATCAATTTCAATTTTATGTTCTAGTTCTGAGTTTTTGTCTTAGGCTTGCTCTAATCTGCTGGAGTGGCCTTCCATTGTGTTTTGTGTTTCTGTTTCATTCTTTTTTCGGAGGTTTTCCATGTCATGGGTCACTTCCTCTTTAATATTGTCCATTTTTGTCTTTAATTAATTTATCTCCCTATTATTAGTATTCTTTGTTTCACTTTGGTGTTTATTTAGAGCTCCTCCTGTGATTCATTTATTTTTCCTGTTTCTTCTTGTGTTTATTTTTGGTGTTTTGAAAATTTTTGAGTGCCTCTTATACACTTTGGTTAACCATGTCTAGTATCTTCTCAATGTAATTCTCTGATTTCTTGATGGTGTTCTTGTTGACATCATTAGGTTCCTTGGTGTCATTTATCTTTGTTTTGTTGGGATCCAGAACTGGGTATCCATATTCTTCCTATCCTTCTGAATCCTGTGTTATATTATTTTTGGGGGTGGGAATGGTTTCCATACCTTTTTCTTCTTCCTGTCATTCCTGCTGGTATTGTATAACTGGTCTTGATAGGCTCTTTGGTGGTTTCAGTTACCTGTTTTCTTTCCTTTGGTTAAATTTTGTATTGGATTTTTAGCTAGTTGTGTATGCGGTTTCTGTGCCTGGTTTGTGTGTAATTCAGTATTAACTAATTCACAGTGATAAAACAAAACAAGAAAACAAAAACAAAAACAAGCAAACAACCAAAAAAAAGCAAAAACAAGCAAACAACCAAAAAAAAAGCAAAAACAAACAAACCAAAAAACCCAAAGAAATCATTGGGGAGAGATGAGCAAACAGCCAAGAAACAAACAAAGAAAGAAACAAAGAAAAACTCCAGATTCAGGATTAATGAAATTTCAGTGTTAGTTTAAGTTCTGGTGTTACTCCTCCAGTATCCAGTCCTGGTGTTGGTATTTAAGCAGAAGTTCTGTCTTAGTCTTGCCAGGTGGTTGGCCAAAGGTTAGTGGGTTTTTTTTTCTTCTGTCTTTCAGCAGCTGCTGCTTGGTCTGCTTTGCCCATAGTGAGGTGTGGCAGATCTGCAGTCTACTAGTTGTTCTGCTTTGGAGTTGGCTTATCTCTGTTTGTTGGCTTGTTTACTAGGGGCTTGTGTCTTTACCTAGCCCCCTTTCCCTGGGGCAAGGGCAAGGTCAGTTTTCCCTCAGATGACTGCCACTGTCAGCATGTTGTGATGGTTACCTGCTTGTTCCTCAGTGCTGCTGCAGAGCCTTCTGACTGTGGGTGCCCAGGGTCTGCTGCATTTGCTCCTTCCCTACTTCAGGCAGCCACCTATTACCCACCTGCTGTTGGCCTTCCTGCCATTTGTTTACTGATGGTTCACATGTGAGCTTGCCTCCTTGCCCCATCCCCTTCTCCAGTGAGCTTTCAGAAACCCCTGCCCCCTACATTGTGCACTAGTTTTCAGTTCAATTGTTTATTCGGTTTTCTGTTTTTTTGTGGGTGGGAAGGATCAGTCTATCCAGGGGGGTTGTGCTGGTTTATCCCAGGGGTGACTGAAGGATAACATGTGATGCTTGATTCTCACTTCTTTGGTCTTCTCATGGTCTCCCAAGCACATTTAGAGCCTGCATGCATCAGAGGCAGTGGTGGTGGTGGTATGGTGGTGGGGGACCTCTAATTTTCTCAGTGTATCATGGCATGGAAAAGCCTTCCACGGGCTAGGGATTTAGGGTGCCAAAGTTTCAACTCTCCCTGGTGCTTCATCTCCACCAAGCATCCCTAAATTACTTTTGATTCTTAAACTTTAGGAGTCATAGATGGTCTATGGTCTCTCCTTAACAGCTCTTTTCTGTTCAAAAAGTGGATTGAGGATGTTAATATCAGAACCAAAACCTTGCAGTTAGTACAGGGAAAATCAGGGTATACTCTGGAAGCAAAAGGAAAGGATTTTCTCAGAAGAATCCAAGTGGGCCAGAAACTAATAGAAAGTAAGGACAAATGGGACTACATGGAATTAAACACCTTCTGCACAACAAAAGAAATTGTGTCTAAATTGAAGAGTCCAACCACAAAGTGGGAGAAAAATCTTTGCTAGGTATATATCAGACTAGGGACTGATAACCAGAATATACATGCAACTCAAAAAAAACTAAACTCCCCAAAAATCAAAGAACCAATAAAGAAGTGGGCAACTGAACTAAACAGAACTTTTGCAAAGAAGAAGTCCAAATGGCCAAAAAACACATAAAAGAAATGCAAATCAAAACCACACTAATATTCCACATCACTCCTCTTATAATAGCTAACACAAAGAGCTCTACCACCAACAATAAATGTTGGCACGGATGTGGGGGAAAAAGAACCTTCATACACTGCTGGTGAGAATGTAAGGTAGTACAACCACCTTGGAAAACAATAGGAAGGCTTCTTTAAAAATTAAACACAGATCTGCCATATGATCCAGCAATGTCCTTCCAGGGATATACCTGAAGGAATGCAAGTCAGGTTACTACAAATGCACCTGCACACCCATGTCTATTGTAGCACTATTCACAACTGCCAAGCAATGGAAAAAAAGAAATTGCCCCACTGTTGACAAATGGATTAATAAAATGTATTTATACAGAGTGGTATTTTATTAAGCCACAAAGAACAATGAATTTTTGTCATTTGCTAGTAAATGGATGGGATTGCAAATGGATTATAGACCTAAAACAACTGCAGCAATACTATTGGACATGGGTAACCCACTAGGGGTTGACTGTGCATAGGAGAAATAGGGAAGGTGAAGGAAACCTAAAGCTTGAATGTGGTTGATGTGATCACTTTAGGGGAGTGAATATAGTAATATTAAACAGGCTGAAGCCACTATGGGAAGGGGACTAGGAAGTAGTGAGGAGGTCTGGTGGAGAAGAACCAACGTGGGTTTTAATACACATATTGCAAAAAAGAAGTCCAAATGATCCTCATATGAAGTGGCATGGTAACAACACTATCTCTCTGTATAGCTATCTATCTTTATCTCAAACTAGCAAAAACACTGATCTTATTATTGCTTATATTCTTTCTTCAACAATTTCAAAGAACAAGAGGGCAGAAAAGGACCTGCCAGGAAGTGTGAGTGGGGGGAGCATGAGGGGGGAGGTGACACCCTCATGTGTATACACATGTGAGTAAATGCAAAAATGAAAAAATTTTTAAAAAGAAGCATTAGTTCTGCCTAAGAAGATACTGACCATCATGCTCATTTGTTGAAAAGTGCCATGCAAAATTTAGATCTAAGACTGTCAGGATAGGATGACACCAGGAATGTGTTGTTCTTGTATTGGGAAGGAAGTTACTTGATATACTAGAGAATACAAGTCAACACAAAAGCATCAAAAAACCTAGCAGAGTGGTAGATATGTAAATATTAAAACAATATTACACTTTTTAATGAAGAATCCGTATAAAGTCCTGAACATTTCAAATCATTAGTGTAGGGTACACAATTAGATATAACATTGATGTGTTCCTAGAGAACCATTAGAACTGTGGAGACATTGAGATATTTGGAATGTAAACACAGTAGCATGGTGTATGAGGGCATTTCTGCCTCCTCATGGAGAAAGTAATAAGTTAAGGACATTATATTTGAAGATTTTTTGATTTTGTTATCTTTCATTTTTAATTTAGAAGAGATATGTTTAAAACTGGTCATAGAAGGACTTTTGAGTAAAAATGATTATGCATGTTTTCTCTTTTAGTGTTATTGAAGGGATGATAATGGAGACTAAGTAATCATACCTGTTCAAAACAGGACTTGTTTATTTATAATTTAATACTCGTTTTGGATTCTTTGCTTCTATGCAAGTCATTTCCTATCAAACCTATTCTTAGGCTGGGTTGTAGTTTCTTCTTCCATAACCATTACATTTTGTAATGTTCTAACGTGGTTTTCCATAATTTTTTTGAATTTTAATGGCATACAAATCAGTAGTTTTCAATATTAGAAGATTTTTATACTTAGTGTGAGTGATTTAATCAATTCATTGTGTTTTTGCTTATTCATTGGTGACTTTCCTTTTTTGAGTTTCTCTGAATATGTTGGACTCCTCTGTAAAATAACTAGAAATAATAATCATTTTATAGTTGATTTTAATTTTAACTATTGTTAATTTTTATCTTAAGTGACTGGAAATTTTAAGGTGTTTTTTATTTGAGAGCAGATATGTTTTGACACCTGGATAATGGTTGTGATTATGAATTGTCTTTTATGCTTGGAATATTGTGTTGTTAGTAGGCTATTTTTATAGTATTTAACTGCATTTTAAATAGTTCTATAAGATATTATTAAGAATTTAATTTTATGTAGAATACCAATGTAATTACATTTTGTACTGGGTTTTCCTTCTTATGACAGCTTGTAATTTTGTGGCATAATGTATTCCATAAGGGTGAACTGTTTTAATATCCTTGAGACAAAAGACTTTTAGTATACTGGGTTGTTTATATAATGTCTGAATATATTCAGTTAAATTAACTAAATGTTGAGACTTGGAACTAAAGGAACATGGACGAATGTATTTTGAAAAGAATGTAAAGGGTGAATTTAAGTTTGATATATTTGATACATTGTTAAGAACCTTTGTAAATGCCAAAATGTAACCCCATGCAGCACAATATTAAAGGAAAAACATGAAAAAATTAAAATAAGAGCACTAAAACAAGAACTGTCTGTTGCAGTGTTTTGTAAGTTTTGTGTAATTTTGTATTTCTTTTTTGGGACTACAGGTGAATTATACAGGGATTGGCAAGCAATAATAAATTTTTTAAACTTAGTCATTAAAGTTTGTAGATCTGATTCAGATGGGCTCATTATGATATTGGCTTTTGTGAAAGCAATGAGAGGAGCTTCAAAAATAAATAATAATCTGAGTTATTGTTCTGTGGGGTGTTTTTTGTTTTAGAACTCAGAAATTTTTTCATTTATTTTATCATGATACTAGTGAGGACTTCTTTCATAAGGTCTTTATGTTAATGTTATAACATTTTTTATGTTTTTTAAGCTCACAAGACCCAAAGCAATGATGTAGGCTGGTTCATAGTTTGATGGATTGTAGTCCTTAAAGTAGTCAAATTATTTGTGTCTAATAAGGGAGTCATGTTTTAAATGAGAAATTATTCTGGTAAGAAATTGAAATGCTTATACCTGTATGTGAAGAAAGGAGTGAAAACTTTTAACTTTGAGATTTTATTGAAACACTGATTTATTTTCAGAAATGGATTAATTATGGCACAATATTAGGATGCAGCTCTTACATTAACTTTATCATGATTTTTGTTACACTGAAAATAACGTAGTTTCTAATAAGATATTGAAAGTCGATTCTTTAAAGCCATATAACTAAAGCCTTGGTCATTGTTAGATTTAAGATATGTCATATTGTTGCAGGAGGGCCCAGACAGAGACAGAGGGCACCAAAATTTTCAGGAAGCAAGTTCATTAAGCAAGCCAGCAGTGACTCAGGGGACTCATGTCCAAAGACTGAGAACTGAGAACAAAAGGACCTGTCCTTATTTACCATTTAGAGCAGGTTATGGAAATGGGGGTCGAGCTGGCCTCATACATCATCACATGTTATTTCATTGGCTGTTTTAACACCTGGGATGAGGTGACCCTCTTCAGGTCTCCAGGTAACATTCCTTAACTCCAGTTTTCCTTTGTTTTACTGTTGCACTCATTAATCTATGTTTTTCCTCCCTGCCTTCCTGCCACATCTCACCCCACTTTGAAGCTCGGTCCCATTTCTGGGTCAAACAGCATCATCTTGACAAAGACCCCAGTACCAGGGGATTAGGCAGTGTAATATCAGGCATGCTTATAAGACAAGGAACATTATCCAATCAAGGTCTTGAATCTATTTAGGGTTCAGAACCAGCCCCCAATAGGTCATTGGAACTTTATTCCTTTCAAGTTTGCACAGGTACATGGGCAAGCTTTTTTATCCTGTCAGTAATCTCTTTAATTGCCTTTTTCTCTTCATCAACTGTAAACAGCAGTTACTCAGATTGAGATTATTTTGAGCTATTGTAGCCAGCAAATGTGATTGAGAGCACCCCACCACTGAGTTTTCTGAGTAGCATCATTGTAAAACTTTGTCCCAAGCAGAGTGGAGAATTGGCGTTTTGGATGGAAGATACAGTAATTCCAAATAGAGGGTTTTAGGAGCCAAATGCTCTCCTTGAGGTTAGAGAGAGTGGTTTAATTAAAGGGCTATTGTGGATTTAGCTCTTTTGCTGCATGTGACCAATGATTTCTCATATTTGTTCCTCCACAAACATAACATGAAGTTACATTTAGAGTAGATGCTATGGACAACTGGATGTCCCACTGTTATCTATTGGGCATATATACTTGTCATTTAACCTATAGGTCCATTCCAGGCTAGCCCCCACAGTTGTCCTAAGGTCTGATGTTTTAGCCATTGTAGCACACATCAATGTATATGGAAAAAGACTTGTTGGGTCATTAACGTGGGTGTGGTTAACAAGATTGCTAATGCTGGTCAAGCTTTGAACCTCTAGCTATCACTCTTGAGGGAGATAGATGAGTTTAAAACAGACATACTGACATCATGAAAGCACACTGAGTAGGTTGTATGGCTGTGGGTGTATGACCCGACAATGGTGCCTTCAAAGGAATAATAAGTATGAAAAACGAAAGTTGTGGCAACAGAACTCCCTGTTTGAGTTGTGTGCATACATGAGTCACAGTCAAAAGCCTGGGCTTCCTAGGTAGAGAATTGACCAAGATTAGCACAAAGAATACACAGAATGGACTTGTCCTCAAAGGTAAGTTGGGCCATTCCTCAAGCTTCCACTGTGTGTAGACTAGTCAGCTTCCGGAGTGACTACACAAGGGCTGATGTCTCATTCTTCATGGTTTCCTGTTGTCTGCTGGGAAGCAGGGTCCTGTTGAGAAAGGGTGCTAGTGATCTTTTATGGAGAGACTGGGTCAGGGATGTACTCCCATTGGAGAGAACCTGGTTTCACTCAGCTATGGTAGATCCAGGGAATGATCTCTGCTACCTTAACTGCTGTGGGTGTGGACAAAACAACAAACTGGTAACTGCAGTAGGGTTTTAAGGTTGAACATTTCAATTCTTTACCAAAACAGCATCCTCTGGTTTATAAGTTTGCATAGTAGTTGTCAGGCTAACAGGACTCTCTCTCTTACCCATTCATTGATATTTGAGAGTCAAATCAATATATTGTATCAATTGTGTCTCAGTGTGAGCTCACCTATTTTCTTAACGTCCCCTCAAAGGCCCTTGACTAAAGGGGGTGGGTGCCAAAAAAGCATTTCCAAAGGAGAGAGCTCTATCTATTTGGTGGGGATTCTCCTAATCATGAGCAAGTTAACTGAGCAAAGCAATAATTGATCCCATAATAGGTGGGTCTCCTGGCATAGCTTTTTAATTGCAATTTTTCAGAGTCCTAGGTACACATTTTATTTTTCCTGAACTTTAGTGGTAGGCCTTGTGTAGCTTTTAAATTATTTTTAATCTCTTAGCCATCAATGTACCACCTCAGCCACAAAGGCCAACCTATTGTCTCCCTGAATAGACACAGGCATTCTGAAAAAATGGATGATTTCCTTTAACAGGTATCAGCCACTTTTTGTGCTTTCTCATTCCTAGTGGAGAAGGTTTTTATTCATCCTGAGAAGGTATAGATAAACACCAGCAAGCATTGGTTATTGTTTCTGGCACACAGACTGCATCTTTCACATACAGTCTTATTTACATTGGAGAGCATGGGGACATAACAATGGTAGCCAAGCTGGTCTCAAGAGCTACTTGTCCTAAGTGAGTTTCTTCATGGAAACTTTTCACAAATGTAGGATCCAGTGACTCAGAAATGATACTGTGGCCATCAGTACACTTCCACCATTTGTCTGGTAGAAAATTTTCTCCTTCACTCTCAAACAAAGCCTGTTGTTGGGAAGTATGTCACATATTCCATTCAGATAAAGGACACAGGAACAAGGCAGCTGCCAGTGAGGCTGAGGTTTGTCCTCCTGTGAGGGCTTCTTTCTTGGTTTTCCTATCAGCATTTCAATTTCCCTAAACAGCTGTTGTTTCCCCCTTCTGGTACCCTCAGCAGTGCATGACCACAACTTGAGTAGGGGCCCATAAAACTTTTTGTAATTTTAAAATTTTTTGTCCATATTTAACACTTTTTCTCCTAAGTTAGAAATCCTGACTGGTAGTAGTCATGTTTTAATGACAGTGTCCAGAGTCACTACTGCATATCTAGCATGACCTGTCTTTTGTGGGACAGCTCTTGCCATCCATGAAGTACTCAATGTGCAGATGACTAATGGCTTGGTTGGTGAAGCCTGGGTGGTGGAAGAATGTCTCATCCATAATCTCTAAACAGTCATGCTCCAATGGGCCTGAATTAACTTGTAATAAATTGGCTGGGTTTAGATTCTTAACAACCTCCAGCTAGACATGCATGTTTTTATATAACATGCTTTGATATTTGACCATTTGCAAATTTGTTAACCAATAATTCTCTTTGTAGTTCATGAGAGTCAAAACACAGTAGGGAACTCACATTATGAGTTTTTTTGTCAAAGTAAGATGGCTGTTCTAGCTGCCAAGACAGCAGTCGCTACCAAGGAGAATAGCACAGATAGGGCGGCTGGTCTGGGGAAACTGCATCAATTTGCTTTGATAAATAAGCCACTGGGAAATGCCAGGAACCTAGCAGCTAGGTCAAGACTCCTACAGCTCCCAGTCTTTCATGTACATATAGCAAGAAGGGCTTTGTCATATCTGGCAGGTACAGAGCAGGGGCGTTTGGGAGTCTTCTCTTAATTCTTTTTAAAGGCCTTCCTTTTTTTTCCTTTTCTCCTCATACCATGGGTTTTTGTCCTCCCCCCTTTGTACCTTCATAAGAGGGATTATCCAAGAGCGAGATAATGGGGATCCAGATATAGCATAAATCTGAGACTCCTAGAAATATTCTAATCTGTACAGTGGCACATAAGGGGTGAAGGCACTCCTTAGAGTCCCCCAGTAATATGTGTTTTTCTGGCTTTTTATAATTTTCTCTGTACCTAGAAGCTTCTGCCACCTTGTCTACCATAACTTTACATGCTTTTGCAAGCCAGGACTTTGGCCATGAGGGCTGACTGATTACTGCATCCTGCCAACAGCCAATATAAGGAATCAGCTGGGTGTTTTAGGCTCCCCTACAATCACTTAAAAACTCTATTGACTATGGCCTTATCTAATGACCTTTCCTAGGGTCATCCTACACCAAAAGCAGGCCAGTTTATTTCACAGAAGGTCCTAAGTTTGTAAGAAGTCAGTTTGACCCTGTGATCTCCATTAAATCACCTCTGAAATTTCTACAGAGTTATTCTTACTCTGACCTCCTCCCATTCCTCCCATTTGCCAGATGTCTAGACAAAGACAAAGAGAGAAGGGATGAGAGCTGTGGAGAGGAGGTAAGTGATCCTTCTCTTCAGTACACAGGGGAACAAATAACACCGTTCATTTTGTCCATCGCCAGCCACTCCCCTCATGGGGATAAAGGCATCTCTTGGTCATAGTGAGTCCATATAATTCCTGGATCAGAGGCCCTGTTAAGGTTCACCCTAGACTATTTGAGTTCACCATGAGCCTGCAGATCAGGACTCCACACTCATTTTTTAACCAGGCTGTCTCAGGCTCACACTTTCACACACTGTCACACACCACAGTACCTCCACCATGCTCCCTGATCCTGAAAGAC
Source organism: Castor canadensis (assembly GCF_047511655.1). Classification (NCBI taxonomy): domain Eukaryota; kingdom Metazoa; phylum Chordata; class Mammalia; order Rodentia; family Castoridae; genus Castor; species Castor canadensis. Next base: position 113,847,262 of record NC_133387.1, read on the forward strand.
TTGATTTCATGCCCCAAAAAGGGCATTATTTGGGTGCCTTTTAAGAGTGGTCCAGACACCCCTTCTGCCTCCTGAGAAAGGTCTGAATTTGAACATGGGTTCTTACCAGTCTGATAAGTAGGACTCCCATGTTGGTATCTGGACCTCTCCAGGTTCTTTTGTGCAACCAGAACTTGCCTCCTCAGCTTGCCAGGAGAGAGATTCCCTCCCAAGATCAACAGTGTCTGGTGGTGCCTGGCAGAGACAGCCCTCCTGTTGGGCTGGGGACTTTGAGCCAGTGACAAACAGGTGAAAACACTACTCTCCAAATCCTGGATGAGCCCCCAGAAATGTTTCAAGAAGGATCAGAGCCTTAGAGGGCACCAAAGCTTTTGGGAAACAAGTTAACTAAGCCAGCTGGCAGCTACTCAGGGAACTCATGTCCAAAGGCTTAGCACTGAGAACAAAGGGATCTTTCCTTATACACCTCTTAGAGAAGGTTACAGAAATGGGGAGGTACAGCTTTTACCATATATACCCAAATGTTATTTCACTGGCTGTTTTAACCTTTGGAGTGAGGTGATCCTCCTCAGGTTTCCAGGTAACATTCCCCAACTCCAGTTTTCTTTTGTTTTACTGTAGCAATCATTTATTTCTCTTTCCTCTCCCTGCATTTCTGTCATAATATCAGAGGTAGATGACCCACCATCTCATTAGAGAGAGGGACATTTATTTTGGCTTGTCGTTTTTCCTAGCACAGGGAGCATGCACTCAGTTTAGATGATTCCTTGGTGCAATTATACTTTCAGTGTTTCAGGTTTTTATATTTAGATTTTGGAGGTTATCAGTTTATCTTTTGTGGAATTTGTATGGGTCAATTGGAGTGGAGCTTAAGCTGTGTAAGAAGTTCATTTTTTGATAATATTTTTATTTGACAATCACTGGAGTTCCAATTGTGGATTTTTTTATTACTTGACATTAATAGTATAAATGGGATTCATTGTGACAATTACATGGTTGCATATAGTATACTTCATAAAAGTTCACCCCCTCTATTATATACTATAAAATCCACCTGTCTTCTACAACATACCGTCTTTTTCAAACAAAACATTTAGGCTTCACTTTTTTTTCTTTTTCACGTTTCCAGGAATATGTGTAAATGACTGAGAGGTTATGTGCTTACGAGTGCCTTCTGCACTCCTGCTCTATCCTTCCACTTACCTTCATTGAAAATCTACACTTTACACTTGTCTTACCTTACTATTATCATCACATTCATTGTAAGCCCAGACTCCACATATGACCACATAAGAGGTTGGCTTGTGGTGGTCATCATGATAAATACAAATTCCATCCATTTTTATATATATAACATAATTGAATCATTCATTATTGTTGAATTATTTTCCCATGTGTACATATAACATATTTTATTTATTCATTCATTGGATGTTGTGCATAACTGCTGATTCTACAACTTGGCAATTGTGAATAGTGCTGTTACAAATGTAGATATGCGGGTGTTGCTCCTGTATGTTGATATATAATTCTTTTCTTCATGCCTTAGAGCCATAGAGCACTGTCATTAGATATGGGTCTTTTTAGTTTCTTTTGTTGTACATTTTTTGGTGAAGTTCTATACTGGATTCCATAGCAGTGACACTCCTTTGCATTTTCCATAACAGTGTGTGATGGACTCTTGCTGACATTCCCAAAAAGAGTGTATGAATGGCACTTGTTGAAATTCCTAGTGAAAGTATATGTATGACACTTGTCAATATTCACAATAACATTATATTTGGGCTCCTTTTCCAATATCCTCAGAAGTATTTGTTGCTCTTTGCTTTCTGAATAATTGCCATTGTGACAAGGGTAAAATTGATCTCAGTGTAGTAGTGATATGCCTCTCCAACATGTCTAAGCATGTTGAAAATTTTTCTTATATCATTATTAGCTATTTCACCTCTTCTAAGAACTCTGTAAAATGCATTTCCCAATTCATTCATTTCAGTATTCGTTTTTTGTTTAAATTTTTGAGCTCTTTGTAGATTCTGAATATTAATACTTTACTTGAATAGTTGCTTAAAGATTTTCACCAATCACTGTGCTGTATCATATCCCTGTAGTTGTTTCCTTTGATTTGCTGTAGGTTTGTGTTTCATTCTATGCAATCCCTTTCATCAAGTCTTATTCACTGAGCAATTGGAATGTTGTTCAGAAAATAATTGCCTGTACTTATGTCTTCCAGTATTTTCCTCATACAATTTCATGGCTTGTTTTGTGGCTCAAATGTTAGAGTGCCTGCCTAGCAAATCTGAGGCCTTGTTTTTCAATCCCTACTATAACTGCCCCCTAAGAAAGTACTTTCAACATTTTGGAACACACTATAAGATATTTGATACACTTAAATTCATTTTTGTAGATGGTGTGAGTTATGGGACTTGTTTCTTACTTCTGTGTATATATTAGGAGATTTGTTGGAAGTTATTTTTTCTTTTCTTAAGATTGTGACAGAAGATCAAAAATGGTGACTGGAATACAGATGCACACTGTGTGAGATCTAGGAATCAGGAACATTGCTGGAGACACTCTTGGCTGAGTTAAAGCACCAGGGACAGCTGAAACTTTGGCACCCTAACCCCAAGCCTGTGGAAGGCTTCTCCATGTCACAATACACTGAAAGAACAGATGGGCCACAACTCCCACATCATCATCAGTCACCCACTGGACTGCTTCCGGCCAAAAACCAAGCCAGTGCCTGTATTCTGGATCACTGGCCACTACCTGCTAAAGGAAGGCTCCAGCACCACCAGATGCCACCTCCAAACTTGTGTAGAAGATGCAGAAAAATAGGACTGGATGATAAAGAGTAACACCAGAATTCCTAACACTGAAATTCTACTGTTCCTAAACCAGGGATTTTTTTGTCTTCTCTTTATGTGTTTGTTTGTCTTCATTGTCCACCATCTCTCCCTGTTGATTTCTTTGGTTCTCCATTTTTTTCTTTCTTTTTCTTCTTTTTTCTCCTTCTTTTTTGGTTTTGTTAGTTTTACTATTGTAAGTTAGCTAATACTAAATTACACATAGACCAGGGACAGAAACAGAACCAAGTGGAATAATGGGAAAATGAAAAAGGAATGGAAACCATTCTACCCCAAAAAATAAATTAGTGCGGGATTCAGAGGGAAATGAAGAAAATGGATTCCCAGATCCAGACTCCAACAACAAAGATAAACTCTACCAAGGAGCCCAACAAAGCACACAAGAACACTATGAAAGAAGAAATTCTGCAAGTAAGTAATGAGAATTTCATAGCCATGTTACTAGACATTGTCAACCAAAATGTACAGGAAGCACTCGAGAAATTCCAAAATGACAAAAATAAAGAATATGAGACAACACAAAAACAAATAAATTAAATCATAGGAGACCTAAATAAACACTAAAGTGAAATAGAAAACACCATAAATAGAGAGACTAAGGATGAAAATTGACAATAGTAAAGAGGAAGTGACCCATGTTATGGAAAACTTCAGAAAAAAGAGTGAAACAGAAATACAAAACAAAATGGAAGGCCACTCCAGCAAACTAGAACAGGCTGAAGACAGAATCTCAGAACTTGAAGATGAAATGTTAATTAAAGGAAAAACTGAAAAATATTAGTCAGACAACTCAGGTCCTGTGAAAGGAATATGCAAGAAATCAGTAACTCAATCATAAGACCAAACTTGAAAATCATGGGCATCACAGAAGGAGAAGAGGTGCAAGCAAGAGGAATGCACAATATATTCAACAAAATAGTAACAGAAAATTTCCCAAATCTAGGGAAAGCTATGCTCATTCAGTTACATGAAGCCTCCAGAACACCAAAGAGACTTGACCAAAATAGACTATACCATGATATATGATCATTAAAATAACAAGCACAGAGACTAGAGAAAGAATATTGAAGATTGTAAGAGAGTATAAACAAATAACATACAATGGTAAACCCATCAAAATCACAGCAGATTTCTCAATGGAAATCTTAAAAGCAAGAAGAGCATGGACTGAGATCTTCTGGGCACTGAATGAAAATAACTTCAACCCTAGGATATTCTATGCAGGAAAACTATCATTCAAAATAGCAATAAAATCTTCCATGATAAACAGATACTAAAACAATGTATGACCACCAAGCCACCACTACAAAGGTTCTTCAAAGAATTTTGCACACAGAAAATGAAAGCAAACAAAACCATGAAAAGACAGGCAGTACCAAACCACAGGAGAAGAAAAAACAAGAAAATAGAGTAGCATTGACTCAGCTGCACACAATCAAACCCTCAATCAATAAAGACAACTACATGACAGTAATCACCACATACCTACTAATACTAACACTGAATGTTAATGAAATTAATTCTCCCATGAAAACACACTGCTTTGCAAACTGGATGAAAAAGGTAGATCCAACAATCTGCTGCCTAGGGGAAAACCATTTAATCAACAGAGACAAGCACTGATTAACTGTGAAAGGTTTGAAGAAGATTTACCAAGTCAATGGCCCCCACAAACAGGCTATGGTAGCAATACTTAAGTCAGGTAAAATAGATTTAAAACTTACATTGATCAAATGAGATAAAGAAGGACACTCCATACTAAAATAAGGGGAAATACACCAAAAGGAAATTAGAATTATCAAGCATATGCATCAATTTTCTATGCACCCAATTTCATCAAACATAATCTGAAGGACCTAAAAACACAAATAGACTCCAGCACAGTGGTAGTGGAAGACTTTAATACCCCCTATCTCAATAGATAGGTTTACCAAACAAACAAAAAAATCAGTAAAGAAATTCTAGAACATAATCACACCATAGATCATAGATCATAGAACCTAACTGATGTCTGCACAAAATTTCATCCAACTTCTGCACAATATACATTCTTCCCAGTGGCTCATGGAACCCTCTCCAAAATTTATCATATCTTAGGGCACAAAGTATGCCTCAGCAAATATAAGAAAATCGAAATAGTCCCATGCATTCTATCTGATCACAATTTACTAAAACTAGAAATCAACAACAAAAACAACAGCAAAAATCATACAAACAATAGGAAGATGAACAACACATCACTCAATGATAAATGAGTCATTGATGAAATCAAAGAGGAAATTAAAAGATTTCCTGAAAGTTAGTGAAAATGGAAGCACAACCTAATGGAAACTATGTGACACAACAAAGGCCGTCCTAAGAGGAAAGTTCATAGTCTTGAGTGGATATATGGAAAGGTCAGAAAGATCTCAAATCAATGACATAATGCTACATCTCAAACTCCACAAAAACAAGAACAAGCAAATTCCCCCCAAAATAGGAGAGAAATAATAAAAATAAGGGCTAAACCTAATGAAATAGAAACAAACAAACAAAAAAACAAAACATGTACAAAGAATCAATGAAACAGAAAGCTTGTTCTTTGAAAAAACAAACAAGAATGACAGAAGCCTGATAAACCTGAGCAAAATGAGGAGAGTTACCCAAATCAATAAAATCAGATTGCAAAAGGGGAGATAACAACAAACATGAGAGAAATCAGCAGAAACTACTTTGAGAACATACGTTCTAATACATTTCCAAATCTTGAAGAAATGGGCAGATTTCTAGATACTTACAACCATCCAAAACTGAACCAAGAGGACATTAATCACCTGAATAGATAATTATAATTAATATAATATATCAATAGATAATACATAAAATGAAATTGAAGCAGCAATAAAGTCTCTCAAAGGAAAGTGCAGGATGTTATGGATTCTCTGTTGAATTCTATCAGACCTTTAAAGAAGAAGTAATACTCACTGTTAAACTGTTCCTTAAACTGTTCCATGAAATAGAAAGGGAAGGAACACTGACTAACTCATTTTTTGAAGCCAGTATTACACTAATCCCCAAACCAGACAAAGACACCTCCAAAAAGGAGAACTATAGGCCAATCTTCTTAATGAACATGGGTGCAAAAATCTTCAACAAAATAAGGGCAAACCAAATCCAACAACACATCAGAAAGATCATCCATCATGACCAAGTCAGTTTCATCCCAGGGATGCAGGTGTGGTTCAACATATGCAAATCTATAAATGTAATACAGTATATTAATAGAAGCAAAGACAAAAACCACTGGATCATCTCAATAGATGCAGAAAAAGCCTTTGACAAGTTCCAACAACACTTCATGATAAAATCTCCAAGAAAACTAGGCTATATATGACAAATCTGCAGCCAACATTTTACTTAATGGTGAAAAACTGAAACAACTTCCCCTAAAATCAGGAACGAGACAAGGGTGCCTACTATTCCCACTCCTATTCAACATAGTACTGGATTTCATAGTCAGAGCTATTAGGCAAGAAGTACTAATAAAACAAATACAAATAGGTAAAGAACCTGTCAAATATCCCTATTTCTAGATGATATAATCCTATACATTAAAGACCCCAAAAATTCTACCCCAAAACTCCTAGACACCATAATCAGCTATAGCAAGGGGAAAGATTCAAAATCAAGAAAAAATCATTAGCTTTTCTATACACCAATAACGAACAAACTGAGAGGGAATATATGAAAACAATTCCATTCACAATAGCCTCAAAAAAACTCAAATTCCTAGGAGTAAACTTAACAATGGATGGGAATGACGTCTACAAGGAGAACTAAAACCCTCTGAAGAAAGAAATTCAAGAAGACTACAGAAGTTGGAAAGGTATCCCGTGCTCATGGATTGGTAGAATCAATATAGCAAAAATGGCTATACTACCAAAAGCAATCTACAGTTTTAATACAATTCCCATCAAAATCCCAATGATTTTCATGACAGAGATTGAAAAATCTACCCTAAAATTCGTTTGGAAATACAAGAGACTGTTAATAGCCAAGGTAATACTGAGCAAAAGAGCAACACTGGAGGTATCACAATATCCGACTTCAAACTATAATACAAAGCAATAGCAAGAAAATATACTGGCACAAAAACAGACATAAAAACCAGTGGAACAGAATAGAGGACCTGGATATGAATCCATACAACTATTCTCACCTCATTTTTGACAAAGATGCCAAAATTATACAATGGAGAATAGACAGCCTCTTCAACAAATGTTTCTTGGTAAAGTGGTTATCTGTCTGCAAGAAACTGAAACTACATCCATGTTTATCACCCTGTACTAATATCAACTCAAAATGGATCAAGGACCTTTATATCAGACCTGAAACTCTGAAGGTACTACAGGAAAGTGCAGGAAACACTTTGGAACTAATAGGTATAGTCAAGGTCTTCCTCAGTAGAACCTCAGCAGTCCAGCAACTAAGAGAAAGAATAGACAAATGGGGCTTCATAAAATTAAAAAACTTCTGCATAACAAAAGAAATGGTCTCTAAACTGACAAGACCACCCACATTGTGGGAGAAAATATTCGCCAGCAATATGACAGGCAAGGGACTGATAACAGGAATATACAGGGAACTTAAGAAACTAAACTGTCCCCAAATCAAAGAACCAATAAAGAAATGAGCAAATGAACTAAATGGAACTTTCTCAAAAGAAGAAATCCAAATGACCAAAAAAGATACAAAAAGTGCTTACGATCCCTAACCATAAAGGAAATGGAAATCAAAGCCACACTAAGATTCCACCTCACCCCTGTTAGAATAGCTATCATCAGGTAGTGGGGAAAAAGGAACCCTCATAAACTGTTGGTGGGAATGCAAGCTAGTGCAACCACTCTGAAAAAATTTTGGAGGCATCTTAAAAATCTAAACATAGACCTGCCATATGTTCCAGCAATCCCGCTCCTGGGGATATACCCAAGTAAATGAAATACAGGTTATTCCAAAGGCACCTGCACACCCATGTTTATTGCAGCGCTATTCACAATAGCCAAGTTATGGAAACAACCAAGATGCCCTACTATGGATGAATGGATCAAGAAAATGTGGTATTTATGCACAAATGAATTTTACTCAGCCATTAAGAAGAATGAAATCTTATTCACAAGTAAATGGATGGAACTGGAGAGCATCATTTTGAGTGAGGTTAACCAGGTTCAGAAGTCCAAAATCATATGCTCTCCCTCATATGCAATATTTTGATCTAAGGCAAACACAGCAAGGTTGTTGGACTTGGGTCATATGACAAGAGGAGAGCATATACAGGAGATATGGGGATAGGTACAAAACTCAAAAAATGAAAGCATTTGATGTCCCAACTCCAGAGGAACTAATACAGAAACCTTAAAGCAACAGTTCTCAACAAGACAAGGGGATCAGGAAACAGGGTAAAGATCAGTTAGAGACGAATCTTCTTGGGTTGTAATACACTTGTGCATGGAAGCAATATTAGGAATCTCTCTGTATAGCTATTCTTAACTAGAAAAACGTTTTATATTTCTTATTATGCTTATGTCTTCTCTTCCACAAAATTAGAGATAATGGCAGAAAAGTTTCTGCCTGGAAGCAAGGGGGTTAGGGAGGAGAGGGTGTGGCTGGGGGCAAGGGGAGAAATGATCCAATGTGCTCATATGTGAATAAATGAATAAAAAAAGATTGTGACAACTTATTTCTAAATAACTGGGCTTCATTTTAGTGTCATTTTCCTGTTTTAATATTTTCTTTTTTAAAGAAATTATGCATTTGTTTTCAATTCTCAATCAAAAATTATTAATTTCCAATGTGAATTTCAGTTGTTATTTTCTCTGTTTTTAATTTGTGATCAATATTTGCTGCTGATGAAATTATGAAGGTCGCCTTCAAAGGTGTTCATTGGTTTTAGAATTGAAATTGACCTTAGTTTGCTTGTTAGCACTTTTTCACTTGACCTAGTATCTGAGTAGTATTTTTTCAGTGTGTAATTTTGTATAGTTTTTCAGAAATAATAAATGGTCTTCTGTTTTGTTTGTTTTATGTTTTTAAGGGGACAGTGATTATATACCTTTTTAAGTTACACTTAACACTTTTAAATTGATTGTTTTAATTTGGGTTGGTTTTGGGATACATTACTTTTTACTGATTTCAATGTCTTTTTTTATTGGATAGTTTTTTTTATTGTTGTGCTATTAGGGGTACATTTTGGCATTTATGAAAGTTCTTACAAAATATCAAATAACTTTGACACATATATCATCAGCATAATCCTGAGTCATTGTCCAAAAATTTGTATTTATATATAGAAGTCTGGTCCACTGAAAATTTGAATTGCAAACTCTTCATATTAACTTAAAAGTAGTAGTTACAGCTTTGAACTTATTAACAGTCTTTAAGATCTTTGGAGAATCATTTGATCCCAGCTTTATATTGAGATACATGGGTTAAAGAAGAAGTAACATGTGATTGTATTGTTATTTAGTTATATGTGTCATTTTTTAGGAGACATATTTTATTTCTTCTTGGATAATATGAGGGCATACTGTGGGCTATTTAGTAGGGAATAATTGTATTAAACAATGGTAATGAAACTGAGGCTGATAAGCTGGAAGTCTGATTATAGATGTAATGGGAGATGGAACAGAGGTGTCCTATGGCCAGGGTAAGATGAAGTGGAGAGCCTGATCCTGGAGTATTGAGGTAGTAGTAATAGAGTAGATGGTGTTTCTGAGATCTTGTTTATGTTGTTTCTGATGTTTCACGGGACATTGGCTGTATTGGAGGTCTTTTCAGAGCTTTTGTTCATTTGTTTTTGTTTATGTATTTTTTATTTATTTCTGGTACTCATGACAGTTTGCATTGTAGGCAAGTACTTTACCACTTGAGACATATCACCAACTGTTTGGGCTGGTGAATTAAGGTTTCTTTAAGTTTGCCTACATTTTTATAATGTCTGCATAAATTTACATGTGCATTTAGAGACTTTTAAATTTTTTATAAATTGATATGAAAGAAAAAACTTTATGTATTAAATATTTAGCTTTTAATCATAGGTCAAGTACTTTTAGTTTTAAATACTTACTAGGTCTATTTCTGTAACATGTTTTGTCATAAAAGTTTTTATATCTGAAATTTATTAGTGTATACTTTCATAATTTTAAGGTATGGTAATTTGTTCACACATCAGTCTTAAATTGATATTTGAATTTTGTGGAAAAGGAACAGGGAACCACAGAACGTAAATCAAAGACCTTTCAGAAAAACTCCATCTAAAATCAACATCTTGTTGATTTTTTGGTTTTTTGTGATTATTGTTACATTTTACAGTAATTGGGTTTTGAAATTTGGACTTTCTGCTTTCTAGGCAGGTGTTCTCTTACTTGAGTCATGTCCCTATCTGACCATTGTGCATTAACAAAGATAAGTTCTTAATATTTTAGAATGAGGTTCATTAATTGGTTACAGTTTGTTGAGGTGATGTCCCTTCCATACAAATGTGTGACACCCAGGCATATTTTTGAACTTATTTGAAATTCCTATTTAATCAGGAGCCTAGAAAAATGACATGATGAGGCAAACAATAAGAGCTATGGTGATAAATGAGAATCAAGGTTTGAAGATTATGATATGTGGCCTTTTCGGATATTAAAATAGATTATTTCAATTTAGCTTATAAGTTGTTTGAACTCTAAAAATAGTCTAAGTAGGATTATAACAATATTATTGAAAACCTTTTTAGAGTTATTTCTGGGAGATTCGCATTTGGGTAAAGAATTTGTATGGCCTCTTTTAATGCAGATAAAGGAAAGGACATAGGAGTGTCTACATTTAATTATGGTATTTGTTTTTGGTTGAAATTATTGGTAAGCAGCAATCTTGGCTATTGACTGCATAAAGGTATAATCTTTTAAAGTTTAATTTTAAAGAGTTAGGTTTTTAAAGAATATTTCACATGTGTTACATATAATTTAGGGGCAGATACCTTTGAGATATTTTTATCACTTTTATAGATAAAGAGATGTTTAGATAAAGTGATAAAGCAAGGTATGGTCTTCCTTTGTCAATGATCTTGGTCATCTAGTTGTAGACAGGCAAGGGAAACAGCTCCCACCCGTGAGATCTTGTGTTATTAGAAACTTACCTTGGATTTTGCAAAGAATTCATATATATATATACATATATATATATACACATATATATATGTATATATATATATATATATACATATATATATATACATATATATACATACATATATATATATGTATATATGTATATATATATATGTATATATATATGTATATATATATGTATATATATACATATATGTCTGTATATATATACAGACATATATATGTATATATATATACACACATATGTATACATGTATATATATATATACATGTATATATATATATATGTTTCATATGAGTTTAAGAGACAGTTAGTGGTATATTTTATATTTTAGCTAAGGGTGACTATGATAACAAAACTGCAAAATTGCCTTAAACAGAATAACTATTTGAGCATACCAACAAGAAATTAGAAGGGAGAGAGAATATAATGAAAGCCATTAACAAATATATGCATTAAACATCAGTGCTTCCAAGTTCACACAATAAGGGTTTATGAGTTTAAAGGAACAAACAGGTCCAGATACTGTAATTGTGGGAGATCCAAATATTTCCTTCTCATCAATACACAATATGTAGACATCAAGTTAACAAAGATATCCTAGAACTAAACAATGCAATAGACTAAACTGTTATAGTATGCATTTGAAGAGTATTCAATCCTACAGCAGTATATTACACGTTTTACTCAGTGGCCCCTTCAAATTTTTTGAAAATAGATTACATCCTACATCATAAAGCAAAGCTTAGGAAAAATATCAAAATAATTACTTGTATCCTAACCATGATGAAATACAATTAGAAATTCTTGGCAAGGAAATCTATAAAAGTCTTTAAAATGGATGGAGACTGAACAACACACTTTGAACAATCAGCTCATTGGAAAATTAGCAAATAAATAATGTAATTGTAGTACATGATACAAAGCCATGTGTTCAAAAGTTTTTTCTAACTAAAGGAAATCTAAGGCAAAAATATGAACTAAAACCCCAAATTAAAGAACCTCATTAGGCAATTAATATTTTAAAATAATATTGTAAGCTTCAGAAAGAAAATGAAAGTAAACTCAGGAATTCTGTTATGTAGGAAGATAAAGAAAGTCATGAGCAACTGGCATGTTGACAATCTTACAGGATTTGTGTTAGGTGGAGTAATGGCAAAAATTTAAGGGGAGTGAGGTAGAGGTAAAGAATCTCTTCATAGGTTCTTGCTGTCAGGAAAGGTGTGAGCTTTCTGCAATGAGACTTAGATGTCTGGGGTCTGTAACTTGGTGTTCAGTGATTTTTTTTCAGATGTGTATAAATTCTTTTATCACGTGTCTCAAATTATCTCTGCCCTGTGGGGAACTAATTGGCCTTGATATTTAAAGAGCTACCATTTATGTACTCCTTTTAGGAGAGATGGGAATGTTCCTTAAAGCCTAAGGAATGAGGCATGTGGCAAAACTGTATTTGACTGAAAGTGTGCTGCTTATGAAGACTGCCTTCTTATGCTCATTACACCAGGAGCCACATGGCCTCCTCCAGGATTCAGAAGGAACATGGTGACACCAGGCAAGGCACTGCCTCCTCACTTATCTGGACATTTACAAACAGATTGTGTCCACTTTCATGTTTACTCCTGCACTTACTTCCTTATAGTTGAGATTTTATTTACAATCCTCTAATGTTCACTGTATTCTGATAACTGAAATGGAAAAATAAAATAAAATCTGTGTTTTAGCCTTCAGTTTTCTCCCACAGAAGAGGTTTCCCTTCCCTTGTGCATGAACATTTTAAACTGTCATTAAAGTAGACCTAGAATTACAGACTACTTTGGAGGTGACGGAATTTCAGTAACATCCAACCTTTCTAGATTGGAAGTAAGGAAGATATCTTAAGTGTCCTCCTGTGTGGGCAAATCAGCAACAGTGAAAATTAGCCAGTATACTAAAACTACATTAAAATTGGAAGTTTCAACATAAATTTGCTGGACAGCAAAAAGCTAAAACCACATATTCACTAAAGTTGTTAGGGCTTCAAGGATTCTTACCAAAGCAAGTGCCTCAAAATTATGTTAAAAGATGGGTTAGGAACACTCAGTCCTCAGGTCTGTAAATGAACATAAGACATCCTACCCTATGACTTATGGTAATATCAGCACTTAACTATTATGAAACATTTTATCTTAATGATGTCTGTGAGTAAGTTTGGATTCATTATCTCTCTCAGAGTAACATCATGCAAAAATAAATTGTTACATGTGTCATTGCAAACAATCAAAAATTCCAAAGTCATTGCATCAATTCATGATCCATCTATATTCTCTGCACACTTACAGAGGTTCACCCACACAGCCTTGTAGAAATACTCTTACAAGAGGAAACCTGTTAGAATTCCAGCCTCAACACCCTAGAGTAGATGCAATCAAAATTACATGGAAACTTTATTATGCCTCTACCTATATGAGCATTAAATTCCCATTTTCTCTCAGGAAACCACAATGATATATGATGCTTCCTACAAATATTAAGGAGCTATTAGGAGATGAATATTTGCAGGATAAAAATTGGGGGGAAATAGAAGTGTCTCATAGTGATCTATTAAACATATCTGAAAGTAGAAAGGTACCTAAAGAGTGAATGTGGCATCACCTAATACGTGTACAGGAGCTGAGATGGGAATAGGCAACCTGCAAAAGATATGGTGAAACCAGGCACAACCTTCTCAGCTACCTGCATATTTAAGATGAGATGATGGGCACCACTGTGCTGTTACCACTTTATCACTCCACTCTGTTGGATATTAGCAAGCTCCATTCTAGAATCTTTCTGGCATAGTTGGGATGACATCTAGGAAACTTAAAGGATAACATACATGATCATGTTTCAGGACAATTTCTCTTCAAGGATGTACACATCCTGCATAGTCATGTGTACAAAGTCATTGTTAATGGACATGTGAGCTCTAACTGGATACTTGGATTAATTTGAGATTAATGTCAGCAAGAGGGGTCATCATTTACTCTCTGAATATGTACAACATAACCCCCCCCAAAATGACAAAAATGTCTCTTTCTGGATTGACAGGACTATATCAGTGACAGATAAGTTCAATATAATCATTTCCTGAAGTTTCATGCTTTCAAAATAAAATTTTATGCTAAATAAATGTTTAATCTTTGGTTACTGCAATTAATAATGACACTGTTAGTTTGATCTGAGCCAGGACAAACAAAATATGACATAGTTTTGGAACACAGTAACCTGTTATCTGTGTTTTTGATGGGCAGAAATTCTGTGCTGTCACATAGGCCCATACAAGCATATACATGCATATCAGCAGTGTTCCATGAGAGGACTTTATTGGCTCACTGTTAGGACTGGCCGCTCTCTTTAAGAGACATCATTGCAAAAGGATTTGGTAAAAACCTGATGATAACCATGTTGTTGGTGATATAATAGCCCTTGTTTCTTCTTAGGACACAGTTATACCAACTTGGGCTTCATAAACAGAGAAATTAAATAGACTTCTTACTCTCCAGAGAAAAGCCTAAAAATATTCCTTGGTCAAGAGTGCATGGATGGACATCATGAACATTTGTGGATCTCTGCTTATGCCTTTATCAATGGGAGCATTGAATGCACAGTTACTATCTGTGAAGATACAAGAATTTCTTACTATTGATTAGGAATATGAGGCATATATTTGCATTTTCACTATATAGAGGCCAAACATACAGGGAAATATTAGAATGAAAATCATTCCTCAAATATATATCTGAAAATAATGAGTTTTCAGATGAGTGAATGTGACAACTTCTGATCCCTGTATATTAGGCAAGAACTACAAAGAATTAGGCAAAATACAGACAACAACTATACACACAGATGTGTTTAAGGATATAATTTGTTCTATTAGGACACCTGTTTATTAGTTCAAATAACACAATTTTTGGCACAGCTTTCAACTCTACATTGATACATGAATCAACTCCTGTTGAACTGAGTGATCTGGAGAGTCCTTCCTTTGCTGATTGGGGGCTAAAAGTATTCTATACTTACAAGAGGACTTCAGGTCAAGCAAAATATCAATTATCCATGACACAACATGTCCCAATACCCACATTTTCTCCAACACATAAAAGTGTAAACTCATGGTCACTATAAATGAATGATAAGGGATACAATCATTTCTATCCTGCTCACATGTAACAAATGTTAGTACCAAGAAGGATTAGGAACAACCTATATATAGGTTGGCTATATATAGGGCAGCCAAACATTCTATGGTAAGATTTTGACTCACAGTGCCATTGACTTCTATACCAGACATTCTCAACTTGATGACAAATTTGTCTCCCAAGGATACCTTGACCTGTCTCAGATGTACAGATAAAAATGCCTTTACACAAAACTGGTGGGTACACATAGAAGAATGAAACTTACCACTTAAGTCCCACCCTCTACAAAAATGTATTCAAATTATTGGTTGTTTTGTACCTAGAGTGATTCCAAAGCTTGACTATTGTGAATAGTGCTGCAATAAAAGTGGGTGTGTAGTTGTCATTCTTTTATGTTGATTTACACTACTTTGGATCTATGCCCAAAAATTGTATAGCAGGATCATTATGTACAGCTATTTTTAGTTATGTTATTCATTGTTTTGTGATGAGCTTCCATACTGATTACCATAGTGGTGATACTTGCTTACATTCACAATAAGTGTGTTCAGTTTTCCTTTCTCCACACATTCTAACAAGGATTTATTGTTTGTTTTCCTGATGATTGCCATTCTAAAAAAAGTGGGTGGGATGGAATGGAATCTTGGTTTGATGGTAAGTGATCCTTTCTGTTGAAATAATTGATAGGAATATGTCTTGGTGGACTGGAGAAAAAGATTAATGTTAAGGGGTGAGGTTTCTTTTAGAATATTTACTATTTGTTAAGTGAAATTTAGGATTATATAGCTTTGGATTTTTTTTATCAACTTAATAAAAAGATAGATATGTGAACAATGCAATGGTTGACAATCATAGCTCTTCTGTGTAGGCAGTCTTGGTCATCTTATCAGAGGAGAGACTCTAACCTATGAGATACTCTGTGTGGTGTATATGTTTGGATTACACAAAGAGCTTATATGTCTGTGTGTGTGTGTGTGTGTGTGTGTGAGTGTATATATGTGTTTCATATGAGTTTAATATCTATAGAATGCTATATGTTACCTATTACTGACAAAGATAACAAAACTTTAAAATGAATTTCAGTAGCACATTGATCTCAGTACAAGTAAGAAAGCAGATGGAAAGGAGGAGGTGTGGCTTAAGTGGTAGAATGTCTCCTTTGCAAGAGCAAAGGCTAGAGTTCAAACCCCAGTCTCACCAAAAACAAAACAGGAAAACAGTAGGGATAGAGAATATACCAATCACCAAGTATTTTTATATGCTAACCTTCCAACTGTAGTTCACAATATCAAAGATTTGTGTTTAAATATTTTGCTAGGTTAAGCAAATCTAAAGAAAAAATATGACCTGAAGTCCTGAAGTAAAAAGCTACACAATTTGTAATTTATTTTCAACGTAAGCTCAAATAAATGAAAAAAAAAACCTTAAGAATTCTCATGTTTTTAAAAAAGAAGCATTGTCCTAAGGCTTGACAGACTTATAGGTTTGGTGTCACGTAAAGCAATGGCAAAGAGAGAGAGTTGGAAATAGAGAACCAGTTAACATTTTTTCTTCTTGCCATCAATAATGGCAAGAGCAAAAGGGATCCTAAGGATAGGTTTTAGTTGTTGGAGTTAGATTCTGGGGCCTAACATAAACTTGTTGTTTTTTACTTTTTTGAGAAATATGTTAGATATTGTGTCATTTGTTTCAGATTATCTCCAACTTGTGTGGAGCACTGAGTGGCCTGAGTATGGGGAGACAAACTCTTTATACGTTCTAGTGTACTAGCTAGGAATGTTCTGTTTAGTCTAGGAATGAGGTATGTACTTAAAAGATATTTTGGATAAAAAGAGTGCTGCTTACGAAAACCAAAGACTTCTGAGCATTACCCATATGCTGCAGGGTTTCCACTATGTCTCAGATAGAAATTTAACTTTTAGCTTGAAAAAATGCATCTATAACTGCTTGGTCAAGCTTCTAAGTTCTATTCAGAGTCTTTTGTTTGGCCCATCTCCACTATTGAGCACATTTTTAGAGTCTAATGGGGGCTTATCTTTGGAGCTATCTGATGAAGTTCTCATTTTCTAAAAGGCAAATTCACACAGTGTAAAAAGTGGATTAGTCAAAAAGTATATTTAAAAGTCTTCATAAATCAGATAGGATAAAAAGACATTAAGAAAAAACAGGGAAAAAAGGAGAAGCAAAGGAAAGTTAAGAAGCAAGGCAATGCCCTGCCTTCTATCTTATGCTCATTCTGGATGAAGCAAGAGCACTGCTACTTCTTGGCTGGTTCACCTAAACTTCTGTCACTGGTGATGTGTTGAGGAAGTCTTTGATAAAGGAAAAATACTGTTCACTACTCATTTTTGTTCTTGAATGGGTAATTGAAATTAATTACACAAGTAAGGCAAAACAGGGCAATGCATGCAAAGCAGAGTGGAATACAGAAATGATCCAGTGGATCCTGAAATGATACAGTGTGTTGGAAATAGAAGGAGAAGTTCTTTTATCAAGACTATTTATATTAGCTAAGTGTGTTTACAGAATTAGATTTAAACATTTTTCAGGAAAGTGATTTCTTTTGTGTGTCAGATACCTAGTAACTTTTAATCATTTTTAACTTGTAATATTGTAATGCTATTATCCACACATGGAGACATGGGGTTTGGGGTGATCTTACTAAACTAGGGTCTTATGATATACGGGCCTATTTTCTTTGTTATTTTATTGTCATGGTTTCTTTTTTTGATCAAAAGAATTGTTGTGAAAAATAAAAGCCAGGTGCAGGCAGCTCACATCTGTAGTCCTAGATACTCAGGAGGATCATGGTTCCAAGCCAGCCCAGGCAAAATGTTCAAAAGACCCTATCTCAAAAAACCCTTCACAAAAATAAGGCTGGTGGAGTGGCTTGAAAGCCCTGATTTCAAGCCCTAAAACTGAAAAAAAAAGAATTGGTATGGTAGGTATTTTTCTAGGGCATAAGAATCACCAGGGACAAATTGGAGGAATCATTGAATCACTGGGTTATTTTTACTGCATATTGTTAATTGGAAGAGAGGTGTGCTAGAAGGAATGCTTGTGTATGATTTCATAAAGACATTTTATACAATGTTCATTTTATACTTGTAGCCTATGATTAAATGTTTCTTTGGTGTCAATGCTACTTATGTGTATATTACCCTGCAGCAGTATGATCACTTTACCACCCACCTGGTTATTAGAAAACCTCTATGAAGAATGTTTTTTCACAGGGATTTTGAGTTCTCTTGTAGTGAACCTGAAAACACACACCAAAAAATGCCCTTCAGAACACACTTGCTCTTTAAGATACTTACCAAATTGACATAGATGTAAGGGATGGTTAACATGATGATCACTTTTGGCTAACTGAGATATATTCACCTGTCTCAAAAGAGCACATGATGGAAATTTTTTATGGCACATGTCATTCCCAAAGTCATTGTATCATTTTAGGGTCCAGATATACCACTTCTAGATTTGTAGGAATCCAGGGACACAGATTTGGAAAAGAACACTTTCTCTCTTGAGAGTTCAACTGCCTTCATGTCCTGCTTCATATAACTAGAAAGCTTCCTAGTTCACCCTTTAGCATTTATATTATGTGCTTCAAATATGCATTACCTATATAAAAAATACAATAACATGACGCTGGATAATGTTCTTATGGACATATGTGGTTTCTTTAATCATATCAATAAGAGGGAAATATGATAGTCTTCAGAATAGTCTACAGATGTATATCTGAGAGTCAGAGATGTTAGTGATTGAATGAGCCTTCTTTTCCAACTGGTACATAACCTAAAACATCATTTGAAACATGCATAAAAACACGGCAATACTCTGGGGGCACAATCTCCTCACCTGCCTGCATATTTAAAAATCAGTGTGTTCAACCTGTCACATGTGCAGTTTGTGACTTACATAGAAATGTACTTGGGCTCTGTCAATGATCCTTTAAGTCATTGTGTTCTCATGAAGAAAAATACAATATACAACATACAAAATTGTGTTTCAACAGACAGCATGCCCTACTAGGACAACTGCCCCTTCAATTGTCCATGACATTATTAAGGACACTTTAACTCTATCTATATTCATTTATTACTTTAGAGCTAAGACAATTTCAGGAGCATCCATCATTTTTTAGATGGGAAACTTGAAATTTCTATATTGTCTCCTTATTTTTTTCAGGTAAACCATGATAATGAATGACCATACAATAAATCCCTCAGTATTCAAGGTTCAACATAGATTTTCTTGCCATAGGAAAACTACACATGTATAACCACTAACAAAGATTAAGGCTGTATGGTTTCTTATCATACCTCCAGCATGAAAAGCTTGTTGAAAGTATTTAGGAATGCCCCAGTCCTTTAAGTTGTAGATGGAGGCACAATGTTCCAGGAATGGGATTTAGGGTCATAGCAAAACTATGTACACAGGAGAAATTGAAAACTTGAAGATATGTATGAGTCATTATGGGTAACTGACTCCATCTGAAAAACATGCCATGTGAAGTCAATTCATTCTTCTTCTAATTGTACCTGTACATTTTCAAATTCATGAGGTCATTTTCCCAGTTTAGGATCTGTCAAAACTAATGACACTTGCACCCACACTGACTTGTAAGGGAACTCTCATTTTCATAAGACGAAACCTATAATAATTCCAACCTTCATATATACTAAGCAATGAACACAATAAAAAGCATTGGGACAGTTCTTATGCCTCTATGAGTACAGACAATAAATTAACATTGTCTATCAGCAAGCAAACAAAAAATATCGTGCTTCCTGGAAATATTAGGGATCCATTAGTACGTGAATGGCATGCATAACAAAAATATTACAGAAATAGTATAGTCTCCTAAAATGTTTGTTACATATATCTAATAGTAGAAGAAACAAATACTCTTTGCCAACCTATATATTGCATATCGGTTGCTCTGCAGTTTTGTGCAGCCACATGACAAATGAACTCATTCTTACAATTAAGGGTGAAAAATCTTTTAGACTATACTCTGATCTCTTTCAGAGAACCTGTTAGAAAACAAGTACAAATATGTCTCATGATACAATTTTTTTTACCAGGATGACCACCTTTATGTACCTTTCAACTCTTCCTTAATACTTGGATTAATACAATGTGAACTGCACTATCTGGATAATCCATACATTATTTTTATGATATTTATTTTTTATAAACTTCAATTGTGTAAAGGGCATTAATTGTGATATTTAAATACATGCATAGAATGTAGTTTTATCAAATTTACCCTGTCTATATTTCTCTTCCTTAACTCTGTTCCCTCTATCCTTAAAGATTTGTGTTATTAATATGCTATTTTGTATATATATGGATATCTGTATATGTTTTCTTGCATATTTATTTATATCATATGTTTATATATATAGACACACATATACATATATAAATATATGTCATATATATTTATAAAGATATATATTTGTAAAGCATTCTGCTATCATCCAGACCCTTGCCTTATTCTTTCCTGTCTTCTGAACCTTCTTGTTAACCCCAATGTTCCCCTTTTTGCAATTATGTTATATCTTCTTTTTAGGTCTGAGTTCTCTATATGAGTGAAAACATACTTTATACTTGGATTTGGATGTTAAAAGTACTTTTTAGATTGAGATAAAGAAGTCCATGTAATGATGAAAACAGAGACTGAAGTCTGGCTGCCACAAGCCATTGAATGCTACAAGCTGAAAAAACAAGAAACAATTCTCACCAAGAGCCTTTTGAGGAATCCTGCTGACTTTATCTTCTTTCCCTGAAGAAGGAACTGTTCTTCATGAACTGTTCCTCAGAATTAGATGTCCCTGCTCCAAATAGTTCATGATCCCCCAGAATATTTATCTTACCATCAAAGGTTTGCCAGTCATCAATGGGCTCCAAGGTGGTATCATTAATTTGATAGGTAATGTGTTTTGAAACTCTCTCTACCTGACTCTTTATCCCCTCACTTAAGACACGAGAAATTTGAAATTCCATAATTCTGAACACACTGTCGACCAGAGTAGAAGTGAGCAGCTAGATTATATCACAAAGGTATAATGTTCTGATTCCCACCCTGAGTATTAACTATCTTAGGAGTAGAAATTGTACCTCTCTCAGATGGTCATGGCTTCCCCTAGCCCATTCAGGAGCAGAGATGCCACCACTATGCCTAAACCCACTGTTTCTCACCTTAAGGATACATAGCTTTGACAGAGAAGGACTCAAGGTGATGTGACATTTGACCCTTGATGGACCAGCAAGAGCTTTCTATGGCTTTAACTGAAAAAGTAGATGGCTGACATCACAACCAGCTTCATGCTACCTGTAGAACCAATCAGTTAACAGAATGCAGCTGCCGGCACCCCATCAGGACCTGCCACATTATTGCTGGCACTCATAATCCTTTGGGTCTGTGCTCTTTTTTGCTATGCAACTGTTTTAAAGTCCTGTGTGAAATTAAAGAATTTCCTCTTTTTAAAATTTACTTTGACTAGTGAAAATGTTCCAGTCTCACTTTAATTATTGAATGCCACAAGTTCTAGAATTTTTTGAGACAAGACATTGCTATGTAGCCTGAAAAGTCACTTTGTATCAAGCTCATGATCCTCTTACCTCAGTCTTCCTTATTCTGGCCTTGAACTCATGATCCTCCTACCTTTGTCTTCCTAGTGCTGGAATTTCAGGTGCAACACCACAGCAAACTCAAAGTAATTTCTTTAGAGATGCATTGATTCAAAATTCAGTT
Source organism: Castor canadensis (assembly GCF_047511655.1). NCBI lineage: Eukaryota > Metazoa > Chordata > Mammalia > Rodentia > Castoridae > Castor > Castor canadensis. The sequence continues at coordinate 113,869,209 of NC_133387.1, forward strand.
ATTCAATAGAATTTTTTTAATTTGAAAGTGCATATGTTTTGAACCCAAAAAGTCATTGTAATCCTGAATGGTTTATGTTTAGGATATTTGACAGTGTTATTAATATGCCACTTTGTAAATTATATTTCACTTGACCAATTGCATCTTTTAGAATATTAACTATTTTCTTTTAAATTTTTAATTTTATAGCTTAACATAAATTTACATATTGTGGGGTTTTGGCTATAATTTTTAATTTGTAATATTTTATTCAGGGTATCTTTTAATACATGTAGGCTGTGAATCATTGAGGAGATATAATTTAAGTTTAATGGGCTGCTTTTATAGTATCTGTATAAGCTTCTTTAAATGTAAATAAAAATCAAGACTTTGGATTTAGAGGAATGTGGAATAATATATTTGTAAAATTAATAGCACTAAGGAGAGACTGGGTGTAAGTATTTGAGCCAAAATATTATAGTGATTAGAGTCTATGTGGTGAATAAGGCCTATGTATTTTAAAGTATGTATAAGTTTTCATTGATTATATTATTTCAACAGAGAGAGAATAGGTGAGTATTAAGAGGATTGGTAAGGTATCAATATTCTATTTCACATAAACTTACAAATTAAAGGTAGTATTTCATTTCATATTAAGGATTAATATGGTTTTTCATGTGGGATATGAGGAAGTTTCAAAGTAAATGGTAACAGACTGAATTGTTATTGTGTTTTAGTTGCTTTTATGTTTAGATCTGAAGATTTTCCTTTTTTTGAATTTTTTTATTGTTTTGCTGGTTTGGGATACATTCTGTAATTTGTAAATGCTCTTACAATATATCAACTATATCATACTTGAATTATTTTTGAGAAGGACGTCTTGGGCACATTATATTTCTATTTTGTTGTGACTGAAATTTGAACTCAGAGTTTCATGCTTTTAAAGTAGGTAGTCTAACTATTGAGTCATGCTTCCAGTCCATTTTGCCCTGGTTATTTTGGGGATGGGGTCCAGTGAACTATTTACTAGTGCGGGCCTCAAACCACAGTCCTGGTCTTAACTTCCTAAGTAGGTAGAATTGGAGGTATGAGCCACTACCTCCTAGCATTTTTTATGTTGGGCTCAGGAATGACATAGAATGACCAATATCTACATGTATTGTGGCCCTTAAAGAAGTTAAATTATTGTCACCTAATAATGGAGTTGACCGCTTTTGTCAAACAAGAAATTTTAGAGAGAAATTTACAGACAAAGTATAAGGAGTTAACAATATCTTTGCAGCACATACCGTATGTTGTATAAATCACTGTTCCTCTCATATTCCCTTAAACATTAATCTGTTCACTCCCTATTTTCAAATAGCATTAATGGGGTTCAGTATATTATTTTCATGTATATATGTAATGTCCATTTCTTCTCTGCACAAGGTATATTTCTTTACATATCAGTCATTTGTCTTTCTGCTGCCCATTTACTAATTGCATTGTTTGAAAAAGGTCCAAATAGCAAAACTAAAAAAGATACCTATGAAGAAATGCTCAATATGCCATAAAAGAAATGCAAATCAAAAGCACATTAAGATTCTATATCACTCCTCTTAGAATAGCTACCATCAAGAACACAAACAACAACAAATGTTTGCTGGGATGTGGAGGAAATGGAGCCCTCATAGTCAGCTTTTGGGAATGTAAGTTAGTGCAACCAATATTGAAAACAGCATGCAGACTCCTCATAAATTTATAAATAGAATTGCCCTTATGCTACTGCAGTTCTACTCATAGGGGTATACCTGAAGGAATGTAATTCAGGTTACAATGAAGGTACCTGCACAACCATGTTTATTGCAGCATTATTCACAATAGCTAAGCTATGAAAACAGCCAAGATGACACACTACTGATGAATCAGTTAAGAAAATGTAGTGTTTATATACAATGAAATCTTATTCAGCCACAAAGAAAAATCTTGTTTTAGTAGATAAATGGATGGAAATGGATAACCTCATCTTAAGTTAAGTTATGCAGGTTCAGAAGGCCCAAAGCCACATAAACGTTTTCTCTTATATGTAGGAAACAAACCTAATAAAAATACAGCAATATAATGAAAAACCAGTTACAATAGGGGAAGGCCACATTTGAGAGGGGCAGATAAAAGAAGGAAGTTGAGGAGGTGAATGTGGTTGATACTCTCTGTACAAGAATGAATATAGAATTTTTTTAAATGTTGAAATTACCATAAGAAGGGAACTAATGTAGAAAGAAGAAAAATAGAGGTAATGAACCACTTTGTGTTATAATACATGTACACTGAAATGAAACAAGGAAAGTCCCTAAGTAGCTATCTTAAATCTCAAAAATGTGAGTTTTCTTTTACAGAATCAGAGAACAGGACAGAATAGTACCAGCATGGGAGGGTACTAGTAGTTGGAACTGGGAGGAAGTGGTGACAGGATTTGAGGGGGTGAATGTAGTGCAAATACTGTGTACACTTGAATGTAAATGGAATATACTTGTTAAAATTGTTCCTGGAATGGGGCTTAGGGGGATAAAAGGGAGTGGTGGAAGGAATGAATTCAAGCATGATATATTTGATGTATAGTAAGAAGTTGTCTAAATGCCACAATGTACCACCACCCAGAACAACAATAAAAAAAATATGTATTGCTTTCTTGACTCAGATTATTTTCATATTTTTATGATTCTTTTCACTTGGTCTGAGAACAAAGTGGAATTCTTATTTTTGTAGGATACATTCTAAAATTATAGTCACTAGGTATTGATTGCTTCATGATTTCACTTGGAGAGTTGATCTCATCAGTTTTTATCCACATTTTGTTTATTAGCATATATTAAATATAGGCATGTCTTTGTGATATTCCCATTTTGCATATAATGTACTTTGCTCATATATGCCCTCTCTGTTCACTGTTATATGGCTCATTTCCCATTTAAAACAACTTTAAACAGATTTATTATTCTATTTTCAAATAGAACATGTGATTTTGATGTTGAAATTCATACTTTTAATTTGATAGGCTCAATTAGGAGTCCATAATTTTCTCTGCTGTTTGTTGGCTCTTTGAAGAAAAATATCAGCATCACAGTCCTGAGTCATTGTTTCAATTTCTGTTTATTTTAATGAGTATATCACATAAAAATAGGACTCATAGGTTTATTAGCAGACATAATGTGTTTAATATATTTTTAACTTTCTGATGTATTTAGTCATTTTAGTTATGGGTAACTTGTATTTGTATACAGACCTGGCACTCCCTAAGTAATCACTGTGTCCCTTAAGGTACATCTATACCCTTTTTAGCTTTTATGCATTATTTATCACACATGATTTTGCTTCTAACCTCTGTCAGCATGACAACAAAATTCTACAACCATTATCCCCCCTAGCTGGCATTACACTCCTTAGTCATTACGCATGTTTTCTGAGACAACATCTCCTAGTTTATTTCCAGGGATGACCTTGAACTCCCTTGAACAGGGCTCTCTGTGAAGAACCATTTTGGCAAATCTATATTTTGTGATATATCTGTTATAGAAGAAGGAACATGTACTTGAATTGCTTTTTATTTATTTTTGTTAATTCTTAGGGGAAAAATTCTTTTTGGTTTTTAATAGTTATCAAGGTTTTTGTGGGTTGTTTTAGTTGAGCTTACCTTTGTGAAGGAAAGAATGTAATGGAGTTCATGTTGACAAGCCAGATTTGAGATGGGAAAAGTCGGCAGGAATCAGACTCCATAGGATTGAATACAAGGTTTGGAGACCTTGGAGTACACAGTACAGAAAGAAAATGAAAATTTTGTTGATATGGTTGTAGGGAAGATTTGTGTTAGAGGAAGTCTTTCAGGGGCACAGTTTTGAAACACTGACATACAAATTTTAGCCACATAAAATGTTTAAGTCTTTGGTCACTCACTACAATTCCTAAGAACACTGCCAGTTTGACCTGGAGCAGTATATCAAAACCTGTTGATAGGAAGAGTTTGACTTAAATCACCACTTATCTACATTTTTGATGGGCAGAAAATTTGTACCATGATTAGGCCCACACCACCCTTTATGCCTCTAAAATTATGAGTCTCCCTTTGCTCGCTCTGTTAGCAAGGATATTTTTAAATGATGGTTAGTAGCAGTGCTATGGGTAAATGTCTTATATTTTCATTATAGTGTGGAAGAAAATGTGGAAAAGTGATACTGTATAAAACATCACTCGGAAGTTCATCTGAACACAGTAAGGCTTTGCTGACAGATTGAATGTGGCACCTTTACAAACTTGTAAACTCTCTGAGACCTTACTCGTATATGCACAAAAAAAGCATGTCAACACTGCAAATGGCTCAAAATCCTCACCTATGTGGATATTTAACATCAGATGATCTGCCATGTCACGTGTGCAGTTGTCTCTTATCTAGTAAGATTACTCAGGCAATCCTTTAAGGGTTACTCTGGTCTTGTGAAGAGAATGGAAAGAAAGAAAACATACTTGTTAGGTAGCAGTAGTGTGCCCATCGTGCAAAGTATGAAAAGTTTTACAAGGGCCAGAGGTAATTCAGAGAAAAGTTTTATTTCATTTCCCAAGGAGGAAAGAGTTGATGGAATAAAGAGCATCCACTCTGTATGATAATTAATGAGAAGTTTTAAGGGAGTTTTTGAAGAAGGGTAGTGGAAAGGTGGGTGTTTGAGTACAATGGGTAGTTATTGATTCCTTTGACTTAGGGTAAGTTGGGTATCCTCATTAGTTACAGCGTGTTGTCCAGGGTTCAGAGACCAGTCTTCTGAGTACTGTGGTTTCTCAGGAAAGAAGAGAGAAGTTACTAATTGGGTCTTGTCTGGGAAAGATAAGCAAGTTTAGGTGGGATGCTCTGAAGAATGAAGTATAGGTACCAAATGGAGGTTCTTAGGAACATTTAGTACCTTTAAAATACAAAACTCCCTTTTAGATACAGTTTGCCCTACAAGGACACATAGCCCCTCCCACCCTCTTTCCATTATATAGTATTTCATCTCTAACTGGATCCATGTATTACTTCAAAGTTTACAGAGTTTCAGAAACTCTAACCCCTTTTGTCCTGGAAACATGGATAATTCTGAATCTTCCTCTTGTGTTGGTAGGTCAACAACAATGACAATGAACTCCTCAGTGTTCACAGGCTCAACATCTACTTTCATTCCTTGGAACTACTAAAATTCGTATTCAGTAAAATTGCTACAGATTCCAAGGTTTCTTGACTTAGCACCTACTACCAGAATATGTTGAAAAAGAGGTTTTGAACAATTACCACTTAACTACATGATGAAGGTTAGACATCCTATTTTTTATTTAGGATCTTATGACCACTAACCTATATAGGAGAAATTTTACTCTAGAAGATCTCTGAGAATAAATGTAGGTCAGAACTGTCTTTGAGAAGCACATCCTTCAACACACATTGATTACACATGTCATAGTACCTGTTTGTATGAAAATCCCTGAAGTCTTTGTATCATTTCAAGATTCATACTCACTACCTGGATACTTGCAGAGGTTCATGTACCTAACCTTGTACAGGAACTCTTACTATCTTGAAGGGATACTTGTAAGATTACCACAGTCAATATCAAAGTGATGAACATAAGGAATGTGTGAATATCTGCTTATGCAACTATGCCTGAGAGAAATAAATACACATTATTTGTCTGTAGGGGCAAACAAAAAATAAAACTCTTGATAAAAAATGGGTGAGAGTGAGATAGACAAGTTTTCATCATGTTTATGCCAAATAGGGGAAATGAGGGAGTACAGAAAGCAACCCTCAAACGTGCATCTGAAAAATCTATTCTCTCTACCCCTACAAACTTTAATATCATATTTCTCCTCAGGAAGAATACTGTAAAATTTGGCCTGTTCTTGTATTATTAGTTAAATTATGGTGTGAAAAAATGCATGGTAAATTTTTGGGAAATATATGACTCACAGTGATTATATATATTACAAATTATGTAGATCTTTAAATACTGGATGTACCATCATCTCGTGTCTCTACACTAGCCAAGTTGAGGTAGAGCTTAGATAAGGCCTATTTTGGAAGTTGAGTTTTTATATTAGGACTTGGGTTACTTTTAGTCTGCTTGTTATTGTAAGACTTTGAAGTTATTCCCCCCAGGAAAGAACCATTGTGTCTAAGAAGATCTTACCAAAGGGTTTTGTGACAAGGTTGCTTATATTTTGTAACTTTTATTGGCATATTTAGAAGAAAAAGGATTGAGACATCATGGAATTTTCATTCTTGGGGCTTGCTACTCAACAGGGAGAGGTCAGAGGAATTTTACAGGAAGTGTTTTTTAATTTGCCATTGTAGTTTTTTACTATATGTAGTAACTTAATTAATGGTGTACTTGGAAGAATTACTCCAATACTTTCCTTAAAGGAACATTGATACATTGTTTTATTTTCTACTCTCAACTCGTTATTGTGGCTTGCATTAGGTTTCAATGTCACCTGTCCTTATGTCAACTGGCTTTATTTCTCACTAAGTGACTTCTATCATTTAGTCTTCAGGAGTCAAGTCTTTTAGACCTCTTTTCAGTTGCATAGAGTAATTGGTTCTGCCAAACAAGGTACTGATAGTCACACCATTTTTGGTGGAGAGGTGACAAGGCAAAGCTAGTCTCTAGACTGCTGGGATAAGATGATACCAGCAGAATGGCATGTTTTCATATTTGAAAAGATGTTATGTGACATACTAGAGAAGAATGTCTATTACAAAAATAAAATAAGGGGTATCAGAGTAGTAGATATATAATCATTGAAAGAGTTATGATGTTTTACGGTTTTTCCAGAAATCCATGAGCTTAGAAGGTAATTAATGCAAGGTAAACAATGAGACAGCATTAATCTGGTTCTGTTCTGGAGATTCTTCAGGACTAAGGAGACATTGAAATATTTGTAATATAAAAATAGCAAACAAGATTTATGAGGCTATTAGTTTCTGCTTGAGCAGCAATTTGAAAGTTTGAGGAATATGTTATTTTTGAAAAACATTTGGTTTTGTTATTATATTTTTCAGTTTAGGAGAGACATGCCTTGAAATGCTATAGAAAGACTTTTGAGTTTACTTGGATTGGAATTTTATATGTTATATTTAATGTTATTGAAGGTATGAAAATAAGTGATCATACCTGCTGAAATTAAATGTTTTGTATGATTTAATTCTGGTAAAGTAGGAGGTTTTATAAGACCTTTATTTTCTTTTAGTCTATTGCTATATGATAGTACACTTACCTATCCAACCTAGGGTTAGGCAAGAATTTAGGTTATTGTCACATAACTATTACATTTTGTTATGACTTTTTCAGTGAGTTATTTATGTAATTCTTTTACTATTTAATAAGTAGCACACCACTTATTAATATTGAGTATTAAAACAGTTTTGTAATTAGAGGAATTTAACCCATTTATTTAGTGGCATTTGTTACTTTTTATATATGTTGTTTTGTTTTTTTTACTCATAAAGGGGTCTTCTGAATTAGTTAGAATTTAACTATTGTGAATTAACTAGTGTAAAGTAATTAGTGTGGAACAGCCAGATATAATAGTTATTTTAAAATTGATAATAATTTTTAAGTATTTATGGTTGCTATTTTTATCTTAGGTGATTGTGGAAATATTAAGGTCTTTTTAATTTTAGAGCCCATATGTTTTGAACTACTTACTGGTTGTTGTGATTCTGAATTTTTTAATATTTATATTATCTATATTTTGATTTGTTGCGTGTGTTTGGATGTTATTAGTTTTTCTAATTTTAATTTTTTGTATGGGACTATAGATTCCCAAATGATTTGCATTCTGTATTGGGCTTTTGGTTAAGAGTTATAGCTTGTACTTTTTTATCCATCATATGTATAAATGTAGGTGGACTGTATTTATATCCTTAAAGCAAAATAGTTTACTATATTGGGTTGTTGTTAAAGCATCTGGATAGGCTTATTTAAAATATCTAAAAGATGGTAGTGGTATGAGTCTCACATCTATAATCCTAGCTGAGATTGGAAGGATTATGGTTGAGGACAGCCAGAGCAAATATTTCCCAAGACCCCATGTTCAAAATAATGGAACAAAATGGCCTGCTTCTGTGGCTCAAGCAGTAGAGCTCACAGATTGTTTTTCTATTCATGATATTTAGGGTATTGGTAACATTTTTTGAAGGTTTTTTGGGGTGTTTTGTGGAGGAGCTTAGCTTTTATGGTGAGTTATTTTTGATTGAAGTTTTAATTTTGATAATCAGTTTGAGTTCAAATTGTGGATTTTTATTAGGCTGCATTAATATTATAAGTGGGTTTTGTTATGCCATAGTTGCTTCCAGCATTTTGTGAACAACTTCATCCCCTCTCTTTTGTACCATTAAGTTTCCCTCTGTCCTCTCAATTTTTCGAAACACTTTATGAAGGGTTTCATTTTGCTTACTTCATGTGTATGTGTAACCTATTTCTAAGCTTTTATGTGCCAGTACCCTCACCTTTCCCCCTCCACCTTGCACTGATCCCCTCAGATGGACTCTGTTTCATACTCCTATTCACTATTATTATCATCCTTATTGCAAATGTAGATTTCACATAGAAGGAGAAACATGCAATGTTCAGCTTTTTTGAGCTTGGTTCCAAATGATGATCCGCAATTCCATCAATTTTCATACAATTACATAATTTCATTGTTTATTAATGATGCAGAGTCCTCCATTGTGTAGACATGTCATATTTGCTATATCCTTTCATCTGTGGTTAATGCAGAGCATGATTCCATATCTTTGTTATTATCAATAGGATCTGGACACATGTTGGACTTTTATGTTGATTTAAACTCTTTTGGATCTATGCCCAAATAGGTACAGCAACATCATTAAGTAGAACTATTTATGCTTTTCTTATTTGCTTCCTTTTTGGTGAGTCTCCACACTGATATCCATAGCTGTAGTACATTTCCATTACCAACACCAGTTTACGAGGGTTCCTTTTTATTTATATGCTTGGAAGCAATTATTTTTCTTTGTTGTCTTGATGATTGCTGTTCTGACTGAGGTGAGGTGGAATCACAGTGTAGTAATAATGTGTATTTACTTTATAGCTAAGAATGTCAAAGATTTTTCTACATATTTATTAGCTATAGTACTTCACCCAAGAGCTATCTGTCCAATTCATTTGCTCAATTTAAATTGGATTGTTGATTCAGTTTTGATTTTTTGAGATCTTTGTATTTGCTGAACATTAAACTTTTTTGATGAATTGCTGATAAAAGATCTTTTCCTTAAATATGCATTGTTTTATGACACTGATAGTTATTTTCTTTGATGTGCAGAAGCTTTATGTTTTCACTTGATACAATTCTTTTTGCCAATTTTTATTTTTATTTCCGGGGTTACTAGAGTCTTGTTTAGAAAATAATTGCCTTTCCCTATATCTACCAGTTTTTTCCCTATCTTTTCCCATTGCAGTTTCAGGGCTGGTATAAAAAGGAAGGAACCCTGACATATTTTCAACCTTCTGGAATTTACATTTAAATCTGTCATCCTCTTTAAATTCATTCTTGCAGTGAGTGGAAAGTAAAAGAATTATTTCATTCTTCTACTTGTAACCAACTAGTTTTGCAGGAAGTGTTCTAAAAATATATTTAAAGTCGGTATAGTTTGTTTTTATTATTAGGGATGGTTTTCCTGCAATTTTCCTGTTTTAAGATTTTCTTCTTTTTTATTTTATATTTTCATTGTTCAAAACCCAAAATGACAATTATAAATTTTGATTTAGATTTTCACATCATATTGCCGATTTTTTGTATTGTGTGATCAACATTTGGTGTTGCCTGACTAATGAAATGTGTTTTAAATGAGTTAGTCATTTTCCTGTGTAGGATTGATGTTAGTTTATCTTTTAAAATCTTTTTACATGCCCTAAGAATTTTAATTTTTAAGTGGGCAGCATTTAAAAATGCCTTTACAATTAGTGTTCTTATGTATTGTTTGTTTTATATTTTCATTCAGAAAGACAATATATAACTTTTTAAGTTGAAATTAGCACTCTTACAGTGACAAATTTAATTCAGGACTGTCTTGTGGTCCATAATTCTTTTCATTGATTTCTATGACTCTATTTTTATCCAAACTCTGTCAGCATATGCTTTAGTCATTGTCCAAATTTTGTGGTTGTTTAAAATTTTCAGTAAACTGAAAATTTTATTTCTTAATCTGTTTAGATCAGATGAAAATAGTATTTAGATTAAAATACTAGTGTCTTTGGAGTATCATTTGAGTCTGGTTTCATACTGAGAATAATCTGTTATAGTGGAGGTAACATGCAATTGTATTCTTTTTAAATTTATGTGTGTTACTTTTGTATTTGATTTTGGATGGTATGGAGCTTTATTGTTAGTTGTTTTAGTAGGGAACAATTTCATTGAGGAAGGGTAACAACATTAAGGATGATTAAGTGTGATCTATATTGTAGATGATCTGGGAGATAGGAGGAGGTCTTTTATGGCCAGAATTGGGCAAAGTGATCAGAGACCCTGGAGCAGTAGGGGTATTTGAAATAGTGGGAATAGTTGTTATTTTAGTGATTTTTATTGTTGTTGTTTGGGTTGTTTTTGTAGTGTTAGGTGGTACTGTTGTAGAGGAGGTTTTTCAGGCTTTTTAAAAATGATACCTGGGATTGAATCCATGGCTTCTGACCTGTAGGCAGGTAATTCACTACTTGAGGCATGCAGTCTACACTTTTTGTTTTTTCACTGCTTTTGACTTAGGATGTTTGTAAGTTTGCCTGAGTTTGCCCCAAATTCATAATTCACTATTATCCACCTACTTGTGATTACAGTTGTGTACCACAGAGGCAGGTTTTTTAAAATCTCTCAAAAGGTCATCTTTGATTATATTTTAAAATGAGGATGTTGGGGAATTCTTAATTTCAAATTTTTTGAGAGTTTAGGGTTTTGGTATGATTTCTATAAAAATATGCATGTGCATTTAGATCATTCTTTAAAGTAAAGTAGATATAAATGAAAAAAGTATTAAATTTTAGGTTTTTATTCAGTAGGCCACACAGTTAATTTTTAAATGTGTACTAGGAGCATTTGTATGGTAGTAGATTATATATTTTGTAATATATTTATATCAAATTACTTAATATATAATAATAGAGGATTTTGAGAAATGCTAATGGTTTCAAACAAGTTTGCACTTGTGTGTGTTAGACATAAGAGGAAGGAGGAAGAAGTAAGACAACAAACAGAAGATTCTTTTTCATACTTATTATCTGCACAGGAGCATTGTATGGTTATTTTGGGGAAATTTTTTTATTTCTTAATTTGGTGGGTGGTACTAGAGTTTGAAATTAGGACTTCCTGCTTTCTTTTAGGAGCTCTTCTACTTGAGCTGTACCCAAAGCCTACCATTGTGTGTTGACAAAGGCCAGTATTTAATATATTAGAGTGAAGTTAGGTAGCAATTGGTCAGTCTAGTGCAGGAGTGTATGTTCCTTCCAGATTTGTGACATCCCATCCTTATTTTTGATGCAATTTGAATTTCCAGTTTAATTATATGTCTTGGAAAAAAGGTATGATGAGCCAAATGGTATGGGATATGATAATAAATGGAAGCAGAGTTTGAAATTCGTGACCAGTGGTCTTTTGGCTGTTAAAACAGATTAAGAATTTATTTCTACAGTGTGTTTGATCTCCAATTAGATAAACCTGTTTTAGAGCTAATTTAGGAAACATGGTCTTTGGGTACAGAGTTGGAAGTATATCATGTTTTCCAAAGGAAAGGCATTGCAGAACCTGATATTTATGATTGCATTTGTTTTTATTGAAATTATTGGTAGGTAGCTGTTTCAGGTTGAAGAGCACTGGATAAATATATAACTTTTGGAAGAGTGATTTTTAATTAATGAACATTTCTCCATAATGTTGTATATTTGTAAATTTTATGAAGTAAAATTTATAGGGAGAAAGATTTTGTAATTTTTTTACATTAAAAAAAACAATTAAAGAAAAATCCACCATGTACGGTCCTCCTTTGTAGAAAACCTTGGTCATTTCATCAGAAAAGAGCCAGGAAATGCTTCAACTCCTTGAGATTCTATTGGTAAACATAGTTTGGAATTTGAAAAGAACTTTTTTTTTCATCTGAGTTGAAGAGATAAGGAATGTTGTATTCTAGGTAAGGTTGCTTAAGATAAAAAACTTTGATATTATTGTCAGTAACAAAACTATCTAGGTGGAGGGACATTGAATATACCAACAGAAAACAACATTTACATGCTATTCCTGTAATTGTAGTTTATGATACAAAGCTTTAAAGTTTTTCCTAGGCAAAAGAAATGACCTATAATTCCTAATAAAAGAACCTAGTAAAGCAATTTAAGAATTTTTCAAATAGCACATTCCAAAAAGAAAATGAATATAAATTTGTGGGCCCTAAAGTGTAGTAAAATGTAAAAAGGAATTAGTTACTGGAATTTTGACAGAAGTAGAGGTTTTGTTATGTGGAGTTATTGCCTGAATATAAGGGGAAGTAGATGGAGATAAAGAAGATTTTAATATTTCAGAATCTTCCTGTCAATAATTAAGAGGGCAAAAAGGAATGTTGAGGGTAGGTTTCCTCTGTGGAAGCTAGCTGTCTGTTAGTAAACTTGCTCATTGGAAATTTTCATTCAGAAATCTATAGGATTTTGTGTGATGTGTCTTAGATTGTCTTTGCTTTACAGGCAGCTGATTGGCCCTGGTATGAAGCTACAAAATTTTATGTACTCCTTTTGAAAGAGATGGGATATTTCCTTGGGTTTAAGAATGAGGAGTGTGTCAAAAATGGATTTTTAAATTTTTTATTGTTTATTCATTTATTCCTATGTGTATACATTGTTTGGGGCATTCTCCCCCCACTGTCTGCCTGCTTCTGTCTCCCTTTGTTTCTAGGCAGAACCTGTTCTGCTCTCTTCTGCTTCAATTTTGTAGATGAGAAAGCCTAAGAGATAAAAGACCTACATAGCATTTTTGCTAGCTTGAGATCAAGATAGCTATGCAGAGAGATTTCTAGCATTGCTTCCATGCACATGTGTATTACAACCCACAGAAGACTCAGAAACAAATAAATGAACTCAGAGCCATCCTAAATGAACACCAATGGGAGACCGAGAACACTATAGTGAGATAAATTAATTAAAGATGAAAATAAAAAAATATTAATGGGGAAATGACCCAATATATGGAAAACCTTAGCAAAAAAGAATCAAACAGAGACACAAAGCACGGTGGAACACCACTCCAGCTAACTAAAACAACTGGATGATGAAATCTCAGAACTTGAAGATAAAACAGAAATTAAAGAAAAAGCAAAAGATATCTTAACCAAACAACTCAAGAGCTATGAAAGTAATATGCAAGAACTCAGCAACTCCATCAAAAGACCAAAACTGAGAATCATGGGCATTGAAGAAGGAGAAGAGGTGCAAGAGAATAGATATGTAATACATTCAATGAAATAATAACAGAAAATTTCCCAAACCTCAGGAATATTTTGCCCATTCACGTACAAGAAACCTCCAGGACACCAAACAGGCTTGGCTAAAATAGAACCTCCCCACAGCATGTTATTTTTAAAACAATACACACAGTGAACAGAGAGAATATAGAAGACTGTAAGAGAGAAAAAAACAAAAAATGGACAAAGGTAAACCCATCAAAATCATGGCAGATTTCTCAGTGGAAACCTTAAAAGCAATAAGGGCATGGAGTGAGGTGTTTCAGGCACTGAATTAAGATAATTTCAGTTATAGGATACTCTACATAGCAAAACTGTCATTCAAAATTGACAGAGCAATAAAAATGTTCCATAAGAAATAGAAACTAAGGCCATATATGACCACCATGCCACCACTACCGAAGATTCTACATGGAATTCTGCACACAAAACATGATACCACAAGATGACAGGAAATATCAAAACACAGGAGAATAAAAGACAAGTAACCACAGAGTAGCATTGATTTGGCTGGGCATAATCAAATCCTTAAACAGCAAACACAACTAAATGGCAGGATTCACCACACACTTATCAATATTAACACTGAATATCAACTACTCAACTCCTTCATCAAAAGGCACCATCTGGCAAACTGGATTATAAAAGAAGATCCCACAATACCTTCTTTATAAAAGCCTTCCTTATTGATAGAAATAAACATTGGCTTACAATGAAATGCTGGAAGAAGATTTACTGAGCCAATGGCCCCTGAAAACAGGCAGTAGTTGCAACATATATATCAGACAAAGTTTGACATTCATCAAATGAGACAAAGAAAGACACTAGAAAAACAGCAATACAGAAAAAAATAGCAATTTTCAACCTATTTACAAACAATGTCAGTTCAATCAATTTCATCAAATATAAACTAAGGGACTGAAAAGTACATATACACTCCAACATGGTGGTAGTGGGAAATTTTAATACCCACCTGTCACCAATAGATAGGTCATTCTAAGAAAAAATCAACAATGAAATCCTAGAACTAAGTGACACCACAGATCAAATGGACCTGATTGATGTCTATAGAATACTTCAGTTGACAACAAGAAAATATACATTATTTTCAGCAGCTCATGGAACTTTCTCCAAAACTGATCATATTTTAGGGGAAAAGCAAGCCTCAGCAAATATAAAGAAATAGAATAACCCCAGGCAATCTATTTGACCTCATTGCAATAAACCTAGAACTCATTAACAAAAACAAAAGCAGAAAGTATACAAATAATTAGAGCCTGGACAACATATTGCTAAATGATCAGTGGCTCATAGAAGAAAGAGAGAGGAAACCAAAAGGTTATGGGAAGGTAATGAAAATGAAAACACAATCTACCAGAACCTATGGGACACAGCAAATGCAGTCCTAAGAGGAAAGTTTCTAGTCATGAGTGCATATAATAAAAGGGCTGAAGATCCCAAACAAAATAATGCTGTGACTCAAACTCCTAGAAAAACAAGAACAAGCAAACCCCAAAACAAGAAGGAGAGAAATAATAAAAATAGGGGCCAAAATTAATGACATAGGGACCAAAAAAATATAAAGACTCAATGAAACAAAAAGCTATATTTTGAAGAAATAAACCAGATTCACAAGCACCCAGCAAACTTAACTAAAAGGAGGAGGGGAAAGACACAAATTAATAAAATAAAACTGAAAAAGGGGAGATAACAGTTTTGGAGAAAGTTCCATGAGCTGCTGCAAAGAATGTATATTTTCCTGTTGTCAAATGCAATATTCTATAAACATCAGTTAGGTCTATACAAGAGAAATCCAGGGAAGCATCAGAGACTGCAATGAGAATCTATATTCAAATAAATTGGGAAATCTTGAAGAAATGGACAAATTTATATACTTTTGACCATACAAAACTGAACCAAGAGGACATTAACCACCTAAGCAGATCTATAACAAGCAATAAAAAGGAAGGAGCAATAAAGAATCTCTCCCCCCAAAAAATCTCCAGGACTTGAAGGATTGTCTGAGGAATTCAACCAAACCTTTAAAGAATAGCCAATACCAGCACTCCTTAAACTTTTCCACAAAATAGAAACACTGCATAATTCTTTCTATGAATCCAGTATTATACTAATCCTAAAGGACATACTGAGAAAGGAGAACTACATGCCACAATGAATGTAATAAATGCAATAAAGCACATTAATAGAAGCAATGACAAAAAACAATTTCATCATCTCAATACATCTAGAAAAAGCCTTCAATCAGATTCAGCACAATTTCATGACAAAAGCTCTATATAAACTAGGAATGGAAGGAAAGTACCTCAACATTGTA
The DNA here is from genome assembly GCF_047511655.1 of Castor canadensis. NCBI lineage: Eukaryota > Metazoa > Chordata > Mammalia > Rodentia > Castoridae > Castor > Castor canadensis. The sequence goes on from NC_133387.1 coordinate 113,885,039, forward strand.
ATGGTTGCATGCGACAAACCTATAACCATCATCATACTTTATGGGGAAAACTGAAATCATTCTTGTAAAGTCAGGAACAAAACAAGAATGCCCACTCTTCCCATTCTTATTCAACATAGTCCAAGGATTTCTAACCAAAGCAATAAGGCAAGAAGAAGAAATAAAAATAATACAAATAGGTAAAGAAATACTCCAAGTATCCCTATTTGCACACGATATGATCCTACACCTGAAAGACCCAACAAACTTACCCCAAAACACCTAGACACCTAAAACAGCTTCAGCAATGTAGCAAAATACAAAATCAACTTACAAAAATCAATATCCTTTCCACACACCAAAAATGAACAAATTGGAAAACAACTACATTTATAGTCGCCTCAAAAAAATCAAATACCTAGGAATATACTTAAAATGGATGAAAATGACCTCTACAAGGAGAATTACAGGCCACAGAAGAAAGAGATTGAAGATTACAGAAGGTGGCAATTTCTCCCATGCTCAAGGATTATCAGAATCGACATAGTACAAATGGCTATACTACCAAAAGCAATCTACATGTTCAATGCAATTCCCGTCAAAATCCCAATGACATTCACCACAGAGACTGAGAAATCTACACTAAAGTTCATTTGGAAACACAAAAGACTGTGACTAGCCAAGGCAATACTGAGCAAAAAGAGCAAAAAGAGCAATGAAGGAGGTCTCATAATATGCAATTTCACATTACACTACAGAGCCATAGCAATGCAAACAACATGGAAATGGCACAAAATAAGAAATGAAGAACAGTGGAACAGAATAGAGGATCCAGATATGAATCTACACAGCTACACCCTCTTTATTTTTGACAAAGCTGCCAAAAACATATAATGGAGACAGGACAGCCTCTTCAACAATTTATGTTGGGGACGTGGTTATCTGCATGCAGAAAACTGAAACTAGACCCCTGCCTATTACCCTGTACTAGAATCAACTCAAAGTGGAATTAGGATCTTAATATCAGACACAGTTATTACAGAAAAAGGCATAGAATACCCTGGGAGCAATAGATATAAATAAGGACTTCCTCAGTAGAACTCCAGCAGCCCATAAACTGAGAGAAAGGGTGGACAAATGGGACTACATGAAATTAGACTGAAAGATGCCAAATCAATGACCTAATGATACATCTCAAACTCCTAGAAAAACAAGAACAAGCAAATCCCAAAACAAATAGAAGGAAAGAAATAATAAAAATAAGAGCTGAAATCAATGAAACAGAAACCAAAAAAACCATACAAAGAATTAATGAAACAAAAAGTTGGTTCTTTGAAAAAATAAACAAGAGCTATAGAACCCTGGCAAACCTGACTAAAATGAGGAGAGAAAAAAAACCAAATTAGTAGAATCAGGAATGCAAAAGAGGAGATAAGAACAAACACCATGGAAGTCCAGGAAATCATCAGAGACTACTTTGAGAACCTATATTCAAATAAATTTGAAAATCTTAAGGAAATGGACAGATTTCTAGATACATATGATCATCCAAAACTGAACCAAGAGGAAATTAATCATCTGAATAGACCTATAACACAAAAAAATTGAAGCAGCAATCAAGAGTCTCCCAAAAAAGAAAAGTCCAGGACCTGATGGATTCTCTGCTGAATTCTATCAGACCTTTAAAGAAGAACTGATACCAACCCTCCTTAAACTGTTCCACAAAACAGAAAGGGAAGGAAAATTGCCAAATACATTTTATGAAGCCAGTATTACACTTATCACAAAACCAGGCAAAGATACCTCCAAAAAGGAAAACTATAGGCCAATCTCATAATGAACATTGACGCAAAAATCCTCAACAAAATAATGGCAAACCGAATTCAACAACACATCAAAAAGATTATTCACCATGACCAAGCAGGCTTCATCACAGGGATTCAGGGGCGGTTCAACACACAAAAATCAATAAATGTAATAAACCACAGTAACAGAAGCAAAGACAAAAACCACTTGATCATCTCAATAGATGCAGAGAAAGCCTATGATAAGATCCAACATCATTACATGATAAAAGCTCTAAGAAAACTAGGAATAGAAGGAAAGTACCTCAACATTATAAAAGCTATGTATGACAAACCTACGGCCAGCATTATACTTAATGAAGAAAAACTGAAACCATTCCCTCTAAAATCAGGAAGCAGAAAAGGATGCCCACTATCTCCACTCCTATTCAACATAGTACTGGAATTCCTAGCCAGAGCAATTAGGCAAGAAGAAGGAATAAAAGGAATACAAATAGGTAAAGAAACTGTCAAAATATCCCTATTTGCAGATGACATGATCCTATACCTTAAAGACCCAAAAAACTCTACTCAAAAGCTCCTAGATACCATCAACAGCTATAGCAAGGTAGCAGGATATAAAATCAACATAGAAAAATCATTAGCATTTCTATACACTAATAATGAACAAACTGAGAAATAATATATACAAACAATTCCATTTATAATAGCCTCAAAAAAATCAAATACCTAGGTGTAAACCTAACAAAGGATGTGAACGACCTCTACAAGGAAAACTATACACTTCTGAAGAAAGAGATTGAGGAAGACTATAGGAAGTGGAGAGATCTCCCATGCTCATGGATTGGTAGAATCAACATAGTAAAATGTCAATACTCCCAAAAGTAATCTATATGTTTAATGCAATTCCCATCAAAATTCCAATGGCATTCATTAAAGAGATTGAAAAATCTACTGTTAAATTTATATGGAAACACAAGAGGCCACAAATAGCCAAGGCAATACTCAGTCAAAAGAACAATGCAGGAGGTATCACAATACCTGACTTCAAACTATATTACAAAGCAATAACAATAAAAACAGCATGGTACTGGCACAAAAACAGACATGAAGACCAGTGAAACAAAATAGAGGACCCAGATATGTAGCCACACAACTATAACCAACTTGTCTTTGACAAAGGGGCTAAAAATATACGATGGAGAAATAGCAGCCTCTTCAACAAAAACTGCTGGGAAAACTGGTTAGCAGTCTGCAAAAAACTGAAACTAGATCCATGTATATCACCCTATACCAACATTAACTCAAAATGGATCAAGGATCTTAATATCAGACCACAAACTCTAAATTTGATACAGGAAAGAGTAGGAAATACTCTGGAGTTAGTAGGTATAAGTAAGAACTTTCTCAATAAAACCCCAGCAGCACAGCAACTAAGAGATAGCATAGATAAATGGGACCTCATAAAGCTAAAAAGCTTCTGTTCATCAAAAGAAATGGTCTCTAAACTGAAGAGAACACCCACAGAGTGGGAGAAAATATTTGCCAGCTACACATCAGACAAAGGACTGATAACCAGAATATATAGGGAACTTAAAAAAGTAAATTCTCCCAAAACTAATGAACCAATAAAGAAATGGGCAAGTGAACTAAACAGAACTTTCTCAAAAGAAGAAATTCAAATGGCCAAAAAACACATGAAAAAATGCTCACCATCACTAGCAATAAAGGAAATGCAAATTAAAACCACACTAAGATTCCACCTCACCCCTGTTAGAATAGCCAACATTAGCAACACCACCAACAACAGGTGTTGGTGAGGATGTGGGGAAAAAGGAACCCTTTTACACTGTTGGTGGGAATACAAACTAGTACAACCACTCTGGAAAAAAATTTGGAGGCTACTTAAAAATCTAGACATTGATCTACCATTTGATCCAGCAATACTATTCTTGGAGATATACCCAAAAGACTGTGACACAGGTTACACCAGAGGCATCTGCACACCCATGTTTATTGCAGCACTATTCACAATAGCCAAGTTATGGAAACAGGCAAGATGCCCTGCTACTGACGAATGGATTAAGAAAATGTGGTATCTATACACAATGGAATTTTATGCAGCCATGAAGAAGAACAAAATGTTATCATTCGCAGGTAAATGGATGGAATTGGAGAACATCATTATGAGTGAGGTTAGCCTGGCCCCAAAGACCAAAAATTGTATGTTTTCCCTCATATGTGGACATTAGATCAAGGGCAAACACAACAATGGGATTGGACTTTGAGCACATGATAAAAGTGAGAGCACACAAGGGAGGGGTGAAGATAAGTAAGACACCTTAAAACTTAGCTAGCATTTGTTGCCCTTAACACAGAGAAACTAAAGCAGATACTTTAAAAGCAACTGAGGCCAATAGGAAAAGGGGACCAGGAACTAGAGAAAAGGTTAGATCAAAAGGAATTAACCTAGAAGGTAACACACATGCACAGGGAATTAATGTGAGTCAACTCACTGTATAGCTATCCCTATCTCAACCAGCAAAAACCCTTGTTCCTTCTATTATTGCTTATACTCTCTCTACAACAAAATTAGAAATAAGGGCAAAATAGTTTCTGCTGGGTATTGAGGGGGTAGGGGAGAAAAGGAGGGGGTGGAGTGGGTGGTAAGGGAGGGGGTGGGGCAGGGGGAAGAAATGACCCAAGCCTTGTATGCACATATGAATAATAAAAGAAAAAAATTAAAAAAAATAAAGCAATTTACAAAAAAAAAGAGAAAATTTCTGTACAACAAAAGAAATTGTCTCTACATTGAAGAGATCACCCACAGAGTGGGAGAAAATACTGTATAGCTATACATCAGACAAACGATTGATAAATAGAATGTACAGGGTGCTCAAAAATTATACTCCCCCCAATCAGTGAACCAATAAAGAAGTGAGCAAAGAACTAAAGAGAACTCTTTCAAAGGAAGAAGTACAAAAGACCAAAAACACATGAAAAAAAATGCTCACCATCTCTGGCCATATAGGTAATGCAAATCAAAACCACACTAAGATTCCACCTTATTCCTGGTAGAATTGGTATCATCAAAAACACCACCACCAAATGTTGGTGAGGATTTTAGGAAAAGAACCCTCATAAACTGCTGGTGGGAATGTAAGCTAGTACAACCACTCTGGAAAACAATATGGAGGCTTCTTAAATAATTAGACATAGATCTGCCATATGATCCAGCAATCCCACTCTTAGCTATACTACTGAAGGAGTGCAAGTCGGGTTATTACAAAGGCACCTGCACACCTATATTTATTGCAGCACTATTCACAATAGCCAAGCTATGGAAACAGACTAGCTATGGAAACAGCCCCACTATCAATGAATGAATTAAGAAAATGTAGTGTTTATATACAGTGGAATTTTATTCAGCCAAAAAGAAGAATGAATTTTTATCATTTGCAAGTCAATGGATGGAACTGGAGAATATCATCTTAAGCGAAGTCAGCCAGGCTCAGTAGACCAAAAAGTGCATGTTCTCACTCATCTGCAGATTACAGATCCAAAACAAATACAGTAATAGTATTGGACACGGCTCACACATTAAGGTGAGAACATGCACAGAAGGAATAGGGAATGGGAAGGAAACCTAAAACTTGATGTCATTGATGTGCTAACTCTAGAGAAGTAAATAAAGTGGCAGAGGCTACTATGGGACGGGGACTACTAAGTAGTGAAGAAGTTTGGCAGAGATGAACCAAAGTGGATTGCCATAAATGTATGCATAGAAACAATGCTAGATATCTCTCTGCATAGCTATCATTATCTCAACCTAGCAAAAATGCTGTCTTTCTTATTATTGCTTATGTTTTCTCTTCAACAAAACATAACAGAGAACAAGAGGGTGGAACAGGTTCTGTCTGGAAGAGGGTGTGGGGAGACAACCCAAACAATGTATATATGTGAGGACATGTAAAAACGACAAATTTTAAAAACTCAACTAATATATATGTGCCTAGCAATATAGTCTATGTATTCGTGCAGTAAAGTGTTGAGAAAGTAAAACTAATATATAAAAAAATCCACAATTATACATCTTATTATTTGTATTTTATTTTATTTGAATGTATTATGTATGCTAATGACAACATATATAAACATTATTGGGGGATTAGATTGTGATAATTTCATACATGTGTATAGCGCAGTTGAACTATACACAAGTTCACCCCTTCCATTACATTTCAATTCTTCCTATCTCTTCTGCTCTACTTTTCAAACAATATTTGTTAGATTTATTATGCAGTCTTCATATATAAAGATGATGTATGGTTTCATCCTCTTCACCCCTAATGTATCCTCTCCTTTGGCCTTCCTTTCCCACTGATATCTTTTCTACACAGAACCTATTTACATTCATGTCTGATTACATTAGCACCATTATCATTTTAATTCTAGTCCCCACAAATATGTGAGATCATGAAACATTTGAACTTTTTTGCTGGCTGAACTAAGTTAATATGAGGATCTACAATGCCCTTCTTGCAAATGACATAATTTCATTTTTCATTGTGACAGTGTAATATTTCATGGTATGTATTATATATAGTATAGATATGAATATTATGTGCACACATTACATATATAAAATATTTTCTTTATTTTTATAGGGTAAAGCAGGAGATTTTATTGACTAAGAAAAGTGTGAAGTGGGAGAGTAGAGCCTTAGAATTGGGGGGTTCTCAAGTGAGGGTGCCCCCATATTGTCTTTATTAACTCACCAGTTTTTGGGCAACTGGATTTTTCCATACTTTGGCTATTGTGAAGAGAGCTGAAAGATCATTGAGATGCAAATATCTCTCTTGCATATGCTTTCACTCCTTTGGGGTATATTACAAAGAATAAAATGTTGGGGTTATAGGGTAAGTCTCTTCTTAGATTTTGAGAAACATGCATACTGATTTCCACAGTGATTGCATTAGTTTACATTGCCATTGGCAGTGTATGAGGTTTCCTTTTCCCACAATCTCACCAACATTTGTTTTAGGTTGTTTTCTTTTAATGTACTTTGCATTTGCATTTACTTTATGGCTAAGAGATCTAAACATTTTATCATATGTTGATTAGCCATGTGTATTTATTCTTCTGAGAACTGTCCAATTCATTTGCCCATTCATTAATTGTACTATTTGTTCTACTGGTGTTTATTTTTTGATATATTTGTATATTGTGGAATGAACAATCTCAATCTTTGGGTTGTTTCCTGTTTCTTTTGATGTGCAGAAGCTTTTTAGTTTGATGCAGTTCCATTTTTAAGTTCTTGTTTTTATTCCCTGGGCAACTGTAGTCCTATTCAGAAAATGATGATTTAGTCTTACAACTTCTAGAGTTTTACTTATTTTCTTCCTGTAGTGGTTTCAAAGTTTTATCTCCTTGAATTTGATTTTTCACAGGGTGGGATGGGTCTAGTTTCAGTCTACTGCATATAAAAAGCCAGTTTTCCCAGACCTGAATGTTGATATTTTATACTTTAAACATTTGATACTAGTATGGATGTTAGTATAATTTACCATATATGACATATTGGTTTCATATATTTATATTAAATATATGCTACCTAAAGGAACTAAAAGGAAAAAAGTAAATGGAAGGAAAGAAAGAAGGAAAAATTTTTTGAAAATTATTATGAGGTCATACAGCAAAAGGAGATGCATTTATTTGATACAGACAAAAAATATGAATAATGCAGAATTTTAAGGGAATTTCATTGTGATTTCTGCTTTTTTTAATTGGTGTTTTAGAATTTTTATTAGCATATATTATTTGTACAACTGAGAAAGGCAAGTATCACATGTTCTCTCTCATATGTGGTATCTATTTCTTAAAAATGAATGGCAGAGCCAGGTGCTGGTGGCTTATGCCTATCATCTTTGATACTTCAGGGTTGAGATCAGGAGGAGTGTGATTAAAGTCCAGCCCAGCAAGTAGCTCATGAGACCTCCATGTCAAAAATACCAACAGCAAAGTGCCCTGAACGTATGGCTCAAGAAGTAAAGAGCCTGCTTTTTGAGTGTGAAGCCCTGAGGTGACACACCAGTCCCACTACAAAAAAAGGACAACAGAAATGTGAGACAGGTTCTGCTGGAGTTGGTGCCAGCAGGAGGGGGAAAAGTGAAAGGAGAGTATGAAGGATGTTAATATGCTCAAAGTACTTTCTACACATGAATGAAAATATAACTATGATGCCTTCTGAAATTATTTTAGGAACAGTGGGAGAGCAGATGAAGAGGAAAGGTAAAGGGGTTAAATTTGATCCAGAAATGTTGTATGCATGTGTAGAAATACATTGATGAAACCTGGATGCATATTTCAAGTGATGAATGCTTACCTAGCAAGCACAAGCCCCTGAGTTCAAACCTCAGTAAAACAAAAATGAAAACAAAAGAATAAAGGAAGAAAATTGACTCATTTTTATTATTATAGTATAAAACTATAATAGTAAATACAATGCAATATTCACATAGCTATATAAATCAATGAAGTAGAAGTAAAGGTTTGAAAATGCATCCTAACTTTTATTATAAATCGATTTCTATGAAATTGAGGAGATAATTCTGTGAGAAAATAATATCTATTTGAAAATTCCTACTGAGACACATGGCAAAATGCAAAATCTAATGTTGGGTCCCTCCCTCAAACAGTAGACAAAATTATTTTGAAAGAATCATGTAAAATCAATTTAAATGCTAGAGTTAGAGTTGTGAAATTCTTAGAAAATGCAAAATATATTTTTTAACAGAAGTATGCACATTTTTAACCATCTGAGCATGGTGCAATTTGGTAAGTCTGGGACAGAGTTGGGATATAAAACTGAATAGATGCTCAGCACCCATCATTCTGAGAGAACCTACTGCACACTCTTCTCACAGAGGCAACACAGCTGTAGCTATTAACCCAGTTCAGCAAGTGCACTGAAATAGAAAGGATGCAATAACAGAAACAGCTAGAGAAGGAAGGAAGATTAAGACATTAGCAAAAGAGTAAAACACTGAAGGAGATGAAGGTGAGGGTATATGGTAAATGAACTTCATATACCTATATGAAATAGAATAAAGAAGGCTTTTCTAATTGCTTAAAGTGGGATGGGGAGGGCATACAAGGGAAGAGAGTATAGGGGTGATCTAACCAATGTATAGTATAAGCCTAATCAGAACTTTCACTATAAATACCCATATAATTGTACACTAGTAATCAAAGAGTTTTACATACTTTAATAGTATCTGGGCAACTACAAGTAGTGTCACAGTGTACAACCTGAAACGCTATTTATTCTGAGAATATAGTTTTGGGGATTTTGTTTGTTTTCTTTGAAATCTATAGATATGTAGGCTGATCATGTTTTTCACTTTTGGAGTTTTTCTTTTGCATTAATTATAAATCTGAAAATATTTTCGCATATGTGTGTGTTTGAGAAAGAGGAGGGGGGAGAGGAGAGGGCGGGAGAACATAAGTGAAACTCTTTAGGACATCCATCATATGAAAGTAACTCAATTACAATGTAATTATTTGAATTTGTGTTAATTAATACTAAATTTAATAGAGAAATAGCCATATTAATTACATTATTTATCAGAAAAGAGAAAGGAGGATTTAATCCACAAATATTTAGGATGTTTCAGGTCAAGATCAAAAGTTGTTTCCATTAGAAAAGAAGTGAAATTCTTAGACATATTCACTATTCATGAATCATAAACATTTGACTTGTTAAATTTAAAAGAGATCACACTGTTGAAGTTGGTGCTAAAAAGTATTAGAAACATATGTTTGTTAGTCACAAATAACCATTTGCTAGAATTTTTCTTTTACAGTGATTTTCACTTTGTTTCATATTAATTTGTCCTCTTAGGTAGTGATCACATTGAGTATGCAAGCATGAGAAATGTCTTCTTTTTTGCACAATTCAAGTAACATCATTGTGGTAACATTAGGGTCCCCAAGAAGTTTGCTCTTTAAAGAGTGTTTAACCATCTCTAGGAATGCTGATATAGTTCAAAGTAACAAATTACTATTGATGAAGATATTAATTAAAAAAAACTATGATATGTAATTTATCAATTGAGAAGTGCACACATAATTTAAGTAGAAACAAGTAAAGTTTTAGTAAATAATCTAGAATGCAAGTTACAACAAATCACACAATTTAGCCATTTAAAAATATTGATGCTCAAATTCTGAAGACTAGGGACTTGTCTGAAGTGACAAAAGTTGTTATGTAAGAGCTGGATTTAAAACCCATTTCTCCTAATTCATAGCTCAGGTCCCTATTATAGCTATCAGCTTGTACCTCTGGCACTATGGACTGTATAAAAAATAAATATGATATATGAAATAATTATAGTAGAAAATTGGTAAACCTTTTTTTATCAACTCTTCTTGTTATGGACTCTTTTTTGTGGGAACTTATTATGCAGTTTAACCACGTATTTTCATTGCACATTTATGAATTATACTCTTTGGAGTATCATATATATTCCATGTATTTCAATTTACTTCCAGCTGATTAAATGTGGCTCAACCACAGTATGATTTTGGATGATAGCCTCTCTGCATTTTTAAGAGAAAAGTACACATTGAACATCTGTTATACAATTTTCTACACTATAATATGAAATTTTGAAATCTTAATAACAACTCCGCAATATTTTCCACCAATGTTTAAGGCAGTGGGTCTGGATCTAAGTCATATTCTGAGTAATTCTTTGCATCTTTGTGTTTATGACAAATTGAATTCAGTGCGACAAGAAAGGTATGTAACATATTTTAAAATATCCTGCACCTACTCTAATATGACACCTGCCATAATGAAATACTTTTAGTTATTTCAATATGCCCTGGCCTACATTGCTCTTTGACTTTATTTATTTCACAGTTGCCTGTAGGAATTCTTACCCAGCACATTTTTAATTGCCTAGTAAACATCTGCATAACTAAATTCTTTATATCTCAGACTGATTAATATATTCTTTAGCTCCTATATATATGCATTATGGGCTTGTTTCCCCTTCAATTCAAAATATCTCACACTATCAATATCTCCATATTTTATCAACAATTTATATATATCTATTCCTACTAACTGGTCAGACAAACTATGTACTTTGTATTTTTCTATCAGCCTACTGCTTTAGACTCTCTACCCTTTGAACTTGGATACTGTATCCTGTTCATCTTGGAATTTCCAGTGACTAGTGTAGTGATTGGTAGAAAAAACATGTGAACTAAAAATTCACAAGTCTATTAGACTGAAATTGAAGGAAAAAACTGTTTATTCCTCAAGAAATAATGGCAATTTCTAACATAGAGTTTCAAAGGCTTCATCAGTTTTTATATTTAGAAACATCTTCAAAGATTCCAGTAGTAGAAAATTTTTCCCCAAAAACATTGACCAAAGAAAAAGTTAGGGTCTTCATTGCACTTTCCTCAGCTTTGTGGTAGAGTGGAAATTCGACGTAGAAAGGAGCAAGACAAAATGATGAGTGGCCACCTCCACCACTTGCACCCAGTGCCCGCTCCTGGGGTAGAAGTATCTCTGAGAGATTCAGCTTCCTTCCTGAGCTGTTGTATGATGGTGGAGATTCTTATAGGTGAGACAAGCCACAAGATGGAATGTTCTGAAGCTTTACAGGACAGAACTGACTTTATGTGGAAGAGAATATAGAATCTCATTTCTAGGGGCACTTTCAAACAATAAGTTCTTGTTGGACAGAGTTACAAAGGGGTTCACAAAACTTCATTAATGGAAAGCAACAGATGCTCAGAAATTTAATAGAATCTGGACAAGGGCCAACCCAGAAGATCTCTTCTTGAATAATGGTTGGCTGTGCATTACAGGTTTTGTGCATGTACTGGGTTGCTAGAGGGGCAAAGTGCAGAGGACATGAGGTGGAATTGAAAGATTCCCCATCATCATGGCAGAGGTAGCAATGGTCTTGGGACTAAAACACTACTTCTGCCTGAACTCTGACTGAACAATTAGCTATTCTGAAATAGAGGCAAAGATTAGAATAATACACACCTTCAACAGTCTGGTTATGTCTAAGCCATGACCAGAAATGAAACTCCTAGTTCACAGTTCTGTGGCGAAGGTGAGAAACCAAGCATGAACTTCCCGATGAAACCTGCAGATTCACAAACACACATGCAACCTGGGATAAAAGAATGAAAACCTCATTGGGATCACTCAAGGATAATCCTTACAAATAATTGGCTTATATCCACATGGCGACAACTTCCAAATCGCTAGTTTAAGGAGCAAAATAGAGGGGCAATGTATATTTGTGATCAGGGACATTGCTGAAAGGAAAATATCCTTTACATGATTAATTTAGGAAAGTCAATAAGCCAATAGTAAACCAAGCAACAATAAGAACAACCATCATGTGGAGGAGTGGGACATGCAGTTGCAAATTTTCTAAAAGGTCTACTTTGCAACAAAAACATGACACACACAAAAAAAGAAATCCTGAACCATCTACAACAGGAGCTGCATTTAACGGTGTGCAAATGATGGAGTGAGCCAAAAGATACTTCAAAGCTGCTATGATGAGTATGTTCAAAGAATTAAACGGAATTAAGTTTAAATAATTAAAGGAAAGCACACTTACAATTTCTCATTAAATAAAATATCAATAAGTAATAGATGCTATAAGGAGACAGATTTGGAATTGTGAATTTGCAAAGCTTAATAACAAATGAAACATTCACATTCACTATTCAGGCTCAAGAGGGCTGACACATGCTATAATGTAGGTTGGGCTTGGAAACACTAAACTAAGTGGAAAAACAAATTGCAAATATGACATATGGTATCATTCCATCTGTATGAAGTGTCAAGAAGAGCAAGTGTGTAGAGGTAGAAAGTAGAGTAGAAGTTGTCTTGAACTTTGGGAGAATGTTAATTGCCCTAAATATTTATATGCTAAGTCATAAAGCCCTATGCCTTCAATGGGATCATATTTCAAAATAGGGAAAGGTAGTGTCCTAGATGGGCTCTTGAATGAAAGACAACATTAGGTAAAAGCTATGTAAAATCAAAAAAATATGGCTTTCAGTTAATAATAATAATATTATTGTGATTTTATTAATTTTGACAAACTTAACATTAAGGTAAGTAAAATAACCAATATATGGAAAGACAAATACCACATGTTTTCTCCAATATGTGGAATGCAAATTTTTTTTAAATGCTCCAAATGTAAAGGAGAGATTGCTAGGAAGATATGAGAGCTGGGAGTGAGAGAGGAGAGAGGGAGAGAGGCTAGTATGGAGGGTAAATTTTCTTATAGCATGAATGGAAATGTCACAGTGAAACCCATTAATATGTACAATTTATATGTATTAATTTTTAAAATTTTTAAAAAGACTAAAGGTTAAAAAGTACTCTTCAGGATGTGACAAAAGGAAATCATTGCCAAATGTTGGTGGGAATGTAAATTACTACAGCCAATACAGAAAACCCTGAAGTGGTTCCTTCAGGAGGTACAGCGTTAGATAGATAACCCAAAATATGAAAGCATTTGATGTCCTCTCTCCAGAGAAATTAATACAGAAACCTTAAAGCAACAGAGTTCAACACGAGAAGGCATGAGAAGGGGATCAGGAACCAGTGTAAATATCAGTTAGAGATGAATCAACCTGGTTTTTAACACATTTGTACATGAAAGCATTGCTAGGAATCTCTCTGTACAGCTGTCCTTATCTCAGCTAGCAAAAATGCTATATTTTTCTTATTATTGCTTATTTCTACTCTTCAATGGAACTGGAGAAAATCGCATAACAGGTTCTGCCTGGAAGCAAGGGGGGTGAAGAGGGTGGAGGCAGGGTGTAGAGGGGGAGAAATGACCCAAACAATGTATGTACATGTGAGTAAATGAATAATAAAAAAAGGAAAAAAAGATTAAAAACAGAACCACCATTTGATCCAGAAATTCCACTACTGGGGATATATCCAAAACAGATGAAATCAGTAGGTCAGAAGGCTGCACTCCTGTGTTTACTGCAACACTATTTACAATACCAAAGAAATGGAAACAATTACAGTGTACATCAACTGATAAATGGGAGCTATATACACATACACACACACACATATATGTGTATATATATATATATATATATACATAATGCAATATATACAGCCATTGAAAGGAATGCAATCCCTGCCATTGTTGATGCTGTGAATGGAAGTGGAGAACATTAGACGTTGAAAGTAGTGAGATGGTAAACAGATGAAAGAACAGGAGAGAGATGGTTATGAGGGAAGGTTTACCAATTGGAATGAAGACATATATAGAAAGGTGTAAGAAGTTCTTATGTACCATTGCACAGTAAGATGACTATAAATAATAATTAGGCACAGTACATTTAAAAAGCTAGAAAATGATTTTTAAAATTTTTACCATAAGGAAATTAAATGTTCGAAGCAATGCATATGTTTAACTTGATTTACACATTATACAATTTATACTTATATCAAAATAACACATAACTATCATATTAATAAACTCTATTAGTTTATACATTTTTTTATGGTTTTGTGTGTTTCAAAGTAAATTAATTTTTAAGAGAGTAGGAGAAATTGCTTGTGGTACATAGGAGACATGTATTACTTTGTAAAATTTTGGCAAATCTATAACTACACTCTAAGTTACATGTTTGTCTTAAAATGTCTTGGATGAAAAGAGGGGGACATTATATTGAAAATTATTAAACATGTTAAGAAAATAGCACTTGAAAAATTCTGGAAAAATTATTGAAAGACTTAAATTGAATGAAAGTCATATTGTCACTTTTTTATTTTGTTGTGCTTGGTAGGTACATTGTGGCATTTACAAAGTTTCTAACAACATATCAAATATATCATATTTGAATTAACCCTTCCAACATTCTTTATCTCTCTTTCCCCATTCAAGAATTTCAACAACTGTCTTTTTTTCTGTTTACATTCATTTGTGCACAAGTTTTGCATTATAATCACCCTTTTATACTATTTCCCAAACTATCCCCCATTCCCTGTTTTATCAGCCTCTCCAGGAAGGGTCTGTTCACCCCTCCCCTTGTTCTCTGATTTTGTAAAAGAAAGGGGGAAAATGACATTATTCCTTCCTGCTTTGCATGCTAACATTTATTTCTTGTATAATGCCTTTCACTAGCACTCCCAGTGCTATGTTGAATACAAGTATCTACAGTTGGCATCCTTGCACCACACATATCTCAGAAGAAAAGCTCTGAGGTTTCCCCCATTGCATCTGGTGTTACCAGTATGCTTTTCATATTTCATTTCTATTGCTAGAGTAAGTTTCTCCCATGCCCATTATGTTGAGGGTTTTGATCATGAATAGATGTTGAATTTCATCAAATGTGTTTTTTCTGTATCAATTGTGATGATTGTGTTTTTTCTAGTTCATTCCATTAATGTGATGTGTCTCATTCATATCTACATGTTGAGCCATCCTTGCATTCCAGGGATAGATCCCACTTAGTCACCCACTCATGGTCGTCGTCATGGTATATAATATCTTCAATGTGTCATTGAATGTTTTCCCTAGCATTTTATTAAAGAATTTTGCACCCATATTCATCAAAGACATTGGCCTATAGCTTTCTTTTCTAGTGACGTCTTTCTGTCTTTGGCATCAGTGTGATTCTGTCCATACAAATATTGGAGTTGTTCCCTCCTACATTTTTGGAAGTTTAAAAAGCATTGGCATTACTCTTTGCATATTTCTCAGTCTTTTCCATTGAATCCCTACACTTCTGGGGTTTTCTTTATGGGGATGTTTAGTTACTGACTCACTCTATTTGTCATGAGTCTGTTCACTTTTTTTTTCTTCTTGATTCAGTTTGAGTAGGTTTTCTGTGTTTGGGAGTCTATCCATCCCTTGTAGGTTATCCAATTTGTTGGTGCATTACCTGTCAACTTCATTGACTTAAAACCTAGTTTTATGATGCATTGATACTAACAAGTAACTGAAAATTTATGGTCTTGTACTCTCACAAGCTTTAGGTGATTCAACTCAGCATACTATGTATTTAACTAGAACTGTAGCTATGTTCTTTCAGTAATGTTTATTAGCATTGGAAGTGTTAACATCTTGCTATACATTCATGTGTAAGAAATTAGTGAGCTGCCATTGTCCTTCCCCAGCGTGTCTAATTTTCTCATGCATCCACTGGTTTATTTGTTGCCCCCTTATTCAGCGAGGCAACAGGAAGAGTGCCAACATTCCTAATGATCATGGTTTGTTTCCCTTTTGCATGTGATAACCATGCTTTTGCACCTGTGGATTCTAGATCTCAGTACATGTTTTCTGGTGCAGACTACGCATTGCTGTCATGCTCCTCTATAGCTGGTTTCCCTGGAGATGTTGCCAGATGGCAGCACTGAGTTCTCCCAGTTTGGTCTCACTTTCAACTTTCTGCAAGGTCTGCAAAATATCAGGGACCTCCTCTATCAGCCCATCAGAAAAGCCTCTCTTCTATAGATAGTCCATGGGTTTGGCCTAGCTGGGGCCTGTGAGTTTTGACCCCCTGTTGCTTATAGGCAACTGTGTACTATAGGTCATCCATCTGTTTTCCCTAGTCAGGGACAGAAATGAGGTTTAATTTCATTTTAGTTTTTGGGTCCACTCTATCATTTATTGGTTGCTGTAATTTGGTCTGTGTGTCAATAATGTGTTCCCTGTCTGGTTTATCTATAGGGAACTACAATATTGTCCATATTAATGTATCTATGTCACATACCATTCAATTCTAGAAACACCATAAACTATAAACAGACATATTAATGTATACTACCGTTTCAATATGGCATTACTATGTGTTACAATATACTTTTACTCTTTATAGCCAGCACCTGAGGGTTTTGATGAGACTAACTTTAAAATGTGTGTGCACATGTATATCTGTGTAGCTACATAGTGTAATATGGGCCCTCTGGTTTGGATAATTCATGATGTGGAGCCCACCAGTCTCCTTGGCAGGAGTCCCTTGCATGGCACTGTCAGCCCTAGCCTGATGAACACTACAGGGCCCTGGGATCCCCACACAATGCCATGAGGAACACATAGGTTTGGTTTTTGTTTGTTGGGGAGAGTGTTAATTCCATGCAATGCTTACTAATGTAGTGACTTTTATGTTGCTTTCTAACTCAAATAAAAAATATTAGTAGATATTAATGGGTTATTAAACCCATAAACTTAGGTTATTAAACCAATGGCAAAGTTTATAAAATTCCAGTCTGAGTTTTTCTTCCAGTGGACAAGAGGTCTGGCTGTCTAGCAATTGGCAGTGATATGGGAAAATTTATATTTTTGTCTTCTGGGAACACCTCAGCTTTCCCTTCTCTGTCCTATCTATGTGGCTTGGGTAAATGAATGGCAAAAGTCTGGAATGGCCTGTGTGGTGAAAGAAATTAATAATAGCAATCAGTAGTGAATTATGCTATGTGTACCAAGCACTGAGAACCATCCCTCATAGTGAATCCAACCACTGCCTAGTTGCAGAGGATGAAGTGGGGGCCTGATGAGATGCCATGGTTGGTACAGCTGTGCCTCACACACAGGGGCCCTGTACCTCGACACCAGCTATGCAGGGGGCTTCCCCAGTCCTCACTTCAGGTTCACTTAACAGTGTCAGCACTCACCAGGAGGTGTGATTCAGGAGGCCTGTTGGAACTCTACAACCATGCCACTTGTCCCACCTCAATATAGGAACCATAGCCATTGGCTTGCTGTCAGTTGGGTCTCAGGGTCCTCATTTGAAATAAAGGGACCTGCCATAGCTCTAAAATCCTGAGGGAGAAAACACCAAGAAAGGGAGATTTTGGATTTAGAACTCAACAAACAAAAAACAAATCTAACTAATTAAAATAATAAGAAAACAAATGCCCCACTGAAGAATTTAAAAGGAAAATATATCTCATTTTAAATATTGAAAATAATTTAATATTTTTTGTAGAGACAATGATGAGATAGAGAGAAGAAAAATTTTCTGTGATTTTTCAAAACCAATAAAAGAAGCAATAGTGACTTAAGAAAGTTGATACTCATATATTTTGCATAGTATAAAATAGTTTCTTGAGATGACTTTAATAAATCTATCTTGAAATTATTTCTGGAATGTCAATTCCTTCATGGAAAAGGAATGCAAGAAATGACTGGCTGCACCTCCACTCTAGATCCATACAGCAGTTATTTAGGATGAACGTGTGTCATTGCACTATAGAATTGAAAGACTGGCTATGATGTCAGGGCTGTGAGCCATTCTTCTGCCTGGTGTGCACACCAACATGTATGTGGCGAATCTCAGTGTACAGCTTTCAGATGCAGGAATGAGTGAGTCTAAATGCCAGTGAAGTTACAAGACCACATACAACATCCCTACAAATGAACTGTGGCTTAAAAACTTCCTGTATGAAGAACTGTAGGGGCTGGAATTAAGGCCACTTTGCAGAGAAGAGTACTGTTGCAGTGCTGGTATTTTGCTATTGTTTTTAGATGTTATTCAGTCTATTTAATATGATCTGGAAGTATACAACAACATGATAAGTTAATTCTGTTGATCTTGTATTAAATTAGCCTTTAGTGTCATATTTTAGGTGTAAAATTATGGAGTAATTTAAGGTCGTAGTACAAGGAGTAGAAATGGAGAATTACAAAAATAGTTTTAAAATTCAAGAACATTAATGCCTTCTAAGTATCTAGCACAGAACATGCTTTGAGCTCTATTAAATAGTTTAACAAGTGTGTTTTATTGTCTAGTACTTTTTCCTTAGTACCAAATAACACTTAAAAAAGAAACTCATCACAATGAAAGGTAGGTCTTACTGATGCTAGCTTAGTTGGGATGGTTCTCCATCTTTGTGGATTTACAAGAGGTGAGGACGGGATCACACTTGTTTAGGAAGCTTCTCTGCATCACTGAGGCTGGATGCCCATCTCATGTCCTGACATTCAGGAAACTGGGGGTTAGAATTATGATTCACCCAAGGTTTGCTGATGTGGATGCTAGAGTTTGCCCAGGCCCTCAGGATTACAGCCTGGTCTGTCTGACCATGAAGCCAGCTGGTGTTTTCTCCTATAGTGGATTTGGAAGGTTCATAGAATGTAGACACTAGACCTATGGATAAATCCACCTTTAAGTTTTCACAAACCTCAGCTGGTTCCTCACCCCTCTTGAAGGTTTCATAGTGGCTTTGTCATCCTTACATTCAACTGATGATGAATGTTTTTCCCATGTTTCTGTGTCTCCTTTAAAATTTGTGCTCAATGTATATCTCTCTAGTGACATCTTTAAAAAATTTCTTAGTGACTATTAATTATGCAAAAGGGTTGCATATAATGTACTACATCATATTCACTCCCCACTACACTTTTTTATCCCTTTTTCCCCACTCCTGATATTTTTTACAATTGTAATGTGTTTAATTATGCTATTTTCATACATAAACATAATAAATATATTTGATAATATTCTTCCCTATCACCCTCTCTTTTCACCATCCCATCTGGTTTTACCTGCAAACATATATATGCATGTGCATATATGTATATATATACATGTATGTATGCATATGTATATATATAGGATATATAGAGAGGTATATGTAGACATCTATCTTCATACACAGCTATCACATGCAGAATACAGACATACATTCTGCATGTAATACACACACACACACACACACACACACATATATATTATATATGTTTTTCTCAATCTGACTTACTTTGTCTAACTGGATGATCTCTAATTCCATCCATTTTTCTACAAAATATATAATTCCATTTTTCTAATTTTTAAAAATAGTTCATTATATTTTTATTTTACTTTATATTTTTAATGAATATTCATTAATAATACAAGGGGGGGTTCATTGTGCTTATTCTGTCCATGTGTACAGTGTACCCTGAACAAGTTCATCCCCTGTATCATATTCTCTTCTTCATATATATATCTTTAGCATATTTTGATGTTTTTTACCTCTCATTATCCTTTTTTTCCCTTTCTCCCTCCTGTTGATTCTCCGTAGACTCTCCCTTTCACATTCTTTTATCATCATTGTCACTGTCATCATCATTATTTTAGGTTCATGTTCCCAAATGAGTCAGGATCTGTGATATTCAGCATTTTTTTCTTTATTCATTTATTCACATGTGCATACATTGTTTGGGCCATTTCCCCCCCTACCTCCCTTTCCCCACCATCCCCTTGCTTCCAGGCAGAACCTGTTCTGCCCTTTTCTACAGTTTTATTGAAGAGTAGACATGAGCAATAAGAAAGACAAACCATTTTTGGAAGTAGAAATGAGGATAGCTCTAAAGAGAGATTCCCAACATTGCTTCAATGCACAAGTGTATTACAACCTGAATTGAGTAATCTCTACCAGACCTCTTTACTACTTCCTGGTCACTTTTCCATATAGACCTGGGTTGTTTTATGGTATTGTATTAGCTCCTCTGCAGTGGGGACATCAAACACTTTCAAGTTTTGTGTTTCCTATCTATCCACATTCCTCCTGTATGTGCTCTCTGCTTAACCCGTGACCAAAGTCCAAAAACATTACTGCATTTGCCCTAGATCTAAAGACCGCATATGAGGGAAAACACAATTTTTTGTCTTCTGAGGCAGGCTAACATAGCTCAAGTTGGTGTTCTGCATTTCCATCCATTTACTAGTGAATGATGAGATTTCATTCTTCTTCATGCCTGAGTAAAATTCCATTGTGTATAAATATCATATTTTCTTAATCCAATCATCAGTAGTGGGGCATCTTGGCTATTTCCATAACTTGGATATTGTGAATAGAGCTTCAATAAACATTGGTGTGCAGGTGCCTATGGTGTAAGCTGAGTCTCATTCCTTTGGGTGTATCCCTAGGAGTGGGACTGATGGATCATATGGCAGATCTATGTTTAGATTTTTACAAAGCCTCCATATTGTTTTCCTAAGTCATTGTATTGGCTTACTTTCCCACCAAGAGTGTGTGAGGGTTCCTTTTTCCCCGTATCCTCACCAACACCTCTTGTTAGTGGTGTTTTTGATGATAGCTATTTTAACAGGGTTGAAGTGGAATCTTAGTGTGGTTTGATTTGCATTTCCTTCTTGGCCAGAAATGTTGAGCATATTTTCATGTGCTTTTTGGCCATTTAAATTTCTTCTTTTGAGAAAGTTCTGTTTGGTTCAGTTGTCCATTTCCTTATTGATTCATTGACTTTGTGGAAGTTTAGTTTTTTGAGCTCCCTGTATATTCTGGTTATCATTACTTTGTCTGATGTATACATGGAAAATATTTTCTCCCAGTCTGTGGGTGGTATCTTCAGTTTAGAGACCATATCTTTTGTTTTGCAGAATCTTTTTAATTTTATGTAGTGCCATTTGTCCTTCCTTTGTCTTAGTTGCTGATCTGCTGGGGTTTTATTGAAGAAGTCCTTTCCCATACTTATCACTTCCAGAGTATTCCCTGCTCTTTCCTGTACTAACTTCCGAGTTTTGGGTCTGATATAAAGATCCTTGATCCATTTTCAGTTGATAATAGTACAGGGTGATAAACATGGATCTAGTGTTAGTTTTTTGTAAGAAGATAACCACTTTCCTAGAAAAATTTGTTGAAGTGACTCTCCTTCCTACATCATATGTTTTTGGCAACTTTGTCAAAAATAAGGTGGGCATAGTTTTGTGGATTCATATCTGGTTCCTCTATTCTGTTCCACTGGTCTTCATAGCTGTTTTTGTGCCAGTACCATGCTATTTGAATTGACATTGTTTTGTAACATAGTTTGAAGTCAGGTGTTGTGATACCTCCAGCATTGTTCTTTTTGCTGAGTATTGCCTTAGCTATTCACAGTCTCTTGTGTTTCCAAATGAGCTTTAGGCTAGAGGTTTCAATCCCTGTGATGTATGTCACTGGGATTTTGATGGGAATTGCATTAAACATGTAGATTGCTTTTGATAGTATAGCCATTTTTACTATGTTTCTTCTACAAACTCATGTGCATGGGAGATCTTTCCACCTTCTGTAGACTTTCTTGATCTCTTTCTTCAAAGGTTTGCAGTTCTCCTTGTAGAGATAATTCACATTGTTTGTCAAGTTTACTCCTAGTTTTTAAAATTTTTAGGCTATTTTAAATGGAGTTGTTTCCATATATTCTTTGTCAATTTGTTCATCGTTGGTGTATAGAAAGGCCAATGATTTTTGTAAGCTAATTTTCTATCCTGCCACATTGCTGTAGCTGTTTATGGTGTCTAAGAGTTTGGGGGTAGGATTTTTTGGGTCGTTGAGGTATAGCATCTATTGTTGTCTGAAAATAGGTATATTTTGACAGTTTCTTTACCTATTTGTATTATTTTTATTTCTTCTTCTTGCCTAATTGCTCTGGCTACGAATTTCAGGACTACATTCAATAGGAGTGGGGATTCTGGGCATTCTTGTCTTGTTCCTAATTTTATGGGAAATTGTTTCAGTTTTTACAATTAGGTATAATGTTGGCAGTAAGGTTTTCATATATAGCTTTTAAAATGCTGAGTTACATTCCTTCTATTTCTAGATTTCTTAGAGCTTTTATCCTGAAATGGTGTTGAATCTTATCATAGGCTTTTTCTGCATCTATTGAAATGCTCAAGTGGTTTTTTCTCTTTGCTTCTGTTAATGTACTGTATTACATTTGTAGATTTGAGTATGTCAAAACACCCCTGCATCCCTGGGATTAAGCGACTTCTTCATGGTGAATGATCTTCCTGATATGTTGTTGGATTCTGTTTGCCATTATTTTACTGAGGATGTTCATTAAGGAGATTGGCCTATAATTTTCTTTTTGGAGGTGTCTTTATCTGGTTTGGGGATTACTGTAATTCTGGTTTCATAGAATGAGTTAAGCAGTGTTCCTTCCTTTCTATTTCACAGAAAAGTTTAAGGAGAGTTGGTATTAGTTCTTCTTGGAAGGTCTGATAGAATTCAGCAGATTATCCATCAGGTCCTGGAGTTTTCTGCTTTTTGGAGTGCTTTATTGCCGCTTAAATTTCATTTTCTATTATAAATCTATTTAGGTGATTAATATCCTCTTTGTTCGAATTTGGATGGTCATAATTTGTCCCTTTCTTCAAGATTTTCAAATATATTAGAATATATATTCTCAAAGTATTCTCTGATGATTCCCTGGATTTCTGTGGTGTTTCTTATATCCCCTTTAGCATTTCTGATTTTACTGGTTTGGGGTTTTTTCTCTCTTCATTTTAGTCATATTTTCCAGGGATTCTGTCAATCTTGTTTATTTTTTCAAAGAACCAGAGTTTTGTCTCGTTATATTTTGGTCAAGTCTGTCCTGGAGGCTTCCTGTACCTGAACAGGGACAACTTTCTGTAGATTTGGGAAATTTTCTGTTATTATTTTGTTGAATATATTATGAATCCTTTCTGCTATCACCTCTTCTCCTTCTTCAATGCCCATGATTTTCAGGTTTGGTCTTTTGATGGTGGTGGTGAATTCTTGTACGTTCCTTTTGCAGGTCTTGAGTCATTTGACTAATAGCTCTTCATTTTTTCATTTAATTTCCTTTTTATTTTCATGTCCTGAGATTCTGTCTTCTGTTTGTTCTAGTCTGCAGGAATGGCCTTCCATTGTGTTTGGTGTTTCTGTTTCATTCTTTTTTCTGAGGTTTTCCATATTATGGGTCACTTCCTCTTTAATATTGTCTATTTTCAACTTTAATTCATTTATCTCTGTATTTATACTGTTCTCTGTTTCACTTTTGTGTTTATTTAGGGCTCCTGTGAGTTCATTTATTTGTTTCTGTGTCTTCTAGTATTCTTTATTTTTGGTGTCTTGAAATTTCTTGATTGCCTCTTGGATGTTTTGGTTCACCATGTCTGGTAACATCTCCTTGACATTCTCAGTAATTACTTGCAGGATTTCTTCTTTGATGGTGTTTTTTGTGGGCATAATTGGCTTCCCTAGTGTTGTTTATCTTTACTTTGTTGGAGTCCAGAAGTTGGTATCCATTTTCTTCATTTTCCTCTGAATCCTCTATTAAATTATTTTTGGGGGAAGAATGGTTTCCATCTCTTTTTCTTCTCTCCATTGCTCTACTTTGTACTGTGCAACTATATTCTTGATAGGCTAGTTGGTGTTTCAGTCATCTGTTGTCTTTTCCTTGGTTTAGTTTTGCTTTGTGGCTGTATTGGTTTTATAGGTAAGTGTGTGTGTGTGCTCTTTCTCTCCCTGGTCTGGTGTAATTTATTAATAGTTCACAATGATAAAATGAACAAACAAAATCCCAAAGAAATCAGTGGGGAGAAATGAACAAACCACAAGCAAACAGGAAAGAAAACAAATGAACCAATTAACAAAATCAAACCAAGACAAAAAGCCTCCAGGTTCAGGAACAATAGAATTTCATTCTTACTTTAATTTCTCATGTTACTCCTTCAGCATCCTATCCTGGTGTTGGTATTTAAGCAGAAGCTTTGCCATAATCCCCAGGTGGTTTGGTACTGTGGGTTTTTTTCTGTCTTTCTTCAGCATCTGCTTGGTCAGCTCCTCTTCAGTGAGGTGTGGCAGTTTAAGTTTCCATGTGGTCTTCAGGTTGCAGAGGTCAGATGTATTGTTCACCAGCTTTCCTGCTTTGGAGTTGAGTTTTTGCTGTGCTTGATTACTAGGGGGTTCTTTCTTTGCCTTGCACCTTTCTCTGGGGCAAGGTAAGGGATCCGTCAGCCAACCCCCTGCTGTCAGCAGGTTGTGATGGTTCATGGTTTGTTTTACAATTCTTCAGGGCCATTTTAGTTTGGATGTTGCTCACTGTCTCAGGAGATGATCATTGTGGTATGCTACCTGGCCTACTTCAAGCAGAGGCTTGTCACCCACCTGCTGTTGGCCCTCCTATCATCTCCTTGCTCCTCCCCCTTCTCTGGTGGGCTTTCAGAATTCCCAACCACTCTGCTGTGTGTTAATTTTCAGTTCCTTGTTTATTCTTCATGTCTTTTTATTATGGGCATGAGGGAAGGGGTCAGTCTAACAAGGGGGCAGTGCTGGTTTATTCCAAGGATGGCTGGGGAAATACCATGTGACACTTGGCTGTCACTTTTTGGTCTGCCAAATGTCTCCCAAGCATATTTGGGGCTCTGGCTGTCAGCAGCAGGAGGCTTCCTGATTTCACAGTGTAAGGAGGCATAGACAAGCCTTCCATGGGCTAGGAGTTCAGGGTGTCCAAGTTTTAATTACCCTTGTAATACCACTATTGTTGTGGTAATGATATTGAAGAATCTTTCTTCTTCTTGTTCGGAAACATACAATACATGATGGTTTAGTGCAAATAACCGGTTGGAATTGGAGGACACTATATTAATCGGTGAATAAATCAAGCACCGAGACTATTCTCATTCTTGTAAACGAGTCCTTCAGCCCTTTGACTCAGTGCCCAAGTGCTTTTCTGTGAAGTCCAGAAGCAGAGTCAATGATGTCTGTGCCAGTTTGGGAAAGAGGAATAGAAATGAAACCTCTATGACCTGTACACCGCAATGTGTAAATGCAAATAGCACACTGGATGTGTAATGTTTCAGATTATACTCTCAATGGTGAAAATCAATGAAAAAGTAACCTTAAATTATTATCATGGCCTGAGCCACAGAGATTCCTTATGTAGCCCCCCACCCACAGAAACTTTTGTGGGTGTCCCCAAGATGGAGGAATCAGTGCCTGCTAAGCTAGCGGGTTGCTCTTCCTGACTCCTTGCAGAAAAGGCCTTGATCTTCAACCATTCTTATGTTGTTTAGAGGAACCATTATCCATGTTCTGCACAACTGTCTGTACCCCTAAAGATTCACCCAAATGTTTGTCAGATCCTTAATTTTCAGTGGACAGTAGCAATTCTGCCCACTGAAGAAACTCCACACTAACTCATCCCCCAAATGGAAAGAAATAGGAACCTGCAGTGCTCTGGGGCTTTGTTGGAGGAGGCCCACACTTCCATGGGGGCCAGCTCCCATTCTTGGAAACCTACCACTTCATTTACCCACCTCAGTCCCTACCCCACACTCTAGAGTGTTTTCTGTTCAAAGTGAATTCGATATTCCTATCCAGGGGTGTGTTTCAATGTCTCCAGTTCTCAACATTGGCTCTGAAACTATGGAGTCTACATGCCCAGTATGAAGTTTGCTGGGGAGGTCCTAATCTTTGTACTCATTTATTTTAAGGAAGTCCAGTGTCAATCAGAGATGCTCCATGGACAGGGGACCCTCTGAAGGTATCCAGCTTATTTTCTGGTTTGAATCACTAGAGGTCACCACTTCCAGGTTTTTCTGCCATTGGTAGTTTGCACAGACCCCCTTCTGATCCCCATGCAGAGCTCCCTTTGTGAGGTTGGTTGTGCTCTCTTTAGGCCACTGATTGGGTTTCCCTTGTCCCTGGAATTCTCAATGCTTCACTCCACTGCTGGCATCTTCTTTTTACTCTGTAGCCTCTTGTTCATGATCCTGTAGCACCTCAGGCTTCTCCTTCACAGTCAGGCTTGGGGAGGCTCTGACACCAAAGATGTGATAGATCACCAGCAATTGCCCTGTTCCAATTTTCATGCCACTCGCTATGCTTGCCAGTTGTATTCACCTTCATGGGGCTGTACAGAAGGAGTAGCAAGACCAGAAGGAGGCTAGAGTAAGAAAGTGAATGTATGGGAAGCCACTAGCTGGCACTTCTTCACTTGCCCCATTAATTGTCCTCACATCTTTGGGAGGGATCCTTCTGCCTATCTGTACATCCAGGATACTGCATTACTCCACTCTAACTTTCCAAGCCTAACCTCTTTCTCTTTGAACACCTGTCTGATATTTTCATTTTAGACAGAGGACACAAAACATGTAACAGGAATCAATGGCACCACCATTAAGTAAAGGGAGTCTGTTGGTTTCTATCTTCATTTTATTTAGCATCTCACCAGCTTCACATGAAAAAGGTGAGCAAACATGTGTGACACTTATTCCACATGATGCTATACGTTGCCCTATTCTGAGCTACATGTAAAATATTTAGCAATTCTTTGGATGAGAAACTTAGGTATAGAAAGACAGTAAACAGACAAATATATCTTCACTTTTTCTATAATTCTGTGTAACACCTTACTACCAACTCAATACTGAAAACAACAAAAGGCCTTAACTCAAACATCTTGTGAATCAGGAACTGAGGGAAAGGCTGCCAGTGTCTGCTGCACAGTCTCTTACAGGTAGCAATGCAGGTCCTCACCTGGGTTGTGAATCTCAGAACAGGCTATTGGGGGATTCCGTTCTGTAGGATTGTATGTCTCTGATCCTCTGTTTACACAATATAATGTCTATTTCCTCTTGCAAGTCACTTTAAATCTCTGAAACTTTACTTTTTCAATGCATACAAAAAACCATCTTGGAGTTCTGATTACTTCCTTAAGTCCTCTTTTCATTATCAGCATTTTATGAGGAGCAAATGATTTGATCTAAATATTCTTGACAGCTGGAATGGTAAAACATAATGAAAGGTACATTGTGTGAGATGGAATTTAAGACAAGGAACTGGAAGTATCACAGAACAGGGTTAGGGAACTGGTCCAGCCCAGGACCCAAAACCCTAGGAGAGTTACTAATTCAGGAGCTGGGTGCTGGTGGCTCATGCCTGTAAAGGGGCAGGATTGTGGTTCAAAGCCCACCTAGGCAAAGAGTTAAAGGAATGCCATCTCAAAAAGAAAAAAAAAGCACAAAAAACACCATCACATAAAAAGGCAGGTGAAGTGGACCAAGGTGTAGTCCCTGAATTCAAACCCCAATAAAAAAATAGATGGAGTGTTTGAGAACTACAAGTCTAGTCACCAAAAGTTTGTGTGGATCTTAAGAGATGTGGGGGACCAGCAGAGTACAAGCATCAGGAGTTGGTGTCTCATTGCTAAATCCCAGGATGAGCAAAATAGGCTAGAATTCCCTACTGAGTGAGTACTTCATCTTACACAAGTTGAGGAGGTAAGGACATAAAGATTAAAGGCAAAGTCAGGACAAGGAATCCCTGCCATTTTGGTTTTGAAAACAGAGGCTAAGGGATGTGTTTGAGAAAGATGATTGGCATTGCTAGTTAGAAATGAAACTGTGCATACAACTTGTCATGTTTAGATATATTTTATTGGTATTTTAAGAAAATTTGCAGCACATTTAATCATGTTAGAAAACAACAAAGACAAGGCAAGTAGATCATTTGTCACAACCATTGCTGTTGATGTCTTTAGAGTCACAACATTAAATCTCATGTAGGTCACAGGGAAAGTTGCAGAGGACCAGGACTAAGCAGTTTTCCTGAAATATTGTCTTTTGGACACTAAGCACAGATTCATTTTTAATTACCTTATAGTTTAATATGTTCACAGGTGTACCAATCCTATTTCTTGCAAAATTAACTAGGAGGAAACACTTCATATCACACCATATGAAATTCCATTTTAAGTACAACTTCAGATTACATACTGTAAACCCTCAGTGTCTGCATGTATGTCTGCAGCACAACATGGAGATCTCTCATTCAAACTCTTGATTTTCAGAGTACAGGCCAGTGGGGTCATGCAAATCAAATGTGAACAAGAAATAAGGGAAATCAGCCCATCAGGGATAGTCAGCTTTATCATCAGCCAGAAACTGCTTTGTGGTGCAAGACAGAGAGAAGAGATATTTGGGGCTACTGTGGGTGGGAACTAAGACTTTTTTGCTCTCTACCCAGGGTATTCTGGATGCTTTCTGCCCTTCTGCTCAGCGACATGACTTTCCATAGACACTTTCTTTGAAAAAGGTTGTTTTTCATATTTAACATGTAAATGTTGCACACCCTGGAAATTAAAGACTTCAAATTCTTGGAAGTTACAGTTTAGAGTAGTTAGGCCAATACATTTCATCAGGGACAAATTCTATTAACTATAAATTTTTTGTAATATATATATAATTTATAAAGTATAAATTCTACTGACATTAAAAGAAAATTAAATAATGTTTACAGGATGTTAGAAAGGGAAAAATCACATAGTTTAATGTATACACAGGTGTATCAACTCTAATTCCTATGAAATTGTCTTGGTGCAAAACTCTTCTTAAGGAACTCTATTAAATTCCACTTTAAATACAAATTAAGGAAATTAAGGATACATGGTTTACACACTCACTGTCTGTGTGTCTGCTCCAAGATGTCTCTTGAAAGCAGTCATTACACAGTTTCCACAAAAGGTGAGGTGATTAAGCAGAAAGAGCCTGTCCCCTCTGACCACCCCTGTTCAGTCCAGCCATCCCCTCAAAGACACTGACACTGGATGTGAGTCTTCCCTTCCAGGAGGTGTATCACTCCAAATCATTCTTCTCAGAGGAAGAAGAGATCTGTAGATCCACATAGAGGATACTCAGTGGCATATGGGAGCCATCACTCAGGCATCCCAGTGCTGGGATGGCTGGTGTCAGGAGGGCTTGTCTTCTCAGGAGTTTGGGATTAAGGAGCTGCCAACAACCTGGAGCTCCAGTTGTCACTGTACAACCTCTTGAAGATCATTCTGAGGGGTTGGCCTGGAACATGGCTTGACAGTGGGTTATTGGACTCTGTGCAGGACATGGTAGAATCCATGTGAGCTTGGTTGTTTGGAGGCTATAAGTCATCACTGTGTCCCTCTGCTGATATTTTCCCAGTCTTTTGAGATGATACATTCAAACAACATCTATTTCTATTTGGTGTGGAAGGCATATCCTGGAGATGTTTCAGGCCGGGTTTTCCAGTGTTCTCCTGGGTGATATCAGAGGGTTTAAGTCTTGCTCACAGTGCAGGGCTGGGTACTGGTCCAACCCATGACCCACACCCTATGAGAGCACTTATTCAGGATCTGGGTGCTGGTGATTCATGCCTGTAAGGATGCTGCTATCAGGAGGATTGTCGTTCAAAGCCAGGCCAGACAAAGACTTAAAGGGACCCCACATCAAAAAGAAAAAAATAAAAACAAACACATAACAGGGTTAGTTTGAATGGCTCAAAGTGTAGGCCCTGATTTCAAACCCCAGTGCCACCAAAAAAATAGATGCAGAGGTTTGAGGACTACAAGTCTGGGCACCAAAAGTTTGTGTGGATCTTAAAAGAGGCAGGGGATATTCAGTATAAAAGCATCAGGAGTTAGTGTCTCATTGCTAATCCCAGGATGAGAAAAATATCCAAGAATTCCCCTACTAAGTGAACATTTCATACTACACAAGTTTAGGAGGTAAGAACGTAAGGGTGAAAAGCTAAGTCAGGGCAAGGAATTCTGTTCTTATATATTGTTCAGGGAGGAACATGAAATAATGCATACTTATTTTCTTTCTCTCTTGATGGTAGGGTAGTTTGGACTCATGGTCTTGTCCTTGGGATCCAGTCATTTTACAATTGAATCATACAAAATGCCACTTGATAATGGAAATACAAAGTATTAGGGGGCAGTGGTGAATCTAAAAGCCATGAACCACAAGTAGTCACAAGGCTTTTCTTATAAGAGATTATGAGATTCTTTGTGATTGGGTTACAATAATTGGATTATGTGACCTGTGCAGTCAACGGACTTTGGTGTATACATAAAGCCATTTGAAAGCACCTTTCCTCACTTCCCTTTCCACCAGCATTCCTGAAGCTGCATCAGGTCCAGGGCTGTATTTATTGACCCACCAGTGTGGAAAATTTATGACACACAAAGGGAAGACTACTAAATTTCAGGTTTCATCCTATTTCCAATTTGTTGTTCAGATTGTTGTTCAGAAATTACTACACTGGAAGAAATATGGAGAAATGCATGTTTGGGTCTTGGAGATAATTAATTTTTTTATGCTTGATAGTAGTAGTTTGTGGCAGTTAAAGAAGAGAGGCCCAGATATGCCCGAGCTATATAGGGACTTCACAAAAAAATTGTGGTTCATAATTGAGACCCTATATGAAAATGAACAAACAAAAAATGACAAAAAATAAAAAGGGAGTAGATAAATTTCATTTGCAGAGTTCTTGCTTAATGTAGACAAGGTCTGTGGTTCCACAAAAGTACTGAAAGAAAAGAAGTCATTGTTTCAACTTCAGTAAGATTTCCGTGAAGGGAGACTCACAAAAGAAATCCTTCTTAGTCAGGATGGTACAAATCTCAAGGAAATATTTTAGAATGCTATGATTTCTCTAGGGTAGGGATAAGCTTGTATGGAACCTGGTGATTTTGCCAGGGAAACTGAAATCTTGTATTATTTCATTGCTCTTTTAATTTGTTCAGCACATATTTTTTTCTCATGCTCAGGAAATCAAAATACCAAACTGAGGACAGCTGAGGTGACTGCAAGGAGACAAGTAAGGTGGTGAGCCCCACACACTTTCACCAGCTATGAATGGGAAGAAGCAGCAGAGGGGAACAAACAGGCCTAGAGTTCCCCCACTAGAAGAGGAATATCTAAGAGTAAGTGGAGACTTTGGTGTCTCTGCAACCAGGGGGCTCCATAAATCACACAGCCTGGGTTTGGTCATAGGTGATTTTCTCTTTAATCTATTCTTCCTTCTCACGTCTGATTTCCCTGCTTGGAAACTCCTCACAGGGAGACAGAACCATAGAGAGACTCTGAGGGGCAAATTTCCCTTTTATGGAGGGTCATATTTAAGAATTTTGTCCTATTGCTTAATTCTAGAGCATTATCACATTTTTAGGCTGAAAACCTCCTTTCTATATCCTTCCTAACAAGGTCATTGGGAAGAACATATTATCATTTAAAAATCTAGCAGTAAATAGACCAAAGACGATTGGGTCTTTTCTGAATAGAATAGGAAAGTAAGACTTGAAAATCTCTTGTTTTATTGGCATTTGAGAGATCTCTGGAACTTTTTTCAGATCCAATAGCAGTACTCCTTTTCCATGCGTAGGTGAAGTGCAAGGAGTGTGGAATCTTTGGGCACACTGCAGAAGCAGGAGGTGTCCCATCAAATGCTGGGCTGGGGCCATGGTCCCATTGCCCATGAACACAAAGAATCAGAAAGAAAGCCAGGAAACCTGGATGCCCCCATATTTTCAGAACACAGGGGCCTTTCAACAGGCTGATAGAGAAAATGAGCAGGGACTGGGGTGAGGAATGGTCCAGGTGAAACCTAAAATTCAGGCATTAAGGCTAAGGACATGGTGTTTGTCCATGCCTCCAACATTTGTTAAGCTCTGCCAGGCAAATTAGATAATAGAGAATATTCAAACAAATAGACCACATCTGCCTGGCCTTCAGTACCACAGAGATAAGTCCACATTCAACCAGTAAGTGGCAAGGGTGTAGGAACAGACACAAAAGAGTGGAATCTACTTTAACCTTACTTTGAGAAATAAGAAAACTGTCAGGAATTATGGGGAGGCTGTCCCATGAGGGATGGAGCAGACTCAGTACAGGTCATGGTGATGCCTGCATGAGTTAAAAGAAACACTCCATAGCATGGAACCCAAACACATTTTTGTCCATGTTGTGGATAATGAGGGCACAGCCAAATAACATTGTTTCTTCCTCAGATAAAAGGAGCAGCAGAGGAAGGCTCTGGTCCAAAAATTCCCAGAATTCACCAAGGGAGGCAGATGTACAATTGGACAAAAGTGACAGAGTCCTGTGATGATTTCAGGGTGAGTCTCTCCTTGATGGCCCTTGTGTTTTGTCTTCTGTTTGCCATCTTCCATTTTCTATTTGAATAAATGTTATATTCGATGTCCCCATCTGACTAATAGAAGGCCAGTTTGTGTACTTAGCAGGGGCCACACCTTGCTTTTCTTTAATTTTCATGTTTGTAATTACTTCTGTCTTCAGTGATGTGCAAGTGAGGACATGTGAAGTGATTTCATCTAATGCCTGTAAATCTTAGACACTTACCTATAAGAATATAAAATTTCAGGAAAATAAAATTGCATTAGTCATGTTACAACCCTTCATTACCATTATCCAAGTAGTTCCCCAGAAGCCTATAAGAAAATGCTTTTTATTAAACAGAATAATTAATTTAGAAAGATTATGTTTCTCATTATGGAATAAAATATAATGTAATTTGACAGGCTGGCTGGAATGCCCCATGATCATTCCTGAGCCTCCTGTATACAGGGGTCTACATGTGTGGACACCACACTCTGCTTCTTCCATGTCTAATATGACAACTTACCATTGTTTCACTGTTAATATTGCTGTTATATCCTCCCTGTCTTTCTTTCTGGATTTTCCTGAAATTTTATGTTGAGAAAGTACCAATGTATAACTGACATGCCTATCTTTCCCATAGCAACCAAACAGGCCAAACTCTACTCTAGAAATAGGAATGCATGTTTCCTTGGCAATGTTGAAAATCCTCAACCAACTTTCAATATATCTGAAATGGGATCCATGGTCCTTAGGTGTTGCCCATCAAAGGAACAGAATTTCCCATCTTTTCTCCTGCACAAAATAAAGATTAGAGTTTAGTTCTCACTGACATCACCAGGCTGGCATTAAGGAACTCTGGTCAAGACAGTGCCTGACTTATTAGTATGACACTCTGAATTCCAGAGGATGGCTCCCTCAATACGAGGCTGCCCCCAAAAGGCATGGCATTGGCCAGACGCTCAAACTTCTGGCACCTGCACAGTCACCTGATGTAAATAAACAGTCCTGCTTGCAATCTGCAGCTCATAAATATTTCCAGAACCCTCAGATTAGCTTCAGAGCATCAAACAAGACACTTGCCCATGTTCCTCTTCATAATGACCAAAATCCCCCACAGAAAGTGAAACTCAAACCCTCTGATTTCACCCAGGAGAACACTAGAAAACCTGGCCTGAAACATCTCCAGGATATGTCTTCTACACCAAATAAAAATAGACATGGTTTGAAAGTATCATCTCAAGAGACTGGGAAAATATCAGCCCCTTATATTGATCTTCAAGAGGTTGTACAGTGACAAATGGAGCTCCTTTTTGGTGACAACTCCTTCATCCTAAACTCCTAAGAAGACCAGCCCTCCTGACACCAGCCCTCCCAGTGGTGAGATGCCTGAGTGTCATGGCTCCCATGTGCCACTGAGTGTCTTCTACGAGGATCTTCAGGTCTCCTCTTCCTCTGAGGAGGGTGATTTGGAGTGAGCCACCTATGGAAGGGAAGACTCACTCTGGGAATCAGTGACTTTGAGGGGATAGATGACAGAGCAGAGGTGGTCAAAGGCACAGGCACTTTCAGCTTAATATCCTCACCTTGTGTGGAACCTGTGCAATGATTGCTCTCAAGAAACTTCTGGGAGCAGACACACAGACACTGAGTGTGTAGGTGATGCATCTTCAAGTTGTAGTTAAAATGGAATTTAATAGACTACCACAGGAAGAGTTTTGCACCAAGAAATTTTCATCGGAATTAGAGTAAACACACCTGTGTATAAATTAAACTATGTGTTTTTTCCCTTTCTAACATCCTGTAAACATTGTTTAATTTTCTTTAATGGCAGTAAGAATTATAGTTCATAAATTATATATATTATAGAAAATTTATAATTATTAAAATGTATTTCTAATGGAATGTACTTCCAACTATGTGAAGAGTTTAACTTCCATCATGTGCAGTATTGCTGTGTTAAATATGACACACACTTGTTTCTAAGGAAGTGTGTGGAGAGTCATGTCCACTTGGCAGAAGGGCCAGAAAGGATTCCAAATACCCTGGGTACAGAACAAAAAAATCGTAATCCCCACCCACAGTGGCTCCAAACATCTCTTGTCTCTGTTTCTCACCACAAAGAAGTTTCCTGCTGATGCTAAAGCTGACTATCCCTGGTGGGCTGACTTCCCTTCCCATTTCATTTGCACACCCTTCAGTGGTCTGTGTTCTGAAAATTGAGACTTTGAGTGAGGGATGTCTATGTAGCACTGCAGAAAGACATGAAGACACTGAGGATTTAGAGTACATAATCTTAAATTGTACTTAAATGGAATTTAATATGGTGTGATATGAAGTGTTTCCTCCTAGTTAGTTTTACAGGAAACAGGGTTGGCACACCTGTGTACATATTAAACAATAAGGTAGTTAAAAATGAACCTGTGCTTGATATCTAAAGGACAATATTTCAGGAAAACTCTGCTTAGTCCCTGTCATGTGCAACTTTCCCTGTAACCAACGTGAGATTTAATTTTGTGATTCTAATGATGTCAACAGCAATGGTTGTGACAAATGATCTACGTGACTTTTTTGTTTTTTCTAACATCATTCAGTGTACTATTAATTTTCTTTCAATACCAATAAGATACTTCTAACCATGACAAGTTGTATGCACATTTTCATTTGTAACTAGCAATGTAAATTAGCTTTCTCAAACACATCTATTAGCCCACATTTTCATAAACAAAACGGACAGGGATTCCTTGCCCTGACTTTGTCTTTTATTTTTAACTTCTTGACTACTCAGCTTCATAGTATGAACTGCTCACTCAGTAGGGGAATTCTTGGATATTTTTCTCATCCTGGGATTTAGCAATGAGACACTAACTCCTGACTCTTTTATACTGAAGATTCCCCACCTCTCCTAAGATCCACACAAACTTTTGGTGCTCAGACTTATAGTCCTTAAACCTCCACATCTTTTTTTTTGTGGCACTGGTGTTTGAAATCAGTGCCTACACTTTGAGTCATTCCAACTACTCTTTTATGTGATTTTTTTTCTTTTTGTCGTGGGGTTCCTTTAACTCTTTGCCTGGGCTGGCTTTGAACCACAATCCTCCTGATAGCAGCCTCCTTACATGCATGAGCCACAAGCATCCAGTACCTGAATTAGCGGTTCTCATAGGGTTGTGGGTCCTGGGTGGACCAGTTCCCCAGCCCTGTGCTGTGATATTTCCAGTTCATTGTCTTAAATTCCATCCCACACACTGTGCCTTTCACTGTGTTTTACCATTCCAGCTGAAAAGAATATTTTGATCAAATCATTTGCTCCTCATAAAATGCTGATAATGAAAAGAATACTCAAGGCACAAATCAGAACTCCAAGATGGATTCCTATAAGGGTTGAAGAAGTAAAGTTTTAGAGAATTGAAATGACTCACAAGAGGAAATAGTCATCATGGTGTGGAAACAGAGGGTCAAAGAAATATCATCCTAAGGAACTCAATCCCCCAATAGCCTCTTTTGAGATTCACAGCCCAGGTGAGCACCTGAATTGCCACCTGTAGGAAGCTGTGCAGGAGATACTGGCAGCCTTTCCCTCAATTCCTGATTCTCCAGATGTTTGAGTTAAGGCCTTTTGTTGTTTTCAGTATTGAATTGGTGGTAAGGTGTTATACAGAATTATAGAAAAATTAAAGATATATTTATCCTTTTCCTCACTTGCTCTACAGAATTTTCTCATCCAAACAATTGCTGAATATTTTACATGTATCACAGAATAGGACAAAGAATAAAATCATGTGGAACAATTGTCACACATGTTTGCTCAAGCCTTTTCCATGTGAGGCTGGTGAGATGGTAAATAAAATGGAAAGAGAAACCACCACACTCCCTTTACTTTATTGTGGCTCCATGGATACCTCTTGCATGTTTGGTGTGTGCTATCCAAAATGAAAATACTGATAAAGGTGTTCAACGAACAAGAGGTAAGGCTTGGGAAGTTAGAGAGGTGCAATTCAAGGTCTTGGACATACAGATAGGCAGAGGGATCTCTCCCAAAGAAATGAGAATACTCAATGGGGCAAAAGAAGAAGTCCCAGCTACTGGCTCCCCACACCAGCACTCCCTTACTCTCGCCTCCTGCTGGGCTTGCTACTCCTTCTGTTCAGCACCATGAATGTGAACAGACCTGGCAAGCACTGCAAGTGGTATGGGAATGGGAACAGGGCAATTCCTGGTGATCTCCAACATCTGCAGTGTAAGAGGCCTTCTTGAGAATGACTGTAAAGGAGAAGTGAGAGGTGCAGCAGGATCAGGTCCAGGAGAATACAGGATAGAAGGAAGATCCCAGCACTGGATTTAGGCATGGATACTTCAAGGGACAGGGGAAACTCAACCAGTGGCCTAAAGGGAGCAGAACTGACCGCCAAAAGAGAGCTCTGCATGGGGATCAGATGGGAGTCTGTGCAAACTACCAATAGCAGAAAGACCTGGCAGTGGTGACCTTCAGTTATTCTCACCAGAAACTGAGCTGCATACCTTCAGATTGTCCCCTATCCATGGAATATCTCTCATTGACACTGGACTCCCTTAAGAAAGAACTGAGTAGAAAGATTATGACGTCCCCAGCAACCTAGAAACTGGGCAAGTAGAGTCCATACGGTCAGAGCCAGTGTTAAGAACTGGAGATACTGAAACACACCCATGAATAGGAAGATATAATTCCCTTTCAGCAGGAAACTTCTGTATGGAGCAGGTTAGGGACTGAGGTGGGAAAATGAAGGGGTAGGGCTCCATGGATGGGAGCTGGGCCTCTTCCTTCAAGACTCCAAAGCATTGCAGTGTTCCTTGTTCCTTCCACCTAGGGGATCCTGAGTCTCCAGCTTTCATATTTGAGTTAGTATGCAAAGTCTCCACTGGGCAGAGTTGCTCCTGGCCACTGCAAGTGAAAGATTGTCAATCTTTCAGGTGAATTCTTAGGGGTGCAAACAGTTGTGCAGAACTGGCTTAAGGGTTCCTCTAAACAACATCACAATGGTTGAAGATCAAGGCCTTTTCTGCCAGGAGTCAGGAAGAGCAACCTGCTAGTTTAGCAGACACTGAATCTTCCAATCTTTGGGAAACCCACAAATGTTCCTGTGGGTGGGGGCCACATCAGTAATCTCTGTGGCTCAGTCCATCATAATTTATCCTTACTTTTTGATTCATTTTCACCATTGAGCCAATAATCTGAAACATCACAGAAACAAGGTGCTACATGCAATTATACACAGCCGACAATAGGTCCTAGAAGTTTATTTCTATCCCTCCTTCAATACAGGGCACAGACATCATTGATTCTGCTTCTGGCCTTCACAGGGAAGCACCTGGGCACTGAATCAAATGGCTGAGGAACTCGTTTACAAGAATGAGAACAGTCTCAGTGCTTCATTTATTTCATTGAGCATAGTGTTCTCCAATTCCCTCTAGGTTCCTGGCACTAAACCATCATGTATTGTATATTTCAGAACAAGAAGAAGAAAGGAACTTCAATATCATTACAACAATGAAAATGTAAATCTTTGAGATGGAAAGGCTGGTAATCCAGATATCTTTTGCCCAGTGGATATTAGATACACATATGGAATCATGTACCCCATGGATATGTATAATTATTATTTGTCAATTAAAATTAAATCAGAATCAAAAATCGTGCTTGCATATGTATCATTCTCTTGAGTGGTAAAGACTTCAAAATATGTAGTGAGTGATCATTTATCTTGGGTTTTCTTTTGCAGAACTGGAGTTTCATCTCAGGGCTTCATTCCACTCTTTTTCTTGATCTATGCCTCCAACCCCTCACCCATGTATCTTTATCCTCAAGGGTATCTGAAAATAATTTTAATCTTGAGAAATTTCATACACGTTAATCTATGCTTTTGTTTCTGTTGAATAATTTATGAATAATCTGGCATGTAGTATTTGTACTGCTTGTGAGATATGTGTAATGTATTACTCATCTATTAGGTGAGTATATCTCAAGACAGTTGGAAAATACTAATATTTTCATCCTAGCCCAGAGTTCATAAAACAGTGCTTCCCCTTATGACTGGCACGTTGGAGTTTTAAGCACCCTAGTTTATTCTAAAAGGCAACCACTTTGAGAATTGCTACAAGTGATAAGCAAGGATGACAAGTCACTCACACTTAATCTCCATTCTCTAAACATAGAAGATCTCTGACTAGGTATCAAGACAATGTATACGGATCTGTAGTACCTCAATGAGCAAGTGATTGGTCCTAACCCCTTGCATCACTAGGATTAGCATCCTCCTGTAGATTTAGATTTGGAGGGGCAATGTTTTGTAAACAACCTGCATGAAGCCAGTGAAAAAATTAAGCTGAGAGGTATTTAGGTAACAAGTCTTGTGGAACTCTAATGTTTTTCCAAGGTCTTATGCAGATCCAGGACTCAAATCAAGGAAAGTAAAGAACTCTAAATCAAAGGTCTAGCCATGGTTTTTCATTTTTAAAAATCGATGGCCATATTGATGTTAGTACTCCCAATTGGACTCAGCATCTCAATGTGCAAGGCATCCACAACCCCTCCTACCACCCATCATTGTTCAATGCAAATACTCTGTGTTCCAGTGACACTCCCCATTTACCTTCCTGTAATTCACTTGGTTTGGTGATACTTTGGAAATTGTGAGAAGAGTAGAAGACATATCTGACTAAGTCAGAACTTCAGACACAATACGCATTCCTTCATCATGGTAACATGGATTTTTCATTTTCAGTTTGCTCATTTGATACTTAGTGTGCATTGAGTGCAAATTCCTGGGCTGCTAACTTGAAAACACTGTGAATTAATTCTCCTGTACTGTGTAGTAATGTGGAATGAGTAATGTGTACTCATTGAAAGAAGGAAGGGAAGATATATAGGGAGGAATGGGCTTGGACATGTAGAGAACAATGCAGAGTGGATGGATGCTACACATGCTCTTCTCAGGAGTAGTGAGCTTGAGACTGCATGACAGGTGCAGTCATATAGAAGATATAGGTAGTAAAAATATGGGGTTCTGCTGCAGTCAATGGCCCTGACAAAGTCCAGTCTGTACTGATGGTACATTTTCGTTCTTTGTTTTTCTTTTTTTGGTTTATATTTTGACTTTTCTCTTTTATTTTATTGTTTTTATATTTACTTACATGTGTATACATTGTGCCAACTCCCAACTACACCCCCAAACCCCTACCCCCACAACACTGTTTCCAGGCAGAACCTGTTCTACACTCTTCTTCTCCAATTTTGTTGAAGAGAAAGCATAAGAAATAATAAGAAAGACATATCGTTTTTGCTTGCTTGAGACAAGGATAGGTACATGGAGAGATTCTTAGCATTGCTTCCATGCACTTGTGTATTGAAGCCCATATTTGGACATTTCTATAAGACCTCTTTGCTACTTCTTGGTCCCCTATTCATAGTGGCCTCTGCCTATTTGAAATTACTTTATTTGCTCCTCAACAGGGAGCATTTCCACCAACCATGGGCTACACCTGTAGCAATGCTACTCAAGTTTTTACAAAAGCAATTGCACACCCATGTTTATTGCACCACTATTTATAATAGGCGAGCTACCCCAAAGAGCCAAGATTTCCCAAACTTACCCATGGACCAAGAAAACGTCAAATTTATATGGTGGAATTTTACTAGGCCACAAAGAAGAATGAGATTTTGGCATTTGCAAGTAAATGGATGGGTCTAGAGAACGTCACCTTAAGCAAAGTTAGCCAGGCTCCGAAGGACAAAAATCACATGTTCTCCCTCATATATAGATTATAGACCCAAAACAAATGCAGTAATATTATTGGACATGGGTCACACACTAAGGAGTAAACACACGGAAGAAATGGGGAAAGGTACATTTTTAGTGCCTTTAAATGTCCTGTCTTGTTTCTTACAAAATTTGCAAAACATATGTATAGGAGTTAATCATTGCATACATGCTTTCTGAGTATCTGCTTTTGTATTATTAAATGAGATGGCAGACAACTAATAAGCCCATAAAATCAAGGTAGTTCATTGAAGAACTTAAAAATTTTTCCATGTTGTTTAAAACATTTAATATATTACTCAAGGATTAGTTGCTTGAAAATGTATGAGCTATTTGAATTAAGGTGTTTTTGGTTTATCAAAGTGTATGCTGTCAGATACTGTAAGTTTTCTCAGGACTGACCTGATTAAGACATAGGGTGTATGTCTGGGATGAGCTACTCTTCCTATTTAGTTCAACTCTGAGGTTGAAGAAAAAGAAACCATAGTTTTCTATGGGGTGAAAGTGCAGAGATACCTGTCACTGTGTTCCCAGGCAGCTCTCAGGGCCAGAAATAAGGACTGGGTTATCATCAGGAGATTTAGACCAGATGTCTGTGACACTTGCCCTGGGACCTAGAGTTGTCTCACCCAGTTAAACTTGGAAAGATGAAGTTCGCTCTTGTGTTTCCCCAAGGTATAAATGGAGACTGAAGATTTTCTTGGGAAGTGGGAATGAGGGTAGGTTAGCCAATAAATTGTTAAGAAGAGAGACTCAGAAATTGAGGATTATTATGTACCCACATAGCAAGAAGAAATGCTCTACTTTAAACTGCCTAGTGAAACATAGAAGGAAGCACTATATTCCACTTTTTCAGATGTTTTATTATTTAAATGTTTTTAATTATCTAGATTCTATTTGTAAATTGAATATCATTTAAATGACTTGCACATTTAATGTGATTTCTCATATTCATATGCATTTTATATTTTTCAACAATTTCACCATCCTGTATTTATATAAAATATTTTTGAGAATGGTTATTTTGTCAAAATTCTGAATGATTAGCTAAATTTGCATTGAAAGTTTCTTTTAGAGTTTTTGTTGGTTGATTA
The DNA here is from genome assembly GCF_047511655.1 of Castor canadensis. Lineage (NCBI taxonomy): Eukaryota > Metazoa > Chordata > Mammalia > Rodentia > Castoridae > Castor > Castor canadensis. Next base: position 113,926,397 of record NC_133387.1, read on the forward strand.
GCTTTTCCCAAATTGTTTTCCAATGTAAACTTGATCTGAAGCTTCTCCACTCTGATTTTAGGTTCACTGTCTGACAATGATAGAATATTAATATTGAGGATGGAATGACAATCATTAAGAATGTGCCTTCATTCATGGCACTGAGTGCTTTGTCTAGTGTGAATTGTCACACACCACAAGTGCTGCTGTGTGAATAAATGGTTTACTTCCTCTTATTTCTCATTTTAGCAACTTGTCTGGAATGTCAATGTTTCTTAATTTCTGTTTCCTATGGAAAGATCAGTGTGGTAATTGAGTCTCCATGAGCATGGGTTCCCATCTGGGTTTCCCATGTCTCTCAGTCATGCCTCTGCACGATATCACAACTAAGATTTCTCATAGGCTGGGAGGATCATTCAGGTCTTAGGTGCCCAGCACAGATTCTTACCTGAGACTCAAGTCTTCTGTCATGGAAGCAACAGATAGAAACTGAGCCAAGTTTGCAGGGAACACAGACCTTCATTGGCCTCATCTTGCAAGTGATGGTGAGTCTGCACTGAGAGTCCAGCTGTCCTTTGCACAAAGGAGGACAAGGCCTCATTCAACAGTAAATGTAATGTTCCCAGATAGCTTTATTGCCTTCCCTTATTCTGTATATTCGTGATTTTAAATTTCATTTATCAAAATGAATGATGAACTTATGTTATACTATCTGAATTAGAAGTACTCTGTTTTATCAAGTTAGCTATTGAATAGAATTGGATTTTTATGCAATTTTACTAAGCATATGGGAATTTCTCTATAAGACACAGATCTGTAATTTAATTTAATTTATTCTTGTTTCTAGCAATTGAACCTGGACCTTTCTGCATGTGAGGCTGGTGCTCTGTCACTGAGAAATGCCACAGTCTTCACATTCACATTTTACTTGATGTAGTATTTAATGATAAGGAACAATAAGTGCTCTTCTGTCAGGTACTTTATGACAGTGATGGTGAGTTGACCTTATGCTGTCTCTTCCTAAGTTGTTGAGAGATATCATAATAAAATTGTATTAAATCTCACTGAATGACTGATCTGATGGATGGAAATGGACCTATGGATTTTGATCTTCCTTCTGCTGATGAGATGTAGTGAATTAATTGACTTCCATGTACACGTGAGCCACTGGTACAGCCCAGCGATCAATCCAACTTCAACATAACTTGTGCTTATGGATTCATTGTATAAGCATTTTGTTGAGAATATTTTCCTTTGGTTGACTTACCTTTAGTTTTCTTTATCCTTTGTTTCTTCTTTCCTATTTTTGGTATGAGAGCAGTGTTACTAATACAGTGTGTTTGGCACTTCCTTTCTTTACAATGGTGTGAAACAGTTTTGGAATTAGGGTTGGTTTTTTATGTTTTATAGAATTCACCTTTGCAGACATAAATCTTAGACATTTCTACAACTGGAGTGATTTTCTGCTGCTTTAATACCATTAATCATTATCCATCTATTTACATTTCCATCTGTTTTCCATACACCCATCTCCACGTTTCCATTCATGTAAACTTATTACATAAACTTGTGACAAGATACTTCCACATTTGGATCAGTGCATTTCTGTTCACTAAACTCCAAGCATTATGACTAACTCAACAGTTTTTAATCCACTAATGCCCATTCTGCCTCCAAGAAGGTCTCCAGACACCATTTTATGTTAGGTCCTGGCACTGTGACACCTCTATGGGGGATGACATCTGTTTGTCTTGCTATCTTCCAGGTGAGTAGTTTGCAAATCACAATCACTCAGCCTGATGGCTAACTTCTGGTCAATTCTTACATATGCTTTTTTACTGCTCATCATCTGTAAACATTGGAGACTTGATGTATCCATCATGTAGGTAGATCAGATTATTTTCCTGTCTGATCTACATTTGCTAAGAATTTGTCTGTCTTTGTGCAACTGCTATTTTTATTATGCATAATAATCATCTAATGTTCACAGTCTATATCTTGATGTTTTCTTTTTTTGAGATGAATATATCTACTGTAGCTTATTTTGGATTCTCTTGTCATTGAATATTTTTATCCTAGTTTTCACAAATTTATACATTAATATTTAAAGAAATTTTTATGTAGATATATAGAGAGAAACAGAAGGAATTACTCTCATCATTATAATATATATATACCTTTTTGAAAACCTCTGTTGAAATATTTTGTATAGGGGGGAGCAGGAAAGCTTGTGAGAGTGGTGGAGGGAGGAAAACTCCACAGGAGAGGGGAGAAACCCACCTCCCACGTGAGCTGAAAACAAACACACTGGCCAGAGCAGGAGCAGCAGCAAATGCCCAGCAATCAGGAGTGAGAAAGCTTGTAAAAGTGGCAGGGGAGGAAAACTCCACAGGAGAGGGGGGAAGACCCACTTCCCAGTGAACTGCAAATAAACATGCAGGCCCGAGAAAGCATGTGCAGTATCACCTCCCCCAGTGTGCTTGGAAAGGGGAAAGCTTGTAGCAATGGCATCACACACAGAACTCTGAGTAAACAAAGCCTGTGGGGCCAGGTGAGTGATAAGCTCACCCCAGGGATCTGCATAAATAATGCCTCCAGCAACAGCAGGCTGACAGCAGTGGGCAGGAAACCACAGCTTCAGACAGCCATTCACAGATCTGTATCCAGACTCTTTTTTTTCTCTCTTCCTACCTTTGAGGAGAAAACAACCAAACTACACCTGCATGCTGAAAAACTTACTGAAACTGTATTGCATTGGATGATTGATATGATGGATAAACAGATAAATGAACTCAGGACAAAAAAAGACAACATTAAAGAAGAAATGACCCAGGATATGCAAAGCCTCAGAAAAAAGAATGAAACAGAATTGCAAAACAAATCGGAAGGCCAATCCAGCAGAATAGAACAAACAGAAGACAGAATCTCAGAACTCAAAGATGAAACAGTAACTAAAGGAAAAACCAAAGAATTATTAATTAAAAACTCAAGACCAGTGAAAAGAAAAAGTAAGAACTCACCAACTCCATTAAAAGACCAAACTTGAGAATCATGGGCATCAAAAAAGGAGAGAGGTGAAGCAAAGGGAATGAGTAATATATTCAACAAAATAATAACAGAAAATTTCCCAAATCTAGAGAAAGATATTCCCATATAGATGCAAGAGGCCTCCAGTACACCAAACAGGACAGATCAAAATAGAACTACCCCATTACATATCATCATTAAAACAAGTTCAGAAACTAAGGAAAGAATATTGAAGGCTGTAAGAGAAAAAACAAATAACATACAAAGGTAAACCCATCAAAATCACAGCATATTTTTCAACAGAAACATTAAAAGCAAGAAGAGTGTGGGGTGAGATCTTCCAGGCACTGAATGAAAATAACTTCAACCCTAGGATTCTCTACCCAGCAAAACTATCATTCAAAATATATGGAGCAATAAAAGTCTTCCATGATAAGCAGAAACTAAAACAATATGTGACCACAAAGCCACCACTACAAAAGATTCTTCAAGGGATTTTGCACACAGAAAGTGAAAGCCAACATAACCATGAAAGGACAGGCAGCACCAAACTAGAGGAAATGAAAAAGCAAGAAGGTAGAGAGTAACTTCAACTTAGGTACACACAATCAAACCTTCAAACAATTAAGACAATTAAATGACAAGAATCACCACATACCTATCAGTACTGACACTTAATGTTAACGGACTTCATTCACCCATCAAAAGGCACCACTTGACGAAATGGATTAAAAAGAAAGATCCAACAATTTGTTGCTTACAGGAGACCCATATCACTGATAAAAATAAGCATAGGCTTAAGATGAAAGGCTGGAGGAAGATTTACCAAGCCAATAGCCCCCCAAAACAAGCAGGAGTAGCAATACTTATCTCTGACAAAGTAGACTTCAAGCCTACATTGATCAAATGAGATAAAGAAGGACATTCCATACTAATAAAAGGGGAAATAGACCAAAAGGAAATAATAATTATCAACTTATATGCACCCAATGTCAATGCATCCAATTTCATCAAACATACCCTGAAAGACCTAAAAGCATATATAAACTCCAGCACAGTGGTCTTGGGAGACTTTAACACCCCATTATCATTAATAGGTAGGTCATTCAAACAAAAAATCAATAAGGAAATCCAAGATCTAAAATATACAATAGATCAAATGGACCTACTTGATGTCAACAGAATATTTCATCCAACTTCTACACAATATACATTCTTCTCAGCAGCCCAGGGAACCTTCTCCAAAATAGATCATGTCCTAGGGCACAAAGGATGCCTCATCAAAAATAAGAAAATAGAAACTATACCGTGAATAGTATCTGATCACCATGCAGTAAAACTAGAAGTCAACAACAAAAGAAAAAACAAAAACCATGCAAACAGCTGGAAACTAAATAACTCATTACTTAATGAACAATGGGTTATTGATGAAATAAAAGAGGAAATTTAAAAGTTCCTGGAAGTCAATGAAAATGAAAACACAAGCTACAGGAACCTATGTGACACAGCAAAGGCAGTCCTAAAGGACAGTTTACAGCCATGAGTAAATATATTAAAAAGACTGAAAGATCCCAAATCAATGACCTAATGATACATCTCCAACTCCTAGAAAAACAAGAACAAGCAAATTCCAACACAAATAGGAGAGAAATCATAAAAACAAGAGCCGAAATCAACAAAATACAAACCAAAAAAACCATACAAAGAAGTAATGAAACAAAAAGTTGATTCTTTGAAAAAATAAACAAGATCGATAGACCCCTGGCAAACCTGACTAAAATGAGGAGACAAAAAACACAAATTTGTAGAATAAGGAATGAAAAAGGGGAGATAACAACAAACACCATGGAAGTCCAGGAAATCATTAGAGACTGCTTCCAGACCTATATTCAAATAAATTTGAAAATATTAAAGAAATGGACAGATTTCTAGATATATTTGATCATCCAAAACTGAACCAAGAGGAAATTAATCACCTGAATAGATCTATAACACAAAATGAAATTGAAGCATCAATCAAGACTCTCCTGAAAAAGAAAAGTCCAGGACCTGATGGATTCTCTTCTGAATTCTATCAGACCTTCAAAGAAGAACTGACACCAACCCTCCTTAAACTGTTCTACGAAATAGAAAAGGAAGGAAAACTGCCTAACACATTTTATGAAGCCAGTATTACACTTATCCCAAAACCAGGCAAAGACACCTCCAAAAAAGAGAACTATAGGCCATTCTCCTTAATGAACATTGACGCAAAAATCCTCAACAAAATAATGGCAAACCGAGTTCAACAACACATCAAAAAGATTATTCACCATGACCAAGCAGGGGTGGTTGAACATATGAAAATCAATAAACATAATAAACCACATTAACAGAAGCAAAGACAAAAACCACTTGATCACCTCAATAGATGCAGAGAAAGCCTTTGATAAGATCCAACATCATTACATGATAAAAGCTCTAAAAAAACTAGGAATAGAAGGAATGTACCTCAACATTATAAAAGCTATTTATGACAAACCTACAGCCAGCATTATACTTAATGGAGAAAAACTGAAAACATTTCCTCTAAAATCAGGAACTAGACAAAGATGTTCACTATCTCGACTCCTATTCAACATAGTACTGGAATTCCTAGCGAGAACAATAAGGCAAGAAGAGGGAATAAAAGGAATACAAATAGGTAAGAACTGTCAAAATATCCGTTTGAAGATGACATGATCCTATACCTTAAAGACCCCAAAATATCTACTCAGAAGCTTCTAGATATCATCAATAGCTACAGCAAGATAGCAGGATAAAAAATCAACATAGAAAAATCATTAGCATTTCTATACACTAATAATGAACAAACTGAAAAAGAATATATGAAAACAATTCCATTTACATTAGCCTCAAAAAAATCAAATACCTAGGTGTAAAACTAACAAAAGATGTGAATGACCTCTACAAGACATTGAGGAAGACTATAGAAAGTGGAGAGATCTCCCATGCTCATGGATTGGTAGAATCAACATAATAAAATGTCAATACTCCCAAAAGTAATCTATATGTTTAATGCAATTCCCATCAAAATTCCAATGGCATTCATTAAAGAGATTGAAAAATCTACCTTTAAATTTATATGGAAATAAAATAGGCCACGAATAGCCAAGGCAACACTCAGTCAAAAGAACAATGCAGGAGGTATCACAATACCTGACTTCAAACTATATTGCAAAGCAGAAATAATAAAAACAGCATAGTACTGGCACAAAAACAAACATGAAGACACTGGAAGATAAGAGAGGACTCACATAAGAAGCCACACAACTATAATCAACTTGTCTTTGACAAAGGTGCTAAAAATATATGATGGAGAAAAAGCAGCCTCTTCAACAAAAACTGCTGGGAAAATTGGTTAGCAGTCTGCAAAAAACAGAAACTAGATCCATGTATATCACCCTATATCAATATTAACTCAAAATGGGTCAAGGATCTTAATATCAGACCACAACTGTAAAGTTGATACAGGAAAGACTAGGAAATACTCTGGAGTTAATAGGTATAGGTAAGAACTTTCTCAACGGAAACCCAGCAGCACAGCAACTAAGAGATAGCATCAAGAAATGGGACTTGATAAAACTAAAAAGCTTCTGTTCATCAAAAGAAATTGTTGCTAAACTGAAAAGAACACCAACAGAGTAGGAGAAAATATTTGCCAGCTACACATCAGACAAAGGACTGATAACCAGAATATATAGGGAACTTAAAAAACTAAATTCTCCCAAAACTAATGAATGAATAAAGAAATGGGCAAATGAACTAAACAGAACTTTCTCAAAAGAAGAAATTCAAATGGACAAAAAACTCATGAAAAAATGTTCACCATCTCTAGCAATAAAGGAAATGCAAATTAAAACCACACTAAGATTCCACCTCACCCCTGTTACACTAGCCATCATTAGCAACACCACCAATAACAGGTGTTGGAGAGGATGCAGGGAAAAAGGAACCCTCTTACACTGTTTGTGGGAATGTAAACTAGTACAACCACTCTGGAAAAAATTTGGAAGCTACTTAAAAAGCTAAACATTGATCTACCATTTGATCCAGCAATACCACTCTTGGGAATATACCCAAATGACTGTGACACAGGTTACTCCAGAGGCACCTGCATACCCATGTTTATTTCGGCACTATTCACAATAGCCAAGTTATGGAAACAGGCAAGATGCCCTGCTACTGACGAATGGATTAAGAAAATGTGGTATCTATACACAATGGAATTTTATGCAGCCATGAAGAAGAATGAAATGTTATCATTCGCAGGTAAATGAATGGAATTGGAGAACACCATTCTGAGTGAAGTTAGCCTGCCCCAAAAGACAAAAACCGTATTTTCTCCCTCATATGCGACATTAGATCAAGGACAAACACAACAAGGGGATTGTACTTTGAGCACATGATAAAAGCGAGAGCACACAAGGGAGGGGTGAGGATAGGTAAGACACATAAAAAATTAGCTAGCATTTGATGCCCTCAACTCAGAGAAACTAAAACAGATACCTTAAAAGCAACTGAGGCAAACAGGAGAAGGGGACCAGGAACTAGAGAAAAGGTTAGATCAAAAAGAATTAAGCTAGAAGGTAATACACACACACAGGAAATTAATGTGGGTCAACTCCCAGTATAGCTATCCTTATCTCAACTAGCAAAAACAGTTGTTCCTTCCTATTATTGCTTATACTCTTCCTTCAAAAAATATAGAAATAAGGGCAAAATAGTTTCTGCTGGGTATTGAGGGGGTGGGGGGAGAGGGAGGTGGCAGAGTGGGTGGTAAGGGAGGGGATGGGGGCAGGGGGGAGAAATGACCCAAGCATTGTATGCACATATGAATAATAAAACAATAAAAATTTAAAAAACAGAAATCTTTTGTATAATTAAACACACCAATAAAATACATGTTTAGAGAGCTCTACTTTTTATCCAATTAGATGAACCATTATTTCCCAGTGTATTCAACTTCATGTTAGTTTATGTAAGAATTAAATATGTGATAACTGGTTACATATTTAATGCATTTCAATTTCTGAAAAGAGGCAGAATTATTTCTTTTCCTTCTCATGCTACCATCAAACAGTATTCTCTTTATCCATTATCATGTCATGTATCTAGAGTCCCAGATACTTGAGAGGCCAGGGCAAGAGGATCAAATATTGAAGCAAGATGGTGCGACATTCTGAAATCCTGTCTCCGAAAAATGAGTAAGAATTAATTGATGTCCCCACTCCAGAGGAACTAATACAGAATCATTAAAGCAACAGAGGTCAACATGAGAAGGGGATCAGGAACCAGTGTAAAGTTCATTAGAGATGAATCAACTTGAGTTGTAACACAGTTGTACATGGAAACAATGCTAGGAATCTCTCTGTATAGCTATCCTTAACTTAACTAACAAAAACGCTTTGTCTTTCTTATTATGCTTATGTTTTCTCTTCAACAAAATTAGAGACAAGTGAAGAACAGGCTCTGCCTGGAAGGGAAAGTGGGTGGTGGGAGAGGGTGGGGGCAGTGGTGCAGGAGGGAGAAGTGACCCAAACAATGTATGCACATGTGAATAAGTAAATTTTTTAAAAGAATTATTTGTGTTATCCATTTTACTGGTTCCTATGTACGTGAGTACTAACTGCAACATTGCTACCTTAGGAAAGATATTTTGAGGCTCCATACCTCACATCAGACTCATTTCATGGAATCCTTATTTTATGTCTTCCTGCTCTATTGCTCTTTGTTGGACTCAGTGTGGCTCAGCCTCAGGCAGCAGGTAGGTGCTGTTTCTCTTCTAAGGACTCACTCTAATTCCAAGTTCTCTCTGCCCATGGCAGCCTCCACCCAGATTTCAAAGGATGTCTAGAGAACCACAGAAAGGGAGACACAGAACAGGCCCTAACTGGAGCAATGCACATTCAAGAAGTAAGGTGTGTGTGTGTGGGTGGTTCTTCTCCTTCAACTTCAGGTGTTTAGAGCTATCAACAGGTGAAGCCCCTTGGAATTGCTGCAGATACCAAACTCAGATGCATGAAGGTACTTGTGAGGACAGAATCCAGCAAAGCAGTGAGATGGGGCTTCCAGGACCTTGTGAGTCCAAGTACAACTGCCATCTATATGGAGGCAGGATCACAAGTAACAGTGAAATATTCATCAGCCCTAAGACTTAATGACTGAACATTGTGGATTTGAGATTTTGTTATGATTTTTTAAATCCCTTCCTTCTTTTATATATTCTGTTCTGTTCTTGGAGTGTGAATGCCTTCTCATTGTCAGTCTCACTACTGTACTTCAGAAGTATTTAATTTGTTTGCATTTAAAAGTTCCTCATACCTGGAGTATCACCCACATATCTGATTCAGATTACATTTGCATTAAACTTTGGACTTAGACTTTAAAATTGATGTTGAGAGAGTTAAAATCTTGTAGGCTCTTAGGATGGAATACACTTTTAACATGTGAGGAGGACATGATTTGCATGCATAAATGTATGATTCAAAGGCAAGTACCCCTATTATCCATCTGTTGGAACTTTACTCTTAAGGTGGTAATATTAAGAGATGGGGCTTCCTGGAAGACAGTAGTCCAGAAGGGATGTTCCCCATAGATTGGATTAGTGCCCACAGGTCTGGGCTTCAAAAATGGAGCTGATCTATAGTTACCATCCTAAAATAGAATGACCCAGTGAGCATATCACATGCCCTGGAAGGATGTGGAAACCAGAAAATTTAAAAATGGGTAGCATCTGTAACCAGACAACACATTGGTCATTGCCTTGTTCTTGCACTCCTGAGCCCAGAAGTAGGAGAAGCAAATGTGTGCTATTTCTAAGTTGCCCAGCCTGGGATATTAGGTTATATCAGTAAGGTTGGAATGAGAAATGGGCTAAGACACCCTTCTGGTTGTTCCCTGTACTAGTCACACTCTGATGATTCAGTGCCCTTGGCATTCAGTAATCTGTCCATTATATCTAGTTTAGCCATCTTCTCAATCATGGGCCATCTGTTGACTTCTTCGCCTGAGAAGCTAACACTTGGTATTGCTTTTAGCTATGGGCAATGAAAGTCTAAATTCCATATTTTTTTTTCTCCTATGCTGGATGGAATTGGTTTATTTGTGTTTACTACGATGTCGTTTTTACTGGTTTTGTCCTTCTTATGAGAATAGTAGCATTTTCCCCTAGATCTCTATATCTGAAAGCTATGAACTTATTTGGATTATAACCACATAAAATAATTTAAATACCCTTTAAGTTGTGAATTGAAAAAATACTTTTTCATCTATTAAAAAATTACTCATCAGAAAACCTGTGAGTGCCTGATATACACAGTAACATGGAAATGTTTAGAATAAATAATTTGAGTTAGTATGACCAAGGATTAAACCTCATACTGAATTTGAGATTTATCAAAATGCTCCAAAATGAAAAATAATTTAATGCTTCATCAGGAAGAGCAAGAGCTGTGTGCTGATATAATGGGAAGAAGCCAGGATGGGAATGAATACAGAGGAACAGCAGGAAGTGTTAAGAATGAGTATGCATATGCATTCACTATTCAGAAAGAAGTGATAATTGAACAAGTGTCCACATCAGTGAATATCTATAAGGTGTGAAATTTACATATGAATAGATTATGTTTTATATTGTATTCATTGTCACTTTCAGTAGTAAAAGATAAATATCCATGGGAAAAACTGGTTGACAATGGGATGAAAATATATGAAACTCATTATTATCATGTATTGGCCTGAAAACTAATTTTATTTTCTTTCAAAAAGAACTAAAATACAGCAAAGGCATAGAATTTCCCATCAGAGGACAGGGTTCTGAAAACATCATCAGCCCATTCCAAGTTCCTCCAGAACCCACATCAGAGATCTGCTGGATCCTTTCTTGAGGAGTGCAGGCCAAGTGCTGGTGATGGATTGTAAAGCATGGAGCTCTTTCAAATACACAAAGCTATTTTAATTATCTTGTTCTTCACTTGAGTACAAAGGATGTGGCATAATACTGCATTGCATGCTTGTCCCCATTCCCCATGTTCAATACAATGAAGGGATGATAAACTCTTGAGTTATTGATAATATCAAAGAAGGCACAAAGACACAATGAAAGATCATATTCTTTAAGACAATGTCGAGGGATTCCAAGATCACAACTAGAGGGAGGAAGCAGAAAGTGTGCTTCCTAAAGTAAACTCTTGGTGAGACACTGGAGATACACCTGACAGGAAAAACCACCAAGAAGAGGCAAAACTCTGACACCTCCACACCTCCACCCACACATAGCATCCCTAGGCCACTTTAAATGGAGAAACCAGGAGGGCTCCCAGGCTGCCAGACACCAGCTCCTAACCTACTTGGGAGATGCAACCACCAGAACTACTACTCAAACGCCATCACCAGGACTGGATACTGAAGGACTAACACCAAAACTATTAAGTAGTAGAACTACTACTCAGACACCAACACCAGGACTGGATGCTGAAGGCCTAACACCAAAACTATGAAGACTGAAACTATTGCATTTGAAATGGGGAATTTTTTTTATCCTCTCTCTGTCTCTCTAATGTCTGTTTAGCTCATTGCTGATTAGTACACTATCTCTCCCTGTTTATTTCATTGGCTCTGCTTTTGCTTTGTTTTGTTTTTTCCCTTTTTCTTTACCTTCTTTGCTTTCCTTCTCCTCTCACACTCCCATTCTAGACATCATCACTGTTACTATTACAAGCTAGACAATATTGAATTACACATAGTACAGAGACAGTAACATTAGCAATGGGAATGATGGAAAGACGAAAAAAAGAGGGAAACCATTTCTCCACCCAAAAATAAATGAGTACAAGAACCAAAGGGAAATGAAGAAAACAGATATCCAGATCCAGATTTCAATGAAACGAAGTTAAACTATGCCAAAGAACCTACTGAAACCCACAAGAGCATCTGAAAGAAGAAATCCTGCAAGTAATCAATGAGAATTTTATAGAGATGATACTGGATATGGTCAACCAAAATGTATAGGAGACACTCAAGAAATTCCAAGAAAACAAAAATAGAGAATTTGAGAAAGCACAAGAACAAATAAAAGAAAACTATAGAAACACTGTATAAACACCAAAGTGAAACAAAGAACAGAATAAAGAAAGAGATAAATGGACTGAAGTCGAAAATAGACAATATTAAGCAGAATAGAACAAGCAGAAGACAGAATCTCAGAACTTGAAGATGAAATGGTAATTAAAGGAAAAACCAAAGAACTATTAGTTCAACAACTCAAGACCTGTGAAAAGAAAATGCAAGAACATACTGACTCCATCAAGAGACCAAACCTGATAATCATGGGCATTGAAGAAGGAGAAAAGGTGCAAGCAAAAGGAATGCGTAATATAGTCAACAAAATAATAATAGAAAATTTCCCAAGTGTAGAGAAACCTATGCCAAGGCAGATACAGGAAGCCTCCAGAACACCAAGCAGATTTGAAAAATAGAACTACCCCACAACATATTATCATTAAAACAACAAGCACAGAGTATAGAGAAAGAATATTGAAGGCTGTAGGAGAGAAAAAACTAGAAACTTACAAATGTCAACCCATCAAAATCACAGCATATTTCTCATCAGAAACATTAAAAGCAAGAAGAGCATGGGGTGACGTCTTCTGGGCACTGAATGAAAATAACTTCAACCCTAGGATACTCTACCTAGCAAAACTATCATTCAAAATAGATGGAGCAATAAAAGTCTTCCACGATAAGCAGAAACTAAAACAATATATGACCACAAAGCCAGCTCTATAAAAGATTCTTCAAGTGATTCCACACACAGAAAGTGAAAGACAACATAACCATGAAAGGACATGCAGTACCAAACCACAGAAGAAAAGGCAAGTGAGTAGAGTAACATTGATTTAGCTGCACACAATCTAACCCTCAAACACCTGAGACAACTAAATGACATGTATCTCCACATACCTCTCAGTACTAATGCTCAATGTTAACAGACTTAATTCAACCATCAAAAGCTACTGTTTGACAAACAAGATTCAAAAGGAAGATTCAACAATTTGTTCCTTACAGGATATCCATCTCATATATAACAATAAGCATAGGCTTAGGGTTAAAGGCTGGAAGAAGATTTACCAAGCCAAAGGTCCCCCAAAAGAGGCAGGAGTAGCAATATTTATCTCGGAAAAGGTAGACTTCAAACCTACACTGATAAAATGAGACAAAGAAGGACATTACATACTAATAAAAGGGGAAATACATCAAAAGGAAATAACGATTATCAACCTATATGCACCCAATGTTGACACACCCAATTTCATCAAACATACCCTGAAGGACATAAAATCATATATAAAAACCAACATAGTCATTATGGGAGACTTTAATACCCCCCCTATAACCAATAGATAGGTCATCAAAACAAAAAAATCAATGAAGAAATCCTAGACCTAAAGCACACCATATAGCAAATTGACTGAGTTGATGTCTTCAGAAAATTTCATCCAACTTCTACACAATTTACATTTTTCTCAGCAGCCCGTGGAACTTTCTCCAAAATTGATCGTATCCTAAGGCACAAAGCAAGCCTCAGCAAATATAAGAAAATAGAAATAATACCATGCATTCTATCTGATCATAATGCATTAAAACTAGAAATCAACAAGAATAATAACAAAAATCATGCAAGCAGCTGGAAACTGAACAACACATTGCTCAATGACCAATGGGTCATTGATGAAATAAAAGAGGAAATTAAAAAGTTCTGGAAGTTAATGAAAATGAAAACATGACCTACTATAACCTATGGGACACAGCAAAGGTAGAGCTGAGAGGTGAGTTCATAGCCATGAGTGCATATGTTAAAAGACAGAAAGATCTCAAATCAATGAACTAATGTTACATCTCAAACTCCTAGAAAAACAAGGACAAGCAAATCCCAAAACAAACAGAAGGAGAGAAATAATAAAAATAAGAGGTGATATCAATGAAATATGAAAAAACTGCAAAGAATTAATGAAACAAAAGGTTGGTTCTTTGAAAAAATAAACAAGATTGATAGATCCCTGGAAAACCTGACTAAAATGAGGAGAGAAAAAACTCAAATCAATACAATCAGGAATGCAAAATTTGGTTTTTGAGCATGATGTTTGGGTGTTCACACCTCTGCGTTACATGTGCCAATCTCAAATCTTGTTATGATGTGGGCACAATTACCCTTCTGACATGAAAAAATAATGGATGATGACAAGGTAACTCCTTGTGACATTACTTCTGTACTGAGTCAGCAAGTTTATGATCTCTTTTGTGTCCAGAAGCATGATCTCAAAGGACACAGAGGAGGTTTGTCAGAAGGTGGGGAACAAAGACACTTGGACGTAGCAGACAAGGACATGGGACCACAAAAAATAAAGGCCAATAAACAGCCCAACATGAAAGTTTTAGTTATGGGAGCATTTGGAAGATTCAGCAACTAAAGAAGTCAACTTAGATCAGTGGAAATTCCTCCAATAGCAAACCTTGCCAAATGCAGAATTCAACATGAGGAAAATAGAATGTACACTGCCTTCCAAAGTAATCATGATTCACCCATAAAAGTGCAGTGGGGAGATAAGCAAAAATGTACTGAACAGGAGAATTAACTGCTGATCCAGTGTTCCAGGGATTTTTTTAGATCCAATATTCAGAAACACTTGCACCTGCTTTGTATGGGCAGATGCCCCAGAGCTAATAAAAGAAAGAACCAGCAGCACAAGAAGTCTCTTCTTGCATTCTCATTATTTCAGTTCATGAATTACCCTTCTTAAGTGGAAGGGGACAAGTGGGCAGGGACAGCGGAGTCAAGAGAGGGCCACGGGGATTTGTGAGTAGGATCAAAGTAAATCATGTGCATTTGTGAAAATAACATTTAAAACACATTAACAATTGTATAATAAAATAGCCCTTTTTGGTTTTATTTTTCATTATTCCTTTCTTATATTCTTTGCTTTTCAAACTTTTTCCAGCACTTAATTAGAAAATATATGCTACTAAATGTTGCTTTGTGTATAAATTTCTTTGAATGCCTTAAAATTGTAAAAAGATAATCTGCAATGAATACCTTGCATTTGATGAGTTCATTCAACGTCAGTGGTTTAAATTTTATTAAACTAATTGCAGAGTGCAACAGATATGCATAAAAATTATTTAAGCTCTAACAATTTATCAGGTGTTATGCTATATTTATTTTGCAACTTTGTTAAGTTTTTCTATTTTGTTTTTTATTATATATATATTACTAAGTGATACAGATTGTAGTAAATTTGTATAAAAGCTTAGAATTTATTTACAAGCAGTCATAGCACTTCTTACATGAAATTCAGTTGGGACCATCTGAACATCCCATCAGAGCTCTTTCACAGGGCCTACCTCAGGTTTTTCCCCATGAATTCTGGTGCTGGCCTCCACTGTCCCGATGCAGTGTGAAGGACACAGGCCTGCATGGAGTCCAGTGGTGCTGTCTCTGCAGGGGAGGAGAGCCAGAGCTGTGTGCACAAGGAAAACCCCATCTATTTTCAAAGGATGACCAGAGAGCATCATGGACAGACCCTCTGAGAAATGAGGGACTGCAGTGCTGACACCAGAGGAGCTATAGAGCCCATAGCATTGAAGAGTATCCTGCAAGAGCTGCAGAAGCCCAACTCACAAGCAGCAGGGATCTTTTCTCTAATTCTCTCTTTTGATGCAAAATGAAATAAGATAGGATTTTCAAAATCATTCGCACGACACAGTTATGGTATGAGATAATGTTTTCTTCAATCTGGTCACTGTCACCAATGTCCTTCTGGACTCTCACAACAGAACTGGGGCCTGCTGTCTATGAGATTTGCACACAGAACCTTTTATATAGCATGAAGACATAAATATCTCATTCCTCTGCTCGTGAAAACCAGCTCAGCCCTCACCCTGAAGGTCTGGTTGAGGGTGCAGCCCAGGATTCCCAGGTGACCCTATTTAGTGCTCAGCACTGAACATACACCTCTCCCCATGGAGTGTATGCAGCTCAGCTGAATTTTCCTTGTTACTATTTTAAAAGGTGATTTATGGCAAACAAGAGATACTGAGTGTATGGGTGGACATGAATGAGAGCAACAGTGGATATGTGTGGCATTTTTTGACCAGGATTATCTGTGTTTGCAGGTGTCCAGTGTCAGGTACAGATGATAAAGTCTGGGGATGCTTGGTGCAGTCTGAGGGCATCCTGAAACTCTCCTATGCAGCCTCTGGATTTGCCTCCAGTAATTACAGAATTTACTTGGTCCTCCAGGCTCCCGGGAATGGGCTCAAGTGGGTTGAACTTATAGGCAGTGTTGGTGGTAACACATACTGTGCAGATCTGTGAAGGATAGATTCACCATCTCCAGAGACAATCCCCCAAACCAGCTCCATCTGCAAATGAATAGCCTGAGAGATGTGTACACAGCCCTTTATTACTGTGCAGGAGACACAGTGAAGGGAGTTCAGTTTGAACACCAACATAAACCTCCCTGCAGTGGTGCTGAGGACCAGCAGAGGGTGCGCAGCACACATGGAACTCAGGCTCACCTCAGGCCAGTGTGAGTTGGGTGCCTCTCCATTTAAGTTTTCCCCAGGAAACTTTCTAGGTTTTTTGCTGTACTAATTTCTGAATAGAAAGAGTTCTGTTTTATTGTGATTTTCAAATACATAAGACGTATCCTCACATAACTAAAATGCAGAATGTCATATCAATTGTGTGTTCCTAGCTGCATGTTTCCCAATACTCAGATCTTTTGTGCTCATGAGCAGTGACATCGTGTAATTTAGATCTTTGATTTCTTTACTACATGTAAATGTTTTTTTCTAATATGATTAAATAGTTGTATCTCTTCTGATTTCTATGTTAAATCAATCATTGATATAAATTTTTATTTTGCAAAAATATCTAAGTGATCTTTTGAAGCTAGACATTCTGTTATGAATTTGGGTCAGGGTAGTTAATAATAAGGTAAAGGGAGTTGTTCAGTGTCTGAATTTTCACCTTGCTTATTGGAAGCCCTGGGTTTTATTCCCAAAACTTCAATAAAATATATGACATTGCATGTAATTTTAATGTGTCTAGTGAGGCTCAATGAACTTTCCTTTAAGTTGTTATCAAAAAGAATGATGAATAAGAACAAATATAATTCCTGTCTCTTTAGCTCTAACAGAGAAACAAGAAAAGGAATATTTTCACACAATTATATAGGACTTACATAAACTATGGTTCATTACCTAGTGACTATTATTAATAACATATTGAGTAATTGTAATGAATAGAAAATTGATCTACCATATAATCCAGCAATACCACTCTTGGGGATATACCCAAAAGACTGTGACACAAGTTACTCTAGAGGCACCTGCACACCCATGTTTAATGCAGCACTATTCACAATAGCCAAGTTAGGGAAACGCTCAAGATGCCCCACTACTGACAAATGGATTAAGAAAATGTGGTATTTATACACAATGGAATTTTATTCAGCCATGAAGAAGAATGAAATGTTATCATTCGCTGGTAAATGGATGGAATTGGAGAACATCATTCTGAGTGAGGTTAGCCTGGCCCAAAAGACCAAAAATCATATGTTCTCCCTCATATGCAGACATTAGATCAAGGGCAAACACAACAAGGGGATTGGACTTTGACCACATGATAAAGTGAGAGCACAGAAGGGAGGTATGAGGATAAGTAAGACACCCAAAAAACTAGATAGCATTTGTTGCCCTCAACGCAGAGAAGCTAAAGCAGATACTTTAAAGCAACTGAGAAGGGGACCAGGAATTAGAGAAAAGGTTAGATCAAGAAGAATTAACCTAGAAGGCAACATACATGCACAGGAAATCAATGTGAGTCAACTCCCTGTATAGCTATCCTTATCTCAACCTGCAAAACCTTTGGTCATTCCTATTATTGCTTATACTCTCTCTTCAACAAAATTAGAGATAAGGGCAAAATAGTTTCTGCCAGGTAGTGAGGGGATGGGGGGAGAGGGAAGGGGTGGGGGGGTTAGGGAGGTGGTGGGGGAGGGGGGAGAAATGACCCAAACATTGTATGCACATATGAATAAAAAAAATAGAAAATCAAATTTGGTGATAAATAGCTGTCATTGTTTACTTGTTTTTAGTTGGTGATCTGAAAAACATATGAATTTTTAAACATACAAGGATCAAACATTTACAAGTAAAATAATCTTTATTAATTACTGAAGATCTTTGCATGTGAACCCACACAGTTTTCTGGGATCTGAAGAAATCCACCATGTTGGAGGTAGAGATAGAGACATATGAGGCAGGTCAAGCAGTAATCATATGTAATATCTTGTTCTAAAATATAATGTGGGACCAGTTTTGAATTATATCTTTGTCTTAAGTACATGGCAAGTCCTGTATGATGTCTAACAAGGTGCACAATGCCAGAAAATCTACTTAAAATTATTTAGTCATTGGGCAATTAAATTACATTATGTATTTAATGAAAGTTTTCACAAGTGCTAATATTATTATTATTATTTTATTTAAATGGTGCAAATTGATCCTAAAAGACAAATAATTTTCACTATTCAAATATAATCACCCATATATTTGTAATGTATTTTCCTCAACCATTGTCTGTTTCAATACAAATAAATTTTATTGTACAAATCATGTTTTAATTACTCTATTATTAACATAATAAAAACCCACTTGTACTCATCAAGCAACATGATATTATACCCTTTTACTGCATATTTCTTTTCTATAATATTTTAATGCACTGATCTCCTTTTTATGATTTAACATGTATTCTATTGAAGTGTTTTGTTGATTATTTATAAACATGTTCAATAATATTTTCTCCCAGGAATGCACATTTAATCAATGCAAGAAAATTGTTGTTTAATATAATATAATGTATGTACTTAAATCAGAATGCTCATATTTTTCTTGATTTATATGTCCCTGGGGATTTCAAAATCTAGCATGCATCATAGTTCCATGGAAGATCGGTCTCAACCTGCTTGAGGGCCTCACATCCACAATTTCTGAAGTAAGTGAGAGTAGGCATGGACAAATTTGCATTTCTCATCATTCCCAGTGAATGCAGACAAATTTGTAAAACAGTAAATCAAACTTCATACAATTTGTGAACATATTTGTGCACATTTATGTTCTGTACTGCGGAGTTTTTGTTTCATTGCCTTAATTTGTCCAACAGTAATAACCAAGAATTTGATATGTACCTTTCATTTCAAAAGTGATGTTTGAACTTTATGATTAGCCAGGAAAAAGTAATGAGCAATAATTCCAAGGTATAGTCTTGAGGTCTATTTCTAATTCATTCCTTACCTGGATAGTGCTTTATTGGAAATACAGCAGACACAGGTGATGAAGCCATAGCAAATGGGAACTAATTCAGCAGGGAGTTTAACATAATTCTCACAGGCCAACCAATGTGTGAGGGAGAATCATATGGGGTGAACTTCACTTGGAATTCCCCTATGGAGTTTATGATGTTTAATTTTTACACTGTCCTGCCAACAAAAGCCTGGAATTGTCCTTGCTTGGTTTTGGTGCACACTGTTTTTAGTAAGTATTTGGTTTAATAATATTTGAATGAGGATTTTTGTATCTCCATTCATAAAGAAATTGGCATATAATTCCCTCACTCATAGAGTCATGGTAAGACTTTATGTATTAGAATAGAAAAATCCTGAATCAGCATAAGATAACCAGCTGCCAAAAGAAAAACAGTCCATGTAGTTTTCATACTTTTCCAGAGGAAAGAAGTAGACGTATCTGGAATGGTAAAATATGAAATTTAACAAGGACTTAAGGACAGAAATCAGACATAGGGATCGTCAAGGCAGAACAATTCCTGTGCTACAAGGCAGGAAGGAGAGATTTCTAGGTTAAGTTAGACAAACGTGGGCTATGGTCAGCTGGAAATGTACCTGGCCTCTCCCAAAAATATTGTGCCCAATGTCAGGTAACCTTCTGGTTGTCAGTGGTTAGTACAACATGCTTACCTGTTGATCTTAAATCTTTGTTTTGCTGCAGGATTTAGATATTTGCCAGAATCATCCATTTGGTAACAAAGATGTTTTTGTCGATGGATATGACAAGATTTGGCAGGACTGAAACCTGCCAAAGTCATTTTTAGAATGGGATGGGGGAAGAGGGAGAGTAATGGAGGGGATGAACCAAATCTTGTTACATTGTACACAATATGGAAATATCACAATAAATTCTCCCATACAACTATTATATATGAATAAAAACCTTTTTAAAAGGATAGTCATAATCTTATCAAGCTGGGTCCATCCAATAGAGTATTCAGTTCATCCTGGTTGCATAAAATATTTAGAAGGTAATACCTCATCTTCAGTTTTTGAGATTTTCAGATAATTTTGAGATGAATTTTTATCAGTGTTTCTCTAACTATTTGATTGAATTCACTAGTGCAAGCATCGGATACTTGGTTATCTTTGTTGGGAGGCTTTTGACTAGAGGCACAATCTCTGTTCATATTATAGATATTCACATTGTTCTAGAAACTTGAACATTTCATCTGAGTTATCTAATTTTATTGCATATGATTGTTTGAATCTTTTTCTATTTGTGTACATCAGCAATAATCTCCCCAATCCTATTTCTGGTTTTAGTGACTTGGGTCTCCAATTTTTTCAGTCTACTAAAGTCTTGTCAATTTTCTTGATCTTTTCACACAATCAACTTTTGGTCTCATTGGTTGCATTCTGTTGATTTTCCCCCATGTTGCATTTACATTTATTGTTTCTTCCTTTGTTTTACCTTTCTGTTCAGCATGATCTTCTTTTTCTTCTTAATTTTTTAAGATGTTATGATAGGCGATTCATATGAGATCTTTCCTTTTTATCATAGCCATGTGTAAGTATACATTTTCCTCTCAGCCTAGCCTTCATGATAACCCACAAGCTGCCTATGCTGTTTCCTTTTTCACTTGTCACAGCAAGCACTATTATCTTATGGAGACGTGACTTATTAGTTGTTAATTTGAAGCATTCTTGTAGAAATCAGACTATATGGAAAAGAATGGCATTACCTAATCACATTTTCTGCCATGAGAGTGACTGTCACAGTTGGCAAGTATATAAGAGGACATTGGGCAACTTAGATGAATGCTTGTGACTCCAGAAACTCTTGTCTTTGCCAGTGATATGATGACCATTCAATCTGTAACTGAGTGACAATGTCTACATAAGGAATTGACATAAAACACGAATAATACTGAAAATTTTATAAAGTGCAGAAAGTTGTTAATAATTAGTCAATTATCATAAATTAGAAATCAATGGGGCAAGACAGGAACATATATATTTAAATGTTGAGATATTCAGCAATTGAGCAGAAGATACATAATTTTGAATGTGAGAATGAAGCTAAGATCATGCTGTGCTGGAAACTTGGCCACCTGAGTGTTTCCTTATCAGAATCTGGTTACATTTTATTATGTGATACACTAAGCACTATCTGCTTGAAAAGGGTTAGAAGAACTAAAAGTCTGCAAAGAATCTGTGCTGCAGTGCTCAGCCAGAGCTGTAACAGATACTCACTGTGTGCGTAGTGAGTACAAAATGCTTTCACATTTTCATGGAGCACATGAACAAAGGAGAGAGAAGAGGACCTCTGCCTTCACAAAACTTGCACTCAAAGAAAAAGGGTTGGAAGTATGGAAGAGGGAGTATTAAATCTTATTGTACGTATGGTTACATCAGGGAAAGAAAGTGTCTGAGAACAAGGAGTGGGAAAATCAGGTAGAAGAATTTATAGGAAGTCATATTTCAAGGAGAAGGCATTAATTTATAATGCCACTATTCACAAAAAATTTTCAAGGACAAATGGCTCAGTTTTTAGGCATAAGTGGTGGGATTATCTTTTGGCACTAATGGAAGAATTTATGGAAACTGAAGAAGAGACATTGTTCCTGTTTTCACTTAAGGAAACTCCTTACATTTAGGTTAAATTGTCTTGTGTGAGGACAGAGTAATGTCTTTACCTTAAGATTTCTACATTTTCCGTCTTACCTATGGTCAAAATGGCTAAAAGAGGTTCGCATGTGAAGAGCTACAAGGATAATGGACAAACCTTAAAAATACTCCTTTGAAGCATGTCTACAAGCCTTGCTTATTTTAACATAGGTGACAGTTGCACAGTACTGGGTATGGTCACATTTGACAGAACAAATTTACACTACATGTATGGACATTTGTTGAAGCAACCTCCTCACTGCATTTCATCACCAAGAACATTATCAGCTTTGCAGATTCCAGATTCTCACATGTAGTCTTTCTCCTACAGCAGAATAAAATAGAGACACTTGGAAATGTATGTGCAAATATGTCTCATTGTCTGTCTGTATGCATGTGTGTTTGTGAATGAGATAGAGAGAGAAAGAGAGAGAGAGGGAGAGATTGATTAGATAATTTAACCTTGGGTCTGAAAGCCTTCTGCTGGCAAAATTCCCTATTCTTCCTTAAGACGTTTCATGCATTGGGTGAAGGCCAGGTGTATTTTTGAGGGGCTTTACACAAAGTTACTGATTCAAGTGTTAATGTCATCTGAAAAATTTATTTTCCTAGTCATACACAAATATGACCCAGGTACACATGAGTTCTGTGACATAGTCACAGTAACATGTAAGATAAATCATCACAGTAGGTAAATACCATGTTTATTATTCAAGCATTTATTTTTCCATTCCCACATTTTCAATCAATGGTGCATTAACATTTATTTATTAGTCACATCAAAATTCATATTTCATGCATATAATCTACTGTTTCTTTGTTTTCATACCATTGATTTCCCTTGCTTAATTTTTTAAATTTCTTTTCCTTTTAGTCAGCACAGAATAATTTTGGAGAGATAATATTATTGTTATAGTTTCATACATGCATACAATGCACTTTATATAAAATTCCCTTCACTTTATTAATCTATCTCATATTTTCACCCCACTATTTGACAGTTTTTAATGGATTTCATTATTCTATTTGAATCTATGCATATAAACAATATCAATCGTATTTACATGAAATCACCCAATCCTTTAACCATCCCCTCAGCTCCTATAGATTTTCTCCCTTTCTTCCTGTATGTATTTTCCCCTTCTACATTTCTGTTATACTATTAGGTCAAGATTCTTACTTAAAAAATTTTTCAATGGCAGTGGGGTTTGAAATCAGTACTTTGTTTTAGCCAGGCTAGTGCTTTACCACTTGAGCCACATCCCCAGGACTAAATCCCCATTTTTATTAATTCAATGTTATTAATTGCCAAAAGGGCCATTAATTGTACAAGGGGTACTAAAACCATGGTTTTACATGCATGTATATGTTGGGCTTTGATCAAATTATCTCCCTCTACTTCTTTTTCTTTACCCCATCCTATCTTACTCCAATTTTTACAGCTTTTACTTGGTTTCATTATGCTATCTTCATACATAGAGAAACATTCTTCAATATTTTTCACTAATCTTCGTATTCCTTTTCTCTCTCACCTCCTTGTTATTCTCCCAAACATTTCCATATTTGCATTGATGTTTTTTGTTTATATTCAGCCTGGATTCTGCATGAGAGAAAATATGCAATACTTGCCCTTTGGAACCTTGTTTATTTCACTTAATATTATGATCTCTATTTCCATACATTTCCTGCAAAGGATGTAATTTCTTTCTTCTTAATGGTTGAATGTTACTCCCCTGTGTATTTATACAATATCTTCTTTATCCATGTACCTGTTGTTGGGTTCCTAGACTGATTCGTTATGTTACTTATTATGAATAGTGCTACAATACACATGGGTGTGAAAGTGTCTCTATTGCATCATGACTTAAATTTATTGGCAATATGGCCAAAAGTGGTTATCACTAGATGACATGCAAGTTCTAGGTTACTTTTTCTGAGGAACCTCCATACTGAATTTCATAGTGACTGTACTAATTTATATTCCTTCCATGAGTATAAATGTGCTATTTTCCCTCAATCCCCTCCTCAGCATCTTGGCCAGAATTTGTTGATCAAAGAACTCTGATTCTTTGATCTCAGCCTCTCAAGTAGCTAGAATTACTGGAGTAAGCCACCAGTGCCTGGCCATTTATGATTATGAAAATTGCTATCATGTCTTGGGTGAGATGGAATCTCAATGTCATCTTAATGGCTACTGAGCCATACACCAGTCCAGTGGTGAGAAAAGTACTTCATCCTTACACTACACTGGCCTGAACACTGAGAATTCTTCAAGGAAAGGATACAGATAATTAAGCTTATAGTGAACAAATTGGCTTCAGAAGCACAAGTCCCAATGCAGAAACAAAAGAAGTATGAAAAAAGACAGCATAGGTCCTCCAAAACTCAACAACTCCACAGTAGCAAAGACTAATTATTGTGAAGTGGATGAAATATCAGACAAGGAATTTAAAAATGGTTTTAAAAATGATAAGTAAAATTAAAGATGACACAAAAGTAGTGCAAATAAAGAGCTCAATGAAATAAGACAATGCAAGACATCAAAGAGGAATTGAATAGGGTTAGAAATTCTAAAAAAAATTAATATGGAAATGAAAAACTCATTGATTCAAATAAAGAACTCTGTTAATAGTCTCTCCAGTAGACAATCAAATTGAGAACAGAGCACCAGGGTTAAAAGACAAGGTGTGTATATTGCAACATTCAAATAAAGATAAAGAAAAAAATAAATATTGAATGGAACATGCAAGAACTTGGGATCCCACAAAAACCAAGTTTAAGAATTATGGGTATACAAAGAGAAGAGGCAAGTGAAAGACAGAAAATATTTTCAATGGAGTAATAACAGAAAATATCCCAAATCTTGAGAGGTAATCATCCAGGAACAGGAAGGTTTTTGACTTGCATGACCAGAAAAAGACTTTCCAAGGCATATTACATTTTAAACATGTGTATACAGAACAAGGAAAGACTATTGAAGGACACAGGAGATAAACACCAATATACACACATAGAAAGGCAAACCAATTGGAATAATAGTAGATTTCTCAACAGGAACTTTTTAAATTCATTTATTCATATGTGCATACATT
The DNA here is from genome assembly GCF_047511655.1 of Castor canadensis. NCBI lineage: Eukaryota > Metazoa > Chordata > Mammalia > Rodentia > Castoridae > Castor > Castor canadensis. The sequence goes on from NC_133387.1 coordinate 113,951,556, forward strand.
GTTTAGGTCATTTCTCGCCCTCTGCTGCCCACCGTCTTCTCAATTCTCCCATAAAAAACACAGAGATTGTTTTTGCCTCCAAGAAATGTACATCTCTGCACAGTTAAACTCTCTCTTAGTGTGAAGGAATAAATAGGTTTTTCCAACAAAGTGGAGCCTGAAAGCAAGCAGGAGTAGCTATACAAAGAGTTGATAAAGGACAATTCAATCTGAATTTATTCAGACATGATAAGGAAGGTCACTTCATATTGAAAAAGGGCTTAATCAGGATGTTATAACAAATGTAAATGATGTTACAACAAACAACGGCACCCGAATTTCATAACACAAACAGGAAATAAAATACAGATGGACACCAAACACAATAATAGTGCATGATTCAATACTCCCACTCATCAACCATGAAACTCAGAATTAAAAGAAACTGTAGATCAAATATATCTAATCGACATACACAGACTATTGCACCCAATAGCTACATAATATACATTCTTATCAGCAGCTTATAGAATTTTCTCCAATATAGATCATATTTTAGGCCATAAAGCAAGTCTTAACACATAAAATAAAATTTAAAAGCTTTCTGTATTTTATCATACCACAACACAATGAAAATAGAAATTAAAAAAAGAGAAATTAGAGAAAATATTCACATAGATACTGAACAAACCATGAATCAATACCTCATCAAAGGAATAGGTGGGATAATAAAAAATTCCTAGAATCAATTGAAAATGAAAATAAAATGTGTCAGAACTTTTGTGATAGAGTTCTAAGAAGAAAATTTGTAGGTGATATTTACATTTTAAAAAATCTGAGAGATTTCCAGTAAAAAACTTCAAGATCTTAGAAAAATAAGGAAAAAAGTAAACTGAAAAGAAGTAGATAGAAAGAAATAATAAAGACCAGGGAAGAAAGTAATTATATTAAGACTTTAAAACAATAACAAAAAGTCAATGAAACTAAGAGTTCATTTTTTGAAAAGATAAACACGATTGATAAATGCTTAGCAAAATAAAGCAAAGAAATGAGGATAAAGGGAACATCAGAAGAAATACCAATGAAATTCACGAGGGAATGCTTTGAAAACTTATATTTTAATAAGCTGGAAAATCTAGAAGAAATGAGAAAAATTCTTTATACATATGACTAACAAAAAAATGAATCAAGGAAATACAAACAACACTTTCAATTTGACACCAAACAATAACATTGAAGCAGTAACAGTCTCTCTGCAAAAAATTGCTCACAATAGGGTGATTTCACTGTTGAATTCTATTAGAATTTAAAGAGGAAATAACATCAATGTACACCATAAAATAGAAAGGGAAAGTATACGCTTTCCAAATATTACATAAACTAGAAAGGAATTCTACCCAATTAATTTTATGCAGCCAAAAATATGTATACCAGAAAAGAACACTGCAAAGAAAGAAAATTACAGTTCAATTTCCTTGAAGAAAATAGACATCAAAATTCTCAATAAAATATTTACAAATTAAATTAAATATCATATTATAAAGTTCATATACCATGACCAATACAGGATTGCTCAACATACACAAATAATAAATAATAAATAAATACATCACTTAACACAACAAAGGATAAAAACACATGATCATCTGAACATATTCAGAAAGAGCCATGACAAAAATCTGTCATTGTCAGTTTTTACGTTCTGTAATATAGACAGACTCCTTGGGAAGTCATAGAAGGCTTAATTTTGCACTTACTCATTCTTTCTGAGAATCCAAACACCATCTGCTAGCCCTTCATGCACTCCTCTGCTGCTGACACCCAAGAGAGAAGCATCCCTTCCCTCCAGCCTGTCCCTCTGCAGATCCTCATAACTCAGTTAAAGTTTCTCCTACTTACTGACAGGAAAAGTGCTTTAAGGATAATTTCAACTCCCTAAGCAGACACTGTCATCACAGTGTTCTGTGGCATAATCATCTTGCCACTGGGAGGATGACATCTGAGAATAAGAAACCTACTTCTTGGCTTGCTAAATCCCTTCTACCTGTAAGAGGACTCTCCCAGACACTGAATCCACCTCCTGAAACCAGAGTCAGAGGCACAGGTGAGTTCCTTTATTTCAGGCCCACAGTCTACAGAGAATAGGACTGTCTCCAGGAAGCTGGGTGAAGATTGCTGTTTGAATCTGTCTTCTTTCAGGAGAACTATCTGGCACAGACTGAATTCCCACTGTGGAGAGAATTTTCCTTGAGAGCTGAGTGGTATATGGGTGGAGGAAGCCTACAGGTGAGAGGTGACTTGTTTCATGCACTCTGCGTTTTGGGGGCTCTTTGCCGAGAGAGAGATTGTGGGTTCCCTTCTAGCAAGAACAGGTTCTGGTGGTAAAATGCTTTGTGACTCTGTCTCAGAATTCACTTGTTTTCCCTTTTCCATTGTGGCACCTCTCACTCTATTCAGTACGAAGATGTAATCTTTCCCTTGACTTAGTGAGAAGGTTTAATTTCTCCCTTGACTTAGTGGGTCATGAGAGCCATTTCTACAGACTTGAGATTCACTGACCAGACTGTGCACATTGGCATATCTTACTGTGGTTTCCAGAGGGAGACAACAATTTTCTTTTATTTTAATAGAAACTACTGTGCCCAGGGACATAGTGAGAGGCTATTTTTCTTCTTATCAGTGAGGAACAGTTAGGAAGAACTTATTTCAAATTTATGGGTACGAGAAACAGAAAATCACACATAGGCAGTTTTGAATTTCAAATTATCCTAATGGGTATGCTATGGGTTCAGTGAATATAGCCTCATGTAAACCAAACTCAAAACCTATCTCCTCTCTTTCAGTTCCCACCAAACAGAAACACACTTTTCACTTAGGTTGCTCTTTGGATTTTTCTAGATTTCAGACATCTGGAGATGTCACTTTTTCATTGTCTCATCAGCAGGCAAGTGATTATATTATGTATTTGTATAAGAATAAGATACACACATATATATAAATATACATATTATTTGTGTTCTTAACCCCATTTTCCCACACAGATGTGATATTATTCAGTATACTCCACATATCAAAACTTTGCAGACATTAATGATTAATAATTGGTAATTTTATGGTCAATTTTATTTCTCAGTACATTACTACCATTGATGTATTTTGATATTTGCATTTTATGCATGCAGGATTTTTAGGAAGTCATAGGAATTATATATATAGGAAAAATTATCTAAAATAGAATGAAAGGAAAAATGCCTAGATAAAAAACTTAGTACATAAATTATGATATGGGGTGTGAGGAAACGAATTGAGTCTTTCATATAAACTGATGGTTAAAATTTTCTTTGTTACTAGACTGTCTGGATTCTGATAAATCCCTCTCTTTTATCAATGGTGGGAACTGGGCAGCATTTAGTGCCTCCGTATATAAGGACATGCATCTGTACACATTCTGACAGAACTTCTCAAACAGGTATATTTTGAAATTTAAGTCAATTACTTTTGTCTAAAACATTCTGAGAACCTCTGGCACCTGGTAAGTCCTATAGTGTTTTCCTCTCATGGAAATGCCACTGTTAATATCTATCTATGACTCAAATAAGTGGGTATACTTTGAAAGTTAGGAAAGTTCTTATTTAAAAGACATATTTTATTATCTGTGAATGGAAATAAATTATTCTAATTTATGTGGCATAAAGACAGTGATCCTTCATGTCTATCAAAGATTCTCTGATATGGAGTGACATCCACAAGAAGGTAACCGAATGGCCTCCAGAGACTTGACCATGGGAATCATCTTCCTTTCCCAGACTGGACTTGGAATCCTGGGGAACTCTGCCTTTCTTTACCACTTGTTCCTGACTGACTTCACTGGGAACAGGATGAAACCTACAGATCTGATTTTTAAACACCTGACCTTGGCCAATTTCATGGTTCTTCTCTTTAAAGGAATACCTCAGACAATGGCAGGCTTTGGTCTGAATTATTTCCTTGATAATGTTGCTTGTAAACTTGTTTTTTATTTCCACAGAGTTGCCAGAGGGGTTTCCTTTAGTTCTACTTCACTCTTGAGTATCTTTCAGGCAATCACCATCAGCCCAAGTAATTCTAGGTGGGTATGTTTCAAGGTCAGAGCCCCAAAGATAATCAGTCCCTCTCTGGGTCTTTGCTGGGCCTTACACATGCTGACAAATGTCCTCATTCCCTTTAATGTCACTGACACATGGAGTGGAAGAAATCTTACTTGGATGAAAGATTTAGGGTACTGTGCTGTTGTAAATACTAGGACACTGACTGGTATGGTATACTTGTTCCTATTGGCCTCCACTGATGTCATGTGCTTGACACTCATGCTGTGGGCCAGTAGTTCCATGATGTTTATCCTGTTCAGGCACAAGAAGAGGGTCCAACACATTCACAGGTCTTTTTCTCTTACGTCATCCCCTGAGACCAGAGCCACACAAAGCATCCTTACCCTGATGAGCAGCTTTGTGCTTTTTTATGCAACTTCTGTCTTCTTAACAATGTATTTGTCTGCCTCTGATGGAGCCACTAGGTGGCTGGCTGACACCAGTGTAGCCATGGCTTCAAGTTTCTCAGCCTTCTGCCCCTTTCTGCTCATGAGCTACTACACCCCTGTTTCTAGGCTCTGCTCTACTTGCTGTTATCCAGTGCCAAATCATTCTAACATAGTCAGAGATCAGTAAAATTTATATGTTCTGCACATATACTATACTTTTTTTTTCAATTCAACCTTATTATGCATCATTTCCTGAACATGAGACTTTACCTTATGCACACATTATCTACAGGCTCTCTCCCATATGATTTCTAATATTTTCTGGAATCCAGGGTAAACTCAATGCATGATGCAAATGCTAATATAATTTCTGCCAGTGGCCCAATGGAGAACATTTCAGTACTAGTGAAATTTAAGCCTTGGGGCTTTATGGATTGTTGTGATTATTTTGAACTTCTATGAGGATGGAATTTTCATTCACAGATCTCACTGTTGACAAAGGTTTGTGAGCATAGGTCTGTTACTAGATCCTTATCCTAAAGGGAGAAACAAGTGCCAAGGCCATTCACCAAATAGGACCAAGTTCAGAGAATAAAATTGAGTCGGAGTGGGCTGAGATGGAAGCCTTGAGTTGTGCAAGTTTTGGTTGGTACAGGATATTTGGAGTCAGATCATCACTTTGGTTCCTAAAATCCTAAAGATTATGACCAACATTGAAAGGATGATATGTGTGATGGAATAATACAATTTGGTTATATTTATATAAAGCTTCAGGAAAAAACCCGAATCAGAACTGAAACAGAGAAATTATGCAAAACATCAATTAGTAGGAGTTGTTAGAATATTTAGGACAAGCTACATACAGAGAAAAAATATTTAGGATGCACCAAATAATGGCTTAAACAAAAATGAGTATGAAGTTTGAGAAACAGACCTGTGGGTTCACTGGAATATTGGCCAGTTTGAAGTCAGGCATGATGAAATTTCAAATGAACAAGAGAATAAATAAATCAAAAATGAACTGGAATAATTCTACCTTGGAGGAATATGCCTTGTATGGAATTATGAGATTTTTCCATCTCTATATATGTAACATAATTTATTGGGAAAAGTCATGAATTTAAAATATAAGTACTGAGGTGTGGATCTTGCAAAAAACTTGAGGCAGAAAACATCAAATTTTAAATGACAAAAGAGCAAATATTTTCTTAATTAGGCATTTTAAGGTATATTGTTCAGATTCACTTGATAAATATAAGTGAACAATTAGCATATTAGATCCTCTTATGCTTTCAATGTGAAAGATCCACCACATGATCCTGTGTCCAATACTTGGTCATATGCTGGTAGTACTATTTTCAGATGTTCTGTACTTTTTAGGAGGTGGGGCATAGCTGGAGGAAGTCAGTCACTGGGAGCATGACTTTGAAGGTTATCCCTTATGACTAGTTCCTTCTCTGTCAATATTTCCAGTCTGTCATGAGATTAAGAATTTACTCTGCCTCATACTTTTATCACCATTATATTCTGCCCAGGCAGATGGGGTCAACCATTGACTGAACCATCTGAAACTGTGAGCAAAGATAAGTTTTTCCTCTTCTAAATTGTTCACTCAGATATTTTGTCCACACCTACTAAAAAGAAATTAATACAGAAGCAATGCAGACACCCCTTTTAAAATGTGTTAGCAGAACACTCATGTTTATTGCAACACTATTCACAATAGCCAAGCTGTGGAAATAGCCAAGATGCCCCACTACTGACAGATGGATTAAGAAAATGTGGTATTTATGCACAATGGAATTTTACCAGCCACAAAGAAGAATGAAAGTCTGTCTTTTGCAAGTAAATGGATAGAACTGGAGAACATCATCTTAAGCAAAGTTAGGCAGGTGCAGAAGGCCAAAAGTCAAGTGTTCTCTCTCATAAACAGATTATGGGCCTAAAACAAATGCATTAATGTAATTATATTATATTATATCATATTATATTATATTACATTATATTATATTATATTAAAATGTGTGTGATATGGGTCACACACTAAGGGGGAGAACACACAGGGGAGGAACAGGTAAAGGTAAGGAAACCTAAAATTTTAATGTGGTTGATGTGCTCACTGTAGAGGAGCAAATATAGTAATCTTAATGTAGCAGAGGCCACCATGGGAAGAGGACTAGGAAATAGTGAAGAAGTCCAGTAGAGATGAACCAATGTGGGTTGTAATACACATGTGCATGGATGTAACACTAGGAATCTCTCTGTATAGCTATCTTTATGTCATCTAACAAAATGCTATGTCTTTCTTATTATCTCATGTTTTTCCTTAACAAAATCAGAGAACAAGATGGGGGAACAAGTTCTGCCTGGAAGCAGTGCGGGGAGGAGGTGGCCCCAAAATGTATACACATATGAGTAAATGTAAAAATGATAAAATAAAAACTTTCTGATGTTTTAAAAAAAGTATATCCACAATAAATATTTGTTGAATAAATGAAGAAGCTGTAACCTGGCAACCCATCTAATCCTTCCATTCCTGATGTCATATTACATAAACCACTAACTCCCAGGAATAAGTACAGTGTCAATACTACCATCAAGAGTTTTGCTGTTTAAATGTGAAGCATATTCTATAATCCTGTGTTTCACTTCTGTAGGCCAAATCTGTCGTATGGCCTATATTTATAAATAAAGCTTTATTTGAACAGTGAAAAATTATGTTAGCATAGTCGTAGTATATTGCCTGTGTGTCAGATTACACACTAAATACCCCTTAATACCATTGAATAGATAATGCACAGAATACCATCGAATTATACTGGAAAACTATACATAATAGTATAAAATTTTAAAGCATTATTCAAAGGAAATGTTTTTATGGTAAATAGTGATGTTGAAAGACATCAAATTTATATATTATGTTCACTTAGATAAAATGCAGACAAGCTAGCTATTTCATTCTACTAGAGTTAGAATGAAATTAGAAAAAAAATCCATATCTTAAATTTCCGGTTTAATACAGGAAAAACCAACTACATATACAAATAAGAAAACAAAAAGGACATAAATCATTTGGTAACAATGAACTGTTGAGAGAATATACAATATAAACTTTGCAGTGGCTTAAATTAGGATTTGGTAGAAGTGACTAAAATGTTGCAATATTAACTTGAAGATTTGAAAGGTCATTGTTAGGAATTAAAGAATGAGTAGAGAGTAGTCTTACACACAATATGTTTTTTTTTCTTTTTGTTACACACATTATTAGATTCACCACTGTGAGATTCCTCAAATAGAGTTTCAAAGCCATTTGATAAGCGAGGAGAAAGGTAATCTCTCTCTCTGTAAGTAAGTGCAGAAGAGGAAAGAAGACATTTTAAAATCAAGTCAAATGCTTGATTGTGCCATAATTGCAGACAGAAATGTAGTGCAATCCGAGGGAGCAAAGCAAGATGTAGTTAGGTTTGGGGAACAGACTGAGTGTTCTATGGGTTCCTAAATCTGCTCAAATATTTGGAATTTCTATCAGTAGCAATTTCAAACCTGTGGCTTCACTCATTGAGTGTTACCATGAGGCTATTGTCAGAAGATTGACCCCTTCCTCACTTCTCATGACATAGTCCTATAATTTCAATGTACTATTCAGAAAGGCAGATGCCAAGTAAAACACTGTATATTTACAAGCCCTAGAAAATTATCCTCTTCATGAATAAATTATAGCTGAACTGGACATTAATAGAAAAGAATAACTTCATATTCCCAAATTCTAGCGGCGAAAAACATGATGGAGGCTGGAAAAGTTTGTAGATCCCATGAACTTCCTGACTGAGGTTTCTCATGTTACCATAAATCTTCTTTATGCTTCCACCCAAAAGTTGAAGCAATGTTCTTTGGTATAAAGTCAACAGCACAGCATACTTCAAAAACTCATTCCCTATTACAGACCATAAATACATCCAGGGCCCAAAGTTTCTCCTCTTGATCTCAGAGAAATCACAGCTTCATGTGAGTAAATTGTAGCACCTTGGGATCATACATTAATATCACCTTCAATTCAATGAAGTGAATACAGTACAATCCTTATTACTAACAGAAACTACCAAATGCTTTTTCAAATAGGCATTTGGTGAACTATAAAATATTGGCAATTTATCATCCTAATATAAAATGACAGTCTTCTTGGGGCTGTAAGATTTAGGTCAGAAATCACTTAAGTGAAGCAAAAACAATCACCAGGTCATGGTTAATGACAGCCTATTATGAATGTACTTTTTTTGAGTTCTTGGAATGGAACTCAATTGGTCCTCCATCCTCAAGTCTGAAATAGCTTGGCCTACAGGAGTGCAATGCCAAGCTTGGTTCTGATGCATTTAAAAATGTGGACTAATCCAAGTTCTTCTGTCTATGTTAAAAAATATATTTGTTATTAAATATGGGCCTTGTGGAGACAATGCTAGAGGTCTATGATAAAGCTATACCCTAGACTGTAAGAAGTGGAGTCAACACTTTTGTGTTTCACACAGAGAAGTGTGAGGGTCACACAAGAGGATATCACAACCAATATTATGCAATGAGTCAATGAAGTGTTCCTTGACTTTCATATTATCCCTAAACCTTTCCTTTTCCAGGAAGGGCATCTGATTCAACCCATTTATCTGGAGAAAGCTGATAATCCCTTAAGAATTAACTGGGTGGATCTTCAGGAATCTGATCAGATGCTGCTTTCTCATTGGACAGGAGGAGTTTAAAAGGTGAGATGCTTGTAGAAAGGCCAATACAGCTTCAGAGGAGCCAGGGGAGAGAATCAGACTTCTGGAGCTTGCAGTCACTGCCTGGCCCTGCTGGGATTCTACATCTGGTAAGTCACTTACTCCCCTCCATAGAACACTCCAGTTGAGGAATTTTAAAACTTGGGTTGGACTCCAAGTGAAGCTTTGCCTTCACCCCAAATGTGTTTAATCATTCTTTAGTTTGGCAATTTTTAGCTTCTTAAACAAAATTACTTTTTAAAACAAATGATCAAATTGAATTGAATTGAAAAGTTTTCATTTAAAATGGGGATTGTGTTTATTTGTTTGCTTGTTTATTTAATGTTTTGGCATTACTGTAGTTTATTTCACCTGAAGCTTAACCCTTTTTAAGCAGCACTCTACCAACTGAGCCACGATAGAGCCATTTTTTGGCTTATTTTGTTGTTGTCTCTTGTTTTTGATTAGGGTTTGGCCTGGGACCCCAATCCACTTACCTATGACTCCAAATTTAAGGGACTACAGATTCATGCTACCACAGCTGGTTTCATACTTGAGAGATGGGATCTCCCTCATTTTACCTTTAAATTCAGTCCTCTGGGTCTTGGCCATCCCAGTAATGGAATTACAAGCATGAGCCTCCAGGTCCAGTCTGAAATTTTATTTTTTGACAACTAAAGTATTGAGTTTAATTATTTTCAGTGTCATTGATGAAAGCTCAGGAGTGTGGTGGTTTTGTGATTTTAAAAGTTCAACTTCTGGGTTTTTTAATTTTTTCATTATTTATTCACATGTGCTTACATTGGGTCATTTCTCCACCCTGCCACCTGCACCCTCCCTGTCCACCAACACCTCTCCCTTCCAGGTAGAACCTGTTCTGCCCTTTTCCCTAGTTTTGTTGAAGAGAAGACATAAACAATAATATGAAAGATAGAGCATTTTTGCTTTTGTGAGATAAGGATAACAATGCAGAGAGATTCCTAGCATAGCTTCCATGCATAAGTATGTTAAAACACAAGTTGATTCATCTCTACCAGGCCTTTTACTAGTTTCTGATATCCTTCCCATATTGACCTCTGTTGCTTTAAGGTTTCTCCGTTAGCTCCTCTGCAGTGAGGACATCAGACACTTTCATGTTTTTGGTTTCTTACCTATCCCCATATCTCCCATATGTGCTCTTCCCTTAGCATTTGACCGAAGTCCAACAACATTGCTGTATTTGCACTAGATCTAAAGTCCACATATGAGAGAGAACATACAATATTTGGTCTTCTGAGCCTGGCTAACCTTGCTCAGGATGATGTTCTCCAGTTCCATCCATTTACCTGCAAATGATAAAATTTCATTTTTCTTCATGGCTGAGTAAAATTCCATTATATACAAGTACCACATTTTCTTGATCCATTCATCAGTAGTGGGGCATCTTTGTTGTTTCCATAATTTGGCCATTGTGCATAGTGCTGCAATAAACAGGGGTAAGCAGGTGCCTCTGAGTAACCTGTGTTGCAATAATTTGAGTATATCCCCAGAAGTGGAATTGCTGGATAATATGGCAGATGTATGTTTAGATTTTTAAGAAGCCTCCAATTTTTTTTCCAGAGTGGGTGCACTAGCTTGCAATCCCACCAGCAGTGTATAAGCATTCTTTTTTCCCCACATCCTCACCAACACCTGAAGTTGGTGGTATTTTTGATGATGGCTATTCTAACAGGGGTGAGGTGGAATCTTACTGTGGTTTTGATTTGCATTTCCTTTATGGCTAGAGTTAGTGAGCATATTCTAATGTGGTTTTTGGCCATTTGAATTTCTTCTTTTAAGAAAGTTCTGTTTAGCTCACTTGCTCATTTTTTATTGGTTCATTGATTTTGAGGGAATTTTGTTTTTTAATTTCCCTATATATTCTTGTTATCAGTCATTTCTCTGATGTATAGCTGGCAAATATTTTCTCCCACTCTGTGGGTGCTCTCTTAGTTTAGAGACCATTTCTTTTGTTGAGCAGAAACTTTTTAATTTTATGTATTCCTATTAGTCCATCCTTTCTCTTACATGCTGAGCTGCTGGGGTTCTATTGAGGAAGTTCTTGCCTATACCTATTACTTCCAGAGTGTTTCCTGCTCTTTCCTGTACTAACTTCAGAGTTTCAGATCTGATATTAAGGTCCCTGATCCATTTTGAGTTGATACTGGTACAGGGTGATAAACATGGATCTAGTTTCAGTTTTGCAGACAGAAAACCATTTTTCCCAGCAACATTTGTTGAAGAGGCTGTCTTCTCCATTGTATGTTTTTGACACTGGTGTCAACAATAAGGTGGGCATAACTCTGTGCATTCATATCAGGGTCCTCTGTTCTCTTCCACTGGTCTTCATGTCTGTTATTACATCAGTACTATGCTGTTTTTTTGCTACTGCTTTATAATATAGTTCGAGGTTGGGTACTGTGATACCTCCAGCATTGCTCTTTTTGCTCAGTATTGCCTTGGCTGTTCATGATCTCTTGTGTTTCCAAATGAACTTTAGGGTAGATTTTTCAATCTTTGTGATGAATGTCATTGGGATTTTGATGGAAATTGCTTTAAACATGTAGATTGCTTTTGGTAGTATAGGCATATTTACTATGTTGATTCTACAAATCCATGAGCACAGGAGATCTCTCCACCTTCTGTAGTCTTCTTCAGTCTCTTTCTTCAGGGGTTTGTAGTTCACTATGTAGAGGTCATTCACATCCTTTGTTAAGTTTACTCTTAGGTATTTGTTTTTTTAGGCTATTGTAAATGGAATTTTTTGCATATATTTTTTCTCAATTTGTTCATTGTTGCTGTACAGAAAAGCTAATGATTTCTGGAAGTTGATTTATATCCCGCCAGCTTGCTGTAGCTGTTTATGGTGTCTAGGAGTTTTGGGGTAGGGTTTTCTGTGTCTTTAAGGGATAGGATCATATCATCTGTCAATAGGGATATTTTGACAGTTTTTTTTTACCTATTTGTATTTCTTTTATTTCTTCTTCTTGCCTAATTGCTCTGGCTAGGAATTCCAGAACTATGCTGAATAGAAGTGGGGATAATGGGCACCCTTGTCTTGTTTCTGATTTTAGAGGAAATGGTTTCAGTTTTTCACCATTAAGTATGATGTTGGCTATGGGTTCGTCATATATAACCTTAACAATGTTGACGTATTTTCCTTCTTTTCCTAGTTTTCTTAGAGCTTTGTCACAAAGTGGTGTTGGATCTTGTAGAAGGCTTTTTCTACATCTATTGAGATGATCAGTTGTCTTTGATTCTATTAATGAGCTATATTACAATTATAGATTTGCATATGTTGAAATACCCCTGCCATCCATGGGAGAAAACAGGCAAGGTATGATCTTTGGGATGTGTTGTTGGATTCGGTTGCCATTTATTGAGGGTTTGTGCATTGATTTTCATTAAGGAGACTGGTCTATACTTCTCGTTTTTTGGAGGTGTCATTGTCTGGTTTGGGGATGAGTGTAATACTGGCTTCATAATATGAGATAGGCAGTGTTACTTCCCTTTCTATTTTGTGTAACAGTTTAAGGAGGGTTGGTATTAGTTCTTTAAAGTTCTGACAGAATTCAGCAGAGAATCCATCAGGTCCTGGACTTTTGTTTTGGGGAGACTATTTATTGCTACTTGAATTTCATTTTGTGTTATAGCTCTATTCAGGTGATTAATATCCTCTTGGCTCAATTCTGGATGGTCTTAAGTATCTAGAAATCTGTGCATTTCTTCAAGATTTTCATATTTATTAGAATATAGGTTCTTACAGTAGTCTCTGATGATTTTCTGGATTTCCATGGTGTTTTTTGTTATCTCCCATTTTGCATTTTTGATTTTACTGATTTCAGTTTTTTCTCTCCTCATTTTAGTCCAGTTTGGCAGGGGTCTGTCAAACTTATTTATTTTTTTTAAAGAACCAACTTTTTGTTTCATTGATTTTTTGTGTGCTTTTTTTGTTTCTATTTCATTGATTTCAGCTCTTATTTTTATTATTTTTCTCCTTCTGCTTGTTTTTGTATTTGCTTGTTCTTGTTTTTCTAGGAATTTGAGATGTCGCATTAGGTTTTTTATTTGAGGTCTTTCTCTCCTTTTAATATATGCAACCATGGCTGTAACCTTTCCTCTTAGGACTGCCTTTGCTGTGTCCTGTAGTTTCCAGTAGGTCATGTCTTCATTTTCACTAACTTGCAGGAACCTTTTAATTTCCTGCTTTATTTCATCAATAACCCATTGATCATTGAGCAATGTGTTGTCCAGCTTTCAATTGTATGCGTAATTTTTACTGTTGTTTTTGTTGTTTAATTCTAGTTTTATGCATCATGATCAGATAGAATGCATGGTATAATTTCTGTTTTCTTATATTTGCTGAGGCTTGCCTTGTGCCTTAAGATATGATCAGTTTTGGAGAAGGTTGCATGGGCTGCAGAGAAGAATGTATATTGTGCAGAAGTTGGATGAAATATTCTATAGACATGAGCTAGGTCCATTTGATCTATGGTGTGATTTAGTTCTAGGATTTCTTTAGATTTTTTTGTTTGGATGACCTATCTGTTGGTGATAGGGGGGTATTAAAGTCTCCCACTACCACTGTGTTGGAGTTTCTATATGTTTTTATGTCCTTCAGAGTATGTTTGATGAAATCGGGTTTATTGCCATTGGGTGCATACAGGTTGATAATTGTTATTTCCTGTTAGTGTATTATCCCTTTTATTTGTATGTAAGGTCCTTCTTTATCTCATTTGATCAATGTAGGTTGTCCAAGATAAGTATTGCTTCTTCTGCCTGTTTTCTGGGAACATTGGCTTGGTAAATCTTCTTCCAGCTTTTAACCAGTTCTTGTTTCTGCCAATGGGATGGGTTTCCTGTAAACAACAGATTGTTGGATCTTCTTTTTTAATCCAATTTGCCAAATGGTGTCCTTTGATGGGGGAGTTAAGTCCATTAACATTCACTGTTAGTATTGATAGGTGTGTGGTGACTCCTGTCAATTAGATGTTTTGTTGTTTAAGGGTTTGAGTGTGTGCAGCTGGATCAGTGTTACTCTCTGCTTTCTTGCCTTTTCTTCTCCTGTGGTTTGGTACTGCTTGACCTTTCATGCTTTTTTTTTGCTTTGACTTTCTGTGTGAAGAATTTCTTGAAGAATCTTTTGAAGTAGTGGCTTGATTTTCATATGTTATTTTAGTTTCTGCTTATCATGGAAGACTTTTATTGCTCCATCTATTTTGAATGATCATTTTGCTGGATAGAGTATCCTAGGGTTGAAGTTATTTTCATTCAGTGCCCAGAAGGCCTCACCCCATGCTCTTTGTGCTTTTAAGGTGTCCGTTGTAAAACTTGCTGTGATTTTGATAGGTCTATCTTGTATGTTATTTGTTTTTTTCTGTTGCACCCTTCAATGTTCTTTCTTACTTCTCTGTGATTGTTATTTTAATGATAATATGCTGTGTGGTAGCTCTGTTTTGGTCAAGCGTGTTTGGTGTCCTTGGGGCTTCTCATACCTGAATGGGCAGAGTTTTCTCTAGATTTGGGAAATTTTCTGTTATTATTTTTTGAATATATTATGAATTCCTTTTGCTTGCACTTCTTCTCCCTTTTCAATGCCAATGATTTTCAGGTTTGGTCTTTTTATGGTGTCAGTGAGATCTTGCATATTCTTTTCACAGGTTTTGAGTTGTTTGAGTAATAGTGTTTCAGTTTATCCTTTAATTTCCATTTCATCTTCTATTTCTGAGATTCTGTCTTCTGCTTATTCTACTCTGCTGGAATGGCCTTCCACTGTGTTTTTTTTTTCTGTTTCATTCTTTTTTCTGAGGTTTCCCATATCATGGGTCACTTCCTCTTCAATATTATCAATGTTCTGTCCTTGGTCTTTGTGTAATTAAGTATTAGCTAACTTACAGTAGCAAAACTAATGAAACCAAGAAAGAATGAGAAAAAAGAAAAAAAAAAACAGAGAACCAAAGAAATCAAAGGAGAGATGGTGGACAAACAAACAGTGAACAAGCCAAACAAATACTGTTGGTCTGTGTCTCCCATGCAAGTATGGAGCTGGCATCTGGCAGCATAAGAGCCCTCCTGTTTTCTCAGTGTAACATGGTGTGAAGAAGCTTTGTACACTCTGGGGTTTCAGGGTGTCAGAGTTTTGCTTCTTCTTGGTGTTTTCTTCTGCCAAGTATAGCTCCAGTGTCTCAGCAAAATTTTTGATTTATGGAGCTCACACTGTCTGCTTCCTCCCTCTAGTTGCCATCTTGGATTCCCTCCAGGAAAGATATTGAATAAAGAAATATTGTTAAGGGATGTTTTTTGTTCATATCTGACTGTACTGGCCTTTTTCAGGTGTGAACAACGTAAAGAAGGAACAATTTTTAGGGTATATGGTTTTGGAGGTTTTATTTCATGGTTCCTTGGCCCCAGCACTGAGGACCTGTGATGAGCAGAGTATTGTGGTAGAAATGAAATAATGGCACAGAGTTACTCATCTCCTGAGGAAAGCAGAGAGTGACAAACAGACAGAAAGGGACCTGAGCAGCATATACCCTTCAAAGATATGCCTCCAATGACCTACTGCCTCTAACTAGGATGTAACTCCTTACAAACCATTGATGAAGTTAGTGCTTTTATGATTCAATTATCTTTCACTAGTACCACCAGCTTGTGGTCAAGTCATCAACACATGAACCTTTTGGGAGCACATTTCAAATCCAAGCCTTAACAATGACTGATACCATGTTATATGAACTGATAGAGATGAGGCAGAAGAGAAGAAAATGATGAGCATTCAGCTTTAGTTGCAGTAGGAGAGATATGTTACTTTAACAGAAGGAAAAGAAATACAAGGGTGATGGGTGGAGGTATATGGTACCTAATAATGAAAGCACATTCTAAACTCTCACAGTAATATTTAGTGCCCATGACAATAGAAATAAAGACATACTCCTGACAGCAAGCATGGAGCAGTAAATATGGGTGACTACAGAAGAATGAGGGTGAGTTATTCAGACAGAAAAGCCAAAATAACCTAGTTACAGGAAAATACACATAGACTTTAACTCTTCAGACTTTTGAAATTATCTGGGCATGAACTTCTCAGATATGATCTCCTGCTAGCTTTGTCTGGCTTGCTGGGTATGAACTTAAAATGAACCAATCCAACATGGATTTATATTTTTTTCATGGTTTAAGTAATAAAATCATGCTTGGGTCTTGTTGTCATTTTGCTATTTAAGAAGAAAGTTTGGAAATTGGGACTAAGAAGCTGTTGAGTGAGTGATTATAATGGTGGCCAGTAAAACCTAAGCAACATGATGAGATTCAGGGTCTTGGTAAAAATCACGGAAAAGGACACAGTGGTTAGACCTCACTCCATTCATCAGGGCTTGGCTGTGTCAAGTGCATCATTCAATTGAACTTTCAGGCTTTTAATTGATCAAAACTTATTTTAAATATTTCTCAAAGGTTAATTAATAGAGTAACTTTTGGTGGTCTTGAAGAAATCTTTTCTTCCACTTCACTTGTTAAGGTGTTTTGTTTTCTGGTACTGGGGTTTGAACACAGGGCCTACACCTTGAGCCACTCCACCAGTCCTTTTTTGTGTGTGTTAGGTACTTTTGAGATGAGGTCTTGTGAACTATTTTCCCAGGTTTGCTTCAAACTCAAATCCCTCTGATCTCTGATCTCTGCCTCCTGAGTTTGTAGGATTACAGGCATGAGCCACCAGTGCCTGGCTCATTAAGGTATTTTGTAAGGCACTTAAAAATGACAAATGTATAACTTCTAGATGACATTTTCAAAGGGTTATCTTGTTCAATATTTATTTATATATAAAGTATAACTGTTTGAGTTTGTTTTTTTACTTCAATTTCAATTAAGATTTTGTTCCTGCTTTTCTCTTTATGAAGTTTGGAATTCATATTTCACCTAAAGATGGTAAGATCTTTAGTGCATTCACTATGATTTTCCATGAAAAAATTCATATCAGTCCTTTCAGTTTAGCTTTTTGTGTACTCTGAATTTCTTATTATCTAAATTTTGCAATCTTGTCAGCATATAATTATGATTTAAAGCTTTTTGTGTACTCTGAATTTCTTATTATCTAAATTTTGCAATCTTGTCAGCATATAATTATGATTTAAAGAATTTTCCCCAAGTTTTTCTTAACTTTATGTCTTTATGAATTTTCACATTACATTTCTGTAATTTAGTATTCTATATTTAACAAAATATACATTTCTTAGTTCATTTCTACATAAATATTTCAGTCTCAATTAATGATCAATAACCCTTCTATAAAATAGTAACTTCAATATAAAGTTGAACATTTATGAATATTAGACTATTTTCCAATGTAATCACATTTCTACTCATATCTAATAGCTGTTACATAACAGGAGTCAGCTGGATCTCTTCTAAAATTGACTTTGATCTGGCATAGGGTTATAGTAATTATTTACCACTAATTTATGTTATTTAAGTCCATTAATATGAACATTAGAAACAGAAGAATATTGATTTTATACAAACTCAATTGAATTCTTATAAATGTCCTATAAAGTTCAGAGGATGGATAATTTCTGACATATTCGGTGTACTTGAGAAGATTGAGAGTGTCATTAGGTAAATTTTATAATTAAAAGGTATTATCCATTAAATTTAATAAGTATCAAAAACCATGAACATGTAAAGAAACAAGATAAAGAATGGCACTTCATATTAATAAAAGGGGTAATATACTAAAAGGAAATAACAATTATCAACCTATGTGCACTTAATGTCATTGCACCCAATTTTATTAAACATATTTTAAAGCACTTAAAAGCACATCTAACCTCCAACACAGTGGTGGTGGGAGATTTTAACACTCCCTATAACCAATAGGTAGGTTATCCAAACAAAAAAATCAATAATGAAATCTTAGAACTAAATCACACCATAGATCAAATGGACCTGGCTGATGTCTACAGAATATTTCATCCAACATTCACCCAATATACATTCTTCTGAGAAGCCCATGGAAACTTCTCCAAAACTGATTATATGTAAGGGCAAAAAGCAAGCCTCAGCAAACATAAGAAAACAAAAATTATCCCCTGCATTCTATCTGATCACAATGCATTAAAACTAGAACTAAACAACAAAAACAATAGCAGAATATATGCAAATGACTGGAAGCTGAACAACACATTTCCCAATGATCAATGGGTCATTGATGAAATAAAAGAGGAAATTAAAAGGTTCATGGAAGTTAATGAAAATGAAAACATGACCTACCAAAACCTATGGAACACAGCAAAGGCCGTCCTAAGAGGAAAGTTTATAGCCATCAGTGTATATATTAAAAGGACAGAAAGATCTCAAATAAACAACCTAATGCTATATATCAAACTTCTAGAAAAACAAGAACAAGCAAATCCCAAAACAAACAGAAGGAGAGCAATAATAAAAATAAGGGCCAAAGTTACTGAACTGGAGAACAAAAAAACATACAAAGAATTAATGAAACAAAAAGCAGTTTCTTTGAAAAAACAAACAAGATTGACCTACCCCTGACAAGTCTAACTAAAATGAAGAAGAAAAAAACCCAAATAAGTAAAATGAGATATGCAAAAGAAGAGAAAACAACAAACACCAAAGAAATCCAGGAAATCTTCAGAGACTACTTTGAGAACCTATATTCAAATAAATTTGAAAATCTTGTAGAAATGGAAAAATTTCCAGATACTTATGACCATCCCAAACTGAGACAAGAGGAAACTAACACCTGAACAGATCTATAACATGAAATGAAATAGAAGTGGCAACAAAGAGTCTCCCCAAAAAGAAAATTCCAGGACCTGACAGATTCTCTGCTAAATTCTACAGACCTTTAAAGAAGAACTAATATCAACCCTCCTTAAGGTTTTCCATGAAATAAAAAGGGAAGGAATACTGTGTAATTCATTCTATGAAGACAGTATTACACTCCACCCCAAACCAGACAAAGACACCTCCAAAAAAGGAGAACTATAGGCCAATCTCCTTAATGAACATCAATGCAAATATCCTCAATAAAATAATGGCAAACCGAATCCAACAATATATCAGAAAGATCTTTCACCCTTACCTTGTCTGCTTCATCACAGGAATGCAGGGGTGGTTCAACATACATAAATATATAAATATAATGTAGCACATTAATACAAGCAAAGACAAAAACCACTTGATCATCTCAACAGATCTGAAAAAGCCTCTGATAAGATTCAGTACCACTTTATGATAAAAGCTCTTAAAAAACTAGGAATAGAGGGAATGTAACTCAACATTATAAAAGCTATATATGACAAAGCTATAGCCAACATTATAGTTAATGGAGAAAAACTGAAACCATTTCCTCTAAAATCAGGAATGAAACAAGGGTGCCCAGTCTCCCCACTCCTATTCAACATAGTCCTGGAATTGTTAGCCACAGCAATAACACAAGAAGAAGAAATAAAATGAATACAAATAGGTAAAGAAACTTTCAAAGTATCCCTATTTGCAGACGACATGATCCTATACCTCAAAGATCCAAAAAACTCTACGCAAAAACTTCTAGACACTATAAACAGCTATAGCAAGGTGGCAGGATACAAAATCAACTTCCAAAAATCATTAGCTTTTCCATACACCAACAATCAACAAATTGAGAAAGAATATATGAAAACAATTCCAGTTACAATAGCCTAAAAAAAATCAAAAGCGTAGGAATAATCTTAACAAAGGACATAAATGACCTCTACAATGAGAACTACAAAACTCTGAAGAAAGAGACGGCAGAATGTGGAAAGATCTTCTGTGCTCATGGATTGGTAGAAACAACATAGTAAAAATGCCAATACTACCAAAAGCAAGCTACATATTCAATTCAATGCCCATCAAAATCCTAATGACACTCATCACAGACATTGAAAAATCTACCTTAAAGTTTATTTGGTAATACAAGAGACTGTGAATAGGCAAGGCAATGCTCAGAAAAAAGCAATTCAGGAAGTAGCAGAATAAGTGACTTCAAACTATATTACAAAGCCATAACAATAAAAACAGCATGGTACTGACACAAAAAGAGGTATGTAGACTGGTGGAACAGAATAGAGGACCAAGTAATGAATTCACATAGCTATGCCCACCTTATTTTTGACAAAGGCTTCAAAAACAAATGATGGAGAATAGACAGCCTCTTCAACAAATGTTGCTGGGAAAAGTGGTTATCTGCCTGCAAAAAACTGAAGTTAGTTCTCTGTTTATCACCCTGCATTAGTATCAACTCAAAATGGATCAAGGACCTTAATATCAGACCCAAAACCCCAAAGTTAGTACAGAAAAGAGCAGGCAACACCCTGGAAGCAATAGGTATAGACAAGGACTTCCTCAACAGAACTCCAGCATCCTAGCAACTAAGAGAAATGATGGAAAAAATGTAAGCAGTTTAAATTATATCACTTTTTATAAGTGATTGAATTAATACTCTACATTACCAAACTACAATCCTTCATTTAAAATGAAAAACATTGTGTCTTGAGATATGAAGACTTTAATCAATTGTCATGAAAATGATGATTACCACTGTGAAATTATTTATCAATTTTCATCTTGTAAGGCATAATCCTACATTACTATTTGATCAGAATGGTCTTCCGCATAACTAATTTACATAAATTACTAGTGCAATTTTAGTGACATTTTGAAAGTCTTTTTACAAGGAAGAACCCAATTGTGAAATTATAATGCAATTGTAGCATAAAGTGTAAGAAATATAAGATTAGATGCTGTAAGATTTCAAATATTTTAATTTTACCAGGCTTTTCTCAAAACAGTATCCTAAAGCATTTTCTCTGAAGAATGACTGTTTTTATTACATAAAAATAATAAAATTAGCAGATATATTTGAATGTGAGGTACTCTCTTGAAATGCCAGTTTCTTAAGGATTTGATTGAAGAAACCCAGATAGCAGCAGGAGATGTCTACACACAATAATGTTTAAGATGTTCTGGATTAGAACTTTGTTGTCCTTTTTACAAATGTAATTATAAATAAACTATATAAAACAGTCATTCACATGGCTTCATCTTTTTAGCTCCAATGCTCTGTTGGGTGATTTCATTTAAAAAAAATGTCATTTTTAGGAAGCTGTCATTCTATAACTCCCTTCCTGGAACCATGGAATTCCTCTTCTCTCTCTTAATTTGGAAAACTCATTATCCATTTTCAGTTAAGATTTTGGTAATGTGTCTGAAAGAGACCATACTAGAAGCTGTGGTTAAGAATAATGGAAATTTTGCAACCAATTATATGCTACATCATCATGATAAATACTACTGTGAACTAGTTTCAGTAACTAACCAACACTGATGATACTGTTCTAAGAGGAATCATATTTAAAAATCTACACTCTAAAATGTTAACCTTACACATTTTAGAAAATAATAAAAATACAAGGAGGGAAATATTCAAAAAATGCTATCAAATATTTGGAAATTTCTATCATATGGGATACAAGACCAACAGGTATTTATCTGTTTTAACTACACTGAATTCAGGGGCAGAGAAAAACAATTGAGCCTAAATGTTTAAAGCAGTTTTTAATTTCTGACTAGTCTCCATTTTTTTAAAAGTAAAGGAAGAGTGAATACATCAGATTTATGGGTTTGAATATTAGTTAAAATCTTAATGGGGAAATTTTTTGAATATTGAGACAAATTATATT
Source organism: Castor canadensis (assembly GCF_047511655.1). NCBI lineage: Eukaryota > Metazoa > Chordata > Mammalia > Rodentia > Castoridae > Castor > Castor canadensis. The sequence continues at coordinate 113,973,533 of NC_133387.1, forward strand.
TTTATTGCTGAAACATCTCATTAACCAAGAATATCATTAATAAATAGGATCATTGAAATATACCTACAGGTAGTTGTGAGTGGGAATTCTTCAATATATATACCACTAATGAATACAGGAATATAATATTTTACTCATTAAGAAATGTATTCTACATTGAAAGACACTATTTAAAGAAATTTACAAAACATGAAATTATTTAAAAATGTTCACCAAATTTCTTCTGTCATCCATGAACCATGGTACAATTACTTCACTAAAACAACTCAAGTTTTGAAGATATATTAACTGAGAAAGAAATATATTGGGATTCTTGGCCAGAACTTGCCACTGTTATTTGTACATCACCAACTCCTCATCAACCAAGAATTCACCATTTTCCATAGAGTACATTAAAGTTCATATTGCCTAAATGTTATTAAAAAGATTTAACAGACTTTATGATGGTTATCATGTACTTTCATTCCTGGTCCATAATTTTGAGCCCTTGTGGCACTTTCTTCTGGAAATATCTGATAAATTAAGCTGAAATGAGGACTGAGATGTCACAGGCTTTCTTATATTCGAGAAATATGAAATTCCCAATGTGTTGTGAGCAGTATCTTAAACAAAACAAACACCAGCATTAATTAATAGGAATGAGTTATATAGTTTTCTGGAATTGCCCTGGTATTTTTCAAGTAAATATTAAACCTTACAAATTAAGAACATTTCTAAGCATTTCTTTAGCCAATAGACTATAATTATTTTTTAATATTGCTGTATTATGTGAAGCATATTGTTGTAGGTTTTGCACAAACTACTGCTCTTAAGTTACAGACATCTGAAACTTACTTCAAAGAAGACCTGGAGATTGAACCCAACGCCTTGAATGTGCTATGCAATTGCTCTACCTCTTGAGTCACACCCCTATGCCTGTTTTTGCATTTTGTGTTTGAGAAGTTTTAAAAAATGAGAAAAAGAATAAATACATTTTGGTGTACCAATATGATAAAGCAGATGCTCCGTTTATAGATGCATGGGGGTTTCCTCCTTAATAGTGTGGATTCTGGAGTGAGATTCTATCTCTTCATTTCTAACTCAACTGACTTCTTGATCTGTGTTCCTCAGCAAACTATTTGAGTTATATTTTTTCACTTTCTTGTTGCATAAAGTGAAGTATCATAATAAATCCTTTTGCATCATATGACAATTCAAATTTAATATGTACAAATAACTGAGAACAATGCCTGATAACATTCCTATATGTTATTTGACATTATTATTACACTTATCATATCATCATCTCAAATGTATATTCATGAAAACAAAATCACAGGATATATTGTCACCTATTGTAAAACCTAATTACAGAGACAATAACGTAAGACAAGCCTTTTTTCTGGACGCTCTTGACGACATAAAGGAAATAGTTGAGTATAACTCAGTTAAATATTTAATGAAGAGATAGATAAGGATAGCAGGAATAGGAAATAACAGGGAAGGTATTCCTAACACATTCATTGAGGAAAAGCAACCAAGCATGTTTGCTGGTATCCCATAGGTACTGGTAGGTCGTGTTTTCATTTTCATTAACTTCCAGGAACTTTTTAATTTCCTCTTTTATTTCATCAATGACACATTGATCATTGAGCAATGTGTTGTTCAGCTTCCAATTGTATGTGTGTTTTTACTGTTATTTTTGTTGTTTAGTGCTACTTTTAATGCATTATAATCAGATAAATGCATGGGATTATTTCTATTTTCTTATATTTTCTGAGGCTTGCTTTGTACCCTAAGATATGATCAATATGGAGAAGGTTCCATGGGCTACTGAGAAGAATGGATAGTGTGCAGAAGTTGGATGAAATATTCAGCAGACATCAGCTAGGGCATTTGATCTATGGTGTGATTTAGTTCTAGAATTTCTTTATGTTTTGTTTGGATGACCTCTCTATTGGTGATAGAGAGGTATTAAAGTCTCCCACTACCACTCTCTTGGAGTCTATATATGTTTTTAGGTTCTTCAGAGTATCTTTGATGAAACTGGGTGCATATAGGTTGATAATTGTTATTTCTTTTTGGTGTATTTCCCCCATATTAGTATAGAGTGTCCTTTTAATCTTGTTTGATCAATGTAAATTTGAATTCTACTTTGTCCAAGATAAGTATTGCTACTCCTGCCTGTTTTTTGGGTCATTGGCTTGGTAAATCTTCTTCCAGCCTGTCACCCTGAGCCAATGCTTGTTTCTTTCAATGAGATGGATCTCCTGTAAGCAACAGATTGTTGGATCTTCTTTTTTAATCCAGCTTGCCAAATCGTGTCTTTTGATGGGGAAGTTAATTCCATTAACATCCACTGTTAGTATTTATAGGTATGTGGTGATTCCTGTCATTTAGTTGTTTTTGTTGTTTAAGGGTTTGATTGTGTGCAGCTGAATCAATGTTACTCTCTACTTTCTTGTTTTTTCGTCTCCTGTGGTTTTACACTGCCTGTCCATTCACGGTTTTGATTGCTTTCATTTTCTGTGTACAGGATTCATTGAAAAATCTTTTGTAGTGATGGCTTGGTGTTCATATAGTGTTTTAGTTTCTGTTTATCATGGCAGCCTTTTTTTTTGCTCTATCTATTTTGAATGATAGTTTTGTTGGGTAGAGTATCCTAGGGTTGAAGTTATGTTCATTCAGTGCCTGGAAGACCTCACTCCATGCTGTTCTTGCATTTAAGGCTTCCCTTGAGAAATCTGCTTTGATTTTGATGGATTTTCCTTTATATGTTGCTTGTTTTTTCTCTGTTACAGCATTCAATATTTTTTCTCTATTCTCTGTGCTTGTTGTTTTAATGATAATATGTCATGGAGTAGTTGTATTTTTGTCAAGTCTGTTTGGTGTCCTGGAGGCTTCCTGTACCTGAATGGGCATTCAGATTTGGGAAATTTTCTGAGGTTTTCAAAGACAGAAAGAAGTAGCTTAAAATATTCTGTATGCCTGGCCAAATAGTTCCATGAGACCCTTTCTCAAAAACCCTTTCACATAAATAGGGCTGATAGAGTGGCTCAAGGTAAAGACCATGAGTAAAGTCCCAGTTCTGCAAAACAAGCAAAAAATATGCTGCACATTTTATTTCTGTTTTTTTAATCCATGGGTGTTTTTGTTACTCTTTTCTTGTGTTTCTGATTTTGTTTGTTTTATATGATTTGTTTGTGTTTGATTGTGATAAGGATTTAACCCACAGCCTAGGTGCAAATTAGGCCACCTTCTCCCACCAATTTTCACCTCAGCTTGGGCAAACTTTTAAGATGTAGCCCTGTTCTGACCCAGGCCTCCCAGGGCCTCCTCTCCCAGGGCTCAGTGCTCCTAGGAGAAAGACTGGCATGTGGAAATTTCACAATCAGAGCTTGCCTTAAGCTCAGTATTTCCACCTTAAGAGCCACCATTTTCCACATGCTGTGTCCTCATGCTCCTTGGCATCCACAACCACTTACTCAAGGACTGGAAAAGGGAAATGAATGGTTCCATTTTCTCCATTATCCTCCATCCTTGTCAGACAAGGTACATGGAAATGACAATGTGGGGAGGCAGGTCATGTGGAATTTCCTTTGTCTTGGTTTACACACAGAAACCTTAGAAAAAATTTGTGGCATGAACTTTCTGGCTTCTTGTCAGTCCTCCCAGGTGACCCGAATCTCATAGGGGACTGGGTGGAAATGGATGGGTTATTGATGAACTTGTGTCCAGGTTGGTGCTATTGAGATGCTCACCATACCACCTGCTGTCCCACAGTGGTGGCTTTTTGAGCATCTGGTACTGGTGAAAGTGGGATGAACATGTCTCTTCCACCATTGTCAAAACAGTGAGTTCTCAGGCTCTGAGTTGAGAGTATGCTGGTGAGAATAGGTTTCCCAACCTTGGTCTGAAAGGATGTCTCTTCCTGGATGCTTCCCAGAATTCTATTCCCAGCAGATCCATCAGAATGAGCACCAAGGCCCCACTCACACTCCAGGAGCTGTCAATGTATATCCTGCTAAAGAAACAGATCTTAGCTATTTCTGCTGCATACAACCTGCCACTGTGGCTTTTCCTTCAGCTCTTCAAGGTGGACTTTGCCTGCAAAAGCACTGAGATCCTCAAGGCCATGGTACATGCCTGGCCTTTCCCCCACCTTCCTCTGGGGGCCCTGATGAAGACCTGAGACTTGGGGAACTTACAGATTGCCCTGGATGGGATTGTTTTGCTGCTTACACAACAGGTTTGCCCCAGGTGAGGGAAACACAGGTGGCATAGAAATGAGGTCCCTGAAATCAAGGGAAGAGTCAGCTGGAGTCATGGAGAGCAGGAGGCAAAGAGTGGACCACAGGCTTCTGATTGTTCAAGCCAGGGGCCTGAGATATCTGTGAAAGGGCTTCCTGATATGGAGGACTACTTAAGCAGAAGCATCTTCCACCTGCACACAAACACAGATGCTAGGAAGTGGGGACTAAGCTGGTTCAATGGACAGGAGGTGGATGAAAGGAAGACAGAAAATCTGAGGACTAGCAGATTGTCAGAATGAAGAATAAAAGCCCAGGCTGGAAGTGGGTTTTTGCCTGTTTTCTGAATGGGTCCTTGTCCTGTTTCTCCCTCAGGAGGTGCAAACTGCAGGTTTTGGATTTGTGGAACAAGCAGCAGGACATTTGCTCCCTGGGCTAAATGCCTGCTCCACAGAGGACCTGACTGAGCAGAGAGAAACAAATCATGATGAAGGGATGGCAGTGAAGCAGCCCATTAGGCTATTTGTAGACATCTGCATCCATGATGTATTCTAGCCAGATAAATTTCAAGTCAACCTCCTGCAGTGGGATCAGAAAAGAAAAGATTTCCTCCAGCTGTGTTGTATAAAGCTGTATACTGGGAGAGGCTCCATCTATAAAATGCAGAAGGTTCTGTATGTTGTGCAGCTGGAACACATCCACGAGCTGCAGGTGGATCATTTCTGGCACCAGGAGACCATGAGGAGATTTGTTTGTTACCTAGGCAGGATGAGTAATCTTTGAGTTCACCATGATGAGTATCTGATTCTATACCTCCTGCCCCCAAACCAAGTGGTTTTCCTTCATTTGCAAAAGCTGACAAACCTCTGAGAGTTGTATCTGCAGGATGTCTTATTCCTATATGGAAAACTGCACAAGATACTCAGGAGAGTGTGGATGGAAAGCTATTTATGCTCCCAGACCAAAGCCATTCTCTGTTACAGTAGATTGAAAGGGCATTTCTTGGGTGCCAAGGGCTGACCATGGGAAAGTGAGAGAGACTCCAGAAAGGAAATGCATCGACTGCTCCAGTGTTCCATCTTGAATCTTGACCTACACAACTACCCTTAAGGTGCATCTGGCTAAACTGGGGTTGGTGGTCTGTGCAGAGTCCCCATAAGACCAAGACAGATGTGGGGGTCAGACCAAAGATGAGAGGGCTGTGAATTCTGCTTAGCATGTATGCCTAAGCTCAGGTGGTAGAACTAGGAAGAAGAGGACACTGGAGGAGGGAGGCACCCTACACCTGCACAACTCCACATGGAGCTCTGAGCTCACTGTTGTAAAAGGGTACCAGGCTTCTCTGGAATTTGGTTTGGAGCCCAGATAGGATATGGGGTAGTGGGTGTGTGTTGTTTCTCTGGGGTTGAGAGTAAGAATCAGGTGTGAGTAGTTGCAAACAGTGAAACATACTTTGAAGATGACACAGCAGGTGAGTCAGCCTCAGGTGAAAACCCTAGTGAGAAGTAAAGGGTGCTGTAGTGAGGGTCACTGAGCCAGTTGCACTGTGACCATGAAAATCTCAGCTAGAATAGGGTGACTGAATGAACAGAAGCTTCAGTACACAGCCTCCAGCAGTCTGACCTTCATCACTTGGTCAGAATAACCTTTGCTCACAAGTTCTCCTCTCTGGAGGTCATTTTGAAGTGGCTGCATCATCATCACTACTATTCACTACAATTAACTATTCTCTCTTCTAAGGAATCAGACACCCTTAGAGATCCTCTCTTTTAAGTCAAGCCCACTAAAGCTGTCAGACTTGACGCATCTGTCCCAGTGTCCCAGCACCAGCCATCTCAAGTACCTGCACCTACAGGACTGCTCCTTGAAGGACTTGAGTCCAGAGCCCCTCTGAGCACTTCTAGAGAGAGTGGCCAGCGTTCTGAAGAACCTGCTCTTAGAAGAGTGTGAGGTCACTGACTCCCAGCTCCATGTGATCCTTCCTGCCCTCAGCTGCTGCTGTCAGCTCACCATGTTCAATTTCTTTGGGAAAAGCACCTCCATGGCTGCCTGGAGAACCTGCTGTGGCACACTGCCAGGCTGAGCCAGTTAAGTCAATCACTGTATCCTGCCCCTTTGGAGAGCTTTGACCCCGAATGAGGTCATATGGACCGTGAGAAATTTGCCTACATTCGAGTGAAGTTGGGGCAGGTATTAAGGGACATAAGAGCTCTCCATAAGTTCCAGATTGGAATCTTTGTCTGTGTTCATTGTAAAAGGTGCCAGTTTTCTGGCCTGGAGCCCAATGGCACCTGGGTAGAGACAGAGGAGTGTCACCATTCCTCTGTTTTCACTTGTTCTCTTTGTCAGTGAACTCATTGAATAGACTGAGGAAAGGGGGAAGGGATAAATTTTGCTTCAATTAAACTTACTTATAAATTTATTATAAAGATCAAACTCAGTGCCTATTGACTGGTAGACAGAGGCTCTGCTGCTGAGCCCCACCTTTGCACTCAGGCTTTGTATTTTAAAACCAAAGTGCCATGGCAACTGTCATCCTGCCTTCATCCCAGTCTTCGCAAGACTACTTATCAAGGAAAACAAAATTTTAATTTAGCGATGTGAACAGAACATTAATTTGACTCATTTATCAGAAATAGAATTTTAATTTTACTATTTTTTTAAAAATGTATTTTTATATAAACCTTTTAAATTACATTTTTATGTGAAATCTGTAGATCATCATTTTATTTATGTGTATGTTCTTGTGTCTTTATAAGTGGACTCAAGAAATAAATTAAAAGGGAGTGGAGTGGGAAGGCCCTGTCAGGGATAAAGGGGGAAGAGGTGCAGTGCTTCCTGGGGGAAGCTACAAAACCAGGTCTCAGTCCAGTTCTATCTGAACGCTACTGCAGTAGTGGCTCCAGCTTCTGCTCCATGTCCCCTTTTTGGGATGCTCCAATGTGTCCCACAGCCTCCATTCCCCCAGCAACTCCAGCTCCTGAGCCCTTCTTCGGCAGGCTGGACAACAGGATTTGCTCTAGCTATAAATCCAAACCACCAAAAAGAGAGGAAAAAGGAAGGAGGAGAGGAGCCCTTCCCTAAATCCACCCAAGTGCAATTGGGCAAACTTCCTGGTAACATGACTGAGGATCACATCATGGAGACACTTCCACCTCTGGGAAAATGAAAATGATTGATGTGTCTGCAGAAAGGATGCTGCCCCATTATGGAAAGGCATGGCCTATGTGTGTTTGAGAATACAAATGAGGAGAATGTGCTGAGGCCCATAACTGGGAACAAGGCCATCACCAGGAAGTCACTGCTCCTGCATACTGTCCAATTTCTAGGCTTCCCCACCAGCAATTCAGCCCTCCCAGTAGAGTGCTGCCATCATGTCCCATATGAAACCAGTCACCCCCACGAATGGGGACAATGTCACAATCTCATAGGCATTGGTCTCAGATCTGTCCTGACCACTGCCACGGGAGCTGGCCCAGATCCAGCTGCTCCTGATAAGTAGGGCCAAGGAAGCTCACCTGATTACATTCTTGTTACTCAGCTCAGTGCTCTCATATCTCAGGCCAGAGGAAGATTATGAGCAGAGCCCTCATTCAAGCAGGCTTGGAAGGCATCAGGTGGACAGTCCCGCTGCATGCTGGTTCTCACTACAAAAGTGCCCTAGCTTCAGGCTAGAAAGCTGACCCCATGCTTGTACCTGAAGGGCAGAGACAAGCAAACCCTCAGGTGACCATGGGCCTAGCCTTGTCTGATACCACCTGAAGCTAGTTTGTCACCTGACAAAGCCCATGGAAGATAACCAAGCTGTTGACCCATTAGGGCTGGCCTTCTAACCCCTGTTTGAGTTCTCTTCCAATCTTTAAGGTCAAGCTCCATGGAAGCCAGCTCCTGATATTAGTGGCCACAGTTGATTTTCTTTCTATAACCTCACCCACCCAACCCATGTCCCCTTACCTCTAAAATAGGGGAGGGAGGTGAGTCCAGCTCTGTAGGGGCATCAGCACCTCACCTACAACATCCAACATGCCATTCATTGGAGTCTTGCATATTACCTTGACAACAGTTACATGGCTTTTATGTACAATGAGTACTATAAAATTTGTTTTAAAATTTGTATATTTATAGAATTTTAAATATGTTGTGTTTGAAGTTTATTATAGAGAACAAAAGAATTGTATTGAATAAGCATAAAATAGAATTCAAAAAACCCACATCTATAAAGGTATATTTTACTACTAGTTTTAACTTTCTGTGGCAGTGGTCATGTTTGTTCTTTGAGATAGTGCAAAATGAACTCATCTCTACATTCATCTCATGACACATGGGTGTTTTGTTTACAGGCAGCACTGGGATTTGAACTCCAGGCCTTGTGCTTGGTAGGCAGGCACTCTACCACTTGATCTATGTTCCCAGCCCCCTAGATTTGTTTTTCATAAAGAAATGGTAGTTTCTCTCTCTCTCTCTCTCTCTCTCTCTCTCTCTCTCTCTCTCTCTCTCTGAGGAAGGATCTCCTATGAGCCCTGTGGGATGAACTGAAACTTTCAATCCTCTCCCCTCTATGTCCCTTCTATTGGGATTAGAGGTTTGTGCCACCATGCCCTGTGTCTATAGTGGGTTTTTTTTTTTTCTTTTTGCAGTTCTCAGGACTTATACCTTGAGCCACATCCACCAGCCCATTTTTGTGATGGGTTTTTTCAAGATAGGGCCTCCCAAACAACTTTCCTGGGAAGGCTTTGAGCTGTGATTCTCCTGATCTCTGTCTCCTGAGCAGCTAAGATTTAAGGCATAAGCCACTGTTTCATCCCCACAAGAAAAACATACCCTAGTGTAGAATGTAAAATAATCGGTCACTTGCTGGTCTCACTATATCTTCCAATAGGATTAAAGTGTGGGAGCACTCCATTTTCAGATAATTATATCATTCATCTTAGTACAACTTTAATTATTTAATGCTCATTTAAGATCTCTGTATACTTGTTGTGCCTCATTTTCTGTGATTCCAAACACAGCATTTAGGCCTGGCTTAGCAAGACACTCCTGAAGTCTCAGCACTTAGGAGGCAGAGACAGGAGGATAGAGTTCAAGGACAGTTTGAGGTACATAGGAAGCCTTGTCTAAAAGAACAAGGCACACACCAATAGTTACGAAGTGCTTTTTAATATGAATTATCTTTATTTTTCTACTTTTATGTTTTGGAAGTAGTAGGGTTTGAACTCAGCTCTGTCATACTTATAGGCAAGCACTCTAAAACATGAGTCATTCAGCCTATTCTGATTTTTTTACATAGGTTCTCTGCTGGGTTGCAGAGAGAGTGAGCAAATAAATTTATGCCCCTCACCTTTCCCATCATCCACTGCAGGAAGGAATCTACAGCTTAAAAGTGCAATGAGCTCACCTGACTTTGTTTGGTGGGTTTTCTCCTGCTGTGCTTTTTAGAAATGGGGCAGCTCCCTGCAGAGTACTCCTGAGCTGTGGTCAGGGTTGAGAGCCTGTGGGGAGGGCCAGTATCCTGGCACACAGACATAACTTCTGAATATTTTAAATTAATTTTTCATTTTTCACATACATTATATATTGATTCACATAAAGTTAGGTTCTCTACTGCTGGATACTTTTATTCACTTATTATTTATTTATTTATTCATTTATCTACTTGAGAGAGAGTTTGATGCCCAAACTAACCTCCAAGGTTTTCGCTAAACAGAAATCTCCCTTCAACCTTCCAAATAGTGTGCATCACTGCACCCTGTCAAGCTATTTTCAGTGTCTTTTACATTAATGTCTTTTACCTTTGGTGGGTGGGTGAGTGATGTATAAAAGAATGTTTCAAAGGGCTAAAATAAATACTCCTTAAATACAAAAGTCTAATATCTTCTGAGGACAGTAATGGGAGAATGAAGAGTGTGTTTCTCACTTCTTGAATCAGATGCACATGGACCATACATACTGCCCTTTGGGAAGGGGTGATCAAATACATTCTGTTTCCCTCTCCCCATTCATTTCTCATCAGGTAACAGAGAAGGATCAGTTTGTTTCAGTTACTTTCTTTTAGTTCTTTTTCTGAATCACACTACACATTTTAAACCAATAGAAAATATATAAATAATGAAATAATTTCATAGGTTATCTACAGAAAAGAAATTTTCTGAACTATCTGAAACTGAGAGCTTCCTAGTTGAACATTTATTTTTGAAAATTGCAAAAAAAAATTGTATTTCTAAAGCCCTCACACTTTTTGTAACCAACTTAAATTTACACATTTTGAGTATTTCTTTTAACTGATATTCGGAAAAAGATTCTAGTGATAAACTTTTTCCCTCTGTTCTCAATTCTGATCCAAAATGGGAACCATCAAAAAAAAAAAAAGGCAGCAGTAGACCCTATTATTATTCATAGATCTTATAATCACTTATCTAGGAAATGTGTATTGCAGGTTTTCTCTTTGATAGACTCCATGCTTGATCTGTGAACATAAAGAGTCTCATTTTGTCCTTCCTATTGGCAGGTATGTTCCTAAGCATATTTTACTATGGTTAGCTTAATGAATCTTCACAACAACCCTTTGGCATTGGTAAAAGTTTTAGAAATAGAAGGGTAAAGACAGAGAGCTTTTAATAAATAACTAGGAAATAAGCACAGAAAGGTAAAATAACTTATCAAATGCTATGAGTTTTAGGTGTCTAAACTCAATTTTCAGTGCATTATTCATGGGGCAAAGTGACACTATGGCTAATACTTCCAGTACTGACTGCAAAGATTGCAATAGATTTTTGTTCTCTCCATTGTATCTGACTCACTAGCTATAAACTAACAGATTTCCTAAAAGTTCAGTATTATAAACAATCTTTCCATTTTGCTTATGTAAATATTTTTCTCTAATATAAGATTACAGAAATTATGAGTGTTTCTCATACTTATGGAACCCTTCGGTGTGATGCCTATGTGTGTATGTGTTCATGAATGTAAAGAAGGAAACAATTATATGAGCATACACATGTGTACAAATGTCTTCAACTAAAAATCCTCCCATAATGATCCAAGATTCTATATTTATGATAGTGAGAATCCTTAGTGTGTTTGGTTATCATAAAATCTCTGAAGAATGCCAATGTAATTCCTGTGATAATTTACAGCAGTTTGGGTTTCCCCATTGCCAGTCTTCCACTTTCAATTCCCAATACCCAGACAAAAGTTTATCAATGCAGAAAGGTAGGTTGCTCCCACCTCAGCCCCACTCCCATCAATCTAACCTATTCAGTTTAAAAGAGAAGTAACAATGGGTCCAACATGCCTAAAATAAGGTCATCACCGCTTCCTCCTGTCCTTATGCCTTATGGCTGTTGCTAACTTTGACAAGTGTGGTGGCAGGCTGTGGCATATAGACACTAACAGCAATCTTTGCTGTCAGAAGCATCTGGCTATGAATCCCAGCTTTCTGATTAGCAAAGCTGCTTCTTCTCTTGTGTCTATATTCTCATTTTTTAAATGAGAAGGTTGGAATGTTTCTGTGGTAAATATTTTGGGTCTGTGTTTTAAGTACAAAAAAGACTAACTCATTTTCTGGAATAACCCTCTGTCATTATGAATATCTGTTTATAACTTTGTATTCCTTATGTCAAAGTCCAACTTGCACAAAGAGTTTTTGAGCTAACATTTACTTGATGTATATTTGTCTATATTTTGTCTGAAACCTTATAAAAGATCTTTATATTTAATGATTTTCTTTTATATATAATTTTATTTTGCTACCTAACAGTAACAACAAATTTAGCAGCTTAAACAATGTACACATATTATCTTATGCCTTGTGTGGTTCAGAGGCTGGAGTTGGCTAGTTGGTTTTCTTTGCCTGAGTTTCCATAGACTGCTCTGAAGATTTTGACTTCTTTGTGTCTGAGGGCCCCAAATTACTCATGGTTGTCATCTGAAGGCTCTTATAAAGTCCTTGAGGTCACTGACAAAATTCCTCAAGGCTCAGCAAAGTTGATTACTATTTTGGCTTTTCCAACAGGTTTGCTTAAGACATCAAGCCATCAATAAGGTCTCTAGCAATGGTGGAGTGTCTCAAGTGCAAAAGCACGTGCCTAGCCAGCACTGAGACCCTGAGTTCAAACTCCAATACTACCAAACAATCAAAAAATCCAAAGGAGGTCTCTAGAGTGGTCTGATGAATGATGAGGATTTGCCTAATGAATTGCAATGTCATGAGGGAGTGACATCCATCCATCAACTCTGTAATATATAGCTCCTAACACACTCAGAGATGCAACAGAGAAAATGCAGAATTACACAAAGTCATAAAGGTAAGAAGACCAGAAAATCATGTTGTTCTTTAATGATCATTTTCTTTTAAAATCTGCTTTGATTATCACAAGTGGTAATTAGTTTATTTTGTCCATTTATTTTTAATAATTCCTTTATCTAGAAAATATTTTATTTTTCTAATTTAAATTTGTTTCTAGGCTGTACACTTTTTTCTATTTTTCTTGCTTCATTCAAATTATTTTACTGTTAAATTATTATAATTTTCACATTTTTATTTCAATTGTACATTATCAGTCCTATAGTAGATATTATATATAACAAGCATACTTGACACATGAAAGTCTACAATGAAATAGGACTTTATTATTTCAAAGACAAAATAATGACCTTACCAAAATTTAAATCTCATGTGAAACCTTTGTTCTTCAGGAAGCATTGTCATATATGTTTACATATATTTCATCAAACTAAAGTAGGATGAACATAAAAAGGAAAGTGCAAAAACCTTTTCTTAATTTATTTGGCTTTGTTTATCTTATTTGAAATTCATTCCTATTTTACAGTGATCTCAGCTGGCATTATTTTCTTCTGTATCAAAATAATTACCATTTGTCATAAACTTTTGGATGTGTATGGAGATACATATTTAATATATGCTTTTCTAAAAGTACTGCTCTTTTGATTTGTGCATACATACAAAATTTCATGCAAATCTGAACTTTTTATAAGAATATTGTACTATTTAGACATCTATTACCCATATGAATGCACTTGTTCATTAACATGATCATGAAACTAATTTTTAATTCTAGTTTCTCCCGATGCAGCAAAAAACACTTTTAAATTTTCAATCACTGGTCTTTTCTCTTGAGGGATATTTTCATTTCAATAAACACTATAAAATTGTATGTATAAACAGTCATCACAAAATCATACCAAGTAAGGAATGCCAAGGAAAATGAGTAAAGATGGAACTTACAGGATATGATCCTTAGTTAAATAAATTTGGAAATTTGCTGTGTTGCACAGGAAGCCATCAAAGATAGCCTGACATAATCAAATATTTCAATAAGATGTATTTTCTGTTACAAGGCACTGGCAAATGTGGGATGAATGAAATAGGATAGAATGATATTATCTATCAAAGAATAAGTTGTAGTCATTTTTAAAATTGCATTTCACACTTTCATTACATGTTAGTTTTTCTGGTGAAACCAGGGTTTATATTGACATGAAATTTAAGTGGGTTTAGCACTGTATTTTCAGTATTGTGGCTATGACTCTAACTGATGAGCATAAAGTTTCTGATGTACTTTTTGCAGTTGAAAAAAATATTGGATTTAGTGAGCAATTTTTTATCATATACTAGAATTTACTAAGTTAAACATCAAAATACTACTATGAAAAAATAGTAATCAATTTAATTCATACCCTACTTTTTGTAAATACTAAGAAATACATATGTTGATTCGATTATCAACTCTTTACTAATACTCTATCTACATAATATTATTATTTCCATTTAAAAGATAAGAAATGATGCAGAGACATAGCAAGCAAATTTTGGAAATGCTATAACCAATAAATTTAGTACTGGGTTTCAAATATGATCAGTCTGGCTTTAGAGCCTCTTAATATTAACCTCTGTGATTAAGTGATGTGAGAATCTGTGGAACAATATAAACAAAAATCTCAGCTGCCTTTACAATAATCTCTTGAGATATTTCTTCACAAATTGGCACATTCACTTTAAAAAATATATTTAATGCATTGAACTATATAACTCATTTTAAACAAAATTTTTTTAAACAAAATTTCTGCCTTCATAGACATCAATGTCCATCAAAAGAAATACATGCATAGCTAAATGTAGTGTAATGTGTACTAACACCCAGGTAAACATAAAGTAATGTAGGGGGGGAAGCACATTTGCTGGAAAGTAGGTTATTTTGACAAAAAGTAACACCCTTCTTTTTTCAATATTATCAGAAGTTTTGTGAGAATACAAGAGTTAGAGAACTATAATAGAAGTGGAAAAATTATGGCATAGTGTCATGAATATCCAAAGTATACTTGGGAAGAAAAAAAGCATTATATGTGACTAACACATTAAGAAACTGAGCAAGTTGGGATTGGTGGAAATAAGGATCAAATTTTTTTAGATGTACATAGCATTGTGTAACATGCTACAATTAAAGTATAATTCCTTGGGATTACAAAACAGTATGTTAGAACTGTTTTATTGTAAATTATATAAATATTTTGTAGGTTATAAGTTAATATCATTTCTTCAGTCACCATAGAATAAGAATTACATATTTGACTCAAGATTATGAAAGTTGCAATTTTACTGTAACTGAAGGATGCACTTAATCTCCTGTATAACTGAGGTTAGATATCTTTACAGTAGAAACCCAAAATATTAACTATATGGATTTTAAGAGCTTATCCTTCACCTCAGAGAAATTGCAGAACCTAACCCCTGCTTTAGAGAAAAGTGGAAATCATACTCCATTGCACAAGAGGAAGAAAAAGCACATGTATACAGCACCAGGAAAACTGATGCTCAAAAAATTAAGTAAAACATGATTAGTAATACATATGAATGCACTTATGCAAAATATGTATTACCAATATTTATTAATAAAGTTCTCATAAGTAATCACAATTTTATTTAGTTCCTTAATAGTTATTTTATAGTGTGGTATTGGTATAATTTAGAATTACATAGAGAAAGCATCAATTTAATATTTTAAACCTCCTTTGAACAACTCCAACTGAAGATTCTTGATGTGAGGGTTAGTTATAAAGTCATTTCTAAAAACCAACTTTAGAGAAAAGCTTTTCTCGGCTTCTGCAGAGCTACTTAACCATTTTTTATCTATGACTACTTCTTGAGAGCTCTTTGCAGCAATTTATTTGTTCAGCTAGTATATAGTAGGGTATCAGTAGAGATTATCCCCTAAAAGATGGTACAGAGAAATAAGCAATAATGTGTTTTGCTCCACATGTCTTTCCAGACTATGAAGAAACACTCAGGAATAGCTTCACTAGCTTGTATGTCCTGACACTTCAGGGTGAGGTTCCAAAACAGGTTACACTGGTCAGAGTGCATTTTAGAGACAGCCAGCCATGGATACAGAAGCTGAAAAAAAGCTGATCTTGCCCAAACTTGAAAGAGGCAAAACTAGAAAGTACAATCAAACATTGTATGCACATATGAATAAAAGAAAAAAAAACAGCACAAGTCTGTAGCCAGATTCAGGAGATGAAGCCATAGTCAGTACAATGTGTAAATGCAACATGCTCCTAAAGATATCATTCATTCTGGCCATAACACAGCAGCTATGTTTTATTGTGACCAGATATTTCATTCCAATATTCTTTCTAGTCAAATCAATGACAATCATGTTTTCCATTTTGATTTTTAAATAAATTCATGCTTTGATTCATGAACTTTAGATCATTCTAATAAATGATTATTAAAGATTTTTATATAAAAATAGAAATTTAGTCTTATTATATTTAATAAATTACAATATTACTAATAAGATTATTTCTTGCTGTAGTATATGAAGTTATTTTATCATTCCATATTACTTACTATTTGAGGTTCATATTTTACTGGATATATTTATGTGAATGTCCACTGAGAAAATATAATATTTTTATTATTCTGATTACTAATTTTACTTTCATCATTTTCATTTCCTTAGTGGATTGACTATGAATTTTTCAAATCATAATCTTAGAAACTAGCATTATTCGTCATCATTTCCATTGATCATTTAGAGCTAGCTGCTGCTTCTAAAACAACAAAGATGCATTTTCTGTATAAATCAAACCTGTGTGGAAAAGTTACCTGTTCACTTTTACCTTTCATGTGATTCACTGCATATAGAATGGATAAATCCATAAACGAGGTTCACTGCAATAATACACAACAATCAAAGTTTCAATCCTCTCCTTCCTGCCTATTGCAGCAGCACATCGCCTTCATTTGACTATGAAAAGAAGTCCCTGTCACAGGCCACTTGCACAAACAGTCCTGTTCCTAGTAATAAATGATTCTCTCTCCCTTTCTCTACAGTCTTTACAGGTTTTCTGACCCACAATCACAAAAAAAATACTTAGAAGGATTTGTAAGTTCATGACTAGAGTTCCAGTGAAGAAGGTTTATTTCTGAAATCCTAAGACATGAAAAGCATTCTAATAAAAAAGAAGATGCATTGCCACAGGTTCTCCCCTAAAAGGTGTGAGTAGTTCATATTTCAACATATTTAACACTGAAGGGTTTATAAATAAGTGCTTATCTATTCTTATTGACTCATTCGTTTTTTTCAACATTTAATTACTGAGCACCTATGAAGGCCAATAATATGTGCATCTTTTCAGTATTTGATTTATACAACCAATCTATGTTGAAATGATTTGGCATCCTTCTTAAGCACTCAGTCCAAGGAGATATTTAAGGACTTTGCATGTGTATATACATGCACAAAACACACTGATAATTATAAAGGTTATAGTTTATGCCATCAGCATTCTAACCACATCTCCTAATATTTTCCTGACTTCCCTTCAGGATTTTTTAATTGACATGAGCATGCATTTATCCAAATAGCCAGTACCCCTCTTTTTTGTTGGAGGCTGTAATCAGAAACTGATCGTTTATCATGATCAAACATTCTTTTTTCTGTTTTAAAATCAATCCCTAGCAAACTTTCACTTGTATCCATCCTTACCTCCTCCTGTGATTTTTCTGAAATTCTCAGAAGGAAGACAATACAGATTAAAGTTTTCAATGTTTCTGATAATTGCTCTTTATGGTTATGTTCATTCATCCAGTTTTGCATGGGGAATTCTCACTGCCATCTCCATTCCAGTACCTGCATTAACATTTTAGGATCTGTTACTTCATATCAGTTTTAATGAGGGTTAGTTAAGAAAATTATGAAGACCAATCCTCTTGCATAATAATAAGTGCAGAGATAAGTAATTATAGGGTTCCTTCACTTAGGATTCAAGCTTTTTCTAAGTGTCAATCAGGCAACTTCCATAAATGGATCTTTATGGAAGGTAAAGATGGATGGCTGTTCCAAAACTAAAAAGAAATGTAAGCAAAAAACTAAATTAAGGGCATTTGTGATATATTAATCTTAGCAAAAGTGGTTATTGTAAGGGGTTTGAAGTTTTTAAAGAGGTGAATTTTACTCTTTCTTGATCAATGTGTTTATTAAAATCTACTTCCTTAACTCTACTACAATAAAGTATAAACAAATACAATAATTTTTAAAACAAGTGTTTACTGAAAAGCTACAGCTGATAAAATTATAACAAATCACCATACAAGACAGGAATTAGGTTTGCATTTTTAAAACATAAAGATTCATTAAACATGGGTGTGCAGGTGCCTTTGGAGTAACCTGTGTTGCATTCCTTTGGCTATATCCCCAGGAGTGGGATTGCTGGATCATATGGCAGATCTATATTTAGAATACACTTATACATGAAAGCAATGCTAGGAATCTTCTCTGTATAGCTGTCCTTATATCAACTAACAAAAATGCTAGGTCTTTCTTATTACTGCTTATTTCTACTTTTCAATGGAACTGGAGAAAAGTGCAGAACAGGTTCTGCCTGGAAGGGGGAGGGTGTGGGTTGGAGGGAGAAATTACCCAAACAATGTAATGCACATGTGAATAAATGATTAATAAAAAAGATTAATTAAAATTCCAATAAAAAGGCAAGCAGATTTAATGTTTGTGTTGTTTACAGACCCATTCTAAATGATCACAAGATATGCAAGAGTCTGAGTGCTGACAAAGGAACTCTGAATGAAAAAAATAGAAGATGACTTTCACAGTATCATCAATAAACAACTGAAATTTCAAAATCTTTTATTCTCTTTTCATTTAGAAAAATGAGAAAACAAACCTTGGTTTTTAATGTGATCTCCAAAGTATCTTTAAGTACCTGAGAGCTTTTGCTTTTAGGCAGTATTGATTATAGCAAAAGTAAGTTACAATCAATTTAAACATAATATGCTCACCTTTGGCACTTAACTACAATAAATATGAAAAAATGGTATTAAGTTTATAGAAGGCAGAATAAATAACAAGATAAACAGTAAAGCTTTGAGGACCTTAATGAAGAAACAAACCTTGCGTTAATCATAACCTAAATATAATAACATAAAAAAAGAAATTCAGGAAACACATATAACAAAAGAAATTATGTTTCCTGTAAGCTTATCCGTAAAACATCATTGAAAATCATACTATGTCAGTGAAGATACTAGAGATACTACCTTTAAAATGTTTGACATAAAATATAAAGGACAATTCACTCCACTCAGAATGCATATTTAATGCCTCCTATGTACCAAACCATTCTAGAGATTTGAGAAAACAGTTGTAATAAAGCAAAGATCGCCTATCTCATGGAGCTGCATTCTACAGAGAAATGTGAGAACAAGGATGCAGGGATTGCTGCAGCTTTAATACTTCTCACATTCATAATGTTCTGTTATGGTGAATTACTTTTAATTTAACATGTTATAACTTGTTTTAGATTAGTGGCTAGTACATTCCATCTACTCCAAGATCAGCCTCATCTTATGCTATAATTTTTATTTTCTATTGCTTTAAAATGTAAGTTGCTTACAGTACTTTTGGTTTGTATGTATAGTATTTAAAGAGATGTCTCACTTAGAATACACTCTCTCTTTCTAAAAGACAACAACCTTCAATAAACAGGGAGTCTAAGACACTATGGTTGTCTTTTGAAGACCTTTGCAATGGATCAAATTAAATTTCTGGTCAAAATAATAATTTATGTATTGGGTAAGTCACATTCTTTTAGCAGAGGTGAAAATATTTAGAAACTAAATAATTAAACTTTCATATTTTGTAAGGGAAAACAGAAGCCCTAAAACTGACTTGCCCATAGTTGCACAACAGCTGCTGTGAATACAGCATACATCTCTTGATTCCTGTTTCTAAACAGTGAGTTATTTGGGGCCAGCCATTTTTTACACATGTAATTTTGCTAAGAAATTTTTCATGTTTGTCTTTGCCTGACAAACATCTGTCAATATATTACCCCACCAGCCACTTTACCTTACATTAAACTTTGTGGGGTTTTTTTCCTGCAGTGTTCTACACTTAGAACAATTGCCTTATTATGATTTTAGACTTCCACCCATGCTATGACCAAGTACAGTCTTCTTATATTCCTTTGTGGTACCTTAAGATTCATATGTAAACATGAACATATATATGAACTTACTCCAACATGTATAGAGACAGACTATATATATAATGGCTTTTTGGCACTGTTATTTTATGCAAAATAGTTAATGAGTTTGTTCAAAGTACTTTCAAGGTCAATTATCTGTAACTTAAAAATGATATAGTGTTCATTCATTATCACATTTTTAAGTGAGGATTTATGGCTAATTGTTTTATTTAAAAACCAGCACTCTATTGTGTTGCTATAGACTTAGAATCACAATAAAAGAACATATTGGAGAATGAGCAAATCTGTACTGAAGTTGCTTGTTCAACTCATTAGACTTTGTTTTCTCTAAATGCATTTGGTCAAACTTCCACGTAATATGTATTAGTGTTCCTCAAGACAAGTTTCTGTAAAATACTGTGTAAAAACTTTTCTCACACTACACATTTTTATTCCTTTATCCTAAGTCATTCTAAACCTAGTATGCAATCTAAAATTTTGATTTTTTAAGAACATCAGAGATCATGATGCTGGACAATGCTCTGTACATTGAATCAATGCCTGTCATATAGCAAATGCCCACTCTTTAAATATATGCTGAGTTAATGCATATGTAACACTAGATACACATATGAAGAATAAAATAGTCTTCAAAATAATATTGTCACAGATAATTTAATATCCTTTATAAACAAGCATGAAATTTATTCATATAATCTGTTTTTATTATAAAAACATTAAATACTACTTGTCAGGCTCTTTTATAATGATAGTGAAAAATGTCATGAATTATAGAATTAGAAATATATTGAGAAATAGGATTAATTTATATTTTATATTTCTATATCACACTGGAATGAACTGTGTTCTTTCTAAACTCATACTTTGAAGCATCAACTTCCAATGTGATAATATTTGTGAGAGATTTTTTTTCTCTAAGAACCAGAACCCAGTAAATATGCCCTACTTTATTTGCTCCATAAAAAAATAACTTAGTATTAAGAGGGAAAAAAAACAGCCCAAGAGCTGGAAGGAATGTCTGGACATTAAAAATAATATTATGATGGCTGAAATACAAATGGATTCTGAAATACCAGAATGCTTCTGGTTATAGTTAATTAGAAGACATATGGAAAAAAGACAACACTAATAAAATAAATACAAACAAATGTAATTTGTGCAAAATTCACAGTACTGGTAGAAGCAAAGATCCACTGGTTATTTTAAAAAGGACTTCAAGTTTAACTACTTCAAGTATTAAATAAAAATACTAATTAAATACATAAACATATATATGTATACAAACACACGCGTGTGTGTGTGTGTGTGTGTGTGTGTGTAGGAACCCCATCACTCCCTAGTTTGGAATCAACCATTAAACCACTAGGATAAAAAGAAAGAATAAGGTTATTATGTATGTGTGTGTATAAATATCTAAATATAATTATGTGTATGAATGTATGACTATTACTATATCTAATATATTCATGTATTTGTATTTTAAATCTTATGAATCAGTAAACAAAATCAACCCAACCATATTTTACAAGTTTATAAAAGAATAATAATTTAATCAATACATAAGTGAAACAGAACTATGGAATGTGTAGATCAATGAGACAGACACTAATAACAGATATTACAATATTTCCTTTCTCCCTGGGTTTATTACTTTAAAAAATAGATATTATAAATTAAAGTAATAGCACATGCTCATGGTATTGTATTTGAAAAAACGTGTGCATTTTGATTTGGAAAAGTAAACTCTTTTGTAAGAATGTGAAAGAATGGACATATCTAAGTTTTAAAGTAGAATATAAGAAATTAAATGTATATATATATCAAAATGTGCCATAAAGGTAAAAATAGGTCTTTTGTAAATCTCCAAATTACAGAACATAAAAAGTAAGTAAAATCACTGAGTATCAAAGAATTCATATCAAATAAAAGAAAGTTTAATACTTCAATTATAATGAATTGTAGACCTTAGGGTATAGTGTTCAAAATACAGTAGCAATGAGAACAACTCACACCCTGGAAGATAGCACAGTGCTGAAATTCCTACAGCCCATTGCTACCTGTACTGAAGTGTATCCTGGAGAGAAGCCTCACTTCACCTTTGTAAACCTCATTTTTTTCCACTTGCAAACAAGGGATAATAGCAGTATGCTGAAACATATGGTGAAATGGAGAAGTATGGGGAGATCAGAGTGCATTGTATATCACTTAATTCATGTGAGCTTTTATTAGTACCATAATTATCATCCTCTACCTTTTAATCATCCAAGTGATTCAATGAGAAATGCATTATTTTCCCTCTTTTGCAGAAAGGAATATCATAGAAAAAAATAGTAAGAACTGAGATGCTAAACCTGAACTCTTCTTCATGAGATAAGCACATCAAAAACTCTCTAATATTAAACTAATGAAAGTTAAAATAGAATCAGTGATTTTTATATCGGCATCTCTATTAATAATCTGTCTCCAGCCAAGCAGAATATCCCTGTTGGTGTCAACAAGGTTTTAAACATCAGTCAACTAGATCATTAGTACCTGCTGGTTTGGATGATGGCTAAAATGGTAGAGCACTAAGCCTTGAGTTCAATCTTCATTCTTCAAGTGGACAAATAAATAAACAAATAAATCCTTTTAAAAACATAATAAAATACCCTAAAAGGAAAGCCTGTTGGTTGCACCACATACAGAAAACCAAGTCACCCAAAATTGTGCCCTTCTGGGAATGATCTTATGCAATAACTGGCTGAGGCATTGTTGTCTGATTTGGAAAGGGTGTGACTAGTCATGTTATTCCAGAACTTCTTCTGAGGTGGCTGAGACTTTGGGTCTGGACTCCAGGTTGAATTATCTCTTTGCCTTTATCTGCTTCTCTCCTCCTTCCCACAGACAAGTGTGTGGTAAGAGGTGACAGACCAGCTGTGAAAATTATCACTATTCATGAATTCTAAAGGTATATACAGGAAAGCATTATAACAATAAAAACAGTGTGGTAATGGCAAAAAAATAACCCCAAAAAACAGACATGAAGACCAATCACAGCTACTTCCATATGATTTTTGATAAAGGTGCCTAAAACATATGATGGAGAAAATGGAGCCTCATCAAGAAATGTTGCTGGGAAAACTGGATATCTACATTCAGAAAACTGAAACTAGATCATGTCTATAACCCTGTACAAGTATCAACTCAATGTGGATAAAGAACCTTAATATAAGATCTGATACTTTGAAGCTAGTGCAGGAAAGAGCAGGAATTAATAGGCATAGGTGATGAATTTCTCAATAGGACACAAATGGCTCTATATCTAAGAAAAAGGATTGACAAATGGGACTACATGAAATTTAAAAACTTCTATAAAACAAAAAAATGTTCATCAGAATCAAGAGGCTCCACAAAGAATAGAAAAATTCTTAACAGCTTTATATCTGATGGATTAATAACCAGAATATACAGGGAGCTCAACAAACTAAAGACCCAAGGAAGAAATGGGCAAATAAACTAAACAAAGCTTTTTCAAAGGAAGAAGTCCAAATGGTTTTTAGAAAAACACATGAAAAAATGCTCAACATCCCTGGCCAAAAAGAAAATGCAAATCAAAACCACATTTAGATTCCACTTCACACCTGTTGGAATGGCTATCATCAAGAACAGAAATAACAAATGTTGAGGATGTGGGGGAAAAGGGAACTTCATACACTTTTGATGGGAATGTAAATTAGTACAACCACCATGGAAAACAATATGGAGGCTACTCAAAAACCTAAAAATAGAACTGCCATATGATCCAGAAATATCACTCTTAGGGATATACCCAAAGGAATTAAGTCAAGTTAAAATAAAGATACCTGCACACACATGTTTATTGCAGCATTATTCACAGTAGCTAAGCTATGGAAATAGCCAAGGTGCCCCACTACTGAAGAATGGATTAAGAAAACTGTGGTATTTATATACAATGGAATATTATTTAGCCATAAAGAAAAATGAAATTTTGTTATTGGCAGGTAAATAGATGGAACTGAAGAACATCATCTTAAGTGAAGTTAGTGAGGTTCAGAAAGTCAAAGGCTGCATGTTTTCTCTCATATGTGGAATGCTGATCCAATACAAATACAAGCAATATTATGACAAACAGGTCATTCTAAGGGGAGGTCACATACAAGAGAGGAAGAAGAAGTTTAGGTGAATATGGTTGATGTAATTCCTATTCAAAAATGAATGTAGAATTGTTAATCCTGTTGAAATCACTATAAGGTGACTAAGGAAGAAAGGAGAAAAAGAGAGGGGATGAAACAATTTGGGTTATAATACATATATACATGGAAATACACAATGAAACTCCTTGTATAGCTATCATAAACATAAAAGTTATTTATTTTTCAAAAACAGAAAACAAGAAGGCAAAACAAGTCTTACATGGGGGGTCTGGTACCAGTGGCAGGGAGGAGGATACAAGGAAAAGTTGTTGCAGGTAAATATACTGGAAATATCATGTACACATGCATGTAAATGGAAAAATGAGACCTGTTGAAACTATTCCAGGAATGGGAAGAGGGAATAAAGGAGAATGATATAGAAGGTAAATTAAACTTTGATACATTATAGGAATTTCTGTAAATGTCACAAATGTACAGTTACATTTCTACAGTAAAGATATACAGATGGATAATAAGCACACTAAAAGTTCCACTCATTACTCATTAGTGACATGTACATTAAATCAGCAGACATCTCCTCCTATCCACTACAGTGGCTACATTTAAAGAAAAAGAAAAGGAAGAGAAAAGGGAAATAATGTTGGTGAGGATATGAAAAAAAATTGGGAGTCCTTCTGTCCTGTTGATGGGAACTTAAAATGGCATAGGTGCTATGGAAAAGAGATTCAAATTTCAGAGGCTGTTCTATGCTCTGTTAAAGAACATCCCGCCTCTAGTCCCAGGTGTTCTGAGGGTCATTTCAGCATATCACACAGTTTAATGGTGAAATGAAGAATTAGTCTGTGTAAGAAGACATAGTTTCTTCAGCAACCTGACCAGGATGACTGGCTTTTCCTACTTCTGCATAAAATAAACAGAGAAATCTCCAAGTTTTTTTTTTATTTCAACATGTGAAAATCTTTACCTCTTTTCAGAACAGGAAATGAAAAAAAAACAAAACCACAATGTCTATGCAATAATAGAAAGAGCATTTAATATAAATATACATATCTAACATTCTATTAACCAAAAATAAATATCAGCACATTCAAACAAGTGTATAATTTTCCTTTTCATACCAGTACTCAGTCTCCTTCCCCCTCCCTCCAAGTCCTGATTCCCACAGCTCAGGATGCACTGGGGATGTCAATTTGTGTAACATGAATGAAAGATACCTTTCAGGCCTCAGCAACTCTATTGTAGAAAAGGCCTGAGCCCCCAGCCATCCAGACCCTTGGGCAAGACCCTTACAATATGCCTTTGGAAAATCGGAGTCCTTTGCACTTACTCCAAGGCAGGGTCCATCTGGCACCACGCTTTCCCACTGCCCACCTGTTGAGTTTTCTTTTCTTCAGGACAAACTGATAGTTAGCAGATGAATTCATGCCAAAATATACATTAGAATTATCAGAAATCTTCATCTCTGGTGTATGAGAGAGTTTTGTTCAGGGACACTCATGTGGAATGTGCCACCCCTACCACTTGGAGCTTTCTCCAGTACCCATCTGATCCACAGCACTGAGATTCCTCAGTCAAGCTCCAGAGCCACCTATATCTCATACCTGTGACTCCTGGCTTCAGAAAGATATGCTAAGGTTTCATAATACCTAACGACTCTTTCTCAGACAGACACGTGGCTTCTACCATGCTGCATATCTCAGCCGGCAGCTAACAAAGGGTCTTTCTATCCTCCTATATGGTTGATTTTCTGGGAAGGGCCTCCAACCACAGCAAGCTTTCAAGAATCTAAGACATCTTCCCTGAATGCTGCCTTACTTAGGACAAGACACGAAAAGTGCAATACTTGATCAGGCCTCCTCATCTGGGCTCCAAAGAAGCCTCTACACAGTTACTGGGCTCAAGGTCTGGTGTGAATCAATGGTAGGTAGGACTCCTATCTAGGTCTTTAGCTTTCCCTAAGCCTCAGTCTTCTTTTTCCTAATACGGGGGACAATCCCATCTGCCCACCTATCCAAAACCATGCAAGCCACTACAAGAAGATTTATGATAAAACTAGGGACAGTTCAGTGCTGAAAGTCTGGGTAATGGCAGGACATGGAAGTTCAGTTCAATGGAAAGAAAGCAGAGCTATGACAATGTGTACAGCAGACTTTGTAGGTCACATACATCCCAGGTTCTTTCTATCACTAGGAGGAATCTGATGTATACTCTGGCCTACTTTTCCTGACAGGGACACAGTCACAGGTGACTTGGAACTGCCCAAGTTCTCTGAGTCAGAACTGCTAACAGTTCTACGGTTCTTCTGCTTTCTAGATCACTAACTCAGAAGCCAACAGTGTGTACATTCTATGTTACATACATGGATTTTAACATTTGACACTTCCATTCATAAGCATGTTTTTTCTTATTAGCCAGAAAGTGTCTGTTCTAGTGGGCAGTGAAGTCCCTTACCATGATGTTCTCTTTGCACTAACTGTTCACATCAATGTGCATGGATGTGGATTTATTCAGCTGCTCAGGTAGTCAAGAGACTCTGATATGACAAAAGCTGCTCCTAGAAAGTTCACTGTGTGCACAATGCCCATGCTAACCCTGCTGCACTGACTTCCTCAGCTCAGGGTTTTGGACCTTGTGATGGGAATGGTGCTATCCTTGACCCTCTGCCATTTCCCCAGATGTGTGATTCTTCAACTTACTGCAATCTTTTGAGATTATTTGTACCAGCTCATAGTCCTCTGGATCATCAATGTCTAAATTGTTTTTCTCCATGGCCTTGAGGATGATGACTGGAGCTTTATCCTGATTGGTCACCTGGACCAGTGAAGGGGGCGACTCATCAGGACAAGGATGCTACAGTGGCATACCAAGGTAATGTCCAGGAGAGACACTCCATAGTCACCACAGCTCTAAATACAGGGCTCAAATCAAAGCAAATTCTAACTGGCCACCTCCACAGCCACCAGTCTGTTGTGGCTCCTCATTTCCAAGACCGGATTGGCAAGGAAGTCATAGACACCACCCTCCCACCATGGAGATTCCAAATGTTACAGCTAACTTATGCTCAAACAACATGGGTTCCATCTTGCCCCAAGAGAAAGTCAAGTTCCAGAATGTGACACCTGGTCATCTACTGTTCCCCACATCATCTCTTCTCAGCACAGTTCCTTCAACTCATGTCTCCTCACTGTCCCAAATTTGCAGGCCCACTCTGCCTGGGGTTTCAGTACTTTGCTTCCTCAATCTTCTAATCATAATCCTTGAGTGCTGACCACTGCCTTCTATGCCCTTGTGTGTACTTCCTGACCCCACTTACCAGGATGCTCTAAAAATGTTGCCATTTTTGACCTCCAGGCTCACATGGATGATACAGTAGTCGCCCACCTGCTTGTTGTAAAGGGCTTTCTACAGCAGGTGTTGCAAACCCCAGAGATAGGGAACTTATTGCTACTGGTGGTGGCTGCAGTCTTGCTGGATGCTGGCACTGAGGAGGGTTTGCTCGAAGTGGAGCTAATGCTGGAAGACTCAGAGGATGACCAAGAGTCTGACCTGCAGAGCTGTGAGAGACAGCAATATCAGATGTCCAGACCCTGCAGGGTGCTCCAGCCTGGAAGCCAGGTCTAAGTATTCTAGAAGCTGTCTTCAGGAGCTGGGGCTTCTGCTCCCCTTGTGTGGACATTGAATGGACAAAGCTGGCACCTTGGAGAGGAGTCAAAGGATGGGAGATCACCTTTTCCTGGCCACCAGGAGACTTCAGGATACAGCTCACGTTGATCCTCTGTATGTCCAAGCTGGAGGACCCAGTTGAGTTTGTGCAGAATTGGTCACACCAAGTGCTGAAATTTTTGTTGCACTTGAGCTGGTCCCAGGGCTTGGTACTGGACTCTTTGTTGGGGGCCTGGCAGCTAGACAAAGGGGCTCGGTTAAGTGAAGGCCCTCCAAAAAGACATATTCTACCCTCAGCATCCCCTCAGCAGTCTATGTTCACGGAGCAGTGCTAGTAGCTCTGTAAATCCTCTGTATCCCTTTTGTCCCAGGCATCTGAGGGATCAACACATTTCACTAAGGAATAAATTGAGGCCAAGGCAGCTGAAGGAATTCACCTCATTTACAGGGGTGTTTGCAAGTGGGATGGGATCCCAGCACAAGCCTGTCTAGCCTACAAGAAGGAGACTTATCTGTCCATGCCCACCTGCACCCAGGTACTTAATTCCTCCCAATGGCTGTATTCTTGGTCTTGTGGGTAGTGCTAGCTGACATGGATGGAGGCCCCAAATCACATGAAAGCTTGTAACTATGGAAGGGAATGCTGAGGCTAAAAAGAGCCACATCCTGACTCCTGCCCAGGGCCTACTTGAAAGCAAGAGCCTGACTGCCCAGCCCTCACCTGCCAACAATGTGACACTGACCCAAGCCATATCACAAATGCTCGTGTGAGCCAGCCCTAGGTACAACCCATTCTGGTTACCCATTAGTGCCTTGCAGACCTCACCTTTGTGCCTCACTGAGATGCTCCATGCCACAGAACCACACCCCAAAGTGCTCCTGGGGTGAAATGTTGTACTTATGGCAAGTAACCTGCAGCTGCTTGATCTGGCTGATCACATGGAACTCCTTAGCCATGGGAAAGGACAACATGGTGACAGTTGTGAGCAGGTGTCAGCCGGGGCAGTTTTGCTTTAGGAAGCCTCTTTCCCTCAATTCTACCCAGAGCCCTTCTTCCACGTTCTCACAGCCTGCTTTGAACAGCCACTCCCACAAAGCTGGCCTGATCCACCTGAGACCTGCCACCTTCCTATGAACAGCCCCTTCTCTCAGCATCAAATATTACCATAAATCAATAGGTGGCAAGGAGTTCAGTGAAATAGCCAGTCAGATACTCCTCATCCACTCCATGAGTTAGGGCAGCATCTACTCACCTTCCTCATCTTCTCAACGTTGATGATTCTCTCCTATAAGGCAAAGAAGCAATGTGCTTAGAATGTGGCCTCTCAACAATTGAGGACCACAAACTCCTCTGCAATACCAGGAAAGGCCACCAGGTGATAGGGTGCACCTGTACCTCTACTAGGCCCTTCTTTCAATCCATGGCAAGGACACATAGGGGTAGACATTTGAAGCACTGTTTTGCCCAACACTTAGTAAGGACATAGGAGAGACTGAAATTTCAGGTGTGAAGACCGTGATTTTTCCAGGAGCTGCCTCCACTTGGAAGAGCTGGCTTCACTCCTCTGCTCAGTTACTATGTGAGAGCCTTGCCAAACCAACCAAACTGTAGATGTGCTATAAGGCAGCTTTCTGGCATTATTAGGTAGGACGAGTGTGATGCTTACAAACTGGGTGAGGTGGGGCTCTCAGGAGTGCTAGAGGGCAGGGGTCAGCCAAAGGTCTCTCCCTGAAACCTGTTCCCCTCCCCCTAGCTCAGGTTCACTCACATTAAGATAGTCCTTCATGGCATTGTCCAACATCACTAGGTCAGTGAGAAAAATGCCAAGGTAGGGGATGGTGCCCTGGATGAAACACAGACTTCACAAAGGGCGTAATAAACAAGTCCCAGCTCCCCTCCAAAAAATGATGTTCAGTCTGACACCATTCATCCCAGGGATTCCCACTCAAGAGTAACCTGCAGATCTTTGGACATCTCTCTTAAGTGAGATGTTTCCCCAGACATCTAGGAGTGCAAATACCTCTATATAACTCCCACACTAGTCTCTGGCAGATCTCAAAAGTATGTGGCCC
Source organism: Castor canadensis (assembly GCF_047511655.1). Taxonomy (NCBI): domain Eukaryota; kingdom Metazoa; phylum Chordata; class Mammalia; order Rodentia; family Castoridae; genus Castor; species Castor canadensis. The sequence goes on from NC_133387.1 coordinate 114,003,177, forward strand.
TTACCCATTGTCCTTATAGACTCTGCTGTTTCAGGAGGAGGCAGTATTTCCTTCACAATGTCACTTGGTTAGGGCACAGATATACCAGGGATCAGAACCAGCCCTGAAGGGTATTTCAGGAAGCCCAACAACAAATGGGAAAGGCCTGTTGAGCCCATCTCTCCACCTGTTCCCAGGGATACCATGGCTTCAGACACGATCACTTACCATCTCCTTGGACTGCCTCTCTGTCCTCTTGGACTTCCAACTTATGGCTGCAATTTTGGATATTCTCCCCTGCCAAGATTGAGAATGGAATTAGGGAATCCTGTCTTCTTTCTGCCCTTGACTATCTAAGGACTTGACCTGATTCCAACTCTCTTTCCACTGATATGAAAATTATTCATCAAGCCCCTATTCCAGCACTTCTATTTGGGAATCCTTGATGGTCATGTAGCATTCCTTCTTCCTGTTTTCTCCTATGCAAAGTGCACATGTGAATACATCTGCGTTATGGAGTCTGGGAGTTCTCAATATCTCTTTCCTGTCCTCCTGTTTTCTGTTATCCTGACTCCAGCCTTTGCCAAACTCTTCCTCAGAACCTCTGCACCTGTCTTTGACTGCCTGGAACCCCTTTTCTCTCCTTATGTAAGCTCTCAGACTCAAAATTGATCCATTTGCTAGATATGGAAACTGAGGGCTAGAGAGGACTGTTGAGTGCACAGGGCCCTTCAGTTGCTCAAGGAAGGGAGGCCTCCAGCCCCCATCTGGACAGTAACCATGGTCCTATCTTATGACCCTTGGTCTGTTCCAAGAATACTTGCTGAACTGAGCCATAAAGTGAAATGTACAACAAAGCTTGACATCTTCCTGTCCAATCCCCTGAAGTCTCTGCACCCACTTGGGACCTAATGTCGAGGTAAATGCTTCTAGACTCCACCGAGCCTTTCAGGATATCCTTTGGCATAAAACTCTGCTTTTGTCCGCTGAAGTCTGAGAATACCCCAGGGACTATCTCTGGTTGACCAGGGGTGTGCAGCATTGACACTTTGCTTCCTCTTTTTCATTAAAGCTTCTGGAGTAAGTCAGAAAAATCCAATGCTGAGTTCATCTCAGGTAGATGCTAACCTCCCATGGGTCTTCTCAGGTGGGCTGACCCTCAGCATCGTTTGCTCTAGGGGAGATTTGGGTACATATGATTCATCCAGATTTGAATCCTGGGTCTGGACAATTGGACCTAAATTTGGCTTCAGCTTATGCTACTGGCTGATCACTTGGGACACCTGAAGCTCCAGGTCTCTGCATTGTATACCCACAATGAAGAGTGTTGGTGGCTTAAATTCATGAGGTCAGATTGGGCTGTTAAGGGAAGGCAGTCACATACACTTCCATCCATCCAAAAGGTGGCTGGCGCTAAATCCCAGAAGACCAAACATCCCTTACTCCTGAATCTCAACCACTCTCCTGGAACAATCATGCTGCAAAATCTGCATCCTATTAGCAGGACTTTCTGAATCCAAAACTGCCTACTATGTACCTAACTGACACACACATTCTCTTCTCTTCATTTTGAACAGATATTACTAGAATCTTTTAAACACTATTAGTGACCAGCATGGTGGATCAAGATTGTAAGCCTACCTACACAGGAGGCAGACATCAGCAAGATCAGAGTTCTACACCAGCCTTAGGAATTACTTTTCAAGACCCATCTCAATCAATGTCTCAGCTTGGTGGCATGTGCATGTCATCCCAGCATCCCAGGGAAACACAAATAGGGAGATTACAGGCTGCAGGGGTCTGGGCGTAAAGTGAGACACTATCTCAATAATAACTAAAACAAAAATGTCTGGTGATGTGGTTGATGTGGAAAAGCAGATGCCTAGCAATCATAAGTACCAGTGTTCAAGCCCCCACGAGAGAATGTACAGGGGGGCTCCAAAAACTAAAGTCCCAAAAAAACAATGACCCTGTGAAGAAATGGGCAAATGAACTGAACAGAGCTTTTTCAAAGGAAGTAGTTCAAATGGTCAAAAAACACATGAAGAAATGTTCAATATTCCCAGCCATAAAGGAAATGAAAATCAAAACCACCTCACTCCTATTACAATTTCAACCACTATAGAAAACAGTATGGAGCTTCCTCAAAAAAATTAAAAATAGAACTTCTGAATGATCCAGCAATACCACTCCTAGGGACATACTCAGAAAAATGTAAGTAAGGTTATAATAAAAACACCTGCACACCCATGTTTATTGCAGCATTGTTAACAATAGCTAGGCTATTTAACAATCAAGATGCCCCAGAGCTGATAAATGGATTAAAAATGTGATATTTATATACAATGGAATTTTTTTCAGCCATAAAAAGAATGAAATTTTGTCATTTGCAGGTAAATAGATGGAAATGTAGAACATGATCATAAGTGAAGCTAGCCAGGTCCAAAAAGCCAAAGGCCACATGTTTTCTCTCATATGTAGAATATAGGCCCAATACAAATAAAAGAAATATCATGAAAAACAGAATACACAAAGGTGAGGTCAATAACAGGAGTAGGAGGATAAAAGAAGGAAAATAAGAAGATGTGGTTAATATACTATCTATACCAGAATGAATATAGTTTTTAAACTTGTCACCATAAGAAGGGGACTAAGGTTGAAAGAAGAAAAATAGAGGGGATGAATTAATTCAGGTTATAATACATGGAAATGATACAATGAAACTCTCTGTATAGATATCTTATACAAACAAAAATGTCTTTCAAAAATGGAAAACAGGAAGGTAAAACAGGTCCTGTCTGGAGGTTGGCACCAGTGGGAGGGGGGAGGATGTAGGGAAAGGGTGTGTGAGGGTAAATATCGTGGAAATATTATGTACTCATCTATGAAAATGTAAAAAAATGAGACCTGTGGAACTGTTCCAAGAATGGGAAGAAAGAACATAAAGGGGAATGATGGAGGGCGTGAATTCAACTATGATATATTGTAGGAACTTTTCTGAAGGTCACAGTGTACCCCCATTATAATGATAATTAAAAATAAAATTTAAAATAAAACTTAGTCATAGAAAACTGTGTTTTTAAAATATACATATCAATATGCATATGACTAGTGTGTGATACAGATCATAAATTCATAATTTAAGAATCCTAGACATTTTCATTATGCATAAAAATTCTGGAAAGGCAGGAGACCTTCTGTGGCATATACACATGCACATGTTGCTGAATGGTTTCTTATGGGGGCTAGCATATGCAGTCCTGGTCAGTGACATGTTCCAAGCTGCTTTTGAAGCACTCCAAGGTGCTAGAAAGATTCATGATCTTTCTAGCTGATTGAGTGAGGACCATATCTTTCTAGTTCCCTAAAATACATAGCAATGATATAGATCAGAAACACACATTTGTTTGTATGAGCTTAAGCCTGCTTTCCATATAAACACATGCCCACACTAAGTGTTACATGCAGTGTAGTTTTACAAGTAACAAGACATTTTAATTTTTCAATGAGTGAAAATATTTAGTCCTAACAAATGACTACATTGTTTCTCAAAAGCCATTTTTAAAAACAGCTTGTCATCTAGATGTGTGATTATGCCTGCAATCCCAGCTACTGGGAAGACAGAGACAGTAAGATCTTAAGTTTGAGGCTAGGCATGGCAAAGTTAATGAGATGATCTCAAGATAAAATATAAATAAACGGTCTGAGGACATTGCTTGAGTGGTAGGTAGAATGCTTACCTACAATGCATGAGGTCCTGTGGAATAGAAAAGTAAATAAATAATAAATAAATAAAGCTTGGGCAAAATGTCAAGTGAAAGAAGCCAATAAGAACAGGCTATATACTATGTAGATACATAGCATGAAGCCTATGACATTCTGGAAAAGGCAAAACCACAGGAGAACAGTGAAAACATTAGGGATTACCAATACTAGGACAGAAGAGTGGATAAAATGGAGGAGCACAGATTGTTAGGGCAGCAAACTAATCTGTACTAGGGGGGTGGATACATCATATAGATTTGTCTAAACTCAGAGGAAATCTACTGCACACTGGGATTCAACTATATGCCAATGCAGATTCATCAATGTACCACTCTGGTGGGGGATGATGGCTGTGCACGTAAGGGCAGATTACATATGGAAGATCTCTGCACTCCATACTCAATTTAGCTGTGAACCAAAAACTGCTCTTAAAAAATAAAGTTTATTAATTAAAAAATATTTTGAATATATACAGTGCAGGGCAGATACGATACAACTAAAACCATGCTTTCCATAATATCCCACCCTTATATCTTGTTTCTTCTTATTAATCATATTTCACCAATCTTCAAGATAGTTCAGAACATGTAAATTGTAGCCATAAATGGTGGTGCACACCTTTAATGCCAGCACATGAGGCTGAAGCAGGAGGACTGTGAATTCAAAGTCAATCTGAGCTACATAGTGAGGCCCTATCTCAAAAGCCAATGCATATGTGATGTGTCTTAAGTAAGGTCTTAACAAATGTGAAACTAAGGAACTAAAGTGCTTTCAAACATCTGGTGTTTTTCTTTGAGCATAAATAAACCCTTTGATTGGGGAAAAATATAATGCAGTGTGTAGGAATAATGCTATTCAAGACTAAGAGAGACCACACCGCAAAATAAAGAGCACAATGTGTGGTGCCAAGCCAGTGGTGTCTGTGGAAATTTTGTTGCCTACCTGTAAGATGAGACAGTGGGCCCATGGTGCCTGTGTGGCCAGCCTCCTTCTGCCTCTGGATCTCAGGTTTTTGTGCAGCCCACTCTCAAGAATCACTATGAGGACACTTGACAAGGGTGTTGATACCAGCAAGAATCCAGCTGGAGCCTGTGTCCTCCCAACTTCCAAGTCATCATCTTCCTCCACCTCATTGTCTCTTCAAGGACCCAGCTCCAGGTCTTTCTGCCTGCTCTGTGCCTCTTCTTGCCTTAAAAACTCATGCAGACATGTCTCTGGCTGTGCATATCTGTCGGATCTCTCTGGACACCTCTATGCTGCTCTCCCAAGCCCTTCAGACACCTTAGGTCTCCTCCTTTTTCATTTCTTAGCTCAAAAGGTTAACCAATTCTTGGGTTCAGAGAAATATTTGTGTTACAGAAAAATAGATGTGTGAGCAGATAAGAACTAGCCCTGAATGTGACAGTTACAAATCACCAGTTTCCACTGTGAACCAGCTCTTTTCAGGCTGAGGAGTGAGTGGTTTTGCCAATGTTGTGCAGAGAGCTCCATCCACAGCCAGGACAGGGAAAGAAGAGATAGCCTACATCATACACCCACCCCATCAAAGCCATAGGAGTTCACTTATATGCACTGCCTGATCATACTCAGTCTTCCTAATGCTCTTTGAAATGGGTGTTATCTACTCTGTTTGAGCCTCAAAAAGACTAAGTAGCCTGCCCTATGTCACTCAGCTGGCTCAAGGCATAGAACTCAGCCTGTTTGAGGCTGAGCTCTTGCTCCATCCATTACACCACTTGTTATGACATCAGTGATGCAAAAGTCAAAAAGAGTCTGTACCTGAAGATACTTGAGGATGATAGTGCCTTACAAGCCATGGCGCTGAATCAATGAGAATGGTCCTGAAGCAGCTGTGCAGAGCAAGAGAACCCATGAGAGAGCTACAACCTCATGGCTTCCCAGCCCACAGCCAGCCCTTAATCAATGATCCATCCAGTCCTTCCACAGACATCAACTGAATGTCTACCATGTCTATGTCTTTCTAGACGCTGGAAGGCCACATCAATGACCGTTCAGACACACCTCCTCAGCATTCAGCTTTCACTTGATAGGCCTTCCTTAGGGGTGTTTCCCACACTAAGGTCTCTTCTTCTCCTCCACCCCTCACTCTCACTCATATCTCCCCATTTCAACTTTTTCCTAGTACTTATCAGTACCAAAGCTTACACTGTCTTTTAAGTTTGTTTTTAAAAAGCATTGGCATTATTGGTCTTACCTAAAGTTAAATTCTCCCTTCTGCTCATGCATAGATATTGTTCTGCACACCTGGATCCTAGGCTCAGCCACCCATACCCACAAGCAAGTCCACATTGGGGCTGATTACCTTTCCTCTCTGATGGTGGACTTTGACCATGTGTTCACAGTGCCCTTCTTTGGGTAAACCAAGGTAGTGTCTTCCCTGTACAAAATTCTCCCCAGCCACAAAGTTTGCTCACTTGTACCCAATGAATCCATAGTGTACATATCCAGTGTCTCTAATAGCTGAATATTCCTACATGAAAAGACTGAATATGTATGAACCCCAGTGGATAGAGGCATGAGCATATGAAGGCTCCTGGCATTTATTCACTTATTCATTCATTCAACAGGCATGGATAAGCATTTTATATGTTCTTATCCTTATATGGTAGATTTCTAATTGTCAATAGACAGAAGAGATACTTCTAGAACAGCACATGGTAGTTAGAGTCATAATGGGGAGGTCAGGCTAAAATGGAGGAGCCTGGGTAGGCCACCTGACCCTAGATAAGGTAGGTTAAGGAAAGTTTCCTAAAGAAAATAACACCTAATCTAAGAATAATAATAGAATGGAATAGCAATCTAAATAATAGTAAAATTCTAGTAAATCAAAGAAGGTGGGAGAGTAAGCATATAGTATAAAATGAACTCTGAAGGAGCAGGGGTACAGAGCCAGCACGGCAGAGCTCTACACAGGTACAAAGGTTATAGTCTCCTCAGTCTTCCTCTTGCTCCTCTCTGTTCCTCTTGGTCTGGTCAGACTCACTCGTGGGTCATTCATTTCTCCTCCTGGACTCTCTTCACCCATCTCAACAGTACCTGCTGCCATCAGCTGCCTCAGAGTCCTTCACCCCAATATCCCTGAGAGAGCTATGAACAGTTGTGTTAGGAGACTGGGTCCTAGGGAGGTGGCCATGTGTGAACACATGTGGAATTTTTAACAGCAATGGCTATTCTGTGTTTTCAGATGGTTCCTACACCTAATGCTCTCAGATTGGAGAAAGTCCTAAAAAATATTGTTACCCTACAAGCAGCTCATGGTATTCTCCTTCAACAGTGCCATTAAAGGGAAATGTGCAGTCCTGAATTTCACAAATGTGGCCCAGTAGATGAATTAATTCATTTACAATATAAAATCTCACCATGGCTGGACACCATGCTGAGTATTGTTGAGACACAGAGTTCAATAAGAGATTGGTTCTGTTCTCAGTGAGGCCACAGAGACTACTGTGGGAAAGGAGGCATTAGAAACTAAAATGCAAGCAGCAAGTGCTGGGGCTATGGGAAATTTAGGTCACTATATGGACCACTAAGCACACATTGGCAGACCACATCTTCTCTGCAGCTACTGCACATGAATGATTGTGACATGGCTGCTGCATGAAAGAAAGGTTAACTCTAGTAGAGCAGGGAAGAGATGCAAAAAATGAGTATAAATTATTTTCTTTGGTAAACAGCTCCTCAAGGTCCTTGTGGAAAAGATGGGCCATCCTTCTGGATAATATGTCCCCAACTCTAGGCAACAGAGCATAGCTGGAGATTATGTCATGGAGACAGGAGAAGCACATATGAGCAATAGCACAGTGACCAGAAAGCCCAGCATAGGGTTAGGAAGTGGCTGCACAATGTGGCTCAAGCAGGATCCAATGAGGTTGGAGAGGGTGAGCCAGATTCCTCCTGGCTTGGTAGCCAGACTAAGAAGGTTGTGCTTTGTTTTCAAAAGAAGCTCAGGGGTAATCTATGCATCCCCTGATAGGCAAGCTCTGAAAACTGGCAAGGGGAAATTACTAAGCCTCTTCTTACTCAAGCAATCCACCTGCATAGATAATGAGCACACATATTCACTTTCTGCAGCATCTCCATGGTTTCTGACAGCTTCTCCAGCATCTAACACACTTGACACTTCCCAGTAACACTTACAAAGAAACAGCCAATGATAATGAAGGGTAAATACCTGCAAGCGTGTGCATCGCTGCTGTGTAGAAGGCTAAGTCATAACACATGTGTAGGGACTCTCCTCCCTGCTCAAAAAGTTAACTTTGAAGGAACACAAGAAACTAACCTTCAGAAAGGATTACAATTCCTAGTTTAGTTCAAAGCATTGATTTTGCAGCTAACACTCCTATTATCTATTTTTTCTTCTCATTCCATTCTCTTGAAATGCAAAGGAAAATGATTGTAGGTTGTCAGACCATGATGACCCACATAAAGAAGGATGAAACCCTGCACTTTGCAATGGTGTGGATGGATCTGGAGGGCATTGTGTTAAGTGAAACAAGCCAGGCAAGAAAGATAAGCACTGTGTCTTCTCATTTATATGTGGAATCTAAAAAAGTTGACCACATAGAAGTTGAGAGTTAGAATGGTGGCTCCTAGAAGAGGGTGGCGAGGATGGTCCACGGGTATAATGTTACACTTAGATAAGAGTAAGGAGTTCTGGTTGTATGACACAGCAAGGTGTGTATGGTTAACAATAAGACATTGTATATCTGGATGGTGGAAGAGTACCTGCCTAGCAAGTGTAAGGCTATGAGTTCAAAATTCAAGAATCACAAAAAAAGACATTCTATATCTCAAAGTAGCTAGAAGACAGGATTTTTAATGTTTTCCAAATAAAGAAATCGTAAGTGTTTGAAGGTAAATGCTAATTAGCCTGATCTGATCATTGCCCAATGTATACATGTACCAAAACATCAAATGGTATCCCAAAAATATGTACAACTAAATGTCAGTCAAAAATCAACACCCAAGAACAGTGGCTCAAAACTGTGATGCTAGCTTCTGATGAGGCAGAGATCAAGAGGATGTGGTTCAAGACAAATTGGGCAAAAATTTCATGAGACCCCATCTCAAACAATGGCTGGGCATGTTTGTTCATGTCTGTAATCACAGACCGGCCCAGGCAGAAAGCAAGACCCAATTTCAAAAATAAAAATCAAAAAGAGCTGGAGGCATGACATAAGTAGTAGAGCACCTACCTAGCAAATATGAGGCCCTGAGTTATGCCAAAAATAAATAAACAAACAAAATTAAAAAAATTAAAAACATGATGTTAAGTGGAGCTACGGTGTAAATTCCCTTTATGGAAGACTAAAAAAAAAATCAACATGAAAGATGAGATTAGTGAGGAGCAAGTTGCCAGAAACACTTCCAGTTCAAAAGGAAATTCGAAGGAGAGCAGTAAAGTCTAACACAGTATAGTTTAGGATCAGAAGCAATGACAAGATGAGGCAGGAAGCTCTGGAAGCAGCATTCATATACCACACAGCGATCGTTCCTATTTCTAGAGATAACTGTTTCACTGAGTACTTCTCCTCAGCCATTGAGATGGTACAGCTGTACACAACTAACAGCACAGTTAGCAAGCAACACAGTTTACACAAAATAGGTCACCTTGTTGGTGGCATATCTAAGGACAGCACCTCTAATCTCCATGTGTGACTGAATAAAAGGTAAGACACTAGGAAAGGGTATGGACCATCCAAACAGCCCTGTCACTTCCAGAAAGAGTGACTTGGGCAGGTAGAGCACCTCTGGGGCTCTCTACACTACAAGGCACAAATCCACAGCTTAAGGCAGCAGGCTATTTCCATAGCATGACAACAGGATGGAGTGTTTAAGATCAAGTTTCCTTTGACCTAACACTGAGGAGTGGATCAACTATTTAGTGTTGGGTTGAATTTAAAGAGAGCAAAAGCCAACAGGTGCCTGGGATTTTCCTGTTATTAGATACAACTGCAAGAGTAATTTTCTGTGTGAAGTGAACATGTTCTGGGTACATGTGTAATTGTAGGACCCTGGACTGCCAGAGTATGGACACAGAAAATTGTTTGTATATGTAATGTTGAGATATTACAAGTAAATAGAATACAAGGTTTTGCTTCTGAAAATTACTTAGTTTTAAAAATAAACTTTGGGCTGGAGGAGTGGCTCAAGCAGTAGAGTGCCTGCCTAACAAGTATGGGGTCCTGACTTCAAACCCCAGTACAGCCAAAAAAATAAAAATAAACTTTGAATAATCCAAATCATAAATGAATGCCAAATAATAAGCCAAATAATGAGAAGAAATTATTGGGCCTGAATCACTCTGTGTGGAAGCCAACTTCAGGGTATCAAAAAAGTTGAAGCCAAAAAGACTATTTACCCTGATTACATGTTAATTTCCACTTGGTTATTTTCCACTTGGTAAGCGAAAATATTCAGCAAACTAGGGGGTTTGATTACCTTTGATCTGTCAACAGGACTTTTTGCCAGTGTCCAATCAATACAAATAGTCCCTCTAGGTACTTCTGAAACCTGTTCATGGTTTGCTGCTATGAAGAAAATCCATCAACTCTTTCGTGGTCCACTCTTCTTTTTCTAATGTAACATTCTTTCCAACAGTTTCATTAGGAAAAATTTCCAAAACTGGATGAAACAACATGCTTTTGGAAATTAGCCAGTGAGGGTTGTGTAGGAGGTCATTCCTTAAGAGAGCCCTTCCCATTTAGCGCAATCTGGATTTCTGTTTCAAGGTCACAATGAGTTACATTCTGAATCAAAGACATGTTGAAAAATAAGCCTTTACTTAGATCAAGTCTATAGTCACTTATTATTCCACTGGAGGTCTCTACAACTGTTTTTTTAATCACTATTAAAAGGTTATTTGGATGCTGAGCAAGTGTCAGCAACAGATTTAAAACATCCCAGTTACCCTTCTTTAAACTACTCCAAAGAACTTCTAGGAATTTCTAATTTCTGTTAACAATTTTTTCCAAAAAATGACTTATTTCATGAATTCTTCCCCATTTTGTGTCTTGAGGACAGGTGTGATTAGAAATTGTGTTAAGCTGTAAAAAGTCCATTTTGTTAATTATGTTATTTATTTATTTGTATTTTTTACATTTATTCATATGTGCATACAATGTTTGGGACACCTCTCCCCCATGCTCCCATCCCCCTTCCCCTACCCTCCTAACTTCTAGTAATGACCTGTTCTTCCCTCTTGTGCTCCAATTTTCTTGAAGAGAAAATGTATGAGACAATGAGAAAGACATAGCATTTTTGCTAGTTTGAGATAAAGATAGCTATACAGATAGATATCTAGTATTGCTTCCATGCACATATGTATTACAACCCACATTGGTTCATTTCTGCTACACCTTTATACTACTTCCTCATCACTGCCAGTTTAAAATATATTTGCTTTCCTATAGTGAACACATCAGCCACATTCAAGTTTTAGGTTTCCTTCCCTTTCCCCATTTCTCCCATTTTTGTTCTCCCTTTAACATGTGACCCATGTCCAATAATATTACTGCATTTCTTTTGGCCTTCTGAGCTTGGTTAACTTTGCTTAAGATGATCTTTTCCAGTTCCATCCATGTACTTGCAAATGACAAAATTTCATTCTCCTTTGTGGCTAAGTAAAATTCCATTCCTCATAAATACCACATTATCTTAATCCATTCATCAGTAGTGGGGCATCTCGGCTGTTTCCATGGTTTGTCTTTCATGGAAGACAATGATATAAATCTTGCTTGAATGCCAGCCCTCAATAACTACCAAAATAGGGTCTCTAATGTCCAATGCAAACAAGCTTTTGATTACAGGATAAACAGTTGCCTTTAAACTTGAGAAAATGCTCATCAATTTGTCTTCATTCATTGAGGTAAGAAATTGTTCCAATTTCAGAACTTCTAGAAATTTATTTTTGGGGATAAAACTGTAATTCATACTAATTTCATGTTTAATGCATTAGCAATGGAAAAATTAAAATAAATCATGATTTTTAATCATTTTTATTCATTTTATAATTATATCATGGGAGGGTAATGTTAAGCAAAAGATGATATGCTAAAATAATTCTAGATGAAACTTAGTATTTTGTTGCCAAATTATGAACAGTACAGGAATTTCATACACAATTCTATTGCAAGTCTTTGAGCCTAATAATCTAAAAATCCATACTGCTTGCTTTTAGAAAAGAGGAGAAATGACCATAAAGTAATTCTTGATTTTACCAGGAAAATTAAGGTCTGAAAAAGTAGAAATCCTATCTATATTGTCTATGAATTTTAAAATTACTTTATCACTTAGACACTGTGATGGCTTTGCAATGTTTCTACCCGGCTAGACTGATGAATATCCACAGAACTCCCTTTGCCATACATCTGTGGGCTGGGTAAACTATAAGGGAGAGTCCCTGCAAAGAATCAAAGGGGAAATGGAAATCAGATACCTTTTCATAGCATAAATATGCTTTCTACCAGCAACAAATCTAACAATAATTAAGATGTTGCTGAGAAGGGACTTTGTAGAAGTAGTTAAAGCCCCTAATCAGTTACCTTCAAGTTAGTCAAAAGGAAAATTATCATAGGTGGGACTGACATCATCAGGTGGATGTAGAGACCCCAACAGCAGCTGTGTAGGCATCTGCTCTCTCCTTCCCCTGAATCTTCCCTCTGTAACACCATCTGGACCACAAGCTTCAGCCCATACCGCTGGTGTCTCTTCCTGTCATAATCTTCCCTTCCTGCACCCTGCTCTACTGAGTTTGGATTTGCTTATCTAGCCCCCAAGATTCCACAGGCCAAATCTTTCTGTTAAGTCTGTGGTATAGTGATGGTTCCATGGTTATGCCCTGACTCACAGAACATGTATTAAATTGGAATTTCCCACTAGCATTTTCACTAGGAACCTTCAAAGAGATTTTAAAAGACTAATAATAAAAATAATGTGACTAACAATTTTAATGTTTCCAAATACAAACATACCTGCCTAGCAGGCATGAAGACCTAAGTTCAAACCCCAGTACCATAAAAAAACAAATACAAACATCACAGTAGATTAATCAGAATGAAAATACTGAAATCCTTTGTGATCAGACACTTAAGAGAGCATTTCAAATAATGTCCATGCTACATGTGCATATACAGCCATAAAAACTAAATTTTCAGTTCCATATAAAACAGAAGTACATAATTGTTTTCATAACCTAGAAATGGAAGAATAATGTGATTATCACTAGCTAGGTTTAAATGCTTACTAGTTAAATGGCACAAATTAAAATTATTTTACCTTGAATCCTTATTTTACTCCTTAAATCATGAGTTATTGGCATTTCTATACTCGAGAAATGAAAGTGGATTGAGATATATTATAACTATAGTACTACACAAAGCGAAGATACAATTACCTCAGTCTCAGTAATAGCATGTTTGTGAAAAATCCCTTAGCAGAAGAGATATATTGTTCTCAGAATTCCTCTTTAATAAAAAGGAGAAGGATGTTTTCAAATGCTGTTCCATGAATTCCATTATGTTTCCTAGAGGAAGAATTGTTTCCCCAGCATTTCTGACTGCAAATGCTTCCAGGTGAGATTAATGAAATTCATCATTGGAGGGTCAATAGCACTTAAATTTGAGGCTACGTCTTGAAAATTCCCAGGTGTGTTAATTGAATTCATTAGAATATTTTAAAGAAATGACTGAGCAACTGGGAAACTAGTTAGCTGTTTTTGACACAGCTTATGAGTAAGAAAGGCAAAGTCAAAATTGCCTTGTCTGGAAATGCTTTTCAGACACTACAAATAGGTAATAATATCTTTTGTCAACACAGTTACATTATCAGTTAAAATCTCAGTGTCCATAGCAACAAATGTTTGTATCAATCTGGAGTACTTTTCAATTGCATGTTTGTGAAGCCAATTTTTGTGACCAATAGAAAATCTCCAATAATTCTTAATGTCTTCAGTGATGATGAATGTAGGATTTCCAAAAGTTCGGGGAGTTGCAAAGTTATGTTTTGAAGGGCCATTGAATTTATGCCTTGAATTTCTTCACTAATTTCAGAATTATTGTTTTGTTATGTTCTTCAGTGTTGTAAGTCGATTCACTTCCTTCAATGGAACTTGATAATGCTTCAAAACTATTGCCTGTAATATTTGCATTCAGAAGGATCATGAAAGGAGACAGTAAACAATGAGAGCTATTTTCTACATTCCAATCTCTAGAAATTGATTTGATGATCCTTTCTAAATTTAAGAAAATATTGTGGACAGATCTCTCTGTGCCTTCAGTTTATGTTAGTAATCTTGTCAGTAATGTTTCCACATGATATAATTTTGTAAAGTTCACAGTTTTCAGTTTTTCTACGATTTGCAAAGCAACTTGCTTCATGGGACCACCAAGACAAACTTCATTAACTTTATTTCTAGAAGATCAAATGAATGGTAACATCTTATGTTGAAATTCTTGCACAGTGTTCACAATATGGACTAGTTCGGACAGAACTAGAAGAGTGGCAGAAATCCATCAGTCCAATCTCCACAAAGTTATCCCTTCCAATAACTCCCAAATTCCACATATTCTGTGTGCCCCTTTCTCTCTTCTGTAAGCCGTGTTTATGATATTTGTTCCTGAATACAAATTAATAGGCCAGTATTTATAAAGGGCATTTCAAGGAGAGAAAATAATGAAGAAAACAAGTCAGGGACACAAAGTTTCATATGATGTCATTTTTATTTAAATCTTTCCACATGATATCCACATACTATATTATGTCAAAATACTGAAAATATTTAATATTGGAAAATGACTTTCTTTGGGTTTCATCAGATGCTATGGCTCTTTCTTCTTCTGGAGTGACCTTGGGATGAGGAATGGTCATCCAGCATTCCACAGTGAGTCATTTTCTTTAAGAAAACCCAAGTAGGCTTACCTCTGTGAGGTACTGCTTTGGAGTCTTGTGTAGGTTTCAGTTGTAATGGAGATGTCCAGAACTTCTAAGGATAAAGGCCAGAGCTTGAACAATGATGGAGACTGTCATCTCAAGTGGTCACAAGTCAAAAAGTATTATTCATGCTGACAGCTGAGTGCAAGTCTCTAGACAGGTGCTGTTTTGTATCTGGATGTTCTGTCTGAGAGCCTATCAGTCTACATTGTCCAAATTCACTTCCTTTGCCGTGTGACATTCACAAGCTTATTTTATGGGTTAGGTGCTCACATCCTGGCTATTGTGTGCACCTTCTCCCTCAGGCACCCACAGGCAGTGCATCAGATCATCTGCACAAACCTCCAAAAGTTCCATCTAGTCTTACACACACCTGGAGGCTACCAGATGCCTGACCCCTGCTCCATTACTAACATGTGAGATCCCCCAGACATACTTTGATCTGCTGCCTGGACAGTTGTGTTCAAACATTTTGACTTGCCTTGTAACTTCTCTCAGGTTTTTCCCAGAATTACTGTGCACTTAGACAATCATTCTTCCTCAGGTCCCCAAAAAGCAGTGACTATAGGCAGGCAACACCATGAGAATCATAAAGCTTATTTTCAAGAGTGAATATTAGGAAGACATAGTCCAGGTATATTTCAGAAATTTAAAATAAGAATACCTTTACTGATATCCTATCCTTACTGTGTTTCCTGAAGCATTCTGCACACATTTGCAAATAATATGCTCATATTACTTACTTTTATAGCATTCAGTGCATGAGGAACTTTCACAGGTCTTTTAAATGATTAGTTAAAATACACAACATTCTCTTGTTTTTATGAGTGACAGGGGTTTTTTTGGCATTACTTAGGGTTGATCTCAGGAGCTAACACTGCTGGATGGGCATGCTATCACTTGAGCCACTTTGCATCAGCAGTGAAGGCAGGTGGATCCCCCATTTGGGGCCACAATACCACGATCTTGGCAAAGGAGAAGGTCTTATATTTACCTTTTTCAAAAAGGCACAGATGGTAAAGCATCACTTATAATGTCTATGCAATTTATCAGGGGAAGCTTTTGTATTCAATGAAGAGTGCTGATCCTAGTTTTCAGGAATGGCTTCAAACAAAAGAACCAGCTGTTCTCTCCAGGCAGAAGACATGGGGGATGATACAAACATTTGTCATCTTCTTCCTCCCTCCAAAACAAACACCAGCCAGCCTAGTTTAATGGATACTGTGGTCTAATACATATGCTTTTTCAATAATATTTTCTTTTCTAATTACCAAATATGAATTAAAAAAGGAAGGTTCAAATTGGGGTTCTGGTTAAGAAATTGTTTTTAACATTTTAAGCTGAACCTTCTTTATTTTTTATATATTAACTTCTCTAAAACTGCTCAATAAATACTTATCATTGCATTAGAATGAGTTACATCCTCCTATTACAAAGTCTTAATATAATTATGGTATCATGTTTTAGAAATTCTGTTGATGGTTGCTATGGTCTGAATGTTTGCATCCTCATGAAATTCACATGTTGATACTCTTGTTGCCAGGGTACAGCATGAGGAAGCAGAGCCTTTGGGAGTGCTATAGATTGAATTTTAGATGCTACACATAGGCCCTTATTACTATTGGGATTGTGGAAACTTGATGAGGTAAGGATTCGTTGGAGGAACTTTAGTCATTGGGGACTAGCCCTTGAAGAGTCTATTGTGATCTTGATCCCTTCCTTTTTCTCTTTGCTTCCACTCCACCATGATTGACTAACTTCCTCAAACAGTCCTCCCACCATATTGTGCTGCCTCACCACAGGCAATGGAGCCAAGCTTTCATGGTCTGACACCTCTGAAATCCAGTCAAAACAACACTTTCCTTTTATTAATGTGGTTAATATCTTGGGTATTCAGTGCAATAGTGGAAATTTGATTAGGAGGTGAGGAGGTAATGAAGGGTCTACCATCAAGATAAGATTAGAACCTGTATAAAAGGAAATACAATCATCTCCTGTACAATATGAGGATGTAGTCAGAAGATACCGTCAATCAACCAGAAAGTAGGCTGTCACAAGACATCAGAACTCCTGGCATCCTGACCTTGATCTTTGAGACTCCAGAATGATGAGAAATTTATGTTGTTTCAGCTTCCAAAGCTATGCCATTTTGTTACAATCGGCCAATTGCACTAAGATAATGCAAGGATTAAAAAAGCATTAGAGGTCCACTTTATCATATATACATTCATTTAGAATTTGGATGAAAATTATTCACTTATGACTGTCAAAGTCAGTATGTCTTTCATATTCTTCTTGATCTTTTCCTTTGAGTTAAAAAGGGCATGTGCCACTTATCACATTAGAATGCCAAGGACCTGTACCTGCCCAAACAGTCAAGGTCACGGAGTAGCAGATGTGCAGATATCCAGTTTCCCAGATATATTCTGTCAGAAAGTCTGAAGATTTGGAGAAGCAAATACAGGACTGAGGTCATGAGGGCTCATAGAGTATTGGGGTTGGATTAATCATTTTTTCAGGGAAGGCAGAATGTGTGTGATCAGCCCCATGCTAGTCAGGTGCAGTATGTGCTTTGGGCTACAAGCATACCTGGACAGTGGAGGGACAGAAGTTATATAAGAAGTAGAAAGGACCTGGAAACACAGGCAGATGCTAGACAGTAAGTCATTTATGAGAGTGGAAAGCAGAGTAATGGTCCCCAGAATCAAATACATCATAATTCCCAGAGCCTATGAATATGTGATGTTATTTGGCAAATGTTATTTGTGGTTGTGCATGGAATTGTAAACTAATCAACTGACCTTCAATGGGAGACTATGCCCCCATTTAAGTTGGTCCAAAATAATGCAGGGATTCTTATTAGTGTTGGCAGAATACAAAAGCATCAGTGTCAGAAAAGTGTGGCTGGAGAAGGAGCGAACCAAATATTGCTGACTACAATGGTGGAGAAGAGGCTGCAAGCAAGGAAAGTGGGCAGTCTCTAGAACCTAGAAAGAGCAAGAAAACTGTGAAAAGTAACAGAACTTGCCACCCCAAAACGTAACAGAAACAAAGAGGGAGCAGACATAGGAAAATCTGCTTTCCTCCCCACTGCCTAAAAATTCTTTTCCCTTATGTAATAGAAATCTACTATTATAAAGGATGTAAACATTTGTAAAAATGAGTTCATAAGAGATAAAGATCCTTCCCCAGACCACAAAGAACACCTGAGAGGCTTTGTTTTGCTTAAGCAGACAACTCTTATTTACCAGAAACTTGCTCAGTTTCCTTTCAGGAATTTGCCTTCTCACCAAAATTCCCAAACTGCTTTTCTGTTTCCTTTCTTTAGCCCATATTTATGTATAAGCCCCAGTAATCCGGCTGGTTGCTTGAACTGCATTTTTCTGTAAATGCCGAGGCATTATTTTAGTAGGAAAACACTCCTGTGTAGCTGCCATCTCTATTACCACATTGCCACCTCTCACCTAGCCACTGAAGTATACAGGTGTCCCTCCATTTACACGGAGCAGTTGTTCTGGGACACTTCTAGGATACCAAAATCTCCAGATACTCAAGTCTTCTCTACAAAATGGCACAGCATTTCCATGTGATCTACCCCATTCTCCTCCTTAGTTTAAGTCATCCCTAGATTACTTATAATTGCTCATGCTATATGAATACTATGCAAATAGTTGTTACTGTTTAGAGCATAATAAGAAGAAAACAGTGTTTCCACTTCAGTACAGTTGTAAATTATTTTTCTAATGTCTTTGATGTGTGAATCCATGGATGTGGAATGCACACATAAAGAGGACTATGTTGTAGGGATGCTCTCAAGTAGAGACCCAGTGGTGTCAGAAGGAGACAGCATGAATAATTCCTTTTGTTTGGGTAAAAAAAATCTTGATTTCTTCCATTTGAAGCTCATTAAAGCCAAATAGGAATTTGAGATCATCCTGGAGTTTCTGGGGATCCCACCCTATTTTCTTGAGGGATAGGTGGACACTGTGAAAAAATTGATTTAGACTGTCAGTTATTTTCATATTTTTATGTGTCTAAAGTAATTCAGAAAATAACATCATTTTTACCTGTAAAGGAAAAGTAAATGAAAATGAAGAGCCACCTTGGTACCAAACAGGAACAATGAATAGAACCTTATACAATCATCACCCTTCATCCTAGGAGGATACAATACCACTGGTAGATACCTAAAACTGTATAATATCAAACCCTGCATATACTGTGATTTTTCCTAAACATGCATCTCTATGATAAAGTTTACACATTCAGAAGAATAACAGATTATAAATAAGTGTCAATAAGATAGATGATCATTTGTCACAAAAATATTTTCAGCTTTACAAGTTTTGAACTGAAGGACCACTAATAGGTAATATAGGGTACATTTGATCACAAGATTGAAGGAGGCCTCATTCAATTCACAATGTCATAAAATTTGAAACATGTAAAATTGTTTACTTCTTGTATGACACATTTAATATTTAATACTTTGGGGGAGCCATTGATGGTGTGTAAATGAAAGTGCTGAGAGCAAAATTGTACACATGGGAGGATGAAAATGCTGGATGGTTGCTATGAAGAATGTGCTGAAAAGTCATAAGTCCCTGGCCTAAATGATCACAAAATTTTTAAAAGCCACTATAAGGTATAATCAAAAGCTTTATAAAATTTAAGTAAATTAACCCAATTATTTTACCTCTAAAAATCTATCTCAGAAAACTGAATCAGGTAAAAGGATAAAAATTAATATACATTAAAATTATTTTACAGGCTTTATGTTAATCAAATATTGACCATCAGCTAAGCATCTAGCATCATGCCCAGGGATAAATTAGAGTACATTCATAATATAATATACTATGGAGACTTTAAAACTCTTTATAGATGCTATTACAAGTCATAGTATAAAGTTCTTCCAACTGACATAATCAAGGTATAAATCATATAAACTACTCAAATAACCCAGGTACAGCATGCACAAATGGCACTTTGCAAAATATAACCCCCATGTTTTCAAGGACTGACTAAATCCGAGGATCATGGCCCAGAAGTTGCTAGTATAAAACCATGTGAATTCCAATGTGAACCACATCTGATAATCTAGAAACAATATCACTAAGTTTTGTGATTTTATAGTCATCAGTTGACTACCTGCATATTCCAGCCATGTGTAAAACAATTTTCACATTCATAATTTCATATGACCCTGAAAGGAATGATGTGAATGCTACAGAAAAGCAGAGTCTTGCCAAAAAGTTTCAAGTGCAAGGTTATTTATTATATGGAGGTTGAAGATGAGAAAGATCTCAGGAACCCAAGACTCCAAGCTTAAGTGTAGTTTCATTTGCATGGCATCAAGAGGGAAAACTGATTTCTGAGAATAAAACTAGCTCTCTTTGAATGCTGAATAGGTGCCAGGCCCTAGGATAAGCATTTCAATCACACCCACCCACAGATCTTGGGTTTGAGGTGGCACTACCATGGATGCAATTTTATTCTCGGAGATGAATCTTCCTGCACCATTTCTTGCCAATGAAGCCAGTCAGGACACAAAGGCTACACTCCCCTTTGGCCCAATGAGCCACAAACAGAAGCCCAGCCTCAGGAAAGACCCTCAAAGGATAGGGCACAGGAAGGGGACTCTCTCTCCCTGTTCTAAGGCTAATGCAAGTTGTTCCCACTGATGATAGTTAACAGATATAAATCTGAAAAGAATATACATTTTTACTAATAAAATACCATATTCACGAGTTGACACAGGGAATTTAAATAATGTACTGATTAAAAAATGGAAAACCCAATACAAATGGGTTTCTCACAGAGGTGCCCCCAGGTAACTTGTGATCAGGTCCATTATAGAAGACTGTTTCCAAATTGCTGAATTCACATGGCATGAACTGAGATTATTAGGTATGGATAGTACCTTGGGCAACTGTTGCATAATGTATTAACTAAAATCATTATGCTTATACTACTATATCCCCCAAAGAGAACATAATGCATACATTAGAAATGATCACTTGAAATCTATAGAAACCCATGAAATAACAATGAGATAATGTTATTTTTTTAATCATGGAAAATATGGTCTGAACATCATCATTGCACCAATGCAAGATATGTATATTTACACATAAGGCACAAAGGCAGAGGTCCATGAGTCCCAGGTAACAAGATTGTGAGAGCTTTTTATCAATTACTCAGTTACTGTATTTCCTACTTAAATTGTGGAAAGTTTTAGTACCTGTAATTATTTATATATATTTTTTCACTTACTTGAGTATTGTCTGGAGAGTTTACGATGTACATATGCCATTTTCCACATGGACATTGGTTATATGTAGTCTTGGCAATGAGAACACAAAATCTCAGATATGGAGTGGAGGATTTACATTTTTTGATTTCACATCCTTGATTTTATTGTGATATATCTGACACAAAAATAGCAAAACTTTTCCTCTTTAGTTTCAGTAATATTTTTTATTGTTGTGCTGGGGTTACATTGTGGAATGTTTATAACTTAACAATATTTCAAATATTTCATAGTTGCATTCACTCCCATCAACATTCTTCTTTATTCTTCCTTCCCCCATTCCTGGAACAGTTTTAATAAGTTTTCATTGTTGTGTGTGTGAGGGTACACTGTGACATTTACAAAATTTCTTACATGTATCAAATATATCATACTTGAATTCACCCCCTCCACTGCTCTCCTTTTTCTCCCCTTCTCTCACTCCTGGAATGGTTTCAACTGGTATCATTTTTGCATTTACATGCAGTTGTACACAGTTTTTGCACTGTACTAACCAGCCTATCCCTTTTCCCCACCATCTCCCCCTGTCATTGCTGCCAACAACCCCTTCCCCTTAGGCAGGACCTGTTCTGCCCTCCTATTCTCCAATCTTGAGGAAGAAAACATGATACAGGGAATTTCCTTGTGATATTTCCAGGTATATATGGATTATAACCCAAATTAGTTCATCTTCTCTGTTTTTCTTCATTTTCCTTTAGTGCCTTTCTTATTGTGCTTTCATCTGATTTAGGAATTTTATATTAATTCTTTTATAGGGAGTACACAGTCATTTTTACATTCACATGCATGTGTACACAGTATTTGCACCATATTTGCCCTCCTACAACTTTCCACACATCCTCCTTCCTACCACTGGTACCAACCCTTCATTCAGGACCTGAGAGAGAGAGAGAGAGCGAGAGGGAGAGAGGGAGGGAGAGAGAGAGAGAGAGAGAGAGAGAGAGAGAGAGAGAGAGAGAGAGAGAGATGCAAGAACATTGAACCTTTGCTGGCAGAAAGGCTTTCCTATTATCTTATTTTTATTTTTCATTTTTATAAGTATGGAATCATTTTATAAGTCTTAAAGTGTCAAAAATAAAACACTAGCAAAACCTACAAATTAAATAACTCAAACTCTCAAAGATAAAACAGTAGGTGGGAAAGAAAGGAAAATTGAAGGAGTAGAGAAAGAAGACAAAGAATACGTGAAGGGAGAAAGAAAAGGAAGAAAGAAAGAAGGGAGGGAGGAAGGAAGGAAGGAAGAAAGGAAGGAAAGGAAGAAAGGACAATGAGAAAGGGAAGGAAGAAGACTTCCAGTTCCAGGCACCATGATTCCAGTTGTCTGTGGTGGTGGTGGCCCACTCCTGGGTGCTAACTCTGGAGTCAAGTCCTTCCAAGGTAAACTTGCTTCAGAGGAGGGGCAGATGCAAATGCAAATATTCTCAGCACTAGCTGGGAAACTGTGATCAGAAGTCTGAGCCCTCAGGGAACAGTGCACTCTAGCTTGTGGTAAACAAAAGTGCCAGCAGGAGGTGATGGTAGAGCAACAGAGGCCTCTGAATCACCCACAGCTTCTAGTACAGATGTTTCTGCTCTTTTCAGAACACACTTTGAGTTGTGAATATACCATTCTCCCCAAATAACTCCAGTCACGTAGTCACACTTCTCCCTCCATCAGAACCTTTCATGTCAGTATCACCTATGACCCCATGTTGCCTTCTAGTGATCAACCCAGCACAGGATCTGGATATCAGCATAATTTTCTTGTGTTAGGGAAGCTGCTCATTCTGCAATAAAATTCCTACTGTGCCATGGAATCCTACCCACTAGATGGTGAGAGAGCAAAGAGAATCCTGAAGAAATTTGGAAGAGTTTGAATATCTGTTTGGATCCAGACGTCTGTAGGGCATAGGTTGCACACTGTTTCAGGACTGGGTATCTTCAGGTATCTGCAGCCTGCCTCTGGCCCATAGGTGTCTGGAAAACAGAGCTGCAGATTATCCTTAACCACAGTTGTCCTCAGAGCAGAAGACTAAGATGTTAGCCACCCCCAGTGTGTCTGCAGGGCAGTGATTGAATTTTGTCCCTGTTCTCAGGGTAACTGGAAGACAGAGGCCACTTGAGTGTGCAGAATATCTGCAGGTGAGAAAATGTATCATGTCCCTGACTGCAAGGGGTCTCTAAGGAAGAGTCAATGCCAAATCACTGTCTCTGGTTTTCTGCAGGTCAAATGTCACATCCAATACTTAGCCCCCATGTATCTACTCAGGTGTAGCTGTGTCCTCTTAGCACAAATGTATGGCCGAAGCTATGCTCCCAACACCCTGCATTGTTCATGGCAGAAACTACATTATCTCACCAGCCTATAGTTCTGTACAGGACAGTGATTGAAGCTTATCCTGTTCCAGAGGTCTGCAGGACAGAAGCTGTGGCCTGTGCCTGGATTGCAGTTGTATCCATGGCAGAGAACTCATCCTGTCCTTCCCTTAGGTGTCTTGAGGTTGTAAATCACTTATTGGCTCTGGTATTTGAATGAGGGAGGCTATGGTCTGTTCCTAGTCTAAATATCTACAGTGCAGAGGCCTCAGCCCATTCCTGCTTCCTGGGTGTGTTCAGGGCAGAGGCTTTGTCTTCTCCCTGGCATCTGCATTTCTTAATGGCAGAGGTGCTAGAGGATTCTGGGAGTCTGTATGTCAGAGGCCCTGATGACTCTGTGTGTCTCCAGAGCAGTGGCAATTGTTTCCAGGTCAATTTTTTTATGCCAGCATCTGCCTCCTGTCTGGCCTATGTGTGCTTAAAAAGCAGAAGTCATAGCCTGTCCTCTGACCCAGGTATCTGTAAGGCAGCAACTGAAGACTATCCTTGGCTCAGCGTACTGTTATGAAGAAGCCAGACTGTGTCATCCCATGGTGTCAGCAGGGTAGAGGCTAGTTGTTGGTTCTGTTGTGTACAGGGCAGTCCATGACCTGTTTCTTGACCAGGTGTGTACAGGTCACAGATTGTGACCTGGGGATCTGCAAGACAAAGGACATGATGTGTTCCACTATGAAGGTATCTGCAGAGAATAGATTGCACTGTGTCCCCTGGTCTCAGGTGCCTATGGGTCAGAGGCAGTGAACAGTTTCGTTACTCTAGAAGTAGGCAGGGTAGAGGATTTATTGTGGTTTCTATTCCTAGGTGTTTGGGGTGTAAAGGTCACTGAATTCCTCCAGGTTTCTGCAGAATGGAGGCCTTGATTTATTCCCCATATTTGTCTGTCTGTGGGGCTCTGGTGACTGTCTCTGACTCCCATGTATCTGCAACACAGAGGTGATGCATTTTTTCCTGGATCCCCATTTGTGTTCATATCAAAGGACACAGCATCTCCCCACATTCTAGTTTCTAAGGGCAGAGGGCATAGACTATTCCTGGTGCACCTGCATCTACAGAGATGAAGTCATATTCTGTTCCCCATCTCCAGGTGTCTACAGGACAGAGGATGCTGGCAGACTCCATGTGCCTGGAGGGCATGGGATGTTGAAGAGATACAGAAGTTTTCATGCAGAGACTCACAGTTCCTCCACTTTAGGTGTCTGCAAGGGGAACACAGTGGCTTGTCTGTACACAGGATGACTGCAGGTGTAGAGGACATTAGAGGAGTCCTGGTGTCTGCCTGGTTGAAGCTGTGACCTTTTCCCAACCCTTACATGTATGGACAGAAGAGGTCACTTGAGGTCTCTGGCTGTATGTAGGATAAATGCTGCAACCTGTCACAGCACTTAGGAGTGTGCACTGCTGAGGCCTTGGACTGTTCTCAACGCTTGTGTGTCTGGGTGGCTCCCGGTGTCAGCAGGGTCAAAGCCAAGGCATGCACCCATCCCAAATTTTTCCAGGGAATAGGTCCTCCCAATCACTGGCTGTAATGCTGCAACTGTGGTCTGTCCCTAAACCCCAGGTGTATGGATGGCCTAGAAAGCTCAAGGGTCCAGGATGCCTGCAGTACTGGAGGTAGCCTTTCCTTGAACAGGGTGCCTGTATGGCACAGGCTACAGCCTTTCCCTCACCCTGGTGTATGTGAGTTAGAAGGGCAGAGTTAGAGTCCCTTTGCTGGCCCACAGATTCTGCTGTAAAGAGACCCTTGAGGTCTCTGAGCATCTTATTCACCACATTGTGACCAGTATGAGGACAGAGTAACAGAATGATGCCAATACCAGGATATAACCTTGAAAGGCATGCCTACCTAGACTTGCCTCTCCTGCTAGGCTCTCCCTCCCACTATTCCACAGTCTGGCAATAGTATGTACAAGCTTTGATTCCATAAATAGATTAAACCAATGATGAGTAGAGGTTTCATGATCTAATTGTGCATGAAATGCACTAAGAGAAACAACCAGAGTGTACTTTACTAATGTCTTGGTGTATCTCAACTTAAATAAGTTGGAAATCAAGACTATCTATCTCACAGAGTGTTAAAAATATTGTGTGATAGCCCTGGTTATCAGCAGCCCACAGAAGATCCATCACCAGTGTGGAGATGATGGCAGGGTCTCCAGATCATTTTTCCAGAAAAGTTTCTGTGGGGTTCCTTCATGTGTTTCCAGGCATCTTCTGTCCCAGAAAGAGACAATGTGCAGACAGTTGTGTTCATTTGGTCACCATTTTCCAGGAGAAAGCAGACACCAAAAGTACATTCCTCAGGTGAGTAAAATCACAAATAAAGGAAAGGAGAAATGAGAAAAAAACCTTTATGCTGTCAGTGTAGCAAGAGTGTATGATATCTATATTGTTCAGACCTTTTTATTCAACTCTGGGTCAGCATCCAGGGTGTAAACTGAATGCATGTGGGGTGATGGTGATTAGGAATGTAGGGTCTCTTGGTGCAAGAGTGCCTGAAAAAGGATCACTTGGACTCTAATCACCAGCTAGGTGGCCAGAATTTCCTCAGGTACCACTGGGTACTGAGATGACTGTACTCTGCCTAATGGCTGATAGAGACAAAGCTTCCCCAGCTCAAACATCCATAGCAGGTGGTCAAACAGTGGGAGTTTTCAGGAAAGAATAGTGTTGCATCATGTTTGGAACACAAGTCACCTGGGAGAATAAACCTCCTGCAAAGCTGACAGCTTGTGGTAGCTCCTTTCTCTGAGGATTCCACAGGAACTTGGTTGTAATAGCACTGGTTTTGAGGAACACTGCATGAATGCATATTCCTCTGAACCAGCACATCTTGGACTCAGGGACACCATTTACTACCATACCTTGTGTATTACTAAGGGAAGCCCTAAGGTTTATTATTTGGAGTAGCATAAACTGGAAAGGGGAGGGGTTCAGCTTTAACTGTTAATACACCTCCTATAAAATAAAAATCAACCCCCAGCCTTCCTGAGCTGGACCTCTTCTACAGCCCTAACCCATAAAAACTCATCCTCTGTACCCAAAGCACACTATTCTGGAGAGGAAGGATTTCATTCTGGACTGTCTGTTTCTGCAGGGATAACTGGTGTCTTCCTTCCTGCAATTCTTCCTCTGGAGACCTGGTTTCATAAGCTGCATGCTAAGCCCCTACTGAATAGAAATATACATGCCACCCCAAATTTCTGTCTGGAGAACATTATAGCACAGGAATGACCCTGCCCTGGCCCTGTTATATGAATGGTTGTTCTATACCAGAGTATATGAAGGATGAGGAATTCAAAGTAGGAGAGGAAGATGGGAGAGGATTTGTGGACATCTAGGAGGGTCTTGACAGCAATGAGTGATTCTGAGATCAGTGTCATGAACTGCAGGTGGGGTACACCTCATGTTGGTTGTTTTTGTGCATATCTGCATTCTCCAGACTAACTCATCACAAGGACATCCCTAACCTTTATTGGCACAGCACCTGTGGGAAAGCTGAGGGCAGTGGTAGCCAGACAGGGGAGTGGTGAGAAGAGATTAATGCTGTAAAGCTACAAGGGAGGCAGCAAAAACAGAATACTCATCTAGAAAGATCCTTGGCTCAAAAGTGCTAGAAAACTTTCAGAGAGAGCATAGAAATCCCTCTCCAAAAGGGTTTGAGAATCCAAGGAATATCTCTCTGGAGGGGAACTGGAGAGAGTTGCACAGGAAAGCAGTTAATTCTATATAGGAGCAACATCACTGGAGTCCAGAACAATTCCCACAAATTCAGAAAGTTCTAAAAAGCAAACATGAGAATCAACCAACGGTGGAAGGTAGTATCCACCTTGCCCTTGAAGGAGGCAATGAGAAGATTCTTCCTTAGAATGAAGTTGATGTGGAGGATATGCCTATAAATTGTGTCTCTTGAATCTTTTGTTGAACCTCAACTGAAGGCGCTCTCTTCTGCTTAATTACAAGTGAGGAAGAAGGCAAGGTCAACTCTTCTAACCAGACACAACTTGAATCTAACCCATCCAACAGGGTTTCCTGTAACACAGAATTCAAGCATGGTTTTCTCCTGGACACATTCTGGATCCTTCCTTGTTAACAACTAAAGGTCCTCCAAAATGATTTGAGCTGCTAACTGCCCTCAGCTAGACATGCTCTTCCACATGGCTGCTACAGTTATCAGGAGACCATCTTTCATTGCCCAGGTGCACAAGCTCCTGCAGCCTGGGATGCCAGGGGCAAATGGTTATGGGCAGTAGCTGCAGGAACACAGCTGAAGAAAGATGGCAGCAAGCCACAAGGGAGTTCATGAAACCATTGTAACAGCAGCCCAGAGCCCCAGGATGTGCATTGCCACAGATAACAGAACCTTCCCTTGTGTACTAAACATGGCAAGAACAGAGGGAAAGTCAGGTAGATACAAAATATAAGATCAGCTCTCAATCCACGTTCATGACACACAGAGATCCATCTCAACCCCATCTGTTTCCCACAATGGAGGTCAGGTCCTGCTGTGGATCTTCTGATGCTGCTCCAGATGCATATACAAATGGCAGAATCCAGGACCTGTCTTTGTTCAGTCTGGGCTTCTTTATAACTAAACATAAGGCAAAATATTCTGAGGAAACTGAGGCTTTGCCTCTGCACTCAAATGAGCACAGCATCTGTTCATGGATTATCCAGAAGTAAGTCCTACTGTGATGGAGAACTTCTGTGTTTGTACTGAATGTATCCAGAGGACATAGCATGTGGTTGCCATGGATTCACATTTTCCCCTTTTCCTATTGGTTCTAGTTTTTCTAAGAATTGAACTCATCAAGATTCTTCAGCAACCAGTTGGTACTTAGTGCTGTGCTGACCCCATAGGCAGGGGACCGCCAAAAGACCTTTGAACATATGACACCTACATCAACCTCAGCCCAAGCCCCTTCATTTTTCCCAGTCCTGGGATCTGCATGCCCTTATCTTCATTTGACACATATGCCTATAATTCATTGACCGTGGATGAGGTCTGACATGCTTGGTCCCAGTCCCTGGTGAATGGGTTCGATTCAGACCAGGGACTTGTGTGTTAAGTTTATAGAGTGGTGCTGGAGAACCAACACCACTTGTGCAAACCTCTTGCATCTGTACAAGCATTTGAGAGTATTACCAGCAACTTTTTTTCCAGAGAAAAGATTGGAGGACATAGGGTCACCTTGGGTAGGTTGTTGGTTCCAATGTGTTTGTCTTTCTGTGTGAATATGTGTTTACATATTTTTCCCTTTTTGAGAGAGAGTATATTTATGTAGCTCACTTGAGCATGAACTAGCTATCTTTCTACCTCACCCTCTGCAACTCTGGGACTATAATGATGACTACCACAATTGATATGTTTTTTTATTCTTTGACACTATCATTCTTGTAAATGCCCCATTTCTATGTTACTGTTTTAGAAATGAATGACACCAACCCTTATGTTTCATAGGGCATATAGAATGTGTCACAACTTGTGACATCCTAAGAAAAAGATGTTAATTTAATTTACATAATGCAAGTGGGGAGATTGGGGAGGCTGAGAGGCACAATGACTTCTAGTGTTTCATACATCCAACTGGAAGGACAGGATGAGTCAGATACCAGTCATGTTTTCTGAACGCTAAGGTGCTGAATGCAGTCAGTTCTGACTGAAGGCAGTAGGAGTGTCATTGTGTCCACTTTTCCTCATGTTCTGTGGAGAAGTCAATCAATAGTCCTGGGAAGTGTTTTCTGAGGAAGTGGCTCAGGGATGGGACCTCCAGAGATGACCTCACTTCTGTAACAATGGGCAAATTGAACTTGGAACCCTTGTAACCAAGCACCTAATCTCCTCAAGAGTCAAGGCCAAGTCACTTTACTACAGACGTTAGAGAGACCAGTATGTTCTCTTGCTGTGTCAAGTATTGTGAAGGCTCTGACCAGAAGACAACTGAAGGTGGTACCTTTGTCCCATCATGTCAACTGTCCCTGGCAGCTGACCCTGTCATGACACACAGGGTCACCCCTCACCCGTGTCACCTATGGGGATTTTCCCAGAAGATGCCAAAGACAATACAGGTCTGGTGAATGCATTAATGTAGAATAGCCCATATCTCTGAGATTTCAGGGAGTATCAAGACCCTCTCCTATGTGTGAGTGAGTGTGTGTGTGTGTGTGTGTGTGTGTGTGTGTGTGTAGAAGTGAATTCTCTCTGGGTTGTTTTCACTTCACTGTATGACTGACTAAGAGACATTTCCAGTTTGGTACTGGTTCCATATTGAATTCTCTAACATTTTGTTCTAACCCAGAGTGAAAAGGAATTGGCCCCAACTGTAGCTAACCCCTGCAAGGCAGGAACACTCAAGTCAGGCACATTGGAAGTTCTTGTGGACCACCTGGTATGTTCTTTCCTCTTTGGTGATCCATCATATTTCATCATTTTCCTGTTTACCTACTGAAGTTTTGCCAACATGCATCAAGTCCTAAACCTGCAGTTCAATAGGTAGGCCTCACCTCCAGTACTTGTGGACTCTTCACCACTGAGGTCTCAGACATGGACAGTACCTCTCTTGACCTTAAATTATCATGAGGACAGCAGTGCTTATAAGACCACCCTCACTAAATATTGCTAGGACTCAGTGGGATGAGCCATGGAAGTGTTTGTCAGATCCTGGCCCTGGGAAGTGGGCTGCCTAGCATTGTGGAATGTCCTGTGCAACTTCCCGAACTTGATGAATAACTTCTCTGCCAGAGGGCTCACTATTCTAGGGCCTTGGGAAATTTATTGTTCTGGTTTTTGAAGAAGGTTCCATTTTCTATCTGGATTGTCCTCGTCTAGATGGATCTATGGGTCCCCATGCATACAGATAAGCTGGTTGGGCACATTCATTGAACACATATATAGGAAACACATATCGTTTATGGGCACAGTCTTTTCATATGAAAAAAAGCAGGAAAAATCCTGGCATCATTGGCTTCACTTTCAGTGGGGAGTTAGTCAGAAATACTGGATGTCATAAGTAAGTACAGAAGATATGATGCTGTCCTGGTCTCCTCTAGATATGCCTGTGTCCTCCCTTACTCCAGTGGGAATGATGGACCATGGGAACAACTCAAAGAGTAAGTGGACTTCGGGACAAGAGGGAGGGCACCATTACTGAAAGTGGGGATATCTGTGCATCTTGACTTGGGGAGGATCTCACAGCTTCTGTGATTCACTCTATTGGGATGAGGTATATGGCTTCACGTACAGCTAGAAATCAAAGAGATCTTCTGACAAAGAGGTTTGGGTGGTATCTGCATCCCCTGGGAATCCAAAGGAAGCTGGAGTCTCACAATTGGCCTCTGTAAGAATCTATCATCTCTACCACAACCATCCCTGTCTGGCTTAACCAACCTGTGCACATAAGGGTCACACAGAAAGTGTGAGACCCTCAGACCCCCACACTTAGTAATGGACACTCAGTTCATTCCCTGGGGGGAATCAGTGAGTGTTCACATGGTAATCTGCACTCTTCAAGAGAATATTATCATTGGAAGACAGGCTACACCTAGGTCTTGGAGAGTGAGACAGCATGTACTACCAGTAGGTGACACCAAGTCCTTGTGGAAGCCAGAAAGGAGGACAAGTCATCTTGGAGTTGACAGTCCACTTGTCAGCATGCCTGACTCTCATGTGGGAACATATAGAGCTTTCATGAAGACAAGGAGAGCTACTCACACCTTAGGACTAGGGCTCCCTCCTATGGAGGTTCTCTGAAGCTCTTTTTATTACCTGGCTTGCCACTAATTGGACAGGCTAAGGGCTTAAGCTATGGTATAATACACTCTAAATAGACCAGGGAAGGCACAAGAGCCCAGATTTCACACATGTGCTTTAAGAAATCTAGGAGGAGAGAAGGCAAGTTCTCTCACTCTCATTCCTGCCTGTCTGCCCCAAGAGCACTGTCCTTCATCTTGTGCACCTGGCTGAACAAGTATGTAGAAGATTTTATTCAACCACCAGATTTTCCATGCCTCAAGAAGCTAATTGCTAATCTGCATCTCAACATGCCTGGCTTAGATGAGGAGTGTCTAGCCCGAATTCTACTCACCCATCTGGAGCACCAGCAAATCAGCAAAGTGGAACCTTTGGGTGAGGAGGTCGGGGCAGAAACACAGAGCACATGAGGAAGGACTGGGGTGGGACCCACATCAAGGAAGTTCAACTGCTTGCATCAGGCCAGAAGCAAGGAACAACCTGAGAACCTAAGGGCAATGGTCTGGGAGGAAAGCTGTTTAGAGTTAGTTTCTGGGTTTTCTCTGGCTGATGGAAGACATATTTATATTTGTAAAAACTCAGGGAAGACAGTGTCCTGGGGGATGTTGTCTTCTGCAGCTCTCTTACCATATGCAGGGCTTGGACTAAAACCTACTCCACAGCTGGAGCCATCTCAAGCACCAGTGTGGACACATAAGCCAATGACAACACCAGCATTAGGCCTATAGAAATGAGATCAAGTGAGGAGAAACCTTATATCTTGGCTTTCAGTCCTGAACTTGTGGCAGAGAAGTTGACCCTGATGGAAGCTGTGAGTGTCTTGGCAGGCAGAGTATGAGTGGGCTTATTTTCAGACTCTACACCCAACCACAGTGCTTCATCTTGGACCTGGGAACTCTGGTATTTGGGCCTTATAATACTGACCTTTTCCCCAGGAGGTATTGAAGAAAGTATTGCCCTACCATTGCTGTGGTTACATATGGTCCCAGGAGAATAAGACAGGAAAGAAGCATCTGAAACCCACCATTGATGCCATTTTCACTCTGTTCAACAATGTCATTACCACCTGCCTCAGGGACAAGTGTATGAAGGGCACAGACAGGGCCAAGGTAGTGGAGCACTGGATCCAGGGGGCCATGGTATGCTGTACGATGGGCTCATGCTCACTCTCTTCTCCTTTCTTTCTGAAAGGATGTGGGCCATAGTCAGAATCCCTGCATGAAACACAGGCCACTCTTTTCTAGAGCTATACTTGCTGGACATTAGCAGCCCTCAAACACAGCACTGAATTTCTCCTGATGCTCTGTCCTTGGAGTGAGCTTAGTCTTCTACTATTTACCTCTGGAACTTCTGCATTCTCCTGAAGCTCCCCATGATTCATATCATCAGGCGAGTCTCAGACCCAAAGGACATGTCATTAGCAAGTAGGGGCTCTACATGCAGTGTCTTCATCCATAGGAGTGTCACATCCTCAAGAATTTCTCCTCACTCTATGCCATCCTGTCTGGTCTTCTGAGCAAGGGCATTCATCAACTGAAAAACACATGGAAAGAAGTCTCCAGGTGGCTGCACCTCTTCCCTCAGAAAGTATGTGTACACAGGGGTAATTGTCACTCCTCTGTGATCCCTGTTGCAAACCACAGAGGGTAAGGCCTTAGAGTGGATGCAACTTGTGTGCATGAGACCTGGTCAGTAAATCTGTGGTTTTCCTCCTCATAGATATCTGGTAGATGCTGCCAGCATGTTTTTACACTGTAGCCATAAGATTCTGTTCAGGGGAAATCAAAGCAGAGGTGATTGTTGGAAATGGGTATGGTGCCCTGGTTGTACCCACAGGAAAGTACTGCTGTAAGCCATGCACCCTTAGCACTCAGTACTATCATTTACAATCCTGGTCTCCCATCACTTTTGAGTCTTGAATATAAATGAAAATAGATTCACACTCATTCCTCTTCCCATTCCTCTAACCTATCACTTCTATGTCTTCTTACAGAGAAAGTCTAGACATTCTACAGAAGATAAGAAAGAATTTCCTTAAAGAGAACAACAAGTGCATTCACAGAGTATTGCTCATCAAGGTAGATGGAAATCTGTGTGCTGATGGAGGGAGGAGAAGGGAGGTGAAATTAGTTCCTCACTGAAAGTGGTTTTGAAAATTGAATTTCTGTCCAATCAAGATGAAGGCAAGAAATATCAATTCATTGCTGAAACATATTAAGGGGCATTTGGGGAACAGGAGGCCCCAGTTAATTGATTGTAAGTAGACTCATGTAGGTTATTTAATCGGAGTGGATGGAACCAATAGAGTCAGTTGTAAATGCCTCCTTCTGGCATTTAGCATCCCCCAGAATTTTGAGTGGGCATAGGGAGTGCAGATCCTTTCTTTAAACCAAGACATACTCTACTTTTGAGGGGTCTGCACATCCCTGAGGTGATACCTGCCCTGGGATGTGGAGAAACAGTGGGGCCGAGGGACCAGCCAGGTTTAGAGGTAGCCTCACTTCAGTCCAACATATAGACTCAGGATGGTGATATGAGTTCACTGTGCCCCTCTGTAAACTGTTGTGAAACAGAACCTACTGAGGGTCACAGAGGAACAGCTGGAGAACACCATACCCTTGGAGTCCTGGAGTTCCTTAGTAGCAGAGAAGTATCAGGGGCCTATGAAATAACCATGGTTGTCTTCTGATACACTCCAGAAGCTTCCATGTAAAAGAGGAAGCAGAATGTTACTTTCTCACTGCCCTGGTATGATGGTCAGCAAGAGATGGCCCCTGGGGAAATCTCAGTCCCATGTGGACAAAAGCAGGCTTTTATGCCTCAGCACATCACAGTGGGCTCCATGAAGATGTGAAGTATTTAATACAGCCTCAGGTTCCACCTCAGGGCAGAGACACCAGGGAAATTGGACAGGCAGGTGTCTGAGATATCTTGGTTTTTTTTTTTTCATAGTTGGGAAGCTTGGCTAGGAAATGTGGCATACACCATGGGGCCAGAGGGCAGAACCCTGGTTACTACCCAATGGGAGCCAAAAATCTTTTCTGCTTGGCCTTCTGCAGACAATGTGCCAGTCAATTCCCCTGCTTAATCCTCTGTTTTCTCATCCATAATCAGAGCAAGGATGAGACTGGTGTTCTGATCTCATGAGAGGTGATGAGAGGTCCAAAGCAAAAAAGGAATGTGCAGAGCTCTGAGGTGGATTTGGTCAAATGAGGCCAGGGTGAGGGCAGCAATAATGGAAAGGAGAATTGAGATTTTACATTCTTCATGAGATAGGCATATGGTCATCTGCATATTGCAGGTGAGGAAAGGGAAAGATGGAATCCTGGGCATCAAATTGGTATCCTCCACAGTGAGTAGTGGAGCTCTGTAGGTGGCAGGAGAATTGGCATAACTATGCAGGACACCACCAGAATTAGGGTTGGAGTACTAGTGGAGTAAATGGTGAGAGGTAGGAGAACTTCTAAGTCCATTCTCAATCATTACAGGGTGGAACATCCAAATTTGCCACCCTGTGGAAGAAACTCAAGAGAGGCCACAGATGTCAGATGATGGTAAGTGAACATGACATATGGTAGGCTCACCCCTAATCAAGGCTAGAGAGACCTCCCCCGGTCCTCCCTTCTTCTTGCCCCACTGTCTAGTTACTCCATACACATGGCTTGCAGACCCTGGCAGCTCCATGCCCTGAATAGTTGACATCTTAGAGTGATGAGCTTCAGCCACCTGCCCCATGTCTTGATAGAGTGTATGGGGAAGGTGGCTGGAAAGGGACACACATACCATGGACATCTGCCAAATGCCATCATAGGAGATGACCAGAATCATTTTGAGGTCCCAGGTGCCAGGAGGGGGAGCACTGGGGAGAGGTGGTCTATGGTCTATAGTCTACTCTCAGTAGGAGGTCCTGGTGGGTCTATGGTCATGATGACAATCCTGAAGCTTACAAGTGCAGGGCCTTCCTTCTTGTCTCTCATCCAATGCCACAGTATGAATCTGAAGCCACTATCCCCTATCTGGGGACATTCCTCACTGACCTCATGAGGGAGCACACTCTGAAGAAAGGCCTTTTACATGTGAGTGAGCATGTAGCCACTGCTGGGGAGTAGAAGCTGGTGGGAGATGGCCCTTGCTGACCCCTGACATCAAGCAACTCATTAGAGTCTCAGAGATATCCATTGTGCTAACCACCAAACCCATGCTACCTGGTGGGTCCCCAGAGCTGCTTGACCTAACAGCTGCAGGTGGGTTTGGCTAGTTCCTCAACTGGTGAACATGGTGGAAGACTGAGGCCACATCCTCCAAGCGTAGCTGATCACATGGGACAATCTGGGTGTCTCACCTGAAGGCTCAGTCCAAAATACTCATATCAGATTTGGAAAGACAGTCCCTGCAACTCTGCCTCCAATTCCCACTGCCCTTGACTGAGCCTCAGCCCAGGTGTAGAGTACCTCACCAGCTGGTTAATTCACTAAGAGACAGGGATGCTTAAAATGTGGTGGGCCATTTCTAAACACATTGGTTTTGTGCCTTCTAGGGAGGAGATATCAACTTCAACAAGAGAAGAAAGGTGAGCAGATAATGTCCACATTGATGGGAATAGCAGGGTGGGGAACTGCATAGTATATTTAGCTCTGTTCTTGCCTCTTGGTGTAGAAGAAGAGTTGCTGCACAGAGATTGTGCTGTTAGTAGGAAATGGGGTCCTGAGGTAGAATCTAGGACTCTTCTTGAGAGTGTCTGTTTGAACCCATCTATGAGAAGAGTGAGAAGCCTGGGATGGAGGGAATAGAGTGGTGACCCCAGACCATAAGCAAGAGGTGCTCAGTCACTCACTGTGTAAGGGACAGGTATATGATATTCCTCTCCTTTTCTTGAACCAGGAATTCAAAGTGATAGCTCAGATAAATCTCCTTCAGTTGGCCTGAAACAAGTATATCATTGAACCTCATATGAATTTTCAGGCCTGGTTTCAAGACTTGGAGCACCTTAGGGAGGAAGAGATGGGGGTTTAGACTGGAAATGACATGCAAGGATGGAGTGGGGCATTGAAGAAAGCAAGAAAAAATTTAACAGATTGGGATTGGGTTACCAATTTTAATTTTTACTCTTGAATATTTTTGTATATTAAAATGGTTGTTATACTATTGCATATTGTTTATGATTTTGTTCTTTCACCTCCTGGGTTAATGTAAGAGTCACAGAGACTCACATGGAAAAGAGTAATCTTGGCAGGGTTCTCATTTTCTTTTGTATGGAAGTAGGAAGAGCTGACAAATTCTTTGTCAGGCATGCTGAACTACACACATGTCCACATTGCACAAAGCAAATGTTGATTTCAATATTATGAAATATATTTTCACAGTAATATGGCCACTAAGAACTCCTGGATTAGAGATCAGAGGTGCTATCAAGATCCTGGAACAATTGCAGAAACTGAGTGTCTTTGGAAATGACATTTGTTACAGAAAATGGCAGAGTCAGAAGCTCCATGTTGAAGCTCCACAGAGAAACAAATAATAAGTGGGTGGTGTGGCATTAGCTATCAGAATGAGCAATTTGAGGTCTTTGGAAAGTGGTCATATACAATAACACAGGTGGTGCTTGATTAAGGGAATCACTGAGGTTCAGTTTTTTAAAAATATTTATTCATTTATTCATATGTGTATACATTGTTTGGGCCATCTCTCACCCCACACCCTGCCCCCCCCTTGCTGCCACCTCCTCGCTTCCAGGCAGAACCTGTTCTGCCCTCTTCTCCAATTTTGCTGAAGAGAAATCATAAGAGATGATAAGAAAGACATGGCAATTTTGCTAGTATGAGATAAAGCTAGTGATACAGAGAGAGATTCCTAGCATTGCTTCCATGAACATGTGCATTACAACCTGAATTGGTTCATTTCTTCCAGACCTTGAAGTTCAGTTTTGGTAAAGTCAAGACTGCATTTCTTGAAAACAAAGTAAATTTAAAAATCTGTGACCAGATTGACCAAGGGAAAAAAGAGAAAAACATGCAAATGATCAATATCAGGTGTAAAAGAAAGAGCATTATGAAAAAAGCTACAATTAATAACAGGCTAATGAAGGAATAAATGGTTTTATTTTTGGAAAGTTAAGGTCAGATAAAATTAACATTTTTCCCCAAGACACAACCTAACATAGCTCACTAAAGATAAACTGACACATGTGAATATTCCTATATTTACCAAACACATTTAAGGGATTAAGAGCCCTCTATGGCTCATTTTGGCAAATTGTGAGGTTTAGCATGGCCTCTGTAGGAGGATAACATGCAGATTCATGAGTTATTCCATATTTTATATGATAATAGGAAAAGAACCCTGTTGAAATTGTCCTAAGAAAGGAGATCTGGAGTGGAGGATGATGGACAATGATGGATGAGTGAGGCTAATCAAGATATATTTTAAACACGTGTAATGTCAGGATGAAAACAGCCTGTAAAACTCAAATATGCTAATGAAATATGAAAAAAGTCTATTGACCAACCGGAAAGCACAGATACATTTATCAGTGAATTATAGCAACTATCTAAAAAAGAATCAATAGTGATTCTACATAAAATATTCCCAAACGTAGGAATGACAAAAGCATTTCTCAACTCCTTTTTACTCAGATTTACCAGAAGTTATTTAGACAAAAATACCAGAGAAAACATTAGAAGAAAATCAGAATAAAGGACACAAGTACTCCTCAGCAAAAGATTAGAAAGTTGACTCTAGAAATATATTGATGACCAAATACAGACAGAGTTCATCTGGGAATGGAAGTGTCTCAAAATTAAAGAGTTAATGACTTTATTTCCATATGAAAAGACTTTAAAAGAAACCATAAAGTCATCCCAATAGTCCTAGAATAATGCTTAACCCAATGCAAATTCTAAGTGGGATAAAAATACTCCACAAATCAGGATTTAAAAAGAATTTCCTTATCCAAAGTATTTCTTTTTAATTCAGGGGATGGAGATTTTGCTCTTATGACACACTGAATCATCCTAAATGGGAATAAATCTCAGGAGTACAGACAATGAGCACAGATCACACACATATCCATCCCTGAGATCTCACAAGCCTCCCTGGGTGGGTTTAAATCATGTGACTTCTACCCAGCACAGATTCTGCACACAGGCTCCTGCCTCAGTGTCCACAGACACTACCAGTCCAAGCTCTGGGAATAGAATTTCATCTTGAAATGGGCTGCACTTTGTGGGAGTTTTGAGAAATCACTGGGAGCATGGGGCTCCCAACATCCCATAGTATCCCAAGAACTACCAGTCCTGGGCTGGACACTCAACCTGCTTTCAATTACCTAATTTAGGGGAAGCCCTGGATTACCCTTCCAGTGGCTGGAACTGGAAGGCTGCTAAATGACTCAGGGACTTGGGAAATCAGTTGGAGGTCTGGCAGGATCCCTTTGAATCTCACAAGCATTGGGTATCACGATGTGACAACTTGTCCTCAATCCAGGTTACCGATGAGTCCACAAGTACTTGGATCAAGTCCTTTTATGGATATAAAGGCTGGCCAAGCAAATTATTGTAGCATAATTAGGAAGCTCTAGGAATTTTCCTGACTACAAGTCAGAAACTTTACAAGTACATACTTAGATACACATGCTCAGAGTCCTGATATCTGTCCCTTTGGCTTTCAGCAACCTCTTCTGATAAGTGGTATGTGGTCAGCCCTCCTAATTCATAGTCCTCAACCATGCATGGACTCAACCCACTGAGAATGGAGAATATTAAAAAAGTGTCAGACTCAGTGGTTCACACCTATAAACCCATTTACTTGACAGGCAGATATTGGGTGATTCAAGGTTCAAAGACAGCTCATGTGAAGTGTTAGTGAAACCCCATCCCAACATAATTGCAAGGCAAAGGTGCAGCCTGTAATCCCAGCTATGTGGGAGGTACAGGTAAGAGGACTGACATCCAAGGAGGTCTACCTTAAGTCTATAATTAAAATATGACACACTGCCTGACAAACAACTAAATTTTAAAAAGTCTTGTATGTGGCTCATGTGTTAGAGCACCTGACTAACAAGTAAGCAGCCTTGAGTTCAAACATGAGTATGGCCAACATAAAAAAAAAAGAAAATCTAAAGGAGAAAAAATATATATGTATTTAAAAAACCAATTCTCAATGTTTTTTTCCTCTGCAACAAGCAGACTTTATTTGCTGTATTTCCAAAGCAGCACAGTATCTATTTACATAGCATTATGTGTTATTATTTGGAAGAAGTCCATCGATGAGTAAAGTTCATGAAAAGATGTTCATATATTAATGCATCTATGAAAATCATATGGATGCATCTTACAAAATTAAACATCTGTCTACCATATCATTCTGCTGAACAACTCTTGGGTGTAGATATGAGGAAATTTAATTAACATTTAATTAACATTATGTCAAATTGCCTGTACACTCATATTTTTAGCAGCTCTCTTCACAACAGCAAAACTATCGAAACAGCCTATTTCCCACCAGCCAATGAACTGATATAGAAAATGTGGTATATATTCACCATGGCATATTACTCAGCCATAAAGGAGAATAATAGTATGTTATTTGCAATAAAATTTAGCAACTTCCTTCCTGCCTACTCTGGTTCTAAAAATCTTATGTTATAGGGCCCCCTTTTTTTTGCTCAGAACTGGCCTTGGACCACAATGTTCCTTACCTTGCCTCCTGTATTGCTGGGATTACAGTTGTAAGCCATCTATGCAATCTACCCACATAAAATTTAACATTTATAAAATAGCTGTGACTAGGTCTAGATGGTGTTCTGTTTAGCTTTATAGATATTGTCCCACACACTTGCACAGTCCTGGAGGTGGGAACTGACACTTTCCTCTTTCTTCTTAGGCTTATGATCTTCCTGGTGGCCTTCTGAATCCTGAGCTTCTGAAGAAATGGGTTGCTCTGAGTGGTGCCTCCTGGCTGGCCCATGTTCTGTTGGCTCTGGTGGTGTTGTAAAACCAGGATCCAGAGCTCCAGTGTTTCCAGACCTGTATGAAATTGTTCATCAGAATCAGAGGTTTTCTTTCCTGGCATGAAAACAAATGGTTGCAAGTGCTTCCAACCAGCCTAATCTGTGCAAGCCATGAGAAAGTCCCTTCCTTGCTTTCTGCCCTCCAGAAGTTGCTTCTACATGTGATGAGGCAGCTGTGGAGGGTGAAAGCAATATGTGCAGTATAAAACACAGGGAACCATTAACACACTCAAACCACTCATTCACTCACTCCTACTGCTCTCCCTCAATGGTGCCCTCAAATCAAGAGAGAAGGGTCCACAGGACCAACCCATGCTGGGGACTGATTGGGGGAAGTTGTGCTGGAATTCAACCTCAGATACAAAAAAGCATTTAGGCTCTCAGTTTTAAGAGAATAATCCAGGACCGTATTGGTGCAGGCGGAGATGTAGCACATCTTACCTTACTTATTCCTCTTGGTTAGTTATTTGATATTCAAATCTCAGGTCATTATGTCCTTGAACAGAGAATTGGATAGACACTCTGACTGCAAAGCAGTAGCAAAGTTTTATTGAAAGAAAAAGGAAAAAGGTCACCAAAAAGAAAGAGCAGTGGGCTCTGGCCAGGTTGTACATAAGCACTGATCTATGTTCAAAGGGCAATTTATAGATTGTAAGGGGAAACAGTGCAAAAATTCTGAGTGGTCTTTGCTTGACAAGGTCTTATTCTGTGCATGTGTTTATGCTGATTCCCAAGTCTTTAATTGTATGTATGACAGTAATCAATACTCACAAGATCTTAAGTAGAGGAGTTCACCTGGGAGGTCAGATTGAGGACAGATCTTTCTTTACTTAGCATGCACCATTTCCAGTGTGAACTGGCCAAGAGGCTCAATTTACAACTGAGTGGTGGTACCCACAGTGATAAGAAGGAATTCCACATGAGGGGGTGACCTTTTGCTGAAGAGAGTGGTGACCAAAGATATGTTTCTTCTTTCCCTATTACTACACTGCCTCATTTTCATGACTGAAAGAACACACTAAGGTTACTTTAGTATATGGATAATGTTGATTCAGATTTGGAAAACACTACACCTCTCACACACACTGTACCCTACTCCTGACCCTGAAATATTCTGATTTAATTCATCTGTAGTATAACCCGAGGATTAGCACTTTTTAATGTTCCTGGAAGATCCTAATGTACAGCCAAGGTCAAGGATACTGCTTTAGCCAGGAAATGGGCCTAAAGAAGTCCTTTGGACTGATCTGAAATCTTACCTCAAAAAGAGGCCTTCCCTCAGGAGTCAGTGGGTCACCAGGAGAGAAGTAGAAGAGGGCTGTGTTTCAGAACCTGGGCTTGTGCTCTGGGCTCTTTCTGAAGGTAAAATTAGTGATGTCAAGGACCACTCCTCCCTCAGGAGGAGCCAGCCATCCATGTCTGAGAAGGTCAAGGAAATGATCTTGAGTTCAGTCTTTTACACTGAGTAGGAATTTCCAGTGGTAAAATGGGGAGTGGTGAATAATTCCAGTGGTGCTATCAGATTAATTAACAGCCTGCTCCATGTGGCATGGAGAATGGCAAGGAACTGGAAGGGAATCTGGGAGCCATAGTACCCATACTTTGAAAAGGCTTTAGTGCCTTTCTCCTCCTAGAGCAGGACAAGCTGTAAGGCTAGGATAACCTACTTCACTCTCCACCATTCCTGAGGAGAAAGAACACACCCTCCAGCCATAGAGTGAGTGGGGCAACTTAGGATAAGAGATGCCACCTTTAATAGAAAAAAGAAGTAGAAAAAGAGGAGGAGGAGGAGAAGGAAGAGAGCTAGAGAGCTAGCACAGCGATGAGATGCCACCTGCTGGCACCAGTCCACCTTGATTCTACAGGATTTGGTTTCCTTTCTCTTCCCTTCCATTCCTTTCCTTTTCCTTCTCTTCACTTCCCTTCCCTTCCCTTCTCTTCAAGGTCATGGTAGATGACCTGCAGATAAACATTATTTTGATTGCTGCTCTTAAGGATTAGATAATGGCTCTTTGTGTGTCTGTATTCAGTGATGAATTGATGGGTTCCCAAGGTCAGCATTTGTCAAGAAGAGCTCAAGATGCCCATGTTCTTTGCCTTTGCACAGTTGGCTAGTTCTCCTTTCCTCCATGAGCGGTTTACAGCACTCAATGGCTTCAGCATGTATTGCTATGTCTGACTTGAACCAGCTTGTGACTTTGAGTCTTATTCCTCAAGAAACAGCTGAACATTTTTAGTTTGGAAGTAATAAATGGAATGATTGTCATGGGCACTTTCTATCCTATAAATGAGACTCTGGAAGACAATGTCTACCCATCAGCTCAAAGGATGTTACTGCAAAGTTAGAGAGAGCTGCCTGGGTGAAGCCAAAGTGTTTCAACCTGAGAGGTCAGGGATGATCATGCCAGGATGAGGACTTGATAATACCTTCCCCCATATGAGAAGAAGCATCTTGAGAGACTCTGGATAAATCCCCAAATCTAGTGGCTTGGGGAACTGATCACACCAACTTGTCATCATCATTTTACTAGGGCAGAGAAACAACTTCAACATCTCTTCAGGATGAGTCCATACATGGTAAGAGCCATAGGGATTCTGAATATGGCATTATTCATATACCAAAAGCAAAGAGAATACATTTCCAAGGAGCACAAGAGGGTGTGCAGTGCACTCATGAGAGAGACTTTCATTCTTTCACTTTAAACATATACCTCAATCGTATAATCTGATTTACTATTTCAACTTCAAGTTGGACTGCCATTTGACCCACAGATGTAGCAAAACTTAATTTTATTATACTGTCTCACCTTGGAAAACATTCTGGGAGTTAATAACAGGCACTTTTCATAATAATCTAACTGGAGTACAGACCTAATTGAGTAATGTGCTGTCATCTACTTTCTTACATAAACATGCTGCATTTCTTTTTAAATAGACTGACTTCAATTTTTGTTCTTATACACAAGGACAGGTCAGTGAATATTTTTTCAGAAAGCCATCCCTTTTGCTAACTTCCTGTTGCCTACTTACTGGCTCAAACACTTTACTGTCACAACTTTGAAACTCCTAAACGGACCTGTTTGTTATTGCCAGCTTTGTGGTGCATTATCTGACTGTCCAAATACTATGCTCTACTTGATGAGTGTGACTTTGTCTGAAAAGGAAACAAAATATCTCAGGACACATCTATCAACTAATAAACTGAATATATTCTGGCATGTTGGTACAACACAGTTCTAAAACCTAGAGGATTTCTTTCTCTTCTTTTTAAAGTAGGGTTTGATACTATCACAATTTTTCAAGGCTGTGTTTATTTGGGTAGATCTGAGAGCATTTGTGTAGTAGGGTTAACAACAAATCAGGTCATTAAAAATAGCCCAATAATTTTGGAGAAGGCAAGGCCCACATTATGATCACTACTACATTATTACACACAAATCTAGGAGTACAAATTGAAAAAATGTATATATATGTATATGTATATTCATATAATCAACAACTTGTAATTAGTTTGTGGAAAAATTTGCTATTAATATTATAATTTAAATATTAATTACATGATTTAAGGGGATTCACTGTGATATTTCCATACATGCATACATTATTCATCGATCACATCCATCCACCGTTCTTCTGCTATAGCTGCCCCAGCCCGACCTCACCTACTAACTAATCACTCTTCTAACTTCAGGTTGACTTTTCTTTTTCTTTAGTATTCACATATATGGGAGAACATGCAATAATACATGTTAATAGTCTTTCTCTGGCTTATTTCAATAAACATATCTTACACCTATATCCATTTTGCTGCAAGTGAGAATTTCCTACTGCTTTTTTGCTGAATATTCATTCATTGTGTGTATGTAGTATTTTCTTTATCTATTCTTCTGTTGATAGGAACCTAGTGTGAATCCATATGCAAATGATTGTGAACAGAACCTGAATAAACATGGGAACATACGCATTTCTTTTACATGTTCACTTCATTATCTTCGGATTATTATAGCTGGATTTATGGTAGTTCTATTTTTAGTTTTTTCAAGAACATCTATAATTCTTCATACTGGCTATATTAATTTGCATTCCCATTAATTGTGCATAAGGTTTTCAAGTACTTTTCTCTAATGGTCACTGAAGTCGAACATTTCCTCATGTATTTATTGGCTGTTTGTATATCTTCTTTTGAGAACTGTCTATTCAGAACATTAGCCTACTTTTAGTTGGATTATCATGTTTGTTGTAAATTTTTTAGAGTTCTTTATATCTTCTAGATATTAACCTTCTGCCAGATGAGTAATTTGCAAAGATTTTCCGCTTTTCATAAAGTTTTTTCTTCACACTGATAAATGTTTCACTTTTTGTTAA
Source organism: Castor canadensis (assembly GCF_047511655.1). Lineage (NCBI taxonomy): Eukaryota > Metazoa > Chordata > Mammalia > Rodentia > Castoridae > Castor > Castor canadensis. Next base: position 114,047,658 of record NC_133387.1, read on the forward strand.
AGAGTTTAGTTTGATGCCATTCTAGTTATCAATTTTTGCCTTTGTTTCCTGTGGTTTTGGATTCTTATCTACAAAATCATTGCCTGTAGCAGTATCTTGATGTGTTGCTCCACATTTTACTGTTACTTTCAGGGTTTTAAATATCTTATATTAAAGTTTTTGATCCATTTTTACTTGATTTGTTTCAGTATGAAAGATGGGAATTAAGTTTCAATGTCATTCCTGTGAGTATTCAGCCACCTTAACAACACTTGCTAAAAGAGCCTTTATCTTTCTATAATACTTGCTTTTGGCAAATTCTCAAGAATCAGTTTACTTTATTTCTAAGCTAGCTGTTCTGTTACATTGTTCTATACATCTATTTTACTGCCATATCATGCTGGTTTCACTACTGTTGCTCTGTTGTATTACTTGATATCAGCAATTGTGATACTTCTGGCTATGGGGTCTTTTTGCATTTAACTAAATATTAAAACCAAAATATTAAATATTAAAAAGCTATATACTAAATATTAAAATATTAAGATAGATTTCTTCTAGTTTTGTGAAAATATCATTAGAATTTACTGGGGATTATACTGAATCTGTAGATTGCTTTTGAATATATGGTCATCTAACAATATTAATTCTACTGATCCATGGACATGGATCCATATTAAAATAACATTTTAATATTTTCAGTTTTTTCATTGTTTTGTAATTTTCATTGTAGACTTTGTTTTCACTTCCTGGGTTAGTTTAATTCCTGGGTAATTTTCTGTGTGTGTTTGTGTGTGTCTATTGTGAATGGGATTGTTTGAATAATCTTTTTCTCAGAAATTTATTTTGTTATATTGTTTGAGTAATTTTTGAAATTTTGAATCCTTCTTCTTTAGGTAATGTATTTGTTATTTCTGTTAGTATTTTTTGGAGTTTCTAGTTTTTCCCTCCTTTCCTATTTTTATACCCTTTATTTCTTTATCCTTCTAATGCCTCTGGCTAAAATGCCTAGTTCTGTATTATATAAGAAATGTGAGAGTATACTGCTTTACTTGTTCCTGATTTTAGAGGCTCAGTTTATTCTCATTCAGTATGACATTGACTATGGGTTTGTCATATGAAACCAATTTGTTGAGGTATGATTTTTCTATACCTTATCTATTCATAACTTTTATCATGAAGGATGTTGCACTTTATCAAACATTTTTCTATAACTATTGAGATGATCATATAATTTTTATCCTTCATTCAATTTATTTGATGTGTAATCTTCATGAATGTACAAGAGTTGAACAGTCTTTGCATTCCTACAATGAACCCAACTTAATCATGTTGTATGATATTTTTGATGCACTATTGCCTTTGATTTGCTAGCATCTTATTGAGAATATTTGTGTCTATGTCAATCAGGGATATTGGTTTGCAGCATTTTCTTCTTCTTTTTTGTTAAATAATTGTCATGTTTTGGTATCCAGGTAATTTACCCTCATAGAATGGGTCTGGAAGGATGACATTCTTTGTAATTTTATAGGATTGAGAAGTATTGTTGCTAATTTTTTTTTAAGTCTCATAAAATTTTACAGTTCACCCATTGAGTCTTGGGGTTGTCTTTCTTTGTTCTTGTTGTTGACAAGTTTTTTTATTACTCATTCTATCTGACGAGATCGGGCACGTTCAGAGTGGTATGGCCATAGACTCCAGCTGCCACCTCCTGGAGCCCCAAGAGCGTGATTACTCATTCTATCCAATTGCTTCTTATTGGTGTATTCACTTTTTTATATCTTTTTGATTCAATACTAGAAGGACACATGCCTAGAAGATTCTTCATTTCTTATACATTTCACAGTTTGTTAGCATAAATATTTTCAAAGGGACTGGGGAATGATTCACTGGCTCCTAAATGTGACTTAGTACCAATTGATTGACATTTATCTACCCCTACTTGTATTCACCACCTCTGAGAACCATCACTGTCATCTCAAATTCTATGAGGGCAACTTTTACAGATTCCTCCTTTAGGTGACATCCTGCAGTATTGGTTTCTGTGCCAGGCTTATTTCACTTAGAATCATCAGAAAATCTTTACTTATTTACAGTAAACCATTTCCTTGAAATTAAATATTATTTGCTTTATCATTGAAATATCAAAGTCCCTACTAAAGGATAAAAATGTCTTTACTATATTCTGACTTTATTTTAGAAAAAGAGCATATGTTTATTAAGACAATGACAAACTATTAAAATATTATATAGTTTCACATTTATTGGTCTTTGCCCACAGAAAATTCTACCTCTTAGTAATCCTTATCCATTAAATATACAATAGTATCTATTAGAATATTTATGTTTTACACTTTATTTAATTTTTATTTAATTTCCAATGCAATGTACACTTATGAAAAGTTTAATTATTTGATTATGTGATCTTTTTTAACACACACTAACTTACTTCTCTTCATATAGAAGTCTACTGCCACCCATAACTAATTGATTCATATGCCTATTGGTAACACCTGATGTTTATTGTAATAATATAACACCATTTGATCTTTAAAAATAACTAATATTTTAAAAATATGTTTTATAAAATAAACTATTTTAGTTATTGAGAATATATTAGTGAACACATAGTAAAGTGTTCTAAAAGCACAAATCTTTTTTCCACTGCATTGGAGAAAAAAGTTAAACAAAAATATGGGCAAAAATAATCATAGAATGGCAGGGACAATAACAATTTAACAAGTCACTCTAGCTGTATGACATAAAGTCAGGAAATTTTCATTTTTATTAAATTTCTAAAATTCTTCACACTAGGCCGTACAAAGACTATGGTTTCTACTATTTTGTGTTTCTCTCACTCTCTCTCTCTTTCCCTCTCTCTCTCTCTTTTTCCCTCCTAATTGTTGCTTAATGTATAAACACACATATACAGATGATTCATATTTGAATATAATTTTAAATGTTAACTACTAAAATGCCATGTAGATACTTATGTTTTATGTACAGGAATAAAACAATATTGAATCTTTCCATCCATGAAAATCAACATATTTATGTTGATTCATGTCTACTTTACTTTAAAATGTAGTATTATTTTAGTTTTCACTAATCAGCCAATTAAGTTAGTTACATTATGGAGGTGTTGCCTGATACAGAGCTATGGGTGTCTCCATTATTTGAATTGTATCTTAGCAATACTCTGATCACATTTTTATTTCTTATTTACCATGAAAGCTGATTGTAAATTGAAGAAGAAAGAGACATAAAGGCAGCTGGTCACTGGTGGCTCAGGGCTAGATTCCTAGATTTTCAGGAGGCAAATATCAGGAAGATTGCAGTTCAAAACCAGCTGGGTAAATAAGTCTGCAAGACATTATCTTGAAAAATCTCATCACAAAAATAGGGCTGATGTAATGGCTCAAGGTATAGGCCCTGAGTTAAAACCTCAGCACTGCAGAAAGGAAAAAAGAAAGAGACTTAAATATGTATATAATCTGTAATGATGAAACTGAGAATTTTTATTTTAAGTTACCTAATATGTTACTGTCTCTGTCAGTTTTCAAAAATCTGACCCAATGTATTTATGTATGTTTTCAAAGTGCAGTTTAACTGTTCCTAGATTTATATTTCCAGGTACAATAATTATGTATTTTCATGATTTTATTTAAAAACATATCATATCTTAATTATTTAGGACATGTGGTTTTAAAAATCTAAATTTGAAAATATCAACTAATCTTACAATGTTCTAAATATATATCATTAAACATACATAAAATAGTATTATCTAGTTACAGAAGATTCATCTTTTTATACTGAGATATTATATGGATATATTAATAAACTGCATATATGGTGCATCTAATTGATACCTTTCTATAATGTTAAATAATATTGACTGTAGGAACCATTGTTACCTGCTGAAGCTCTAAAATTATTCACACGACAATCATTAAACTATGTGAGTTTCAGTTTCTCCATGGATAAGTTAAGGATAATAATGTCAGGATACTTTTGCTCATTTATTTATTTGTTTCAGTTTACTAACAATAGAACATAAACTATGGTTGTTTATTTAACAGTGACAATGTAATTGAAAAATACTCTATCATTATGCACAAAATCCAAAGTGATTGAGTCAAATAACATGAAGCATATAAAGCTAAGCTAAAATTTGAATAATATTCAAACATAAAATATAATTTCATGTACAGATTCTCAAAACCAACCTAAAATATAAAGGTAAACTATACTACATCCTGCAAGAGTGGTCTGATGTGTCAAAGCAAAGAAAGCCTTTTTATATCTGTTATTTATTTTTGTTCACATATAAAATTAAGTTGTAATGCAGATAGCATCTTATAATCAGGAAAGTATCACTTTCCTGGTAAAGTGTATGCAATATGAGTTATGGTATTCTGATGCAAATTCAAAGCTTAAGGGAAGGAATGGGCTACCAGAGAAGAGGTTGGCAAACAAAAACAGAGTGCAGTCTGCCTTGTTGCTTGTTTCTTATGGCCTGAGAGAAAATGAGGTTTCAGTTTTAAATGTTTGAAAAAATTATAATATGAGTAACCTGTAGAAGAAGAAATTTGTAGGAGAACAGTTTTGTTTCTTATTTAAATTCATTGTTCAGACTCTAAACCCCAGTACTTCAGAATGGGCCTGAATTTTAAGAAAGGGTGTTTACTGGGTGATTAATTTAAATAGAAGCCTCAAGGGAGGCCCTGATTCCATCTGATTCATGTTCTTGTAAGAAGAGGAAATATGGACACTCAAAGAAACCACCATACATGCGTTCCTGTATAAGAACTACCATGTGAAGATATAGGAGAAGGCAGTCACCTGAAGCCAAGTAATAAACCAAATTTCCCAACAATATGATGTTGGTCTTGCATTCTCCAGAAATGTGGTTTAAAAATTCTAATGTTTCAGGCATTCAATATGTGCTATTTGGTCAACAGAGACATAGAAAACTTATGCAATTGTCTAGAAATACAACAAAATAGACAACCATGACCTCTTATTATTGTTTTTATTTCACAATCTGAAAGTTGAGTTGTTGTGATGGTAATCACAGGGCATGGAAACCTAATATATTAAGTTTCTCTGACCCATTACTGAAAATGTTTGACAATTTATGGGGTAAGATTTGAGAAATATCTATGTGGGAATAGAAAATTATATAATGCTGTGATTTTAAAAAGACATTAAACTATGTTATAAATATTAAGGAGGGAAACTTCATAGCTGTATCTGTTCTTTTCTGCTGTTACCATAGCATGAGACAAAGAAACGTCTTTAAATAACTGCAGGTTGCTGAATGCAAGTAGCACATATGCAAAGCAATTCTGTAATTGTAATTATTGTTATTGATAATAGTGAGAAATTACTATTTTCTAATAACTTTATAAATCTTCTTCAGTCCTAAGGGAGGACGATACATGATGAAAGTCAGCTTTCTTGCCAAAAACTGTTGGATTTGGTTTCTGCAGGTTTATTCAGAACAAAAACAAATTGTTGGCCGTAACCTAGGTCTCCCAGCAAGACAGACACACAAAAGGATGCAAGGGTACATTCTGTGAACTCACACAATTGAAAGTCCCAGACAGTTGTGTTCCTATTCAATGTGAAATGTATAAAGGAAAACAAACCAACAGGTTACTACCATTGTATTCTTGTCTTCTAATAAATGGATGCTGCTACTATGTGTCAAGGGCTCTGATTGGATCTGTGATAGATTTAAGAATGAAGCAGCAGGCTTGTGCTCTTATAGGTCATAGATTAGCAGAAGCAACATAGTTGTCTCTAACCAGTGAAACATCTAATGAAAAGCATTTCTTTAAAACAAAATCAAGAAATTTTTGTTTTATAAAGATGCTGTGTATTAGATAAATTGTTTACTACGTTTTCAGGAATTATAAGAAAGTAAAAAAAAAAACTCTAAAGTACCCTCCTCTATAGAATAATCCCAATATTTACCTACAATTACTGAGAATATAGGCATCAATGAGTAGCTCAGTGATACATGAATTTGAAAGAATATTATTAATCTGTTGATTTAACCTGTATCATATACTCCAGATTTTAAACTTTCACTCTTTAGTATGTATGCAGGAGGGAAAACGAGCTGCATGCATCAGCTTTAAGGTTTTTCCATGTAGAAGTAGAATTATAACATGATAGGCACTTACATGTAATTTTACTTCTCATGAATGTATTTCCTACAGATCCATCAGCCAGAAGCTGGAAAATTTGAGATGTATACAGTGTAGAAAATGGAGCAAGATGTCTTGAGTAATAATGATCTTTTCTTAAATGTGGAAATGAGGATCAAAATTAGCTTGTCACATTCAATGTCATGAATTGAGGGACTTTAACTGTTCTGTCTTTTGAAAGTAAATTATGCTCTATGACTGAAGTAATTTCTTTCAAATGTCATCCTTTACAACTACACCAATGGCATATGTTTATAGAATGTTTTAATGGAGATTTATGTCTCAGGCATTGTGTAGATGCTGGACTCTGTACCTTTGCATTTCTGGCTGTCACAAATGGCCACCTAATCAGTTTACTGTGCTTCAACATCATGTTCTTGTTTTAATTATGATACATTGTCCTCAATGATTTTTGCCAAGTCATAACTTTTTTCTCACCACTTTAGACACCTGTTATTTGTTAGTGGTTTTCATGTTAAGATTAGGTGTAAATCACAAATAGATCCAACCTTATTTACTTACTGTAATTCCTTCAAATAATGTTTAAATTGAAATGAAAGATCTCCACTCTCTCTTCATTGCTCTTGCATTCCTTAATGTTAAAGTTTACCTGATCATCATCTTTGTTTTTAGGAATTAAAAACAATGAAATGTAGTAAATTAAAAACAAAAACAAAATAACAACCAAAACAACAGATGCTCTTTAATTTGCATGATCATATTTCAAACTATTTTTCACTAAATTTCATTTATCTGCTTAATTATATGGTGTTATTTAGACATTTTAATCACTCTACCTCTTTTTTACTATGCTAATATAGATGGCAATTACAGGACTTTTAATAAGCCAAGTAAGTATCCCAACTAGAAAATCTGAAACCACATCCAGTAGTAAAGAGCCCATCTTTTGCATGTAAGTAAAAGAAGGTAGATAAAATAAGGAAGGCAGGAAGAAAATCAGGAAAAAGGAAAGAAATGGTGAAGAAGGAAAAACAAAGGAATGTGCCACAGTATAAGGGAAAGAGAGAAACGAAAAACAAGGAAAAAAAAGTTTGGTATTAGAGAAAAAGCAACAATTGTGAAATATGTAAATTCAATTTCATTTGGATTCAAGAAAATTAATTCAATAAATTAATGCAGAGGGACCAAGGTAGATCAAACTACCAAAAATGTTAATTTAAATAAATTTAATATGTGTTTGTTATAATTCTAGGAAATAAATATTCTGGTTGGATTGATCATGCTAACATAAATGGATGTGAATCTTTCATGGTTTAAAATGTTTAACACATTATAGTACTTATACAGATTTATTCTTCCAGGTGATATTCATATATTAAGTGTATATATGGTTATATATAATAATATACATTATATTGTGACATTAATATATTTCTTCTTCCTCCCTTTCTTTCTCCCTTTACTTTTTCTTCCTGTCTACTTGTTCCCTTTCTTGCTTCCATTTTCTATTTCATCTTTTACACTTCCTGTTTTAAATTTTTTTATTCCCTCTCCAAAAGCATAAGTTTCACAATGGGTCCAAGACAAGATTGATTAAGGAATAATTAGCAATAGAAGACATTGACAGATATTCATCTTTGAATTATCTGTATTTTAGAAGAAATTAAAATATTATGAGTTTTCCAAGCTTTTAAGACAAACATGGATGGACATTTCCATGGATATTAATAAAAATTCCAAAGTTAGCTGTTGATACAGAAAATTCTGAATCATTCCCTTTGCGAAGGTGCATGTTTTTGCCTACTCTTTTATCATCCAAGTTTATGCTCAAAGGAAATTGATACATTGTTAGTCACTGCCAGTCTTCATTCACCCAACTACATGGAAGAAGCAAATCAGACTTTACCAATGACATTGTTTTCTCCATGAGACTTACACTTTTATTAGGTCCTCACAGTAGAATAAATATTCTCTTCCCATTCCTCAGGCAATATTTTTCATCAAAAATTCATTTTTCCATTCCTTACTTCTGTGTAACTTTCTGTAAGAAAGGTACATAAAAGGAAGTGACCTTGAGTCCATTTGAGTTACTAGTCCTGAATTGTGTCTTGCTGTTTTCTGCTTTTACTGTGAGTGCCATACTTCTTACACTGACTCTTGCATACAAATTTAGTTGCTACATTGTACTGTGCTTTACTCATACCATTTGGGTCCTCCACACAAATCTTTGTCAGTTGGCTAATTCTAAGGTAGGTTTAGTTCAAATTTCTTCCAAAGACTAGAGTACAAATGTCACATTTTTTCACTTGTGTTAAATATAAGCTTTGGAACTAGCAAAATGCTGTTGTTCTTAAAAATAAAAATGCAATAAGTCAGAATTTAAAATTAGTACATTAACATAATTATGAATTACTTTCTAACTTTGTATCTACAATGATTATAATTAAGAGTTCATGAATAGATAAAGTAGATAACTATGCAATGGTTCAAAAATTTTAAATCACAATAAAAACAAAAAACAAAAACAATAAAAATAATCTAAGAACTGTACTATATTAGCAAATAAAATCATATGCATAAAAATTAGTAATAAATTAATATTAAAACATGTAAATTTCATGGTAGAGTTTTCGATCTCTTTAATGAATGTCATTGGAATTTTGATGGGAATTGCATTAAACATGTAGATTACTTTAGGGAGTATCGACATTTTTACTATGTTGATTCTACCAATCCATGAGCATGGGAGATCTCTCCACTTTCTATAGTCTTCCTCAATCTTTTCCTTCAGAAGTGTATAGTTTTCCTTGTAGAGGTCTTTCACATCTTTTGTTAGGTTTACACCTAGGTATTTGATTTTTTTTGAGGCTATTGTAAATGGAATTGTTTTCATACATTCTTTTTCAGTTTGCTCATTGTTAGTGTATAGAAATGCTAATGATTTTTCTATGTTGATTTTATATCCTGCTACCTTGCTATAGCTATTGATGATGTCTAGAAGCTTATGAGTAGAGTTTTTTGGGTCTTTAAGTTATAGGATCATGTCGTCTGCAAATAGGGATATTTTGACAGTTTCTTTACCTATTTGTATTCCTTTTATTCCTTCTTTTTGCCTAACTGCTCTGGCTAGGAATTCCAGTACTATGTTGAATAGGAGTGGAGATAGTGGGCATCCTTGTCTGGTTCCTGATTTTAGAGGGAATGGTTTCAGTTTTTCTCTGTTAAGTATAATTCTGCTGTAGGATTGTCATATATAGCTTTCATAATGTTGAAGTACTTTCCTTCTGTTCCTAGTTTTCTTAGAGCTTTTATCATGAAATGGTGTTGGATCTTATCAAAGGCTTTTTCTGCATCTATTGAGATGATCAAGTGGTTTTTGTCTTTGCTTCTGTTAATGTGGTTTATTACGTTTATTGATTTTCATATGTTGAACCAACCCTGCATCCCTGGGATGAAGCCTACTTGGACATGGTGAATAATCTTTTTGATGTGTTGTTGAATTGGGTTTGCCATCATTTTGTTGAGGATTTTTGCATCAATGTTCATTAAGGAGATTGGCCTATAGTTCTCCTTTTTGGAGGTGTCTTTGCCTGGTTTTGGGATAAGTGTAATACTGGCTTCATAAAATGTGTTTGGCACTTTTCCTTCCCTTTCTATTTCATGGAACAGTCTAAGGAGGGTTGGTATCAGTTCTTCTTTAAAGGTCTGATAGAATTCAGCAGAAAATCCATGAGGTCCTGGACTTTTCTTTTTGGGGAGACTCTTGATTGCTGCTTCAATTTCATTTTCTTTTATAGATCTATTCATGTGATTAATTTCCTCTTGGTTCAGTTTTGGATGATCATATGTATCTAGAAATCTGTCCATTTCTTTTAGATTTTCAAATTTATTTGAATATAGGTTCTCAAAGTAGTCTCTGATGACTTCCTGGACTTCCATGGAGTTTGTTGTTATCTTCTGTTTTGCATTCCTGATTCTACTAATTTGGGTTTTTTCTCTCCTCATTTTAGTCAGGTTTGCTGGGGTCTATTGATCTCATTTATTTTTTCAAAGAACCAACTTTTTGTTTCATTAATTCTTTGTAATTTTTTTTTGGTTTCTATTTCATTGATTTCAGCCCTTATTTTTATTATTTCTCTCCTTCTATTTGATTTGGGATTTGCTTGTTCTTGTTTTTCTAGGAGTTTGAGATGTATCATTAGGTTATTGATCTTGGATCTTTCAGTCTTTTTAATATATACACTCATGGCTATAAACTTTCCTCTCAGGACTGCCTTAGCTGTGACCCATAGTTTCTGGTACATTGTGTTTTAATTTTCATTGACTTCCAGGAACTTTTTAATTTCCTCTTTTATTTCATCAATGATCCATTCTTCATTAAGGTGTGAGTTATTTAGTTTCCAGCTGTTTGCATATTTTTTGTCTTTACTTTTGTTGTTGAGTTCTACTTTTACTGCATTATGATCAGATAGTGTGCACGGAATAATTTCTATTTTCTTGTATTTGCTGAGACTTGCTTTGTGCCCTAGGATATGATCTATTTTGGAGAAGGTTCCATGGGTTGCTGAGAAGAATGTATATTGTGTAGAAGTTGGATGAAATGTTCTGTAGACATCTACTAGGTCCATTTGATCTATTGCATATTTTAGATCTTGGATTTCTTTATTGATTTTTTGTTTGGATGACCTATCTATTGATGATAATGGGGTGTTAAAGTCTCCCACAACCACTGTGTTGGCGTTTATATATGCTTTTAGGTCTTTCAGGGTATGTTTGATGAAATTGGGTGCATTGACATTGGGTGCATACAGGTTGATAATTATTATTTCCTTTTGGTCTATTTCCCCTTTTATTAGTATGGAATGTCCTTCTTTATCTCATTTGATCAATGTAGGTTTGAAGTCTACTTTGTCAGAGATAAGTTTTGCTACTCCTGCCTGTTTTCGGTGGCCATTGGCTTGGTAAATCTTCTTCCAGCCTTTCATCCTTAGCCTATGCTTATTTCTGTCGGAGAGGTGGGTCACCTGTAAGCAACAAATTGTTGGATCTTCCTTTTTAATCCATTTCATTAAGTGGTGACTTTTCATGGGTGAATTAAGTCAGTTAACATTAATCGTTAGTACTGATAGATATGTGGTGATTCCTGTCATTTAGTTGTCTTAGTTGTTTGAAGATTTGATTGTGTATCTAAATTGAGGTTACTCTCTACTTTCTTGCTTTTTTTTTTACTGTGGTTTCGTGCTGCCTGTCTTTTCATGGTTAAGTTGGGTTTCACTTTCTGCGTGCAGAATCCCTTGAAGAATCCTTTGTAGTTGTGGCTTTGTGGTCACATATTGTCTTAGTTTCTGCTTATCATGGAAGGCTTTTATTGCTCCATTTATTTTGAATGATAGTTTTGCTGGGTAGAGAATCCTGGGGTTGAAGTTATTCTCATTCACTGCCCGGAAGATCTCACCCCATGCTCTTCTTGCTTTTAATGTTTCTGTTGAGAAGTCTGCTGTGATTTTGATGGGTTTACCTTTGTATGTTACTTGTTTTTTCTCTCTTACAGCCTTCAATATTCTTTCCTTAGTTTCTGAACTTGTTGTTTTAATGATGATATGTCATGGGGTAGTTCTATTTTGATCTGGTCTGTTTGGTGTGCTGGAGGCCTCTTGCATCTGTATGGGAATATCTTTCTCTACATTTGGGAAAATTTCCATTATTATTTTGTTAAATATATTACGCATTCCCTTCACTTGCACCTCTTCTCCTTCTTCGATGCCCATGATTCTCATGTTTGGTCTTTTGATGGAATCGGTGAGTTCTTGCATTTTCTTTTCACAGGTCTTGAGTTGTTTAATTAATAGTTCTTTGGTTTTTCCTTTATTTACCATTTCATCTCCAAGTTCTGAGATTCTGTCTTCTGTTTGTTCTATTTTGCTGGATTGGCCTTCTGTTTTGTTTTGCAGTTCTGTTTTGTTCTTTTTTCTGAGGTTTTCCAAATCCTGGCTCTTTTTCTCTTTTTGTCCTGAGTTCATTTATCTGTTTATTCATCATGTTCTCTGTTTCACTTTGGTGTTTATACAGCGCTTCTATGGTTTCCTTTATTTCTTCTTTTGTTTTTTCAAATTCTCTATTTTTGTTGTCTTGGATTTCTTGAGTGTCTCCTGTACATTTTGGTTGACTCTATCCAGTATCATCTCCATAAAATTCTCATTGAGTACCTGTAGTATGTCTTCTTTTAAATTATTCTTGTGGGCTTCATTGGGTCCTTTGGCATAGTTTATCTTCATTTTGTTGGAGTCTGGATCTGAGGACCTGTTTTCTTCATTCCCCTCTGGTTCCTGTACTAATTTTTTGCTGTGGGGAAACTGGTTTCCCTGTTTTTTCTGTCTTCCCGTCATTGTCTTTGGTGTTGTTATTGTCCCTGTACTGTGTGCAAGTAAGTATTTTCTAGCTTGTAATAATAACAATGGTAATATTTAGAATGGAAGGGTGAGCTGAGATGGAAATCAAGAAGTTAAAGAAATGGGAAAAACAAATACACAGAGTGGAGGGAGAAAACAGAACAAGGTGTCAGACAAGAAGATTTCAAAGGTATAAACAGGGAGCTTTAGTGTACTAATTGACAGTAAGCTGAACAGACGTTAGAGAGACAGAGGGAGGATTGAAAATCAAAAATAAAAAAATAAAGGTAAGAATAAAAATAAAAAATAAGTAAATGAAAGAAAAATCTATTTATAAAAATGTATTAAAATAAAATGAAAACATAGAAAAATTTAAAAAACCAAAAAACCAAAAAACCTCCAAGTTCAAATGCAGTGAAGTCACAGTCTCCAATCCTGGAGATGGTGCCTCAGATGTTGTTCTGTAGTTGTCTCATCAAAGGGGACGCATAAAGAAGAACAAAACTACACACACACATGCACAAAAATAACCCCACCAAGTGTCCCAAGTTCAAATGCAATACAGTTTCAGTAAGTTTTTCAGCTTGCAGGTGTAATTTCGTTGCTCTCTCATCCAAGGTAGGGAGACAAAGAAAAAAAAAAGAGTCTGGAGACAGTTCTGAGAATGGTTTCTGTAACTGTGGCTTGCCTGCCAGCTGTTGTCAGCCTGTTGTTGCTGGAGGCATTATTTATGCAGATCTCTGGGGTGAGCTTAGCACTCACCTGGTCCTGCAGGCTTTGTTGCTCAGATCTCTCCTGTGCGTGAGCCTCTGCTACAAGCTTTCCCCTTTCCAATCACTGGGAAATCTGACACTGCACCCGCGTTCTCAGGCCTGCATGTTTATTTAGTTAATGTGGGAGGTGGGTCTTTCCCCCTCCCCTGTGGAGTTTTCCTCCCTCCACCACTCTCACAAGCTTCCCCAATCCTGGTTGCTGGGAACACACTCCTACCAGAGCCTCTCCAGCCTGCCTGGCTTGTTTATTTACAGTCCCGGGAAGGATTCCCTTCCCCCCAATCTTCGGCACTCAGTGCGCCCCACTCTTTTCCTGCGTGTCTTATTTGTTTTTATTGCTTATTACTCAGGTTCTCTTCTTTCCTGGGGTGGAGGTCAATCTGTCCAGGGGGCTATGCTGCTCTGGCCCAGTCTTGTCTTTGAGAGTACCACGGTACCATGAAGCTCACCTGGTCCACATCTTCCCAAGCTGTGGGCGCTGGCAACTGGCAACCCGGGGGCCCTCCTTGTTTTTCCGTTTAATGTGAAGTGGAGATTCTCTGCGCCAGCTGGAGATGTGGAGGATTCAAAGTTATGCCTTTTCTCGGTGATTATGCCTGCAAAGTGTGTCTCCAGTGTCTCTCCAAGATTTCACTATAGGAGGCTCACTTTCTGCTTCCTCCCTCTTACCACCATCTTGGATTTCTCGTTTAATTGCCTTTTTAGGCACCAGTGGGACATGTCTTCTTGAGTACAACAACTACGGCTTATTTTCCACTTACACAAATGTTTTCATAGTCCTGAAACCATATTCCTCTAGATTACTTCCCATGATCCCATTTCTACCATTTCCTACTGGATAACAACTTTCTCCATAGCACTTGCTTTGACTCTGACATAATTTATTACTACCTTTCACCAAGCATACACATCTCTGTTCTCTTTAGACCATCTGTACAGTTCAATGGATCGCTCCCTTTTTCCTACATCTTGACAGATTTTAGTGCTAATTTATCAGTAAGCAATGTTAATTATAAATGTCAAAATAATACCCTTTAAAGTAACATACTCATGAATTATTAGAAGAGAATTTCAAACACATTCATAAAAAATATCCAGAAAGTACAAGAGTAAAGTACAACAAACATTAGTCCGGCTTATTACCAACCAATATAGATCTTTTATCAAACTATTACCTGAAATCTTAAAAATATGTGCAAAAGCCTAAGGTGTTATGGAATGTAACTTACCTCTCTTTTAATATTGCAATTAATAAAAATGCTTTTCATTTTTCTATCATTCTTCATGTAAACAACATGCTCTGGAACAACTTATGTGCAACTCCTTACACCTAACACTTTACAGTTCTATTTTTTCTTATCTGGATCCTGTTTTTGAGAATTTCCACATGATAGATGTACCTTTAGTTTACTTTTATGACTCTAAAGCAATCTAATTTATTTGTAAAAGTTGAGTGAGTGGCTGATAAACAAGTGAAAGCAGCAAACTCAGATTATTTTTGTAAGAGTTCAATGTTCTAAAAGAGGATGTCCAATTTGTAAAAGTCAGTAATATGCTACTTAGTGTACATAAAGATAAAAGGTCAAGGTAAAGACGAAATTGAAGAGAGAATGTAAGTGATTGGGAAAGCAAGAGGGTAAGAAAGATAAAAATAAGCATAATAAAGGAAGGGAGGGGATTTTTCAACCTGTTGCCCTGTTGCACTTTAGTTTTGGAAATACTTAAGGGAAGTTTGGGAAGAAAGGAAAAAGAAGGCGGATGTAGTAGGTGAGAAGAATCAATAATGATAGTTTTCTTTCATTTTTATAGTACTGGGGCTTGAACCCAGGGCCTGGACATGATAGGCAAACTTTCTACCACTTGTGCAACACTCATTGCCTTTGGTTTGCAGATAGAGAACATCTCAAAACTTTACCTGAGCTGGCTTACAACTCATGATGCTTTTGGTTCCACTTCCTGAGTAGCTGAGATTACAGATCTGTACCTTTATGACCTGCTGATGGTATTTTTCACTAGGAAATTAACTAGATATTCTGTATTGCTCAAAAGGATTAGATGGGAATTTTGGAGACTGGAAAATTCTGGAAACTTTTGGAAACTTAAGTTCAGAGGCCTTAATAATTCTGTAGATGCTAAATACTTACGTTTTGGAAACTTATTTGGTAATGGAAAAATTCTCTTTCTCTCCTTATACTTCTCTCTCTGTGTTTCTCTTTGTCTCTCTCTGTGTCTCTGTCTCTCCCTCTCTCTCTCTCTCTCTCTCTCTCTCTCTGGTTCTCTCTTTCTCTCTCTCTTTCTCTTCCAATGAATTAGTTCATGAATTCATTATGGGAAATACTGATACTAAATATTTTGTACTTTTTCCATACTAGAGTTGTGGTATATTTATAAAATCAAATAAAAAGGGTTTTCTGCATTCTAGAACAGTTTGACATACGTTGGAATCGCTTCATTATTGAATATCTTTTATCATTCACCTTAAAACATCAATTTAATCCACTATGTTGGATAGGATTATGATTCTTTAGTTCAGGCAAATGAGTCAAAAACCAATACAGAAATTTTTCTGTCTCCTCTTTTTATATGACTAGCCCAGTGATTCAAACCACAATGTCACCAATGACTGTATTTGAGAGACTTAAATGTTGGCAGTCTCTACAATTTATTTATTTATTTAAAACTTAAAAGTTTTGCCACTTATTTATTTATTTATTTATTATTGTTGTCCTGGAAGTGCATTGTGACACTTATAGTTCTTACAGTATAATAGAGTTGAATTCACTCCCTCCATCATTTTTCTTTATCCCCTTCTCCCCATTCCCAGAGTAGATTCAACAGTTCTCATTTTTCCATTTACATACATGTGTACATAATATGTAACTGTATTCACCCTCCTACACCCTTTCCTAATATCCTCCCCTCCTCCCACTGGTACCAAACCCACAGACAGGATCTGGTTTGCCTTCCTGTTCTCTATTTTTATTTTTAAAATGGAATTTTTTGTTTAAGATAGTTACTTTTTGACCTACAACATGAATTCCCTTATTTTGGTACTTTCTGTACCCTAGCAAAAAAATCTTCACTCTGTTGTTTTTTTTTTTTTTTTATGAAAGATGATCTCTTTCACTTTTTCTGCCATCTTAAAACTCCCATTGAAATAACCAATGTTTTAAAAAGTTAAATACCATTCTCCAAGTTACTTTATAACAAGACTGTAATTGTATGCCTCTGCAGATTCTCTTAGAAATTTTGGCTTGTGTTTTCCTGGTTCTAATATTGTTCTTTTGGATGTAGAATATCCTTTATATTTTAAACTTATATAGCTTTATTTTCATTCATTTTGGTGTGAGATGATAGATCTAAGGATGATCCTGATGCCACTGAGTAATTTGGTGTTGTTACCATGAAGTCCATTGTGCTCATAACTTTCTCCCTGATCTGGGGCTAAACTCTGTGCACATCTTCATAGTGCATCTGAATTTCACCATCTTTACTTTCTGATTTTGTTATGCATTCTTTTCTTTGTTTTTCTGAACTTGGATAAATACACTTTTCTCTTCAATATGAGCTGAAAAGATTCCTATTTCACTGGGCCCGCAAAACAATAGCACTTTTAGCTATACTGCCCATTGTTTTCTTTCCGTCTTATGAAAACTGATGAAAGGAGGCATTCCACCTGTACTAATAGTGTGGGGTCTTGTTTCTCTTATGGAGATTGGCAAACTTTGCAGATATAGTTTGAAATTGTAGTAGGCATGCTTGCAAACCTTTAGCTCAGATGAAATAGTCCATTTTAGAAAAAAAGGAGATATTATCCTACTCAAAAGATTAGAAATAATTCTTTGGTCTGAAGAAGCTGAACAAGACAAAATGACTCAAAACATCCTTATTGTACTCAAATGAAACAACTGTTCTTAAAACTTCAGCCATCTAATCAGGTAACTTTAACTTCTACCATCTGTCAGAAACAAATTTAGTCTTCATAAACTAATGAGCATTGTGTTACTGTATCATTGTATCTAGACTGTGACTTAACTTTTAAAATTAAAGCTGTGATGTCTTTATTTGAATCTTGCACATATATACATGCATCTGATAATTTTTTACCTCTGCATGGTATTGCCAAAATTTACTTTCAATCTTTTCTAAGAAAAAACTTATACAAATGAAACTTACTCTCAAAAATATACAAATTACCACATACAATTTTCAAGTTCACATAACTTGGTTAATCTTTATTAAATAAAAATATTGTTGGTTTAGATAAAATTAAAAAAATAAAACTTCAAATTTATCTGACATCATAGCAACTACACAGTATGAGTGACATGAAGGCTGGGGGTATGGCTCAAGCAATAGAGTGTCTCCTAGCAAGTAGCATGACACCTTCAGTTGAAACTCTGGAGACCCCCACCCTCCAAAAAGAAAAGAAAAAATATATGATGTATTAATAATGTATTAAGGGTATGTTTTTATTCAGCAAAGAAGAGAGTAGTTTTTGTCCTAATGTAGAATGATTATTGTCTCCAGAATGAAAAAGAGTAAAAGAGACAGATAGGGGAAAAATTATATTTAAGAAATGTAGAAGATTGATGGAAAAGGAACCTCAGAAAGGAAATTTTATGTATGATCAAGTGTTAAGATTGGATTAAGTGATTTACAAAACTTAAACCAAATAATGTATTGTTTTAGAATTTGACTGTCTCCATGTTAAAAAGACAGTCTTTCTTAGTGACTTGTTTTTACTAATACTACGTAAAATGTTTTGCCTTGTCTGTTAGATAATTTATCTAGAAAATGTGTGTTGAATTCCTTGAGATATTTTCCTGAATCTACAGAAATACTGAAATGTTTATTTTGGAATATGTTAAGATGGTAACTTACATTAATTTACTTTCATCTTTAAACTAAAGTTGTGTTTCTGGGAAGAACTCAAATATATCATGCTATACCACACCTTTTAAAAGTCAGTAAACTCCACTTACTGGATTGTAAGAATTTGGCACTGTATGTGCAGTTACATTATGGTCTTTCCTTTCCTTTTCTTGTGCTATCTTTGTCTATTTTTGATATCACTGTTGGTCTCATAAAGTGAGTTGGGAGGTGTTACCTCTATTTATATTTCTGGAAAAGTTTGGTAAAATATATAACATATTTTTCTTTAATCTTAAGTAGGATATTTTAAACTAAAGGTTCAATTTTGAGTAGATACAGAGCTGAGATTATCTATTTTTTCTATAAATATTGTGTTATGATAAATATCAACATAAATGGATTGATAGTGTTTATCTTTCAAAGAATATGTTCATATATAATCAGAATTTATTAAAATAAAGTTTTACATAGTATTTTTCTATTATCCATTAATGTATATACAATTTGTTGTGTTATTTACTGTTAACTGATGTTGATCTTTTTTCCTCATCAGTGACCACATTAAATAAACTTTATTGATGTTTCAAAAACCAAGGCGTTTTTAGTTTGTTGATTTTAGTTTCTAAATTCTATTTCTCTGATTCTTATATTTATTAACTTATTTAATAATTTATTTAATAAATGTCTTATTTTATGCTTTATTTGATACTAGTTTCATAGCATAAAAAAGCATAGGATATTGAATAAATACTTCTATTTGTCTATTAAAACTTCTGAATGCTATAACTTTGCCTCTACATAATGTTATAATTTAATCCCATTTAATTTATTATTTAAAAATACACTGGTTTTCAAAATTGTATTTATACTTCTTTGATGAGTGATTATTTTGAAGTTTGTTTATTTTCAATGTGTGACTTCCAGATAATTTTCTGTAACTGAATTCTTTTTAAATTTTGTTAAGTTTAGATAATATATAAGGTATTTTTTTTCCTTTTCTTTGTTTTGTGCATACTATGGTTTATCTTGACTTGCAGTGCAACCTACAATTTATCTTAGTAAAAATTACATCTGCACTCGAAGAAAAGAAATGCACATTATATCTTGGTGATTACAGTGCTCTATAAGTGCCAATAATTTAAAAATTTTCAAGCAATCTATGTGATTTCCAGATTTATGCTTACTTTTCTTATTGATTACTTTTCTAAAAAGAATTTCACTTGAATAACTCATTTTTTTCATTGTGGTTTTACAACTTTCTTTTGAAAGTAAGTAAAATATTAATGATTACAGGGCACAAGATTTATATCTTCCCCAGCTCTACTCTCAGAGACTCATAGTTCTGCAATGTTTGTCTTACATTTAATATGTCATCTGGCTTTCTATTTGCTTAAGTAAGGATGTTAAATCTGTTTTTAAAACTCCATCTTTTTCAGAAACAGAGAGTTTTAATATTTTTTGTTAAATACTTCACTCTTTCTCTTGATTTGCTAACAATTGCTTCCTCAGGAGGAAAAAGCAAGAAATTTTTTCTCCAGTGCTGTTATTTTATAGCAATTTTTGTAATGTAATAATATTTATATAAATAAAACCTATTTTAAGGTATATGTAGAAATTTCAGAAATTGGAACCAATTTGTGAAAATAATGTACGCCAACATAAAATTAAAATCAGAAAGTAAGAATGGCACCTTAATAAATAAACAGATAAAATAGATTTTAAAAACTCCAATAATTAGTTTAATCTGTTTTTACAGATCGATATAAATTTCTATTTTTCAGTTGACTCAGCCTTAAAATTTATTGCAATTGTTTAAATAATTTTTCTTTATGGTCACAGGTATAACTCTACATTTTGGATATCAGAATACAGAATATATATTACTCCCAAGAATACACCTGTATTCATCTTGCTTTTTATTTTTTGCCAACCCCATCATTGACGACTGGATTTTTACCTTCAGAAAATGAAATGAGCTGTAGCTTAGGGGTAAAAAGCTTGTCTAGATATCCAAGACCTTGGTTTGATTGCCAGAACAATAATAAAATGAATGATCAAAAAACTCACAATAGTTTTCAAAGGAAGAATAATTGCAACCATCAGAGGTTCACATTAATAAAGAACAAATGATTGAAGTGGCAAAATTTATCATTGGATTTTAAATGTCCCTTATTGACTTCTTTGAAGATTATTGTTCTTTCATATGTGTATATATGAAATATATATATATATACAAAAGTAAGATTGCTAACATATGTAATTCATATTCATTGACAAAACATAATGTGTAAATCCAAGTGAAATTTATGATTAAATATGAGAATCCTTTCAATGGATTAAAAGAACCAGAATTCAAAGTGCATCAATGTTTCCCTCTGTCCTCTTGTAAATACAACTGAAGAAATTGCAGGAGGTAAGGCTCTTAACTGACAAATCAAGAAATTGCATGAGATAAGGGTCTTAACTGACAAACCAGATGGTTAGTTTAAAGTTGTGCAATATTTAATAATAATGGAAGTTTATATTTCTATAGGAACTTTCTTCAACTGAGTTGTGGAGATTTTTGAATAGTTGAAATAAGTTAACTATCCCGCAATTGTTGAGATCAAATAAAAATGTGGTTTTGAAGGACCATTAACATGATATCTTTGTGTGTGTAATTCAGGTCATAAATCTTATTTTTTTTCTTTTCTTTTTCATCCCAAATTCAGAATATTTCAACCATTTCATTGAATTAAAGTTATATTTTATGGTGATTCTCACCAATAACCCTGAAAATATACTAATGTTTGCATACATCTGGATACAGATTTAAAACTATTTAAATTAATACTTACCTGGCAGGGGAGATACCATGATCACGAAGGTGGTTTTCCCAGGGCGAGGCTTATCCATTGCACTCCGGATGTGCTGACCCCTGCGATTTCCCCAAATGTGGGAAACTCGACTGCATAATTTGTGGTAGTGGGGGACTGCGTTCGTGCTCTCCCCTGAAAAAAAAAACTATTTAAACAAGTGTATTTCTTCACAAACAATTACATTTGTATGGATTTTTTTATTTGCCAGACATTTCATATACCAAATTTTAAACTTGAATATCTGCAGTTGTAAAATATTAACTCATTTCTAATATACTGGTTAACTAGGTGAGATGTTATAAAATTATGCTCCCAATTTGAACATTTTATCAATTTCTAATTACTTGCATGCTAACTATAAGAAATTAACCATATTTTTTCACAGCATCAACTTCTCTGTACCTACCTCCCACTGCAGCAGCCAGTAGCTGTACAATTTGTACTTGGAAAGCTGGCAATTGGCTGTCTTCCAAAACTTCCTGCCTATATAAATTAATATGTACAATAAGAGGTACCCCAGCAGTATGGAATACACTATCTTGAGTACTTTCAGAAAAAGATTGAAGCCAAACTGAATAGCTCTGGCTCCCATACAGCACACACAAAATACTTGTGCTTTAGTGCATCTCTGATAGTATGTACTATTTCACTCAAAAGTATTCTAGTTTTTGTCTTGAAAGAAGACTGTGAAAAGCCCATTTAATGTGTTGATCTATGTATGTGCGCTTGTGATCGTTAATTTAAAAAAAATCTCTCTATCTCTCTGTTACCTATCTTAACATAAAGACTCAGTGATGTCCTTAATTCTCATATGGAGACCACTTGTGTGTACTGGTTCTTCAATGTGCTATAAAGTTCTGACTAATGAACCTTAAGATATAATTTTAATTTATAATTGATTTTCATTAAACAGAAAGTTTTCTTCCTGCATCACTAGTATATTGGTGGTAAAGTCTCATATTTCATAGACATTGTGTCTTAGGAAGATTAACATATATCCCTATTTCTAGGAGTGATAAATGTATGGTAAACATATTTTAAGATCACAAGTGTATTTTGGATATTCAAAATCATTGTCAAAATAGTTTTTAAAAATGAACACATAATTCCTTGCCTCAAACTCCATAGCATATCGAGACTGAAAGGCACATAAACTACAAAGTCTATAACATTTAAGGAAATGACTTTTGGTGGTAATGGGGTTTGAACTCATAGGCTTGTACCTCCTATGCAAGGACACTACCACTTGAGCCATGCCCCAACTATTTTTTGTTTTAGTTTATTTTTCAGACAGGCTCATGGTTTGCTCAAGGCTGGCCTCAGACCATGATGTTGCTCCTACCTCTGCCTCTGCTCATGCATGGCTGGGATGAGTGTCATGTACTACAATGCCCAGCTTGGTTTTCTAGATGAGGTCTCATTAACTGTTTTGCCTTGGCTTCCCTCATACCATGAACCTCCCACCTTTCCCTTCTGCCTGTATAAAATATTTTCAAAAGGATGTATGAAACACATACATGTTTATTTCATAAAGAAAGGCACATTCCTAAGGGAGACTATGTGAACCTCTTGCAAGAGAGCTATATTTTGACACTATATAGATTTAAGTTTAGTCATTTACACACAATTTTTAAAATTCAATAGCACATTCTTGTAATATAATTTTCAAATTATTAGAAGGAGTTAGAAGGCAACATGATAGACTTTCTTTTTACCACTGAAATTTTTTCTTAAATTCCATAAAATTTTCCTAAGTGGTATAATTTCGATGACCATAATTTAAATATAAGTTTTCTCAAATAAGAAACATAGTGTAAAATGAAAGAAAGGTCAATGCCATTATTGATTATTTTAGCTAAAACTACATTTTCCATAGTTATTTCAGGATTTTCTTTCCACAAA
Organism: Castor canadensis; assembly: GCF_047511655.1. Classification (NCBI taxonomy): domain Eukaryota; kingdom Metazoa; phylum Chordata; class Mammalia; order Rodentia; family Castoridae; genus Castor; species Castor canadensis. The sequence goes on from NC_133387.1 coordinate 114,070,613, forward strand.
TCTACCACATAAAAACAGCATCTTAATTTTTATCAAATGTATTATATACACTTGTAAAAGATGCATACAGCCATGCAGTAATGTTTAATTATGTTTTTCAAAATACACTTCTACTGGTGCCCTGTTTTCAGATAATCAAACTTCTTGCCTGGCTCTGCTCTTTTCTTTTCACTCTTCCTCTTTTATTGATGCTTTGCTAAGTTCTGTCTTAAGCCCATTGCCAACATCAGGACTGAGCTGACGAATCAACGAGACTGCAAAGGAAGGGGAGCATGTATGTCATGATGATCACAACAACAAGGTGCAGCTGTTTATGTGGAAAACAAACAGCTGCATGTTTCATAAACATAAGTTCATTTTATTTATAAAAATGCATCTGTACTTCATTTAAAAAAATGTGTTTACATAAATTCAAAACTTATAAACAATGGAGTGAAGAAACTGCTACTTAGCAAAAATTCATAAATTATATGGTTGTTATCTCTCTATTTATTCTCTATTACTGATAATAAAAATCCTCAGCTTTATAAATGATAGCTGAGATATAATTATGGAATTCATGACATTATTTTTAATATTTAAAATATGGGATATTAAAAACATTAAAAGTAAAGAGGAGTTTATTTTATTCTAATTTGATCAATATTCAGCTACTTGTTAGTTGTACTAGAGCAATCAAATATGTACTTTGTGTCTACTCTAATGTAGTTTTCCAGAAGGTGATAGGAAGGTCTAGGCTGTAATGGAGCTTTTATTAGAATCAAAGAGGCTGGCAGAAAATAACAAAGACATATGTAATATGTCAGATCATTAACTTAATTATGTCTGTAGAATCTTTTTCTAAAGAAAGTTACATTCATTGATTTCAAGAAATAGGGATAGATTTTTGTTTTAGGAGCCAGCATTAAGCCCATTAAAGACTATAAGGAATGTCCTACATTTAGGATATCCAAAAATTCACTATGTTTTCTTAGTGGTAAGATGAAACATATTTTAGAAAATAAAATCAAGGGCAGTGATATGGATTGAATTGTGAACTCACAAAATTATGTTGGAATCCTTACTGCACTACTTAGGAAGTGAAGTTATTTGAAAATACTGTTTTTGTAGGAAATCAAGTTAAAATGAAGTCACAAGAATGAACCCTGATCATACACAACTGTTTGTGAGATGAAGGAAGCAAAGATTGCACAGATGGATCTACAAATCAAGAAATTCCAAGAATGGCAGGCAGCAGTAGAGTCTTACAAGTAGCGATGAATTATTTTACCCAAAATCTGAATTCTGGGCATCTGTCCTCTAGATTTGTGAGGTTACAAGTCTATGTTGTTTTAATTCATCCAGGTTTGTGGTAGTTTATATAGCAGCCTTAGCAAATTAATACAGGCAGGTAACTGACTTGGGTGCAGACATATCTAGAGATCTAAGATCATGTGCATCCATTAGGAACTGAGTTCAGGTGCATGTAACAGAAATTCAGACAGCAACTTACTTGGTATTTTAATTATATAATATGTACATATAATTAATATGACTATCATATAAGAAGATATTTTAACTCTGTCGTATATGAAGATATTCAAGGCTTTTATAATGGCTCTTGAGTTTTATCACATACTAAGTGTCACTCTAGTAATCCTTCAAATCATTCATAAAGTGTGGTTATTATCTATCCCCTTGTAAGACAGCTGCCAATTTTAAAAGACAAACTTACATTCTAGAATGCTGTAACAAGCAAAGATGGAATAATTGCCACAATTCCACTACCTTCTAATATTTGAGAACATTCTTGAATGTCCCATATTTGAATTTCTTTTTGACTCTATCTTATGTACCTCTGTAAGGCATGTAGTCAAGGCAGGAAATACAGTTCTGAAGATAATTACAATGCCATTACAAAATCAGAATTCAGCTAGTGAATAAAAAGAGAATGGGCAAAAAGTGACCTGTATTTAAAATTTTTACTCTCTGTCATTTTTGGTATAGATCATAGAAGATCAAGATTAACTTGAGAGATGAAGTTAACTGGGAGACTAATTAAGGCATGTGGATGAGAGAGACAGAAGCTTAGACTAAGAAGCACACAACGTTGGTGGAGTAGAGTGGTGATCTGCACATGTTCCAAAGGGAAAGCTGCCAAGTTTATGTCACAGTTTGAATTTTGGGTGTTTGTAAAAAGAGAACTGCAAGATATTTGGCCTTAAAGACTAGAACATTGGAATCACATTTAATGAGGTACATGGATATTGTTGAAAACATGTTTGGTGGCCAAAGTTGAGCTCTGTCTTGTAATATTAAGGATGAACTGTTACAGTTTTAATCAGAGATTTTCAGCATGAAGAATATTTTATCATCTGGAAATCTATTAAGTTGGGAACTCTAGATAAAAAATGTTTATATATTGTTTCATTCATTTGTTTGGAAAAACAATGTGTTTTTGCAATTTGCAAAATAGAAATATAAAGCTTTAATTAACTCATATTATTTTAATTATTGTTTTAGGAATAATTGTCCAGACATTCCCTATGGAGGTATTGAGGTATGGACTTAAAATAGATTATAATGAGGTATACATGAAGAACTTTATTTTTATAATTATATAACATACTCAATATAAAATAATTATTTCGAGTAATGTATTGTGCAGTATAATGTATAAGCTCTTTAATAATGTTAAACAAACCTCGTTAAATGAGAATTCTGCTTATTAACAATATTTAAATCTCATAAAAGCCATTACACGGCATTGAATTTAATGATTTTATTCATTTCTAAATAAAATTATTAGGATTCTACTTACCCTCATTTTCATGACTGTTGGTCTCTATTACTTTGCAGTTGAATTGCACTTATTCTAAGGATCTATTTTCAGACCCCAAAATTTAGTTACTTTCTTTCCAATACATCACATTACCGTGAACAGACTTTGGAATTTGGACTTTAATTGAATGTTTTTAGCTTGCTCATTCTAGCTTCTGTTTAAATCTTAAAATCCTTTTGTTCTCCACATCATAAGTTTAGATTTGTGAAATGGAAATATCCCTCCAGTTTTGTTTTTTTCTTAATTTCATTTTATGTTATGTAAACATTTACTGAGTCTGAGTGATCTTTTTGATGGAATCAGTCCTCAAGTTACATCAAACACTTTCAAAAAACCAGAACTTCCCTTACTGCTGTTGATAAAGTACCCCAAGAACCAGAGTTTATGATCAGTTCTTCCTCTGACAGTTTTGCCCAGATGCTTGCTTCATAGCATTGGATAAAAATGGACTTCTAAGAAATGTAAATATTGTAGTTCTGACTTCTTTTGGTGAATAATACAATGAGTTAAGGGGGTTGTTTTATTCAATTTAACAAATTTAATTTAATTTTTTATTTTACTTAATTTTGATATACGGATCAACCAAAGACCTTGTGCATGCTAAGCAAACACTCTATCACAGCCGCTGATTTTTCTATAGTTCATCAACATAAATTTCTAGGTCTCTATCATGAACCCAATTTAGATAATCCCAACACATCACTGAATAGAGTAGGACAATATAACATAAATGTTATTATATCAGAATTATGTCTACCTAAATTTAGTATGTTGAATTCCTAATCACTGTACCTTAGGATGTGACTATATTTTTAGGCAGATCTTTTAAAGAAATAATTAAGGTAACATTAAGCCTCATTTGGGTGGTCCTTAAATATATATGATCTTGTTATAGAAGAAGGATTTGGACACAGAAATGGATGTGTCTAATGAAAAGATAATGTGAAGAAAAAGGGAGGAGATAGAGATACATTGACAAGTTCAAAAGAGGCCTCAGAATGAGATCAGCTCTGTTGACATCTTGATTTTAAATTTTTAGGTGCTAGAATTCTGAGAAAATTAATTTCTGTTATTAAGAAGTTTCCACTGAGCACTGGAAATAATTCTCAGAATCAAAAGAAACCTACAGAATGTGAAAAATATCTATGCCAGTACTTTATGAGATAAATGATTAATAACCAGAACATATAAAATGTTACATAAGTAAAACCAAAAATTATTAATCCAAGTAATAAATGAGCAAATTAATTGAAAAGACAGTTTTCAAGAAAAGAAGTACATTGACTAAAATAAGCCTGAAGAAATCTTCAACTTCTTTCACTATAAGGGAAAAACAAATCAAAACATCATTGAGATTTGAAAAGATTACAGTTTGCAGAATTAGAGACCTATGGTATATGCTGATGCATTAAATTTTAAACTATTGTTTGAGAAATAAATTTTAAATATTAATTATAGAGCTCATTAAGCAATCTGCAGATTATTAACAGGTTATAAAATATGGCTTTAGATATTTTTAAAGTATTGGTATTTATAACGTATTGTTATCAAAATTGTTATGAAAAAATATAAATGGACCTTAATATTTTCAAGTGACTCAAATAAATAATATACTGAAAAATAAAATATATAAACTTTCCACAAATGTTGCAATCATTTTATTTTTTTTAATTTTTATTTTATTCATATGTGAATACAATGTTTGGGTCATTTCTCCCCCTTCCATCCCTCCCATCACCCCACTCCACTCCCTCCCTCACCCTTTCTTACCCCTTGCTACTTGGCAGAAACTATTTTCCCCTTGTCTCTAATTTTGTTGAATAGAAAGTATAAGCAATAATAGGAAGGACCAAGGGTTTTTGCTAGTTGAGATAATGATAGCTGTACAGGGAGTTGTGTGGCATTGATTTCCTGTACCTTAGAAGTTACATGTGTGTTACCTTCTAAGTTAATTCTTCTTGAACTAACCTTTTCTGTAGTTGCTGGTCCCCTTCTCTTATTGGCCTCAGTTGCTTTAAAGTATCTGCTTTAGTTTCTCTGCATTGAGGGCAACAAATGCTATTTAGTTTCTTAGGTGTCTTACCTATCCTCATGCCTCCCTTGTGTGCTCTCGCTTTATCATGCGATCAAAGTCCAATCCCCTTGTGGTGTTTGCCATTGATCTAATGTCCACTTGGCAATTGTGAATAGTGCTACAATAAACACGGGTGTGCAGGTGCCTCTGGAGTAACCTGTGTCAGATTCCTTTGGGTATATCCCCAAGAGTGGTATTGCTGGATCATATGGTAGATCAATGTTTAGCTTTTTAAGTAGCCTCCAAATTTTTTTCCAGAGTGGTTGTACTAGTTTACATTACCACCAGCAGTGTAAGAGGGTTCCTTTTTCCCTGCATCCTCACCAACACCCGTTGTTAGTGGTGTTGCTAATGATGGCTATTCTAACAGGGGTGAGGTGGAATTTTAGTATGGTTTTAATTTGCATTTCCTTTATTGTTGCAATCATTTTAAACTTCTGTGGACTAAAAGGATCATCCATCTGTCCTAATTCTTTGAAAATACCATAGAAAAAAGTGTAGAAATTCTTCTAAGTAATTAAAACAGGCTTATGTAAGGACCTACCCGTCAAAAGGACAATGTATCTTCCTACATCAAAAAGCATTTCTAAATACTTATATTTAAAGTAATTTAAGACTTTGATCAGTTAAATTTTAACTTCAGCAAAATTAACACTAATGGCACTATGATAAATATTTTTAGCAGAAAAAAATCACAAATCTCCAAAGCTCTGCTCTTTTATCAGAGAAGCATGAGCTGTGCCGATATTCACATAGCATCCGTTTGGCACTGAGCTGCCAATGTGCTCTAAGAGGCTCAAGGTGAAGTCTGAGGACCTGTGATGACCTTGCCTCTTGAATGCTAATTAGAGATGCAAAGTAGGACCCTGCCTCAGACCTCTTGGAATAGAAACTGCATCATAATTTTAACAAGAATCATCCTAATAAACTGATTTCTAATCTGGTATATTGAACTCTGAAAATTAACAAAATATATAAAAGTGATACTAATGCTGCTTCAATCCAGAAATTCTGGATTTCTAGAATTTTCTGGAATTAGTAGATATGCAGTGCGTCTTGGACATAGATTTTTTAAATCTCCTAGGTAATTTTAATAAAACAGAAACTTTGGGCACTATACTGTAAGATGTATAATGAATCACCAGTATATTAATTTTTGGTACTGGTAATCCATACAAGCAAAATCAATTACATTAATAATTATTTTTATTCATCTGTTAAAAAGGAAATAATTTTTTCAAGCATTCTCTTTTAAAAAAATATTTGGTTGCTAGCTGGGTGCTAGTGGTTGCTGCCTACAATTCTGCCTGCCTGAGGAGAAAAGAGCAGGTAGATTGCAGTTTGAAGCCAACTACAGCAAATTGTTCCCAAGACCCTATCTCAAGCATTAATACAAAAAAGGTCTGGCTTAAGTGGTGTAGCACCTGCCTAGCAAGCATGAGGCCCTAAGTTCAAAACCCGAGAACCACCGAAATATGTGTATCAATTAACCAAGAGTGGTGGATCATGTCTGTAATCCCAGCTGTATGAAAGACTTTGAAAGCAGGAAGACTGTGATCCAAGGCTGACCCTGGACTATGGGTGGGGGCGGGGAGGTGATGTAGAAAAGAAACCATGAAACCCTACTTGAAAAATTACTAAAGAAAAAAAAAAGCCTGGGGACATGTCTCACTAGGCTTTGAACCTCCCTCACAAAAGCAAACCCCTGAGTTTATGGCCCAGTATTGCCGAAAATAGCAAACAAATAAAAAATAGAACATTCTGTTGAAAAGTCCACAATTCAAGAGTTGTAAATATGATAAGGGTGTATTTCATAAAGTGTTGTCTTTAAAATAAGATTATTTTGAATAAACATGCAAATGAAAATTTCACTTTAATTGCTAAATTACTTGCATGTTTTTGTTTGATTTATTTATTTTATATTTATTTTGGTTTTGATGGTGGAGACTTAATCCTTAGCCTTATACATTCTAAACACATGCTGTACCACTGATCAATACCTCCAGCCCTGTGTCTACAAATTTAACTTTCCTTAAACTAAGTGTATTTTAAACTTGTTTCCTTTTCCTTCTTTTTTTTCTCTTTCTGGTGTCATTGGTGGTTGGACAAGCCAAGCACACACTCTACCACTGTGATATGCCCCCAAACATAACAGCTTTCTTCACTCAGATTTATACATATAAATTCTTCAAATTCAAAACACAGCCCTCATTTGTTTTGGGTGATTTAAATATGTGTCTATGCTGGTGCTAATGGCAATTTTCTGAACTGAAATGCAATGTTACTGAGTAGGTCACATAATTTTCCTCATTTCCATTCACAGCACCTTTCAAATTTTATTCCAGTGAAAATGAATATGGTAATTTATACTGGGAATCTTTCAGTGAAGCTGTATTTACCTCAGGTATTATGCCCTTAGGACACAGATGTCAGCTATCACGCCTGAAGTCTGTTTCATGTAATTTGGAATAGTGGCTATCAGTGCTTTTCTTGGGGCAATATAAGCAAGGGTCTTCTGCAGTAACAGAGCTTTTATTTAAACTGACTTAGCTGAAGTTAATTTTTCCACATGATCTTTTATAACTCACACTGTTGTCTCCTGAAATAAATATAAACTATATATGTTTTTGTTTTAATAAGAACTATCCAGCAATAAATAATTTTATAAGCTTTTAAACCTTTAATTTACCAATTGTCTTTGTGTGAAATGTGCATTTTCTGGAGTTGTAATCATGAGAAGGTTAAATAAGAGTTATAAAACATAGAAAAGTAGAGAGTATATTCAATTATTTAATAATCAATAATTAATGAAATGTCAAAATGCACTCATTTTAACTCATTGAGTGATATATCAAGTTACCATATCAAGTTAATATCAATAATTAATCATCTTTAAGATAATAAAAGTACACATTCTAATTGTCATGTGATCATCAATGTATTTTGAAAGATTTAAGGTGTTTGAATTTATGTCAAACTCTATAAGGAGAACAGTATGTTTTAAAATCTTCACTTTTAAAGAGAGCAGAAGTCATTATCTCTATGATCCTATCCACTATATACGTTTTAGCTTTTTTACAAAAGAAGTCCTGATGCCTGCATGAATTTCCAACCAGTTTTGACTGATTGATGAAAATTTTAAGTTGTGAAGCAGAAAAGATGTTTTTAAAGTCATTTGTAATTTTATGATGTTCAAACCTTTACCTTTGTTCCATTTTTATAAAATTAATGAAAGTGTAAATTATGTAAACTTTTCCACTTCTGTAGCAAGTGCCACATGAACTTTATCCCGAATGGATTAGAAAAGAAGCAAGGCAATATTTGCACTAAAAATTACTTTATTCTAAAAGCAATGGAAAAAGAGAACTGTGTATTATCAGAAGCATGAAAATTTATGTGATAATAAAATAATATTATAATAACTAAATAAAAGCCAAATCTCAAGAAAACCACAAAATATGGTTGTAAGTACTTAAAAAGGGAATCAAGTTTGTGCTATATCTAAAATATTAGCACTATTAGTTGTAGAGACAGCCACTGCAAGTTTTATTTTCACTGCTTGGAAATTGATATAACCACTTACATCTATTTCTTAAGACTGCTATGTACCAGTTAAATTCTATAAAGCATCCAGTGATAAAGTGCTACACACATGCCTAAGAAAGCTAATAACATTTATAGTGATGCCAGGGTTGGAATCCAACAGATATACATACTTAATGAGAGCTGAAGTATACATACAGCTTTCCCATCTGCTTCATCAGAATAGAACTTCTAAAATTTTTTTAAATGTTACTTTTATATTAGAGGTAAGGTATTTTTTCATACCTATCCTAAGTAGGTGATGCTTCTATATGTCACTTTAAAATATACTTAACTTTTTATTTCACGAAAATAGCCAAAGAAAGTTTTAAGATATACACATTTGAAAATAATATTCTCTCTAGAATGAAATGTTTCTAAATGTCAAATATCAGTGCATTATTAATAAATGAATAAAAATGTTTATATAGATATACATGAAACCATATATATTTTCACCAACTATATATACATAGTTAAGAAGGATATGTATATGTATAAAATGTTTTCCATTATCACAAACTTTCTTTCAGATTAGATACTTAGCCCTACGTATTTCCTTGTTTCTATTTCAGTAATATCCAAAACAAGGATCTGAAATACTGTTCTTGAAATGCATAATTTCTAAAGCTAAGGATAATTGAAGTATTAATACAGAGATAACCTATGAACAATTTAGCAAAGATCAAAAACAAATAAACATCATCAAAGTTTATCTGCAACAATAAAGAGAAAGTGGGAAAATGACATTGCATGCTGTAACAGTTCAAAATGAGTTGAATGAGAATCCTTATCACCTCAGTTTCCAGATGCAAAGAGGCTGAGATGGAAGGGTGGAGCAAATGCTGAATAATAGCTTTTAATTTGGAGAGAATACAAAGATGGATGATTTAAGTAATTGTTTATAACAGTAGAGTTATTAGGACCCAGGATGTACATAGCCCAATAAGTCATACCCAGAGTCAGTCTTAACTCCATCTCAAGTTATGTGCTTCAGAAAACTGGAGAAGAAATAAGATTTGGCTTTCAAAATCTAGCTTATCATTTGGAAATAAACTGATCACAATGAAGCTGGAAGAGTACTAAGAATCCAACCTAACTGAATAAGACTAAAATGGAAGATTTTGGATAGAGCTATTCACAAAAGCATGAAAATACTAAATTTTTTAATAACTTCAGTAAATGCAGATATGCCCTTAAACATTGAGACAAAACAATGCAGTTTATAGAGGAATAACTCAGTCAAAAGAGTTATGCCCAGATAATGTATCAGAACATAACAGGTAAGTCACATAGCAGTAAAATAAACTTAATAAAACTTGAGAGACAATACAAGAGCTTAATATTCAGGTAAAATAGAAACACTAGGTACAGAATTAACAAAAACATGAGTGTATACTAATGGGAAGAAAGTCAGAAAAATAATATGAATATAATATCTGAATAAGAAACTCCCAGAACCTTAGACAGCAGGAACATAGATCTGTGAAACAGAGGAATCAAATGAAATAATTATACTGAATTCACATTAAAATGACATAGTTAAATATTTATAGAGGATGCAATATTTCTGAATGACAAAGATTATTTAAAATAAATATAATTATCATTGTTGAATCATAATAACAAAATAAAAAGGGAGTAGAAATTGTTAAGAGATTAAAACACATAAAGAAAAAGTTCTACCAGTCTAAAAATAAAGCTTTCATAGGGTAAGTATCGGGAAGCACTAAAGAGATTACCATGAATTTACAACTTCCTTTAGTTTATTAAATTTCAAATTAAAGAAAAAAATTCAATCTATATGTTAATGTAAGTAACCAATAAGGGGAAAAATAGGCTACATTGCTCTTCATCAATGCTATTAAAGAATAAAAATGTAGATATTGGGTTTTGGCTTCTGTATTTTCACATTTTGAATTATATTGAACTACATTTCTCTAGTTAGGGTCTATTCCACTTTTCCAGATGACTTATATGATGAACTCCTCTCTCTTCAAATCTACCACCTCACCTCTGCTAATTCAAATCTCAAATATTGTGCTCACTGTTTCACTTTCAACCAGAATTTCTTAAACTCCCACCACCATGTGTCCCCAAACCAGGGCACAAGTATACCTGTACTACTTCTGTCATCAAAGATGAACAGTTTTCACTTTAGTTTAAAGAGGACCCCTCCAACTAATCACCTAATTTTATTTGCAGATTCTCTATTGGCAATTCAAGTACTTTAAAAAAGTGCATCTACCTATGCTTTATCATCTGTTTTTCCTTCTATATTGGATCTTTCCCACTGGCATACAAGCAAGAAGTTACTGATCTCATGTTAAAAATACACTGTTGAGGTCTTATTCTTTATAAATATAGAGTAATTCCTTCTAAATACCATTGATTCTCACACTCTTTCTTGTCCCATTCTTTCTCTCTTTTCTTTTAATGGTAAATAAATTATCATAGAACATTATTTTTAACCTATGAATTTGGAAATGATCAAATATGTGAAAACATAGTGATGAATATTAACTATATTATTTTGTCTGAATCCTCAAAAAATAATTATTTTAAAACAAGTTCCAAATATAACTATGCATCTCCAACATCCAAGAGTCCTAAAAAGATGAAGACTTTTAAAATCTGTGCCATTTCAAAATGAATGTTTAAAAATGCTTGTTTAATAATATAAAATAAAAATCAGCATCCAAAAATCCCCAAATTTTTCATAAATTCATTTCTTTCTAGTCTGTTTGACTGAATTGGTATCCAAAAAATCAAACATTTTGTAATTGATTAAAATTTGTTTTGACCTACAAGTCCTGCCTTAATCTTATTTTCTTTTTCTTTCTACTTACTCACTTTCAAAACTGTATGTCATTTTTAGTGCCTTCTTAATGTTGCAAATTAGAACCCCATGGTTTTATTTAACACATGCTGTATTCATGTTTATCATTTTCCAGAACTATTTTTAGTGAGTGCTATTAATGTATATTAGAATCCATTGTGGCTTTTTTGTAATATCAGCAGAGTGACCATTTTATTAATTCATTAGTCTTTTTTTCTCTATATTTTGTTTTTTTTTGTTGTTGTTGCTGTTATTTTTTTGTTTTCCTGGTGGGGATACATTGTGGAATTTACAAATGTTCTTACAAGGTAGTAATTATATCATACTTGGATCACCTTGCCCCTGTTCTCATTTATCCCCCTCTATCTCCATTCCTGGAATAGTCAGCAGGTATCATTTTTTTGCATTTACATACATGTGTACACAGTATTTGCATCATATTCACCCTCCTACCCCATTTTCCTGCCACCTCTTGATACCAATAATTTTGACTCTTAGCTTCTTAGAAGCTGCTCCTTTTAGTTAACAAAGAGCTCTGTTATTAAAAGTAATGGTAAATTTTCTGTCTATAAATTACTTTGCCCTATTTGACACATTTGACATAGTTGACCAGTATTCATCCTTAATACCATCATAAAATGCCTTCCAGGAAACCACACACACACCCAGTTGTCCTAATGGATAGACCATGTGTTGTGTTTCCTTGCTGACTTCTCCTTTCTTTGACAATGTTACTGATGATGTGTCTTAGTAATCAAATCTTCCCTTCTGTTATTAATGATTGCCCTGTCTTTGATATCTTACCATGTCTCATGGTTTTAAATAGTATACGTGATATATTCTCTATTCTCAAATTAAACTTCTTAGCATGGATATTTTCAGTGAAATTCTTAATACTTAAGTGATTCATTTGGAAGAATAATAAACATTACTTATTTAATGTGTTCATTCTGAGTAGTGGAATTTGGAATATATGAAATACTCCTAAATCTCAAAAATAAGACTAATTTATTGGAAAAGTATGTATGGAAAAATATGCATATGGAAACATCAGAAAAACATTGTCCTGTGTCACTAGTCATCAACAAATAAAAATTATAACCACAGTGAGATTCCGTTAAATGTTGCTACATTAAAAGAAAGACTATGACATTTTTCCAAGGGTTTTTATATTACTGATAGTAATATAAAATAGTTCAACTACATTGTATAAAAACTTCCTTAAAAAGCACAATATACACATAACATGATCTCCTGATTTTATTCCTAGATATTTATGCAAGAGAAATGAGAATCAATGCCTACATAATGATTCCTATTTGAATATACATAGCAATTTTCTTAACAATAGTTCCAAACTAGAAATAACTGTAAAATGTTAATTATTTATTTGATAAACAAATTTTGGTTTATTAATAAACTGGCTGTCACTAAGCAACAAAATAAGCATACCAAAACATGTATGGATCCCTAAATGATATACTGATCAAAAGATACCCTATGTCAAAATTAATTAAGCTGGCACATTAATAAAATTTTTTTAAAAATATACCTGATTAGTCTAAAAAGTACTCAGTAAAAAAGGACACAGTCAGATGGCTATAAATTCCAAAATACTGTGTTAAAGAACTAGGGTTCTTTATAGCACTAGCCTGGCAAATCATTGTTAGCACAGACACATGTATTCTTAGAATTAACCAAGTGGTGCAGTGGATGGTTGCTATTTCCAGAAAATGCTGGTCAGAAGAAAGTCTTTAAATTGACAAATAATTCTCAAGTAAACATAAAGGAGCAGACATTTACAGGTAGTGATGATTAACTTGCTAAAGTTGGTGAAAGAGGGTTTTTGCAGACCTACCTACCCTAAAAGAGATATTTTTGCAAAATATAGGAGGGGACACATTTAATTTAATGTCATTGTCAAGGACTATTAGATATGATGTAGTAACAACAATGGATTCCTCAATCTTCTAAATCTCATATAACCTCATTATTGTGATCAAGTGAATATTTATGAGGTAATAACTTATTTTTCATGCAAGTTATTTTAGAATTTGAAAAAATGCTAACTATGCAAGAAGCAACATAATGAGAAGAACAGAAACATAGGGAAGAAGATTGGAAGGGGAAGCTAGCACAAGCATGTAGACTTGTTTAGATGACTCTCAAAAAATAGGGAAACTAAAACAGCATGGTAAGATTACCACTAAGAATTTTCAGCTCACCAGCAACATGGAGTGGAGTGTAGCAGCCAAATGTTTATTCCATTCTGAAATTCCCTCAACAAATATTTCTCTTTATATCCTAGCTTAAAGAAATTAAATATCTAAAGCCAAAATAAAAGTCTACATCTGTTTGTCAAAAGTCTGAGTGCATACTTTATGACACATAAAAGAATTGGGTGACATTTCCAGGGAGTTTTCAACACATTTTAGAATTTCTAGATATTGAATTTCTATATACAGTAAAACGTCTAGTGGATGCAGAAAGCACACTCTAGCAGGCCTGAAGGCAAAATGTATGTAACATATGAAATGTCAGGTAGAGAAAATTGACACGGAACTTCAGTAAGAAAATGAAACATGGGGATTCCAAGATCGCGGCTAGAGGGAGGAAGCAGAAAGCGAGCCTCCTATAGTGAAATCTTGGAGAGATGCTGGAGACACACTTTGCAGGCATAATCACTGAGAAAAGGCATAACTTTGACCCCTCCACACCACCAGCCAGAGCAGAGAATCTCCATGTCACGTTAAACAGAGAAACAAGGAGGGCCCCCAGGCTGCCAGTTGCCAGCACCCAGACAGCTTAGGAAAAAATGGACCAGGTGAGCTTTGTGGTACTGCTGTACTCCCACAGACAAGCCTGGCCCAGAGCAGCATAGCCCCCTGGACAGACTGACCTCCACCCGGGGAAAAAAAGAGAAACTGAGTAATAAGCAATAAGAGCAATAAAGACACACTGGAAAGAGAGTGAGGCGCACTGAACGCTGAAGATTGGGGGAAGGGAATCCTACCCGGGACTGAAAATAAACAAGCTGGGCAGGCCAGAGAGCCTCTGGAGGGAGCCGGAACACACGCCCAGCAACCAGGAGCAGGAAAGCTTGTGAGAGTGGAGGAGGGAGGAAAACTCCACAGGAGAGGAGGGAAGACCCACTTCCCACGTGGGCTGTAAACAAACATGGTGGCTGGCAGGAGGAGCAGCACTGCTCAGTAATCAGGAGCAGGAAAGCTTGTGAAAGCAGAGGTGGGAGGAGAACTGCACAGGAGAGGGGGGAAGACCCACCTCCCACATAAACTGTAAATAAACATGCAGGCCTGAGAGTGCAGGTGCAGTGTCACCTTTCCCAGTGCTTGGAAAGGGGAAAGCTTGTAGCAGAGTCTCACGCACAGGAGAAATCTGAGCAAACAAAGCCTGCGGGGCCAGGTGAGTGCTAAGCTCACCCCAGAGATCTGCATAAATAACACCTCCAGCAACAGCAGGCTGACAGCAGCAGGCAGGCAAGCCACAGTTGCAGAAACCATTCTCAGAACTGTCTCCAGACTCTTTTTTTTTCCTTTGTCTCCCTACCTTTGATGAGAGAACAACTGAATTACACCTGAAAGCTGAAAAACTTACTGAAACTGTATTACATTGGAACTTGGGACACTTGGTGGGGTTTTTCTTGGGTGTGTGTGTGTAGATTTGTTCTTCTTTATGCATCCCCTTTGATGAGACAACTACAGAACAACATCTGAGGCACCATCTCCAGGATTGGAGACTGAGACTTCACTGCATTTGAACTTGGAGGTTTTTTGGTTTTTTTAAATTTTTCTATTTTTTCATTTTATTTTAATACATTTTTATAAACAGATTTTTCTTTCATTTACTTTTTATTTTTATTCTTACCTTTTTTTTTATTTTTGATTTTCAATCCTCTCTCTGTCTCTCAAATGTCTGTTCAGCTTACTGTCGATTAGTACACTAAAGCTCCCTGTTTATACCTTTGAAATCTTCTTGTCTGACACCTTGTTCTGTTTTCTCCCTCCAGTCTGTGTATTTGTTTTTCTCATTTCTTTAACTTCTTGATTTCCATCTCAGCTCACCCTTCCATTCTAAATATTACCATTGTTATTATTACAAGCTAGAAAATACTTACTTGCACACAGTACAGGGACAATGACAACACCAAAGACAATGACAGGAAGACAGAAAAAACAGGGAAACCAGTTTCCCCACAGCAAAAAATTAGTACAGGAACCAGAGGGGAATGAAGAAAACAGGTCCTCAGATCCAGACTCCAACAAAATGAAGATAAACTATGCTAAAGGACCCAATGAAGCCCACAAGAATAATTTAAAAGAAGACATACTACAGGTACTCAATGAGAATTTTCTAGAGATGATACTGGATAGAGTCAACCAAAATGTACAGGAGACACACAACAAATTCAAAGAAAACAAAAATAGAGAAGTTGATAAAACAAAAGAAGAAATAAAGGAAACCATAGAAGCGCTGCATAAACACCAAAGTGAAACAGAGAACATGATGAATAAACAGATAAATGAACTCAGGACAAAAATAGACAACATTAAAGAGGAAACCACTCAGGATATGGAAAACCTCAGAAAAAAGAAGGAAACAGAACTGCAAAACAAAACAGAAGGCCAATCCAGCAGAATAGAACAAACAGAAGACAGAATCTCAGAACTTGAAGATGAAATGGTAATTAAAGGAAAAACCGAAGAACTATTAATTAAACAACCCAAGACCTGTGAAAAGAAAATGCAAGAACTCACCAACTCCATCAAAAGACCAAACATGAGAATCATGGGCATCGAAGAAGGAGAAGAGGTGCAAGCTAAGGGAATGAGTAATATATTTAACAAAATAAAAATGGAAAATTTCCCAAATCTAGAGAAATATGTACCCATACAGATGCAAGAGGCCTCCAGGACACCAAACAGACCAGATCAAAATAGAATTACCCCACTACATATCATCATTAAAACAACAAGTTCAGAAACTAAGGAAAGAATATTGAAGGCTGTAAGAGAGAAAAAACAAGTAACATACAAAGGTAAACCGATCAAAATCACAGCAGACTTCTCAACAGAAACATTAAAAACAAGAAGCGCGTGGGGTGAGATCTTCCAGGCACTAAATGAAAATAACTTCAACCCCAGGATACTCTACCCAGCAAAATTATCATTCAAAATAGATGCAGCAATAAAAGTCTTCCATAATAAGCAGAAACTAAAACAATATGTAACCACAAAACCTCCACTACAAAGGATTCTTCAAGGGATTCTGCACACAGAAAGTGAAACCCAACTTAACCATAAAAAGACAGGCAGCACCAAACCACAGGAAAAGAAAAAGCAAGACAGTAGAGAGTAACCTCAACTTAGGTACACACAATCAAACCTTCAAACAACTAAGACAACTAAATGACAGGAATCACCACATACCTATCAGTACTAATGCTTAATGTTAATGGACTTAATTCACCCATCAAAAGGCACTGCTTGACAAAATGGATTAAAAAGGAAGATTCAACAATTTGTTGCTTACAGGAGACCCACCTCACTGACAGAAATAAGCCTAGGCTAAGGATGAAGGGCTGGAAGAAGATTTACCAAACCAATGGCCACCGAAAACAGGCAGGAGTAGCAAAACTTATCTCTGACAAAGTAGACTTCAAACCTACATTGATCAAATGAGATAAAGAAGGACATTCCATACTAATAAAAGGGGAAATAGACCAAAAGGAAATAATAATTATCAACCTGTATGCACCCAATGTCAATGCACCCAATTTCATCAAACATACCCTGAAAGACCTAAAAGCATATATAAACGCCAACACAGTGGTTGTGGGAGACTTTAACACCCCATTATCATCAATAGATAGGTCATCCAAACAAAAAATCAATAAAGAAATCCAAGATCTAAAACATGCAATAGATCAAATGGACCTAGTAGATGTCTACAGAACATTTCATCCAACTTCTACACAATATACATTCTTCTCAGCAACCCATGGAACCTTCTCCAAAATAGATCATATCCTAGGGCACAAAGCAAGTCTCAGCAAATACAAGAAAATAGAAATTATTCCGTGCACACTATCTGATCATAATGCAGTAAAAGTAGAACTCAACAACAAAAGTAAAGACAAAAAATATGCAAACAGCTGGAAACTAAATAACTCATTACTTAATGAACAATGGATCATTGATGAAAAATAAAGAGCAAATTAAAAAGTTCCTGGAAGTCAATGAAAATGAAAACACAACCTATCGGAACCTGTGGGACACAGCTAAGGCAGTCCTGAGACGAAAGTTATAGCCATGAGTGCATATATTAAAAAGACTGAAAGATCCCAGGTCAATGACCTAATGATACATCTCAAACTCCTAGAAAAACAAGAACAAGCAAATCCCAAGACAAATAGAAGGAGAGAAATAATAAAAATAAGAGCTGAAATCAACGACATAGAGACCAAAAAAACCATACAAAGAATTAATGAAACAAAAAGTTGGTTCTTTGAAAAAATAAACAAGATCGATAGACCCCTGGCAAACCTGACTAAAATGAGAAGAAAAAAAACCCAAATTAGTAGAATCAGGAATGCAAAATGGAAGATAACAACAAACTCCATGGAAGTACAGGAAATCATCAGAGACTGCTTTGAGAACCTATATTCAAATAAATTTGAAAATCTTAAAGAAATGGACAGTTTTCTAGATACATATGACCATCCAAAACTGAACCAAGAGGAAATTAATCACGTGAATAGATCTATAAAACAAAATGAAATTGAAGCAGCAATCAAGAGTCTCATCAAAAAGAAAAGTCCAGGACCTGATGGATTTTCTGCTGAATTCTATCAGACCTTTAAAGAAGAACTGATACCAACCCTCCTTAAACTGTTCCACGAAATAGAAAGGGAAGGAAAACTGCCAAACACATTTTATGAAGCCAGTATTACACTTATCCCAAAACCAGGCAAAGACACCTCCAAAAAGGAAAACTATAGGCCAATTTCCTTAATGAACATTGATGCAAAAATCCTCAACAAAATAATGGCAAACCCAATTCAACAACACATGAAAAAGATTATTCACCACGACCAAGTAGACTTCATCCTAGGGATGCAGGGGTGGTTCAACATACGAAAATCAATAAACGTAATAAACCACATTAACAGAAGCAAAGACCAAAACCACTTGATCATGTCAATAGATGCAGAAAAATCCTTTGATAAGATCCAACACCATTTCATGATAAAAGCTCTAAGAAAACTAGGAATAGAAGGAAAGTACCTCAACATTATAAAAGGTATATATGACAAACCTACAGCCAGCATTATACTTAACGGAGAAAAACTGAAAACATTCCCTCTAAAATCAGGAACCAGACAAGGATGCCCACTATCTCCACTCCTATTCAACATAGTACTGGAATTCCTAGCCAGAGCAATTAGGCAAGAAGAAGGAATAAAAGGAATACAAATAAGTAAAGAAACTGTCAAAATATCCCTATTTGCAGATGACATGATCCTATACCTTAAAGACCCAAAAAACTCTACTCAGAAGCTTCTAGACATCATCAATAGCTATAGCAAGGTAGCAGGATATAAAATCAACATAGAAAAATCATTGACCCAAGCCTTGTATGCACATATGAATAATAAAAGGAAAAAAAAGAAAATGAAACATGAACATGGAAAGGTTAGTATATGGTTATGGATAAGTAGGTCATATAACATGTCCAATGACTAAATCTTTTCTTCAACCAGTTTGTAATCTGTTGCTCTTCTGTTCCAACCATTAAGCTATACAGTATTCAAGGAAGGACCTGGGGGATCACTGCTATGATTATGAGAATGGTTATGGAGGTATTTTTAAATCTCCCTAAAACCCTTTTGTTAGACCCCATATGGCCAGTATGTAAAATGGATGGTTCCTGTAGTCCATCAATAGACTAATGGGATTAAATAATGTGGTTCATTACATTGGTTCAGCCACATTTACTATTAGGTAGGTTGCATAGGTTCCACAGCTAATGAGCACAAGGCAGTGCTTTCTTTTACATACAAATTTAGAGTCCATCCAAGTAAAAAAAGGAGGATTGACAAATTTATTAAAAAAACCCAATAGCCAATTTCAATTTGCATTCCTCATAGATATAATTTGTATTAGTATTGCTTTGCTCCAGATAATGACAAGGACAAATAGTAGATTAGAATGTAGAATATTGATAATTGGTTTTGGTATAGTAATATTTGGCTTACCATAATCAAATGACCAAACACTTGGACTTATTGACTACAAAATGTATGTGCCTTAGTCTGTTTTGCTATAACAAAAAGACTGAGACTGTTAAAATGTAAAGAAAAGAGATTTATTTTGCTCATAGTTGTGGAAACAGGGAACTTCAGGATTGGATGCTATGTCTGGGGAGAACCTCCTGCTGAATCACAGCCTGGCAGATAGCTATATCATGGTAGAAACCAGGAGAAGCGTGAGAAGACAGTTGGTGCAGAAAGCACCAGTGGTAATCTTGCCTATAGCAATCTGCTCTTGTGGTAACTACTTCACTCCCAAAGACCCAGCACTTCCAGGAAACTTAACCCAGATTCTCAGTGAGAGCATTTTCTACATGACTTCATCACTCCCCATAAATCCCACCTCCTGACTGTCACATTGAGGAATTTGGCCTCAAAATAAGTTTGGATGAAGATAAATCATATCTAAATTATTAGCAGTATGACAATGTACTACACTGATGATATCATGATGTTACTCTCCCAGGAAGATGCAAAAATTGAGAGGTGTAATCATCAATACCACAAATATACAGGTACTGAAAATATTGATGAAGTCTCAGGCTAGTCTATGCCCTTCATGGGAGATCTGCCTCCAAATCTGCCTCTGCAGGGGCTCTGTTTCCACTAACTGGATGTCACTATCTTGCCATAAACTTCCTTAACAGTTCTGGGGTGAGAAATACTGTTGATATCTTGGGTTATGAAAGAAATAATTGATGAAGAAATGCACCTATGTATTCTCATAAAGATGCGGTATATTCCTGGACACATGAAACAGCAGGAGTTCAAAGCAATCCACCTACTTCATGCACAGATTAATTTCCCTTCCATCAGACCTACTACAGAGCACTTCAAGGACATTCCTTTCCCATGGCTGTACAAACTAAAAAATATGATTCCCTATAATTGAGGTAAAACAAGCTCCCTGTTTCCCCATTTGAGGTTTCTGTTGTTGGTTGGAAAGCATTTGTACTACAACATAAAGATGATAAAACCTTGACAGGACAAGGTCAGTCAGAAATACATCTTGTTACTTTGTTTTTCATTGAAAAAGGAGTTAAGCTTAGGTTCTTGAAGTATTGTTAGAATATTTATAGCCTACTGGGCTGAAGCTAGTGGCCTTGCAATATGAAATACAGATCTTAAATGACTAGACAATAAAACATCGTCCTTCAGAATTCTCACTTATGAAAACCTCTGTGAGAATTTATAGGAAAAATTAACATGGGTCATGCAAACAATGGTGTATGTGTACACAATACAACCACCTACAGTTATCCAATAGATAAATAATAAAAAATTAAATCAGTTGCCATCTCAGAAAGGAACTGGAGTGCTAAGAAATATGCCTTTGTCAGACCACAAAATCTTCCTTCTTGTGTGCATGATAAATATATAAATTCAAGTACGTCATACACTGATGGACAGAGAACACAAATTTAACACATTCCTTTAGTACTTAGAGAAAGTGCTCTTAGGAAGAGAAAACAAACCAACTTTTAGTAGAAGAGACTAAGTTGAAATGAGTATTGTCTGATTGTGGTGGATCAAACCTGTAATTCAAGTCACTTGGTAGCTGGAGATTTGGACGATGATGGTTCAAGTCAGCAAGAAAGACTCCATATAAACCAATAATGTGAAAGGCATGTGTGAGCAGTTGTCATCCCAGCTATGTGGGTAGGAGGATTGTGGTCCATGTTGTCACAGTAAAGAAATGTGAGACCATATTTGAAACATAACTAAAGTGAAAGGGGCTGGGAATGTGACTCAAGTGGTAGAGTGCCTGCCTACCTACCTAGTGTGAAGCTCTGGCTTCAAATCTCAGAGAAGAAAAGAAAATAGCATTGATCTCCACCAAAGCTAGAAACCAGATTAATATGGACATGTGCCAATAGCCACAAGAGGCTACAAATAGTTATTAACAGGAATTTTCACTTAGTCTATTTTATGCTTATCTTATAACAGAAACTGCTTTGGACAATAAAATTAAATGAAATTAAAGCCTTAGTATTTCTACTAATGAAATAATTCCTCTAGTGTAGTGATTCTAAGAAATAACATGAACCTTCACTTAGAAAGTATTAATGGATGTTGTAAACATTGTAGAACCTGCTATGTTTTTAAGATCAGTGGCCTGAATTTATAGAAGGCCAGGTTAGAGAGCTGCATTTTGGGGAACCTTATTTGACATAATCTTATGCCATTAGTTAGGACAGGTTCCCATGTGACTCATGAATTCAATTTACTAGCAGCTGATAGAACACATAGACATGAATTTTTCTTCCTCATGTTGTAACTACATGGAAGAGAGAAGATAAAGGAACAAAATTTAGCCATCCTAATGGGGAGTACATGGGCTATGTTACACAATGGTATCTGGAAACTAATATATTAGTAATCTACTGCTGTGCAATGACAAAGATGGTCTTAATGTTTCCTTCAATTTTTGCAAATTTTTGACTGCTTTCTTTCTCCCTAAGCACACTTATTGTACCCTTTCTTAGCAAATTGAAATGGTAATTTTGTGCCTTTTGAGATAGAAAATACATAAATATTTTACTACCCAGGAATATTGCCACCAAGGAAAATGTAAAAATCAATAAAAATAATGTTCAACATATTTAATCATGAAGGAAATGCAAATAAAACAATACTGAGATTCCATCTAACTCCAGTAATAATGCTATTGCCAGGAAAATAAAAACAACAAATGCTGGTGAAGACGCAAGTGGGGAAAGAGCTTATCTACTGTTGGTGGGAATGTAAATTAGTGTAGTAACTCTGGAAATCAATATGAATGTGACTCAAAAACTAAAAATAGAACTACCATATGATCTTACTCTACTGCTTCTTGGGTATGTACACAAAGGAATGTAAGTCAACATGCAATAGAGATAGATGCATTGGTTATTGTAGCACTATTCACAGTAGCAAAGTTAAGGAATCCATCTAGTTACCCGAAAACAGATTATATATAATAACTTTCTTTATCCATTCATCTGTTTCTGGATAACTAGGCTGATATTTATCACCAAGGATTTATTATTCAGCCATCAGCAAGGCTGAAATTTGTCATTTGCAGGAAAATAGATGGATCTGGAGATCTTCATGCTAATCTACAAATACAGATTCAAAGAGACAAATATCTCACATACTTGTAATATGTAGAAACTACATCTAAAAAACAAAAAGATATAAGCATAAAAGGTGGAACAATTGGATATTCTGGTGGAGGTGTTGGAGAGAGAAAATAAGGTGGAGATATGATCAAGGTACATTTGTATGAACATATGAACAGGAAACTATGAAACTCATTTAAAAATTTTGCAGGAAGTTTTTTAAAGTGGGTTGAGCAGGTGGAGGAAAAGAACGAGTAATAGAGAGGATGAATGTGATCAGAGTACGTTATATGAATGTACTCATAAGCAAATATTTGTAAGAAAATATCACAAGGAAACAGCTCACTTTGTATAATTAGCTTGAAAATAAATTTGTTTGAAATCAATATTAGTGTCCTAATATTCCAATCTCTGTTGGGAGGAAGAAGGCTAAGTACCACTTAGCAAGCACAGTGGCATAATTACATTGAACAACTTGCTGGGGTTGGTGGAGTGGCTCAAGTGGTAAGAGCACCCACCTGGCATGTTCAAACTCCAGCGATGCCAAAAAGAAAAAGCTAGAAAAGAAAGCCTGGCTGGCACAGTGGCTCAAGTTGTAGAGTACCTGTCCAAGAACATCTCTGCCAATATTCCTTAGAATTTTCCCATTAGCTCACTCTGAAATTTGAAAATCCTCTAACCTTTTGTTTCAATAAAGTAGAGGTCAATCTCTCTCCTATTGCAATAGTCTTGAATAAATTCTTTCTTGTCATTTTACACAAGTGTTCATATGTTTAACCTTCTCTTTAATAGTAACACTATTACTAATGTTTGTTAAGCTTAGTTCCATAAAACTGCTCATGTTATCTGGGAATGAGAGGGCACTATGGATCTGGAGATAAGGAGAAGTATCTCTAATTAGCTAGTTTATCTTTTAGCTACTACTGTATATTACTAGTCCTTTGTTCTGGGGGTAACAAGTTTCTTTAACTAGCTGTAATCAGCTAAACTAATTGTCACTCTTGGTTGCCTTATATTGTTTTCCTTTACTTTATGCATTGATCACATTCTGAATTGTTACCTATTTCTTTGTGTCCATTTTTCTGCCTTTCTCCAATCATATGGAAGCCCCATGATGGGTATGATTTTCATTCTTAATGCTCATGTGTATTCATAGAAACTAGAAAAATATTAGGTGTATTTCTTGTCCTAAATATATTTTCATTGAGTTAATGCATGCTGTGATCATGCTGGGATGAATTGTTTCTGATGGTTTATGAATATGTATGTACATAAAATTATTAGTAAACAGGATTCATTATTCATTTAGGTTATAGACGTTATCATCATATTTTTTCACCTTTGAGAAATTAGGAGGAAAATGTTCCTTGATGTTCTACTTAGAAAATATCTGGGAAACAAATCTATCTTTTAGTGTCTGCAAAAGGAGGAAGACCTAAAATGTATTTGGGTAGAATTTCACATTTAATGTTTTCTTGGAGTATGCAATTCTAGAATTTTCAATCATTTCCTCATCTTTGCTCTGAGATGCCTGATTCTTTTCACCATTTGGTGATTTAAGAAGCATTTCTCTCAGTCTTAAAATACTTACTTGGATAGAGTACTTTTTTCATGCTCTTTTAAAAATCAATTTTACTTTCCTGCTTTCACTTCATTGTTTTATCTATTTCAGTGAATGATGGTTGATTCTTCCCATTAAATCTTTCTCAAAGCTAAAAACCTTGTACTTCAGAGCCCTGGATAATAATTTGACAACATTTTTGAAGTCTATCAAACATCTTGCCATAGTAGGATGCTCAAGTATTAGCATCCTACTACTCTGTCATTTTGCTGACTAAAGAGTCACATGATTTTACATATGCTTGGAGTGTTTTGAATTATAATTGAATATACTTCTTGTAATAGAATTGTCTTCTCAGATATGTGAATGTACGTACAGTGCTTGTGTGTGTTGGGGATGAAAAGGTGCAATAAGATAGGTAAGTGTGAAGACATGAAGGAAATTATGTCCTCTGTTTAAAGAAACAGAGAAAGACACACACATAATATTAGAAAAAAAAGGAAATATTGGATTTTAAATAAATTTTTACTTCATTTCCTATTACTGTCTTCTTTTCCTTTCCTATTAACTAAATGGGATATCTAGATATTTGTTTGCTAATTCTGTAAATTATGCATTAAAAGAAATTACACTGGTGACTCTAAAAGAGAAAGCATTGATGACATGACTTGGGAGTCCATAATGGAGGAAATGGCTACCATATTACCAGCATAGGTTAACAAGGGTAAAGGGAGAAACAAGAGTGCTATGCATACTTCCACAATTTTTCATTAGCCTACGTAAGGTAGGTGAGCTACTAAAAAGTATTACTCAGAGGAAAGTCCTCGTTTAATTTGGTAGATTACTACAAAACTGTATCTGGTGAGAAGTCTGATGGTAGCTGATTCAAGGAACATTGCAATGCATCAAGACCACAATAAAGTGATATTTTTCCTTATAAATAGAATTGATGACATGAATTCTTATAACATATAACATACATAAGATGTAAAGATTTAATAGGTCTACACCTTGAAAAGTAAAAGGAATGTAAATTAAGAATATATTTAAGACAAGCAAGTTAGTGTGAGACGGCAATTAACCCAGATATTGAATAAAGAATGACTAATTCAGAGGTGGAAAATACATTTACTTTGTGTCTAATTGATAAGTCATGCTAACAATGATGGCTTCAGTTATTTATTGTTGTGTAACCAGCTACCAGCTTCTTTAAAACTTAAGAACCCAAATTCCAATTTGTCAGTATAGCTCACAGTTTTTTTTTGTATTAGACCAAGCATGGAAATTCTCCTTAGCAGCATTTCAATCTTTTACTATTTTAGGTTGGTTGGACATTGACAATGATTTGCTCTCTCTCTCTCTCTCTCTCTCTCTCTCTCTCTCTCTCTCTCTCTCTCTCTCTCTCTCTCTCTCTCTCCCCATCCCTCCATCCCATCCTTTTGGTTTGCAACATATGATGGGAGACTGGATAGTCAACTCTCTCTATGGTAGCAGGGTTTTCCTACAATAAGTTTGTTATTCTCATGATAGTTGCATATTGTACTTGGTGGCATTTTTCTACACAGAAAGAGAATTCTTAGAAGTTCAGGAGGAGGTTGCAAAAGAAAAAGAAATCTCTGCATCTTATTTGTCAAGAAAATCACTAAGGCATCTTTCCCATATATGGTGAAACTTATCCTTAAGAATTATTCTTGCCCTAAACAAAGAAATCCCACCTCTAATGGGTAAATTATATTTATGTATATGCAAAGAAATGATGGTCATAAATACTTTGGAAATAAGCTATCAAATTAATATCCCCCAAACATGTCTGCTTTTATTTACATATAAGAGATTTAGAGGAAAATATGTAGATTTGTGGAGATGTCACACAAAAGTAGTTCTAACAATAATTATCAATGTAATCATTCAAAAGAGAGCATGATAACAAGATTTCTTACCTAATCAACAAATCACCCCATTGACAAATTCATAATTTGATGTCATTACAGAGAAGTGGTCAAAACAAGGAGATGGTACCTAGCTGGAGTAATTAGGTCCCATTTGAGAGTACCCTTGAAGGGTTTAGCTTGTTCCTGGGCCCTTGCTCATGCTCCCTCTCTCTCTTTCTGCTTCGTGGCTGTGCTGAGGCAAGTCGACTCCTTCCCCATGCACTAAGGCCACCATGATGTTCTTAGTTACCTCAGCCCCATAGTAATGGAGCAAGTCAATTATGGACTGAAAGCTTGATAAGCTTGATCCCTAGAAACTCAGAAAAGTATTGAAAGAGTAACTAAAGAGGGTTTGTTTTTGTCTCTAATCATTAGCTATTCACAGATTTACACATATTATAAATATTTTTATTTATTGCTTTATTTTTTGTTTTTCCTACTATGCTTATATAATAGCATCATTTGACAGTGGGAGTTTCTTCAAGTTGCCCACTAACTCTCCTTGATATGAGTGAGGGTTTTTGCTTTTACTTAAGACAACTTTGATTTCTTTTATGTTTTCTGCCAACACCTGGAATTAGCCATTCTTCCAAAGACCACCCCTTCCATTTTAAAGGGAAAATAAGATTTAGTGACCATCATGTAGACATTATAACTTCTCTTTGTAAATGACTGGCTTTTTATCTCTTTTTATTGATGTAGATTAGTTATAAAAAGGGGTTTCATTTTGGTATTTCCATCTATGTATATAATTTATTGTTAATGACTGTCTTAATTTGGTAGGGCTGTTACAATACAGTACCAGAGACTGAATGGCCTAAGGAGCAAATATCTTTTCTCAGTTTTGGAGTCTGCAAATCCACAAACAGGTTGGTTTCTCCAGATAACTCCATTTCTGGCTTTCCAAGACATTTTGTTACCGCTTAATATAGTTTTCTCTCTGCATTCAATTTTTCTTTTATAATGACACAGTTTAGGTTGAATTAGGACCTACACATGTGACCTCACTTACATTTAATTCCCTTTTTCATACTCCATATCCAAACATAATCACATTTGAGGCACGAGGGCATAGAGCATCAGCATATAAATTTGTGAGAACTACTTAAGTCCTCAACACACCTGATGTTATTTTACTTTGCTCTCATGTATCTTCATGTTTCTAGAGTCAAATCTATAATGTCTGTTCTGACACCCCTCTTGATGTCAATTTCTCTTGTACCCTAGACCTACAAAACTTTTCATGCAGATTACAAATTCATCTTTTTAAAGGAAAATTCTTATTGACATCTAAATTACTAGATTTTCAGTTCTTGAGATCATCAAGCTTCCATTTATTTAACCTGTTTTTTCTCACTTAGTCACTAATACCACCAGGGTTTCATTGCTATTTGGCTAATGGTGATTTAATAACTACCAATCATAATTTGACCCCCTCCCTTTGTAACAATAATAATGCTTCAGGAGGCATGTTGAATTATTCAATGATGGCTTTGGGAATATAAATCCCATATGATAATGTATGGTAAGTATTTAGCAACTATTTTCAAGCATATTTGGGGAGATTGTAGCATTTATTGAAATTTCCAGTTTTCAAGATGTACATTTCCCACCACCATTTATTGAAAGCCACCAATGCAATGCCAATAAGGCACTGCTCCAGCATGTGGCTAACCCCATCCCATATGTTCTTCGCTCACTGTGATATTGATATTCCCTCATTGAGATGCTAGGTATTATGTCCATTCACTTTGTACTTAGACATAGTTTTCTAATAACATCAACAAATAAATTGCAGCAAAACTACTACTATATGACTTCTGATTCTAGGTCATAGAAACAATGTAGTTTTCTTTTCCTTTTTCCTAGTTTCTTTTTTCTTGGTTTTCTTTTTCTCAGGTCATGCACCCTGAAAAGCCTGAATGACATTGGAAGTACTCAAGCTTCTGTGAAGCTGCCATTTTGGAAAGAAATATGGAGTGTTCAGTAAGTATTGGAAAGCAATACCCCTCATATTTGAGATTATTTAGGGGAGGAGATAACCTCCCCTAAATGTGACTCCATCTGTAGTCAACATCATATGACTTAACCTAATTGAGAACAATCAAGCAAGAGCTGCTTTGTTAAGCTTCAGATACTCTGAGGATTGTAGAAAATAATATATTATTATAATCATAGTGCAATATATTAGGTTGAAATAGTCTAGATATCAAAACTTGCACATATAGTACAAGTCATGTCATTCAAGCAATTTTCTCACGTTTTGTCTACTTCCCTTTTAATAGAAAGGATTGTGTCATTACATTTGGGATGGTGTTACAAAATACCATTAACTAGGAAGATCATAAACAATAGACACTTATTTGTAACAGTTCTGGATACTGGGAAGTCCAGGATCATGACTTCAGCAGATTTTATGTTTGATAAAGACCAATTTTATAGCTTATATTTGGGGCCTTCTTATTTTGTCTTCACATGTTCAAAAGGGAAGAAAGCTCTCTGGGGATTTTTATGTAATGCTTCTATTCTCATGAACTACTGACCTTTCAAGGCCCACCTCCTCATATCATCACATCCTTGATTAAGTTTCAACATATGAATTTGGTGGGAACATAAACATTCAAATAGTAAAATGAGCTACAAACATAGTTTTCAATTTAGTACAGTAAGCTTTGTGGCAGTTTACTATAAAGGTGTAGTACCTAAAACACCATTTACAACTTTTGGCTATTGTGAATTCTTTGACTTCTATAAAGCACACTTTTGCTTAGAGTCCAGATTCACTCTCTTTGCTTCTCCCTCTGTTTTTCTCATTATCTCCAGAGTCTTACTTACAACTGCAAAAGGGAACTTTTCATCAACAAATTTCAATTTAGTTAAATCAGTGCAGAACACCAACATGAGATCGGAGAGAGGTAAGAAAGTTTTACAAACCATAGATAATCCCTGACTGGTTCAGTGCTCTGAGATCAACATTGACTAGCTGTGTCTTAACCAGTAAGTCACAACTCTTGGACATTAATATATACATAGGCTTTCTGTTTCTAGATTGTCTAAGTACCCATTCTCCTTCTTCCTCTTCTAGTCTAGGATGATGACAATTCCAAATTTCTCATATAGTACAATTTATGATTTCCTTTAACACTGCTCACAACTTTGTAATTTGTGAGAAGATAGTCAAATTCGAACACATTCTTTGTTTCCTGTAAGATCCAGAGTAATTGTGTGATTATTACTAGATTTTGTCTATAAAAGCAGATTACAGAGATGGACATTTGGGATTTGGTGTCTTGATGTTTTAGAGGTACGTGTATACCTTACTGCTGTGAGTCTTGAGTCCATAAAGTAGAAATATCAACTTTAAATCAGGTGCATTTGGGATGCAATGATTTGAAGATATAATAACTACAGTTCTAAGACATTGTGAGGAAAAGGGTGGTTATGAAATGATAAGCTAATAGCTTTATAAACTACCACAGGCCATTTTTATTATCCCAATTTTTGTTAACATTTATTTATATACTCAAAAGATTTTTAAACTTTTCTATTTTTCATGCCAATCTTCAGGGTTCTTCTTTAGGCATCATTCTTTCTGTGACTACTTAAGTTTGTTGATGTTACTGTTTATTACCAGAGCTTTTCATGTATTTGCCCTCACTTTCAACCCTTCCTCACTATGAAGGTGTTGATTTCTTCCTGGTTCTTAGTGTTTTTTTATTTATGAAATTTTAAACCATGTGCCACACTCAAAATTTTCACAAGTAGTTATTCATAGGAAACAAATGTACATCATTGTCCACTTTATTTGAAGAAGGGGCCACAAAAGCAAAAGAGAGTTTCTCCCCCCACCCCACAGAGTTAAGTTCTGATCGAGGAAATATCCCTTCTGCCAGGTTGGCTGATTTTCAGAACATTCACAGTGGGGTTTCAAAGGTGAAATGGGGAATAAAATTTGTGTATCATATTCTTCTCCTTCCTGGATGGAATTCTTCACTAAAGCTATCCCATGCCCATTCCAGCAAGGCACAGTGAACAGGACTGGGTATTTTCCTTAGAATGCCAGGCCATGGGAATGCTTAGCTGAGTTTAAATGAGGTAATTGTTTATTGTAAGGAATATTCTTGGCTTGAACTAAATTCCATGTTTAGATAGGAGTTGGATTGCCTCCTTTGTTCAGAGTTCAGTGATAACATATGTGGTCAAAATTGTGATTAAAATATTAGGAAACAAAATGTTTGCAGTGTGTCATATACTTTCTTAAAAATTAATAGCCAAATATTCTTTTCTAATTGAATGTTCTATCTGAAGAAATGCAAGTGAAAAATGGCATATGCTACACGCAGTCTTTCACTCCCTCCTCACTTGCACAGATGAGCACTCTTCTACCTCAAGTGGCCAAAAAATAATAACAATCCTGCTACTCTCACAAAAGACCAAGAACTCAAATATCACTGACCCGTGCTATGTCCCCTTCCAAGATAAAACACATGTATCTATCTACTGTTTTCCATTCACTTATCAAGCTTTCTTTCTAGAGTTTCTTGTTAATAAGCAGTAGTTATCACATCAAAGAATTATTCAAGACAATATTTACTTTATAGTCACTAATGGATCCTTTAGTACATTTGAATAAACAATGCAGCTTTTCTATCAGATATAACATTAACAAATATATAATGATGGAACATTTGTAATATAAGTGTAAGAATATTTCCATTCAAAAAGGAGAACATATCTGGGTGGTTGTTCCATACAGCATGACTTAATCCAAAGTAATCATTGAGGAAATTATTTTTGCTTTAATTCTCATGTTGTTATTAGTCAATAGAAGTTTGGAGGGGCCCTGAAGTGATTTTAAATCCTGAAGAATCACTTTCTATTTTGAGACTGGGCTCATGGTCTTTTTAACTGAAAATGTGCTTCAAACTTGGCAGTTTTTCTTTCCTTTGTCACATTTAGTTCCCTGAAAGTTATTTTCTGTATATAATCCTCAGATTCACCACAAGACATTTATTTGTGTTTTCTACCTGAGTAATTTAATGCCCAATTAACCTATACTTCATGGACTGTTAATAGGAGATTGCTATGCTAAACCTTTCTCTGAGCTATTTTTGTGAAAATTAGGTCACATATTGCCATCATATTAACTGAGCAAATTCTTTGATATTTAGAATCACACTACTCATTATTCAGTCAAATTTGTGTTGTAAAATTATTTTCTAATTTTATTTTTCACTCATAGTTAGAGGAAAAGTACCTCTATCAAATTTGGCAGTACTCAAATTTCAAGTTTATTTCTGAGAAATTTTACTCCTTCTTACACACTACCTATTCTTTTCCAAGGTTATCTCTTATAGTACTTTTTTAAAGTAACAAATAACCCAACTGTGCAATTACAGTCTTATTTTAAAACATTCTCCTATAAACTATTAGTGCATTAGCTTAATTTTATGTGTTCAACGTGATTACAGAAAAACTTATCAAACGTACACATGTGGCATAACATGTATTGCCATTATTCTAGACTCCAATACAAGTGTTCACTGCTGAGACCTTAAGTCA
This sequence comes from Castor canadensis, assembly GCF_047511655.1. NCBI lineage: Eukaryota > Metazoa > Chordata > Mammalia > Rodentia > Castoridae > Castor > Castor canadensis. Next base: position 114,102,413 of record NC_133387.1, read on the forward strand.
GAACCACATATTTTAGGATTGTGCTGAATAAGTACCATACTAATAGGTACTTGTGTTTGAATAACCCAAATCATCATAGGACTGATGATTTTCTGAAGTTACTTATGTGTCTAAATATCCACTATACTCATGACTATGGTTCATTTTACATGGTGGAAAAATCCAGGGAAGTCTGGCAATATCTTCCAAGTGTCTGTTCCAGTGAAGTAACATTGATCTTGCTTCATTCCCCTTAAATGACACATGCATAATGTGTAAAGTGTTGCCAAGCAGGGAAGCCTGAGGTCCCAGATAATTTAAGTGAATCAGTTACTTAGGCAGAGAGGCTTAAGTGACTAACCTCAGCTACTCAGGGTATATCATATTCATTATAAATCACATTGTTTGTGTAAACCACCTGGACACACTGCTACAATGTGGTGCCACACTCCTGGCATATGAAAATACTCTTATTCAGATGTAACATCACTGGGACTAGTTTCCAGGATCTGGCTAATGGCTTGTCCTGACAGCAGAACTTTATGGATAATGGACAGTGTTTCAAGAGGGCAGGCCTGTTATGTTAATCCCTTACTGAATGGTACCCTTTCATGTATCCATCACAACAGAGTATCCTGTGGAAGTCATGAAGTACAATTTCTGTGGTTAAAGGTTTAGGTGTTATCACTGCAACATGTCCTTGCTGTACTGTTTGTAGTTTGGTTTGGATCTCCTTTATACTTTCTTTCCATTCAGGATCCAGGAAAAGAATAATGCGATCATGTGGCAAACTGTGAGCTAACTTTTGAGAATTTATTCTGGTACTGACATGTGGTATTTCCTCTCACATCTCAACAATGAGAGCAAACCACATGGCATTTCCCACCATTTTCAGAAGGCTTAAAATTCAATTTTACAGAAAGGTAATAGAGATTTGGTTAATGCTGCTAATAACTTGTATATTATTTTCAAAAGTGATCTCAGGGATAAATCTCACTATTAATATCACTTGTGAACTCAGCCATTGAATATGCTCTTTGAATTGAATGAACATATGGAAATACTTCCTTTACTTACAAAGCTATGGGATTTTCTTTCAGGAAAAATATTCTTTACAGATGCTTGTCAGTTGATCACTATTTTATCATTATTTGTTATTACTGTTCTAATTAGAAATTTGGAATGTTTATGTGTGTGAAATTCCTCAAGACATCCAGATTTTGCTTATTGTTCACAATATATTTGATGAATTTATTGCTGTCCCCCAATCATGGCATTGTTTCAAGATGATTTATCTCATAACATTATTTTTCTTTTCTAATAATTATTTTGTAATTGCATTATATGTGATTATTCTTAAAAGATTTTCATCTGTAGAAAGCTGAGTATAGTGATTTCAATTTCTTTGACATTAGGTTGAATTTATCTCAAGAAAAAATTGTATTTGAGTCCCATTGATTTTGTTTCATGTGTATTTTCACTAATTTCAGACCAAAAATATTTATTTTAATGTGTTTTTAATTGTTGTTGTTGCTTTAGTATGTTAAATAAAGATAAATATAATAATTGGGAAAAGTTAGTAAAAAAGATTCTTTTCCACTTGAATTTATTTAGAGATGTTGTTTAATAAAGTTACTATATTTTGAAATTAGCATATCATGAGCTCTAGATTGTATGTTCCCCCAAAATTTGAGTATCAAAGCATATGCACGATTGTGGTGGGAGGCGAGACATTTGAGAAATGATTGTGTCATGAAGATGGAGTCCTCACAAGTAGGACTAGTGCCTTTGTAAGAAGAGTCCAGGGAGCTCCCTAGGCCCTTTTCCATGTGATTATACAGCAAGAATGACAACTAACATGGTTGTCTATGAACCACAAGTGTGTCCTCACCAGACACTGAATCTGCTGATACCTTGGTCTTGAACTTCACAATGTCCAAAGCTGTGAAACAAACTTCTGTTGTTTTTAAGTCACTCAGTCTATAGTATTTTGTTAGTGTTATCTGAATGGGCTAAGATGATATACTTTTAGCATATAATATAAAACAATATTAATAAGCAATAATTTTAATATGTAGAAAAAAGTTATATATTATGTGCTATGTACTAGTGGGATTTATCCCAGAGATGAAAGGATGGCTTAACATATTAAAATCAATGTGATACACCCAATTAACAAAAAATAGTAAAATAGATCCCATGACCCTCTTAGTATATACAGAAGAAAGAATGGTAAAAATCCAACACTTTCATGATAAAAACTTGAATACAAACTAGAGAAAAATCTTTCCCAACATATCAAGAGCATATATAAAAAGGTCACAGCTAATATCTCATCAGTGAGAAACTGAAAGCTTTTTCTCCAAAATCAGGATCTGTCACCAATTCTATTCAACATAATATTGAAAGTCCTAAACAGAGAAATTAGGGAAAGAAAAATAAATGTATAAGGATTTAAGTAAATTAATATCAAAACTATTTACCATACTTAAAATGGGCAAGATAAATGAAGACACACTTCTCCAAAGTAGATATAGGAGTGGTCAGTGGGTATATAAAAATGTGCTCAACACCATAAATCATCAGAGAAAACAAATCAACACCACAATGAGATATCACATCAAGCTTCATAGGTAACTATTAGCTAAAAAAAAATAGAAACTAACTAGTGATAAAGAGGAGTGAAGAAAAGTGAAACCTTATACTGTGTTCACAGGAATGTAAATTGGTACAGCTATTATGGAAAACAGAAAGGAGGCTCCTCAAAAAGTTAAATATAGAACTATTACCATAGAAACCTCAATCCCAATTTAAGACATTTTCCCAAATGAATTAAAATCAGGATCTTGAAGAAATATAAATGTGCTCAGTATATTGTAGAATTGCTAACAGTAGCCAAGAGATCAAAACACCAGCCTAAATGTCCACGGTGGATGAATGGATTAAAAATGTGGAAAGGTAGAAAATGTGAAGATTGAATGATAACATGTAATTTAGCCATAGACAAAGAAGTCCTACCATATATTATAATGTGTATGAAACTTAATGACATAATAAGTGAAATATACGGTCTAACTTCACTTACATGAAACCTCTAAAGTGCCAAAACCACAGAATCTGGAAGCAAAACAGCAGTTTTCAGGGGCTGTTCAATGGGTTGAAGTTTCAGTCATGCATGATGAAAAATTTCTAAGTATCTACTGTAAACATTGCTCTTACACCTAAAGGTAAACTTAAAATTTTGTTTAGCATGGAGAGCTATGTGTTTTGTCATGCTGATTAAGAAATTACGTAGTCAATTTTCTCAACACCCTTAAAAAATCGTGCTTTGAAAATCAACAGTAAGCCATAAATTAAAACAATTTTTAATGTAAAACTTAAATTTTGAAACATTTTCTAGGTATGATAAAATATTCAAGGATATTTATTTACAAACTATGCACTCAATTATATTTTCAGATCATAGACCTGTCCACTTTATTTTTCTAAGCCTAAGAGAAGATCAGAGATTGTTATTTTAAGCAAAATGACCATTCCTTTCAATGAGAGTTCAGTGTCACTACACAAGCATATTCATGCTTATTCACTCTTTAGGAATTTTCATGTGACAGTTTCAATAAATTGACTTTGAATTAGTGAGTTGACTTTATTAATAATAACCTTTCTTAATATTGGTGAATAGCTTCTTTTTTATGTATTCAGGACTTATCCCCTTATAACAACCTTTGTACAAGGGGGATGGCATTGCAATCCACAAAATGCTTTTTTTTAAGTCGAAATTCCACAATGTATAATTTTTACATATAAGAGTACATTAAGTCCAATACAAAAATTGGTTTTTGATAAAAGCATATTTATTGCCATGATAAATTGATCCAAAACAAAATCTATATTCAGAAGAGTTGCCCCTCAAATCACAATGTCTGTGCAAAATAAAGTACAAGCAGTGCAAAATCAAAGTCTGTCATTCTTCCTAAATGATAAAGATTGATAAAATGATGAAATAAGACTTTATAGCCACTGCAGTACGTACTTGCATTGTTTTTAGAGAATCTTCTCATGTCTGTTTCACTCTTTGAAAATTTAAAAGTAACATAATGGTCTCACTTGGAATCTGCTGTATATTTTGATTTAATCACAAAATCTCTTCTGCTTGTAAACAATAACCTAGACACATATTGCGCACACTTAACCAAAAGTTAGATAATGCCATCTTATAAAGGATGTGTGTAAACTACATTATAAAAATTAATAATTTGTGGGTACCTTGTCTTGGGACTCCTCCCAGCTCTGGTAGCTCTACTCTGAGCTACTCTTCTACGTCAATAAACATTTCCCACTTCATTGGCAAAAAAAAATACAATTTGATACATTAAATGAAAATGTCATTTGCAATAAAAGGACATGTTTAGTTTTACATATCATTGCAGTACCCACACACCAAGTGCAAGGTATGGAAATACTTCAGTTTCATCATGTTCACAAGGGCTGCATCATGCTGTGGAAGAAGAATCATATTGCATCTGCACTGCACAGGTCGTGTATTTGGGCAACACGTCCCATCTGTAGAAGAACCACCTAGAGGAGCTCTGCAACACTGAGCAGAGGCATGAGGCCTTCCCCAGCACCTTCAAGAAACTCAAGCCTGAGGTGGCCCTGCAGCTGCCACTGCCACCAACCCCCTTTTGGTGACAACCTTGATCCCAGGCAACAACAGGAGCTGAAATCCACCATGCTGGCCTTCATCTGAGATGAGCTGTAGCCAGCCTCCATGGAGCCTGGACTGAAATTGGGATCCTCCTGCCTCAGTCTCCCAAATGCTGGCTGGGATTACAGGTACACTCTGCCACTCCCAGCTTAGGACTTCCTTTTTATTTGGGAAGCACTACTTGTTAGTCTAAGAGGTTGAACGCATCTCTTTGATTTAGAACTTCCTTGATGGCTTGTGTACAAATTAGAAGCCATGTTGGGAGGACTCCACATGAGGCAGAAAGGTACCTTAAAAATAATCTGTTTCTGGTATTGCAAAAGTTCTTTCCAGACCACAACATGTGATGGGAAAACATAAACATTTCAATGACTGGCAGCTGCATACTGGGACAAACTGTACCGTTATGTCCAGAGCAATGTATATTGTTAAAAAATAAAGTATGCAAGGAAACCATGTTGTGACCAGCTTTGTTTTTTCAGGGATGTTGTTCCATGCACCAAAACTGGATGTGAATTCAAAGCCATAGTCATTTCTTAGAATGCATTTGGTGGCATCATCAGTGTCCTAGTCCAGTGTCTAAAAACCTTTTCCTTTCTTTAATCCTTTATAAAAATCCACATTGCCCAGCCAAGCTGAGTCTGTGTCCCAGACTTTTTGGATTTTAAAATCCATCAGTATAGACAGTACTGGTTGCTTTTCTTCTTTATTTAATGCTTTAAGGGTTGAGTTCTGTTCAATAAGCCAGAGAATCCACTTGCAAAAAAAAAAGTAATAAAGTTAACAAGAAACAGCAGAGTTCTAACAATAGTGAGGATAATTTTCAAGAAAGAGGGAAATGATGTAGTAAGATTGTTTGGATCTTACTAGATACTAGATTATCATTTTAACAAGGAAATACTACATAGAGTGGGCAGAAGGGATATTTATGCTCCTTTGTATAAATTGGCTATATTGCTATCTATCAGAAAAGGATTTATAAATAGGAAAAGTTGGAGTACCTCCAATAATTCTAGTTTGGTTTTATTTCTATTTATAAATGCCTGATGTCTCCTTTTTTAATTTGTATCAGAAAAAAACATGAGACTCTCATGGTACTCTGAAATTTTGGAAAAAAACTTTGTTAATCATAAGTGCTAACATTCTACTAATTGGAAAATAAATATATACATGGAACTATCACAAAGAAACACCCTATGTGGCTACCTTTATCTCAAACAAGAAAAAATGTCATATTTTTCTTTTATCTTTTGTCATTTTTCTTCTACAAAATTGGAGAACAGGATGGCAGAATAAGTCCTGCCCCTGGAGAGAGCTAATAACAGTGGGAGGGGGAGGTGGCAGGGAAGGGGGTAGAAGAATGAATATCAATCAGAATTGTATATGCATGCATGTAAATCCAAAAATGATACCTGGTGAAACTATTCCAGGAATTGGGGAAGGGGAGGATAAAGGAGCATGATGGGTGAGGTGATATATTTGATACATTGTAAGAACCATCGTAAATGCCACAATGTACCCCCACCCAGCACACCAATAAAGGAAGATATTGAAGAAAAGAAAATTTCATTACACAATAAAAATATATATTTGACATATGAATAGGAAAGTTGCAAAATGACAAAATAATTTTGATTTCCATAACATAAGGTGGCTCATTAACTTATGTTTGTATATATATATATATATATATATATATATATATATATATATAATTAGCATTGTGCATTGATAAATAATAGTTCTTCAAAATGGGTAAGAATATGATCATAATTTAACATTTTTGAGCCCTCACTTTGTGACCAAAAGTTTTAAGTTTCCTCACAATAACACTGTGAAGCAGGTATTACTACTGTTCTTATTTTACAAATGAGAGAACTTAAGTGAAATCCTGATGTCCACAGAGCTAGTGCAACTGAGGTGTATACTTAGCTTGGTTATGGAATTTCCACTCATAAACAATGGAAACACAATTTCTGAAACATCTTAAACACACACTGAGTAAATGTGTGGGAATCTCCCCAATTTGAATATTGCCAGAGTAATTCAAATTGGAAGAGTAAGTTGACATTGTATGCATATCAGATTAGCAAAATATTATTAAAAACAGATATTGTCAAGAATGTTGAGAAACCAATACATTTAATCATTGGTATTGACACTATGATAAACAACTGGCAGCATCAAGTGATCTGTCCTATGCTAATCACAAATGCCCAAGAAATATGTATGAGCATTAATTACATATGCTGCTGTGCAGAGGCCATGGTTTACTATTTGTAAATTTCCTTTGAATAATTGTCAATATATTCATAATTTATTAATTCATGTGGATACTACATACATTTGTGAAAATTTCAAAATACTTAGATAAATGTAATTTTAACTTTAATTAGATAACAAATAATATTTTCAAAAATTAGGACATAACATCTAAAACCTCCTTTGATGTTCTATAAATGGATTATACTAACAATATGGATTAATCTTTTATTTCCAATACAAATTTAGGAAACTATTTGCTTATATTATGCAATGATGATGTCAGTTTCTTTCAAATTCATATAAAATATGTGAATTACTGTCTACTTAATCTTACATGCCACAAAAAAGTATCTTTTATGGAGAACAGTTAGTTTATTTGATGGTCCAAAAGCCATCATTTATTAAGAAGTTATATTTGTGATAAAACATCTATGAAAATACAAAAACATTCATTTAATTGTAATATCTTATGATGTCAGCAAAAAATCTAATGTTATATTAATTTAGAAATGTATTATGCAACAATGTGGTATAAACATATATAAAGGTTTGCAGGCCATTAATTTAAACAATTTTAGAGCATTTGTTTTTGAAGTTATTCAGAAAGTTATTTTAACAAAGACAAAAGAAGAAAATTGAAGTCACTGCAACTTTTCATCCCATGACCAGATGGACAAACGTAGCAAATCAGTAGTATGTAAAAAAGAGCATTTTTAAGGACACATAAAAATGATTAGTTATTCAACAACTACTTAGATGTAGATGATCCTCATGTACATAAGACAAAAATATGTACCCTTTGTCATGACTAATGAAATCACTGGAGTTGCCACTATCATTTTTAAGTTAATTTATATAAAGGTATGAAAATAGATGGGTAGAGAACATCTGGATACAGTGCTAAAATCTACTATGATATATAGTGCATATGCAATTTCAAATGTACAGAAAATGAAATGGAAAAATATAATCAACTCTAAATTAGTGAAAGTCAGTAACATAATTCTCCTTCATGAAGCCTGTAGCAAATTTTTTCCTATAGTATTAGCAAATATTTAATGGAAAGTAATGCTTATGCCCAAGTCACCCAATGTCTTTAATGAAACAAAACTAATATTTAATATATGGGCACATTTTTGCTGTGACCCTAAGTTGTATACAGTTATGTTCATGCCAACAAAAGTTTATCACAATAGTTACATTTCTCACATATCAAGGGGAGATTTCCAGCCAAATTGGTCATCCACAGCTTTCAATTTTATTCATAAATTATAATTGGCAAGCTGCTAATGGACATGTGTAAATAATGAACAAAATGATGAATCTAAAAATTCTAATCCACTAAGCCAGGCAGTATCTTAACAGCAGAATATTAACTTCCACAGCTGGCCCCACTCTGATACTGCTGAAGTATCTTCAGTACATTGTTTCCTCTCAATTATTAACACTTGTCATATAAAAGAGAATTATGATCCTTTGAAAAATGAAAAAGATGGACTGATGAGACATTTGTTTCAATAAAACTTCAAAAAAATGTACTTGTATTATTTAACCTATTTCTGTAAATCATATCATCTGAGCTTTAGAAATATGATTATTTCTCAAGTTTATCCTAAGCATAACTCCTGGCATTGAGATCACAAAGCACATTGGCTTTTTCATGGTATCTTCCTTAAAATTATTTAGTTAAGTAGTATGCACACAGTGAGTATCAGATGTATCCTTTACTGGATCAAACAGTTATATAGTGCAGTTGAGAGAGAAATAACTGTCCAATATTGATCTTTCAAATAGCCTTTCCTGTGCTTTTTAAACCATTAGTTCACTTTGTAGAATTATCTTTTCTGTGACAAATTCTTCTAAGTTGTGCTTTGGAAACTCATTTAGAAGCAAATGTACTTACATTTTGCCACAAACTGTTATGTTTCTGTTTTCCTTTTGAAAAGGAAGATCTAATTACTGAAGGAATTTCAGTTTCTTAGTTCTTACATTAGCCAAGAAAATGCCTCCCATTATTTAGCATTTATTGTATGCTTGATCTTTCTCTCCTTATGCTTAAGAAAACTTTAGGTATATTTAATGTTTATAAAATACTTGTTTTATCTTTTGCTATAAATGTTCACAACAGATTTCAACCTTATCAAATTTAATTTTAAGTAAACATGAAAAAGAAGTTATATTCTGTTAGAGTGGAATATTGCAGACATTGATCTTATTTATCTCTTTCTTTTACTTTATACAAGGGTGACACACATATGCCATATCTGCTTTCATTTTAATGTTATCTGCCATGGTAAATGATGATGGTAATTTATTATACTTTTCAATGTAGTCTTAAAATCTTTCCTAAAATATGACAAAACAGTTAACCTATTAGATTTTGTGTTTTCAGTCAGCCACCTATAGAATGGTTTTCTTCAAGAGTGGTTGGAGAACTTTATTAGGCTATAAATTTCAAGGTCTGCTCCCAGGAAATTTAGTTTCAATATGTCTGAGAATCTGCATTTTGATTTACAATTCTGATTATTTAACTTATTCAACCATCAAGTGTCATCTCATTTTATCTCAGTTGAAATAAATTTAATTTAAATTATAATACAAATTAATGAATGCACAGAATCTTCCATTCATTTAAGAAGTCTGATGCATAAACATTTAAAATCATTATTTAATTATAAATAGTCTGAAACATTCATAGCAATAACCCTTTCACTTCACCTATTTATTTATTTAGACATTTATTTGATTTATTACATTTTTATTTGCTTAAGAAGTGTTATATACTAAATATTTATGTGATTTCAAAGCCCCAACTTCAGTGAGAATCCCAGATGGAGATACTAAGGACATAATTGACATAATTAAGGTTACATGAGGTTGTAAGGGTGGGGACCTCCTCTAATAAGAATAGTTTCCATCTAGGAAGGGCTACTAGAGGGTTTTCTCATTATCTTTCTTTCCACACAGGCATACCACTGGAAGAAGGACCTTGTTAGGACCCAGGGAAAATAATGTGGTCTTCTGTTTGCAAGAAAGACAAAGACAAGCTTCACCTTAAACTTGGATTTTTAGCCTTCCAGAACATTGAGAAACTACATTTCTATTGTTGAAGCCTCCAGATTTAAGACAATTTGTTATACATAATGTATAATTTTTATACAATATGTATAACAAATTTGATACTAATTTCTTTCTATCATTTTTGTCATTTATATCACTCTATTTATAATAATGCAATATTTTATTTCTAAAAGGAAGGCATGTGTTTTTCCCTCACTTGTTAGTTAAGAAGTGTGTAGCATAAACAAAATGGAAAAAAAAGCATCAGCTATTCATAGATTATTTGCTCCCAAGATTTAGTCTACTGTCTTTGCATATTATAATGCTATTAAAGCCTCACAACATATCAAGAGGCAGGCAAAATTGCTGCTCCCATGGTCCATTTCAGAGTCAGAGCTGAAGTGCAACAAGAAATGAATAGAAGAGCCCAACCAATAGAAGGTATCAACTCTGTTAAGATACCTTTTCTCTCATGTCATAAACATTTTTTGGTGTAATTTATGATTTCTTACTCTACCCATTTCTCCTGAATTTATTTTCTTAATTTCCCTTGTATTGGGCATATGATGTCATTTTACTATAAAATATGAAATAGTAAAAATCATGGAATGTTTGTTGAAAAAAAAAAGAAAAAAAGTGTCAGTAAAATATTACCCAAGAACATAGTCAATAATCACTGTAGGACTTAGAGGTTTATTGAATGGGTTCTTACCCATATATAGAGGAATTCTGAAAAAATCTGGAATGGAAAATTTGATGAATCAGAAAAATTCAGTAAACATTCCTCATCTAATTTTTGTGCACAAGTCATAACTCACAGGAAAATCTAAGAAATCAAGTACATCTGGAAATTGAAGGGCAATCGTAAAGAAGGGATGTGTAGAGAGGACTGTGGAGATTTCAGTTCTTGAGAAGAATACCTGACCTATAAACTTTTAACTGTCAATGTCATCAAGGACAAGAAATTGCCACAATGAAAGCAATTGTAAGATAATTATTGTCCTGGCTGTGTTCTAGAGGAGATCCTGGAAAATAACAATAACATTATGGAAAAATTAGTCAAATCACAAACATTTATGGTATTTAGCATATAGTCATGTATTAAATTTAATGATGGAACACAAACCAGAAGAAAGTAAGATATGAAAGATATGAGAAAATGGTGAATGACCTATGTGTGTGTTCTGCCATTTTTTGCATTTTTCTATAAACCTTAAACCTATTCATGAATTACATGCTTATGAAAATTGTTGATTATTGGAGGATCCAAGATGGTGACTAGGGTACAGAAGCAGACAATGTGAGCTCTGTAAATCAAAAACCTTGTGGAGATGCTGGAGCCACACTTGGCAGAAATAAAGCACCAAAAAGAGTCAAAACTTTGACACCCTTAACCCCTAGCCCATATAAAGCTTCTCTATGCCAGGTTACACTGACAAAACAGGTGGCCTGTCACTGCTGCCAGCCACCAGCTCTAAACCTGCTTGGGTGACATTTGGCAGATCAAACAGTTGACTGCCAAATGTCACATGGTACTCCCCCAGCCACCCATGGGATAAACCAGCATAATGCCCCAGATAGACTTAACCCCCAGCAAAAAAAAAAAAAACTGAACAATAAACAAAGAAGTGAAAACTAGCACACAGCACAGGGAGTGGATACACTAAAAGTGCACCAGAGAAGGCAGGAGGGGCAAGGAGCTAATCCCTCCATGAACTATCAGTAAACAAATGGCTGGAAAGGCAGGAAGGCTGACAGTGGGCAGGGGATAAGCCACTGCCTGAAGTGGGCAGGTCGTGGAGAACAATGCTCATCTCCTGAGCCACTGAGCAACACCCAAAGTCAAATGGCTCTGCAAAATTGAAAAACAAGCAATGAACCATCACAACACACTGACAGCAGGGGGCTGACTGATGGATCACTGGCCTTGCTCCAGAGAAAGAGAGTGAGACAAAGAAACAACCCCCCAACAAACAAGCACAGTGAAAAGGCAACTCCAATACAGGATAGCTGGTGGACTACAGAGCTGATCTCCTCAACCTGAGGAGAACATTAAGACTTAAACTGCCAAACATCACTGAGGGAGGAGCTGACCAAGCAGCTGCCTCTGAAAGACAGAAGAAAAAAAATACACCCAACAACATGGTGAGACTACTACAGCACTTCTGCTTAAATACCAGCACCAGGACTGGATGATTGAGGAATAATACCAGAACTTAAACTAAGACTGAAATTCTATTGTTCCTGAACTTGGAGGTTTTTTTTAATTGTTTGTTTAGTTTGTTTCTTATTTGTTTTTTATCTCTCCCCATTGATTTCTTTGGGGATTTTTTGTTGTTGTTGTTAGTTTTATTATTGTGAATTAGTTAATCCTAAATTACACCCAAACCAGGAACAGAAACAGAACATACACAGTTAGCTAAAAACCCAATATAGCCACAAAACAAAATTAAATCAAGGGAAAGAAAACAGGTGACTGAAACCACCAACTAACCTATTTAGAACATAGTTGCACAGTCCCATGTGAAATAATGGGAAGAAAAAAAAGGGATGGAAACCATTCTTCCCCCAAAAATAATATAATACAATATTCAGAGGGAAATGTAGAAAAAGGATACCCAGTTCCGAACTCCAACAAAGCAAAGATAAACAATGCCAAGAACACAACAATGCTCACAAGAACATCCTGAAAGAAGAAATTCCACATGTAATCACTGAGAATTTCATGGAGATGTTGCTGAGTATGGTTAACAAAAATGTGCAAGAGGCACTCAAGAAATTTCATGACAATAAAAATAAAGAATACAAGAACAAAGAAACAAGTAAATGAACTCATAGGAACCCTAAATAAACACCAAAGTGAAACAGAGAACACTATGATTGGAGAGATAAATGAATTAAAGATTAAAATAGACAATATTAAAGAGGAAGTGATCCATAATATGGATAACCTCAGAAAAAAGAATGAAACAGAAAAACAAACAAAACAAAATGGAAGGCCACTCCAGAAGACTAGAACAAGCAGAAGACAGAATCTCAGAACTTGAAGATAAAATGGAAATTAAAGGAAATACTTAAGAGCTATTAGCAAGCAACTTGAGACCTGCAAAAGGAATATGCAAGAACTCACCAACTCCATCAAAAATCCAAACCTGAGAATCATGGGCATTGAAGTAGGAGAAGAGGTGCAAACCAAAGGTATTCGTAATATATTCAATAAAATAATGAAAGAAAATTTCCCAAATCTTGAGAAAATTTAGCCCATTCAGGTACAGGAAACTTCCAGGACACCAAACAGACTTGAACAAAATAGAATTACCACAGGACACATCATCATTAAAACAACAAGCACAGAGAATAGAGAAAGAATATTGAAGGCTGTAAGAGAGAAAAAGCAAATAACATACAAAGTAAACCCATCAAAATCATGGCAGATTTCTCAAGAGGAACATTAAAACAAAGAATGGCATGGTATGAGTTCTTCCAGGCACTGAATGAAACTAACTTCAACCCCAGGATACTCTGTCCAGCAAAACTATCTTTCAAAATAGATGGAGCAATGAAAGTCTTCCATGATAAGCAGAAACTAAAACAATATATGTCCACCAAGCCACCAGTACAAATGATTCTTCAAGGAATTCTGCACACAGAAAATGAAAGCAAACAATACCATAAGAGGAAAGACAGTACCAAACCACAGGGAAGAAAAGACAAGGAATCAAATAGTAATATTGGTTCAGCTCCACACAATCAAACCCTTAAATAGCAAAAACAAATAAATGACAGGATTCACCACATACCTTTCAATATTAACACTGAATGTTAATGGACTTAACTCCCCCATCAAAAGACACCTTTTTGGAAACAGGATTAAAAAGATCTAACAATCTGTTGTTTACAGGAGACCCATCATATTGACAAAAACAAGCACTGGTTTAGGGTGAAAGGCTAGATTTACCATTTAAATGGACCCAGAAAACAGGTAGGAGCAGCAAAACTTATCTCGGACAAGTAGAACTCAAACTTACATTGATCAAATGGGATAAAGAAGGACACTCCATACTAATAAAAGGAGAAATAGACCAAAAGGAAATAACAATTATCAACCTATATGCACCCAACATCAATGCACCCAATTTCATAAAGCATACTCTGAATGAACTAAAAGCATATACAGACTCCAACACAGTGGTAGTGGGAGACTTGAATACCCTCCATCATCAATAGATAGGTCATCCAAACAAAAATCAATAAAGAAATTCAAGAATTAAATCACACCATCGATCAAATGGACCTAGCTGATGTCTTCAGAATATTTCATCCAACTTCCACACAATATACATTCTTATCAGCAGCTCATGGAACTTTCTCCAAAATTTATCATATCTTAGGGCACAAAGCAAGCCTCAGCAAATATAAGAAAATAGAAATAATCCTATGCATTCTATCTGATTATAGTGCCTTAAAACTAGAACTCAACAACAAAAACAATGGCAGAAAATACGCAAACAGTTGGAAGCTTAAAACACATTGCTCAAGGATCAGTGCATCACTGATGGAAAAAAAGAGGAAATTTAAAAGTTCTTGGAAGTTAATGAAAATGAAAACACAACCTACCAGAACATATGGGACACAGCAAAGGCAGTCCTTAAAAGGAAAGTTTATAGCCATGAGTGCATATATTAAAAAGACAAAATCAATGACCTAATGCTATATCTCAAACTCCTAGAAAAACAAGAACAAGCAAAACCCAAAACACACAGGAGAGAAATTATAAAAAATAAGGGCCAAAATTAATGAAATAGAAACAACAAAACATACAAGAATCAATGAAACAAAAAGCTGGTTCTTTGAAAAAATAAGATTGACAGACCCCTGGCAAACCTGACTAAAATGAGGTGAGAAAAAATCTAAATCAGTAAAATCAGAAATGCAAAAGGGAGATAACAACAAACAGCACGAAATCCAGGAAATCATCAGAGATTACTTTGAGAACATATATGTCAATATATTTGAAAGTCTTCAAGAAATGAACAAATTTCTAGATACTTATGAATATCCAAAATTGAACCAAGAAGATATAAATCACCTGAATAGATCTATAACACAAAATGTAATTGAAGGAGCAAGAAAGAGTCTCCCCAAAATGAAAAGTCCAAGACCTGGTGGATTCCCTAATGAATTCCATTATAACGTTAAAGAAGAACTAATACCATACCAAGCCCCTTAAACTTTTACACAAAATAGAAAGGGAAGGAGCACTTCCCAATACATTCTATGAAGCCAGTATTACACTCCTCACAAAACCAGGCAAAGACACCTCCAAACAGGAAATCTATAGGCCAATCTCCAAAATTAACATCGATGCAAATATCATCAATAAAATAATGGCAAACCAAATCCAACAACATATCAGAAAGTTCATTCATAATTACCAAGTCATGTTCATCCCAGGGATGCAGGGGTGGTTCATCATATGCAAATAATACAGCACATCAATAGAAGCATCTTTTTTTTTTTTGCATCTCAATAGGTGCAAAAAAATCCTTGGATAAGATCCAACACCACTACATGATAAAAGCTCTAAGAAAACTAGGAATAGAAGGAATGTGCTTCAACATTGTAAAGGCTATATATGACAAACCTATAGGCAACATCATACTTAATGGTGAAAAACTGAAAACATTCCCCCTAAAGTCAGGAATGAGACAATGGTGCCCACTATCACCAGTTCTATTCAACATAGTCCTGGAATTCCCAGCCAGAGCAATGAGGCAACAATAAGAAATAAAAGTAATACTGAAGGTTAAAGAAACTGTCAAAATATCCCAATTTCAGAAGACATGATCCTATATCTTAAAGACCCAAAAAATTCTACCCCAAACCTCTTAGACGCCATAAACAACTACAGTAAGGTGGCAGGATACAAAATCAACTTAGAAAAACCATTAGCTTTTCTGTACAACAACAACGAACAAATTGAGGAAGAATATATGGAAACAATTCCATTTACAGTAACCTCAAAAAAATCAAATACCAAGAAGTAAACTTAACAAAGGATGTGAATGACCTCTACAAGGAGAACTACAAACCCCTGAAGAAAGAGATCAAGGATGACTACAGAAGGTGGAGAGATCTCTTGTGTGCATGGATTGGTAGAATCAACATAGTGAGAAAGGCTATATTACCAAAAACCATCTACATGTTTAATTCAATTCCCATGAAAATCCCAATGAAATTCATAGCAGAGTTTGAAAAATATACTCTAAAATTCTTTTGGAAGCACAAGAGACTGCAAATAGCCAAGGCAATACTCAGCAAAAAGAGCAATGCTGGAGGCATTACAGTACCCGACTTCAAACTATATTTCAAAGCAATAGCAACAAAAACAGCATGGTACTGGCACAAAAACATATATGAAGATAAGTGTAACTGAATAGAGGACCCAGCTGACAAAGGCACCAAAAACATACGATGGAGAAAATACAGAGTCTTCAACAAATGTTGCTGGAAAAAGTGGTTATCTGCCTGCAAAAAACTGAAACTAGATCCATGTTTATCACCCTGTAGTAGTAGCAACTCAAAATGGATCAAGTACCTTTATATTAGACCTCAAACTCTGAAGCTTCCTCAATACAACCCCAGCAGATGAGCAACTAAGAGAAAGAATGCATAAATGGGACTACATAAAATTAAAAGGCTTCTGCACAACAAAAGAAATGGTCTCTGAACAGAAGAGACCACCCACAGAGTGGGAGAAAATATTTGCTAGCTATACATCAGACAAAGGACTTAGAACAAGAATATACAGGGAGCTCAAAAAACTAAACTCCCACAAAAATCAATGAACGAGTAAAGAAATGGGCAACTGAACTAACCAGAACTTTTTCAAAAGAAGAAATTCAAATGTCTAAAAAACACATGAAAAAATGCTCACCATCTCTGGCCATAAAGGGAATGTAAATCAAAACCACATTAAGATTCCACTTCACCCCTGTTAGAACAGCTGTCATCAAAAACGCCACCAACAACAGGTGTTGGTAAGGCTATGGAGAAAAAAAGGAACCCCGATAACACTGCTGGTTAGAATGCAAGCTAGTGCAACCACTCTGGAAAACAATATGGAGGCTTCTTAAAAAACTAAACATAGATCTGCCATATGATCCAGCAATCCCACTTCTAGGGTTATACCCAAAAGAATGCTACTCAGGTTACTCCAGAGGCACGTGCAAAACAGCCAAGATGCCCCACTACTGACAAATGGATTAAGAAAATGTGGTATTTATTTATACACAATGGAATTTTACTCAGCCACAAAGGTGAATGAAATCTTATCATTCTCAAGTAAATGGATGGAACTCGAGAACATCATCCTGAGTGAGGTTAGCCAGGCTTAGAAGACCAAACATCACATGTTCTCAATCATATGCAGACTTTAGATCTAGGGTAAATGCCATAATGTTGTTGGACTTGGGTCACAGGCTAAGGGGAGAGCACATACGGGAGGAATGGGGATCAGTAGGAAACCCAGAACTTGAAAGTGTTTGATGTCCCCACTGCAGAGGAGATAATACAGTAACCTTGAAAGGACAGAGCTCAATAAGGGAAGGTGACTGGGAAGTAGTGAAGAGGTCAGGTGGAGATGAATCAATTCGGGTTGTAATACACTTGTGCATGGAAACAATGCTAGGAATCTCAATATACAGTTATCCTTATCTCCACTAGCTCTACTTTATTCATAGCAGATATTTGTAGGACCATTACTATTATTATATCCATTTCTGAGTAGAGAAAACTGGACAAAGTAGACTAAATGGCCTGAAGAACTCATGACTTAATAAGAAAATAAACTTGCCTTGTTGTTCTACTATACAACTTTGGCTTTATCAACCATTAAACTCATCTTTCTTTAAACATTAAACATATGCTAGACATGGAATAATTTACTTAGTCTGAAATATAGACAAAAAAGACTAATAAAACATCTTTTTGAAAATGGGTTGTTGAATTCTGGGTTTTGAGTTGGCTAGGCAGCTAATCTACCACTTGAGCCATTTCCTTACCTCTTCTTTCTTTCATTCACAATTCATATCATGTTTTGCATTTTTGTCTGGGTCCAGCCTTAGATTATGATATTCCTCTCTCTATCTCCCATGTAGCTGGGATTATAGGTGTGAACCACCATGCCTTGCTTGTATTCTTGACATAAGACGTACTACATTTTATACCCCCATGTTGGCCTCAAACCATGATCTTCTCATATCCACCTCCCACTCACTGTGATTACTGGTGTGTACAACCTGCCCAGCCAAGATTACAATTTACTATTAGTAAAATTGTAATCTGTGGTGAAATAATATTGCCAGTTTCTTCATAGGTATTGAGAGTTTCTTTATCCATGCTTTTCCAAACTGAGATTTCTTAGAAATGACATTTAACGCTTACTTCAAGGAAATAATCAGACTATCTCTTTTGATAGACAAAAGACAAGTATACAAGTCTGGATTGGTTGTTATGCATATGATTTGAATTGATTCCAAAATTAATTACCTTTCAATCATGCAAATGAATTGACGTATTTGTAATAAGTGTGAAAAGGTATCTTTTCAGTTCTTTTGTTATCCAAAGTATGTATAAGAGAACAAAATATTTGAACAAATGTAAATACCATTTTGGTAATTTATATATTGAGCATATATCCTGAAATAAATATGTACTGTACAGGAAGAAAATAAACTTCACTCTATTATCTTAGGTGACTGAATCTCTGAATTTAACTGGTATAAGACAGAGTAACAGAAACAACTAGTTGAGATTTTATGTATATTCAAATGTGCACATTTGGCCTCTTAGAGGAATAAAAGAAGAAAAGAAGTATTTAGGACTAACACCTTGTATACATTTTTACAAATAAGGGATAATTTTTTGATAAATAATAAAACAAAGGGATTGTTTTCTAACAAATCTTGTAACAGTAACTAGGAAACATTAGGAAGAAACTAATGGAGAGAATTTTTTTTGATGGGACTGTGGTTTAAACTTAGAGTTTTGTGCTTACTTGAGACATACCTCCATCTGATAACAGTTATTTTTGTAGGTTTGCATGTCCAGATCCATTTGTGAATCTCTCTCAGTCCCTGATGATAATTGTCATCTTTCCCTCATTCATTGTGGGAAAATTTTATAGAAAATTTTATGAAAATTAGAAGCTGAAAATGAAAAAGTCCCTTGTGTATGCTATTTATTTATTGATTTCAGCTTAGAATAATCTTTATATTGAAGTAGCATATTTTCAGAAGATATATTTAAGCCCAGTTAGTTTTTTCTGCTAGAAACATAACCCAAACTTTTATGTATTAAAATCTAAAATCTGTGATCTTAGGAAAAGCAGTTTGTTCTGTTACATTTTTGTTGACTGTATCAACAGCTGTTTTTAGATCACTTGTGAGTGAAATGTCCCAGGAAAGCTTGGTGTTAATTATGTGAAGCCAGGTCATGCAAATGACCTATCATGGCAGTCTAGGTTCCTTCCCAGCAAGGTGACAGTATGTAATTTCCTCTAAAACCCTTGATACACTCCAAATCTCCTGGCTAGAAATGATGGGCAAATTTGTAAGCCGATGGAGTCTATACCATTTTATAAACCTGTTATGATATATTCCAAGGGCTCTGGTTACTTCCCTCCTACAATCCCTCAGAGCAGTAAATTATTCATTTGAGTCTGCATCATGGAAGTTTTAGAGACACCAGTAGGAAGAGGGAGATGAAAAGGTATTTCAAACAAGGTTAGTCCATATGGATCTGGAGTACAATGCATTTAGAATAGTATGGATTTTATTGACCATTTTGGTCCACTTAAAGCTTAGATTTTATATTCCATTTGCCTTGATGATTGAGGATGGTAGAGGATGTAAAAATTTAATGAATGATCCAGAGCTTTTGCAATCTAGTAGTTTATTTGAGGCCGTGAAGAGAATTCCTCATTCTGGTTGAATCCATAAAGGATTGCCAAAATGACACATAAAGTTAATTTCTTTACCACTGTAGTGGAATCAGCACAGAAATTCACCAAACAGTAAGAATAGCCTAAAGCTGGAGACAAATCTATAAAATTTACTTGGACAGGTACAAGGGATAGTGTGAATATCAGAGAATTACCTGAAGTATGTGGATTTCCCCAACAATTTTGGTAAGATTTGCAATTAAAGTCAGCCTTTCATATATGTGGTTTCTACCACCAGAGATCTTACCTACTATACATTAAAAATATTTTCTCAAAAATCATACCAGTACTGAACATGTACAGATTTTTTTCTTATCATTATACCATATACTATATAGTAAAATAACAATTTACATAGTATGTACACTATACTGGGTGTTAGTAATAGCCTGCAGATGGTTTGTTGTATGCAGGAGGGTGTATATAAGTTATATGAAAACACTACATCATTTTATATAAGGAACTTGAGCAGCTGGAGGTTTTGTATCTGCTGTGACTACAATAATATTCCCCTGTAGATTCTGAGGGATGATTGTAGTACATGGAAATAATTTGTACATGAGTGGCATGACTTTTTGGATGTTAGGGTAAGACTAACTTTCCTCAGATTCTCAAGTATTCCCATTTGCACATGTGCCCCATCTGATAAGAGCTAAGTGCAATCAAGAAGACAAAACAAAGAGGTCTCACAGGAAATCCATTTACATCTACACAGCAAACATTAGCTATCATTTTACAACAATTTTCCTATTTTAGATTATGGAAGACTTGCTTAATACTCAGTAACACTGGTCATGAATAAATATGGGTTTGTAAACTGAGTGGAGAAATTATAGAAAAATCTATATTTGCTCCATATTGAGCAGCCTTGAAATCTCTATAATAGTTATATTATTGATCTTATTAATCTCTATAATAGAGTTATATTATTGATCTCATTAGAATGGGCTGGAGAGTAAACAATAATGATTTCCATAGGAAAGTGAGTCACATATAAAAGACAGCAATTGTATGCCAAGTGGCAATAGTAGTACCTGCAAAAGTTAAGAATCATGGGATTTCCCAACTGTGGTAACTGTATTATAGACTCAAAAAGTACATCTGGTGTAATTGCAAATGGGAACGTTTTCCCAATTGACAGTGGGCAAACTCTAATAAGAGCTAAGAGATGAGCAGTTTGGATTCATTTTACAATGAGGTGAAACATGTATCTGTGTTTCATGTGATGAAACTATGACAAAGTCAGTTATTATGTTTCACTGTAAACTTCAATTAAAGGACTCATCACAAAATAGAAGATTTTCTAAAGGGGTGTATAAGTCTCATTTAGCCTTGAATCCATTCCCATGCAAAAAGAGTTACTTACTTTGTCTTTTAAAAGTGTGAAACAGCAGACACAGCATGGGAGACTTGAGGTGATTCATGAACATAAAATAAGAGTCTTGACTGCTTTCAGTCAGGATGGCACCTGCTGCCAACTCATGCATGGTGGCATGAGAATTATTCTATAAGACATATACACAGAGAGAGAACTTGTCCTAGAATACCTGCAGCAGTTCTACTATATTCATGGCAGTGCAGATAAAAAATATTTTCAAATTAGCTAAGCCAGGAGTGTGCACAATGCAAATTATAATCTTCAAAGCAAGGCATAGTGTAGCCAGGGCAGCAAAAATTTGGACTATATTAGCAAAATAGTCAGCTGTATATATAAAACTAAATACCTGCTTTTATTTATTTATTTATTTATTTGGCTTTTTGTTTATTTTTGGTTTGGAGAAGGGATGGAAAAGAGTAAACTGAAGATATTTGGGGGTCAGGTTTTGAGTTTCTTGGGATATATAATATCATAAGTAGGTAACAATCAGTTGCAGCCATTAAAATTTAGATCAGAATACTTTATGGCTTTGCTCAGCTATGACTTTTAGGAGAATGAGGAGTCTATGAGTGCCCTCCTTATTTTAATTATAAGCTAAAAGGTCATTAAAATACTGAAAAACACTGGAACTGTGGGTAAAGTCTACAGGATTTAGATTGACGTTAAGGACTTGGGAAATATTCAATGGGACTTGTGATATCACTTGAAGTATGCATGCCCATATTAACTGTATTCTGCTAAACAGAAAACCAAATATGAGTTACAGTGGAGTTTGGAAGAAAAGAAGCAGAGCTTATGTCAATTACTGTAAATTATGCTGCATTATTAGGAATTTAAATAAGAATTGTTGCTGGAGTAGGAAATATTTTGTAATGAGGAATTGTAAGAGCTTATGACATAGATGCTATACAAACAGATAGAGTTCCTTTAGAAAACTTTCGTTATTTTATTGGCAAGACTGCTGTATTCCATGATAAGGAACTAAGACAGGAATACTTTATAAGACAACTTATCATAGGTTCTTCTCTTTATTTTGCAGATTATGCAAGGGGGTTTTGGGTTAATAATGGAAAAGATTTATTCCTTATGCAAATAATGTGCACAGATTCTACACTCAATACCAATGCAACTTAATATCCATCTGAAGTCTAGAGATTAATTGGAGCATCTTTTAAGGTTGCATCTTTTCCAGAGATTTTAAATCAAAATGTATCTCCTTCAGGGAATTTAGGAAACTTCAGTTTTGGTCTGAGGGCAGAGAAGCAAAATACTTTCCTTATTACATTGTATGGTGAAATGAAATTTACATAACAGAGGTTTATCTAAATTATTCACTTGTGAGGATTCTGAACTTAGAAAGGCAATACAGGTGTTAAGTGGGCCTACGTAGGGGCAACACAGTGTTTGCCCAGAGAATTTGGCAGTTGTATTAGAAATTAGAGGTGACTGGAGAAATTTCCTGAATGGATGGTAAATCATATCGACGTCAGTTCAGAAGTCTGGTTCCTGATCCTTCTCTCAAGTTTATAGGTGAAGATCGGTGATCCAGTGAAAGATCAGTTGACCATGTTAATCAATCATGAACTGTCCACCAATCAGAAGTGGGAATCAGATCCTCTCAGAGCTTTACTGTCTGGCTTGATGATTTAAGATTTCTTTTCTTTCAAGTACATGGCACTTGTTTTTACACAATGTGGTTTTATACAATATCAGCAAATATCTGGAAACAGAAAATGTGGGGTGTGTTATTTCTAAGATAATTGAGTAGACTTTGAGTTATAGCATCCTAGTTTTGCTTTTGTGCACTCAATTTTTAAAGTGAGGACTGTTGATTTTAATCCCTTTCCTTCCCTCTTTCCTGCAAGCTTTTTTGAATGAATTATGTAGAATTTCAATTATAACATTGACAGATTACCTTTAGCTCAAAATAATAGAGTAAAGTAGTATTTTGGGGGGTGTCAAATAATGAAACATTTCAATCCCTTTTATTAAAGATACAGATACTGCAATATTTCTGAAAGGATACTTACTTACTTATTTTATTGCTGTTTTCCTGCATGTAAAATGTGACAGCTAAAAAAGTTGTTACAATATATCATAGTTGAATTCACCCCCTTGCATCATTCTCCCCTATGCATCCTCTTATTCCTGAAATAGTTTCAGGTCTTGCTTTTCCATTTACATACATGTGTACATAATATTTCCACCATATTCACCATTTTACAACCTTTCCTTGTATCTTCCCCCTCCTCTCATACACACCCACCAGACAAGACCTGTCCTGTCTTCCTGCTCTCCATTTTTTAAATAACACTTTTTTGTTTAAGATAGCTGTACATATATTAAACTAATAAAACTGATTGTACTTTCTGATATGTAGACATTATGCAAATAATTAAAATTTTCATTAATACATTATAATGGAAATGTTTTAATATTGTGCTAATTTTCAATATTATTGGTTTTGTTTAAAATGGACAAAAATGAAAATTAAGAAACATTTGTGTCTTAAGGAATTTAATACTACAAATACACGTGGGTCTTAAAAAACATGCTGTCTTGAACTAAGTCTAGTGAAATGTCACAGTTTTTTAACCTATATCTGGGGATTTGATTTATTATTTCTTTCAGTTATATGAGGATAATAGGTCATTTTGATACTTTCATGAGAAACTACTTGTATGGTGTGGACAAGGACTATGGCAGCTCCAGACACAGGTGTTGCAGTGGGATTTCCAGTCCTTTCTGCTCCATAGAATTTGGGAGGATAATTAAGAATACACAAGGAAGATGATTTTGAGTAAAGTAGTGAGGAGACAGGAAAAGGATGTTCTGGCAATGAGGATATGGGTGCTATTTCAATTCATCAGTAAAAAAATAGATGACAATATATTTGACTTAAACCTAAATAGATGAGTTAGTCCATTCATAATTCTAGAGCATATATGCTATTTGTTTAATACAGAAATTAAGGCACCAGGTGGATTTTTCCTAGTTTGTTTTTATATCATGTTATCATATCAGTTTAGAATAAAAACATACAATTAACAAGTAATATTCTCATTTGCTAATTACTTTTTTTGGTAGTTCAACCTTGGTGTATTTATTTCCAATAAAATTTATTTTTAAAGTAACCCGAAAAGTATTCTGACTGTTATGATTTTGCTGTCCTTAGATAAATATGTATCCTATGTTGATACTCTTCACTGGATAATATCCATTTCTTCTCCCCCCTCCCACTGAATCCCTTTCCAGACAGTACACTTTTATATTCTTTTCCCATAATTATAATCATTGTCATCATCATAATCACCATTTTAGGTTGTTTATTTAGTAAATTTTTGTTTTCAACCTATAAAAGCAGCCACCTAGAGGACTAAGCATCATGATACTCTTCAAGATGAGTCTGTTGTGCAAAAGTTCAATGACTCCGGACAGAAAGAAAAAGGAAATTTTCAATTGCATCCAAATGTTTCTGTTCAATTTTTCTTTGTTTTGATTTGTTTTGTTTCCAATTTGGAAGGCAAAGCCACAGTATAATTGAGATGACATAACATGCAGATATAAGATTATGAGTGAAAGAGTCAGTAAATTGTATGCTAATATTTAAAGATTTTCCAACTCTATAGAGAAAAAGGAAGATGTAGACCAACATGTTTTGAATGCACATAAAACTCAGGTTTTCAGGACAGTGTTTCAAGCAGAGGTCAGTTGTGCTAGTGTCATTTCAATTGGCTGAACTGTTATCACATCTTAACAAGACTCTTATACTAAATTTCCCCCAGAAACAAGTGATAAATATTCAACATTTGAAGGTTTTCAGTGACTTAGTAAGTATAATACATGATGATAATTGAATGCCTATTTAGTTGGAGTATTAAGTTATCTCTATTAGCTGAGTAATACCATCCTGCCCCATAATTAATAATAATCCATTACTTACTTCCTCTTGATGTCTCATGATGGCTTATTGCATGATGCTGAAGGTATGTTTTCAATTGCTCCCTCTAAATGACTCCTCCATGGTTCCTGCATCATTTAGTTCTCCATCCAATGATGCTGTATCAAGAGTCCCTGCTGTATCAAAGGAAGCGTATAGCCCTCTGGTCACCTGCATGTCCTGCCATCAATTTCTCCCTGGCTTTGCTGATCAAGGCACAACCTCAGGCTATAGGTCAGCACTGCCTCTGCTCCCAGGATCCTCATTCTGAGCCCAGCATCTCTCTGGTCTCTGTTCTTATGACATGGATTAGGCAGATTCAGAGACACTTCAGCCCAATAGCTTAAGAGTTAGGCTGTACAAGCCTAAAACAGAGGGTTCAGGGAAGGCTGAGTCCCCATGTGAGGAAGTCCTGCACCCTCCTGAGACAATGTCTCCTCTCTGTTGTATCATCCTGCAGTGGGATTCATCATCCAAATTTCCACAAGATGATGCACCTCAGTAATCCTAGAGAAACAAAATAGGGCTTTTTCATGGCTGTGACAAATTGTATCTTCAGCTGAGTCCTCCCTGTCCAGTCATTAGGGTGATGGATTTTAACCTGCACTCCATGTTCACTACAGCACCCTTCACCATAAGTGATATATGGATTAACCCCACAGTCATCAGTAGGTGAGTAGATAAATTAGTAATTGTGGTATATATGCAATGAGATAATATTCATATAATAGAAGAACATTCTGTGACCTGTGGCAACATGGATGAATGTGAAATATGATATGTTAAGTGAAATAAGCAGGCACAGAAGATGAAAAGCCACTTTCACATTTACATGTGGAATATAAAGTAGTTGTCCTTAGAGAATTTTGATGTAGAATGGAGGTTACCATGGATTGGGTAGTGGAGGATGAAAACATGTTGGGCAAACTACCTGAAATGGTCATGTCACACTGGTCCACAAATGTAAGCCCAGCTACTCAGCAAGCAGAAATCAGGAAGATCAGGGTTCCATGCCAGCTTATGCAAGACATGAGCAACCACATCTCAAGCATCAAGAGAGGTGTGGTGTTACATGCTTGTCATTCCAGCTACAAGTGAGGCTATATGTAGGAGGACAGCCCTAAGGCCAGTACAGGCATATAGCCAAAAAACTCCCTGAAAAATAAGTAAAGTTAATTTGGACTGCGTTCATGGCTTAAATTGTGGAGTACCTGTTTAACAAGCACAAGGCCCTGCATTTAAATTCCAGAACAACCCCCAAAAACACTACAGAAAATTCCTCCTTCATATTAGGAAAATTATATAATGAGCTATGTGACCACATGGTAACTGGTTTTTTAAGAAAATGTGAGGCTGAGATAATTAGATTTTGACTTTTTGCAGTGACCATAGCTAGACTTATTTATCCCAGAAGTGGTTGCATTTGATTCTTTTTCTTTCTGTATGATTTTTCCATGTTTGCTTTGGTGGTGCTGGGCTGTGTGTTCAGAATCTCACACTTGCAAGGCAGGCATTCTACCACTTGAGTCACACCTGTAGCCCCAAGGTGTGTCATTTGAAAACTGCACTGGATTTAAGAAGTTTCAAATGGTGCATTTTTCCTCTGTCTACATTTTTAAAATTATACAAAATTAATTGATGTATTCATCTAATACTTAGATCTATTTTATGTTATAAATGAGAAATATAATTTTTTAAATTAATTAAATGTAAAATAAAAGGATGAGAAATCTTAGCATAACCAGCAAGCACAACTGGAAGTAATCAAGCAATGATAATTCTCAGATATTCACAAAGTAGTTGTATCTCTCTGGTTTAATTAATTTTTCATGATACTCAGATTTGAAGTCAGGGTTTTATGGTTGCTAGGCAGGCTATCAAGGGCATGTGCAACACACCCAGCTCTTTGTGCTCTGTTTGTTTTTGGGATAGGTTCAAAGATTTTGCACAGGCCATCCTGAACCATGGTCCTCCTATTTTCAGATTCATGCCATAAGAAGAATGCCAGGTGCCCTCCACTGTGAACAGCTATTGGGTGAGATGGAGTTTCATGAAAATTTTTCCCAGTATGACTTGGAACCAAGATCCTCCTAAACTCAGCCTCTCAAGGAATACATGCATGAGCCACCAGACTTCTGTGCCTCTTCTTGTTCATAATACCCAAATTTTCTGGTTAAGGATTTCTCATTTTTCCCTAGTATTATATAAGACTACTATACAACTATTGTCATACAATATTAACTGTGTTGTAATAAAATAATGATGAGTTATAATAGCATAATAACTAATGACTGCAATAATTGTATAGAACTTTCTCCCTATATTTATTAGAGACATTACATATATAGAACCTTAAATAATTTTATTAAGGGTGCCACGATGTTCACATTAATTAGATCAGATAAACACAGCACAGAAATAATGGTTAATACAATTTAGTTCACACACCTTTCAAATGCAGGCATGAAATGCCAATGTGTGCTCCTGTCATGAACAAAGCTCTGAGTCAAGGGGTCTGGATTAACAACTTCCTATTAACACCACTTATTCTCCAGGGCCCTGACATGAAACTTAACTTCACATTTCACAAATTCCCAGTAAGAAAATGCTGCAGGGATGCTGCAGAGAACACAGGAATAGATAAAGGTAAAGTGGTAAGCAGAGCATGAGCATGGTCATTTCTGTTGGACTGAAATAGATCAATTTCAGCGGTTCTTCATCAGAACTCATGACTTCACTGGGAATTCCATCACAGGGCAGGATTTTGGGATATAAGAGCAGAAAGAGACCCATCCTTAGGTCCAAGCCAGATGGAGGAAGCTTCTGTGAGGAAAACCTCTCGTGCTGATTGGACCAGGTTGGGGGAACTTGCTCCATATCAGCCTATGACATGGGTGACCTCATGCTTTATCAGTAGAAGCAGCATGACCCTTTTCTATGCAGCATTTATCTTCTCATCCTCTGTTCATAGCCTCATGTCTTGACTGTGTTCTATGCTGATGAATTAGACATGGATTAAGGTACAAGATACGTATTAGAGTTTTCTCCCAGGAGAAATTATAAAGGATGAGGGGAAGGAGTTCAGGGTCAGGGAGGTGTCCGTCATAGGAATTGCCTCTGCAGATTCCACCAGACAGCCCTATCTTAACCACAGGAGAACTGAGCAGCTGAACAAGCCTCAGATATTCACCTGAGCCAGAGACATGTGTTCTGACTCACATGCTATCACAGCTTGTGACAAATGCCTCCACTGGACAGAATATTAACTTCAACATTGATTGAATTCTAGAGAAGTGACCTTTCATAGGAGGACCAAGGGAATCCTGACACAGTGCCTCCCCATGTTTAACAAAAGGACTCCCCAAATGCAAATTATTATTCAGTCTGTAGGTTAAATTCCTCTCTCAGGCTGTGGGAGTTCACAACTCTCTCTTCACAAATGGCTGAAGTATCTGGGGGAAGACAGGGCTGTGGGTTCCAAGATGAGACTGTTGGGTTTTCTACTGTCCCTGGTGACATCTTCCCAAGATGGGTGTCCCCAGTGTCACACATGGGTCCAAGGGGAAGTTGTGATAATGGGTAATTGACTGAAATATTCTCCTTGTTCCCAGGTGTCCTGTCCCAGGTGCAGCTGCAGGTGCAGGTGGGTGGTACTGGATAAGGACTTCCTTTGGACTCAGTGGTTTTCTTTCTTCTACAATGTGTCACATGCCCCCAGGGACATCCTTCTCTCTCTCTCTCTCTCTCTCTCTCTCTCTCTCTTTTGCAATTTTGTTATATCTATCCTCTCACATCCTCCCTGTTGCAGTACAGAGGAAGTGATTTTCTCCATTTATGGATTAGATGGGTCTGTCACCAGCAAAGTCCAGGAACACAATGACCTTACCTGTGCCTCTTCCCTCAGACAGAAGAAGACCTGTCTCAAGTGTGCATTGTTACCTTTCCCCACAATTTCTACATTTCCCTGTGCTCCCCGGGCTGTTGAACCTCTTGCTCCACATGCACACTGCAGCCATTGACGGTAAGGGTTTCTTCTTCTTTACATATCACTGAGGTCCCTGGGTGGAGAAGTATTCCAGGTAAGCTGAGTACACAGCTCTCAGCTGCCCAATGAAAGAGGCTGGAAGACAAGCATATAAATGAAAACCCCTATCATCTCTTCTGGTTCATGTTCAGGGTGGGGCTCTGAAAGTAGCCCTGTGGGCTGTGTGCTGAGATGAGTCCCTCAGCTTTCACGTGGAGAATCCAAATGAATAATGAGAGCCAAATGGATGGACACCTGTTGCCTACCACTTTCTCCTGGCCTGAATATCCCAAAGAATATTTCTCTGCTATCTATTCTATCTTAACACCTGTATTCAGATTAAATTGATCCTTACTCTCAGTGGCCAATTTGATCCGATCTCTGCGCCATTAGTTCCAATGTTCCCTCATCTCCAGGCATAGGCAGCCACAGAGAATTATGGCATTAGGGTACCAATTCTCTCATTCCCTAAGGCCCATCTCATGAGTCCATCATTCTGTGGACAATATAGGAAGGTGGCTTATAACCTAAAGAGCCCGTGATCCTGTACAAATAGGAATGCAGGCCATACAGGCCCCACAGCAAGGCAACCCTGGCTCATGAGCAGCCCAGCCAGCTGTGACCACAAGGTAACTTACAGAGCTCAAACCCCTGAATTTAGAGTTTGACCACATGGTCCAAGCCTCAAATCACCTTGGTGGCCAAGATCATTGAAGGGTGTATGAAGACAGTTGTCAAAGAATACCCTGGGTGGTCAGACCCTACCTCATCACTGTGCCCAGTGATGAGAGTTGGTGTCACAGCCAAACATCTGAGATCTCCATTTTGTTCCCAAACATGAAACACAACACTCATCTTTTTTCCATTGAGATGGGGTCACACAAAGATTTCTTTGGCAAGGCAGGCACAAAAACTTGGTCACCCTGACTTCTGTCTCCCAAATAGCTGGAAGAGATTCCTAGTCTGTTTTATTTTGAATTTATTTTACACTTGTGTTTTTGTAAATATTCACTTGATACATGGAAACACCTAACTTCTCCAATGCAGGTTTAATAGCTTAAAGCACAGTTGAATTTGACTAAGAAAACTGTCTTTAAATTTAAGTTTTCTTATGAATATTGCTCCATGCTATAGTTTATATATTAGAAGTCCGCCCAAGAACATCTGTGTTAGATGATTTGTCCCCAACCTGGAAACATGTGGTTGTGACAATGTAAGGAATCGAGTTTAGTAGAGGTTGTGGGTCATTGGGTGTGTTCTCTTAAAGGTGCTGTGAGATCCTGGCCTCTTCCTCTCTCATTTGATCCCTGGCCATGATGAGAGGGGATTTACCTATCACACTTTTACTGTACTTGCAGTCTGTCACACACACCAAAGGCTGAGATCAATGATCTCTCTCTCAGGGACTGGAACCTCTGAAGGCAGCAGCCAATAACCCTTCTGATTATCAGATATTAATCATAGTGTCAACAAGTGGAAGATGTACTGGTCCCAGTATTTAAACCATACATGTGCAATCATTAGCTAATCATGTATCACAGTGAGTTGAGATACTAGTGGCCCCATAATGTTGCAGAGTTAATATAAACCCTGATAAGGCAGATGGCTGAAGTATCCAGGCCCTTGACAGAGGCTGAAATGATATCATCACTACACAATGCAATGTCAGTGAATATGTTTCAACAAGGGAAAACCATGCAAAGGACAAAGTGATCTGTGCACTTCTTGGGATCTCTGGGTGTCTAAAACAGGAAGAGCTTTCTCAGACTGCCTTCCCCACACAGCCTATTGGCATGGAGGCCAAGCCTGCAGTTGCCTTGGTATTAAGGGAAGAGTCAATTCTTGAAAGCTGTAGAGCATGGGGACCCAGGCCTCACATCTGTGTCTATTCCCATGGAGAATTCAGTGGCTACACTTTCAAGTCACACTTAGAAACTGAACACCAGTTGTGCTGTCACAACCCTCCCTGGGCTGTGTCCTCACAGGGGACAGGCAGGATACTGTTCCACACCCAGGTGGCCCAATGTCTTCTCCTTCATACAGGAACCAACCAGTGTAGTACCTGGACTTCATACAACCTATCCTTGTCACACCACTTTCTTTAAACAACACAATTTCCTGTTAGCAGTGCATGACTGTCACTGGGGCAGGAGTGTGTACTTCACAGCTCAAGTCTCTTTAGATAGAGCTCTAAGTGGAAATTTCTTCCCACCTTAGTATCAGAAGAAACCCTGCTATCAGAGGGTTTTAGTATCAGAGGCCTGTATTTTTGTTTATAATTTTCATTCATAAGTTGTAAGTCTTTGGAACTGTGGTAAAATGCATATCACATAACTTACCTAATGAACTGTTTTCCTGTATATAATTTGGTGTCATCAAAATGACACTTTCCTCCCTCCCTCACCACAAACCTTCACCCTCACTCTTCTCCTTTTCCCAAATCAGAACCCTGTGCTCACCAAGCAACACCTGCCATGCCCTCTTCCCAGCCCTGCAGGAAGCACCCACCACTTCCTGACTCTGACTTTCCCTGTTCTAGGCACCTCATGTAGGTCACTCCTGCAGTATTCTTCTGTTAGAGACTGGTTTAATTATGTTACAACTACTCATATCACTAAATTATAAAGTACCATAATGTTAGGACAGCCAATGGGAGCCACCACACCCAGCTTTACATGTATAATGTTCAATTGACTCCTTTCTCCATCTCCTTTCTGCTTCCCTTCACTTTTTTCCTCTTTATTTCTTCAATATCATCAGTTTCTCTGTCTTTTGTTCTTTGCCTATTCCCTACATTCTCTACATTACATATTTATTGTCGTAGTTTTTGGTTGTATTTTCTCTGCTTTCCAGTATTTATTATAATTATTTTCTCTTCCCCACTTTACTGTTAACTAGATACTCTTTACTTTCTTCTTTCTCTTGTTCCCATTCCATTTACTTAATTTCTACTTCAATCTGATTCCTCTATATGTCCGGAAACATTCACTACTGTTATTACTTCTATTTCCATCCTGTCT
Source organism: Castor canadensis (assembly GCF_047511655.1). Taxonomy (NCBI): domain Eukaryota; kingdom Metazoa; phylum Chordata; class Mammalia; order Rodentia; family Castoridae; genus Castor; species Castor canadensis. The sequence continues at coordinate 114,134,790 of NC_133387.1, forward strand.
CTACCTCACTAACTATGACCACATTACCTCCCCTCACAATATATTTGTACCTTAATTCTTCTGTGGCTGTTGCAGTTCTTTGGTGAGTGTTTTAGAAGCCATTGCTGCATTTCCATAGAAATGCGTCAGTCAGTTGTGGTTGTTTTGCAGCCAATTTTCTCCTGAGTTTTGAGAGAGGCTGGGCCCTGTGTCTTGAGCATGTTATGCAACTATTTGGCTACTAAGCTATGTCCATGGTACTGAGGTGAAACCTTGCACAATCCTGCCACCAGGCCTGACACCAAATATTCCAATCTCAATGCAGAAATACTTGAATTATTAGAACACAAGGCAACACAAGTCTTCCAACATAAACAAATGCACAACAGACACTAATGATATATTTTTAATATTCTTTGTTATTCATTTATTTACATGTGCATACATTGGTTCAATCTCCTCCCTGCCCCCTCTCTCACCTTCTCCCCCTCCCCTTTCCCCTCACACTTCCAGGCAGAACCTGTTCTTCCCTTATCTCTAATTTTGTTGATGAGAATACATATGCATAATAAGGAAGACAAAGCAATTTTCTAGTTGAGTTAAGGATAGCTATACAGAAATATTCCTAGCATTGCTTTAATGTACAAATGTGTTACAACCCAAGTTGATTCATCTCTGATTTTCACAGTGGTTCCTGATCCCCTTTTCATGTTAACCTCTGTGGCTTTAAGGTTTCTCTATTATATCCTCTGGAGTGGGGATGTCAAACACTTTCATGATTTGGATTTTCTACCTATTGCCATATCTCCCATATGTGCTCTCCTCTCATCATGTGTTCCAAGTCCAACCACATTACTGCATTTGCCCTAGAACTAAAGTCTGCATATGAGGGAGAACATACAATTTTTGGTCTTCTGAGCCTGGCTAACCTCACTCAGAATGATGTTCTCAAGTTCCATCCATTTACCTGCAAATGATAGGATTTCATTCTTCTTCATGGCTGAGTAAAATTCCATTGTGTATAAATACCATATTTTCTTGATCCATTTCCCAGTAATGGGGCATCTTGGTAGCTTCTATAACTTAGCTATTGTAAATAGCAATCCTATAAACGTGGGTGAGCAGGTGCATCTGGAGTAACCTGTGTTGCATTCTTTTGGGTAAATACCCAGGCGTGGGAGTGCTGGATCATATGACAGGTCTATGTTTAGATTTTTAAGAAGCCTCTAAAATTTTTCCAGAGTGTTTGCATTAGCTTGCATTCCTACCAGCAGTGTACAAGTATTCCTTTTTCCCCACATCCTCACCAATACATGTTGTTGGAGGTGTTTCTAATGATGGCTATTCTGACAGGAGTGAGGTGGAAACTTAGTGTGGTTTTGCTTTGCATTTCCTTTATGGCTTTAGATAGTGAGCATTTTTCATGTGTTTTTTTGGCCATTTGAATTTCTTCTTTTGAGAAAGTTATGTTTAGTTCAGTTGCCCATTTCTTAATTGGTTCATTGATTTTAGGAGAGTTTTGTTTCTTAAGTTCCCTGTATATTCTTGTTCTAAGTCCTTTGTTGGATGTATAGCTGGCAAATATTTTCTTCCACTCTGTGGGTGGTCTGTTTACTTTAGAGACCATTTCTTTTGTTGTGCAGAAGATTTTAATTTTATGAAGTCCCATTTGTCTATCCTTTTGCTTAGTTGCTGAGCTGCTGGGGTTTTACTGAGGAAATCTTTGCTTATACCTATTAGTTCCAGAGTTTTTCCTGCCCCTTCCTGTACTAACTTCAGAGTTTTGGGTCTGATATTAAGGTCTTCGATTTCTTTTGAATTGATATGATTACAGGGTGATAGATATGGATCTAGTTTCAGTTTCTTGCAGATGGATAACCACTTTTCCCAGCAACATTTGTTGAAAAGACTCACTTTCTCCATCGGATATTTTTGGCACCTTTGTCAAAAATGAGGTAAGTGTAGTTTTGTGGATTCATATCCATGTCCTCTATTCTGTTCCACTGGTCTTCACATCTGTTTTTGTGCCAGTACCATGCTGTGTTTATTGCTATTGCTTTGTAATATAGCTTGAAGTCAGGTGTTGTGATAGCTCAGCATTACTCTTTTTGCTGAGTATTGTTTTGGCTATTCGTGGTCTCTTGTGTTTCCAAATGAATTTCAGGGTAGATTTTTCAACCTCTGCAATGAATGTCATTGGGATTTTGATGAGAATTACATTAAACATGTAGATTGCTTTTGGTAGTATAGCCATTTTTACTATGTTGATTTTACCAATCCATGAGCACAAGAGATCTTTCCATCTTCTGTAGTCTTCCTTGACCCCTTTCTTCAAGAGTTTGTAATTCTACTTGTAGAGGTCAGTCACATCCTTTGTTAAGTTTACTCTTAAGTATTTAATTATTTTGGCTATTGTGATTGGAATTGTTTCCATAAATTCTTTCTCATTTTGTTCATTGTTGGTGTACAGAAAAGTGAATGATTTTTGTAAGTTGATTTTGTATCCTGCCACCTTGCTATAGCTGTTTATGTTATCTAAGAGTTTTGGGGTAGAGTTTTTTGGGTCTACTCAAATGTGCCAATCTCAATGCAGAAATACTTGAATTATTAGAACACAATGCAACACAATTCTACAAAACATAAACAATTGCACAACAGACACTAATGATATTAAGGGGATGAAATACTGAACAAAGAACAAAAGAATGGTCAATGAAATCAAAGACAGCATGAAAAACTTCTGAATAAATTTAAAGTGAATACAGATAAATATCTAGATATAGTTAGGAAAACAAGTGATAGGGAAGATGTGAAAGAGAATTCCACAGAGGATAATAACTTGTTCAGAATATATTGTAACCATCTTATCTAAATTGAATTTACTTGTACTAACAACGAATGGTGTTCTGGAAAGGAAAACTTGAATTACACAATGAAAAAAACCCAGGCACAAGATATTCCATCAGTGTGGTTCAAAAAGTGGGCAGACAACCCAGGTTTCAAGGCAATGGAGATGAATTAAGCAAAAATTAAATATTTAATAGTAAATCTATGAACATTTCACATTTTCTAAATGCATTTTCTAAATGTTTATTCATAAGTTGCAAGCAATACTAATTTAAATTATTTGTTTATAGAACGAGAACTTTTTTAAATGTCCCATATATTTTATTCACCTGCAAAATATCAATTGTTGATCAAGGATTCCAAACTTATTTCCCCTTAAAACCTCAGTAAGTAGTAGCAAGGAGAGCATTCTGTGGCAGGCTCCTCATATCTAAGGCCCTCAGTCTTCCTTCATTCCAGGGCTTCCCTTCACTTTCCACAAGATAGACCCATTCTCTGACCCTTCCCACAGGGTAGCCATAGAGGCTATGACATCTCATACATGACCTATCCATCACATGATCCTGCCAGCTACACCCATGCAAATGGGCCCCAGGTTCAGAATAAGTAGAGGATGTGTGTGGATTGTCATGGTGTGCACAGGGGTCTCTTATTTGCCTGCAGACATGCAAATTATTATTCAGTCTCTAGGTTAAATCCTCTTCTCAGGCTAGGGGAACTAATAGCTGTCTCCACACATAGGGTTGAAATCTCTGGGGAATGCAGAGTTGTAGTCAAAGAATATGAGACTATTTGCTCTTCTGTGCTTGGAGATTGCTCTCCATGGTTTACGTCCCCATTGTAACCCACATGTCCATATGCAGGTTGTAACTAGAGGTGAATGACAGAAATGATTCTTCTTGTCTCCAGCTGTCCTGTCCTAGGTGTAGCTTCAGGAGTCAGGACCTGGCCTGGTGAAATCCTCTCAGACCCTGCCCCTCACCTGTGTTGGATCAGGTTATCTCATCATAACCTGTGGCTCATCCTGGAACTGGATCCAGCAGCCCCAAGGAAAGGGGCTGGAATGGATTGCAAAACGAAATAATGGTGGAGGCATAAGGTATAACCCATCCCTCAAGAGCTTTATGTCCATCTCCAGAGACACTACCAAGAGCCAGTTTTCCCTGCAGTTTAGCTCTGTGGCCGCTGAGGACCACAACTGTATTCCTGTGTGAAAAACACTGTGTGGGGACCTTGTTTTTGAGCCAAGACACAAACTTTCCTCCAGGGGCACTCAGGACCAGCAGCAGGCACTCAAGACCAGCAGGGTGTGCTCAATTCCTTCAAGGGGAGTGCAGTCAGCAGTGTCAGCCCAGGAGCAGGGGCAGAGGGAGTCTTCAACAATTCTCAGAAGCTGCAAGTTCTTGCCCAGCCATTACCTAACATTGCAGCTCCCTAAAGAATAATTCTAGAGCCTTCTCTTCCTCAGAACATTCAAAGTGTTCCTCTACTGAGGTCAGGCCAGGCTGACATTCTGTATTTCAGAAGAACCTCCACAATACTACACATTGATCATGACTTTATTTCCCATGAATGTTACCAAAACATGATATCATTTGTCAATTTTTTGAACACTTGTAGTCACGTATGGATATCTTCCAACTTCAGAAGGATCCATGTCCTCTCTTCCCAAGGAGACCCTTGCTATCCTGGTGCATTCAGAGTCCTTCCCTTGGACTGATCTGGGCAATTCTGAGCATATTAACATTGGTGCACAAATTTTACTACAATGTTCCATCCCAAGAGGACCTTTGACAACATCTAGATGATTTATATTGTCACACTTCAGGATAGGGTTATCCTACTGGTGTGTGCTGTGTACTTTTTACAGTCCATCCATGCCACCAAAGATTCTGTAATTATAGAAGAGTACATACAAAAGTTATTTCCTGATACCAAATGATAGCAAAGCTGATGATGATAATGTCTGATATAAGATCTGAATCTGGTTAAAATCCATAGACTTATACGAGTTCAGAAAGCATTTGACACATGTAGCCTATCCCTCATGTAATTTGGTTTAAAAGTCACACATAGTCATAATACACACACATACACAATCATACTCACCCACACACATACACTGACATACACACTTACATGCACACACTCACAATATCTCCCTCAAACTCACACACTCTCAAAAACAGACATAATCATAAACTTTCACACACATACTAATATTTACACACTCCCATTCACACACACACCCAGACACACTTGTACAGTCATTCGCAAACACACACTCGTCATATACACAATCACACAAAAAGACACGATCCACTGTCATGCAAACACACTCAAAGTTGTGCACACACATACTGAGACACTGATCTAAATATGGATGCTATGTCACACACTCACACGCATGTGCACACATACAGAAACACCTAAATACATGTACTCTCACACATTCACATTCATGCACACAGACACATACACATTAACATTCCCCCATGGCTAATGTTCCCAGCTCTGAGGACCCAACACTGATGCAGTGGGCTATGTTCTGATAGCTCAGGGATCACAAACAATACTGACTGGGAGAGATTGGGTGAACCTTCCTCAATCCCTAGGAAGGATGCAAAAGGTTAGGAATCTGTGACAGGTTCAATATATACGTCCCTCCAATGTTCAAATTATGGAGCTTAAGCAGCAAGATAATGATATTAATAGGAGATGACACTTAGGGAGGTGATTTTGCTACTAGGGCCCTGTTTAAATGGATGGGATTGTTGTCTTTAAACATGAAGTGGAAGGTGTGAAGTTATCCTTTTAACATCATTCCTTCGTGGGATGACACAGTGTGTCCTCTGCCACATGAAAAGGCAAAAAGAAGATGTCAGCTTGGTAGCAAATAGCCATACTTACCAGACACACAACTTAGATGTTGATGTTGGCCTTCCTAGGATGCAGGAGTGGTTCCAGTGTGACGAGGGGCAGTATGGACCTCAAGATTTCACTTCCAGAGGGCATAGGATACAACTCTCCCTGGACGACATGGACAGTGGTGCTCACTCTGCCAGTGTTCAGTGCCTCAGGGTTTTGTATGCATGACAGCCTCAAACTTGTAAAGGATGTCCAGAAAGCATCAGTGATAGGCAGAGAACCAAAGACGGGAGACAATGAAGAATTCCTACAGGAGAAATGCCTGCAAAAATGTTGCGTTAGAACCACCCCATGTGTTCCCCAAAGAGACAGTGCCTAATGGACCCGTGAGGAGGGTCTTAAGACCTCAGTCCATCAGATACCAGTTTGCCAAACCAGTGTGGGACAGCTTCAGGCACACATCTCACATGCACGAGGGCTAGTTCATCAAGTATACAAAGCAGCTTATTCAGATGGGGTTGCTACATGGATGGCAGGACATCAAATCCTCAGAATGATGCACTAAAACACCTCATAAACTTACATATACATTTTTAAAAAGTTTAGGACATTCGACTTTGTTCATTTTCCTCTCTGGTACACAAAGAAAAGTAGTTTTCTAAAATGTTCCCTAAGCTTTTAAGAAAAAGTATTTCATAGCAGTTCTTACTTATGCATTCTAAATGAGCTGAAACCTTTCTTAATCAGTACCGTATCTGAGAAGAGATCAGAACTGATAAGTCAATGCAAAAAAAAAAAAAAAAACAGTTGTCCTCCTTTTCACTGTTCTTGGGTTATATTGAGCAGGTAGAAAGACGGGAAAGAAACTAATGTAAAAATCCTCGTGTCAAGATTTTCTTCTTGCCATTTTCAGTTGAATGAAGGTTGCCCTCTGACCTATCAACAGACCAATGAACATGAAATTTAAATTGTGAGTTGTGTACTGTGGTGATTCATGAATGCAACGTCTGCGTTCATACTTTCTTTTTAATACACTTGGAGCAATCTGGAGGCAAATTGTGAGTCTGCAGATGATCAGAAAGTGGAGGTTGAAAGCACCAACTTTCTCAATAGATTTAAATGTCTGCTGACTATCATCATTCCCAACATCTAACCAGTTCTTCCCATGTTTTTCTTTGTTGCTACCTGAAATGTGAATGCAAAGTAACTTTGACTCACCATGCATTCAGAGTTTGTCTACACCCACAGTCCTTTTCAACAACAGAAATTCAATGAAATATTCTTTGTTTAAACATACCTTAGTATTCGTCATTTAGTGGATTTTGCCCAACATTAATTATAACAGTTTCTCTTCCCTTTTCCAATCTCTTAATTTTACAATTGTTGTTTCAAAAGTCACAGATTACTTTGCACTATCCAACCTTGTTCTACAGAGGACAACAAGAAGCAAGTCAACTATCATTACTGTTGTTGGAAAGTATACACATTAGGGAAACTATGATGTTGTATAAAAAGTGAGTGAATAATGTCCTTACAACATACTGTTGGTAACATAAGGAACTTTGTTAATCAATTTAAGATGAATGAGGTTTTCTAGGATGTTAATTAAATTTATTGCTGCCATTTTACCGACATTCTTTGTAATTGTACTGAAATCATCTTTTAAACATGAAGTTTGAAATATTTATGTAATTTTAATAAAATTTTAGTTAAAAAATAAGACATAGTTATAGTTTGTATTTAATAAACCTTATGGTAACATCAGGTACAATTATACATATGTATATAGACAGATAGATAGATAGATATACATACATATATGCATACATATATACACATATACATGTATAAGACTTTAATTCTTATGACAGTCCCATGGGTAGTTTTGCTTTTCCCACATTACTGTGAGGAATCTGAAACTTTGACAGAATTATAACATTTTAAGTTGAGACATGCAACAAGTAACAGAACTGAAACAGGAGCAAAGGTGTGTCTAATCAGCTCTGCCTCACTCATTTATCTGTCTTTTTACTGGATTACAGCATTGTCATTACATATAAGAACATCTAAGTTTATCAACACACTCTCAATATTTGGAAAACAACAGAACATTCAAGGAAGAATTTTAGCTTAGCCACAAAGTTATCCATAAGTGCCAGCCAAGGGGTAGTAGTACTTCATAGCAAAATTATTTCTTTGGAGTCTGATTTATAGATACTCAAGCTGGTGCCAAGTAGTGTACCAGGTCCATAGAAAGCCATGGAAGGTACAGGATGATTTTCCAAATTCATTGCTTTTGATTAAATATTTTGAGGAATATACTTTCATCCCAAAAACAAATGAGGAATAGCCCTATACTGTATAAAATTTTCACATGCACACACGTAAGTCATTTCACAGAATTTTCATCTGGTAAAGATTCTTCCAAGGTTTACCTAATCTCATTCTTCTTCCTCCACTAGTAACTGCAGTGAACATACTAGAGCAGCTGTCTGACACAATATAAATCCATACTGCCTGCTGGGGGAACCAGCAGTTTCAGAATTGTGGTGCCATCTTGGAAAAGGTCATAGATATGGAAAACAAACTAGAAAATACTAAATACTGCAGCAGTCAGCTTTACTTTTATATCAGTCAGTCCAGGACAACTGTGTGTCAACAACAGATTAATTGGCATACCACAATTTCCTTCTTGGTTGGGATGGGTATTGGTTTGGTAGCTTGAAAATCTGCTTACCACATAGAACAATGCTTTGACTTGTCATGTTATCTAAGCCAATATGTTAGTCTTGGAGCAAGATAAAGGCATTGTGTTATGTCTCTGTCTCTGTTGGAAATCCATACTTTGTATTCTTTACTTTTAGACAATAATTAAAACTACCACACTCCTGAGCTTTCATCAATGGCACTGAAAATAATTAAACTAATTATTTTAGTTGTCAAAAAATAAAATTTCAGACTGGGCCTGGAGGCTCATGCTTGTAATTCCATTACTGGCAAGGCCAAGACCCAGAGGACTGAATTTAATGGCAAAATGAGGGAGATCCCATCTATCAAATATGAAACCAGCTGTGGTAGCATGAATCTGCAATCTCTTAAATTTGGAGTCATAGGTAGGTGGATTGGGTTCCCAGGCCAAACCCTAATCAAAACCAAGAGACAATAAAAAAATAAGCCAAAAATGGCTCCATCTTGTCTCAATTGTTAGAGTGCTGCTTAAAAAGTGTTAAGACAGGTGAAAAAAGCTACAGTACTGCCAAAGCATTAAATAAACAAGCAAACAAATAATCACAATTCCCATTTTAAATGAAAACTTTTCAATTCAATTCAATGTGATCATTTGTTTTAAAAAGTAATTTTGTTTAAGAAGCTTAAAATTGCCTAACTAAAGAATGATTAAACACATTTGTGGTGATGGCAAACTGCACTTGGAGTCCAACCCAAGTCTTAAAATTCCTCAACTGGAGTGTCCTATGGAGGGAGTGAGTGACTTACCACATGTAGAATCCCAGTAGGGCCAGGCAGTGACTGCAAGCTCCAGAAATCTGCTTCTCTTCCCTGGCTCCTCTGAAGCTTTAGTGGCTTTCTACAAGCATCTCACCTTTTAAACTCCTCCTGTCCAATGAGAAAGCAGCATCTGATCAGACTCCTTAAGATTCACCCAGTTAATCCTTAAGTGGTTTATCAGCTTTCTCCAGATGAATGGGTTGAATCAGATGTCCCTCCCTGAAAAGCAAAGGATTAGGGATAACAAGAAAGTCAAGGAACACTTCATTGATTGATTGCATGACATTGGTTGGGATATCCTCTTGTGTGACCCTCATACTTCTCTGTGTGAAACACAAAAGTGTTGGCTCCACTTCTGACAGTCTGGGGTACAGCTTAATCATAGACCTCTAGCATTGTCTCCACAAGGCCCATATTTAATAACAAATATACTTTTTTAACATAGACAAAAGAACTTAGATTAGTCCACATTTTTAAATGCATCCAAACCAAGCTTCACATTGCACTCCTGTAGGTCCAGCTAGTTCAGAACTTGAGGAAGGAGGACCAATTCCAATTGAGTTCCATTCCAAGAACTCAAAAAAAATACATTCATAATAGGCTGTCATTAACCATGATCTGGTGATTGTTTTGCCTCACTTAAGTAATTTCTGACCTAAATCTTACAGTGCCAGGAAGGTTGCCATTTTATATTTGGATGATAAATTGCCAATGTTTTATAGTTCACCAAATGCCTATTTGAAAAATAAGAATTGTACTGTATTCACATCATTCAATTGAAGGAGATATTAATGCACAATCCCAAAGTGCTAACATTTACTTATGAAAAGCTGTGATTTCTCTGAGATCAGGAGGAGAAACCTTGGGCTCTGGATGTATTTATGGCCTATAATAGGGAATGACTTTTCAAAGTATGCTGTGCTGTTGACTTTATACCAAAGAACATTGCTTCAACTTTTGGGTGGAAGCACAAAGATTTATGGTAACATTAGAAACCTCAGTCAGGAAGTTCATGGGATCTACAAACTTTTCCAGCCTTCGTCATGTTTTGTGCCCCTAGAATTTGGGAATATGGAGTTATTCTTTGTCTATTAATGTCCAGTTCAGCTATAATTTATTCATGAGGAGGATAATTTTTGAGGGCTTCTAAATATACAGTGTTTTGCTTGGCATCTGCCTTTCTGAATAGTACATTAAATTATAGGACTGTGTCATGAGAAGGAAGGAAGGAACTGTTACCTCATGGTAACACCCACCGAGGGAAGACACAGGTTTGAAATTGCTACTGATAGAAATTCCAAATATTTGAGCAGATTTTGGAACCCATAGAACATTCAGTCTGTTCCCCAAACATAACTACATTTTGCTTTGCTCCTACAGATTGCACTGCACTTCTGTCTGCAATTATGGCACAATCAAGCATTTGGCTTGTTTTTAAAATGTCTTCTTTCCTCTTCTATACTTACTTACAGAGAGAGAGATTACCTTTCTATTCATTTATCAAATGGCTCTGAAACTCTATTCAAGGAATCTCACAGTGGCGAACTAATAATATGTGTAACAAAAAGAAAAACACATATTGTGTGTATGACTACTCTCTACTCATTCTTAACAATGACCTTTTAAATCTTCAAGTTAATATTGCAAAATTCTAGTCACTTCTGCCAAATCCTAATTTTAGCAGCCACTGCAAAGTTTATATTGTGTATTCTGTCAAGAGTTCATTGTTACCAAACGATTTATGTCCTTTTTGTTCTCTTATTTGTATATATAGTTGGTTTTTCCTGTATTAAACTGGAAATTTAAGATATGGATTTTTTTTTCTAATTTCATTCTACTCTAGCTAGTTAGCTCATAGCTAGTTTTGTCTGCATTTTATCAAAATGAACATAATATATAATTTGATGTCATTAAACATCACCATCATATTTACCATGAAAATATTTCCTTTAAATAATGCTTTAAAATTTTCTACTATTATGTATAGTTTTCCAGTGTAATTAGAAGATATTCTGTGCAGTATCTATTGAATGGTATTAAGGGGTATTTAGTGCGTTATCTGACACACAGGCAATTTTCTAAGACTCTGCTAACATAGTTTTTCACTGTTCAAATAAAGCTTTATTTATAAACTTAGGCCATTCGACAGTTTTGGCCTACAGAATTGAAACACAAGATTATAGAATATGCTTCACATTTAAATAGCAAGACTCTTGATGGTAGTGTTGACACTGTAATTATTCCTGGGACTTAGTGGTTTATGTAATATGACATCAGGAATGGAAAGATTAGATGGGTTGCCAGGTTATAGCTTCATTTATTCAACAAATATTTATTGTGGATATACTTTTTTAAAAAACACCAGAAATTTTTTATTTTATCATTTTTACATTTACTCATATGTGTATACCTTTTGGGCCACCTCCTCCCCGCACTGCTTCCAGGCAGAACTTGTTCCCCCATCTTGTTCTCTGATTTTGTTAAGGAAAAACATGAGATAATAAGAAAGACATAAAATTTTGCTAGATGAGATAAAGATAGCTATACAGAGAGATTCCTACTGTTACTTCCCTGTGCATGTGTATTACAATGCACATTGGTTCATCTATACCAGACTTCTTCACTATTTCCTAGTCCTCTTCCCATGGTGGCCTCTGCTACATGAAGATTACTATATTTGCTCCTCTACAGTGAGCACATTAACCACATTAAAATTTTTGGTTTCCTTCCCTTTCCCTATTCCTCCCATGTGTGTTCTCCCCCTTAGTGTGTGACCCATGTCACACACTAATATAATATAATATAATTACATTACTGCATTTGTTTTAGGTCCATAATCTGCTTATGAGAGAGAACACATGACTTTTGGACTTCTGCACCTGTCTAACTTTGCTTAAGATGATGTTCTCCAGTTCTATCCATTTACTTGTGAATGACAAACTTTCATTCTTCTTTGTGGCTGGATAAAATTCCATTGTGTATTAATACCACATTTTCTTAATCCATCCATCAGTAGTGGGGCATCTTGGCTGTTTCCACAGCTTGGCTATTGTGAATAGTGCTGAAATAAACATGAGTGTTCTGCTAACACATTTTAAATGGGACCTGAATTTCTTCTGTATTAATTTCTTTTTAGTAGGTGTGGACAAAATATCTGAGTGAACAATTTAGAAGAGGAAAAATTTATCTTTGCTCACGGTTTCAGATGGTTCAGTCAATGGTTGACCCCATCTGCCAGGGCAGAATATAAAGGTGATAAAACTATGAGACAGAGTAGGTTCTTAATCTCATGCCAGACTGGAAATATTGACAGAGAAGGAAATAGGTATAAGGGATAACCTTCAAAGTCATGCTCCCAGTAACCAACTACCTCCAGCTATGCCCCACCTCCTAAAAAGTACAGAACATCTGAAAATAGTACTACCAGCATATGACCAAGTATTGGACACAGGATCATGTGGTGGATCTTTCACATTGAAAGCATAACAGGATCTAATATGCTAATTGTTCACTTACATTTATCAAGTGAATCTGAATATACCTTTAAATGCCTAATTAAGAAAATATTTGCTCTTTTCTCATTTAAAATATGATGTTTTCTGCCTAAAGCTTTTTGCAAGATTCACACCTCACTACTTATATGTTAAATTCATGACTTTTCCAGGCAAATTATGTTACATATATATATAGACATGGAAATATCTCATAATTCCATATAAGGCATATTCCTACAAGGTAGAAACATTCCAATTCATTTTAGATTTACTTATTCTCCTGTTCATTTGAAATTTCATCATGCCTACCTTCAAACTGGCCAACATTCCAGTGAACCCACATGTCTGTTTCTCAAACTCCATACTCATCTTTGTTTAATCCATTATTCAGTGCTTCCTAAATATTTTTTTCTCTGTAAGTAGCTGGTCCTAAATATTCTAACAACTTCTACTAATTGATCTTTTGCATAATGTCTCTGTTTCAGTTCTGATTCAGGTTTTTACCTGAAACTTTATATAAATATAACCAAATTATATTATTACATCACACATTATATCCTTTCAATATTGGTCATAATCTTTAGGATTTTAGGAACCAAAATGCTGATCTGACTCCAAATATCCTGTACCATCCAAAACTTGCACAACTCAAGGCTTCCCTCTCAGCCCACTCCAACTCAATTTTATTTTCTGAACATGGTCCTATTTGCTGAATGGCCTTGGCACTTGTTTCCCCCTTTAAGATGAGGATCTATTAACAGATCTATACTCATAAACCTTTGTCAACAGATGAGACCTGTGATTGAAAATTCAGTCCTCATAGAAGTTCAAAATAATCACAACAATCCATAAATCCCCAAGGCTTAAATTTCACTACTACAGAAATGTTCTCCATGGGGCCACTGGCAGAAATTATATTAACATTTGCATCATGCATTGAGTTTCACCTGGATTCCAGACTATATTAGAAATCATATGGGAGAGAGCCTGTAGATAATGTGTGCATAAGGTAAAGTCTCATGTTCAGGAAATGATGCATAATAGGGTTGAATTGAAAAAAATGAAATGTACATGTGCAGAACCTATAAATTTTACTGTTCTCTGTCTATGCTAGAACAATTTGGCACAGGATAACAGCAAGTAGAGCAGAGCCTAGAAACAGGGGTATAGTAGATGAGGAGCAGAAAGGGGCAGAAGGCTGAGAAACTTGAAGCCATGGCTACACTGGTGGCAGCCAGTCACCTAGTGGCTTCATCAGTGGCAGACAAATACATTGTTAAGATGACAGATGTTGCACAAAAAAGCACAAAGCTGCTCACCAGGATAAGGATGTTTTGCGTGGCTCTGGTCTCAGGGGATGACCTAAGAGACAAAGACCTGTGAATGTGTTGGACCCTCTGCTTGTGCCTGAACAGGATAAACATCATGGAACTACAGCATGAGTGCCAAGCACATGACATTAGTGGAGGCCAACAGGAACAAGTACACTATACCAGTCAGTGTCTTAGAATCTACAACAGCACAGTATCCCAAATCTTTCATCCAAGTAAGATTTCTTCCACTCCATGTGTCAGTGACATTCAAGGGAATGAGGACATTGGCCAGCATGTGTAAGGCACAGCAAAGACCAGAGAGGGACTGATTATCTTTTGGGCTCTGACCTTGAAACATACCGATCTAGAATTACTTGGGCTGATGGTGATGGCCTGAAAGATACTCAAGAGTGAAGCAGAACCAAAGGAAACCCCTCTGGCAACTCTGTAGAAATAAAAAACAAGTTTACAAGCAACATTATCCAGGAAATAAGTCAGACTAAAGGCTGCCATTTTCTGAGGTATTCCTTTAAAGAGAAGAACCATGAAGTTGGCCAAGGTCAGGCGTTTAAAAATCAGATCTGTAGGTTTCATCCTGTTCCCAGTGAAGTCAGTCAGGAGCAAGTGGTAAAGGAAGGCAGAGTTCCCCAGGATTCCAAGTCCAGTCTGGGAAAGGAAGATGATTCCCATGGTCAAGTCTCTGGAGGCCATTCTGTTACCTTCTTTTGGATGTCACTCCATTTCAGAGAATCTTTGATAGACATGAAGGATTACTACCTTTATGCCACATAAAGTAAATTAACTTACTTCCATTCACAGATAGCAATAAAATATGTCTTTTAAATAAGAACTTTCCTCACTTGTTTGAGTCATAGACAGATATTAACAGAAGCATTTCCGTTGAGAATGGAAAACACTATAAGACATATCAGGTGCCAGAGTTCTCAGAATGTTCTAGACAAAAGTGATTGATTTAAATTTCAAAATATACCTGTTTGAGAAGTTCTGTCAGAATGGGTACAGATGCATGTCCTTGTGTAAAGAAGCACTAAATGCTGTCCAGTTCCCACCACTGATAAAAGAGAGAGTCTTCTCAGAATCCAGACAGTCTAGTAACAAAGAAAATTTTAACCATCAGTTTATATGAAAGACTGTCAATTCGCTTCTTCACACCCCATATCTTAATTTATGTGCTAAGTTTCTTATCTAGACATTTTTCCTTTAATTCTATTTTAGATTAATTTTTCCTATATATTTAATTCCTGTGACTTCCTAAAAATCCTGTATGCATAAAATGCAAATATCAAAATAGATCAATATTAATGTACTGAGAAATAAAATGACCATAAAATTACTAATTATTAATCATTAATGTCTACAAAGTTTTGATATGTGGAGGATACTGAATAATATCACATCTGTTTGAGAAAGTGGGGCTAAGAACACAATAATATGTATATTTATATATATATGTATATCTTATGCTTATACAAATACATAATATAATCACCTGCCTGCTGATGAGACAATGAAAAATTGACAACTCCAGATGTCTGAACTCTAGAAAAGTCCAAAGAGCAACCTAGGTGAAAAGTTTGTTTCTATTTGGTGGAAACTGAAAGAGAGGAGATGGGTTTTGAGTTCGTTCTACATGATGATATATTTACTGAACCCATAGCACACTCATTAGGATAATTTTAAATTCGAAACTGCCTATGTGTGATTTTCTGGTTCTCGTGCCCATAAATTTGAAATAAACTCTTCCTAACTGCTCCTTACCAATAAGAAGAAAAATAGCCCCTCACTATGTCCCTGGGCACAGTAATTTCTATTAAATAAAAGAAAATTGTTGTCTCCCTTGGAAACCACAGTAAGCGATGCCAATGTGCACAGTCTGGTCAGTGAATCTCAAGTCTGTAGAAATGGCTCTCATGGCCCACTAAGTCAAGGGAGAGATTAAACTTTCTCACTAAGTCAAGGGAAAGATTACATCTTTGTACTGAATAGAGTCAGAGGTGCCACAATGGAAAAGGGAGAACAAGAGAATTCTGAAACACAGTCACAAAGCATTTTAGCCACCAGAACCTGTCCTTGCTAGAAGTGAACCCACAATCTCTCTCTTGGCAAAGAGCTCCAAAAATGCAGAGTGCATGAAACAAGTGACCTCTCACCTGTAGGCTTCCTCCACCCACATACCACTCAGTTCTCAAGGAAAATCCTCTCCACAGTGGGAATTCAGTCTGTGCCAGATAGTCCTCCTGAAAGAAGACAGATTCAAACAGCAACTTCACCCAGCTTCCTGGAGACAGTCCTATTCTCTGAAGACTGTGGGCCTGAAATAAAGGAACTCACCTGTGCCTCTGACTCTGGTTTCAGGAGGTGGATTCTGTGTCTGGGAGAGTCCTCTTACAGGTAGAAGGGATTAAGCAAGCCAAGAAGTAGGTTTCATATTCTCAGAAGTCATCCTCCCAGTGGCAAGATGATTGTGTCATCGAACACTGTGATGACCATGTCTCCTTAGGGAGTTGAATTTATCCTTAAAGCACTTTTCCTGTCAAAAAGTAGGAGAAACTTTAACTGAGTTATGAGGATCTACAGAGGGACAGGTTGGAGGGAAGGGATGCTCCTCTCGTCAGCAGCAGAGAAGGAATCCATGAAGGGCTAGCAGATGGTGTTTGGATTCTCAGGAAGAATGACTAAGTGCAAAATTAAGGCTTCTATGACTTCCCAAGGAGTCTGTCTATATTACAGAATATAAAAACAGACAATGACCAGACTGCCTAAAAAGATAAAACTCTAACTTATAACTTGAAGTCGAGATTGTGAAGTCATGTGTTGGAGCTGGGATGGTTTGACTACCTCTGGCAGATCTGTGGTCTTCAGGGGCAGAGCAGAGCCCCAGTCATCTTCTCCAGTAGTGAAATCTGCAGTATCCTCCCTCTGCCTAAGGACTCTTAGTTCTAAGAGTCACAACCCTTGACTATTGCTCCCTCAGGATTAATTCTATATGAACTAGGATGGTTACAAAGATTGGAAGACAAAAGGTGCCAAACATATGTTTCATTTTTGTTTATATGAAAAGTAATTAATATTAAATAAAAGAGATGTTGCTCTGAGAGGGCTTTATTCTTACATACATGAATTCTTGCATACAAAACTGCATTTTACCTAACTTCTGTACATTAACAAACTGAAAACTAGTTTAGGATTTGCCTTGTAACAAAAAGCTGACTCCCAACTAATCACAGCAACTGAGTATCAGTCAGTGTCCAACATTCAGTTGTCCAAATCACATTCATATAATAAACCAGTAGGCATGAACCAATCCAGCTTTCTCTGTTCGTTCCTCTGTTCTCTGTGCTTCATTTCCCATCCTCTGTCCTTGAAGGCTTTTCAGACCACCTGGCAAACAGAAGTCTTGCTGAATTGATGTGCTTCTGAGCAGTGCCCAATTTTTGAATCTCTTTACCAAATTAAACTCTACTACTTGTCTTTAAAATGTCCAGTTAGAATAGTATCATATTGACCAAATAGAAGTGCAAAAACTTAAAAATGAAAACAATTCATAAGGGGTTTCATTATTTTTTGTACATGTATATAAGGTGTTTGATCCTATTCATCCACCCATACACCCACTCTTATATCCTCCCATCTTCCTCTGTGTACTAGCTCTAAACGGTCTTTATTTTACATATTGTTTGTTCTATGCTCTAGATTCTGCTTATGACAGAGAACATGCAATCTTTGTCATTTTCAATCTGGTTAATTTTGCTTTACATGATTATCTCTAATTCCATGCATTTTCCTGCAAAATATATAACTTAATTCTTCTTTATAACTGAATGATATTCTGTTGTGTATATAGACCATATTTTATTTATCCATTATCAGTTGATGGACATACAAGATGATTTCATAGCTTGGCTATTGTGAATAGTGCTGATTCAACATGGGTATGCATGTATCTCAATTATATGTTGACTTGCATTCCTTGGGAATCATATCAACTGCAAATAAGTACAATTTGATTTCTTCCCCCTCTGCTTTTATTCATTTATTTCTTTCTCTTGCCCTGTTGATCTGGCTAAGAATTCATTAACTACTCTATTAAATAATAATGGACAGAATATCCACCTTTGCTTGGACTTGTCCTTATAGGAAATGCTTTTAGTTTTCCTCAATTTAGTACAATGTTAGCTATATGTTAGTTGTATGTAACTTTCATTATATTAAGGTACATTTTTTCCATTCCTAGTTTATTCAGGGATTTTATCATGAAAGAATGTTGGATTTTTGTCATGGCACTTTCTGAATCTGTTGAGATGATCATGGGTTTTTTATCCTTTGTTGTGTTACGTGATGTATTTAGTTATTATTTATTTATTATTTGTGTATATTGAGCAATCCTGTATTGGTCATGGTATATGAACTTTGTAATAAAATATGGAATTTAAGTTGTAAATATTTTATTGAGAATTTCGATGTCTATTTTCTCCAAGGAAATTGAACTGTAATTTTCTTTCTTTGCAGTGTTCTTTTCTGGTATACATGTAATTCTGGCTGCATAAAATTAATTGGGTAGTATTCCTTTCTAGTTTATGTAATATTTGGAAAGGGTATTCCTTCCCTTTCTTTTTATGGTTTATTTTGAAAAGCATTGATGATATTTCCTCTTTAAATTCTAATAGAATTCAACAGTGAAATCACCCTATTATGAGAACTTTTTTGCAGAGAAACTGTTACTGCTTCAATGTTATTTTTTGGTGTTGAATTGAAAGTGTAGTTTGTATCTCATTGATTCATTTTTTTGTGAGTCATATATCTACAATTTTTTTCATTTCTTCTAGATTTTCCAGCTTATTAAAATGTAAATTTTCAAAGTATTCCCTAGTGAATTTCATTGGTATTTCTTGTGATGTTTCCTTTCTCATCATTTCTTTGCTTTATTTTGTTAGCATTTATCAATCTTGTTTATCTTTTCAAACAATGTACTCTTAGTTTCATTGACTCTTTGTTATTGTTTTAAAGACTTAATGTAATTAATTTCTTTCTTGGCCTTTATTATTTCTTTTTACTTGCTGCTTTTGAGTTTACTTTTTTCCTTGTTTTTCTAAGAGCTTACAGTTTTTTACTGGAAATCTCTCAGATTTTTTAAAATGTAAACAGCACCTACAAATTTTCTTCTTAGGACTCTATATCCCAAACGTTCTGGCAAGTTTTATTTTCATTTTCAATTAATTCTAGGAATTTTTTATAATCCCACCTATTCCTTTGATGAAGCACTGATTCATGGTTTTTTCAGTATCTCTGTGTTTGAATATTTTCTCTAATTTCTCTTGTTTTTAATTTCTACTTTCATTGTGTTGTGGCATGATAAAATACAGAAAGCTTTTAAATTTTATTTTATGTGCTAAGACTTGCTTTATGGCTTAAATATGATCTACATTGGAGAAAATTCTATGAGATGCTGATAAGAATGTACATTATGTAGCTATTGGCTGCAATATTCTGTGTATGTCAATTAGATATATTTGATCTACAGTTTCTTTTAATTCTGAGCTTCATGGTTCATGAGTGGGAGTATTGAATCATGCACTATTATTGTGTTTGGAGTCCACCTGTGTTTTATTTCCAGTCATGTTTGTGTTATGAAATTCGGGTACTGATGTTTGTTGTAACATCATTTACATTTGTTATAACATCCTGATTAAGCCCTTTTTCAATATGAAGTGACCTTCCTTATCATGTATGAAAAAATTCTGTTTGAATTGTCCTTTATCAACTCTTTGTATAGATACTTCTGCTTGCTTTCAGGCTCCACTTTCATGCTAAGACAGAGTTTGCCTTTGCAGTGATGTACACTTCTTGGATGCAAAAAGAGTCTGTGTGTTTTTTATGGGAGTTTTGGGACAACTAACACTCAATTATTATGAAAGGTATGCATTAATTCTTGCCGTTTTGGTGATTTTGTACTGTTTGAACCTTTCTTACTATTCATTTGCTTATCTATGCATCTAGTGATATTTATTCTTTCTGTATTTTTATAATTACATTTATCTTCCTCTTCTCTATGTAGGATTCCTTCAAGTATCTTCTGTAACCCCGACTTACTGGTCATGAATTTCTTCTGCTTCAATTATCATGGAAAGTAGTTATTTGTTCTTCAAATGTGAATGGTAGCCTAGCTGTATACAGTAAACAAAATTGGCAGTTCCTTTTTTGTTGTAAAAGTTCCTGTTGAGACAAAACAAAACCAAACAAAAAAAAAGGAAAAAGGAAAGAAATCAACAGGGAGAGATGGGCAAACACACGTGGACAAACAATAAATAAAACAAACAAACAAACAAATGTACAAAATTACCTGGTTCAGGAACAATAGAATTTCAGTCTTACCGGTTCTGGTATTACTCCTTCAGAATCCAGTCTTGGTGTTGATATTTAAGCAGAGGCTTTGTCTTAATCTTGCCAGGTGATTGGGGAGTCTTGCCAGTTTTTTTTTCTGTCTTTCAGTGGCAGCTGCTTAGTCAGCTCCTCCCTCAGTGAGGTGTGGCTTGTTCTCTAGTTCTGTAGATCAGCTCTGTGGCCCATCAGCTGCCCTGCTTTGCAGTTGGGTTTTCACTGTGTGGGCTTACTGGGGGCCTGTTTCTTTCTCTGGGCCACCAATCCATCAACTAGTCCCCTGCTGTCACCAAGTTGTGATGGTTTGCTGATTGTTTTTCAATTTTGCAGTGTCATTTGACTTTGGATGTTGCTCACTGGCTCAGGAGATGAGCTTTGTGGACTGCTAACTGACCCATTTCAAACATTGGCTTATCACATGCCCATTTTTGGCCCTTCTGCCTTTCAAGCTTTTGTTTACAGAAAGTTTGCACAGAGATCAGCTACTTGCCACTCCCCCCTTCCTTGGTGTGCTTACAGCACACCACCCCCTCTGCTGCATGTTTGTTTTCAGTTCCTTGTTCAGTTCATTGTTCAGTTTTTTGGGGTTTTTTTTGTTCGTTTGCAGGATGGGAGGTCAATCTGTCCACAGGGCTATGTAGATTTATCCCAGGGGTGGCTGTGGGAATACCGTGTGAATACTCGGTGCTCACCTGTTGGTCTGCCAGATGTCTCCCAAGTGGGTTTGGAGCCAGCATCTGGCATTATGGGTGTCTTCCTGCTTTCTTAGTGTAATGTAGCATGTAGATGCTTTGTATGGGCTGGGGGTTGAGGGTGTCAAAGTTTTGATTCTTCTTGGTGCTTTATTTCTGCCAAGTGTGGCTCTTTGAGTTAGGTATTACTAAATTACATACAGACCAGGGACAGAAATAGCATACATACACTAACCTAAAAACCCAACACACACACAAAACAAAATTAAACCAAGGGAAAGAAAACAGGTGACTGAAACCACCAATAACCTATTAAGAACATAGTTACACTGTACCAAGTGGAGTGATAGGAAGACAATAAAAGGATGGAAAACATTCTCCCCCTAAAAATAAATTAATGCAGGATTCAGAGGGAAATGAAGAAAACAGATACCCAGTTCCAAACTACAACAAAACAAAAATAAACAATGCATATGAACCCAATGAAGCCCAAAAGAACACCGTGAAAAAAGAAATCCTGCAAGTAATCCCTAAGAATTTAATGGAGATGTTACCAGACATGGTCAACCAAAATGTACAAGAGGCACTCAAGAAATTCCAAGACACCAAAAATAAAGAATACAAAAAGACACAGAAACAAATGAACGAACTCACAGAAGCACAAACAAAAACCAAAGTGAAACAGAGAACACTAGAAATAGAGAAATAAATGAATTAAAGGTGAAAATTGACAATATTAAAGAGAAAGCGACCCATGATCTGGACAACCTCAGGAAAAAAAAATGAAATAGAAATACAAAACAAAGTGGAAGACAACTCCAGAAGACAAGCAGAACAGAATCTCAGAACAGGAAGTTGAAGTGGAAATTGAATGAAAAATTAAAGAGCTATAAGTCAAACAACTCAAGACCTGTGAAAGGAATATGCAAGAACTCACTGACTCCATCAAAAGACAAACTTGAGAATCATGGGCATTAAAGATGTAGAAGATGTGCAAGCAAAAGGGATTCATAATATATTCAACAAATAATAACAGAAAATTATCCAAATCAACAGAAAGCTATGCCCATTCAGATACAGGAAGCCTCCAGGACACCAAACAGACTTGACCAAAATAGAACTACCCCAGGATGTATTATCATTTAAACAAGCAGAGAGAATAGAGAAAGAATGTTGAAGACTGTCAGAGAGATTAAAACAATAAATATACAAAGGTAAACACTGCAAAATCACAGCAGATAGCTCAACACAAACCTTAAAAGCAAAAAGAGGATGGAATGAGGTATTCTGGTCAGTGAATGAAAATAACTTCAACCCTAGTATACTCTACACAGCAAAACTGTCATTCAGTATAAATGGAGCAATAAAAGTCTTCCACAATAAGCAGAAACTAAAACAAATAATGACCACCAAGCCACCACTACAAAAGATTGTTCAAGGAATTCTGCACACAAAAAGTGAAAGCAAACAAAACCATGAAAGGGAAGGCATTACCAAACCACAGGAGAAGAAAAGACAAGGAATCAGAAAATATTGTTAATTCAACTGCACACAATCAAACCCTTAAACAACAACAAAAACCTTACATGACAAGAATCACCACATACTTATGAATACTATCACTGAAGGTTAACTGGCTTAAGTCCCCCATCAAAAGACACCATTTGCCAAACTGGATTTAAAAGTAAGATCCAACAATCTGTTTTTTGAAAGGAGACCCATCTCATTGACAGAAACAAGCACTGGCTTAGGGTGAAAGGCTGGAAGAAGATTTACCAATCCAATATCCCCTAAAAGCAGGCAGGAGTAGCAATACTTACTTCGGACAAATGAGACCTCAAACTTACATTGGTCAAATGAGATAAAGAAGGGCACTCCATACTAATAAAAGGTGAAATACACCAAAAGGAAATAAGAATTATCAACCTACTTGTACCGAACATCAGTGCACCCAATTCCCTCAAACATACTTTGAAGGACCTAAAAGCATATATAGAGTCAAATACAGTGGTAGTAGGAGACTGTAATACCTCCCTATCACCAATAGGTATGTAATACAAACAAAATTCAATAAAGAAATTCTAGAACTAAATCACACCATATACCAAATGGACCAAGCTGAAGCTACAGAATATTTCATCCAACTTCTGCACAATACATATCCTTCTCAGCAGTGCATGGAACCTTCTCAAAAACTGACCATATCTTAGGGCACAAAGCAAGCCTCAGAAAATATAAGAAAATAGAAATAATCCCATACTTTCTATATGATCACAATGCATTAAAACTAGAAATCAACAATAAAAACAATAGTAGAAAACATGCAAACAATTGGAAGCTGAATAATACATTGCTCAATGATCAATGGGTCATTGATGAAATAAAAGAGGAAATTAAAAGATTACTGGAAGTTAATGAAAATGAAAACATGACCTAAAAGTACCTATGGGAAAGAGCAAAGGCAGTCCTAAGAGGAAAGTTTATAGCCATGAGTGCATGTATCAAAATGACAGAAAGATCTCAAATCAGTGACCTAATGGTACATATCAAACTCTTGGAAAAACAAGAACAAGCAAATCCTAAAACAAATAGAAGGAGGGAAATAATAAAAATAATGACCGAAATTAATGAAATAAAAACAAAAAAAAATGCAAAGAATCAATGAAACAAAAAGCTGGTTCTTTGAAAAAATAAAAAAAATTGACAGAACCCTGGAAAACCTAACTAAAATGAGGAGAAAAAACCCAAGTCAATAAAATCCTAAATGCAAAAGGGGAGATAACAATAGTCACCACTGAAATCCAGAAAAGCACCAGAGATTACTTTGAGAACATATATACTAATTAATTTAAAAATCTTGAAGAAATGGACAAATTCCTAGATACTTATAAACATCCAAAATTGAACCAAGAGGACATTAAACACCTGAATAGTTCTATAACATAAAATAAAATTGAAGCAGCAATAGAGTCTCCCAAAAAATAAAGTCCAGGACTTGAAGGATTCTGTGCTGAATTCAATCAGATTTTTAAAGAACTAATATCAACTTTCCTTAAACTTTTCCATGAAATAGAAAGGGAAAGAACACTGTCTAATTCATTTTATGAAGCCAGTATTTAACTCATCCCAAAACCAAAAAATGCATCCAAAAACACACATCAAAAAAGGAGAAGTATAGGCCGATCTCCTTAATGAACATCAATGCAAAAATCCTCAATAAAATAATGCCAAACTGAATCCAACAGCACATCAGAATGATCATTCACCATGACCAAGTTGGCTTCATCCCAGGGATGCAGGGGTGATTCAACATATGCAAATCAATGTAATACAGCACATTAACAGAAACAAATACAAAAACAACTTGATCATCTCAATAGATGCAGAAAAAGCCTTTCACAAGATTCAACACCATTTCATGATAAAAGCTCTAAGAAAACTAGGAATAGAAGGACAGTACCTAAATATTGTAAAGGCTATATATGGCAAACCTATAGCCAAAATTGTACTTAATAGAGAAAAACTGAAACCATTTCCTGTAAATCAGGAACCAGACATTGATGCCCACTATCCCCACTCCTATTCAACATAGCACTGGAATTCCTTGCCAGAACAACTAGGCAAGAAGAAGAAACAAAAATAATATAAGTAGGTAAAAAGCTGTCAAAATATCCCTATTTGCAGATGACATGATCCTATATCTTAAAGATCCAAAAAACTCTACCCAAAATCTCTCAGACACAATAAACAGCTATAGCAAGGTGGGAGGATGCAAAATCAACTTACAAAAATCATTATTTTTCTAAGCACCAATAATGAACAGAAAAATATGGAAATAATTCCATTTACAATAGCCTCATAAAAAAATCAAATACCTAGGAGCAAACTTAACAAATGATGTGAATAACCTCTACAAGGAGAGCTACAAACCCCTGAAAAAAGAGATCAAGGAAGACTACAGAAGGTGGAAAGATCTCCTGTGCTCATGGGTTGGTAGAATCAACATAGCAAAAAAGGGTATAATACCATAAGCAATCTACATATTTAACACAATTCCCATCAAAATCCCAATGACATTCATCACAGAGATTGAAAAATCTACCCTAAAGTTCATTTGGATACACAAGTGATAACTAGTAGCCAAGGTAATACTCAGCAAAAAGAGCAATGCTAGAGGTATCACGATACCAGATTTCAAACTATATTACAAAGCAATAGCAATAAAAACAGCACAATACTGACACAAAAACAGAAGGAAAACCAGTGGAATAGAATAGATGAACCAGAGATGAATCCACACTGCTATGCCCACCATATTTTTGACAACGGCACCAGAAAACATACAATGGAGAAAAGACAGCCTCTTCAACAAATATTCCTGGGAAAAGCAGTTATCCATCAGCAAAAAAGTGAATCTAGATCCATGTTCACCACCCTGTACTAATATCAACTCAAAATGGATCACGGACCTAAATATCAGATGTGAAACTCTGAAGTTACTACAGGAAAGAGCAGGAAATACACTGGAATTAATAGGTATGGGCAAGGACTTCCTCAATAGAACCCCAGCAGCTCAGCAACTAAGAGAAAAGATGGACAAATGGTACTTCATAAAATTAAAAATTTCTGCACAACAAAAGAAATCATCTCTAAACTGAAGAGAGCAACCACAACGTGGGAGAAAATATTTTCCAACTATATATCAGACAAAGGACTGATAACCAGAATATACAGGGAACTTAAAAAACTAAACTCTCCCAAAATCAAGGAACCAATAAAGAAATGGGCAAGTGAACTAAACAGAACTTTCTCAAAAGAAGAAATTCAAATGGGCAAAAAACATGAAAAAATGCTCAACATCTCTAGCCATAAAGGAAATGCAAATCAAAAGCATAGTAAAATTCCACCTCACCCCTGTTAGAGTAGCTATCATCAAAAACACCACCAACAACAGGTGTTGATGAGGATGTGGGGAAAAAGGAACCCTCATACACTGCTGATGGGAATGCAAGCTAGTGCAACCACACTGGTAAAAATTTGGAGGCTTCTTAAATATGTAAACATAGATCTGCCATATGATCCAGCAATCCCACTTTTGGGGATATACCCAAAGTAATGTGATACAGGTTATCCCAGAGGCACCTACACACCCATGTTTATTGCCATGCTATTCACAATAGCAAAGTTATGGAAACATCTAAGATGCCCCAGTACTGATGTATGGATTAAGCAAATGTGGTACTTATATACAATGGAGTTTTGCTCAGCCATGAAGAAGAATGAAATCTTATCATTCTTAAGAAAATGGATGGAACTGGAGAACATCATTCTGAGTGAGGTTTGTCAGGCTCAGAAGACCAAAAATTGCATTTTCTCCCTCATATGTGGATTTTAGCTGTAGAGCAAATGCAGCCATGTTGTTGGACTTGGGTCATACACTAAGGGGAGAGCATATATAGGGGTATGGGGATAGGTAGGAATCCCAAAACTTGAAATTATTTGTTGTCCCCACTGCAGAGGAGCTAATACAGAAAACTTAAAGCAGCAGAGGTCAATTTGGGAAGGATATCAGAAACTAGTAAAAGGCCTGGTAGAGATGAATCAACTTGGGTTTTAACATACTTGTGCATGGAAGCAATGCTAGGAATCTCTCTGCATAGCTATCCTTATCTCAAACTAGCAAAAATGTTTTGTCTTTCTTATTATTGCTTATGTCTTCTCTTCAACAAAACTAGAAAAAAGGGCAGAACAGGTTCTGCCTGGAAGTGAGGGTGATTGGGGGGAGAAGAACGGGGTGGGTGGCAGGGGGAAGAAATGAGCTAAACAATGTATGCACATATGAATAAATGAATAAAAAAGTTCCTGTTGAGAAATCTACTATTATTCAAATTGGTTTGCCTTTTTTGAGTGTATATTGGTGTTTATATCCTGTGTCTTTCAATAGTCTTTCCTTGTTCTGTATACACAATGTTTAAAATATAATATGCCTTGGAAAGTCTTTTTCTGGTCACGCATGTCAAAAAGCTTCCTGTACCTGGATGATTACCTCCCAAGATTTGGGAAATTTTCTGTTATTACTCCATTGAAAATGTTTTCTGTCTTTCACTTGTCTCTTCCCTTGGTATATTCATAATTCTTAGACTTGGTTTCTGTGGGATCCCAAGTTCTTGCATGTTTCATTCAATATTTGTTATTTTTTTTCTTTATCTATATTTGAATGATACAATACATACACCTTGTCTTTTAACCTTGATTCTCTGTTCTCAATTTGATTGTGTACTGGAGAGTCTATCAACTGAGTTCTTTATTTGACTCAATGAGTTTTTCATTTCCATAATACTAACTTAATTTTTTTTAGAATTTCTAACTTAATTCAATTTCTTTTTGATGTTTTGCATTGTCTTATATCATTGAGCTCTTTATTTGCACTACCTTTGTGTCATCTTTACTTTCAGTTATCATTGTTAGAACCATTTTTAAATTCCTTGTCTGATATTTCATCCACTTCACAATGGTTTGTCTTTGCTACTGTGGAGTTGTTGAGTTTTGGAGGACCCATGCTGTCTTTTTTCATATTTCTTTTGTTTCTGCATTGAGATTTGTGCTTCTGAGTCCAATTTGTTCATTCTAAGCTTAATTATCTGTAGTCTTTCTTTAGAGAATTCTCAGTGTTCAGGCATGACAGTGTAGTGTAAGGATGAAGTACTTTTTCTCACCACTGGACTGGTATATGGCTCAGTAGTTATTAAAATGACATTGAGTTTCCATCTCACGTAAGTCATGATAGCAATCTTCATAAACACAAATGGCCAGGCACTGATGGCTTACTCCAGTAATTCTAGCTACTTGGGAGGCTGAGATAAAAAAATCATGGTTTTAGGCCAGCCAGGGAAAATAGTTTGTGAGACAACAAATGCTGGCCAAGATGCTGAGGAGGAGATTGAGGGAAAACAACATATTTATACTGTTGGAGGAAATATAAATTAGTACAGTCACTATGAAACTCAGTATGGAGGTTCCTCAGAAAAATAAACCTAAAACTTGCATGTGATCTAGTAATAACCACTTTTGGCCATATTGCCAATAAATTTAAATCATGATGCAATAGAGATCTTTCACACCCATGTGTATTGCAGCACTATTCATAATAACTAACATAACTAATCAGTCTAGACACCCAAAAACAGGTGCATGGATAAAGAAGATATTGTATAAATACACAGGGGAGTAGTATTGAACCATTAAGAAGGTAGAAATTATATACTTTGCAGGAAACGGATGGAAATAGAGATCATAATATAAAGTGAAATAAACAAGGTTCCAAAGGGCAAGTATTGCATATTTTCTCTCATGTGCAGAATCCAGGCCAAAAAAAAAACCATCAATGTAAATATGGAACTGTTTGGGGGAATAACAAGGAGGTGAGAAAGAAAAGGAGTATGAAGATTGGTGAAAAATATTGAAGAATGTTATATCAATGTATGAAGATAACATAATGAAACCCAGTAAAACCTGTCAAAATTGGGAGATATTTTGATCAAAGCCCAACATATAGATGCATGTTAAACCATGGTAGTACCCCCTTGTACATTTAATGGCCCTTTTGTTCAATTAATAAAATTGAATTAACAAAAAATGGGAATTTAGTCCTGGAGATGTGGCTCAAGTGGTAGAGCACTGGCCTGGCTAACACAAAGTACTGAGTTCAAACCCCACTACCATCAAAAATTTTTTTAAAAATCAGAATCTTGACCTAAAAGAATAATAGAAATGTAGAAGGGAAAGATAAATACAGGAAGAAAGGTTGAGAAAACCTATAAGAGCTGGTGGGAGAGGTGAAAGGATGGGGTGATTTCATGTAAATATGACTGATATTATTTATATGCATAGATGCAAATAGAATGATGAAGCCCATTAAAAACTGTCAAAAAGTGGGGGGAACATATAAGATAGATTAATAGAGTGAAGCGAATTTTATATAAAGTCCATTGTAGGCATGTATGGAACTATAAGACAATATTATCTTTCCAAAATTATTCTGTGCTAAATAAAAAGAAAAGACATTTAAAAAATTAGGCAAGGGAAATCAATGGTATGAAAACAAAGAAAGAGTAGATTATATGCATGAAATGAATTTTAATATGACTGCTCAATAAAGGTTTTTGCAACATTGATTGAAAATGTGGAGATGGAAAAATAAATGCTTGAAGAATAAACATGGTAATTACCTACTGTGATGATTTATCTCACATGATACTGTGACTATGTCACAGAACCCATGTGTACCTGAGTCATATTTGTGTATGACTAGGAAAATTAATTTCCTAGTCATTACTTGAATCAGTGACTTCGTGTAAAGCCCCTAGTCATTATTTGAATCAGTGCTTTGTGTAAAGCCCCTAGTCATTACTTGAATCAGTGATTTTGTGTAAACCCCTCCAAAATATGCCTGGCATTCACCCAACAAATGAAACTTCTTAAGGAAACTTCTTGAGGAAAAGCATGAATGCTCTGAAGAATAGGGAATTTTGCCAGTGTAAGGCTTTCAGACCCAAGATTAAATTATCTAATCTCTCTCTCTCTCTCTCTCTCTCTCTCTCATTCACAAACAGACAACCAGACATATTAGCACATACATTCCCACATGTCTATATTTTATTCTGCTATAGGAGAAAGACTATGTGTGAGAATCTGGAATCTGCAAAACTGTTAATGATCTTGCTAATGAAATGCAAGAGGAGGTTGCTTCAACAAATTTATGTGCATGTGGTGTAAATTTGCTCTGTCAGTTGTGACCATATGCAATACTGTGCCCCTGTCACCTATGTTAAAACAAGCAAGGCATGTAGACATGCATCAAAGCAGTATTTTTAATGTTTGTCCATTATCCTTATAGCTCTTCACATGCTCACTCCTTTTAGCCATTTTGACCATATGTATAACACGGAAAATGTAGAAATCTTAAGGTAAAGCCATTATTCCGTCCTCACACAAGACCATTTAACCTAAATGTAAAGAGCTTCCTTAAGTGAAAACAGGAACAATGTCTCTTCTCCAATTTCCATAAATTCTTCCATTAGTGCCCAAGTATAATCCCACCACTTATGCCTAAAAACTGAGCCATATGTCCTTGAAAATTCTTGTGAATAGTCGCATTATAAATTAATGCCTTCTCCTTGAAATATGACTTCCTATAAATTCTTCTACCTGATTTTCCCACTCCTTCTTCTTAGACACTTTCTTTCCCTGATGTAACCATACATACAATAAGAGTTAATATTCCCTCTTCCATTCTTCCTACCCTTTCTTCTTTGAGTGCAAGTTTTGTGAAGGCAGAGGTCCTCTTCTCTCTTCTTTGTTCATGTGCTCCAGGCAAATGTGAAAGCATATGATACTCACTATATGCACAGTGAGTATCTGTTACAGCTCTGGCTGAGCATTGCAGCACAGATTCTTTGTGGATTTTCAGTCCTTGAAACCCTTTTCAAGTGGACAGTGATTAGTCTATCACATAATAAAATGTAACCAGATTCTGATCAGGAAACACTCAGATGACCAAGTTTCCAGCACAGCATAATCTTAGCTTCATTCTCGCATTCAAACTTATTTATCTTCTGCTTAATTGCTGGATATCTTAACATTTAAATATGTATGTTCCTGTCTTGCCACATCAATTTCTAATTTATGATAAATGCCTAATTCTTAACAACTTTCTGCACATTTTAAAATTTTCAGTATTATTCATGTTTTATGTCAATTCCCTTTGTAGACATTGTCACTGCAGTTACAGATTGAATGGTTATCATATCACTGGGAAAGACAGGAGCTTCTAAATTCACAAAGATTCATCTAAGTTGCCCAATGTCCTCTTATATACTTGCCAACTGTGACAGTCACTCTCATGGCAGAAAATGTGATTAGGTAATGCCACTCTTTTCCATATAGTCTGATTTCTACAAGAATGTTTCAGATTAACAACTAGTAAGTCACGTCTCCATAAGATAATAGTGCTTGCTGTGACAAGTGAAAAAGGAAACAGCATAGGCAGCTTGTGGGATATCATGAAGGCTAGGCTGAGAGGAAAATATATACTTAAAAATGGCTATGATAAAAAGGAAAGATCTCAAATTAATCACCTATCATCACATCTTAAAAAAATTAAGAAGAAAAAGAAGATCAAGCTGAACAGAAAGGTAACACAAAGAAGGAAACAATAAATGTAAATGCAACATGGGAGAAAAATCAACAGAATGTAACCAATGAGACCAAAAGTTGATTGTGTGAAAAGATCAAGAAAATTGACAAAACTTTAGTAGACTGAAAAAAGTGGAGACCTAAGTCACTAAAACCAGAAATAGGATTGGGGAGGTTATTGTTGATGTACAGAAATAGAAAAATATTCAAACAATCATATGCAATCAAATTAGATAACTCAGATGAAATGTTCACATTTCTAGAGCAATATGAATATCTATAATATGAAAAGAGATTGTGCCTCTAGTCAAAGAACTCTCAAAAAGATAACCAAGGATCAGGTGCTTGCACTAGTGAATTAAATCAAATAGTTAGAGAAAGACTGATACAACTTCATCTCAAAATTTTCTGAAAATCTCAAAAACTGAAGATGAGGTATCAACTTCTAAATATTTTATGCTACCAGAATGAACTGAATACTCTAATGGATGGACCCAGCTTGATAAGATTATGACTATCCTTTTAAAAAATGTTTTTATTCATACATAATACTTGCATTGGAGAATTTATTGTGATATTTCCATACTATGAACAATGTAACAAGATTTGGTTCATCACCTCCGTTACTCTCCCTCTTCCCCCAGCCCCCTCTTAAAATGACATTGGCAGGTTTCAATGTGTTATATCCATTGACAAGAACATCTATGTTACCAAACAGATGATGCTGGCAAATATCTAAATCCTGCAGCAAAAGAAGGATTTAAGATCAGCAGGTAAGCATGTTCTGCCAACCACTGACAACCACAAGGTTACCTGACATTGGGCACTATAATAGTTTTTGGGAGAGGGCAGGTACATTTCCATCTGGCCATAGCCCACTTTTGTCTAACTTAGCCTAGAAGTCCCTCCATCCTGCCTTGTAGCACAGGAAATGTTCTGCCTTGCTGCTCCCTATTTATGATTGCTATTCTTAAGTCCTTGTTAAATTTCATATTTTACAATTCCAGATACGTCTACTTCTTTCCCCTGGAAAAGTATGAAAACTACATGGACTGCTTTTCCTTTGGCAGCTGGTTATCTTATGCTTATTCAGGATTTTTTTATTCCAATACAGAAAGTCTTCCCATGACATTATGAGTGAAGAAATTATATGCCAATTTTTTTATGAATGGAGTTACAAAAATTCTCATTCAAATATTATCAAACCAAATACTTACTAAAAACGGTATGCACCATAACCAAGTAAGAGCAACTCCAGGCTTTTTCGGGCAGGACAGTATAAAAATTAAACATCATACATGGCATCATGGAATTCCAAATGAAGTGCACCCCATGTGATGCTCCCTCGCACACTTGGTTGACCTGTGAGAAATAAATTTAACTCCGTGCTGAATTAGTTCCCATTTGCTATGGCTTTGTCACCTATGTTGCTGTAGTTCCAATAAAGTGCTATCCAGGTAAGGACTGAATTAGAAATAGACCTCAGGAATATACCTTGGAACTATTGCTCATTATCTTTTTCTGGATAATCATAAAGTTCTAAAATCACTTTTGAAATGAAAAGTACACATCAAATTCTTGGCTATTATGTTTATTACTGTTGGATAAATTAAGGCAATGAAACAAGAAATTCACAGAACAGAACATAAATGTGCACGAGTATGTTCACAAGTTGTATGAAGTTTGATCTACTGTTTTACAAGTTTTTCTGCATTCACTGGGAGTGATTAGAAGTGCAAATTTGTACATGCCTACTCTCACTTACTTCAGAAATTTTGGATGTGCGGCCCACAAGCAGGTTGAGACAGACCTTTCATGGAACTATGATGCATGCTAGATTTTGAAATCCCCAGGGACATATAAATCAAGAAAAATATGAGCATTCAGATTTAAGTACATTATATTATATTAAACAATAATTTTCTTGCATTGATTAAATGTTCATTCCTGGGAGAATATATTATTGAACATATTTATAAATAATTAACAAAACACTTCAATAGGATACATAGTAAATCATTAAAAGGAGATCAGTGCATTAAAATCTTATAGAAAAGATATATTCAGTAAAAGGGTATAATATCATGTCCTTGATGAGAACAAGTAGGTTTTTATTATGTTAATAATAGAGTAATTAAAATATAATTTGCACAATAAAAATTATTTGATTTGAAACAGACAATGGTTGAGGAAAATAAATTACAAATATATGGGTGATTAACTATATTTGAGTAATGAAAATATTTGTCTTTTAGGATCAACTTGCACCATTTCAATAAAATTATAATAACAACTATAATAATAAAATTAGCACTTGTGAAAAATTTTATTAAATACATAATGTAATTTAATTGCCCAATGACTAAATAATCTTAAGTATATTTTCTGGCATTGTGCACCTTGTTAGACATCATACAGGACTTGCCATGTACTTAAGACAAAGGTATAATTCAAAACTGGTCCCACATTATATTTTAGAACAAGATATTAATCATGGTCATAAACTGCCACACATATCCACTTTTGCTCTCATTCATGCCCACTCATACACTCAGTATCTCTTGTTACTTTTAAAATAGTAACAAAGAAAATACAGCTGAGCTGCATACACTCCATGGGGAGAGGTGTATGTTCAGTGCTGAGCACAAATAGGGTCACCTGGGAATCCTGGGCTGCACCCTCAACCAGACCTTCAGGGTGAGGTCTGAGCTGGTTGTCATGAGCAGAGGGATGAGATATTTATGTCTTCATGCTATATAAAAGGTTCTGTGTGCAAATATCATAGACAGCAGGCCCCAGTTCTGTTGTGAGAGTCCAGAAGGACATTGGTGACAGTGACCAGATTGAAGAAAACATGATCTCATACCATAACTATGTCATGCTAATGATTTTGAAAATCCTGTCTTATTTCATTTTGCATCAAAAGAGAGAATTAGAGAAAAGATCCCTACTGCTTGTGAGTTGGGCTTCTGCAGCTCTTGCAGGATACTCTTCAATGCTATGGGCTCTATAGCTCCTCCGGTGTCAGCACTGCAGTCCCTCATTGCTCAGAGGGTCTGTCCATGATGCATTGTGGTCATCCTTAGAAAATAAATGGGGCTTTCCTTGTGCACACAGCTCTGGCTCTCCTCCCCTGCAGAGACAGCACCACTGAACTCCATGCAGGCCTGTGTCCTTCACACTGCATCTGGACAGCGGAGGCCAGCACCAGAATTCATGGGGAAAAACCTGAGGTAGGCCCTGTGAAAGAGCTCTGATGGGATGTTCAGATGGTCCCAACTGAATTTCATGTAAGAAGTGCTATGACTGGTTGTAAATAAATTCTAAGCTTTTATACAAATTTACAACAATCTTTATCACTTAGTAATATGTATTTAATAAGAAAAACAAAATAGAAAAACTTTAAAAAGTTGCAAAATAAAAACAGCATAACGCTTAATAAATTGTTAGAGCTTAAATAATTTTCATGCATATCTGTTGCACTCTGCAATCAGTTTAATAAAATTTAAACAACTTACTTTGAATGAACTCATCAAATGCAAGGAATTCATTGCAGATTGTCTTTTTACAATATTAAAGCATTCAAAGGTATTTATACACAAAACAACATTTAGTAGAGTATATTTTCTAATTAAGTGCTGGAAAAAGTTTGAAAAGCAAAGTATATGAGAAAGGAATAATGAAAAATAAAACCAGAAAGGGCTATTTTATTACACAATTGTTAATGTGTTTTAAATGTTATTTTCACAAACACATATAATTTACTTTGATCCTACTCACAAATCCCGTGGCCCTCTCTTGACTTCCCTATCCCTGCCCACTAGTCCCCTTCAACTTAAGAAGGGTAATTCATGAACTGAAATAATGAGAATTCAAGGAGAGACTTCTTGCACTGCTGGTTGTTTCTTTTATTAGCTCTGGGGCATCTGAGCATACAAAGCAGATGCAAGTGTTTCAAGATATCGGATCTAAAATATAACACTGGATCGGCAGATAATTCTCCTGTTCAGTACATTTTTGCTTATCTCCCACTGAACTTTTATGGGTGAATCATGATTACTTTGGAAGGCAGTGTACATTCTATTTTCCTCATGTTGAATTCTGCATTTGGCAAGGTTTGCTGTTGGAGGAATTTCCACTGATCTAAGTTGATTTCTTTAGTTGCTGAATCTTCCAAATGCTCCCATAACTAAAACTTTCATGTTGGACTGTCTATTGACTTTTATTTGTTGTGGTCCCATATCCTTGTCTGCTGTGTCCAACTGTCTTTGTTCCCCACCTTCTGACAAACCACCTCTGTGTCCTTTGAGATCATGCTTCTGGACACAAAAGGGATCATAAAGTTGCCAAGTCAGTACAGTAATAATGTCACAGGGAGTTACCTTGTCATCATCCATTTTGTACCAGAACCCATTACCAGTTTTTAAGTAACAAAATAATGCCTACTGTGACAAAGCAACCCAGCATGGATCAGCAAGATTTACAGGACATACACAAGTTGTTCTATGCTCTGTTGATACATGTAAGACTGCATATCAATATGCTTTGGTTTTCTCAGTCCCTGGAGTATATTGGTACAAATACCAATACATTGTGCGTTGGGTGTATAGAGACTACCTATTTTATCAACTGAAATCAGGGAAGCTTTTCAGTGCAAGGATAAGAACCACGGTAGTAGATTTCAAAGTGAATGTCTTAGTAGCAGTCACTCTTCTTAAACAAGTAACACATGGTAGGCATCATCCCCATCCACCTCTTCAGGCTTTTCTAAACATTCTAAAGATTCTTGGACAGTTTGAGAAACACTGATATCCAGGGTAACGTCCAGAAAAGGGTCAAAGGTGTCTGAAATGCCTTGGCACAGGGACACTTGATCTAAGACTTCCAGTAGCTTCCAAATTTCTGATGGATAATAGTGCTGTCCTTAGCCTGAGGATCTAAGTCCTTGTGCCAGGCAGACATAATTTCTGCATATCACCCAAGATGAAAATCAGAAATTCATGGGCATCTCCCCACTTGTATTTATGGAAACCACTCACCAGGGCCCACAAAGGCCTGATAATCTTCCCAGAGTGGTGGACTGCCCTTGTCATTTGAGCTTGCAATGTGTACATCATACAGTTCTTTGACTGACAACAGGTCTTGGAGTGCTCCTGGGCCAGCATGTAGTTGGCAAGAGGGGTTCTGCATGTTAGACACTATAGTGTTGCATACATGTAGCAGGTGTTTCCCTTGTTCTGCAGCCCAAAACAAACTACATGAGGTTGCTTCCAAGTCAGACAAATTTTCTCTCTGGAAGTCTTGTCAGTTGCCTCAGAGTCTCATGGTTACTAACATCTGCATGTTCCAAGATGGCATTCTTGGGGTTAGACGTTGAAACACCCAGCAGGACTTAAGCAACAAGAGAATTTAAAGTAGCAAACTTGTATTATTAAGGAATTGAACTGAGATTCACCTTCCCAGTGCAGTTGAGCTACCTCCATTTCTCCAGGAGCAAAATTCCCAAATTTTCCCAATTGAAACCTCCAGTAACTAAGGAATTCTTCTCCCTCTGTGAAAGTCTCAAATGACTGATTTGACAAATCTTAGCCTTTTTATTGTCCACTTGCCATGCTGATTCACTAAACGCCAGATCTACCAATCACCTTCAAGCACTCAATTGTATCAGTATTAGAGAACATGGTCTTTCATTTTCCCAGAGACTTCAAGGTTGTCTTTTCACCAATTTCTATATAAAACCAGAAGATTAAGGAAAGGGAATACGGAGGATGGACTTCACACACTTATAAGAAAGAGAGCAATGAAATATGCTGCACTTGCTTGAAATGGAGTGGAAGGGGGGTTCAAGGTGGAGAGACTATGAGGCAATCTAACCAATTACAACACAAGCCTATTCAGAACAGTCATAATCAATTTCCCCCAGACAATGAATATACCCTCATTAAAAAAGTTAAAAAAATACACACAAACACCAAGCAAAATAAATAGGCTGGGGGGAAAAGTGAAATGATCATATGGATATATGTTTATTTTACTTCAAGAAGTCTGGGACTGGGAACATGGTAGACATGCTGCCTCATAGGCACAAGGCCATGAGTTGAAATCCCAGTACCATCAGCAACAAAAAAGGAAGAAAATATATATTGTTTTATGTTCTTCCTTGATCCATTGTTAAATGTTTATATTTTTCTTTAATTCTATTTTTAATAAATATATATTACTAAAGATTAGAAGTAGATTTAAATTTCTTCAAGTAAAACTGGTAAGCAACCAGTTGCACAATTTACCATCTGAGGGATTATGAGATCCAACGTGATTGCAGTAGAGACTTTAGCAAAGGTTGTGCCAAAGAGTTAGATAACCTCCAAAACAAAGAAATAAACACAAAAACAAAAACAGACAAAAAACAAAAAACAAGGTAGTAGATTTAGCTCATTTAGAGACTTTTCCTAATACAGACCAGGAACCTCCTCCATCTCCTTTCTTTCTTTATTCCTTCCTTTCTTCCTTCCTTCCTTCCTTCCTTCCTTCCTCCATCCCTCCCTCCCTTTCTCTTTCTTTCTTTCTTTCTTTCTTCCCTCCCTCCATCCTTCCTTCTTTCCTTCCTTTTCTTCTTCTTCTTCTTCTTCTTCTTCTTCTTCTTCTTCTTCTTCTTCTTCTTCTTCTTCTTCTTCTTCTTCTTCTTCTTCTCTTCTCTTCTTCTTTTTCTTCTTCTTCTTCTCCTACTTCTACTTCTTTCATTTTTATCTTTGGCTTCTCTTTTTAAAAGCATTTCCCCACACGCATTTGATCTTCTGTTATGTATCCTCTGAAATTCTTCATTTTTTTCTCTCAATCAGAAGTTATTTCTATGATAAATGTTCATATTATTTTCCCTTCTTTCTGTCTTTTAATTTATATCCTGATTTCTACACACACTTATTATCAAGAATATCTTCACACTACCACTAAATACATATGGGAATATTGCTTGGATTTTTCATTTTGAGGTCAGGGCTCAAAAAGATCTAAATTGCTCAGTTGATCTTGTACAATATTTCAGGACCACTTTAGGTATGTCTCATAATTCATTGTTTCCACATAATGTATTTTGGGTATTTTTTCAGTTTTAATTTTGTTTGTTCATACTTGAATTTTCAAAGGTATATTTCCTAATACCTCTAGTTTTGCGTAGTTTTTAATCATTAGAATAAATGTTGCTGTGATTATATAATTTATGTCATCATATGTCATTTATAGAATTTTTCTCTCTTATGAAATGTTGCCTACAGTCTATTTTCAGAGGTCCCTCTTACATTCTTTTCATTATCTTATTTCTACTTTCTAAGTATTCATTTTATCTCTAAAATTATATTTTGTTTTGTCATATTTGTATATCCTGTTTTTCTTGTTTGCATATTAAAATTACATTTAATATTAAGGTAAATCTTTAGTACTATAACTGGGCCTATCATATCATTGGGAACATGTAGCCATCATAGCTGACATTTCCATTTCAAGTTCATAAACTTGCTGAAAATTATTTCCAGATAACTATATCTAAAAACTGTTAAAGACCCAGAATGGTACTGTGTGACTATTTATGTTTCCCAGGTCATCATTTTTTATATTCTTTACTTTTATAAGATTTCAAATCTTACAAAATTTGAATTTATTGTGTATAATATCTAACTATTTATTTTTGTTCAAGTTTCAGTATGTAATGGGATAATGGCTTAATGTGGGCATTAAGGATTTTCTGGTTTTTCAATGTTATTTAAAAGTTAAATTTTAAGCACTTTCTCATATTTTCTGATTATTTTTTAAAAAATTATTCATTTCTTAACCACAATATATTTTTTTTCTGTCAAATAATCTCACCATGTTATTTCCTGGGATTTAACAATTCAAGATCAGAACAGAGGTCTGGAAATGCTGCATTGTTAGGTTTAGGACTGAATAAATGATCCATGTACAGACAATTTTCATAGTGGCCTCCAGGCTCTGTGTCAATAGCTGAAGAGGGAAACTCCTTTGTTCAGATGTTCACTGATGATTCAAAGAAAATCCTGTGTAGATACAAGCAATTCAACAAGTATAAGTGACCATGTTCAACTGATACTAGTAGTAATCTGACTTATGTATAATGTTTTGCACTTTACACAGATATAGTGCAACCCAAATAAAGACAATATCCATCATGATAGTACAGATAGGAGGAGGACATGTACCCATTTGCAAAAAGTCTTTTTGAATCTCCGTCACTCCATTCAAACCTTTATCTTAAATCAATCAACCATTTGTTCTCAATACCTTTGAAAATCTTCTGTTTCAGGATTGCATTGCTTTTTGAATTGCAGTGCCAATGAAATATTTCCTTTCCAGGCACTCTAACCCTTTAATCTATATGGCTGCACACATTTTGGGTCCCATTGTGGGTCATGATTAGCACCTGAGGTGTCTCACACTTAAGGGACCTTGCAGGACCAAAATACTTGCTGCCTTCTGACATTTATCATCATGTGCACAAGACAGAAGACCTGGCAATGCTCACAGGTCATGACTGACTGCAGAGATGGGATTGGTGCAGTCCCAGCACAGGAAGTATGGCATTAGTGGTATTATGACTTTTTAAAAAATTCTCACCAACATCCATTTTTCCTGGGGGATCACAGGTGTACCATGTCAGGATAAGTCCCCAAACACACAGCCCCAACCATGCCTTTTCTCTCACAAGAAAGATTCTAAAACTACACAGAAAGCTCAGAATAATGAAGTACACATTGACCTGCATATTAACCTAAATATTTGTGTGTATGTGTCCTAGAAAATAAATGTCTCTGCTACGGCAGCCATGCATACTATGATTTGCATCCCTCCTTGCCCCATTATCACAATGCACAATGTGGTTCCATCTCCCTGGAACATATGGTTTGACCCTGTACCATGTGTGAGGCCTATAACAGAGAGCTGAGAGTCACACTTGGTTGAATAAGAGTTTCTTTCTTGAAACGAAGACACATCTATGTTTGTGCGTGAACATGGGAGGCACTCATGTACAGAAATATCTTTGTGAGGTAAACCATTTCCTTCAATTCACAATAATCTCTCAAGATGAAATAATTACTTATAGGAGAAACATTGTCCAAAGCACATCAGATTGATTTGTCAATCTTTGCTCATGACACAATTCTACCAGTCTGATTAAGATAGGATGTGGGGAAATTATAGAATTGTTTCATCCTTTACAGGAATGAGGGTAACATGTCAGAAGACAATAATGGGGTAAGATGAAAGAGAAACAGTATTAAAAGGCACAGGGCTACCTGGGCCAGGCATTTCACACAGCAGGATTCATTTACAGGGTGACAATCATAATGACAGAGCCACACAGACATGGCTTACAGAGAACTGGATACTATTCCCAGAGTTCACAGAACAATGAATTGTCCCAACTTCAGGTCTCCTCAAAGCCACAGGTAATGAAGGTGACTCCATGATAGTTAAAACAAAGCAAAGTCAGCTCTATGTTCACATAAAATTTGCCTGGTCAGTATTACTTTAGATTCCTAATGTCTACTTCCATATCCCATGATATCCTCATTGCATATAGGCCAGCCAAAGATCCCTGCACAATGGGTACTAAGGAGCCACACTGGCCATTCCCAGTCCTCCATGACTCATTACCTTAGCCACACCAGAGCTACAGGTACAAGGCTGAGCTCTGGGTTTTAGACCACACAAGTCACAAGTTGTGTTTTCTGGTTGAGAAAATAAAAAAGAAATGTGACAATGAGAGTCTTCAAGTAAGAAAATGAATTAACTAATACAATACAATTGGGTCAATTCTGAATTCTGATCCTGATAAGCACAGTTCTACAGAAAGAAGAGGAGAAGATTTGACACCTGTTTTGTATAGAATATCAGTGATCTGATCTCTCCTTCCTCTTGTTTACAACATGATTTGCCACTCTGACCTAACCAGTCATCCCACTGATTCTCTACAGAATCTCAGGAGTAAAGAGTCAGCAGGGTCTCTTGCTTGCTGAGATATCTGTCATCCAGGTGACAATAGCAGAGTCACTTTGACCACCAAAGTGAAATGTCATGATATCTCTTACATTTTGTCTTAAATTTTATTTTGGAGCCCCAACTCCCTGGTGAGTGATCTAATTTCAATGCTGTTCACTGAATGGGATCAACTGGATGCCAGGGATGGGCTCCTCTGACAGAGATGAAGGGCCAGGGCTGGGCTGGTTTCATGAGCAGAGGGAGGTCTTATTTGTATGTCATCCTCCTGTATAACTACCTGTAGGTGGAAATTTCAGAGAGGTCTGGGACCAGAGCAGATATGAGAGTCCTGGGGCAGTTTGGAAACAATGGTAGGATTGAAAAAATATGACATACTGGCCACATATGGTGATTTCAAATTCTAGTCCCAGTTACTTGTTAGGTTTTGGTGTTTGGCTCAAGTTTGAGGCCAGTCTGGTCTCCACATTGTGACACTGTCTTTTTTTTTTAACTCTTTTTAAATTTCTTTTATCCATATGTGCATACTATATTTGTGTCATTTTCCCCCCTTCCCTCAGGCCCCTTCCTTTCCCCCTACTACCTCTTTGTCCCCCCCACCACTTCACTACCAAGCAGAAACTATTTTGCCCTTCTCTCTAATTTTGTTGAAGAGAGAGTATAAGCAATAATAGGAAGGACCAAGAGTTTTTGCTAATTGAGATAAGGATAGCTATACAGGGAGTTTACTTGCATTGCTTTCCTGTACATATGTGTTATATTCTAAATTAATTCTTCCTGAACTAATCTTTTTTCTAGTTCCTGGTCCCCTTCTCCTATTGGCTTCTGTCACTTTAAATTTTCTGCATTAATTCCTTTGCATTGAGGACATCAAATGCTATCTTGTTTTTTGGGGGTTTCTTGCCTATCCTCATACCTCCATTGTGTGCTCCCGCTTCATCATGTATTCAAAGTCCAATCCAATTGTTGTGTTTGCCCTTGACCTAAAGTCCACATATGAGGGAGAACATACGATTCTTGTTCTTCTGGGCCTGGCTGACCTCGCTCAGGATGATGTTCTCCGGTTCCATCCATTTGCTTGCAAATAAGATTTCATTTTTCTTCATGGTTGTGTAAAATTCCATTGTGTATAAATACCACATTTTCTTAATCCATTCATCTGTAGTGGGTCATCTTGGCTGTTTCCATAACTTGGCTATTGTGAATAGCGCTGCAACAAACATGGGTGTGCAGGTACCACTGGAGTAATCTGTGTTCCATTCCTTTGGGTATGTCCCCAAGGGTGGGATTGCTGGATCAAATGGCAGGTCTATTTAGATTTTTAAGAGGCCGCCAATTTTTTTCCAGAGTGGTTGTACTAGTTTTCATTCCCACCAGCAGTTTACAAGGGTTCTTTTTTCCCCACATCCTTGCCAACACCTGTTGTTGGTCGTGTTTCTAATGATGGCTATTCTAACGGGTGAGGTGGAATGTTAGTGTAGTTTTGATTTACATTTCCTTTATGGCTATAGAGGGTGAGCATTTTTTCATGTGTTTTTTGGCCATTTGAATTTCTTCTTTTGAGAAAATTCTGTTAAGTTCATTTGCCCATTTCTTTATTGTTTCATTGATTTTGGGAGAGTTTAGTTTTTTGAGTTCCCTATATATTCTGGTTATCAGTTCTTTGTCTGATGTGTAGCTGGCAAATATTTTCTCCCACTCAGATGGTGGTCTCTTCAGTTTAGAGACCATTTCTTTTGTTGAGTAGAAGCTTTTTAGTT
Source organism: Castor canadensis (assembly GCF_047511655.1). Taxonomy (NCBI): domain Eukaryota; kingdom Metazoa; phylum Chordata; class Mammalia; order Rodentia; family Castoridae; genus Castor; species Castor canadensis. The sequence goes on from NC_133387.1 coordinate 114,177,851, forward strand.
TTATAAAGTCCCATTTGTTTATGCTTTCTCTTAGTTGCTGAGCTGCTAGGGCTCCACTGAGTAAGTCCTTGCCTCTACCTATTATTTCCAAGATACTTCCTACTCTTTCTTATATCAGCTTTAGAGTTTGGTGTCTGATATTAAGATCCTTGGTCCATTTTGAGCTAATACTAGTACAGGGTGATAAACATAGATCTAGTTTCAGTTTTTTGCAGACTGCTAATCCATTTTCCTAACAGTTTTTGTTGAAGAGGCTGTCTTTTCTCCATCACATATTTTTAGTGACTTTGTCAAAAATAAGTTGGGTATAGTTGTGTGGCTTCATATCCTGGTCCTTTATTCTGTTCCCCTGGTCTTCATACTTGTTTTTTGCCAGTATCATGCACCAACTTCTATAGTCTTCCTCAAACTGTTTCTTCAGGGGTTTATAGTTTTCTTTGTAGAGGTCATTCACATCTTTTGTTATGTTTATTCCTTGGTATTTGATTTTTTTGAAGCTATTGTAAATGGAATTGTTTTCACATATTCTTTCTCATTTCGTTTATTAGTGTATAGAAAAGCTAATGATTTTTGTAAGTTGATTTTGTATCCTGTCACCTTCCTATAGCTGTTGATGATGTCTGGGAGTTTTTGGGTAGAGTTTTTTTGGGTCTTTAAGGTATGGGATCATATCATCTACAAATAAGGATATTTTGATAGTCTATTTACCTATTTATATTCCTTTTATTTCTTCTTCTTTCCTTATTGCTCTGGCTAGGAATTCAAGTACTATTTTGAATAAGAGTGGAGACAGTGGGTATCCTTGTCTCATTCCTGATTTTAGGGGGAATGGTTTATTTTTTCCCCATTGAGTATAATGTTGTCTGTAGGTTTGTCATATACTGCTTTTATAATGTTGAGGTACATTCCTTCTATTCCTAGTTTTCTTAGTGCTTTTATCATGAAGTGGTGTTGGATCTTATCAAAGGCTTTTTCTGCCTCTATTGAGATGATCAATTAGTTTTTGTCTTTCCTTCTGTTAATGTGGTGTATTGCTTTTATTGATTTAATGAACCACCCCTGCATTCCTGTGATGAAGCCAACTTGATTGTGGTGAATGATCTTTTTGATGTGTTGTTGGATTAGGCTTGCCATTATTTTATTGAGTTTTTTTGCTTCAATGTTCTTTAGGAGATTGGCCTATAGTTCTCTTTTTTGGAGGTGTCTTTGCTTGGTTTTTGGATGAGTGAAATACTCTCTTCATAAAATGAATTAGGCAGTTTTCTGTCCCTTTCTAGTTCATGGAACAGTTTAAGGAGGGTTGATATTAGTCTTCTTTAAATGTCTGATAAAATTCAGCAGAGAATTGATTAGGTCCTGTACTTTTTTGGGGGGGGAGACTTTTTTCTGCTACTTCAATTTCATTTTGTGTTACAGATCTGTTCATGTGTGTAACATCCTCTTGGTTAAGCTTTGGATGATTGTAATCATCTTGAAATCTATCTATTTCATTGAGATTTTCATATTTGTTAGAATATAGGTTCTCAAAATAGTCTCTGATGAGTTCCTGGACTTCCATGGTGTTTGTTTTCATCTCCACTTTTGCATTCCTGATTTTATTGATTTGAGTTATTTCTCTCCTCATTTTAGTCAGATTTTTCAGGGATGTATCAATCTTGTTTATTTTTTCAAAGAACCAACGTTTTGTTTCATTAATTCTTTGAAGCTTTTTCATGTTTCATTGATATCAGCTCTTATTTTTATTATTTCTCTCCTTCTGTTTGTTTTGGGATTTGCTTGTTCTTGTTTTTCTAGGAGTTTGAGATGTAACATTAATTCATTGATTTGATATCTTTCTGTCTTTTAATATATGCGCTCATGGCTATAAACTCGCCTCTCAGCTCTGCCTTTGCTGTGTCCCATAGGTTCCAGTATGTTGTGTTTTAATATCCATTAACTTCAATGAACCATTGGTCATTGAGCAATGTGTTGTTCATTTTCCAGCTGCTTGCATGTTTTTTGTTATTATTTTTGCTATTGATTTCTAGTTTTAATTCATTATGATCAGATAGAATGCATGGTATTTCTATTTTCTTATATTTGCTAAGGCTTGCTTTGTGCCTTAGGATATAATCAATTTTGGAGAAGGTTCCAGGGGCTGCTGAGAAAAATGTATATTATGCAGAAGTTGGATGAAATTTTCTTAAGACATCAACTAGGTCAATTTGCTATATGGCATGTTTTAGGTCTGGGATTTCTCTATTGATTTTTTTGTCTTGATGACCTATATATTGGTTATAGGGAGGGTATTAAAGTCTCCCATTGTCACTGTGTTGGTGTTTATATATGTTTTTATGTCCTTCAGGTTATGTTTGATGAAATTGGGTGTGTAGACATTGGGTGCATATAGGTTGATAACTATTTTTCCTTTTGATGTATTTCCCCTTTTATTAGTATGGAATGTCCTTCTTTATCTCGTTTTATCAGTGTAGGTTTGAAATCTACATTTTCTGAGATAAGTATTGCTATTCCTTCCTGTTTTAGGGGACCACTGGCTTACTAAATCCTCTTCCAGCCTTTAAACCTAAGCTTATGCTTATTTTTATAGAAGAGATGGGTCTCCTGTAAGGAAAAAATGGTTGAATCTTCCTGTTTGTCAAACAGTAGCTTTTGATAGTTGAATTAAGTCCATTAACATTGAGTGTTAGTTTTGATAGGTATGTGGAATTCATGTCATTTAGTTGTCTCAGGTGTTTAAGGGTTAGATTGTGTACAGCTAAATCAATGTTACTCTCTACTCACTTGCCTTTTCTTCTCCTGTGGTTTGGTACTGCATGTCCTTTTATGGTTATTGTGGCTTTAACTTTCTGCGTGTAGAATCCCTTGAAGAATCTTTTGTAGAGCTGGCTTTGTGGTCATATATTGTTTTAGTTTCTGCTTATCATGGAGGATTTTTATTGCTCCATCTATTTTGAATGATAGTTTTCTGGGTAGAGTATCCTACGGTTGAAGTTATTTTCATTCAGTGCCCAGAAGACCTCATCCCATGCTCTTCTTGATTTTAATTTTTCTGTTGAGAAATCTGCTGTGATTTTGATAGGTTTACTTTTGTAAGTTACTAGTTTTTACTCTCCTACAGCCTCCAATATTCTTTCTCTATACTATGTGCTTGATGTTTTAATGATAATATGTTGGGGGATACTTCTATTTTGGTCAGTCTACTTGGTGTTCTGGATGCTACCTGTACCTGTATGGGCATAGTTTTCTCTACATTTGGGAATTTTTCTATTATTATTTTTTTGACTACTTTATGCATTACTGTTGCTTGCACCTCTTCTCCTTCATCAATGCCCATGATTCTCAGGTTTGCTGTTTTCATGGAGTCAGTAAATTCTTGCAATTTCTTTTCAAGGTCTTGAGTTGTTGAACTAATACTTCTTTGGTTTTTCCTTTAATTACCATTTCATCTTCAAGTTCTGAGATTCTGTCTTCGGCTTGTTCTATTCCACTGGATTGGCCTTCCATTTTTTTTGCATTTCTGTTTCATTATTTTTTCTGAAGTTTTCCATAACTTGAGTTGCTTCCTCTTTAATATTGTCTATTTTCAACCTGAGTTCCTTTATCTCTTTATTTATCGTGCTCTTTGTTTCACTTTGGTGTTTATACAGTGTTTCTGTAGTTTTCTTTTATTTGTTGTTGTGCTTTCTCAAATTTTCTCTATTTGTTGTCTTGGAATTTCTTGAGTGTCTCCTATACATTTTGGTTGACCTTATTCAGTATCATCTTTATAAAATTCTCATTGATTACTTGTAGGGTTTCTTCTTTCAGGTGTTGTTGTAGGTTCATTGAGTTCTTTGGCATCGTTTTACTTCATTTTGTTGAAATCTGGATCTGGGCATCTGTTTTCTTCATTTCCCTCTGGTTCCTGTACTAATTTATTAGTGGGAGGAGAAATGGTTTCCCTGTTTTTTCTGTCTTCCCATCATTCCCCTTGCCACTGTTACTGTCTCTGTACTGTGTGTAATTCAATATTGTCTAGCTTGTAATAGTAATAATGATGATATCTAGAATGGGAGGGTGAGAGGAGAAGGAAAGCAAAGAAGGTAAAGAAAAAGGGAAAACAAAACAAAACAAAGCAGAAGAGCCAAAGAAATAAATAGGGAGAGATAGTGTACTAATCAACAGTTAGCTAAACAGACATTTAGAGACAGAGAGAGGATAAAAAAATTCCCAAGTTGAACTGCAATACAGTTTCAGTCTTAATAGTTTTGGTGTTAGTCCCTCAGTATCCAGTCCTGGTGATGATGTTTGAGTAGTAGCTCTGGTGGTTGCATCTCCCAAGTAGGTTAGGAGCTGGTGTCTGGCAGCCTGGGAGCCCTCCTTGTTTCTCAATTTAACATGGCCTAGGGATGCTATGTGTGGGTGAAGGTGTGCAGGTGTCGTAGTTTTGCCTCTTCTTTGTGGTTTTTCCTTCCAAGTGTATCTCCAGCATCTCTCCAAGAGTTTACTTTAGGAAGCACACTTTCTGCTTCTTCCCTGTAGTTGCAATCTTGGAATCCCTCGACATTGTCTTAAAGAATATGATCTTTCATTATGTCTTTGTGCCTTGTTTGATATCATCAATAACTCAACAGTTTATCATCCTTCTTTGTATTCAACATGGTGAATGGGCAAAAGCATGCAATGCAGTATTATGCCACATCCTTTGTACTTATATGCAGTACTAGATAATTAAAAATAGCTTTGTGTATTTAAAAGAGCTCCATGTTTTACAATCTATCACCAGCATGTGGCTGGCACTCCCCAAGAAAGGATCCAGCAGATCTCTGTTGTGGGTTCTGGAGGAACTAGGAATGCACTGCTGATGTTTTCAGAACCCCATTCTGTGATGGGAAATTCTATGCCTTTGCTGCATTTTAGTTCTTTTTGAAAGCAAATAAAATCAGTTTTTGAGCCAATACATGATAATAATGAGTTTCAAACATTTTCCTCCCATTGTCAACCAGATTTTCCCATGGATATTTATCTTTTACTACTGAAAGTGACAATGAATAAGATATAAAACATAATCTGTTCATATGTAAATTTCACACCTCATAGATATTCACTGATGTGGACACTTGTTCAATTATCATTTCTTTCTGAGTTGTGAATGCATATGCATACTCATTCTTACAATTTCCTGCTATTCCTCTGTATTCATTCCCATTTCCATGTTACTGTGTGCATCAGACACTCATAGATTTTGTGATGAGTAACTTCCTAGAAGATGAAAAAATATTTTTTTCAGTTCACAACTTAAAGGATATTTAAATTATTTTATTTGGTTATAATCCAAATAAGTTCATAGCTTTCAGATATAGGGATCTAAGGGAAAATGCTGTTATTTTCATAAGAAGCTAAAACCAATAAAAACAACACAGTAGTAAGCACAAATAAGCCAACTCCATCCAGCATAGGAGAAAATTGAAGTGATGAGTGAAAGAAGAATATTGAATTTAGAGTTTCATTGCCCACAGCTAAAAGCAGCACCTAGTGTTAGCTTCTCAGGGGAAGAAGTCAACAGATGGCCTAAGATTGAGAAGATGGCTAAACTAGATATAATGGGTGGATTACTTAGTGCCAAGGGCACTGAATCATCAAAGTGTGACTAGTACAGGGAACAACCAGAAGGGTGTCTTAGTCCATTTCTCATTCCAACCTTACTGATATAACATAATACCCCAGGCTGGGCAACTTAGAAATAACACACATTTGCTTCTCTTACTTCTGGGCTGAGGAGTGCAAGAACAAGGCAATGACCAATGTGTTGTCTGGTTACAGATGCTACCCATTTTTAAATTTTCTGGTTTCCACATCCTTCCAGGGCATGTGATATGCTCACTGGGTCATTCTATTTTAGGATGGTAACTATAGATCAGCTCCATTTTTGAAGCCCAGACCAGTGTGCACTAATCCAATCTATGGGGAACATCCCTTCTGGACTACTGTCTTGCAGGAAGCCCCATCTCTTAATATTACCACCTTAAGAGTAAAGTTCCAACAGATGGATAATAGGGGTACTTGCCTTTGAATCATACATTTATGCATGCAAATGATGTCCTCCTCACATGTTAAAAGTGTATTCCATCCTAAGAGCTTACAAGATTTTAACTCTCCCAACATCAATTTTGAAGTCTAAGTCCAAAGTTTAATGCAAATGTAATCTGAATCAGATATGGTTCATATCTGATATGAACTGGAGTATCTGGGTGATACTCCAGGTATGAGGAACTTTTGAAAGCAAACAGATTAAATGCTTCTGAAGTACAATAGTGAGACTGACAATGAGAATGCATTCACACTCAAGAACAGAATATATAGAAGAAGGAAGGGATTTAAAAATTCATAACAAAATCTTAAATCCACAATGTTCAGTCATTAAGTCTTAGGGCTGATGAATATTTCACTGTTACTTGAGAACCTGCCTTCATACAGAAGGCAGTTATGCTTGGACCCACAAGGCCCTGGCAGCCCCTTCTCACTGCTTTGCTGGATTCTGTCCTCACAAGTACCTTCACGCATCTGAGTTGGGTATCTCCAGCAATTCCAAACCTTTCACCTGCTGATAGTTCTAAACACCTGATGTTGAAGGAGAAGACCCCCCCCCACACACACACACACACCTTACTTTTTGAATGTGCATTGATCCAGTGAGGGCCTGTTCTGTGCCTCCCTTTCTGTGGCTCAATACACATCCTTTGAAAGCTGGGTGGAGGCTGCCATGGCCAGAATGATCTTGGAATTAGAGTGGGTCCTGAGAGGTGAAACAGCACCTACCTGCTTCCTGAGGCTGAGCCAGGCTGAGTCCAACAAAGAAGAGCAACAGAACAGGAAGACATAAAATAAGGATGCCATGAAATGAGTCTGATGTAAGGTATGGAGCCTCAAAACATCTTTCCTAAGGTAACAATGTTGCAGTTAGTACTCACGTGGACACAGACACCAGTAAAATGGAAAACAAAATTAATGATTTTTAAAAATTTATTTATTCACATACGCATACATTGTTTGGGTCATTTCTCCCACCTGCACACCTGCCACCACCCTCTCCCAACACCTCCTTCGCTTCCAGGCAGAACCTGTTCTTCACTTCACTTCTCTAATTTTGTTGTAGAGAAGACATAAGCATAATAAGAAAGACAAAGCATTTTTGTTAGTTGAGTTAAGGATAGCTATACAGAGAGGTTCCTAGCATTGCTTCCATGTACAAATGTGTTACAACTCAAGTTGATTCATCTCTAACTTAACTTTGCACTGGTTCCTGACCCCTTCTCATGTTGACCTCTGTTGCTTTAATGATTCTGTATTAGTTCCTCTGGAGTGGGGACATCAATTAATTAGTGCTCATTTTTTGGAGGCAAGATTTCAGAATGTTGTACCATCTACTTTCAATGTTTGATCCTCCTTCCTTGGCCTCTCCAGTAACTGGGACTATACATACATGACTTATGACTGGATAGAAAGGATACTGTCTGATGGTAACATGAGAGGGGAAAGAAATAATTTTGCCTCTTTGCAGAAGTTGAAATACATTAAATATGTAACCAGTTATCACATATTTAGTTCTTACATATACTAATATGAAGTTTAATACACTGGGAAATAATGGTCTATCTAACTGGATATAAAGTAGAGCACTCTCAACATGTATTTTATTAGTGTGTTTAATTATACAAAAGATTTCAATAGAGGTTTTCATAAAGTCATATATGTTATAATGATGAGAGTAATTCCTTCTGTTGCTCTCTCTATATATACATAAAATTTTCTTTAAATATTAATAGATAAGTTTGTGAAAAACTAGGAGAAAAATATTCAATGACAAGAGAGGCCAAAAATAAGCTACAGTAGATAGATTCATTTCACAAAAAGAATACATCATGATATAGACTGTGAACAATAGATGGTTATTATGCATAATAATAATCAGGAAAATAATCTGATCTACCTACATGATGGAGACATCAAGCCTCCAATGTTTACAGATGATGAACAGTAAAAAAGCATAAGTAAGAAAAATTGACCAGAAGTTAACCATCAGGCTGGGTGCTTGTGATTTACAAACTACTCACCTGGAAGACAGCAGGACAAAGAGATGTCAGCCCCCACAGAGTTGTCACAGTGCCAAGACCTAACATAAAATGTTGTCTGGAGACCTTCTTGGAGGCAGAATGAGCATTAGTGGATTACCAACTGGTGAGTTAGTGATAATGCTTGGAGTTTAATGAACAGAAATGCACTGATCCAAATCTGGAAGTACCTTGTCACAAGTTTATGTAATAAGTTTACATGAATGGAAACGTGGAGATGGGTGTATGGAAAACAGATGGAAATGTAAACAAATGGATAATGATTAATTGGGTAGAAGCAGCAGAAAATCACTCTAGTCACAGAAGTGTCTAAGATTTATGTCTGCAAAGGTGAATTCTGCAAAACATATAAAAAAACTATCCCCAATTCCAAAACTGTTTCACATCATTGTAAACAAAAGGAGTACCAAATGCACTCTATTAGCAACACTGCTCTCATACCAAAAACAGGAAAGAAGAAACAAAGGAAAATGAAAACTACAGGTAAATCAACCAAAGCAAAATATTCTCAAAAATGCTTATACAATGAATCCATAAGCACATCAATATATTACCAGTTATGTTGAAGTTGGATTGATCACTGGGCTGTACCAGTGGCTCAACTGTACATGGAAGTCAATGAATTCACTACATCTCATCAGCACAAGGAAGACCAAAGTCCATAGATCCATTTTCATATATCAAACAGTCATTCAGTGAGATTTAATACAACTTTATTATGATAGCTGTCAACAAGTTAATAAGAGACAGCATAAGTTCAACTCATCATCACTGTCATAAAGTACCTGACAGACAAGCACTTATTGTTCCTTATTATTAAATACTGCATCAACTGAAAAGTGAATGTGGAGACTGGGGCATTTCTCAGTGGCAGAGCACCTGCCTCACATGCAGGATGGTCCAGGTTCAATTCCTAGAAACAAGAATAAATTAAATTAAATTACAGATCTGTGTCTTATAGAGAAATTCCCATGTACTTAGTAAAATTGTTATAAAAATCCAACTTTATTCAATAGATAACTTGATAAAACAGAGTACTTCTCACTCAGTTAGTATAACATAAGTTCATCATTCATTTTTGATAAATGAAATTTAAAATCATGAATATACAAAATAAGGTGAGGCAATAAAGCTATCTGGAAACATCACATTTACTGTTGAATGAGGCCTTGTCCTCCTTTGTGCAAAGGACAGCTGGACTCTCAGTGCAGACTCACCATCACTTGCAAGATGAGGCCAATGAAGGCCTGTGTTCCCTGCAAACTTGGCTCAGTGTCTGTCTGTTGCTTCCATGACAGAAGACCTGAGTCTCAGGTAAGAATCTGTGCTGGGCACCTAATACCTGAATGATCCTCCTAGCCCATGAGAAATCTTAATTGTGATATGGGGCAGAGCCATGTCTGAGAGACTTGGGAAACCAAGATGGGAACCCATGCTCATGGAGACTCAATTACCACGCTGATCTTTCCATAGGAAACATAAATTAATTTTCCAGACAAGGTGCTAAAAAGAGAAAAAAGAAGAAGCAAACCATTTATTCACACAGCAGCACTTGTGGTGTGTGAGAATTCATACTGGACAAAGCACTCAGTGCCATGAATTAAGGAACATTCTTAATGATTGTCATTCCATCTTCAACATTAATGTTCTATCACTGTCAGACAGTGAGCCTAAAACCAGAGTAGAGAACTTCAGATCAAGTTGACATTGGAAAACAGTCTGGAAAAGGCAAATCAACCAATAAAAACTCTAAAAGAAACTCTCAATGCAAATTTAGGTAATCATTCAGAATTTTGACAAAATAACCATTCTCAAAAATATTTTATATAAATACAGGATGGTGAAATCTTTGAGAAATATAAAATGTGTATGAATATGAGAAATCAGATTAAATGTGCAAGTCATTTAAATGGTATCCAATTTACAAATAGAATCTAGATCATTAAAAACATTTAAATAACAAAACATCTGAAAAAGTGGGATATGGTTGCTTCCTTCTATGTTTCACTAGTCAGTTTAAAGTAGAGAATTTCTTCTTGCTATGTGGGTACATAATAATCCTCAATTTCTGAATCTCTCTTTAACAATTTATAGGCAAAACTACCCTCATTCCCACCTCCCAAGAAAATCTTCAGTCTCCATTTATACCTTGAGGAAACACAAGAGTGAACTTCTTCTTTCCAAGTTTAGATATGTGACACAATTCTAGGACCCAGGATTAGTGTCACAGACATCTGATTTAAATCTCCTGATGATAACTCAGTCCTTGTTTCTGGCCCTGGGAGCTGCCTGGGAAAACAGTGACAGGTATCTCTGCACTTCCACCCCATAGAAAACTCAGAGTTGAGCTAAGCAGGGAGAGGACTTCTTCCCAGACCTACAACCCATATCTTAATCAGGTCAGTCCTGAGAAAACTTACAGTATCTGACAGCATGCACTTTGATAAAATAAAATCACCTTAATTCAAGTAGCTCATACATTTTCAAGCAACTATTCATTGAGTAATATATTAAATGTTTTAAACAACATGGAAAATTTATTAAGTTCTTTGATGGACTACCTTGATATTATGGGCTTATTAGTTGCCTGTCATCTCATTTAATACATACAAAAGCAGATACTTAGAAAGCATGTATACAATGATTAACTCATATACATATATTTTGTAAATTTTGTAAGAAACCAGACAGGACATTTAGAGGCACTAAAAATGTACCTTTCACTATTTCTCCCATGTGTGTTCTCCTCTTAGTGTGTAACCCATGTCCAATAATATTACTGCATTTGTTTTGGGTCTATAATCCACATATGAGGGAGAACATGTGATTTTTGTCAAGGTGATGTTCTCTAGTCCCATCCAATTACTTGCAAATGCCAAAATATCATTCTTCTTTGTGGCCTAGTAAAATTCCACTGTATAAATTCTATGTTTTCTTGGTCCATGGGTAAGTTTTGGGCACCTTGGCTATTTGGGGTAGCTTCCCTGTTATAAATAGTGCTGCAATAAACACGGGTGTGCAATTGCCTTTGTAAAAACTTGAGTTGCATTGCTACAGGTATATCCCTGGAGTGGTAGAAATGCTCCCTGTTGAGGAGAAAATAAAGTAATTTCAAATAGGCAGAGGCCACTATGAATAGGGGACAATGAAGTAACAAAGAGGTCTTGTAGAAATTTTCCATTGTGGGCTTCAATACACAAGTGCATGGAAGCAATGCTAGGAATCTCTCTGTGTAGGTATCCTTGTCTCAAGCTAGCAAAAATTATATGTTTTTCTTATTATCTCTTATGCTTTCTCTTAAACAAAATTTGAGAAGAAAATGGTGAAACAGGTTCTGCCTGGAAGCAGGGGTGTGGGGGTAGGGGTGTGGGGGTGTAGTGGGGAGTATTACTCTGGCAAAAAGGAACCATTTGGGTATATAGGAATAGTATGAGCTATAACATCTGTTGGTTTTCTGGGATTCATTGTATGATCTCACCACATGTTTACTGTCGGAATAGACATTGATACCCGAGCCTACTTCACATCTACCACTATAATTATTGAAATCCCTACAGGGGTAAAAGTTTTCAGCTGATTGGCTATACTTCATGGGGGCAATATCAAATGATCACCAACCCTACTTTAAGCCTCAGGCTTCATCTTCCTTTTCACAGTAGGTGGCCTCACAGGTATTGTACTATTCAACTCATCTCTAGATATAGTACTGCACGACACATACTATGTGGTAACCCACTTCCACTATGTTTTATCCATAGGAACAGTATTTGCAATCATAGCAGGGTTTGTACACTGATTCCCACTATTCTCAGGCTATATGCTAGATCAAATATGAGGAAAAATTCACTTCACTATTATATTTGTACGAGTTAACCTAACCTTCTTCCCCTAACATTTCCTCAGCCTATCTGGCATACCATGACACTACTCTGATTACCCAGATGCCTACACATCATGAAATACAGTGTCATCAATAGGCTCTTTCATTTCCCTAACTGCAGTAATTACTATAGTCTTCATAATTTGAGAAGCATTTGCCTCGAAACGAGAAGTAGGAGTAGTTGAACTTAAAACAACAAATCTAGAATGACTCCACGAATGTCCCCCACCATACCACATGTTCGAAGAACCTACATATGTAAAGACACTAAGAAAGGTAGGAATCGAACCCCCTAGAACTAGTTTCAAGCCAGCTCCATATCCTATATGTCTTTCTCTTCATAAGATAATAGTAATACAATTACATAACTTTGTCAAAGTTAAATTGCAAGCTAATCCCCTGTATATCTTTATGGCTCATCCCCTCCAACTTGGCCTACAAGATGCAACATCACCCATCATAGAAGAACTACTAAATTTCCAGGACCACACACTAATAATTGTCTACCTTATTAGTTGTCTAGTATTCTACATCCTTTAACTTATACTTACCACTAAGTTAACACATACTAACACAATAGACGCCCAAGAAATAGAAACAATCTGAACAATCCTCCCAGCTATTATCCTCATTATAATTGCTCTTCCTTCCCTATGAATCCTATATATAATAGATGAAATTAACAACCCAGTACTGACAGTGAAAACTATAGAACATCAATGATATTGAAGCTATGAATATACCAACTATGAAGACCTAACATTGTACTCTTATATAATTCCAACATCAGAACTAAAGCCCGGGGAACTCCGACTTCTTGAAGTTGATAATCAAGTTGTACTGTCCATAGAAGTACCCATACGAATATTAATTTCATCTGAAGACATACTACACTCATGAGCCGTCCCATCATTAGGGCTAAAAACAGACAACATCCCAGGATGCCTTAACCAAGCAACGCTCACTTCCACACGATCAGGAATTTACTACAGCCAATGTTCCAAAATTTGTCGCTTAAACCACAGCTTAATGCCAATTGTATTAGAAATAGTCCCACTCAAATATTTCAAAAACTGATCACTATATATACTATAAGTACATTATGAAGTTACTGCAGCATTAACCTTTTAAGTTAAAGACAGAGAGCTAGCACTCCATAATGATATGCCACAACTCAACACACCTACGTGATTTACAACTATTATCTCTATAATCTTCACCCTATTTATTATCTTCCAGTTAAAAGTAAAAACATTCAACTTTCCGCCTAACCCTATATCTAAAATTATCGAGTCTATAAAACAGGACAATACTTGAGAGAAAAAATGAATGAAAATCTATTTACCTCTTTCATTACCCCTACTATAATAGGACTTCCTATTGTCACCTTAGTAATTCTCTTTCAAAGTATTATACTTCCAGCTTCAAACCAATTAATCAATAACCGACTAGCTTTCCTCCAACAATGAGGAATTAAACTAATCACTAAACAAATAATAATAATGCATAATTCTAAAGGATGCACCTTATTTTTAATGCTAATTTCACTTATTATTTTCATTGGATCAACTAACCTACTTGGACTTTTTCCATACTCCTTCACCCCAACAACCCAACTATCAATAAACCTAGGAATAGCTATCCCACTCTGAGCAGGAGCTGTGATCCTAGGCTTCAACCACAAAATGAAATCATCCCTAGCCCATTTTCTACCACAGGGAATTCCTATCCCCTTAATCCCAATACTAATTATTATCAAAACCATTAGCCTATTTATTCAACCAATGGCACTAGCCATTTGATTAACCACTAACATCACAGCAAGTCACATACTAATTCACCTAATTAGCGGAGCTACACTAGCACTACTAACTATCAACCCAACCATAGCCTTTGTAACATTTATTATCTTAATCCTCCTCACCATTCTTGAATTTGCAGTAGCCCTAATCCAGGCCTATGTATTTACACTCCTTGTTAGCCTGTATCTCCATGACAACACATAATGACCCACCAAGTACATGCTTATCACATAGTTAACCCAAGTCCATGACCACTAACAGATGCATTATCTGCTCTCCTAATAACATAGGGCTTATCAATATGATTTCACCTTAACACTACATTCCTTTTAACACTAGGACTACTCACCAACTCACTAACCGTATACCAATGATGATGGGATGTAGTACGAGAAGGCACATTCCAAGGCCACCATACCCCTGTTGTCCAAAAAGGACTGCGATATGGGATAGTACTATTTATTATCTCAGAAGTATTTTTCTTTGCCAGATTTTCTGAGCCTTTTTCCACTCAAGCCTTACCCCAACCCCAGACCTAGGTGTTTGTTGACCACCTACCAGCATTAACCCACTAAACCCCTTAGATGTCCCTCTTCTCAACACATCAGTTCTTCTTGCATTGGGTGTATCCATTACCTGAGCCCACCACAGTCTAATAGAAGGAAACCTAAAAATCATAATCCAAGCACTATAAATCACCATTCTACTAGGCATTTACTTCACCCTCCTACAAACTTCAGAATATTTTGAAACCTCATTCACAATCTCCGATTGAGAGCATCTATGGCTCAACTTTCTTTATAGCAATAGGATTTCATGGCCTACGTGTAATTATTGGCTCCACATTCCTACTAGTATGTCTAACTCAACAACTAAAATCCCATTTTACATCAAAACACCATTTCGGCTTTGAAGCCATAGCCTGATGCTGACATTTTGTTGATGTAGTATGACTATTCTTATACATCTCCATCTATTGATGAGGATCATGCTCTTTTAGCATTAATCAGTACAGTTGACTTCCAATCAGCTAGATTTGGTATAAACCCAAAAAAGAGCAATCAACCTAATAATTTTATTAACCTTAAACTCTCTCCTAGCAACCCTTTTAATTAGCATTACACACTGAATCCCACAAGTTAACATCTACAATGAGAAATCAAACCCTTATGAATGTGGATTTGACCCTATAGGCTCAGCACAACTCCCATTCTCAATAAAATTTTTCTTAATTGCAATCACCTTTTTCTTATTTGACCTTGAAATTGCCCTACATCTCCCCCTTCCTTGAGCACTACAAACAACCTCTACCTAGTTATCCTTATATCACTAGCCCTAATCATCATCCTGTCACTAGGACTAGCCTATGAATGATCTCAAAAAGGATTAGAATGAAATGAATATGGTACTTAGTTTAACACAAAACAAATGATTTTGACTCATTTTATTATGAGCTATTCATAAGTACCAAAATGTCCCGTATCCTAATTAACCTCTTCTTAGTTTTCTCACCATCCCTACTAGGAGCATTAATCTATCGATCACACCTAACTTCCTCACTATGCCTAGAGGGTATAATACTATCAATTTTTACCACCACAACCCTAATTACTCTGAACTTCAGTATTACTTTATCACTTATATTTCCCATTATCATCCTAGTCTTTGCAGCTTGCAAAGCCACCATAGGACTAGCCCTACTAGTTATAATATCAAACTCATAGGGAATGGACAATGTACAAAATCTAAACCTCTTACAAGGCTAAAAGTTATTATACCAACAATTATACTCATCCCTATAACATGATTCTCAAAAAATAACATAGTCTGAATTAACTCCACTGCCTTTAGTCTACTAATCAGTATACTATGCTTATTTACCCCAAACCAATCAAACAAAAACAGCTTTAATTTCTCATTATTCTTCTTCTCAGACTCCCTCTCCAACCCCCTCTTAATTCTGACAGCCTGATTACTCCCACTAATAATTATAGCTAGCCAACAACACATGAACAAAGAACCTGTAGAATGAAAAAAAATGTATATCACCATACTAGACCTGCTTCAAGTCCTATTAATTATAACATTTACATCCACAAAACTAATCTTATTTTACATCTTATTTGAAGCCACACTTATTCCTACATTAATTATCATTACATGATGGGGAAACCAAACAATACTACTTAACACAGTCCTATATTTCCTATTTTATACACTAATTAGATCCTTACCTCTTCTAGTTGCATTAATTTATCTACAAAACTCACTAGGGTCCCTAAACCTTCACATCCTCAACAATTACTCAGAACAACTAAACCTATCCTGATAAAATGACCTACTCTGGCTAGCATGCATAATAGCATTTATAGTTAAAATACCATTACATGGACTACACCTATGACTACCCAAAGCCCATGTTGAAGCACCTATTGCTGGCTCCATAGTCCTAGCAGCTATTCTATTAAAACTAGGTGGATATGGCATAATACAAGTTACCATCCTCCTATCACCCATCACAAACCACATGATATACCCACTTATATTACTCTCATTATGAGGTATAGTAATAACCAGCTCAATCTGTTTACAACAAACAGACCTAAAATCCCTATTCGTATACTCATCAGTTAGTCACATAGCACTAGTAATTGTTGCCATCTTAATTCAATCCCCGTGAAGCTTTATAGGAGCTACAGCATTAATAGTAGCCCATGGTTTAACCTCATCCATCTTATTCTGTCTAGCAAACACAAACTATGAACGAGTACATAGCCGAACCATGCTCTTAACTCGAGGCTTACAAACAATACTCCCATTAATGGCCCTATGATGACTCATAGCAAGCTTAACCAACCTTGCAATACCCCCAACAATTAACCTGATTGGAGAACTAATAATCATCACCTCCTCATTCTCACGCTCTAACTTTACCATTCTTCTTATAAGAGCCAATACACTCATCACAGCCTTATACACCCTATACATACTAACCACTACTCAACGAGACAAAACTACCTACCACATACATAACATTCATCCATCATTCACACAAGAAAAGTCCTTAGTCCTCCACCTACTCCCCCTACTCCTCCTATCTTTAAATCCAAATATTATTCTTGGCACAATATTCTGTAAATTTAGTTTAACAAATATGCTAGATTGTGAATCTAGAGTCAGAAAATGACATTTTCTTATTTACCAAGAAAGTATGCAAGAACTGCTAACTCATGCTACCATACCTAAAAATATGGCTTTCTTATTTTAAAGGATGGTAGCTATCCATTGGTCTTAGGAACCAAAAAATTGGTGCAACTCCAAATCAAAGTAATAAACATATTAACCTCATCCATAATCATAATATTCATTACCCTTATATACCCCATCCTAATATCCCTTACAGACTTTTACAAAAATAAAAATTACCCAGAATATATTAAAACCTCAGTTAAACTAGCATTCACCATTAGCATAATTCCCATAATCATATTCATCCACCTAAGTAATGAGACCATTGTACCCAACTGACATTGGCTCACTATCCACACCACAATACTCTCACTCAGCCTTAAACTAGACTATTTTCACTACTATTCGTGCCAGTAGCACTATTTGTAACATGATCAATCATAGAATTTTCCCTATGATATATGCACTCTGACCCTAACATCAACCAATTCCATAAATACCTACTATTTTTCCTCATCACTATACTAATCCTAGTTACAGCAAACAACCTATTCTAACTTTTCATCGGATGAGAAGGAATAGGCATCATATCATTTCTCCTTATCAGATGATAATACGGAAGCACTGATGCCAACACCTCCGCACTACAAGCAATACTATACAACTGAATTGGAGACATTGGATTTATCCTATGAATAGCATGATTTTTAATCTACTCTAACTCATGGGATCTACAGCAACTATTTATAGACCCTATAAGAACAACAGTCCCCCTGTTAGGCTTACCATTAGCTGCCACTGGAAAATCAGCCCAATTTGGACTTCACCCATGATTCCCCTCAGCCATAGAAGGTCCAACACTAGTATCAGCCCTACTTCACACAAGCACAATAGTTTTAGCAGGAATCTTCCTTCTAATCCAACTTCACCCCCTTCTAGAATCTAATCAACTAATTATATCAACCATGCTATGCCTCAGAGCTATCACAACCCTCTTCACAGCAATCTGTGCCCTAACACAGAATGATATCAAAAAAATCATCACATTCTGAACTTCCAGCCAACTAGGCCTAATAATATTCACCCTTGGAATCAACCAACTTTACCTATCATTCCTTCACATCTGCAACCATGCATTCTTTAAAGCAATACTATTTATATGCTCAGGATCTATTATTCATAGCCTCAATGATGAACAAGACATTCGCAAGATAGGCAGATTAGCTAAAGCTATACCATTTACACCAATGCCTGAGCCCTACTAATTACACTTATTGCAACCTCTGTTACAGCTGTATACAGCACATGAATCATCTTTTTTGCCCTCCTAGGGCAACTCCAATTCTACCCATACATCAACATCAATGAAAACAACCCACAACTTATAAACTCCATTAAATGATTACTTGTAGGAAGCATTTTCACTGGATTTATTATCTTAAATAACATTACCCCCATAAACACTCCTATCCTCACCATACCATTATACCTAAAACTCATAGCCTTAGGAGTTAGTATCCTAGGATGCATTATTGCAATAGAACTCAACAACATAACCTATAACCTAAAATTAAACTCAAACTCCAACACCAAATCATTTTCCATCATACTTGGATTCTTCCCAACCATTATGCATTGCATCTCAACCCAAAAAACGCTAACACTTAGCCAAAAAGCACCATTACTGGAACACAGAGTATTTGCATTGAGCAATGATGTGTGGTAGGAGGGGTTGTGGATGCCTTCCTCAGTGTGATGGTGAGTCCAGTTGGGAGGACTGACACCAATATGGCCATCGATTTTTAAAAATGAAAAACCATGGCTAGATGCTTCATTTAAAGTTCTATACTTTCCTTGATTTGAGTACTGGATCTACACAAGACCTTGGAAAAACATTAGAGTTCCATAAGCCTTGTTACCTAAATGCCTCTCAGCTTAATTTTCTCATTGGCTTCACACAGGTTGTCTACAAAACATTGCATCTCCAAATCTAAATCTACAGGATGATGCTAATACTACTGATGTAAGGGGATAGGACCAGTCAATTGCTCATTGAGGTACTATGGATCCATACACAGTGTCTTGATACCTAGTCAGAGATCTTCTATATTTAGAGAATGGAGATTAAGTGTGAGTGACTTGTCCTCCTTGCTTATCACTTGTAGCGATTCTCAGCCTGGTTGCTTTTTAGAACAAATTAGGGGATTTAAAGCTCCAACGTGCCAGTCATAAAGGGGAAGCACTGTTTTATAAACTCTGGGCTAGGATGAAGATGTTAGTATTTTCCAGCTGTCTTGAGATATACTTGACTAATAGATGAGTAACACATTACATATATCTCCCAAGGAGTACAAATACTAAATCCCAGATTATTCATAAATATTCAGACAAAACAAAAGCATAGATTAAAGTATATGAAATTTCTCAGGATTAAAATTATTTTCAGATACCTCTGAGTATAAAGATACATGGGTGAGTGATGGGAGGCGTAGATCAAGAAAAAGAGTGGAATGAAGCCCTGAGATGAAACCAGTTCTGCAAAAGAAAACCCAAGAAAAATGATCACTTACTATGCATTTTGAAGTCATTGATGCACAAGAGAATAATATATATGGAAGCACTATTTTTGCTTCTGATTTAAATTTAATTAACAAATAATAATTATACATATTCATGGGGTACATGATTCCATACATTTATCTAATATCCACAGGGCAAAAGATATCTGGATTATCAGCATTTCCACCTCAAAGATTTACACTTTCATTGTGGTAAATACATTGAAGATCCTTTCTTCTTCTTGTTCTGAAATATACAATACATGATAGTTTAGTGCCAGGAACCCAGATAGAATTGGAGAACACTATGCTCAATGAAATAAATCAAGCACCAAGACTGTTCTCATTCTTGTAAACGAGTTCCTCAGCCCTTTGATTCAGTGCTCAGGTGCTTGTCTGTGAAGTTCAGGAGCAGAATCAATGATGTCTGCACCCTGTAGTGAAAGAGGTATGAAACCTTTAAGACATGTTGTTGGCTGTGTATAATTGCATGAAGCACCTTGCTTCTGTGATCTTTCAGATTATTGGCTCGATGGTGAAAATGAATCAAAAAGTAAGGATAAATTATCATGGTCTGAGCCATACAGATTACTGATGCAACCCCCTATCCACAGGAACATTTGTGGGTGTCCTCAAGATTGGATGATTCAGTGTCTGCTAAACTAGCAGGTTGTTCTTCCTGACTCCTTGCAGAAAAGGCCTTGATCTTCAAACATTGTTATGTTGTTTAGAGGAACACTTAAGTCAGTTCTGCACAACTGTCTGCACCCCTAATCATTCACCTGAAAGATTGACAATCTTTCACTTGCAGTGGCCAGGAGCAACTCTGTCCACTGGAGACTTTGCATACTAACTCAAATATGAAAGCTGGAGACTCAGGATGCACTAGGTGGAAGGAACAAGGAAACCTGAAGTGCTCTGGAGTCGTGGTGGAAAAGGCCCAGCTCCCATCTGTGGAGCGCTACCCCTTCATTTTTCCACCTCAGTCACTAGCCTGCTCCATACAGAAGTTTCCTGCTGAAGGTGAATTACATCTTCCTATTCATGGGAGCGTTTCAGTATCTCCAGTCACAATAAAGTAAAGAGAGTGTGATGGTTTCTCTTTCCATTTTATTTATCATCTCACCAGCCTCACATGGAAAAGCTTGAGCAAACATGTGTGATACTTGTTCCACATGATTCTATATTTAACCTATTCCATGCTACATGTAAAATATTCAGCAATTGTTTGGATGAGAAAATTATGTAGGGAGAGTCAGTAAAAGGATAAATATATCTTTAATTTTTCTATAATTCTGTTTAACAACTTACCAACAATTCAATACTGAAAACAACAAAATAGCTTAGCTCAAACATCTTGAGGATTAGGAAATGAGGGAAAGGCTGCCAGTGTCCCCTGCACAATCTCCTACAGGTGGCAATGCAGGTGCTCACCTGGGATGTGAATTTCAGAACAGGCTATTGGGGGATTCAGTTCCTTAGGTTGATGTCTTTGACCCTCTGTTTCCACACCATGATGACTATTTCCTCTTGCAAGTCATTTCAAATCTCTCAAACTTTACTTCTTCAATGTTTATAGGAAGCCATCTTGGAGTTCTGATCTGTGCCTTCAGTCTTCTTTTCATTATCAGCATGTTATGAGGAGCAAACGATTTGATCTAAATATTCTTGACAGCTGGAATGGTAAAACACAGTGAAAGGCACAGTGTGTTGGATGGAATTTAAAACAAGGAACTGGAAGTATCACAACACAGGGCTGGGGAACTGGTCCACCCAGGACCCACAATCCTATGAGAGACACTAATTCAGGAGCTGGGTGCTTGTGGCTCATGCCTGTAAGGAGGCTGCTATCAGGAGGATTGTGTTTCAAAGCCAGCCCAGGCAAAAAGTTAAGGGAATCCCATGACAAAAATAAAAACAATGATACAAAAGGGCCGTTGGAATGGCACAAAGTGTAGGCCCTTATTTCAAACCCCAGTGCCACCAAAATAAAAGATGCAGAGGTTTGAGGACTACAAGTGTGGGCAACAAAAGTTTGTGTGGATCCTAAGAGAGATGGGGGATCTTCAGCATAAAAAAGTCAGGAGTTAGTGTCTCATTGCTAATCCCAGGATGAGAAAATTATCCTAAAATTCCCCTACTGAGTGCACAGTTCATACTACACAAGTTGAGGACTCAAGAAGTTCAAACTGAAGGGCAAAGTCAGGGCAAGGAATCCCTGTCCATTTTGTTTATGAAAACGTGGGCTAATGGATGTGTTTGAGAAAGCTGACTTGCATTGCTAGTTAGAAATGAAAGTGTGCATACAACTTGTCATGTTTAGAAGTATCTTATTGTTATTGAAAGAAAATTAATAGTACACTGAATGATGTTAGAAAAAAACAAAGAGAAATCAAGTAGATCATTTGTCACAACCATTGCTGTTGACACAATTAGAGTCACAAAATTGAATCTCACATTGGCTACAGGGAAAGTTGCACATGACAGGGACTAAGCAGAGTTTTCCTGAAATATTGTGCTTTATATACCAAGCACAGATTCATTTTTAATTACCTTACAGATTACTTTGTACAAAGGTGTGCAGATCCTATTTCCTGTAAAATTAACTAGGAGGAAACACTTTATATCACACCATATTAAATTCCATTTTAAGTACAATTTAAGATCATGTACTCTAAGCCCTCAGTGTCTATATGTCTGTCTGCAGTGCTACATGGACATCCCTTACTCAAACTCTCGATTTTCAGAGTACAGGCCACTGAAGGGTCTGCAAATGAAATGGGGAGGGAAGCCAGCCCACCAGGGATAGTCAGCTTTAGCATCAGCAGGAAAATGCTTTGTGGTGAGAGACAGAGACAAGAGATGTTTGGGGCTACTGTGGGTGGGGATTAAGCTTTTTTTTTCTGTACCCAGGGTTTTCAGGATCCTTTCAGCCCTTTTGCCCAGTGGACATGACTCTCCACAAACAATTCCTTAGGAACAAGTTGTGTGTCATATTTAACATGGCAATATTTCACACCCTGGAAGTTACAGACTTCACACAGTTGGAAGTAAGAGTTTAGACAAGTAATGCCACACATATTTCATCAGGAATACATTATAATAATTATACACTTTATTATATATATATATAATTTATGAACTATAATTCTTACTGCCATTAAAAGAAAATTAAGCAATGTTTACAGGATGTTAGAAAGGAAAAAAAACACATAGTTAAATGTATACACAGGTGTGTTAACTCTAATTCCTATGAAAATGTCTTGGTGCAAAACACTTCCTGTGGTAGTCTGTCAAATTCCATTTTTACTACAAGTTGAGGATGCATCACCTACATATTTAGTGTCTGTGTCTCTGCTCCAAGAAATCTATTGAGAGCAATCATTGCACAGATTCCACACAAGGTGAGGATATTAAGCAGAAAGTGCCTGTGCCTTTGAGCACCCCTGCTCAGCCCAGATATCCCCTCAAAGTCACTGATGCCCAGAGTGAGTCTTCCCTTCCATAGGTGGCTCACTACAAATCACTCTCCTCAGAGGAAGAGGAGACCTGTAGATGATCATAGAGGCCATTCTGTGGCACATGGGAGCCATGACACTCAGGCATCTCATCAGTGAGAGGGCTGGTGTCAGGAGGGCTTATGTTCTCAGGAGTTTGGGATGAAGGAGCTGTCACCAGCCAGGAGCTCCAGTTGTCACTGTACAACTTCTTGAAGATCAATCTGAGGGGTTGGCCTGGAACATGGCTTGACAGTGTGTTATAAGACTCTGTGCAGGACATGGCAGAATCCATGCACCTTGGTTGTTTGCAGGCCTTAGGTCATCACTGTGTCCCTGTGCTGATATTTTCCCAGTCTCTTGAGATGATACTTTCAAACCTTGTCTATTTTTATTTGGTGTAGAAGGCATAATCTGGAGATGTTTCAGGCCAGATTTTCCAGTGTTCTACTGGGTGAAGTCAGAGGATTTGAGTCTCGCTTTCTATGGGGGATTTTGGTCATTGTGCACAGGAACATGGACAGATCTCTTGTTTGATGCTCTAAAGCTGATTTGGGGGTTCTGAACATATCTGTAAGCTGCAGATTGCAAGCAGAATGGTTTATTTACATGAGGTGACTGTGTTTGTGTCAGAAGCTTGAGGATCTGCCCAATGCCATGAATTTTGGGGGCAGCCTTTTATTGAGGGAGCCATCCTCTGGACTTGGGTGTCTCATACTCATAAATTGGGCACTGTCTTGACCTGAGTTTCTCAATGCCAGCCTTGTGATTTCTGTGAGAACTAAACTCTGACCTTTATTTTGCACAGGAGAAAAGATGGGAAATTCTGATCCTTTGATGGTTGACACCTTAGGGCCCATGGATCCCATTTCAGATATGTTGATAGATGTTTGATGATTTTCAACATTGACAAGGAAACATGCATTCCTATTTCTAGAGTAGAATTTTGGCCTGTTTGGTTGCTATGGGAAAGATAGGCATGGCAGTTATACATTAGTATTTGCTCCACACAAAATTTCAGGAAAATCCCAAAAGTAAGACAATGAGGATATAACAGTGGTATTAACAGTGAAAGAACAGTATGTTGTCATGTTAGACATGGAAGAAGCAGAGTGTGGTGTTCACACATGTAGACCCCTGTGCACAGGAGGCTGAGGAGTGATTATGGTGCATTCCAGGCGGCCTGTCAAATTACATTATATTTTATGTCATAATGAGAAAGGTAATCTTTCTAAATTAATTATTGTTCTGTTTAATAAAAAGCACCTTCTTATGCAAATTAAAACCACACTAAGATTCCACCTCACCCCTGTTAGAATAGCCATCATCAGCAACACCACCAACAACAGGTGTTGGCGAGGATGCGGGGAAAAAGGAACCCTCTTACACTGTTGGTGGGAATGTAGACTAGTACAACCACTCTGGAAAAAAATTTGGAGGCTACTTAAAAAGCTGGACATCGATCTACCATTTGATCCAGCAATACCACTCTTGGGGATATACCCAAAAGACTGTTACTCCAGAGGCACCTGCACATCCATGTTTATTGCGGCACTATTCACAATAGCCAAGTTATGGAAACAGCCAAGATGCCCCAGCACTGACGAATGGATTAAGAAAATGTGGTATCTATACACAATGGAATTTTATGCAGCCATGAAGAAGAACGAAATGTTATCATTCGCCGGTAAATGGATGGAATTGGAGAACATCATTCTGAGTGAGGTTAGCCTGGCTCAAAAGACCAAAAATCGTATGTTCTCCCTCATATGTGGACATTAGATCAAGGGCAAACACAACAAGGGGATTGGACTACGAGCACATGATAAAAGCGAGAGCACACAAGGGAGGGGTGAGGATAGGTAAGACACCTAAAAAACTAGCTAGCTTTTGTTGCCCTTAATGCAGAGAAACTAAAGCAGACACCTTAAAGCAACTGAGGCCAATAGGAAAAGGGGACCAGGAACTAGAGAAAAGGTTAGATTAAAAACAATTAACCTAGAAGGTAACACCCACGCACAGGAAATCAATGTGAGTCAATGCCCTGTATAGCTATCCTTATCTCAACCAGCAAAACCCCTTGTTCCTTCCTATTATTGCTTATACTCTCTCTACAACAAAATTAGAGATAAGGGCAAAATAGTTTCTGCTGGGTATTGGGGGGGGAGCGGGAGGGGGTGGAGTGGGTGGTAAGGGAGGGGGTGGGGTCAGGGGGGAGAAATAAACCAAGCCTTGTATGCACATATGAATAATAAAAGAAAAATGAAAAAAAAAAAAAAGCACCTTCTTATAGGCTTCCGGGGAGCTAATTGGATAATGATAATGAAGGGTAGTAACATGACTAATGAGATTTTATTTTCCTGAAATTTTATATTCTTACATGTAAGTGTCTAAGATTTAGAGGCATTTGATGAAATCACTTGACATGTCCTCACTTGCACATCATTGAAGACAGAAGTAATTACGCACATGAAAATTAAAGAAAAGCAAAGTGTGGCCCCTGGTAAGTACACAAACTGGCCTTTTATTAGTCAGATGGGGACCTGGAATATAACATTTATTCAGAGAGGAAATGGAAGATGGCAAACAGAAGACAAAACACAAGGGACACCAAGGAGAGACTCACCCTCAAATCGTCACAGGATTCTGCCACATTTGTCCAATTGTACACCTGCCTCCCTTGGTGAATTCAGAAAACTTTCTGAACCAGGGCCTTCCCCTGCTGCTCCTTTTGTCTGAGGAAGAAACAATGTTAAGTGTCTATGCACTGATTATCCATGACATGGACAGAAATTTGTCTGGGTTCCATGCTATTGAGTGTTTCTTTTGACTCATGCAGGGCATCACCATGACTTGTACTGAGTCTGCTCCATCCTTCATGGGACAGTTTCACCAGAATTCCTGGCAGTTATCTTGTTTCTCAAAGTAAGGTTCAAGGTGATTCCATTCTTTTGTGTCTGTTCCTACACCCCTGCCACTTACTGGTTGAATGTAGACTTATCTCTGTGGTACAGAAGGCCAGGCAGATCTGGTCTATTTATTTGAATATTCTCTATTATCTACTTTGCCTGGGCAGAGCTTTACAAATGTTGGAGGCATGGAAAGACACCATGTCCTTAGCCTTAGTGCTTGAAGTTTAGTTTTCACCTGGCCCATTTCTCACCCCAGTCCCTGCTCTTTTTCTCTATCAGCCTGTTGAAAGGCCCCTGCCTTCTGACAATATGGAGGCTTCCATGTTTCCTGGTTCTCTTTCTGCTTCTTTGTGTTCATGGGCAGTGGGATCATGGCCCCAGCCCAGCACTTGATGGGACACCTCCTGCTTCTTGCAGTGTGCCCAAAAGCTCCACACCGCTTGCACTTTACCTGTGCGTGGAAAAGGAGAACTGCTATTGGATCTGAAAAAGTTCCAGAGAACTCTCAAATGCCAATAAAAGAAGAGATTTTCAAGTCTTACTTTCCTATTCTATTCAGACAAGACCAAATCGTTTTTGGCCTACTTACTGCTAGATTTTTAAATGACAATATGTTCTTCCCAACGTCCTCATTAGGAAAGATATAGAAAGGAGGTTTTCAGCCTAAAAATGTGAAATGCTCTAGAGTTAAGCAATAGAACAGAATGCTTCTTAAATATGATCTTCCATAAAAGGGAAATTTGCCCCTCAGAGTCTCTGTATTGTTCTGTCTCCCTGTGAGGAGTTTCCAAGCAGGGAAATCACACATGAGAAGAAAGAATTGATTAAAGAGACAATCATCTATAACCAAACCCTGGCTGTGTGATTTATGGAGCCCACTGGCTGCAGAGACACCCAAGCCTCCACTTACTCTTGGATATTCCTCTTCTGGTGGGGGAACCTTAGGCCTGTCTGGTCCCCCCAGCTGCTTCTTCCCATTCATAGCTCAAGAGAGTGTGTGGGGCTCAGTGTTAGAGAAAAGGTGTGCCACCTTCCTTGTCTCCTTGAAGTCAGCTCAGCTGTCCTCAGTTTGGTATTTTGACTTCCTGAGCATTAGAAAAAAATATGTGCTGAACAAATTAAATGAACAATGAAATAATGCAATACTGCAGTTTCCATGGCAAAACCACAAGGTTCCATACAAGCTCATAACTACCCTAGAGAAATCATAGCATGCTAGAATATTTCCTTGAGATTTGTACCATCCTGACTAAGAATGATTTCTTTTGTGAGTCTCCCTTCATGGAAATCCTACTGAAGTTGAAATGAGGATTTCTTTTCTTTCACTACTTTTGTGGAGCCACAGACCTTGTCTACATTAGGCAAGAGCTCTACAAATGAAATTTATCTACTCGCTTTTTTTTTTTTTTCATTTTTGTTTCTTCGTTTTCATAGAGGGTCTCAACTATGAACCACAATTGTTTTTGTGAAGTCCCTGTATAGCTTAGGTGTATCTGTCCCTCTCTTCTCTAACTGCCACAAGCTACTTGGAGCTGGGATTTCAGCCTTGCACTATCAAGCATAAAGAAAATAAATTTTCTCTAAGACCCAAACATACATTTCTTCATATTTCTTCCAGTGTAGGAATTTCTGAACAACAATCTGAACAACAAATTGGAAATAGGATCAAACCTGAAATTCAGTTGTCTTCCCTTTGTGTGTCAGAAAGTTTCCACACTGGTGGGTCAAGAAAAACAGCCCTGGGCCTGATGCAGCTTCCCAGATGCTGGTGGAAAGGGAAGTGAGGAAAGGTACTTCCAAATGCTTTTATGTATAAGCCAAAGTCCGCTGACTGCACATGTCACATAATCCAATTATTTTAACCCAATCACAAAGAATCTCATAATCTCTCAGAAGAAAAGCTATGTGACTACTTGCAGTTTAAGGTTTTTAGATTCACCTCTGACCCCTATTACTTTGTATTTGCATTGTCAAATGAATTTTATATGACTCAATTGTAAAGTGACTGCATCCCAAGGACAAGACAATGAGTCCAAACTACACTACCATCAAGAGAGAAAGAAAATAAGTATGCATTGTTTCATGTTCCTCCTTGAACAGTATATAAGAACAGAATTCCTTGCCCTGACTTTGCTTTTCATCCTTAAGTTCTTACCTCCTCAACTTGTGTAGTATGAACTGCTCACTTAGTGGGGGAATTCTTGGATATTTTTCTCATCCTGGGATTAGCAATGAAACATTAACTCCTGACGCTTTTATACTGAAAGTCACCCACCTCTCTTAAGATCCACACAAACTTTTGTTGCCCATGCTTGTAGTCCTCAAGCCTCTGCATATTTTTTTGGTGGCACTGGGGTTTGAAATCAGGGCCTAAACTTTGAGCAATTCCAACTAACACTTTTATGTGTTTCTTTTGTTTTTTTCTTTTTGACGTGGATTCCCTTTAAGTCTTTGTCTGGGCTGGCTTTGAACGACAATCCTCCTACTAGCAGCCTCCTTACAGGCATGAATCACTAGTATCAGATCCTGAATAAGTGCTCTCATAGGGCTGTGGGTAATGGGTTAGACCAGTACCCAGCTCTGTGCTCTGAGGAAGACTCAAACCCTCTGATATCACCCAGTAGAACACTGGAAATCCTGGCCTGAGACATCTCCAGAATATGCCTTCTACACCAAATAAAAATAGAGGTTGTTTGAACATATCATCTCAAGAGATTGGGAAAATATCATCACAGGGACACAGTAATGACCTACAGCCTCCAAACAACCAAGCTCATATGGATTCTACCATGTCCTGCACAGAGTCCAATAACCCACTGTCAAGACATGTTCCAGGACAACCCCTCAGAATGATCTTCAAGAGATTGTACAATGACAACTGGAGCTCTGGGTTGGTTACAGTTCCTTTATCCCAAACTCCTGAGAAACAAGCCCTCTTGACACCAGGCATCTAAGCCCTGAGATGCCTGAGTTTCATGGCTCCCATATGCCACTGAGTATCCTCTATATGGAGCTACAGATCTCCCCTTCTTCTGAGGAAAGTGCTTTGGAGTGATATACCTCATGGAAGAGAAGACTCACCTCCAGTGTCAGTGTCTTTGAGGGAATGGCTGGACTGAGCAGGGGTGGTCAGAGGGCACAGGCTATTTCTGTTTAATCACCTCACCTTTTGTGGAACCTGTGCAATGATTGCTTTCAAGAGACATCTGGGAGCAGACACACAGACACTGAGTGTGTAAACCATGTATTTTTATGTTCTATTTGAAGGGTAATTTAATAGAGTGCCTTAAGAAGAGTTTTGCACCAAGAAAATTTCATAGGAATTGGAGTCGACACACCTGTGTATACATTAAACTATATGCTTTTTCTTTTTCTAACATTCTGTAAACATTATTTAATTTTCTTTTAATGCAGTAGAATTTATACTTTATAAATTATGTATATATATATATATTACAAAAATTTATAATTAATAGAATTTGTCCCTGATGAAATATATTGGCCTAACTACTCTAAATTGTGACTTCCAAGAGTTTGAAGTCTTTAACTTCCAGGATGTGCAACATTGTCATGTTAAACATGAAAAACAACCTATGTCAAAGGAAGTGTCCATGGAGAGTCACTTCCACTGGGCAGAAGGGCAGAAAGGATCCCAAATACCATGGGTAGAGTGCAAAAAAGGATTACTCCTTACCCACAGTAGCCCCAACCATCTCTTGTCTCTGTCTCTCACCACAAAGCAGTTTCCTGCTGATGCTAAAGCTGACTATCCCTGGTGGGCTGATTTCCCTTATTTCTTGTTCACATTTGATTTGCACACCCCCTCATTGGCCTGTACTCTGAAAATTGAGAGTATGAGTGAGGGATCTCCATGTAGTGCTGCAAACAGACATGCAGACACTGAGGGTTTAGAATATGTAATCTGAAGTTGCACTTAAAATGGAATTTCATGTGGTGTGATATGAAGAGTTTCCTCCTAGTTAATTTTGCAGGAAACAGTATTGGCACACCTGTGAACATATTAAACTACAAGGTAATTAAAAATGAATCTGTGCTTGATGCCTAAAGGATAATATTTCAGGAATACTCTCCTTAGTCCTAGTCCTCTGCAACTTGCCTTGTGAGCTACATGAGATTTAATGTTGTGACTCTAAAAATATCAACAGCAATGCTTTTGACAAATGATCAACTTGACTTGTCTTTGTTTTTTTCTAACATGATTAAGTGTGCTGTTAATTTTCTTAAAATACCAATAAAATATATCTAAACATGACAAGTTGTATGCAGTTTCATTTCTAACTAGCAATTCAAATCATCTTTCTCTAACACATCCCTTAGCCTCCATTTTCATAACCAAAATGGTCAGGGATTCCTTGCCCTGACTTTGCCTCTCATCTTTAAGTTCTTACCTCCTCAACTTGTGTAGTATGAGGTGCTCACTCAGTAGGGAATTCTAACCTATTTTGCTCATCCTGGGATTTAGCAATGAGACACCAACTCCTGATGCTTGTATTCTGCTGTTACCCCACCTCTATTAAGATCCACACAAACTTTTGGTGACTAGACTTGTAGTCCTCAAGCATTCCATCTATTTTTTTGGTGGTACTGGAGTTTGAAATCAAGGCCTACACCTTGATCCACTTCACCTGCCTTTTTATGTGATGGTGTTTGTTTGTTTTTTTTCTTTTTGAGATGGTGTTTCTTTAACTCTTTGCCTGGGTGGGCTTTGAACCACAATCCTCCTGATAGCAGCCTCCTTACAGGCATGAGCCACCAGCACCCAGCTCCTGAATTAGTCACTCTCCTAGGGTTGTGGGTCCTGGGCTGGACCAGTTGCCCAGCCTTGTGCTGTGATACTTCCAGTTCCTTGTCTTAAATTCCATCTCACACACTGTGCCTTTCACTATGTTTTACCATCCCAGCTGTCAAGAATATTTAGATCAAATAATTTGCTCCTCATAACATGCTGATAATGAAAAGAAGACTGAAGGCACAGATCAGAACTCCAAGATGGCTTCCTATAAACATTGAAGAAGTAAAGTTTGAGAGATTTGAAATGACTTGCAAGAGGAAATAGACATCACAGTGTGTAAACAGAGGATCAGAGACATACCATCCTACAGAACTGAATCCCACAATAGCCTATTCTGAGATTCACAGCCCAGGTGAACACATGCATTGCTACCTGTAAGAGGCTGAGCAGCAGACACTGGAAGCCTTTCCCTCAATTCCTGATCCACAAGATGTTTGAGTTAAGAACTTTTGTTGTTTTCAGTATTCAGTTGGTGGTAAGGTGTTACACAGAATTATAGAAAAAAATGAAGATATATTTGTCCATTTACTGTCTTTCTATACCTAAGTTTTTCATCCAAAGAATTGCTAAATATTTTACGTGTAGTTCAGAATAGGGCAAAGTATAGCATCATGTGGAATAAGTGTCACACATGTTTGCTCACCTTTTTTATGTGAAGCTGGTGAGATGCTAAATAAAATGAAGATAGAAACCAACAGACTCCCTTTACTTCAAGGTGGCACCATTGATTCCTGTTACATGTTTTGTGTCCTCTGTATAAAATGAAAATATCAGATAGGTGTTCAAAGAACAAGAGGTTAGGCTTGGAAAGTTAGAGTAGAGTAATGCAGTATCCTGGATGTACAGATAGGCAGAGGGATCCCTCCCAAAGATGTGAGGACACTCAATGGGGCAAGTGAAGAAGTCCCAGCTAGTGCTTCCCATAGAACCACTTTCTTACTCTACCCTTCTGCTGGTCTTGCTACTCCTTATCTACAGCCCATGAAGGTGAACACACCTGGCAAGCACAGTGAGTGGCACAAAAATTGGAAAAGGGCAATTGCTGGTGATCTGCCACATCTTTGGTGTCAGAGCCTCCCCAAGCATGACTGTGGAGGAGAAGCCTGAGGTGCAACAGGATCATGAACAGGAGAACACAGGATAAAAGGAAGATTCCAGCAGTGGAGTGAGACATGGAGAATTCCAGGGACAAGGGAAACCCAATCAGTGGCCTAAAGAGAGCAGAACCAACCTTGCAAAGGGAGCACTACATGGGGATTAGAAGGGGGTCTGTGCAAACTACCAATGGCAGAAAGACCTGGAAGTGGTGGCCTCCAGTGATTCTGACCAAAAAATAAGCTGGATACCTTCAGAAGTTCCCCTGTCTATGGAGTATCTCTGACTGACACTGGACTCCCTTCAAAATAAATGAATACAAAGACTATGACCTCCCCAGCAACATTCATACTGGGCATGTAGTGTCCATAGTGTCAGAGCCATTGTTGAGAACTGGAGATACAGGAACACACCCCTGAATAGGAAGATCTAATTCACTTTGAGCAGAAAACACTCTATAGAGTGGAGTAGGGACTGAGGTGGGTAAATGAAGTTGTAGTCCTCCATGGATGGGAGCTGGCCCCCATGGAAGTGTGGGCCTCCTCCACCAAGGCCGCAGACCATTGCACGTTCCTATTTCTTTCCATTTGGTGGATATTTTCATATTTGAGTTAGTGGACAGAATTGCTCCTGTCCACTGAGAATAAAGGATCTGGCAAACATTTGGGTGAATCCTTAAGGGTACAAACAGTTATGCAGATCTTGGATAATGGTTCCTCTAAACAACATAATAATGGTTGAATATCAAGGCCTTTTCTGCAAGGAGTCAGGAAGAGCAACGTGCTAATTTAGGAAGCACTGATTCCTCCATCTTGGGGATGCCCACAAAGGATCCTTTGGGAGGGGGGCTGCATAAGGAATCTCTGTGGCTCAGGTCATGATAATAATTTAAGGTTACTTTTTGATTCATTTTCACCATTTAGACTACAGACTATAATCTGAAACATTATACATCCAGTGTGCTACTTGCAATTACACATTACTGTGTACAGGTCATAGAGGTTTCATTTCTATTCATTCTTTGATTCTGCTCCTGAACTTCACAGGCAAGCACCTGGGCACTGAGTCAAAGGGCTGAGGAACTAGTTTACAAGAATGAGAATTGTCTTGCTGCTTGATTTATATCACTGAGCATAGTGTTCTCCAATTCCATCCGGGTTATTTGCACTAAACAATCATGAATTGTATGTTTCAGAACAAGAAGAAAAAAGGATCTTCAATATCGTTATCACAATGAAATTGGTGTTGCAAGGATAATCAAAACTTGGACACCTTGAACCCCTAGCCCATGGAAGGCTTCTCTATGCCTTCTTATACTGTGAAATCAGGAAGCTTCCTGCTGCTGACAGCCAGAGCCCCAAATCTGCTTGGGAGACATTTGGCAGACCAAAAAGTTAGAGCCAAGTGTCACGTGGTATTTCCCTAGCCATCCTTGGGATAAACCAGCACTGCCCCCTTGTTAGACTGACCCCTTCTCCCCTGCCCAGAATAAAAAAGACATGAAGAATAAACAAGGAAATGAAAACTAACACACAGCAGAGTGGTTGGGAATTCTGAAAACCCACCAGAGAAGGGGGGAGGAGCAAGGAAATGATAGAAGGGCTGATGGCAGGTGGGTGACAAGCCTCTGCTTGAGGTAGGCCAGGTAGCATACCACAGTGAGCATCTCCTGAGCCAGTGAGCAGCATCCAAGCTAAAATGACCCTGAAAAATTGAAGAACAAAAAGGGAATGATCACAATATGCTGATAGCAGAGGGTTGGCTGATGTATCCCTTATCTTGCCCCAGAGAAAGGGGGAAAGGCAAAGAAAGAAGCCCCTAGTAATCAACCCCAGCAAAAACTCAACTCCAAAGCAGGAAAGCTGGTGGATAACACATATGATCTCTGCAACCTGAAGACCACATGCAAACTTAAACTGCCACACCTCACTGAGACAGAAGTTGACCAAGCAGATGGTGATGAAAGACAGAAAAAAACTCACTACCCAACCACGTGGTGATTATGGCAGAGCTTCTGCTTAAATACCAACACCAGGATTGGATGCTGAAGGAATAACATGAGAAATTAAACTAAGACTGAAATTCTATTGTTCCTGAACCTGGAGGCTTTTTGTTTTGGTTTTGTTTTGCTTTTTGGTTCATTTGTTTTCTTTCTTGTTTGCCTGTGTTTTTTGTTCATTTCTCCCCATTTATTTCTTTGGTATTTTTTTTGTTAGTTTTATCATTGTGAACTATTAATACTAAATTACACCAGATCAGGGACAGAAATAGCACTCACACACTTACCTATAAACCCAATACAGCCACAAAAAAATTAAACAAAGGAAAAGACAACAGATGACTGAAACCACCAACTAGCCTATCAAGAATATAGTTTCACAGTACCAAGAAGAGCGATGGGTAGAAGAAAAAGAGATGGAAACCATTATCCCCCCAAAATAATTTAATACAGGATTCAAAGTGAAATGAAGAAAATGGATAACCAGTTCCAGACTCCAAGAAAACAAAGATAAACAACACCAGGGAAGCCAATTATACCCAAGAACACCATCAAAGAGGCAATAAAGAAATGTCAAGACACCAAAAATAAAGAATACTAGAAGACACAGAAACAAATAAATGAACTCATAGGAGCCCTAAATAAATGCCAAAGTGAAACAGAGAACACTATAAGTAGAGAGATAAATGAATTAAAGATGAAAATAGACAATATTAAAAGGGAAGTGACCAGTGATATGGAAAACTTCAGCAAAAAGAATGAAACAGAAACACTAAACACAATGCAAGGCCACTCCTGCAGACTAGAACAAGCAGAAGACAGAATCACAGGACATGAAGATAAAAAAGGAAATTAAAGGAAAAAATGAAGAGCTATTAGTCAAACGACTGAAGACCTGCGAAAGGAATGTGCAAGAATTCACCACTGCCATCAAAAGACCAAACCTGAGAATCAAAGGCACTGAAGAAGGAGAAGATGTGTAAGCAAAAAGGATTCATAACATATTCAACAAAATCATAACAGAAAATTTCCCCAATCTACTGAAAGTTATTCCTGTTTAGCTACAGGAAGCCTGCAGGACACCAAACAGAATTCACCAAAATATAATGAGACAAAACTCTGGTTCTTTGAAAAAATAAATAACATAATCCCTGGCAAATCTGACTAAAATGAAAAAAAAAAACCAAATAAGTAAAATCAGAAATGCTAAAGGGGATATAACAAACACCACAGAAATCCAGGGAATCATCAGAGACTACATTGAGAACCTATATTCTAATATATTTGAAAATCTTGAAGAAAGGGACAAATTATGACCATCCAAATTAAAACAAAGAGAATATTAATCACCTAAATAGATATATAACAGAAAATGAAATTGAAGCAGCAATAAAGCACTCCAAAAAGCAGAGAACTCCAGGATCTAATGTATAATCTGTTGAATTCTATCAAACCTTTAAAGAAGAACTAATACCAACTCTCCTTAAACTTTTCTGTGAAATAGAAAGGAAGGAACGCTGCTTAGCTCATTTTATGAAACCAGAATTACAGCTATCCCCAAACCAGATAAAGACAACTCCAAAAAGAAAATTGTAGGCCAATGTCCTTTATGAACATCCTCAGTAAAATCATGGCAAACAGAATCCAACAACATATCAGGAAGATCATTCACCATGACCAAGTCGCATAATCCCAGGGATGAAGGGGTGGGTCAAGATACTCAAATTTATAAATGTAATACAGTACATTAACAGAAGCAAAGAGAAAAACCACTTGATCACTTCAATAGATGCAGAAAAAGCCTTTGATAAAATTAAACACCACTTCATGATAAAAGCTCTAAGAAAACTAGGAATAGAAGGAATGTAACTCAGTGTTTTAAAGGCTGTATATGAAAACCCTACAGCTAAAATTATAACTAATGGTAAAAACTGAAACAATTTCCCATAAAATTAGGAACAAGACAAAGATGCCCAGTATTCCCACTCCTATTCAATGTAGTCCTGAAATTCCTAGTCAGAGCAGTTATGCAAGAAGAATAAATAAAAATAATACAAATAGGTAAAGAAACTGTCAAAATATACCTATTTTCAGACAACAATAGATGCTGTACTTCAGTGACCCAAAAAACTCTACCCCCAAACTCCTAGACACTATAAACATCTACAGCAAGGTGGCAGGATACAAAATCAGCTTACAGAAATCATTATCCTTTCTATACACCAACAAAGAAACAAATAGATAAAGAATACATGGAAACAATTCCATTTAAAATAGCCAAAATTTTAAAAACTAGGAGCAAACTTGACCAAAGATGTGAATTATCTCTACAAGGAGAACTGCAAACCTCTGAAGAAAGAGATCAAGAAAGACTACAGAAGGTGGAAAGATCTTCCACGCACATAAGTTGGTAGAAGAAACATAGTAAAAATGGCAATACTGCCAAAAGCAATCTACGTGTTTAATGCAATTGCCATCAAAATCCCAGTGACATTCATCACATTGATTGAAACATCTAGCCTAAAGTTCATTTGGAAAGAGAAGAGACCATGAATAGCGAAGGCAATACTCAGCAAAAAGAGCTATGCTGAAGGTATCACAATACCTGACTTCAAACTATATTACAAAGCAATATCAATTCAAATAGCATGGTACTGGCACAAAACCATATATGAAGACCAGTGGAATAGAATAGAGGAACTGTATATGAATCCACAAAACTGTGCCCACCTTATTTTTGACAAAGTTGCCAAAAACATATGATGTAGGAATAAGAGCTACTTCAACAAATTTTGCTAGTAAAATGGTTATCTGCTTGCAAAAAACTAACACTAGATCCATGTTTATCACCCTATACTATTATCAACTGAAAATGGACCAAGGACCTTAATATCAGACCCAAAACGCTGAAGTTAGTACAGGAAAGAGCAGGGAATACTCTGGAAGTGATAAGTATAGGCAAGGACATCCTCAATAAAACCCCACCAGATCATCAACTAAGAGAAAGGAAGGACAAATGGCACTACATAAAATTAAAAAGATGCTGTAAAACAAAAGATATTGTCTCTAAACTGTAGAGACCACCTCAGAGTGGGAGAAAATATTTGCCATCTATACATCAGACAAATGAATAATAACCAGAATATACAGGGAGCTCAAAAAACTAAACTTCCACAAAGTCATTGAACCAATAAAGAAATGGAGAACTGAACCAAACAGAACTTTCTTAAAAGAAGAAATTTAAATGGCCAAGAAACACATGAAAAAATGTTCACCATTTTTGGCAATGAAGGAAATGCAAATCAAACCACACTAAGATTCCACCTCAACCCTGTTAGAATAGCTATCATCAAAAACACCACTAACAAGAGGTATTGGTGAGGATGTGGGGAAAAAGGAACTCTCATACACTGTTGGTGGGAAAGTAAGCTAGTACAACCACTTTGGAAAACAATATGGAGGCTTCTTAAAAATCTAAACATAGATCTGCCATATGATCCATCAATCCCACTTCCAGGGATATACCCAAAGGAATAAGACTCAGCTTACACCATAGGCACCTAAACACCCATGTTTGTTGCAGCTCTATTCACAATATCCAAGTTATGGAAATATCAAAGATGCCCCATTACTGATGATTGAATTAAGAAAATGTGGTATTCATACACAATGGAATTTTACTCAGCCATAAAGAAAAATGGGATCTTATCATTCGCTAGTAAATGGATGGAAATGTAGAACATCAACTTGAGCTATGTTAGCTTGCCTCAGAAGACAAAAAATTGTATGTTTTCCCTCCTATGCGGACTTTAGATCTAGGGCAAATGCAATAATGTTGGACTTTGGTCACAGGCTAAGCAGAGAGCACATATGGGAGGAATGTGGATAGATAAGAAACACAAAACTTGAAAGTGTTTGATGTCCCCATTGCAGAAGAGCTAATACAATACCATAAACAACCCAAGTGTATATGGGAAGGTGACCAAGAGGTAGTAAAGAGGTCTGGTATATGAATCAATTCAGGTTGTAATATACTTGTGCATTGAATAAATGCTGGGAATCTCTCTTTATAGTTATCCTTATTTCTACTTCCAAAAATGCTTTGTCTTTCTGATTATTGCTCATGTCTACACTTCAACAAAACTGTAGAAAAGGGCAGAACAGGTTCTGCCTGGAAGCGAGGGGATGGTGAGGAGAGGGAAGGGTGAGGGGTAAGGGGGAGAAATGTCCCAAACAATGTATGCATATGTGAATAAATGAATAAAGAAAAAACAATGCCAAATATCACAGCTCCTGACTCATTTGGGAACCTAGACCTAAAATAATGATGATGACAATGACAATGATGATAAAAGAATGTGAAAGAGAGTCTATGGTGAATCAACAGGAGGGAGGAAGGCAAAAAAGGATAATGAGAGGTAAAAAACATCAAAATATGCTAAAGATATATATATGAAGAAGTGAATATGATGCAGGTGATGAACTTTTTCAGGGTACACTGTAGACATGTATAGAATTAACACAATGAACCCCCCTTGGATTTTTAATGAATGTTCATTAAAAATATAAAGTAAAATGAAAATATAATGAACTATTTTTAAAAATGAGAAAAATGGAATTATGTAGTTTGTAGAAAAATGGATGGAACTAGAGATCATCCAGTTAGACAAAGTAAGTCAGATTGAGAAAAACATATATGTGTGTGTGTGTGTGTGTATTACATGCAGAATGTATGTCTGTATTCTGCATGTGATAGCTGTGTATAAAGATAGATGTCCACATCTCTCTCTCTCTCTATCCTATACATACATATACATACATACATACATACATACATACATACATGAATATATATATATATATACATATATGCACAAATACATGTATATGTTTGCAGGTAAAACCAGATGGGATGGTGAAAAGAGAGGGTGATGGGGAAGAATATTATCAAATACATTTATTATGTTTATGTATGAAAATAGCATAATTAAACACATTACAGTTGTAAAAAAAATCAGGAGTGGGGAAAAAGGGATAAGAAAGTGTAGTGGGGAGTGAATATGACATAGTGTGTTATATGCAACCCCTTTGAATAATTAATAGTCACTAATAAATTTTTTAAAGGTGTCACTAGAGAGATATACATTGAGCACAAATTTTAAAGGACACACAGAAATATGGGAAAAGCATTCATCATCAGTTGAATGTAAGGATGATAAAGTCACTATGAAACCATCAAGAGGGGTGAGGAACCAGCTGATGTTTGTGAAACCTTAAAGATGGAGGCCTCCATAGGTCTAGTGTTTGCATTCTATGAACCTTCCAAATCCACTATAGGAGAAAACACCAGCTGGCTTCATGGTTAGACAGACCAGGCTGCAATCCTGGGGGCCTGGGCAAACTCTAGCATCCACATCTGCAAACCTTGGGTGAATTATAATTCTAACCCCCAGGTTCCTGAATGTCAGGACATTAGATGGGCATCCAACCTCAGTGATGTAGAGAGGCTTCCTAAACAAGTGTGATCACGTCCACACCTCTTGTAAATCCACGTAGACAGAGAACCATCCCAACTAAGCTATCATCAGTAAGACCTACCTTTCATTGTGATGAGTTTCTTTTTTAAGTGTTATTTTTTACCAACGAAAAAGTACTAGACAATAAAATATACTTATTGAGCAAACTATTTAATAGAGCTAGAAGCATGTTCTGTGCTGGATAATTCAAAGGAATTAATGTTCTTGAATTTTAAAACTAATTATTTTTTAAATCTTCATTTCTACTCCTTGTACTATGACCTTAAATTACTCTATAATGTTACACTTAAAATATGACATTAAAGACTAATTTAATAGAAGATCAACAGAATTAACTTATCATGTTGTATACTTTCAGATCATATTAAAAAGACTGAAGAACATCTAAAAACAATAGCAAAAGACCAGCTGTGCAACAGTACTCTTCTCTACAAAGTGGCCTTAATTCCAGCCCCTACAGTTCTTCATACAGGAAGTTTTTAAGCTACAGTTCATTTGAAGGCATGTTTTACGTGGACTTGTAACTTCACTGACATGTGCATTCACTCATTCAATCATCTAAAGGCTGTACACTGAAATTCACCACATACATGATGGTGTGTGCACCAAGCAGAAGAATGGCTCACAGCCCTGGCTTCATAGCCAGGCTTTCAGTTCTACACTGCAATGAAACACGTTCATCCTAAATAACTGCTCTAGGGATCTAGAGTGGAGGTGCAGCCAGTCATTTCTTGCAGACCTTTCCATGAAGGAATTGACATTCCTAAAAATAACCTCAAGACAGATTTATTAAAGTCTAATGCAAATTTATTAAATTTATTAAAATCTAATGCAAAACATATGAGTACAGATTTCTTAAGTCACTATTGCTTCTTTTATTGGTTTTGAAAAATCCCACAAAAGTTTTATTCTCTCTATCTCATCATTGTCTCTAGAAAAAATTACTGAATTATTTCAATATTTAAAATGAGACATATTTTCCTTTTAAATTCTTCAGTGGAGCAATTGTTTTCTTATTATTTTAATTAGTTAGATATGTTTTTTATTTGTTGAGTTCTAAATCCAAAATTTCCCTTTCTTTGTGTTTTCTTCATTAGGATTTTAGAGCTAGGGAAGGCCTCTTTATTTCAAATGAGGACCCTGAGACCCAACTGACAGCCAGCCAATGCCTATGGTTCCTAAATTGAGGTGGTACAAGTGACGTGGGTGTAGAGTTCCAACAGGCCTCCTGAATCACACCTCCTGGTGAGTGCTGGCACTGTT
The DNA here is from genome assembly GCF_047511655.1 of Castor canadensis. Lineage (NCBI taxonomy): Eukaryota > Metazoa > Chordata > Mammalia > Rodentia > Castoridae > Castor > Castor canadensis. Next base: position 114,218,507 of record NC_133387.1, read on the forward strand.
AAGTGAACCTGAAGTGAGGACTGGGAAAGCCCCCTGCATAGCTGGTGTCGAGGTACAGGGCCCCTGTGTGTGAGGCACAGCTGCAGGAACCATGGCATCTCATCAGGCCTCTGCTTCTTCCTCTGCAGCTAGGCAGTGGTTGGATTCACTATGAGGGACAGTGCTTAGTGCTTGGCACACACAGCGTAGCTCACTACTGATTGCTATTATTCATTTCTTTCACCACACAGGCCATTCAAGACCTTTGCCATTCATTTACCCAAGGCACATAGATAGGACAGAGGAGGGAAAGCTGAGGTGTTCCTGGAGGACAAAAATATAAATTTTCCCGTATCACTGCCAATTACTAGACAGCCAGACTTTCTTGTCCACTAGCAGAAAAAATCAGACTGGAATTTTATAAACTTTGACATTGGTTTAATAACCCAAGTCTAATAAACATCTGTCTATTAATGTACAATTTTCTATTTGAGTTAGAAAACAACATAAAAATCAGCACATTAGTAAGCCACGCATGGAATTAACACTCTCCCCAACAAACCTATGTGTTCCTCATGGCATTGTGTGGGGATCAAAGGACCCTGATGTGCTCATCAGGCTAGGGCTTACAGTGACATGCAAGGGATTCCTGCCAAGGAGACTGGTGGGCTCCACATCATAAAATATCTAAATCAGAGGGCCCATATCATACAATGTAGCTACACAGATATACATGTGTACACACATTTTACAGTTAGTCCTATCAAAACCCTCAGGTGCAGGCTATAAAGAGTAAAAATATATTGTAACACATAGTAATGCCATCCTGAAACTGTAGCATGTATTAATATGTATATAGTCTATGGTGTTTCTAGAACTGAATAGTATGTGACATAGATACATTAATATGGATAATATTGTAGTTCCCTATAGATAAATCAGACAGGGAACACATTATTGGCACACAATCAATATTACAGCAACCAAAAAATGATAGAGTGGATCCAAATTTTGAAATAAAATTATACCTCATTTCTGTCCCTGACTAGGGAAAAGGGCTGGATGACCTATAGCTCACAGTTGCCTAGAAGCAACAATGGTTTAAAACTCACAGCACCCAGCTAAGCCAAACCCATGGAGTATCTATAGAGGAGAGGCTTTTCTGATGGACTGATAGAGGAGGTCCCTGATATTTTGCAGACACTGAAGAAAGTTGAGGATGAGACCAAACTGGGAGAACTCAGTGCTGCCATCTGGCAACATCTCCAGTGAAACCAGCTATAGAGGAGCATGACAGCAATGCGTAGTCTGCACCAGAAAACATATGTACTGAGATCTAGAATCCACAGGTGCAAATGCATAGTTCTCACTTGCAAAAGGGAAAACAAACCACAATCATTAGGAATTTTGGCACTCTTCCTGTTGCCTCGCTGAATGAGGGGACAACAAATGAACCAGTGGATGCATGAGAAAAGTAGACACACTGGGGAAGGACAATGGTAGTTCATTAATTTCTTACACATGAATGTATAGCAAGATGTTAACACTTCCAATGCTAACAAACGTTACTGAAAGAAAAATCAAAATGGCTTGGAACATAGCTACAGTTCTAGTTAAATCCATGGTATGTTGAGTTGAATCTTCTAAAGCTTATGAGCATAAAAGACACTACTTACGGGTACAAAACACTAAATTTTCAGTTACTGTAAGTATCAATGCATCATAAAAACTAGGTATTAGGTCAATGAAGTTGACATGTACTGTTATGAACACTAATGTAACAACAAACTGGATAACCAAGAAGAGATGGATAGATTCCCAAACACAGGCAACCTACTCAAACTGAATCAAGAAGAAAAAAAAAGTGAACAGAATCATGACAAATAGAGTGAATTAGTAACTAAACATCCCCACAAAGAAAACCCCAGAACTGTAGGGACTCAATGGAAAAGAATGAGAAATATGCAAAGAGTAATGCCAATGCTTTTTAAACTTCCAAAAATGGAGGAGGGAACATCTCCAATATTTGTAAGGACAGAATCACACTGATGCCAAAGACAGAAAGACTTCACCAGAAAAGAAAGCTATAGGCCAATGTCTTTGATGAATATGGATGCAAAACTCTAATAAAATGCTAGAGAAAACATTCAATGACTCATTCAAGATATTATATACCATGAGGATGACCATGACCTGGTGACCAAGTGGGATTTATCCCTGGAATGCAAGGATGGCTCAACATGTAGGGATCAATGAGACACATCACATTAACAGAATGAACTGGAAAAAACACAATCAGCTCAATTGACACAGAAAAAACACATCTGATGAAATTCAACATCTATTCATGATCAAAACCCTCAACATAATGGGAATGGGAGAAACTTACTTTAACAATAGAAATAAAATATGAAAAGCTCACAGGTAACACCAGATGCAATGGGGGAAAACTCAGAGCTTTTCTGCTGAGATATGTGTGATGCAAGGATGCCAACTCTAGACCCTTGTATACAACATAGAACTGGGCATGCCAGTGAAAGGAAATATACAAGAAATAAATGTAAGCATGTAAAGCAGGAAGGAATATTATCATTTCTTTTTCCTTACTTTTGCAAAATCAGAGAACAAAGGGGGGCAGAACAGACCCTTCCCGGAGAGGCTGATAAAACAGGGAATGGGGAATAGATCGGGAAATGGTATAAAAGGGTGAATATATTGCCAAACTTGTGCTCCCATGAATGTAAACAGAAAAAAAGACAGTTGTTGAAATTCTTGAATGGGGAAAGAGAGTAAAAGAATGTTGAAAAGGGTAAATTTAAATATGATATTCTTGATATGTTGTTAGAACCTTTGCAAATGCCACAATGTATCCCTATCCAGCACAACAAAATTAAAAAGTGACAATATGACTTTCATTCAATTTAAGTCTTTCAATAATTTTTCCAGAATTTGTCAGGTCTATTTTCTTAACATGTTCAGTAATTTTCAATATAATGCCCCCCTCTTTTCATCCAAGACATTTTAAGACAAACATTTAACTTACAGTGTAGTTATAGATTTGCCAAAATTTTACAAAGATAATATGTGTCTCCTATATACAACAAGCAATTTTTCCTACCATTTTTAAAAATTAATTTACTGTGAAACACACAAAACCATAAAAATTATATAAACTAATAGAGTTTATTATTATGATAGTTACATGTTATTTTGATACAAGTATAAGTTGTATAATGTGTAAATCAAGTTAACATATGCATTGCTTCAAACATATAATTTCCTTATGGTAAAAATTTTAAAAATCATTTTCTAGCTTTTTAAATGCATAGTGCCTAATTATTACTTATAGTCATCCTACTGTGCAATGGTACATAAGAACTTCTTACAACTTTCTGTGTATGTCTTCATTCCAATTGGTAAACCTTCCCTCATAACCATCTCTCTCCTGTTTTCCCATTTGTTTACCATCTCGCCACTTTCAACGTCGAATGTTCTCCACTTCCATTCAACACATCAATTTCAATGGCTCTATAGCACTGCATCATGCATATATACATATTATGTGTATATATATATATATATACATATACACATATACATACATACATATATGTATGTATGTATATGTGTATATCTCATCTGTTTTGGATATATCCCCAGTAGTGGAATTTCTGGATCAAATTGCAGTTCTGTTTTTAATCTTTTTTTCTTTTTTTATTATTCATTTAGTCACATGTACATACATTGTTTGGGTCATTTCTCCCCCCCTCGATCCTGTCTCCACCCTCTCCACCCCCGTCGCTTCCAGACAGAACCTATTCTGCGATTTTCTCCACTTCCATTGAACTGTAGAAATAAGCAATAATAAGAAAAATATAGCATTTTTCCTAGTTGAGATAAAGACAGCTATACAGAGAGATTCCTAGCAATGCTTTCATGTACAAATGTGTTACAAACCAGGTAGATTCATCTGTAACTGATCTTTTCACTAGTTCCTGGTACTCTTCTCGTGTTGACCTCTGTTGCTTTAAGGTTTCTGTAGTAATTCCTCTGGAGTGGGGACATCAAATGCTTTCATGTTTGGGTTTTCTGTCTAACCCCATACCTCCTGAGAGGAACCACTACAGTGTTTTCTATATTGGCTATAGTAATTTACATCCCCACCAACATTTGGCAATGATTTCCTTTTCTCACACCCTGAATAGTATTTGTTACCTTTAGTCTTTTAAAAAATTTAAATTATTAGTACATATGAATTGTACATATTAATGGGTTTCATTGTGACATTTCAATTCCTGCTATAAGAAAATCCACCCTCCGTACTAGCCTCTGTCCCCTTTATCCCCTATTACTCCCAGCTTTCTTATCTCTTCCTAGCAATCTCTCTTTCACATTTTGAGTATTTAAAAATTTTGCATTCCACATATTGGAGAAAACATGTGGTATTTGTCTTTCCATATATTGGTTATTTTACTTACCTTAATGTTAAGTTTGTCAAAATTAATAAAATCACAATATTATTATTATGAACTGAAAGCTATACTTTTTTTATTTCACATAGTTTTTACCTAATGTTCTCTTTCATTCAAGATCCCATCTAGGACACTACATTTCCCTATTTTGAAATATGATCTCATTGAAGGCATAGGGATTTATGACTCAACATATGAATATTTAGGGCAATTAACATCCTCCCAAAGTTCAAGACAACTTCTACTCAACTTTCTACCTCTACACACTTGCTCTTCTTGACACTTCATACAGATGGAATCATACCATATGTCATATTTGCAATTTATTTTTCCACTTAGTTCAGTGTTTCCAAGCCCAACCTACATTATAGCATGTGTCAGCCCTCTCAAGCCTGAATAGTGAATGTTTCATTTGTTATTAAGCTTCGCAAATTCACAATTCCAAATCTGTCTCTTTATAGCATCTATTACTTATTGATATTTTATTTAATGAGAAATTGTAAGTGTGCTTTCCTTTAATTATTTAAACTTAATTCCGTTTAATTCTTTGAACATACTCATCATAGCAGCTTTGAAGTCTCTTTTGATTCACTCCATCATTTGCACACCATCAAATGTAGTTCCTGTTGTAAATGGTTCAGGATTTCTTTTTCTGGTGTGTCATGTTTTTGTTGCAAAGTAGACCTTTTAGAAAAATTGCAACTGTATATCCCACTCCTCCACATGATGTTTGTTCTTATTGTTGTTTGCTTTACTATTGATTTATTGACTTTCCTGAATTAACCATGTAAAGAATATTTTCTTTCAGCAATGTCCCTGATCACAAGTATACATTGTCCCTCTATTTTGCCTCTTAAACTAGCTATTTGGAGATTGTCCCCAAGTGGATATAAGCCAATTATTTGTAAGGATTATCTTTGAGTGATACCAATGAGGTTTTCACTCTTTTATTCCAGGTTGCATGTGTGTATGTGAGTCTGCAGGTGTCATCAGGAAGTTGATGCATGGTTTCTCACCTTCACCACAGAACTGTGAACTAGGAGTTTCCTTCTCTGGTCATGGCTTAGACATAACCAGACTGTTGAAGGTGTGTATTATTTTAATCTTTGCCTTTATGACAGAATAGCTATTTGTTCAGTTAGAATTCAGGCAAAAGTTATGTTTCAGTCCCAAGACCACTGCTACCTGTGCCGTGTTGTTGGGTAATCCTTCAATTCTACCTCATGTCCTCTGCACATTGCCCCTCTGGCAACCCAGTACATGCACAAAACCTTTAATGCACAGCCAACCATTATTCTAGAAGAGATCACTGGGTTGGCTCTTGTCCATATTCCATTAAATTTCTGGACATCTGTTGTTTTCCATTAATGAAGCTATGTGAGCCCCTTCTTAATTCTGTCCAACAAGAACTTATTGTGTGAAAATGCCCTAGAAATGAGATTCTATATTATCTTCCAAATAAAGTCAGTTCTGTCCTCTAAAGCTTCAGAACTCTCCATCCTGTGGCTTGTCTCACCTACAAGAATCTCCATTACCATACAACAGCTCAGGAAGGAAGCTGAATTTCTCAGAGATACTTCTACTCCAGGAGTGGGCACTGGGTGCAAGTGGTGGAGGTGACCACTCATCATTTTGTCTTGCTCCTTTCTGTGTGGAATTTCCACTCTACCACAAAGCTGAGGAATGTGCAAAGAAGACTCTAACTTTTTTTTGGTTAATGCCTTTGGGGAAAAACTTTCTACTACTGGAATCTTTCAAGATGTTTCTAAATATAAAAACTTATGTAGCCTTTGGAAGTCTATATTAGAAATTGCCATTACTTCTTGAGGAATAAACAGTTTTTCCTCCAATTTCAGTCTAATAGACTTGTGAAATTTTTAGTTAACATGTTTTTCCTACCAATCACTACACTAGTCACTGGAAATTCCAAGATGAACAGGATACAGTATCCAAGTTCAAAGGGTAGAGAATCTAAGGCAGTAGACTAATAGAAAAGTACAAACTACATAGTTTTTTTGACCACTTAGTAGGAATAGATATATACAAATTGTTGATGAAATATGAAGCTATCTATAGTGTGAGATATTTTGAAGTGAAGGGGAAACAAGACCATAATGCATATATATAGGAGCTAAAGAATACAGTAATTATCCTGAGATATAAAGAATTTGTAGTTATGCAGATGTTTACTAGACAATTAAAAATGTGCTGGGTAAGAATTCCTACAGGCAACTGTGAAATAAATAAAGTCAAAGGAACGTAGGCCAGGGCATACTGAAATAATTAAAAATATTTCCTTATGGCAGCAGTCACATTAGGGTAGGTGCAGGATATTTTAAAATATGTTACATCCCTTTCTTGTTGCACTCAATTCAATTTGTCATAGAAACCAAGATGCAAAGAATTATTCAGAATATGAAATTGATCCAGACCCACCACCTTAAACATTGGTGGAAAATATTGCTGAGTGGTTGTTAAGATTTCCAAATTTCATACTGTAACATAGAAAATTGTATAACAGATATTCACTGTAAATATTTCTCTTAAAAATGCAGAGAGGCTGTCATCCAAAATCATACTGTGGTTGAGCCACATTTAATCAGCTGGAAGTAAATTGAAGTACATGGAATATATATGATACTCCAAAGAATAGAATTCATAAACATGCAATGAAAATACATGGTTAAACTGCATAATAAGTTCCCAGAAAAGAAGAGTCCATAACAAAATAGTCAGTAAAAACGGTTTACCAATTTTCTACTACAATTATTTCATATATCATATTTATTTTTTTACAGTCCATAATGCCAGAGGTACAAGCTGATAGCTATAATAGGGACCTGAGCTATGAATTAGGAGAAATGGGTTCTAATTCCAGCTCTTTCATAACAACTTTTGTCACTTCAGACAAGTCCCTTGTCTTCAAAATTTGAGCATCAACATTTTAAAATGGCTAAATTGTGTGATTTTGTGTAACTTTAATTCTAGAGTATTTACTAAAATTTCAATTTTTTCTACTTAAATTATGTGTGCATTCTCAACTGATATATTACATATCAGAGCTTTTTATAATTAATATCATCAGCATTAATAGTAATTTGTTATTTTGTACTACCTTAGCATTCTTAGAGATGGTTAAACACTCCCTAAAAAGCAAACTTCTTGGGGACCCTAATGTTACCACAGTGATGTTACTTGAATTGTGCAAAAAAAAGACATTGCTCATGCTTGCATACTCAATGTGATAGCTACCTAAGATAACAAATTAATATGAAACACAGTGAAAATCATAGTAAAAGAAAAATTCTAACAAATGATTTTTTGTAAGAAGCAAACATATGTTTTTAACACTTTTTAGCACGAACTTCAGCAGTGTAATCTCTTTTAAATTTAACAAGTCAAAATGTTTATGATTCATGAATAGTGAATATGTCTGAGAATTTCACTACTTTTCTAATGGAAACAACTTTTGATCTTGGCCTGAAATATGCTAAATATTTGTGGATTAAATCCCCCTTTCTTTTTTCTGATGAATAATGTAATTAACATAGCTATTTCTCTGCTAAATTTAGTATTCATTAACACGAATTCAAATAATTACATTGTAATGAGTGACTTGCATATGATGGATGTCCTAAAGAGATTCACTCATGTTCTCCCTCCCTCTCCCCTCCTCTCTCTTGCTCTCTCTCTCCTCTTTCTCAAACACATACATATGCAAAAACATTTGTAGATTTATAATTAATGCAAAAGAAACACCCCAAAAGTGAAAAACATGATCAGCCTACATATCTATAGGTTCCTATGGAAACAAACAAAATCCCCAAAACTATATTCTCAGAATAAATAGCATTTCAGGTTGTACACAGTGACACTACTTGTAGCTTCCCAGATACTATTAAAATATGTAAAACATTTTGACTACTAGTGGACAATTATATGGGGGTTTATGAAAACAACAGAAATCACAAGAAATTCCCCTAACATTATGCATTATTCAGATGTTTTGTCTGTATCTAATAAATGCATCTCCTTTTACTGTATGCCCTCAAAATAATTTTCAAAAAATTTTTCCTTCTTTTCTTCCTTTCATTTACTTTTTTCCTTTTAGTTCCTTTAGGTAGCATATAATTAATATAAATATATGAAACCAATATATCATAAATGATAAATTACACTAACATCCATACTAGTATTAAATGTTAACATATAAAATATCAATATTAATGTCTGGGAAAACTGGCTTTTTATATGCAGTAGACTGAAACTAGACCCATCCCACCCTGTGAAAAATCAAATTCAAGGAGACAAAACTTTGAAATGGCTACAGGAAAAAAATAATTAAAACTCTAGAAGTTGTAAGACTAGATCATCATTTTCTGAATAGCACTTCAGTGGCCCACGGAATAAAAACAAGAGCTGAAAAATTAAACTGCATCAAACTAAAAAGCTTCTGCACACCAAAAGAAACAGTTATAAGAATCAGGAAACAACACAAAGACTGAAATTGTTCGTTCCACAATATACAAATGTATCAAAACAGTAAACACCAGTAGAACAAATAGTACAATTAATGAATGGGCAAATGAATTGGATCATTCTCAGAAGAATAAATACACATGGCTAATAAACATATGATAAAATATTTAGATCCCTTAGCCATAAAATAAATGCAAACACAAAGTACATTAAAAGAAAACAACCAAAAACATATGTTGGTGAGATTGTGGGAAAAAAGGAATCCTCATACACTCCTAATGAGAATGTAAACTAAAGCAATCACTGTGGAAATCAGTATGTATGTTTCTCAAAATCTAAGAAGAGACTTACTTTATAATCCCAACATATTATTCTTGGGAATATACCCAAACCAGTGAAAAGCATATGCAAGAGAGATATTTGCATATCAATGATTTTGCAGCTCTCTTCATAATAGCCAAAGTATGGAAAGATCTAAATGCCCAAAAACTAGTGACCTAATAAAGACAATACGGGGGCAATCCTCCCTTGGGAACCCCCCAATTCTAAGGCTCTACTCTCACATTTTACACTTTTCTTAGTCAATAAAATCTCCTGCTTTACCCCATAAAATAAAGAAAATATTTTTTATATGTAATGTGTATACATAATATTCATATCTATACTATATATAATACATACTGTGGAATATTACTCTGTCACAAAGAAAAATGAAATTATGTCATTTGCAGGAAGGGCGTTGGAGATCCTCATATTAACTTAGTTCAGCCAGCAGAAAAGTTCAAATGTTTCATGATCTCACATATTTGTGGGGCCTAGAATTAAAATGATCATGGTGATAATGTAATCAGACATGAATGTAAAGAAGGTCTGTGTAGGAGAGATATCAGTGGGAAGGGAAAGCCAAAGGAGAGGATACATTAGTGGTGAAGAGGATGAAAGTATACATCATCTTTATATATGAAGACTGCATAATGAATCTAACAAACATTGTTTGAAAAATAGGGCAGAAGAGATGGGAAGAATTGAAGTGTAATGGAAGGGGTGAACTTGTGTATAGTTCAACTGCACTATACACATGTATGAAATTATCACAATCTAATCCCCCAATAATGTTAATGTATGTTAAGTCATTAGCATACCTAATACATTCAAATAAAATAAAATACAAATAATAAAATTTATAATTGTGCATTTTTCTATATAGTAGTTTTACTTTTTCAACACTTTACTGCACGAATACATAGACTATATTACTAGGCACACATATGTTAGTTGAGGTTTTAAAATTTTGTATTTTTACATGTACTCACGTGTATACATTGTTTGGGTTATCTCCCCACACCCTCTTCCAGACAGAACCTATTCCACCCTGTTATGTTTTGTTGAAGAGAAAGAAATAAGCAATAATAAGAAAGACATAGCATTTTTGCTAGGTTGAGATAAAGATAGCTATGCAGAGAGATATCTTGCATTGTTTCTATGCATATGTGCATGGCAACCTACTTTGGTTCATCTCTGCCAAACCTCTTCACTACTAGTAGTCCCCTTCCCATAGTAGCCTTTGCCACTTTATTCACTCCTCTAGAATTAGCACATCAACCACATCAAGTTTTAGGTTTCCTTCCCTTTCCCTATTCCTTCTGTGCATGTTCTCACCTTAGTGTGTGAACCATGTTCAATATTTCTGCAGAAACATTCTAATTTCATGTAGTCCCATTTGTCCATCCTTTCTCTTAGTTTATGGGCTGCTGGAGATTTACTGAGGAAGTCCTTGTTTATACCTATTGCTCCAAGGGGATTCCCTGCCTTTTTCTGTACTAACTGGGTCTGATATTAAGATCCTAATTCCACTTTGAGTTTATTCTAGTACAGGGTAATAGGTAGGGATTGAGTTTCAGTTTTCTGCAGGCAGATAACCACTTCCCCAAGACAATTTGTTGAAGAGGCTATCCTGTCTCAATTATGTTTTTGGCACCTTTGTCAAAAATAAAAAAGGTGTAACTGTGTGGATTAATATCTGGATCCTCTATTCTGTTTCACTGTTCTTCATATCTTATTTTGTGCCATTTCCATGTTGTTTGCATTGCTATGGCTCTGTAGTATAATTTGAAATCGCATATTGTGACACCTCCAGCATTGCACTTTTTGCTTAGTACTCCCTTGGCTAGTCACAGTCTTTTGTGTTTCCAAATGAACTTTAGTGTAAATTTTTCAATTTCTGTGGTGAATGTCATTGGGATTTTGATGGGAATTTCATGGAACATGTAGATTGCTTTTGGTAGTACAGCCATTTCTACTATGTTGATTCTGCTAATCCATGAGCATGGGAGAAATTGCTACCTTTTGTAATCTTCTTCAGTCATTTTCTTCTGTGGCTTGTAGTTCTATTTGTAGAGGTCATTTGCATCCATTTTTAAGTACATTCCTAGGTATTTGATTTTTTTGAGGTGATTATAAATGGAATTGTTTTCCTGTGTTGTTTTCCAATTTGTTCATTCTTGGTGTATGGAAAGACTACTAATTTTTGTAAGTTGATTTGGTATCTTACTACATTGCTGAAGCTGTTTAAGATGTCTAGGTGTGTTTGGGTCACTTTGTTGGGTCTTTCAGGTATAGGATCATATTGTGTGCAAATAGGGATACTTAGAGTATTTCTTTACCTATTTGTATTATTTTTATTTCTTCTTCTTGCCTTATTGCTTTGGCTAGGAATCCTTGGACTATGTTGAATAAGAATGGGGAGAGTAAGCATCCTTGTTTTGCTCCTGACTTTGCAAGAATGATTTCAGTTTTCCCCATAAAGTATAATGTTGGTTATAGGTTTGTCACATGAAACCATTACAATTTTGGAGTACATTCCTTCCATTCCTAGTTTATACAGAGTTTTTGTCATGAAATTGTGTTGAATCTGACCAAAGAAAGGCTCTTTCTAGATCTATTGAGATGATGAATTTTTTTTTGTCATTGCTTCTATTAATGTGCTATATTACATTTATTGCTTCATGAATGTGAACCATCCCTGCATCCCTGGAATGAAGCTGTCTTGGTCATGGTACATGATTTTTCTGATATGTTGTTGTACTCAGTTTGCCATTATTTTATTGAGGATATTTGCATCAATGTTTATTGAGGATAGTGGCATGTAGTTCTCTTTTCTCAATGTGTCCTTTAGGATGAGTGTAATACTGGATTCATAGCAAGAATTATGCAGTGTTTCTATTTTGTGGAAAAGTTTAAGGAGTGCTGGTACTGGCTATTCTTTAAAGGTCTGGTTGAATTCATGAGACAATTCTTCAAGTCCTGGAGTTTTATTTTTGGGAGATTCTTTATTGCTCCTTCCTTTTTATTACTTGTTATAGATCTGCTTAGGTGGTTAATGTCCTCTTGGTTCAGTTTTGTATGGTCAAAAGTATCTATAAATTTGTCCATTTCTTCAAGATTTCCCAATTCATTTGAATATAGATTCTCTATGTAGTCTCTAATGATTCCCTGGATTTCTATTCTATTGATCTTATTGATGTCTATAGAATATTGCATTTGACAAGAAAATATACATTCTTCTCATCAGCTCATAGAACTTTCTCCAAAATTGTTATCTCCCTTTTTCCATTCTTATTTTATTAATTTTTGTCTTTTCCCTCCTCCTTTTAGTTAAATTTGCTGGGTGCTTGTGAATCTGGTTTATTTTTTCAAAGTAGTAGCTTTTGTTTTCATTCATTCTTTGTATAGTTTTTTTGGTCCCTATGTCATTAATTTTGGCCCACATTTTTATTATTTCTCTCCTTCTGTTTGTTTTGGAGTTTGCTTGCCCTTGTTTTTCTAGGAGTTTGAGACGCAGCATTAGTTTGTTTGGGATCTTTCTGCCCTTTTAATATATGCACTCATGACTATCAACTTTCCTCTTAGGACTACATTTGCTGTGTCCCATAGGTTCTGGTAGATGGTGTTTTCATTTTCATTAACTCCCAGTAACTTTTTGATTTCCTCTCTTTTTCTTCTATGAGCCACTGATCATTGAGCAATATGTTATCCATGCTCTAACTATTTGTATACTTTCTGCTGTTATTTTTATTGTTGTGTTCTAGTTTTATTGCAGTGTGGTCAAATATAATGCCTCGGGTTATTTCCATTTTCTTATATTTGCTGAAGCTTGCTTTTCACCTAATATGATCAGTTTTGGAGAATGTTCCATGAGCTGCTGAGAAGGTGTATATTTTCTTGTTGTCAAATGAAATATTCTATAGACATCAGTTAGGTCCATTTGATCTATGGCATCATTTAGTTCTAGGATTTCATTGTTGATTTTTTGTTGGAATGACCTATCTATTGGTGATAGATGGGTATTAAAATTTCCCACTACCACAATGTTGGAGTGTATATGTACTTTTAAGTCCCTTAGTTTATGTTTGATGAAATTGATTGCACTGACATTGTGTCTATATAGGTTGAAAATTGATATTTTTATGTATTGCCATTTTTCTAGTGTCCTTCTTTGTCTCATTTAATGAATGCCAAACTTTGTCTGATATATATGTTGCAACTTCTGCCTGTTTTCAGGGGCCATTGTCTCAGCAAATCTTATTCCAGCATTTCACCATAAACCAATGTTTATTTCTGTCAATAAGGAAGGTTTCTTATAAAGAAAAGATTGTGGGATCTTCCTTTTTAATCCAGCTTCCCAAATGGTGCCTTTTCATGAGGGAGTTGAGTAGTTGATATTCAGTGTTAATATTGATAGGTGTGTGGTGAATCCTGCCATTTAGTTGTGTTTGTTGTTTAAGTATTTGATTATGCCCAGCCAAACCAATGCTACTCTGTGGTTCCTTGTCTTTTCTTCTGTGTTTTGATATTTCCTGTTCTCTTATTGTTTCATGTTTTGTGTGCAGAATTCCTTGTAGAATCTTCTGTAATGGTGGCTTGGTGGTCATATATGGCTTTAGTTTCTATTTATTCTTCTGTCAGTTTTGAATGATAGTTTTGCTATGTAGAGTATCCTATGACTGAAATTATCTTAATTCAGTGCCTGAAATACCTCACTCCGTGCTCTTCTTGCTTTTAAGGTTTCCATTGAGAAATCTGGTATTATTTTGATGGGTTTTACCTTTGTCTATTTTTTGCCTTTTCTCTCTTACAGCCTTCAATATTCTCTCTGTTCACTGTTCTTATTGTTTTAATAATAATAAGCTGTGGGGAGGTTCTATTTTAGTCAAGTCTTTTTGATTTCCTGGAGCTTTCTTGTACACAAATGGGCAAAACATTCTTGAGATTTGGGAAATTTTCTATTATTATTTTATTGAATATATTACATGTCTATTCTCTTGCACCTCTTCTCCTTCTTCAATGCCCATGATTCTCAGGATTGGTCTTTTGATGGAGTTGCTGAGTTCTTGCATATTATTTCATAGCTCTTGAGCTGTTTGGCTAAAATATCTTTTGCTTTTTCTTTAATTTCTATTTTATCTTCAAGTTCTAGAATTTTGTCTTCCAGTTATACTAGTCTGCTGGAGTGGACTCCCACTGTGTTTTGTGTCTCTGATTCTTTTTGCTGAGGTTTTCCGAATATGGGGTCACTTTCCATTTAATAGTTTTTATTTTCATCTTTAATTCATTTATCTCACTATAGTGTTCTCTGTTACACTTTGGTGTTTATTTAGGATGGCTCTGAGTTCATTTCTTGTTTCTGTGTCTTCTGTGGGTTGTAATACACATGTGCATGGAAGCAATGCTAGGAATCTTTCTGCATAGCTATCTTTATCTCAAGCTAGCAAAAGTGCTATGTCTGTCTTTTATCCTTTATGTTTTCTTTTCTATGAAATTGGAGCAGAAGAGGGCAGAACAGGATCTGCCTAGAAGAGAGGGGGGACAGAAGCCATCAGAGAGCAGAGGAAGAATGCCCCAAACAATGTATACAAATAGGAATAAATTAATAAGCAATAAAAAAATTAAAAATCCATTTTTGACATACACCTCATTCCTACACCCAATGAACTATCCCATCTCTTTCAAAAGGAGTACATAAAATTTTGTAGCCTCATACCAGGGCTAATCAGCTGCCTGGAAAGCAAAGACAACCTAAGACACATCACACAAAATCCTATAGATTTCTGAATGAAAATTTCCAATGAGCAAGTTTGCTAACAGACAGGTACCTTCCTCAAAGGAAACCTACCCTCAGCAATCCTTTTTGTCCTCGTAATTATTGACAGGAAGATGCTGAAATATTAAAATCTTTTTTACCTCCATCTACTTCTCCTTATATTCATGCAAAAACTCCACATAACAAAACCTGTACTTTTGCCAAAATTCCAGAAACTAATTCCTTTTTTCATTTTACTACACTTGAGGAGCCACAAACTTATATTCATTTTCTTTTTGGAATGTGCTATTTAAAATATTCTTAAATTGCCTTACTAGGTACTTTTATTAGGAATTAAAGGTCAATTTTTTTGCCTAGGAAAAACTTTAAAACTTTTGTATCATAAACTACAATTACAGGATTAGTATGTAAAGGTTGTTTCCTCTTGGTATATTTAACCTCCCTCCACCTAGATAGCTTTGTTAATGACAACAATATCAAAGTTTTGTTATCATAGGCAACCTTACCTAAAATACAACATTCTCTATCTCTTCAACTCAGATAAAAAAAAATAAAAGTTCTTTTCAAATTCCAAGTTTACCAATAGAATCTCATGGAGCTGAGGCATCTCCTGGCCCTTTTCTGATAAAATGACCAAAGTTGTCCACAAAGGAGAACCATACATGGCAGCCATTTAATTAATTTTACATTTTTTTATAAATATAAAAAAATTACAAAATCTTTCTCCTTGTAAATTTTACTTAATAAAATTTATAAATATATAACATTCTGGAGAAATGTTCATTAATTAAAAATTACTCTTTCAAAAGCTATATATTTATCCAGTGCTCTTCAACCTAAACAGTTGCCTAACAATGATTTCAATAAAAAAATGCAATCATAAATATCAGGCTCTGCAATGCCTTTCCTTTGGAAAATGTGATATAATTCCAAATCTATACCAAAAGACCAAGTTTCCTAAATTAACTCTAAAACAGGTTTATCTAATTGGAGATATTAGAGGTCAAACACACTGTAGAAATGAATTCTTTATGTGTTTTAACAGCCAAAAGACCACTGGTCATGAATTTCAAATCCCGTTTCCATTTATTATCATATCCCATACATTTTGGCTCATCATACCTTTTTCCAAGACTTATAATTAAACTGGAAATTCAAAATGCCTCAAAAACAGGCATGGGATGTCACAAATCTGGAAGGAAGATACACTCCTGCACTCGACTGACCAACTACTACTTCACTCTTCTATTTTAAATACGGCCTTTGTCAACACACAATGGTAGACTTTGGAACAGCTCAAGTAGGAGAGCTCCTAAAACAAAGCGGGAAGTGCTGATTTTAAACGCCAGTACCACCCACCAAATTAAGAAATAAAAAAAAATCCCCAAAATAACCATACAATGCTCCTGTGCAGATAATTAATAAGTACGAAAAATAGTGTTCTGTTTGTTGTCTTACTTCTTCATCCTTCCTCTTATATCTAATGCACACAAGTGAAATATTGTTTGAACCCATTAGTAGTTCTCAAAATCCTCTATTAATATATATTAAGTAATTTAAATATAAACATCTTACAAAATATATCATCTACTACCATACAAATGCTCCTAGTATACATTTAAAAATTAACTGTGTGGCCTATGAATAAAAACCTACATTTAATACTTTTTTCATTTCTACCTACTTTACTTTAAGGAATGATCTAAAAGCACATGCATATTTTTAGAGAAATCATACCAAAACCCTAAACTCACAAAAAATTTGAAATTCAGTGTTCCCCAACATCCTCATTTTAAAATATAATCAAAGATGATTTTTTGAGAAACTTTAAAAAACCTGCCTTGGTGTTACACAACTATAATTACAAGTAGGTGGACACTAGAGAATTATGAATTTGGTGCAAACTCAGGCCAAATACAAACATCCTAAGTCAAAAGCAGTGAAAATAACAAAATGTGTTGGCCACATGGCTCAAATAGTAAACTACCTGACTAGAAGTAAGAAGCCATGGGTTTAATACCATGTATCATTTTTAAAAAGCCCGAAAAGACATCCTCTACAACAATACCACATAACACTACAAAACCAACTCAAACAACAACAATAAAATCACTAAAATATCAACTATTTCCACTATTTCAACTACCCCTATTGCTCCAGAGCCTCTGATCACTTCATCGAATTCTGGCCATAGAAGAACTCCCCCTATCTTCCAAATCATCTACAATATCACTCACAATTTATAATCCTCAATGTTGCTACCCTTCCTCAATGAAATTCTTCCCTACTAAAACAACCAATAATAAAGTTCCAAACCATCCAAATCAAATGCAAAAGTAACACACATAAATTCAAAAAGAATACAATTGCATGTTACCTCCACTATAACAGATGATTCTCAGTATGAAACCAGACTCAAATGATACTCCAAAGATATTACTATTTTAACCTAAGTACTATTTTCATCTGATCTAAACAGATTAACAAATCAAATTTTCAGTTGACTGCACGCCTAAAACAAACACAAAATTTGGACAATGACTAAAGCATATGCTGACAGAATTTGGATAAAAATAGAGTCAGAGAAATCAGTGTAAAGAATTATGGATCTCAAGACAGTCCTGAATTAAATTTATCACTGTAAGAGTGCTAATTTCAACTTAAAAAGATATATATTGCCTTTCTGATTGAAAATATAAAAAACAATACATAAGAACATTAATTATAAAGGCATTTTAAAATGCTGTCCACTTAAAAATTAAAATTCTTAGGGCATGTAAAAAGATTTTAAAAGGTAAACTAACATCAATCCTAACACAGAAAAATTACTAACATATTTAAAACACATTTTATTAGTCAGGCAACAGCAAATGTTTATCACACAATACAAAAAATGGGCAATGTGATGTGAAAATCTAATTCAAAATTTATAGTTGTCATTTTGGGTTTTGAACAACCAAATATAAAATAAAAAAGAAGAAAAGCTTAAAACAGGAAAATTGCAGCAAAAAACAGCCCTAATAATAAAAACAAACTATACCAACTTTAAATACTTTTCAAAACACTTCCTGCAAAACTAGTTGGTTACAAACAGAAGTATGAAACAACTCTTTTACTTTCCACTCACTACAAAAATGAATTTAAAGAGGATGACAGATTTAAATGTAAATTCCAGAATGTTAAAACTACATCAGGGTTCCTTCCTTTTTATACCAGCCCTGAAACTGAAATGGAAAAAGATAGGGAAAACACTGGTAGATATAGGGAAAAGCAATTATTTTCTAAACAAGACTCCAGTAGCCCCAGAAATATGAACAAAAATTGGCAAAAAGAATTGTGTCAAGTGAAAACATAAAGCTTCTGCACATGAAAAGAAATAACTATCAGTGTCATAGGACAATGCATAGTTCAGGAAAAGACCTTTTATCAACATTTCATCAAATAAAAGATTAATAGTCAGCATATAGAAGAGCTCAAAAAATCAAGAACAAAAGAGCAAACAAGCCAATCAAAAATGGGGAAATAAATTGAACGGATAGCTCTCAGGTGAAGTACTATAGCTAATAAATATGTGGAAAAAACATCAGCATTCTTAGCTATCAAGTAAATGCACACTACTAGTACTCTGTGATTACACCTCTCCTCAGTCAGAATAGCAATCATCAAGAGAACAAAGAAAAATCAATGCTTCCAAGGATACAAGTAAAAAGCAACC
The DNA here is from genome assembly GCF_047511655.1 of Castor canadensis. NCBI lineage: Eukaryota > Metazoa > Chordata > Mammalia > Rodentia > Castoridae > Castor > Castor canadensis. The sequence goes on from NC_133387.1 coordinate 114,237,252, forward strand.
CTCATACATTGGTATTGGTAATGGAAATGTGCTACAGCTATGGATATCAGTGTGGAAGCTCACCAGAAAGGAAGCAAACAAGAAAACCAAATATAGTACTACTTAATAATGCTGCTGTACCTCTTTGGGTATAGATCCTAAAGAGTTTAAAACAACATAAAAGACCAACACGTGCCCTGGTCCAATTGACAATACCAAAGTCATGGAATCATGCTCTGCATTAACAAAACACCAAAGCATATGGCAAATATGGCATGTGTTCACAATGGTGGACAGTGCATCATTAATAAACAATGAAATTTGTATGAAAATTGATGGAATTGTGGATATCATTTGAAAAGTTATGAGCCAAGCTCAAAAAAGCAAAACATTGCATCTTTCTTCTTCTGTGAGAAATCTAGATTTTCAATAAGGGTAATAATAATAAATGGATAGAAGTATGAAACAGAGTCCATCTGCAGGCATCAGTGCAATGTGGAAGGGGAAAGGTGAGGGTACTGGTACATGAAGAACCTGGAAGTAGGTTAACATAGATATGAAGTAAGCAAAATGAAACCCTCCAAAAAGTGTTTGAAACATTGAGAGGACAGAGGGAAAATTAACAGTTCAAAAGAGAAGAGGTGAAGTTGTTCACAAAACACTTGAAGCAACCATGAAATTGGTACAACAAAACCCACTTATAATATTAATGTAGCCTAATAAAAATCCACAATTTAAACTCAAACTGATTATCAAAATTAAAACCTCAATAAAAAATAACTCACCATAAAAACTAAGCTCCTCCACAAAACACCCCCAAAAAAAACTTCAAAAATCTTTACCAATACCCAAATATAATGAATATAAAAAAGCTGTGAGCTCTACTGCTTGAGTCACAGAAGCAGGCCATTCTGCTCCATTATTTTGAAAATGGGGTCTTGGGAAATATTGCTCTGGCTGGCCTTATCCATAATCCTTCCAATCTCAGCTAGGATTATAGATGTGAGACTCATGCCACTACCATCTTTTAGATATTTTAAATAAGCATATCCAGATGCTTTAACAGCAACCCAATATAGTAAACTATTTTGCTTTAAGGATAGAAACACAGTCCACATACATTTATACATATGATGGATAAAAAAGTACAAGCTATAACTCTTAACCAAAAGCCCAATACAGAATGCAAATCATTTGGGAATCTATAGTCCCACACAAAAAATTTAAACTAGAATAACTAATAACATCCAAATATACACGACAAATCAAAATACAGCTAATATAAATATTAAAATTTTCTGAATGACAACAACCATAACTAGTTCAAAACATGTGTGCTCTCAAATAAAAAAGACCTTAATATTTCCACAATCACCTAAGATAAAAATAGCAACCATAAATACTTAAACATTATTATCAACTTTAAAATGACTATTATATCTGGCTATTCCAAACTAATTACTTCAAGCTAGTTAATTCATATTAGTTAATTCCAACTAATTCAGAAGACCCCTTTATGAGTAAAACAACAAAACCACATATATAAAAAGTAAAAAATGCCACTAAATAAATTGGTTAAATTCCTGTAATTACAAAAAAGTTTTAATACTCAAAATTAATAAGTGGTGTGCTACTTATTAAATACTAAAAGAATTATATAAAAAACCTCACTGAAAAACTCATAACAAAATGTGATAGTTATGTGACAATAACCTAAGGTTTTGCCTAATGCTATGTTGGATGGTAAGTGTACTATCATATAGCAGTAGATTAAAAAAACTAAAGGTGTTACAAAACCTCCTACTTTACCAGGATTAAATCATACAAAAGATTTAATTTTAACAGGCATGATCATTTATTTTCATACCTTCAATAACATTAAATATAACATACAAAATTCCCATCCAAGTAAACTCAAAAGTCTTTCTACAGCATTTCAAGGCATGTCTCTCCTAAACTGAAAAATATAATAACAAACCAAATGTTCTTCAAAAATAACATGTTTCTCAAACTTCAAATTTCTGCTCAAGTAGAAACTAATACCCTCATAATCTTTTGTGCTATTTTTATATTACAAATATTTCAATGTCTCCTTAGTCCTGAAGAATCTCCACAACCAGATCAATACTCTGTGTCATTGTTTACCTTGCATTAATGACCTTCTAAGTATTTCTGGAAACACATTCGTAAAACATCATAACTCTCTCCATGATTATATATCTATTACTCTGCTGGCCCTTATTTTATTTTTGTTATAGACATTCTTCTCTAGTATATCATGTAATATCTTTTCAAATATGAAAACATACCATTCTGCTGCTATCATCCTATCCCAGCAGTCTAGAGACTAGCTTTTTCTTGTTACCTCTCCACCAAAAATGGTGTGACTATCAGTACCTTGTTAGGCAGAACTGATTACCCTATGAACTGAAAAGAGGTATAAAAGACTTGACTCCTGACAACTAAAGGATCAAAGTCACTTAGTGAGAAATAAAGCACTTTAACATAAGGACAAGTGACATTGAACCCCAATGCAAGCCAGAGTAATGAGTTGAGAGTAGAAAATAAAACAATGTATCAGCAATTCTTTCAGGAAAGTATTGGAGTAATTCTTCCAAATACACCATGAATTAAGTTACTACATAAAGTAAAAAACTACAATGGTATTTAAAAAAACACTTCCTGTAAAATTCCTCTGACCTTTCCCTGTTGAGTAATAAGCCCCAAGAATGAAAAATCCATGTCTCAATCCATTTGCTTCTAAATATGCCAATAAGAGTTACAAAATATAAGCAACCTTGTCACAAAACCCTTTGGTAAGATCTTCTTAGACACAATGGTTCTTTCATGGGGGGAATAACTTCAAAGTCTTACAATAATAAGCAGACTAAAAGTAACCCAAATCCTAACATGAAAACACAACTCCTGAAATAGGCCTTCTCTAAGCTCTACCTCAACTTGGCTAGTGCAGAGACATGAGATGATGGTACAATCAGTATTTAAAGATCTTCATAATTTGTATTATATATAATCTCTGTGAGTCATATATTTCCCAAAAATTTACCATGCATTGTTTTCACACCATAATTTAATTAATAATACAAGAAGAGGCCAAATTTTATAGTATTCTTCCTGATGAGAAATATGACATTAAAGTTTGTAGGGGTAGAGAAAATAGATTTTTCAGATGCACATTTGAGGGATGCTTTGTGTACTCTTACATTTCCCCCTATTTGGCATAAACATGATGAAAACTTGTTTCTCTCACTCTCACACATTTTTTATGAAGAATTTTATTTTTTGTTTGCCCCCCCTACAGACAAATGATGTGTATTTATTTCTCTCAGGCATAGTTGCATAAGCAGACATTCAAACATTCCTTATGTTCATCACTTTGATATTGACTATGGGACTCTTACATGTATCCCCTCAAGATAGTAAGAGTTCCCTTACAAGGTTAGGTACATGAACCTCTGCAAGTATCCAGGTAGTGAGTATGAATCTTGAAGTGATACAATGACCTCAGGGATTTTCGTACAAACAGGTACTATGACACGTGTAATCAATGTGTGTTCAAGGATGTGCTTCTCAAAGACAGTTCTGACCTACATTTATTCTCAGAGATCTTCTACAGTAAAATTTCTCCTATATAGGTTAGTGGTCATAAGATCCTAAATAAAAAATAGGATGTCTAACCTTCATCATACAGTTATGTGGTAAGTGTATTCAAAACCTCTTTTTCAACATATTCTGGTAGTAGGTGCTGTGTTAACAAACCTTGGAATCTGTAACAATTTTACTGAATATGAATTTTAGTAGTTCCAAGGAATGAAAGTAGATGTTGAGCCTGTGAACCCTGAGGAGTTCATTGTCATTATTGTTGACCTTCCAACACAAAAGAATTATCCATGTTTCCAGGACAAAAGGGATTAGAGTTTCTGAAACTCTGTAAACTTTGAAGTAATACATGGATCCAGTTAGAGATGAAATACTATATAATGGAAAGAAGGTGGGAGGGGCTATGTGTCCTTTTAGGGCAAACTGTATCTAAAAGGGAGGAAAAGGGGAACAGGTACCAGAGAAAAGGTTAGATCAAAAAGAATTAACCTAGAAGGTAACACCCACGCACAGGAAATCAATGTGAGTCAATGCCCTGTATAGCTATCCTTATCTCAACCAGCAAAAACCCTTGTCCCTTCCTGTTATTGCTTATACTCTCTCTACAACAAAATTAGAAATAAGGGCAAAATAGTTTCTGCTGGGTATTGAGGGGGGGGAAGGGAGAGGGCGGAGTGGGTGGTAAGGGAGGGGGTGGGGGCAGGGGGGAGAAATGACCCAAGCCTTGTATGCACATATGAATAATAAAAGTTTAAAAATAAATAAATAAATAAAGGTACTAAATGTTCCTAAGAAGCTCCGTTTGGTACCTATACTTCATTCTTCAGAGCATCCCACCTAAACTTGCTTATCTTTCCCAGACAAGACCCAATTATTAACTTCTCTCTTCTTTTCTGGGAAACCATAGTACTCAGAACACTGGTCTTTGAACCCTGGACAACTGAGGGTAGGTTGGGTAATGAGGATACCCAACCTACCCTCAGCCAAAGGAATCAGCAACTACCCATTGTATTCAAACACTCACTTTTCTATTACCCTCCCTTAAAAACTCCTTTACAACTTCCTATTAATTGTCCTACAGAGTGCATGCTCTCTATTCCACTCTATTCCATCAACTCTTTCCTCCTTGGGAAAGTAAGTAAAACTTTTTTCTGAATTACCTCTGGTCCTTGTGAAATTTTTCACACCTTGCACAATGGGCACACTACTGCTACATAATAAGTATGTTTTTTTTCTTTCCATTCTCTTCATAAGACCAGATTAACCCTTAAAGGATTGCCTGAGTAATCTTACTAGATAAGAGACAACTGCACATGTGACATGGCAGACCATCTGATGTTAAATATCCAGGTAGTTGAGGATTTTGAGCCACTCACAGTGTTGACATGCTTTTTTTGTGCATATGCTAGTAAGGTCTCAGAGAGTTTACAAGTTTGTGAAGGTGCCACATTCATTCAGTCTGTCAGCAAAGCCTTACTGTGTTCAGATGAACTTCCAAGTGATGTTTTAGACACAATCACTTTTCCATATTTTCTTCCATACTATAATGAAAATATAAGACATTTACCCATAGCACTGCTACTAACCATCATTTTACAATATCCTTGCTAACAGAGCAAGCAAAGGGAGACACCTAATTTTAGAGGCATGAACGGTGGTGTGGGCCTAATCATGGCACAAAACTTCTGCCCATCAAAAATGTAGATAAGTGGTGATCTAAGCCAAACCCTTCCTATCAACAGGTTTTGATACAGTGCTCCAGGTCAAACTGGCAGTGTCCTTAGAAATTGTAGTGACCAAAGACTTAAACATTTTATGTGCCCAAAATTTGTATGTCAGTGTTTCAACACAGTGACCCTAAAAGACGTCCTCTAACACAGATCTTCCCTACAACTATATCAGCAAAATGTTCATGTTCTAACTGTGCTGTGTACTCCAAGGTCTCCAAACCTTGCATTCAATCCTATGGAGTCTGCTTCCTCCCTACTTTTCCCATCTCAAATCTGGCTTTTGAGCATGAATTCCTTTATATTCTTTCTTTCACAAAGATAAGGCCTACTAAAACAACCCACAAAAACCTTGATACTATTAAAAACCAGAAAGAATGTTTCCCCTACGAGTTAACAAAAATAAATTTAAAAAAATTCAAATACATGTTCCTTCTTCTATAATAGATATGTCACAAAATACAGATTTGCTGAAATGGTTCTTCATTTCAGAAGGCCCTGTTCAAGGGAGTTCAAGGTCATCCCTGGAAATAAACTAAGAGATGTTTTCTCAGAAAACATGCTTAGTGACTCAAGAGTGTAATGCCAGCTATGTGGAGGATATTGGTGGTAGGATCTTGGTGTCATGCTTACACAGGTTAGAAGCAAAATCATGTGTGATAAAAAGTGCATAAAAGCCAAAAGAGGTACAGATATACTTTAAGGGACACAGTGATTACTTAGGGAGTGCCAGGTCTGTATACAAACACAAGTTACCCATACTTAAATGACTAAATACATCAAAAAGAAAAAATATATTTAAAACATTATGTCTCCTGGATATACATATGAATCATATTTTCAGGTGATATGCTCATTAAAATAAACAGAAATTGAAACAATGACTCAGGACTATGATGCTAATATTCTCATCAAAGAGTCAAACAAACAGCAGAGAAAATTATGTACTACCAATTGAACTTATCAAATTAAAAGTAGGAATTTAAACCTCAAAATCATATGATCTATTCGAAAATAGAATATTAAATCTGTTTAAAATTGTTTTAAATGGGAAGCACTCCATATAACAGTGTAAAAGAGAGGGCATATGTGAGCAAAGTGAATTATATGCATAATGACAATATCACAATGAGATGCCTATATTTAATATATGCTAATAAACAAAATGTGAATAAAAACTGATGCGATCAACTCTCCAGCTAAAAACATGAAACAATCAGTACCTAGTGACTATAATTTTAAAAAGTTGTCCTTCAAAACTTAAAAATTCTGCTTTGTTCTTAGAAAAAGTGAAATGAATCATAAAAATATGAAAATAATCTGAGTCAAAAAACCAACAAGTATTTTTTCATTGTTGTGCTGGGTTGTGGTACATTTTGGCATTTAGAAAACTTCTTACTATATATCAAATATATCATGCTTGAATTCATTCCTTCCACCACTCCCCTTTATCCCCCCAATCCCATTCCAGGAACAATTTCAATAAGTACATTCCATTTACATTCAGGTGTACACAGTATTTGCACTACATTCACCCTCTCAAATCATGTCACCACTTCTTCCCATCTCCCACTGCTACCACCCTCCCAGGCAGGCACTACTGTGTCCTGTTCTCTGATTTTGTAAAAGAAAAGATATCACATTTTTGAGATTTAAGATACCTACATAGGGAGTTTCCTTGTTTCATTTCCATGTGTATGTATTACAACCCAAATTGGTTAATTACCTCTATTTTTCTTCTTTCTACCTTAGTCTCCTTGTTATGAGTATTTCAACATTTTTAAAAAATTCTGTATTCATTCCTGTATAGAGAGTATATCAACCATATTCACCTTCTCAACTTCCTTCTTTTACCTGTCCCTCTCAAATGTGGCCTCCCCCTAGTGTAATCTATTTTTCATTATACTGTTATATTTTTATTAGGTCTGTTTCCTACATATAAGAGTTATCCATTTCCATCCATTTATCTACTAACAACAAGATTTTTCTTTGGGCTGAATAAAATTTCATTGTATATAAACACTACATTTTCTTAATTGATTCATCAATAGTGTGGCATCTTGGCTGTTTCCATAGCTTAGCTATTGTGAATAATGCTGCAATAAACATGGGTGTGCATATATCTTCATTGTAACCTGACTTACATTCCTTTGGGCATACCCCTATGAGTAGAACTGCAGTAGCCTATGGCAGTTCTATTTATAAATTTATGAGGTATCTCCATGCTCTTTTCAATATTGGTTGTAGTAACTTACATTCCCAAAAGCAGACAATGAGGGTTCCATTTTCTCCACATCCTAGCAAACATTTGTTGCTGTCTGTGTTCTTGATGGTAGGCATTCTAAGTGGAGTGAGATAGAATCTTAATGTGCTTTTGATTTGTATTTCTTTTATGGCATATTGATATTTCTTCATATGTTTCTTTTTTTGTTTTTGCTATTTATACCTCTTCCAAACAATGCAATTAGTAAATGGGCAGAAGAAGGGCAAATGTCTAATATGTAAAGAAATATTCAACATTTTTAACCATAAAAGGACTACATCTCACAATGAAACTGAGATTCTATCTCACCCCTGTCAGAATGGCAATCTTTAAGGAAATAAAAGTGAACTACATATGCTCTTCAGGATGTAGGGTAAATGGAGCCTTTCTACACTGTTGGTGGACATGCAAACAAGTTCAACCACTACTGAAATCAATAGGACTGATTAAAGTAGATCTAACTTAAGACCTTGCCTGCCTCTGTTGTGCATAGATCTGAAGGAGTATAAATCAACATACAAGAGAAACAATTGCATACCTATGTTTATTTAGAATCAGCCTACATACCCAACAACAGATGAATGGATAAAGATAATGTGGAATATACACACAGTAGAGAGCCAAATATGACAGATGTTTGGTCATATGTGCAATCTAGGCCTACTCTGATGAGAAAGATAATAATGGGAAGTAAGTATAGAAGGGGGATTCTCTGTGGATATCACAGGAGGGGACATGGGAAAAGAAGAATGTACTTTGTGCAGAGAAGAAATGCACATTACATATATACATGAAAATAGTACACTGAACCTTATTAATGCTATTTGAAAACAGGGAGGGAACAGAGTAATGTTTGAGAATATGAGAGGATGGGTGACTTATTCAACATACTGTATGTGCTGCAAAGATATTGTTAACTCCTTATACTTTGTCTCAAATTTCTCTCTAAAATTTCTTGTTCAACAAAAGTGGTCAACTCCATTATTAGGCAACAATAATTTAACTTCTTTATGGGCCACAATACAGGTAGATATTGGCCATTCTATGTAATTCTTGAGCACAACATAAAAAATGCTAGGAGGTAGTGGCTCATACCTCCAATCCTACCTACTTAGGAAGTTAAGACCAGGACTGTGGTTTGAGGCCAGCCCTAGTAAATAGTTTACTAGACCCCATCCCAAAAATTATCAGGGCAAAATGGACTGGAAGCATGACTCAATAGTTATACTACCTACTTTAAAAGCATGAAACTCTCAGTTCAAATTTCAGTCACAACAAAATAGAAATATAATGTTCCCAAGAAGTTCTTCTCAAAAATAATTCAAGTATGATATGTTTGATATACTGTAAGAACATTTGCAAATTACAGAATGTACCCCAACCCTGTAAAACAATAAAAAATTTGAAAAAAAGAAAATCTTCAGATCTAAACATAAAAGCAACTAAGACACAATAACAATTCAGTCTACTATTTACTTTGAAAGTTCCTCATATCCCACAAAAAACCACATTAATCCTAAATATGAAATGAAATACACCTTTAATTTGTAAGTTTATGTGAATTAGAATATTGGTACCTTACCAATCTTATTAAAACTCACCTATTCTCTCTTTTTTGAAATAATATAATAAATGAAAACTTATACATACTTTACAATACATGGGCCTTATTTACCACATAGCCTCTAATCTCTATAATATTTTGGCTCAAATACTTATACACAGTCTCTCCTAGGTGTTATTAATTTTACAAATATATTATTCCACATTCCTCTAAATCCAAAATCTTCATTTTTATTTACATTTAAAGAAACATATACAGATACTATAAATGAAGCCCATTAAACTTAAACTATATTGCCTCAATGATTCACAGCCTACATGTATTAAAAGATACTCTGAATAAAATATTACAAATGAAAAATCATAGCCAAAAACCCACAATATGTAAATTTATGTTAAGCTATACAATAAAAAATTTAAATGAAAATAGTTAATATTCTAAAAGATGCAATTGATCAAGTGAAATATAATTGGCCTATTCCTATTAATAACACTGTCAAACATCCTAAACATATACTATACAGGATTGCAATGACTTTCTTGTGTTTAAAACATATGCACTTTCAAATTAAAAAAATTCTATTGAATAACTGAATTTTGAATCAATGCTTCTCTAAAGAAGTTACTTTCAGTTTGCTGTGGTGTTCCATCTGAAATTCCAGCACTAGGAAGACAAAGGTAGAAGGATCATGAGTTTAAGGTCAGAATAAGGAAGACTGAGGCAGGAGGATCATGAGCTTGCTACAAAGTGACTTATCAGGCTGCATAGCAATGTCTTGTCTCAAAAAATTACTAGAAGTTGTGGCATTCAGTAATTAAAGTGAGATTTCAATATTTTCACTAGTCAAAGTAAATTTTATAAAGAAGAAATGTTTTAATTTCACATAGGACTTTAAACAGTTGTATAGCAAAAAAAGAGCTCACACCCACAGGATTATGAGTGCAAGCAATAACGTGGCAGGTCCTGGTTGGCTGCAGGCAGCTGAATTCTGGTAACTGATTGGTTCTACAGGTAGCATGAAGCTGGTTGTGACATCAGGCATCAAGTTTTTCAGTTAAAGCCATAGAAACCTTTTGCTGGTCTATCAAGGTTCAAACATTGCCTCATGTTGAGTCCTTCTCTGTCAAAGCTATGTATCCTTAAGGTGAGAAAGAGTGGGTTTGGGTTTGGTGGTGGCATATCTGCTGCTGAACGGACTAGGGGAAGCCATGACCATCTGAGAGAGGTACAATTTCTACTCCTAAGATGGATAAGATGCAGGGTGGGCATCAGAAAATTTTACCTTTGTGATATAAACTAGCTGCTCACTTCTACTCTGGTCTGAACAGTGTGTTCAGAATTATGGAATTTTAAATTTCTCATGTCTTAAGTGAGGGGATAATGAGTCAGGTAGAGAGAGTTTCACAACATATTCCCTATCAAATTAATGATACAACCTTGGAGCCCATTGATGACTGGCAAACCTTTGATGGTAAGATAAATATTCTGGGGGATTATGAACTATTTAGAGCAGGGACATCTAATTCTGAGGAACAGTTCATGAAGAACAGTTCCTTCTTCAGGGAAGGAAGATAAAGTCAGCGGGATTCCTCAAAAGGCTCTTGGTGATAATTGTTTCTTGTTCTTTCAGCTTGTAGCATTCAATGGCTTATGGCAGCCAGACTTCAGCCTTGGTTTTCATCATTACATGGACTTCTTTATCTCAATCTAAAAAGTCCTGTTAAAATCCAAATCCAAGTACAAAGTATGTTTTTACTCATATAGGGAACTCAGACCTAAAAACAAGATATAACATAATTGCAAAAAGTGGATCATTGGGGGTAACAAGAAGGTTCAGAAGACTGGAAAGGACAAGGCAGTGGGTCTGGATGATAGCAGAATGCTTCATAAATATATATGACATATTTATATATAGGTGTGTATATGTATATATGTATATAAAATATGATATAAATATATATGTAGGAAAATATATAGAGATATCCTTATATATGTAAAATAGCATATTGATAACACAAAACTTTAAGGATAGAGGGAACAGAGTTAAGGAAGAGAAATATAGACATGGTAAACTTGATAAAACTACATTCTATACATGTATCTAAATATCACAATTAAAACCCTTTACACGAAGTTTATAAAAAATAAATATCATGAAAATAAAGTATGGATTATCCAGACAATGCATTTCACTTTGTATTAATCCATGTATTTAGGAAGAGTTGAAGGTACATAAAGGTGGTCATCCTGGAAAAAGAAATTGTATCATGAGACATATTTGTACTTGTTTTCCAACAGGTTCTCTGAAAGATATCAGAGTGTAGCCTAAAAGATTTTTCACCCTTAATTGCTAAGAATGAGTTCATTGTTCATGTGGCTGCTCACAAATGCAGAACAACTGACATGCAATATATAGGTAGGCAAAGAGCATTTGTTTCTACTATTAGATATATGTAATAAGCATTTTAGAAGACACTACTGTTTCTCTAATATTTTTGTTATGCATGCCATTCATGTACTAATGGATCCCTAATATTTCCAGGAAGCACGATATTTTTTGTAAGCTTTCTGATAGACAATGTAAATTTATTGTCTGTACTCCATAGAGGTATAAGAATTATCCCAATGCTTTTTATTATGTTCATTGCTTAGTATATATGAATGTTGGAATTATTACAGGCTCCCTCTTAAGGAAATGAGAGTTCCCTTACAAGTCAGTGTGGGTGCAAGTGTCATTAGTTTGGACAGATCCTGAATTGGGACAACGACCTTATGAATATACAAATGTTCAGGTAGAATTGGGAAAAGAAAGAATTGACTTCAAATGATATGTTTTTCAGAGGGAGTCAGTTTCACATAATGACTCATACATATCTTCAAGAGTTCAATTTCTCCTGTGTACATAAGTTTTGTTTTGACCATAAATCCCATTCCCAGAACATTGTACCTTCATCTACAACTTAAAGGACTGGGGCATTCCTAAACACTTCTTACAACAAGCTTTTCATGCTGGAGGTATGATAAGAAACTATACAGCCCTTACTTTTGTTAGTGGTTATACATGCGTAGTTTTCCTATGGCAAGAAAATCTATGTTGAACCTGTGAATATTGAGGTATTTATTGTATGGTCATTCATTATCATGGTTTACCTGAAAAAATGAGACAATTCAGAAATTTCAAGTTTCCCGTCTAAAAAATGATGGATGCTCCTGAAATTGTCTTAGCTCTGAAGTAATCAATGAATATAGACAGAGTTAAAGTGTCCTTAATAATGTCATGGACAATTGAAGGGGCAGTTGTCCTGGTAGGGCATGCTGTCTGTTGAAACACAATTTTGTATGTTGTATTTTGTATGCTTCTTCATGAGAACACAATGACTTAAAGGATCATTGACAGAGCCCAAGTACATTTCTATGTAAGTCACAAACTGCACATGTGACAGGTTAGACACACTGATTTTAAATATGCAGGCAGGTAAGGAGATTGTGTCCCCAGAGTATTGCCGTGTTTTTTTGCATGTTTCAAATGGTGTTTTAGGTTATGTACCATTTGAAAAAGAAGGTTCATTCAATTGCTAACATCTCTTACTCTTAGATATACATCTGTAGACTATTCTGAAGACTATCATATTTCCCTCTTATTGATATGATTAAAGAAACCACATATGTCCATAGAAACATTATCCAGCATCATGTTATGGTATTTTTGGTATAGGTAATGCATATTTGAAGCACATAATATAAATGCTAAAGGGTGAACTAGGAAGCTTTTGAGTTATATGAGGCAGGAAATAAAGGCTATTGAGAGAGGAAGTGCTCTCTTCCTAGTCTGTGTCCCTGGATTCCTACAAATCTGGAAGTGGTATATCTGGATCCCAAACCGATACAATGACTTTAGGAATGACATGTGCCATAAAGAATTTCCATCATGTGTTTTTTTGAGATGGGTGAATACATCCCAGTTAGCCAAAAATGATCATAATGTTGACCATCCCTTACATCTATGGAAGTACTCTTTTTAGCCTAAATCAGACCATCATGTATGTAGACCAATGAAAACTGCATTCCTAATCTTTTTGTCACTATACTCTTATTTCTTATCCTCAGTAAGAAATGACATTTTGCTTACCAACTGTTATATACCTGAGTTTCAGTTTTTATATGATTGAGAAATTCATGTTAAATCTGCGTTTGCTGAGACATTGGTTGTTTCATGCTTCACTGTCATTTTTGTTGACCTTGAGTATAGTTGTAAGTATAAGATATTTTACAGACATTTGTCAATAAGTAAAATGAAGTCTTCTAACAATAGAATCACCTAGAATTAATCTAACTGTCCTGATAGAAAAAAAGTATACTTGTCAAGAAAAAAGATGGGTGTTTTGATAGATCAAAATGCATCCTGAAACACATTTGTAGAAGTTTTATTACAGTTTTTCAGAAAGAGAGCTTGGTGATTCCAAAACATTATTGACTAATTATAGGTACAAACTAGGTATATGAATAAAAGTAGGTAAATACAGCATAAACAGTGGTTCTAGATACCAAATTGCTTATTTGGGGGAGAAATATGAAACCATCACCATGGAAAATGACTGGTATTGAGATACAGGTTGGTGTGGGCCTAAATAACAGCATAGTATAGTTGCCCTTTAAAACAGTCAAATGATGACAGTATTTATATCATGTCTTGTCAGTGGGGTCTGAAATCAGTGGCTCAGGTAAAAAAGGATAAAACCTTTAGCAGTTGTATTGGCCATGGTTTTAAACATTTAATAGAGAAGAGAAAATTTATGTTGAACCTAAAAATTTTGAGGGAATGATAATATCAGTTTCCATTTTCAATCTGTAGTCAGAGCATAAAAGAAATAAACCCAGAAATTTTCTTCAGGTGTGTAGTGAAAAGAGTATGGCCTGTTCTGATGCTACTATTAACCTCAAATTAATCAACATATCTTGGCAAACTTCAAGTGTCCCTTAGGGGTATGTTGAGAATGTCAATTTGGTAAGTATCTTAAAGAACAAGTGTGTTCTGAGAGGCATTTTTCTATGTGTTTTTTCAGGTTCGCTACCAGAGAACTCAAAACCCCTGGAAAGATTCTTCACAGGGGTTTTCTAATAACCAGGTGGGTGATAAACTGATCATAGTGCTGCAGGGTAATATACATATAGGTAACATTGACACCAAAGGAATACTTAATCAGAGGCTGCAAGTATAAAATGAATATTGTATTAAATGATCTTTATGAAATCATACATGAGCATTCCTTCTAGTGCACCTCTCTTTCAATTCACAATATGTAGTAAAAATAACACAGTGATTCAATGATTCCTCTGATTTGTCCCCTAGAAAAATGCCTACCACACCAATTCTTTTTTTGTTCAGTACTAGGGTTTGAAATCAGTGCCTTCACCTTGAGCCACTCCACCAGTCTTAATTTTGTGAAGGGTTTTTTGAAATAGGGTCTTGTGAACTTTTTACCTAGGTTGAGTTGGAACCATGATCCTCCTGAGTAGCTAGGACTATAGATGTGAGCCACCTGCACCTGGCTTTTATTTTTTACAATTCTTTTGATCAAAAAAAGAAACCATGACAATAAAATAACAAAGAAAATAGGCCATAAGACTCTAGTTTAATAAGAGCACCCCAAACCCCATGTCTCCATGTGTGGATAATAACATTACAATATTACAAGTTAAAAATGATTAAAAGTTACGAGGTATCTGACACACAAAAGAAATTACTTTCCTGAAAAATATTTAAGTCTAATTCTGTAAACACATTTAGCTAATATAAATAGTCTTGAAAGAACTTCTTCTGTCTCCACCACATTGTATCATTTCAGGATCCATTGGATCATTTCTGTATTCCACTCTGCTTTGCATGCATTGCCCTACTTTGCCTTACTTGTGTAGTGCATTCTTTGCCAGTCTTTTCCCTTGTTAATTTTCTTAAAATTAATTTCAATGACCCATTCAAGAACAAAAATGAGTAATGAACTGAGTATTTTTCGTTTATCAAAGACTTCCTCAACTCATCTCCAGTAACAGAAGTTTAGGTGAACAAGCAAGAAGTAGCAGTGCTCTTGCATCATCCAAAATGAGCATCAGATAGAATGCAGGGCATTGCCTTGCTTCTTAAATTTCCTTTGCTTCTCCTTTTTTCTCTTTTTTTTATGTCTTTTTATTTTCTCTGCTTCATGAAGACATTTAAATATACTTTTTGACTAACCCACTTTTTACACTGTGAGAATCTGCCTTTTAGAAAATGAGAACTTCATCAGAGAGCTCCAAAGATAAGCCCCCATCAGATTTTAAATATATGCTGAGTAGTGGAGATGGGTCAAGCAAAGGACTCTGGATAGAACTTAGAAGCTTGACCAAGCAGTTACAGATGCATTTTTTCAAGCTAAAAGTTAAATTTCCATCTGAGACCTAGTGGAAACCCTGCAGCATATTGGTAATGCTCAGAAGTCTTTGTCTTCATAAGCAGCACACTTTTTATCCAAAATACCTTTTAAGCACATACCTCATTCC
Organism: Castor canadensis; assembly: GCF_047511655.1. Taxonomy (NCBI): domain Eukaryota; kingdom Metazoa; phylum Chordata; class Mammalia; order Rodentia; family Castoridae; genus Castor; species Castor canadensis. The sequence continues at coordinate 114,252,940 of NC_133387.1, forward strand.
TAGACTGAATGAAACATTCCTGGATAGTACACTGATATTTATAAAGGGTTTGCCTCCCCATACTCAGGCCACTCAGTGCTCCACACAAGTTGGAGATAATCTGAAACAAATGACACAATATGTAACACATCTCTGAAAAAAGTCACAAACAACAAGTTCATATTAGGCCACAGAATTTAACTCTCACAACAGAAACCTATCCTTAGGATACTTTTAGCTTTTGCCATTATTGATGGCAAGAAGCTAAAATGTTAACTGGTTCTCTATCTCCAACTCTCTCTCTTTGCCATTGCTTTACCTGACACCAAGCCTATAAATCTGTCAAACAACATGTCACTGCTTCTTTTTGAAAAACATGAGAATTCTTAAAGTTTTTTTTTTATTTATTAGAGCTTACTTTGAAAACAAATTACAAATTGTCTAGCTTTTTACTTCAGGACCTCAGGTCATATTTTTCCTTTAGATTTGCTTAACAGCAAAATATTTAAACACAAATTTTGATATTGTAAACTGCAGTTGAGTTGTTCACATATCTCTCTTTTTATTAAGTTGATTAAAAAAACTCCAAAGCTATTTAATCCTAAACTTAATAAATAGTAAATATTCTAAAAAAAAAAACCTCACTCCTTAACGTTAGTCTTTTTATCCAGTCCACCAAAACATATTCCTATCCATTATTTCAACACAAAGGATCACTTACCATCAAACCAAGATTCCATTCCATCTCACCCACTTCTGTTAGAATAGCAATCATCAAGAAAACAAACAATAAAACCTTGTTAGAATGTGTGGAGGAAGGAAAACTGAACACACTCATTGTGAATGTAAGCAAGTTTCACCACAATGGCAATCAGTATGGAAACTCATCAAAAAACAATGAATAATATAACTAAAAATAACTGTACATAGTGATCCTGTTATACAATTGTTAGGCATAGATCCAAAGTAGTGTAAATCAACATAAAAGAATGACAACTACATACCCACTTTCATTGCAGCACTATTCACAATAGTCAAGCTTTGGAATCATTCTAGGTGCAAAACAACCAATAATTTGAATACATTTTTGTAGAGGGTGGGACTTAAGGGATAAGTTTCATTCTTCTATGTGTACCCACTGGTTTTGTGCAAAAACATTTCTATCTATATATCTGAGACAGGTCAAGGTATCCCTGCGAAACAAATTTGTCATCAAGTGGAGAATGTCTGGTGTAGAGGTCAATGGTGCTGTGAGTCAAAATCTTACCATACAATGTCTGGCTCTCCTATATATAGATTAGTATGAGGTTGTCCCTAACCGCTCTTGTTACTAACATTTGTTATGTGTGTGCAGGTTAGAAATGATTGTATTCCTTATCATTCATTTATAGTGACCCTGAGTTTACACATTTTATGTGTTGGAGAAAATGTGGGTATTGGGACATGTTGTGTCATGGATAATTGACATTTTGCTTGACCTGAAGTCTTCTTGTAAGTATAGGATATTTTCAGCCTCCAATCAGCAAAGGAAGGACTCTCCAGACCATTCAGTTCAACAGGAGTTGATTCATGTATCAATGTAGAGTTGAAAGCTATGTCAAAAATTGTATTTGAACTAATAGACAGGTGTCCTAATAGTACAACTTATATCCTTAAACACATCTGTGTGTGTAGTTGTTGTTATGGGTTTTGCCTAATTCTTTGTAGTTCTTGCCAAATACACAGGGATCAGAAGTTGTCACATCACTCATCTGAAAACTCATTATTTTCTGATATATATTTGAGGAATGATTTTCATTCTAATATTTCCCTGTATGTTTGGCCTCTATATAGTGAAAATGCAAATATATGCCTCATATTCCTAATCAACAGTAAGAAATTCTTGTATCTTCACAAATAGTAACTGTGCATTCAATGCTCCAAGTGATAAAGGCATAAGCAGAGATCCACAAATGTTCATAATATCCATCCATGCACTCTTGACCAAGGAATATTTTTAGGCTTTACTCTGGAGAGCAAGACGTCTATTTAATATCTCTGTTTATTAAGGCCAAGGTGGTATAACTGTATCCTAAGAAGATAGATACAAGAGCTAGTATATTACCAAGAACATGGTTATCATCAGGTTTTTACCAAATCCTTTTGCAATGATATCTCTTAAAGAGAGCAACCAGTACTGACAGTGAGCCAATAAAGCCCTCTCATGGAACACTGCTGATATGCATGTACATGCTTGTATGGGCCTAGGTGACAGCAAAGAATTTCTGCCCATCAAAAACACAGATAAGGGTTTACTATGTTCCAAAACTATGTCATATTTTGTTTGTCCTGGCTCAGATCAAGCTAACAGTGTCATTATTAATTGCACTGAACTTATATGTCACTGATCTAGTCCTGTCAGCCCAGAATGAGTTATTTTTGTCATTGTGGGGGAGGGGTTATGTTGTACATGTTAAGAGAGTAAATGATGACCCCTGACCCCTCTTGCTGACATTAATCTCAAATTAATCCAAGTATCTAGTTAGAGCTCACATGTCCATATAACAATGACTTTGTACATATCACTATGCAGGAGTCCGTGAAGAGAAATTGTCCCCAAACATGATCATGTATGTTATCCTTTAAGTTTCCTAGAAGTCATCCCAAATATGCCAGAAAGATTCTAGAATGGAGCTTGCTAATATCCAACAGAGTGGAGTGATAAAGTGGACAGCACAGTGCCCATTATCTCATCATAAACATGCAGGTAGCTGAGAAGGTTGTGCCTGGTTTCACCATATCTTTTTCATGTTGCACATTCCCATCTCAGCTTGTGTACATGTATGATGTGATGCCACATTCACTCTTTAGGTACCTTTCTACTTTCAGATATGTTTAATAGATCACTATGAGACACTTCTATTTCCCCCAAATTTTTATCCTGCAAACATTCATCTCCAAATATCTCCTTAATATTTGTAGGAAGCATCATGTATCATTGTGGTTTCCTGAGGAAAAATGGGAAATTAATGCTCATATAGGTAGAGGCATAATAAAGAGTCCATGTAATTTTGATTGTGTCTACTCTAGGGTGTTGAGGCTGGAATTCTAACAGGTTTCCTTTTGTAAGAGTATTTCTACAAGGCTGTGTGGGTGAACCTCTGTAAGTGTGCAGAGAATATAGATGGATCATGAATTGATGCAATGACTTTCGAATTTTTAATTTTGTGCGATGACACATGTAACAATTTATTTTAGCATGATATCTTTCTGAGAGAGAGATAATGAATACAAACTTACTCACAGACATCATCAAGATAAAATGTTTCATAATGGTTAAGTGCTGATATTACCATAAATCATAGGGTAGGTTGTTTTATGTCCATTTACAGACCTGAGGACTGAGTGTTCCTAACCCTATTTTAACATAATTTTGAGGCACTTGCTTTGATAAGAACCCTTGAAGCCCTAACAATTTTAGTGATTATGTGGTTTTAGCTTTTCTCTGACCAACACCCTTATGTTGAAACTTCCAATACTAATGTAGTTTTAGTATACTGGCTCATTTTCACTGTTACTGATTTGACCAAACAGGAGGACACTTAAGATATCTTCCATACTTCCAATCTAGAAAGGTTGGAAGTTATTGAAATTCTGTCACCTCTGAAGTAGTCTGTAATTCTAGGTCTAGTTTAATGACAGTATAAAATATTCATGCATGTGGGAAGGGAAACCTGTTCTGTGGGAGAAAACTGAACCCTAAAACACAGATTTTATTGTGTTTTTCCTTCTAGTTACCAGAACACAGTGAACATTAGAGGATTGTAGATAAAATCTTGACTATAAGGAAGTAAGTGCAGAAGTAAACATGAAAGTGGACACAATCTGCTTGTAAATGTCCTGATAGGTGAGGAGGCAGTGCCTTGCCTGGTTTTGCCATTTTCCCTCTGACTCCCGGTGGAGGCCATGTGGCTCCTGGTGTAAAGAACATAAGAAGACAGTCTTCATAAGCAGCACACTTTCAGCCAAATACCATTTTGGCACATGCCTCATTCTTTAGGCTTTAAGGAATATTCCCATCTCTCCTAAAAGGAGTACATAAATGGTAGCTCTTTAAATATCAAGGCCAATTAGTTCCCCACCAGGCAGAGATAATCTGAGACACATGATAAAAGAATTTATACTCATCTGAAAAAAATCACTGAACACCAAGTTTACAGACTCCAGACATCTAAGTCTCATTGCAGAAAGCTCACACCTTTCCTGACAGCAAGAACCTATGAAGAAATTCTTTACCTCTACCTCACTCCCCTTAAATTTTTGCAGTTACTCCACCTAACGCAAATCCTATAAGACAAGCTGCTAGTGTCTTTCTTTATCTTCCTACATAACACAATTCCTGAGTTTACTTTCATTTTCTTTTTGAAGTTTACAATATAATTTAAAATATTATTCATTGCCTAATGAGGTTCTTTAATTTGGGGTTTTAGTTCATGTTTTTGTCTTAGATTTCCTTTACTTAGAAAAAACTCTTGAATATGTGGCTTTGTATTATGTACTACAATTACATTATTTATTCGCTAATTTTTCAATGAGCCATCGATTGTTCAAAATGTGTTGGTCAATAGCCATCCATTTGAATGGCTTTTGTAGATTTCCTTGACAACAGTTTCTAATTTTATTCCATCATGGTTTGTTAGGATACAAGTAATTATTTTGATATTTTTGCTAAGCTTTGCTTTATGATGTAGGATATATATTTTCAAAAATTTGAATGGGCCACTGAGTAAAACGTGTAATATACTGTTTTAGGATTGAATACTCTATAAATGCATACTATAACAGTTTAGTCTATTGCATTGCTTCGTTCTAGGATATCTTTGTTAATTTGATGTCTACATATTGTGTAGTGATGAGAGGGGAATGTTTGGATCTCCCACAATTACAGTATCTGGACCTGTATGTTCCTTTAAACTCATAAACCCTTATTGTGTGAACTTGGAAGCACTGATGTTTGGTGCATATATTTGTTAATGGCTTTTGGTATATTCTCTCTCCCTGCTGATTTCTTGCTGGTCTGCTCAGATAGTTATTCTGTTTGAGGTAATTTTACATTTTTGTTATCACAGTCACCCTTCACTAAAATATAAAATATACCACTAACTGTCTCTTAAACTCATATGAAACAAATACATGTATATGAATTCTTTGAAAAATCCAAGGAAAGTTTCTAATCACACAATATTTCATGGGTGGGAACTGTTTCCCTTGCCCTTCTACATCTAGATGATGAAGATCATTGACAAAGGAAGACCATACATTGCTCTATCACTTTAACCAGACATCTCTTTATTTATAAAAATGATAAAAATATCTCAAAGTTATATGCTCCTACATTTTATGTAACACATGTGAAATATTCTTTATAAACCTAACTCTTTAAAATTAAACTTTCAAAGATTATACCTTTATGTAGTCAATAGCCAAGATTGCTGCTTACCAATAATTTCAAACAAAAACAAGTACTTACCATCATAAAATGCCGACTCTCCTATGTCCTTTCCTTTATCTGCATTAAGAGAAGCCATACAAATTCTTTACCCAAATGCAAAACTCCCAGAAATAACTCTAAAAAGGTTTTCCAATAATATTATTATAATCCTACTCAGAGTATTTTTAGAGTTCAAACAACTTATCAACTAAATTGAAATAATCTATTTTAATATCTGAAAAGGCCACATATCATAAACATCAAACCTTGATCCTCACTTATCACCATAGCTGCTATTGTTTGCCTCATCATGTCATTTTCCTAGGCTCCTGATTAAATAGGAATTTTAAATGTGTTCAAAAATAGGTCTGCGTATCACACACTTGTATGGAAGAGACATCACTTCAACAAACTGTAACCAATTAATGAACCTCATTCTAAAATATTAAGAAACTATCCTTGTCAATGCACATTGGTTAGATAGAGACATGACTCAAGTAAGAGAATGCCTGCCTAGAAATCAGGACGTCCAAATTTCAAAACCCAATTATTGTAAAAGGTAATAATAATAACACAAAACAAAAAATCAACAAGATGATTGATTTTAGATGGAATTCTTCTGAAAGATCTTTGATTTCCATTCTGTGGTTCCCTGCTCCTTTTCCACAAAATTCAAATATCAATTTCAGACTGATGAGTGAACCAATTACCATAACTTATAATTATGAAATTATATACTAAGAAATTACGAATGTAAAAACGTTTACAACAAAACATGTTACAAAAATAGGCCTAATAAATATTTAGAACTAAAAATACTTGGCCTATGAATAAAAGCCAAACATTTAATACATAAAGTTTTTTCATTCATAGCAAATTATAAATAAATTTAAAAGTCTCTGAATCCACATATACATTTATGCAGACATTATAAAAACTTAGGCAAACTTAAAGAAACCTTAACTCACCAACCCAAAAGAGTTGGTGACATGGCTCAAGTGGTGAAGCACTTGCTTACAATGCAAACTGTCCTGAGAACCAGAAATAAATTAATAAATACATAAACAAAAACAAATGAACAAAAGCTTTGAAAAGACCTCCAACACAGCCAATGCCCCCTGAAACATCAAAAACAACATAAACAAGATCTCAGAAACACCATCTACTCCCACTATTACTACCACCTCAATACTCCAGGGTCAGTTTCTCCACTTCATCTTACCCTGGCCACAAGACACTTCTGTTCCATCTCCCAGTTCATCCATAATCAGACTTCCAGCTTATCACTCTCAGTTTCATTACCATTGTTTAATACAATTATTCCCTACTAAATAGCCCACAGTATACCCTCATATGATCCAAGAAGAAATAAAATGTCTCCTAAAAAATAACACATATAACTAAATAACAATACAATTACATGTTACTTCTTCTTTAACAAATGTATCTCAATATAAAGCTAGGATCAAATGATTCTCACAAGATCTTAAATACTGTTAATAAGTTCAAAGCTATAGATATTACTTAAGTTAAAATGAAGAGTTTATAATTCACATTTTCAGTGGACTAGACATCTATATATAAACACAAATTTTGGACAATGACTCAGGATTATGCTGATGATATATGTGTCAATATTATTTGATACTATGTAAGAACTTTTAAAAATGCCACAATGTACCCCCTAACAGCACAACAATTAAAAAAACTATCCAATAAAAAAGCCAATGAAATCAGTAAAAAAGTAATGTATCCCAAAACCAACACAAATTAAAAAGATCAACTTAAAAGTGTTAAGTATAACTTAAAAACTTATATAATCACTGCTTCCTTAAAAACATAAAACAAACAAAACAAAAGACCAATTATTTCTGAAAAATTATACAAAATTACACACTGAAAAAATATTACTGAGATGCTAGGTCAAATATAAAAGTGCCGATAAGCAAATTATTATCAATTTAAATGCTAAAGCCAATGAACACCTTTGAAGGTGGCCTTCATAATTTAGTCAGCAGCAAATATTCATAAATTAAAAACAGAAACCATAACAACTGAAATTCATATTCAAAATTAATAATTTTTGATTGAGAATTGACAACCAATGCATAATTTTTTTAAAAAGAAAATATTAAAACAGGAAACTGACACTAAAATGAAGCCCAGTTATTTAGAAATTAGTTGTCACAATCTTTTTTTAATTCATTTATTCACATGTGAGTGCATTAGATCATTTCTCCCCTTGCCCCCAGTCCCACCCTCTCCTTCCTAACCCCCTTGCTTCCAGGCAGAACCTGTTCTGCCATTATCTCTAATTTTGTTGAAGAGAAGACATAAGCATAAGTAATATAAAACGTTTTGCCAGTTGAGTTAAGGATAGCTATCCAGAGAGATTCCTAATATTGCTTCCATGCACAAGTGTATTAAACCCAAGAAGTCTAATCTCTAACTGACCTTTACACTGCTTTCTGATCCCCTTCTGTTGTTGACATCTGTTGCTTTAAGGTTTCTGTATTAGTTCCTCTGGAGTGGGAACATCAAATGCTTTCATGTTTTGGATTTTGTACCTATCCCCATATCTCCTGTATATGCTCCCCCTTGTCATGGTACCCAAGTCCAATCGCATTGCTGTGCTTTCCCTAAATGGAAAGATTGCATCTGAGGGAGAGCATATGATTTTTGGACTTCTGGACCTGGCTAACCTCCCTCAAAATGATGTTCTCCAGTTCCATCCATTTACTTGCAAATAAGATTTCATTCTTCTTAATGGCAGAGTAAAATTCCGTTGTGTATAAATACCACATTTTCTTGATCCATTCGTCCATAGTGGGGCATCTTGGTTGTTTCCATAACTTGGCTATTGTGAATAGCGTTGCAATAAACATGGGTGTAGGTGCCTTTGGAATAACCTATATTTCATTTATTTGGGTATATCCCCAGGAGTGGGATTGCTGGGCCATATGGCAGGTCTATGTTTAGATCTTTAAGAAGCCTCCAAATTTTTTTTTTCAGAGTGGTTCCACCAGCTTGCATTCCCACCAACAGTGTACGAGGGTTCCTTTTCCCCCACTACCTCACCAACACATGTTGTTGGTAGTGTTTCTGATGATGGCTATTCTAACAGGGATGAGGTGGAATCTTAGTGTGGTTTTGATTTCCATTCCTTTATGCCTAGAGATTGTAAGCATTTTTTTGTATGTTTTTTGGTCATTTGGATTTCTTCCTTTGAGAAAGTTCCATTTAGTTCATTTGCCCATTTCTTTATTGGTTCATTGATTTGGGGACAGTTTAGTTTCTTAACTTCCCTGTATATTCTGGTTATCAATCCCTTGTCTGATATATAGCTGGCAAATATTTTCTCCCACTCTGTGGGTGGTCTTGTCAGTTTAGAGACCATTTCTTTCGTTATGCAGAAGCTTTTTAATTTTATGAAACCCCATTTGTCCATTCTTTCTTTTAGTTGCTGGACTGCTGGGGTTCTATTGAGGTTCTATTGAGACCTTGCCTATACCTAGTAGTTCCAAAGTATTTCCTTCTCCTGCCAGTAGTAACTTCAGAGTTTCAGGTTTGATATTAAGGTCCTTGATCCATTTTGAGTTGATACTAGTACAGGGTGATAAACATGTATGTAGTCTCAGTTTCTTGCAGATGGATAACCACTGTACCAAGCAACATTTGTCGAAGAGGCTATATTTTCTCCATTGTATATTTTTGGCAACTTTGTCAAAAATGAGGTGAGAATAGTTGTATGGATTCATATCCAGGTCCTCTATTCTGTTCCACTGGTCTTTATGTCTGTTTTTGAGTCAGAACTGTCCTGTTTTTATTGCTATTGCTTCGTAATATAGTTTGAAGTCAGATATTGTGATACCTCTAGTGTTGCTCTTTTTTCTGAGTATTACCTTGTGATATTCATGGTCTCTTGTATTTCCAAATGAATTTTAGGGTAGATTTTTCAATCTTTGGGATTTTGATGGAAATTGAATTAAACATGTAGATTGCATTTGGAAGTACAGCGATTTTAACTATATTGATTCTACCAATCCATGAGCACAGGATATCTTTCCATCTTCTGAAGTCTTCCTCAATCTCTTTCTTCAGAGGGCTTTAGTTCTCTTTGTAGAGGTCATTCACATCCATTGTTAAGTTTAGTTCTAGGAATTTGAGGTTTTTGAGGCTATTGTGAATGGAATTGTTTCCATATATTCCTTCTCAGTTTGTTCGTTATTGGTGTATAGAAAAGCTAATGATTTTTGTAAGTTGATTTTGAATCTTTCCCCCTTGCTATAGCTGGTTATGGTGTCTAGAAGTTTTAGGGTAGAGTCTTTTGGGTCTTTAATGTATAGGATCATATCGTCTGGACATAGAGCTATTTGACATTTTCTTTCCTTATTTTTATTCGCTTTATTACTACTTCTTGCCTAATAGCTCTGACTATGAAATGCAGTACTATGTTGAATAGGAGTGGGAATAGTGGGCACCTTTGTCTTGTCCCTGATTTTAGGGGAAATTGTTTCAGTTTTTCACCATTAAGTAAAATGTTGGCTGCAGATTTGTCATATATAGCCTTTACAATATTGAGGTTCATTCTTTCTATTCCTAGTTTTCTTAGAGCTTTTATCATGAAGTGTTGGGGAACTTGTCAAAAGCTTTTTCTGCACCTATGTAGATGATCCAGTGGTTTTTGTCTTTGCTTCTATTAATATACTGTATTACATTTATAGATATGTGTATGTTGAACCACACCTGCATCCCTGAGATGAAGCCCACTTGGTCATGATTGATGATCTTTCTGATGTGTTGTTAGATTCAGTTTGTCCTTATTTTGTTGAAGATTTTTGCACCCATGTTCATTAAGGAGATTGTCCTATTCTCCTTTTTGGAGGTGTCTTTGTCTGGTTTTTGGATGAGTGTAATACTGGCTTCAAAGAATGAGTTAGTGTTCCTTCCCTTTCTATTTCATGGAACAGTTTAACAGTTGGTATTAGTTCTTCTTTGAAGGTGTGATAGAATTCAGCAGAGAATTCATCATGCCCTGCACTTTTCTTTATTGACAGACTATTGCTGCTTCAATTTCATTTTATGTTATAGATCTATTCAGGTGATTAATGTCCTCTTGGTTCAGTTTCGGATGGTTGTAAGTATTTAGAAATCTGCCCATTTCTTCAAGATTTTGAAATTCATTAGAATATAGGTTCTCAAAGTAGTTTCTGCTGATTTCTGTCATGTTTCTTGTTATCTCCCCTTTTGCATTCTGATTTGGGTAACTCTCTTCATTTTACTCAGGTTTGCCAGGGTTCTGTCAATCTTGTTTATTTTTTCAAAGAACAAGCTTTCTGATTCATTGATTCTTGTATGTGTCTTTTTGTTTGTTTCTATTTCATTCATTTTAGCCCTTATTTTTATTATTTCTCTCATATTTTGGGGGGGGAGGATTTGCCTGTTCTTCTTTTGGTGGAGTTTGGGATATAGCATTAGGTCATTGATTTGAGATCTTTCTGACCTTTTCATATATCCACTCATGGCTATGAACTTTCCTCTTAGGGCTGCCTTTGTTGTGTCACACAGGTCCCATTAGGTTGTGCTTTCATTTTCATTAACTTTCAGGAAACCTTTTAATTTCCTCTTTGATTTCATCAATGACTGATCATTGAGTGATGTGTTGTTCAACTTCCTATTGCTTTTATGTTTTTTGCTGTTGTTTTTGTTGATGATTTCTAGTTTTAGTGCATTGTGATCAGATAGAATGCATGGGACTATTTCTATTTTCTTATATTTGCTGAGTCTTGCATTGTGCCCTAAAAAATGATCAATTTTGGAGAGGGTTCCATAAACCACTGGGAAGAATGTACATTGTGCAGAAGTTGGATGAAATTTTGTGCAGACATCAGCTAGGTTATTTGATCTATGGTGTGATTATGTTCTAGAATTTATTGATTTTTTATTTGGTAAATCTATCTATTGAGATAGGGGACATTAAAGTCTCCCACTACCACTGTGCTGGAGTCTATATATATTTTTATGCCCTTCAGATTATGGGTGCATTGACAATTAGTGCATACAGTTGATGATTGTTATTTCCTTTTGGTGTATTACCCCTTATTTTAGTATGGAGTGTCCTTCTTTGTCTCATTTGATCAATATAAGTTTTAAATCTATTTTATCTGACTTAAGTATTGCTACCATACCGTTTGTGTGGGCCATTGGCTTGGTAAATCTTCTTTGAACCTTTCACACTAAATCAGTGCTTGTCTCTGTTGATGAGATGGGTTTCACCTAGGCAGCAGATTGTTGGATCTACCTCTTAAATCCAGTTTGCCAAGCAGTGTGTTTTCATGGGAGAATTGATTCCATTAATATTCAATGTTAGTATTAGTAGGTATGTGGTGATTACTGTCATTTAGTTGTCTTTGTTGATTGAGGGTTTGATTGTCTGCAGCTGAGTCAATGCTACTCCTTAGTTTCTTGTTTTATCTTCTCTTGTAGTATGGTACTGCCTGTCCTTTCATGGTTTTGTCTGCTTTCATTTTCTGTTTGCAGAATTCTTTGAAGAATCTTTTGTAGTCATTGCTTGGTGGTCATATATTGTTTTAGTTTCTGTTTATCATGGAAGACTTTTATTGCTCCATCTAATTTGAATGATAGTTTTCCTGGGTAGAGTATCCTAGGGTTGAAGTTATTTTCATTCAATGACCAGAAGACCTCAGTCCATGCTCTTCTTGCTTTTAAGATTTCCATTGAGAAATCTGCTGTGATTTTGATGGGTTTACCATTGTATGTTATTTGTTTATTCTCTCTTACAACCTTCAATATTCTTTCTCTAGTCTCGGTGCTTGTTATTTTAATGATCATATATCATGGTGTAGTCTATTTTGGTCAAGTCTCTTTGGTGTTCTGGAGGCTTCATGTACCTGAATGAGCATAGCATTCTCTAGATTTGGGAAATTTTCTGTTACTATTTTGTTGAATATATTGTGCATTCCTTTTGCTTGCAGCTCTTCTTCTTCTGTGATGCCCATGATTTTCAAGTTTGGTCTTATGATTGAGTTACTGATTTCTTGCATATTCCTTTCACAGGACTTGAGTTGTCTGACTAATAGTTTTTCAGTTTTTCCTTTAATTAACATTTCATCTTCAAGTTCTGAGATTCTGTCTTCAGCCTGTTCTGGTCTGCTGGAGTGGCCTTTCATTTTGTTTTGTATTTCTGTTTCACTCTTTTTTCTGAAGTTTTCCATATCATGGGTCACTTCCTCTTTACTATTGTCAATTTTCATCCTTAATCTCTCTATTTATGGTGTTCTCTATTTCACTTTAGTGTTTATTTAGGTCTCCTATGATTTCATTTATTTGTTTTTGTGTTGTCTCATATTCTTTATTTTTGTTGTTTTGGAATTTCTTGAGTGCTTCCTGTACATTTTGGTTGACAATGTCTAGTAACATGTCTATGAAATTCTTATTGCTTACTTGCAGAATTTCTTCTTTCATAGTGTTCTTGTGTGCTTTGTTGGGCTCCTTGGTAGAGTTTATCTTTGTTGTTGGAGTCTGGATCTGGGTATCCATTTTTTTTCATTTCCCTCTGAATCCTGTACTAATTTATTCTTTGGGGTAGAATGGTTTCCATTCTGTTTTCATCTTCCCAACATTCCACTTGGTACTGTTTTTGTCCATGGTCTTTGTGTAATTTAGTACTAGCTAACTTAAAATAGTAAAACTAACAAAACCAGAAAAGAAGAAGAAAAAGAAAGAGAAAAAATGGAGAGCCAAAGAAATCAACAGGCAGAGATGGTGGACAATCAAACAGCAATCAAGACAAACAAACACATAAAGAGAAAAAAAAATCCCCAGTTTAGGAACAGAAGAATTTCAGTCCAGGAATTCTGGTGTTTCTCCTGTAGCATCCAGTTCTGTTTTTCTGCATCTCCTAGAGAAGTTTGGAGGTGGCATCTGGTTGTGCTGGAGCCATCCTGTAGCATGTGGTGGCCAGTGAGCCAGAGTACAGGCACTGGCCCAGTGGGTGGCAGGCAGCGGTCAAGTGAGTGACTGGCAGTGGTGTAGGGGTGGTGGCCCATCTGTTCTTTCAGTGTATTGTGACATGGAGAAGACTTCCACTGGCTAGGGGTTAGGGTGCCAAAGTTTCAGCTGTCCCTGGTGCTTTACTTCAGCCAAGAGTGTCCCCAGCAAGGTTACTGATTCCTAGATCTCACGCAGTCTGCATCTGTATCCCAGTTGCTATTTTGGATCCTTTGTCACAATCTTAAGAGAAGATAAAAAATAACTTCCAACAATTCTCCTTATATATACACAGAAATATGAAACAAGTCCCATAACTCACACCATCTACTAAAATGAACTTAAAATGTATCAAATATTTTATGGTGTGCTCCAAAATGTTGAAACTACTTTCTTAGGGGGCAGTTGTATTAGGGATTGAACACAAGGCCTCAGATTTGCTAGGCAGGCACTCTAACATTTGAGCCATAAAACGAGCCTTGAAATTGCATGAGGAAAACACTGAAAGTCATAGGTACAGGCAATTATTTTCTGCACAAAATTCTAATTGCTCAGTGAATAAGACTTTATGAAAAAGATTGCATAGAATGAAACACAAATCTACAGCAAATCAAAGGAAACAACTACAGGGATATGATACAGCACAGAGATTGGTGAAAATCCTTAAGCAACTATTGAAAAAGTAATGTATTAATATTCAGAGTCTACAAAGAGCTCAAAAATTTAAACACCAAATGAACAAATACTGAAATGAATGAATTGGCAAATGAATTTTACACAGAGTTCTCAGAAGAGGTGAAATGGCTAATAATGACATATGAAAATTTTTCAACATGCTTAGGCATATTGGAGAGGCATATCACTACTATACTGAGATCCATTTCATCCTTGTCACAAAGGCAATTATTCAGAAAACAGAGAGCAGCAAAATCTCCTGAAGATGTGGGAAAAGGAGCCCAAATATAATGTTACTGTGAATATAGACAAGTGTCATACATATACTTTCACTGGGAATTTCAACAAGTGCCATTCATACACTCTTTTTGGGAATGTCAGCAAGAGTCCATCACACACTCTTATGGAAAATGCAAAGGAATGTCACTACTATGGAATCCAGTATAGAACCTCACCAAAAAACGTACAACAAAAGAAACTAAAAAGAGCCCTATCTAATGACACTGCTATTTGGCTCTAAGGCATGGACCCAAAGGATTATATATCAACATACAGGAGTACCACCTGCATATCTACAATTATCACAGCACTATTCACAATTGCCAAGTTGTAGAATCAGCAACTATTCACAACATCCAGTGAATGAATAAAGAAAATATGTTATATGTACTCAATGGAGAATAATTCAACAATAATGAATGATTCAATTATGTTATATGCAGAAAAATGGATGGAATTTGGGATTATCATTATAGCCACCACAAGCCAACCTCTTATGTGGTCATATGTGGAGTCTGGGCTTACAATGGATGTGATGATAATAGTAAGGTTGGACAAGTGTAAAGAATAGATTTTCAAGGAAGATCAGTGGGAGGATAGAGCGGGAATGCAGAAGGCACAAGTAAGCAAATAACCTCTCAGTCATTTACACATATTTATGAAAATGTAAAAAAGAAGAAAAAGTGAAGCCTAAAATGTATTGTTTGAAAAAGGGGATATGTTGTAGAAAACAGCTGGATTTCATAGTATATAACAGAGGGGGTGAAATTTTATGAAGTATACTATATGCAACCATGCAATTGTCACGATGAATCCCATTTAAGCTATTAATGTCAGGTAATAAAAAAAACCAACAATTGGAACTCCACTGATTATCAAATAAAAATATTATCCAAAAATGAACTTCTTACACAGCTTAAGGTCCTCTCCAATTGACCCATACAAATTCCACAAAAGATAAACTGATAACCTCCAAAATCTAAATATAAAAACCTGAAACACTGAAAGTATAATTGCACCAAGGAATCATCTAAACTGAGTGCATACTCCCTCTGCTAGGAAAAATAACAAGCCAAAACAAATTTCCCTCTTTTTAGTGAGATGGTGGGTCATCTACCTCTGGTATTGTGACAGGAATGCAGGGAGAGGAAAGAGAAATTAATGAATGCTACAGTAAAACAAAGGAAAACTGGAGTTGGGGAATGTTACCTGGAAACCTGAGGAGGATTGCCTCTCCAAAGGTTAAAACAGCTGGAGAAATAACATCTGGTTATATATGGTAAAAGCTGTACCTCCCCATTTCTGTAACCTGCTTTAAGAGGTATATAAGGAAAGATCCCTTTGTTCTCAGTGCTCAGCCTTTGGACATGAGTTCCCTGAGTAGCTGCCAGCTGGCTTAGTTAACTTGTTTCCCAAAAGCTCTCATGCCCTCTCAGCTCTGAGCCTTCCTGAAATATTTCTGGGGGCTCATCTGGGATTTGGAGGGTGGTGTTTTCACGTGTTTGTCACTGGCTCAAAGTCCCCAGCCCAACAGGAGGGCTGCCTCTGCCAGGCACTACCAGACACTGTTGATCTGGGGAAGGAGCTTATCTTCTGGCAAGCTGCAGAGGCAAGTTCTGGTTACACAAAAGAACCTGAAAAGTTTCAGGTACCAACATGGGAATCTTACTTATCAGACAGATAAGAACCCATGTTCAAATTCTGACCTTTCTCAGGAAGCAGAAGGGGTGTCTAGACAACTCTTAAAAGGCACCCAAATAATGCCCTTTTTGGGGCATGAAACCAAGTCTTTCAGATTCAGGGAGCATATTGGAAGTACTGAGATGTGTGACAGTGTGTTGTGTGAAAATGTGAGCCTGAGAAATAGTCTGGTTAAAAAATGAGTGTGGAGTCCTGATCGGCAGGCCCATGGTGAGCTCATACGTTCTAGGGTGAGCCCTAACAGGGCCTCTGATCCAGGAATTATATGGACTCACTATGACCAAGAGATGCCTTTATCCCCATAAGGGGAGTGTCTGGAGATGGACAAAATAAATGGTATTATTTGTTTTCCCCTTTGTACTGGAGAGAAGCATCCCTAACCTCCTCTCCACTCAGCCCTTCTCTCTTTGTCTTTGTCTAGACATCTGGCAAATGGGAGGAGGTCAGATTAAGAACAAGTATGTAGAAATTTCAGAAGGGATTTAATGGTGATCATAGGGTCAAACTGACTTCTTACAACCTTAGGACCTTCTGTGAAACAAACTGGCCCACTTTTGGTGTAGAATGGCCCTAGGAAAGGTCATTAGATTGTGTCATAGTCAATAAAGTTTTTTAACTGGTTGTAGGGGAGCCAAAAACACCCAGCTGGTTCCTTATATTGACTGCTGGCAGTATGCAATAATCAGTCAGCCCTCATGGCCAAAGCCCCATCTAGCAAAAGCATGTAAAGTTATGGTAGACAAGGTGGCAGCAGCTTCTAGGTACAGAGAAAAATGTAAAAAGCCAGAAAAGCAGATAACACTGGGGGACCCTAAGGAGTGCTTGCACCCCTTATGTGCCACTGTACAGATTAGAATATTTCTAGGAGCCTTGGATTTATGATGTAACTAGATTCCCCAGTGTCCCTCTCTTGGAAATCCCTCTTATGAGGCCACAAATTGGGGAGGACAAAAACCCATGGTATGGGGAGAAAAGGTTAAAAAAAAGAGAGCTTTTAAAAAGAATTAAGAGAAGACTCCCAAATGCCCCTGCTCTGGGCCTGTCAGATATGACAAAGCCCTTCTTGATATATGTACATGACAGACTATGAGCTGTAGGAGTCTTGACCCAGGTGCTAGGTTTCTGGCATTTCCTAGTGGCTTATTTATCAAAGAAAACTGATGCAGTTTCCCCAGACCAGCCACTATATCTCTGCTCCCTAGCAGCGACTGCTGTCTTCGCAACTAAAACATCCATCTTACTTTGACAAAAAAACTCATACTGTGAGTTATGTACTGTTTTTTTTTTCATTTTTCTTTTATTATTCATATGTGCATACGGGCTTGGTTCATTTCTCCCCCCTGCCCCCACCCCTTCCCTTACCACCCACTCCGCCCCCTCCCTCTCCCTCCCTTCAATACCCAGCAGAAACTATTTTGCCCTTATTTCTAATTTTGTTGTAGAGAGAGTATAAGCAATAATAGGAAGGAACAAGGGTTTTTGCTGGTTGAGATAAGGATAGCTATACAGGGCATTGACTCACATTGATTTCCTGTGCGTGGGTGTTACCTTCTAGGTTAATTCTTTTTGATCTAACCTTTTCTCTAGTACTTGTTCCCCTTTTCCTATTGGCCTCAGTTGCTTTAAGGTATCTGCTTTAGTTTCTCTGCCTTAAGGGCAACAAATGCTAGCTAGTTTTTTAGGTGTCTTACCTATCCTCATCCCTTCCTTGTGTGCTCTCGCTTATATCATGTGCTCATAGTCCAATCCCCTTGTTGTGTTTGCCCTTGATCTAATGTAAACATATGAGGGAGAACATACGATTTTTGGTCTTTTGGGCCAGGCTAACCTCACTCAGAATGATGTTCTCCAATTCCATCCATTTACCAGCGAATGATAACATTTCGTTCTTCTTCATGGCTGCATAAAATTCCATTGTGTATAGCAGGCAAGCCACAATTGCAGATACCACTCTCAGAACTGTCTCCAGATGCTTTTTTTTCTTATGTACTGTTTTGACTCTCATGAACTACAAAGAGAATTATTGGTTAACAAATTTCCAAATGGTCAAATATCAAAACATGTTAAATAAAAACCTGCATGTCCAGCTAGAGGTTGTTAAGAATCTAAACCCAGCCAACTTATTAAAAGTTAATTAAGGCCCATTGGAGCATTACTGTTTAGAGATTATGGATGAGATATTCTTCCACCACCCAGGCTTGACCAACCAACCCATTAGTCATCTGGATGTTGAGTACTTCATGGATGGCATCAGCTTTGTCCAAAAAGACACATGTCTTGCTAGATATGCAGTAGTGACCCTGGACACTGTCATTAAAACATGATGACTGCCAGTCAGGACTTCTAACTTGGGAGAAAAAGTGTTAAATACGGACAAAAAAATTTAAAATTACAAAAAGCTACATGGGTCCCTATGCAAGTCATGGTCATGCACTACTGAGGGCACCAGAAGGGGGAGACAACAGCTGTTTGGGGAAATTGAAAGGCTGATAAGAAAGCCAAGAATGAAGCCCTCACAGTAGGACAAACCTCAGCCTCACTGGCAGCTGCCTTGTTCCTGTGTCCCTTATCTGAATAGGATATGTGATATACCTCACAACAACAGGTTTTGTTTGAGACTGAAGGAGAAAATTTTCTACCCAACAAATGGTGGAAGTGTACTGATGGCCACAGTATCATATCTGAGTCACTGGATCCTACATTTGTGAAACAGTTCCATGAAGAAGTTCACTCAGGACAAATAGGTCTTGAGACCAGCTTGGCTTACCACTTTTATATCACCATGCTCTCCAATGTAAATAAGACTATATGTGAATGGTGCAGTCTGTGTGCCAGAAACAATCCCCAATGTTTGCTAGTGTTTGTCTACACCTTCTCAGGATGGATAAAAACCTTCTCCACTAGGAATGAGAAAACACAAAAAGTGGCTGGTACTTTTTAGAGGAAATTATCCCTTTATTCAGTGTGCCTGTTTCTATTTGGTAAGAAAATGGGCTGGCCTTTGTGGCTGAGGTGGTACATTGATGGCTCAGAGATTAAAAATAATTTAAAAGCTACACAAGGCCTACCACTAAAGTTCAGGAAAAATAAAATGTATACCTAGGACTCTAAAAAATTACAATTAAAAAATTATGCCATGAGACTCACCTATTATGGGATCAATTATTGCCTTGCTCAGTTACCTTGCTCATGATTCAGAGAAACCCCACCAAACAGATAGGTTTCTCCCTTTTGGAAATGCTTTTTTGGCATCCACCCCCTTTAGTCAAGTGCTTGTGAGGGGACTTTAAGAAAATAAGTGACCTCACACTGAGACACAATCGATGATACAAGATGATGATTTGCCTCCTCAAATATCATTGAATGGGTACAAGAGGGAGTCCTGTTAGCCTGACAACTACTATGCACACTTATAAACCAGAGGATGCTGTTTTGGTAAAGAAATGAAATGTTCAACCTTAAAGCCCAACTGCCAGGACCATTTTGTTGTTGTTTTTTCCACCCCCACAGCAGTTAAGGTAGCAGAGATCATTTCCTAGATCTACCACAACTGAGTGAAGCCAGATTCTCTCCAATGAGAGTACATCCCTGACCTAGTCTCACCATACAAGATCAATAGCACCCTTTCTCAAGAGGACCCTGCTTCCCAGGAGACAACAGGAAACCATGAAGAATGAGACATCAGCACTGCTTTACTTACCCAGGAAACTGACTAGTCTACACACAGTGGAAGCTTGAGGAATGGCCCACCTTACCTTTGAGGACAAGTCCATTCTGTGTATTCTTTTTGCTAATCTTGGTCAATTCTCTACCTAGGAACCCCCAGGCTTTGGACTGTGACTCATGTATGCACACTATTCAAGCATGGAGTGCTGTTACCAAAACTTTGGTTTTTCATATTTATTATTCCTGTGAAGGCACCATTGCTGGGTCATACACCCACAGCCATACCACCTACTCAGTGTGCTTTCATGATGGTCAGTATACCTGTTTTAACCTCATCTATCTCCCTCAAGAGCAATGGCTAGAAGTTCAAAGCTTGACCAGCATTGGGAATATTGTTGACCACACCGAGTTTAATGACCCCAACAATCCTGTTTCCATAAACTTTGATGTGTGCTACAATGGCTAAAACACCAGACCTTAGATCAACTGTGGGGGCTAGCCTGGGAACGGACCTACAGGTTAAATGACAAGTATATATGCCCAAAAGATAACAGTGGGACATCCAGTTGTGCATCCTATGCACAATTCTACTACCCTTTTTTGGGGTTAGAAAAGGTGGGCAACGTGGCTAAAATGGGAGGTCCATACCTCATATGGAACTGTTGCTCTGTTACAAGAAGGAAAGCAATCTCCACTGCACTCTTGGAGCCTTTCACCCTGCAATTTCGCTACTTCCAACCTAATGAAATAGGCTGGGAAATTTTTTAAAAGTTTGACATGTTAATCTATAAAAATGAAACATACCCTGGTCCTTTGCTGCATTTTCAACTCATCATGATCACTCATAAGAGCTCCTCATAACAGGCATTTCACTCCTTTTGTGAGGAGATACAAAGTAAGTTTCCCATCTGAGTTACAACCAAAAACCTGTTCCTCTCACTAGATGAGTCCATAGCATCTACTATAAATGTAACCATGTTATGTTTGTGGAGGAACAAATATGAGAAATCATTGGCCATGTGAGTCAAAAGAGCTAAATCCACAAGAGCCCTCTGTATCCTCAGGGAAAACATTTGACTCCTAAAAACTTCTATTGGGAATTACTGTATCTTCCATCCAAAATGCCAATTCTCCACTCTGGTAAGGGACTTGATCTGCTTGGGACAAAAGTTTTACAATGACACTACTCAGAAAACTCAGTGGTGGGGGGGTCTCAATCACACTTGCCAGCTACAATAGCTTGAAGTAATCTCAATCTAGGTAACTGCTGTTTATAGCTGATGATGAAAAAAAGGTAATTAAAGAGATTACTGACAGGATAAAAAAGCTTGCCCATGTACCTGTACAAACTTGAAAGGGATAAAGTTCCAATGACTTATTGGGGGCTAGTTCCTAACTGTAGGTAGATTCAAGACCTTGATTGGACAATATTCCTTAAAGTTCCTTGTCTTATGAGCATGCCTGATATTACACTGCCTAATCCTCTGGTACGGCAGACTTTGTCAAGATGATGCTCTTTGACCCAGAAGTGGGACCAAGCTTCAAAGTGGGGGGGGAGATGTGGCAGGAAGGAAGGGAGGAGAAAAACAGATTAATGAGTGCTACAGTAAAACAAAGGAAAACTGGAGTTGAATAATGTTACCTGGAGACCTGAAGAGGGTCACCTTACCCCAGATGTTAAAACAGCCAATGAAATAACATGTGATGATGTATGGGATCAGCTCGACCCCCATTTCTGTAATCTGCTCTAAATGGTATACAAGGAAAGCCCCCTTTGTTCTCAGTGCTCAGGCTTTGGACAGGAGCCCCCTGAGTCACTGCTGGCTTGCTTAATAAGCTTGCTTCCTGAAAGTTTTGGTGTCCTCTGTCTCTGTCTGAGCCCTCCTGCAACAACATGACAGATCTTAAATTTAACAATGACCAAGACTTTAAGTGATATAGTGCTAAACAATCATCTTTCAATATCTTATTAGAAACTAAGTTATTTTTAGTGTAGCAAAAATCATGATAAAGTTTATTTAAGTGTTACAGCTTAATATTGTGCCATAATTAATCACTTTATCCATTTCTGAAAATAAATCAGGTTTTCAATAAAATGTCAAAGTTCAAAAGTTTTCACTCCTGTCTTCACATACAGGTATAAACATTCAATTTCTTACCACAATAATGACTTATTTAGAAAATGACTCCCTTATTAGACACTAATATTTTGACTATGTTAAGGACTACAATCCATCCAACTATGAGCCAGCCTATGTCATTGCTTTGGGTCTTGTGAGCTTAAAACATATAAAATATTATAACATTCACAAAAAGACCTTATGGGGGAAATCCTCACCAGTACCACGATAAAATAAGTGAAAAAATTCTCAGTTCTAAAACTCAAAAACACCCCACAGAACAATAATTCAGATTATTATTTATTTTTGAAGTTCCTCTCATTGCTCTTAAAAAAGCCAATATCATAATGAGCCCATCTCAATCAGATCTACAAACTTTAATGACAGTTTACGAAATTTATTATTGCCTTGCCAATTTCTGTATAATTCACCTGTAGTTCCAAACAAGAAATCAAAATCACACAAAACTTACAAAACACTGCAGCATCTATTCACCCCATATTCCCTGATCCATATAAGTATTTAGCTTCAGATACTTACAGACAGTTCTTGGTTTAGTGCTCTTACTTTTATGTTTTCATGTTTTTCCTTTATTATTGTGCTGCATGGGGTTGCATTTTGGCATTTACAAAGGTTCTTAACAATGTATCAAATATATCACACTTGAATTCTCCCCCTACATTCTTATTTTCAAAATACACTCTTCCATGTTCCTTTAGTTCCATGTCTCAACATTTAGTTAATTGAAATGAATATATTCAGACATTATATAAACAACCCAATATACTAAAAGTGTTTTGTCTCAAGGATATTAGAACTCTTCACCCTTATGGAATACATTATGCCACAAAATTACAAGCTGTCAATAAGAAGCAAAACCCAATACAAGATGTAATTACATTGGTAATCTATAACCCAATACAAAAATATAAAACTAAAATTCTTAATAATATCTTAATAGAAATAACTACTTAAAAATACACTTAAATACTATAAAAATAGCCTATTAACAGCACAATATTCTAAGCATAAAACACAATTTGTAATCACAATCATTAACCAGGTGTCAAAACATATGCACTCTCAAATAAAAAACACCAAAAAATTTCCAGTCACTTAAGATAAAATTTAACAATAGTTAAAATTAAAATCGACTATAAAATGACTATTATTTCTAGTTATTTTATATAGGATTCCAACCTATTCAGAGAAACTAATCATGACAAAAAAAAGAAAGTCACCAATATAATGAATAAGAAAAAACATTAATGAATTGGTTAAATCACTCACACTAAGTATAAAAAACTTTTAATACTCAAAACTACTGATTTATATGCCATTAAAATACAAAAAAGTTATGGAAAACCAAGTTAGAATATTACAAAATGTGATAGTTATAGAAGAAGAAACTATAACCAAGCCTAAGAATAAGTTTGACAGGAAATGACTTGCATAGAAGCAAAGAATCCAAAATGAGTATTAAATTATAAATAAACAAGCCATGTTTTCAACAGGTATGATTACTTAGTCTCCATTATCATCTCTTCAATAACACTAAAAAAGAAAACATGCATAATCATTTTTACTCAAAAGTCCTTTTATGACCAGTTTTAAACATATCTCTTCTAAATTAAAAATGAAAGATAACAAAACCAAACAATCTTCAAAGTATAATGTCCTTAACTTATTACTTTCTCCCTGAGGAGGCAGAAATGCCATCATAAACCATGCTACTACATGCATATTCCAAATATCTTAATGTCTCCACAGTTCTAATTGTTCACCAGGAAAAAATCAATGTTATATATAATTGTGCACCCTACACTAATGATTTGAAATGTTCAGGATTTTTTAAGGACTCTTCATTAAAAAGTGTAATATTGTTTTAATATTTACATACCTACCACTCTGGTAGGTTTTTTTGTTGTTTTTGTGGTGATTTATTTTCTCTAGCATATCAAGTAACTTCCTTCCCAAAACAAAGACAACACATTCCTGGTATCATCCTATCCTGACAGTCCTAGGTCTAAGTTTTGCAGGGCACCTTTCAACAAATGAACATGATGGTCAGTATCTTCTTAGGCAGGACTAGTGCTACTTTTTAAAATTTTTTTTTCATTTTTGCATTTACTCACATGTGTATACACGTGAGGGTGGTCACCTCCCCCCTTGCTCTCCCTGCACTCCCACTTCCTGGCAGATCCTTTTTTGCCCTCTTGTTCTCTGATATTGTTGAAGACAGAATATAAGAGATAATAAGATCAGTGTTTTCGCTAGTTCGAGCTAAAGACAGATAGCTATACAGAGAGATAGTGTTGTTACCATGCCACTTCCTGTGAAGATCATTTGGACTTCTTTTTGCAATGTGTGTATTAAAACCCACATTAGTTCATCTCTACCAGACCTCTTCACTCCTTCCTAGTCCCCTTCCCATAGTGGCTTCAGACAGTTTAATATTACTATATTTACTCCCCTAAAGTGATCACATCAACCACATTCAAGCTTTAGGTTTCCTTCACTTTGCCTATTCCTCCTATGCACAGTAACCCCTTAGTAGGTGACCCATGTCCAATAGTATTACTGCACTTGTTTTAGGTCTCTAATCCATTTCCAATTCCACTCATTTACTAGCAAATGAGAAAAACTCGTTCTTCCTTATGGCTTAATAAAATTTCATTCTGTATAAATACATTTTATTAATCCACTTGTCAGCAGTGGGGCAATTTGGTTGTTTCCATTGCTTGGCAGTTGTGAATAGTGCTGCAATAAACATGGGTGAGCAGGTGCCTTTGTAATAACATGACTTGCATTCCTTCAAGTATATCCCTGGAATGGCATTGCTTGATCATACGGCAGATCTATGTTCAATTTTTAGAGAAGCCTCCATATTGTTTTCCAAGATGGTTTTATTACCTTACATTCTCACCAGCAATGTGTGAGGGTTCCTTTTCCCCCACATCCTTGCCAACTTTTGTTTGTGGTGATGGAGTTCTTCAAGTTTGCTATTATAACAGGAGGGATGTGTAATATTAGTGTGGTTTCGATTTGCATTTCTTTTATGTGTTTTTTGGCCATGTAGACTTCTTCTTTGCAAAAATTCTGTTTAGCTCAGTTGCCCACTTCTTTATTGGTTCTTTGATTTTCGGGGAGTTTATTATTTTTTTTTTTTGAGTTGCATGTATATTCTGGTTATCAGTCCCTAGTCTGATATATAGCTAGCAAAGATTTTCTTTCACTTTGTGGTTGGACTCTTCACTTCAGACACAATTTCCTTTGTTGTGCAGAAGCTGTTTAATTCCATGTAGTCCCATTTGTCCATACTTTCTATTAGTTTCTGCACCACTTGGATTCTTCTGAGAAAATCCTTGCTTTTTGAATCCAGAGTATTCCCTGATTTTCCCTGTACAAACTGCAAGGTTATGGTATTGATATTAACATCCTCAATCCACTTTTTGAGCAGAAAAGAACTGTTAAGGAGAGACCATAGACCATCTATGACTCATAAAGATTAAGAATCAAAAGTAATTTAGGGATGCTTGGTAGAGATGAAGCACCAGGGAGATTTGAAACTTTGGCACCCTGAATCCCTAGCCCATGGAAGGCTTCTCCATGCCATGATACACTGAGAAAAGAAGAGGACCCCCACCACCATACCACCACCAGCACTGCCTCTGCTGGATGCAGGCTCCAAATGGGCTTGGGAGACCATTAGATGACCAAATAAGTGAGAGTCAAGCATTACATGGTATCCCTCAGCCAACCCTGGGATAAACCAGCACAAACCCCCTGGACAGACTGATCCCTCCCACCTGCAAAAAAAAAGAAAACTGAAAAACAATTGAACTGAAAACTAGTGCACAATGGAGGGGGCAGGGGTGGCTGAAAGCTCACTGGAGAAGGGTGTAGGGGCAAGGAGGCAAACTTGCATGTGAACCATCAGTAAACAAATGGCAGGAGGGCCAACAGCAGGTGGGTAATAGGTGGCTGCTTGAAGTAGGGAAGGAAAAAAGGCAGCAGACTACAGTGCCCAGACCCTGAGCACCCACAGTCAGAAGGCTCTGCAGCAGCATTGAGGAACAAACAGGGAACCATCACAACATGCTGACAGTGGCAACCATCTGAGGGAACACTGTCCTTGCCCTTGCCCCAGGGAAAGGGGGCTAGGCAAAGATACAAGCCCCTAGTAAACAAGCACGGAAATAAGCCAACTCCAATGCAGAACAACTAGTAGACTGCAGAGCTGCCACACCTCACTATGGGAGAAGCAGACCAAGCCGCAGCTACTGAAAGAAGAAAAAAAAAACATTACCCTCTGGCCAACCACCTGGCAAGACTAAGACAGAGCTTCTGCTTAAATACTAACAACAGGACTGGATACTGGAGGAGTAACACCAGAACTTCAACTAACACTGAAATTTCATTGATCCTGAACCTGGAGTTTTTGTTTGTTTGTTTGTTTGTTTGTTTGTTTCTTGGTTGTTTGCTCATCTCTCCCCAATGATTTCTTTGGGTTTTTTGATTTGTTTCTTTCTTTTTTTGGTTGGTTGTTTGATTTTGTTTTTGTTTTGTTGTTGTTTTGTTTTATCACTGTCAATTAGTTAATACTAAATTACACCCAAACCAGGCACAGAAACAGCACACACACAACTAGCTAAAAATACAATACAAAATCAATACAAAATTTAACCAAAGGAAAGAAAACAGGTTACTGAAACCACCAAATAGCCTATAAAGACCAGTTATACAATACCAGAAGGAAACATGGGAAGAAGAAAAAGGGATGGAAACCATACCCACCCCAAAAAATAATATGATACAGTATTCAGAGTGATAGGAAGAATATGGATACCCAGTTCTGGACCCAACAAAACAAAGATAAATGACACCAAGGAACCAAATGATGCCAACAAGAACACCCTCAAGAAATCAGAGAATTTCATTGAGCAGATACTAGACATGGTTAACCAAAGTGTACAAGAGGAACTGAAAAAACTTCAAGACACCAAAAATAAATACAAGAAGACACAGGAAAAATAAATGAATTACAGGACCCCTAAATAAACACCAAAGTGAAACAAAGAATACTAATAATAGGGAGATAAATTAATTAAAGACAAAAATGGACAATATTAAAGAGGAAGTGACCCATGACATGGAGAACCTCAGAAAAAGAATGAAACAGAAACACAAAACACAATGGAAGGCCACTCCAGCATACTAAAACAAGCCGAAGGCAAAAACTCTGAACTTGAACATAAAATGGAAATTCAAGGAAAAACTAAAGAGCTTTTAGTCAAACAACTCAAGACCCAAGAAAAGAATATGCAAGAACTCACCAACTCCATCGAAAGACCAAATCTGAATATCATGGGCAATGAAGAAGGAGAAGAGGTGCAAGCAAAAGGAATTCATAATATAGTGAACAAAATAATAACAGAAAATTTCCCAAATGTAGAGAAAACTATGCCCATTTAGGTACAGAAATCCTCCAGGACACTGAACAGACTACACCAAAATAGAACTACACCATGACATATTATCGTTAAAACACCAAGCACAGAGAATAGAGAAAGAATATTGAAGGCTGTAAGAGAGAAAAGCAAATAACATACAAAGATAAACCCATCAAAATCACAGCAGACTTCTCAATAGACACATTAAAAGCAAGAATAGCATGGAATGATAATAACTTCAACCTTAGGATACCCTACCCAGCAAAAGCATCATTCAAAATAGATAAAGCAATGAAAGTCTTCCAGGATAAGCAGAAACTAAAACAATATATGACTACAAAAGATTCTTCAAGGAATTCTGTGCACAGAAAAATGAAAGCAAACAAAACCATGAAAGGACAGGCAGTACCAAATCACAGGAGAAGTAAAGGCAAAAAAGTAAATAACATTGATCCAGCTGCACACAATCAAACCCTTAAACAATGAAACAACTAAATGACAAGAATCACCACATACCTATCAATACTAAGACTGAATGTTAATGGACTTAACTCCCCCAAAAAGGACACCATTTGGCACACTGGATTAAAAAAAAAAGATCCAATAATCTGTTGCTTACAAGAGAACCACCTCCTTGGCAGAAACAAGCACTGGCTTAGGGTTAAATGCTGGAAGAAGATTTACCAAGCCAATGTTCCCAGAAAACAGACAGGAGTAGCACTACTTATCTCTGACAAAGCAGACTTCAAACTTGCTTTGATTAAATGAGACAAATAAGGACACCCAATTCTAATAAAAGGGGAAGTACACCAAAAGGAAATAACAATAATCAACTTAAATGCACCCCATGTCCATGCACCCAATTTCATCAAACATACTTTGAAGGACCAAAAAACGTATATAATCTCCAACACAGTGATAGTGGGAGAGTTTTATATCCCCCTATCATGAATAGATTGGTTATCCAAACAAAAAATCAAAGAAATTCTAGAACTAAATCACACCATAGATCAAATGGACTTAGCTGATGTCTACAGAATAATTCATCCAACTTCTGCACAACATACATTCTTCTCAGCAGCCATGGAACCTTCTCATAAATTGATCACATCTGAGTGCACAAAGCAAGCCTCAACAAATATAACAAAATAGGAATAATCCCATGAATTCTATCTGATCATAATGCATTAAAAGTATAACTCAACAACAAAAATAACAGTAGAAAACATGCAAATATTTGGAAGCTGAACAACACATTGTTCAATGATCAATGGGTCATTAATAATATCAAAGAGGAAATTAAAAGAATCCTGGAAGTTAATGAAAAGGAAAACATGACCTACAGGAACCTATGAGATACAGCAAAGGCTGTCCTAAGAGGGAAGACTATAGCCATGAGTGCATATATGAAAAGGTCAGAAAAATCTCAAACAAATAACCTAATGCTCCATCTCAAGCTACTAGAAAAACGAGAGAAGAAAATTCCAAAACGAGCCAAAGGTGAGAAAAAATAAAAATGAGGGCTGAAATCAATGAAATAGAAAAACAAAAACAAAAAAACAGACAAAGCATTAATGAAACAAAAACCTGGCTCTTTGAAAAAATAAATGAGATTGACAGACTCCTGGCAAACTTGACTAAAATGATGAGAGAAAAAACTCACATCAGTAAAATCAGAAATGAAAAAGGCGAGATAACAACAAACACCACAGAAATCCAGGAAATCATCACGGACTACTTTGAGAATCTATATTTTAATAAATTTCAAAATTTTGAAGAAATGGACAGATTTCTAGATACTTATGAGCATTAAAATTGAACCAAAAGGATATTAATCACCTGAGTAGATCTGTAATACAAAATGAAATTGAAGCAGCAATAAAGAGTCTGGCAATAAAGAACAGTGCAGGACATGATGGATTCTCTGCTGAATTCTATCAGACCTTTAAAAAAGAACTAATACCAACTGTTAAATTGTTCCTAAAACTCTTCCATGAAATAGAAAGGGAAGGAACACTGACTAACTCATTTTTTGAAGTCAGTATTACACTCAACCCAAAACCAGACAAAGACCTCCAAAAAGGAGAACTATAGGCCAATCTCCTTAATAAATATTGATGCAAAAATCCTCAAGAAAATAATGGCAAACTGAATCCAACAACACATCAGAAAGATCATTCACCACGACCACGTTGGATTCATCCCAGGGATGCAGGTGTGGTTCAACATACATAAATCTATAAATGTAATACAGCACATTAATAGAAGCAAAGACAACAACCACTTGATCATCTCATTAGATGCAGTAAATGCCTTCAACAAGATCCAACACCACTTCATGATAAAAGCTCTAAGAAAACTAGGAATAGATAGAATGTATCTCAACATTGTAAGGCTATATATGACAAGCCTACAGCCAACATCATACTTAACTGTGAAAAACTGAAACCAAGAAAGTCCTCACATGAAATATGGCTGGTATTTGGTTAGTGTGGGACTACAAGACAGTACAGAACTTCTGCCTACCTAAAACACAGGTAAGTGATGACTGTGACCCTGATCCTTCCTGTCACACTTTTGGTTATCCTGGATTGAATCAATGCTCACAGAAAGGTTGCAAATTGTAATGTTCAAGGATTAAGAATTTAATTGGCATAACATGTTATTTTGAACACATGATATTGAGCAAATGATGATATTGTGATTCCCTGTCATTGCTGTGGTCCCTTAAGGACAGAAAGAAGCACAGGGTTTACATGTGTCCACACAAGATATGAGTAACCCTTCTATTGATACCATCAGTATCACATTAATACATGTGTTCATACAGAACTCAAGTATCCTTAGCAATGGTTTTGTTGACAACACAATTCAGGTGTCATTGAAGAGCTATTGTATCCTGAGACACATTCATATATGTTTTCTTAGGTTTACTATAGTACTACTGAGAAAAGCAGAAGCCTGCTAATAACAAGGGGTATAATAAAGTTGTGACAAAACATTGAGGATCATCTCATCTTTAATATGCAGATGAGAAGTGACTGGGCTAGGACTAATTAGGTGCCATCAATTCTTTGTATTTTATGCCTCATTCCATATTAGCCAGTGTATAGGTATGAGGTTAAGCCACTGTCATTGCATTTATTACTTTTTTCAGACATATTAACAACAATTCCTTACTAGGTGCTTTTATTTGCCAAAACTTTTTAAACATTCATTATGTATAACTCCTCAATATTTCTGGGAAGTATTATATGTCTTGGCATGATTTCTGAGAGACAATGTTGATTTAATACTCATATAGTTAGAAACACAAAAAAAGCTCCAAATAATTTTGATTGTGTCCATTTCTATGATGATAAGTGTTGAATCTTCCTTACTAAAATAATTCCCCAGTAAAACAACCCACAATAAAGCTTCTTACAATCCAAAAACAACAAAAATACTAAGTCTCTTAAGAAGTAACACAAACAACTAGGTAGTAATACAGTGGCATTTTACTTATTTAACCCATGTATCTCAATATAAAGCTGGGTTTGAATGATTCTCCAAAGAGTTGAAAGACCATTAATAAGTTCAAAGCTGTAACTATGACTTTTAACTTAACCTGAACAGATTAGAAGTCACATTTTCAGTGCACTAGGCTTCTACATATAAACACAAATTTTGGAAAACGTCTCAGGACTATGCTGATGACATTCGGTCAAAGAGCCACACAAATCAGTAAAAACAGATATGGATCCCAAGACTGACCCAAATAAAAATGATCAGTTTAAGACTACAAATTTCAACTTAAGATTTTACATTATCCCCTGTCCCATTAAAAATGGAAAACAATCAATGCATAATACCATTAATTATAAAAAATTAAACACTCTATATGTAAAAAAGAAAAATCTTATTCTGTCTCTAGAACAACTGAAAATGACATTAAAATGTACTAATTTCTACCCTAAATTTTAAAAACTGACAAACATCTTTAAAATGCCCATCATAAGTGAGTCAAAGCCAAATACTGATGACAAATTATGAAAAGAGGCAATAAGAACTGAGAAGCAAATTCATATTCAAAATTAATAATTTGTCCTTTTGGATTTTGACAAACAGAAACATAATTGTTGAAAAAGAACATGTTAAAACAGGAAAATAACAAAAGAAGCTACACTGCTCTTTAGAAATAAAGAGACCCAGTTTTAAATAAAGTTAAAAACGACTTCGTGCAAAACTGGTTGTATACACACAGAAGAATGAAAAAGGAGACTTAAGTCATACCCTCCACAAAAAATTAATTTGAGATGAATTTAACATCTATTGTAAATTGGAATAGATGGAAATACTTTAGGATTGGTGGGGGCTGAATAATAGTGGGGATCAAACATATGTCCTCAAGTTTGCTAAGCAGGCACTCTACCAACTGAGCCACATGACTCATTCTTAAACAAGAGGAAGCCAGGAAATTCACTGGAACATGTAGGTATAGGCAATTATTTTCTGAATAAGATTCCAATTTTACTGTCAATAAGAACAAGAATTGACAAAAGGGACTGCCTTAAATTAAAACACAAAATTTTTGTGTATCACAGGAAAATATTACCAGATTCATGATTCAGCTCATAGATTTGGAGAAAATCTTTGAATGACTATTCAACAAATAAAGGATTAATATTCAGAATCTACAAAGAGCCAAAAAATTATACACTAAAAGAACAAACACTGGAATGTATAAATGGGCATATGAATTGAACGGAAGATGTACAAATGGCTAGTAAAGCTACGAGAAAATTTTTCAACATGCTTAGACATATTAGAGAGGCATATCAATACTATACTGAGATCCATTTCATCATGGTCACAATGGCAATTATCCAGAAAACAAAGAACAACAAATATTTCTGAAGATGTGGTGAAAAGGATTTGTAATGTTAGCAGGAGTCCATCATAAACTGTTATTGGAATACTAAAGAGTGTCACCATTAAGGAATCTGGTATAGAACCTCATAAGAAAAAGAACAATGAAAGAAACTAAACAGAGCCTTTCTTAATGACCCTGCTATATTGCTCTTAGGTGTGGAACCAAAGGTGTTGAACCTTATGTCAACATACAGGAACAACACCTGCAGACCCACATTTATCACACCATTATTCACAATTGCCAAGCTGTGGAATCAGCAATGATGCAAACAACAAATAAATGAATAAAGAAAATATGTTATCTGTATACAATGTAGTATTATTCACTCCAATCAGTCCATAATGATTCTATTATGCTGTATGCAGAAAATTCGATGGAATTTGGAATCATCATGATGATCACCAAAGGCAATCTCTTATGTGATCATATCTGGAGTCTGAGCACAAAATGAATATGATGATAATAATAAGTTAACAGGAGTGTAAGAGAAATCAGTGGACAAATCAGACCTGGGTTTGAACCCTACTCCTGCTCTCTCTCCCTCCACAAAAACCCTAAAATATTCCAATCTTTTCCAACTTACAAAATAATATTGATTCATTGCAAATTCACATTTGTAGAATTTGTGAGTTAAGTTTTCTTTTTTGTTATTTTCCTCTTTTAACATCAGGGAAAATCAGTCAGAGGAAGGAGGGTGAAAGGAGAAGGTACTGGTGGGCAAGGAACCTCTAAAGATTTTACACATACCAATGTCTTCATCAAAGTGAAACCAAAAAAAGCAGTATTTGAAAATGGGTTGTGGTTGTAGAGTAGATAAATTAAAGGATTATATTAGAGAGGGAGACCTTGCTCAAAATATATTTTATGCAAATATGGAATTATCACAATGAAACACACTTGTACTATTAATGTGACCTAATAACACAATCCACAAAGTGAACTCCACTGATTATCAAAATAAAATTTCCAACTGAATATAACTCCTCACAAAAGTTAAGCCCCTTATACAAAAGACCAAAATACCTCCAAAGAAAGTTAATATGATTCGCCTAAAATATAAGTTTAAAAACTAGGGACTTGAAAAATTTAGATACACCAAGGAATCACATAAACTGAAGGCATATTTCCTCTTTCATAAAAAAATGATACCAAAACAAATGTCTCTCTCTCTCTCTCTCTCTGGAAAGATACTGAGTCATCTACCTCTGAGACTGCAGATCTTAAAGACTGAAGATGCCCAAGTTTTCCCTAAATGTATCCCTAAACAGTCATCTTTCAATATCTTATTAAAAACTCAAGTATTTCTTAGTGTAACAAAAATCATGATAAACTTCATTTAAGTGTTGTGGCATATTATTGTGCCATAACTAAATCCCTAGGCCTCTTTTCAGAAACAAGTATATCTACAAAGTCTCAAAGTTCAAAAGTTTCACACCTTTCCTCACATACAGGTATGAACATTTCACTTTCTTACCACAATAAGTTGTTATTCAAAAAAATGGCCAACTCCGTTATTAGACACAATGTTTTGATTACATTAAGGGCCAAAATCTATCTAAACCCCAACCATCCTATGTCATTCCTTTGGGTTAAGTGAGGCTCTCAAATAACAAACATTCCCAAAAAGACATTATCAAAAAAAGAAAGTGTCCACCAATACCTGACTTGAGGTCCAAAACAGAGACTCACTGCAGAGCAATAACAACTGGGCCTATTGTTGTTCATCATGAAACTCCTCTCATTGCCCTCATGAACACAATGCTCTATTAAGCCCCAATCTAAATCTGAGCCACAGCCTTCAGTGACTAAGCAAGATATTTAGATTACTCATGTCTTCCAGTCACCTTATAATTCTCCTAGTGTCCCAAAGAACAAATACAAAACTTTAAGACAAACTACAACTCCTACTCACTGCACCTTCTCTCATTCCCATAGTATTTTGGTCAAAATATTGGAAAAGTTTATTATTTTTTAAAATCCCTCTATTTCCATATCTCAGCTTTTAGTCATTTTAAATAAATATATCCAGAATGTTAAACAACACTCAGTAGTATTTTCAGTCAGTCACATAAAAAAATTGAACTTATTTAAATATGTTATGCCACAAAACAACAAACTGTAAGTAGGAACTAAAACCTCAATGAAATACATAAATACCTTGCAAATCTAAACCACCACACAAAAAATTAAAACTAAAACATTTAGTAATATCTAAGCAGCAAAATTAATTATTATACATACAATAAAACTTCACAAAACAGCTTATTAACAACACTATACAACATCCAAAATATTGAAACCGACTCACAACAACCATTAATAAGGCATCAAAGCATATGCACTCTCAAATAAAAATCTTTAAAATATATACAATTTCCTAAGGTAAAAATTAATCATACATACTTCAAAATTATAACTGACTTTAAATGACTATTATATCTGCTTATCAAACACAATGTTCCAACTAATTCAGAATACCTCTTTATGAAAACAAAACAAACCCACAGATATAATAAATAAGAAATAGCACTAAAAGTATGGGTTAAATCTCACACACTAATTATAAAAAATGTAACACTCAAAAGTACTAATTGACATGCCACTCATTAAATGCAAAAATTCTTTTTCAAATACCTCACTGAAAAGCTGATGATAAAATATAATAGTTATGTAACAAGAAACTATGTCCCTGTTTAACACTAGGTTTGATAAGAAAATGTACTGTCACACTTCAGTAAACACAAAAATAACCTGAAAACTCCTTACAAAACCTACTAAATTACCAGCATTAAATCATAAATAAATAAGGTTTGTTTTAACAATTATGGTCACTTAGCATCCATTGCCATTCTTCAATAACATTAAAAAAGAAAACATGAAAATGTGCTTGCCTGGAAGCAAGGGGAGAAGTGGGGGAGTGGGTCGGGAAGGTGGGCAGCAAGCAGAAATGCCCCCAAACAATGTGTGCACATGTGAATAAATGAATAATAATAAAAAAGAAGAAAAATAAATAAATAAAATATGCATAATCCCTCACTTTCACCAAAAGTCCTTATGTGGCATAGTTCAAGAGAAATTTCTACTAAATTCAAAATTAAAAAAAGAGAACCAAATTCTCCTCAAAGCAAAGCATCCTTTATCTTTTAATTGGTACCCAGGGAGATGGTATCTCCACTTTGTAAATCTTCATGCTCTGCTTCTATTACAAATTACTTAGTGTTTCCTCAGTCCTGAAGGATCTCTAGAACCAAATCAATGCTATGTCTAAGTTTACACTCTGGATTATTGATTTTCTAACAACAAATTTTCTGGGAATTCATGTTTAAAAATTATAACAATTGTTTTAATGTTTACAAGCCTAGAACTCTGTTAATTTTATGTAACTTTTATGGTATATTGTCCTCTCTAGTTTACCATATAACTTCTTTCTCAATATATAAAGCTGCACAGTACTGGTACCATCCTATCCTGACAGTCCTAGGACTACATTTTGCATATCACCTTTCAATAAACTATTGTGATTGTCACTACTTTGTGAGGCAAGACTGATGCCTCTTTTAAACTGAAAAGAGCTATTGACAACAGACCATAGACCTTCCACAACTCCTTTCAGTTAAGGAACAAAAGTCATTTAGGGGAAATGTAAGGAAGGGTAAAATAGGTACAAGTAGCATGCAACCAATGTAAACCAGAATATGGATGCCAGATTATGATAGAAAATGTTGTACCAAAGAAGACTCAAAGAAAACATTGCACACATTCTTTCTAGCTCAGATCCCAATAAGTTAAAATATACTAAACAAGAACAATAAAAGTTCCTCTAAAATTCCTCTGAACTTGTCCTTGTTGAGTACTGTGCCCTGAGAATGAAGAGTGACTGATGCATCAATACTTTCAGACAAAAATATCTCCTTAAAAGTTACAAAATGTAGAAAGTCATGTCACATAACCATTTTATTCCTAGACACAATGCTTTCATGCTTAGGTAATGTCAAAATATTGCAACAACAATATCAACAAGAACAAGAAAATGATTACAAGTTACCAGAGGACTAATACAAAACCAAAACAAAAAAATAGGTTTAAACTAAGGTCATTAACCTTTGTTACTGCATGTAAAGAACCTTTTATATAAGAAGTAATATTTACACCTCAACTTCCCAAATGCAGTCCACTTGTGCATTTATGTGCTGTTCTATGGACCACTACTTTCCTTCTTTACCTAGTAGGATCTTTGCCATACTTTTACCTTATAAATAATCTTATAATTCTTTTGTCTGACACATTGAAGAATCACAAAATCCATAGGCAATAAGTCAAGGTTTTACTCATATGAAACATTTCTTTTTCTTTTATTGTTTTATTATTCATATGTGCATACAAGGCTTGGGTCATTTCTCCCCCCTGCCCCCACCCCCTCCCTTACCACCCACTCTGCCCCCTCTCTCTTCCCCCCACCCCCTCGATTCCCGGCAGAAACTATTTTGCCCTTATTTCTAATTTTGTTGTAGAGAGAGTATAAGCCATAATAGGAAGGAACAAGGGTTTTTGCTAGTTGAGATAAGGAGAGCTATACAGGGAGTTGACTCACATTAATTTCCTGTGCATATGTGTTATCTTCTAGGTTAATTGTTTTGGATCTAACTTTTTCTCTAGTTCCTGGTCCCCTTTTCCTATTGGCCTCAGTTGCTTTAAGGTATCTGCTTTAGTTTCTCTGCATTAAGGGCAACAACTGCTAGCTAATTTTTTAGGTGTCTTACCTATCCTCACCCCTCCCTTGTGTGCTCTCACTTTTAACATGTGCTCAAAGTCCAATCCCATTGTTGTGTTTGCCCTTGATCTAATGTCCACATATGAGGGAGAACATACGATTTTTGGTCTTTTGGGCCAGGCTAGCCTCACTCAGAATGTTGTTCTCCAATTCCATCCATTTAACAGCAAATGATAACATTTCATTCCTCTTCATGGCTGCATAAAATTCCATTGTGTATAATTCCACTCCACTGACAGTAGTACATTGCATCACTTATGATATTCAGTATCCAGTTAGGTTTGAGTGGTGCCTCTACTGATATTGCCATGTTCTCTTGCAGCTATACTCTTACTATTTAGTTCTTGTGGAAAGAATAGGTTGCCACATTCTGTTTTAGGAGGTCTTCATAATTTCCAAGATGTGTAATCAACCATTGGAAGACACTTATTCCAAACATTACTTGCATGCATGCTGGTGAAACCATCATTGCAACCTAATGATTGGAAAGGACGAATTTTATTCTATGCTTACTGACAATGTTACATTTAAGATTTTAGTGGTAAAGGCATGAAGATAATTCAAGGTAATTTTCATTGTTTCCACTTTGATGGATGATACCTGCTGTCCTATATTTCTCACTGTTTCCTGTTATGTGATGAAAACATGCATATTTTCCTCAAATTTCTGTCAAGAATTCAGTTTTTTCTGTGTTCTTGTAGACAAATAATACATATTTACTTCTCACAGGAGTAGAGGCTTAAGCAGACATCCAGGTAATATTCCTGTGTTGGTCACTTTGACATTGACAGGAATGCTTTCAGGTATTCTCTTTAGACAGCAAGTGCTCCCATACTGAACTGAGTACATGGACCTATGAAAGTGGATGATTCCTAAAGTGATGTAATGAATTCAGGAACTTTCATGTGCAAAGATTGGGTGATACAAGTAACAAATCCCATTTTCCAGGATGTGTTTCTCAGAGACAGGTCACAAAATACAGTGATTCACTGAGATCATCAAGAGTAAAACTGTTCCTACATATGTAAGTGCTCACAAGATCCTAAATCACAATGTAGGACAACTTACATTTGTGTACTATTAATGAATGAGGGTTTTCATAATCATCTTTACTTTTGCTACTTGTGCTGAGATAAGGAACAATGGAGACATTAACAATTTTAAGGAATATGGATTTATAGTTTTTATAATAAGGACATTTATGATCAACTTTGAAATTCAGAAAAAATTATGATATTCTGCTTTATCAACATTTTGTTGATATGGCAATTAAAAATGTTCAAAAATTGTTCATGGTTCAAGTCTAGAGATAATGCTTGTTCCTGAGGTTATGTAAACTGAATTAATCCATGAATCTAGGTATAACTTAAGTAGCCCATAATATTAGTTGAGCACAAAGGAAAGAGGAAAATGTGCTGTGGTAGAGTAAGTTGTTTCCTGAATCACCAATTGATATGCTTTCTATTTTTTTTTCACATTCCTTTCACAAGGACACAGAAATCATTACAGTATTGTTGTTGGACCACTGGTAATTTATAAGAAGTGACTATCATTTCATGTGACAGTACAAACATACTGATATTAAATGTTCAGGTAGGTGGGGTGAGGAGATTATGCCTCACTGGTATTGCCATGTTTTTTTAAAGGTTCTTTGTAAGGTATAGCTTAGCATAGAAGCAGGAGGGGATGCCACATTCAATGCTTAAGATCTCTTTTTCTCAAATGCGCATCTGAGGACTGCTTTGAGCACAACACATTTCCACCTTATTATATGTGAAGTGTTCAAAAGAAAATCTCATTTGTCCATAACAGCACTGTGATGCCTAATATCATTGTAATCTTGATAGCAATGAATGCACATATGAAACTGACTGCTCCCAGAAGCATAAGTCATCATATAGGTCTTTTTTAGAGTCCAACATGAGGAAACAGTTTGGGAATATTTACAGGTATACTCTCAAGAGAGTACAGGAATTTTCCCTTGATATCTGAATGTCTTAAAATAGTGTAGCTTGATCTTTTTATGATTCAATAACATTGAGAAGCATGAGTGGCACAAAATTTTTCTCTGGTATATTTGTCAGAAACAAATCACTATATCTGTTGGAAATAGAAGGATGTCATTAAGTGGAGAGTTGCTGGTATCCATGTTGTAGTGATGGGGTCAAATAAAAGCATACAATGTCTGACTTTCCTTTATATAGATTAATATGAGTTTGTCTCCAATCCTTGTTACTAACATTTTTTACAGGTGCTCAGGTAAGGAATGACTGATTCCTTAACATTTGTAGTGACTATGTGTATGTATTTTTTACATGTTGGGAAAAAAATTTCATTATTTCTGTGTGTACTACAGCATGGTTCTGTCCTTGATAATTATCATTTTTGTAGATCTTGAGAATTTTTGTAACTATTTATTAAGCACTAGTGGTGAATAAATGCAATTTTCAGACCATAAAATTAAACTTGAATTAATCCAGGGATCCATAGAGTGTTGAACGGTTCATCAACAGTGTTGGTGTAGTAATTAAACATAGGTGGCCTGGCAAAGCAAGTTATTTCATGAAACATATATGTGCATGTTTTCTCATAGTTTTTCTGGTAGGGAATAGAACATTTCCTGACCTAGCATTTCCTGGCCAAGCATTGCTAGTAAAGAGAGGTAGCAAACTGGTCCAAGTACAGATTAGATCATTTTATATCCCATGTCCCTGAGATTAAGCAGGATATGTGTGTCTTGTTATTGCCATGTTTTTTGTTGTAATCCAATATATATCTGCCTTATAGTATGAGTATTTGAAGGTGCCATACATTCCCCTGAAAGCATATTTTATTATATATTACGAAGAATGTTTTTGTATTCCTCTCTATTTTGGCCTGTATGTGGTGAAAACATGAATATATGCCTCAGATTTCTAATCAATATTATGATTTTATTGTATGCTTTCAGATAGATACTGAAACTCTTGTTAATATTCCCAGTGATAGAAGCATGAGCTGGGCTTCACACAATGTCCATATTGTCCACCTCTACAATGTTGATGAAGAAATAGTATTAGGCATTACAATGGCAAGTAATAGGCAGCTTTTTGAAAGTCTCTGTGGTTGAGACCAGGAATGATCCACATTGAATTAGCGGATTCACAAATGATAAAATGTGCTTTGATATTACTGAGAGTACAAGTTGCTTTAGGTTTGTGATTGGCTTGCATGACATCTTTTACAGAGAGATAACTTCCTGACACTGAACCACTAAATTTCACATCGAACATTGATGGTGTTCATGCATATGCTGATGTTGGCTTACATGAAAGCTCAAAATTTCCACCTATCAAAAACACAAGTAAGTAATGACTGTCACCCTAAGCACCACTGTCATGGATTTTTGCTGTCTTGTCTTGAATCAACACCAACACTATGGTTATTAACCAAAAGTACCAAGGATTAAGCATTTTAGAGGCATAGAATGTTATTTTGAACCCAGGAGTATTGAGAGAATGATTACATTGCCCTTCCTTGTCATTGCTATCATCCCATCAGCCCAGAAAGAAGTACAGTTTTTGCAGTTTTCCCCATAAGAAATGAGACCCCCTTTTATTTTTATGAACAATGTCACATAAATTAATATATCCTGTAGAACTCAAGTACCCATTAATTTTTTTTCACGTCTCAATGCAGGTGTTCTTGAAGAGCAATTTTATCCTGAAATATGTAAATTTATGCCAGCACTATGAAAATGATGTCATCTATAATATGCAGATAGGCAATTATACTGGGTCTATTCTGGTGTCACCTATGTTTTCTGCATGTTGCCTTATTCCATAATGGCTAGTGTATAGGTCTGAGGTGATGCCACATTCAGTCAGTAGATTTCTAACTTTTTTCAGATATATTTAACAAATCATTAAGAGGCACTTCTATTTCCCCAAACTTTTTAACAAAACATGTCTTCATCTCCTATAGCTACTTAATATTTTTAGAGGGATTATATCTTATTGCATGATTGCTGATAAACAATGCTGATATAACCCTCATACAGATAGAATATAAGAAAATACCACACAATTTTGACTGTGTACATCTCTATGATGTTCAGGTCAAAATTGCAAAGCTTTCCTCTTATGAGAGGGTACTTTTACAAAGTGTGTGAGTGGATCTCTGCAAGTGAGCAGCTAGTATAGGTGGGTCATGAATTGATGCTTGGGGATTTTTTTGATGTGTGGAAAGAAACGTGCAACTATTATATTTTGCATGATGGCTTTTTCAGAATCAGGTAAAATTTCCAAATTTACTCAAAGACTATCAAGTATAAAATGCTTCCTAAATAGTGAAATGCTGATATGAACCTAAATCAGAATTCAAGTTATCTTACCTTCATCTACAGATCTGAGGAATGAGGGTTATTCTAATCCCTCTGTTAACCTGTTTTTGACACACTTGCTTTGATCATGTCTCTTGTAGCCCTTTTAACTTTAATGAATATGAGGTTTTACATTTTTCTCTTTCCAGAAAATTTATGTTGAAACTTTCAATGTCCACGGAGATTTGGTAATCTTTTTCATTACCTGTTGGTGATCTGCCCACACAGGAGTAAAGTAAAGATATCCTTCAATGTTTCCAGTCTAGAAATGAT
The DNA here is from genome assembly GCF_047511655.1 of Castor canadensis. NCBI lineage: Eukaryota > Metazoa > Chordata > Mammalia > Rodentia > Castoridae > Castor > Castor canadensis. Next base: position 114,294,609 of record NC_133387.1, read on the forward strand.
AGATGTCCCTGAAATTCTATCAAATGTCAAGCAGTTCTTGAGTGTAGTTATAGTTTAAATGGTACTTTATAATGGTCAGAGGCAAGGGAAGGGCAACATATACTGATAGATAAATTGTACCCTGGATATTGCTTTAATGTTTTTGTTTCCATTCTAGTCATGAGAACACAGGGATTATTATAGGATTGTAGACAAAATGTTGGTTATAAGCAAGCACAAACTTCATATGAAAGTGGAAGTAAACTGATTTTAAATATCCTGAGAGGTGAGGAGGTGGTCCTCACATATTGTTGCCATTTTTACTCTGATTCCAAAAGGAGATTGTGTAGCTCCTGGAGTAATTCCCATAAGAAGTTCAGCCTTTCTAACTGAAACACTTTTTTTCCAAATTCACTTTTGGCACATGCTCATCCCTAAGCTTCAAGGAAAAAGCCCATCTCCCCTGAATGGAGTACATAAATGATTGATCTCCTCACACCAGGGCCATCGAGCTCCCCACACGGAGAGACAATCTGAGCTACATGACACAAACACTTATATACCACAGAGAAAAACTCCCCAAACATCAAGTTTACAGACATCAGACATCTAACTCTCCATGCACAAAGCTATCCTAAGTCTCCATTTTACTCTCACCTTTATTGACAGCAAGAATATAAAATGTTAAGAGCTCCTTTACCTCCTTCTCCATCTACTTATACTCTTCAATCATTCCACTAACACCATGCCTGTAAGTCTTTCAAAACCACAGTCACTAATTCCTTTCTTCATTTTATTACATGAATATAGTCTTGAGGTTACTTTCATTTTAGTTTAAGAGCTTACTAACTTTAAAAATTATAAATAGCATAACTAAGTTCTTTTATTGGGGACTTAAATCGTAATTTTGCCCTTGATTTGCTTAACTTAGGAAAAACTTTTAAACACACGACTTTTGTGTCAAGAAGTGAAGATACAAAATTTATTTAATAAATTCTTTCATGACCCATTGATGGTCAAAAGTGCATAGTTGAATCTGCCTCAGTTTGAATGGTTTTGTGGTTTTCCTTGCCTTTCATTTAAAATTTCATTCCCTATGCTCATTAGTAAGCAGTGAATTATATCAATATTTTTGCTGAATTTTGATTTATGACCAAGATGTGATCTATTTTCTAAAATCTTCCATGGGTTTCTGAGAACAGTGTAATATACTTCCATGGAATAGACTACTCTATAAATTTCTGTTAATATTATTTTTTCCATTGTATTGGTTAGTGTGAGGACATCTTTGATAATTTTTGTTTGGATGTTCTATTAATGAGAATTGGGTGATGTTAAGCATTTGTAAATAAAATATTAACCCTTATAACTTACACTTAAAACATATTTATTAATTAATTCATTTCCACCATAGTGAAGACAGTTGTTTACCAAAAAATTCAACAAAACAAATTTTTACAATCATAAAAAATCATTCTCTTTCCTGCTATTTCTTTTATCTAGAGGAGATCCAATTGCAATTCTGTACCTAAAGACCAGTCTCTCTAAATCAACTGTAGGATTTTTGTTGTTGCTGTTTTTGGTGGTACTGGGGTTTGAAATTGGGAACTCATGTTCTCTAGGCAGGTGCTTGCTGTACCATTTGAGTCACTCCACCAGCCTTAACATGGAAAAGAGGCTAAATTTTTATGAGATTTTTTTTGTAGAACTGGGTTTTGAATTCAGGGCTTCACACATTCTAGATAGGCATGAGCAACTCCATCATACCCTAAATTAACTCTAAAGAGGGTTATTTAATTAAAAATACTGGCATAAACATAGGTAGACTATTATTTGAGATCAAGCCCTCTCTAAACTGAATTCTTAATAATATCTTTTAATATCCAATGTGACATATGTCATAGATTTCAAATTAAGCTCCCCTTTTACCATCAAAGCCCCCAGTGTTTGTCTCATCATGACTTTTTTCTAGACTCCAAATTAAGTAGGAATTCCAAATGGCCTCAAAAATAGGCCTTGGGTGTCATGCCTCTGGGAGGAAGGAATTAAACTCTCACCAAACTATAACCTATTCAATGATCTCACAATAAACTATTGTCATTTGTCAGAGCACAATGGTAAAACGTGGACATGATTCAAGTGGTATAGTAAATGCCTAGAAAGTATGAAGCCCTGTTTTAAAAATACTGCAAAGCAAATAATAATAACAATAATGGTAATAACAAAGCTAACAATGATTGAACAAACAACAATAATATGGTATTTGGCATCTATTAAGCAGTTCTAATAAAGGGTCTTCTATTTTCTTGCTTTTCTTCCAAATTCATTTTCCACCAAATCCAAACAAAAAAAGTAAATCAGTTGGAGAACCCCATAGATCACTCAATATTATCAGTCAAATATATACTGCAAAATTAATATATAAAAATGTTTGTTAAAAAATCTCTAAGAATAAAATGTCACATAAATGAATTTAAAAAAATAAAAATATTTAGCCTATGAATAAAAAACAAAAAGGTAACCTCCACTCTTAAAAGCAGGAACTCACCTAAGATCTCAGGACCCAGGATGTCCCCATTCACCAGCAGGTGTTGGCCCATGACACATACTTAGGGCCATCAAACCAGTGTCTCAGGGAGCCCACCGCGTGAAAGTTTCTGTAAAACAGCCATGATGGAAAATCTAGGTCAACACCTCTGGAAATAGTCATGCATTGTTTGGCTGGGCTGAGTCTGTGGTTTAAATCAACAAGGACACTTTCCCCAAACCAGTTGCAAGGGAAAGTGGGCATTGTGCCTCTGCCTGTGATCACCAGCTAAGTAATTACCAAAGACTATGCAGAAGCCCAATCCCCTGTTCACATGAGGACTTCAGGAGTGCATGCTTGGTCTGATCAAAGGCAAGATGTTGATTTGTTTTACATAGTTTTTGAGAATTTATTTTGGCCTTAGTCACATGGAATACGCTGACTGAAAATTGTGAGTTGGACAAAGGCCTTGCTTAATCTCTGTCCTGCTCCCTCCCCAAGTAATGACAATGATGGGCAATGAAAGATCAATACCTCATGATCTCATTTATGTGTGGAACTACAAGTGGATCTCATGGACACCAAGTTGGAGGGTGGCCACCAAGAGCAATGAGCAAGGGTGAGTGGTTGGGGTAATATTGTTCAAAGGATATAAAACTTCAGCTGGATTAGAGGAGTAATTTCAGGAACTCTATTGTACTGCATGGTGAGATAGTTAATAATAATTGTTGAATATTTGACAATTGCTATGGTAATGAATTTTAAATGCTCTCACTACAAGCATAACTTTGTGAAATAATAAATATGTTAATAAACACGATTTACCTACTCCACTGTGCTTATATGCTTGGAAACATAAAGTTGTGAAAATAGATGTATATAATATTTGTCTGTCAGTTAATAAAAGTGAACTTTATGAATGAAGCTGATGAGTCAAGGGAGTTTTTATTACAAATTCTCAAGATAGTTTTTATTAGGAATACTAAAATCTTTGTTTCCTTTCATTGGCCTGGGGCTTGAGCTCAGAATATCACACTTATTAGGCCTGTGTTCTACCACTTTAGCCATAACTACACAGCTTTTGATTTCAGTTTGTTTTTCAGATAAGGTCTCCTGCTTTTCTGCCATCAGGTCTTGGATTGCAATCCTATACCTGCCTCATGAGTAGCTGATATTACCGGCCTGCTTTATTATGCCTGATCCAGGAATATTAATGTCTAAAGTACAAAATTACTTAAAATATGTGTGTGAAAGTGTGAATATATTATATAACTGAACGCTTGATCATTTGTATTACATTAACTACTTATTCTTAATGTGAACCAATGTTGGGCCAGTCTACAGTGATGTTGAAATCACTGCTGCCTGATTTGCACATAGGGTAAAAGGCTGTTCCCTAGATGCTGGCCATTTGTTCATCCATGTAAGAAATAAATGTTATGTGCCCTTTAATTGTGACACAATGCAGTAAGTTCCATGGCCTACATTCAGGGTCGCTGAGAACACAGAGGCAGTTGTTTCACCCAGCAGGTTTTTCAAGAAGATATCTGTGGGTGGAGCTAGAATATGAATTGCAGCTTAAAGCTTGAGTAAGAGCCATCACTGGATCATAGAGAAGCCATTTCTTCTAGACAGTGGATAGTTATGGATAGCTCAATGAAGTCATTATTGTAATGACATCAAGATAGAGGTCATCACCAAATGTATAAAATTCAGAGGAGGAACAAGAGACTGCAAATGTCCTCCTGTCCCTGTTCCCAGTTCCATATCCCTAGGCTGGCAGGCTTAAGGGACTCAGGCCTCTGCAGCTGAAGAAAGTTCAGTCCCTTTATGTCCCCAGCATATGATGAGGGACATCCAATGACTGGTCCTTTGCACTGGGGATACTTTTTTTCCTCATTTAGCTGTGATAGCAGGAAGTCTTTCTTCCCTAGTTACAGGACAGGGCCAAAGGAAGAGTGAAAATAGGAGGAAGGTGAAGGAAGGAAACCCTATAAAGCCACTTTGGGGATGTATCAAATATCCAGAAGTAGGCTCTAGTGAACTTGTGTGGGATGCATTCAAAAACAGTCCATACCAAGGAACAAGTATGCCCAAGTTGAAGGGTATCACTCTGGAAACCATGGTTAACACATGGTGCACTGCCTCCTTGTATGAGGCATAATTATGTGCTTTTAGCTACTAGTGGTTCTGGATCTCCAGTTCTTAAAAACAGCCTTCATGACTGCACTGCATATTGTGAACTCAGTTCCTGTGCTGTCTTTCTATGGGATGGCAGGTTCCTTAAAGAGAATGTTGCATTTCCTTTCATCCCTTGCTTCTTGGGAATGAGAAGGGATAGGACAACTTTTAACATCACCCCTGGTTAGACAGTTCTCAACTAGTTGTCCCTTAAAATCCTTATATGTGTCTTTGAAAGTGGATGTCACAGATAGCTCTACTCAACAGCAGAGCACAGGTGTCAGAGCCAGAATGTAAGCCTTGGTCTATTAACCTTGTTGCTACTTTGGTCTCTACTCCAGGATGCCTGCAGGACAATGAATACTGTGCAGAAGATGCTCCTGAAAAAATGATGTTGGTCATGTGATTCAAACATTCCTTACAATTGCTTCCAGTAGTGTAAGGACAACAATATTTGATACTTGTCATGTGCCCATATTGTTTTTAGACAAATAGAACAAAATGCATGTATTTTCAATATTAGTTCACAGTAATCAGCAACATTTATGCAGAGTAAAGTTAACAAACACTGTGCCAGTCCAGAAAGAAAGAAATTTGGACATTCCAGTTCTAATAGTTACCCTGACACTCTGTCAGAAGATTTCTTCATTTATGAATTTTCCAAACATGATTATGTACTCTCAGTGAATCCATAAGCCATATAGACCTCCCATGCACTTGTTAGGAAGTTTGCTTTGTCAACACACTGCCAGCCAATAGAGGAGATGAGCATCTCCACTAGGGCAATATTGTGGAAGGGAAGTTGTAGACTTTCAAAATTGCTAAAGGAGGTTTCATTCAGAAGGTTTGCTCCCTTTGACAGGTGAAGTCTGTCTTCCTTCTGAGAATTGATGGAACAGATATTTTCCACCTATGTGATTTCCTGCTCACTCACAGCAGAGTGACTCTCTTATGCTTCCTTAAGTAGCAGAACTAGGTAAAACAAGGTGATGGACCAAGGCAGACCACTGGAATAATGCTGTTCAATGAAAACCAGGTTTGGAAGTCACTCATTACTCTTTTCAAATGACAGTTGTGCTTCAACATCACTTCTACTGACCACTACAATTCCTACATTCAAAGTAAATAAAACCAACTCCAGGTTGGGTGTGCTGGTGCATACTTGTAATTCCACCATTTGGGAGGCAGAGGCAGGAGGTGGAGGTAGGAAGATTTTGAGTTTGATGCAAGCCTGGGTTACACAGCAAGACCATGGCTCAAAAAACAAAAACGAAAAACAGCAAAAAACAAAACAAAACAAAAAAACAACCAATCTAACAACATAACAAAGAGAGAAGAACTCCATCCTTCCTTTCCCAGTCAGATGAAGTCAATTCGTCAGAAGGGATTCTGAACAGCCATGTAAATGATCATAGTTGCCTACCACCATGCAGCCCTTTGTGAAACGGATGGATGATGGAATCAGGAGAGGGAGTGGCTGGTGAGAAATGAGCATCATTCAGATATGGACAATATGGTTTTCCTGTGCACACAACCACACATAGCTTACATCATCACCAATATCAAAAATATATTTTAAGATTGCATATCTTGGGAACATTTTCCTCATATGCTTTCATCATGTCTACATTTTAATAAGCATATGTATCACAATAGTTTCTAGCTTCTCTTTATTATATCCCCTTTTATTTTCAGCAATGTCTTCCTTAGTGCACTGATGCATATTACCATTATTGAGTAGATTGTTTTGCTCCAAGGAACACAAATGCTTGTAAACTGAATGTTTCTTCATCTTTTAAACATCTTTCTCTAGTTGGAGTTCTTGCTTGGTTTACCAACATTCCTATATTTAATACTGTGATGTGAATTTCCAAATGCATCTGCACATCCATCAGATAAATATGAATAATTGACGCTACTTGAAAAGAGAACTTGCCTTAGGGCTCCACTAGAAATAAATATAGTCTTCAGATAATCATAGGAATCAATTTTAGATATTGCAATATTTCCTTAACAGATATTTAGATACTTTAATCTTAAGAGAAAAACAAACTGCATTTCATTCTTGACTGAGATATTCATATATATCCTATCCAGATTTATGGATGGTGACTCAGAGTCAGGTTGGCTACTACAACTGAATATCTCCTATTTCTGTGCTGTCAGTTTCTCCAGGGACACCTGGTATCTACATTGCTGCAACTCTTCCTTCAGAAGCCTGGTTGCATGAGCTGCATGCTGTGACCCTCATGAATGGAAGTACACATGCCACCCCAATAACCTGTCTGGAGAATGTCAAAGGACAGGAATGACTCTGCCCTGAACCCTGTTATGTGGATGGCTGTTCTGTACCAGAGCATATGAGGGATGAGAGATCAAACTATGAGAGGAAGATGGGACATGATCTGTGGACAACTAGGAGGGTTTACAAAGAAATTAGTGGTTCTGAGATCAGTGTCATGAACTGCAGGGTGGCTACACGTCGTGTTGGTTGTCTCTGTGCATATCTACTTTCTCCAGGCTTACTCCCCACAAGACCATCCCTGGACCTTATTGGTAAAGCTCCTGTAAGAAAGCTGAGAGCAGTGGTAGCCAGACAGGTGAGTGGTGACAAGAGATTAATTTTGTGAAAGTGCAAATGAGGCATGGAAGACGGTCATCATGTAAAAGATACTTGGATCAAAAGTGCTAGAAAACATTCAGATTGCAGAGAGAGCCGTCTCTCCAATCAAGTCCAGTAATCCAAGGAATATCTCCCTGGAGGGGAACTGGAGAGATCTTCATAGAAAAGCATGTAATCCCACCTAGGAGCAACAACCCAGGAGTCCAGAATAATTCCCACAAATTCAGAAAGTTCTTGAAAGCAACCATGAGAATCATCAAATGGTGGAAGGTAGTATCCACCTTGTCCTTCAAGGAGGCAATCTACATCACCTAGTATGAAATTGATCTAGAGGATATGCCCCTAAATTGTCCCTTCAGTCTTTTGTTGAATCTCAACTGAAAGCACTCTCTTCTGCCTAATTAGAAGTAAGGAAGAAAACAGGGTCAACTCATAACCACACACAACTTGAACTTAACCCATCCAACATGGTTTCTTGTAACACAGAATTCAGACATGGTTTTCTGCTGGATGCAGTCTGGATCCTTCCTTGTTAACATCTGAAGGTCCTCCAAAAGATATGAGCTGCTAACTGCCCTCAGCTATCCCATGCTCTTCCACAAGACTGCTAGAGTTATCAGGAGACCCTCTTTCACTGCCCAGGTGTCCAGGATCCTGCAGATTGGGCTGTCAGGGGCAATTGGTCAGGAGCAGTAGCTACAGGAACACAAGCTGACAGCAGGTCACATGGACATTCACGAAACCATTGTAAATTCATAATTCTAGTCCAGTGTACAGGGCCCCTATACACTTCTTTCCAGCCCTCCTTAATAATAGCAGGTCAGATACACAGGTTGTGCATTGCCTTAGATGACAGGTACCTTCCTTGTGTGCTCCACATGGAAGATGCTGGGAAAAAGTCAAGCAAGTACAAAATATAAGATCAGCTCTCAATCCATGTTCATGACACCCAGAGATCCATCCCAACCCCACCTGTTTCCAACAGTGGAGGTCAGGTCCTGCTGTGGATCTCCTAATATTGCTCCAAATACATATCCAAGAAGAAGAGTACAGGACCTACCTTTGTTTAGTCTGGGCTCCTTTATAACTGAACATAAGGCAAGAATATTCTGAAGGAAACTGAGGCTTTGACTATTCACTTAAACGAGCACAACATCTGCTCATGGATTATCAGTAGTATGTCCTGCTGTGGTGGAAACCCTTGTCTTTCTACTGAATGCATCCAGAGGACATAGCATGTAGTTGCCATGGGTCCACATTTTCCCTCTTTCATATTGTTTCTAGATACTCTAGGGATTGAACTCATCAATATTCTTCAGAAACTAGTTGGTAGTTAGTTCTGGTGCTGACCCAATAGGCATGGGGCATACAGAGGAACTTTGGTCCTCTCCCACATCATTTTCAGCCCAAGCCCCTTTTCATTTCCCAGTCCTGGGATCTTACATGCCCTTACCTTCATTTGACATATATGCCAAAAATCTCATGACTGTGGATGAGACCTGACTTGCTTGGTCCCAGTCCCTCTGTAAGTGTACAGGTTGGATTCAAACCAGGGGTTTGTGTGGTAAGGTTAAAGAATAGTTTGGGGATCCTTTTGACCAAGAGGTTGAGAACATTACAAGCAGCTTGTTTTTCTGAGAGAAGATTGGAGGATATGGGGTCCCTTTGGGGAGGTTGTGGGTTCCAATGTGTTTTTTGCTCTGTGAATATATGTTTACTTTTTTTTCTGTTTTTGAGAGGGAGTATATTTATGCCTCACCCTCTGCTGTTCCAGCTTTATAGACTTGACTACCACAATTGGTCTGTTTTTCATTCTTTGACACTAGCCTAGTTGTAAATGCCCTATTTCTATGTTACTGTATTAAAAATGAATGACATCAACCTTGAGGTTTCACAGGGCATATAGGATGTGGTGGCCATACACAACTTTTGACATCTTAAGAAGAAGATGGTAATTTGATCTACATAGTGCAAATGGGGAGCCTGGGGAGGCCAAGAAGCACCGTGACTTCTACCACTTCACACATCCAACTGGAAGAACAGGATGAGTCAGATAACAGTCATGTCTTCTGAAAGCTCCTGTGCCAAACGTGGCTAGGTCCAACCAAAGGCAACAGGGTTGTCAATGTGTCCACTTTTCCTCATGTCCTTTGTGGAAGTCAATCAATAGCTCAGGGGAGTATTATTTGAGGAATTGCTTTGGGAAGGGGACTTCCAGAGATGATCTCACTTTCTTGACAATGGGCAAATAGAGCATGGAATCCTGTAACCAGGCATTTATTTAATCTCCTCAAGAGGAAAGGCCAAGTCACTTTAGTGCAGACATTAGAGAGGCCAGTATGTCCTCTTGCTATGTCCAGTATTGTGAAGTCTCTGGCCAGAAGACAACTGAGGATGGTACCTCTTTCACATCACATCACCTGTCCCTTGCAGGTGTCTTTGTCATCACACACAGGGTCACCCATAAACCACACCACCAATAGAGATTTTCCCAGAAGATGGCAAAGGCAACAGAGGTCTGGTGAAGTCCTAAGATCACATATGTCTGATACTCCAAGGAGCATTAAGACCCTTCATCATGTGTGTGTGTGTGTGTGTGTGTGTGTGTGTGTGTGTGTGTGTGTGTGTGCATGTATGTATGTGTACAAGTAAATTGTTTCTATGTTGTTTCAATTAATTGGATGACTGATTAGGAGACTTTTTCCAGTTTGGTACTGGTTCCAGGTTGACTTCTGTCACATTTTTTCCACCTCAGAGTGAAAAGGAATTGGCCCCAAACCTGGCTAACCCCTGCAAGGCAGGAACATTTGGTGTTCCCATGGACCTCCTGGTACCTTCATTATTGTTTGGTGATCCATCATATGTCCTCATTTTCCTGTTTACCTCTGAAATTTTGCCAACATGCATCAAGTTCTAAACCTGCTGTTCAATAGGCAAGCCTCACCTCCAAACCTAGTGGACTCCTTGCCTCCAAGGTCTAAGACACGGATGTGCCTCTCTTGCCCCTGAATTATCATGAGAAGAACATTGCTCAGAAGACCACCCTCCCTAAGTGTTGTAAGGTCTCAGTGGAATAAGCCATGGACGTGTTTGCTACAGCCTTGCCCTGGGGACGAGGCTGCCTAGCATAGTGGGAAGTTCTGTGGGACTCCTCCTACTTGATGAATAAGTTCTCTGCCAGAGGCTTCACCAATCTAAGGCCTTGGGAAATTTACTCTTCTGGTTTGTAAATAAGGGTACATTTATTGTCTGGATTGCCCTTGTCCTCCTTAGACATAAGGGTCCCCATGCATACAGAGGAACTGGTTGGGCTCATTCATTAAGCACATGCATAGGAAGCACATACTGTTTATAAGCATAGATCTTTTCTATGAAAAGGACAAAAAATCCTGGCATTCTTGGCTCCAATTCAAAGAGGGAGTTATTCAGAAACATTGGGTGTCATAAGCAGGTAAAGAAGATGACATGCTGTCATGGCGTCCTCTGGAGATGCCTCTGTCCTTCTCTATGCTAGTGGAAATGATGGACCATGGGAGCAACGCAAGAGTGAGTGGGCTTTGGGACAAAAGGGAGGGAACCATTTCTGAATGTGGGGACATTTGTGCATCTTCACTTGGGGAGGGTCTCACAGCTCCTGTGATGCAGTCTATTGGGATGAGGTTTATGGCTTCACCTGCAGCTAGAAATCAAAGAGATCTTTTGACAAAGAGCTTACCCTGGGAAGCCAAGGGAGGCTGGAGTTTCACAGTTGGCCCCTATGAGAATCTATCATCTCTACCACAGCCAACCCAGTCAGGCTTGCCCAAGCTGTGCACGTCATGGTCAAACAGAAGATGTGAGACTCTCAGACCCTCACTACTTGGTAATGGAAATGAAGATGTTTCCCAGGGTGGGAGATCAGTGAGTATCCATCAAGAGAATATTATCATGGCAAGACAGGCCACACATGGGTTTTGGAGAGTGAGACAACATGTACTACAAGTAGGTGTCACCCAGTCCATTTGGAAGCCAGGCAGGAGGACAACTCATCCTGGAATTGACAGTCTACTGGCCAGGGTGCCAGACTCACAAATGGGAGCATATGGAGCTTCTATGAAGACAGAAGTGCTGTTCATACCTTAGGACTAGTGCTCCCTCCTATGGAGTTCTCTGGAGCTCTTCCTGGTTACCTGGCTTGCCACTGCTTGGACAGCCCAAAAGCTTTGGCTATGGTATAGTACCCTCTAAATAGATTAGGGAAGGCACAGGAGAGCAGATTCCACACATGTGCTTTGGCAAATCTAGGAGGAAGGGAAGCAAGGACTCTCACTCTGATTCCTGTCTGTCTTCCCCATGACTGCTGTCCTTTATGCTGGGTAACTGGCTGAACCAGTATGCAGAGGATTTCATTCAACTTCCAGAGGTTCCATGCCTCAAGCAGCTAGTTGTTTATCTCCATCTCAACAGGCCTGGCTCAGATGAGGAGTATCAAGCTCAACTTCTCACCCTCCTGGAGCATCTGTAACTCAGTGAAGCATAACCTCTGGGAGAGGAGGTTGGGGCAGAAACATTATAGAGCACATGAGGAAAGGTGGGGTGGGACCCACTCTAAGGAAATTCAACTGCTTGCATCAGGCAAGAAGCAAGGAACAGCCTGATAGCCTAAGAGTGATGACCTGGGAAAGGAACCTGTTTAAAGTTACTTTCTGGGTTTTCTCAAACTGGCAGAAGACTTATTTTTATTTGTAAAGGCTCAGGGAGAACATTCTCCTGGGGGATGTTTTCTCCTGCAGCTCTCTCACCATGTGCAGGTCTTCAACTATAACCTACTCCACAGCTGGAGCCATCTGAAGTACCAGTCTGGACACAGAACCCAGTGACATCACCAGCATAATGGCTAGAGCAATGAGATCAAGTGAGGAGACACCTTACATCTTGACATTCCATCCTGAACTGGTGGCAGTGCATCTGACCCTGATGGATACTGTGAGTGTCTTGGCAGGCAGGGCATGGGTGGGCTTCTTTTTGCACTCTGGAGGCCATCCTGCCAAGCCAGAGCCAATTTCCAGTCCAAATCCCAGCTTCAACATTACACAGCCCATTACCAGGGCCACTTTCTTAAAACCAGTGTCTCAATTCCCCTTTAGATAGTAGAAATGTAACTCATCCTCGGAGTGACTATGAAGATTCAGGGTTTGCAACAGAGTTACAGCATTCCTCAACACTCATTCGTGGCTTGTTATGCACTAGAGCCTAAGGCAGACATAGGTGGAAGGCAGAATATGCCAAAAAGTTCATGCCTTGTGAGCCAGATTCTATTTAGTGGACTGAGATTTTCTAAAACAATGCTTCTATCACTATCCACCCATTTTTATTTGGGATGAGTATGTGTTAAGTGGCCTCAGTGCTCAGGGAACAAAACACAGATTACACAAAGATTGAGCCATATTCTCAGATTCTGGGATTCTACCCCCCAAACACAGTATTCCATCTTGGACCTGGGATCTCTGGTATGTATTTGGGTCTCATAACACTAACCTTTTACCCAGGAGGTATTGAAGAAAATACCACTGCTTCTGTTACATATGGTCCTAGGATGACAGGATGGGAAAAAACATCTGACATCCACGCTTGATGACGTTTTCACTGTTCAAAAATGTCATTACCTGTGTCATTACCACCTGCCTCGGGGACAGAACTAGAAGGACACAGACAGGGCCAAGGTGGTGGAGCACTGGATCCAGGTGGCCATGGTGTGCTACATGCTCCTTTCTCTCTGTAAGGATGTGAGCTATAGTCAGAGCCCCTGTATGAAACATAGGCCACTCTTTTTTAGAGCTATACCTTCTGGATACTATCAGCCCTTATACACAGAGCTGAATTTCTCCTGACATTCTGCCCCTGGAGTGAACTTAGTCTTTCTCTACTTAACTCTGTAAATTCTGCGTGTTCCTGAAGCCCCCCCCCACACCATCCATATCATCAGGAAAGTCTCAGCCCCCAGATCCATGGCATTAGCAAGTAGCGGCTATAATCACAGCCTCTTCATCCACAGTTGTGCCCCATCCTCAAGAGATTCTCCCCAGTCTATGCCATCTTTTCTGCTCTTTAGAGCAAGGTCATTCATCAAGTGAAGAGCACATGGAAAGAAGTCTCCAGGTGGGTGCACATCTTCCCTCAGAAAGTATGGGTACACAGGAGTTAGTGTCACCCCTCTGTGAGCACACTTGCAAAACCCTGAAGGTAAGGCCTTAGAGTGGATGCAAATTATGTGCATGAGACTTGGTCAGTAAACCTGTGGGGAGGGAGCTCCACTTAGATGTCTGGTAGATGCTGCCAGCATGCTTTTACATTGCAGTCACAAGATTCTGTCCAGGAGAAATCAAAGCAGAGGTGATTGTTGGAAATGGGTATGGGACCATGGTTGTACACACACGAAGGCCCTGCTGCAGGTCATGAACGCTTAGCACCCACTGGTATTATTTGCAATTACTTGTAGTCTTGACTATAAATGAAAAGATTCAACTCATTAATCTTCAACTACTTTGACATATCATATTTATGACTTCTGACAGAGAAAGTTTAGACATTCTACAGAAGATGAGAATTTCCCTAAAGAGAACAACTGTATTCACAGAGCATTGATCATCAAGGTAGGTGGGATTTTGTGTGAATATGGAGGGGGAAAAGAGGAGTGATATTAATTCCTCCCTGAAAGTGATTTTGAAAATTGTATTTCTGTCCAATCAAGATGAAGACAAGAAATATCAATTCATTGCTGAGGCATATGGAGAGCTATTTGGGGAATGGGGGGGCCCAGGTACTTGATTGTAGAGGACACTAGCAGGATAATTAATGGGACTGGATTGAACCACAGAATCTGTGGGTCTGTAGTCTCCTTCTGGCATTTAGCATACCCCACATTTTTGAGTGGGCATAGGGAATGTGGATCCTTTCTTTCACCCTACCAATGAAGTTATATTCCTGATGTCTTTCTTAGGTTCATGCACACCCAGGGATGATACCTGCTCTGAGATGTGGAGACATAGTGGGGCTCAGGGACCAGCCAGGCATACAGGTAACCTCAATTGGGTCCAAAATATAACTCAGGATGGTGAGAAGAGTTCACTGTGCCTCTTCATACCCTGCAGTGAAACAGAACCTATTGAGAGTCACAGAAGGAACAGCTGGAGAATACCATACTCTTGGAGTCCTGGAGTTCTCTACTGGCATAGAAGTATCAGGGACCTAAGGAATAACCATGGTTGTCTTCTGATGCAATCCAGAAGTTCCAAATAAAAGAAGAAGCAGAATGTCACTGTTTAACTGCCCTGGTATAAAGGTCAGCAAGAGATGCCTCATGGGAAAATCTCATTCCCATGTAGACAAAAGCAGGATTTTCTGCCTCAGAACCTCACAATGGGCTCCATAAACATGGGGAGTATTTGACACAGCCTCAGATTCCATCTCAGGGAAGAAACACCAGGGAAAATGAACAGGCAGGAGTCTGAGCCACTTTATTTTTCTTTCATTGTGGAGTACCTCAGCTAGGAAGTGTGGCATACACCACATGGAGCCATAGGGAAGGACCCTGATTACTGGCCAATGGGAGCTGAAACCTTTTGCTGTTGGTCACCTGCAGACCCTGCACCAGTAAATACACCTCATTAATCCTCTGTTTTCTCATCCATAATGGGAACAAGGATGAGCCTGGTATTCTGACCTCTTGAGAGATGAAAGGATCTGCAGAGAAAAAAGGAACAAGCAAAAGCTCTGAGTTGGATTCAGTCAAATGAGGCCAGGCTGAGGGAAGCACTAATAGAAAGAAGGAGAATTGAGTACTCACATCCTCCATGAGGCAGGCATTTGGTCACTGCTTATTGCAGATAAGGAAAGGGTAAGATGAAATCCTGGGCACCAGCCTGGTGTCCTCCACAGTGAATAGTGGAGCTCTGTAGGTTGCAGAGAGAATTGGTTTAACAATGCAGGACACCACAAGGTCTAAGGCTAGGGTAATGGTGGAGTAAATGGTGAGAGGTAGGAGGCCTTCTAAGTCCATCCTCAATTCTGACTGGGTGGAACTTCCAAATTTGCCATCCGGTAGAGGACATTTAAGAGAGGCCACAGGCATCAGATGATGGTGAGTGAACACGGTTTATGGTAGGCTCAACACAAAGTAGGACTAGAGGGACCTTCCCTGGCACTCCGGTCTTCTTGCATCATTGCCTAGTTACTCCATACATATGGTTTGCAGACCTTGGCAACTCCATGCCCTGAAGAGCTGGCATCTAAGAATAATGATCTTCAGCCACCTGATCTGTGACTTTACGGAGGGTATGGGGAAGGTGGCTGGCAATTTTTTGTCCTGGTTTCAAGACTTGGAGGACATTAGAGAGGATGAGATGGAGGTTTAGATTGAAAATGACATGTGAGGATGGCACTGATAAAAGCAAGAAAAAAATTAACAGATTTGGGTAGGTTAATACTTATTAGTTATCAATTATACTTACTACTCTTAAATATTTATGTGTATTAAACTTTGCTATACAATTGCATGGCTAAGATTTTTTTCCTTCATCTCCTGCATTAATAATGATACAGAGAATTTTACATTTCATGTGGAAATAAGAAATCTTAGCAGGATTCTCATTTTATTTTGTCATAGTAGGAAGAACTGACTAGTTCTTTGTGAGGCATGCTGAACTAGACAAAGACCCACCTTGCACAGAGCAAGTGTTGATTATAATATTATGAAATAAATTCTTGCACTAAGATGGCCCCTTATAACTCCTGGATTAAAGGTCAGAGGTGCTGTCAGGATCCTGGAACAACTGCACAAACTGAATGTCTTTGAAATGATATTTGTAACAGAAAATAGCAGAATGGAAAGTTCTATGTTCAAGCTCCACAGAATAACAACCATTATGTGGGGTGGTGTTAGTGTTAACTATCAGAATCAACATTTTCAGGTCTTGGAAATTAGTCATAAACAATAACCCACGTGGTTCTTGTTTAAGGTACAAACTGAAGTTCAACAGTTTTGGTAAAGTCAAAATTGCATTTCTTGGAAACAAAGAGAATTAAAAAATCTATTACCAGATTGACCAAGGAAAACGTGGAAATTATCAGTATCAGTTGTAAAACAAAGAGCATTATGACAAAAGCTATAATTAATAATATGCTAATAAAGGAATATTACAAATGGGTTTATGTTTGGAAAGTCAACAGCAGATAAAATTGACAAATTTCATCCAAGGCACAACCTGACATTGGTCACTAAATATAAACTGACACATGAACATTCCTGTATTTATCAAACACATTTATGGATAAGAGCCTTCTATTTCTCATTTTGGCAAATTGTCTGTAAAGATTAGCATGGCCCCTGTGGGAGGATAACATGCAAATTCATGAAGTGTTCCATATTTTGGATGATAATAGACAATGAACATTTTTGAAATTGTCCTAAGAAAGGGGATCTGCAGTGGAGGATGAGAGACAATGATGGAGGGGTGAATCTAATCAAGATACATTGTAAACATATGCACAATGTCACAATGACAATACCCTGTATAACTCATATATGGTAATGAAATTTGAAAGAAGTCTATTGACAGAATGGAAAGCACAGATGCCTTTACTGGTGAATTGCAGCAGTTATCTAAATAAGAATAACCATCTACAAAAATATTCCAAAACATAAAAATGACAAGAAAATTTCTCAACTCCTTTTTATTCAGATTTGCCAGAATTTGTTTGGTCTAAAATACTACAGAAACCTTTAGAAGAAAACCAGAATAAGGGACAGAAGTATTCCTCTAGGTGAAGAAGACAGGATCCTCAGCAAAATACTACAGTTGATCTTACAAATATTTTTATGACCAAGTACAGAGAGTTCATCTGGGAATGGAAGAGTGTTTCAGAATTCAAAAGTTAATGATTATGACTGTATTTACATATCAAAAGAGTTTAAAAGAAACCATAGAGTTATTCCAATAGACATAGAACAATGCTTAACCCAATACAAATTCTAAATAGGATAAAAATTCTCCACAAATCAGGATGTGCAATGAATTTCCTTATCCAAAGTGTTTCTATTTAAATCAGGGGATGGAGATTTTGCTCTTATGACACACTGAATCATCCTAAATGGGAATAAATCTCAGGAGTACAGAAAATGATCACAGATCATGCACTCATCCATACTTGAGACCCCACAAGCCTCCCTCGGTGGGTTTAAGTCACGTGACTTCAACCCAACACAGATTCTGTACACAGGCTCCTGCCTAAGTGTCCACATACACAAACCTGTGCAAGCTCTGGGAAAAAGAATTTCATCTTGAAATGGGCTGCACTTTTGTGGTAGTTTTTCGAAGTCACTGGGAGCATGGGGCTCCCTACATTCCATAGTATCCCAAGAACTTACAGTCCTGGGCTGGACACTCAACCTCCTGTAAATTATCTAATTTAGGGGAAGTCCTGGATTGCCCTTCCAGTGGCTGGACCTGGAAGGCTGCTAAAGGACTCAGGGATTTGGGAAACTAGTTGGAGGCCTGGCAGGAGCCCTTTGAATCTCACAAGCATTGGGTACCATGACATTACAACTTGTCCTCAATCCAGTGTGTGGACATGTTCACAGGTACTTGGATCAATTCCCTTTAAGGATATGAAGACTGGACAAGCAAATTATTGTAGCATAATTAGGAAACTCTAGGAATTTTTCTGACTACAAGTCAGAAACTTTATAAGTGCATGTTTAGATACACATTCTAAAACTCCTGCTGTCTGTTCCTTTGGCTTTCAGCAACCTCTTCTAATAAGTGGTATGTGGTCAGCCTTCTTAATTCATAGTCCTCAACCATGCCTGGACTAAACATTCTGAGAATGGAAAATATTAAAAAGTGTCAGACTTAGTGGTTCACACCTATAAACCCATTTACTTGACAGGCAGATATTGGGATATTTAAGGTTCAAAGACAGCCCAAACAAAATATTAGTGAAACCCCAACCCAACACAATTGCAAGGCAAAAGTACAGCCTGTAATCCCACCTATGTGGGAGGTACAGGTAGGAAGATTGAGGTAAGAGGAGGTCTACCCTAAGTCTATAATTAAAACATGACAGACTATCTGACAACTAAAGTACAAAAATCCTTGTGTGTGATTCAAGTGTTAGAGCACCTGCCTAGCAAGTGAGCAGCCCTGAGTTCAAACATGAGTATGACCAACATAAAGAAAATGAAAATTTAAAGGAGAAGATATGTATATATTCATACATATATATATACATATATATATATTAGAAACTACTTTTCAGTGGTTTGTTCCTCTGCAATAAGCACACTTTAATTGCTTTATTTCCAAAGCAGCCCAGTATCTATTTACATAGCATTACATGATATTATTTGCAAG
This sequence comes from Castor canadensis, assembly GCF_047511655.1. Classification (NCBI taxonomy): domain Eukaryota; kingdom Metazoa; phylum Chordata; class Mammalia; order Rodentia; family Castoridae; genus Castor; species Castor canadensis. The sequence goes on from NC_133387.1 coordinate 114,313,309, forward strand.
TACTCCAGAAATGAGCTAAAGTAAATGAAATGGTATTCATAAATTAGTGCACCCTCTATGAAAATCATGTGGATGTTTCTTACAAAACTAAATATCTACCATATGATCCTGCTAAACAACTTTTGAGTATAGATTTGAGGGAACTTAACTAACACAATTACAAAATGCCTGTACACTCATATTTTTAGCAGGGCTCATCAGAACAACAGAAATAATAGGAACAGGCTATTTGCCCACAAACAAATGAACAGATATAGAAAATGTGGTATATATTTACAATGGCATACTACTCAGCCATAAAGGAGAATTATGTTATCTCATTTGCAATAACATTTGGCAACTTTCTTCTTCTCTACCTTGGTTATAAGATCATATGGTAGGGCCTCCCATTTTTTTGCCCAGAACTGGACTTGGACCACAATCCTCGTTACTTGTGGCTCCTGTATTGCTGGGATTATGAGTGTAAGTCATCACACCCAATGTAGCCCACATAAAATTTAACATTTAAAAAATGGCTCTGACTACGTCCTATGAAGCTTTCTATATGGTGTCCCACACACTTGCACAGTCACAGAGGTGGGAACTGGTACCCTCCTCTTTGTTCTTGGGCTTATGATCTTCCTAGTGGCCTTCTGAAGCCTGGGCTTCTGAAGAAATGAGTTGCTGCATGGTGCCTCCTGGCAGGCCTATGTTAGCTCTGGTGGTGCTGTCCAAGCAGGATCCAGAGCTGTAGACTTCCCAGACCTGTATAAGATTGTTCACCAGCATAACAGGCTTTCTTACCTGGCAGAAAAACAAATGGTTGAAAGTGCTTCCAACCAATCAAATCTGTGCATGCTATGAGAAAGACCCTTGCTTGCTTTCTGCCCTCCAGAAGTCTGCTTCTGTGTGCTATGAGGCAGCTGTGGAGTTTGAAAGCAGTATCTGCTGTGTAACACACAGGGAACATCAAACACTCTCAAACTACTCATTTGTTCACTCCCACTGCTCTGCCTCAATGGTGATCTCATAGCAAGAGAGAGTGGCTCATGGGCCTGACCCATGCTTGTGATAAAATGGGGGAAATTGTGTTGGAATTCAACCACAGATTCAAAAAAGCACTCAGGCTATCAAGCTTAAGGAAGCAATGAGGACAATTTTGGTGCAGATGGATATGTAGCACATCTCAACTTACTTATTATTCTTGGTTATTAGTTATTTGATAATTCAAAACCCACTTATTTTTGTAAGTAATGGGTTGTCTCAGGAGACCCTGGTCAAGAAGCTCCCAGTCCTTGTGCCCTTGAACAGAGACTTGGATAGACATTTGTTGGAAATTGATTCCAAAGTTTTATTGAAAGAAAAGGTGGGGGGGAAGGCACCACAAATAAAAGAGCAGTGGGCTGTGTACAGGTGCTACAGAAGCACTGATCTATGTTTAAAGGGCAATTTATAAGTTGTAAGAGGAAGTGGTGGAAAAATCCAAGTAGTCTTTGCAAGAGGTTCTAGTGTGACTGACAGTATTAGTTGACAAGTCCCTATTATGGCATGTGTCTGTGCTGATTCCCAAGTCTTTAATTGTATGTGGGAGAGTGATAAATATCCATAAAATCTTAAGTAGAAGAGTTCACCTGAGAGGTCAGATTGAAGACAGATCATTCTTCAATGGGCATGCACCATTTTCCTGTGTGAACTGACCAAGAGACCCCTTGCCTTTTGATAATTTGATAACCAGTTCTTGACTTTGAGTCTTATTCTTCAAGGAACAACTGAATATTTTTAGTTTTGAGACAACAAATGGTGTAATTGTCATAGGCACTTTTGATCCTGTAAATGAGAACCTGGAAGACAATATCTACCTATCAGCTCAAAGAATGTAACTGCAAATATAGAGATAGCTCCCTGGGCCTGGGAAAAGCCAAAGTGTGTGGACCTGAGAGGTCAGGGATGACCATACCAAGATAAGGTCTTGAAGATACTTTCCCCCATGTGAAAAGAAGCATCTTGAGAGGCTCTGTGGAAATGCTTTTAATGATGACTACTGTACCCCCAGATAACTTCTAAATCCACAAATCAAGTTGCTTGGGGAACTGATCACAGCATTCTGATCCCAACATTTTACTATGGCAGAGAAAGAACGTCAACATCTCTTCAGCATAAGCCCACACATGATGAGAGCCATAGGGGTTGTGAATATGACATCATTCATATCTCAAAAACACAGAGATTGCATTGGCAAGGAGCACAAAAGGGTGCAGTTCACTCATGAGAGAGCTGCTTCATAGGATTCTTCTGCTGCTGTATAGCCTGGCTCTACATTTGAGAATCTTTATTCTGACAGTTTTAATATATTTTCTCTGATTCAGAATCTGAAAACTCTTGTTTGTTTGCTTCTTTTTCAGTGACAAGTCCCTTTGTGGTTTGTATGTGCAGTGCTCAGTTTGCCTCTAAGTTTTTAAAATTGGCCATGTCACTTCTTCATGGATCCCAAGAAGTGACTAATGTATTTAAACCTCTCATTTTTCATTATGTAGGGAAAGAGAAGATGCAGAAAATCATGTGAATGTTGAGTAGTTAGGGAGAGAATCATGAGTAAAAATATAGAGATAAGATACATTTAAATAAAATCCAGTGTTTTAGCACAGTGTGAATAGAGCAGGATTTTATAATGAGGAATATATTTCATGGGCCTCTCAAAGATGAGGAAAATTTGTATTTAAAAATTGGGTATTTTAAAGACACTCCAAAGATGTATAATTTTTATAACAAGTATTTTTCAGCCCATAAACACCAGAAATTTTTTCCACAACATTTGCCTCTCGAAAACCATTTCAGCATTGTGGAATATTTCAGAGGTATAAGTCTTGCAGAAACTACACCATCTTTGAGGTTAGATAAATAAGCTTAAACCATTTCTTTTTTTTGTCTGGTACTGGGATTTGAACTTAGAGCCTACACCTTGAGCCACTCCACCAGCCCTTTTTTTGTGAAGGGTATTTTGAGATAGGGTCTCGCAATTTGCCTGAGCTGGTTTGAAACTGTGATCCCTGATCTCTGCCTCCTGTGTAGCTAGGATTACAGGCATGAGCCACTAGTGCTTGGTGCACCTTAACCTATTTCTGAAATTTTATAGGTATTTCAGCAGAGCAAGTATTTATTATTTCAAAAGAGCAAACATTTGTCATTTTGCTCTTTGCAAAGAGCAGTAGTGTGAGGAATCATGCCTGTTTCCTGAGGCCTCATCAGTTCTTTTGAAAATGGTCACACGTGTCGATTTTCATGGGCATTGTGTCCCCGGTTCTGCTTCCTCCCTCAGTTTTAGGGATTAATATCTCTCCTTGTACATCTAAAAACTTTCCATGTTTGGTTTTGTTTTCTGAAATTTCTACTACTTGTAGAAACTGCAAACCTAGAATCAAAGACTTTCATACTGAGGCTTAGGTACAGTATAATTGTTTTGGACCCTTGTAGGTTCCTTCTTACAGAACCTGCTGCTGACTTCTGACTGATCTCTGGGGCCTGAACTTGCCTGAGCCCTCTTGCTTCTGGCTCCTACAAAAACAGTCTGAATGCCTTTTCTATTTCATCACTCAGGACACAGAACTCAACTCCTGCCTGGCTTCCATTCATAGCCAGACATTCATGAATCTCAAACCTAGGTCAAGTCTATAAAAGGATGAAGATCTGGATATCACAGCAAAGGCCTTGCTGTCCCTGCTTCCTGTCCTCCTCTCATTACCTTGTCTTTTGAACTGCAGTAGGAACTCCAAATTCTCCACTCCCTGTTATGCAGCTCTTGGTAAAAAGGCAAGTATTCAAACCTTCCAAGATGTTCTGAAGAAAACAGGTTTGCCTTCTTCAGAAAATAACTGGAATTACATAGAGCAAATCAAATTCTGTGAGGCTTGCCAGATGGATGAACTCTTGATTACCTTAAGGGGGTTCTGAGCAACATTTAAATTCTTGCCATTACCTGGTGATGGACAGAAAGGTGTGAGGGACATGAAGCAAATATAAAATAATAGAACATTAGGGTAACTCATGTCTAAAATGGAGCAACCTAAAAACAAACATTGGGGAGTTTGGGTGGTTTTGCTTTTAATTTAGCTGAGAGAAATACTGGGCTCCCAGAGTGCAAAGTTCACTGAGACCTCACCATCTCAGCTCTTCATTTCAGAGCTACTGACCAGGGTTGTGCCTACAGAGAGCATGCTGACATGGGGCAGGAAACCTGTGCAGTTACTTGAGGTTCAGACTCTTCATGAGGTGAGGAACAGAGAATCTTTTGAGGTCTCTCCAGAGCTTGGTAATATAGGCTGCACATTCCTGAGCAAGGCTTCAGGAATGGAGACCAGGGCATAAGTAATGATGCTTTATTACAGTCTGTACCTGGGGTCTTGCTTTGAGTCACCACAGCACCTAAACCAGCCAGGACTGTAAATGCAGCTGGATATTTCCAGAGGCTCAGAGTACAGGTGAGACCCATGGCTGACAAATCCTCCTCTAAACCTGAGCACACTTTCCATTCAATGAACTGATAGGAGCATGGCCATATTCTTCCAACACAAATCCTTACAACAGGCAACTCCACAGAAGGAAAGGGACAACCATGACTGTGACATAGTGTTTCAAATGCACTTCTGCCAGTGTGAAAAAAGTATGCTGGGAGCTTAAGTGTGTCATCAAGTCAACATCTCCAGGGCTTTCCATGAGGTGCAAACAAGTCCACAAAGAGGAGTGTCACATGAGAAAGCAGGAATGCTCCAGGCAGAGAAAGGGCAGATGGCAAATCAAAGCAGGCTTGTGGAGGAAATGGTGACTTGATTCCAATATGAGATCTAGGATAGGAAGGACTTGGCAGTAGGGTTCACCTGTGAGGAAGGGTAGGGATATGGGTTAGAGCTATATGACCAGAGCTGGGATTCCAGGGCTCCGTACATCTGTAGGAAGTAGGATCCAGCTTGGATTCCTGTTGTTTTGTATATAAAATGTCCCCAAAGGCTCCTATGTTGAAGATTTGGTCACCAGTTTGTGGTGGCATAGTCAGGTAATTGGATTATTGGGATGCTAACCTCATCAATCAACCCATTGGTGAGTTCCTGGCTGAATGGAATCTTAGATGGTGGGCCTGGTTGAAAGACTAATGTTTCTGGGATCCTGCCTTTGAAGGGTGTATCTTGTTTTTAGATCCTTTCTCTCCTCTCCTCTCTCTCTCTCTCTCTCTCTCCCTCTCTCTCTTCCCTCTCTCTCTCCCTCACTTTCTCTTCCTCCCTCATTATTTCCTTACCCAACCCTTGAAAACTTCTTTCAAACTTATGAATTGCTTTTTTAAAATTGATCAATCACTTAAGCAATACTTTTTAAAGATATTTTATTTATTTAGATTATTTTGGTGGGGCCAGAGTTTGAACTTGGGGCTTTGCACTGGCAAAGCAGGGACTCTACTGCTTGAGCCACAACTCCACAACTTCAGTCCTTAAGAAATAATTACTTAGATATGAAAGGAAAACCCTGTACTACATAAATAAGAATTTAAGTTCATATCTCCTTTGTGTGTGTGTGGTGATGATGCATGAAATATATGAAGGGATTTCTGCAAAGGTTTGCATTTCCCACCTCAAATAATGAAGGAGATTTTATTCACCTTAGTTATTGCACCTCTTCACTAAACTACCATAGACTCCAAGATATCAAATATTGGCTGAATTTATAATGATTTTAACCTTACAGTCAGCACTTTATTATTTTCACTATTTTGAAAAGAACATTGGAATAAATGACCAAAAATGTTATGTGGATATAACTTTGAGATAAAACATGGTTTTCTTGCAGTAATGCATCTCCTAGTTCGTTCATTTATGCACTCAACAAATATTCTGAGGTCTGTTCTTTGCCAAGCTCTAGGTTCACAATCTGTTTGGAAAACCTGAGATGAATGTAGCAAAATGCTATCTGGAAAGAGACCAGATAAGAAAAGTGAATTTAGTATATATATTGAAGGGGGGATGAATGGGTGGATGGATGGGTGGGATTGATTAATGGGATGATGGATGGGTTGATGGATGGACGGGTGGATTCTAAGAGCTAATTTAACATGAAGTTTCCTGCATAACCCTTTCATTTCTGAACAAAAGGATTTTCTCAGACCTTTAAGACATCAAAAATTCACTTTGTTGATCTTTAGTTTCAAAACACAGATGACTGATTTGCCCTTCCCAATGTAACCTCTTGTAATGATAATAAACTATAATGGTTGACACCTAGTAGCAACAGTACATGAATTGAGTGTTGACTTTATTAGAGCAATGACTCAGAGTGCTCAGGCTACACAGCAAAAAAGTTGTTTACCGTTCAGGTGTACACACAAGGCATCCAAAAAGGAACATTTTAGGTAGTATGAATGTATGTTCACAATAAAATAAAGAAGATGAGATTAAAAACAAAGAAAAAATTTTTATTATTATATTACTGGTTGTACATTGTGACATTTACCAATGTTCTTACAATATATAATATTTGAATTTACTCCATCCATCATTCTCCTTTATCCCTCTCCTCCCATTCCTGGAAAAGTTTCCACAGGTATCGTTTTTCCATTTTCATACATGCATACATAACATTTCCACCATATTCACCAACAAAGTGGCATTTTAAAATAAATTGAGGTACATAGGAATAAAAAGAGAACTGGAAAGAATAAAGCAAAAACACCGGAATAAAATCTTATCAGAATTAGAAAATAAAACACTCTCCCTAAACTGAAATGAATGAAATTTTGAAACCTTAAAAGTCAAACCTCTGCACAGAAAAAACAAAAAAGAAAGGAAGGATGGAAGGGAGAGAGAGAAACAGACAGACACACTGAGGAACAGAGAGAGAGAGAGATTAATGAGATTCCTGAGCTTTAAATACCATAGCACAGTAAAATGCTAAGACTTTATGATTGGGGGAAAGAAATTCTTTTGATTTTTCACACACACACACAGACACACACATACACATCCCTTTTTCAGGCTGCTGTGATATAGCCTGTGCTCTGTGGCATGTTAATGCAGACTTGAAACACAACATTCCTTTCATTTTGTGAAATCATTCTCTTTTGCAAAAGATTGATATACAGAGTCTGTTTCTGTGAGCATTGTAGGTTCTTCCTCCAGGAGGAATGCTGGAATTCCATATGCAGAGGAAACAAATCAAAGAACCAAATGAGATATTTTGGTTTCTAAAAGCTTCTGGTGACCATTCACCAGTGGGAATTTCTCTCTCTGCTCTGCTTCATTGTCTGAGCCCCAACCATTATTAAACCCAATTTCTGAATTGTGGTCAAAGTACTAAATGGTATTTGTCACATTGTGGTAGCCCTAGTCTTAAAGGAATTGCCTTTCTCTTGTTTGTTTTTGTTCCAAAGCCTCAAGTCATATGGATGGAGAGAGGAGGACCTTTGATTGACAATCTCTCCATGATTTTCCATGGATTCCTGTTGCTGCAGAATGTGTCCCTGGAAGGAATGTACATTTGCAAGGTCACCAATGCACTCAGAAAGGCCGTGGCCACATCTGTCCTCCACTTGCTGGATGATTGTCAAATCCACTCACCCAAGAATGTGCCACCTGCCATCCCAGTTACACGGGATATTTAAATTGGAGGACTGCAGTTTAGGCACACCCACACATAAATAGGAGATGACAGCATCCACAAAATAACTGAAGCAAAAAGGGTAAGTACATCGCCTAAGTGGTAGTGCACCTGCCTAGCAAGTGTGAGGCCTTGAGTTCAAACTTCATATTACCAAAAAGAGCAAAAAAGATACAAGGATAGAACACATTTCCTAGTAGCTGTCTTGAAGAACACCCAAGGTGGAATCAGAATTAGATGGCTGTGAATTGGTAAAAGGTGTTACTTTTTGTTTTCTCCAAATGAAAATGGCCACACAGCAAAACCAAGTCTCCTAAAGGATGCAAAGTGTTTTCTCCAGGCCTCAAACTCCAGGACCAACACTAATGACCCAACAGGAGCACCCCTGCCTCCAAGTCTACAGCTTGGGCTTCTATTTGGTTTCCTGCTTATGAGGCAAGTGAAAAGAAGATTTAGCAAAAAGACCCACATGATTTTATTGCAATATGTAAAATGATTCCTAGACATGTGGCCAGATTCTTTCTTCCCACTCAGTCTTTGGTGGGTCAATTTACTCCTCCTATATTGAAACATTTTTTGAAAGACAGGCTACTGAGGAAGTCCACAGCTCATCTCCCTAATGATACAAATGAATTTGAGGTATTGAAGTGTCACAAGACAGACAACACAACTCAGAAGTCAATAGACAAGGCAGCATTTACTATTGCATAAGGGTGTGCCACAAAGTGTCCACTGGTTGGAAAATCTGCTTAGGTCTTATCTCTAAGTCTGCCCCTCACCTTGATTGAATGGGTTTCAGGTCCACCATCTTTATTATTGGTTAATTTGAAAAGGGAGTATGTGGGGTATGAGACATTGTAGCTTGGAGAGCAAAGATTTACTTAAACAATAGTTGCCTTAAGCAAACAGATTTTGAAACTAGGGCATTTGGTGATAACAGGAACTTGCTCAGCTGAAAAATACAGATCTTTGTTTAAAACAGGAACATACAAGGTTAAGTGACATCTCACAAAATATGTGGGCAACAAATTGGGGAATTTAAACTGACATCTGTACAATGATAATATTAAATATATTAACCGCTTTGATAGAAAAGATCTGGATTTAGTTGATTCTCATACCTAAGTGAGCCATTACTTGTGATAATGATGTAGATATTGATTTTCTAGTTTAATACAATTGGAAACCCAGTAAATAGTAATAGAGGGAAGTTTTGGTAAGAGTTCTAGAATCAGTTAATTTTCCATATGTATGAACTTTTTTATGTGTCAGTGCTTGATCAAGAAAACCTAACCTATGTACTCCAAGCTAAAAATAACATTCAGGAGGCTAAGGGAAGGTAGAGTTCAGGAAATTGCAAATGGTGAAATCACAAGAAGTCATAACTGATGCTCTCAGCTCAAAAGTAGTTCCAAAATAAGCACATTGCAGGACACACAGATGCTAATGTGAAACTTTGTTCTCTGCACTACCTTTTTATTGTAGAAGAATAGTAATTGCTATGTCATTTATCCTTATAGTCAGGAGTACTCTCCTTGCAGGATGTATCATGCAGAATATAATCTGGAAGGTAGGGATTTAGGAAGTGAATCCTACACTTCTACCTCCTAATGTGCAAGGGAGAGCCTAGTAGGGATCAATAATGTTGAGATGCCAATCAACAATCTACCGTATATTACTTGTGACATCATTATCTGAGGGTTTTTATATATTTCTTCACTTCATCTAGTTATAGTACTAACATTATTACATGAATGAGTATCCATTCACTTGGCATTCAACAAGAGTTGTGGACTGCTTACTCTTTCTTGTGCTAGGGATACAGAAATGACTTAGTCCTTTGCCTCTTAGACTTCAGAGTCTAAGAGGTAGGCAGTCATGTAAACAGACACTTTGAAGGTGTAATAGAAAGATAACAGAATTACAATGACTACACTGAAGAAAGGGTCTTACTTCTCCATAGCAAACTCAACTAAGTTTTCATGTGGGTCCTTATGTTTGTATGGGGAAGAGAAATATGGACTTCCCAATTTGAGAAACTAGGGTGTAAAAAGGAACACAAAAGTTGCATGCCATAGAACAAGAACAAAAGAGTTGACCTCAAACAATTAATGAGAAATTTGAGATTCATTTGGCTGAAGTTACAGGTTTAGGTCAAGCCACTGCAGTAGTTAAATACTTGGTTTATTGGGACTATTTCCATCATTCAGTTCCATCCTCCCTATATCATTCAGTCACCTCCCCCCGCCACACACACACACGTACAATTTATATACACACATTGTACAATATACATACCCTTCAGTTGATCCTTATGTTAGCATTTCAAAGAGACTCATTTATTAATCTAAGAAATATTGATTGAGTGACTGATTCATAGCATGTCCTAACCTAGTGTTGAATAGGACAGCATTTATGAACTTGGCATTCTAGTAGGAAAGACCATCCAGAAATAAGAAAACAAATATATATCAATATATATGATATATATTTGCTATGAAGGAAACAAAAAACGTGGTGAGATACAAAGTGGAGGTAGCAATTTTACTGAAGAGAATCAGAGCAGGTCTTGTGGGGAGGTGACATGTGAACCCAGACCTACTGGATGAGATGGAGTGATCCATACAGGAATGTGAGAAAGGTTGTTTCTGGCAGAGGGAACAGTTGTGTAAAGACTAACTGAGACTAATAAGGTCAAGGAGCAGAAATAAGATGCATGTTATCAGGGTGCAGTGAGTGATAGGGTGGGAGTATGAGATGAGGGTATATAGTTGCTAGGACCAAATCATTCAGGGTTATTAGGGTCAAGGTAAAGATTCAAGAGCTATTCCAAAAACATAAGAGGCTTTTGAGGAGTCATATATGAGAGTGCTGTGATAGGATCTACTTTTCAAATGTGACTGGAAAAATATTTGCAGAATATATTATTGATGAAGGACTTGTATCTAGAAGATATAAAGAATGTCTACAAGTTACAGATGAAGAACTTATATGTAGAATATATAAGGAACAGCTACAAGTTAACAGTGAACATAGACATACAGATGGCATAAGAAATGGAGATTAAAACCACAATGAATAACTATTTCACCCATACAGAGTAGCTGAAAAAAGAGTGTGACATTACCTCTCTTGGCAAGAATTTAAGCTAAAAAACTATTGTGGATTGCTTAGTGGGTACAATGATGAGATAAGGCCACTTTGGAAGCTGTTTGAGAATTGGTGATGAAATTAAGCACACATCCACACCAACCCAAAAAATTCTACTTGCATGTATTTTACCAAGCAAGATAAAAATGCTCACAGAAAGATTTGTGCAAGGATGTTCTCCTTTACCCATTGATAACCATAGGGAGGAATGGATTCTAGAGAACTGTGATGCACTCACAAATGGAGTTTCAGTTGGTAGTGAAAGAGAATAAACTACTGCTAAGCTCAGTTATTAAGTTATTCACAAGAACACTGTATTAAATGAAAAAAGACAAATACAAGGGTACACATTGCATTAAGTCCAGGAATAGGTAAAGCCAAGGCATGCTGATAGAAAGGAGCCAGTGGTTGCATTGCAGGGGTGGGTGCCTCACTGGGAAGAAATAAAATGAATCTATTGTGGTGATGAAAATAAAAAACAGCCTCCCTAAATCAACTCTAGGTTTTTTGTTGTTGCTCTTTTTGGTGGTATTGGGGTTTGAACTTAGAACCTCATGCTCCCTAGGCAGGTCTTGATCTACCACATGAGTCACTCCACCATCCTTAAATGGTAAATATGCCAAATTTTATTGGTGTTTTTGACAAGGCTTCACACATGCTAGACAGGCATGAGCAACTCCATCATACCCTAAACTAACTCTCAAGAGGCTTATCTAATTACAAATATAGCCATAATTGTAGGTAGACTATTGTTAGAGTAAAAGAACCCTTTAAACTGAATTCTTAATAATATCTTTCAATATCCAAAAGGGCCACCTGTCATAAATTTCAAATCAAGCTTCCCTTTTACTAGCATAGCCCCCAATGTTTGTCTCATCATGCCTTTTTCTAGACTCTAATTAAGGAAGAATTCCAAATGGCCTCAAAAATAGACCTGAGGGGTCACATCTCTGGGAGGAAGAAATAAACTCTCACCAAAGTATAACCACTTCAATAATCTCATTCTAAAATATTCTCCCTTGTCAGACAACAATGGCAGGATGTGGACATAGCTCAAATAAGGGGTACATGCCTAGTAAGCATGAAGTACTGGTTGTAAAATTCCTGCGATGCAAATAACAATAGTAATAATGAAAATAACAAAGCTAAAAATTGTTGAACAAAACACATACTATGTTATTTGGCACCTATTTAAGACATTCTAATAAAGTGTCTTCTATTTCCCTTCTTTTCTTCCAAATTCCTCTTTGAGCTGTGATAGCAGGGAGTCTTTCTTTCCTGGTTGCAGGCCTGGGCCAAAGGAAGTGTGGGAATAAGAGGAAGGTGCAGGAAGGAAACCCTATAAAGCTACCTTGGGGATGTATCAAATATCCAGAAGTAGGTTTCCGTGAACTTGTGTGGGAGGCATCGATGAAGAGTCCATACCAAGGAGATAGGTAACACAAGTGGGAGGGTTTCACCCTGGATCCATGGTTAACACATAGTGAGTCATCTCCTTGTTTGAGCTGTAATTATGTGCTTTTAGCTACAAGTGGTTCTGGATCTCCAGCTCTTTCATACTGCCTTCACGACTGCACTGCATATCTTGAACTCAATTCCTGTGCTTTCTCAATGGGATGGCAACTTCCATAAAGTTTGGTAATATTGCATTTCCTTTCATCCCTAGCTTCTTGGGAAAGAGAACAGATAGGGCAACTTTTAATATAAGCTCTGTTAGAGAGTTTGCAACCAGTTTTCTCTTAAAATCCTCATATCGGTCTTTGAAAGTGAATGTCACAGATAACTGTACTCAACAGTGCAGCACATGAGTCAGAGCCAGAATGTAAACCTTGGTTTGTTACCCTTGTTGCTATTTTGGTCTCTACTCCAGGATGTCTGCAGTACAATAACTATTGTGCAGAAGATGCTGCTGAAAAAATGATGTTGACCATGTGATTCAAACATTCTTTATAATTGCTTCCAATAGCATAAGGACAACAATATTTAATCTTTGTCCTTGTCTGGTGCCCATATTGTTTTTAGAGAAATAGAAGAAAGGGCATGTCTTTTCAACATTAGTGCACAATAAACAGCAAGATTGGTGCACAGTCAAGTTAACAAATACTCTGCCAGTCCAAAAAAAAAAGAAAACTGGATGTTCCAGTTTCTTTGTTAATGAATTTTCTAAACATGATGAAGTACTCTCAGTGAATCAATAAGCCATATAGACCTCCCATGCACTTGTTAGGAAGTTTGCTTTGTCAACACACTGCCAGCCAAGAGCTGAGATGAGAGCATCGACCAGGGCAAGATTGTGGGAGCAACTTGTAGGCTTTCAAAATGGCTAAAGGAGGTTTTCATTCAGAAGGTTTGCTGGTATTTGACAGATGAAGTCTGTCTTCTTTTTGAGACTTGATGGAACAGATATCTTCCACTTATGTTATTTCCTGATTCACCCACAGCAGAGTGACTCTCTTATCTTGCCTTCAGAGGAAGACCTAAGGAAAGCAAAGTGATTCACTAAGACTGATGACTGGAATAATGCTTTTTATGAAAACTAGGTTTGGAAGTCACTCATCACTTTTTTTGAAAGACAGTTGCATTTAAGCATCTCTTGTACTGACCACTACATTTCCTACTTCCAAAAGAAATAAAACCAACTCCAGGCAAGGAGTGCTAGGGCATACTTGTAATTCCACCATTTGGGAGGCAGAGGCAGGAGGTGGAGGTAGGAGGATTTTGAGTTTGATGAAAGCTTGGGTTAAATAGCAAGACCCTGGCTCAAAAAACAAACAAAAAACAGCAAAAAAAAATCCACCAACCAATCTAATAAAGTAACAAAGGGAAAAGAGCAACTGCATCCTTTCTTTCCCACTCAGAGAAAGTCCATTCATCAGAAGGGATTCTAAAGCAGCCATGTAAATGAGTGTAGGTGCCTACCACCATGAAGCCTTTGTGAAATGGATGGATGATGGAGTCAGGGAGTGGATGGTGAAAATTAGCCCATTCAGATATGGACAACATGGTTTTCCTGTGCATACAGACATTTAGCTTACATCAATCGCTGACACCAACAAAATATTTTAGGATTCCCTTTCTTTAGAACATTTTCCTCATATGCTTCCATGTCTACTTTTTAATAAGCATAATATCAGAATATAATATTAAATATAATAATATTTTCTAGATTTCCATTATTATAGCCCCTTTTATTTCCAGCAATATCTTCCTGAGTGCACTGACCCATATTCCCATTATTCAGCAGATTGTTTTTCCCCAGGGAACACAAATGCTTGTAAACTGAATGTTTCTTCATGTTTTAAGCATCTTTCTTTAGCTGGAGTTCTTGCTTGTTTTGCCAGCATTCCTACATTTAATACTATGATGTGAATATCCAAATGCATTTGCAGATCCATCTCATAAGTATGAATAAGCAAACCTACTTGGAAAGAGAACTTGACATTTGGGGATAAAAGGCCACCTTTGTATTATATGCTTCAGTTTATCATGATGGATGAACCATTGAACTGTTCCAGTATGTGGCTAAATTTGGATCATGATTGGGAGAAAAGCACTGTAAATACACTACCATCATACCCAGCACTGGAAATGGTATGTTGATATATTTGATATATTGTAAGAACTTTTGTAAATGCATCAATGTACCCCCAGAATAACAATTAAAACAGAAATAACAGAGAAAAAATAAATAAAAGGATAAAAAGTAGCTGGATGATTAAAAATGTAAGGAGGAGACGGAATGAAACTAGCTAGTATGTGTAATGATGAGTATATCTCAGGACTTCTTTCTTGCACAGCAGCACTGGAAATACATGGATGGCTGCTTTCTGATGACCATGAGAAAAGTTTTACTCACTGAACGCTTTTCTTTGTTTTCACACAGAAGATACCCTGATTGTCAGTGTCTCAAGTTTGGATCATGGTTTTTGTTTTCCTTTCCAGCTGCTGTTATTCTACTCTTCTCTTGAGTCTGGCTTCAATGGCTTTTCCTAGGATTCAAGTAAGTCAACTTTTCATGCTATTAGAATAAATAAAAGTATCTGGGTCCCAAGATTCTAGTTCTTTATTCAGTGCTCTTTTACTTGCTATGTGTGTTACATTTCCACATTTTCCTATCTACTAATTGCACATACATAAACATGTATTTGATGCTTATGAATGATAGTCTATAAAAACCAGATGGTGTCCTTTGAATTCTACACTAACATGATCTTAACAGGACACATGGGCATAAGGAACTCACTATGATAAGGTCCTGTTCAAGCTTGTCAAAGTACAGTTTGTAGAAATTTTGATACTGTACATGAATTAATATAGGAATGTTGGATTATCAAGTTACTTTCAAGTAAGTTACTTTCATGCAGGGTTTCCTGCTTCATGCTAGCAACAAAATTGATACCACCTTTAAAATATAAAGTACAATAAACATCTGAGACTATTCTCTGTGGAAAGGACACTGGGAATTGGCAAACCAGGAATAACATTATGACTTTTCATAGACAGGTGAGTGATCTGTGCAAGTCTTCACCCATTTCCAATTTCATTGTCTTACAATGTAAAACATAAAATTTATCCAAATCAGTAAGATCATTGCCAACACATATGGGTCCAAAATGAAAACAGAGATGTTAAAGTAATAAATGCTGATCATCAATATCTGCAGTGCCATGAAAATGTCCAGTATGGTATTTAAAGATAATTTCAAGATATTACTTTGTCTAGGACTCAAGCTGGTAGCTTATAAGCAGCAATGAGTTACGTGACTTAGATGAAAGTCTCCACTGAAAATTATGATGGGCTCCTCAGAAAAATCCAAAATGCAGCCTGTTACTTTCAATTTACTTAATAGTATTCCAAAAGGAAATTAGAAATATCTATATAGCAAACCACAAGGATTTTTTTGAGTTACAAGACAACTTAAAGTAATTTTCACCAAGTTTTATTTAAATAATATCAAGGTCCTATGAATAAAACAGCATATTATTTGCCAAATCAGCCAGACTGAAGTCAGTTATTTGTGCTTCTCTTGAAAAGAAAAACAGTAATGTGCCCGTATTTTCCAAGCCTGGTAACATAAGGACTGACACTCTCCCTCCTCAATTATTCTTCCTGATTTCTCTCCAGAATTGCCCAACTGTGTTAGCAGTGGGAAGATTGTATGGATGATTGAAAAGAAAAAAGCTTCTATCCAGATTGTGGGAGCAGCATTTTGCAGTCCACCTGCTGAAGCAAATGTATGGAATGTCACAGACTTCAGCAGGTAGACATCAGTGAGAATACTCAGACGCATACTAGGATCCCAGGATCCCAAGCTTTTGGAAGCTATTAATTTGTGTATATAGTGGGGCTGAATACAGGGTACAGTGATCACAAATCAATGTAGAAAGTATAAAGTCACATGCCCACAGTTTTCATTCATTTTTGCTACATGTAATGAACTTCATAAACTTTATATGCAACCATTGTTATTATTTTACAGTAGCCTACCACTTAGAAAGGAGAAATTCAAAAGATAAAGGGCAGATACATAAAAATGTGCTCCTGATGAGGAAAAAGAATCCTGTGAAGTGCATGCGTTAGGTAAAGTCCATAAATCATGATCAGTGGCATGTTTAAACAATTCCCTTGTTTTCCATTATTGGTTTGACATGGCATAGATTCACTCTCAGGCTAATATTTCAATATCCTTTTCAGTCTGTGAGGGTGTTCACTTCTAGAGGTTTTAGACTGACTAACAGAAATTGTCAGCAACTCCTTTGGCAAGCTACTATTCATTCTGATTAGTGTGTTGGTTGTTAACACAGTTAACTCATCCATTAGTAAATGACCCCAGCATACTTAGGAAAAGAGGCTTATCTTTCAGTGATTCTGATTTTATTTAATGTAAGAGTTGATACATTGTCAAATGCTTCATCAGTTTCTTTGTGAAGGCATTAATCATCATTTCCAGCAAAGCCAATTTGCTTTGACTTTCTATATATTGTCTGCAGCCAAAATGACAGAGTACACTTGAACTGACAAGGTGGAAAATAGTTTCTAAGGTGAGCCTTATTTTTCTTTAACTATACTTTTCTCTGCAACACATAGTTCTTAAGGTAGCCCATGAGCTAGTTTGTGTTATAGTTGTACTTACTACTACTATTTAGTAAGGTAAAAATTTTGAGATTGGCACTATTTAGTAATTTGAAAGAGTAAAATTGAATTGTCCCCTCATTGATCATAAATGAAATAATATCCATTCAATTGTGTTCAGCGGTGTTTGTTTATACATGTGGGTAATTAAACATGTATAGGATAGATGTATTCAGAAATTCTGATTCTTCAAATAGAATTACAGTTCAAACAATGTTCCACAGCAGAATTATTGAAGGAAAAATGTAGATGTGTCTTTGTGTGGTAACTCCCTTTCCACCACCCAAATCTTTCTACTTGCTCTCTTCTAAATGTACATTTACCCCACCAATATGACAGAAGAAAAAATCCCAGTTATCTATACCTATGCACAGTGTAAACTAATCAAGATACTCATAAACATTCCAAGAGATAATCTATTCATCTAGTTATTTCCTGATTCGTTTCTTTCCCTGAAGGGATTTTTCAGACTTTCAAAAAACTACATCTAGAGCAGAGTCTACAAAAACCTTTCAGAATGCAGAATCTGGATTCATAACATAACAGTTAGGAAAGAGGCAAGAAAAACAGGCAGCTACAAATATTAACGTGTGGCAGTTGCTTTTAGAAGTAAACTGGAAGATTATCAGTGGATACTATTAGGTTATAGGGAAGAGAAACTTAAAGGTAAAAAATGTAACAGGAGGTCTTACTTCCGATTATATACCTTGTTTTGAGTAGGCATTGTGACTCCCTACCTTAGTGTGTAACTCAAGTTTAGCATTCTGTAGAAATTAGTGGATCTGATACCAACTGTCTAATAAGTTTGGCTCAAGTTATCATTGAGTTGGTGACATAAACTATCTTCAATGTCCAATCCTTAATCACATGTTATCTTTAAATTGGAAATCCTAATAAAATTTCTGACATGAAAACCCTTCTAGAAGGCAATGGATATTCTGAAGCCTTCAGATAACACATAATCTGCTTCTGTCTCTACACATTTAACTCATACATTCTTTTCGGGTGTGGAAATGAAAATATAGCATTATATCCAAGGTAGGTTTGTTTCTCAATTTGTCTTTAAGATCTCCATAACTATTAAAACAAGCTGTTTGACAATCTATACATCATTGTCAAGAAAATATACAAAGATTTAATTCATTAGGACATCTATTATTCTTTTCTGTAGCTTGTTCAATTATAATGAGTGATATCTCATAAACTTTACACTGTACCTCTTGAAAATGAACTTTGACTGATATATACTGCAACTTTATTATTAAAAACAATCATCTTCTTTAAAACTAAAACATTTTTGTTAGTTCTTCAAAAGATAATGATTCTGGGCACAATTCTATTGTGTATATGTGCCATGTTTTCTTTCTGCATTTATGGGCAGTTGTTTTGTTTTCATTTCTTGACTAATATAAATAGTGCTGCAATGAACACTAGAGTGCAAATGTCTCCACAACATAATAATTTCCTATACATATATGAAATTATATATGTTGACAGGATTGACAGATCATATGTTCTCCATAGTGGATGTACATATTTACATTTCAACAGCAGTGTGCAAGGGTTTCCTTTTCTCCTTATCAAAACTGACCCTTGTTTTCTGTACTGTCTTTGTATACTAATCATCTTTACACATGAGAGGGGATATGCCATTCTGGCTCTTATGGGTATTTCACTGGTGATTTGGGAGCCTGGGCAATTTTTCATGTTCCTTTTGGTCATCTGTATTTCTTCTTTGAAACAATGGCTACTTAGAACCCTTGCCTATTTTAAGCTGAGTTTTGTTGTTTGTTTCTGTTGTTGATACTGAGATGTTGGAGCTCCTTATATATTCTAGATATAAACTCCTTGTCATTTAATTAGTTGGCAAGCATTTTCTGTCATTCTGTTGGTTGTCTCTGCACTCTGTGGAAGATTTAATTTGCAATGTAGAAGCTTTTGACTTTTATGCAATTTGTCTATTTTTGCATTCATTCCCTGTACTTTGGGTTTTATCCAAAAAGGCTTAGCTATCCCAATGTACTTAAGCAATTCCCCTATATTCATGGGATTAGGTGCTTTGCAAAGAGTACTCACATTTGACATCAAAAAGCATGGGACACAAAAGAAAAATTATTAACTTGGATTTCATCAAAATTAAAACTTTTCCTCAGGAGAAAACCTCATTAAGAGAGCAAAAAGACATGATACACAATGATAGAACCTATTCTCAACCAAAGTATTTGACAAAGATTAATATCTATAATATATAAATAACTCCTAAAACTCAGGGAACAACAATCCAATTAAAAAGTGTGCAAAAATATGAAAAGAATATCACAGAGGAGGAAATACAGATGGCAAATAAACCAGTGAACACATGTTCAACATCATCAATCACTAAGGAACTACAAAGTAGAACAATAATGAGATATGATGCAACACTTCTCAGAATAATAAAAGAAAGAACAATAAGAGCACTAAGTGCCAGTGAGGATGAGGAGTAATTCACCACTCAGGCAGTACTAGTGGTGATATAAAAGTCAAAAGCTTATCTGGAAAACACAGTGGTGGTGTCTAAAGTGAAACTACCATATGACCTAGAAATTATAATCCTGATGAAAGAAAATGTATGTTCACACAAAACCTATCTCAGAGGATGCCGATATGTTGGCTCTTGCCCATAATTCTAGTTACTTGGGAAGTGGAGGTAGGAAAAGAGCTGTCTGAAGCTTGCCAGGAAAAGTGTGAGACTCTAATGTTTACAGTAGCTTATTAGTAAAAGTCAAAAACCTGAAGCAATCTGGATTGCCTAAATTTGTCACAACCATAAGAAAGGAAGTAAGGTAGAATGAGGAAAATTAGAGGAGATGAAACTATTTGGGTTATAACACATGCATACATGGAACTGTCACAGGCAAACTCCCTATGCAGTTACTTTTTTTCAAGGAAAAATGTCATGTTCTTCCTGTAATCTTTTCTCTTTTTCTCCTACAAAATTGGAGAACAGGAGGGTGGAACAAGTACTGCCCGGAGAGTATGGCTGTCAGTAGTGGGAGGGGCTAGTAAGGTGAATATGATGCAAGAAGTTGTACCCTTGTAAGTAAATGAAAAAATGATACCTACTGAAACTCCTTCAGGAATCAGGAGGGGGAGATGAAGGACAGTAGCGGAGGAGGTGAATTCATGTTTGATATATTTGATACAATGTAAGAACCTGTGTAAATGCCACAGTGTACCCCCACACATCACAACAATGAAGGAAATTAAAAAAAATAAACTTGTCAGTCATTACACAAATTGTGATACACATTTAACATGGAATAAGATACAGCATTAGTACACAAAACTAAGAAGATTCTTTAAGTCATGATGAGTGGGAAAGTAAAGCCAATCTCATAGGGTTACTACTGATGTATATTGGCTGCAGTATTCTGTTACAGTTTTGCAAGATATTCCAATTGAAGGAAACTGGGTAAAATGCATAGGTTTCTTTTATATTATTTCTTACAAAGTGCATGTGCATATGCAGTTGCATTGAAATAATATGCTTAAGACAAAGGAGATGAAAAGAAATTGTAACCTGACTGAGCATAATTAAAAAGACACTTGAGATTATCCCTAGAGCAAAATTGTGCCTCATCATTTTAAAATCTCTTACATCCTAAGGGCATAACATTCAAAATGCCCTTTTTGTTTGTCTATATAGATAGGAAAACTTAAGGAAATTGTAGAAAACTTGAGGGTTTGCAGGAATTTTCTTGAGTGATCAGCTTTACTTTACTTAATGACATCACAAATTATAACCCCCAGAATTGCTTTCACTAAGCAGAGTTCTCATGTTCAGGTCCAGTAGAATTCTCCAAGTGTTTCTGGCCTTACACACTGGCCAGAAACGTCCTCAACATCTCTAAAGTGTCCGTGTTGATGTGGCAAGAGTATCCACATTTTTAATTACAGAGAAAAGCATGAAGTATACTTGGAAAGTGTCAAAACTATAGTGCTGTTGACAAATTAGCTCTTAGAAGTACAGTACAGCAATTCCTCCTGCTACACTTGAAACTTTGGTGAACTAAAAAAAGCAGATGACAGTGGACACATTCAGGAGTGATACTGAGCCTCCTTTTTCTATCCCTACTTTATTCTTCACAATCTTATTTGTTTTTCATTCCTATTATCTCAATGACTGATGTAATACCTTTTAAAACACTCAGAATGTCAGTGTATCAGTTGAAAGATGTATCATACCATAATCACATGTTCTCAAAGCATTTTCATATCGCTCATTTTATGAGTCTAATTAAGTGCCTCCTAAAAGTGAAAGTGACAGTATCTGAATTATCACAGTAGATACTGCCAGCATCATTTTAAACTCTTCTCCATGAAGAAATGTCAGTTTGTGAATTAAGATATTTTCCAAAAATTATATGTGGACATTTTCTAATCCTGATTTATATTCTATTAGGAAAAAATTGAGGACTTAATAGTATTCTCAATTATTTGTCTGAATTCCTATAGGAGTATACACAAGATTTCTCAAAAGAGTTGGCAGATTAGCTACTCTCTCTTATTCACAGGTTACAATTACTCGTGGGCTGATTCAACCCACCAAGCAGAGTATTACTTAAAACAACACTCTGATAAGCTCCAGTTCTTCATGAAAATTCACCACTGTAATAAATAATCCTATCATTCTAAGGAAAAAGTAAATAAAAATTGACAATGGTCTTCTGCAGAAGGTCATTTATTCCACTTCTGCATTTCAGGTATAAATATAAGTGCTTACGCACCTCTTATTTCAAAATGTCATTGAACATTTGTTCATTCTAAATGAACAGGGTTTTGTTTGGAATGTTTCATTGGAGTCACGAAAGCTGTGGATGGGAGGGAAGGTGAATATAGTAGGAAGATTCTTGTACAATATTGTTTAACATTATATTACATTTAGGTTATTTGTCAGAGTACTCTTTTGCATTTTAAATTAGGAAAACCAAAGACAGTGTTAAGTGCACAGCTTTGGAGTATGAAACACCAGGATTTGAATGTTGTAGTTACATGCATTTGGTCCAGTTATTAACTCTCAAAACCCCAGCTATGCTGTACATAAAATGTCAAAATAATTTTGCATAACCATTAACACTACTAATATGATCCAAATGTGTGTATTCACAGTTTAAGAAGTACTTTGAAATAATTCATAATATTTTGTTATTGTTCACGAGTTGTGATTTTGCATACATGGATAACTATAGGAAAGAAAAGGACCTTTGTAAATCATCTGGATGATTTTTAATCCATTTTTATCTAAATTATTTAAGCATGTCCTCCCTCTTCTGTATTCTAGGTATGATTTCCTTTCTAATAAGCATATAGAGAAGTACCCTCAGCCAGTATCTCCCCTATTTTCAGTCTCTTAAAGGACAGTGAATTAGACAGTAGCACCAGCAATAATTGTTGCCAAAGGACAGAAAAAAATCAATTAAATACAATGTAAAATCTTTAACATTCACTGAAACTTCTTATTCTGTGAGATTGTGATTTCTGTCATGGACCAGCTCACTTTCAAGAACTAGCTTGCTAGGCACTTTTTGAATGCTTCATTTTCCCTCTCCCTTCAGTATAGATCAGGGTTTTCTAAAAGTGGCATCTTTGACATATTAATCCAGATGAATTTTTTCTGAGGAGTCTGTTCTGTGCACTGTATGGTATTTAACAGCATCCCTGGTATCTACCCTCTAAATTCCAGTAATAACTCCCTGAAATGTTGACAAAAAATAATCTATTGATTTTTCCAAAAATCACCTTGTAAAACAAACTATCCTGAAGTTGAAAATGGCTGATATACATTATATACAAAAATGTAGTAAATTTAATTATAATTATATATAATATCAATATAATATACAAATTAATTGTACAGGCAAAGATGGCTAATGTAACAAATTTCATATATATATATATATATATATATATATATATATATATATATATGATTCAGTGTTCATTGAATAATGCATTCAGGGCTTTAAAAACTTTAGTGGTTGCTCATCTTTTGATTACAGTCATTCTAATTGGTGTTGGGGGTATCTCATTGTGGTTTTGATTTGTATGTCTCTTCTTACAGATATTGAGTGCTTTTTATCTATCTATTGGCCATTTGTCTTTTAAGAGATGTCTGTTCAAATAATTTGCTCATTTTTAAACAGGGATATTGAGTCCTTGGTATTGAAGAGTTGTAGTTCTTTGAATATTTTGGATATTAGCAACTTATCCAATTCCTGATTTGCAAATGTTTTCTTCCAGTCTGGGTTATCTCTTAACTCTATTGTTTCTTCTACTGTGCTAAGCTTTTTGGTTTTGTTTGTTTACCCGATGCAATCACATTTGCATATATAATGTTTTATTGCTTATGTTTTGGAATCCTAGTCAAGAATTCTCTGCTCTGTTTTCTTTGTATAGTTTCTGATCTTGTGTTTAAGTCTTTCAACCATTTTGCAGTGAACTGTTGCCCTTAGACATGAGGGTTTATACTTGGCCCTCCATTCTTTTTTTTTTTTGCATATCAGACATTTGATCCTGGCTTTCTATTCTGTTTCATTGGTTGGTGTGTCTTTTTTGTGCCAGTACTATGTTGGTTTGATTACTATAACTTTGAAATACATTTTCAAATCTGGCAAATATGCTGCCTCCCGGTTTGTTGTTTTTGGTCAGTTGCTTTGGTTGTTTATAATCATTTCTGGTTCCATGAAAAAATAGGAATAGAACTATATCCTATTCCTATGAAATATGATATTAGCATTTTCATTAGTTCATATCAACATATCTTGGTAAGGATGTTGGGGAGAAAGGTAACCTATTATACTCTTGGCATAAGTGTAAATTAGTAAAGCCACTATAAAAATCCATAGGGACGTTGCTGAAGAATCTAAAACTCGTATTAGCATATGATCTTGCACCAATGTGTTTAAAGGAATCTAAGTCAGCATACAATAGAGATACCAGCATACCTATGTTTGTATAAGTACTACTCACAATAGCCAAAATGGAGAATTAGCCAATGTGTTCATCAACTGGTAACAAATAAAGAATAATGTGGTATACATACAAAATTGAGTATTATTGGGTCATAAGGAATAAAATGTCATTTGCGGGTAAACAGAAGAAAGTTGGGTTTTTATTAGGAACCATTCATGCACTGGGGAACTGCTTAAAGTGATAACAGCAGAGATTCATGATGACAGAGTCCTTATGGCTGTCATTAGTCTTCTTTCCCAATGCTAATGCATTGGGGATTATGCTTCCATGCTTTTTAGTATGTACATTCAAAACAACGGCACCCATTGCTATCCATTGAGATCATTTCCAATGTTTCCTTATTACAAACAACAATGCAATGAAAGTCTTATCCATGAAAGTCTCAGTCCACAACCTGTGAGAGTTTCTGTACAGTAGATTCTAGTGCTTTGTGCACATCTTTCAATTTCTTAACTGTTGCCAAGCAGTCCATGAAAGTAATTACACCAATATCCACTCCCACCAAAATTAATGGTAATTTCCATTTGTCCTTATTCTTTGAAACTGTTGATCTTTATAAATTTTCTGGTAATCTTGGTGGTTATGCCTAATTAATATTTCATGATTTAAAATTGCATTAGGTGTATTTCTAAGCATGAGTCTGGTCTAGTGAACATTATTTTAAAGACTATGTAGAGAGAACTTGGATACCTAGGCCAAAGCCCTGTTGTGCACATCTGAGTGTGCAGAAGACCTTTTGGAATGAGATGATTGCATGGTTGGAATTAGCCTCATGAGTGGAGGTCAGAGGTTTGCTTTTCCTGTACCACCACATGTGGGTCCCTATTTCATGCTTGCCCCAGAATTCCCAAAACATGCATACTGCTGTGTTTATGTAAGCTTCTAAGTTCTTTATCATGCTTCATTGGTCTGTTTTACTATAGCTATATGAACATTACACAGCCTTGATTAATATGATCAGTAACCAAAATTATCAAAATTATCTTATTAATTCTTATCCCTTTTTCCTTCATTTTAAATTGTGGATCAGCCTATCAAGTTGCAAATCAAAGTGTCTCCATAAACCACCATTTTAAAATAACTGCTTTATACTCATTTTAATTTAAAAGACTTTGATCTTCAGTTATTGTGCTTTTTTTACTCCTAAGAGAGGGACAAAACTATCAGAAAATGATGATTAAAATCTTGCCACTTCTATTTTATATTCAGTTTGTTTCTAACTGTCCTCTGCATCCCCACACTTCTGCTCTCCCACTTCTCCCAGCAGCACCACTTTGATTTCATCATGTCCTCCTGGGGATTGTTTGTAAGGCAAACATCATTCTTTAAATGTTTCAAGAAAAAGAAAATTTATGCCTTTAAGAAAATGCTCTTTAACATTTTCATACTTTTTCAATTCAGTTTTTAGCACAAAATTTTAAAATTAAATTAACTGTCTCAGTTCCTAATGGAAAACCACTGGACTGTGCATAACAGACAACTTTCAAATGATGAAAATCCTTTTGAAGTCCAATGTCATTACCAAATTAACACTCTTTAAGGTCACTACATTAAGTTAGGAACAATTAAGGAAAGGGCGGAGGTTTCTGCAGTTCTCCTTTCTTCAACAATTCATCACTATGATGTTTTCTTCTCTCTCTCCAGCCAGTGTGGTCCTGAAGGAAAACAAAACAAACAGAAAATACCACTAACAACAGAAGAAGCTATTCAATGAGGTGTCACCTCACTTGTCTGTTTTGACTAATGCTCTTGTGATTTTGGAGTTCCAAAAATGAAATTGTTGGCAATGAGGAAGGCTGGGTTTTCTCGGACACAGAAAGGGAAGAACTCTACTCAGTGTCTCCATGTTCTTGTAACTGGCAGAAAGACAATTCAGACAGAAGAAAAAATAAGAGCTGTGGGAGTTTTGTCACAGAAGAAAGTACACACTAATAAAAGAAATTTCATGATTTATAAGCTTTGCTTAGTAGAATTTATATTAATCTGCAGAAGGAGGTACAAGTTGACATAGGTTATTTTATGTTTGGCACTACTTGACAAAGAACATTTATTCTTTTGAATGTCAAAACATAGCTTAGGCAAGGAAGGTGGCAGCATATGTCACTGTTTTATTTCAGACTGAATTACTTCCACAAATTAGGGAGTTCAGTATAGCCAGCATGGAGGTTCTGCATTGCCCTATAACTGTAAATTTTATATATTATTTTACATAATAATGAGGAAACCTGTATTGAGGAAGTCTGCAGGACTTTCCTGTCAGCCAGCTGTTCTATGTCAACCCAGCTGCCCAAGTCTCTCTCCTACAATAAGCTGAGCACCAGAAAGTCATAGGTGTTGTCCACAGTCCCCTCAGGATGATGGCATAGGGACAAGTGTGGTTACTGTGATCAGTTCCTGTAGAGTGCAGATGTTACCAGACCCTGATGCACATGCACCTCTTTATATGACAAATAAAAATGATTCTTTTTCTGTCCTAGTACTTTGAAAATTATTAATTCCTTTCTCTGTCTATCATAAAGAAGACAGGACACTCAGACCCAGCTTCCTGCTGGCCTCCAGACCCACAGTCCTCAGGATCAGGAAGGCAGTAGGAAACAATTCACTTAGTGTCTCCTTGCTTCCTCTAGGAAGAAACCCCTTTGGCAATGGACTCTGGATTAGCACCCAAGGAGTGGATCCTTTGAGCAGTTAGGAGTGCCACTCAGATTCACTGTCCACAAACCACAGAACTCTTCAGATGAATTTGTGAGTAGAAAACTCTGGTCCTGAGGGGGAAAACAATGTGCATGGGGAGGAGACATGGAAGCCTCAAATGAGGGCATCTGTGCTGTTCATTACTGAACTGAATTACTGCTGAATCCTGAAACATTTGTTAACCTGTGGGAGTCAGGACGTAGGAGTGATGAATGCTATTCTCCCCATCCCAGGTCCACCCACTCTTAGATTGAAAACCCCAGTACAGAGCCTGTGTCATGACTGCTGTGTCACCATGAACAGCCTGTATACCACACTCCTGCTGCTGACTCTACCTGCCTGTTGGGGCTCTGCTGGTCTCCACCGTGTTGAAAGTCTTCAGTCCTCATCTGAATGTGCTTCACCTTCTTGTGTTTCTCCACAGGAGACCTGTTCTAGGCCATCGTGAAACAGTCTGGCTTGGAGTGGTGTCACCTTCCCAGACCCTCAGGCTGACCTGCTCCTTCTTTGTCATCTCTCTGAGCACTTTTGGTATGATTGTTAACTGGGTCCTTCAGCCCCATGAGAAGGCCCAGGTGAGGTGGGCATACATTGATTGGGATGGTAATGATGGCTATAGCCCAACCTACTACACACTTACAGCAAGCACATGTTCCTCTCAATGACCAGCATGGATCCTGCTGGCACAGCCACATATTACCATGCTCAGTGACCATAATGAAAAACCTCATCTTCTTGCACAAGATCCCAAGCTGGGCCTCAGCTGTCCTCCCTCCTCTGTGCATCAGGAAGGTGTGGAATATGTACCCTTTCCTGCCAGCCTCTGGGGTGTCCTCTTCACCCCAGGGACTCCCAGCACTGTCTTCCTATTATTTGTCTAACTCTTCATCACAGGTCCTTTGTGAGTTGTATGAAATGAACAACTGATTTTTTTTTAATAAAGGTGCACAGTCTTACATCCACACAGTAGAAAAACATAAATCACTGTGATTTTTGCCTTGATTGAATGTCTCGATATGGGTTAAGATAAGTATTAGCAAATCAGAATCCGTAAGAAATTGCAGAAATGCAGACGTCATGATTTCATGTGATGGAGAAGAATTTCTATAATTCAAGATGCACTAATATTTTTATGAATTGATAATACAGAATAGATGCCTCCCATTCAAGGAGAATCTGAGAGAAATGGTACACATATGAATCTTGAGGGATTTCCTGTGTAATCTATCACCCATAAAGCTTGAGTCCATGAGTGAATTGTATGCTCAGATAAGTTGGAAACCTAAAAGTTCGATGTGATTTTAGACCCACATCTCATTAAAAATTATTCTTAATCCAGATCCCATCTAAGATATTGGTACCAATGGAAAGGTAAGAATGTGAGGAGAGGATGTATGAGGGTGAGTATGGGTGTACACATGTATTAAGATAGACAAGTGAGACAATTGAAACTATTCCTGTAAATAGTGGAGGGGAGATAAAGGAGAATCATGGAGGGGGTGAATTCAACTATCATATATCATAAGAACTTTTCTAAATGTCACAATTTACCAGCCCCCAACAATAATAATAAAGAAAATAGTAAGAAAAACATGAGTGACATGATAAGTGACATAAGAAAGAAACAGTGGGGTAAGCACTGTGGTCTCAATTATATGTGGAATATAAAGAATTGAATTCATAGAAGCAATGGAATGGTGATTATCGTGGATTGGAATGGGGAAGTGAGGAAACATAGGTCAAAGTGGACAATGCTTCAGCTTGACCTTATGAATAAATTCTGGAAGCATATGGCAGAGAATGTTGACTATGGTAAATGATCCCATCATAAAAAATAAGGGTGTGAAATGATAGAAACATTGACTAGATTGTTTTCATCATTTTGCAATACATATAGATTTCAAAACATTATTTCTACATGGTACAATTAATGTGTTATGAAATTAATTTTATATATTATGTTCTTCATAAGAAAATTTAATGTCAATTGTATCTTAATAAACCTAGGTGAAAAGCACAAAAATGATAATTAATAAAATGAGAGTTTACTCGCTGCTCAGCTACCATTTCTAGCTCCAATACTTGAGATAACGAACTTTCAAAAATTTCAGGTTTATTTTGGCTTTAAGTACTAGAGGTTAAGTCAGTGTTTGTTTTTCTGCATTGGTTGTGTCTGTGGTGGAACATCTCAGCACAGGTGGAACTAGAAATCATCATGTTAAGTGAAGTGAACCAGATTCAGAATAAAAATATACCCATGTTTTCTCTCCTGTGTGGAAGGTAGACCCAGAACACAAATGTATACATCAATACAAACATGATCATATGCCTATACATATATAGATGGATAGATATGTATATTATATCTATATATAGAATAATTGTACCAGTGGGACTATTTTCTGGGACTAGGAGGAAGGGGAGAAGACAAGACAATGATAGAGAGTAGAAAATACCAAATTATATTGACCCTGTGTATGAAGATGTCATAATAAAGTGCAATGAATGCTGTTGAATAATATGAGTTCAGGGACAGAGAAAGAGAAAAGTATAGTACAGCTAGTTAATCTGATTAAAATACAAGGTATGCATGTGAGAAATACCATAGAGAAAGTCCCTTGAAAAGTTAATATACACTTTAAAAAGTGAAGGACATGAAGTTAAAAGGAGTCTTGTTGAGTAGTGGGTACCGGTGGGAAGGGGGAGGGTGAATCAGGGAGAATATTGTCAATATAGTTTGTATACTTGCATGAAATAGAACATTGATCCCACTGAAAATGAAGACAGTAGAACCGGGAGGAGGGACAATGATGCAGGTGTTGAATCTAATCAAGATTGGTGTTCCAACTGACAGAAATTTTGAATAGGCAAAGGGTAGCTTCCTCAGTGTTGGTGTGTTGTGATCTTGAGTTCAAAGGACTATGTGCTGGACTGACTAACCCAGAGTATTTCAGACCAGGGTCCTGAGAACTACAGGATGTTGCTCCAAGCTCCTGTTCATGGAATTCATAGCTTTAGGTACCCAGGTCAAAGGATATTGCTTTGAGACTTAACTGTCCAAGGCCATGCATTAAGTGACCAGACCAGAAAACCATAGCTTATAGCAGCAGGCAATGTCCATGTTATTATGGTTCACTAGCTCTGGGTGTCAGAGCACTTTCATGTTAATATCACCTGGTGTTATGGCTCATGATATATTTAGATTAACATTGTGTTAAGTGAAGTAAGCCAGGCATTGAAAGACAAATACATGAGATAATACTAGTGGAATATAAAGCAATGGATCTCAGGGAATACTCAAGTAGAATGGAGGCTAAAAGGGTGTTGGCAGTTTGGTGAGGAAGTTTTAGTAAAAGGTTGCATGGTTTCTAATTCACAAGATGAATGATGACGGAGATTTTGTGTGCCCCATGGTGATTGCAATAAAAACTCTATTTGCGTTCCTCAAAAAATGCTGTGGGAGTAGATTATGCTATGAGCACTGAAAAACTGATCATAGCAAAATTAGTCATGGCACCATGTATGAAAACAGCACCACATTTACAGAGGCTTCAAGAACCAAGCTCAACCTTCCATCCGCTTTATTAGGATTGCATTTAGATGAATTTAATGTTTCACTGAAACTTAGACCCATGGATGCTCTATATTATAAACACACAAAATATTAAACCTCAACTAAAAATGAAATAAAGTACAAAAAATATTAGCATAAATGACAGGCACAAATGAAACAAACACACAGAAACAATGCCTCACAGAGGTTCAGCACAGTACTAGCACATTTCTTGATAAGTCACATCTACATTCTGTCATTATAGTTATATTTTATCCAAACAGAATATAGCATGATCTAATAACTACAGAAGACACTGTAAGTCAGTATTGTAATATAATTATCAATACCTACAATAACCTTGTAAGAGAAAATGTAGATAGGATCAAGAACATAAAAACAAAAGGAAATATTGGGGGTAATTTATTTGCTCCCTGTCATGATAATGGTGATGGTTTTGTCAATATTTGTCATATTGTACATATTTACATGTGTTAGAATGTATGTGATTCATATTTCATTAAAGCTATTACAAATAAACAGCATACTTTGGCAAATAAGTGAGAGATAACACAAATGTTAGAGTCTCCTGTGTACATGCCAGAATCTTCATTGCTGATCTATATTTAGGGAAGCACAGGATGCATGAAAATCATGTCATGTTCTCTGCAGAGGAAGAGATTTGTCCAGCTTTGCCTTGGATTTGGTGCAGGGACAGTTGAGAACTGTGGGAAGGACTACATGTCCCAATACCTGAGTTTATTTTTTCAGCTAAGACCTCTTATCTTATCACTTAGTCTTACTCTGCTTCTGACTCTAGGTTTATGTCTGCAAATGTAAGACATAAATGAAATATATTATTTATGCATTTCTGTATATATGAACATGTAGATAAAATAATGAAGGTTCAGTGATTATCACACAAACACGCATTTCCTAAATGTTACCATGACTTCAAGTTTTCCTAACACACCCAGATCAGCTGTGGGCACTGCATTCTCTTTGAAATCAAAGGAAGACCTGGTTGTACAGCAGGAGGATATGCAAATTAGACCTCCCTCTATCCATAAGATAGTGCTATCCATAGATAGCACTGACCCTGAAGCTCTGAGAACTGACCACAGCCCTGGATTCCCCTCAGATCTCATGTGAGAAACCTCAATCAACACTGACAATACAAACTCATGACAGATGATTTAGAATACTTGAACTAAAAGACTACTGAAGATTAAAATTTCCAGCCAAATACTGAGCTTAAGATGTGCAAATTCCACTAAATAAACAAAAGAAGTATGAAAAAAACAGGCACAATGATCCCTGCAAAATACAGTAAATTCTCAGAATTGACTCAAATGAAGGTGTAGAATGAAATAAGATAATCAAAGAAACTAAAGAAAGCATGAATAAACACCTGAATGATTTCAAATAGAAAGCAAATGAAAAACTGAATGAAATGAGGAAGACAATGCAATATATCCAAGAACAATTCTATAATGACATAGAAATCCTGAAGAATATCAAATTGAAATTCTTAAGATGAAAAGCTCAACAACTCAAATGACAAGTGCAAGTTAAGTCTAAACTTGATCTGTGCATATATTATAGGGGTCAGGTGGAGGGAAGTTCATTACATGGTTTAAATTTAATTTATTTATTAATTACCACCAGTCATTTCCATTGCTATCATTATTATTGTTAATACATAATGGAACTCATAGGTAAATATTTTGACTCCTGTTACATTTTGATGAGAAAACAGAAACTAATTTTGCCATTCTTCATTTGGAAAGAAAAAAAGTGTTTTACTATCCCCATTTGAATTGTTTTGTTATGAAAATAGAGGAGATTGTGAAATTGCAAATTCATAGTCACCATTAAGTTAGACTTACCTGGAAAGCTGAACATATGGTTATATTTATAAATGAAAGGATACTGAAGGCTTGTAATTAACTGTGGGAAAACAAAGCCCAGTGTCCTTGGGTAAAATTCTGAAGATAATTTTTTGTGGTGTACTTAGGTCAGGCATAATGGAAACTGCGGTCATCTACACTTTGGCTTTGCTTATGAAACTGATCAAGTAGACCAAATGTTACAAATGTACATGTTTACTACAAGAAGCAACAGATAATTAAGACTGGAGCAGTGAAGGGCAACAGAGTCTTTCTGACTGTGAACCTCTCTCCATCACATTGTTCTCCCCACACCACACTGAATTTTTCTCATAATTACTTACACTCATACAGCATAAAGCTACCTCCCTGCATAAATATGGCAATATTCCTTCAGGGTACACTGCTGGTCTATAAGTACCCATACAGAGCCAATAGCAGAGACAACAGTGGTATTGAAAGGGGTTTGCTCCACATTGGCAAGAATGCTGCAGAACTTCTTTATATGCTGCAGAATATATATTCATGTACTTCTGATAAAGAGTATTTTGTGTAGATGTTATTATCACTGGAAAATAATAAATGTTTATATGGGGGCTCTGCAGTTTAACCAGCTATGTTCAATAAAAACCTACTCCAAAGTTAGGTAAGACAAAAACCCACACACGAATAAGACACAGAACTGGGACATCACTTTGGGGTCCAGAAAGGACTCTGCCATGGACATTAGGATCAGACTCTGAGGAAACTAAAGAGACCCTAGTGACACTTCCCTTGAGACTTTGGGCAGAATCTCAGTGGGATCCCTGATTAGGACACAGTTTGGGATTCCCACCTTGAACCAGAGGGAGGTGAGGAAGAACTTTTACCTTTAAACCATAACAGGTCTTGAATCTTCCCTACCTCTCCTTGCTGAACTGCATACATCAGGCTCAGAACAAGTCCATTCCATTGCTTTAACTAATTCATTTTCTAACTCATGGCTACATTCTTGATTCTCCCATTTCTCCTTGTTCAGTCAGAAAATGCTACTTGTTTCACATCTAGGTTAAATCGGAGGGCTTAGCCAAGTCCCTGGAGCTTAGGTGTGTCCTGTGTTGTGGCTCTTGAAAACCACAGCTGGTGGGACTTCTCACTCTCCATAGTTCAAGACCCTCTTGCTTTCCTCTGTGCAAGGACCCTTGTGGGAAATGGAGTGTTGAGGAAAGCTGAATAGGGAACAAGATTTGGGGACTTATCTGACTGGTTAGTCTGTGATCCAATATTGAGAATATAGGATTCATGTGTAATAAGTGACAACATATAAAAAGCTTTGTGCAGGTGTCTGGGAAGTCAGATTTTCTGAAAGTGTTTGGTGAAGTGAGATTCAGGGAGTCATAATTCATGTGGAATGTGTGTCCTAAAAACATGGCAGCCAAAATGTCCCTTTTTTACTTCCTACATGTGCAGAAATGCCCAAAGCTCTATTTTTTCTGCATGTCTCCACCATATTCATTGTGAATAAATTTGTACATGGAATTTTATATATTCCATTTTTTAAAAAATTGTTTGTTTGCTGCTTTTTTTAAAATTTCAACTTCCTACTGCATTGCTTTAAGTTATTCTTCTGATAGTAGCATGTTCACTGTATTTTGTGTGATGATTTTACCCAAATGATTATTTGTAAATTTCTTTACATTACCATATCTAATCTCCATATTATTTCTAGTTTAAAGAGCACTTTGTATTTATTCACTCATCATTAACTTTGCATGCTAGAAAAAATGCCTCATCAGACAAATAGAAACTAATTCTTTACTTGTCAAATAATTCATTTAATTCTTAGAACTCATGTCTGGAAAGAATGCATTGGAGAAAAGCATGTGGTCTCACTTTTCATTGACTGCTGAGCCAGGATATTTACAGAGCTGTACACCTATGAAACTGAAGGCTCAGAGCAAATGCAGGTGATGTGCAATGGGACTTCAGCTGAATATAGTAAAGAACTGTGTGAGGCAGATGGAGATGGACCAGATGGAATGTGCCAGGGATTATATGTTTTGGATCTTTGATCATTTCCTAACATCTCCTTCCATTCACACGTATATTCAATACATTGTGAGCTGGGAATTTCAAGGTCACATTCCAGCATTAACACCAGGCTGGAATTTAGAAATTTGACTCAAATGAAATCATAAAGAGAAAGGATCGTGGAGAGAGGCAAAGAGAAAACTTGTCAATGCTAGTCATTTCCAAAGCCCATGTCTGATTCTGAAGTATTTCTACAGAGCAGTCCTGAGGCCTACTTTGGTGAGGTTTAGGCCAAGGTGAAAGAAATGCTAGTTCTGAGAGTTACTTCCAAAAAATCTATACAATTGTCAATGTATTTGAGAGAATATGTTTATAGCTGACCTAAGGTTTGCAATCTCAAGATTTAATGTCAAATTTCAGGGGAATATATTTTCATAGAAAGATTGTGTTGAAATTGTAGAAGATGTATCCCCCCATCCACTTAAACACAATGCCCAACTCCACCCCCAATTTTATAGAGATATTTACAGAGACAAACACATGTTCTGATGGTATTATGCACAGGTCTCTCCACTCTGTGTGAATGTAGACATACTTAATACTAAAAGTCTCATTTATCCTGTGGCACAAAACACTGAGGACTCTGCCAAACACAATTCTTATTTGTCTGGAATGAAAAAAATCCAGGAAGTGATGTAGGAAATGGACCTTGGTGTTTTTGTACCCAGTTCTTTAAGGAGCCAAAGGAAAGAAGATCCCCTGGGAGGTACAGGGAGACTCTGTCCATGATAAACACTTCTTTCCTCAAGTACTTCTGTCATGCAAATCAGTCCCAGGCTCAGGCTCAAAGACCAGCTCTGGCTCCCCAGTCTTCTTCTGACAGGGGTCTTCATAGAACACGTGGGTCCTGGGGCTGCTGCAATGCCTGGTGGCAGCTCCATGCACTGAGTGTCTCAGGGTCTCAGGAGAGGAACATGGGAATGGCAATTCTTCTGTGTTGATTGATGCTGATGCTCCACATCATGAGGTGTCCTGTTGCAAGTGCAGCTGTAGGACTCAGGACCTGTCCTGCTGAAGGCCTCTCAGATCCTGTCCCTCACTTGAGCTGGTTCTGGGCCTCTTCCAATTTGGAAGGCAGAGCCACAGTACAATTGAGATGACATAACTTTGCTGGTATAAGATTATGAGTAAAAGGATCAGGAAATTGTGAGTTAAAATTTTTAATATTTTCCATCTCTATTGAGGAAAATGAAGAGCTATACCAACATGTTTTAAGTACACATAGACTGAGGATTTTAGTATGGTGTTTCAAGCAGAGGTCTGTTGTTGAGGGGTTATTTCAATTGATTAAGCTCTTATCACATCTTAACAAGAATCTTTGTTTGCTTTCATTTTCTGTGTGCAGAATTCCTTGTAGAATCTTCTGTAGTGGTGGCTTTGTGGTCATATATTGTTTTAGTTTCTGCTTATTGTATAAGACTTTTATTGTTCCATCTATTTTGAATGGTAGTTTTCCTGGGCAGTGTACCCTAGGTTTGAAGTTATTTTCATTCAGTGCCCAAAATACCTCACTCTATGCCCTTCTTGTTTTAATGTTTCTGTTGAGAAATCTGCTGTGAATTTGATGGGTTTACTTTTTTATGCTATTTGTCTCAATTACAGCCTTCAATATTCTTTCCCTGTTCTCTGTGCTTGTTGTTTTAATAATATGACATGGAGAGGTTACATTCTGGTCAAGTCTGTTTGGTGTCCCAAAGGCTTTCTGTACCTCAATGGGCAAAACTTTTTCAAGATTTTAGAAATTTTCTGTTATTATTTTATTGAATGTATTATGAATGTCTTTGGCTTACATATCTGCTCCTTCTTCAATGCCCATGATTCTCAGCTTTGGTATTTTATGGAGTCGTTGCATTCTTGCATATTCCTTTCACAGATCTTGTGTTGTTTGACTAAGATTTCTTCTGTTTTTTCTTTAATTTCTATTTTATCTTCAAATTCTGACATTCTGTTTTCCACTTGTTCTAGTCTGCTGAAGTGGCCTTCCACTGTGTTTTTTGTTTGATTAAAGGGACTTTTTATATCCAGGATTTCTGTTTTTATTTTTTTTCTTAGATTTTCCGTATCTTTGGTTAACAACTTTTTATATTTTTGGTTACCATCTTTAATTCATGTATCTCTCTTTTTATAGCATCCATTGTTTCACTTTGATGTTTGTTTAAGTCATCTCTGAGTTCATTTATTTGTTTATGTGTCTTCTCAGGTTCCTTGTTTTTGGTGTCTTGAAATTTCTTGAATGCATCCTTTACATTTTGGTTATCCATGTCTAGTATCTTCCCCTTGACTTTCTCAGTGATTTCTTGCAAGATTTTTCTTTGAGGGTATTTTTGTGGGAGTTTCTGGGCTCCTTAGTAACATTTATTATTGTTTTATTGGTGTTGGGAACTGGGCATCCATTTTCTTCACTTCCCACTGGATATTGTATTAAATTAATTTCTTTTTGGTGCGAGTATTTTTCATTCATTCTTCTTCCCATCCTTCCACTTGGTGCCATGCAACTATGTTCTTGATAGGCTAATTGGTGGTTTCAATTGCCTGTTTTATTTCCCTTGATTTAATTTTTATGTTGTGACTGTTTTGGTTGTTCACTAGGTTGGTGGTGTGCTATTTCTGTCCCTGGCCTTGAGGTGTAATTTAGCAATAACAAATTTGCAGGTTCAATGGAAGACAGTTGTTTATATATTTCATAGAAGACCCCTTGGTAATATTATCTATAAACAGTGGCATTTGGAGGGTAATGCTTGTTAGGCAAGATGTAGAAATTTGGGAAATCTGTGAAGGTGGCACTAAAAGATGGAGCTGGAAGTTGGGTGGGGATATGGGGGAAGAGATATGGGAGCTGCTGGGTTTTGTGGCCATTGTGTGTGTTTGGGTGAATTTCTGTTGTACTGTAGGGTGTTTGTGTCAAGGATTGCAGGGGTTGGGGTTGTGTAAAGTTGGTACAGTAGGCTCATCAGTGGGTGGTGAGTGTGAAGGAGGGAGAGGTAGATGGTGACATGTTGGGGAGGATAAGACAGGGAGGTGAAGATAGGGGTAGGGAGTTATAAAAAGGGGCAGAAAGAGTAGATGGGAGGGAAAACAAGGGATTTTAGCACAGGAGAAGGAGGGAGAGTGAATGGGGTATGAATAGGTATAGGAAGATAATGATGATGAACTTAATAATACAAAAAGAAAATAGAAATAAAATTAAAATAAAATAAAAACCCACAATAACAAAACACAATAAAACACACCAAGTTAAGGACCAATAGAATTTCAGACTTTGGTTTAACTTCTGGTGTTATTGCTCTGGCATCCAGTCCTGGTATTGACATATAAGCAGCAGCTCTGACATGGTCTTACCAGGTGACTGGCTTGTGAGTAGTGTTTGGTTCTTTTGTCTACCAGTTTAATTGAAATTGTGAGGTGAAGTAAGTCTGCCTGTTTGTGCAGGGTGGTGAGTATGTTGTTTTCACCAGCCAGCAGATATGGTATCCTCGAGCTGCAGTTCTGTTTGGTCAGCTCTTTCCCAAGCATGTCGGGGCAGTTTGTGTTTGTAGGCTGCCCTCTGGCCCAGGAACTCAGCTCTAGGATCTACCACTGCCCTGCTTTGGTAGGTAGACTGTCACCCTACCTTTGTTCTCAGCCTTTGCTGCCTTTCCTTGTTTGTTCACTGGGACTTCAGTTCTGAGAGTTAAGTCTTTACTCCTCCCTCATTCTCCAGAGCAGGTAAAGCATTCCACCCTCAATTCTACTGTTGGTGTTAGATTACAGTTATCTATTTATGTTTTTCAGGTTTGTTCACGGGGCCAGGGTTCAGTCTGCCCAGGGGCTGTACTGGTTTACGTTTCCAGGGAGTGGGTAAGGGAGTCATGCATGTTGTGTGATGCTCACCTAGTCATTCTGCCAATTCAGATACAAGCAGGTTTGGAGCCAGCAGCAGCAGGGAGAAATGGTGTCAACTTTTGTCAGTGCAGCATGAAGTGGGGAGGCTTTCTACAGGCTAGGGGTTCTGGATGTTGTAGAGTTTGATTCTGATTGATATTCTGCCTTCTGCTTGATGAAAAGAGAAGAGAAGAAAGGGAAAAGAAAGAGAGAGAGTAAAACCGCCAGGGTTGGGGTTTCCCAGGGCTGGACCCACCTTGTTGGCTGTGCCATGGGTCACAGCTGTTAGGTGCAATTAAAGGCTGATTTAAGGGTCAGTCTTTGAATTTTGTTTTGCACCTAATGTGATGGCAGTTATTATTTTAGCTTGAAGCAATCAGAATAACCAAAGTGCAGCTCTGATGTCTCAAGGAGGTTTCTGGAGTCATGGAGCTTAAGCTTTGTGGTTCCATACCCTAGCTTTCATTTTGGATCTCTTCAAGATATTTTTTGCCCTTATAGATTTCAGCCTGTAATGTACTGACATTAAATCCCCCGAAACAGAACCTTAAAACATCCCATTATTAAGACTGAAAGAAAGAAACTAATGAAAAAGACTCATAGAGGTAATGCTCCTACAAACTATACAAAAATTCCCATATGAAGTAAAACAACATGTCAGTTCTACAAATGTGCTTATTAATTTCACAATGCACTGAAAAATATGTATCAACTATGAATAAAGAATAAAAATTTTTGAGAAAATAATTAATGATTTTCAGATTTATATACATGAAATTCAAATAAGATTTACTAAATGTTTTCACAAATGTAATTCTTTCACTTATTGAAAATTACTATATCTGTAGTTTGTAACTGTTGGTGTTAGACAATGACCATTTCTGAAACACTTATAGCTAGAACAAAAAAATGTGACTTTCAGAACATTAATGCTGTGCTGATGAATTCAGACTACTCATTTTACAGGGGACACCATCCATACAGAGGCAAAGACCCATGTGCATTTCCAATGTTTGATGGCAGCTGAGTACCCTGGTGGCACCCTTAAGACATCATGTTGTGTATTAATATGAAAGCTGCATCTTTCCCTGTGGGGATTAGGCCAGTGAACTGCAGCAGACAAAGAAGACAAAACACATTTAACACCCTCCAGACAATACTTGGAAGTCAGCAAATGTAACACAAAGCTTGAACCCTGAAGAGCCATTATTGCATACATTTTTTAGAAAATCTATACATATAGAATAGAATCTATACATCTGTAACTGTAATACCACAAATACCACTAGTCATTACATTTTAAAAATAAGTACTGGATAAAGTACAGAAAGAAAACAGTAAAGGGAGAAAAGATATGAAATGTGACGGAACATCACATCAAAAATGCAGTGAGATTTAAAAATGTAATAATTTAAGGTGAAAATATCAAATATTAAAGGTTGTAAATTAATAGATATGATTGTAATCCACAGTACTTAACATTAATTTGAAACTGATTATTACATAAACTAAAAATGTGCAGTATATGAAGAGTTTTAGAAAATACATTAATAATTGACTATAAATGAAATTCATAATGTTTAAGTAAGGTGACCAAGTAATTTACATGCCAAACATTGATGATGTTGAAAATAAAAGAATGATTAGAAATAGTACTGTATGTAAGTATGCATGTAAACCAAGGAGTCCCTAGCAAATTTAGAAGCGTGGTCACATTAATACTTAGGAAATATTGTCTTGGTTTTTTAAGGTAATGTGAAGCACAATATACCTCTGTCCTCCCACAGCATAGAATCATGCTCCCACTGCTACTGTTAAAATAAATCCTGACTTTAAATGTTGACTTTATAGATTATTACCAGAAAAGGGTGATGTTTTAAATTGACATGTTGCTATGGCATCATCTATCCTCCCTCATAGATAGTATAGATTTTTAAAATTCTGCCCTTAAAGTGACATTCTTTGAAGAAGAAGGTATTCTATATTTTCTACTTGCTTAAAATATTTATATTCTTAGACAGAGAACATATTAAATCTATTCATTATGGTATTATTAGGACTTTTAGGTGTGTTTGATTTCATGTGGAAAGAAAGTTGCATGAGATGATCTAAGGCAGTACTGTCTTGAAATAGGTCAATCTAGTATTCATGACCAGTTTCCACAATAAACTGGTAAAACTATATATAATTCTTAGAAGTAGTATTAATTAATTTTAAATGTACTTTGGAAGATTATATATTTTAATAATTTATCAGTAATTGATATTATAAATATGTATATATATACAAAATTTGTTCTGAACTACATTTATAAAACAAATTATTAAATAAATAAAATTCAAAACAGAAAAAATGTCTATCTTATATATACAAGGGCTATTTCACTTTTCAATTTGAAACCCTCAGAAGCATCCAAACACTGTCTTAAATTTACTGAACTTGCAAAGCAGACAATTATTAAATATAATCCCATACTGTGAGAAATTTATGTCTTTGAAATATATTTATTGCTAGTAACTCTGCCCAATAAATCACCAAATTCTGTAGACTTCACTTTTTTAAACAAACTCTCATCTTTGAGCTTCTTTTATGCCCATCTTACCTATCAAAGAGAGCTATAATCATTTAGCACCTGAATTATTTCAGTAGCAATTTAAATAATTATTTTTCATCATATACATTTCTTTGATCAAGTTCACTGTATACCCATCAGCCAATGTGAATTTTAAACCAAAACACTCATATCAGTCCTCACAGTCAGAGCTCCCTGCTGTAAAGTTAAAGATTCAACTTCTGACCATGAACTGTCAGATCCAAAACTGTCTGTTCCAGCCTAACTCCCCAATTCATCCATACCATTCTTCCTCTTACTCCCTCAGCTAGTAACACTAGTCTACCTAAATGTTGATCTACAGTCATCTTTTCATTTGTACACATTATGTCTACCTGAATGTTGATCTCCCATCATACTTTTATCTGTACACATTATGTCTACCTGAAAGTCTACCATTCTCTCTCTACTTCATCTTGTTTCTGATACTTATACTTTAAATACAAGTCAGAATTTCTCAACTCCCTCAAATTAAAAGATACCTTCTCATATACTTATATGTTCATTGAGATTTTCATTATTGTTTAAGACAAATTTGTGATTATGTTTTAAATAATTTATTTAATATTTGAGTTTGTTACTAGGCAATTAACTCAATGAGATAAAGGCTATGTGTGCATTTAAGTAAATGTAAATAAATAATTTTGTGTGTATGCAAGTGACTTTCCAGGTTCTGCATCTCCAGTGCTTAGTTCCTTAATTAACATTTGAAGATGAAGTTATATATTTTTGAAAAAATGCCTTTCAATGTAACAACATATTCTCCCTTTTCTGCACCTATGTTCAGGTTTATATTAAGCAACTGAATGCAGCACAAATGATATTTTATGGCTTTCAAATCCAGGTCTTCAGAAGATGGGAGTTTTAATTTCTGCTATTTTGTAAACTGAAATTTCAAAATTGTGAAAAAATGCAGGCAGTCCTGCAGGGGACAGAGAAGGACAAGAAGATGCCCTCAAATAAACCACCACAAAGAATAAGGTGGACATGCAGAGGACACTGGAATGTCAAACAGATGATTGAAGCCTGTTTGGACCTCACAATGAATTTCCTAACTGTTGCCACAGGAATTGAAGCAACACATGAAGTTGATGCCAGTGGCATATGCCTGTCATTCCAAGCTACATGGGAAGCTGAAATCTGGAGGATCAAGGTTTTTTGTTACCCTTTGCAAAAAAGTTTCTGAGACCCCATCTGAAGAGAAAAAATAGCTAGATGTAGTGCACACCTATAATCTCAGCAATAGCAGGGAGTGTAAAATAGGAGAATCATGGTCCAGGCAGCATGAGCAATAAGCAAGACCTTATCTTCAAAATGACCAGAACAAAAATGGTGGGAGGCAAGGATCAAGCACTTGAGTACCTGCCTAGCAAGCACTCAAAGCTGAGTTCAAACTCTAGCACTGCAAAGAAAAAAGCAACACATTTAAAGCCATATTCCAATTACTAATTCATACATAATAATTTCCTGGCTTATAGCACTGAACTTTAGGGTAGTTTATTGCAAATCAACAGACTATAGAAAAAAATGAATCAATATTCACTACTAAAGTTACCAGAAAGGTAAAATGTAGTTTAGAAAAGTAATACTTAAGTTCTATTCAATTCTGGAGTAAATATAACAGTAGAGAAATGTAACAGTCAAAATATAAAACTCCTTTAAAGTTAGCAGTCCATATGAAATAAATGTGTTTTAAGTACATTAGTGATGTTATTTACTCTTCTTTAACATTAATCTGACTAACTTCAAGTAGATAAATTTGAGTATTTATCTATATATTGTTTTAGAAGATTGAGGAGGACTTGATAACATATACCCAAGACTAAGTAACAAAATGCAACATGTGGATGGAGACATAGGACAGAAAAATGAGACTAAGCAGTAGAAAAATAAGTATAAACATTACTCATCCAGAGTTTTCAGACTTTGCTTTGAGATTTCTAATAGTGTCATGGCTTCTTTGTAGGATACCTTAAACTACTTGTTAAAGTAATCCTTTCCAATTGACCCTTTCTTAAGAAACTAACATTCAGTTAGTACAAAACTCAACTTTTAGTTATTCAGTCTGCTTCTTTTAAAAAGGTTATCATAATTTTTCCTTTCTTCTGGAATCCTTTTTTATAAATTACCTCAACGTTTATCTATGGAACAAATAATACACATGCTGCCACTCATAATCTGATATCAGTTTCTGTGTCCTTTCCTAAATATTAAAGAGTAGTTGTTTAATTTATTTTCTTTTCATCAGGTCTATCTTCAGATGTGAAAGACTGCTTCTTGAAATAGTTGAAC
Organism: Castor canadensis; assembly: GCF_047511655.1. Taxonomy (NCBI): domain Eukaryota; kingdom Metazoa; phylum Chordata; class Mammalia; order Rodentia; family Castoridae; genus Castor; species Castor canadensis. The sequence continues at coordinate 114,356,189 of NC_133387.1, forward strand.
AATCCTTATTTCAGACACTTGGAGTCTAATGTTTTCCAGAATTCAATTTTTTGAGATACTGGTGATGTTATTTGTTCTGCGTGTGTTATATATGTCACACAGCAACCTGAAGAGTACTCCATAATAAAGCATATTAGAATTTCTGCAGAAAATGTATGAATATCCACACAAACTGAAATTTGTTAACACCAAAAATAACCTCAAGTCAACTTTTCTCACAGCATGATTCATGCTTTGCTTTTAGATAAAGTCATTAAAGATGATAATGTCTTTCAGGATACTTCATATATCAGAACTACGGGGTTAGGACTGTGACACAATCTCCTAAATTCTGTATGTCCCTGGGGTTTGTCATGTACTCTTCTCCCTTTATTGATTCATTACTTGTTGTTTTTTAGTAGATGACTTTAATTCCCAGTCATGTCATTTTTCCACATAACCAGTCTACTCCTCACTGCCCTTTTGCAATCTTATCTTTAAAAACAGATTAGATATAGAGTTGTGTAAAATACATGCTTTGATTTCTAACTTATTTTAGATTATAATTTAATTTATATCTTAAAGTTTCCATTTCATTTAAAGTGTATTTCTTCTTTACTTTCATTTCTCCATTTTTTTTTCTGGTTGAACCCTCTACTACTGAAGCTATACCCTGTGACAGTATGTTCTATTTATTTCAAGTATACTCTAATTTCTCTCTCTTTTGCTCTGTTTTCTTGTACTATGACTAATTGCCAAGTCATTTTAGATGTACTCTGTAAAGAAGTCTTGTTCCATCTCCAACATGGTAGGACTGCCTTTTATTTTTAAATGGTGCTTTTCTGAAAGTAAAGCCAGAATCTTGTATCAGATATTCACAAGGATAATTAGTACATGGGTTGTGAGCAATCAGTTCATTTATTGTAAGATAGATTTTCCTAGACAATCTAAGTAGTTTTGATTACATTGTTTCAGAGACTTCAAAAACAGACCAAAAATTTCTCAGAGGGCAATGAAATGTAGCTCATCCTCAAAGATTTGTCTGCTCTTCCTGATTTCTTATCCTATATATGGGTTTCAGGTTTGCTATCTTACCTATAGTCTTTAATCTGATTGTTTGTAATAAGTCAAAACACACACATACAGAGAGATTGATACATATATAGAAAGATATATAGATATAGATGGGTACATATATATATATTCATTTATATAAATATATCTATACATATATATATAGAGAGAGAAAGTTTACATTTTGTTTCTCTGATTAAATTCTTACTCATATAGTAGTATATAACATTTTTAATGCACTTGATTTAATTATAGTAGCATATATTTTATAATTTATCTCCATATAGATACAATAGATAATATCACAGAAAAAGATTTGAATCAATGTTTTTTAGACAGCTTCAAATCAAATTGCATGGAGAGAATGACAACCCTGTATGTGTACTGTCCTATTAGAAAAGGACATGGCTTTCTGACAGAACAATCTATGGGATTCAGTACATCAGTCCCTGAATGGCTCAAGGGATGACAATTCAATATTTCAGTACAACTATGACCTAATTAGTCATGGCAGTCCTGTCTTAGGGAATCAAATAGGATGATCTAAGCCTTAACTTTGTGTATTTACTTAATCCAGAAGTACACTTTAAAGTAAAAATGTGTATATTACATAACCTTCAAAAATTATTAGTGAGCATTTTTTTCTCAATAGAAGATATTTTCATTTTTAAAGTTGTTTCACTTTTCTCAATATGTGTTTTAACCAATACATGAATAAAGAAAAATCACATATATGTATAAAATTTATATCTATAATTTATATTTATATTTATAATCTCTATATATATTTATATCTATATCTATTGATCTATAATAAGTATTACATGGTTTGTGTATATTTGTTTTCATGAATGAATAAAATATATATTGTTTAAATCAGGGGAACCATATATATCACCTCAAATACTTATAATTTCTTAATGGAAAAATCTTTAAAAATCTTTGATCAAGCTTTGTGATATACATAGCATACACTGTGATTATCTGTGCCTATTTTACTGAATACTATCATAACTGAACTTCTTGCTACTCTCAAACTATAAAGTAATATCAATTGATTAACTTCTCCCCACCTTTTCCCCCTTTACTCTCCCTGGCCTCTAGTAACTACCCATCATGGTACTCTAAACGTCTATGAGATCCAGATTATAGATTACAAATATAAGTGAAATTAGACAGTACTCGTCTTTCTGTATCTGGTATATTTCAGCTAAGCAATGATTTCTATTTTCACTCATGTTAATTCAAATGATAAGATTTCATTTTCTTAATGAGAATTAATTGTCCGTATTAAAAAATTAAATTTCCATGCATGAATGGAGTGCACACTAATGAAAACTAACCCTGCTCCACACTCCACACTGCAATTTCTGGTTAAAATTTTTAGATTTCTCATATAAGTAAGAACATGTGTTACTTTCTGTGTCTGGCTTATTTCATCTAATATGATGTCCTTCAGTTCCATGTATTTTTCTATAAATAACAGCTTATCATCATTCTTTACATGCAAATAATACTCCCTTTTGTCTGTGCCATATTTTCTTTATCCATTCATCTGTTGATCAGCACCTAGGCTGAAGCCCTATCTTAGCTATTGTGATTAGTGCTGTAATAAACACAGATATGCAGGTAATTCTTTAGTTTGCTGACTTCATTTTTTGGACTATATACCTGGAAATGGCTGAGTCATTTTGAGATTGCCTTTTAGTTTTGATAGAGTTCCACACTGTATTACATAATATCAATACTAATTTACATTTCAACCAACAGTTTTTGAGAATTGTTTTTGTCCATATCCTCTGCAGATATTTAAAAATTAACAATCATAACAGCAGTAATCTAGATGCTCTTTTATAATGTATAACTTTAGAAGGGAATTTCATTTGATATTATTATGGATACATGCAATGAAATTTTATCAAGTCCACCTCTTCCAATATACTCCCTTAACCTCTTTCTCCTCAGTATATAGTGGATTTCATTATGCCATCCTCCTATGTTTATATAAGGATATAGTATATATATATATATATATATATATATATATATATATATGCATATATATAACATATTTTCATCCTTCTCACACACACAAAACTTCCCTTTCCCCATTCCACACCCTCCACTGAAATCCCCCACAGATAGTGCTTTCTTTCCACTCATGTCCCATAATAATAATAATTATTATTATTGTCATTATTACCATTTTAAGTGATTTCACATATGAGCAAAAACTTGTGATATTTGGCCTTTTGAGTTTGGCTTATCTCACTCAACATGATGATCTTCAGTTCCATCCATTTACCTTCAAATGGCATAATTTAATTCTTCTTTATTGAAATAAACATTTTATTTATCCATTCATCAGTTTCTGGACAATTAGGCTACCTCTAAAACTTGTCTATTGTGAACAGTGCTGTGATAAATAAGGGTATGTTGCAATCTCTCTTCTATGTTGAAGTATACTCCTTCAAATATATGCTCAAGAGTGGTAAAACAGGATTGTAAAATAGACTTATTTTTAGGTTTTTTTTTTGATGAACTTCCAGTATTTCCATAGTGATTGCACTAGGTTGCTTTCACACCAACAGTGTGTAAGGGTTTCTTTTCCCCTCATGGCCTCATTTATGGTTGATTACTTTCTTGAAAACTTGCATTTCCTTTACGGCTAAAGATATTGATTTCTTCATGCATTTATAAGCCATTTTCATTTCTTTTTCTGAGAACTGTCTGTTCAATTTACGTACCCATTGGTTATTGGGATTATTTGTTCTTTTTCTGTTCAAGTTTTTGACTTTTATGTTTATTCTAGATATTAATCCTTCATCCAATAAATAGATGCCAAAATTTTTCTCTTATTCTGTGAATTGTCTTGCAACACTGAAATTTGTTTCACTTGATGTATAGAAGCTTTTAATTTGATAAAATTCTACTTGCCAATTCCTGCTTTTATTTCCTGGGACATTGGATCCCATTAAAAAAATAGCTGCCTGTGCATTTATCTTTAAAGTTTTCACTGTTTTTCCCTATGGTAGTTTCAAAGTTTCAGGTTTCATGTTAAGTTCTTTGTAAATTTCGAGTTGATTTTTGTACTGGGTATGAAATAGGGGTCTAGTTTCAGTCATCTATGTGTGGTTACCTAGTTCTAACAACATTATTTGTTGAAGAGGCTGTCTTGCCTCCAGTGTTGGTTTTTGGTTATTTTGTCAAAAAACAAATAGCTTTATCTGCATGGGTTTATTTCTGGATCTTATATGTATTCTGCTTGTCTTCATGTCTTCTTTTGTGACAGAACCATGCTGTTTTTGTTACAATAGCTCTGTAGTATAATTTGCATTGCATTGTGATAACTTCTGCATTGTTATTTCTGCTAAAGATTGCTTTTGCTACTTGGTGTGCTTTACATTTCCATATGAATTGTAGGATTGATTTGTTTATATCTATGAAGACTAATAATTGTCATTATAATGGGAACTACATTGAGTTCATAGATTACTTTCAGTATTTTACCCATTTTTACAATATTAATTTGCTTAACCACAAATAGAGGAAATCTTCCCTCTTCTAGTTTCTTCTTCAATAACTTTCTTCAAGGTTTTATAGCATTTTTTGTAGAAGTCTTTCACCTCATTGGTTAACTTTATTCCTGGGTATTTAATTTTTCTTACATGCTATTGTGAATGGAATTATTACCCTGATTTATTTCTCAACCTGTTCATTGTTGGTATGTATAAAACTGTTGATTTTGCATCCTGTCACGTTGCTGAAAGTGTTTATCAGGCCCAAGAGTTTCCTGGTGGCATCTTTTGGGTCTTCTAAGTGTAGGATCATATCATCTGCAAATAAGGATAACTTGATTTTCTACTTTCTATTAAATCACTTTTATTTCTTTCTCTTACCTCATTTTCTGGTAAAGAATTACACTACTATACTGAATAAATTGGGGTAAGTGCACCCCTTTGTCTTATTCCTGATTCTAAAAGAATTAATTCAAATTTTCCTATTTGGGATGATGTTGCCTATAGTTTTGTCATATTTGCATATAGTTTTGCCTTTATCATTATGTTGAGGTACAGTCTTTCTCTTTCTAGTTTTTTCAGTGCTTTACTCATGAAAGGGTGTTGAATTTTGTCAAAAGCTTTTTCTGCATTTACTGAGATGCTTGTTGGTTTGTTGTCCTTGATTCTATTTATGTGTTGTATCACATTTATCGATTTGTGTGCATTGAAATACTATTGCATGCTTGAAATGAAATCAACTTGATCATGGTATATGATAATTTTAATGTGTTGCTGAATAATATTTGTAAGAACATATTTAAGAATGTTTGTGTTTATGTTCATCAAGCCAAAGGCCCCCGAAAACAGGCAGGAGTAGCAATACTTATCTCTGACAAAGTAGACTTCAAACCTACATTGATCAAATGAGATAAAGAAGGACATTCCATACTAATAAAAGGGGAAATAGACCAGAAGGAAATAATAATTATCAACCTGTATGTACCCAATGTCAACGCACCCAATTTCATCAAACATACCCTGAAAGACCTAAAAGCATATATAAACGCGAACACAGTGGTTGTGGGAGACTTTAACATCCCATTATCATCAATAGATGGGTCATCCAAACAAAAAATCAATAAAGAAATCCAAGATGTAAAATATGCAATAGATCAAATGGGCCTAGTTGATGTCTACAGAACATTTCATCCAACCTCTACACAATATACATTCTTCTCAGCAGCCCATGGAACTTTCTCCAAAATAGATCATATCCTATGGCACAAAGCAAGTCTCAGCAAATATAAGAAAATAGAAATTATACCGTGCATACTATCTGATCACAATGCTGTAAAAGTAGAACTCAACAACAAAAGTAAAGACAAAAAACATGCAAACAGCTGTAAACTAAATAACTCATTACTTAATGAAGAATGGATCATCGATGAAATAAAAGAGGAAATTAAAAAGCTCCTGGAAGTCAATGAAAATGAAAACACAACCTACCGGAACCTATGGGACAGAGCTAAGGCAGTCCTGAGAGGAAAGTTTATAGCCATGAGTGCACACATTAAAAAGACTGAAAGATCCCAAATCAATGACTTAATGATACATCTCAAACTCCTAGAAAAACAAGAACAAGCAAATCCCAAAACAAATAGGAGAGAAATAATAAAAATAAGAGCTGAAATCAACGAAATAGAAACTAAAAAAAACCATACAAAGAATTAATGAAACAAAAAGTTGGTTCTTTGAAAAAATAAACAAGATCGATAGACCCCTGGCAAACCTGACTAAAAGGAGGAGAGAAAAAATCCAAATTAGTAGAATCAGGAATGCAAAACAAACTCCATGGAAGTCCAGGAAATCATCAGAGACTACTTTGAGAACCTATATGCAAATAAATTTAAAAATCTTAAAGAAATGGACAGATTTCTACATGCATATGATCATCCAAAATTGAACCAAGAGGAAATTAATCACCTGAATAGACCTATAACACAAAATGAAATTGAAGCAGCAATCAAGAGTCTCTCCAAAAAGAAAAGTCCAGGACCTGATGGATTCTCTGCTGAATTCTATCAGATCTTTAAAGAACTGATACCAACCTCCTTAAACTGTTTCACGAAATAGAAAGGGAAGGAAAACTGCCGAACACTTTTTATGAAGCCAGTATTACACTTATCCCAAAACCAGGCAAAGACACCTCCAAAAAGGAGAACTGTAGGCCAATCTCCTTAATGAACATTGACGCAAAAATCCTCAACAAAATAATCGCAAAACGAATTCAACAACACATCAAAAAGATTATTCACCATGACCAAGTAGGCTTCATCCCAGGGATGCAGGCGTGGTTCAACATATGAAAATCAATAAATGTAATAAACCACATTAACAGAAGCAAAGACAAAAACCACTTGATCATCTCAATAGATGCAGAAAAAGCCTTTGATAAGATCCCACATCATTTCATGATAAAAGCTCTAAGAAAACTAAGAATAGAAGGAAAGTACCTCAACATTATAAAAGCTATTTATGACAAACCTACAGCCAGCATTATACTTAACGGAGAAAAACTGAAACCATTCCTTCTAAAATCAGGAACCAGACAAGGATGCCCACTATCTCTACTCTTATTCAACATAGTACTGGAATTCCTAGCCAGAGCAATTAGGCAAGAAGAAGGAATAAAAGGAATACTAATAGGTAAAGAAACTGCCAAAATATCCCTATTTGCAGATGACATGATCCTATAACTTAAAGACCCAAAAAACTACTCAGAAGCTTGTAGACATCATCAATAGCTATCGCAAGGTAGCAGGATATAAAATCAACATAGAAAAATCATTAGCATTTCTATACACTAACAATGAGCAAACTGAAAAAGAATGTATGAAAACAATTCCATTTACAATAGCCTCAAAAAAAATCAAATACCTAGGTGTAAACCTAATAAAGAATGTGAAAGACCTCTACAAGGAAAACTATACACTTCTGAAGAAAGAGATTGAGGAAGACTACAGAAAGTGGAGAGATCTCCCATGCTCATGGATTGGTAGAATGAACATAGTAAAAATGTCGATACTCCCAAAAGTAATCTACATGTTTAATGCAATTCCTATCAAAATTCCAATGACATTCATTAAAGAGATTGGAAAATCTACCATTAAATTTATATGCAAACACAAGAGGCCATGAATAGCCAAGGCAATACTCAGTCAAAAGAACAATGCAGGAGGTATCACAATACCTGACTTCAAACTATATTACAAAACAATAACAATAAAAACAGCATGATAACCAGAATATGTAGGGAACTTAAAACAGACATGAAGACCAGTGGAACAGAATAGAGGATCCAGCTATGAAGCCACACAACTATAACCAACTTGTCTTTGACAAAGGAGCTAAAAATATACGATGGAGAAATAGCAGCCTCTTCAACAAAAACTGCTGGGAAAACTGGTTAGCAGTCTGCAAAAAACTGAAACTAGATCCATGTATATCACCCTATACTAAGATTAACTCAAAATGGATCAAGGATCTTAATATCAGACCACAAACTCTAAAGTTGATATAGGAAAGAGTAGTAAATACTGTGGAGTTAGTAGGTATAGGTAAGAACTTTCTCAATGAAACCCCAGCAGCACAGCAACTAAGAGATAGCATAGATAAATGGGCATAAAGCTAAAAAGCTTCCATTCATCAAAAGAAATGGTCTCTAAACTGAAGAGAACACTCACAGAGTGGGAGAAAATATTTGCCAGCTATACATCAGACAAAGAACTGATAACCAGAATATATAGGGAACTTAAAAAACTAAATTCTCCCAAAACTAATGAACCAATAAAGAAATGGGCAAGTGAACTAAACAGAACTTTCTTAAAAGAAGAAATTCAAATGGCCAAAAAACACATGAAAAAATGCTCACCATCTCTAGCAATAAAGGAAATCCAAATTAAAACCACACTAAGATTCCACTTCACCCCTGTTAGAATAGCCATCATCAGCAACACCACCAACATTAGGTGTTGGCGAGGATGCAGGGAAAAAGGAACCCTCTTACACTGTTGGTGGGAATGTAGACTAGTACAACCACTCTGGAAAAAAATTTGGAGGCTACTTGAAAACCTAAACATTGATCTACCATTTGATCCAGCAATACCACTCTTGGGGATATACCCAAAAGACTGTGACACAGGTTACTCCAGAGGCACCTGCACACCCATGTTTATTGCAGCACTATTCACAATAGCCAAGTTATGGAAACAGCCAAGATGCTCCACCACTGACGAATGGATTAAGAAAATGTGGTATCTATACACAATGGAATTTTATGCAGCCATGAAGAAGAACGAAATGTTATCATTCGCTGGTAACTGGATGGAATTGGAGAACATCATTCTGAGTGAGGTTAGCCTGGCCCAAAAGATGAAAAATCATATGTTCTCCCTCATATGTGGACATTAGATCAAGGGCAAACACAACAATGGGGTTGGACTTTGAGCACGATAAAAGCTTTGGCACACAAGGGAGGGGTGAGGATAGGTAAGACATCTAAAAAATTAGTTTGCAGTTGTTGCCCTTAATGCAGAGAAACTAAAGCAGATACCTCAAAAGCAACTGAGGCCAATAGGAGAAGGGGACCAGGACCTAGAGAAAAGGTGAGATCAAAAGGAATTAACCTAGAAGGTAACACACACACAGAGGAAATTAATGTGAGTCAACTCCCTGTATAGCTATCCTTATCTCAACCAGCAAAAACCCTTGTTCCTTCCTATTCTTGCTTATACTCTCTGTACAACAAATTAGAAATAAGGGCAAAATAGTTTCTGCTGGGTATTGAGGGGGTGGGGGGAGAGGGAGAGGGCAAAGTGGGTGGTAAGGGAGGGGTTGGGGGCAAGGGGAAGAAATGACCCAAGCCTTGTATGCACATATGAATAATAAAAGAAAAAAAATACTCAACACACACAAAAAAAGGTAAAAACAGAAGCATGATATTTTTGCTAGTTTAAGATACAGCAGGTTTCCATGTGTTGTTAGCAAATATATATATGTAAAAACCCCAATTGGTTCATCTCTTCCAGTCCTCTTCACTCCTCCATAGAACACTTCACAATGGCAGCCCTGGCCTGTTTAAGGTTTCTATATTCATTCCTATACAGTGAGCATATCAACCACATTCTAGGTTTTGGTTTCTTTCCTTTACCCTATCTCTCCCATGTGTGGCCTCCCCTTAGTGTGACCCATGTCCCATAATATTGCTGCATTTGTTTTAGGTCTACAATCTGAAAATGGGGGTGAACATGTGGGTTTTTGGCCTCCTGAGCCTAAGTAATTTCACTTAAGATGATATTCGCTGATTCCATCCATTTACCTGCAAATGAAAAATTTCATTCTTCTTTGTGATTTAGTAAAATTCTTTCATGTACAAATACCACATTTCTTAATCCTTTGTTAGTAGTGGGGCACCTTGTCTGTTTCCATAGCTTAGCTATTGTGAATAGTGCCACAATAAACTTTGCTAGCTATACATCTGAAAAGACGTCTTTTCTCCATTGTATGTTTTGGCATCTTTGTCAAAAATTAGGTGGGCATAGCTGCATTGATTCCTATCTGGGTCCTCTGTTCTGTCCCGCTGGTCTTCATATGTGTTTTTTGTGACAGTAATATGCTGTTTTTATTGATATGGCTCTGTAGTATAGTTTAAAGTTGGGTATTGTGATATTTCCAACATGTTCTTTTTGCTCAGTACTGCCTTGGCTATTCATGGTCTTTTATGTTTCCACATGAACTTTAGGGTTGATTTTTCAATATTTGAGATAAATGTCATTGAGATTGTGATACGAATTGCATTGAACATGTAGATTGCTTTTGGCAGTATAGCCATTTTTTTTTTTACTATTTTGATACTGTCAATCCGTGAACATGGGCGATCTTTCCATCTTCTGGAATCTTCAATTTCTTTCTTCAGTGATTTGCAGTTTTCCTTGTAGACGTCATGAACATCCTATGTTAAGTTTATTCCTAGGTATTTCATTTTTTGAGACTATTGTAATTAGAGTTATTTTCCTATATTTTTTCTCAATCTGTTCACTGTTGGCATAAGAAAGGTTACTGGGTTTTGTAAGTTGATTTGGTATCCTGCTAGGTTGATGAGGCTGTTTATGCTGTGTAGGAATTATATATTGGAGTTTTTCAGATCTTTTATGTGTAAGATCAGGTTATCTGCGAATAGGGATCATGTGACTTCTTTACCTATCTATATTACTTTTATTTCTTTTTCCTGCCTCTCTGCTCTGGCTAGGAATTCCAAGACTATGCTGAGTAGGAGTGGGGAGATTGGGCATCCTTGTCTCCTACCTGACTTGAGAGGAAGTGGTTTCAATTTTTCCCCATTCACTATGATGCGTAGCCTTTAAAATATTTAGGTACATTCCTTCTATACCTAGTTTCGTCAGAGCTTTTATCATGAAATGGTGTTGAGTTTTATCAAAAGCTTTATCTGCATCTGTTGAGATGATCAAATGGTTTTTGTCTTTGCTTATGATAATATGCTGTATTATGTTTAATAATTTGTAGATGTTGAACCATCCCTGGATCCCTGGGATGTAGTCAACTTGATCATGCTGTATGATCTTTCTGATATATTATTGGATTCAGTTTGTCATTATTTTATTGAGAACTTTTTCATCTATGTTAATTAAGGAGAGTTGCTTACAGTTTTAATAACTTTTTTGTTGTGCCCTTGTCTTGTTTTGGGATGAATGTAATTCTGGATTCGTGAAATGAGTTAGGCAATGTTCCTTCCCTTTCTACTTCATGGACAGGTTCATGGAGTGTTCATATTAGTTCTTCTTTAGGGGTTTATACATCTTACTCAGTTTTTCAAAGAATCAACCTCTTGTTTCATTGACTCTGTACATTTTTCTTCTTCATTTTATCAATTTATTTACTAATCTTTAGTAATTCTTTCCATTAAGTAATTCTGGGTTTGTTATACTCTTTTTTTGGAGCATTATTTCAAGATTAGATTATTTACTTAGTTTTGTAGTTTCATCCAATTCACTAGGTTTCATGACCTTTGTTGTGGAACTGTTAACTTTAGGAAAAGAAATTTTGAATTACTTTTTCATGTTTGTGTTTCTATGTTGGTATTTAGAAATCTGAGGCAGTTTTTGTTTCAGGGTATTAATCTCCTGTGTTCCTTCAGTTGAAGTATTCACAATGTTTAGGCAAAATTGAACAATAGCTGGGTTGTGAAGATTTTACTCATTGTTAGACTAGGGATGGGGTTGGATTAGTAATCAAACAGTTGCCTGCAGTGCTCAAGAGAATGAGTCTTCAATGGCACAAAAATAGACTATAACAAAAAAGAAACTACAGAAAATATGCAAGCACATGGAGACTGAACAGCACACTGTTGGATGACTAGAAGATCATTGGATAAATAAGAGAGATAATCTAAGAGTTCCTAAAATCTGAAAAAAATTAAAACACAACCTACCAGAAAATTTTGTTTACATCAAGGGCAGTGCTAAGGTGAAAGGTTTTATCTATAAGTGCATACATTAAAAAGACACTGAGATCTCAAATAAATAACCTACTGATGCAGCGAAAGCTCCCAGAAAAACAAGAACAAGTCAACCCAAAATTAGCAGACAGAAATAATGATTACAGCAGACATTAGAGAAACAGAGGAAGGAAAAGATCCAAATGAATAAAATTAAAGATGACAAAGTGGATATTGCAACAAACATCGATGAAATCCAGATGATAGTGAGGGAATACTTTGACACTTATATTAAAACAAACTAGAACACATAGAAACAATTTGGAAAATTCTAGATGAATATAACCTATCGAAACTGAAGTAAGGTAATATAAACTTCTTAAATAAAATTACAACCATCACTGAAATTGAAGCAGTAGTAAAGAGTCTCCCAACAAAGAAAATCCCAAGACCAAATGAGCTAAATGAAATATTCTAACAGACTTTTAAAGAACTAATACCAATACACCTAAAACTCCCAGAAGATAGAAAGGGAAAGGACACCACCAAACTCATTGTATGAAGTCAGTATTGCACTCATTCCCAAACCAGACAAGGACACAATAACAACAAAAATGGAATTATAGGCCAAATAGAATTATTGTTTCATTTCAGGGATGCAAGGATAGTTCAGTATATGTAAATCAATGAATGTAATACAGCATATAAAAATAAACAAGTACACAAGCTCCATTATCTTTTCAATATATGCATAAAATGCCTTTGATAAAATTTATTATCCTCTCACCATTAAAGCTCTGATGAAAGTAGATGGAATGTACCTCAGCATAATAAAAGCTGTATATGACAAACCTATAGCCAACAATACAAAATTGGAAAAACTAAAACTACTTCTTCTAAAGTCAGGAATGTTACAAGGTTGTCCACACTCCCCATTCTTATTAAGTATAGTACTGGAATTCCTAGCCAGTGTAGTAACACAGACAAAGAAACAAAATGGATGCAAATTGAAAAGGAGGAAGTCAAACCATCCATATTTGCAAATTATATGATTATATACTTAAATGACCCCAAAGATTCAAGCAAAAACATTTAGATATGATAAAAAAAACTTTTGACAACATAAGAGTATATAAAATTGATAAGTAAAAATTAGTAACTTATCTGTCACTGAATAGACTGAAAAAGAAATCAGGAAAACTATTCCATTCAAAATAGCCTGAAAATATAAAATGCCTAGTATAAATCTAACCAAAGGAATAAAAGACTGTCAATGAAAACTATAAAACCTCGAAGAAAGACATCAAAGAACACACTAGAAAATATTCATGGATTAGCAGAATTAATATCATGACAATGACTATACTACCAAATGCAATCTGCAGATTCAATATAATATCCATAAAAATCCCCATGTCATTCTTTGAAGATGTTGAAAACTCAAGCCCAAAATTTGTATGGAACAATCAGACTGAATATCCAAAGCAATTCTGAGTGAAAAGAACAATGAGGCATCACAACAACAACATTGAAATAAAATTACACAGCTGTAGTAACAAAGGCAGCATAGTACTGATGCATACACACACACACACACATATAAACACACATAAACACACACAAGCAAAAAAATTCACAAAGATCAATTTAGCAGATGAAGACTCAGAATAAAACCATACAGCTATAGCCATCTAATCTTTGACAAAGGAGCCAAAAACATACACTGGAGAAAACACAGCCTCTTCAACACTTAGTGCTGGAAAAAAAACAGGCCGTCTAAATACAGTAGACTGAAAATAGACCCCTATCTCTCATCTTGTACAAAAATCAACTTTAAATAGATCAAAGAACTTAAGGTAATAACTAAAATACTGAAAATTTCTACAAGAAAATATTTTTAAATCCCTGGAAGATATAGGCATAGGTAACTACTTTAGAATATTACCTCCATTTCCTATTAAATAAATGAAAGAATTGAAAAACAGGACTGTATCACATTAAAAAGTTTTCTGAACATCAAAAGAAATAATTACAAGAATCAAGAGACAACCTACAGAAGATGAGAAAATTTTCACCAGCTATTTAACAGATAAGAGATAATATGCACTATATAGAAAGAACTCAAAAGAACTAAACAGTCTAACACCTAATTCCAATTCAAAATGGTTATCAGAAGAAGAGATAAAAATGACTAGTAAATACACAAAACAGTGTTCCAATATGGTTTTAACTTCCTTTAGCCACAAAGGAAGTCCATGTCAAAAAACTACACTATGACTCAATTTTACTCCAATCAGATTGGCCATCATAAGTAAACAGATAACAACAAATGTTGGCAGGGATGCAAGAAAACAGGAACACTCATTCAAGATTGGTGGAATGTAAACTAGTGCAACCAGTATGAAAATCAGTATGGATGTTCCTCAAAAAGCTAAAAATATGAAGAAAACAGGTTTAAAAATAGTATGTTATACTTAAAAATCTATATATATAATGGGAGATCACCATAAGTGCTTATAGCTATTGCAATGCATCTTTGTAAAAATGTCTATCTTATCATGTAACATTTATAAAGTACACAAAAAATAAATATATGATCACTAATGTGACAAAGACCAACTGCCCTGCTTTCTAGAGATCTTCCATGGAAAGGAGTTAGAAAATTATAATGATACATATAACATCAACTTAGAAAAAGCTCACACTTTACTGAAAACTGTAGTTTAGTATTACACAAAATACACACATCAAATCCTATGATCATATCATAAGATCAATATAATGTACATTTAGAACGAAATTTGACAATAAGAAACTCATTCATTAGAAATGCAGTTACTTAATATACTAAATTTTCAATTTCTATTATCTGTGTAGTCACTCCAGATGGAAGCTAGTGCTTAAGGGTTTTATTCTTTATGTTGTGTAACTACAGATTCCTACATCAATTAATAAAAGTTGTGAGAAAGATTTAAAACTAATAATACCAAAACAAACTAAACAATTTCTGTTATGTGATTTATGACACCTCTTCATCTATCTAACTACTCTTCATTTCCCTATCAGTAAAGAGTAAAACCCCTGGATACCAAAATGATAAATATCCTATATTTGTAATATCTTTCTGTTTTTCTAGCATATCATTCATTTGCTAAAAGGCCATCATTTCCAGGAATGTGAAAATAAGTTAAATTTTCTTGATACATTGTGATATGTGTGTTGTAATGACCACTGCTCAGTATTATCATGACCTTGATACAATCAAATGCTGGTTGGTTATGCACCTGAGATTCCTGAGACAGAACTGAGAGTGTCACAAGGATTAGAAACACATGAAATGTTAAAGTTTTAATCATCTTTTACAGCTTTTTATGGCTAGTCTCTCCTTTCTTACAACTCAGTGAAGTTTAGGTTATGACTAGTAGAAAATAGTCTACTAATTAAATTTCAGACTTTCAAAAAGGTCAAAGTAGCATAACATATTACTATACTTCACAGAATAAATGGAGCCTGTAAATGTCAATACATGATTCTGAAGAAAAAAAGCCCTGAAAAAATGAAAGGAAATTGATCAAAACTGTCTCATTTAATCAAAGAGTGGTGGAAAAAATATAGCTAGAAATTTAAGTTCATAGTGAGCTATTTCTATACAATAGAAAAACCACTTATGTTCATGTAGCTGTATCTTGATAGTTACTTCTTGATTACACATTTGAAGACAGTTTTTCATGTTGTAGACTATAAAAATGAGCAGATCTCCCTTAGCTAAATGTCTGATATGCTTTCTCGTATTGTCTTTATCAATCAGCTAAATTTTCAAGTCTGTCCACTTAATGCTCAAGCACATTTTACCAATATGGCCCTAAGTGACAAAATAACCTTCCAATCAAGAAACAATAACAAAACTGTAAAAGGTGAATTATATATATTACTAAGATTAAGGACATGAAATGTTAAATCCTTTATCATTTCTTATACTTTTTATGTGCAGTATATTCTTTCTCACAATTCAATGAAATTTAGATTATATAATACAAATTAGGCTATCTTATACGCAATTATTATTTCTAATGCTTTTATAATAAAAAAAATAAAACACTAAGCATGAAAGCATCTATAGAACTATTTTCTGCTGTTTTTGCTTTTCTTCAGTAACTTATATATCATTTATATCCTTTTCCTCAAGGCTTAGTCTTTATTTAAATTTTAATTTTAAGAACTAAAGATAAAAACTATTCTTATGACTGACATTTCCTTCATTTAATGGTTTTGCTTGAAATTGATCTCAACAAAATCATTTGTTATGAGTAGTAAATGAGATAATCATGTAGAGCACCTATGACAGTGCTTGACCAAGGACAGATGTATTATGAAACTTGGTCTGTTATTGATAGTGGGTTCAGTAGCCTGATCTTCATTAGCTAGGAAATACAAACTCCCTTGTGTTCATTATATATTCTTCAGAACATTATTTCTCTTATCCAACTGTGCATCACTTTTCCCACATATAGAATTATCAAAATGAAATATAAATTAATGTGTCATTGAGATGATTATACATAATATTTTAAATGATGCTTAACCTATTGGTTATCTTCCACTAGTACTCTAAGTCTTTTGTGAATTTAAGCTTTCCAGTGTATTGAACTCTCTCAGGATCCTAACTGTGTACAGATTCAGGCAAAACCCAGAATATTAACTTTCTAGTTGTGATAAATTACCACTAACTAAGGGGCTTAAAGATAAAAATTTATTACTCTACTATTCTATAGGTTAGAAATAACACGTGTCTTACAGGGATAAATTCAGTGTCAGAGATATTCTTTACCATTTTGAAGTCTCAAAGGGTAGCTTTCTTGTCAGATTCACATTGTAACCCTTTCAATTATAGAAACAAAGTCTACATTCTTGGTAGTTATGAACTGTGAGACAATACCAGCTCCTAGAATCCACCTCATTCCTTGGTTTAATACTCTTAAAGCCAACAAGAGGAAATGCAATTCTCCTCATATTTGCCCTTCTAAATAGTGGATAAAGCCAAAATACTGGCCAACATCATTGAACTCAAACTGCAGTGATCTACCTTGATATTCTTTGATTACATCATCCAAAATTCATGTCTGTCTGAAGATGTCCTGCAATTCTTCAAGTATGAAAATTTATTTCCTTATTTTAACCTCACTTGGTACTGATCACAATGAAAGGGTCAAAGCTTAGAGTCTAAATTGATTTATCACTTGAGTTGCCACAGTTTCCTTTTCAGATGTAATTTAAAGAATAACTCTCAGGTTCTACTTTTCACCAAACTTCAATGGGTTTCAGATAAGCGATTTCATTCCTCAGTTTGACTATGGGTCTCCCAAACATTCTTTTGCATTTTATTTTCTGCTCATCCTATTAGTTTTTGGAGAAAACTACCATAGGTTCATCTTTCTTTTGTCTAACCAGATTTGGAATCAACAATGAATGCATCATAAGTTTTATTTATTACTTCACTACTTCTTTTTAACAGAATTCTCTGGTATTCTAGTATTAAATAATTAATATTACACTGATCTATTCAATTGGATTAAGTCACATATATTCATTCTACTTTTTCTTCACTGTGTCCTCTTCCTGATGTCCTATCACTAAGTTACTCCTCAATCACACCTGTGATCATCTGGCTGTACATGTGCTTATGGAACCTTGGCTCAGAATTTCCAAGAACTGCTTCACTGATTGAGTATTCACTAGGTACATATGTGGATGTATTTTCAAACTTTAGTCAGAATTTTCCCTTAAAATTGAGCTATTTCCTACAAACTTGCAGTACAAACTCACAATTTTAATATACATATTTATATATGTGTTTGTATATAAGCACATGCCCAAACATCATATATTACATATGCATATGTCCACACTGAGACACATAATATTGAATATACTGTGATGTATGCTAGAAGGAAAAACACTCTGGTAGCAAAGCATATACCATATTGCTTTCTAAACACTATTCTCTAATAAAAGAAACCCTAATTCATTATAGGTGGGAATGGCTTCACAGCAGAAGAAATGCAATAAGAACTGCAACATCTTATTTGGTCAGAATGTAACAAAATCTTTAAAATTTTAGGGATTTGTTGAAAGAAGCCAAGAACTATCAGTTTGAACAATCTTTAAGTGGACGTAGCTATAAAAGAAATTAGAACAGAAAAAAAATAACAGATGACAGTATTTGATGTTAATCCATAGAATAATATGAATATTCGTGTATATGCTATAAAAATGTATTAAATTTATAAACATGGAGGAAAGTCTAGTCTTTCATATATTCAAAGCAAGTTCAATTGGTAAACATAATAAGTAAGAAGAAAATAGAAAATTACAATTAGGCAAATATCAAAACAATAAGTTGAAGACAAAAGTCACCTTATGGATGCTAAAATTATTAGGCAAAAGTTTGAGAAGTATGATGCTATCTCAACCTAAATATATCATTTCCTAAGTATTTATCAAATACAAAGAGAAACAGCGTAAAGTGGAGAAATGTGGAAGAAAGCTCTTTTGCTAAGTTATCAAGGTTGGCAACTCCTGAAGTAAGTTATATTAACACCATTAACCACTTAATATGATCCACTGAATTGGTTACAACATTATTTTTGTGACATTATTTCAAAAATTTCATTATGGCACTGTTATGATGAGACATGACCAGACAAGCAAAAATTGAGGGACATTTGACCCAATAATTTATCAGCATTTTTTCAGGTGTAAAATTGATGAAAGAATCAGGAAGGCTAAGGAAATGTATTGACTTGAAATTCTGAAGAGAATAGAAACTGTAACTGCTCTGGAGCCTGGATCAACAAAGTAAGAAATTCCTAAAAACACTGTTGAAATTTATTGAGATTGTAATATAATTAGTAATATTTTCCCAATATCAATTTCTTATTTATGATAATTATACAGTGACTATACAAAATACTAAAAAAGAAAACAAAACGAAGACATAAGGGTGCATTTGTATAACTGTGGTAACTTTCATCCATAATTTAACTTAATTAAAATATTTAAAGATTGAATACAATTATTGGATGTATACATGTACATACACAAACTAGCATTTTGCAGGCAATACAATTAAGAACATTCTATTTAGCAATCACCAATTTAAGAGATTTTGTACGGTAATTCCTGTGTTATCAAAGGCTGTGGTACAAAATGTGTAGAATTATACCATCCAAATATTACATTTGAAGAAACTGAGGCACAGTGAATATTTTGTTCAAAAAACTTTGAAATCTTGCAAACATCTAGATTATACTCTGCATAGCCTCTGCCTTTTAGCAATTCTTTAAAGCTTATTAAAGTCTTAATTGAACTGATATTTGGACTGAATGTTATATTATTAAATTGCTAACTTTTGAGAAATGGAGTTAAAAATAAGTAACTATAATTTCATAGTAAACAACCCATCCCATTACTAAAAGGATGTGTACTGAATGTAGGAATAAAGGATACAAAAATTAAGAAGAAAATCTTTTCATGTCTAGTTCTATTTTATTCATATGCTTCCAAATCTTATTTTTCTGTGTACTTTAATATATGAAACAAATATCATTTTATTTATGTTAATGTTTCTACCTCCCAAATGCATGTTTTGGGCCTATCTGCATTTTCTACATTATTTTCCTTTTCCTTTTCCCAGCATTTCCTTAAAAATTCTTTTCCTGATTCACACTCCAGTTTACTTCTTTTACTTCTTTTTGTACCTTACAGATCTTGATCCAGCTGGGAAGATAATGAGACTCAACCCATTATCTCATGTCCTCATATCACAGCAGCTAACAGAGTAAGCATTAATTTTCATCTTGAATATCTATGTTAATCTCACTTTAATCTAATAGTTAAATGTTCCAATGAAATCCACATTCTAGCAGCAGGTCACCTTCAAAACCCCATGTCCATGATGAGTTTAGGCTGTGACAAACATCACACAGTTTGACTCCTTTCCATTTCTTCCCTTTATCAGCCTTTTTTAGAAAAAAATATGACAAATTTCACTGCTCGGAACCTTATAAAACTTCCACTGTACCTTTCAGGTTTAGAACAATATTTTTCATGGATGGAAAAAGTTTAAGAGCTGGATTGTACTTTACCAGCTCAGAGACCATAAGTCACATTGTTGAGCTGTCATACAAAATGAAAGAGGAATGTTATCTAATCTGGATATCAGACGTGGGAAGTATAGGTACAAAACATTAGGGAACACTATACATTATCCTATTCATAAAACTCTCTTCAAATCTTTACTAAGATTGATTGTGTAAACAATACAGATTTCACTAGACAATGAACAATTTCAATTTGCACTAATCTTAAAGAAAATATGTTTTGAAAAATCTCAGCACGTACGACCTCTTCAGGCTTAAGAGGCCCCCGTTGAATTCTAATAATCCTCCTTACATTCACTTTCATTTTGCCAAATATTTATGAATAATCGTTTCACTAGACCCCCTGCATTTGCACCTGTGAACAATGACATCTGTATCTGTCTGGGTCCCAATAACTAATTTTCCTTCTTTCTTTCCTTCATGCCTTCTTTCTCCCACTCTCCTTCCCTTCCTTCCTTACTATTTGTTTCTAGACTGTCTTCCTTTGAGACTGGCCTTAAACTCACTCTGTAGTCCAGGCTAGCCTTAAATTTGTGATCTTCCTCCCTCAGCCTCACAAGAACTGGTATTAAAGGAAGGTACCAATATACCCACCATAATTTTCTCATATAAAGTTCTAATACCTTGCAAGATAAATGGCTAACAATAATTAGAAAAGCTGCCTTTGATTTTAATTCATACCATGTAAAACTGAAATGAAATTGTACTGTATACCAAGAATTTCATTTTGGTATTTATTGGGACCTTCTACTGGAGGATCTATGAATGGAGGAAGCATGTTATATGCTGCATATGACATACTTAAGTAGTAACACACTAATAATGTGTGTCAATGACTAGTGACATATTTCTTTGACATTATTTAACACAGAGAGGCTTGGCAAGGCAATATGTGCAATGCATTTGGTCATGTTTGTCCCTGACTATCACAGTAGTTGTCCTAATTATATTACATTTTGATGTGCCATCCTTTAATCAGCAAGGTGAAACAAGTAGGGTGCAGGTTCATATTGGCTTTGGGTTTTTTCTCAATGCAAAAATAAGCATTTTCCTAGAATAGTCTTAATAAGATGTGAAAATTATAAACACCCCTGTTTTAGGCAAACTGAATGAATACACAGGAGATTGGAAAGTATGTCTAGGATGATTTGTATCTAAAGTAAACAAGGACCCTATTACTGGAGGGTTAGAAAACAGGGAGATAGTTGCTGGATGGTGTTTTGTTTTCTTCAAATGCAGGCTATGGAAAAAATTGATTAAAATATTCTCAGCAAAGACAAGGTAAAATTTCAGTTAGATGGGACAGTACACACTATCAACTGACTAATTCCATAGGCATTTGGGGTCTAATGTCTTCCAACTTCTTAAGAATATCAAATGGTCAATTTGTTATTTTTTGTAGCCAATTTCTTCTTCTCAATATATTTAAGTATTTATTTATACATTATTTCTGTACTTTAAAATAATTCCTGAACCTGTTATATTCTAAGACTTTTTTTATTTTTCAAAATCATTGCCTTTGAATGAACAATAGGATGCCATCATTTCCCATATCTTCACCTTTGCATTTATAACTCACCCACAACAATTTCTGACTTCTCTGATAATGCACATTTTGTAAGGCAATATAGAAATTATGCTTGCTATTCTTTAGCACAGATTAATAAAATTCTCACTTATAACCCATTTTGCTAAAGATTCTACTGAGCCTTCCCAGCAGAGTTTACTTTTTTGATTATGCAGACTGATTTCCCTATTAGCTTAAATAAAACTCTATCTATGGCTTGGAATTTTTACCCCTGGTATACATTTGTCTTAGATCATACTTTTTCTCATATATATTGTAAGGGAGAAGAGGTCCATCTTCTTTCTGTCATCTTTTTCTTATATATTTTTTTCTTCTCTGACTTCATTTGATACTAAGAAAATGGTTTCAGAGAAACAAGGAAAATCTGAAAATAAACTCATAGTTTCAGTTTAACATCAGTGCATCTAAAATCTAATTTTGTAAACTGCCATTTGGATTCTAAAGGGGAATTCTAACAATGTTAATTCAGAGAAAATTAACAAATCTACTTATGTTGGTGTGTTTATAACCAATGGGAGGAGTATAACGTAAAGGGCAATTGTTATGAGCTGAGGAAAACTGAGTTAAAAGTTCTCAAATAAGGAAAATTACAAAAATATTTAAAATGAAAACAAGTAGAATTAAAGGTCAGCATTACTGCAAAACTATTTATTAAGTGACAGTTTTTGAATAGTTATGCTTGCAAATCTCAATTATTAATACATTTCCCAAAAGAAAACAAAATATGTTTTAATAAAACCAGAGGCTATCAATGTTAATATTTATTGAAATATAAGGTAGCTTTTAAAATATTAAAATTTTGTATCATGAAGTCAATATTAGCTGGGCATGGTGGGGAAAATATGTAATCTCAGCAATAGAAGGACTAAGGTAAGAATATGATGAGTTCGAGAGCTTCCTCGGGTACAGAGTAAGTGCTAGGTCACCCTGAACTAAAAGTGAGAGTCTTTCTCAAACAAAATAAAACAAAGTACAAGAAAAAAGTCAATATTAAGCCAGGAATGGTGAAACATGGCAGTAAGTCCAGCACTCAGGAGACAGAGGCAATAAACCATGAATTAAAGGTTAGCCTGGGTTATGTAGAGAGATGATCTTAAAAATATATAGGTCTGTGTTGTCTAAACACAATACATTACATTATTTGAATGTCCTTCCTGTGTTCCTGAGAGCCACACATATTGCCACAGCAAAGGTCTGGAAAGATTATTTACCAGTCATAATAATATTTTCATTACAAAATGATTTCAATTACATGTGCCTTTCATCAGAAACTGCTTATCAATGGCCAAAATAATATAGTTGTTTAGTACAATTTTACTACCTAGTTAAGTCATAAACCATGAAATATGTGTCACAGATTGTGAAATAAAGTTGGGACTTGGTGGGACACCCCTTGGGATACAGAAAGTTCTGACTAATGTACTGAATTTCACCTATGTTCAATTGATGTGGTACTTCCTGACCAAGTACTCCCACATTCATGTTTCTACAAAAGAAGTCCATTCATAAGATGGCTATTGAATATAGAAGGGAGCTGAAGACATGGTTATAGAGACAGTGCACTTTGGGGTCTAAATATTTGTGTAGCTGAAGTTATTTAGTAAGTAGTTACTATATGATAAGCTGTTGACTACAGTGATATACTGGTAAGTATATTAAAATTTTTGTTGCTGTGACAAAATATTTGACAAAAATCTTAGTGAGGCTATGGTTTCATAATATCAGTTCACAGCTCTTGGATTGATTGATTCTGGGCCCATGATGATGCAGAATATCACTGCAGTAGGAATAAGTGGCAGAAGCTACTCACCATATAGCAGACAGGAGGCAGAGAATGAGGAAGAGACTAAGTACCAGGAAGAACTTTCAAAGGCATGACTCCCAACTTATCTCCTATTCCCGGCTAGTTCTCACCTCTAATAGTTTCCAACACCTCACAAAATAGGGCCATCAACTGGATCACAAACTTTCAGTACATGAGCCTGTGTGGAACATTTCACATTCAAACCACAACAATGACTTAAAAAAAACATGGTTAGTTTCTTATGAAATGTCAGAGGCATATACAAATTAAGCAAGTAATCCACTTTACAAATAGGTATAGGGATTAGAATAGTCATATATTTCACAGTGTCCAGAAGATTACAACTTTGAATGGCTCTCCCTAATCACTGAAGTAATTCTGGTGCTTAATCTTATTGCCAAGTTAACTGGGCTGAAAAATGTCTAGGAGATTAATAAATCACACCATTGGGCATGAATGTGAGGGCATTCCTAGAGGGTAATAATTATGGAGAGTAGATCCACCCCGAATATAGAAATCATAACCAAATAGCCTGTAGTCCATGATGGAATAAAAAAAAGAAGAAAAATGAAGACTGTTAGCAAGACAAACTTTCTCTCTGCATTTTTACCCATGAGGATGTCAGCTGCTCTGCTCCTCCATGCCCTCCACTCCATGGTGAACAAAAATATTTGAAACTATTAGCCACGATAAGTTTTTATGCACTGAATTTGTTTTACTTGGATTTTTTACATTGACAGGAAAGTATGACTAACACCAATAGATATCATTAAAAGACACCTTTGTAAATACATTATGAAGTTTACTAAAAGAAAGGCACAAATGATTTCAGTACAAGAATCCTGTTTAAAAATAGTGATTGTTGAATGAGGCTTTCACCTGGAGGGTTTTTTTTTTTCTTGCTTTACCAAGAGTTTCTGAGCTAACAGTTGAATACAGAGAAACAGAGATGAGGTGCAAAGCCTAAAGAATCCTCTTAGGCCAATTGTTATTTCAAACTTAGACTCTTACACCCTCAAAATAAGATTCAACAAGAAATAATGTCTTTTGAAAATTAAAATTCTTGAGTGGCTTCAACGCTGAATATTTTTACCTGATATACTAAATGTTTACTCTGAAACATATAAAAACATCAATGTAAGTATTAAATTTAAAATATGTTAAATAATAGCAAACTTGTTAAAAGTCTTAACCATTTATGGCAAATACTGGTGGCTCAAAGCAAGAGAGTGAAGCAAATAAATCCAGGCTGTATAAACTCAAATTAAGCAACACTAAATAATGAGCAAAGATTGATTTCCATTAATACTAGGCAACTAACAGGCAAAAACCAAACAAGTAATTAGGTCACCAGTAAATGAGAACCAATAGACAAAAAGAGTAGATAGGCCAAAAATTGTTATAAATATTAGAACTACCAAATATAATTTTTACAGAAAAATATATTTATTAATCGTAAAGAAAAAAATGAAATCTTGAATTTATTTAGAGTCAACATAAAAACATAAAAAAGACTAAGAGACCACCATCAAATCTGGCATTTAAGAATCTTGGAAGTCACCACTCTGTTTTAGTAGAAAATAGAAAGCTTCATAAATTAAAAAATCCACAACTCTTCTTAGATCCATATAGCATGAGAAAAACTAGTGCTGCTACCTTAAAAAACTTTCTATTCCAATTATTCATACTTCCATCAGCCTTCTTGCCAGCCAACCACTGTTCTACTTACTAGTGTCAAAGTTTTGCCTTTTATAGAATGTCATACACTTGGACTCATATTGGATGGTGCATATTCAGACTGGCTTCTTTCACTTACCAATACTCAATTAAGGTACCTCTATGTCTTTTTGTGGATTAATAATTCAAAATTTTGAATAATAATCTCCTGTAGGGATTTACCAACCTATTTGCCCTTTTACTTATTGAAGTGTATCTTGTTTCTGTCCATGTTTTAGAAATTATAAGTAAAAATGCAACAAACTACTATGTGAAAATTTTTGTGACCATGAGCATTTTCTCCTTTGAATATATACCAAGGATCTATTGCTAGATAACATGTTTAGTGTTACAAGAAACTGCTAAAATGTCTTTCAAATTGGTTGTACCACTTTTCAATCCCAACAGCATCCTCCTCAGCATTTGGTGTTATCATTGTTGTAGGTTCTTGCCATTCCAGTAGGCCTAAATTCTATATTCATTCTTATAGAGAGAGTATATCAACCATATTCAACTTAACTCCTTCTTTTACCTTCTCCCTCTTGTGTGTGACCTTTGCTTGGTGCATCCTATCTTTCATACTATTGCAGCATTTGAATTACCTCTATATTCCACATATGAGAGAAATGAGACTTTTAGCTTTCCAAACCTGTGTAACTTCACTTCAGATGTCTTAAAAGGGGGAAGGGAAAGAGAAAGGATAATGGTAGAGGGTATTAACTCAAGTATGATGTATTAGATATAACAACCTTTGTGAATGCCACAATGTACCCCTACTCACCACAACAATAAAATAAAATTGTAAAAAACAATGACCTGGAATACTTTTAAATAGTCAGATAGAAATAATAATTGGTATTCCAATATGGTAATGAATTCATAAAAATTAAAATTAAAATTCAACAGATAGATTTAACACATAAAAACTATTATAAGTAATTTTCCAGAGAAGAGCTTAGACAGGGATATCGTAGAAGATATGAAGGGTAGGGTAAGAGACACTTTGGATAGTATAACATCCTCAGTTTCTTTATGATTGTTGTCAAAGAGGAGAGAGAACTTTCCACAGGAAAAGAAAATTGTCAGTTCTCTGCTGTATGACAATAGAAAGCAATCAAAAATTCAATTAAAGTAACAAATACCAATCATAAAATGAATGTCATCACACAAGCACATCATGAATAATACCAAATGTGTTACATATTTCAATAGTAGCATGAAAGAAGTAATTACATTTTAAGGTCAAGACATATATTTACAAAAACATGGTCACTAACAATCATTGAAGTAAAATGACATTAAATAATTATCAAAAGTGTGAAAGGATGTAATTGTCTGTTTTATATGTTACTCAATGTAGAGTCAGTTGTGCTGCCATGATTTGTAAAAACTAATACAAAAAGAAAGGAATCCATAAAGCATAAGTTATTTGCATCCCTGTACTCTCACTCATATGTAAAATAAAATGGAATAAAGGGGAAATAAATTGTGCCATTCAAAAAAGAGAATTATGAAAGACATACATGGTTACAGGAACAAATTTATTCTGGAATATTCTTGAGCTAAGTGATAACTAAGTCCTATTGTTTGGGAAAACCACATTTTAGAAATATTTCCCATGATCCTTGGCTCAAATTCTAGGCCAGAAGTCATCAATCCACAGATTTAGGGTCAAAACTGGCCATTGAATAAATATTTACATTTAGTCAAATGGAACAGCCAGAAAAATTGGCTTTTTAATTGACTGCTTATTGCTGCTTTCGTATGAGAATAAAGTAGTTCCATTTGAGACTGTATAGCCCACAAAAAATAAAATATTTTGAAAAGTAGTCTTCAAAACTTTATTCCAAGAATCCTATTTACCTTAGGTGTAGGAACAAGTTTTATTAATTAATATGATTTTTTTCCTTAAAAGATACAATACATGCATCCCATTTCTTGTTTATAGGAGACACAGACCCAAGATTTATTTGAATACTAAAATGTTTAAGAGAATTTGTCATTCTGGAGTCAATGTGCTTTTACCACAGTAAATATACATTATAAATATTAGTAGAGAATTTTCATATCTGTTAAAAATAATTAAGTTAAAGTGACTTCAACAAATAGAAAACCAACTGTAAATCCATAAAATAATTTACATTATTAGTGGAGGAAACAAGCTGGTCTGCCCACAAATTACAGCGGACTATATAACCAGAATTGCATATAAAAGATTACAGACGATCTTGATCACATGATTAATAAATATCATGTAATTGACATATATAGCATTCTACATCCAAAAATGGTGAAACACTTATTGTCTTTAAACCCAAATTGAAATTTACAAATGTTGGCAATAAGTTTGAACATAAAACAATTCTCAACTAAAATGAATACTAAGATCATACAGTATATCTTTCTTCACATGGATGTTAATACCACAAAACTATGCTCATAGTTGGAAATAATGAATTGTATTCCCAAGTAATTATTTTATAAGAAAGGTATATCATAAGGAGTTATATATCAAATTCTACAGTTTAAAAAGCACTGTGTGTAGCTCACACATCATATTATATACAAAATGTTTATGTGTGATATATATTATATAATGGTTACTATGGTGGAACAAATTAACATATCTCATATTATTACTAACTTTTCTTCCCAGCCATAAGAGTAGCTATAATCTATTCATTTAGCAAAAACCCTGAATATGGCATATTGTAATTAACTCTAACTTCTAAGAGTCTTCCAGTGTAGACAGAAACATGGATCTCTTTTGAAAAGAAATGTCAATTTGATTTTTAAGGAATGCTGGAAGACTCAAAGAACATGCAGAGGAAACTCATGCATGTGTACTAACAAAGGTAACACATACCTGAGCTAAAATGGGCCAAAATCATCACAACACAAAACAGGCTTCTGGACTGAGACATTTTGTAGAAGAAGGAGCAACAAGGTGAAAGCACTACATTGCTGAAAAAGAAATCATTGAGTTTTTAAAAGATAGAAACCTCAGAGCTTGATCTGAAAACCGAGAATGTATCTCAAAAACAGAGAAGAAAGAATAAGAAAATAACACTCAGATTACAGAACTGGACTGGAGTCCCCAGAATGAGCAAGGAGGGTGTGAGTTTGTGTCTGATGGATTTATAAATTACTATGATCTAGTTACTCCTAGATATAATTTGTTTTTCTCTTGTTTAATTGGCAGTACCTATTGCTGCCCTACACGGTCTTCTGAGTGTTTGTTGGTTATGCAGGAACATGATAACTTTTCTTTTTAAGTTACAAATCTCTTTTGATTAAGTAAAAACTACATATCAACAGCTTAACTCACACCCAGACCTAATGCACACAAAAGAAAGTATGAACTTTAAAGTCTACTGCTGAAATTGGATAATACATTTGAAGAATCTGAACTGTTGATAAGAATATTTTAATGCAATAATATGAAAGTTTTGTGATTGACAATATTTTGTAACTCTTCCTATCAAAATACGGAGCTTATTTTCCTAATATTTAAATTTACATATTGTGCCTAATTAATTTGCCTAATAATATTCAACAGACATAATGTTTTATATAATCTATGTTACATCTTTGGAATCTTTACAGATTCACTCCCACCCTTTTTATATAAAAAAGATGAATGAGTAAGATTTTAATATTTTAGCTTATTGAACCATTCATTAATTGATTAACCTGTAAATTTCTTTGCACATATAAGTTCATGTTATATTTACATTTTCACTTTTAAATGAATTATTCTATTTCCAAATTTAGTTCAGAGACTCACAGCAGAATCTCAATGTTTTGAAATGAAAATAGTGCATTTGTTCTTTAATGATTTTGAACATGATTTGGCCTATTTTACCCACTGCACTCTTTTTCATTGAGCTTGAATTTTAATTTCTGAATATAGTTTTGTTTTCTTTCATTTCTTTGGTAGTGTTATTGTCTTCAACATTCCAACGTGTAAACATCTAAATGCTTGTGCATTCATTGTTTACCATTAATGTTGATGTTGATTTTTTCTTGTATTGTGTTTCTGCACATATCTTTCTTTTTTATGATCCTATAAGTTGCTATTATCTGAAAAAGCTTGAATTTCCTCTCTTTTGAATACAGGACCAGTAAAAGTATAGCCATCCCAGCCATTCCAGCTGAAAACCCATACGTTTGTTTAAACCTAGCAGACACTACACAGGCAGAAAAAAAATTTATTCTCATCTAGGCCAAACTAAAATTGCACACTCCCCAAAATTAGAGTAAATAAATTGTTACTGTTTCTATCTACTGCATTATGGGATGATTTGTTAGAATTAGATAATTGATTTTAAAAACATTGTTCATAATTTGAGAAAATATTAATTACAGCACAATATTTTCAGTAAAAAATTGATGTCCAATATAGGACCAGATTTCTCCTAAAACAGTTAGGAGTGAAGAGTATCTCTCAAAGGTCAAAGTACTCCTGGGACACCTTTTATTATTGTGTTCCCCCATAATTAACAGACTGAAATCAGAGCAACCAAATACAGGCAGCTCAGGTACTGCCCACACTTCAGAGATAAAGTTTTGGGTGATTGTTTCCTTAAGGATGCATGAAGTCAAAATGCTTCCTTAGAATCAATACAATATAGGATAAATATAAGAATGCAGTTATAAATATGTTATAACCATGTCACCACCAAATGCACATGATTCTTCCTGATTTTATATATATACATAAAAACTATTCTTCTGCTTTATTTTATATAATTTCATAGTGTATATCAAATATATGTTTATGTATTTTGTGTTATATAAAATATATAGTTATTCTAATTATGTATAATTTACATCAGTGTTTTACATAGGTAAAATCAGTAAATATGTGTATAGAAAGGAGAGTAAATTAAGAAGTGACCATAATTTACTATGGAACTAACAATAAGCTGGCCTTTAACACAGATGCACACATAAAGTTATGTAAAATTCAAAAATGTTAAGTAAATAATATAAAACTTTCAGACAAATACATACATGGTGAGATTCTGAGATAGAAAGATTATGTTTGTGGAAATTTGGACAATATAAGTAAAAGCAATAGTGTCATACCATAAACTGTATGTTATAGGTCAGGAGTATTCTAATTCTAGAAAACATTATAGTTTATTAACTGTCACCTTAGTTCTGTTAGTGAGGTAGTAATATATTTAACTTTAACTTGCATCATATACTATTATCATCATTTCAATGATTATTATGATATTATTGTCCACACATAATGGTCATGCTTGAGGACACAGCTTTGAACAAGCAAGTAAGACTCTGTCAGCCTCATGTAGATGGTCCACTCAGTGGAATTGGTAAGTTTGCACATCTACTTGAAGGGACCCGGGATGTACAGCATCCTTCAATAAAGAATCTCCTCATCCAAGAGGTCTAAATGAGGTCAGCATATTGAACAAGGACCGATATTCATACAAATTACATAAAGCAGACTTACCTCATCAATACGTTGAGAAGTTTTTTTTCATATACAAAAATAATGTATAATATAAAGCAGAACATTAATATGCAGATAAATTGTAATTTATATGCTACATATAGCAATATAACATAGAAAGAAAGAAAAATACTTCCTCTTTTTATTTATTTTTAATTAATTCTAATTGAAGCATAACATATAAAAATATGCATATTAATGAGTAGTATGTAATGGTTGATTACATGTATATATTTCATAATGTTTGAATATGTTTTAAACACAGCTACCTTCTCAATGCATTTAAATTTTCTTTGTGGTAGAAACTCTCAAAATAATTTCTATCACCTTTTGAAATATATAGTTCATTGTTATTTAAAGTGACTCCAGTGCAAATTAATACAACAGAATTTCTTTATCCTAGATACATAGGACTTGCTTGTTTTTTACTCAATACTATTGGTTAACTGAAATAATAAAGATTCCTCCAAACAAAAAAAACCTCAGAATTCCTTTCTCTTATCTAACTGTAACTTACTATCATTTATCAAACTTTACCTCCCCCACTTTTTCAGCCTTTAATAACCAAAACTGTGTTTAAACATTTTCACGTTTCACACGAGCTACATCATGTAGGACTTGTTTTTCTGTGACTGGCTTATTTCACTTAACATAATGATATCCAGCTCCATCCATGCTATAGCAAATGACAGGTTTTGTTCTTTTTTATAGCTGTATAGTATTCCTTCATGTCTCTACTGCATTTTCTATAACCATTCAACAATTAATGAGTTAATGGATAATTGATGATGCTTTTCTAGCCATTGTAAATTGTGATCTAATAACTTAGTCCTGCAGTAAACCCTTCAATATGCTGATTTCATTTCCTATAGATAGTGAGATTGTTCATAAGGTATCATACAGTAATTCTATTTTAAAATTTTGGGGCAAATTCCATGCTTTTGTTTCATACTGTCTATACTAATTTACATTCCTATCTACAATGTGCAAGACATCTGTTTACATCCATGTGAATAATTGTTATCTTCAGTCTTAATGTAATAACCATTCTGAATAGAGTGAGGTGATATCTTAACTTCATTTAAAATTCCCCAACCATTAGTCATGTTGAGTATAATTCATATGCCTGTTGCCCATTTTTGCCTATTAAAAATGTCTGTTAAGACATTCCTAATGCATTACTCTTTTTCAATTTGTTCTAAATGGGGCTGGGGATCAATGCATTGTGAATGCCATACAAGTTTCCTACAACTGAACTATTCCACAGTCCTGATTAATTTTGAATTTGGTAATTTGTATTTTTGCTCATGAGATTTTGAGATTTCTTATATATTTGGGACAGCACTATATCAGATTCAGAGTTTTCAAATATTTCTTTCCGTTCTCTAGGATATCTCTGTACTCTATTAGTTGTTTCCTTTATAGGCAGAGCTTTTGACTTGTATATAAGCTCATTTTTCCATTTTTCTTTTGTTTCCTATGCTTTTGAACTTTTCTCTAAATATTCTATGCCATTTCTGTATCCTGAATCAATTCCCCTATGCTTTCTTCTGTTAGTTTCATAGTTTTAAGCCTTGCATTTAAGTCCTTAATAAATTTTGTGATAGATTTTGTAACTGATGAGAGATGGAGGAGGTTCTATTTTCATTTTTCTGTATGAGGACATCCAGTCTTCCCTAAACCATTTGATAAGACAATTGACTTGTTTTCAATGTGAATTCTTAGCACATTTGCCAAATATCAATTAGCAAGAGATATATGGATTTACTCTTAGACTATCAAATCTGTTCCATTTATGAAAGTGTCCGTCTTTAAGCTAATACATTGCATTTTTAATACCTGTAACTTTATAGGATATTCTGAACTCAAGTACAGTAAAGTCCTGTGGTTTTATTCTCTTTACTCAGAATGACTTTTAACTGTCCAGGTTTTTGTAGTTCTATAAAAATTTTAATATTTTTCTGGCATTTTGAAGAATATAACTGACTTTGGCTAGCTTTGGTGATTTGGGTACTATAGATATAATAATATTGAGTGATATTGTCCAATGTGTGGGCATTTCAGCTATACATCTACATATACATATGTATAATGATATTATATATGACCAGTATTTTTATATTATTATACACTACATAAAAATGCATGTTACATATATTATATATAACAATATGCTATGTATCATCATATCAAAACTAGGAGAACTTAACACATAGCAGATAACTAGATGGTTGGAACTATTTTTCAAAACTTCATTTTTCTACTACTTATTATATATTCCCTTGATATCCAACAATTATCTTGATTTGCCTAATCATTTATTTATATTTAAAGCTCTTTATTTAGAGTTTTAATTTTATTTGGTGACCTACAAACCTAAGGGTTGGACCATTTTTATCATTAAACATTGCATCACTTTTTATTTTCTAAAATCAAGTTTATTTTAAATGAGTCATCCAGAGAAACACAATAATGTACTACAATGGAAAATCACACAGTATCTTGTTAGATGCACACACTGTGCCATATTATAGAGCAGGCTAACTCAAATGTTCACCTCTGAAGTATATGGGTCACTGTCAGGCCTGTCTGTTTTGAGTTGTATTACCTTGTTAATTCCAGGGCAGAACACTAGTAAAAGTTCCATTAGGGGATTGCCTGCCCTCCTGAGATACTCCTCACTTCTGTTCTGGGGTAGGGATCTAATTTTCTCTTGATCATCAAGCTCATTCCTCCCAGGGATGACAGTAAGCCACTTCTTTGGCTGATGATTCACTGGCATAAGGAGCCAGCTATTGAGGACATTGTCAATATTTCTTGGCTAAATAAAGATATAATCAATGATGTTGATTAGTCAGTGTTTCACAAGTTTGCCTTGGAAAAGAAAAAATGAATATTTGACTGTAGTGTAGCGTGACTTCAACCAGGTCAGAATTCAAGTGGGAATAATAGTCACATATCAGGAAATAAAGAAACGAAAAGTAGGAATGAGGCTTTGAGAGATTCTCTAGGCATATATAAAGATGAAATAGTATGACCCATGTTTTTACCAGCTACATATTTCAAGGATAAAACAGTGATCAGATGAGTAGTGATAAAATATCCAAGGGAAACTTTCACTTAGGAGTCCCTCAGAGACCCAAAAATTAGCACATACTCACTGTGCATGTTTACGTCTGTGTTCCACAAGGTAAAAAGATATAGTGAAAACATTCCATGTTGGAAAGAAACAGATGAAAATCTTAGTATTCAGAAAGACTGAGCGATTGCCTTAAAGTACATTGTTAGCAAAGGAGAATATTTACAAATTATATGATCTTACAGCACTCTTAATTGTAATGTCTGTTTACTTCTCTGTTGGCTACTAGACTCGCAATTCTAGGATGACTTGATGTCCACAGTGTTCTCCTGAGCCACAATAGTTCCTATAGCACCTTAGCTACTCAGTAAATATTTGTACAATAAACAAACACTTAAATGATTTTGGAAGTTTATAAGAATAGGTGAGGAGCCTAAAAGGACCTAAAAAGATGGCTAACATGCAGGAGATGTAGAGTTATTGCTGCTTTCCAAACACAAAGACCTGAGATCAAACTTCAGTACCTCCAACCAGAAAATAGAAATGAAATTTAAAGTATAAAGGGAAATATGTCATAATAGGAGAGAGAAGAAAAGACACTTAGAAGATGAAGAACACAATGCTGTTTAACAAATACTCCATCACTTAGTGCCTAAAAGTGTTTTCTCATACATTTTAAAAGTATTGAAAATGATGCGTCTTCACTGATGGCATTCTTATAATCTCACTGCCAAAGTAAGAAGTGTTTTTCTAACAGTTTCATGAATTTCCCTGACTTCTTTTTCAGCGATTCCCAAATGTTTGTCAGGACACAGTCAAGGGGCTGCATGAACACATTTTTCATTTATAAAGTATATGTTTTTGTATAATCAGGAATTTTCATGGAGATCCACAGGAAGATCTCAGGTAATCTTTACCCAGCTTCTCTCCAAGTTAATGTCCTGTATCATTAGAGTAGCATATCAAAACCAGAAAAACTGACATTGAAAGAAACCATGCAGATTATTCTGAATGAGCCTAGTTATACATCTTTGTGCATATTTGTGCTTGTATGCCAATCTCTATGCAATTTTATTAAGTTCATAGATTCATGTAACTCCTATCACAATTCAGAAATCTAGCTATATCATTGCAAGACATGCTAAGGCTACTCCTTTACAGTCACATTCTTCCACTCCTCTGTCTTTGTCTAAACCTGAGTACCATTAATCCACCCAACTTATTATTAGGTTATTTCACAGATCTTGTGCAAATGAAATCACATAATACACATACCTTGTATATCTGAGGACCTTTTAAAAATACTGTGACAGAGACTCTAAACCAAACAAATGTATTCAGTACATCTAAAGTGGAAGAATGTAATTTGGAATTTCAGAACTTGTTAAAGTCACTTGGCAATACATTAAGTATAGGTAGCATTAGACAATCAGGCAAGCAACAAATCAAGGCTCTGACAAGTAGGACTTATTCATAATAAACTGGGGTCATTATATTAATATTAAACAACTCACAAATTTTGTTGCAGACATTATTTCACATGTGCTGCAAAAATTCCCAGTTGTGACTTTACTCACAATAAATTAATAGAGAAGTAAATCATAATTCATTCTTTCGTACTTATGCTATAGTATTATAAAGTAGAAAATTAGTAAACTAAAGAATGTCATCCAGGTTATTCAAAAGTATTTATTGAGGATTGCTAATGTGCAAAACTAAATATATAATGCTTAAATATTTAAACTTAGCAGAGGAAATAAATAATAGAGCCCTCAAACCTCCGATGGGACATGGTAGTATATCCATTAAAGCAAATTCATAGGTAAAATATTTACAGATGACATGATTGCTTATATGGACACTATAGAGAAACTACAAATAGCAACTAGGTCCAAAAAGTTCATCAAAGTTCAAACCTAAAATATTGAAAGACAAAATCAATTATATACATACTACAATGAAAACATAGAAACAAAAATTAATCTTCCAAAACTACCTAATTCAAAATCAAGAAAATACTGACATGTAATTCTAAAATACAAATAGAGTATTTATGTAATTCTCAAATACAAATACAATACTTCTATTCAGAGAATTAAAAAGAACTGGTGAAAGAATTCAATGGTAACCTAAATAAGTGGAGTGAGATTCTGTGTTTATCTATTGAAAGTCTCAAAATCATAGAGATGTACGTTCTTCTCTATGAATATTTCAACAAGATAATATAAATATTCACATAATTATAATGTAATTCATATGGGATAAGGAACTAGAATAGCTGAAAACAATTTTTAAAAAGAAATGTTTGAAGAAATCACTTTGCATACTTTTAAAAATTAAACTGCAAATCCTAGTAAGGATGCAGAGAATAATGAGCACTTATCTACTATAGTAAATTAGTGGGGCCACTGTGGAAATCATTAAGGAGTTTTCTCAAAACTTAAAATTAGAAGTTTGAAATATTACCTATACTACCTGTGAGAATGTATCAGTAGGCACGAAAGTTAACACACGATTGACATAACTGCACATTCATGTTTATTGCAGCATTTTTCACAATATACACGTTATGGAGTCAGCCTAAGTGCCATTGACAGAAGAGTGGATATATACAACAAAATATTGTTCAGCTATAGACAAGATTAAATGCTGTTTGCAGGAAAATGGATGGAACTGGAGATCATCATTCTAACCAAAATAATTCCGAATCATAAAAACAAGCATCACAGTTTTTCTCTCATATGTGGCATCTAGAAACAAAGTCACTAAAGGAAAAGTGGAACTATAAAGGTAGAAGAATGGCATCAAAGAAAGGTGGAACATGGGTAAGGATTTTAAATATGGCCAAAGATCATTATGTATAAAAAATGTTAAGTGAAGCCCACTATTTTGTATACACTAATAAATGTTTTATGTAGCTTTAGTAATTAAGAATGTGTGGTATTGGTGCATAAATAGACACATGTATCATTACAATAAAATAAAAAAACCTTGAGAAGAACATACAATTATAACTGACTGATTTTTTTATAATGGTGCAAAAGCATTCCAAGGAAAATGTATTTATTGTCTTTTAAAAAATGATGCAAGAATAATTGAATATGGAAAATGAATAAATAAAGGCTCAACATAAATCCTATAACTTATATCATCCAAGAATTCTCAGAACTCAGCAGTATAAAAATTTTCACTAGATTTTTTAATTAAATTTTTATTAGGATATATTCATTACATAGAGGAGTTTATAGTGACAATTTTGATTAGACTTATATTATACATTATTTACATTTCACCATCATATCTCCCCCTCAACCCTCTCCTCACCCAACTTTTCTCATACATGGAAGATGGATCCAAAAATAAACACATACACAAAAACAGGAATGATCATATACAAACTCAGAGGTGGAACATGTTGGTAATGGTGGAACTACTCTATAGAACTTGGGGAAAGAGAGAAAGGAAAAGGGAATGATAGAGCATCACTAATATCACATTACATAAGATTTCAAGGTAAATGATAATGGAAATGTATTGAAATCTGTTGAAAAATGGGGGTTTGGAGGTAAAGGGTTAAAGGAGCATAATGGAGTTGGGCAAATGAACCAAAGTATAGTATATCCACAGTGGGCATACATTGAGAAACCCCTTTGAACATCAACTTAAATGTAAATAACAAAAATAGGGACAGCATGTGGAAGGGTAATAGTGGGAGGGAGGAGGGTGAAGGAAGGAAATTAAGGTGATCGTGTGTGGTAAATGGATTTCATATACCCACATGAAACAGAAGTAAGAAACCTCAAATAGATTTCATAAGCAGAAAGATACTTCTCAACATAAAAAATATGTTAAAAGTTATGTGTGTGCTAGCCTTTGCCAAAAGCAAACAATTGTTTTTTTATTTATATTATTTGAAACTAAAGTTGTTTCATTACATAGATATGTGTGTGTGTGTGTGTGTGTGTAGATATTGATTTCCTAGGTAGATAGACTATCCAAAAGATAAATTCGAATAAAAAGCAGAAAATACTTTTATCCAATCAATATATTAATAAGGGATTATTGATTCTGATATTAAAGTATTATACAAATAGAATTTTATATTTTCATATTTTTAAAATATATTATACAGTTTTCATTTGATAGTTTTTATAAATGTTCTTGTACACCACCAATACTCCTGTTATAATTTATAAGTAATAAACTATTTTGAAGGAGAAACAAAATTTGCAGGTAAGAGAGTGTGGAAAGTAGAAAGAGTATATTCTTCTAAACATATCAGGTATGGATTATAAGCAGAGAAGCCTGGATTGTACTTTAAAATACAGGTAGGAATTTGATGTTAGAAAACGGCAACAGATTGTGTGGACAGAAACCAAGATAGAACTGTAGTAACTTGATTATAGGGAGCGTG
This sequence comes from Castor canadensis, assembly GCF_047511655.1. Taxonomy (NCBI): domain Eukaryota; kingdom Metazoa; phylum Chordata; class Mammalia; order Rodentia; family Castoridae; genus Castor; species Castor canadensis. Next base: position 114,394,497 of record NC_133387.1, read on the forward strand.
AATGGAAATAGTGGAGAGTAACATAAGGAAACTGATTAATAGAAAGCAGTCCAACTTGGTTAGAGTTTCCTGCAGAAAATGAGAATTCAGCAGAGACATCAAATGTTAAAATATATATAAGACACATGTTTTAGAAAGATATATTTAGTAACTGTGCACGTAGTGAATAGAAGATATGCAAACTTGAGATAGTCCAACTGTTGGAAGACATACTTAACCACTCAGGTGTAAAGAATGAAGATTTAACTAAGAATGCTGGATGGGATGAAAACTGAATAATGATATAAGAAGAATGAGAGTTACGGCAGAGAATGGAAGGACAATTAACTGTAAATGGTATTAAGTGGTAGAGAGTAGAATAACTCTCTGGTATTCCAGTAAGAAAAGTTAAATACACAGAATTGAAAACCAAAGCATTACTACAGAAGAATTCAACATGAGTGTATAGTGAAAAAATGGAAGAAATAAGCACCAACTTGTATTTAAAGGTGTTTAGTTACTGAGAATGGGATAATTATAGAGTTGGCTAAAAGATTTTATCAGGACAGGAAAGAGTTAATCAGAAAAAGCAGATTACAAATTCATTGAAAATGAGGGAATGAAATGCCAAGAAAAATAAGCAAAACTCTTAAGGAGGCAGATAGTTTCCAAGACACAGTTGAATGATATTCCTTGGATATTAAAAATAATGATAAATACCCTTCTAATTTCTGGATAATGAATGAAATCAAAGTGAAAATGCCAGTCAATTTATGAACTAGAGAATTACAAGTGTTTTTTGACCACATTATATAAATATTATACAAAAGTTAGTCTTTCTGCCAAAAGAGTAGATGTGAGATGGAGAGCTAAACAAAGTTAGAACAGGTTTAAAATAAGTTTTCTGGGGAAAAGTGTAATGTAATGTTTCTTTAAAATGGAACCTGGTCAAGGCCAGATCTCAAGTATTCAAGTTCATTAGTAAACACTGGATTGCAATGTTAATATTGCTAATGGTGTATAACAGATTAAGATTTATATTCTAATATAATGCATTATAACAGTGTAATATTTACATTTTTGTATGCCAAATTTTACATATAATACAAATGAAAAATCCCCTGCAAAATCTACAGTGATAACATTACATTTTCACTTGTTCTGGCTAGAATGTGTCCTCCAAAAATAATGGATTGTAAACTTAATCTCCAGTCCAACAGTGTTGGTTGTGGGGCTTAATGTTGCACATAAAAGGATTATAAATTCTCTCTCTCTCTCTCTCTCTCTCTCTCTCTCTCTCTCTCTCTCTCTCTTTCTCTATTTATTTTGTCTTTCTTGTCATTCACCACAGTGTGACATGAAAGAAAGGCTTTCACCAGATGTGGCCCCTCAAACATACACTTTCCTATCTTCATAAACATGAGCTAAATAAATCACTATTCATTATAAATTACCCAATCTGTGCCATTCTGGTATTGCAGCACAAATTGGACTTAGATACTTTCCAGGGAATATGCTGTTTAAGATACCATCAGAAGGTGTAATTTTTGCATGATTTCTAAGATATCCAAAATACTCTGAGAAACTCATCTCTATCCTAGCGTTATGTTGAGTCTAGAGTCTCGGTGAGAGTAGAAGGGAATTTTTCTCACTGCTTTTCTCAGGTATAGACTGTCACCTCACAGTGATTTCCTTTTATGCATTTAGGGATGCAATATAAATGGGCTTTCTCTGGATAAATCACAGGTTCCTAATAAGTATGCTGCTGAAAGGTGTATTTGTATATTGTATCATTTTGGTTTATCTTTATAAGTAAATAATAATCATATTTTCAGGTTCTGCACCTAAAATAACAATAAAATCATGCAAATTTTTTGTATTTCAATTCTTTCTGGTTTTCATTCTCTAGGCTAGAAATGTTTGAAAAGAGCTCTGTTCATTACATGAAGGCCACTATCGAGGTGGAGAAGAAGATGAGGGTCTCATAGACTGAGTTGTGAGCCCCTGAGCTCTGTCAGGGTTGACTTGGCTTCACAGGATCCCTGTCCATTGTAACATGGAAGGCACTCAAGGGCCCTTGCTTGATGCTCTTCCCTCTGCTCTAATCTGGTTAAGCTGTGAGGATAGGGTTCCAGTTGTTACTCACAAGACCAGGAAGAAACACACCTGGATGAGGAGAAGACTGAAGACAATGAAGAGTTACAGATCATCTCAGAAAATGGCAGTAAAGGTGGAAAATTAGACACCCCAGGCAATAGCATTGGGGTGGGACAGAACCACTTACAGCCCAGGTCAAAGTCCCTTGGGCTCAGAAAACATGGTAACAGCATAAGGGTAGGCCTTGTATACATAGTGAGCTGACCAAGGGAAGCTTTGGCTTGGCTGTCCCAGGGTCTTCTTAGTGCCCCAGCATCTAGTGAACCTCCCTAGCCATGCTCAGCTTATACCATGAATAGATGGTACCCATGAACAAAACTGAGGAATGGAGAAAGAAGGTTTATTCATGGAAAGAGTGTCCAGTAAACTCATTGTGTGGGATTTTGTTTCTTCCTGATAGAACACATATGCTTTATAAAGAATCAGAAGCTGAAAACGTAACTCAGTTAGTAAAGCATTTGCCTAGCAGCACAAGGCCCAATGTTCAAATCATACCATAGCAAAATCAAAAACAAACAAACAAACAAAACAACCCCATAATGAATGAGGAGTGTGTAATCTAACACATCACATGTAAAAATTTATGTGTGTGACACAAAAAGAACAAAATCAAGAAGAAGCACAGGCTGACAACCAGTGGTCTGGACAGAGAGCTTGGGGAAGTTCCAAGTTGTCTTTGCCTGTGTCTTCATACCCAAACTGAGGAAAGGTTCATAGCATTCCCAGGTGCAGGTTACTGCCACCTGCCTCCACGAGCACCGCAGGGCATCCATTCACCCAGTGTAAATGACCATACCAGTTCTTCCCTCTTGCCCACAAATATAGGCCTATGACCTTCATGGATGAGATCTGCATAAATAAATCCCCCAGCAACAGCAGGCTGAGCCACAGCCTCAGGTAGCCATTCACAGAACTGTCTCCAGATTATTTTTTTTCTCTCTTCCTTTGATGAGACAACAACTGAACTACACCTGCATGCTGAAAAACTTACTGAAACTGTATTGCATTTGAACTTGGGACACTTTCTGGTGTTTTTGTTTGTTGTTTTGTGTTGTTTTGTTTTGTTTTGTTTGGTTTGGTCAGCCAGACTTCTTAAGAATGTGGTACAGGAGAGGGCTGACAGAACCATCATCTGTCAGGTTCCAGTGTCTGTGCCTTTGCAGAATGAAGGTTCTCAGGCTCCACTTCCTAAGGGATATTGTGGAAATAAAAGGGCATAGGTAAAATGCCTTTTTGGAAAATAAAAGCACATGCACATGTAGACTGCTACTGCTTTTGACTTCTGGCCCTGTTTTGGGATGCCAAGTCATTCTGGGATTTTTTGGTACTGTAGGATGATTTTTGAAATCCTCCTTATTTAAATTTTGCTGTTTGGTGCACTAAAGAAAATATTTGCTGGTGCTTGAGTAAACCATTGTGTATTTTACATACCTTGCACTTGTCCATCATGATTTTTTTCTTGTAGCTTAATTGTTTGCTTTATCTGTCACAGAAACCATATCAAGAAACCTCAGAGTTTGGAAGGCATTTAAGTTTCCCATCTAAATCACAGCATTAGCTGCCCATTCAACAAACATCATACAAAATTAACCTATGAAAGAATATGGCATGCTGCATGTACTGAATAAAATAATTTACATAATTAATAATTATGCAGATAGCATATTGTGAAATCTTGCTTGATTAATCTAATACAAAGAAAAAACATTCTTCCTCTAGAGATCTTTAAATGTGCAATTATTAAGCTTCTAAAATGTTATATTCAAAAGTTAGACATACAATATATTTTGCTTGTATAGATTTGTATTCCTTTGACCCACACTAATGGTTCAGCAGCTCATGGTTTCCTATAGCACTGGATCAGGAATCAATAGTGAACCAAGGCTATGACATGGACCTTCTACAGAGGAGGTTGGCCCATATCCAAAAGCATGTAGAAGACCCCAAAATGCCCTCTTCACCACCAATTTTGAAATTGAGTTGCATATTTTTCTATAATCATTTTCTTTAATAAGCAATTATTTTAAAATGTGAATACATCCTTCCATGTTGACTGTATTAGACATTTATTCCTTAGTAAGAGCAGTATGCAGCATATTACCTCAGTTGCTTCCTCTTAGGTCAAAATCACTATTAATAAAAGTAGGAACTTTTGAAATAAGGTTGCTGATGAGAAGGAAAAGGGGGATGGAGAGCATATGGGAGGGTCTAGGAAGGGATGCTGGGGAAGGAGTGGCTTTCTAGGAAGGGGAACATAAAGCCAAGGACAAATTCTACCTGATAGCACTTTTGTGCAGGGGGGCCTGGAAGGCAGCAGCTTCAAATTCTGATAACATGAACTTTGACTTTGTTTAATTGGATTTGTCTGTCCACCCCAGGAGCCAGAATCTATGCTAAGAACTTTCAATTAACTGGGCCAAACACTCAAGAACAAAATAACTTAGCATATCAGCACTGAAAGAGAGTGCAGGGGTAATCTAGTGTCCTTCTGCTCCACTCTCCTTTTTATTGAGATGCAGAAAGTAAGTTCCCTGCATGCCAACCCTTGATCATATAGCTGGTGGATCTAGACCTAGAATTCTGGTCTCTTAAGTCATAGGTAAGAACTTCATGCCCAGGAAGATATCTTGACTCTATGAACCTGAGTATGTTGTGTTTGGGGTTATCAGAGCAAATGAAGGCTAAAACTCCAAGACCATTTAACAGACCTGGTGCAGTGGATACAGGAGGAGGAGAACCAGCTTTAAGTTGCTTTAAAGAGGTTATTTATGCAAAAGTGTTGACTTCTCATTTTTAACATCCTACTGAACTGCTTCAGCCTCTGTTGTCATTTGTCATTATGTAATAATTGAGGAACCACTTTAAGATTTCTTTTCCTTTTAAGGTTTTCTTAAAATGCATACCATGTGTCGGGATGGGAAGGCTTATTGATTTGTTCTAGTTTGATTGATAATTTGATTAGATCATAGTATCAGTTTATAAATGTGATGCAGTCATAGTCACAGTAAGAATGGAGTTTCTTTTTTATTTTATTTTTTTTAATTTTTATTGTTTTATTATTCATATGTGCATACAATGCTTGGGTCATTTCTCCCACCTGCCCCCACCCCCTCCCTTACCACCCACTCCACCCCCTCCCTCTCCCCTCACCCCCTCAATACCCAGCAGAAACTATTTTGCCCTTATCTCTAATTTTGTTGAAGAGAGAGTATAAGCAATAATAGGAAGGACCAAGGGTTTTTGCTAGTTGAGATAAGGGTAGCTATACAGGGAGTTGGCTCACATTGATTTCCTGTGCATGTGTGTTACCTTCTAGGTTAATTCTTTTTGATTTAACTTTTTCTCTAGCTACTGGTCCCCTTCAAGAATGGAGTTTCTTAATAATTTGGCAAAGATGTTCTAAAATTAACCTGAGGTTTTAAGAATAGATAAGAATACTGAAGAGATAAATGAGCAAATTTGAAGGACCATGTATCAAAGTGTAAATCTACAGTCATATAAAAAGTATATGTATTGTAGATATGGGAATATAAATCTATGGCATAGCAGAGACAGTGAAAAAAGAACAGCTATTAAAATACTCACTGGAGGAAATGATAACTACCCAATAAATAATTTGGAAACAATTGAACTGTTTGGAGAAAAGTTACAATCTTACTTTCTGGCATCTATGCAAGTATTTTTGGGGGGTTCTAGGGATGAATACCAGGACCTTGGGAATGCAAGACAAGTGCTCCACGACCTAGCAATACACCCAGTAAATCTCTTGGGAAAATCTTTCAAATATCATTTTAAAAATCAGAAAGCTTTGTCTTTCTATGTTTACCCATTTTAATAATGAATCCTTGAAATAAAAAAAAACCTAAACAAACATAATTTTTACTGTTTTAGGAATAGGTCTCAGATGTTTTAGATTTTATTGAAAGCAGAATAAAACTTTACCTGGAGTTTGTCTGAACATAAACATGCATTGGCAGGATGGTGGAAATGAAAAGAGACAGGTGTGTGATGGGCAGATAAGTGGTAGTTTATCAGTTAGCTTTCCAACACTGTGACAAAATACCCAAGACAATCAACTTGTAAGGAGGAGAGGTTTATTTTAGCTCAACTTTGGTTGGTTGGTCTCTTGCTTTTGTGCATGTTATTGGGCAGTACAACATGGTGAGAGCCCATAGAATAGGAAGCTGCTCAATCCTTTCCAGGAAGCAAAGGAAAACAGGAAGTTTCCAATAGAACCATCAAATGGGTGAAGTTTTTCACACATGGGATTTTGGGGGACCTTTCAGATCCAAACTATATTGTGTGTTGAAAGATGGAGCCATATCTCAACTCCTCTGGAGTTACCAACTCTTCTGAAGTGTCATCCTATTATCAGAGGAGTTGAAATCCAGAGAGGAAAAGACTTGGGACAACTTTGGCTGGCCTTTGCAAATATGTAACCCTGACAAATTCCCTCAGTTGCTCAGAGCCCTGTGAGCAACAGGTAGTTCCCAGCAGGGCAGTTCACTGCTGGTGGTACACCCTTATGCATACATATGGTCAGATTTCTAGGTAGGACTCTTTCTCATGCATGTGCATCTCTCTAAAGCTGATTCATGTTTTCTTTTGTTTTGCTTTCCCCACATTCTATGGGAGAACAGGAAAGTTTATAAATAATGCATTGTAGACTTCACTAAGGGGAAGCTTTTTATTTTTTTTTTCATTTTTCTTTTATTATTCATATGTGCATACAAGGCTTGGTTCATTTCTCCCCCCTGCCCCCACCCCCTCCCTTACAACCCACTCCACCCCCTTCCTCTCCCCCCCCAATACCCAGCAGAAACTATTTTGCCCTTATTTCTAATTTTGTTGTAGAGAGAGTATAAGCAATAATAGGAAGGAACAAGGGTTTTTGATGGTTGAGATAAGGATAGCTATACAGGGCATTGACTCACATTGATTTCCTGTGCGTGGGTGTTACTTTCTAGGTTAATTCTTTTAGGGGAAGCTTTTTTATAAGTTCTCATTAGAAAGGGAAAGCAAGCCATAGTGATGTTTCTCCAGCAACAGAGAATTTGGGGTAACTGAATGATTTCCTCTGAATGTGGTTTGGAGTCTGGAGACAGAAATAAGAAGCAGTGAGTTTGCTAGTCAGAAGTTGTATTGTTTGCATTCTAATATCTATTGCTTAACTGTTCTCCACATTATAGCTAAGACATTAAATACATAGAACAAAGGAAATATTGAAAGCTGTAATAGACATATGACAAGTCACATATTATAAAAAACCCGTCACAGTAACAGCAAAATTTTCAATGGGAACTCTAAAATCAAGAATAGCAGAGGAGGATATATACCCAGCCCTAAAAAAAAACTGTTAACCTAGCCTACTGGTACCCAGCAAAGCCACACTTTATAATTGAAGGAGAAATATAGAAACACTTCACAATTAAAAAATCTATTGGAATTTATGTCATTAAATCACCACTGGTGGTTTCTTTTGCTGTTCAGAAGCTTTTCAGTTTGATGCATCAATAGAGAGTTAACAATATCAGAATACATTTCATTGTGCGGGCAGAGAATACAACACATTGAGGATATAATGGACTGAAAGCTATTGAATGATGGGGGTGGGAGGGAAGGGATAAGGGAGAGTAATGCAAGAGGTTGAACTGACCAGGGTAAAGTATACTCACAACAGGGATACATTGAGAAAGCCCTTTGAACATTGACTTCGGAAACAATAATGGAAGACAAGACTGTAAGACATGTACAGTGTGTGGAGATTATTTGGTAGGGGGTGAACAGAGGAGATGGAAGTGAGAGAATATGGTTAATGGACTTCATATGCATATATGAAATAGAACAATTAAACCTTCTGCAATTGCTTTAAGTGGGTGTGGATGGAGTTATGGGGTGGTGTAGAGGGTGGGGGTAATCTAACCAATGTATAATGTAAGGCTATTCAGAATTGTCACCATGAATTTCTCCTGTACAATGAATATATCCTAATAAAAATGGAAAAATAAAAGTCATATATTCCAAATAAATAATTATGCAACATAAGTTGTTATAAGAACATAAACAAAATAAACCCAAAATTATCAGTGATAAGATTTATTGAACATTATGGCAGAAATTAATGAAACGGAAACTAAACAAAAGTCAATGAAACATAACCTTTTGTCGACAAACAAAAATGATACAACCACAGTTAAACTACCCAAAAGGAAATTTTATTAAAAATTGAGATAAAAACATATATCACAACAAATACTAAAGGAACTCAGAGGATTATCAGGCAGTAGTTCAAAAAGTGTATAGATTTTTTTGAAAGAAAAGAAATGGATAATTTTCTAAATGCATATGGTCTACTTAAATTGAACCAAAGGACATAAAATACTTTAAAAGATCTATTAAAAGAAATGTGATTGAAGGCTTAATCAAGTCTCCAAGCAAACAAAATCCAAGGACCAGATGGATTCACTACTGAATTCTACCAGGCCTTGAAAAAAGAACTAACACCACTGCTCCTCAAACTATTTCAAAAAGAGAAAGGGAAGGAACAGTACCAAATTCTCCAAATTCTCTCTATGAATCCAGTATTATACTGATAACATAATAGACAAGGGCATACAGTACATAGATCAGATACCTTGATGACCATAGAGGCAAAAATTCTTAATAAAATGCTTTCAAACTGAATTCAATAGCACAGTAAAGAGATTTTATTCTAAGAAATTAGGCTGGTTCATGCATGAAAATCCATAAATGTATTATAGCACAAAACAAGAGATGTATAAAAATCCTTTGATAAAATTGAACTTCTCTTCATCATAAAATTGCTGAAGAAACTGAAGAATTAATGAAAAATGCTTCAACATAATAAACGCTATACCTGACAAACCTGCAGTCCACATTATACTAAACAAGGAAAATCTGAAGGCATTTCCACTAGAGTCAGGAACAAGACAAGGATGTCCACTCCTATCCAATACAGTGTTCTAACCAGTGCAATAAGTAAACTAAAAGAAATAAAACAGGAACAATCATGAAAGGAAGAAGTCAATTCATCAATATTTTTAGATGATATGAACCTATACCTAAAAGATCCTAAAGAATTCACTAAAAACTCTTAGCTCTCAAAAACACTTTGGCAAAGTAGCAAGATACAAATAAACATACTAAAAGCAATAAACCAATATATAGTCAGAATATCTGCACTCCCATGTTTATAGCAACACTATTCACCAGAGTAAAAATATAGAATCAGCCTATGTGTTCATCAACTGATGAAATGATAAAGAAAATTTGGAATATATACACAATGGAGTATAACTCAGCCTTAAGGAAGAATTAAATTATGTTATTTGCTAGAGAATGAATGGAAATAGAGATTATCACGTTAAGCAAAATAAGCCAGAATTACAAAGACAAATATCACATGTTTCTCGCATATGTGGAATTTAGACTTTAGAAATGAATAACAAGCATGTGAAATAGGTCCTTCTTTGGGGTGGGTATTATTTGTAAGGGGGAGTCATGAGGGGGGCATGACTATTATTGAAGTGCTTTATAACTATGTATGAAAATAGTACTACTAAAGCTGTTAAATTGTTTTAGGAAGGCAGCAGGGAGAATGAGAAAGACTTATAGGAGGGGTAAATTAAAAATATAAAGAAAGCTCGAGAAACTACATTAATATCAGATGATATAAGCCAGAAAATATGTATCTAGAAACATTTAGGTGCATTCATTGGAAAAGATATAACTCATCAAAAAGTCATAACACTCTTAAATATCAATGCATCTATTAACAGAAATTTTAAAAAACATGAAAACAATGCTGATATAGGTTAAAGCAGCATTTAATAAATACATAGATGTGTGACTGTTAACCCTCCTTGCTTTGTAATTAATGAAGCAAGTCCACTGTCCACATTATAGCAAAAAGAATGAAGATAAAGAAAATTTTATTAGCAGAAAGGCAGGTGGTCTCATTGGTATCTGTAGAATATTCTGTCTCACAATAGTAAAATGCAGAACATAATGATTTTGTTTTCAATCATTCACATAACCTTTTCAAAGACCGATTATCTACTTCTATGAAATCATGTCTGGAAAAATTTAAACAGTAAAGTCACACAAAATTTATTTTTTAACTGTAACAGAATTATACAAGCAATCTTCAAACAAAAATATATGTGTAAAATCTTCAAATATTTTAAAATGGGAAACATATAGATAAATAAACAACACATAAAAGAAAAAAACAGTAGAAAATAGAAATGTTTTGAAATGAAAATATGTATTTGAGGATAAACTGCACATATGAATGATTATAGACTATATAGATTATATAGTTTATAATCTATAAACTATATAGATTATATAGTTTATAATCTATAAACTATATAGATTATAAACTATAAACTATATGATTATAGACTATTATAGATTACATAGTTTGCAATATATAATGTCAATTAACTAATATAATTGCATTTATAGTTCTTAGCATCTAAAACTTAAAATCTAAAATCAAGAAAACAGTGCAGGGAGGGGGCCATAGTGAGGTGTAAATCCTACACATAATACTAAGCCTTAAATCTAAGTCTAAACTTAATCCTAACCCATAAATCTAAGTCTAACAATGAACCCCCAATCCCTGAATGCTATATACTAGCCAAAATTCTTACTTTTAAACTTAATCCCAAGCATCACCATAGCTCTAACCCTAAACCTTAATCCCTAGCAATGATCCTGTAACTCTTAACCTGACATAGTAGCCATAACTCTTATTCCTAAACTTAACCCCAAACATCACCATAGCTCTAACACAACTCTAAAACTTAAACCCTAACCTACATCTTCGCTCTAACCCTCAATTTAATCCTCACCCTAATCCACACTCTAACCCAGATCCTAACCCTAGAACTCTAAACCTAACCCTGAACCTAACACTGTCACTGTAACCCTAAACTCTAGTCCATAATGCCTAACTCAAATGCAACCCTCTAACCTTAAATCCTACCCCAAGTTTAAATCTAACCCTAGTCTTGATCACTAAACCTAACTTTAATCCCCTAGCCATCAACCTTAACTCTAACCCAGCCCCTAAATCCTAATCCTAACACCAATCCCCTAATCCTGACATTGACCCTGCTCCTGAACTCCTTATAATAGAAATAAGATCAACAAAGTTTGATAGTTCATCCAACATTCCTAAGTGGCATCACCTCATTATTTATTATTATTTTTTTATGGAAGCAAAAGGAAGATATAGTTCCATAATACTCTATCAGGGTAATTAACTGGTTAATATATCAAATTAACATATTAGTTATTTGATTTTTAAAAAAGCAATTTTGTACACTTATGAGGGTTTGGAATCTCCAAGTATGTTTACTTTTAAAGAATATCTCAAGAATTTTGTCTTTAAAATTCAGTGTACTTCAGTGTCAAATACCAAATATTTGACTAATGTTTTATGATTCTAAGATGATAAAATCGTGCATGTCAAAACTTATCTAACTTTATAAAACAAGATAATACAAATGTTTGCTTCCAAAGTGGCTATATTTAAATAACTATGATCTATCCACAAGCCAAAAGTTACCAAAATCCCCTAAAGATTGTTACATATTTTTAGCAACTTCCCCAGCTTATCTTTGTTCTGAAGCTAACATGGTTTAGGGCTCAGTTAATTTCCCAGTTCCTATGCCACTTGGAAGTTTGGTAGACTGAAAATGATTAAGAAGCAAAGTATATGAGAATGTTTCACCCAATCTCAGTTCTAGCTTACTTCAAATAGCTTTTAAATTATTTTCCACTTCCGTTTCCCTTGTTTGATCAACATTTCCCCAGGCCTTTCTACTTAAGATAGTCCTAAAAGTACTGGCATCACCTCTATTACAACCCTTACTCAATTCTGGATTTGAGACACTTTCTGCAGATGGGATAGTGTAAGATTACTGTTAAGGGCTTGACTCTCAGATATATTTTCTGTCGGGTGTGTGTTTTCAGACTAACTTTACCATTGAGTAATCAAAGCCTATTCACAGAGAAAAGTTAGAACAATATTAAAATCTAACTGCTCCCCACAGGAGCAGCAGCAGCCAAATGTGACACACCTGGACAGTCAGGTCCAGCCTGCCCTCCCAGTCTGCTCTGCCTGGCCCACACTTAGTGTGCCCAGAGAGCTAGAACCAAGTCTAGCTGGGCTGGTGGGCAGCTGGGGAGTCCAGTCTATTTGTCATGCTCTGAAGTGATTCTGCATATTTCCTTTTGACAATTAAACAATTTCTGTCAATGCAGCATTGTAAATCATCAAAACTACATTAAATCAAATGTACTTATAAGAATTTTTAATAATATTCATTTGTTAAAAATGCCCTCTCAATCTTGTGGGGAGTGCTAAGTGGATTAGGTACTCTGAAGTTAATTCCTTGTTGAAGTACGCACAGCACCTATGACTGTGTCTATGGATCTGTTTCCTGTGACTTCCATGGTGTGTTACACAGCCAGTGGCCACACAAGATAAAACATAGGTTTAATAAAGAGAGGATATATGAGCATCTCTACTCAAATATTTTGGTTTTCAAACATTTCTTCTGCTTCCAAGTCTAATTAAAAATAGGAGATTATATCCTTTTAGATAAATGAGCAGGAGTCTTCTGCTGTGAAAAATGTTCCAAGATATCTGTTAAAATTACTGTCAATAGTGAGCTGCAGAAAGATGTCCTGGTCACTGTCCAGTAATATAACTCAATTTCCTATTTTTAGAACAATTAGACTTGGAAACAAGTCTCAAACAAATAAATATATATTTTAAATGTGAGTATTAATGCAGATGTTTCTACTTTTATATCATACTTCCTGTGAGCTCCCCATTTGAAGTCCCTACACATTTCAGGAATTCCTAGTGATCAGCTTTGAATGCTAAGGTTTCTCCATAGATTAAACATGTTTATTGGGGAGGTGGGCCCAGTGGCACATACCTGCTGCTTTTCTCTGTTACACAGAATGTGGAGATAAAAGGCTCCCTTGAGCTCTGAAGTTTGTGGCAATTCTGAGCAATACAGCAAGACCCTGCATCTTAAAAAATAAATCTGTGTGTTGTAGTTCACACCTGTAGTCCTAGCTGCTTGGGAAGTAGAGATAGGAGGATCGCATTTTGGGGAGGGCCCTTGGCAAAAACTTCAAGATGCTATGTGAAAGATAATTAAAGTAATAAGGACTGGAGGGATGACTCAAGTGGTTGAGCACTCACCTAGCAAGCATGAGTTCCTGAGTTCAAACACCAATTCCACCAATGCGACAATAAAATCAGACTATTCATTTTAACTTATCTTGGGCACCCAGTCTGTTGATTCTCTGAACTAATTGTGCATTCTAATTTATGTTGCAATTAATTCAGTGCCCTTAGGCAATCATTACATAAGAGATCTATTTCAGTAAATCACACCACATAATATGATATGTTTTCTTTTCCCTAACCTGTGAAAGGACATTGTGTTTTATAAATGCTATAAGTATCACATAAGTCAGTGACTTCACGCTGTAGTTCCAAAGCCTCTCACCTACATATTCAGCAATGCTCTTGTTACTTTCTTCTCTTCTATTTATTTTCCCTTCCTTTTTCCTGCTAATTATTTCTATTATTCCATCTCTCTCCACCTCTCTCCCTCTCTCCCTTTCTCCATGCATCTCTCTACCTCTCTCTTTCTCTCTCTGTCTCTCTCTCTCCCTCCCTCTCTCCACACACCTCCCCACAGGCACTTGTTTCTCACATGTTCTACCAGTGACCTCTCAGACTTTGATGAGCTTGGTAGATGTAAGAAACAGAACACCTCACACAATTCACACCAACAAAGTAAGTAAAGCACCTTAAACAGTACTCATCTCTTTTGATACTATTTGTCCAGTAATGAGGAGAACATCATTCTCCAAGCATTCAGATCCATACACTTATTCATTTAACAAAACACTTGTTTCATACTGGGCACTGATAATTGGGTATCCTAAGCATTTCTGGAAACATTTCTTCAGTTCAGGACTGCATTTAAGTCATGGTAAAGTATGATGGGGGAAAAGAAGAGCAGATAGTCTTTGCAATTGGCCATATTTTTAATGTTTAATGGAAACATTTGGAATTAGTTTTAGTGATGCTGGGGATTGAACCTGGGGCCTTGTACTTGATGGAAGGGGTTGAGGCCTGTCAATGGCCCACATGTGTATGCAGACCAGAGCCTACAAACTGTCTCCACAACACGGATCCTACAAGGCATATTGTCCTGAGGCTTAGATATCTGAAGTGCCATGGCTTACAGACTGATCCAAACTCTTGGGGTCAGCAGGAAAGAGGCTGTTGGAGATCTCTCCAGGTATCTTCAGGGTAAATGCAGGTACCAATTTTGGAGCCCAGCTTCTGAACTGTAGATTTCTGGGATGGGAACACACCCTGGACTCTTTTTTGTAAGAACCTGGGGCCCTCCAGCAGCCTCTGTTCTGCAGTTATCTACATACCAGGTATTTGTAGACAGACCACTACTTGTAGACACCTGAGCTGGAGTTAGGTTGTGGCCTCTGCCCTGAAACACCTGAGGTCTCCAATGGACTATGCCCTGTAGACACCAGGGATAGGAAACAGATGCTAGCCTTTGCTCTGATGTAAGCAAAACACTGACTATATTTACTGACATTCAGAAACCAGTTGGCCATGGACAGACAACAGTCTGGGCCTTCCAGAAATCAGTGTACCTGGGCTAGGGACAGGATGCAGCTTCTACATTACAGAAACCCAGGCCAGGGACAGGCCAATGCTACTGATTTGCAGACATCTGGAACCCTACACAGACCTCTGCTGTGCAGACATCAGGGTTTGGAAACAGGATGCAGGGTCTCTGCTGCAGACAACCAGGAGCAAGAAAAGATCATGATCTCTGCTGAACAAACCAGGTGCCAGAGTCTGGACATTGCTTGTGCCAGCATTCATGGTGTGTGCTGTGTGACCTATGCTCTATGAACACCTTGGAGTTGAGGAGAAGCCATGGTCTCTGCACTGGGCCACACTGTGGCCTCTATCTGACAGAAACTTGAGGTTGTGAACCTGACTAACCTTTTCCCTGCACAGACCATAAGACCTCCAGTATCCTATACCCTGCAGGTAACTGGGGGCCAGAAGAGTATGCAAGCTTTGATCTGAAGAGTCCTGAACCTTGCAAGTTCCAGCCTTTGTGGACAGTGCATCAGGGCCAGATCACAGCCTGTAAGTTGCAGACAACAGGTGCCCTCCAGGGTCTCTGCTCTTTATAAACCCACCAGCCAGGGATAGGCCATTTCCTCTGTCCTGCAAATATCATTTTGACACCTGCAGCCCTTTAGTGGCCTGTCCCTTAAGAAACTTGTGGTCCCAGGACAGGATGCGGGCTCTGCTTTGCAGATGCCCAGAACCCTCCAGTTGCCTCAGTCCTGCAGATCTGAGGGGCAGAAAACTGATACGAGAAATCCAGCCAACAAATCCTCTTGGTCACCCTGGTGTCTCTAAAATGCGAGAATCTCTGATTTTGATACTTGAACATCCTCCTCCTCAGCCCCATCAAACTGAGAAATAAGACTCTTCCTTTCATTTCTTCAGTTTACCAACAGCTATCAGCCTTTCTTACTTATTGATGATTTAATTCGTAGTATATTGGGACTATTTTATTTTTATTTCAGGACAGTTGGTGCATGAGGACACAAACTTAAATTGAAATACACTGCTTGGAGGCTGCTTCCGATTCCATGGCCCTGTCCAGAAGCTTCTGAATCAGAAGCATGGCGGCGAGCTGCAGGGCCACAGGCTCCCAGGGCAGGCGACTCCACACAAGCCGCTAACTTCATGTGCTCTGAAGGAGGTAACAGCGCTGCCCCAACAAGGAGCGCAGGACGCACCTGACGCAAAGATGCTCCGCCCAGCGACCCAGTGCCAGCCAATCACGGTGCGCGCTACAGCACGCTGTGGAGGAAAAGGCCGGGATGCGCGTTCTAGAACATTCTGGAAGCTCTTTTTCACAGGGAAGCATGCATGAAGAAGCCGCGCACTGGAATGGGCCGCAGACCCAGTGGAGGCGCTCATGGATCCGAGGTACACTGTGGGGTAGTTGAAGGCAGGGCCCGTCTCCTTTGTTTGGGAGAGTCGGGCAGCGAGCCAGGCGGGGTCCATCTCTCCTGGTGCCGGCAGGAGCAGGCGCTTGGTGGCCTGGCGGGTAGAGCGGGCACGGGAGCCAGGCTAGGGGAGGGGGAGGGGGAGGGGGGGGAGGAGGCGGGGAGAGGGGTGGGTCTGCGGGCACCAACCCCGAGTCTCCTCCTGGCGAGGTGTGCTTTTTGTCCTAAGTAATAAAAGCCTTTAGGTCATTTTTTAGATGGAGTGTCACTTTTTTGTCTGGATCGCCTGTGACCATGATGCTTCTCACATATGGCTGGTAGTACAGGTGTGGACTTTACAGCCACCTTTCTTGTTGAGATGGGGGTCTTGCTAACTTTTTGGTCAGGGTTGGATTCAAACTGGGTTTTTCCTGATGTTCACAACCCGCATCACTGGGGTTATTCACACGAGGCAGTTTGCCTGGCTCCTTCATTCCTACTTAATGTTAAGTAAGTTTCCATATTGTGGACATACCAAGTTTTTAATATTCATTTATCAGTTAATAAACATTTGTAGTTGATCTTTGCCAAAGGACCAAGAAGCCATAATTAATAGACATTGGGTTATTTTATACTTGGACTATTAGGTATAATGCTATTTTGAGCACAGTTTTTTTATTTTTGTTTTGTGTAGATCTGTTTTTCTTTAGCAGTAAATGTGTTGGGCATATAATAACTCCTACATTTAAATTTTGAGGAACTGCAAAACTTTTCAAAAATACTGCACCATTTTGTAGTTTCATGACCAAGTAATGAGGATTTTGATTTTCCATATCCTTTTTACCAATCTTCATTGCCTCCCCAACTTAATGGGGAGGAAGTGGTACTTCACTGTGGTTTTGATTTGCAGTTCTATGAGTGAGGTCAAGCTCACTCTCGTGTTTCTTGGTCATGTGTATATATTGAAGAAGTTTCTTTCCAACTTATTAACTGTGTTTTACTTTGGTTGTCTTTATTATTGTATTATGTGATTTTTTTAATTCTCATAAATTTATAAACTTTTTATTTCAAATTGTAGGAACGCTTATAAATTGTATACACATTTCCCCTGTCACATGTATGACTTGCAAGTGTTGTCTCTTATTTTGTGTTTTCATTTTAATTTTTTTTGATGGTGTTACTGGAATCACAAAAGCTTTTTTTTTAGTTTCCATGAAGTCCAGCATATTCTTTCTTTTGTTGCATGTTCTTCTGATTTCATGTCTAAGAAATTATGGCCTAAACCAAACTCATGGAAATTTATTCCACTTTTGTTCAAAGGGCTTTAAAATTTTAGGTCTTACATTCATGTCTGATACATTTTAAATTAGTTTTTGTGTATATTGTGAGTGAGGGGTCTGATTTCAGTCTTTTGCATGTTTGCATTTGGTTGTCTCAGTACTGTCGAAAAGGCTATTTCTGCACTGAATTGTCTGGTTGCCATTTTTTAATATCAGGTCTCACAAAGTAGTCCAGTTTTGCACCAGACTTGTGGTCTTTCTGACTCGCCTCCCCAGTGCTGGGATAATAGACATGTGTCACCACATCTGATTCCACTTTTTCATTTAAATCAACTGACCAGATTTATTGCTGGATTGTGAATTCTGTCATTAATCTGTCTATGTTTAGCACATTGTCTTAATTATTGTAATTTGATAGTAAGTTTTGCAATTAGGAAATTTCAGTCTGATTATTTGCTGTTTTGAGACTTTTGACTGTTCTTAGTTTCATTTCTATATGAATAAAAATACGGTTTGTCAGTTTCGTCAAAAAGCCATTTGCAATTGTGAATGAATTGAACATGTAGAAAAATTGGAGATTGTTGCTGTCTAAACAAAATTAAGTCCTCAAATCTCGTATTTTGTGTTGTGTTTTCATTTATCTAGATCTTCATTTACTTCAAAAATGTTTGTTACTTTCTATGCAAAAGTGTATCACTTTTGTTAGTTTTTTTCCCCTAAGTGTCTTATTCTTCTCAATGCTACTAATTTTTTCTTCTGAAATTGCACTGTTGGGAATAGTTGTTGCTAGTTAAAAAATATGTATTATATATATATATATATATATATATATATATATGTAAATTTATTTGAGTTTTAAAAATTTGGAAATTTAGTTCTGCCACTTGACTGCACTCACTTTATCCTAACAGATATTGTGTGTGTGTTCATATCCCTTAGGATTTCATGTATATAAGGGCATATCATGTGCTAGTAGAGGCAATTTAACTTCTGTTCCCTTCTTGATGAGTTTTTTCCTCCTTGCATAATCACCGTGACTGGGACCTGTGTTACTATATTAAATATACCTGGCACTAGTTGCTATATTTATCTTGTTCCTTCTAGTAGGGATTAAGCATTCACTAATTCACTGTTTCTTTTGTGAGATCATCTGTGGGTACTTGGTAAATATTCTTTATCAGTTTGAGGGTAACGCCCTTCTATTAGTAGTATGTTGAGAGACTCTTATTTCTTGAGGTTTCTCCTTTTTTTTGGTGCTGTTAATTGAACCCATGGATTCCCTTCCATATGCTATGCAAATTCTCTACCACTGAATGTACAAGATCCCACTTACATTTCATCTATTGAGATGATCCATTCATTGTTTTATTTAGGACATACTACATTCATTCGAAATTGGGTGTTAATCAATCCTACATTCCTTGGAAAATCCCTGTCAGTCATGGCATATAACTCTGTTTATGTGTTACTATATTCAACTTGTTAGTGTTTTGTTAAGAGTTTTGGTTTCTTTATTGCTAAGTCATATTGGGCATGGTTTTCTTATGATAACTTTGGTTTTGTTATTGGGGGAATTCCAATTTCATAGTGTGAATTACCAAGCAGATGCATTATCAGTTTGTGGAAAAGTTTCCATAAAATTGGTATTAATTTTTAAAAATGTTTGGGATAAATTATCCTTGGAAGAATACCTCTGTACTCCAACTCCTAGGCCTGGCTTTTTAATTTATGGGGCAGACGACACTGGATTTCTCAACGTTTTTGTAAACATAGGTGTCAGGCTGTTGTTCTCAGGCTCAGAGGTCCACAGGGCAGAGGGCGTATCCTCAACCAATTCCTGTGTTTATGCAGGCAGAAGATGCCGAAGTGTTCTGTTTTTCTACAATACAGAGTCTGAGGTGTGAATGGCAGAGACTGTGGGCTATCCCTGGCCTCTGGATTATCTTCAGGGCAGAGGCGCTTTGTTGTACTCAGCCCCTGGTGTGCCAAGCAGAGAATATATTCAACTCATTGCAGGTGTCTTATTGTCAGAGACTGCATCCTGACTTGGAGACTGTGTGCTGGAAGAGCAGAGTGTGGTGGTGTCTTCAGGGCAAAGGACAGCCCTTTCTAGGGACCCCAGATTTTTCCATGAGAGGCAACAATGTGTCTTATACCCCTGGGTGTTGGCAGGGCAGAGAACAACCCCCTACCTGGTCCCTGTGTGTCTGAAGCACAGAGATTCTGGATTGTCTGCAGCTCATGGTTTTTGCAGGGCATAGTCATCTGGATTGTTCCAGGCATCTACAGGGCAGAGGGTACTTCTATACTCAAACCCTGTGTATATGCAAGGAAAACATTACAGCCTGTTGCCAACACCTGTATTCTTCATAGCATAGGCTGTGGATTGTCCCCAGCCAGTGGCATACGCAGTTCAGAGACTGCAGTCTCTTCCAGGCCCCGAGGTCTCTGTAGGATGGAAAAACATTCAAGGTTTCTGTGTCTGTGGTGAAGAGACTGTAGACTGTTTCCCTATTCCACAGGTGTTTGGCCATCAGGCAACTGGATGGGTCATGGTGTTTGCAAAACATAGGCAATGGTATCTTCATGGTACAGCTGTCTGCAGGGCAAAACAAGGTCCAGTGCATAACCTGAGGCTGACCAAAGGATATAGGCCAAAACATGACACCTGCCCTTTGGGGACTGCACTGTAGAGGTAGCCACATCTCCCATCTGTCACATGTCTGCAGGACAAAAGCCAAGTCCTATCCCTAGCACAAGGTTTATGCAGGGAAGACGCTTTGGGTTGTGCTCCACATCTCGTATCTGCAGTGCATACACTACAATCTGTTTCTTGCCCCTGAGTGTCTCCAGGGCAAGTGTGTGATTTGTGCCCAGTCCTTGCTATATGCATAGTGGAGGTCACTGGAGTTCTCTTTTGTTTGTAGGGAAAAGGTCAGCACTTCATGTCCCCCAGGTGTCTGAAGCATAGAGGCCATGACAGGCATGCCAGACAGTGGGTATTATCTGCCCTGATCTCCAGATGGAATGTAGAACATACAGTACATCCTCTCCCCATGTCCTGTATGTATTTTTGGAAGAGGCTATGGCCGGTCACTGGCATATGGTTTCTGCAGGATAGAAGCCCCATCTGTTGAGGAACAGATGTGTGCATGGCAGAGGTTGTGTCCTGATTTGGCCCCTGGGTGCTGACAGGTCTGAGGTTGTTGGAGGTCTTTTGGTATTTGCAGGGGAAAAGCCAGTCCTGTCCATGGTTCCTGGTTCTCTGCAGTGTAGAGGTTGCTTGAGGGCTCAAGAATTTATCAGGCAGAGTCCTTGGCCTGTTACCTGCCCCTGATATGTCTGCAGGGCAGAGGTCACTTGTGTTCTCTCAGAGTGTTTACAGGGCAGAGGCAATAGTGTGGTCTCTACTTCTTGTTTTCAGAGGTAACTTGAGAATTCCATATGTCCTCAAGGAAGTGGCCCTGGCTTCGCCTACCTTCACAGGCATCTGCAAAGCATAGGCTGCACCCTGCCTACCCTCAAGGATGTGGACTGTGACCTGCCCTTAATAGATGGAGGGCAGAAGCAGTGTCCTTTTTCAGCCACTGTGTATGTGCAGGGATTAGGTCACTTGAGTGCTCTGGCTATCTGCAGGGCCATCTGTCTGTCTGCAGAGAAGAGTCCCATCTTGTCCTTGTTTGGGGAATTTTTACCTGGAAGAGGCCACTGGAGGGCATTGAGCATGTATGGTGTATAGCTTCAGTGTCCTCAGGGAAGAGTATGAGACATGTCCCTGGCTCCCAGGCTCCCTGTTATCTGCAGGCAAGGGATGCTGGATGGCTTCTGGTGTCTGTGAGTTAGAGGGTGAGGCCTCACAAAAGACTTGTGTGACTGAAGATCAGAGACTGGCCACTAGAGGACTCTGTAGGGAAGATACCATGTGAGAGTTCTGGGTGTCTGTAGGGAGGGGCCTGATTCCTGTCTCCATTCTTGCTAGTATGTAGGACCAAGGCAGCTTGAGTGTTATGGGTGACTGAAGGTCAGAGGCCATAGGAAGGCAATTATTGTTTTCAATGTAGAGACTGCAGCTCACACATGCTGGGAGTTCCAAGCCAGATGCTGGTGCCTGTACCTTACCAGCAGATTTCCACAGGGAAGAGGACCCATGGAACTCTGTGTGTCTTCAGGACAGTGGAAGCTGGAAGGATCCTAGTGTCTTCAGAATAATAGCAATTGCCTACACCATACCACTGGTTGTAGAGCAGAGGAAGCTGGAGGGTCCCAGTTGCCTGCAAAGTAGAGGCTGCAGCATATACCTGGCTCCTGAACCCCATGTTGTCTGCTAAGTAGAAGTGCTAGCCTGTCCAAGGGTCTGAGATAATGGGTCACTCCAAGGCTCCTAGTCTACGTAACAAAGAGGCCATGGCTTGATCTCTTGATCGGCCTGGATTTCTGCTAGGCTGAGACAGTGGCTTGCCCTGACTAGGGGAAGACCAGGGGCCAATGCAGGGCTCCTGGTATCTGTAAGACATAAGTTGGTGGAGATTTATGTTGAAGTGAAAATATAGATGTGTATTATTAAGGATCCTGAGGTGAGAGTTTATCTTGGATTTTATGGGTGGGTTCAATGTAACCATAGGAAGCAGAAAGAAGGGGAGAAAACATATATTAGACAGAGATTATGTTACTGATACAGGATGGCAGGATATTATGGAATGGAAATGATAGAAATGAGACTACACCAAATATGAAAATGATAGACAAGGCTTCTTTATAGAAACTGAAGTCCTGAGCAGACAGGATCAAACAGATGATCAGGCTGCATGTGGAGCAAAGGAAAAAGCAGGCTCTTATTTTCTGTGCTAGACCAAATTTTGTGTTTTTTAATTGTATTTGGGCATGGTTTTACTTGTTGGTTCTGGGGTTTGATCTTAGGACCTCATGCCTGCAAGACAGGTACTCTACTACTTGAAGTACTCCATCAGTCCTCAGCTATTACCTTTAAATTTGTTTTCCCTCTTACATTTAAATATCTGGCCTTATTACTTAGAGGGTTACAAAACCCAGAAGTGCTGACTTACTCTAGAATGGGCATCATGATCTCTTGCACAGAGTCCTGGCTTTTAGGTTTGGTGTGAGACTTACGAGATTTATGATAAGGCTGGAGGAGGACTTTTGGTGGTTGAACTGCTGAGAAAGCATAGTGTAGAAGAAACACTAACTCCAATGTATGCACATGTGAATAAATGAGTAAACAATAAAAATCCAAAACATTCTGTCTCAAAGTTGCTGTGATAGTGAGAGGAAAAGCAGCAGTTTTCAGTCAGTGAAAATAAAACACTTTAAATTTCCATTGTGCCCCCTAGTGGTGGGAAAGTAACCACTAGTGGTGGATATATTTCACATTCCTTTGCAATTATCCTTGCTATAATAAGAAAGACATAGCGTTTGTTGGTTGAGATAAGGATAGCTATACAGAGAGTTTCCTAGCATTACTTCCAAGCAGAAGTGTATTACAACCTAAGTTGATTCATCTCTACCTGACCACTTCACTACTTCCTGGTACAGAATGATGTCATTCTTCTTCATGGCTGAATAAAACTCCACTGTGTATAAATACCACATTTTCTTAATCCATGCTTCAGTAGTGGGGCATCTTGGATGTTTCCATAACTTGGCTATTGTGAGTAGTGCTGCAATAAACATGGGTGTGCAATAAACGTTGGTGTGCAGATGCCTGTGGAGTAACCTGAGTCGCTTTCCTTTGGGTATATCCCTACAAGTGGGATTGCTGGTCATAGGGCAGATACGTGTTTAGATTTTTAAGAAGCCTCCATATCATTTTCCAGAGTGGTTGCACTAGCTTGCATTCTCACCAGCAGTGTATGAGGGTTCCTATTTCTCCACAACCTCGCCAACACCTGTTGTTGTTTTTGATGCTAGCTATTCTAACGGGCGAGGTGGAATATAAGTGTAGTTTTGATTTACATTTTCTTTATGGCCATAGATGGTGAGCGCTTTTTCATGTGTTTTTTGGCCATTTAAATTTCTTCTTTTGAGAAAGTTCTGTTTAGTTCAGTTGCCCATTTTTTGGTTCATTGATTTTGGGAAAGTTTAATTTTTTGAGTTCCCTGTATATTCTGGTTATCAGTCCTTTGTCTGATGTATAGCTGGCAAATATTTTCTCCCACTCTGTGGGTAGGTGCTTCAGTTTAGAATCATTTTCTTTGGTTTTGTAGAAGCTTTTTAATTTTATGTAGTCCCATTTGTCCATCCTTTCTCTTAGTTGATGGGCTGTTGGGGTTCTATTGAGGAAGTCCTTGCCTATACCTATTAGTTCCACAGTATTCACTGTTCTTTTCTGTACTAACTTCAGACTTTTGGGTCTGATATTAAGGTCTTTGATCCATTTTGAGTTGATGCTAATACAGGGTGATAAACACTGATCTAGTTTCAGTTTTTTTGTAGGCAGATAACCACTTTTCTCAGCAACATTTGTGGAAGAGTCTATCTTTTCTCCATCATATGTTTTTGGGACATTTGTCAAAAATAAGGGGGGTATAGCTGTGGGATTCAAATCCAGGTCCTCTGTTCTGTTCCACTGGTCTTCATGTCTCTTTTTGTGCCAGTACCATTTGTGCCAGTATCATGCTTTTCTGTTTCTATTGCTTTGTAACACAGTTTGAAGTTGGGTATTTTGACACCTCCAGCACTACTCTTTTTGCTGAGTAGCCTTAGCTATTCGTTGGTCTCTTGTGTTTCCAAGTGAACTTAAGGGTAGATTTTTCGATCTCTAATGAAAGTCATTGAGATTTTGATAGGAATTCCATTAAACATGTAGATTGCTTTTGGTAGTATAGCCCTTTTTATTATGTTGAGTCTACCAATCCATGAGCATGGGAGATCTTTTCACAATCTGTTGTCTTCCACGATCTCTTTCATCAGGGGTTTCTAGTTCTCCAGTAGTGGTCATTCATATCCTTTGTTAAGTTCGCTCCTAGGTATTGAATTTTTTTGAGGCTATTGTAAATGGATTTTTTTCATATACTCTTTCTCTATTTGTTCATTGTTGGTGTATAGAAAAACTAATAATTTTTGCAAATTGATTTTATGTCCTGCCACCTTGCTGTAGCTATTTGTTGCCTAGGAGTTTTGGGGTCTTTAAGATATAGGATTATGTCATCCTTAAATAGGGATATTTTGGCAGTTTCTTTACCTATTTGTATTCCTTTTACTTCTGTTTCTTGTCTAATTGCTCTTGCTAGGAATTCCAAGACTTTAATAGGAGTGGGGATAGTGGGGACCCTAGTCTTGTTCCTGATTTTAGGAGAAAATGGTTTCAGTTTTTCTCCATTAAGTGTGATGTTGGATATAGCTTTATCATATATAGCATTTACAGTATTGAGGTACATTCCTTCTATTTCTAGTTTTCTTAGAGCTTTTATCATGAAGTGGTGTTGGATCTTATCAAAGGCTTTTTCTGCATGTATGAGATGTTCAAGTAATTTTTGTCTTTACTTCTATTAATGTACTATATTACATTTATAGATTTGTATATGTTGAACCACTCCTGCATTCCTGGGATGAAGCTGACTTGGTCTTGGTGAATGGTCTTTCTGATGTGTTGTTGGATTCAGTTTGCCATTATTTTATTGAGGATTTTTGCATCAATGTTCATAAGGAGATTGACCTGTAGTTTTCCTTTTTGGAGATGCTTTTGTCTGGTGTTGGGATGAGTGTAATACTGGCTTCATAAAATGTGTTAGGCAGTTTTCCTTCCTTTCTATTTGGTGGAGAAGTTTAAGGAGTGTTGGTATTAGTTCTTCTTTAAATGTCTGATAGAATTCAGCAGAGAATCCATCAGGTCCTGGACTCTTCTTTTTTGGGAGGCTCTTTATTGGTGCTTCAATTTCATTTTGTGTTTATCTATTCAGTGATTAATGTCCTCTTGTTTCCATTTTGGATGGTCATAGTATCTAGAAATTTGTCCATTTATTCAAGATTTTCAAATGTATTAGAATATAGGTTCTTAAAGTAGTCTCTGATGATTTCCTGGATTTCCGTGGTATGTATTGCTATCTCCCATTTTGCATTTCTGATTTTACTGATTTGGGTTTTTTCTCTCTCCATTTTAGTCAGGTTTGCCAGGGGTTTGTCAATCTTGTTTATTTTTTTCAAAGAATCAGCTTTGTGTTTCGTTGATTCTTTGGGGTTTTTTTTGTTTGTATTTCATTAATTTCGGCCCTTATTTTTATTTCTCTCCTGCTTGTTTTGGGTCTTGTTTCTTCTTGTTTTTCTAGGCATTTGAGATGTGATATTAGGTCATTGATTTGAGATCTTCCTGTCCTTTCATATATGCATTCATGGCTATAAACTTTCCTCTAGGGACTGCCTTTGCTGTGTCGCATAGGTTCTGTTAAGTCATGTTTTCATTTTCATTAACTTCCAAGAGCCTTTTAATTTCCTGTTTTATTTCATCAAGGATCCATTGATCTCTGAGCAATGTGGTGTTCAGCTTCCAAATGTTTGCATGTTTTCTACTGTTTTGTTGTTGACTTTTAGTTTTAATGCATTGTGATCAGATAGAATGCATGGGATTGTTCCTATTTTCTTATACTTGATGAGACGTACTTTGTGCCCTAAGATATCAATTTTGGAGAAGAATGTATATGGACTGCTGAGAAGAATGTATATTGTGCAGAAGTTGGATGAAATATTCTGTAGACATCAGCTAGGTCCATTTGATCTATGGTGTGATTTAGTTCTAGAATTTCTTTATTGCTTTTTTGTTCGGATGACCTATCTGTTGGTGATGGGGGGGGTGTTGACGTCTCCCACTTACTACTGGGAGTTTATATATGCTTTTAGGTCCTTCAGAGTATATTTAATGAAATTGGGTTCACTGATATTGGGTGCTTTATGTTGATAATTGTTCTTTCCTTTTGGCATATTTCACCTGTACTGTAGTATGGCATGTTCTCCTTTATCTTATTTGATTAATATAAGTTTGAAGTCTACTTTGTCTGAAGTAAGTATTGCTACTCCTGCCTGTTTTTAGGGGCCATTGGCTTGGTAAATCTTCCAGTTTTTCACCCTATACCAGAGTTTGTTTCTGTCAATGAGATGGGTCTCTTGTAAACAACATATTGTTGGACCTTCCTTTTTAATTCAGTTTGCCAGTGTCCTTTGATGGGAGAGTTACGTCAGTTAAAATTCAGTGCTAGTATTGATACATATGTGGTAATTCCTGTCATTTTGTTGTTTTTGTTGTTTAAGGGCTTGATTGCAGCTGAATCAATGTTACTCTCTGATTCCTTGTCTTCTTTCTTTTGTGGTTTGGTACTGCGTGTCCTTCCATGGTTTTGTTCACTTTCATTTTCTGTGTTCAGAATTCCTTAAAGAGTCTTTTGTAGTTGTGGCTTGGTGGCCATATATTGTCGTAGTTTCTGCTTACTGTTTAAGATTTTTGTTGCTCCATTTATTTTGTTTGATAGTTTTGCTGGGTGGAGTATCCTAGGGTTGAAGTTACTTTCATTCAGTGCCCGGATGACCTCACTCCATGCTCTTTTTACTTTTAAGGCTTCCTGTACCTGAATGGGCATCACTTTCTCTAGATTTGGGGTATTTTCTGTTATTGCTTTGTTGACTACATTATGAAACCCTTTTATTTGCATCTCTTCTCCTTCTTCAACACCCTTGATTCTCAGGTTTGGTCTTTTGATGGAGTCATTGAGTTCTTGCATATGTCTTTTACAGGTCTTGAGTTGTTTGACTAGTAGGTCTTCAGTTTTTCCTTTAACTTCTGTTTTGTTTTCAAGTTCTGAGATTCTGTCTTCCACTTGTTCTAGTCTGCTGAAGTGGCCTTCCATTGTGTTTTGTATTTCTGTTTCATTTTCATTGTTTTTTCTGAGATTTTCCATGTCATGGGTCTCTTCCTCTTTAATATTGTCAACTTTTTTGGGGGGGACAATGGTTGCCATCCCTTTTTCATCTTCCCATAACTCCACTTGGTACTGTGTAACTATGTTCTTGATAGGCTATTGGTGGTTTCAGTCACCTGTTTTCTTTCCTTTGGTTAAATTTTGTTTAGTGGATATATTGGATTTTTACCTTAGTGTATGTATGCTGTTTCTATCCCTGGTCTGGGTATAATTTAACTACTATTAACTCACTCACAATAGTAAAAGTAACAAAACAAAATAACCATAGGAAAAAAACCCTAAATAAATCAATGGGGAGAGATGAACAAACACAAACAAGAAACTAAACAAACACCAGGGGAAAAGAAAAACTCCAGGTTCAGGAACAATAGAATTTCAGTCTTAGTAGTTCTGGAGTTACTCCTTCAGCATCTAGTCCTTGTGTTGGCATTTAAGCAGAGGATCTGTCTTAATCTTGCTAGGTGGTTGGGGACTCTCACCAGACTTTCTTGTCTTTCAGTGGCAGCTGCTTAGTTAACTCCTTCCTCAGTGAAGTGTGGCTTGTCCTCAGGTTCTGGACATCAGCTCTGTAGCCCACCAGCCATCCTGCTTTGGAGTTGGGTTTTTGCTGTGTTAGTTTACTGGGGGCTTATTTCATTGTCTTGCTCCCTTTCTCTGGGGCAAGGACAGTAATCCATCAGCCGGCCCCCTGCTGTCAGCATGTTGTGATGGTTTGCTGAATGTTTTTCAATTTTGGAGTGTTGTTTGACTTTGAATGTTGCTCACTGGCTCCGGAGATTAGCTTTGTGGACCACTGCCAGCTCTATTTCAGGCATCGGCTTATCCTCCACCTGCTGTCAGCCCTTCTACCTTCCAGCCTTTGTTTAATGAAAATTTGCATGGAGATCAGCTTCTTGTTCCTTCCCCCTTCTCTGGTGTGCTTACAGTACCCCTCCACCTCTGCTGTGTGTTAGTTTTCAGTTCTTTGTTTATTGTTCAGTTTTTTGTTTTGTTTTGTTTTGTTGTTTGTGTGGTGGAGGATCAGTCTGCCCAGGGGGCTAAGCTGGTTTATCCCAAGGATGGCTTTGGGAATACCATGTGATGCTTGGTGCTCACCTGTTGGTCTGCCAAATGTCTACAAAGCAGGTTTGGAGCCGGCATCTGGCTGTGTGGGAGCCCTCCTCTTTTCTCAGTGTAATATGGCATGGAGAATCTTTGTACAGGCTAGGGGTTCAGGGTGAAGTAGTTTTGATTTTTCTTGGTGCTCTATTTCTACCAAGTGTGGCTTCAGCATCTCAGCAAGATTTTAGATTTATCAAGCTCATGCTGTCTGCTTCTGCACCGTAGTTGCCATTTTGGATCCCTCATGTTGTGTTTTATGCAAGTTGTAAAGCAAACCAGAAAGTTTTTAGTTCCTGAAAAAAGAGATAGGTTGGTTTGTGCATTTGTGGGATCATGATGTATACACCAGTTTTAGTTTAATCTGCTTTACTTTCTAATTTTTATTTCATTCATTTTCATTAGCATATATTCATTGCATTGGGGAATTTGTTTTAACAACTCTGAATAGCCTTACATTGTACATTGGTGAGGCTCCCCCTTCCATCTCCTCCTACTGCCATCACCTTCCCATTTCATTTATTCTGTTTCCTTTATGTATTTAAATCCCATGAACCCTGTTGCATCATTTTCATCTCTTCCATTTATCCCCACTTCCCATACATGCCCCTGTACACACTGTACCTGTTTTACAGTTTTTCCTTTATTATTAATTTCAAAGTCAGTGTTCAAAGGGGTGTCTCAATATATCCCAGTTGTAAATATGCTTTACTTGGTCAGTTCTACCCCCTTTGTTAATCTCCCTTACCCATTCCCTCCCATTCTCCCAGTATTCAATGGCTTCCAAAACATGTCATTATGTCCTTTGTCTGTGTGGGTAGAAGTATTGTTGACTATCATTCTCTTTTGTTTTCTCATCTCCTTCAAGTTCCATAGTATAGTTCCATTACTGCGAACATTTTCTGCCTGTAGATGTGTACATGATCATGCTTGTGAATACATTTATCTTTTGGATCTGTCTTCTGCGTATGATAGAAAACATGGTTTTTTGTCTTTCTGAACCTGGCTTCATTTAACATGATTTCTTCCAATTCCATCCATTTACCTTGAATCATGTGGTTTTATTCTTTGTTATGTCTGAATAAAATTCCAGTATAGTTTCTTAATCTATTCATCAGTTGTAGGGAATCTTGAGTCCTTTCTATAGTTTGTTGTCAACAGTGCTGCACTAAATATCAGTGTGCAGGTCTTTCTATTGTAGCTGACTTGCATTCCTTCAGGTATATGCTCAGAAGTGGTATCACTGGATCATATGGCAGTTCTATTTTTAATTTTTTAATAACTCTCCATACTGCTTTCCATAATGATTATATTAATTTACATTCCCACCAACAATGTATAAAGTTTCCTGTTTTGTTGCATCCTTGTCAACATTTGTTTTTTTTTGTTTTTGAAGATAGCCATTCTAAGTGGGGTGAGACAAAATCTTGTGTATATAGCTTTGATTGGCATTTTTTTAATAGGGAATTTGAACACTTAGTATGTTTATTGGTCATTTTTGTCTCTTCTTTGAAAATTCCCTGTTCAATCATGTGCTCATTTCTTCATTGGGATTTGTTTTATAAATTTTTTTATTAGGATATATTTGTTGTACATGGGGATTCATTGTGACAATCCCAAATAGACTTCCCTTGTACATTCGTTAGATCACTCCCACCAACTCTCCCTCTCCACCACCTCCTGCCCCACTTAAAGCAATTGCAAGAGGTTGCTTTGTTCTATTTCATATAAATATATGAAGTCCATCCACCGTCACCTTAATCTCCTCCATTCATCCGTCCCCTCCCACAAATACCTCCAGTACCTATTTTACAGTCCTGGCTTTCTTCTTAATACTTAAGTCAATGGTCCAATGGGTTTTTCAGTGTGTCTCCACTGTGAGTCCACTTTACTTTATCTGTTCAACCCCTTTCCTTGTTCTCCCTTACGCTTTTACCCTCCCACCCACCCCCATTATTTCAATCGTTTTCAATATATCTCCTTACACCTTTGCCTTCACAGGTGTTACATTTTATGACTTTGTTAGTGCTCTTTCTCTTTTCCTTTCTCTCCTTCTCTAAATTCCATAGAGTAGTACCACTATTTCAAATATGTTCTACATTATGAGTTTCTATAGGATCCTGTTTGTTTTTGTGTGTATGTTTATCTTTTGGCTCTGTCTTTCATGTATGAGAGAAAATTCATGGCTTTTGTCTTTCTGAGCCTGGCTTACTTTACTTAACATTGTGTCCTCCATTTGTATCCATTTACTTTTCAACCAGATATCGTTGTTCATTATGGCTGAGTAAAATTCCATTGTGTATATATATCACATTTTTTATCTATTCATCAGTTGTAGGGTATCTGGGTTTTCCCCATGATTTGGCTATTGTGAATAGTGTTGTGATGAACATCATTGTACAGGTATCTGTACTATATCCTGACTTAACATTCCTTTACTTATATTCCTAGGAGCAGAATCACTGGATCATATGGCAGTTCAAGCTTTAGAGTTTTGAGGAATCTCCATACTGCTTTCCATAATGGTTTACTAATTTGCATCCCCACTAACAGTGTATAATGGTCCCTGATTCACCACATCATTGCTAGCATTTGTTGTTATTGGCCGTGAATATAACCATCCTCACTTGGGTGAGATGAAATCTTAGTGTAGTTTTGATTTGCATCTCTTTTAATAGCCAGGGAAGTTGAACATTTCTTCATGCATTTACTGGTATTTGTACCTCTTCCTTTGAGAATTCCCTATCTAATTCATGTGCATTTTTCTTCATTGGGGTGTTGATTCTTTTGCATTCCCTGTAGATTCTGGATACTAGTTTCTTACTGGATGCATAGATAACAGATTTTCTCCCATTGTGTGGGCAGTTGTTTGAGTTTAGTGACTGTTTCTTTTGCTTTGCAGCAGCTTTTTAGTTTGACACAATCCTATTTGTTCATTCTTTCTCTTAGATGTTGAATATTTTGTGTTTTCTTTAAGGAAGTTTCCCCTATTCCTCTCTGTTCCATTGTACTTACTACTTCCTGTAGTTTCAAAGTTTAAGGCCTTATATTAATGTCTTTGATCCCATTTGAGTTGATTTTGGTACAGAGTGAGAGGCTGGGATTTAGTATTAGTTGTCTACATGTGGATATCATTTTTTCCAGCAACATTTGTTGAAGAGGCTGTCTTTTCTCTGATGTGTGTGTTGGGCCCCTTTGTTACAAAGGTCAGTTGGTTATGTCTGCATGAGTTTCTTTCTGGGTCATCTATTCTAATCCTTTGGTCTTCTTGCCTGATTTTGTGTTAATACTGTGCTGTTTTTATTGTTATGACTCTATAGTATAGTTTGAAATCAGGTATTGTGATACCTCCAGCATTGGACTTTCTGCTTAGAATTGCTTTGATTATTCATGGTCTTTTGTGTTTCCATATGTATTTTATGGGGTTGAGTTTTTTGACCTCT
This sequence comes from Castor canadensis, assembly GCF_047511655.1. Lineage (NCBI taxonomy): Eukaryota > Metazoa > Chordata > Mammalia > Rodentia > Castoridae > Castor > Castor canadensis. The sequence goes on from NC_133387.1 coordinate 114,426,483, forward strand.
CTATAGGTTCTGGATATTAGTCCTTTATTGGATGAATAACTAGCAAAGATTTTCTCCCATTCTGTTGGCAGCCTTTTGAGTCAAGTGACTGTTTCTTTTATTGAGGAGATGGTTTTTAGTTTGATGCAGTTCCATTTATTCATTGTAGCTTCATCTGTTTTAAAGGTCTCCTGCTCTGTAAACATTAGGGCCTTGTGCCCTAATCTGGTATCTTCTGACAAAGTTTTTGAAAGCAGTTTTTAACAGGAAACAGGGTTAATGGCCTATTTACCTCTTTTTGTTTGCATTTTGTTCAGTTTCAGTAATTCCTAACTACCCTGTTGTGCCAGAAGCAAAGGGCAGAAGAAGAGGATATGTTGCACTGCTCTCTAGGAAGACAGACAATGAGTGAGGAGCCAAGTTATGAGGTGACCACTAGAAGCTGTGAAGGCAGGTAGTAGGAGGCTCCCCATCTCTGTGATCTCAAGCTGCTGGAAAGCAAAAACACATCTTCCACCCTAGCCCATGGATGCTGAGCCTGGGGAAAGGGCTGGGTCCTCTGTATAAATAGCCATGATGAATGTATGGACTCTTGCTCTAGAGGCTTTGACCAGTGGCAAACGTTATCAGCATGGAAAGTGCCTCAGCTAGGAATCCAGCACCAGGACATGACATAAGTGTTCCTCATTCTCCCTCAGTCCTCAGGTTCCAGGATGAGCTCAGATCCTGACTAACACCCTACTGTTGTTTGTCCGTCCCCATGGCCTAGTTTCAACCATAAATAGTGTCCATGTACCTCCACAAAATTTAAGAATATTAAGCTCCACTGTAAATCTTTTCCTACTTGCCCAATGGTACCCACAGCCCAGACCCCTGTGCAGCTGTCCTCTTTACCTATCAATTTCCTAGATTCTGTGTCCTCTCTCCCCACCTGCACATCTGTGAGGACCATGCAGAAATCAGTAACTCTCCATATCCTTAGTCATGCACCCAATTTCCCTGTCAACCAGACCCCTGGAACCTCCCCACATCCATCTCCTCCCAGCAGTGCTGTCAGGATCCATCAGGGCTAAGGAGACAAGCCACTGACTGAAGTGTCCCACTTGGTGGTCCAATTCCCAGCTCTCATTCATCCTCTCTTTTGCTTCCACACTTAACACACAGTAGCACTTCATCAGCTTGCTCTTGTGCAAGTATGTGTGGGAATGTATGTGTGCATGTGTATGTCTGGGAGCATGTCCTGGTGTCTGTGCATATGTGTGCATGTACATATATATTTCTGTGTGCATGTGACTGTTTTCATAAGGCTTTGTGTGTCCCTATGACTATTTCACTGTGTATGCCCTGTGATAGTCCCTAGATTCTGCTGTGCATCTGAGTGCACAGAATATAAATACCCAGTATGGCCTTGAAATTGCTATCCTCCTGCATCAATCTACTGAGAATGCAGGCATTCACAATCACATCTGGTGTACTTTTCATTTTATTCCTCTGCTGCTTTTAATTGCCCCATCTCTGGTTAGTGCATTAGCAATAAGTGACACAAGCCCTCAGATTTCACAGAGAATACAGGTATGCATGGGTATTACACCTTGTGACATCCTAGAAAGCAGATGGTAAGTTGATCCAGATGATGCAAGTGGGGAGACTAGGGAGGCTGTGAGAGACTTAATGACTTGTAACAGGTCAAACTTACAGTTTTGGAGGAGGAACTGAGTCTCAACAAACTTCTGTTTCCTCAAAGTTGGGATGCCGACTGTACCCAGATGTGCCCCAGGACAGTGAGGTTGGATAAGTTGGTGTGACTGTGTCCAGATATCCACAATCATGTGTGGGTGGCCATTTAGCATTCCAGAGGACACTTGAGGAGGTCTTGTCTTAGGAAGAGACTCAGAATTACCTCATTTCTCCAATAGTGGGGAAAGCAAAAGATGGACATGTGGTGACCAGGCACCCACATTCCAGAGCAGCCCAAGCTGGAGCCCTTGGTGAGTCCAATATGTACTCTTGCTATCTCTGAATTTGTGAAGGCTCAGGCCACAGTACAACCCAGCAGAGGGTCTTGATCCCATCTTAAGATCCTGGGTCAGCCCTGGCTCCCATTGCTTCTTGTGATTTTTCCAGAGGATCCCAAAGGTGACACAGGGAAACCCAGAGCATATGAAGGCAGGCCATCTTACAACTCCCATTCTTCCAGAGAACAGCAGAATCTTCCATGTATTTTGGGATGTTTTCACTTTACTGTATAGCATGGAGTCTTTTTCCAGTTTGGTAATGGTTTCATGGTTGAACTGTCATTTTTCCCACCCCAGGATGCAAATGTGTTGGTCCCAACCCTATCTGACCCCTATAAAAGAAGGACCCTAAAGGCAGGCATACTGGAAAAACTGGCAAACTACTTGGTGTCACACTGATGTTCAGGAACCTATTCTACATCCCTGTCTTCCTGTTCTCCTACTGAAGTTTTATCACCACCCAGCAGGTGCTGGACATGATCTTCACTAGGTATGCCCCACCTCCAAGCCTAGAGGATTTCCCAACTCCTGATTATGCTTTGGGCATGCCTTTTCATCTATTGCTCTAGTTTGATGATGTAATCTGGGCTATTGAGAGGACAATACCTATTGGGTCTTTCTAGGAGAAAGTGGGGATGAATATAGCAAGTCTTGCCAAGGCTGAGCACTGCGCAGAGGGCTGACCTGGCTTGTGTGCTCTTCTGGGTGACTCTTCAACTCTTGAAGAAGTTCTTTGCCTGAAGTCTCACTTATATAAGCATTGACCCCTTTTGTGAAGGAAGGGCCATAGGCCATCTGGGGAGGTCCCTTGGCCTAGATGTAGCAGTATCAGGGAGCCCCAGTGGAAGACTGAATGCTCCAGGCCCACTGAAGTATCTGTGAAGGAGATAGTTTGGCTCATTTGTTGCATAAATATAAATCAAGACTATTGTGTGGGGGCACATTTTCAGGCAATAAGCATAATTATGTGAAACTTGCAGGACAGTCCCTGACATTCTGGGATCCAGTTCTATTGTGGAGTCAGCCAAGAAAACTAGATGTCATGAGGAGGTACAATAGATGTGATAATCATGGCCTCCTCTAGATATTTCTTGCTATACTCCAGTGGCAACTGTGGACCCTACAAAACATTGTGTGGGCTTTGGGTCAGGAGGGATGGTGCCCATCTATAGAATGGGGACATTTAAGGGCTGAGTTTGGTGAGAACTAGGCAAACCATGGGTCCCATATCTTTTGTGGTACTCTTTTGCAGGTGGAGGAAAACAGCTGTCCTTACAGAGAGATCTTGGTAGGGTGCAGAATAACTGGGTTGCAGTGCAGAGTCACAGGCTAAAGAGAATAGTATCAGGGAAGATAGCTCACACTGACTAGTGGTGAATGAAGTAGCACTAGCCAACTGTGGAGGTGCCACCAAGGCTTTATGGTGCCAGACAGGAGCACATGGACTCATGAAATTGAGAGACAAGGGGGAGGGTGCCCAGAGATACACAAGGATGGATGTGGAGCTTCCCTGCAGAGGCAGTTGCTCACACTTTAGATCTAGGGCTCATTCCCATGGAATTTCACTGTCGCTCCAATCTGATGACCTGACCTGCCAGTGATGGGACAGCCAAAGGGATTTGTGTTTTGGCTAGAGGTAGGGTTAGGGTAAAGTTTAGGTTTAGGGTTATGGCTAAAGCCTGGCTACTGTTTGGTTTATAGTTTGTTTAGTGTTGGGGTAGTTCCTCTGTTCTGTAAGGTTTGGAGCTAGATTAATATGTTTAGGAATGGGGTTTGTATTAGGCTTAGGGCTAAGGTTAGGTTTAGGTTTAGGGTTCTGGGTTAGGGTTAGGGTTGTGATTAGGGCTTGTGTTAAGATTAAGGTGAATGTTAGGGTTGTGGCTAGTTTTAGAGTTAGAGTTAGGATTGGGTTTAGTGCTAGTGTTATGGTTAGGATTTGTGTTATGGCTAAGGCTGTGGTTATGTTCAGAGAGGTGCAAGGTTAAGACTGACTAGTGCTAGAGCTAGGGTTTGCATGAAAAGTAGAGCTAGGGTTAGGTATATGATAAGGTTAGGTTTAGAATTAGGGATAGGTTTAATTTTTAGTGTTAGATTAAGATCAGGGGTACATTTATATTTAAAGATATGGTTATGCCTTGGATTAGGGCTAGAGCTTGTGTAAGTGTTAGGGTTTGTGTTATGGTTAGAATTTGTGGTTAGGTTTAAGTATTGGGTCAGTTTTAGATTTGGGTTAGGATTAGGATTAATGAGGTTTAGTAGTTAGGGTTGGGCTAAGGATAGAATTAGGGTTAAGTTTAGGGCTAGGTTCAGATTTAGGGTGAGTGTTAGGACTAGGAATACTGTTAGGGTTAGGCTGAGGCTACTGTTAGGATTAGGGTTTAGGTAAGGGTTATGGTCAAATATAGGTACAGGGTTAGCTCTAAGATCACTGTTTATGTTAGGGATAGGGTTATGATTAGGGTCAGGGCTGGATTTAGGATTAGATTTAGCTAGGGCTATTGTTAGGGTAGGGTTACTCTTAGGGTTAGGCTTAGGCCTGTAGTTAGGTCTAGGATTAGGATTAGTGTTAAAGCTATTGTTGAGGTTAGGGGTTAGGGTTAAGGCTAGTGATACTCTTAGGTTTAGGGTCTGTTTTGGTTAGTGTTTGCTTTACAAATAGTGGTAGGGCTAGTGGTTAGGCTCAGGGGATAGAGCTAGTGTTAAGGTTATTTTTAAGCTAGTTTTGGAATTAGGGCTAGGACTAGGGTTAGGGATAGGATTCTGGAAAGGGCTAAGTGCAGAGCAATTATAATGTTTAGTTTTAAGATTAGAACATGTAGGACTAAAATCAGAGTTAACTTCAGGGGTAGGGTTACATTTAGGTTTAGGGTTATGGGTAGAACTACATTTCAATATAGGGATAGAGTTAAGTTTAAGACTGGTTAGGTGTAGTATTAGGTTTAGGTGGTAGGGCTATATTTAAGTTTAGGGATAGGGTTAGAGTTAGTCCTTAGGTTAGGGCTTGAATTTAGGCTAGTGTTAGGTTTGGAGTTAGGGTTAGAGTTTGGACTTATACAAGAGCTAGTTTTAGGGATGTACCCTGTAGGCCCAAAGTGACCACGCAAAGAGGAGTGATCTGGCCAAGAGATTCTTTATTGCCGGTGGGAGAGGGACAAGTTTGCAGTTAGGCTAGAACTGGGGTTATGATTAGGGTTATTGTTAGGGCTAGGACTAGGATTAGGTTTAGGATTATGGTTAAGGCTAGGTTTATGTGAGGGTTGGGGTTAGCTTTAGGTCTAGGGTTCGTGCTACAGCTAGAAATAGGGTTAGAATTAGGGTTTGGGCAAAATTAGAGATAAGGGCAAAATAGTTTCTGCTGGGTATTGAGGGGGGGAGCGGGAGGGGGTGGAGTGGGTGGTAAGGGAGGGGGTGGGGGCAGGGGGGAGAAATAAACCAAGCCTTGTATGCACATATGAATAATAAAAGAAAAAAAAAAAGAATTAGGGTTTGGGTTAGTGTAGGATTAAGAGTAGGTTTAAGTATAATACTAATTTAGGTTATGTTTAGGTTAGGTTATTGGTTAGGGTTAGGGTTAAGACTAAGGTTGGGTTAGGTTTAGTATTACAGATAGGACTATGGCTAGGTTATGGCTAGGGAAACAGTAGTGTTAAGTTAATGGCTACGACTCTGGTTAAGTTTAAATTTATGTTTAGGTATAGATATAGTGCCAAGGCTAGGTTGCAATTTAGGGCTACAATTGGGTTAGAGTGTGGGGTAGAACTATGTGTAGGATTATGGTTGAGTTAGGCTTATGGATAGTTCAGTGTTAGGTTTTGGGTTGAGGTTAGGGTTAGAGTATTACAAGGGCAGGGGTAAGGTTATAGTTTAGGTTTAGGTCATGGCCTAATGTTAGGGATGGAAGTTGGGCTAGGATGAGGGTTAGGATTAAGATCAGAGTCAGGGTTAATGTTAGGGCTTAGGGTATGGTTAGTGCTAGGGTGAGGGCTACATCAAGAACTTAGTTTATGTTTAGAATTACAGATAGTGTTAATGTTTGGGCTAGTGCTAAGGTTAGGTATAGGGTTAGATATATGTTTGGTGGTAGGACTAGGGTTAGTTTTAGGGCTGTTGTTAGAGAATGATAGTGCCTGGGTTAGGGCTAGGGCTAGGGATGCTTTTAGGATTAGATCTAGAGTAAGGTAAATTCTAGTCTGAGTCATGGGTTACTGTTATGGTTAGGTTAAGTCTAGTGTATGTTTGTGGTTAATGTTGAAATGCGGGCTGGGGCTAGGGATAGTGTTCAGATTTGACTAGGGCAATGGTTAGGAGTGCTGCTAGGACTAGGACAAGTGCTGGGGTTAAAGTTAGTGTTAATATAAGGGTTAGGTGTAATGTTATGTTTTGGGGTAAGGTTATGAACAGTGTTAAGGTTTGGATGGCAGTTAAATACTCCTTTGCCGTGCAGTGTATATGTACATTCTGAGCAATAATTTATGTTCCAAATAATACCTGTTCTGTTCAGAATAGTATTCTAATATATTCTAATAGTATTCTGTTCAGAATAGTATTCAGAATCTTAACTATGTTACTTTTAGATCACCAATTACATGCTTCTTTCCCATGCATCATAAAACTACCTTAGAAGAAAAAGATGAAATTTGTTCCCAAATAAGAACTGCTGTATATAGAGAAAAAACATTAGCATTAGGCTTAGGGAAGGGTTTAGGGTTTGGTCTTAGAGTTAGGACTAGGTTTAGAGTTAAGTTTATGTTTAGGTTAGTGATAGTGTGGGGTTTAGATTTAAGTTCACAGTTAGAAAAAGAGTTTGCTTCATAAGTGCAGTTAAGTAGTGCTTTGTCCTAGAGAATATAAATGCATTATGAGCAATTTTGAAATTTAATCCAAAATAATAACATCCAAAATAAGAACATCCAAAATAAGAACTTGTATATGATGAAAATTCCTTACAGTTAGAATCAGAGTTTGGTTTAGGGCTGGCATTAGTGTTAGGGTTACGATTTAGCATAGACATGGGGTTAGGGTCAGCACAGTGACTAAAATCAAGGCTAGGGCTAGCTTTAGGGAGTTATGACAAGGGCTATAGTTGTGTTAGGGCTAGGGCAACATCAATCACTAGGGTGAAGATCAGGATTACAGTTATAGTTAGGGATATACTATGGCTATAATTGGGGCTAGGATTTGGCTAAGGCTCTTTGGTTTTTTTTTTTTTTTTTGGTAGTACTGGAGTTTAAACTTAGGGCTCATGACTTGAGCAACTTTGCCAGCCCTTTCTGTGGTGGATTTGGGTCTCACAGACTGTTTACCCAGGCTGTCTTTGAACTCATCCTCCTGCTCTCTGCTTCCTTAGTAGCTAGGAATACAGACATGAGTGACTGACACCCAGCTTAAGGCTCACTCTTGTAATATGTTCAGCCTTAGGTTTTGTTTATGGTTAGTGGAAGGGTAAGTTTGGGTTAGGGTTAGAACACGTGTGAGGGTTAGTTTTAGGATTAAATTGAGGGTTATGGTTAGGGCAAAGTTCATAGCCATGGTTTTAGGGCTAGACATATCACTAGCCTTAGATTCAGGTTAGTGTTGGCGTGAAATTTAGGACTACAGTTAGCATAGGGTTAATGTTAAGATTATACTTAGGACTAGGCCTAGTCTGAGATTGTTATTAGGTCTAGAGATAGTGTTAAGGCTAGATCTATGTTAACATTAGGCATGGACTAGATTTAAATTTAGGTTAGGCTTAGTTTAAATTAGGTCTAGGCTAAGGGTAGGGTTACAGATAGGTTTAGGGTAAGGGTTAGTTTAATGGTTACGGCCAGGGTTAGAGTTAGGGATATGGCTAGGATTAAGGTTCAGATTGTAATGGGGTCAAATTTGGGATTTGGGAGGAACAGAGTTAGGCTACTCTTAGAGCTACTGTCATGGTTTGCCTTAGGGTTAGGTTATGATTACTGCTATTGCTAGGACTATGAATAGGCCTATTGCTAGCTTAAGAGCCATGCTAGAGTTAGGGTAGTGTTAAGATTTAGGATAGGTTTGGATTTACATTTTAGTTTAGAAGTAGTGTGTGTGCTAGGGTTAGCCCTAGGGCTAAAGCTAGGGGTTGGGTTAGCATTAGTGCAAGGATTAGGGGTAGGTTTTTAGTTCATGTTAGTTTAATGGTTTTGATTCAGTTAGGGTTATGGCTAGTGCTTGGGTTAGGACAAGGGCTAGGGTTAGTGCAAGGGATGGGTTAGTATTACTGTTAGATTTAAAGTAGAATTGGGTAGTGTTGAAAGATTAGGGTTATGACTAGGGTTGCAGCTAGGGATAAGTTTAGCATTTTGTTGATCATTAGGTTTATGGTTAGGCTTTCATAGGATTTGTTTGTGGCTAGGGTGAGTTTTAAGGTTATGGTTAGGGTTAGTCCTACCTAAACCTAGGGCTGTGGATACTGTTAGGGTTAATTCTTCGTGTAGGGCTAGTTTTAGGATTGGGGGACCTCTAGGGTTATGACTGTTTTATGGATAATGATATGGTTAGTCTAAGGGCTACTGCTTATGCTACAATAGAGTTAGAGTTAGCAAGAGAATTTGGGCAAGTTTTAATTTCAATGGTAGTGGAAGGTCTAATTGGAGGTCCAGGGTAATGTTAAGTCTTGAACCCAGCTTTGTCATAAGGTTAGTGTTAGGGTATGGCTATGGCTACAGTTAGGGTGATGTTTATGCTCAGGGTTAAAGTTAGGTTTAGATTAAGTTCAGGGTTATTGTTAGAGCTAGGGTTAGGATGAGTGTTTAGGTTAGGTTTAGGGATATGGCTAGGGTTTGTGTTGGGTTTTTGTTTGGATTAGGGCTAGGGTGGAGTTACGGTTAAGTTTATGGCCAGTTTTACGTTTAGTTGTAGGAGTAGGATTGGGTTTGTGGTTAAGTTTAGGGTTAGAGTGAAGGTTAGGATTAGGACTAGTACTAGGATTAAGTTTTTCTAAAGGATGAGGTCTGAGTCAGTGCTAGTGCTGGACCAGGGATAGGGTTAGGTTAGAGTTAATGTTTTTTTTTAGGGTTAGGGGTTGGGTTAGTGTTAAGTTTTGTTATGGTTAATATTACTGATAGGGTTAGAGTTTGATTTTAGTTTCAGTTTGCAGCAAGTGCTATGATTAGTGATAGTGCTAAGGAATAATTCAAGTTAGGGCTAGAACTGGGCATAGGGTTAGACATAGTGTTATGATTAGGCTAGGTTTTGATTTAGGATTATGATTGAGGTCAAGATAAGGGTGAGATTTTAGGTTAGTTTTAAGTCTATGGTAATGCTAGGTATAGGAAAGAGTTATATATAAGTTTTGGCTTAGTGGTGAGGTTAGAGTTAGCTATTGTGCTTGGGCTAGTGCAAGGGTTAGGGTTATGTTTAGGTTTAGGTTTAGGGTATTGGTGGAATTAAGGCTAGGGCTAGAGTTATGATTAGGTTTGGATTAAGGCTAGGTATATGGCTAGGACTTTAGCTAGGATAGGGGTAGGGCTAAGGTTAGTGTTAAGTTAATGGCAAGGGTTACAGTTGAGATTTATGTTTAGTTTTAAGGGCAGCGCCAGGGCTAGGTCTCAATTTAAGGCTACATTTGGGTCAAGGCTAGCAGTAGAATTATGCTTAAGCTTAAGGTAGGGTTCTAAGTAATTAGTATGTTAAGGTTTGTTAGGGCAGTGCTAGGGAATAGATGAGGTTATTAAGCTTAGGTCATTGCCTAGTGTTAGGATTAGAACTTGGGCTAGGAATGTGGTTAGGGTTAATGTGAGTATCAGTATGTGGGATAGGACTTGGGATATGGTGAGTGCTAAATCAAGAGCTAAGCTTATGTTTAGAGTTACAGATAATGGTGAGGTTAGGCTATGGCTAAGGCTAGGTTTAGGGTAGCACTAGGACTAGGGGTAGTTTTAGGGCTATGGTTAGTAATAGTGCCTGAATTAGGTTTAGGTTAGGGCTACTTTTTAGGAATAGGGATAGGTTTAGGCCTAGGTCTGGGTCTTGGTCTTGGATTGTTATGGTTAGGTTACGGTTAGTTTTATGTTTAGTGTTAAGTTGAAATTTGGCTAAGGCTATGGTTCATGCTAGGATTGGACTATGGGCTAGTGTTAGTGTTAGAAGTAGTGCTAGGTAAGGGTTAGATTGAAGGTTAGGGTTAGGTGTGATGTTAGGGCTTGGGTTAAAGTTAGGGATAGTGAGAGGGTTAAATGGCAGGTAAATACTTCTTTCCAAACAGCATATGTGTGCATTTTGAACAATAATAAATTGCTAAAAATAATGTCTATTTAAAATTGATAGAAGTCCTAAGAGGCACAGAGTGATTTCATGAAATATAATATATTATAGCATTCTAAATTCTAAGTTGCTTTTAAAATAGCAATTACATGCTTCTTTCCCATGGATCACATAATTGCCTTATGAAGAAAAATGAATTTTTCTCCCACATAAGAACTATTCTACATAGAAAAAAATCCTTTACATTAGGGTTAAGAATGGGAATAGACTTGGTTGTGGGCTAGGCCTAGGTTTAGGGTAATGTTCAGGTGAGGGCCAGAATTGAGTTTACTTTAAGTTTATGGTTAGGATTAAAGCTGGACTTTGTGTTAGGGTTAGCCCTATGACTAAATCCAGGGCTATGTCTAGATTAAGGGAAAGGGTTAGGATTTGGTCAGAGTTCAAAACAGGATTGAGCTATAGTTGTATGAGGCTAGGGGATGTATCCATGGCTAGGATTTATACTACAATTATGGACAGATATAGTTACATTTAGGTCTAGGAATATGGCTACAGGTGTGACTAGGTTTAGGGCTAAGGCTCATTCTAGAGCTATGTTTTGCATTAGGTTAGGTTTATGGTTAGTGTTACAGTAGGTTTTGGTTAGGGTTAGGGCTACACCAGTGTAAAAGTTAGGGTTAGGATTAGGTTTAGGGTTATGGTTTAGGGCAGTGGTTAAGGTTATGATTATGGCTATGGTTTATGGCTAAATGTAGCACAAGGTTTAGACATAGAGTGAGGGTTAGGGTGAAATCTAGGGCTAAGGATAGAATAGGGTTCATTCTAGGACTAGGGTTATAACTGTGGTTAGGATGGGGCTAAGCTAGGTTAAAGTCAGGGTTTGGCTCAGTTTTGATTAGGGATAGGCCTAGTGATAGAATTAAAGTTAGGAGCTAGTATATGGCTAAAGCAAAGTTAAGTATGTGGTCATGACTATAGTTTCTGTTTAGAGGGAGCACAGTGTTTAATTAGGGTTAGGGTCAAGACTAAGAGTAGGATTTGGACAGGTTTAATTCTAGGACTAGTGTTAGGAAGGAGGGTCAGGATAGGGTTAAGATTAGGGCTAGTATTAGACTTAGACTAGTGTTAGGTCTAGTGATCTGATTATTGCTAAAGGTAGTGTAGAATTAATAGCCTTAGGGTTTGCTTTAGATAAAGATCAGGTTTATTGCTAAGGCTAGGACTGTGGTTATAGCTAGAGCAAGTTTTAAGGTACGGTTAGAAAAGTCTTAGCATTTATCATAGGATTAGGGTTAGCTTTTAGTTTAGAAGTAATGCTGAGACTTACTTGACATAGGGCTAGGGCAAAGCCTAGTGGTAGTGTGAGGCTTAGGGATATTTTCTATTTGAGAATTAGGTGAATCGTTTTGTTTGAATTAGGGTTAGGGCTAGTCCTCAGGTTAGGACATAGCTAAGGTAACTTCCAGGGCTGAGTTAGATTTAGTGCTAAGGTTACAATTAGATTTAAGGTAAAATAAGGGATACTGTTAATATAAGGATTACAGCTAGACCTATGGTTAAGGTTAGAGTTAGGGTGAGGGTTATGATTAGCGTTAGAGTTATGTTTAAGTTTATATTTAGGATTATTGACAGTGCTAAGGTTAGGATTACCATTAGGATAGGGTTAGGTTTTCAGATATGGCTAGGGTTAGTACCATGCTTTGGTTTGTTTTAGGGCTGAGGCTAGTGTAAGGGTTTTTTTATAAGTAGTGTCAGGGTTACTTGTAGGATAGGGCAAAGTTTTTGTTAAGAAAAGTAGGGATTAGTAGGATTTGGGTTAGGATTAGGATTAAGATTAAGTCTAGGTTAAGGTTGATGGTGCTACTTACCTTTAGATCTACGTTTATTGGTAGGTGATGGGTTAGTGTTAGAGGTAGCATTATGTTTAGGGCTAGGGCTAGATTGAGGTTTCGGTGTAGGTTTTGAGTTAGGGCTATGGCTAGGAGTATGGCTGGGTTAAGGTTAGGGCTAGCGTTGGTGTTATTTCAATGGTTAGCATTAGATTTACTTGTAGATTTGTGTGTGTTTAGGGACATTGCCAGGGTTAGGTCTCAGTTTAGGACTACATTGGGTTATGATATTATAGGTAACAATTAAGGTTGCTGCAAAATAATGTTCATTTCAAATTGATAGAAGACCTATGAGGCATAGAGTGAGTTCCCTGAATACAGTGTTATGTTGCATTCTAAACCTTAAGTTGTTTTTAGAGCAGCAACTACCTGCTTCTTTCCCATGGATCACACAATTGACTTACAAGGAAAAATTAATTTTTCTCCCAAATAAGAACTATTCTATCATTGTACGAGAGTAAATGTTGTGGAAATATAATTTACCTGTGTATGTAAGTATACAAATGAGACCAATTGAAACTATTCTAGGAATGAAGGGTATGATTATAGAGGATAATTATGGACTGGCTTAATTTCAAAATGATAAATGGCAAGAACTTCTGTAAAAGTCACAGTGTACCCCAGTACAACAATATGACAATAAGATATAAAGAGATACCCTATAAGGAGAAAATCCTTTCCATTGTGGTTAAGGATGGGAATTGGGTTGGTCTTTGGCTAGGATTAGTGTAGGATTAAGTTTAGGCTTAGGGGAGGGCTAAGGTTGAGCTTAGTTTCAGATGCATGTTTGTACCATGTATCACAGATACATGTTTAGATATGGTGTGCTTTATAACTATAGTTGCATACTTCTTTCTTCTAGAGAATATAAACACATTATGAGAAACATTCAGTGTTGGTACAAAATAAGAACTCTTGTATATGGAGAAAATTTCTTATGGTTAGGGTTATGGATTGATTTAGGGTTTTGGCTAATACTAGGTTTGGGGTTAGGATTTAGCTTCAGTTAGCATTAAGGTTAGTATTTGGGTTATGGTTATCCCTATGACTGTCTCTAAGGGTAGGGCTATGTTTAGGGTTTGGTCAGAGTTGAAAATGGGTAGGGCTGTAGTTATGTTAGGCTAGGTTACGTCAATAGCTACAGTTAATACTGGGATTATGACCAGGGTTAAGTCTAGGGATAGATTTGGTCTAGGACTATGGCTCTAGCTGTAGCTATAAATAGGGCTAAGGCTTGCTTTAGTTCTGTGTTTACCATTGTGTTAAGATTTTTGTTAAGGTTAGGGTAATTTTGGTTTAAGATTAGGGCTAGGTGAAGTGATAGGGTTATGGTTTGGATTAGGTTTAGGGTTATGGTTAGGGCAAGGTTTAGGTTACAATGGATATAGTTTAGAGTTACAGGTAACACTAGGCTTAGATATAGAGGTAGGTTTAGGGTGAAGTCTAGGAATAGCTTTAAATTTTAAATCTAGAACTAGGGATTTGCATAGGGTTATGATAGTGTTAAGGCAAGGGAAAGATTTAGTCTAACATTTGGGATAGCTCTACTGGTAGGATTAAGGTTAGAGATAGTGATATCAGTAGCCTTCCACTGTGGTTAGGGTTAGGTTTAGGGCTTGGTCTAAGGCGAAGACATGTTTTAGTGTTAGGGTTAAGGATAGGGTTAGGTTTATGGGTAGGTCTAAGGCCTGGGTTAAGGTTCGGTATAGGGCTGGGATTAAGGGTTAGATAGAGTTAACTCCATCTGGTAGGGTCAAGATTGCAGTTAGGGTTAGAAGTAAAGATAGGGGTAGTCCTATGACTAGATTTAGTGATAGTGTTAGGATTAAGGTAAACTTGGGTTATGGTTAAGGGCAAGGATTAAGGATATGTTTGTGGCTATGGTTTACAGTTAGAGCATAAGGCTTTGATTTAGGTTTAGATTTAGGATCAAGAGTAAGACTAGTGTTTGAATAGATTTAAGTAAAGAACTAGGGTTAGGATGAGCATAGGCTAGGATTAGGATAGGTTAAAGTTAGGGCTAGTCCTAGACTTAGATAGGGTTAAGGCTGAAGCTAATGTTAGCATTAGTCTTATCAGGGATAGGGTTATTAAGGTTATGTCTTAGGAGAATGCTAGTGTTACTATTAGGTTTAGGGTTTGGGTTACGTGGTTTAATTATGGCTAGGTCATGGGCTAGCCATCATATTAGGGTAGGACTAGGATTTAAGCCTCAAATTATGGTAGGATAAAGATTGAGCTAAGGAGAAATTAAAAAAAAAAGATTGAGCTAAGGGATAGTCCTAGGGCTAGAGTTAAGATTAATGTAAGGTTAGGGTTTGCCTTAGGTTAAGGTTGGGGTTACTGCTATGGTTAGGGAAAGTTTAGAACTATGCTAGGGTTAGAGATGTAGTATCGTTTATGATAGGGTTGTGTTTAAATTGTGGTGTAGAAGTAGCACTGGGACTAGTGTTTGTGGGAGGTTAAGGGATATTTTTTCTTTCAGACATGGCTAAATGGTTTTGCTTGGGTTAGGGTTAGTGCTAGCATTCACTTTGATACTTAACCTTGGGATAGTTCAAGGACTGGGTTTATTTAGTGTTGGTTAAGGTTAGATTTAAGGTAGAATTAGGGGTTGTGTTATGATGAGGTTTATGGCTATGTCCATAAGAAAGGTTAGAGGTAGGGTGTGGGTTATGCTTAGGGTTAGTGTTAGGTTTAGGCTTTTGTTTGGGATTATTGTCATAGCTATGGTTAGGATTAGCATTAGAATTAGGGTTAGTTTTTCATATATGGTAGGTTTAGTTTTATGTTTTAGTTTATTTTAGGGCCTGGGGTAGTTTTAGACTTATATCTATAGCTAGTGTTAAGGTTAGTTGTGGGGTGAGGATTTGGGTTATGTTTAGGTTTCTGTTGTGGTTAATTTTAGAGTTAGACTGAAATTTAAGGACAGAGCTAGTGATACTATTTAGTTTTAGGGAAGGGTTGGGTCCTGGTCAAGGCTAGTGCTTTGTTTGGGCCAGGGTTAGATTGAAGGTTAATGTTATCTGTAGGGTTAGGCCACAGATTATTGATCTATTTTATTAGGGTTTCCTTTAATGATAGAGTAGGGGTTTGATTTTATTTTTGGTTTATTTCTAGTGGTATTTTTAGGGACATTACAAAAGATTGGGTAAGTTTTGCATTAGAGCTAGAAGTGAAGATTGGCTTAAGGTTACTGCTGTGGCAATGGCGTGGATTATGTTTAGGATTATGATTAAGGTTAGGTTAAGGGGTGGGGTTAACTTTACTTCTGAGTTTGGTGATAGGACTAAGAATAGGGTTAGTGTTATGGTTTGAGTTACTGTGTAGTATTAGACTTACGTTTAAGGCCAAGGCTAGTGTTAGACTGAGTTTAGGTTTAGGGTTAGGGAATTCATTTGTGTTTGGGCTCTGGTTAGCCTTAGGGGTTTGCTGTAGTATTAAGCCCAGGGATGTGGCTAGGACCATGATTAGGTTAGGGCTAGGGCTGGGGTCAGTGTTAAGTCAATAGCTAGGGTTATAGTTAGGTTTAGATTTATGTTTAAGTATAGGGGTAGTGCTTGGGTTAGGTCCAAATTTTGGTCTACATTTGAGTTAGGACATTAGGAGCAACAATTAAAGTTGTTCCAAAATAATATCTATAGAAGTTCTATGAGGCACAGAGTGAGTTCCTGGAGTATAATACTGTGTAGTATTCTAAACAGTATTCTTAAGTTACTTTGAGAAGGGAAACTATATGCTTCTTTCCCATGGATCATATAATTGCCTTATGAGAGAAAAAATGAAGTTTTCTCCCAACTAAGAACTGTTCTATGTGTGTAGGAGGGTGAATGTTGTGGAAAACTATGTACTCATATATTTAAATAGAAAAATGACACCTGTTGAAACTATTACAGAAATGAACAGTATGAATACAAAGGAGAATGATGGAGGGGGTGAATTCAACCATGATATATTGCAAGAACTTTTGTAAATGTCACAGTGTATCCCCAGTTAAAGAATAATATAATAAAAAATGGAAAGAAAGAGCTATTGTATATAAAGAAAAAGTCCTTTGCATTATGGTTCAGGGTGAGGTGAGGCTTGGTCCTGGGTAAGGGCTAGGTTTAGTTTTCAGGTTAGGTTTAGGGTAGGGCCAGGGTTGAGTTTTAGGTGTATGTTTGGAGATAAGGTTCATTTTATAAGGTAGTTACATTCTTCTTTCTCCTTGAGAATATAAATGCATTATGAGCAATATTGAATGTGGGGCCAAAATAAGAACTCTTCCTAATGGAGATAATTTCTTAGGGTTAGACTGCTGGATTGGTTTAGGGCTTGTGTTAGCATTATGTTTACCTTTCGGATTTAGGCTCTGCCCAGCATTAAGCTAAATGTGAGGGTTAGTGTTAGCTCTGATACTGAGTACAGAGCTAAGATCATGTTTAGATATAGGTTTAGTGTTTGGTCATAGTTCAAAACAGGATTAGGATTATAGTTGTGTTAGGCTAGGGGTAATATTATGATTATGGTGATAGTTGCAGCTAACATTAGGGCTGTCGCTCACTCCAGTCCTACATTTAGCATTAGGTTAGGATATGGATAGCATTATGGTAACTTTGGGTTAGGGCAAGTGTGACCTTTTGAGGTAGGATTAAGTTTTGGTTTATGGCTAGGGAAAAGGTTAAGGTTATGGTTATGACTATAGTTAGGGGAAACTGTATCACTAGACTTAGATGTCAGATTAAGTTTAGGATGAAATCTCGGACTGGGTTTAGTATAGGCTTAAGTTTAAGACTGGGGCTATTACTCGGGTTAGGATAAGGTTAGGCTAGGTTGAAGTTAGAGCTGGGCTTACTCTTAGATTAGGGATAGGATTAAGTGTAGAAGTAGTGTTAGCATTATGCCTGCTCTAGGGTTAGAGTTAAGTTTTTGTCTGGGTCTAAGGCTAAGGCATGTTTCGCTGTTAGGGTTATGGTTTCGTTTAGGTTTGTGGCTAGGTCCTGGGCCATGATTAAGGTTAGGGATAAGACTGGGATTAAGATTCACATTATGGTAGGGACAAGGATGAAGTTAGTGTTAGAAATGCAGTTAGGATTCATCCTAGAGCTAGAGTTAGGGTTAGTGTTAGGATTAGGGTTAAGTTTAGGTTATGTCTAGGCCAAAGGCTGAGGTTATGGTCATGGCTATGGTTTAGGGGTAGAGGACTAGTGTTAGAGTTAGGTTAGGGTGTAGGATTAGAGTTAAAGTTAATGTCAGTATTAAGATGTTTATGTTTTGAGTTGACGATAGTGGTAAGGTTATTCTAGAGCTAAGATGAGGATTAGTTTAGATTTAGAGTTGACACTAGTGCTAGGGTTAATTTTAGGGCTATGGTTAGTGAGTGGTAGTATCTGAGTTAGGTTTAAGGATAAGGCTACTTTTAGGGGTAGGTTAGGGCTAGGGCTGGGTCTTGGTCTTGGTTTATTGTTATGCTTAGGTTATGGCTAGTTCATATTTGGGAAGGGCCATGGTTAGTATTAGGTTTGGGCTATGGCTATGGTTAAGACTAGTGCTAGTGTTAGAACAATTGCTAGTTTAGAGTTAAATTTAAGATTACGGTTAGGTGTGATGTTAGGGTTTGAGTTAAAGTTAGGTACAGTGAGAGGATTTGAATGGCAGGTAAATACTTCTTTCCATGCAGCATATATGTGCATTTGGCCAGTAATAAAGTTGCTCAAAAATAATGTCTCTTTAAAGTTGGTAGAAGTTCTATGAGGCAGACAGTGATTTCATGGAATATAATAAATTGTAGCATTGTAAACTCCCACAAGTTGCTTTTAGAATAGCATTTACAGGCTTCTGTCCCATGGATCATATAATGGCCTTATGAAGAAAAATGAATTTTTCCCTTGTATAAGAACCATTTTAAATACAGAAAAATCATTTACATTAGAGTTAAGAACGGGAATAGAATTGGTCTTGGGTCTCCCATGTAAGAACTATTTTACATAAAGAATAATCCTTCACGTTAGGTTTAAGAATGGGAATAAACTTGGTCTTGGTCTTGGTTTAGGGTTATGTTTAGGGAAGGGCCAGTGTTGAGTTTAGTTTTAGAAATAGAGTTATGGAAGTGGTGTACATTTTAATGGTAGTTACATATTTCATACTCCTGGAGAATATAAATGCATAGCCTTAGGGTGAAGTCTAAGACTAGGGATAGGATAGTTTTAACTCTAGATCTAGGGTTAGGACTTGTGTTAATATAGGGTTGGGACAGGTTAAGATTAGGGCTAGTCATTGCCTTAGTTTCAAGTTAGGTCTAGTCATAGGGTTAAGGGTGGATCTGACGTTTTCATTAGGCTTAGACTAGTTAAGTTCAGGTGAAAGGTTAGGTCTTAGGCAAATGCTGGGGTTAACATTGGGTTTATGGTTAGGGTTAGGCAGCTTAGGTTTATAGCTAGCACAAAGTTTAGTGTTTCAGGCAGGGGTAGTGATAGGATTAAGACTCAGAATACAGTAGGATCAAGGTTGAGGTAAGGGTTAGGGATAGAAATAGGGTTAGTTCTGGAGCTAGAGTTACAATTAGTATTAGGGTTTGCCTTGTGGTGAGGCTAGGGATAGAGCAAGTTTAGATCTAAATTAGGATTAGAAAAGTGTTAGTGTTTCTCACAGGATTAAGTTTACATTTTGGTTTGAAGTAGTGCTAGGATTAGTGTTAGGCCTTGGGCTAGGGCCAGTAGTAGTGTTAGTGTGAGTTTTAGGATATTTTTTTATTTGAGAGTTAGGTGAATGGTTTTAGTTGGGTTAGCATCAAGACTAGCTAATGGATTGGGATTTAGGCTAGGGTTAGCTCAAGGGCTGGGTTAGATTTAGTGTTTGTTAAGAGTAGTTTTAGGTAGAATTAGGGCTAGTGTTAAGATGAGGCTTACAGCTAGAACTATGATTAAGTTTAGAGTTAGGGCAATGTTTCTTTAGGGGTAGAGTTAAATTGAGATTTATATTTGGGATTATTTTCAGAGCTAAATTTAGTGTTAACATTAGGCATAGTGTTAGGATTTCAGATGTGGCTGGGGTTGTTACTCGGTTTTGGTTTCTTTTAGACCTAGGACTAGTGTTAAGATTGAATTTATGGCTATTGATAGGGTTAGTTATTGGATGAAGATTTGGTTATGGTTAGGTTTGTGTTGTGGTTAAATTTAGAGTTAGATTAAAAGTTAGGGACTGCACTAGTTGCTAGGATTAAGTTTGGACAAGGGGTAGGATCTGGATCAAGTCTAGGGTTAGGTTAGGAGCTAATGTTATTGTTCATTTAAACCTTGGATTAGTGTTCTGTTTTGTTATGGCTATGGTTTATGTTAAAACAATGGTTTGAGTTTCCATTTCGGGTTTATAGTTAGTGGTATCATTAGGGAGATTGCTAAGGATAGAGCAAGTTTTGAGTTAGGGCTAGAAGTGAGGATTGGTTTAGGGTTAGTGCTATGGTTAGGGCTTGGATTATGTTTAGGATTTTGATTAAGACCTGGTTACGGGTTAGGGTTAGGGTTAACTTAGGCCTGTGTTTAGTAGTAGGGTAGGAATAGGGTTAGAGTTAGTGGTTTCTTTAGTGTTAAGAGTTAGGGTTCTGTTCAAGGCTAGGGCTAAGGGTAGTGTTTGGGCTGTGTCTAGGTTTTGGGTTAGAGTCTTGGTTAGGATTAGGGTTATGGGTAGAGTTAGCATTTGATTTAAGATTAATCCTAGGGCTGTGGGTAGGACTACGGCTTGTTAGGAGTAGGGCTAATGTTAGTGTTAAGCCAATGGCTAGGGTTTTTGTTAGGTTTAGATATATGTTGATGTTTCAGGGTAGTGCAAGTTTAGGTCCCATTTTAATGCTACATTTGAGTGAGGGCATTATGATCAAGAGTTAAAAGTGCTATAAAACATCTATTTAAAATTCAGAGAAGTCCTGTGAGGCACAGAGTGATTTCCTATAATATAACATTGTGTAGCATTCTTAACCTAAAGTTGCTTGTAGAACAGCAACATGTGTCTTTCCCCTGGGTTATATAATTGCCTTATGAGAAAAATTAATTTTTCTCCCCAATAAGAACTATTCTATGGTTGTAGGAGATCAAAAGTGGTGGAAGTATTATGTATTCATGTATGTGACTATAAAAATGAGACCTGTTGAAACTATGCCAGGAATGAGGGATGTTATTATAGAAGAGAATGAAGAACTAGGTGAATTTCAAAATGATCAGTTGCAAGAACTTTTGTAAACATCACAATGTACCCCAGTAAAACAATATGACAATAAAATAAAGAAAAAGGGCTATTCTATATAGGGAAAATCCTTCATATTATGGTCAAGTATGGGATTAGGTTTGGTCTTATGCTAGTGCTAGGTGTAGGATTTAGTTTCAGTTTAGGGGAAAGCTACGGTTGTAGCTACCTAAAGCTAATTTCAGGTGTATGTTTAGAGTAGAGAATATAAATGCATTATGACCAATATTGAATATTGGTCCAAAATAAGAAGTCTTTTACATGGAGGAAATTTCTTATGTTTAGGGATACGGAAAGGTTTATAGCTTTAGCTAGCATTAGGCTTTGTGTTAGGATTTAGCCTCAGCTTAGCATTAAGGTTACTATTTGGGTTACTGTTATCCCTATGACTGACTGTAAGGCTAGGGCTAGGTTTAGGATTTGGTCAGAGTTCAAAACAGGACTAGTACTATAGTTGTGTCACATCAATGGATATGGTTAATATTAAAGATTAGGGGTATAATTTAATCTATGGATAGATCAAAGCTGTGGCTTTGACTTAAATTAGGACTAACACTTACTCTCTTTATTTACCATTAGCTTAGGATTTTTGTTAGTGTTAGGGTATGTTTGGGTTAGGATTAGAGTTAGGGCAAGTGATAGTGTTATAGTTAAGAATGGTTTTAGTGTTATGGCTAGTACAATGGTTAAGATTATGGTTTTGTTGATGGTTTAGGGCTGGAAGTAACACTAGGCTTTGATCTAGAGTTAGGTCTATGGTGAAGTGTAGGACTAGGTTTTGAATAGGTTTAAATATAGGACTAGGGTTATGAATAGGGTTAGGATAGGGTGAAGCTACGTTAAGGTAAGGACTAGACTTAGTCTTAGATTAAGGATAGGTGTAGTGATAGGGTAAGGCTAGAGATAGTGTTATCAATAGCCTTACACTAGGGTTAGGTTAAGGTTTAGGGCTTGGACTAAGGTGAAAAGAGTTTTACTGTTAAGGATAGAGTTAGGTTTATGGCTATGTCTAGGATCAGGGTTAAGGTTAGGTATTGGGAGTGTGATTAAGGGTCAGACTGTGTTAGGGTCAAGATTGGACTTAGGGTTAGAAATAGAAATAGGGGTTGTCCTAGGGCTACAGTTAGTGGTAGTGTTAGGGTTAGGTTATGGTTATGGCTTGGGGCCAAGTATATGATCATGGGTATGGTTTAGGGTTAGAGAGAGCACTAGGCCTTGCTTTAGGGTTAGGGTCAGGGTCAAAACAATTTCTAGGGTTTAGATAAGTTTAAGTTCAGGACTAGGGTTAGAACAAGTGTTAGGATAGGGTTAGAATACGTTAAGGTTAGGGTAGGCCTAAATTTAGATTAGAGTTAGGTCCGATTATAGGATTAAGGCTAGAGCTACTGTTGTGATTAGTCTTAGACAGGGATTGAGGTTATTATTAAGGTTAGGTCTCAGGTGAATGCTAGTGTTACTATTATGTTTATGGTTAATGTTATGTAGTTTAATTTTATGGATAATTCTAGGGTTAGTGTTAGGGATAGGGCTAGGAAAAGGCTTAGATTATGGTAGGATCGAGGTTGAGATAAGGGATAATCATAGGGCTAGAGTCAGGATTAATGTTAGGGTTAGGGTTTGCCATAGGTTAATAATAGGTTTACTGCTATGGCTAGGACTGTGGCTATGGCAAATTTAGAACTAAGCTATGGTTAGAGAGGTTAGTATTTATGATAGGATACATACAGATTTTGCTTTAGGGATAGTGCTGAGACAAGTGTTAGGATGAATGTTAGTGGGAAGTTTAGGGAAATTTTTTGTTTCAGACGTAGTTAAATGGTTTTGCTTGGGTTAAGGTTAGGGATAGTATTTGCATTAGGATTTAATCTAGGGATAGTTTAGGGGCCTAGGTCAATTTAGTGTTAGGGTGAGGGTTAGATTTAAGGTATAATTAGGACTAGTGTTATGAGGTTTTGACTAGGCCTATGGTTAAGGTGAAAGTTAGGGTGAGGGTTATGCTTAGGGTTAGTGTTAGGTTTAGCCTTATGTTTATTATTATTGTCATAGCTAAGGTTAGGATTAGTATTTTTAGTATTTTTAGATTTTTTATATGGCTAGGTTTAATACTGTGTTTTGCTTTGTTTTAGGGCTTGGATAGTGTTAGGCTTACATTCTGGCTAGTGTTAGGTTTAGTTGTAGGGTGAGGATTTGGGTTATGTTTAGGTTTATGCTGTGGTTAATTTTAGAGTTAGACTGAAATTTAAGGACAAAGAGTAGTGGTAGTATTTAGTTTTGGGCAAGGGTTGGGTCCTGGTCAAGGCTAGTGCTCTGCTTGGGCTAATGATAGAGTTAGATTTAGGTATAATGTTTTAGGCTTAGGCCTTGGATTCTTCTTCTGTTTTATTTTGGTTACAGTTAGTGATATGGTAAAGGTATGGTTTTATTTTTGGTTTATGGCTAGTGTATGTTTAGGGACCTTGCAAAGGATTAGGCAAATTTGGGTTAGAGCTAGATGTGGGGATTCTCTTAGGGTTAGTGCTGTGGTTATGGCTTGGATTATGTTTAAGATTATGATTAAGGCTGTGTTTAAGGTGAGGGGTAGGGTTGTAAGTTTAGTGGCAGGACTGGGAAAACAGAGTTAGAATTTGTGTTATCATGTAGTATTAGTTATGTTTAAGACTAAGGCTAGTGTTAGCACAGGGCTTTGGTTTATGGTAAGGGTATTGATTAGGGTTTGGGCTTTGGCTAGAGTTAGGGTTTGGTTTAGAATTAAGAACAGAGTTATGGCTAGGAGCTTGGCTGAGTTAAGTCGAGGGCTGTGGTTAGCATTAAGTCAATGGCTAGGGTTTTAGTTAGGTCTAGGTTTCTGTTTATTTATAGTGGTAGTGCTTGGGTTAGGTCCAAAATTTGGACTACATTTGAGTTAGGACATTATGAGCAACAATGAAAGTTGCTCCAAAATAATGTTGATTTAAAATTGATGGAAGTTCTATGAGGCACAGAGTGAGTTCCTTGAATATAATGTTTTATAGCATTCTAAAACTTAAGTTGCTTTTAGAAGAACAACTACATGCTTCTTTCTAAGGGATCATATAATTGCCCTATGAGGAAAAATGATACTATTTTTCCCAAATAAGAAACTATTCTATGGGTATAGGGGGATGAATGTGGTGGAAAATTACATACTCATGTATGTAAATGGAAATATGACACATGTTCATACTATTTCAAAAACAAAGAGTGTGAATATAAAGAATGATGATTGAGGGGGTGAATTCAAACAAAATTCCTATTATAGGAAGTTTTGAAAATGTCACAATGTATTCCCAGTACAACAATGATATAATAAAATATGAAAAACTTAACTCTTCTATATAAAGGAAAAAAATCCTTTGCAGTAGGGTTAAGGGAGCGGGGGAGGCTTTATCCTTGGCAAGGGCTAGGTTTAGTGTTCAGTTTAGGTTTAAGGTTGGACCAGAGTGGAGTTTAGTTTTAGGTGTACGTTTAGGGGTAAGGTTCACTTTAGAAGGGAAGTGCATTCTTTCTCCAACAGAATATAAATGCATTATGAGCAATATTAAATGATGGTCCAAAATAAAAACTCTTGTAAATGGAGAAAGTTTCTCAAAGTTAAGTAAAGTATTGGTCTAAGGCTCTTGCTAGCATTAGGTTTAGAATTAGGATTTAGGCTGGTCTTTGTCTTATGGTTAGGATTAGGGTTAAGGTTAGCTCTGTGACTAAGTCCAAGTTTATGGTTATATTCAGGTACATACTTAGGGTTTGGTCAGAGTTCCAAACAGGACTAGGGTTGTAGTTATGTTATGCTAGGGATACGTCAGGGCTAGAGTTAATACTAGGATTACAGAGAAGGGTACAGTTAAATTTAGAGACTGGTTTGGGTCTAGGACTATAGCTATAGGAGTGGCTAGGATTAAGGTAAGGCTCGCTTTACTCCTATGTTTAGCAGTAGGTTGGGATTATGGTTAGTGTTAGGGTAGGTTTGGGTTAGGGCTGTGTCAATGTGAAGTTAGGATTAGGTTTAGGGTTATGGCTAGGACAAAGGTTAAGGTTATTGCAGGGTTTATGGCTAAAAGTTGCTTAAGGCTTAGATAAAGAGTGAGGGCTAGGTTGAAATCTAGTACTGGGGTTAGAATAGGTTTCAGTGTAGGACTAGGCTTTGAACTACGGTTAGGATAGGGTTAGGATAGGTTAAGGTTAGGGTTTTGCCTAGTCTCAGATTAGGGATAGGTCTAGTGATAGGGTTAATGCTAGAGCTAATGCCAGCATTATTCTTAGACTAGGGTTAAGGTTAGGTTAGGGTTAGGTCTTAGGTGAATGCTTGTTTTACTGTTAGGTTTACTATTAGGGGTAGGCATCTTAGGTTTATGGCCATTCTAGGTGTGATGTTAGGGTTAGGTACAGGCAAGGATTAAACCTCATGATAAGGTAGGATCAAGGTAGAGTTAAAGGTTAGGGATAAAAATGGCATAGAGTTAAGATTAGGATTAGTGTTAGGCTTTGCCTTACTGTAAGGTTAGGGTTACTACTGGGATTATTGCTAGGGATAGAGCAAGTTTAGAGTTAAGCTAGTGTTAAAGAGTTTGTTAGTGTTTCTCATAGGGTTAGATTTAGACATTTGTATAGAAGTAGTGCTGGACAAGATCTAGGTCTAGGATTAGTGTTAATGTGAGTTTTAGGGATTTTTTATTTGAGAATAAGATGAATGGTTTTAGTTAGGGTAGGATTAGGGCTAGCCATTGGATGGGGTCTTGGATTAGGTTAGATTTAGTGTTAGTGCTAGAAATAGATTTAGATAGAATTAAGGCTTGTTTTAAAATGAGACAGCTAAACCTATGGTTAAGTTTAGAGTTAGGGTAACAGTTATCCTTCAGGTCAGAGTTAACTTTAGGCTTATATTGGCTATTATTGTCAGAGCTAATGTTAGTGTTAGCATTAGCATAGTGTTAGGTTTTCAGAAGTGGCTAAGGTTATGTTTGATTTTGGTTTGTTTTAGGGCTAGGGCTAATATTAGGGCTACGTTTATGGTTATTGTTAAGGGTAGTTGTTGGATAAGGACTTTGGTTATGGTTAGGTTTATTTTTTGGTTAATTTAGAGCTAGACTGAAAGTTAGGGCCTTGACTAGTTGCTAGGATTAAGTTTTGGACAAGGGGTGGAATATGAACTAACACTAGTGCTTTTCCTGGACCAGGGATAGGGTTAGGTTAATGTTCTTGTTAGGGTTAGGCCTCAGATTAGTGCTCTGTTTTGTTATGGTTATGGTGAGGGTAAGAGTTTATTTTAGTTTGAGTTTACAGTTGTATCTTTAGGCAGTTTGTCAAAGATAGGGCAAATTTTGGGTTAGGGTAAGAAGTGGGGATTGGCTAGAGTTAGTGCTCTGGTTCGGGTTTGGATTAGGTTCCAGAATATGATTAAGTCCTGGTTAAGGGTGAGTTTTGGGGTTAGCTTAGGTCTATGTTTAATGGTAGGGCTAGAAAGAGGGTTAGAGTTAGGGGTTTAGTTAGTGTTATAGTAATGGTTTTGTTTAGGGTAAGGTTAAAGCTAGTGTTGGGGCCATTTTTAGTTTTGGGTTAAGGTATTGGTTAGGTTTGGGGCTAAGGCTAAAGTTAGGGTTTGTTTTACATTCAAGCCTAGGGCTATGGGTAGGTCTATGGCTAGGTTGGGGTAGGGATAGAGTTAATTTTAAGTCAGTGTCTAGGATCATAAATAGGTTTAGTTTATGTTGATATTTGGGATAACACCAGGTTTAGATCACAACTTAAGGATACATTTGATTGTGGACTTTAGAAAAGTAGCAAGGATTAAAGTTGTTCCAGTATAACATGTATTTAGAATTGATAGAATTTCTGTGAGGCACAGGGTATGATATATGAGATATGATTTTGAGTCGCATTCTAAACCTTAAATTCCTTTTAGAAGAGCAACTACATGCTTCTTTCCCATGAATCACATAATTGTCACATGAAGAAAAATGAATTTTTCTCCCAGTTAAGACCTATTCTATGTGTGTGGGAGAGTGAATTTGGAGGAAATATTATAATAATAATGTATGTAAGGGGAAATAGGAGACCTGTTGAAACTGTTCCAGGAATGAGGGGTGTGATTGTCAAGGAGAATGATGGACTGGGTGAATTCCAGCATGATACATTGCAAGAATTTTCATAAATGTCACACTGTATCCACAGTACAACAATATGTTAATAAAAAAGAAAAGAAAAATAGCTATTCTATACAGAGAAAATCCTTTGCATTAGGGTCAAGGGTATGGTTAGAGATGGTCTTAGGTTAGGACTAGGTTTACAGTCAAGCTTAGCTTTAGGGAAGGGGCAGCAAGAGTTTAGTTTTAAATGAAACTTTAAACTGTAGTTGCCTATGTCTTTCTTGTAGAGAATATAAATACTATAATAGCAATATTGAGTGTTGGTCCAAAATAAGAACTCTTCTATACAGAAAAAACTTTCTTATGGTTAGGGTTAGGGACTCATTTAGGGCTTTTGTTACCTTTAAGTTTTGTGTTAGAACTTAGCCTCTGCTTAGCATTAGAGTAAAGTATTTGGACTAAGGTTAAGGCTGGTAAGGTTAGGTCTAGGTTTAGGATTTGGTCAGAGTTCAAAACAGGAGTAGGACAGTAGTTGTATTAGACTAGGAATACATCAATGGCTAGGGTTAATATTAAGACTACATTCAAGGGTATAATTAAGTCTAGGGTTAGATCTTGGTCCAGGACTGTGGCTCTTGGCTGTGACTAGCATTAGTCTCATTCTAATGCTCATTAGAATTAAGACTCATTCTAGTCCCATTTTATCATTACTTTAGCATTTTGGTTAGTGTTAGTGTAAGTTTCAGTTATGATTAAGGCTAGCGCAAGTGTGATGCTTACAGTTCAGATTAGGTTTATGGTTTCAGCTAGCTCAAAGTTAAGGTTATGGCTATGGCTGTGGGTTAGGGCTAGAGGCAACAGTAGGCTAAAACATATAGTTATGTTTAGGGTGAAGTCTAGGACCAGGTTTAGGACAGGTTTAAATATAGGACAGTGTTTTGGATAGGGTTAAAATAGATTAAGATTAGGGCTAAATGTAGTGTTAGATTAGGGATAGTTCTAGTGATAAGGTTAAAGTTATAGATAGTGTGAGGAGTAGGTTTACACTAGGGTTAGGGTAGATTTAGGCTGGCTCTCAGGTAAAGTCTAGTTTTACTGTTAGCATTAGGGATAGGGTTGGATATATCAGTGAGTCTAAGCCAGAGTTAAAATTAGGTAGAGGGCTGCTATTAAAGGTCAGATTGTGGTAGGGTCAAGGTTGGAGTTAGGGTTAGGAATAGAGATGGGTTGTCCTAGGGTTATAGGCTGCACCTATTTTAGAGCACCAGCCAATAAAAGTGCCTAATAGAGACTCAGTCATCACCAGCACCTGCTGCAGAGCTAAAGCCAGTTCCAGCACAAGTTCTTACACATAATACTAACAGCAGCATCAAGTATAGAGTAGAAAGCACTGGATTTGGAGTCCATATCAGCATTTGCACCTGCTCAGAACCAAGAGTAATTTCGAGTGTCTAAAACAGACCTCAAGATTAGATCCACTAGCTGCTCCAGTGCTACAGCCTGGTACAGCACTTTTTTTTGGACCTGGCCCGGTGACATTACCAGCATCACATGTAGATAGAGCTGATTGCAAATTTAGAGACAGGATGTGCTCTAGTATATACTTTGGAGCAAGTGACAGCTCACAAGCAAGTTCTAGAGTCTTAAATAACTCCAACCTCTGCCCCAGAGCTAAAACAGCTCCTGCACTGGTTCTGGAATGCAGCCAAATGGCATAATCAGAAATAAGTCTAGAAATAAAGGCTGAACCAGATTTGAGTCAGAGGTAGCTCTCCAACACTTCCAGAACAGGAGCCAGGTCGACTTCCAGGATTAGAACCACAACCAGCTAGAGAGCCTGCTTCTGAATTGGGGTAATTTCCCTCAGATTCTAGATCTGCAGGTAGCTCTGATACCTGTTTCATTAGGAGAGACTTCCTTACCCTCAGCTGTGGCAACAGAACAGGCTGAGTGAGGAGAAGCCTTACATCTTGGTGTTTCCTCCAGACTTGATGGCAGAGCAGTTCACTCTGATGGTTCTGGTGAGTGGCATGGCAGAGCAGGTGTGGGTGAGCTTCCTTTTGTCCTCTGCTGCCCCAGACATTCTATTCCCGAGTCTAAAGCCAATTTCCAGCCCAAATCCCAGCTCCAGTATTAAAAATGCATTGACCAAGGAGTGTTTCTCAAATGAAAATCTTAATTCCCTTTTGTGCAGTGGATATGGCCCAACCCCCTAGGTACTAGAATATTTGGAGGCTGGGATAGAGATGCAGCCTGGCCCATGAGTCATTTGTGTTTGCCCAGACTTCCCATGCCTTAGCACTCATTAAGGGTCTGATGTGTTCTATAGCCATGGCAGACATAGGACAAACTGTTGGTTGTAAAAAATGCTTGTGTGTGGGCTGGAGATAAACAGTAAGAGAACTGGGGAAGGGGCAGAAAGTGCCACCTATGACATGTTGGGTGAGCCACTTTCTGATTTGACAGTGCGTAGATTTATGGATTGATTTAGGGTTAGGCTTATGGTTTGTCAGGTTTGTGGTTAAGTTTGGGGTAAGTCTAGATTTAGAATTAGTTTTAGTTTTAGAACTAGGGATAGACTAAGTGTTATGGTTAGTTTTATGGCTAGCTGAGGTTAGGTGTAGGATTAGTGCTGGGCTTACTGATATGGTTAAATCTGAGGTTGGGGTAGGTCTAGGACTAGGGTTAAATTTGTCATTACATTTAGGGTTAGAACTAGTGTTAGGAGAGGGTAATGGTTTGGGTTTTCTTAACTATTAAGTTTGGGTTTAGGGCATGGTTTTGGGTTTGTGTTAGGGGAAGGGTTTATGTTTGTGATAGAGGTTTGGTTTGGGTAAGGGTTTTGTTTATCTTTAGGGCTATAATAAAGTTTAGGTTTAACATAAGGGTTGTTGTCAGTATTATGCTTAGGCTGAGGCTCTTGTTTGGTTTAGGACTTGGTTTAGGTTTAAGGATACTTGTGTTAGGGTTAATGTGTGGGCTAGAATTAGGATTAGTGTTAGGGTTCAGTTTAGGGTTAGAGTTAGTTGTAGGTTTTAGATTTAAGGCTAGGACTAGAGTTAGAATTCAGTGTTGGTTAAGTTTCAGTTTGAGTTATAGTTAGGAAAAGGTAATGGTTAGAGTTAGGACTAGGGCTAGAGTTAGGTTTAGATATATGGTTAGAGTTAGGTTTTGTTAAGGGATTGGTTTATGATGAGGGCTAGGTTTATGGCTAGGGTTATGTGTAGGAGTAGGGCTAAAGCTACTTACTGTTAGGGTTCTTCTAAAGTTAGGGTTAGGTCTAGTTAATGTTATGCTGAAGGGTTGGTGTTTTGGTTAATGTAAGTTTAGGGGAGGGCTAGGTTAGGAATAGGGTAAGTGTTAATGTTAGGGTAAATTACCAAGTTAGGTCTAGTGCTATAATTAGGGATAGGTTTATAGTTGGAGTTTGGGTTAGTGTTATGATCCAGTTTACGTTTAGCATTTTTGTTTGTGTAAGGGTTAGGTTTAAGGTTAGATTTAGTGTTATACTGAATGTTAGGTCTGTAGCTACATTTAGGGTTAAGGCTAAAATTAGGATGAGGATTGGGTTTGGGCTAAGGTTAATGTTAAAGTTAATGTTAGGGAGATGGCTCCTGTCAGATTTCAGGATAGGCCAGATTTCAGGATAGGTGTAGAATTAGAACTATTGGTGACATTAGCACTTAGGCTAGATAGAACTAGGACTAGGTTTGGCTTTAGTGTTAGGGCTAGGAATAGAGTTATTGTTAGATTTTATATCTAGGACATAACATTTAAGTTTAGGGATAGAGTTAGGACTAAGGTTAAGTTTAGGGTTTGGATTAGCCTAGTGTTAGAGTGAAAGCTTGTGTAACTCTTAAGAGTTTGTGTGATTGTTAGGGTTTAGGGTTAAGGTTAACTTTCCTGTTAGATTTAGGTTTGATTTAGGGTTAGGGTATTAATACAAGGTTGAGAGTTAGGACTCAGGTTAGGTTTAGGGTTTAGGATAGGTTTTGGGTTAGGGATAGGTTAAGGTTTAGGTTTAGGGCTAGGGTTTGGTGTAGGATTCCACGGCTACTGTTGGAGAAAGGTGTAGGTTTGGGGGTTTAACTAAATCTAGGGTTTTAGTTAGGGTTTGGGTTACAGTTTGTGTTAGGAGACGTTTAGGGTTTTGATTTCCTTAAATGTCATGTTTAGGGTTTGGGTTAGGGTTATTGGTCAATGCAGTGCAGGGTTTGTATTTTGGCTAGAGGTAGGGTTAGAGTAAAGTTTAGGTTTAGGTTTATGGCTAATGCCTGTGTTAGATTGTTAGGGCTATGGCTACTGTTTGGATACTGTTAAAGGTAGATACTCTGTACCTAGATTGAGCTAGATTGATATTTTTTTATGTGTGGGGTTTATGTTAAGCTTAGGGCTAAGGTAAGGTTTGGTTTTAGGGTTCTGGGTTAGGGTTATGTTTTGGAGTAGTGTTAAGATTAAGTTAAATATTAGGGCTATGCCTAGTTTTAGGTAAGGGTTAGGATTAGAATTGGGTTTAGTGTTAGTGCTGTGGTAGGATTTGTGTTATGGCTAAGGCTATGGTTATGTTGCGAGAGGAATAAGGTTAGGACTCTGGCTAGTGGTAGGGCTAGGGCTTGCATGAACACTAGAGCTAGGGTTAGGGATATGATTTGGTTAGTTTTAGATTTAGGGGTAGGGTTAATTTTAGTGTTCGACTAAGATCAGAGTTACATTTCGGTTTAGGGATATGGTTAGGGTTAATGCTAGTGTTAACTCTAGTGTTAAATCTATAGTTAAGATTATTGTTAGGTCTTAGATTAGGGAGAGGGCTTGTTTAAGTGTTAGGTTTTATGTTTAGGTTTTATGGTTAGGGTTTATGATTAGGTTTACATATTGGGTTACTTTTACATTGTGGTTAGAATTAGGGTAAGAAAGGCTTAGTGTTAGGGCTAGAGTGGGGGATATGATTAGGGTTAATGTTAGGTGTAGGGATACTGTTATGGTTAGGGTAAAGCTACTGTTAGGATTAGGGCTTTTCTGAGGCTTATGGTCAAGTTTAGGTCTAGAGTTAGTTCTAAGGTTACTGTTAGGTATAGGGCTAGAGTTATGATTAGGATTATGGCTGGATTTAGGATTAGATTTAGGTTTAGGGCTAAAGTAAGCGTATGTCTAGGCTATTGTTAGGTTTAGGGTTAGGGTCACGCTTAGGGTTAGGTCTAGGCAGTTAGGGGTAGTGTTAATGTAGGTGATGTTCTGTTGTTAGGTGTACGTTTAAGGTTAGGGTTAGGATCTCTTGGGTAGTGTTTCCTTTAGTAATAGTGCTAGGGCTAGTGATAGGGTTAGGTTAGGGTCGGAGATAGCTTTAAGTTTATAGCTAGTTTTAGGGTTAGGGCTAGGACTAGGGTTAATGTTAGGGTTATGGTAAGGGCTAAGTTTAGAGCAATTATAAGGTTTAGTTTTAGGCTTAGAACAAGGTGTGCTAGGATTAGAGTTAACTTTAGAGCTGGGGTTACAGTTAGGATTAGGGTTGTGGCAAGAACTCCACTTAGGTTTAGGAATATAGTTAAGTTTAAGGTGGTGGTTAGGTCTAGTGGTAGGTTTAGGGGTAGGGATACCTTTGGGGTTAGGTATAGGGTTATGGTTAATCATTTTGTTAGGGAAATGGTTAGGCTTGTATTTGGGCTAGTGTTAGGTTTGGAGTTATAGATAGTGCTAGGACTAATACAAGAGCTAGTTTTAGGGTTGTACCCCAATTTAGGGCTAAGGCTCATTTTAGGTCTAGGTTAGGACTAGTTTTAGAGTTAGATTTATATTTAGGATTATGGTTAAATTAGTATAGTACTTTGAGGATAGTGCTAGGTTCAAGGCTAGGATTATGACTGAGGTTAAGTCTAGGGACAATCTTAGTGTTAGGTGGAGGATAGGTTAGGTCTAGGGCTAGGGTTTTTTTAGTGTTATGGTTTGGGTTAAGGTTATGGTTAGGATTAGAATTAGTGTTAAGAATAAGGTTTTTGCTAAGGCTAGAGCTAAGGTTGGGTTAAGGGTTAGGTTTAGGGTTGGGGCTAAAGTTAGTGTTAGATTTAGGTTTAATGTTAGGGTCAGGTTTAAGGTTTTGTTTAGAATTATTGTTAGGACTAAGGGAAGGTATAGATATAGGGCTGTGGTCAAGGTCAAGTTTAGGGTTAGGGATAGATCTAGGATTAGTCCTAGGGCTACAGCAACAGCTAGTGCTAGAGTTAAGGTTAGGGTTATGGTTTGTCTTAAGGTTAGGTTTATTTAGCTCAAATTTATTTTTAGGGCTAGGACTGTGGCTAAGCTAGTTCTTGGCTTAGAGTTAGGGTTTGGTCTAGAGATAGTGCTAGTGCTCGGGCTAATTTATTGCTTGGTTTATGGTTAGATCTAAGACTAAGACTAGTGCTAGAACTAGACCTAGGAATAGTGTTAGGGTTTAGGTTAATGTTAGTGATATGGATAGAGCTAAGACTAGGGGTAGAGTGAGTGTTACTGTTAGGGTATTGTATGCTAGGCTACAGTTTGGGTTTGGGAAGGATAGGGTTAGGCTTAGATTTAACATTAGAGATTTGCGGTAAGGTTAAGTCCTGGACAGTAGCTATGGTATTCCCGACTGTTTAGGTTATATTTGGGCTAAGAGTTTGTTTTGGGAGTTAGGTTTAGTTTAAAGCTAGGGCTAGGACTAGGACTAGGATTAATTCAAGGACTGGAGTTATAGATATGGGTTAGTGTTTAGGCAGGATTACGGTTTGCATTAGGATTAGAGTTGCGGGTAATGCTGTGTCTGTGGTTTCGTTTCAAAATAGGGATAGATTTAGGACTAAGGTTGTAGTTAGTTTCTCATAGGGACATGTTTATGGCTAGGGTATGGTTTAGGGTTATGTTTAGGGTTACTGCTAAGGTCAGTGCTTTGGATAAGGTTAGAGTTAGGTGAAGGGCTATGGTTGGGTTTAAAATTAAGATTATGGCTATGGTTATTTCTAAGTCTTGAATATTATGGTTAGGATTAAACTTCAGGTTTGTGTTAGCTTTTGCATTAGGGTTAGTGGTAGGCATGGGTAAAGTTAAGGGCAGGGAAAGATCTAAGGTAAGTGTAAGGGAAATGCTAGGCTTTGAGTTATGGTTTGGCATAGGGTAGTGTTATAGATAGAGCTAGGACGATGTTTAAGGTTACAGTTACGGTTATGTTTTGTGTGGGGTTTAGAGTTACTGTTAGAACTAGAGTCAGGGTTAGGTTTAAGGTTATGGCTAGAGTTAGGGTTATGTTTTGTGCTAGGGCTAATGCTATGGTTATGTTAAGATCTAGTGTTAAGATTTATTGTAGGGTGAGGATTTGGGCTATGGTTAGGTTTATGTTGTAGTTAAGTTTAGGGTTAGATTTAAAGTTAGGACTAGGTCTAGAATTATGTTTCGGACAATAGGTAAGGCTGGGTCAAGGCTAGGGTTTGCTATGGTCAGGGATAAGGTTAGGTTTAGGGTTAATGTAGTGTTAGAGTTAGGGCTGGGGTTAGTTCTGTATGGTGACAGTTAGGGTTTGATTTGATTTTAGGTTTGGTTTATGGCTAGTGCTATTGTTAGGGTTAGTACTAAGTATAGGAATAGCTTCCATTTGGGCTGGTACTGGGATTAGGTTCAGGGTTAGTGCAAGTGTTAGAGCTAGGAATAGGCTTAAGATTATGATTAAGGCTAGTTTTAGGGTGAGGGTTAGGGTTCATTTTAGGTCTAGGGTTCTACAGCTAGAAATAGGGTTATAGTTAGAATTTGGGTTGGTGTTAGTGTTAGGATTAGGTTTAGGTCTAGAGCTAGGCTTAGGGCTATGTTTAAGTTTAGGTCTAGAGCTAGGGTTAGGGTATTGGTTAGGGTTAGAGGGCTAAGCCTGAGAGTGGTTTAGGATTAGTAGTATTGTTTTGGTTATGCCTAAGACTATGGCTAGATTATGGCTAGGAAAAAGGGTTAAGTTGATGGCTAGGGGTATGGTTATGTTGAGATTCATATTTAGGTATAGGGATAGTGCCAAGTGTAGTTTGCACTTTAGGTCTACAATTGGGCTAGGGCTTGGGGTGAAATTAGGCATAGGATTATGGTTGAGTTAGGCTTATGGATAGTTCAGTCTAAAGGTTTGTGTTGAGGCTAGTGTTAGAATTTTGCAAGTGCAAGGGTAAGGTTATGGCTAAATTCAGGTTTAGATCATGGCCTAGTGTTGATATGGCTTGGATTAGGATTAAGGGTAGGGTGAAGGTCAGGATTAGGCTTCATGTTAGGGCTTAGGCTATGGTTAGTGTTAGGGCAAGGGCTAATCAAGAGCTAAGTTTACATTTAGAATTACAGTGTTAAGGTATGTTCTAGGGCTAAGTCTAGGTATAGGGTTAGATTTATGTTTTGCATAAGGACCAGGGTTACTTTGAGGGATATGGTTAGAGAGTGGTAAGTGTCTGGGTAAGGGTTAGGACTAGGGTTACTTTTAGGGTTAGGGCTAGAGTAAGGTAAGTCCTAGTCTGAGTCTTTGTTTACGGTTATGGTTAGGTTTGGTCTAGTGTATATTTAGGGTTAATATTGAAATGTGGGCTGGGGCTAGGGTTAGTGTTAGGGTTTGTCTAGGGCAATGGTTAGGACTACTGTGAGGAATAGGACAAGTGCTGGGATTAAAATTAGTGTTAATACTAGGGTTAAGTGTAACGTTATGTTTTGGGGTAAGGTTATAAACAGTCTTACGGTATGAATGGCACTTAAATACTTCTTTGCCGTGCAGCATATATGTACATTCTGAGCAGTAATTTATGTTGTTCCAAGTACTATTTATTCAAAATTGATAGAAGTCCTATGAGGCATAGAATAAGTTCCTGAACTGTAATATTACATAGTATTCTGAACCTAACTACGTTAATTTCACAGCACCAACTATATGCTTCTTTCCCGTGTATCACGTAATTACCTTATGAGAAAAAGTGGAATATGTTCCCAAATAAGAACAATTCTGTATAGAGAAAAAACGTTAGCATTAGGCTTAGGAATGGGTTTAGGTCTTAGTCTTGGGCTAGGACTAGGTTTAGGGTTAAGTTTACATTTAGGGTAATGACAGTGCTGAGTTTAGATTTAGTTGCAAGGTTAGAAATAGTAAGCTTTATATCCATGTAACTATTGCTTCTCCTAAAGAATATAAATGCCTTATGAGCAATTTTGAAAGCTGTTTTGAATAAGAACTCTAAAATATATTGAAAATTCCTTCAAATTAGAGTCAGGGTTTGGGTTAGGGCTAATGTTAGTATTAAAGTCAGGATTCAGCCTAGGCATAGGGTTAGGGTTAGCACAGCAACTAAGTCCAGGGCTAGGGCTAGCTCTAGGATATGGTTAGGGTTTGGTCAGAATTACAGGTATGACAAGGGCTATAGTTGGGTTAGGGCTAGGGACACATCAACCCCTTGGGTTAAGATTAGGATTACAGTCAAGGTTGTAGTTAAGGATAGGTCTATTTCTATGGCTGTGATTGGGGCTAGGATTTGACTAAGGCTCTCTATTTTTTTTATTTTTTGGTTGTATTAGGGTTTCAAGTCAGGGCCTTGAGCCACTCTTCCAGCCCTTTTTGTGATCATTTTTTTTTCAGAGGGTATAGGACTCACGAACTATTTGCCCACGCTAGCTTCAAACTTCGACTGTCCTGTCTCTGCTTCTTGAGTAGTGGAGGATTACACTCATGAGCCACCAACACCCAGCTTAAGTCTCACTCTTGTACTGTGGTTAGTGTTAGGTTATGTTTATGGTTAGTGTAAGGGTAGGTTTGGGTTAGGGGTAGAATAGGTTTGAGGGTTAGGGTTAGGATTAGATTTAGGGTTATGTCTAGGACAAAGTGTAATGTTATGGTTATGGCTATGGTTTAGGGCTAGAGGTAGCACAAGACTTAGCTTCAGGGTTAGTGTTAGAATGAATTCTAGGACTACAGTTAGGATATGGTTAAGATTAAGGTTATGATTAGGACTAGACCTAGTCAGAGATTAATATTAGGTCTAGAGATAGTGTTAAGGCTAGCGCTAGTATTAACATTAGGCTTAGACTAAGTTTAGATTAAGTTTAGATTAGGTCTAAGGCTAAGGCTAGAGAGTTACAGTTAGTTTTAGGGTTAGGTTTATGGTTAGGGCTAGGGTTAGGGATATGTCTAGGATCAAGGCGCAGATTATGGGTGGGTCAGTGTTTGGTGTGGTGTAGGAAAAGAGTTAGGGTATTCCTAGGGCTAGATTTAGGGCTATTGTTAGGGTTTGCCTTAGGGTTAGGTTATGATTACTGCTGTTGCTAAGAGTATGACTAGGCCTATTGCTAACTTAAGTGCCATACCAGGGTTAAGGTAGTTTTGGATTTAGGATGGGTTTGGTTTAGATTTTGGTTTACAATTAGTGCTACTGATAGGGTATAGTGTTAGTGCAAGGATTAGGAATAGTTAAATATTATGTTAATGATTTTGGTTCTGCTTAGGAGTATTGTTATCCTTTGGATGAAGGTTAATTCTAGGGTTAGTGCAAGAACTGGGTTATATTGGAGGTTAGTGTTACTATTAGATTTAAAGTACAATTAGAGGTAGTGTTAAGATTAAGGTTATGGCTTCAGCTAGGTTTACATTAGATTTATGGTTAGGATTTCATAGGGTTTTCTTATGACTGGGTTGAGTTTTAGGGTTATGGATAGGGTTAAGCCTACCTAAAGCTAGGGCTATGGATAATGTTTAGGTTAATTCTTGGTCTAGGGCTAGTTTTAGGATTAGGGTGACCACTAGATTTATGGCTATTTTTATGGATGATAGTATGGTTAGGCTTACAGTTACGGTTTATGCTATAACAGTGTTAGGATTAGCAATGAAATTTGGGCAAGTTGTAGGGCTTAGGTTATTTGTAGGGAAAGGTCTAATGTAAGGGCCAGGGTATTACTAAGTTAAGATCCAGGTCGTCAAGAGGTTAGTCTAAGGTAGGGCTAGAGCTACAGTTATGGTTAGAGTTAGGGTGGTTGTTAGGCTTAGGAGTAGAGTTAGGTTTAGATTAAGTTCATCATTATTGTTAGAGCTAGGGTTAGAACGAGTGTTAGGATTAGGTTTAGGAATATAGCTATGGTTAGTGTTGGTTTTTGTTAGGATTAGGGCTAGGGTTGGGGATAGAGTTAAGTTTATGGCTAGTGTGAGGGTTAGTTGTAGGAAAAGGATTGGGTTGTGGTTAGGTTTCTTTTGTGGTTAACTTTAGAGTTAGTTTGAAAGATAGAGTTAGGGCTAGTGCTAGGATTAAGTTGTTGGCAAGGAGTAAGGTCTGGGTCAAATCTAGTTCTGGGCCAGGGATAGGGGTAGGTTTAGGGGTAATGTTATTTTTTGGGGTTAGGGATTGGGTTAACAATAATATTTTTTGGTTAGTGTTAGTGATATGGTTAGGATTTGATTTTAGTTTTAAGTTTACAGTGAGTGCTATGGTTAGTGGCAGTGCTAAGGATAAGGAATGATTCAGATTGGGGTAGAACAGGACGTATGGTTAGACATAGTGTTATGATTGGGGCTAGGATATGGTTTAGTATTATGGTTAAGGCTATGTTAAGGTTAAGTTAGGGTTGTCTTTAAGTCTAAGGTTAATGCTAGGTCTAGGATAGGGTAAGAATTAGGTTTTGGCTTGTTGGTAAGGTTAGAGTTAACTTTTGTTCTTGGGCTAATGCAAGGGTTAGGGTTATGCTTCCATTTAGGTTTAGAATTGGTTAGGGTTATGGTTAGAGCTAGAGTTGTGGTCAGGTTTTAGATTAAGGCTGGGGATATGGCCAGGACTAGTTAGGTTAGGGCTAAGGCTAGGGTTACTGTTAAGCTAATGTCTAAAGCTATAGTTGGGTTTAGATATTTGTTCAGTTTTATGGGTAATGCCAGGGCTAGGTCTCAATTTATGCTATGTTTGGGTTTATGCTATGTTTGGGTTTATGCTATGTTTGGATAGTGGTAGGATTCTGTTTACTCTTAAGATAGGTTTATGAGTATGATAGTATATTAGTGTTTGGGTAAGGGTTTGTTAGGGCAGTTCTTGGGAACAGGTAAGGGTATGGTTAGTTTTAGGGTTATGTGATGGCCTCATTAGGGCTTGGGCTATGATTATGGTTAGGGTTAATGTCAGTATTAGGATGTGGGA
Organism: Castor canadensis; assembly: GCF_047511655.1. Classification (NCBI taxonomy): domain Eukaryota; kingdom Metazoa; phylum Chordata; class Mammalia; order Rodentia; family Castoridae; genus Castor; species Castor canadensis. Next base: position 114,465,023 of record NC_133387.1, read on the forward strand.
TAGGACTTGGGCTATGGTGAGTGCTACGGTGAGGGCTTAATCAAGAGCTAAGTTAATGTTTAGAGTTATAGACATTGGTAAGTTTGTCTAGGGCTAAGACTAGGTTTAACTTAGATTTAGGGTTAGCAGTAGGACTAGGGTTAGTTTTAGGGCTATGGTTATTGCACGATAGTGTCTGAGTTAGGTTTAAGGATAGGGCTACTTTTAGGAATAGGAATAGGGAGAGATTTGGGGTTAGGGCTAGGTCTTGGTCTTGGGTTATTGTTATGGCTAGGTTACAGCCAGTTTTATGTTTAGTATCAAGTTCAGATTTGGCTAAGGCTATGTTTAGTGTTAGGGTTGGATTATGACTGTTGTTAACACTAATGCTAGTGTTATGACAAGTGCTAGATTAGGGTTAGATTTAAGATTAGGGTTAGGTGTGGTGTTAGGGTTTGGGTTAGTTAGTGACAATGAGAGGGTTTGAATGGCAGGTAAATGCTTCTTTGCATACAGCATATATGTGCATTTTGACCAGTGATAAAATTGCTCCAAAATAATGTCTCTTTAAAATTGATAGAAGTCCTATGAGGCACAGAATGATTTAATGGAATATAATATGCTGTAGCATTCTAAACTCTAAGTTGCTTTTAGAACAGCAATTACATGCTTCTGTCCCATGGATCATATAATGGACTTATGAATACAAATGAATTTTTCTTTCTTATAGGTACTGTTTTGCATAGAGAAAAAAATCCTTCACATTATGGACTTAGGCTAGGTTTATTGTAATGTTTAGAGGAGGTCCAGTGTCAAGTTTAGTTTTAGGAATAGTGTTAGAGAAAGGGTGTTCTTTTAAATGGCATATTTCTTACTCCTAGAGAATTTAAATGCATTATGAGCAATATTGAATGTTAGGGTTATGCTTAGGTTAAAGTCTAGGACTAGGGATAAAGATAGGATTAAATCTAGATCTCAGTTTAGGACTTGTGTTAGTAAATGGTTAAGAGGTTAAGGTTAGGGCTAGTCCTAATCTTAGATTTGGGTTATGTCTAGTGATAGGGTTAAGGTTGGAGCTGCTGTTAGCTTTAGGTTTAGACTACGGTTAGAGTTAGGTGTAACATTAGGTCTTAGACAACTGTTAGTATTAATATTAGGTTTATAGCTAGGGTTAGCCAGCTTAGTTTTATGGGTAGTCTCAGGTGTATTGTTAAGGTTAGGGATGAGACTAAGGTAGGATCAAGGTTGAGGTAAGGATTAGGGATAGAGATAGGTTAGTCCTATGGCTAGAGTTAGGATTAGTGTTAGGGATAGGGTTTGCCTTAGGGTAAGGTTAGGTTTACTGCTCTGGCTAGGACTGGGGCTAGGCATCAAGAAAATTTAAATCTAATCTAGGATTAGAAAAATGCTAATGTGTATGATTGTATTAGGGTTGGATTTTGGTTTAGAAATAGTGGTGAGACTGTCTGGGGCCAGGGTTAATATGGGGTAGAGGTGGGATTAAGGAACAGATTATGGTAGTTATAAAAGGGAGTTAGGGTTAGGAATAGAGTTAGGGTTAATACTATGGATAAAATTAGTGTTAGGATTAAGGTTAAATATAGGGTTACGGCTAGGGCAAAGGATGAGGTAACAGTCATGACTATAGCTTAGGCCTCAAGGTAGCATAAGGCTTTGAGTTAGGGTTAGTGTTAGGGTGAACTCAAGTACTAGGGATAGAATAGATTTAAGTCTAGGTCTAAGGTTAATTTCGTGTTCATACAAGGTTAGGATAGTTTAAGGTTAGGAGTAGTCCTAGTCTTAGATTTGGGTTAGGTCTAGTGCTAGGGTTAAGAGTAGAAATGTTAACATTAGACTTGGACTGTGGTTAAGTTTAGGATTAAGTTTTAGGCAAATGCTTGTGCTACCATTAGGTTTATGGTTAGGGTTAGGCAGCTAAGGTTTACAGCTAAGGCTAGGTATAGTGTTGGGTTGGGAACAGGGCTAGGATTAAGGCACAGACTAAGGTAGGGTCAAAGTTGAGATAAGGTTTAGGTGTAGCAATAGAGTTAGTCCAGGATCTAGAGTTAGGATTAGTTTTAGGGTTTGCCTTATTATAAGGTTAGGTTTAATGCTTTGGCTAGGACTATGGCTAGAGATAGAGCAAGTTTAGAGCTAAACTAGGGTTAGAGAAGTGTTAGAGTTCATTATAGGGTGAAGTTTAGATTGTGGTTTAAAAGTAGTGCTGGGCTTAGTGTTAGGCCTAGGGTCTAGGTCTAGGACTAGTGTTAATGTGAGGATTAGGATATTTTTTATTTGGGAGTTAGGTGAGTGGTTTGATTGGGTTTAGGATTAGGGCTAATTCTCAAATTGCGTCTCTGGCTAGGATTAGCTCAAAGGTGAGTTACATTTACTGTTAGGGTTAGGAATAGATTTAGGTAGAATTAGGGCTAATGTTAAAATGAGGTTTATGGCTAGACCTATGATGAATTTTAGAGTTAGAGTGTTGGTTATTTTAGGGTTAGAATTAAGTTTAGGCTTGTATTTGGGATTATTTTTAGAGCTAAGGTTAGTATTAATACTAGGCATAGTGTTAGATTTTCAGATATGGCTAGTGTTATTAGGTTTGGTTTCTTTCAGACCTTCAGCTCGTGTTAGTGTTATGTTTATGACTATTGTAAGGGGTACTTGTTGGTTCAGGATTTTGTTACGGTTAGGTTTATGTTGTTAAGTTTAGAGTTGGACTGAAAGTGTGGGACAGGATTACTTGCTAGGTTTAAATTTGGACGAGGAGTGGGATTTTGAACAAGGCTAGTGCTTTGCCTGGCACAGGGATAAGATTAGGTTTAGAGTTATGTTATTGTTTGCTTATACCTTTGATTAGTCTTCTGTTTTGTTATAGCTATGGATAGTCTTAGGTAATGGTTTGATTGTTTTTTCAGATGTACAGTTAGTGGTATCATTAGGGAGATTGTTAAGGATAAGGTAAGCTTTGGGTAAGTGGTATGATTATGGCCTGGATTAGGTTTAAGATTATGATTAAAGTCTGGTTAAGGGTGATGGGTAGAGTCATCTTAGGTATATGTTTAGTGGTAGGATAGGAATAGTGTTAGAGTTAGGGGTTCTTTTAGTGTTAGAGTAATGTTTAGGGTTAGGCATAAGTCTAATGTTGGGGCTGTGTTTAGGTTTTGAGTTAAGGTATTAGTTAGGTTTAGGGCTATGGCTATAGTGAGGGTTTGGTTTAAGAGTAAGCCTAGGGCTGTGGTAGGACTATAGCTGATTAGGGATAGGGCTAGTGTTAGTGTTAAGTTAATAGAAGAGTTTTATTTAGGTTTAGATTTATGTTGATATTTTGGGTTTGTGCAGGGTTAGGTCCCAATTTAAGGCTGCATTTGAGTGAGAGCATTATGTGCAAAAATTAACATTGTTCCAAAATAATGTCTATTTAAAATTGATAGAAGTCCTATGAGGCACAGATTGATTTCCTGGAATATAATATTGTGTAGTATCTTAACCTTAAATTGCTTTTAGAACAGCAACTGCACACTTATTTCCCATGGATCATATAATTGCCTTATGAGGAAAAATGATTTTTTCCCCAAATTAGAACATTTCTGTGGTTGGATGAGAGTAGATGTGGTGAAATTATTATGTATTCATGTATGTAAATATAAAAATGATACCTGTTGAAACTATTCCAGGTATGAGGTGTGTGATTATATCAGAGAATTATGGACTAGGTGAATTTCAAAATGATAAATTGCAAGAACTTTTGTAAATGTCACAATGTACCTTGGTAAAATGATATAATATAATGAAGAAAAGCAAAACAGCTATTCCATATAGAGAAAATCCTTCACATTATGGTTAAGGATGGGATTAGGGCTGGTCTTTGCTAGTGCTATGTGTAGGACTTAGTTTAAGTTTAGGGGAGGGCCAGAGTTTGGTTTAGTTTTAGGAATATGTTTAGAGATATGGCGTGCTTTATAACTCTAGTTACATACTTTTTCTAGAGAATATAAATGCATTATGAGCAACATTGAATGTTGATGCAAAATAAGAACTCTTCTATAAGGAGAAAATTTCTTTTGGTTAGGGGTGTGTATTAGTTTCTACTTTGGAGTAGTATTAGGTTTGGGGTTAGGATTTAGCCTTGGTTTAGCATTAGGGTTATTACTTTGGTTACAATTATCCCTATGACTGACTCTAGATTTAGGGTTTGGTGAGAGTTCAAAATAAGGCTAGGTATGTAATTATGTTAGGCTAGGTCACATCAATGGCCACGGTTACTATTAAGGATTAAGGTTGGGTATAATTAAGTCTAGGGATAGATACTGGTCTCGAACTACAGCTCTAGCTTTGACAAAGATTAGGATTAAGGCTCACTGTAGTTCTGTGTTTACCATTACGTAAAGATAGTTGTTAGTGTTAGGGTACATTTGGGTTAGGATTAAGGCTAGGGTAAGTGAAAGGGTTATGGTTCAGACTAGGGTTAGGATTATGGCTAGGGCAGGTGATAAGATTATGGTTATGGCTATGGTTTTGGGCCAGAAGTAACACTAGGCTTAGATGCAGACTTAAGTTTTGGGTAAAGTCTGGGAGTAGCTTTAGGTAGGTTAAATTCTAGGATTATGGTTATGACTAGGGTCAAGATAGGGTTAGGCTAGGTTAAGGTAAGTACTAGACTTAGTCTTAGATTAATGATACGGCTAGTGTAAGACTAGAGATAGTGTTATCAGTAGTTTCACATTAGGGTTATGGTTAGGTTTAGGGCTTGGTCTAAGGAAAAATGAGTTTTACTCTTCAGGGTAAGGATAGGGTTAGGTTTATGGCTACATCTAGGGTCAGGGTTAAAGTTAGGTATAGGACTGTGATTAAAGTTCAGATTTTGTTAGGGTCAAGATTGGAGTTAGGGATAGAAATAGAGATAGGGGTAGTCCTAGGGCTAGAGATAGTGGTAGTGTTAGGTTTAGGGTTAGGTTAGGGTTATGGCTAGGGCAAAGGTTGAAGATGTGGTATGGCTATGGTTTAGGGTTTGAGAGAGCACAAGGCTTTGATTTAGGATTGGTGTTAGGGTCAAGACTAGGACTAGGGTTAAGATAGGTTTAAGTCTAGGACTAGGGTTAGGAGAGGGTTAGAATAGGTTAAGGTTAGGGCTAGGAGTTGTCTTAGGTTAGGGTTAGGTCTAGTGATAGAATTAATGCTAGAGCTATTGTTGGAGCCAATGTGGCTGTTTTTCTCGGATTTACTGTGTGTCTATAATTTACCTTGAATTCCCTACTCTGGGGGCTACAAGCAGCTTTCTGGAAGCTCAAAAGTGTCACAGACCTTCAGCTAGGCTCCGCAAGGTTTCCTGTGACTGTGACCACAGTCTGTTGGGGGGTTGAGGGGTAATTCTGTAACCAGCTTGTTTCTGTGTAACTGACTTGTCTCTGTGACCCTCCCCTGTGAACCATATACTGCAAAAACCCCCTGGTTACATAAACCACATGGAGGGTATATAACTCATCTCCTGACCCTGACTGGGGCTTGGGGCTTTGAGAATTTATCTCCCCTGAGTCTGCTAGCATAATAAAATTCCTGCTTCCTGCAAAGTGGTCTTGGTGACTTTGTTTACCTGGCCTTTCACGCAACACTATTGTTAGCATTAGTCTTAGACAAGGAGTAGGGTTATTATTAAAGTTAGGTCTTAGGTGAATGTTATTGTTACTATTAGGTGTAGGGTTATGGTTACATGGTTTAATTTTATGGTTTGGTCTAGGGTTAGGGTAATGTTAGGGATAGGGCTAGGATTAAGACACAGATTATGGTAGAATCAAGTTTGAGGTAAGGATAATCCTAGGGATAGAGTTATGATTAATGTTAGAGTTTGCCATAGGTTCAGATAGGTGTACTGCTATGGCTAGGACTGTGGCTATGGCTAGGGCAAGTTAAGAACTAAGCTAGGGTTAGAGAAGTATTAGTGTTTATGATAGTGTTAGGTTAGATTTTGGTTTAGAACTAGTGCAGTGACTAGTGTTACTGGGAGATTCGGGATATCTTTTCAAATGTGGCTAAATGGTTTTGCTTGGTGTAATGTTAGGGCTAGAACTTGTATTAGGACTTAGTCTAGTGTTAGTTGAAGCTCTGGGATAGAGTTAGTGTTAGGGTAAGATTTAAGGTAGAATTTGGGATAGTGTTAGGAGGTTTTGGCTAGGACTATGATTAAGCTGAGAGTTAGGGTGAAATTAATGCTTAGGGTTAGTGTTAGGTTTAAGCTTATGTTTAGGATTTTGTCATAACTAAGTTTAGGTTTATCATTTAGGGTTAGGATTTTATATATGGCTGGGTTTAGTATTGTGTTTTGCTGTGTTTTAAGACTTGGGATAGTTGTAACACATTCATGGCTAGTGTTAGGGTTAGTTGTAGGGTGAGGATTGTGTCATGTTTAGGTTTGTGTTATGGTTAATTTTAGAGTTAGATTGAAATTTAAGGACAGAGCTAGTGCTAGTATTTATTTTTGGGCAGTGGTTGGGTCTGAGTCATGGCTAGTGCTTTGCTTGGACTAGGGATAGGATTAGATTTAGGATTAGTGTTATCTTTAGAGTTTGGCCTCATATTATTGTTGTGGTTTTTTTTGGGGGGGTTACAGTTAGTGGTAGGGTAAAGGTTTGATTTTATTTTTAGTTTATGGCTAGTGGTGTTTTTAGAGACATTGCAAAAGATTGGGCAAGTTTTGAGTTAGAGCTAGAATTTGGATTTGGCTTAGTGTTAGTGCTATGGTTAGGGCTTGGATTATATTCAGGACTATGATTAAGGCTAGGTTTAAGGGTGAGAGGTAGGATTAGTTTTAGGTCCAAGTTTAGGGCTGGGAAAAGGGTTAGAGTTATAGTTTGGGTTATTGTGAAGTATTAGTGTTATGTGCATGTTTAGGGCTAGTGTTATGACAGGGCTTAGATTTAGGCTAAGAGTATTGATTAGAGTTTGGCCTTTGGCTAGAGTTAGGGTTTGGTTTAAATTAAGCCCAAGGTTATGGCTAGGACCATGGCTATGTTAGGACTAGGGCTAGGGTTAGTGTTAAGTCAATGGCTTGGGTTATAATTAGGCTTAGATTTATGTTCATGTGTAGTGGTAGTACTTGGGTTAGGTCCAAATTTGGACTACATTTGAGTTAGGACTTTATGAGCTATAATTAAAGTTGTTTCAAAATAACATCTATTTAAAACTTATAGAACTTCTATGAGGCAGAGAGTGATTTCCTGGAATATAATATTGTCTAACATTCAAAACCTTAAGTTGGTTTTAGAAGAGCAACTACATGCTTCTTTCTCATGGATCATATAATTGCCTTATGAGGAAAAATGAATTTTTCTCCCAATTAAGAACAGTTCTGTGGGTGTAGGAGGGTCAGTGTGGTGGAAAATTGTGTATTCACATATGTAAATGGAAAAATGACATCTTGAAACTATTCTAGAAACAAGGAGTGTGAATATAAAGGAAAATGATGGAGGGGGTGAATTCACTCATGATATATTATAAGATCTTCTGTAAATGTCACAATGTACCCCCAGTACAACAATAATATGGCAATAAAAATGGAAAAAATAACTATCGTACATAAAGAAAAAAATCCTTTGCATTAGGGTTCAGGGTAGGGAGAGGCTTGATCCTGGGCATGTGCTAGATTTCAGGTTAAGTTTAGGTTTAAGATTGGGCCAGGGTTGAGTTTAGTTTCAGGTGTAAGTTTAGAGATAAGGTTCACTTTATAAGAGCATTACATTCTTCTACAGAATAAAAATGCATTATCTGGTTAGTGTTAGGGTAGGTTTGGGTTAGGGTTATTGCTATGGCAAGTGTGTGGATTAAGGTGAGGATTAGGTTTCATCTTACAGATAAAAAAGTTTTAAGGCAATGACTATAGTTTAGATATAGAGGAAGCAGTAATGTTAGATATAAGGTTAGGTTTTAGTTGAAATCTAGGGCTAGGTTTAGGATAGTTTTAAGTCTAGAACTAGGGTATGAGGTTCGGGTAGGTTAGAGTTAAGACTAAAGTTTGTGTTAGTATTAGGCTAACTCTAGGGTTAAGGTTAGTTGTAGGAATGGGTATAAGGCAAAGGTTAGTTTTACCTTTAAGGTTAGGGTTGTGGTTAGGTTTATGACTAGCTCTAGGCCAGGTTTAAGGGTAGGGACAGCACTGGGATTAAGGCTAAGATTATGGTAAAGTCAAGGTTGGAGTTAGGGTTAGGAATAGAGTTAGGATTAGTGTTACAGTTAGGGTTAGGTTGTGGGTTATGACTGGGGAAAAGTTTAAGGTTATATTCATGGCTATGGTTTAGGGATAATTTTAGCATGGTGCTTAGATTTAGGGTTAAGGTTGGGGTGAAATCCAGGATTAGGTTTAGAATAGGTTTAAATCTAGGACTAGGTATAGGAGTAGGATTAGGATAGGGTTAGCAAGGTTATGGTTAGGGCTGTTCTGAGTCTTAGATTAGGGGTAGGTCTAGTGATAGTGTTAAGGTAAGAACTACTGTTAACATTAGGCTTATTTCCCAGTTAGGGTTATATTTAGGGTAGATCATAGGTGAATGATAGTTTTTCCATTAAGTTTAGGGATAGGTTAGGTAGATTAATTTCTGGCTAAGTCTTGGGTTAGTGTTAGGGATAGGGATATGGCTAGGATTCAGATCATAGTATGGTAGGCTCAACGTTGAGGTAATGGTTAGGGATAGAGATAGGGTTATTCCTAGGAATGGAGTTATGATTAGTGTAGGGCTAGCTTTGCTTGAGGGTGAGGTTAGGTTTATTGCTATAGCTAAAACTGAGACTATGGCTGAGACTATGGCTGAGCAAGTTTAGAGCAGAGCTAGGGTTAGAAGTGTTAGGGTTTGTGATAAGATTAGCTTTAGATTTTGGTTTGATGGAATGCAGGGATTAATGTTATGTGTAGGGCTAGGGCTAGGCCTATTGTTAGTGAGGTATAGGAATCTTTTTAATTTGAGGGTATGTGAATGGTTTTGGCTGGATGGGTTAGAGCTAGCCATCATGTTAGGATATAGACTAGGGTTAACTCAAGACTGGGTTAAATTTGATGTTTGGGTTAGGATTAGATTTATGGTAGAATCAGGGCTAATATTAAGATGAGACTTACAGCTAGACCTATGATTAATGTTAGAGTTTGGGTGATGGTCATGCTTAGGGTTAGAGTTTAGGCTTATATTTGGGATAAGGTTAGTGTTACCATTAGGGATAGTGTTAGGTTTTCAGATATGGCTAGGGTTATTACTGCATTTTGGTTTCTTTTAGGGATAGGGCTAGGGTGAAGTGTTAGGGTTATGTTTATGGCTATTGGTAGGTTTGTTGAATGAGGATTTTGGATATGGTTAGGTTTATGTTGTGGTTAAATTTAAAGTTAGATTGAAAGTTAGGGAGTGAGTTATTTAGGATTATGTTTTGGGCAAAAGGTGGGACCTGGGTCAAGTATAGTGCTTTGCCTGGGCTAGGGATAAGATTAGGTTTAGGGTTAATTATACCTCTGGTTAGTGCTCTGTTTTGTTATGCTTTGATTAGTGCTAGGGTACTGGATTGATTTTAGTTTTAGTTTTACATTTAGTGGTATCATTATGGATATTGCTAAGGATAGAGCATATTTTGGATGAGGAGTAGAAATGGGGATTGGATTAGGGTTAGTGCTGTCGTTAGGGCTTGGATTTAGTTTAGGGTTACAATTAAGACCTGGTTAAGAGGGATGGTCAGGGTTAACTTAGGTCTAGGTTTAGTGGTAAGACTATGAATAGGATTAGAGTTAGGGGTTAGGTTACTGTTAGAATTAGGGTTATGTTTAAGGCTAGGGCTAAGGATAGTGTTGGGGCTGTGTCTGTGTTTTGTGCTAGGACATTGTTTAGGTTTAGGGCTATGGCTAGAGTTAGGGTTTGGTTTATAACTAAGCCTAAGCCTATGGCTAGGACTGTGCCCAGGTAGAACTTGAGCTGGGGTTAGTGTTAAGTCAGTGGTTATGGTTATAATTAGGTTTAGACATAAGTTAATGTTTCAGGGTAGTTCCACAGTTAGGTCAAATTTGACGCTATATTTGAGTTAGAGCATTATGGACAAAATTGAAAGTTGCTTCAAAATAATATCTATTTAAAAGTAATAGGAGTCCTATGAGGCACAGGGTAATTTCCTGGAATATAATATTTTGTGTCATTCTAAACCTTTAGTAGCTTTTAGAACAGCAACTACTTGCTTCTTTCACAGGGATCATATAATTGCCTTTTCAGGAACAATGAGTTTTTCTCCCACTAAGCAGTATTTCATGGAAGTAGAAGGGTGAATGTGGTGGAAATAGTATTTACCCATATATATAAATGGAAATATGAGACCTCTTGAAACTATTTCCGGAATGATGGGTGTGATTATAAAGGAGAAAGATGGATTGTGTGGATTCCAAAATTATATATTTCAAGAAATTTTGTAAATGTCACAATGTATCCCCCAGAAAACAATGTGATAAAAAAGAAAAGAAAAAGAACTATTGTATATATATAATCATTTGCATTAGAGTTTAGGAGGGGTTAGGGTTGGTCTTGGGCTAGTGCTAGGTTTAAAGTTAAATTTAGGTTTAGGGATGAGTTTAGTTTTAGGTATATGGTTAGAGATATAGTGTGCTTTATAACTGTAGTTACATACTTCTTTCTACTAGAGAATATAAAGAATTATGAGCAACATTGAGTGCTGGTCCAAAATAAGAACTCTTCTATATGGAGAAAATTTCTTATGGTTAGTGTGAGGAATTGGCTTAGGGCTTGAGTTAGCATTAAGTTTTGGGATAGAATTTATCCTCTGCTTAGCATTAGTGTTAAGTATTTGGGTTATCATTAGCCCTACAACTGACTCTAAGGCTAGGACTAGGTGTAGGGTTTGGACAGAGTTCCAGATAGGACTAGGACTATAGTTGTGTTTGTCTAGGGATACATCAGTGACTATGGCTAATATTAGGATCATGGACAGGACTATAATTAAATCTAGGGATGAGTCTTGGTCTAAGACTAATACTCTTGCTGTGACTATGATTAAGGATTAGACTCACTCTAGTACTATGTTTAGGATTAAGGATAGGGTGAATGTGAGGATCAGGGTTTGCATTAGGTTTAGTGTTATGGCTAGGATAAAGGTTAAGATAATGGTTATGGCTATGGTTTAGGGCTAGAGGTAGCATAATCCTTAGATTTATCATTAGAGGTAGAGGCAAGTCTAGTACTAGAGATTGGATAGGTTTAAGTCTTGGAGTAGGTATAGGGTGAGGGTTTGGATAGGGTTAGGATAGGTTAGTGTTAGGGTTAGTTCTAGATTTACGTTAGGGTTACATCCAGTGATAGGTTTAAGGATAGAGCTAGTGTTAGCATTAGTTTTAGACAGATGTTAGGTTGAGTTTTAAGGTTACTTCATAGGCCAATGCTAGTGTTAACATTAGGTTTTGGATTAGGGTTATGTTGCTGAATTTTATTGCTAAGTCTAGGGCTAGGGTTATTGATAGGGATAGGACTAGGATTATGGCTAGATTATGATAGTATCAAGGTTGAGGTAAAGGACAGTCATGGGGCTAGTGTTAGAATTAATGTTAGGGTTTACTTTGGGTTAAGGTTTGGTTACTGCTCTTTCTAGGACTGTGGTTATGACTAGGGTAAGTTTAGAGCTCACCTAGGGTTAGAGAAGTGTTTTGTTTATGCTAAAGTTAGGTTTAGATTTTGCTTTAGTAGTTGGGGATTAGTGTTAAGCCAGGGCAAGGGCTAGGACAAGTGTTAGTGGGAGGTTTAGGAATATTTTTTTCTTTCAGATTTAGTACAGTGATATTGGGTAAATGTTACAGCTAGCTCTCTTGTTAGACTTAATGTATGGTTAGTTCAAGGGCTGGATTAAATTTAGAGTTAAGGTTGCGGTAAGATTTAAGGTAGAATTAGGGCTAGTGTTAAGATGAGGGTTATGGTTACGCCTGTGATTAAGGTTATAGTCAAGGTGAGGTTATGCATAGGGTTAGTGTTATGTTGAGGTTTATGTTTAGGATCATTTTCAGAGCTAAGATTAGGATTAGCAGTAGAATTAGGGGTAGGTTTTTATGTATGGCTGGTGATATTATTTTGTTTGGTTTATTATAGGGCTAGTTGTAGTTTTAGGCTTATATTTATAACTTGTGTTAGAGTTAGTTGTAAGATGAGGATTTGGGTTGTGGTTGTTTATGTTTTAAAATTTAGAGGTAGATTGAAAGTTAAGCACATGGGTAGTGCTAGTATTTAGTTTGGGACCTAATATAGGGTTAGGTTTAGGGTTAACGTTATTGTTAGGTTTAGGCCTAGAATTTAGTGCTCTGTTTTTTTTTTTATGGATACAGTTACTGATTGGCTAATGGTTAGATTTTATTTTTGGTTTATGGTTAGTAGAAATTGTTAGGGAAATTGGTAAGGATAGGTAAGGTTATATTATGGTTAAAAGTGGGGATTGGCTTAGGATTAATTCTATGGTTAGGGTTGAATTAGGTTTAGGATTATGTTTAAGGCTAGGATGAGTTGGGTTTAGCTTTAGGTCTAGGTTTAGTGGTAGAACTAGGAATAGGGTTAGAGTTACGGGTTGGAATACTGTGTTGAGTTAGATTTATGTTTATGACTATGTCTAGTGTATCAGCTGGAGTTAAATTTAGGGTTAGGATATTGGTTAGATTTAGGGCTGTGGCTAGAATTAGGGTTTGGTTTAGTATTTAGTCTAGGCCTACAGCTAGACCAAAGCTAGATTAGGGTTAGGGTTGTGGTTCATTTTAAGTCAACAACCAGGGTTATATTTAGGACTAGATTTATGTTTATATTTAGGGGAAGTATCTGGGTTGGGTCCCTATTTGGGCTAAATTTGGGTTAGGATATTATGAGCAATAATTAAGTTTGCTTAAAAATAATGTCTATTTAAAATTGGTAGAAGTTCTATGAGGTACTGATTGATTTCCTGTTATATAATATTGTACACCTTTCTAAACCTTAAGTTGCTTGCAGTATAGCAATTATGTTCTTCTTTCCAGTGGATCATATATTTGCCTTATGAGGCAAAATGAATTTCATTACCAAATAAGAACTATTCTGTGGGTGTATGATGATGAATGTGGCGGACATAATATGAATTCATCTATGTAAATAAAAAAATGAGACTCTTGAAGGTATTCAGGAAATAGGGGTGTGATTATATAGGAGAGTAATTGAAGGAGTAAATTCAACCATGATAGATTGCAAGAAATGCATAAATGTCACAAGGTAGCTGCAGTACAAAGATAATATAACAATTAAAAAAAGAGAAAGGAACTAGTCAACATAAAGAAAAACCCTTTGTGTTAAGGATGGGGTTAATCGTGGTCTTGGGTTAGGGATAGGTTTATAGTTGGTCTGAGTTTACAGGAAGGCCATGGTTGTGTTTAGTGTTAGCTATAGGATTAGATATATAGTGCTGTTTATAATGGTACTTACATATTTCTCCTCGAGATCATAAACACATTAGAAGTAATACTGAATGTTACCTCTAACAAAATAACAACACTTCTAAGTGGAGAAAATTCCTTAGGGTTAGCTTTAGGGATTAGTTTAGGGTTTGGGCTAGGATTAGCTTTTAGGTTAAGATTTAGGCTGTGCTTAGCTTTAGGGTTAGTGGTTAGGGTTAGCCCTACAACTGAGTCCAGGGATGGGGCTAGTTTTAGGGATAGGTTTAGGGTTTGGTAAGAGTTCAAAACAGTACTAGAATTATAGTTGTTATTTGGCTAGGGATACATCAACAGCTAGAGTTAAAAATAGGATTATGGTCAGGGGTATAGTTAATTCTAGGAATAGGTTTATGACTAACTGGAAGACTATCACTGTGGGTAGGATTAGTGCTAAGTCTCACTCAAATCCTATGTTTAGCATTAGGTTAGAATTGCGGTTTGTGTTAGGGTACGTTTGTGTGAGGGCAAGTGTGAGGTTTAGGATTATGGTTATGGCTAAGGCAAAGGTTAAATTTAGGGTTATGTTTAGGATTAGGTTGTAGGTAAATGGCAGTGTAAATGTTAGGTTTAGTGTTAGGCGTTAGAAATATTTTTAAGCTATTGGGTTGTCACAAGATAGAGATGACACAAATCAGAAGTCAACAGGGAAGGCAAAATTTACTTTTGCAGAAGGGTGCATCCAAATAGCAAGCACACCCAGCAGGAAGTCCACTTGGGTTTTACCTCTAATGCAATGCTGCCCCTCCCCTGAATTGGCCAGGTTTTGGGTTTACAGTCTGTGTGAATGGCTAGTTGGAAAGGAGACATCAGGAGGTGGTTTTGAAGACAAAGAAGTTTAAAGGTTCCAGGAAGTAATTACTGTTTTAGGTTGTCAGTTCTGGAATCAGAGCATCTGACAGAATTTTGTCCAACTGAGAATAACAATCCTTTGTTCTTAATAGACACTTTTATCAGATTAAGTAGAGTTCATTAAGGGAGCATATGGGAAGGGAGTTAGTGAGACTAACATTTGTAACAGCTGTGGCTATTAAATCCTTTGACAGAAAAGACCCAAACTTAGGTGATTCTCACATTAAGGTTAAGTGGCTTAGTTTTCAGGCTAGGTATAGGGCTAGGATTGAGGTTAGGTATAGGCCTAGAGCTATGACACAAATATGGTAGAGTTAAGATTGAGGTCATGGTTTGGGATAGAGATAGGGTGAGTCATAGGGATAGAGTTAGGATTATTGTTAGGCATAGGATTAGCGTTAGGGTAAGGCTAGGTTAACTGCAGTGGCTAGAACTATGGCTATGGCTGGGCTAGTTTAAAGCTAAGGTAGTGTTAGAGAAGTATTAGTGTTACCTTTATTTTGGTTTAGTAGTTGTGGTGGAACTTGTGTTAGGCTAGGATTAGTGGTATTGAGAGGTTTAGGGACAGGTTTTTATTTGAGGGTTATGTGTAAGGTTTTGGTTTTAGGTTTTAATAGGAGGACTAGGAATAGGGTTAGATTTAGGGTGTAAATTACTGTTGGAGTTAGGGTTATGTTTAGGGCTAGTGTTAGGAGTGTATTTAGGTTTAGGGTTAAGGTATTGGTTAAGGATAAGGCATGGCTAGAGTTAGAGTTTGGTGTAGGATTAAGCTTAGAACTGTGGTTAGGACTGAGGCTGGTTTATGGTAAGGGCTATAGTTAGTGTTAAGTCAATGACTAGGATTACAGTTAGGATTAAATTTATGCTCAGTTTAGGGGTAGAACAAGGGTTCGGTCCCAATGTTAGGGATTTATGAGAAAAAATTAAAATTGCTCCAAAATAATGTCTACTTACAATAGATAAAAGTCCTACTAGGAACAGAGTAATTTCCTGGAATATAAACTGTAGCATGTAAATGTTAAGTCACTTTTAGGACAGAACCTCATGCTTGTGTCCCGTGAATCATATAGAGAAAAGTATTGCAAATTAGGGTTAAGGTTGTAGTTAAGTTTGATCTTGGGCTATGGTATAAGTTTAGGGCTAAGTTTAGGTTTAGGAGAGGTCTAGGATTTGTTTAGATTTAGGTTTAGGATTGAGATAGGGTGAGCTTTATAATAATATTCTTCTAGAGAATATAAATGCATTTTGATCAATATTGAATATTGGTCCAAAATAAGAGCTCTTCTTTATGGAGAAAATTCCTTATGGTTAGGGTAAGGGATTAGTTTAGGGTTGGGCTAGCATTACATTTAGGGTTATAATTTAGGCTTAACCTAAATTGTTATGTTATGGCTAGGTTTAGGCTTAGCCATATGACTGAGTTCTGAGCAATGCCTAGGTTTAGGATTAGGTTTAGGGTTTGGAAAGTGTTCACAACAAGACCAGGGCTACAGTTGTGTTAGGCTAGGAATAAATCAAGGGCTAGGATTATTATCAGGATTATACTCAGGTGTATAGTTAAATCTAGGGATAGGTCTAGGAGTATGGCAATAGCTGTGACTAGGGTTAGGACTAAGGCTTGCTCTTGTCCAATGTTTAGCAATACGTTAGGATTGTGGTTAGTGTTAAGATAGGTTTTGGTTAGGGTAATGGTTATGGGAAGTATGAAGTTTAGGGTTAAGATTAGAATTAGGGTTATGGCTAGGACAGACATTAAGGTTATGGTTATGGCTATGGCTTAGGAGTATATGTAGCACTAGACATAGATTAGGGTTAGCTTTAAGGTGAAATCTAGGAGTAGGTTTAGGATAGGTTTAAGTCTAGTGCTAGGGTTATGATTAGGGTGGATAGGATTAGACAAGGTTAAATTCAGGGCTAGATCTAGTCTGAGATTATAGATTGGTATAGTGATATGTTCCAGCTAGTGCTAGTGTTCCTATTATGCTTATACTAGTGTTAGGGTTAATTTTAGGGCTGAGTCTAAGGCAAATCCGAGTTTGGCTATTAGGTTTAGGGTAGTTTTATGTTTAGGTCTAGAACCATGGTGAAGGTTAGGGATAGTGTTGGGATTAAGGCTTAGATTATAGTGGGGTCAAGGTTGGAGTTATAGTTAGGGATAGTGTTAGGGTTAGTCCTAGGGCTAGTGGTAGGGTTAGTGTTAGGATAAGGGTTAGATTGAGGGTTATGGATCAAAGTTAAAAGTTAGGGTTGTGGCTATATTTTAGGTCTAGATGTAGCACAAGGATTAGATTAAGGGTTAGGGTAATGTGAAGTCTAGGACTAGGGTTAGGATAGGTTAAGGTTTGAGCCTTTGTCTTACCTTATGGTCAAGTCTAGTGACAGGATTAAGGATAGAGCTATAGAGCTAGTGTTAGCATTAGGCTTAGACTAATGTTGGATTAGATTTAAGTTTTGGTGTAGGCAAATACTAATGTTACTCTTAGGGTTTGGTTACAGTTAGGCTTATTTTTATAGCTAGGTCTAGGGCTAGAGTTAGGGTTTGGGTCAGGGCTAGGAATAAAGCTCAGATTATGGTAGCATCAAGGTTTAAGTAAGGGTTAGTGATAAAGATAGGGTTGGTTCTAGGGCTACAGTTAAGATTAGAGTTAGGGGTAGGGTTTGCCTTATGATAAGGTTAGATTTACTGCTATAGCTAGGACAGAGGCTATGGCTAGGGCCAGTTTAGAGGTAAGCTGAGGTTAGAGAAGTGTTAGTATTTATGATAGAGCTAGGTTTAAGTAGTGCTGAGACTACTGTTAGGTCTAAGACTAGGTCTAGACAAGGGTTTGTGTGAGATTTAGGGATAGTTTATATTTGAGGGTTCCGTGAATGGTTTTGATTGGGTTAGGGGTAGTACTAGTCTTAGGGTAGGTTTAGGTCTAGTGATAATGTTAAGACTGGAACTCGTGTTAGCATAGTCTTAGATTAGGGTTAGAATTAGTTTTAGGGTTATATCTTAGGTGAATGATACTGTTACTGTTACATTAACTTCAGGGTTTTTCTTAGTTTTATGTCTAGTTCTATGCCTAATGTTAGGGCTGGGGGAGAGGGCTAGGATTAAGGTTTAGATTATGGTAGGATCAAGGATGAGGTTAGGGCTAAGGATCAAGGTAGAGTCCTAGGGCTAGAGTTAATTGCCGTTAGGGGTAGGTTTTACTTTATGGTAAGGTTAGGTTTCCTATCCTTGGTATGGTAAGGACTGTGGTGATGGCTAGGCAAGTTCAGAGTTAGCCTAGGGCTAGAGAAGTGTTAGCATTTATGATATGATTAGGTTTAGATTTTGGTTTAGAAGCAGTGCTGGTACTGGTGTTAGATCTAGGGCTAGGGCTAAGTCTAGTGTTAGTGTGAGGTTTAGGAATGTGTATTTGAGGGTGAATGCTTTTGTTGTGTTAATGTTAGGGCTTGCCTTCCTGGTAATTCATGGGCTAGGGTCAGTTGTAGACATGGGTTAGATTTAAAATAGAATCAGGGCTCATTCTAAGGAGAGGCTTATGGCTAAACCTATTATTTAAGGTTAGAGTTATGGTTAAGATTATGCTTAGAGTTTAGAATTAGGCTTAGAATTATGTTTAAGATTATTTTCAGGGCTAATGTCAGAATTAGTATTAGGATTAGGTTTATTGATATGGCTAAGGTTAGTATTGAGTTTTGATTTGTTTTAGGGCTAAGGTTGTATTAGAGTTATGTTTATGGGAAGTGTTAGGGTTATTTGTAGGATGAGGAGTTGGGTCATGGTTAGTTTATGTTGTGATTAACGTCAGTTAGATTGAAAGTTAGGAGAAGGACTAGTGGTAGGTTTAAGTTCTAAGCAAGTTATGGGGTGTGGGTCAAAGCTAGTGCTTTACCTGGGCCATGGATAAAGTTAGCTTTAGGGTTAACCTTATTGTTAGATTTAGTCCCTGTGTCAGTGTTCTATTTTGTTATGGCAACAGTTATTGTTAGCATAACTGTTTGATTTTAGTTTTGGTTTAAAATTACTGATACTGTTTTGGGGATTAGTAAGGATAGTGTAAGGTTTGGTTTAGGGCTAGTAGTGGTGATTGGTAAGAGCTTGGGTTATGTTTAGGATGATGATTAAGGCTATGTTAAAGGCAAGGTTTAGGGTTAGCCTTACTTCTAGGTTGAGTGGTAGAGCTAGGAATAGGTTTAGAGTCAGGACTTGGGTTAGTGTTAGAGTAAGGGTTATGTATAGGGGTACGGGGAGGGCTAGTGTTAGGATTGTGCTTGGATTTTTGGTTAGGGTATTGGTTTGTGTTAAGATTTGCATAGAGTGAGGGTTTGTTTTAGCCTTGAGCCTAGTGATTATTGTGGATTTGTGTACTCCTCCTTTCAAATCTGTTAATTTGAGCCTCATATTTTAGGGTGTATTTTATTTTCCATTAATAACATGGGTCAGATTTTATTTTCCCATCAGTATTTACAATATTCCTTCCTTCCTTCCCTGTCTCCCCTTCCCTCTTCCTTCTTTTCCATGTCTTTCTCTCCTTCCCCTCTCTACTCTCTATTCTTCCTTCTCTCCCCTTCTATTAGCTTTCATTTCCTTTCTGTCTGTCTCTTTTACTATGATTTACTAGGTATGGTTTTCACTGTGAGAATCCTGCTTTGGTTTTTTGTGCTCCCTGAGGCAGTGGTTTAATATCTTTCATTTTGAAAGAGTCTTAGCCATCACCTCTTAAAACACTGCTTCTTACTAATTCTCTGCATTCCTTTTAGAATGCAGCTAAACATGATTGAATCTTTTCGCACTGTCCCTATAATTTTACATTCTGTTTCAGTGTTTCTCAACCTTTTCTCTCTCTGCTACAGTTTGGGAATTTTTCTAGTAGCAATCTTCTGAGCTACTAATTCTCCCTTCAGCTGTGTCTAATCTATTATTAAATATTCTAATGGAGTTTTTATTTCAGTTACCATGTTTCACATTTAAATTTTTTCTTTCATTTATACTCTTAGTTTTTCATTGAAAGTCCCTCTATTGACTCTGTTTGGACAAAATAGTCATCTTTTTGAAGCTTGTGTTTTTCATGGTAGTTTGTTTTTCTCTCTCTTTTTTTTTGATTATTCTGTTTTACCTTCAGGAATATTAAGTATTTTTCATTGAGTACTAGACATTAATGATAAATTGTAAAAATAATGTGAGTCTCCCTATGGTGTTATCTTCCTTCAGATCATGTCCATTCACTGTTTCTGGCAGAAAACTATGATGCAGCCATATTCTTTTAATGTAATCAGGAGCTTATTTTCAGTTTCTTTCTACTACTAAGACATAGTCCTACTGGGTTGGAAGGGGTCCCATCTGTCTGAAAATCCTGAGTTTCCTAGGGTCCATGTCCTTAGTATGCCCTGAAATACAAGCCCCATGATTATTGGAGAATGAACTTCTCAGTCCTGGGTGGCACAAAATACCAGGCCTCCTATGTGTCCTTTTTCTCTCAAATTTCTGTGTCTTCTGCCTCAGTTGCTCCTTGAAGCAGTCATAAATATTTTTGAAATATCACTTACATGTTTTAGTTGATCCTGTTAGGAAAATTGGTAAGCTACAAGTTGTCTTTTGCTACTCTTGACAGAAATTTCTTAAATGCTTTTAAATGGAGCACCATTCTCCTTTAATTAAGGGAATATTTTTGTCATTATTTGTGTGATATTTTTCCTTTCATTAAACATGTCATTTTTATCTTTAACGTCTTGTTTTATTATTGTTAGTAATTTTTGCTATTTGCTTATCTTGAGTTCTTCCTGTGTTGGAAGGTTTCCTAACATCCTGGTTAATTAAAAATGAGGCACTAAAACCTGACTTGTTCTTTCTATATTGGTGAAACTTTCTGTGACTCAGTTCAAATTAATATTCTCAATTAAGGGTGGTTTTCCCCCAGAGGAAAATTGGCAATATCTGCAGATACTTTTGGTTGTAAAATGTGGTAATGTTCTCTTGACATCTAATTGGAAAAGGTTGGGGGCAGTACTAAAATCCCTACAGTTTGCAGAACAGCTCACCTCAGCAAGTTTTGAGCCAAGTTGTCTGCCATGCCTAGATTGAATCACCTCCCTTTGAGCAGTAGAATGGAGTCACTTATAAAAAACAGTTTTTAGGGATAGACACACTAAGATTATATACATACTAATCTTCTAGTATGCCTTGGCTCATGCCTGCTATATGTAGGGTCTTCAATTATATGTACTTGATGGAAAACAGTGGCCATCATTTATTTTGTTATTTCCTGCTTAGAACCAAAGTATATAGAATTTAATATTATGTTGTTCTCTGTTCCTCTACATCTGAGTCTTCTCGGTGTTCTTGTTGCTCTTTAGGAATGAAAGAAGGCCCATGAGTCTTACCCATGCTTCCTGTTCCACCATCCTTTATACTCATCAATTTTTACTGCAGGCCATAATAAGATGAAGTAGTCCAGGAAGCTAAGAGAGTTTCATGTCCAGTCCCTTCAAAGCCCATTCCTTTGTCCTGGCCTCCAAATTTCATGCTTCTTTCTTAGTAGTGACCTTGTAACTTGGTGATGCAGGTATTGTGCTATGTATCCAAAGTAATAGAACGAGAAAATAATGTCTGGTGTTGTTGTATTTTATGAGATTCAATCCACTGTTGAGAAAATAGTACCCAACAAGAATATTGCAGCTTTCTAGTCAACGGAAGGAGATTGGCACAAGGGTCTGAGGAGATCTGATCTCATTCCTAACTCTGTGTGTGTGTGTGTACTTGTTCCTCCATATCTCCAGGGATCCCTTAGAGATAACAAGTCTGCAGTTGCACTAGTCCCTTAATAAAATGGTGTAGTATTTACATGTAATCTAGTAATATCCTGTTGTATACTTTAGATCATCTCTAGAGTACTTGTAATGCCTAATACAATGTAAATGCTAAGTAAATAATTTTGATACTGTACTCTTGAGGGACTAATAACAAGAAAAAACTATGCGTTCATTAGAGACATCACTAAAAATCTGTTTTGACCTGTAAGTTGCTTGAACCAGTGGACATGGAATCTGTGGATATATATGATGACCACAGAAAGCTGATTATACCCACAAACTATGTGTGTGTGTGTGTGTGTGTGTGTGTGCGTGCATGTATGCCTGTTTTTCCTGCCTCTGTTTTGTGCTTCCCAATTTTATACATAATTCAGATTCATAAGGTCTTTTTGAAAAGCAGATTTGAGTTTTCCTATGGAAGAAAATTAAAGCTGCAGTATAGGGAGATCAAGTTGCTTTTTATTGTATTGAATATCTGCGGTTACATGCAGCTAATTTGTCTAACTGAGCTTTCTAGGGCAAGGTTATTGAAGTCATATGTCATGAAAAATGATCAGAATGTAAAAATTCAATACAAAAATGTCCACAGTTTGCCCAGTCCTGCAAAATTAACCATTCCCCATGTAAGTTACCACCCTGAGAATATATAGTGTGTTTTTTGGTCTTTTTAAAAAATTCATTTATTCACATACATTGTTTGGGCCATTTCCTCCCCCTACCCCAAGCCCCCTCCCTCTCCCCCTTTACCCCCTCACTTCCAGGCAGAACCTGTTCTGCCATTTTTTCTAATTTTGTTGAAGTGAACACATAAGCATTAAGAAGAAAGACAAAGTGTTTTTGCTAGTTGAGATAAGGATAGCTAACAGAGTCCTAGCATTGCTTCCATGTACAAATGTGTTAAATCCCAAGTTGATTCATCTCTAACTGACCTTTTCACTAGTTCCTGATCCCCTTCCCATACTAACCTCGGTCGCTTTAAGGTTTTTATATTAGTTCCTCTGCAGTGGGGACATCAAATACTTTCATGTTTTGGGTTTCTTAGCTATCACTATACCTCCCATATGTGCCTGTCCCCTTATCATGTGACCCAGTCCAACCACATGGCTGTATTTGTCCTAGATGTAAAGTCCACATGTGAGGGAGAACATACAACTTTTGGTTTTCAGAGCCTGGCTAATCTTACACAGAATGATATTCTCAAGTTCCGTGCATTTACTTGAGAATGATTTCATTCTTCTTCATGGCTGAGTAAAATTCTATTGTGTATAAATACCACATTTTCTTGATCCATTCGTCAGTAGTGGGACATCTTGGCTGTTTCCGTAACTTGGCTATTGTGAATAGCACTGCAATAAACATTGGTGTGCAGGTGCCTCTGGAGTAAACTGTGTTGCATTCCTTTGGGTATATGCCTAGGAGTGGAATTCCTGGATCATATGGCAGATCTATGTTTAGATTTTTAAGAAGACTCCAAAATTTTTTTCCAGAGTGGTTGTAGTAGCTTGTATTCCCACCAGCAGTATAAGAGTGTTCCTTTTTCCCCACATCCTCGCCAACACCTGTTGTTAGTGGTGTTGCTAATGTTGGCTATTCTAACAGGGGTGAGGTGGAATCTTAGTGTGGTTTTAATTTGCATTTCCTTTATTGCTAGAGATGGTGAGCATTTTTTCATGTGTTTTTTGGCCATTTGAATTTCTTCTTTAGAGAAAGTTCTGTTTAGTTCACTTGCCCATTTCTTTATTGGTTCATTAATTTTGGGAGAATTTAGCTTTTCAAGTTCCCTACATATTCTGGTTATCAGTCCTTTGTCTGATGTGTAGCTGGCAAGTATTTTCTCCCACTCTGTAGGTGGTCTCTTTAGTTTAGAGAGCATTTCTTTTGTTGAGCAGAAGCTTTTTAGTTTTATGAAGTCCCATTTATCTATGCTATCTCTTAGTTGCTGTGCTGCTGGGGTTCCATTGAGAAAGTTACGCCTATACCTATTAATTCCAGCATATTTCCTACTCTTTTCTGTACCAACTTTAGAGTTTGGGGTCTGATATTAAGATCCTTGATCCATTTTGAGTTAATATTGCTATAGGGTGATGTACATGGCATGGATCTAGTTTCAGTTTTTTGCAGACTGCTAACCAGTTTTCCCAGCAGTTTCTGTTGAAGAGGCTGCTATTTCTCCATCATATACTTTTAGCTCCTTTGTCAAAGACAAGTTGGTTATAGTTGTATGGCTTCATATCTGGGTCCTCTGTTCTGTTCCACTGGTCTTCATGTGTGTTTTTGTGCCAGTACATGCTGTTTATATTGTTATTGCTTTGTAATATAGTTTGAAGTCGGGTATCGTGATACCTCCAGCATTGTTCTTTTGACTGAGTATTGCCTTGGCTATTCGTGGCCTCTTGTGTTTCCATATAAATTTAATGGTAGATTTTTCATTGTCTTTAATGAATGTCATTGGAATTTTGATGGGAATTGCATTAAACATGTAGATTACTTTTTGGAGTATAGACATTTTTACTATGTTGATTCTACCAATCCACGAGCATGGGAGGTCTCTCCACTTCCTATAGTCTCCCTCAATCTCTTTCTTCAGAATTTTATAGTTTTCCTTGTAGAGGTCATTCACATCCTTTGTTAGGTTTACACCTGGGTATTTGATTTTTTTTTAGGCTATTGTAAATGGAATTGTTTTCATATATTCTTTCTCAGTTTGTTCATTATTAGTGTGTAGAAGTGCTAATGATTTTTCTATGTTGATTTTATATCCTGCTACCTTGCTATAGCTATTGATGGTGTCTAAGAACTTTTGAGTAGAGTTTTTTGGGTCTTTAAGGTATAGGATCATATCGTCTACAAATAGGGATATTTTGACAGTTTTTTTTTACCTATTTTTATTCCCTTTTATTCCTTCTTCTTGCCTAATTGCTCTGGCTAGGAATTCTAGTACTGTGTTGAATAGGAGTGGAGATAGTGGGCATCCTTGTCTAGTTCCTGATTTTAGAGGGAATGGTTTCAGTTTTTCTCCATTAAGTATAATGCTGGTTGTAGATTTGTCATATATAACTTTTATAATGTTGTGGTACTTTCTTTCTATTCCAAATTTTCTTAGAGTTTTTATCATGAAATGGTGTTGGATCGTATCACAGGCTTTTTCTGCATCTATTGAGATGATCAAGTGGTTTTTGTCTTTGCTTCTGTTAATGGGGTTTATTATGTTTATTGATTTTCGTATGTTGAACCATCCCTGCATTCCTGGGATGAAGCCTACTTGGTCGTGGTGAATGATCTTTTTGATGTGTTGTTGAATTCAGTTTCCCAGTATTTTATTGAGGATTTTTGCTTCTGTGTTCATTTTGCAGATTGGCCTGTAGTTCTCCTTTTTGGGGTAAGTGTAATTCTGCCTTCATAAAATGTATTAGGCAGTTTTCCTTCCCTTTCTGTTTCATGGAACAGTTTAGGGATGGTTGGTTTTTGTTCTTTAAAGGTCTGATAATTTCAGCAGAGAATGCATCAGGTCCTCGACTTTTCTTTTTGGGGAGACTCTTGATTGCTGCTTCAATTTCATTTTGTGTTATAGATCTATTCTGATGATTAATGTCCTCTTGGTTCAGTTTTTGATGATCATATGTATCTAGAAATCTGTCCATTTCTTTAAGATTTTTGAATTTATTTGAATATAGGTTCTCAACGTAGTCTCTGATGATTTCCTGGACTTCCATGGTGTTTGTTTTTATCTACCCTTTTGCATTCTTGATAATACTAATTTGGCTTTTTTTCTCTCCTCATTTTAGTCAGGTTTGCCAGGGATCTGTCGATCTTGTTTATTTTTTCAAAGAACCAACTTTTTTTTCATGAATTCTTTGTATGGTTTTTTTGGTTTCTATTTCATTGATTTCCACTCTTATTTTTATTATTTCTCTCCTTCTGTTTCAGGATTTACTTGTTCTTGTTTTTGTAGGAGTTTGAGATGTATCATTAGGTCATTGATTTGGGATCTTTCAGTCTTTTTAATATATGCACTCATGATTATAAACTTTCCTCTCAGGACTGCCTTTGTTGTGTCCCATATGTTCTGGTATGTTGTGTTTTCATTTTCATTGACTTCCAGGAACTTTAATTTCCTCTTTTATTTCATCAATGACCCATTGTTCATTAAGCAATGAGTTATTCAGTTTCCAGCTGTTTGCATGTTTTTCGTCTTTACTTTTGTTGTTGAGTTCTAGTTTTATTGCATTGTGATCAGAAAGGATGCATGGTCTAATTTCTGTTTTCTTGTATTTGCTGAGGCTTGCTTTGTGCCCTAGGATATGATCTATTTTGGAGAAGATTCCATGGGCTGCTGAGAAGAATGTATATTGTGTAGAAGTTGGATGAAATATTCTGTAAATATCAGTAGGTCCATTTGATCTATTTTAGGTCTAGGATTTATTTATTGATTTTTTGTTTGGATGACCTATCTATTGATGATGATGGGGTGTTAAAGTCTCTCACAACCACTGTGTTGGAGTTAATATATGCTTTTAGGTCCTTCAGGGTATGTTTGATGAAATTGGGTGCGTTGACATTGGGTCCATGTAGGTTGGTAATTGTTACTTCCTTTTGGTCTATTTCCCCTTTTATTAGTTTGGAAGGTCCTTCTTTTATCTCTTTTGGTCAATGTAAGTTTGAAGTCTACTTTGTCAGAGATGAGTATGCTACTCCTGCCTGTTTTCAGGGGCCATTGGCTTGGTAAATCTTCTTCCAGCCTTTCATCCTTAGCCTTTGCTTATTTCTGTCAGTGAGATGGGTCTCTTGTAAGCAAAACATTGTTGGATTTTCCTTTTTCATCCAGTTCGTCAAACTGTGCCTTTTGATGGGGGAACTAAGTCCATTAACATTAAGTGTTAGTACTGATAGGTATGTGGTGATTTCTGTCATTTAGTTTTCTTAGTTGTTTGAAGATTTGATTGTGTGTACCTAAGTTGAGCTTACTCTCTACTTTCTTGCTTTTTCTTTTCCTGGAGTTTGGTGCTGCCTGCCCTTTCATGGTTATGTTGGGTTTCAGTTTCATTCAGTACCCAAAAGATCTCACCCCATAATCCTCTTGCTTTTAATTTTTCTGTTGAGAAGTCTGCTGTGATTTTGATAGGTTTCCCTTTGTATGTTATTTGTTTTTTCTCTCACAATCTTAAGTATTCTTTCTTAGGTCTCTGTATTTGTTGTTTTAATGATAATATGCCATGGGTTAGATCTAATTTGGTCTGGTCTGTTTGGTGTTCTGGAGGCCTCTTGCATCTGTATGAGAATAGATTTCTCTAGATTTCGGAAATTTTCTGTTATTATTTTGTTTAATGTATTATGCATTCCTTTTGCTCACACTCCTTCTCCTTTTTCAATGCCCATCATTCTCAGGTTTGGTCTTTTGATGGAGTCAGTGAGTTCTTGCATTTCCTTTTCACAGCCCTTGAGTTGTTTAACTAATAGTTTTCATTGTTTCCCTTAATTACCATTTCATCTTTGAGTTCTGAGATTCTGTTTTCTGTTTGTTCTATTCTGCTGGATTGGCCTTCCATTTTGTTTTGCAATTCTGCTTCATTCTTTTTTCTGAGGTTTTCCATATCCTGAGTCATTTCCTCTTTAATGTCCTGAGTTCATTTATCTCTTTATTAATCTTGTTCGTTGTTTCAATTTGGTCTTTATGCAGTGCTTGTATGGTTTTTTTTTTTTCTTTTTGTGCTTTTTCAAATTCTGTATTTTTGTTGTCTTGGAATTTCTTGAGTGTCTCCTATACATTTTGGCACTATATCCAGTATCCTCTCTCTAAAATTCTCATTGAATACCTGTAGTATTTCTTCTTTTAGATTATTTTTGTGGGCTTCATTGGGTTCTTTGGCATAGTTTATCTTCATTTTATTAGAGTATGGATCTGAGTATGTGTTTTCTTCATTTCCCTCTTGTTCCTGTACTAATTTCATGCTATGGGGAAACTGATTTCCCTGTTTTTTCTGTGTTCCCGTCATTGCCCTTGGTGTTGTTACTGTACCTGCACTGTGTGCAATTAAGAATTTTCTAGCTTGAAATAATAACAGTGGTGATATTTAGAATGGAAGGGTGAGAGGAGAGGGAAAGCAAAGACGTTAAAGAAAGAGGGGAAAAAGAAGTGAACAAACAAAAAAAACAAAACAAACAAACAAACAAAAGTTTCAAAGATATAAACCAGGAGAGATAGTATAGTAATCAACAGTAAGCTGAACAGGCATTAGAGAGACAGAGGATTGAGAAAAAAAATAAAATAAAAAAGTTAATAAAAATAAAAATAATTAAAAAATCTCCAAGTTCAAATGCAATAAAGTTTCAATCTTAATAATTTTGGTGTTAGTCTCTCAGCCTGCAATCCTGGAGATGGTGACTCAGAAGTAGTTCTGTTGTTGTCTCATCAAAGGGCAAAAAACCCAAACAAAACCAACCAAAACAAAACAAAACAAAAAACACCACAAAGTGTCCCAAGTTCAAATGCAATACAGTTTCAGTATGTTTTTCAGCATGCAGGTGTAGTTCGGTTGTTGTCTCTTCAAAGGTAGGGAGAAAAAAAAAAGAGTCTGGAGACAGTTCTGTGAATGGCTATATGAGGCTGCAGCTCACCTGCCCCCTGAGGTCAGCCTGCTGTTGCTGGAGGCTTTAGTTATGCAGATCTCAGGAGTGAGCTTAACACTCACCTAGCCACACAGGCTTTGTTTACTTAAGAGTTCTCCTGGGAATGACTGCCAGTGCTACAAGGTTTCCCCTTTCCAAGCACTCCGGAGGAGGTGACACTGCACCAGCTTTCTCAGGCCTGTGTGTTTTTTTACAGTTCACATGGGTATTGGGCCTTTCCCCCCACTCTCCTGTGGAGGGTTTTTTTTGTGTGTGTGTTTATTTACAGTTCACATGGGAATTGGGCCTTCCCTCCTCTCCTGTGGAGTTTTCCTCCCACCGCCACTTTTACAAGCTTTCCCACTGCTGATTGCTGGGCGTGTGTTGCTGCTCCTGCCTTCTCCAGCCAGTGTGTTGTCAGGGATTTCCCCTCCCCTGCTTTTCAGGGCTCGGGGTGCCCTGCTCTCTTTGCTACGTGTCTTTTTTGTTGTTATTGTTTATTACTCAGTTTTTTTTCTCTTTTTACCTTTGGTGGGGGTTGGTCTGTCCTGGGGGCTGTGCTGATCTGGCCCAGGATTATCTGTGGGAGTACCGCATGCCGCTTAGCTCACCTTGTGGTCCATGTCTTCCCAAGCCGTCTGGGCACTGCCATCTGGTGGCAGCGTGGGAGCCCTCCTGGTTTCTCCATTTAACATGAAGTGAAGATGCTATGCACAGGCTGGAGGTGTAGAGGAGTCAAAGTTTTGCCTCTTTCAGTGGTTTTTCCTGTATGGTATATCTCCAGTGTCTCTCCAAGATTTTACTTTAGGAGGCATGCTTTTTGCTTCCTCCCTCTAGCTGCCATTTTCAAGCAAGACTCCTTTACTCTCAGTTGGACCTTGATCGAATCTTGGTGCAGCATGAGAAAGAGTAGAGTAGTGGAAGAAGGGACCAGGACATCCATGAAGCTCGTAGGCCTATATTTGTGGGCAAGAGGGAAGAACTGCTATGGTCATTTACAATGGGTGAATGGATGCCCTGTGGTGCTCGTGGAGGCAGGTGGCAGTAACCTGCACCTGGGAATGCTATGAACCTTTCCTCAGTTTGGGTATGAAGACACAGGCAAAGACAACTTGGAACTTCCCCAAGCTCTCTGTCCAGACCACTGGTTGTCAGCCTGTGCTTCTTCTTGATTTTGTTCTTTTTGTGTCACACACATAAATTTTTACATGTGATGTGTTATATTACACACTCCTCATTCATTGTGGGGTTGTTTTGTTTGTTTGTTTGTTTTTGATTTTGCTATGGTATGGTTTGAACATTGGGCCTTGTGCTGCTAGGTAAATGCTTTACTAACTGAGTTACGTTTTCACCTTCTGATTCTTTATAAAGCACATGTGTTCTATCATGCACAAACACAGTCCCACACAATGAGTTTTCTGGACACTCTTTCCATGAATAAACCTTCTTTCTCCATTCCTCAGTTTTGTTCATGGGTACTGTCTATTCATGGTACAAGCTGAGCATGTCTAGGGAGGTTCACCAGATGCTGGGGCACTAAGAAGACCCTGCGACAACCAAAGCTTCCCTTGGTCAGCTCACTATGTGTGCAAGGCCTACCTTTACCCTGTTACCATGTTTTCTGAGGCCAAGGGACTTTGACCTGGGCCATAAGTGGTTCTGACCCCACCCCAATGCTATTGCCCTGGGTGTCTAAGTTTCCACCTTACTGCCATTTTCTGGGATGATCTGTACCTCTTCATAGTCCTCAGTCTTTTCCTCATCCAGGTGTGTTTCTTCATGGTCTTGTGAATAACAACTGGAACCCTATCCTGGCAACTTAACCAGATTAGAGCAGAGGGAAGAGCATCAAGCAAGGGCCCTCGAGTGCCTCCCATGTTACAATGGACAGGGATCCTGTGAAGCCACTCAACCTTGACAGAGCACAGGGGCTCACAACTCAGTCTAGGGGACACTCATCTTCTTCTTTCTGCACTTAGATAGTCGCCTTCATGTAATGGACAGGGCTCTTTTCAAACATTTCTAGCCTCATAACAACTTGCTTTCTCCTCCCAGGCCACCTTGGAATGCCCTTGGGGATAACAGGAATAATGAATGTGGCCACATACAGTCTATTTTCTAACCCCAAGAGAGGAGGGGTCATCTCAATACTCAGTAGGCTTCTACATGCCAGGTCTGACATAGGTCACTGTGAGGTGCTGGGCAGCACAGACTGGACCCATGGGTGCCTCATCCCTGAGGGTCAGAACACAAGTGAGACTCAAACACAGTTCACAAACAAATAATTAGAGCTACAAACAAGTAGCTTCTAATGACAGCCATCCATTTCTGCTCCTAGTAGCAAGAGGCTGAACCAGGGTGGGGTGCAGTGGGGCAAGAGATGCATCATGAGAATGGGCAGAACTATAAATGTCTCATCTGTAGATGGTGACCTGGAGCATGTGGAGAATCTTCCCCCTGGTGCCCATTCACATGTGAGTAGAGCCCTCAGTTCAATGTTCACATCACACCCAGACACTGACCCTGCTGGTCATATCCACAGCCACCAGCCTGCCTCAGTCCTTGTTTTCCCAGCCTGGATTGTGACAGAAGGTCATAAGCACCCATTCTGCATCTCAGGCAGGAGCCCAACCCCCACAGGTATGCTGAATGTCAGTGTTCACTACCTCTGATCTAAATACTGGGGCCTCAACCTTCCTCCGAGGACTCAAGGTCCTCCCAGGTACCAACATGCCCTAGATACTTCCACACAACTTCATATCCCCCCAAGCCCTGTTCCTTTACCCCGGGTATCTTTCTTGTTCCACATCCTGCAGGCCCACACTCTCCTGGGGACTGAGTACACTTTTCCTTCTTCTTAGGTCAGACCCTAAGGCCAGACCACTGTCTTCTGCAGTCCTGTCTTTCCTGACCACTAAAAGGTCAACAACAGGAGGGAAAGGATTGTATTCAGGGTTCAATGCATACCAAGGGAATGGCTTACCTCTCAGTTCACTAGGATGCTCTCACGTGTGTTGCCACTGGATGACATGGATGACTTGGATGATGTCATAGTCAACCATCTGTTGATTCTTGAGAGCCAGCCAACTGCATGCTGAGTGAATTAGTGATGGTCCCACTACTGAGACTGGAGCCACCCAAGTCTCAGCAGCACATGGACTGGGAACTGCACACAGTATTGGTCTCTGTGCTGGCAGCCTGGCAGCTGGATGGAGGGGCTGGTTTACTTCAGGGCCCTTGCCAAGTACACATCCCAGTCCCAGACTCCAACCACACTCTGTTGATTCAACGTTCTTGATTCTTGGGCAATTACTAATACCCCATTTGGCTTGGCCTGCTGATGGATCACCCCATTTCAAAGATGAGTGGAGTATGGCCGAGAAAATTGAGGTCCTACCCCCCAGGCACAGGGATGATCAGAGATATGGTGGGATTTCAGCACCAGCCTCTCTGGTTTCCTATCTCACCTCTCAAAATCATCTGTGTCCCTGGCATACTTGGGCTCAGATACCTGGCTCCAATGCTTGAAAATGGCTATGATTTTCTTGGAATTGTGAGTGATACAGGCTGACTTGCATTGGGGTGGCAGTTCACAAGACAGTTTGTTGACTGTTGGCTGGGGTGATGGTGAGGCCACCAGGAGTCACAACTTGATTCCCTCCCAACGTCTGTCTGGAAGTTGGTACTCAGGTGGTCAGTATGAGGAGGCAACAGTGTGACATGACCCAGAGCAATTCTCAGGAGCTGGCCCAGGTGTAACCCACTCTCACTGACCACAATGCCTGTCCAGCCTCATCTCTCATTCTCTTTGAGCCTCTCCAATGCTCAGAACCAGGCCAGCAAATGCTTCTCCGGTGCAATACTGTAATTTTTATGGGCCAACCACAGCAGGGTGATCTTGGAGATCATTTTGAATACCTGGACCAAGATAAGGACAGGATAGACATAAGCCTGGGCCATTACACAGTGCGTCAGGAAGCAGCCTCTGGGTCTTTGCTCTGGGGTCACTCCTTTACACACTCTCACCCAGGCTTCTCCCTGTTCTCACATCTAGGTTCAAACAGCCACTTTCAGGAAGCCATCCTAGGTCCCACCTCAGAGACCACTCTACCCGTGGATGCTCATGATCTCCTCCCCAGCTGGTCCCATATATCAAGAGGCAAAGACAGAGCTGAGTGCATTATCAGGAGGCAAAGATGGAGCTGAGTGCATTACCAAGCTGCTCTCCCTGCCATCCCATAAGTGATGGCGGCCTCTGCTTACCTTCCTCCTCTTCTTGAAAATGATGAAACTTCCCTAGAAGGCACACAGCCAGTGTGGTTAGAAAACAGCCCCCACCACCCTTCAGGACTCCTTGCCTCATGCTGCAGTACCAACAGTGACCACCAGGTGGCAGGGTGCACTCATACCTGGACTAGGGCTGGTTTTCACTACAGGGCAGTGGGACCTAACGGGAGACTGTCAGAGACCTACTTTCCAACACTTTTTGAGGCTTCAGGTGAAAAAGACCCTGCTTGTCCCACATGTTGTGTGACCTTGGAGAATATAGCTTTACTCTCTCACATCCATGGGTACCACAGAAGGGACTAGGCAAACCCACCTGAAGCTCTAAGGTCAAGCTTCTCTGGGGCATCGCCAGGTAGGATAGGTGTAGTGAGTAGCACACTGGCCAACTGAGAGGTTCTCATGAGCGCTACAGCTCATAGATCAGCAAGGGGTCCTATCCTCTCAGCCCCAGTTCTCCAGTCCTGGCTTTGTGCTCACTCACCTGTGCATACTACTTTCCCAGCTATGGGATAGTACCTTCAGTGACATCCTGTGGCTTTGGGTATGGGAGAATATGCACGACCCAGTGCTACTATGCTGAGGTGCTCTCATCCTAACCACTACCTTAACCTAGAATCCCCACTCAGAATAACGCAGGAATCATAGGCCCATATGCCACCACTCTGCAGAGCCCCATGCTGGTATTTCTGGTTCCCTTCCATGCTGGTATTTAGTAGATGTTCAGGGTTTGTGGACACTACCTATAAGCTGCCCTGTAGACTCTGTTGGGTCTTGGGTCTGGTAGCCATAGTTCATCACTGTTCACATCACGGATCTACCAAGATCCAGATGCCATGTCTGATGGGCATTTTGGGCAGTGGGAAGGGCTGGTGGAGCATTCCTGTCCTTCCTCTGCCTCCTATGGCCAAATTCACTCAGAGCTTCCATCAACTTTACCATCTCCCATGAGGTACAGCACCCTAGACACATCATCCCTCCATTTATTTGCCTGTGAGAAAACTGAGGCCCACAGAGAATGGTGACTTTCACAGGTTCTCCACAGGCAGCCAAAGGGAGCAGGGAGCAGGTCTTCAACTCCCATTTGCTACTGGCCAGATTCCTGTGGTCTGGTCCCTCGGTATGTGCTAGGGTTTCTAGCAGAGCTGAACCACAAAGGGAGAGGGACAAAATGTCTTATCCTCCCTAATTCTCCAAGCCCTCTGGGGTCACTGACCTCAGGTGGGTCATGATATTGTCCAAGTCTTCCCATTCAAATGAACCCTTCCTGGTACCCCAGCCATCTCTGGCTGACCATGGAAACTTCTGGAGTGTGTCAGAAGAAACCTATGACAATTTCATGGCTATCCCAGATCTTTCTAATCCACTTGGGCTTCCAGAGTTCTATGGACTGTGGTAGCCTGCCACTGGTTCTCTGTGACCATTAGCATCCTCCATTTTAGGGCAGTGCATAGATGTGAACCATGCACCCACATCTACAATTTGGTTCTGGATGCATGAGCCCAACACAGGCTGCTCCTCTAGCTCATCTCTGAGTACCTCTACAACTCCACATCCCTAACAGGCATCTTGCCTGCATGTGCAGCCCTTGTAGAAAGGCAGAAGGTGCCTGGCTTCCTGGGGAGAGGCTGAGCTGCTAAGGAAGGCAGCTGTATCTCCTCCTACCCACTCAACAGTCTGACTGATGCTAACCACAGCAGGAAACTGAAGGGCCCCTAATCCTACCAGTTCATCCACCCTCCTCACATACTCTGCCTCCACTGTTTCCATGGTACTTGTGTTACCCACACAGTCCCGCATATGCTCAAGCACTATATAGATTCCCTTTATCCAGACGAGACAGAATTGGATTTTTCAAAATCTCTGTCCGTGAGGAATGAATATCACCCCTTGTGCCTTCCCCAGTCTACACATGGATTCCCTCTTACCTTGATGAACAGCTCTCTGTTCATGGAGTGGTTGTTTTCCAGAGAGAATACCTTCGACAGCTTCTGGAATAACTGAAAGCTGTCCCTACAGATAGGGCAGAGGGAAGGTGACAGTTGGGAAAGGTGGGGACTGGCATGAGCTTAAATCCATTTTCTTTCAGAAACAAGACTCCAGACAGACTGGAGAAGAGGTTTACAAATGGTTCCACTGAGGGCTAAGGATGCTTCCACTTCATGCTAATACAACAGGGGACCCACCCATATTTCCACTGAGTGGCTCTCTTTTTATTGCAACTGGATGGGATTCTGCAGATACAAGGCAAGAACAGGAAAATCTCCCATGCAGCTCCAGCCGATGGCTGTCAGACAAGGAAGCACAGCCCTGTCACAGAGTTACTGTCCAGGACTTATGCAAACACAGTTGTATTCTGTCTTTTGAGTTTGCAGCTGTGCTTACTGAGAGATGGAGACCTCTTTCCATGTCCTCCTCAGGTGGTACATGGCATTGCTCTGAATTGCAGAAAGGATGGCTTAGAGAGAGGACAAGTTCTTCAGGACTTGACACTCCTGGTGATGAGGACACTGTGAGCTATGGGTGGAGCTCCCATTTATACTTGCATCAGCCCGTGGGACTGAGCTTCTGCTGATAAGATGGATGGTGGGGAGCTCCAGGGGCATGAAGAGGACTGAGGAGTAAGCAAAGCAGGATTCAGTTCACTCAAGGACAGAGCATCAGGAGGGAGTCAGTACTGTGACTGTGGGCTATGAGTGCCCTGGTAGCATAGCCCTGGGAAAGGAGGTGCCTGTGGTCCAAGCAGTCCATACAGGAGTTCTGACTATAGCCCACATCTTGAGAGGTGAGTAAGGAAAAAGGGTGTCCCCTGCAGCATACCCTGGCCACTTCAATTGAGTGCTCCACCACTAGGACCCCATCTGGGATCCTCATGCTCTGGTTCCTGGGCAGATTGTGATGGTGGCTTGTATGATGAATGTCAGATGCTCCTTTCCCTTTTGTCCTGATGAGACCAGATACAGCCCAGGCAGTGGTAGGGTATCACCTTCTTAAACAGCTCCTGTAATGGACAATGTCACTTCACCCTGACACAAAACAGAGTCCCAGGTAATGGTTCAATACCCAGTGGTAGCAGCTGGAACTAGGGAAGCTGAGGATGTGGCTCAAAACTTGTGGGAATCTCTTGGTTTTGATCCCTGAGGCCACCCAGTATATGAGTGACCCAAATGAAATGATGCCCAGAACAGGAGAGCAAATTTTCTTACCAGATCTGTCTAGTCACTAGAAAGTAGCTTATATTCCACATCGCAGCTGGCGCCTTCTGCCCTCCACACAGCACACCTCCTGTCTTCCTCCAGTCCACATCCATATATGCTACATCCAGTGGCTTGTCCTGTGTCTGCCATTTGATCTAGCACACATCAGGCCCCTAACGATAGATGAGGCCGGAGAGGCCTTCAGGGTATATAAAGATGGCCCACGGGCCAGGCTGCTGCTCTAGGTAATCACTGATTCTTCATAGTCATTCTGGAGGTGGATTCCATCTCCACAGTCCAAAGGGGAATTGAAAATTTGAGGTTAAGAATCTTTCCCTGGTCACAGGGTTTGCAGCTGTAGAGCTGGGATCTGGACTGGAAATTGACTCTGGGACAGGAAATGGCATCTCTGGGCAGCAGAGGAAAGTCACTTATGCTCTGCTGTGCCAAGCCACTCACCACATGTATCAGCATGAACTGCTCTGCCACCAGGTCATGAGGGAGTATCAAAATGTAAGGCTTCTCCTTGCTCATTCTGCTTTCTATGGCCCTAAGTGAAAACCAGGAAAGCTCTCCTAATGGAACTGCTGCCAGAGCTTGCTGAAGCTCTAGAGAGTGTGAGGGAGATGGTTCATGTTCTGGAGCAAGTGTTGGAGCTGACTCTGACTTTAATTCTGGTGGTGGCACTAACTTTAGGCCTGATGGGGTGTTCCTCTTGGGCTGAGTTCAGGAACTCTGCTTACATTTGTTCTACCTCTGAAATTGATTTTAGATGTAGCACTGGAGATGGTGGGAGAACTGCAGGAGGGGACAAGATGCCCAAAAAGTCTGCCTTGTTCTGAACCTTTCTAAATGCAGAGAAGACCCCTGCTAGCCTGAGAATATCCAGTCCCTAACCCACATTTTTATGCCTTCCCATACTGATGTGCACACCCTGTACGGTCCTTGGCTCTTCCTTGCTCCTGGCACAATAACAGGCTTCTAGAATACTCAAAATAGGGCCAGCACCAACCCCTTCTTGTGTGTTCTATGTTCCTGCCCCAGCATCCTCACCCTCAAGCTTTACCTTGCTGGATGGCAGCTGCTCCAGCTGAATGAGATGTTGAGTATGGCACTTCTCATCCAAGCCAGGCATATCGAGCTTCAGGTAATCAACCAGCTTCTTAGGGTGGGGAGGTCTGGAGGTTTGATGATGTCTTCCAAGTACCTTGTTCAGCCAGGTGCCCAGGATGAAGTACATGACTCTGGGTGGCAGGAGGCAGGTGGCAGGGTCAGAGGCCTGTCCTCAGTTTCCCCTAGCGTTCCCACAGCACGTGTAAGAGCTGAGCTCTTGTGCCCATCCCTATCCCTACAGAAGCTAGTGTACCACAACCTAAGCCCCTTTGGCTATGTAGGCAGTGACAGGCCAGGTAATCAGGAAGGAGCAGTACAGAACCTGTATGGGAGGGATCTAAGGTATGAAAAGCTCTTACCACTTCAGGGAAACTCCACACCCACTTCTGTGTGTCTCTAAACACCCTCACCACTCTACTGCCAAAGCATGAGGACTTGTTCTTCTCTCTGGCCTCCACAGGGCCTTGGTGGCGTCTACCTGTGGCGTGTGTTGACTCGTTCTCCATGAACCATGTGTGGGCTGTCTTCACATGACATTGTTCTCTTGAGGGGCACAGCCTGACCCCAAGAACTCACTGTGCTCCTGAGGAAACAAATTCATGCCCATTACCCATCTGAGAGACTCTCACACATTCTGTGTGGCCCTGATGTGCAAAGGTTGGGCAAGCATGGTGGGTTGGACTGTGGTGGGGATAATGGCTCCTCATAGATCCCAGCTCTAAAGCCTAACCTCTTCTCTTCTCCACAGGTACTCAGGACCCCACCACAGTGCTCTGTCAGGGTATCTCTGCCTTCCTCCAGCACTATGTGAATCCCTTGACCACAGCCCTCTAGTGGGAAACACAGGAGATGTGGAATGTACAGTTTTGTCCAGAGCTCACTATGCCCCGTTTAGCAAATGTCCCAACTTGGAAGCAGGTGCCCACCCTCTTGACCTAAATCCCACTCACTTTTTGAGTTATTCTTGTGGTCCACCATTCCCATCAGAGTAGAGAAGGATGCAGTCATATCTAGAAGAGGCCATTAAGACATCACATCTCCATACGATGTCCAGTGTTCCTGGCTGACTTCCCATTGGGAATGGAGCCCAGGATGGTAGGAATTTTCCTGCTCTTTTCACTGAATTATGCTAAGTTCATGGAAATACATCCTTACACAATATATGCTTCATAAATATTTGTACAATGAATGAGCCCACCTGGCTCCTTCCCAGATACCTCTGTGGACTTGGGGACCCCTGGCTATGTCTAGTTCAGGGACCCTCAAAATGGAACTTGGAGCCTCCTGTGCAAATTGGAAAAATACTTTACTCAAGGCCTCAGAGAAGTGAGGGCTCAGGAAGAGAGCTTCCTCATGGGGTAAGGAGTCACATAGAACAGCCCACAACTCGATGGTATCTAGGAAAATTTATGGTGTATACACAGACACATACATTCAAATGCACAAAGGCTTATATAAGTACACATTCACATGCACCCAGAGACACATTTACATGTATCTGGGAGTACATGTAGACATGTACTCCCAGATACACACATGCACACACAGGTGCAAATGCTCACACATAGACACAGGGAAGCACACACACACACACACACACACACATACATGCACAGGAGCAAGATGGTATGATTGTGGTGCAAGGTATGGGATCAGAAGAGGAGATGAATGCGAGGTGTGGACCGGAAAGCAGTGGGGCACTTCAGTTAGTGGCCTGTGCCTTGAGTCCTGCTGAACCCTGCAGTGAAGGAAAGGGGCGGCAGACTTGGGATGAGGTGGTTTTGGGGATATTATTGGAGCCAGGTGGACAGGGTTATGGGGTGCATGACTGAGTGTAGGGAGAGCTGGTGATTTCTACATGGTCTTTATAGTGGTACAGGTGGGAAGAGAGGGAATAGATGAAGGATAGAGTAGCTCTCAAGAATTAGAGAAGTGGGTCTGTATGGTCATCAGGGCAGGTCATCAGGAGCCGGATGCTGTGTTTGGAGTTTCAAGGTCTGATAGCTATGTGGAAGTGTGGGAAGTGTGCTTATGGTGGGAACTCAGACCTGAGTATGGACAAGTGTCTAGAGTGTCTGCAAGCCCAGGGCTGATCATGACACCTGGAGAGGGAAGGAGCACAAGGAGCACTTGTCATCCTCCTGGGTCTGGATTCCTGGGTGGGGCTTTTCCCCCTCTATTGGACAAGGCCTCCTCAAAAAGAGTCAAAGACAGTCATGATAGCTGTCTGCGAATGACACAAATTAAGCATTCCACTCACATCCGTCCAAAGAAAACTATGCACTCAGCCCGACCGTGCAGTGAGTGGGGGGATTTTGTGTAGGCAAGGGCAGGCAGGGTGCTAGAGATGCCCAGCAGAATGAGCAGCAGGTGGTACCAGCAGAACAACCTGGAATACAGAGCTGACATGGGGAGCAGGAGTTGCTCCTGTGCACTGTAGGGCTGAGCCTTCCTTCTGTGCTTCCACCATGCTGTCTCCATTGACTGCTGCCTGCTCTGAAGAAATGAGAGCTCTGGGGAGGACTGAGGGGTGGAGTCTGGGTTTCTAAGGGTTTTTTGTTTGTTTGTTTTTGAAGAACCTTTTTCTTCCTTATTATTCTATAAGCTCCAAAAGCCTTTGATTGCACATGAATCACACTGTGATCTTATTAAAATGCAGACTGTGACTCAGTAATCCTGAAGAATTACCAGTTTTAATAAGCAAAGCCAGTGCCAAAACTGCTGGTCTGACTACCACACCTCAAGTGTTAAGGGTTTAGCTCTCTCGAACCTCTTCTTTCCTGTCTTCATCTTCCATATTACAACTAATCCACCAGTACATTAAAGGTTTTTCCAAAATCAGCCTCTCTTCAGTAACTCTAGTGTCATGAGATAAAATCTAATAGTCTCCTCTTTTTCCCTTGATTTCTTTTAAGAATTTAAATACACAATATTGGGCATGTATTCTGCACACCCCCCATTCTGAGAACAAATTAAGCTACTGATGCAAGTGAGGGGTAAAATCTAAAAGACAGTTTAAGATAAAGGTGACTGTGAAATGTGGAGCTCTGAAGCCAAATCTGCCCTGTCTTGAGGTAACTTGATGTTTCTCCATTTTCTCTTTCATTTTTTTTCCTTTTGATACAGGTCTATGTAGCACAGGCTGTTGCTTGCACTCCCCTTCCTGTCTCAGTCTCCCTCATACTGGGATGACACACCTTTGCTTCTATACTTCATAAAATTTAACTCTTTTCTCACAGCTACAGGCCATTTCCTTGAAGATGTCAACCCCAGGTCCTCAATAAGCAGCACATGTAGAGAAATTGTGAGCATTCTAAGGACATAATTTCAGAGAGAGGGTTGCAGGTTCCATGTGCTTTGACTCTGTCCCAGCTTTAGCAGTTAAGGCAACTCCTGCCACAGGGAGAGGGGAGTGAGGGACAGAGGAGGGCAAGGCAGGTACTCACACACAGACATATATGCAGGGACAAATTCATGCCTACCCATACAATCACTGACACATGTTGATGCAGTTTTACTGTCGTGAGGTGTGGGAGCAGAAGAGAGGATGAATTAGAGGTGGGATCAGAGAGCACTGGCGGACTGCATTTATTCACCTGGGGGACATGACACCCTCTTAATGGGTTCCCAACACTTACAATCATTAGAACAGTGGGGAAAGGCCTTTTTAAAAAATAAATTGGATAGAGAGGTAATGGCTGAGGATTACTTGTGACTTCTCTACTCCTTGACACTAGAAGAGAAACTGTGCTGGGCTGGGGTGCTGCCTTCAGAGTTCTTGGGAAATGGGACAGGGGCACAACAGGGCTAGCTCATAGCCAAGGCTCATGCAGCAGCCTTGGGGATATAGGAGATTGTAGTCAGAAGAGTAAGTAAGGCTGTTGCTCCATCACCTCTCTGGGTTCTGTGCTCTACTATCTCTTCCTCTACCTCTGCCCTTCCCACCAATGAGTAAAACTAATGGATGTTTTAGAATGAATTTCTTGACCAAATACAAACCAAGTTTGAAATCAGTAGTTATCAATGCCAGCTAGAAGTAATTGCATGGTACCAACAGACTTTCCTTGACAAAACGTTGGTCAGGCTCCTCTGAACTCTTTTGTCAAGTAGACCTCAAATTTGGATGTCACCTTTGCACTGATGAGGTTAGCAGCAACATCACTATATCATCTTAGTAACAATCCCTACTGCTGATATGTGATCATCCTCAACATCTAATCAAGTTCTTCTTCCTCCATTCTTAGAGGCTGATCATCCCATCTGCCTTCAGTAAGAATCCACCCAAATGGGTTTAGCCAGAATTCCCCCTACTC
Organism: Castor canadensis; assembly: GCF_047511655.1. Lineage (NCBI taxonomy): Eukaryota > Metazoa > Chordata > Mammalia > Rodentia > Castoridae > Castor > Castor canadensis. Next base: position 114,505,633 of record NC_133387.1, read on the forward strand.
TTGATGCTTCTTTTTACTAACTTTTCATCCACTGACCCCCTATCCTGTTTCTGGGTTAGGATTCCTACTTATATAGGCTGTACTAGGAACTGGGCCAAGTTCTAGAACAAGGTCTCTTCCCACTATTCCAATAATGTCTGAATCAAATCTGTTGTCCCACTTTATCCACTGTCCAGCTCTGGTTTTCTTTGACTTCCATTCCTACTCCCAGTATCAAATAAGATCATTGTATTTTTGAAACAGCATTGTTCTCAAATCTAAATAGAGGTGAATTAATGCATTTTAATAATCAAAAGTGTTTAATATTTACCTCATGCTGTGTGCTGAACAGTGCACTAAAACACAGACCACATTCCTTCCCCTCAAGGGACTTTTGAATTAGTCAATTAAGCAAGAAAACCATTGAATAATATTTATTACAATTCCTTTGTGTAGCAAATGAGAATAGTATTATAAGGCACTTCTATTTTCAGTTTTTAAATTAATAGCCTGCTTTACCTTGATATACTGCAGTGATGGAATGAGAGAGAGAGAAGTAGTAAGTAGCACTGGCTCCATCACTCAACCACTTCGTGGCTCCAAACTGGTAAACATCACAGTGGCAAGCATGGAGTTGAGAAGAATCATGAAGGAATCATCATAGAAGAAAAAATTCTCATGCTTTGAAGAACCAAGAATGAAATAAAAGTGCAGCTATGATACTTAGTTCTACCTAAGGGCAGCAGAGGCTGATGGCTATGAGCAGCCAGGGCTACAGACACATACTTTAATTTCTTTCCAGTTTAATAATTATTGTGGTATCCTGCATTCAACATTTTCATATACATACATAGCATAGTTCTTCCTTCTTCTTAGAACAAAGTCCTATAACTTGGTGCTGACTTCTGGCTACTTCTTTTTTATTTACCCTCCCTTTTTTTTCCCTCCAGGGATGAGCCAGGGTCAAGGACCAGGTACTGTTGTTGGACTGTTGAGCTCAGAACTAGGCTGTTAATGTGACTAGGAACAGTGTTAGATGCTAACATGCTTCAAAGTGAGGCTTAGGATTTCCTCTCTCCTCTCCCATTCGCTACAGTAGGTCATACCTGAGTGGTACACAGGTTAGCTCAGAGATTCTAAAGAATAAAGAGAAACAACCTTCATTCTACTTTTTTTATTATTTGCTTCCACGGTGGGAGCCAGGATAAGGCTTAAAAATTGTGTATGAGATTTCTCAAAAGGAAAGGAGCCTTCTTAAAAAGGAGGCTTTTAAAGATGGTTTTGGTGGTTGTAGAAAGCTTAAAGCTTCCTCCAATCTGGGTGTGAGCTCCACGCTCAGTGATAAACACAGGACATTTGAAATTGGCCTTGGCGAGAGTATTCACACTATGAAATTGGAAAACACCACAAATCATATTGATTGCTTTCCCCAGAGAGCTGGTGGTTAAGCATTTATCAGCACATCACTAATGATCTCAACACAGTCCTCCACACTCACCAAAACAGAGGAAGCCAGGTCTTGAGAGTAGGGTATAATTTCTTCAATGATAAAATCTAGAAAAGATGTTAACCCATTCAATGATTAAATCTGGAAAAGACAGGTGAATTCCACTACCAACCCTTTGGTCAGAACTCATCCACTGTCTCTTGTCTAACTGCAGGGAAGCTGGGAAATGCAGGTTAGCATGTGGATACTTTGTGAGAACTAAAAGACCCTGTCACACCATGAAAAAGAAGATGTCAGCTAATAACATAAAATTCCTTTGTACCATACACAGGGAAAATATCTGGATAGATTTCTATGGAAGCATAGATGAAGAGGTAAGTTGTATCGAGACACAAAAGGAACATCAACTACTTAAAATAGGTAAAGGTTGCTTGTGACAATTGCATTCAGGATTTTAAAGAAATTTCACCTGTATGTATGAAGTGGTAATGGTTTAATATATAAGTATTTCTCAAATTCTTCTGTTACAAGGTAATCGCCACAGTGATGGTATCAGAAGTGGGACCTATGGAAAAAGACAATGCCATGGGGATGGGGATTCTTCCCTCATAAATGAGATTTGTGCCACTATAAAAAGAAAAGCTTCAGACAGCTGCCTTGTCCTTCTGTCCATTCTTCCCTTTGAAGACTCAGCATTGGTTCCTCCACAGGTTGTGCAACAAGGCACCATCTAAAAAGAAGAGAGACTAGGTCCTCAGCAGATGTCAGATATGCTTATATATTGTTCTTAAACTTCCTAGTCTACAGAAACTTGAGAAAGAACCCTTACTGTTTATAAATTACCCAGTCCTATTTTGTCCTAAAATCAAGAACAAATTAGGACAGGAAGATTTCAACTTACTAGTATATTGGGTTAAAAAAGGAATGAAAGAGGTCTTCAAAGCTAAATTAACTATTTGAATATGGCTAAGTACTAAAAAAAATAGAATAGAAAGGACTGTAAAAATAGATACAGTTGGGGGTACTTGTGGGAGGGGGAAGGGTGAATGGAGGAGATGAAGGTGAAGAATATGGTGGATGGGCTTCATACACATATGGGAAACAAAAAAACCTCTTGCAATTGCTTTAAGTGGGGTGCGGAGAGGATTGGAGGGGCGAGACGGTGGGGCAATCTAGTCAATGTACAATGTAAGCATATTCAGAATTGTCACAATGAATCCCTCCTGTACAAATATTTTCTCATAAAACTGAAAAAAGGAAATAGAATAGAAACAGGTAATTGTAGGGGGAGTGACTATAGGAATTGTCTTCATGTTGATTAACAATCAAAGAAGGCTTCACCATATTAATATTGAACAGTTACAAGTAATCAAGAGAAGTGTCAGGTGCATGAGGTTTCCAGTGAATGGATGTTAAGACAAATTGAGTCTCTATAAGATAATACTATTATAGCTAAAACCACTTATCTAGTAAGGGGGTCCCCCTGTGCTAAAGTCCCAGAGGTGACTCATGATTGTGTTGATAATAGAGTCCTAGATGTCCTTGCAGCTCCCAGATTCACTGAGTGTGTGCCCTAGGGAAGAGTGGATAGTTGTTTGGCAATTCAAAAATAAGAAGTTAAGAAAGTTTAAAAGGAAGAACAGAGAGGGATTGTATTAGGAGAAAAAAGAGTGTGAAGTCCTTGAGCCACAGCCCTGCCCCGTATGAGGCTGAGGAATGCTGAATAAGGCTGAGGCAGGACGCTCATGGCCATGCCTAGGTGAGGCCCATTGTGTGATGCTGTAGAAGAAAGGGGGGAGAAGTAAACTTGGCTGTACAAACATTATTCCAGTGTCCTTTTGATCAAACAATCTTGGGATGTTGGTGTTTGCAAAGCCATGAGAGGACTGAGAAATGGAAAAGAAATAGTCATATCATTAGTTGGACTCAGCTGTATCATTTATACCTCACATACTGTCTAATCCAATATAGTTAACCACTGCTCAGTCATTTACCTAGTCATTTGTTTGTATATTAACCTAGCTATAATTCATGATCCTTGGGAAACATTACGTTAAACATTTCACTTCCCCTTAAGTCCAGGAATTGCACACTTTGTTTTCATCCAGCAAGAAATAAATATGTGTGGACCCCAGTTTTTCACACTGAAGGTGACAGGTGGCTGTCCTCACAGTGCTGTGGACCTGGAAGAATGGGCACTTGTCATACTAAGGCTTGCCTGCTTCCTGGAGGTATCTGCTGGATGCACATCATGAGTGATTATTGCCATTGAAGGCCTGTATTTTATCTCAGTGGCCACTAGATGGCAGCAGTTTCCACAGGTTTATTTCCCCTTGGACACCCTTGTTCTGAAGCAGCTTTTCTTGCTCAAGTGCTGGGGACTGCCTTGTAGGGAGCTGCTGCAGTGGACTTCTGCACATTCCTGCAAAGCAGCTGCTTTGCTGCCTCCTCCACCCCACCCTCACCTTGAGTTAGATACGCTAACAACCAAACAAAGGGTCAGGTCCAAACAGGACAGTCATCACCATCACCAGGGCCTTGCTTTGTACAGGTGCTACTCAATCATGATGCATCCTGCCCTCACTGAAGCCCTATGATGTGGTCACAGGTCCTGTGGGGCTCAGAGCTTGGGCATGGCCATAGTGCAGGACTCAGAAGTACAAGGGCTGTCTGAGGCAATGCAGGTGAGATTTATCCATAACCCACTGAGTCTTGCAGGACCTCTGGTGCTGAGTGGCCCCTGTGCTCTGTTCCAGCCTTGGGGGTCTGTAACCTTTAGAGCCTTGTTTTACTTGTCCTGCCAGTCACCAACTCCCAGAGCCCCTCCTGGCTGCTAAGTTGCCTTCCCAGCTTGCTTATTGTCTCTCAGACTATCCATCACTTCCATATCTCTGGTCCAACAAAGTTCTACCCTCCAGGCTGCCTCCTGTGCTATATACCCACCTCAAAACTATTCTTGGAGGGAAAGATAGATCCTTCTGCAGTCTGGTCCACCATGTACGACTGGAAAAGGACACAGCTGAAAATTTAGGGTGTGGCCTGGCCTCTGTTTCCAGTTCTCACACTCTCTCACAATAACTGGACCTCTTTATTCTGTCCACACCTGAAAGTGCTGCTTTAGGGCTGTGGTAGAAACATTTGATGGACAGCTCAAAGTTGGGGCTGCATGGTCGTACCCACAGGAGAGCAAGAAATCACTCCCAATGATTGCCCTTCACTTGGACTGGAGGAGACCCCACAAGCCCAAGTGGTCACACTGATGCATCAGACAGGACAGGACACCACACCGACCAACAATCCCCAACCAAAGGACACTTCTCAACTACAGAAGAATACTTCTATTTCTGTGTTCTAAATTGAACTTCAGTACCTCTTAGATGATGCTACTTTTATAAAATGGGTTCCTGATGATTTCTTTATCATAAAACACAAGCAAACATTTCTCTGCTGGGAAAGTTTAGTAACTTTCAGTGCATCCAGTAGGATTTACCAAATTGGCTAACTTGGTAAATCACACCCTACATTAGAGCAATGAGAAACAAGTTGCAGAAATAGGGTGTGAGATTCTGAAATGGACAACTGCCAGAGCAGGAAGTTCAAAGCCAGGTAATAGGGCATCTGCCAGAAGGGAAGGTAGGAGACCCTCAGGGAGTCCTTTAGAGGAACAGAGAGAGGCACAGGCTCTCTGAGCTGAGCTACCATCAATTCTTCTCTTGCTTCCAAATTTATATTACTATAAATCTTACTGTTTGTAAGTGCAGAAGTTGTATAGAGAGACCCACTTTGCATACACATCAATGTGTCTTAAGTCATAATTGTGATTAACCTAAACATTTCCCCTATTTTAGTTTAATTTACTAGTTTAATTTACTTTAGTCCCTGAGCTACAGTCCCTATCCCAATCACACTGAGGCTGTTATCTCTATTAAACCTTTCTTCCTGTTTTGCTTGTTTATTTTACTCTTACTATGAACATTTTAAACAGAAAACCTGAGAAAATGGTAAAATAAACTACCATGTGTCAATCAGCTAACTTCCATATCTTACAGTAACATGAATCTTCACACTATCTACCCTTGCTCTGAATTATGTTAAAGCAATTCCTCAACATTAGGTCATTCCTCTGAAAAAAATCTTACTTTGCATTCCTAAAAGATAATTACTCTTTAAAACACACACAACACATCCATACACTCTTTCCAGAAGAAAATTAACAGTTATTCCTTAAAACCATCCTATGGCCAGGGAATGTTCAGATGTCTCTTTACTTCTTAGTTTCTTTCTCAAATTACCTACAAAGAATGTCTACACATTACAGCTTGCTGATTATGGCTCTAAAGGTTATAGCCCTTCTCCCTCCGCTCCCCTTTCCTAGAAATAGATTCATTAGAGGAACAGGAACTTCCCCCTGTATCTTCTGAGGCACTACACTGCTGAGACTATACATGTGCCATGGCCATGAACAGTGCCCTCTGAGCTTGTGTTTACTACAACTCAATCATTGGATCTGGGCTTAATCTGATTCAGAGTGTTTGTGCTTAGCATGCATGAGGCCCCAGCTTCAATCTCCAGCACCAAATGCAAACTGACAAACAGAGACAGATTTGTGAACTTCTGTCCCATCATGGCTGATTCTTTCTTTCTGACATTCATAGCCATTAAAGATTACTATCAGATGCAGCACATTGTTCATCATTTCCTAAATACTTAAATTAAGGATATGTCTTGGTGAATTTGCATAGACACTCCAAGTTCAAAAGGATTGAAGACAAAACACTAAAGGTGTGGATTATTTAAACTTTAATGGAGGTTTTCACTTCAACTATTCCCAATCCTCTTTTCTTAGAAGTAATGATTTATTTGGTCAAATGAGAGGATGCAACTTGAAAAGGATGTTGAAAGTGTGTGTGTGTTTAGGCAGGTTTTCTCTTCATCTGGGAACTTGGCTGACAGGGTGAACATAGCAGCATTTGTGCAGACGCTTGCATTAGTGCACACTTATGAGAAAATCACAGAGACTGTTTACTGATCCAGTTTCCAGCTCAACAAACATTCCTTAGTCTATATATGTGGTCCTCAGTCAAGCCCTTGGTCTGGCTGGTTGGTGATGGAGGCTTTCTGAATTCCCATTTGCTTGTCCACTAGACACCAAGTGTGGACAAAATATCAAATGCAGTAAATCCACTGACATGTGGGAAGCCTCTACATCTGCATGTTGCAATTCATGACAATGCAGAGAACACCTGCACCTCACTCAGCAGTAACATATTCTTGTCTAACTAGTTGTAGTACCTACTTATTAACAACTTATTCCATAGCAATTACTGCAGACACCCCTGCTTTCCTGAACCTCCTGATCCTGACAGGAATCTTGCTCTGATGAAGGACTCCATGGGTCCCTGGGTGCCAGGGGACAGGTCAAATATGAGTTGTTAAAATAAAGTGACCAAACCATTTAAAGTATATGACAGTGCTAGATATATGATAGATGTAGAGAAATATCACTTCCATCACCAGCATCATCACTATCACTGCCATTGCTATCAATCATATCATCATCATCACAACCAAACCAGCACCTCTACCACCATCACCACCTCATCACCACCACCACTGTTACTGTTACCACTGCTATGACAACCACCACCACCACCACCAGTGTCACTCTCACTACCTCCACCACACCACTACCACTACTACCACCATCATCACTGCTATGTTTTGGATGTGTTTTATCCCCAAAATTCATGTGTTGGAGGCTTAGTCCTTAGTGTGACAGTGTTGAAGTGGTAGGACCTACTGAGATGTCCTTAGCTATGTAGCATCATTCCAGCTTTACAATGCTTAGCTTAAATGTAGAGGCACTGGCACACATTGGAGGATGTGTAAGACAGGGAGGAGTTGAGGATGAATTCAAGGACTTTGTCTTGAGTCACTCACAAGAGGTGTTGATGGGGCACTTCCAGTCCAGTGAGCAGGTTCCTGGGACAAGGCAAGTTTGAATGGACTTGAAGAGCAGGCATCTGCATAAAGACACCTGAATTTTAGAAGGGAGGTAGATATAAAATTTATATTTCTACACAAAGGATACATTATCTTTATATGCAGAATTAAACCATGGGATTCTTGAGCAATGCCAGTAAACAATTTGTTGGTGAAGTGTTTGCTGTCACTGATCACTAGAGGCAATATAAATTAATCTCTCCCTGTTTAACAGTCTTAAAAGACTGGATGAAAATAAGTATGGTAAAAAATAATGACGTATATATTGGGTACAGGGGGTCATGCCTGTCTTCCTAGCTACTTGGGAGGTTGAGATTGGGAGGATCCTGGTTCAATGTCGGCTCGGGAAAATTGTTTGCAAGACCCCATCTCCAAAATAACCAGACCAAAACGGACGGTCGTGGCTCAAGCAGTAGAGCACCTGTTTCATAAGCAGGAAGCCCTGAGATCAAATCCCAGTCCACAAAAAAATTAAAAAGTATATTAGGTTAAAGAGTCAGGCATTCTAACCTAGAATGGCATTTCTGGTTACATTACTGTTCTCTATTATGGGAATACTCCTGTCAGGTCACTACAGACAGGAAGATTTGAAAGCTGACGTGTTCAGAATGAGTGGAAAGGTCATTCTGACTTTGTCCTGCCATTTAATTACTGTATTTGCTCAATGGGTAGGCAGAATATTCCCCATCATGTCTGCATTAGTTAATTTAATGTTCGTGTCAGTAAATCCCAGGGGAAAATGGTCAGCATGGCATCTTACGCTTGAGACGTATCAGAGTAAGGTCACATGATTAAGGGCCCGTGACACCCTCTTGACCTCGTTACAGTTTGGCAGAAAGAACGTGTGGAGCAGATGAGAGGAAACAGATTTCCAGAGTTAGGGCTTCAGAGGCCATGTTGAGAGAATGAGTAACTGGTGTAACACATTAAAAGACAAGTTAAACATGAGCAAGGCTAGGAAGAAATGAGGGAGGAAGTCTCACAATTACAGTGTAATTTATTATTTGTGAAAAAGTGAAGAGATTGATCTATACAAGATCCTGGGCCAGGAGCAATTTCCTGAGAAGAGAAATGTGGGTATACAGGCTTCTGTGCTCCTGAGATGCAGACCTGCATTTGTGAGTAGCCAGTGCTCAGCCCTGCTCACCTCTTTCCGTCATGATCACCTCATCTCAGCCCTGCTCACCTGTCTGTCAGATGATCCTCCTGTGCTTACCTTTGTAATGAATGAGGAAAGGCCAAAGGCCATCTTAAACTCAGATAAGACACTACTCCCTTCTCTCAGTGACCTGGGAGCCATGTCACCTGCATGGACCAGGAAGAGAAGCGGGCAATGGGGTAATGATGCATTCCTCCCAAGGTGACTTTCTGTGCTCAGCACACAATGCCTGAGGTGATACAGTGACTGAAGGTGCAGAAAGCAAAGGATGTATTACAGAAGTTTCATTTTCTCAAATGCTTGAAAGGTCCCAGCATTACTATAAGACAAACACGTTTGTTGACTTGCTTTTTCCTGAAAGCATCCTAGAGACTGACAGTTCTTTTGTGCTGTGGGTAGAAACAGACTCTTCAGTGTGTGCTTATTTTTTCTCAGCACAGAAAAAAAGTACAGATTGGCCAGGCACAGTGGCTCATCCCTCTAATCCAAGCTATGTGGGAAGCAGAGATCTGGAGGATCATGGTTTGAAGCCAGCCCAGGGAAAAATGTGAGCAAGATCCCACCTAACAAGTGTGAGGCCCTGAGTTCAAATCCAGTATGGTCAAAAAAAAGGGACAGATTGACAGATTGCAGCAAGTAAAGTAAAACATTTTAAAAGTAGTGATATTACAGCAATGTCAAGGAATAGACAAGTCAAAGGAAACTGAAACACATGATGTGATCATTGTTCCAAGGTTTAAAATTTAATATTTGGAATAACAAGCCTAATTGATCAAGAATTTTTAGCAGCAGAAAAATATGTTTTCAAGTGAAATCTTTCCTAGAGCCCTGCCTAGTGTATGGATTCATCCAGGTGATGCTGTTTGAAGCAAAAGGAGTGTTCAATGAGCCCCACCTGTCATCCCACACTGCTGTCACCAATGGTGTATCTTGTAAACATGGTTTGTTTGTTTTTTTCCCCTTAGCCACATGATTTATATGTTTTGGCTAAAAAACAAATCTGCATAAGAGGTAATTTTTTAAAAATCTCGTTTAATGTTGCTAGTTGCTGGTGGCAACTCCTGTAATCACTCCTGTAATCTTCGCTACATGAGATATTGAGATCAGGAGGATCGTGATTGGAGCCCAGCCTGGGCAAATAGTTTGTGAAACCCTCATCTCCAAAAATAACTAGAGTAAAATGGACTGGAAGTGTGGCTCAAGCATTAGAGTGCCTGCTTTGCAAGTGTGAAGGCCTGAGTTCAAACTCCAGCCTCAAAACAAAGTTCAATCTTGAAAATTAAACATTATTTCACACATCAATGTGTCTGGACCTGGGAGTAAGTGCAAAAGCATTTCCACTTCCATAGAAGGATTGGGATTCAAGCTTGTATTTCACAGCTGTGCTTCAGCCCACACATTTTCAAATATGTACCTACATGCAAAACCCAGAGTTGTCTCATATCTGTTCTCTGTATCAGTCACTAAGGTCATAAAGTGGGCAGCCCTTTCTTCCTTCCCAATGTCTAAAATCCTTTCACTTCCCACTGTTCTCAGTCTGCATTTTTCTACCCCATGCAAATGCACACACTCTGTCATTGCTCTATTTGTCCTGCACTCCTCACTATGGATCTTGAAGTGGAGCATCCACCATGACAATGCTTCTCATTCAGCCACCTTCAGTGCTGCCTGTCCTCCCTGGATAAGGACCAGACTGAGCTCACTGAGTGCCTATCCTGTCTTTGTAGCCATGGCAGCACTGGTGGAATGCCATCCATGGGGACAAAGCTAAATCAGGGAGACCCAAGGCTGGGCTGAGCCACCAGGGTTGCCTCAGCCACCTGGGGATGTAGGAGGACAGGAATCTCTGAGTGGCTCTCAGGGGGTTAAATCTGATGAAGGGAAGAGGACACAACCATCCAGATCCAAGGATGAGGACAGAAAGAGAAGCAGAGAGTCTGAGGCCAGAAGAGCAGGGTGGGTGGGATGAGGTGGGAAAGTGGTCCTGTGGGGAAAGACTTGGGACAGAGGACTTCTAAGAGAGTGTGCAGGCCACTCCTACATGGAAATGAGGATCAAGAACACATAAACACACAGAGAGAGCTGTGGCCCAGCAAGAACCATGAAGGAGAGTCAGGAAGAGTTGATACACTGCTGTGAATGGTGTTGGCCACAGTGTTTGGTGGCTAAGCTGCTGCATCAGCCCAGGAAGTGCAGGGGCTCCTCACACACCTGTGAGATGAGGCTCCTGGCCTTGCTTGCTTCTACAAATTTCCTGGAGCTCTTCCTCAGCCTGGGGGCCTCTCACCTGCCAACTGTGATATGTGACCCTATGTCCAGACCCAAGACTTACAGCCTTGATTAAACCAATCCTGAAGTGTTTTTTCTCTCAACAGAAACTTCCAGCATGCTGCAAGCAGGAGCTACATGGCACCTGGAACACAACAGGTGGTTATTACTTGCTGGGGATGTGTTCAACCCTCCAGTGGATGCCTGAAAACTCAGACCTGGCCTAGATCTCTGAGTTTTTCCTACACACTCCTTCCTCAGTATATGTGGGTGACTGGTTCCAGAGCCTCCCTGTGGTTATCCAAATCCACAAATCCTCAAATCCCTTACACAAAATGGCATAGTATTTGCACAGAATCTACACATATCCTTCTGTATACTTTAAATCATCTCTAGATTACTTAAAACACCTAATACAAAGAAAATGCTATGTGAGTAATTGTTACCCTGTTTTTATAAAATAAGAATGCTGTAGGCAATGGTGACTCTAACCAGATCTTGTTCCTTGTGTGCTGGCATGGAAGAATCCAAACAGAGCATGTGGGTGTAGTGAGAGAAAGGGATTTTATAGGAAAGGGGAAAGGGATTACAGGTGGGGTCTCTGCAGGTGGAATGGAGGTGCCGTGTTTGGGAAAATCAAAGGAAGAATTTTACTTTGTGTGCTTTTTATGTTATTTTTAACTTGGAAATGGGGAGAAATCCATGTCACTTCCTGTCTTCAATGGCCTTTGAAACAGATCATCAGAAAGGACTTATCATACACCTGTGCTGATTCTCAGGTACCCCAAGTTCATGTGGGAGGAAACTTCACTCCAGTTTAACAAAGGTTTTGCAATTGAAATGGAGCTGCTGGGCTCTGAGACATCAGGTCAGCAAGAAGGAACAGAGCATTCTAAGTCAGACCATGGGGTCTTAAAAAGTCCCAAATTTACATATGTCTAGCCTGCCTTAAGAAGAAGAAAAAAGTCTCTAAATGATCACTACAGCTGCTATCTTTTTGGATTATTTTACATCCACTATTGGTTGATTCTGTGAATAAAAGCCATAGATGTGGAGGGCCAAACATGCACACATATCTGTGATAAAGTTGAATTTATAAATTAGGCACAGTAAGATTTACAATAGCAATAATAAATTGAGCAACCGTAACAATGCACTGGAATGAAAATTATTTAAAACATATGAATTGCTTATTTATAGAATTTTCCACTTAAATCTTTAGATTAGAGTTGACCATAAGTGTCTAAATGTCCAGAAGGCAAAAACCACAGAAAAGGGGGAATAACTACTTATGTTATATCACTGCTTTTGAAAAATCTGAAAATTTTGTATCATGAGAGTGGATGTTTGAGAACCACCCCTGGTTCTGAAACAGTTGGAGATGCAGATTTAACAGTTAACAGTCTAAACCTGTAAACTAGAACCCAGGCCTGCATTCTCCTGTATGGATGTGAATATGAGGGAAAACTAGGGCAAAGTTTGAAGTCTGGTGGTTTCACAGTTCAAGATCTAGTTGTGAATAAGATGCCAGCAAAGGACAAAACAGAGTGGACATGGCATGGGTGGGTCAGGAAAGCAGGCTCATGGAGAAGCATGGTTCCATGAGTGGCACTTGGAGTAGCCAATGCCAAAGAGAGGTGGGGGCATTGGCAATGTCAACCAAGGCCACTGGGACCCATCATATTTGAGTTTCTCTGTCATATATGAAGATGTTTCCATAGAATAAAGGGGCCTAACTGATATGGCTTTGGGTAGAAGAGGACACACAGACAGACACGTCAGTATGTGGACACTGCATGCTGAGCAAGTGTGACAACACAGTAAGGGAACTAAGAGATGAATATCCAATTGGCTGCATATAGTTGTGGTGAAGATAAAGAACTTTGTGATAGAGGTCATGGCCATTTGTGTGTGTCCTGTCAAGGTTGTCTCACCATTGTAGCATTATCTCAGTTCCGCGCCCTATCCTCAGCTTTTTAAGGAGAAATGCAACTTTTTCTATGAGCCTAACACAGATTTGATCAAAGACAGATATTCACATTCATTAAATTCACAAGAGCCAAATGTACCTGCAAATGTGTGGAGAAATCTCAGAGCAATAAGAAGTCACACATAAGAACAAACAATGGTTCCCCTGGTGCACAGATAGGAAAGGGGCCCGAGGGGATTTCCAGAGTCCTGGAATCAGTCTCTCTTCTATGTCTTGATTTATACTGTGGTCACGTAGGTACACACATTTCTAAAATTAGGAAGCTGTTCCTTTACAAAAACTGTGCACTTAACAGTATGTATGGTATATGATAAATATCAAAAGTAAGTTAGCTCAATTAGGTGGAAGTTGTAGAGTGGAACAAAGATTGTATTAGATGAGTGAGATCTTTGAAAACAGAATAATAGCAGAGTGCTGAAGAGATGAGACATGAAACCCTCCTGTGAGATCTGAAGCCCTTTCCTGACTAAAGCTGTTCCTAATCCAGTGCAGTGCACCCAGAGCCTAGACAAGTTTCTGGAACATAGTAGGCACTCAATAACATGTTTGGAATTAATAAACCGAATTCATAAACTGAAACTGGTTTAATTAAGTAACTCAAAGAAGCAGTGCTTTGAGATCAAGATGTTAGTTTAAGCCAGTAGCAAAATAACAAAACAGTAATGGGTAGCTTGTTCTCTCTGTCTGTCTGTCTCTCTCTCATATATATATATATATGTATATATATATGCATATATGTGTGTGTATATATATATATATATATATATAATTTTTTTCTTTTTTAAGGAGTTTGTCCTTTGCGATGGAATTGATGCTCATATGTGTGGCTCCAGTACAATTTGCTTCAATTTGTATAAATCTGATAGATTTGGGACCTTGCAAAGTAAGTTTGAATTCAATTAGGAAATCCTGGATTTGGGCCCCAAATTAACCATACCAAAGGCATAGCAGCAAACTGAAACCGCAGGGGATGATAAAAACTGCCTTTGTCAGGCTTTTCCAGCTCAGTGAAGCTTGCCTTGCAGGGCAAGCTTGGAAACTGAAGAGCAGATCTTTCACAGAAAATGGTCACTTACCACAGTGCAGGTGGAATGAGTCCAAAGTAGGATTTCCCTGGTGGTGCTACTCAGAGAAATAACATCTCACCCAGTGACACAGTGTCATCCAATAGGCTGAGAAATGTTGCTTCGTGACCTAAACTTACATGTCACCCGCAAAAGTCACTTGCCAATTTCATATTTGTTTTGCTTTCTATTTTCTCAGGCTCGAGTCTTCAATTTGTAAAAATCCAGTGACCATACCCATACAATCTGCTCAAGAATGTTAAGGTCACTCCTGTCCAGCAGGTGGAAGGGCTGGCAAACAGTTCTCATCTTGTGGCATTTGCTAAGAAGCAGAAGCGTGTCCTAGTACAGTGCCTGCCCTAAGTGAGCCACCTCCAGGCTTAGGAGAAAGGTAGGACATGATGACTTAGTGCTGCCTAAGAGAAATGGGGGAGAAGAGTGTGCTAGAGCGCCACCTCTGGTATTCCTGGGAGTGCAGGAGACTAGACTGCAATCTGGTGCCATAGTTCTCATGATGCCAGTGAAAGAGGTGGATGGTCCATTGTGTGTGCACTCAAGGTTCTTTTACCATTACCAAATCATCTCAATTCAGAGTCTTATCTCCAGCCTTCAAGGGGAAAATTTCATGAAATGTGTGGCCCAATACTGGTTTGTTTAAAAGAAAATGATTCCTGTTGACCAAATATACAAGGGACCAGTGCAGAAATCAGATACCAACTTCATAAAATATTAGCTGTACCAATATCAACAAGTAATTTTAATCATACCCATAGGAGGTTTCCTTATTCCTGTTGGAAAGTCTGCATGGAAAACAAACCATAAGCAGATGACAGAGGTTGTGGAGTTGACTCAGTGTATGCTAAGGGTGCCCTGAGTCTAAGGATCAAACAGTGTTTCTTCGGCACAAAATTTGAGGCTTCTGACCATGTCTGACTTGACATATCCTTTCTGTAGACTCTATGAAGGACCTGCAAGCTGCTTCTAGTCCCCTTTCTGTAGATGTTAATAGGAACCAGATTTTTGCCCATCATACCTACTCATTCTTTGGGGCAGATCTATAGGCACATGGCCCATCAATTATGCAGGGATTCTACCTGCTGAACTCTCAGGGTGTGACTGCAAGGTTCTTAAGATCATCTCACAGTAATAGCACCCCATGTCTTGCCTGCAATTTCTCTTCAATCTCATATTCACTAGTTCTGTGATCTTGGGCCACTCAATTCACGTTTTTGACCAAAGTTATGGAGTCAATAAAATTTTAGCATAAAAGGCAGGATTTAGACAAAATGGCTTCTTCTTCTTGTTTCCAACCTGATGTCAATGGTTGCAAGGAGAAATGAGCCTAAAATTTGCATGTGCCCACAAATTAGAGCTAGGATTCTCCGAGACTGCTGGAGTTGTGGCCCATCTTTTCTTGGCATGACTCCTGTAAGTTTTCTGTTAGGCTCTCCTGGCACTCAGTTAAAATTACATATGAGGTGATCTACCTCTTGTAGACAATGGCTCCTCAGATCAGTTTGGAAATTTACAGCCTACAAATTTTGCTCCTTCATAATAATTATACTATCCTCATTATAGATTTAAAAAGTTACATCAGAAGTTTTGAGTGATATGTTCTAGTTTCTATCCCTGATAATTAACAAGCTGTGTATCAAAGCAGATTTCCAACTTCAAGTTCAAGGTTTTTTGCCAGTATACAAAGAATATGGCCTTCCTTTGTATTAGTCTTTTTACAACTTAAACATAATTGTGGCTTGATTTGTTCCTGTAGCACTCTACTTTGAATCCGTACAGTCAGTCTATACAGAAAGCTATATCTAGCTACAAAACGACCTGAAGTAGAGCTTGATATACATTCCACATGTTTCATGCAGACCTGGGGCTGCTCCACATGAGGGAAAGATTCACTAGGAACAGGGAATTGGTGGATGGGTCCCTGAGTTTTGAAGTTTCCCCAAGGGAAAGATGACAACAAACTTGACACCAGGAATCCCATAAGTTCTTCCTTGTGGACTGAAATTCAACACTTGCTTTCACAAGACACTGCCAGCCTTGGAAGGGGTGATCATCACATGGAGTTGAAACCTGAGCAGCTCTGCTACTGGACAGGCTGTATTGTGTGTATTGGGAACATCAGATCCTTTGACCCTGTGTGCTTCTGGAAAACCCAACTTAGGAATCTGACATGGAGACCACTGACCTGAGCATACTGCAGTGTACAGGCTGATGGTCAGAGGATAGTGGAAAGGAAATGTAGCTCAGTGGTCATGGCTGAAGCAAGAAGCATGACAATGAAGATTGTTATTTTTTTTTACATTTCGTCAATGGAAACTGATTGGCTAATTAGTAACTACTTCTATCAATAAAATCAATTCCTCTTTTCTTTGGAAAAGAAAATGGCACATGAGAAAGAGAAGTAGATGGAGTTTAATTACTATATCTTGGACCAGGGAAGCCGGAGATCTCATGTCCTGTTATTGACTCCAATTTCCTTTCATTGAAAGGAAGAGAGAGATCATTTGCACCCTGTGCTCATTCACAAATACACATGTAGAATAAAAGCTGAATTTGGGATCTGAAGGTGTAGCTCACATGGTAGAGCATTTGCATGGCATGCATGTGACCTTGGATTTGATCCCACCATCATAAAAAAGCTGAATTTAAACATTCATAGTGGCACAATTTTTTATATTGACATGACCACTAGTGATAGGAATAGCAAAAAATTTCTAGATAGTATATTTAAAATGAATTTGCAAACAAAGTACTCCATGAATAACAGTCCTAATATTTGAATTCTTCTTACCTAAGGGGAGGTGGCTTCCCAAATCAAGACTGGCCTGCCCATCAGTGACATCATCTGAGATGGGAAACAAGGAGCTATGGGTAGAAGCTCCAGAAATAGAGACAAGGTAGAAGTCAATACAATCACTTGCATGGTTTCTTTCTTCTTTGTACCTTTTGCCGTCAAAAAGATTCCCCTACTTTTTCAGTTCATGATATTTTGGGGAAAATTTTTCATTCACATACTACAATAATTCATGTAAAGGAATATCACCAGGGTTTTCATCATAATTTCATTTTTCAAGCCAAATTTAAAATTTTTTATTTTTCAAATTATCCTGGACACTCAGAGTCTTTTGCATCTGATCAACAGGCTACAAGCAAAATATCTGTCTCAGATGTATTTAGCATAAAATAAGGATTTTTAAATAATCTGCATATTTTTATTACTCTTTCATATACGAGTATAATCATCAAGTCAATATGAACAATTCACATAATCTTTAAGAACGGATCCATAAGATTGACTTCTTTTCCCTTTTCTTTTCTTCTCTTTCTTTTTTGCAATACTGAGGGTCAAATCCAGGGTCATGTCTAGGCAAACACTTTACCGCTGAGCAACATTCCCAGTCCAAGACTGTCATTCTCATTAGACTATATTGTGGATGGGATCTGTGTGAATTGTGAGGGCCTGTGACTCACAGCCTTACTGCTTGAAGTGAGGGGCTACTTTATGGTTTTATTTATTTATTTTTGAGTAATAGCTTCACTGTGGAAGCATACTATGTGAATGACCAAATGAATGAACTTCCAAATCATTAGGAAATAAATGAACGAATGAACTATGGTTATTAACTTAATCTTGTCACTTGCCAATGGCCCTTTAATATAGTTATGACCTTAGTTTCATTACTGAAAAAATGAAAGCTAAATTTTAGTTGATATTTTCAAGTAATTTTTAAAATTGATTTATAATATACACATACTGTATATATATATGTACATATATATGTGTGAAACAATGCAATGACTTTAAAAGTTTTAAAACACTACATATCATACCATCAAAAGTAGTAAGCATTCACAGTTTTGAACTCTTTTACGTCATTAAGCATATGTGTGTTACCAGTAGGATCATGCCCTTCCAAGTTATAAGAGAGGCATAAGGGATATGATGTCATGAAAACAATTCAATGAAAAAATTTGATATTGCAAAAAAGGCATATTAAATGAACACCATACCAGGGTGATGACATTTTGAAACTACCGTAATATTTGAGCTTGGTTTATGCTAACTCCATAATGGAAATTTACTGCTGAGGTCATAATAGCGTAATACAACCATTTCCAATTTGTAGTTATTTGTTAGAACTTGGTTATATATTACGTTAGATATTAGACGTGTATCAATGAGAAAAAGTTAAGCTGAAAAAGAATAGCCTAATATTCTTTAAAAATTTTCTAATAAGCACGATTGACTTGTATTAATGAGATAAAAACACTTTCGCCATGGATGAAAGTGTGCCCCAATTTCCAAAGCTCAGCGTTGATGTATTGCACACAGCTGTCTTTTAGAAGCAGCCTAAATCCTATAACAAGGCTTTCTGAGCCCCCTTTTCTAATAATTCCCACCTTTATTTGCGGATAGGTGAATAATTGGGGCTTTCTAAAATTCATCTTTGCTGATTTCAGTGCTGCGATTTCATTAGGTGCATATTTTCATCTTTCCTACTCACTAGGTACACAAAGCAGTAAAGGGAGAGGGGACTTAAGGATTGAAATTTGCAAATGTAATGGGAGAAATGCAAATTCTGGAAATCCCATTTGTCAGCCTCATACGTGGCAACACCATTTTGTAGGTCCATCTAAATAGTTAAAGCATGGAAAGGGCCTATACATCCAAAATAGGCAAAAAGGTACCATGGCTCTGGTCACCTTAGGTGATGTCACATTGAAGAACTGTTTAATCCCTCTGGTTGGAGCCCAGCCCTCCTCAAATGAGCCATACTCTCCCCTGAGACATTTGCAGTCTCCCTGTGTCCCTTCACAGAGGACGGTAACCAACATGTATATCAGAGACTATTGGATCATCAGCACCTGTCAGATGGCAGGGTACCTGCAAACAAAAGAACTTTGTGGATCAATTGGCACCATCTGTGCAATACTCCTCACAGCTACTGTGCACATTTTATTTGTTTCCCTCTATAGAAAGTGGGAGAAGAGTATTCTCAGGTGATCATCATACAACCGAGCAAGAGGTCTTTTTCCAAAGGTGAGAAGGCTGCCTCTGCTTGGTCAGAGATGGCAGGATGAGTCACCAGGGCTGCAAGCCCAATATGACAAGTGATGGAGATCTTCTGAAAGTTTCATTTATTGACCTGGTTCATTTGAGTTTGAAAACAGCTCACTTGTAGCCCCACTGGCAGGAGAATTGATATTTTGCATTGCACAATCATTGCCATCTTGGTTCATTGTGACAGCTGATTTAAAAAATCCAACAGCTTGTCAGACTCTGGGAAAACATTTGCATTGCACACTGGCCCAAATGCCAGTGTCCTTCTTCTGTATTGTTCCTCTCTATGAGTTTACATGTTTCAATAGGATGCTGTCAGAGAACAGAGGAACATCAGAACCAAAGGACACACAGACTATATCTTAAGATATATTCTTAGGTAATGTAATCTACATTTACACTTTGCCAGAAAAGCCATAATTGATCTTCATTTCAAAGTAATTTACTGAGAAAAGAATTTCATTACCTCCTATAGCAGATAGGAGGAAATCCACCCAAATTAGGAAATCCACCAGATTAGGAAGTCTACCCAAAAATATACAGTCTCCACTGTGTTCAAAGTTTTTCTGCTTTCTGTGCTAAAAATTTCCCTTATTAGTTTTGGTTGCTGTCTTCTGCCCCATGCATAGGCTAAGAAAGATGTTAAATGGTTGAATTTTATGACGTGTGAATTATATTCCAATTAAAAAGTACAGAAAGGAATCCCATCTTACACAACCTTATTCACCTATGCATGTGTGCATTTACTTCTTTATTTTCTTGTTTGCTTAGCTTTCAGAGGAAATGCAATGCATATAATAATGACTATCTCAGAGCAATGCAAAACAAACTTCTCTGTCTCCCAACACAGACGTTTGGATTCTCTCACAAGTCCAATTCCTATGTAGAGCTTTTTCTACACCACTTATACTTAGCTTAGCTTTTTCTATGTTTATAACTTACTTACTATTTACATTGGCACGGACTTTCTATGACTTTAGAAAATCAATTTATTTTTGTTCACTTTGTTGTTTACTTTCCATTGGTATTGATAAAAGTATGCCCTTTTGTTGATGGCCACCTTGCTGCTCAATCAAGCATACCACCAGACTCACCTTGAGTCCTGATTTTTGCTGTCAGGTCACCCACACCTTGACCTACTTCCCTGTACACAATGCAAACATGTCATGAATCTCTGAGCACGGTCAAGCAGTCAAGCGATGTGCACACACATCACTTCCTCTTTGGACTTCTGTCTTTGCCTGTGTTCTTTCCCTTTGCGTCCTATCAGTTGGCAAACTGCTGAGGAGCAGAAAACATTTTCTCCCTTCTCTTTCCATTGGGATGTTGTCTCTGCACAGAACCTAGTTAGTGTATGTTATTCCTTTATGGCAGCCCCATTTGCCAAGGTCAATGTGAATTATAACCCTCTATTTCAGAGTCCTATTTGTCTCCACGTGGCTCCGTATCAGCTGCTACTAAGGTAGTTAGTATGCTTTTAATTCCATCTCATTCAGGTCATTGATAAAGCTGTTAAACAATACTGGGCCCCTCCTACATGCTGGGGAAACACATGTTTTCTTACTCCAGTTATCACTGATCACTGATAGCTGTTCTTAGCACAGACCTCCAGCCAGTCACCCTATACTGCTTGCAATGCATTTTTCCCCTGACAAGTTTAATGTATTTTTCTATATGGAAACAGTTGCTTGTTCAAAAGTATTCTGTGACTGAAAATCAAGTACAGTTATAAATATAGATTAATATTTAATAGAATTTTAAATCATTTGCCATATGAATCTAAAGGACCATAAGGATTTAATAACGTGTCTGGCATGTAAGAGAAAATAAGACTATTAATTGTTCCATAAGGAGCACTGCTGGACAGGGCAACTTAGCTCTCCAATTAGGAACAAGATCTGAGACTTATTAACAGGATATTTGTAGCATGCAAACTGTAATTAACTTTTAAGTATGGAACCAGATTGATGGCTTTCACGATAGACTCTTCATTGTCCTGTTATTCTAGTACTTCTTATTTGATAATGCATTCTATTTAGCCATAGTATATCTAATAATTCAAAATTTTCTGATCCAATAGCATCTTTCTAGGTAATAACACCTAGGTTGAAATAAAACTAGACACAAATGAAACTCAAGGTTAAATGAAGAGAGTTGGGTCCTAAGAATGAGGGTGGCCTGAACAATTTCATTTAGAGTTTTATTTTTACTTTATGATCAACTCAGAGTGGGGTGAGAGCTGGTAGGTGATGTTTCACCTGGTCTTGAAGACCTCCCTTCATTACTGGAGATCTCATTGATCCCTTGATTTAACAATGCTCTAGACTTTGTCACAAATTTCTCAGTCCTTCATCTATAGATGTATCCTTGGGTTCTCAGCCACCTGCCCTAACTAAACATATAACCACTGCTTGTAAAAAGTACATGGCCTACTGAGTCAGAACTGGGGTGACAGCCTGAACTTGTTCTTAATAATTATGGGACTTGGGAAATTATTTAACTTCCTACTTCCTTGATCCATAAAGTAGAAGGAAAATCATTTTGTGGAGGAATTTTCAGGAGTTTAAGTGAAATATTTGTTGAAAATACTTAAGAATATTGATTCCAAGTACATGGTCATCTTAAAAATTTTTTTACACGTGTATAGGATGAAGGGTCCTTATCCAAAGTGCTTTTGATCTGAAGGGTTTCAGATTTCACACTTTAAAAAAAAAATTGGGAATATCAGCTTATACATAATGAGATATCTTGGAAATGGGTCCCAAGTCTAAACACTGAATTCACTCATATTTCATATAAAGCTTATACACATAACCTGAAGATAACTTTAAACAGCATTTTAAAGGCTCTTTTGCATGAAGCAATGTTTCATGGTATAGAATTTACCACTTGTGAGGTCATGTTGGCAGTTAAAAATTTTCACTCTGGATTTTCAGATTAATAATGCTCAACCTGTATGATATTCTTGCCAAAAACACCTTCATCTACACATGAGAAAATTCTGGGGAAACCGGAACTGAGGAACATTCCATTAAAAACACAACCAAAGGACTGTCCCAAATTGGAGAGACTATGGAGAGATGAAAAATAATGTCATGTAGAGCCTGGATTGGATCGTGGAATAGAAAAAGGACATTAGTGGGAAAACTGGTGACTTTTAATAAATTACTTAGTTTAATTAATAACATTGCACTAACCTCACTTTCCTGGTTTGTATAGTAGTGCCATTGTTAAGCTAAACAGTAGAGGAAGTTTGGGTGACAGTTATCCAAGAACTTTCTGTGCTGTTTTTGCAACTTGTCTGTAAGTCTAAAATCATTTGAAAATATTTCAAAATGTTATCAGATTATAAAAAAATCTAGAAGTTCAATATAGTTTTCCTAAAAACCTGAATGTTTTCAATGAGAGTTTTTACTTCTTTTTGTATTTTTGTCATTGTAAACAGATGCAATTTAAAGAGGATTTATGGAAGAAGACCAAGCACTGGGCATTGGCTTTGCCCACAGGCAGGACCTGATCATCTTGGTGAGGCAATTGGGTTGAGGTCAAAAGCTTGCCTGGACAGGTCCCTGCAGAGAAATGGATGCCAGGGGTGGAGGCAGCAGGCATGGAGAACACTCTCAGGAAGTTTGGTTCTGGATGGGAGGAAGGAAAAGAAGCCAAAATACCAGAGGCTGGGGTTCTGAAATGGCATTTAAGAAGGAATCGTCTCTAGCATGTTGATTTGTTGACAAGAGTGATCCAGTAGAAGGTGAGAATGTGATGAAGGAGAGGGAAGGGGGAGTCAGAGGAACTTTGCCTCTGGCCTTCAGAGCGGGGACCTCTGATCCTCTGTACCAAGATGAGAGATAGGATCATAGCCACACACACTGGTCCACCTTGGCTTAGGGGAGATGAAGAAAGGCTTTTCTGATTATACTGACAGTCCTTTACTTGATGATTTGACTCACAGATTTTTTTAACTTAATAGTAATTTGAAAGCAACATGCATTCAATTGAGAAGGATCTTTGAGTTTTGAATGTGGGTCTTTTCCCAGGCTGGTGACATGCTATATGACACTCTTTCGGGATGCTGAACAGTGACAGTGAGACACAGCTGTAGCCAGCCTCACAGTGCATGGTGTCACAAAGCCCAGATGTTTGGGGGTCAGGTATGGTAAGTGCATTGTCTGCTGTTCATATATTCATCTTAAGGATGTGTTTATTGGTGCACAACCCCATCCTAAGCTGAGCATCTGAAATAGTGACCAGAATTACCCAGAAAATCAGGAGAGTGAGAAGCAGACATATAGTCACAGTCCAATTGGGCCGAGGTATCCTTGGGTTCCACATTCATGGATTCAAACAACTGTGGACCAAAAAGTACTTTTAAAAGTTTTTTTTTCTGTACTGAATATGTAGTTTTCTTGTCATTTCTCCCCCAACAATATAGCATAATAATTATTTGCATAGCATTTCTATTAAATTAAGCATTATAAGCAACCCAGAGATGATTTAAAGTAAAAGGGAGGGTATGCATAGATTCTAAGCAAATACCACGTCATTTTATGTAAAAAAAAAAAACTAGAACATCTGCAGAGTTTGATATCCACAGAGGTCTTGGAAACAATCCCTCTCATATACCAACATATTACTGTGTCTGTGTCTATAGAGGGGTGGAGTGGGAATGAGAATCAGACTCATTAACTATGGAAATTGTCTCATGTAGTGTTGATGGTTAAAAAGTCCCAAGATCTCCCACCTGTAAGCTGGAGAGCAGAAAATCACTGTAGGATTCAGTAGAAGTCCAAAGCCTGATCACGAAGCAATTTGAGGATATGGTAAAGTAAGTCACAGTTTCAGTCTAAAAGGCTATCACCGTTTGGATTTTAAATGCCTCCCAGAGGACACTGTATTGAAGACTTGGTCCACAGCTGATATATTGGGAGTTGGTGGAAACCTAAGAAGGTAGGTCATAGAAATTAGGACACTGTGGCATGTACTTGGAGTGGATACCAGGACTCTGCTTCTATTCACCATGAAAGAAGCAGTTTTCCTCTGCCATGTGTTTCCGCCATGTTCCACCACTGCTCAAAGCAAAGCAACGTAATCAAGCAATCATGGATTGAAATTGTAAGTCAAAATAAACCTTTCCTCCTTTTAAAGGAGCTTTCAGGTATTCTTGTCACAGCAGTGGAAAAATACCCAGGAGCATTAATGTCCATAGGCAGGAGAAGCTGGATGTCCCAGCTCAAGCAGAGTCAGTATTTGCCCTTCCTTCAACATTCTGTTGTATTCACACCCTAATGATTTGGATAATGTGAGGGAAGTTCTTCTTTACTCAGGCTGCTAATTTAAATGCTAACCTCTTCAAGAAGCACCCTCATAGACACACCCAGAAATATTATTCTGCAGGATATCTGGGCATCACTTAGCCCAGTCAAGTTGACACATGCAATTACCCATTATTCCAGTGAGGATGAGGAACAGGGAAGGAGTACAGGGTTCATAGGAGATTACAAAGGATATAAAATGGAGGATGGGCCAGTGAATCTTCTAGGGAAATGTAAGATCACTGAGAAGTGCCCAAGGTTCCCTCGAGGGGAAGGAGCCTAATTAAATGAGTTATTTCTCTATTATGGTGTTTTTTCTCTGAATACAATCAGCTTCTTGAGCAATCAATCCATAGAGCCAGGGTCCTGCAGTAGTAAAGGAGGTGAGTAGAAAGGTGAAGGGGTGGACATGAGTGCCTAGTAATGATTCCTATGGTACATCATGGAGTCAGCTGAGAATTTAATGTGATTAAATGTGATTAAAGACAGTCACAATGCATAAGAAGAGTCGACCTCAAGAGAAAGAGGGATATGTTATGTTTGGTATATTTATTTGCAGACACTGAACCTACTTCCTACCTCTAACACCAACATAAATTAGATGGTGTATCCTGTCATCAGTGGAGTCTCAGAACATAGACAAAGTTGGTAAGAACTAGAGAAGCTGCAATTATTCATCCTAGCTGTCATGGCTCCATTCAATTCATTTCTTTTTTTTTTCCTTCAATAAATGTTAGTTTTAATTAGTAATGGCTTGACATGTATGCATGTTTCCCTCTAGATTCTATTTTAAGCATGCACAACTGTATGTATACCTCTTACCTCTTCAACAAAAATTATGGAATCATAAGTGTTCTGGTTTATTAAAAATATATTAATTTCTAATTCTTTTTTACATCATTTTTATATTTTTAATGGGCACATTTATACTCATTTATGGGGTATAGTGTGATACTTCAATAATGTGTATAATATGTAATAATCAGATTAGGATAATTGCCATGTCCATCTCCTCAAATACTTATCACTACTTTGTGTTTGGAACATCCAAAATTCTATTAATTATTTTGATATATACAACAAATCTTTGTCAACCATAATTACATCACTGTGCTATAGAACATAAAGAGCTATTTCCCCTAGCAAGGTACACTTCTGTGCTGTTTAACCATCCTTGTCTCCATTCCTCCCTGTCCCCACTAGTGACAGATGTGTTGGCTTCAACAAATGGAAGCAAGGTGAGCATTGGATGTTTCTAGTAGCTATAGTCAGATGAGAACCTAAAGCATCCAGGAAGAGATGTGAAGTATTGCCTGTAGCAGCCCAAGATAAGACAATAACCAGGTAGTAAAAATGTCCATTATATCCCTCCCCAGAATCATCCCTGGCACCTCCACGCTCATAGGCCCTCTTTTTCCTTGGCAGGGTACAAATGGCTCACCAGTTCTTTTGGGCAACACTAAAATTTTTTGCTGTTGCTCTGGGCACTCTCTTTGTTGTCAACCTTTGCTTCTGTTTGTTTCCCCACTGTCTGTGTTGCTACCACAGTTATCTGCTAGAGCTGTGTGAACTGCATAGTCAGGCTCATGCCACAGTTATCCAAGCATGCATCCTAAAAGCTGTTCCCTTTTCCCAGTTTTTAGATCTAACTTTCTAGTGCCTTTTAGCTTGGATCCTGGATCCTGTGTAGGACAGTGAATTGTTAAAGGCAACAACTAGCAGCCTGTGCAAAAATATAGACTGCCCACCCTACAGCTAAAGCCCTGTGTGTCTCTGCTTTCAGTATGTTCTCAGTGTCCCTGGGGGGAACCCAATAACGTAGGTGGTGAGCCCTACATGCTTATATCTAAGAATCTTCATCCTGGTATCTCTGGGCTTGACTACCTCTGAAAGTGTCTACACCACCTCTGAGAAGAAGATTCTAAACCAAAAGTATTAGGATATTCAAGAAGCTAGGGGAGGAATGGGGTGACCTCCCTCTGGGCCCTATGCTAACAAAACCTCCCCTTCATGTAGATTTTGTTTGAAAAGAAGGGGTAACATCAGCACCTCCTGCCAGTGAGTACTGCATCCATGAGCAGCCCAGGGCTGCACTGACGGTCATAAAAACATTTTATGAGATCTCAGAGGAGTACATCAGCCATGATGGTCACAAGCAGAAACACCGCTGTGAGACTAGACAAAGAGCTGAGCCTGAAAACTCACACAAAGAAAGCCTGAGCAGTTTTGCCTCTGAGAACTGGTGGACTGATGCTACTTGTCCCCCTAATTGGCTGTGGTGGTTGAGTCACCTAGGATGCATGCGTCAGGAAGTTACCAGGAGGGAAGCTGGCATGGAGCTGCCTGAAAGGCACCAGCAGCTCTCCCACTCCATGGCTTCTGTGCCAATGACTCTCAAGTATGTGCCACATGCTGGACCCTGACACTCTGCTGGGAATGGGTACACACCCCCAGGAGCTGGAACAGCACCCCATCCAAGCAGAAGGCAGAAACTCTCAAGTATGGGATGCTGTGGCAGCCTGAGCACAGAGTCCTGGAAACACAGGTCTGAAATGGGGCAGGATTTAGTGTGAGCCACACCTAAGGGCTTCACTCATCTGAAACCACTGAGCTGACTTCTTCCACATTACCAAATATGTGTGAAGCTGGCTGTCATTTCTTCTTAAAGTCATAAGATATTTTAAACATACCAGGATTGAAAGCCAGCAGGTATTCCACTCATCCAACTAATTCTTAAAGATGCTACTTCCAGCCTGGTGATCTCCCCATCACACACTGCATTTCTGTGTGCAGTCAGAGGTCTTGTTCTCACCTTATTACCTTATACCTAAGTCTGGGACCCAGGACTGCTAAGATCTGTGATCTCTCCATTCTTAGTAAATAGCTTGAAAACCGTAACATGGTAAATACTAAGCAAAGTATACTTAAAAAAATCAAAACAAGTGTGAACTTGAGATAAGGAATAGAAACTGAGGTAACAGAGTGTATGAGGAGCACAGTAAGCTGTCTGGACATTGGTAAGAATCTTTTTTTTTTTCTTCTTTAGTAAACAGCACATGCTTCCTTAGAAGTTGTTTAAACCTAATATTTTTATGTAGCTGGGGTATCAGTCCTTTGTAGAGGATCATTGTTCAAGCAAGTCTAAGGATATGACAGGAAATGAGAAGGTATGGATGGATGACTTTGGTTACATTCAACCCTCTGGCATGTTTTTCTTTTTGGAGGTGATCGGATTTGACTTAGAGAGAGAGGAACAATTACCTCCAAAGTGGGACATTTTGTCTTCAGTATTTTGTCCTCTCAGAGATTGAAAATTGGCAGCTTAGGGCCTATCTAGCTTGCAGGTATGTTTGGTTTTAATACATCTTTTACCCTTACTCCTGTGCTTTAATGCCAACGAAGGTAGATGCCATATCTTACAATCAGTGGAGTCTCAGCATAGACAAAGTAGGAAAGGACTAGAGAAGCTGCATTGATTCATGCCAGGTGTTATGGCTCCATTTGATTTCTTTTCTTTGTGTTTTAATTAGTATTGGCTTGATACGTAAGCATGCTCCTTTCTAGGTTCTATTTATGCACATGTCATTATATGCATACATCTTTTGTTATTCATATGTGCATACAATATTTGGGTCATTTCTCCCCCCTCCCCCCACCCCATCCCTAACCACCCACCCCACCCCTTCTCTCTTCCCCCACCCCCTCAATATGCAGCAGAAACTACTTTGCTATTTTCTCTAGTTTTGTTGAAGAGAGAGTATAAACAATAATAGGAAGGAACAAGGGTTTTTGTTAGGTGAGATAAGGATAGCTATACAGGGAGTTGACTCACATTGATTTCCTGTGCATGTGTGTTACCTTCTAGGCTAATTTTGCTTGATCTAACCTTTGTTGCCCTCAATGCAGAGAAAATATGCATACATCTTTACCAAAAATTTGTGGACTCATAAATGCTCTGGTTTTTCTAAAAGTCGTTTTTGCCATTAAAACTCACATTGCACTATAAGAAATTAAGCAGTGAAATACATGTTAAGGATTTAATTTTTTTTTCATTTTTGTTGACTTAGGAATACAGTAAGTAACAAGTGAAAAACAGCATGATAAGGTGAGAGAAATCTTATGGAGAAAAAGGAAAAGACTTTGCATTTTAGTATTTCAGAGGACACTTTACCCACATTTTCATTTTGCCTTAGATTTTTTTTTGGTGGGGGAGGCACACTGTAGGTGTCCTTGGAGTTAGACCATGATCACTGTTGCATGTTAAAGAACTAAAGACAACTTGAGGTAGAAAGGTTCTTACAAAATTGTATTACTGCTAATCACTTGTAAACACAAAATATAGTTTGGATCTAGAATGCTCCCCCAAGGCTGATATACAAGAAGGCTTGGTCCCCAACCTGTAGCATTATTGGGAGGATGTGGAACTTTTAAGAAATGGGGCCTAGACCTGGATATGAAGCCACACAACTATAACCAACTTGTCTTTGACAAAGGTGCTAAAAATGTGCAATGGAGAAAAGACAGCCTCTTCAACAAAAACTGGAAAAACTGGTTAGCAGTCTGCAAAAAACTGAAACTAGATCCATGTTTATCACCCTGTACCAGTATTAACTCAAAATGGATCAATGACCTTAATATCAGACCCCAAACTCTAAATTTGGTAAAGGAAAGAGTAGGAAATAAACTGGAATTAATAGGTATAGGCAAGAACTTTCTCAATGGAACCCCAGCAGCACAGCAACTAAGAGATAGCATAGATAAATGGGACTTCATAGAACTAAAAAGCTTCTGCTCAACAAAAGAAATGGTCTCTAAACTGAAGAGAACACACACAGAGTGGGAGAAAATACTTGCCAGCTACACATCAGACAAAGGACTGATAACAGAATATGTAGGGAACATGAAAACCTAAATTCTCCCAAAACTAATGAACCAATAAAGAAATGGGCAAGTGAACTAAACAGAACTTTCTCAAAAGAAGAAATTCAAATGGCCAAAAAACACATGAAAAAATGCTCACCATCTCTAGCAATAAAGGAAATGCAAATTAAAACCACGCTAAGATTCCACCTCACCCCTGTTAGAATAGCCATCATCAGCAACACCACCACCAACAGGTGTTGGAGAGGATGCGGGGAAAAAGGAACCCTCTTACACTTTGGTGGGAATGTAAACTAGTACAACCACTGTGAAAAAAAATTTGGAGGCTACTTAAAAAGCTAGACATTGATCTACCATTTGATCCAGCAATACCACTCTTGGGGCTATACCCAAAAGAATGTGACACAGGTTACTCCAGAGTCACCTGCACACCTATGTTTATTGCAGCACTATTCACAATAGCCAAGTTATGAAAACAGCCAAGATGCCCAAGACACCCAAGATGACGAATGAATTAAGAAAATGTGATATTTATACACAATGGAATTTTATGCAGCCATGAAGAAGAACGAAATGTTATCATTTGCTGGTAAATGAATGGAATTGGAGAACATCATTCTGAGTGAGGTTAGCCTGGCCCAAAAGACCAAATATCGTATGTTCTCCCTCATATGCGGACATTAGATCAAGGGCAAACACAACAAGTGAATTGGACTTTGAGCACATGATAAAGTGAGAACACACAAGGAAGGTATGAGGATAGGAAAGACACCCAAAAAACTAGATAGCATTTGTTGCCCTCAACGCAAGAAACTAAAGCAGATACTTGAAAGCAACTGAGGCCAATAGGAGAAGGGGACCAGGAACTAGAGAAAAGGTTAGTTCAAGAAGAATTAACTTAGAAGGTAACAAACATGTACATGAAATCAATGCATGTCAACTCCCTGTATAGCTAGTCTTATCTCAACTAACAAAAACACTTGGTCCTTCCTATTATTGCTTATACTCTCTCTTCAACAGAATTAGAGATCAGGGCAGAATAGTTTCTGCCTGGTAGTGAAGGGTAAGAGTGGGGTAAAGGATGGAGTGGGGGGAGGGGTAAGGGAGGGGGTGAGGGGGAAGAGGGAGAAATGACCCAAACATTGTATGAACATATGAATAAAATAAAAATTAAAAAAAAAAGAAATGGGGTCTAATGGGAAGAAATTAGGTCATTCAGGGCATGCCTCAAAAAGGATCTTTCCTGTCTCTCTTTGCTTCCCAAGAGAAGCAAGGTGGCTTACCTTGAGGTGAGCCACCTCCTTTGTCATGTGCTCCCAACATGATGTGCTGTGCCACCACAAGCCCAACACAACAGGGCCAAACAACCATGGACTGAAATTTCTGAAACCATGAGCCAAAATAAATCCTTCCTCTTTAAAAATAGATTCTCTTAGGTATTTTGTCGTAGTGATGGGAAGTTAACATATAAGTTAGTAACTTCTTGTTGTCATTGCTTCTCTGTTTTAGTTCCTAAAAACTAATGTAGTGTAATGTGTCTTCTTTTTATCAATTACACTGCAGCTTGACAAGCTCTTGCCATCTGGCTGTGATGCCTTGGCATTGCCCTTGGTCCTTGGCCCTTGTTGAAAATGGTAAATTCCTGCTCCCATTTTTTCCCTAGTGGCAATGAAGTCAAGTCACCACCACTTCGGGTATAGATAAGCCTCCAAGCAAGGGCATGCTTGCTATCTTCTCTTCTTTAGGGAAAGGGTCAGTTGCAGTAGGGTTCAGGGAGAGGCATAGAGCCACCAAGAATCAGAAATGCTCCTCCTTCTCAGAATCACTTTAGTGTTTTCATTCATTACGCAAATAAAAGAGATCAGGTGTCTTTGGCCTTAAAAGGGTGACCATAGCAAAAAGTAGTATGCTTTGCACAGCTGCCACTTCTGCACAGGCCTGCAGAGGTCCATGATTGTATTGACTGGTTGCAGCTCTCTCTAATACTGATGGTGAGCAAGGCATGACGTGCCACCCCTGTTTACCCTATGAGATTTTTGGATCATTCAACATTCAAGATGAAGAGCATTGAATTCTGGCAAAGGGGCATGTGATGCTCAAGTGGTTAACTGGATAAACGTAATCCTCCAGCGCTGCCTGCATTTGAGAATGTTTGTTGCCTTGGCTTGATTTCTAATCTGGGAGTGTGGGAAGGAGCTATTTTTGGGTGGTTTACCCTGCATGCTTATGTCATTGTGTCCTCCCAAGACCCCACCCACTCCCCATCTTTGCTTTTCTTGCATTGAGTAAAACATTAGTAAATCGAACTCAGTAGCCTTGTGGACTTCACTGTGATCTGATATTCCACTGGGCTTTTTCATTTAAAAAGGTCCTAGAAGACCTGGTCCTGGAGGAAGGAAGAGTTTCACAGGGCATAGATGAGAGGTGCCCTAGGGAAGCTCTTGACCTGATGAGATGCTCTATTACTCCAGACAGGTGCACCTCTACTCTGTTATGATGCTTCTGACTCAGTAGGCAGCATGTGCTGCTCTTAAAATAAGTTTGTATTCATGTATATTGCCTGTGTAAAGAGATTTGACAACTCAACAGACAGTAAAATTTTTTATGAAGCATGTATGTGTAGCACAAAATCACAAGCCTCCACCACAATTTCTGTCATTAGAAATCTACAGATTCTTAAAGATCTTTGAAAATATGCCTAGGGAATATATTGTTACAAAGCTGAGATTCCTAGGCTACCCTAGCCTACAAGTAAAAATAATGCCCAACTGTAGTAATGAGTGAGACTATTCCTGCCTCTACCCTATTACTCTTAAGGACTTCCCCACCACGTTCTTCCTATACTACACAGACTAGTGCTTCTCCTGCACCTGTGGCTTCCCTCATCTCTTGCCTTCGGCTGTCTGAATTTCCTTGATGCTGACATATCTGGTTGCTGATGCCAACAGCTGCCCATCTCCTGGGACTTCTGTTTACACCTGTGTTATAAGGTGATGGGGCTTAGATGCTGGGGCTCTATGAGACTGGAGCATGTCACAACTTGTGGCACCACATGAGGATGTGAATCCCTCTCTCTGATTCTGGGAGACCCACCAGTCCTTGAGCCTCCCTGGTGCTTCTCCACTCTTAACCCATAGGATGCACTCCTTCTAGAAGGCTGGTAGCCACTTCCTCTGTCCATCTGGTATGTCTGGACAAGTTTAAGGCCAGAACCCTCTTAAGTATTAAATATTTGAAAATGAAGAAATACAGAACCTGGTCCCTCCTCTTTCTCCCCTAGAAATGTGGCCCAGAGATTCACCAGAAAGATGGATTATCATTCAGGGAAGGATCCCATGGTCTGGCACAAAGTGTCTCCAGCATTCAAAGCAATAAACCAAAAATTTTAAATATTCCATTAGCTGATTCTTTCACTCTTGATCAAATTAGAAAAATATTTTTGTGGTATACAGTGAAGAGTAAAGAGAAAAGGGGATGCTGATAAACCCATCTTTGGTTTTTGGAGTGACATCAGAATGGAATGAAACTGAACAATTATGAAGGACAGAGTCTTATTTGTAGACTAATAAGACTTTCAGTTGACTTAAAGCCAGGGAAGTTCTGTGAGGCAAAATCACTTATAGACAGAAAGACATCAGCTCAGGTCACAAAACCCTCTTTAGTCCAAACTCTTTGGAGACATGTTCAGAAGAGGCTCACTATTTCCAGAAAACACTGTAAGGAACCCTCCATGGTTGCATAATCCTCGCGTGGGCTGAGGCTGTAGGTGCAATGTTACATAAGTCCACCACGGCCTGCACCTCTCAGCAGAGGTGAGGCGAAGCTTCACTTGACAGGAAGCAGAGCTCTTGGTGTGATCTCACTAGGAGAAAAATGATGACAGCTGGTGGCTTAAATAAAGCTTATGACAGAGTGGCAGTAGAGGCAGAGCTACACATGCTCCCTGTGTGCTGCTTGACAGAGAGTAGAACACATTTTCTGGTGAATACTAAGTGCTGAGCTGCTTCTTCATTGACTCATCTACAGGAGACCTTCGTGGGGGAGAGCATAAAGGAAAGTAATTGCCCTTGCAGAATGATGAAGAATGTAGGGTCCAGGATAAGGTTCTTGGGACAGAGGACTTGCTCTTTGGGACTTTGTGAAATTCCCAAATTCTTAATTTTTCCAGCTGTAGTGATGTCATTTGTGGGGGGGCAGAGTTGGGGATGATCCCCAGGGCCTCTTGAGTGCACATAGAGCCACGCCCCAGTCCTTTTCAGTGGGTTTAAATATCAAATGAAGGGATTTGTTAACAAGTTTGTCATAGTACTTAGCACCTACTAATTTTGTTTCTTTTTTCATTTTGTTTGTAGTGCCAGGGTTAACCTCAGGGCCTGATGCATGCTGTGTAAAGGCTCTCCCACTGAGCTGCACTCTTAGGCCTGGTAGTCACTGTGTTTAAATTTTAACTATTGCTATAGGTAATAATTCAGCTTACATATATTTATTGTTGATTAGGTACGTGAGGTTGATTATTATAACTACCATTCAAAAAGAAACAGCAAAAGGAGGAAGAGACAAAGAAATGTTTTCCAAAAGTGCTGGGTGAGGGCTTCAAAATAAATAAACTAGAGAAGGAGGGGCTACTGGTTCAGCTCACAGACTAGTGTTTTTTTTTCAGTACTGAATTTTGAACTCAGGGCTTCATGCTTGCTAGATGGGAGCTCTACCACTTGAGCCCCCCCCCCCCACAGCTCTTTTGTGGTTTAGAGGTTTATTTATTTATTTATTTATTTTATTATTCATATGTGCATACAAGGATTGGGTCATTTCTCCCCCCTGCTGCCCCCACCCCCTCCCATACCACCCACTCTGCCCTCTCCCTCTTCCCCCCACCCCCTCAATACCCAGCAGAAACTATTTTGCCCTTATTTCTAATTTTGTTGTAGAGAGAGTATAAGCCATAATGGGAAGTAACAAGGGATTTTGCTGGTTGAGATAAGGATAGCTATACAGGACATTGACTCACATTGATTTCCTGTGCATGTGTGTTACCTTCTAAGTTAATTCTTTTTGATCTTACCTTTTCTCTAGTTCCTGGTCCCCTTTTCCTATTGGTCTCAGTGGCTTGTAAGGTATCTGCTTTAGTTTCTCTGCGTTAAGGGCAACAACTGCTAGCTAATTTTTTAGGTGTCTTACCTAACCTCTCCCCTCCTTTGTGTGTTCTCCCTTTTATCGTGCTCAAAGTCCAGTTCCATTGTTGTGTTTGCCCTTGATCTAATGTCCACATATGAGGGAGAACATACGACTTTTGGTCTTTTGGGCCAGGATAACCTCACTCAGAATGATGTTCTCCAATTCCATTCATTTACCAGCAAATGATAACATTTCGTTCTTCTTCATGGCTGCATAAAATTCCATTGTGTATAGATACCACATTTTCTTGATCCATTCATCAGTAGTGGGGCATCTTGGCTGTTTCCATAACTTGGCTATTGTGAAAAGTGCTGCAATAAACATGGGTGTGCAGGTGCCTCTGGAGTAACCTGTGTCACATTCTTTTGGGTATATCCCCAAGAGTGGTATTGCTGGATCAAATGGTAGATCAATGTCTAGCTTTTTAAGTAGCCTCCAAATTTTTTTCCAGAGTGGTTGTGCCACCAAAGTATAAGAGGGTTCCTTTTTCCCCACATCCTCGCCAACACCTGTTGGTGGTGGTGTTGCTGATGATGGCTATTCTAACAGGGGTGAGGTGGAATCTTAGCGTGGTTTTAATTTGCATTTCCTTTATTGCTAGAGATGGTGAGCATTTTTTCATGTGTTTTTTGGCCATTTGAATTTCTTCTTTTGAGAAAGTTCTGTTTAGTTCACTTGCCCATTTCTTTATTGGTTCATTAGTTTTGGGAGAATTTAGTTTTTTAAGTTCCCTATATATTCTGGTTATCAGTCCTTTGTCTGATGTATAGTTGGCAAATATTTTCTCCCACTCTGTGTGTGTTCTCTTCAGTTTAGAGACCATTTCTTTTGATGAACAGAAGCTTTTTAGTTTTATGAGGTCCCATTTATCTATGCTATCACTTAGTTGCTGTGCTGCTGGGGTTTCATTGAGAAAGTTCTTACCTATACCTACTAACTCCAGAGTATTTCCTACTCTTTCCTGTATCAACTTTAGAGTTTGTGGTCTGATATTAAGATCCTTGATTCATTTTGAGTTAATCTTGGTATAGGGTGATATGCATGGATCTAGTTTCAGTTTTTTGCAGACTGCTAACCAGTTTTCCCAGCAGTTTTTGTTGAAGTGGCTGCTATTTCTCCATCATATATTTTTAGCTCCTTTGTCAAAGACAAGTTGGTTATAGTTGTGTGGCTTCATTGCTGGATCCTCTATTCTGTTCCACTGGTCTTCATGTCTGTTTTTGTGCCAGTACCATGCTGTTTTTATTGTTATTGCTTTGTAATATAGTTTGAAGTCAGATATCGTGATACCTCCTGCATTGTTCTTTTGACTGAGTATTGCCTTGGCTATTCGTGGCCTCTTGTGTTTCCATATAAATTTAACAGTAGATTTTTCAATCTCTTTAATGAATGTCATTGGAATTTTGATAGGAATTGCATTAAACATGTAGATTACTTTTGGGAGTATCAACATTTTTACTATGTTGATTCTACTAATCCATAAGCATGGGCAATCTCTCCATTTTCTATAGTCTTCCTCAATCTCTTTCTTCAGAAGTGTATAGTTTTCCTTGTAGAGGTCGTTCACATCTTTTGTTAGGTTTACACCTAGGTATTTGATTTTTTTTGAGGCTATTGTAAATGGAATTTTTTTCATACATTCTTTTTCAGTTTGCTCATTGTTGGTGTATAGAAATGCTAATGATTTTTCTTTGTTGATTTTATATCCTGCTACCTTGCGATAGCTATTGATGATGTCAAGAAGCTTCTGAGTAGAGTTTTTTGGGTCTTTAAGGTATAGGATCATGTCGTCTGCAAATAGGGATATTTTGACAGTTTCTTTACCTATTTGTATTCCTTTTATTCCTTTTTCTTGCCTAATTGCTCTGGCTAGGAATTCCAGTACTATGTTGAATAGGAGTGGAGATAGTGGGCATCCTTGTCTGGTTCCTGATTTTAGAAGGAATGGTTTCAGTTTTTCTCCATTAAGTATAATGCTGGCTGTAGGTTTGTCATATATAGCTTTCATAATGT
Organism: Castor canadensis; assembly: GCF_047511655.1. NCBI lineage: Eukaryota > Metazoa > Chordata > Mammalia > Rodentia > Castoridae > Castor > Castor canadensis. The sequence continues at coordinate 114,542,001 of NC_133387.1, forward strand.
TGAGGTACTTTCCTTCTATTCCTAGTTTTCTTAGAGCTTTTATCATGAAATGACATTTGATCTTATCAATGGCTTTTCTGCATCTATTGAGATGATCAAGTGGTTTTTGTCTTTGCTTCTGTTAATGTGGTTTATTACATTTATTGATTTTCATATGTTGAACCACCCCTGCATCCCTGGGATGAAGCCTACTTGGTTGTGGTGAATAATCTTTTTGATGCGTTGTTGAATTCGGTTTTCCATTATTTTGTTGAGGATTTTTGCATCAATGTTCATTAAGGAGATTGGCCTATAGTTCTCCTTTTTGGAGGTGTCTTTGCCTGGTTTTGGGATAAGTGTAATACTGGCTTCATAAAAAGTGTTCAGCAGTTTCCCTTCCCTTTCTATTTCATGGAACAGTTTAAGGAGGGTTGGTATCAGTTCTTCTTTAAAAGTCTGATAGAATTCAGCAGAGAATCCATCAGGTCCTGGACTTTTCTTTTTGGGGAGACTCTTGATTGTTGCTTCAATTTCATTTTGTGTTATAGGTCTATTCAGGTGATTAATTTCCTCTTGGTTCAGTTTTGGATGATCATATGTATCTAGAAATCTGTCCATTTCTTTAAGATTTTCAAATTTATTTAAATATAGGTTCTCAAAGTAGTCTCTGATGATTTCCTGGACTTCCATGGTGTTTGTTTTTATCTCCCCTTTTGCATTCCTGATTCTAGTAATTTGGGTTTTTTCTCTCCTCATTGTAGTCAGATTTGCCAGGGGTCTATCAATCTTGTTTATTTTTTCAAAGAACCAACTTTTTGTTTCATTAATTCTTTGTATGGTTTTTTTGGTTTCTATTTTGTTGATTTCAGCTCTTATTTTTATTATTTCTCTCCTTCTGTTTGTTTTGGGATTTGCTTGTTCTTGTTTTTCTAGGAGTTAGCTGTGTCCCATAGTTCCGGTAGGTTGTGTTTTTATTTTCATTGACTTCCAGGAACTTTTTTAATTTCCTCTTTTATTTCATCGATGATCCATTCTTCATTAAGTAATGAGTTATTTAGTTTCCAGCTGTTTGCATGTTTTTTGTCTTTACTTTTGTTGTTGAGTTCTACTTTTACTGGATTGTGATCAGGTAGTATGCACGGTATAATTTCTATTTTGTTTTATTTGCTGAGACTTGCTTTGTGCCCTAGGATGTGATCTATTTTGGAGAACATTCCATGGGCTGCTGAGAAGAATGTATACTGTGTAGAAGTTGGATGAAATGTTCTGTAGATATCAAGTAGGTCCATTTGATCTATTGTATATTTTAGATCTTTGATTTCTTTGTTGATTTTTTGTTTGGATGTCCTACGTATTGATGATAATGGGGTGTTAACGTCTCCCACAACCACTGTGTTGGCGTTTATATATGCTTTTAGGTCTTTCAGGGTATGTTTGATGAAATTGGGTGCGTTGACGTTGGGTGCATACAGGTTGATAATTATTATTTCCTTTTGGTCTATTTCCCCTTTTATTAGTAGGGAATGTCCTTCTTTATCTCTTTTGATCAATGTAGGTTTGAAGTCTACTTTGTCAGAGATAAGTACTGCTACTCCTGCCTGTTTTCGGGGGCCATTGGCTTGGTAAATCTTCTTCCAGCCTTTCGCCCTAAGCCTATGCTTATTTCTGTCGGTGAGATGGGTCTCCTGTAAGCAACAAATTGTTGGATCTTCCTTTTTAATCCATTTTGTCAAGCGGTGCCTTTTGATGGGTGAATTAAGTCCGTTAACATTAAGCATTAGTACTGATAGGTATGTGGTGATTCCTGTCATTTAGTTGTCTTACTTGTTTGAAGGTTTGATTGTGTGTACCTAAGTTGAGGTTACTCTCTACTGTCTTGCTTTTTCTTTTCCTGTGGTTTGGTGCTGCCTGTCTTTTCATGGTTAAGTTGGGTTTCACTTTCTGTGTGCAGAATCCCTTGAAGAATCCTTTGTAGTGGTGGCTTTGTGGTCACATATTGTTTTAGTTTCTGCTTATCATGGAAGACTTTTATTGCTCCATCTATTTTCAATGATAGTTTTGCTGGATAGAGTATCATGGGTTGAAGTTGTTTTCATTCATTGCCCAGAATATCTCACCCCACACTCTTCTTGCTTTTAATGTTTCTGTTGAGAAGTCTGCTGTGATTTTGATGGGTTTACCTTTGTATGTTACTTGTTTTTTCTCTCTTACAGCCTTCAATATTCTTTCCTTAGTTTCTGAACTTGTTTTAATGATGATATGTCGTGGAGTAGTAGTTCTATTTTGATCTGGTCTGTTTGGTGTCCTGGAGGCCTCTTGCATCTGTATTGGAATATCTTTCTCTAGATTTGGGAAATTTTCTGTTATTACTTTGTTGAATAGATTACGCATTCTCTTCACTTGCACCTCTTCTCCTTTTTCGATGCCCATGATTCTCAGATTTGGTCTTTTGATGGAGTTGGTGAGTTCTTGCATTTTCTTTTCACAGTTCTTGAGTTGTTTAATTAATAGTTCTTCGGTTTTTTCTTTAATTGCCATTTCATCTTCAAGTTCTGAGATTCTGTCTTCTGTTTGTTCTGTTCTGCTGGATTGGCCTTCTATTTTGTTTTGCAGTTCTGTTTCGTTCTTTTTTCTGAGGTTTTCCATATTCTCGGTGGTTTCCTCTTTAATGTTGTCTATATTTGTCCTGAGTTCATTTATCCATTTATTCATCATGTTCTCTCTTTCACTTTGGTGTTTATACAGTGCTTCTATGGTTTCCTTTAGTTCTTCTTTTGCTTTTTCAAATTCTCTATTTTTGTTGTCTTGGAATTTCCTGAGTGTCTCCTGTACATTTTGGTTGACCCTATCCAGTATCATCTCTATAAAATTCTCATTGAGTATTTGTAGTATGTCTTCTTTTAAATTATTCTTGTGGGCTTCATTGGGTCCTTTGGCATAGTTTATCTTCATTTTGTTGGAGTCTGGATCTGAGTTTCTGTTTTCTTCATTCCCCTCTGGTTCCTGTACTAATTTTTTGCTGTTGGGAAATTGGTTTCCCTGTTTTTTCTGTCTTCCCGTCATTGTCTTTGGTGTTGTTACTGTCCCTGTACTGTGTGCAATTAAGTATTTTCTAGCTTGTAATCATAACAATGGTAATATTTAGAATGGAAGGGTGAGCTGAGATGGAAAGCAAGAAGTTAAAGAAAAGGGGAAAAGAAATAGACAAGAGGGAGAAAGCTCAACAAGGTTTCAGACAAGAAAGTTTCAAAGGTTTAAACAGGAAGTGTTAGTGTTCTAATTGACAGCTGAACAGACATTAGAGAGACAGAGGATTGAAAATAAAAAATAAAAAAATAAAGATAAGAAAAATAAAAAATAAGTAAATGAAAGAAATATCTATATATAAAAATGAATTAAAATAAAATACAAAATAGAAAATTAAAAAAAAAACCAAAAAACCTCCAAGTTCAAATGCAATGAAGTTTCAGGCTTAATAATTTGGGTGTCCATCTCAGGCTCCAATCCTGGAGATGTGCCTTAGATGTTGTTCTGTAGTTGTCTCATCAAAGGGGATGCATAACGTAGAACAAAACTACACACACACACACACACACACACACACACACACACACACAAAACCCACTAAGTGTCCCAAGTTCAAATGCAATACAGTTTCAGTAAGTTTTTCAGCTTGCAGGTGTAATTCTGTTGTTCTCTCATCAAAGGTAGGGAGAAAAAGAAAAAAAAGAGTCTGGAGACAGTTCTGAGCATGGTATCTGCAGCTGTGGCTTACCTGCCCGCTGCTGTCAGCCTGCTGTTGCTGGAGACATTATTTATGCAGATCTCTGGGGTGAGCTTAACACTCACCTGGCCCTGCAGGCTTTGTTTGTTTAGAGTTCTCCTGTGCTGGAGCCTCTGCTACAGGCTTTCCCCTTTCCAAGAGGATACTGCACCCGCGTAGTCAGGCCTGCGTGTTTATTTACAGTTCATGTGGGTGGTGAGTCTTACCCCCTCTCCTGTGAAGTTTTCCTCCCTCTGCCACTTTCACAAGCTTTCCTGCTCCTGATTACTGGGCAGTGCTGCTGCTCCTGCCAGCCATCATGTTTGTTTACAATTCACGTGGGAAGTGGGTCTTCCCTCCTCTCCTGTGGAGTTTTCCTCCCTCCATCACTCTCACCAGCTTTCCCACTCCTGGTTGCTGGGCGCGCACCCCACCCCTGCTCCCGCCAGAGCCTCTCCAGCCTGCCTGGCTTGTTTATTTACAGTCCTGGGAAGGATTCCCTTCCCTCAATCTTCGGGACTCAGTGCGCCCCACCCTCTTTCCTGTGTGTCTTTTTTGCTCTTATTGCTTATTACTCAGTTTCTCTTTTTTCCCCGGGTGGAGGTCAGTCTGTCCAGGGGGCTATGCTGCTCTGGCCCAGGCTTGTCTGTGGGAGTACCACAGTACCGTGAAGCTCACCTGGTCCGCATCTTCCCAAGCTGTCTGGGTGCCAGCAACTGGCAGCCCGGGGGCCCTCCTTGTTTCTCCATTTAATGTGAAGTGGAGATTCTCTGCACCTTCTGGAGGTGTGGAGAGGTCAAAGTTATGCCTCTTCTCAGTGATTATGCCTAGAAAGTGTGTCTCTGGTGTCTCTCCAAGATTTCACTATAGGAGGCTCTCTTTCTGCTTCCTCCGTCTAGCTGCCATCTTGGAATGAGCTAGATATTTTTTAAATAGGGTCTTGTGCTGTTTCCCTGGGACTGGCCTCAGACACAAATCCTCTTATGCATTTGCATGCTGTGATTCCATCTAACCCTGGTCAAAATGGCTATCAATAAGGAAACAAACAATAAATACTGGCGAGGATGCTGGAAAAAGGAACCCATGTACACTGTTGGTGGGAGTTTAAATTATTCCATACACTATGGAAATCAGTATGGAATTTCCTTAATAAACATAAAATAGAATCACCATATGATTCTGTTCTACCACTCCTGGGTGTATGCCCAAAGGAATCAATGTCAGCACACAATAGAGATACCTGCACCGCCATGTTTTTGTGGCACAATTCACTATAGCCAAGCTATGGAATCCACCTAGTTATCCATCAAGCAATGAATGGATAATATACACACAATAGGGTGATATTCAGGCAAAAAGAATGAAATTATATCACTTGCAGGAAAATGAATGGAACTGGAAATAATCATGCTAAGAGAAATAAGCCAGACTCAGACAGAAAAATATTGAGTATTTCCTCTTAAGAATATAGACCTACAGACTAAGAAAGAAAGGAGAAAAATAGAGGAGATGAACCAATTCAGGTTATATTATATACATATACATGGAAATGTCACAAGGAAAATCAGTGTATAGCTAACTTAAGCAAAAATATCATTTTTTTTTTACAGAAACAGAGAATAGGAGGCAGAACGGGTCCTGTACCAGTGGTGGTGGTGAGAAGGCTGTGGGGATAGGATGTAGGAGGATGACTATGTTAGAAATACTGTATACACATGTATATAAATGGAAAAGCGACACATGTTGAAATTGTTCCAAAAATGGAGAAATAAGGGAGAATGATGGAGGGGATGAATTCAACTATGATATATTGTAAGAGCTTTTGTAAATGTCACAAGGTACCTCCAGAACAACAATAAAAAAATATATTTAATGAAAATTTGAAAAAAGAATATAGACCTAAAAATAAACAGACATGAACATATAAAAGGGATTATTTGCTATTTGGAGGAGGGAACCATTGAGGGGGCAAAGGACCTAAGTGGATGGTAGGGGTAAATATGATTGAATTACGTTGTGTGCATGTACAAATGTCATCATGAAAGCCATTGTTTTGTATAATAAAAAACAAAGTAAAAGTCACTTAACTGCTTTATTTTAAAAAAGAATCCCATCATAAAAGACCATATATTGCATGATTCCATTTGTAGGAAATGTATAAAACAGGCGAATCCAGAGGCACATGAAATAGATTACTTTCTCGAGGTGTGGGATGAGAGAGGAATGGGAGTGAGTGCCAGCAGGTATGGGTTTATTTTGGGGTTGATGAAAATGTTCTCAAACCAGATTGCAATGGTGATTTCACAGTTCTATGTACATAGTAAAAACTACTGAATTTTATTCTTGAAATTCTTGCCATGTGACCTCCCCCACCTCTCTCTCTCTCTCTCTTTCCATGATGCCATCTGCCATGTTGTGATGTAGCCTGAAGGCCCTACCCAGAAGCTGACAAGATGCACCTAATCTTAGAGTTTCAAATTTCAGCCTCCAAAACTCAGAGTAAACATACTTTTTTCTTCACTCTTTACCTAGTGTTAGGTATTTGCTATAGAAACACAAAGCAAAGTAAGAAAGACACCATTCTAAGAAAAATATTATTCAATCCTTGCCTTGAAGCAGACTTGAGAACATGATAGGCAAAGTGGATAGTGGGACTAGGGACTCCATGAGCCTAAATTCAGTGTCTCCTCACCACAGACCTGGTCACTTTTCCCTCAGGTTCCACTGAAGTGACAAGCAGTTCCTCAGCTAGAGAATTCACATTCTCCCCAGGGAAGTAGTTTCCAGAGTTGAGAAATTACTTCAGTCCCACAAACACATTGGCTGGAGAAAAAGACTTGGAAGACATGGCTCCTCCATCCTTTTAATTACACAAGAGGGAAAGACACTCCTAGTTTTGGAGGGTTTCAGCCATAGCCCAGCTCAGGTGATCGCACACCCTTCAGAGCAAAATGGAAGGTGTTCGGCTTTTGTTTATGATCTAGCAGTGTTCAAGGAGTCAGGGCTCCAGCTACAGACTTATGAAGGAACTGTGCGCAAACAAGTGAAAATAAATTCTGAATGGTCAGAGTTAAAAAGAATTGATGATTTATAAGTACCAGGCTCTACCCCAAGCCATTTGCATGCCAGATTCTATTTAATCTCCACCCAGGGCTAGAGAGATAGGTGTTATTCTTACTCCTGGGACTGACTTGTCATTATCCCACTAATTTGCTCACTTTTGGTACATGTCAACTTTGAAAAATTGGAATTCATAATGATTTTTTAAAAAATCTGTACTAGAATGCTCAGGTTGCCATAACAAAATACCAAATACTGGGTGGATTAAACATCAGACTTTGTAGTCTGGTACACACAGTCAAGATGTTACTGTGGTTGGGTTCTGGTGAGGGCTTTCTTCCTGGGTTGCACACAGCCACCTGCTTGCTGTGTCCTCACATGACCTATTCTATGTGTACATTTATAGAGCTCTGGTGTCTTTTCCTCTCCCTCTAAAGACACCAGTCCTATGAGTATGGGGACCCAATATTAGGACTTCATTTAGGCTTACCTCCCTAGAGTCTTTCTCCAAATATTGTCACATTGGAAGTTAGGACGTCACCCTAGTCCATGACACATTCAAGGTCAATATCCACCTTGGTATCTAAATTTGTACTAATCACATTATTATTTGTTGATTTTTAAAAGATCCTTACAATTGGATAAGGTTCTACAATAACTGACTCTGCCTTGATTTTTCTCATGTTAAGGGGGAGGAAACTTAAGGCCTAGAGAAAAGGGTTTTGCTCTGAGCAACACCACCAGCAAGTGTAGGATCAGACCTGAAACTACTGTGCATGACCCTAAGTTCTTTCTACTCAATGTAGCATCAGCCTCTGCATCTCTGGGAGGTTTTTTTATGAATACAAGCTATCCAGTCTCACCCCAGGACCAGTGGGTCAGAACCTGTGCTTTAATAAGAACATCAGAAGCATTTTGTACATTTTCAAGTTCAGGGAGCATTGTTCTAAGTTAGGTACCTCTACTACTGTCTTTGTGGGTCTTTGACTCCTGTGTCTGGGCTGAGTGTGTACTGTTGAGGCCTCATGGGACCAGCCAGGGTAAATGTTAGGCCTGAGAAGAGAATGAAGAAGATATGGATAGAGGGAGATAAGAATGTCCCTCAAGTGGCCCACAATTGGCTGTTCTGCACATACATCAGCTCTTGCTTCTTGGGTCAGGAACTGGCACTCTTGACATCCTGAGCTATAGCTAGGGCCACCAGTTACAACTGGTACAAAGATATAAGCAGGTTGCTCTGCTGTGTTCAGTGACTAAAGGTACAAAGACATAACTTTCATCTGGGATGTAGGGATATGAGCTCTGGAGAGCTGCAGTCAGACTGCCTGTCTCCATGTGATATCAGCCCAGATGGAGTATTTACATCTTGCAAATTGTTAAACACTAACTACAAATCAAGGTGCCCTCTCTGAAAACTATTTTAAAATATTTATCAGAATACCCCTGCTTTTTTGCAAGATTATAAAATATTTAATGATGGTCAGTATCTGAAAAAGTGCTTATTTCTTGAAGGCCATTTGAAAGTATAGGGAAGAAGCAGTAAATAATATCTTTACCCTTACCTGTGATTCTTCTATTTGTCCTTACCTGTGATTCTTCTATTTGCCATACTAAAAAGTCAAGAAGCACAGTAAAGTGAATGTCCTGCTCAAGGACCTTGAAGGTCTGGTCAGTCTTGGTGACTGGTATGCCACCCCCTCCCCTCTCTGAGAACTTTGTGTTAGTCCATCTCCTATTCCTGTTTCTCACCCCTCTGGCTGCACACCTATGCCCCCTTGTTTTTTGTCCATTTTCTTACCTAGTTCTCTTTCTTAATTGCCACATTTTTTATATAGAGGAATTTCACTGTGATGTTTCCATATGTGCATTATAATATATTTTGATCAACTCTATCCCCTCTGTTACTCTTTATCCTCCCCATTTTAAATAATTTTAGTGGGTTCATTAATCTAATTTTATACATACATACAACATACTTCCATCATGCTCAACTCCTATCAACCTCTCCTTTCACTCTCTCCTGCTTCTTTTCTAGTTCTGTCTGTTATTGGCCATTCACACACGACACATATGGCTAGCACCTAGTAGATGCTTCAAAACTCCTGTTGAATTGCACAATTTTGGAAAACAGCTGTGCATGGGTGGATCTGCTGGGACATTTACCCATGAGGGAGGATGGAGTAGCAATATTCACCCTCTCTCAGGCTCTGTGTCCTGCTCCACAGCTGGCACATAGGGTTGACAGGCCCACCCTGAGAGCTCAGTTCCTCCTGCTGGTGGAACTTGCCCTCTGCCTCCAGTGTGACAACTCAGTCTTCACTCTCTATAATATTTTAGGGATACTGGTCCCTTTTGTTTTTCTGAGTCTATGATGTTGGTGGTTTCCAAGAGTCTGAGGCTCTCCAGGACAGAAACTGTCTGGGCCTCATTTCTGGGACAGCAACCAGAAGCTCAGCCTATAGTGTCCATTCCCTTTCTGTAATCATTTTCCTTTGCACTATCTCTTGGGGGAAACTCTTCATCAACAATCTGCTTATGACCTCCTGCTGCTCTCTTTGCCTACCATCTGAGACATTGGGTTGTTCTGTGCTTCTCTTGTCCCTTGGACACAGATGACTGACTTACTGTTGCTGCCTTCTCTAGTCCTTGGCTTACATGTCACCTCAGATCTAGTCTTCTTGGGGACCTCAGTGCTGTCTAGGCCTACAGTGCTTTGTCTAATTCTCAGCTCTGGTCCCTTCCAGACTACCCTTTCCCATAGTGGTGTCCAGAGCAAGGAGGGACCTCAGAGATCCTGGGATGGAATTTTTGATACCTACACCAAGAGCTGGAAGGATTCCTAAAGACTCATTTCATTCAGAGTACTCTTTATTTAGTAAAAACTAACTCCATCCTGCTACACACTGTCCGTAATGCTGAGAGTAGCAAATAAATCAGACAAGGGCCAATGTTCATTGAGGTTACATTCCAGAGGTGGAGATCCATGACAAATGCATGAATAAAATATCCACTGAATGATATGCACATGTGTATATTTATATTCCATGTATATTAATGTATATACCTGTATCTATTTAAGTACTTACATAAATGTAAAATTTTATACACACTTACATACAGGCAACATTTTATTTGTAAATATAAGTAGACATGAAACACGAATATATTTATTTATATGCATATGCTTCTATAAACAGTGATAAATGCTCCATAGAAAAGCTAATCAGGACAGAGAAGCAGCATGGGATTGAGGGAGAGTGTGCTTTGGTACACAGGGGTCAGGAAAGGCCTCCACGGCCTGTGTAAGAGCTGAATGGGACAATCACTTTTCCTTCTGCTCTGTTCCCTTCTTACAGCCTATCTCCCCTTCCCTCCATGACATGACCTCAGGTGTCAGGTGATTCCCAGAAGCTGGCGCCCTGGAACTCCCCTACACAAGCTCAGAAGTGGCACACTTCCACTAGGGAGTGGAACAAGAGGGAGGAAGCCCTCAGTGGGGTAACCGTCCCACCCAGGTGCCACCACACCCTGGCAAGAGAGGTGCACAGGGCAGGCTCACAGGCAGAGCAGCAGGTATGGGCAGAGCTGGGATGGAGCCAGGACCCAGTAGGGAGGGTGCGGGGAGGGACCAGGGCGGAGCGGAGGCGGGGCCAGGGGCCAGCGGAGGCGTGGTTTGGGCGGGGCCAGGGCCAAGCCAGGGTGTGCTGAACCAGCGTGGGTGGGCGGGGGCGCGGGCTGCGCGAGGAGGGGCCGGCGGCAGCGCAAGGATGAGGCGAGGCGAGGAAGGTGTGCCCAGGTTTCTTTGCCGCACCCACCCCTCGCCGCGCAGCTGGGGCTCCCGCTCACCGGGGTTCGGTACCAGGCGCTTCCGTCCTCTTCGCTGGGCCACTGTCCTCCGCCGGCTCTGCGTGGGAGGGCAATGTGTCGGCGTGGAAAAAGTGAATGAGGACTCCGGTGGCCTCGGCCAGAGCCTGACTCCGTGGGCCAGGGCCCGGCCGGCACCATAGAGGCATCCAGCTTTTTGGCGGCGAAGCCCCCAACAGGGTAAGCGGTGTTGGGCGGGCGCGGGGTCCTCGTGGCAGAGCCTGGGGCAACTGGGCAGGGACTGTGGCGCGCACAGAGGGCTGGGGGGTGGCGGGGTGGCGCGGGTGCGCTGTGTACATGGGCGCCCCTGTCGTTGCTCAGGTAACCATGTCAGGCCAGCTGCGAGCCTGCCTGGGTCCCTCCAAGTGCTGGCCCTGAGGGCTGAGGGACACAGGGGGACACCAGGTCTCTGAATCCAACTGAGTCCCTATCCTGTGCCTTGGGGGCGTTTCAGGCAACCCCCCTCCCCCCATCAAGGGCCATGGTGGCCTCTTGTCCCCTGCCACCCAAAGAGGAGCCAGGACTTCAAAGGCCAGCAAGAGGCCTGTGTAGATGTTTTCAGGACAACTGTAGGTCCTGCCGCCTTCACTCCAGGGTTTACCTTGACAGTGCTGGGACACCCAGGGTGGGATCTGCCCCACCCAGACCCCAGCAGGACAAGGACTTCAGTGCTGCCATCCTTGCCCTGCCAAACCTCTCCAGGTTTCTGTTTGCTCTCCCCACCACTTAGTGGGTAGGGATTCCATGGCACATTTGGAATTTAACTTGTAGAAAGGACACCTTCCCTAATACAGGATGATCTTGCCGGTAACCGGGTCCTGAGCAAGGTTGAACTGTGCCTGTCTGTGCCCATCCGGTCCAGGCCGCTTTCTGCTTGGCCTGCCCTGGGTCAGTGCACCCCTGGCGGACTGTGGATTTCAGCGCAGGCCCTGACCTTCCCCCTCAGGCTCCCTGGAGTCCTTGTGTTATGAGTGTTGCACATGGAATGAGTTGGGGTGTGCCCTGCACCTGCTCACCAAGTGGCCCACCCTCCATTTCAGCAACTGGATCATAGAGGCAGCTTTGGGGACATGGATCTCTCTTCTTTTGCAGTTGTGTCCCACTGACTCACTCTGCCCTATGCCCATAGGCGGTGTGTTGCTCAAGTGTATTAAAGGTTTTTAAATTGGCTCTTTTAAAAAAGTAAAATAATTTTAATGCCAGCCAAAATTGAGCTAGGTTAGTAACTCAAATAATATTAAGGTCAGGGATATTGACAATGTTTTGCATTGCACTTAAGTGTGGTTATGTAATTCCTTTTGAACAAACAGATACCCCCAAAGAAAATAGATATGGTCAACCCTTTTTCATAGGTACCCCAAATAAACAGGGAATTGTCAGACAGAATTATCTTTAAATCTGTGGCTTTTGTAATCTATTAAATGATCCTGTTTAAGGGGACTGAAATATTTTGTCACTGTCACCTTAGAAGTAATCATGAGAACATTCAAGAAGCTAGCAAAACTGCATCCCTGGAATATCTGTAAAAACGTGTAAAGAGGCTGGTTATAGGACTGAAGCTGCTTTTTGCAAGTCTGTTGCTGTAGCCAGAAGATGAACTTGTTTCCTTCCCCAGATTGCACAGTACCGACTGGCCTTCACGTGTGAGTCACAAAGGAACAGGAAGGACTTGTCTTGTGGATATGATAACAAAGCTTGAAATTGTCATCACTGAGGCATTTGATTCTTTCCCCTCATATCCACACCATCCTATTGGCCTATTTGTACCTTTGTCCAAGAAATGGAGATGTGCTGTTTTGAACTTCTGTTATACCCGTTATTTTATCATTTGTCATTTGTTACTACTTTTAGTGAAGAAACATGAAGACAATATCAATATACTTATAATTTTCAGAAAAGAATTACAAGTTTAATAATATTTTGTGTTAAAATATGAGGCAGGAAATGGCATTTGGTCTTAAATGTTTTTTATTATTTAGGTATACTGCTCACCTGTCATAGGATAGATTAGGTTGTGAAATTTCTGGCTGCAGTACACTATTTGACCAGTCAGCTTCTGTTTGCTCATGACTGAAATGACTGTTTTCTTTGTGCCTTGGAAATAGTATTTGTGGTATGGTTGACGGAACTTTGTTTTCTAGCTGATACAGCAAAGGTTGGTTATAAAAGCAAACTTTCAGTAAGCAATCATTTTTCCATGTGAAAACAAACAACTGATGTGATGAATTTGCTGTTGTTGTTGTTGTCTGAAACTATGAATCATTCTTGTACCATGTTGTCACTGGCTAGAATAGGCACAATGAATTTGGGAGGTTGCACATTATAAAAAACAGCCTGGAGAGCCCTTCTTTAAGCTTACTGAAGGGACAAATGGGTTGTAGAATTAAATTCATCTGACTAAAATATTAGTAGATATTTATTAGCTATCTTTGTTAGGAACACAAATATAAATTTACTTAATTGAGATCATATTTTTATTAGTAATTTCACTAAAACAATGAGTTATGACTACAACTTCTGGGGAAAGTGTCTTTTAGGAAGGAGGCTGTGTACAAAAACTAACAAGTGAGGTTTGATGGACTATTTGGGGAATTTTAGAGCTCAGTTTGATTAGTTTGAAGTGTAATAGCTGACAGACTATTTTAAAGCACAGATAAAGTCAAATTGCCTTTTGTTGAGGTTTTAAAATATATGTAAGTCCATATTTTAATTCTATTTGGTTAGGTTTAGTTTGAGCATTTGTGATATCCATCCATTGTTGGTTATTATGGAACTCAGTACTGAATTTTGCATTGCGCTCTACATGATAAGGGACAGAAGGTTTGGGATTTGTTGGGATGGTAGTTATTTTTTCCTTGGAGGACACACATTCTGTGTAGAGTAGAAAAGATACCAATGACACAGAATGTCAAAACAGCAGGACCATTTGTTCAAAGGTTGTGTTCAGTTTGCTTATGTAAAAATCATTTAGCTTCATGTAGATGTAACTGTTACTCACTTCTACTCATAAACTTATATTTAATCATATGTAGTCCAGGCTGTCCTTGAACTCATCACCATCCTCCAACATTAGCTTCCCTAGTGCTCTGATTGTCCGGGTATTCAAAATTATGCCCAGCTCAAAGTGGGTAACTTGAGCCATTCTTATCATTGTCAGCAGCCAACAATGTATCAACATAGAGGGCCAGCCACAGTCACATTTTGTATTAAATCCTCATAAATGCTTAGCTATAAAATAAATATTAATAATTATACACTTAGGTTCCTAGGCCTTCTTGCTTTTGGCTAAAATGTTGGAGAATGTGTTTACATTCTTGGAAACCAGATAATAATAATAATTGGTTATATAAAACTTTACCACTTAATTTGGGCTCTATTTTTAAAAGATGTTACTTTTGAGCTACTCTTTCCTTTGGCAATTCATTCAAGAGTGCTAGTGTTAGATATTTCTTGATGGGAAGTTAAGAATATGCCTATTTTCTCTAGGGTTTTTTTTTCAGATATGATTTTTCTTAAGAGGATTTGGACATTTGCCTATCACAATATTAAGTAATCATACAGCATTTTCTTTATTTCTTAGTGATTATGTCAGAATGATGGAACTGAAGTACCCCTGACATTCGGTGTAAAGATATTTGTAAACTGAGATTCCAACCTGCAGCCCCTCTGAGTTTTCTCTCATGCCCTTCTTTCATGCACTGGGAGAACAGATTATTATTTGGTAGCACTGTGACCCTGGAGGGGTGTCAGTCTCCACATTTATGTGGGCCCCAATTCTGTGACTCTTGATTTGGGGCTTGGGAAATGAAGTCATAACTTGTGTGCACCCCAGTGTGCTTTCATAACTAGTAAGAAAAGAAAGCAGTAATTATAGGATGTATCCATACACTAGAATAACTAGTTTAAAGTTCTGGGTCTTTTGTGTTTGTTATTAAATTTATGATTAAACTTGATTTTGTGATTCATCAAATATTTTAAAAAGGGAGAAGAAACATTTGGTATCAACATAGTGTTTAGGTGGAGCATGTTCAAATTTGAAATATAGTAACATTCAGTTATCATTTAGACTTGAACTAAGGAAATACATTTCAGAGGGAACTGGTGCATTTTTATGTGCTATTTCCTCTTACGCCTTCTTCTTTCCCTATCCATATTTCATTATGATCTCTGTGGATTTTACATGTCATTTAATTTTAGCAATGTGTTTCAGTTACCCTGTACTACACCTGACATAGTTATTATATGCAAGAACCACTGAGGACCTTTATGTGTCTTCTCTTTGTCATTTTTTATTTAAAATATGTAGTGTTGGTTTATATTATTGTCATATTGATAATGTGGCTTTTTGCTCTTTTATGAGTTTCATTTACTTAGTTATACATTTTAGTCCTCACCCCTCCTACAATCTGTGCCTCTGTTGTGTCACCTGTCTTTTCTCTCTAGCGTTTCTGTGTTGTTCAGTGTCCCTCACTGGGTTTTAGTGCCTCAAATGATGGGTGGCATTGTTTTATATGATTTTTTCTTCATGTTCCTATCATTCTGTATTCCCACCTGTCTCTTTCTTGAGTGGCATTAAATTGTTTTTTCATGTATGCTTGATGTGGTTTCAGTTGGCTTTGATAAAGCTACTAATTAATAATGGTGATACCTTTCAAGACTAATGGTCATTACCTAGACTTTGCTGTGGAATCTGGAGTGACACATGACAATGGGTCTCCAAAAGTGTATGTATTTCCGACTGCTTGTCTCAGGGACCTTCTGCTTGCTTCTGAGTGAGCCCCTGGACAGAAGGATAGGAGAACCCTGTTGTCCTTAGGTTTTAGCATCTTCTTCCATCTAGTCTCCCTCATCAGGTGATAAGTTGCTGCTGGCCAGGATCATGTCTCTGATAGGCCAAGAACAATTAGAATTCATTTCCCTGTCCAAAAACATTTCTACTAAAGAATAAATCAAAAGCTTTTACAACCAACTGTTAAAATATATTTTGACACTTGTCCATTTGGTTGGACACATTCCCGTATCACAAAAGGTATCGCATAAATGCGTTTGTATATACAACTCCCACCCTCCACCAAAGTCAGTGAGGCCATTTTGGAGATTTCGATTGATTTAGAGGAACCATTGAAGTCCTTTCCCTGAATAAAAGGATACAATCCACAAAGATGAGCCAGCTAAATCAGAAGTCCTGACTCCTCTATCTCCCCACCCAGTGCTTACTCAATTTTCACTGCCCAAGAACCCTGGAGAGCAGCCTTGATCTTGGGGGCACTGTTCCCACCTTCCTCCAGACCATGTCCAGCATGGGCACCTGCTGATGGCCTCAAACCCCAAATGGTTGAGGACAAGGGGCATCTAGGCCTTTCTTGGGCATGTAGGGCAAATTTCCTGATTCAAACTACCTTCTGATTGTTTGTCAATCCTAATTGGCTTCCTCCTATCATAGCCAGAAAAGGAGGGTGAGTGGAAAGAATTTTGGCCCAGGAATGAGAATATTTCGGCCCTGGTACCAGTCATGCAAAATTAAATTTACCCTTTGTAGCTTAGCCTGGGCTCTCCTGATGGGATTCCTGCAGGTTGGCTAGTCCTGGGTTTTCTAGTAAAGCTCTTTGCCAGGGTGCATATGCTATGTCAGTGTCTGTCAGTGCTATTCTTGCTGGAGCATTGAGTGCTTGAGAAGTGGCCAGTGTGACTGAGGAAACTGTATTCCTCCTCTGCTTTACTTGTCAATTTAAACTTAAATAACTCTGTGTGTGGAGGAGGGAGGGAGAGGGAGAGGGAGGGAGAAAGGAAGGGAGGGAGGAAGGAGGAAGAAAGGGAGGGAGGCACGGTACTGTGGCTCCATAATGGATGGCAGGGCTCCAGCCTCTAGTTTTCTCACTCTTGGTTGGCAGCTGCAGCTTTCCTGCTTGGAGGCCTCATACATCATCTCCCACCTTGCCCTGGAGGCCTTTTCTCCTTCCCTGGAGTAGTTAAGTCATTTTTCAGGCTGCAAGAGCCCCAGGACTCCAGAGGGACTCCCTCTGGCTCCAAGCTTTCTCCTATCAGAACTCCTCATTGTGATTATGATTTCCCCATTCACATGCCTCTCACCCATGGAATTCTGAACTTGGAGTCAGGCATCTCACTTTGCGTTTGTGTCATCTGTCTGCAGCACAGCTTGCTCAGTTAAAACTCAGTGAGAGAGCTCTACTTCCCCTTTGTTGGTGAGGCATTTGGATAAGATGTCTTGGGACTCACATGAGCCCTAAAATGATATGACTCAAAGTGTTCCAGAATAGGCTATATCCCTCTTTCAAAAAATTGACTTTTTCTTAAATTGCTGCTTAATTTTATTTCTGTCAGACCACATGAGAACATACAGATCAGCTGGCAAGAAACTATTTCTAACAGCTCTGCTCTGACTTGGCTTGCCAGAAATGCAGCCCTGTTCTTTGCAGATTTGAAAGGTGTTGATGCTGTATTTTGAGGACCATAAATCAATGGTGGTTTCAAGAGCTGTCTTTCACTCTTATCTAAAAGTCTGTATGGGTAGTCCATACTGGATTTGAGGTGTGAAATTATCAAGGAGTTGTTCCTTTCTCTGTTGTTCTGCTCACATGTTGTCTGCGTGTGCCTGCTACATGCTCTAGTCCTGACTGAGGAGGGGAGATGGAAGAAAGTACCTGCCCTTTCCTTTGAGGCACATGTTGCCCCTCATTCCTTCATTCGTGTCTCCTATAGCTGTCCATAATCACAGTGTCATTAAACAGAGGCTTGGAGGCCATAGGACCAGAACCCTTTGCCTCCATGACCTCATGTCCAACCCAATGAGGGCTAGGAGTCTAGGCAAAAGTGAGCTGGGGGGCAGGTGGCCATGGTGAGCATGTGGCTCTTCTTCCTCCCTTCATGGTTGTAGGAAGTCCCCAGCTGTCTTAGGAAGGCATGTCCAGAACAGTTTCCAGCCTCTGCTGAAAAATGTGTCCTTAGTTTGCTCAGAGTATAATTCACCAGAAATGGCCTAGGCTCCATGACCAAGGGTTGACTTGATCCAGGCTTGTTGGCAGCTGCATTTCTGACTGCAGTCTCCATGCCAGTCCTGAGCATTGACAAGGTGCAGACACTTCTCCCCACCTGCTCTGTATCAAAGGAAAGCACTTATCTACACTTATCTCTGTATCAAAGGAAAGCACTTATCTATTCCACATAGTTGAGGAAGTGACATTTAACTCAAAGGCTGGCGATAACCAGGGCTTTCTGTCTGACACATCAAGGTAATGATATGCTTTGCTTTTCATGATGTCCATGCAACACCCACTTCTTATGCCTGGTGGGTGCCAGTGAGGATAGATGGGGAAGAGGATATTTTAGCAGTCATGGGGAAAGTCAGAGCCTCCTTCTTCCTGCTCTCTTGGTGGAGGGAGGCATGTGGGACACAGACCTGGCCTGAGGTGACGAGCTTTACAAAGTGTATCATCTTAGATACCCCTGTGGCCTTGATAGTCAGTGATCTGGAAAAGGAGGGAGACCTGTTGTCACAGTCATGTGTAAGTAGCTTGAGCAATTAAATACCTAAGTAGCACCCTAAGGTTAAGAAGTCATTGGGAAAACCACCTGTATGTGTGCAAGTGTGCATACACACACACACACACACACACACACACAGGGGTGGTGTAACTTCTAGCACTTGGCAAAGCAGGAGATTCCAAAATCAATTCTGGCAGTGTTTTTCCAAACTTAATGGTTTGGAAGTTGTGTTTAAAAATAGTGTTGGGTGGGAGTGATAATTTAGAGAAGTGCTTTTGTTCTGGTGGTTAATTGTTTAGTTTCTAAATACAGTTTTGTTAGCTAGCATCCTACTAATTAAGAGCAAAATTCACTAATGTTCAATAAACAAACCATTAGTTGGAAAGAGACTGGTTGAGTGTGGCCAGAATCTAGACATTTACCATAGAGAATATGGCCTTGCCAAGAATCCCCATCCATCTGCCCACCCTTCTGTCTTGCTGTCTGTAATTATCTTGTGGAATTGATTTTGGGTGGAAGTGAAATGTTGTCTCTTCTACTCAGTACTTAAGCCATTTATTACATGGTAGTAGTTATCAGTGTTCTAACAACATCATGCATGTGAAGGATGAATTATGGACCTCTTTTGCCACTCTGAACCTCCTGATTTGATTTAAAAAGCTTAATGAGCGTACTGAAGTCTAAGAGATTCTTATGTTATATCAGTCCCCTCCCTTGCTCTCTTGTACCTCTTCTCAGAGATATTTGATTGATATAATGGACTGATCCATAGTCAAAGAAAATGTGGTGTGTAGTTTTCATCACAAAAGTAATGAAAACTAGTTTTGAAATGAGTTTAATTTTAAAGTCGAAGAGAAATTTCAATGTGGAATATTTCCATATTGTTTCATAATTTGTTTTTACTTACCGTAATATTTTTCATTTTTGGGTTGATACTTTTTGGCCATAATTTTTCTAAAAGGAGGAAACAAATTAATCCTCACAGGACTTGCATTATGTGTTTCAGTCATTTGTGGTGGGTTATAGCTCACAGAGATGGTCTAGCATATCCTAGGTGACTGGATCTTCCCAGTGGTGCCCACTGAAGTCAGCAGGATGATACCTGCCTTCTGCAATTTGCAGGTTAGATTGTTCCATGTCTCTTCAGTCAGGAGTCCAGTATCCAACTCCTCATCTGTTGGTTATCCCAGTATATGAAGTAGAAAATACGACTCAGTTTCCAAAGTTTCCTTTGCAGGAATTTGTGCTGGCTTCCTGCAGGGTTGCTGATGATGGCCCTCTTCTGTGTTTCTGAACTGCTACAGCTTCTCAACAGCATTTTTTGAAAGGAACAGTCATCTTGTTAAGTATCCATGTGACTCCTTCCTTATCCACGAGACTCCATATGTCACTTGTTTGATCAGAACAGTACTCGTGCATAACTCACAAGATTCTTAGGTGGGATTGCATTATTTTTGAAAGAAATATGTGGAATGTGAAAGAGGAAGAGAGGGTGGGGCCTCTCTGGGATGGTTGGGATGGCAGTGGCCTAGCCCTGAGGGACAGGGGCTTGGTCTGGTGACTCCATTGTGAATGAGCAGGAATGGGAGGCCTGTCCTGGATAGAGAGGAAAGGGGGAGCTGGATGAAGGGAGGGGGATCCTGAGGAAGTTGATTCACTTATCTGTTTGTCTAAATATTGTTGTTGAGTGTGATGCATGCTGGTAAGAGGGTAAAGATGCATCCAACACAACTCTGACCTCTGGGTCCCTCTTCCCCTTCAGGAAAGATGGACTGTGAGTATGAATGGTCAGGGGATCAAAGGAGTGTAGTTCCAGCAAAGGGCAGGAGAGAAGACAGGATAACTGGGTCCAGGCCCCATAACAGCAACCAGCCTTGTGGGTATTGATGGACACAGGCACAGTCTACTGTCCTTGCTCATATCTCCTATTTACTCCTTGCAATAATCTGTGACATGGATTGGAGGATTCTTCCTATTTAAAAAGGAACACAGTAGGATAATTTGTGAGCAAGGGCACTTTCATGTATTTACCCAGTAATCACAAAGCTCTAGTATATCCATGCATTCTTCGGGTGCTCATGAAAAGAAGCCTGGGGGCCCTAAAGAAGTCCTGAGTCTAGGCTGAGTGAGAAGAGGGTGTAGGAAGCCTTGTTGGATGTAGAAGCAGTGGGGGCTACATAAGGTCCTTGAAAGGTACAGGTGTCCCAAGAGGAAGGTGGGGACAGTGGTAATACTCGGGTCCGAAGGATGTTGACCTGGCAATTCTTTTACTTTATTTGCAGAGCTTCCCATGAGAAAGAATTGACCTTCCCCATTCACCCATGAGAACACTCAGTTGGCATTCACAGGACTGGCAGGTGGTAGTGACAGGACACACCTGGGTCATCACACTGTCCCTCCTAATGCACTGTATGTGACATGCTTAGTGAAGGGCATGGAAGGTCTGAAACCTAAGGCTGGTGTGAACACCTGAGTAAGTAAAGCAAGTAAAAAACTAGGCCATGGGCTGGGATCAGAGATGAGTAGCCGAGCTTGCTGCAGGCCTGGGAGGTACTACTCTAATGTAAACTATAGGTTCCTTTGGTCTGCAGTGAGATAAGTGTGTGATTGAGGGACTGACCATTTTGTCATTGTGTAGCATTTGGACATTATGGTGACACCCAAGTGCACAATCAGGGAAGCTGCATCCATGAATGGTGTATAGACTACTCTGGTCTTGTGGAGCTCGAAGAAGCCACCTAAAGCACTGAATGCTCTTCATGGATTTTGCTGCTCATCCTCCTCAGTAGACCTGGGTGAGGTACTGTTACTCTCCCCATGTTGGGGATGAGCATAATCCCCATATTGGAGTTGAGAGATTAAGCAGCTGACTCAGGCTTGCAGAGTGCATGCCTGTAACAAGTAGGCTATGTGCCACCCCCTCCCTATGCACCATTTCTGTTAATAGCACCTGCCCTTTTCAGAATAGGAATGCCAGCTTCCTCTGGACTGAGGGTCACAGTGTCCATCCTCATTACCATTGCTCCAGGCAGGCCATGGGTCAGTTCCCATGCAGAAATTGAAACTTGTGACATTGGGAAAAAGAGGGATAGCCAGGAGAAGTTAGGCAGATTCCTGTAGTCACTGCTGATTTTCATCTTTTTTGTTCTACAGTAGTGCTGAAGCAAAGGACTTATATAAGTTTTTTGGAATATTTTCTTAACAGCCAACTTCCACAGCTTCCAGGCAGCCAGGTAGTAGGGCATGGCTACATGTGAGGTTGCCTGGATGCCTCATTGCATTCCTTAGTTTCCTAAGACTGCCCAGCCCTGTGATCCTGTGATCTGGCCCAAGGTTGTCTGTGGGAGTACTGCGTGCAGCTTAGCTCAACTTGTGGTCCAGGTCTTCCCAAGCAATCTGGATGCTGGCGTCTGGTGGTGGCGCAGGAGCCCTCCTGGTTTTTCCATTTAATGTGAAGTGGGAATGTTATGCATGGGTGGGGGTGTGGAGGAGTCAAAGTTTTACCCCTTCTTGGTGGTTTTTCCTGTAAGGTGTATCTCCAGCATCTCTCCAAGGTTTTACTTTAGAGGCACGCTTTCTGCTTCCTCCCTCTGGCCGCCATCTTGAAATCTCCCTTAATGTGGTTTTGATTCACATTGCCTTTATGGCTAGAGATGGTGAGAATTTTTTCGTATGTTTTTTGGCCATTTGAATTTTTTCTTTTGAGAAAGTTCTGTTAAATTCAGTTGCCCATTTCTATATTGATTCATTGATGTGGGGAGAGTTTAGTTTTTTAAGTTCCCACATATTCTGGTTATCAGTCCTTTATCTGATGTATATCTGGCAAATATTTTCTTCCACTCTGTGGGTGGTCTCTTCAGTTTAGAGATCATTTCTTTTGTTGTGCAGAAGCTGTTTAATTTTATGTAGTTCATTTGTCCATTCTTTCTCTTAGTTGCTGGGCTGCTGGGGTTCTATTGTGGAAGTTCTTGCCTACACCTATTAGTTGCAGAGTGTTTACTTCTCCTTCCTGTAGTTACTTCAGTTTCAGGTCTGATATTTAGGTACTTGATCCATTTTGAGTTGATACTAGTACAGGGTGATAGATACTGATCTTGTTTCAGTTTCTTGCATACGGATAACCACTTTTTCCAGCAACATTTGTTGAAGAGGCTGTCTTTTCTCCATTATATGTTTTTATAGCCTGTGTCAAAAATAAGGTGGGCATAATTGTGTGGATTCATATCCGGGTCCTCTATTCTGTTCCACTGGTCTTCATGTCTCTTTTTGTGCCATTACCATGCTGTTTTTATTGCTGTTGCTTTGTAATATAATTTGAATTCGGGTATTGTGATACCCCCAGCATTGGTCTTTTTGCTGTGTATTGCCTTGGCTATTTGTGGTCTCTTGTGTTTCCAAATGAATTTTAAGGTAGATTTTTCAATCTCTGTGATGAATATCATTGGGATTTTGGTGGGAATTGCATTAAGCACATAGATTGCTTTTGGTAGTATAGCCATTTTTAGTATGTTGTTTCTCCCAATCCATAGGCATGGGAGATCTCTCCACCTTCTGTAGTCTTCCCCAGTCTCTTTCTTCAGGGATTTGTAGTTCTCGTGTAGAGGTCATTCACATCATTTGTTACATTTACTTGTAGGTAGTTGATTTTTTTTTGGCTGCTATTGTAAATGGAACTGTTTCCATATATTCTTTCCCAGTTTGTTCGTTTTGGTGTATAGAACATCTAATGATTTCTGTAAATTGATTTTGTATCCTTCCACCTTGCTGTACCTGTTCATGGTGTCTAGGAGTTTTAGGGGTCTTAAAGGTATAGGAACATATCATCTGCAAATAGGGATATTTTTGACAGTTTCTTTACCTATTTGTATTCCTTCTTCTTGCCTAGTTTCTCTGGCTAGAAATTCCAGTACTATGTTGAGTAGGAGTGGGGATAGTGGGCACCCTTGTGTTGTTCCTGATTTTAGGGGATATGGTTTCAGTTTTTCACCATTATGTATGAAAACGTTGGCTTCAGGTTTGTCATATATAGCCTTTACAATGTTGAGGTACATTCCTTCCATTCCTAGTTCTCTTAGAGCTTTTATCATGAAGTGGTGTTGGATCTTGTCAAAGTCTTTTTCTGTGTCTACTGAGATGATCAGGTGGTTTTTGTCTTTGCTTCTATTAATGTGCTGCATTACATTTATAAATTTACTTATGTTGAACTACCACTGCATCCCTGGGATGAAGCTGACTTGGTTGTGGTGAATGATTTCTAATGTGTTGTTGGATTCAGTTTGTTGTGATTTTATTGAGGATTTTTGTATCTATGTTCATTAAGGAAATTGGCCCATAGTTCTCCTTTTTTGGAGGTGTCTTTGTCTTGTTTTGGGATGAGTGTAATACTGGCTTCATACAATAAGTTTGGCAGTTTTCCTTCCATTTCTATTTTGTGGAGAAGTTTAAGAAGGGTTGGTATTAGTTCTTCTTTAAAGGTCTGATAGAAATCAGCAGAGAGTCCATCAGGTCCTGGAGTTTTCTTTTTTGGGAGGTTCTTTATTGCTGCTTCAGTTTCATTTTGTGTTATATATCTATTCAGGTTATTAATGTCCTCTTGGTTCAATTATGGATAGTCATAAGTTTCTAGAAATCTGTCAATTTCTTCAAGATTTTCAAATGTAATAGAATATAGGTTCTTAAAGAAGTCTCTGATGATTTCCTGGATTTCCATGGTGTTGTTGTTATCTCGCTTTTTGAATTTATGATTTTACTGATTTGGGGTTTTTCTCTCCTCATTTTAGTCATATTTGCCAGGGGTCTGTCAATCTTACTTACTTTCTCAAAGAAATAACTTTTTGTTTCATTGACTCTTTATATGTTTTTTGTTTTTGTTTTTCTATTTCATTGATTTTGGTTGTTATTATTATTATTTCTCTCCTTCTGCTTATTTTGGGATTTGCTTGTTCTTGTTTTTCTAGTAGTTTGAGATGAAGCATCAGTCATTGATTTGAGATCTTTCTGTCCTTTTAATATAAGCACTCATGTTTATAAACTTTCCTCTTAGGACTATCTTTACTGTGTCCCATAAGTTCTGGTAGGTCGTGTTTTCATTTTCATTAACTTCCAGGAGCCTTTTAATTTCTTCTTTTGTTTCATTAATGACCCATTTATCATTGAGCAATGTGTTCTTCAGTTTCCAATTGTTTGCATGTTTTTTACTGTTGTTTTTGTTGTGGAGTTCTAGTTTTAATGCATTATGGTCAGATAGACTACCTGGGATTATTTCTATTTTCTTATATTTGCTGAGGCTTGCTTTGTGCCCTAAGATATCAATTTTGGAGAAAGTTCCAATGGCTGCTAGAAGAATGTATATTGTGCAGAAATTGGATGAAATATTCTGTAGACATCAGCTTGGTACATTTGTTCTGTGGTGTGATTTAGATCTAGGATTTCTTTATTGATTTTTTGTTTGGATAACCTATCTATTGGTGATAGGGGGTATTAATGTCTCTCTTTACCACTGTGTTGAAGTTTATATATGTTTTTAGGTCCTTCAGAGTATGTTTGATGAAATTGGGCGCAATTTCGTTGGTTGCATATAGGTTGATAATTGTTACTTCCTTTTGGTGTATTTCCCCTTTTATTTGTATATTATTTCCTTCTTTATCTCATTTGATCAATGCATGTTTGAAGTCTACATTTTCTGAGTTAAGTATTGCTATCCCTGCCTGTTCTCGGGGGCCATTGACTAGGCAAATCTTCTTCCAGTCTTTCACCCTTAGTCAGTGCTTGTTTTCTGTTGATGAGATGGGTCTCCTGCAGCAACAGATTGTTTGATCTTCTTTTTTATCCAGTTTTCCAAAGGGTGTCTTTTGATAGGGAAATTAAGTCCATTAAAATTCAATGTTAGTATTGATAGGTATGTGGTGATTCCTATCATTTTGTTGTCTTTGTTGTTTAAGGGTTTGATTGTGTACGGCTGAATCAATGTTACTCTCTGCTTTCTTGTCTTGTCATCTGTGGTTTGGTACTGCATGTCCTGCCATGGTTTTGTTCACTTTCATTTTCTGTGTTCAGAATTCCTTGAAGAGTCTTTTGTAGTTGTGGCTTGGTGGCCATATATTGTTGTAGTTTCTACTTATTGTTTAAGACTTTTATTGCTCCATGTATTTTGAATGATAGTTTTGCTGGGTGGAGTATCTTAGGATTGAAGTTATTTTCATTCAGTATCCAGATGACCTCAGTCCATGCTCTTTTTGCTTCTAAGGTTTCCATTGAGAAATCTGCTGTGATTTTGATGGGTTTTCCTTTGTATGTTATTTGATTTTTCTCTCTTACAGCCTTCAATATTCTTTCTCTGTTCTCTGTGCTTGTTTTAATAATATGTTGCAGTGTAGTTCTATTTTGGTCAAGTTTGTTTGGTGCTCTTGCATCGTCCTGTACCTGAATGGGCATAGTTTTTTCTAGATTTAGGAAATTTTCTGTCATTATTTTGTTGAATATATTATGAATTTCTTTTGCTTGCACCACTTCTTCAATGCCCATGAATCTCAAATTTGTTCTTTTCATGGTTTGGTGAGGTCTTGCATATTCTTTTCACAGTTTCTGAGTTGTTTGAGTAGTAATTCTTCAGTTTTTCCTTTAAATGAATTTTATCCTCAAGTTCTGAGATTCTGTCTTTTGCTTGCTCTAGTCTGCTGGAGTGACCTTGCATTGTATTTTGTATTTCTGTTTCATTCTTTTTTATGAGGTGTTCCATATCATGGGTCGCTTTCTATTTAATATTTTCAATTTTCATCCTTAATTCATTTATCTCTCTATTTATAGTGTTCTCTTTCACTTTGGTATTTATTTAGGGCTCCTATGAGTTTACTTATTTGTTTTTGTGTCTTCTCATATTCTTTATTTTTGTTCTTGGAATTTCTTGATTGCCTCCTGTACATTTTGGTTGATCTTGTCTATTAACATCGCTGTGAAATTCTCAGTGATTTGTTGGAGGATTTCTTCTTTCAGTGTGTTCTTGTGGGCTTTGTTGGGTTCCTTGGCTTAGTCTTTCTTTGTTTTGTTGGAGTCTGGAACTGAATATCCCTTTTTTTCATTTCTCTCTGAATCCTGTACTAATTAATATTTTGGGAGGAGAATGGTTTCCATCCCTTTTTCATCCTCCCATCATTCCACTTGGTGCTGTTTCTTTCCATGGTCTGTCTGTATTTAGTATTAGCTAACTTACAATACTAAAACTAATGAAACCAAGAAAGAGAGAAAAAAGAAAAAGAGAAAAGAAATAGAGAACCAAAGAAGTAAACAGGGAGAGATGGTGGATGAACAGTGAACAACACAAACACTTAGATTAAAAGGAAAAAAATCCTGGTTCAGGAACAATAGAATTTCAGTCTTAGTAGTTTTGGTGTTACTCCTTCAGCATCCAGTCCTGGTGTTGGTATTTAAGCAGCAGCTCTGTTGTAGTCTCGCCATGTGTTTGGGTCAGGAGATGAGCTTTTTGGACCACTATCTGCCCTGTTTCAGGCAGCAGCTCATCACCCGCCTAATGTCAGCTCATCTACCTTTCTAGGGTTTGTTTATGGGAATATTTTTCAGAGTTCAGCTCTTTGCTCCTCCCCCTTCTCATTGAGTTCAGTGTCCTCTGCCTCCTCTGCTGTGTGTCCTTTCAGTTCCTTGTTTATTATCCAGTTTTTAAAAATTTTTTTGTGAGGTGGGGTCAGTCTGTCAGGGGGCTATGCTGGTTTATCCCAGGCATAGCTGTGGGAATGCTGTGTGCTGCTTATTTGCTCACCTGTTAGTCTGTATCTCCCAAGCAGGTTTGGAGCCATTGTCTGGTGGTGTGGGAGCCCTCCTGTTTTCTTAGTGAAATGTGGTACAGGCTGGGGGTTCAGGGTGTCGGAGTTTTGCTTTTTCCTGGTGGTTTTTTTCTGCCAAGTGTGGCTCCAGCTTCTCAACAAGATTTTTGATTTATGGAGCTTATGTTGTCTACTTCCTCCCTCTAGTTGCCATCTTGGATCCTCTGTAGCCTAATTCTTTTTTTTTTTTGTAGCCTCATTCTTGATGGCTGTTTTACTTTATGGCAGTGAGCCTTTTCCAGTTTGTTACAGTTATGGTTTAAACTGTCTCCACAACCCAGAGTGAAAATGACACAGCTGACAACTCAGATGACTGGCAGAACCTGGGGATCCTCAAGGCAGGCAGACTAGAGAAGTTGGTGGATCATCTGGTACCATGTCTAGTGTTCAAGGACCCCCTTTTTGTCCCTACCTTCCTGTGCACCTACCAATGTTTCACAACCACACAGCAGGTTCTGGACCTGCTGTTCACAAGGTAAACCCCATCTCCAAGCCCAAAGGAATCTCCTCTTTTGACTGTGCCTTGGAATGCCCTATGCTTCTCTTTCCCCAGTTTGACATTGGAGAATGCAAGCTCAAAGGACCACCCACATAGTGTTTTGCCCGGACCCAGTAAGATGAGCCCTTAGTCCAGGTCTACCCTGAGGTGTAAGCTGCCCAGGGCTGTGGGTTCTTTGTATGACTACCCTTTCCCCTTGAAGAAGCTGTCTGTCTTGGTCCTCATTTATTTGTGGAATCAGGAAAAGCAGATTCTGGGGCTGTTGAGGAAGACAGGCTCAGTGAAGTGTCTGGGAAAGAGCACTGTGGTTGCTTTTTTTTGTACAAATACACATGAGGCATCAACTGTGTTCTGGAAAGATTTCTAGGGGCATACCATAATTAAGTAAAAGAGAAGGCAAATCTCTGATATCCTGGACTCCATTTGTTGGGGTATACAGACAGTAATATCAGGTTTTGTAGTAGGTACAGTAGATGTAACACCTTCTTGGACTCCTCTAGGTATAGCTTCAACAAGGATGACAGATGAAAGGATCACCTCAAAAAGTAAGTGACTGTTGGGTAAAGAAGTTGGGTACCTGTGTCAAGAGTGGGGACATTTGTGGCTGGGTTTAGATAAGACTGGAAAGATCCTGGCTTCCCAAATACTTGTGATTCCAACAAGAGGGATGTGGTCTGTGGTCTATGGCTTCAGCTGAACTAGACAAAAATAAAGGGGGCCATGTTTGTGGTCTTGGGCACCAGTGATTCAGAGTAGACTCCTGTGAAAATAAATTTATCATCTTCAAGACAGCCTGTACCTGTGAGGCTTCCCAACCATATGGCCTCTCAGGCCACAGAGAAGGTATAAAGGCCATGCTTCTCAGTAATTGGAACTCTGCTGGTTCCCAGGGATCTAGTGAGTGCTCAGAAGTCAGACTGCACCCATCAGGAAAATGGTGTCATGGTCAGACAGCCCCCACACTACTCATGGAGGTGAGGAAGCACAAAGCACTTATTGAGGGCTACCAGCACTCAGTGAATGCCAGGCAGGTGGACACGCTATAGTGGAGCTGACATTCTGAGGGAAGGGGTACCAGAGACACACAGAACACAGATCTTTCCTCTTCAGGGAAGATCTCACCATTAGCATGAACCAGGCAATAGAGGTTCCCTGCAACTCCTGCATATTTATCTTGCTGTCTGTGCCTGGACAGATGAAGGGCTTGGTTCGGTTGTGCTGGCCTCTGGATAGATAGGGGCAAATATAGGAAGCCAGCACTAACAAGTCAACTATGGCAGGACAGGGAAATTGCCAGCAAAGGCAGGCTTCTGATTCTGCTAACTGTCCATCTTCTTCCAGGGCCATCTCCATCCTGATCACCTGGCTGAACCAATACTTAGAGGACTTCTGTCAGCTTCCAGACTTTCTGTGCCTCAAGTTCTTGATAGCACAGCTCAACATGCCAGGGTCAAATGAGGAGTGCCATGCTCAGCTTCTTCTGGCCCAGTGGGAACATGTGGAGTCCAGTGAGCCTGAAACTGAGAGGGAGCAGCCTGTGGTAAAAACAGAGCACATAAGATGGGAATGGTACAGAACCCCACAGTGTGGAGGTTCTAAGCCTGCTTCTGTACCCAGACCTAGGATGAGTGTGTGATTCCATAGGGGTTGGAATACCATCTGGGAAGGTTTCCTGTTTGGATTCAGACTGGGACTTCAGGCAGGCTGGGGCTATCTCTGGCTTTAGAAAGACTCAAGGCAAGGCAGCCATGTCAGGATCTTGTCTCCTGCTGAAGCTGTGTCACCAGCTCAATTGCTGGCTTCAAAACCAACTCCAGAGAGCTCTATTCAAGGCTCCAGACATTGAATCAATTTCATCAGATACTCTTGAGCAACAGTCAGATCCTTCAGAGCCTTCAGATGTGACCACAGAGAACAGATGGAATGAGGAGAAGCCTCATGTCTTGTTGGCATTCCCACCTGATTTAATTGCAATGCAGTTAACTCAGATGGATGCTGTGACTCACTAGACAGGGAGGGTGGTGGCACATGTCCTTCTGGCCTATTCTATCCACATTTGACATTCCATGGCTTAGCTGATGTTCCCATTTAAATCTCCATTCTAACCCTGGATGTCCCCTGATCAAGGCCACTTCCTAAACTCTCAAAAACTCATTTCCCTTTTGTACAATGGAGATGGGATATCTCCAGATACTGTGTAGGTTCATGTATAGGGTGGAGGTCTAGGCAGGCCCACAGAACACCATCTTCCCAGGATGGGTAATAAACCTCAGTACTCAGAGCTTATGGTATTTGTAGGATAAGCCCTTGGTTATAACAATATGAGGAAATTGGAGTTAGACAACAGGTGTGCTGGAGGAGGGCAGAGGTACTTTCTGGTTGTGCAGGTGTGGGACATTTTCTAGTGTGTGGAATGAGTTTGGATACTGAAAATTCCCTTCATGCCCCCCAAAACCTTTTATTTGGGTCACTCATGTTCTGGGTGTTTTTGATGGTTGTGCAGCAAACCCAGAGTGTCCCACAAGTCTTTATCCACATACTCACCATGCCAAGGTATAGCCACTACCACTGGCTCCAATCTTGGCCTGAAGGCTTGTTCTGTGTAGGGCTAATTGGACCCTCTTCCCCAGGAACTATTCAAGAAGGTGGTGCCCTACCACTGCCTGGGTTCTATTTGGTCCCAGTGGAACAAGAAGGGCAATGAGCATCTCGCAGCCACCATTCATGCCACCATCATCCAATTCAACAATGTGGCCACCTGTGTGATGACCACTTGCCTTGGTGATTGGAGTATGAAGGCCCCAGACAGGGCCAGGGTGGTGGAACACTGGATTGAGGTTGCTGGTGTATGCTACAGAAAGGGCCCAGGGATAACCTGTTCACCTTCCCTACCTCTCAGGATATGGTTTGTGGTCTGAGCCCCTGCTAGGAACCCAGGTGCCTCCTTTTCAGGGCTACATAGCCTGGACATTCACAGTCCTGGCCAGGGTGCTCATTCCCTCCTAAAATTCTGTACTAGTTGTGAGCTCATGTCCTTTTCTAGTTACATGTGGGTCCTTTTTGTGTCCCCAGAGCTTCCTAGTGTTTATCCCCTTAAAGGGTCTCATCAGTGACACCTGAGGTGGTTTATGAGCTGCTTTATCTGTGGTTCACAATGTCATCTTTTTAGGAGTGTGGCGTTCTGAACAATTTCTCTTTCCTCTATGCTATTCTCTCTGCTCTGCAGAACATTGCCATCTACAGCCTGAAGAGGACTTGGGAAGAAGTCTGTAGGTCTGTGTGCCTCCCTCTGGAGAAGCTACTCGTGTATAGTAGGTGGCATTGGCCCTCAATTATCCCAGCCTCAAACACTGAGGTCCAGGGCCACTGGGTGGGGGGCACAATTTGGTATTTGTGGTCCCTAATCAGTATGTCTATGGAATGACAAGGCTTCCTTGTCTGCCAGACACTGGTTGAATCCATATGGCAGATTTTCATGTCCTCACATTTGGGCAACAGAACCATCCAGTTGATATTAAAACAGAGCCCCTCAGTAAAAGGGGATGTGGCACCCATTGTGCCAGCACCACGGTCCCCCTCCACAACCATCCATGCTTAATACTTAGTGGAGCTACTTCAAAACTCTTGTCCAGCTGTTTGGAATCATGAACCAGCAAGAATATGGTGTCACACTCTTACCACTCCCCACTCTTCTCACTGTCACCTTCTTTTTACCCTTCCTGCAGTGAAAACTTCCAGAAATTTGAGATGCTATCAAGAATTTTTTCTCCTGAAAACAATCACTCCATGAGCAGAAAGCTGCTCACCACAGTGGGTAGAGAACTTAGCATAGACATGGGAATACAGGAGGTTAAATTAGTTTCTCACTAAAAGTTGTCCTTGTGGGAACTTGAACACAGGTACTCATGATTGCTAGGTATCTGCTTTTCCACATCAACCACATCAGTAGCCATTTTTGTTTTGGT
Organism: Castor canadensis; assembly: GCF_047511655.1. Lineage (NCBI taxonomy): Eukaryota > Metazoa > Chordata > Mammalia > Rodentia > Castoridae > Castor > Castor canadensis. Next base: position 114,573,471 of record NC_133387.1, read on the forward strand.
TATTATTGAAGTAGTGTTTCACTTTACTTCCAGACCTGTGTGGCCTGTGATCTCCATGTGCCATCAAGCTGAGCCATTGATTGAGATGAGTCTTAAGAAGTAATTCCTAGGACCAGTGTAGAATTCTGGTCTTCCTGATATGTGACTCCTGTGTAGGTAGGATTACAGGCTTGGTCCACCATACTGGTCACTAATAGTGTTTAACAGATTCCAGGATGAAGAGAAGAGACTGTGTTTGTCCATTAGGTACATAGTAAGCAGTTTTGAAGTAAGAAAGTCCTGGTAATGGGATGCAGATTTTGCAGCATGATTGTTCCAGGAGAGTGGTTGAGGTGCAGGATTAAGGGATGTTTGGTTTTCTTCTGGGATTTAGCACCAGCCACCTTCTATGTGGATGCAAGAGGATGTGACTGTCTTCCCTTAACAGCCCAACCTGAACTCATGAATTCAGGCCACTGACATCCTTCATTGTGGGTATACAATGCAGGGACCTGGAGCTTCAGGGGTTCCCAGTGGTCAGCCAGCAGCATAAGCTGAAGTCAAATTTAGGTCCAAATGTCCAGACTGAGGATTTAAATCTGGATGCATCATATGTCCCTATATCTGCCCTAGAGCAGATGATGCAGAGGATCAGCCCATCTAAAAGGACCCATGGGAGGTTAGCATCCACCTGAGAGTCCTGAAGTGCCCAAGTACTTTAAATGTAACAAGGGTTGATGAAATCAGCATTGGATTTTTCTGACTTACTCTAGAAGCTCTCATGAAAAAGAGGAAGCAAAGTGTCAATGCTGCACACCCCTGGTCAACCAGAGATAGTCTCTGGGGTATTCTCAGACTTCAGTGGACAAAAGCAGAATTTTATGCCAAGGGATATCCTGAGAGGCTCAGTGGAGTCTACAAGCATTTACCTTGACATTAGGTGTCACCTTGGTGCAGAGACTTGAGGGGACTGGGCAGGAAGATATCAAGCCTTCTTGTACCTTTCACTTTATGGCTCAGTTCAGCAAGTATCCTTAGTACAGGCCAAGGGGTTATAGGATAGGACCGTGGTTACTATCCAGATGGGGGCTTAAGGCCTCCCTGCCTTGAGCAGCTAAAGGGCCCTGTGCACTTAACACCCCTCTCCAGCCCTCAGTTTCCATATCTATCAAATGGATCAATCTTTAGTCTGAGAGCTTACATAAGGAGAGAAAACGGGTTCCAAGCAGCAAAAGACAGATGCAGAAGTTCTGAGGAAGAGTTTGGCAAAAGCTGGAGTCAGGATAGCAGATAACGGGAGGACAGGAAGGAGATATTGAGAACTCCCAGACCCCATAACGCAGATATATTCACATGTGCACTTTGCATATGAGAAAACAGGAAGAAGGAATGCTACATGACCATCAAGGATTCTCAAATAGAAGTGCTGGAATAGGGGCTTGATGAATAATTTTCATATCAGTGGAAAGAGAGTTGGAATCATCTCAAGTCCTTAGTGAAGGGCTGAAAGAAGACAGGATTCCCTAATTCCATTCTCAATCTTGGCAGGGGAGAATATCCAAATGCAACCGTAGGGTGGAAGTCCAAGAGGACTGAGAGGCAGTCCAAGGAGATGGTAAGTGATTGTGTCTGAAGCCAGGGTGTCCCTGGGAACAGGTGGAGAGATGGGTTCAACAGGCCTTTCCCATTTGTTGTCGGGCTTCCTAAAATGCCCTTCAGAACTGGTTCTGATCCCTGTTATATCTATGCCTTAATGAAGTGACATTGCAGAGGAAAGACTGCCTCCTCCTTAAACAGCAAAGTCTACAAGGACAATGGGTAAGGGCCACATACTTTTGAGCTCTGCCAGAGACTAGTGTGGGTGTTACATAGAGGTATTTGCACTCCCAGATGTCTGGGGGAGCATCTCACTTAAGAGAGGTGTCCAAAGATCTGCAGGTTACTCTTGAGTGGGAATCCCTGGGATGAATGGTGTCAGACTGAACATCATTTATTGGAGGGGTGTGGGGACTTGTTTATTACCCCCTTTGTGAAGTCTGTGTTTCATCCAGGGCACCATCCCCTACCTGGGCATCTTTCTCACTGACCTAGTGATGTTGGACAATGCCATGAAGGACTATCTTAATGTGAGTGAACCTGAGCCAGGGGCAGGGGAGCAGGTTTCAGGGAGAGACCTTTGGCTGACCCCTGCCCTCTAGCACTCCTGAGAGCCCCACCTCACCCAGTTTGTAAGCATCACACTCAACCTACTTAATAGTGCCAGAGAGCTGCCTTATAGCACATCTGCAGTTTGGTTGGTTTGGCAAGGCTCTCACATAGTAACTGAGCAGAGGAGTGAAGCCAGCCCCTCCAAGTGGAGGCAGCTCATGGAAAAATCATGGCCTTCACACCTGAAATTTCAGTCTCTCCTATGTCCTTACTAAGTGTTGGGCAAAACAGTGCTTCAAATGTCTACCCCTATGTGTCCTTGCCATGGATTGAAAGAAGGGCCTAGTAGAGGTATGGGTGCACCCTATCACCTGGTGGCCTTTCCTTTTAGTGCAGAGGAGTTTGTGGTCCTCAATTGTTGAGAGGCCACATTCTAAGCACATTGCTTCTTTGCCTTATAGGAGAGAGTCATCAACGTTGAGAAGATGAGGAAGGTGAGTAGATGCTGCCCTAACTCATGGAGTGGGTGAGGAGTATCTGACTGGCTATTTCACTGAACTCCTTGCCACCTATTGATTTATGGTGATAATTGATAGTGAGAGAAGGTGGTGTTCCTTGGAAGGTTGGGGTTCTCAGGTGGATCAGGACAGCTTTGTGGGAGTGGCTGTTCAAAGCAGGCTGTGAGAACAGGGAGGAAGGACCCTGGGTGGACTTGAAGGTGTCCACCAGGTGACACCTGCTCACAGCGCTTACCATGTTGTCCTTCTCTGTGGCTCAGGAGTTCCATGTGATCAACCAAATCAAGCAGCTGCAGGCTACTTATTATAAGTACAACATTTCACCCCAGGAGCTCTTTAGGGGCTGGTTCTGGGACATGGACCATCTCAGTGTGGCACAAAGGTGATGTCTGGGAAGCACTGTGGGTAACCAGAATGGGCTGTACCTTGGGCTGGCTCACATGAGCATTTGTCATATGCCTTGGGTCACTATCACATTGTTGGCTGGTGAGGGGTGGGCAGCCCGGCTCTTGTTTCCAAGTAGGCCCTGGGCAGGAGTCAGGATGTGGCTCTTTTTAGCCTCAACATAGCCTTCCATAGCTACAAGCTTTCATGTAATTTGGAGCCTCCATCCATGTCAGCTAGCACTACCCACAAGACCAAGAACACAGCCATTGGGAGCAGGTAAGTGCCTGGGTTCATGGTGGGATCCCATTCCACCTGTGAATATGCTTGTAAATGGGTGAGTGCCCCCAGCTGGTTTGGCCTCAGTTTCCTCTGTAATGAAATGTGTTGATCACCTGGATGCCTGGGACAAAAGGAATACAGAGGATTTACAGAGCTACTAGCACTGCTGCATGAACACAGACTGCTGTGGGGATGCTAGGGGTGGACTATGTCTTTGTGGAGGGCCCTCACTTAAGCCAGCCCCTTCATCTAGCTGCCAGGCCCCCAACACAGAGTGCTATACCAAGCCCTATGACCAGCTCAAGTGTGACAACAATTTCAGCAGTGGGTACATGGGTGACCAATTCTGCATGAACTCAACTGGGTCCTCCAGGTCAGACATACAATAGATCAACATGAGTTTTATCCTGGAGTCTCCTGATGGCCAGGAAAAGGTGACTTTCCATCCTTTGACTCCTCCCCAAAGTGCCAGCCTTGTCCACTCAATGTCCAGACAAGGGGACCAGAAGCCCCAGCTCCTGAAGACAGCTTTTAGAATCCCTAGAGGTGACTCCCAAGCTGGAACACCCTGCAGGGTCTGGACATCTGATGTTGCTGTCTCTCACAGCTCTGCAAGTCGGCCTCTTAGTCATCCTCTTAGTCTTCCAGCATTAGCTCCACCTTGAGCAACCATCCTTGGTGCCAAACTCCAGCAAGACTGCAGCCATCACTAGCAGCAACAAGTTCCCTATCTCTTGGGTCTGCAACACCTGCTTCACAAAGGCCCTCTACAACCAGCAGGTGGGTGACTATGCTATCATCCGTATGAGCCTGGAGGTCAACAGTAGCAACTTCTACAAGAGCATCCTGGTGAGTGGGGTCAGGAAGTACAGACAGGGTCTTAGAAAGCAGTGGTCAGCACTCATGAGAGGATGGAGGGAGCAGTGTACCTAGACCCCAGGCCAAGTGTACCTGCAAGTTGGGGGACAGTGAGAAGAAATAAGGTGAAGGAACTGTGCTGAGGAGAGATGAGGTGGGGAACAGAAGACCACCTTGACCAAATTGACTTTCTCTTGGGGCAAGATGGAGCCCCTGTTGTTTGAGCATAAGTTAGCTGTAACACTTGTCATCTTCTTGAGCGGGGGTTGGTCTGTGACTTCCTTGCAAATCCAGTCTTGGAGATCATGAGCCACAGCAATACTCATGGCTCATTGGCTGTGGAGGTGGCCAGTTGTCAGAATTTGTTGTGGTTTGAGCCCTGTATTTAATGCTGTGGTGGCTGTGGAGTGTCTCTCCTGGACAATACCCTGCTATGCCACTGTAGCACCCTTGTCCTAATGAGTTGCCCCTTCACTGATCCAGGTGACCAGTCAGGATAAATCTCCAGCCATCATCCACAAGGCCATGGATAATCACAATCTAGACATGGATAATCCAGAGGACTGTGAGCTGGTACAGATAATCTCAAAAAATTGCAGTAAGTTGAAGAATCAGACATCTGGGGAAATGGCAGAGGGTCAGGGATAGCACCATTCCCATCACAAGGTCCAAAATCCTAGACAGAAGTCAGTGCAACAGGGTTAGCATGGGCATGGTGCACAGTGAACTTTCTAGGAGCACCCTTGGTCACATCAGAGTCTCTTCACTACCTGAACAGCTGAATAAATCCACGTCTATGACATTTGATGTGAACAGTTAGTGCAAAGAGAACATCATGGTAAGGTATCTCACTGGCCCACTAGAATAGACACTTTCTGGCTAATAAGTGAAAACATGCTTATGAATGGAGGTGTCAAATGTTAAAATCCATGTATGTAACATAAAATGTACACACTGTTGGCTTCTGAGTTAGTGATCTTGAAAGCATAAGAACCACAGAACTGTTAGCAGTTCTGACTCAGAGAACTTGGGCAGTTCCAAGACACCCGTGACTGTGTCCCTGTCAGGAAAAGTAGGCCAGAGTATACATCAGATTCCTCCTAGTGATGAAGAGAGAGAAAGAATATGGAATGTATGTGACCCACAAAGTCTGCTGTACACATTGTCATAGCTCTGCTTTCTTTCCATTGAACTGAACACCCACGTCCTGCCATTACTCAGACTCTCAGCACTGAACCTCACTGTCCCTAGTTTTATCATAAATCTTCTTGTAGTGGCTTGCATGGTTTTGGATAGGTGGACAGGATGGGATTGTCCCCTGTATTAGGAAAAAGAAGACTGAGGCCTAGGGAAAGCTAAAGACCTAGATAGGAGTCCTACCTACCATTGATTCACACCAGACCTTGAGCCCAGTAACTGTGTAGAGGCTTCTTTGGAGCCCAGATGAGGAGGCCTGATCAAGTATTGGACTTTTCATGTCTTGTCCTAAGTAAGGCAGCATTCAGGGAAGATGTCTTAGATTCTTGAAAGCTTGCTGTGGTTGGAGGCCCTCCCCAGAAGAAGCAACCATATGGGAGGATAGAAAGACCCTTTGTTAGCTGCCGGCTGAGATATGCAGCATGGTAGAAGCCACATATCTTTCTGAGAAAGAGTCGTTAGGTATTATGAAACCTTAGTATATCTTTCTGAAGCCAGGAGTCACAGGTATGAGATATATGTGGTTCTGGAGCTTGACTGAGGAATCTCAGTGCTGTGGATCAGATGAGTACTGGAGAAAGCTCCAAGTGGTAGGGGTGGCACATTCCACATGAGTATCCCTGAACAAAACTCTCTGTTTCACATACCAGAGATGAAAATTCCTGGTAATTCTAATGTATATTATGCCATGAATTCATCTGCTAACTATCAGTTTATTCTGAAGAAAAGAACACTCAATAGATGGACAGTGGGAAAGCATGGTGCCAGACTCACCCTGCCTTGGAGTAAGCAGAAAGGACTCCGATTTTCCAAAGGCATATTGTATGGATGTTTCCCAAGGGTCTGGATGGCTGGGGGCTAAGGTCTTTTCTAGAATAGAGTTGCTAAGGCCTGAAAGGTATCTTCCATTTATGTTGCACAAGTTGACATCCCTGCTGCATCATGAGCTGTGGGAATCAGGACGTGGAGGGAGGGGGAAGGAGAGTGAGTACTGGTATAAAAAGGAAAATTACACCCTTGTTTGAATGTGCTGATATCTATTTTTGGTTAATAGAATGTTGGATATGAATATTTATATTAAATGCTCTATTATTGCACAGACATTGTGGTTTTGTTTTTTATTTCCTGTCCTGAAAAGAAGTAATGTTTCTCACATGTTGAAATCAAAAACCTTGCAGATTTCTCTGTTTATTTTATGAAGAAGTAGGATGAGGTAGTCATCCTTGTCAGGTTGCTGAAGACACATATGTCCTTCTTCACAGAGCAACTCTTCATTCCACTATTAAACTGTGTGATATGCTGAAATGACCCTTAGAACACCTGGGACTAGAGTTGGGATGTTCTGTAACAGAGTATAGAACAGCCTCTGAAATTTGAATTCTCATGAACAGGACAGAAGGACTCCAATTTTTTTCATATCCTCACCAACATTGCTTTCTTTTTCTCTTCCATTTTTTTTCTTTAAATACAGCCACTCTAGTGGATAGGAGGAGATATCTGCTGATTTAATGTACATGTCCCTAATGAGTAATGATGTGGAACTTCTAGTGTGCTTATTGTCCATCTGAATATCTTTACTGGAGAAATGTAAATGTACGTTTGTGATATTTACAGACGTTCTTAGAATGTATCATAGTTTAATTTACCCCCTGTATCATTCTCCTTTATTCCCTCTTCCCCATTCTTGCAGTAGTTTGAGCAGGTCTCATTTTTCCATTTACATGCATGTGTAAATGTTTCCACCATATTTACCTGCAGCAATTTTTCCTTGTATCCTCCTCCCTCCCACTGGTACCAGACCCCCAGGTAAGATTTGTTTTGCCTTCATATTTTCTGTTTTTGAAAAATAAATGACATTTTTTTAGGACAGCTATACAGTTTCATCTAAGTATTTCCATGTATATATGTATTATAACCCAAATTGTTTCATCCCCTCTCTTTTTCTCCTTTCTTCCTTAGTCACCTTGTAGTGATTTCAACAGAATTAAAAATTCTATATTTATTTTTGTATAGGAATTATATCAATCATATTTACCTAAACTCCTTCTTCCACTCTTGTATGTGACCTCCCCTTAGCATGACCTGTTTTTCATAATACTGCTTGTATTGGTATTGTATCAATATTCCACATATGAGAGAAAACATGCAGCCTTTGACTTTCTGAACCTCACTAACTTCACTTAAGATTATGTTCTTCGGTTCCATCTATTTACTTGCCAATGACAAAATTTCATTTTTCGTTATGGCTAAATGACTTTCCATTGTATATAAATACCACAGTTTTCTTAATCCATTCATCAGTAGTGGGGCATCTTAGCTATTTCCATAGCTTAGCTATGAATAATGCTGCAATAAACCTGGGTATGCAGGTGTCTTTATTATAACTTGACTTAATTCGTTTGGCTATATCCCTAGGAGTGATATTTCTGGATCATATGGCAGTTCTAGTTTTAGGGTTTTGAGGAGCCTCCATATTGTTTTCCATGTATGAGGGTTCCTTTTTCCCCACATCCTCAACAACATTTGTTGTTTCTTTTCTTGGTGATACCCATTCTAACAGGTGTGAGGTGGAATCTAAATGTGGTTTTGAATTGCATTTCCTTTATGGCCTGGGATGTTGAGCTAACTCATGTGTTTCTTTAAACCATTTGGACTTTTTCCTTTGAAAAAGCTCTGTTTAGTTCATTTGCCCATTTCTTCATTGGGTCTTCGGTGTTTTTGGAGAGTTAAGTTTTTGAGCTCCCTGTATATTCTGGTTATTAATCCATCAGATATAAAGCTGTCCAGATTTTTTCTTTTCTGTGTGCAGCCTCCTAATTCTGGTGACCATTTTTTGTTGTTGTGTAGAAGATTTTTAATTTCATGCAGTCCCATTTGTCAGTCCTTTCTCTTAGATACAGATCCATTTGAGTCCTATTGAAAAATTCATTGCCTTTGCCTGTTAATTCCTGCTCTTTCCTAAACTAGCTTCAAAGTTTCAGGTCTTATATTAAGGTTCTTTATCCACATTAAGTTGATACTTGTACAGAGTGATAGACATGGTCTAGTTTCAGTTTTCTGAATGTAGATACCCAGTTTTCCCAGCAACATTTGTTGATGAGGCTCCATTTTCTCCATCATATGTTTTGGGCACCTTTGTCAAAAATCATATGGGAGTAGCTGTGATTGGTCTTCATGTCTCTTTTTCTTTTTGGCAGTACCATGCTGTTTTTATTGTTACAATGCCTTCCTGTATACACCTTCAGAATTCATGAATACTGATAATTTTTACAGCTGGTCTGTGACCTCTTACCACACAGTTGTCTATGGGAAGGAGGAGAGAAGCAGATAAAGGCAGAGAGATAATTCAACTTGGAATCCAGACCCAAAGCCTCAGCCAACCTCAGAAGAAGTTCTGGAATAACATGACGATCACACCCTTTCCAAATCAGACAACAATGCCTCAACCAGTTATTGCATAAGGATCATTCCCAGAAGGGCACAATTTTGGGTGACTTTGATTTCTGTATGTGATGCAACCAACAGGCTTTCCTTGTAGGGTATTTTTTTCTGTTTTTAAAAGGATTTATTTATTTATTTATCCATTTGGAAAATGGAGATTGAACTCAAGGCTTAGTGCTCTACTATTTGAGCCATCATCCAAGCCAGCAGGTGCTAATGAATGAGTAGACTGATGTTTAAAACCTTGTTGACACCAACAGGGATATTCTGCTTAGCTGGAGACAGATTATTAATAGAGATGCAGATATAAAAATCATTGATGCTATTTTAACTTTCATTAGTTTAATATTAGTTTGAGATGTGCTTATCTCATGAAGAAGAGCTCAGGTTTAGCATCTCAGTTCTTGCTATTTTCTCTGTGATATTTGTTTCTGAAAAAGAGGGAAAATAATGCATTTCCCATTGAGTTATTGAGATGATTAAATGATAGGGGATGATAATGATGGTACTAATAAAAGCTCACATGAATTAAGTGACAGACAATGCACTCTGATCTCTCTGTACTTCTCCATTTCACCATATAATGTTGTTATGGCACACTGTTATTATCCCTTGCTTGCAAATGAGAAAACAGATTTACAGAGGTGAAATGAGGCTGCTCTCCAGGATACACTTCAGTGCAGGTAGCCATGGGCTGTAGGAATTTCAGCAGCTGTGCTGTTTTCCAGGGTGTGAATTGTTCCCATTCTTACTCCATTGCTACTGTATTTTGAACACTGTATCTTAAGGTATATAATTCATTATAATTGAGGTATTAAACTACTCTTTCTTTTTTTGATATGAATGCGTTGATATGAAGTGATTTTACATTTTATGTTTGTTCTGCAATTTGGAGATGTACAAAAGACCTATTTTTACCTTTATGGCACATTTTGATATATATTTTTAATTTCTTATATTCTACTTTAAGATATGTCCATCCTTTCACATTCTAAGAAAACAGTTCACTTTGCCAAATCAAAATGCACCACATTTTTTCAAGTACAATACAGTGAACATGTCCTATTACTTTAATTTATAATGTCTACTTTTTAAAGTAATAAGCACCAGGAAAAAGGAAATACTGTCATATCTGCTATTAGTGTCTGTCTCATTGATCTACACAGTCCATAGTTCTTGTTCACTTATGTATAGATTAAATTATTATTCTTTTATAAAGTTGTAAAATCTGGTTGGGCTGATACTGTTTCCTGATTCATAAGATTTCATATATAAATATATGACTATATGAGATATAGTAATAGTCATATTCATACACATAATTATATTTAGCTGTGTATAATTAGATATGTATATACATTATTCTTTCTTTTTCTCCTAATGGATGCATGGTTGATTCCAAACTAGAGAGTCATTGGGTTCCTATACTTATATATGTGTGTGTGTGTGTGTGTGCATATATACATCTATATGTTTATGTATTTAATTAGTAATTTTTATTTAAGACTTGAAGTAGTTAAACTTGAAGTCCTTTAAAATAACCAGTGGACCCTTGCTTATTTTCTTCTACAAGTACTGTGCATCTCTCACATTTTTATTTCTAAATTACATGTGTTTGTATTTATTTTATTAGTGTTGTCTTTGTTCCATATTTCTTCTAATTAACTATAATCAGAAACATTCTATTATTTCAGAATCTATTTGTATTTCAGCCATCATAATATTATTTTTAATGTCCAGGCATTCCTTCTATCTCTTGGGCTGCTTTTTTTATTCCTCTTTATACTCAGTTATTCTTTTATGGAGCAAATAAAGTAGGACATATTTACTGGGATCTGGTTCTTAAAGGAAAAAAAACATTTCTCACAAATATTATCACATTGGAGGTTGAGGTTTCAAAATACCAATTTTGAAAGATCACAGTTCAGTCTGGTATGGTGTAGAAATATAAAATAAAAATGAATCCTATTTCTCAATATATTTCTGATTCTTCTGTAGTTCATGACATTTTTCACTGTCATTATATAAGAGCCTGACAACTAGTATTTAATCTGTATGTTTTATAATAAAACAGATTATGTGAATAAATTTCATGCTTGTTTATAACATTTCATCAAGGACATTAAACTATCTGTGACAGTATTATTTTGGAGACTTTTATTCATCATAGATCTATATAGTGTTACTTATGCATTACCTCAGCATATATTTAATGAGTGGGCACTTGCTCTGTGACAGGCACTGGCTCAATTTACAGAGCATTGTCTAGCATCATTTTCTCTGATGTTCTTAAAACATCAAAAGATTAAGACATGTTGTATGTGAGGTTTAGAATGACTTAGGAAAAAGGAATAAAAACAGTGTAGTATGAGAAAAGTTTTTTTTACACTGTATTTTACAGAACAGTTGTCTTGAGGAATAGTAATTCATATTAGTATTTATTTATGTGAATAAATTTCATGCTTGTTTATAACATTTCATCAAGGACATTAAACTATCTGTGACAGTATTATTTTGGAGACTTTTATTCATTGGACAGGAATCAGGAGATGTATGCTGTATTCTCAGCAGCTGTTGTGCATCTAAGGGCAATTCTGTTTTTTGGCTTCTGTTTTCTCTTGCAAAATATGAAGGTTTAATTATTCAGTTTCTAAATATTTTCACCTCTGCTAAAAGAATTTGACTTACCCAATACATTGATTATTATTTTGACCAGCAATTTAATTTTATACTATAGACTATAGTGAAGGGTTTCAAAAGGCAACTATGGTGTCTTAGATTCCCTGTTTATTGAGGGTTGTTTTGTCTTTTAGAAAAAAAATGTATTTTAAGTGAAGAATCTCTTTAAATATTATACATACAAACCAAAAGTACTGTGAACACTTACATTTTAGGACAATATAACATAAAAATTATACCATAAAATGAGACTGAGATTGGAGTTGATGAAGTATAATAGCCAATCATCTAAAACACGTTATTACATGTTAAATTAAAAATAATTCACCATAACAGAATATTATGAATGTGAGAAATATTAAAGCTGCTGCAATCCCTCTATCCTTGTTTTCATATTTCTCATTAGAATGCAGGCTCTATGAGATAGGTGATCTTTACTTTGTTACAACTAATTTTTCAAAGCTCTAGAATGGTTTGGTACATAGGAGACATTAAATACATATTTTGAGTGGAGTGAATTGTCCTTTACATTTTATGTCAAACATTTTAAACGTAGTATCTGTAGTATCTTCACTCACATAGTATGCTTTTCAATGATGGTTTAGGAATAAACTTACAAGAAAAACAATTTCTTTTATATGTGTTTCCTAAGTTTCTTTTTATTATATTTAGGTTATGATTAATTCAAGATTTGTTTTTTCATTAAGGTCATAAAACTTTACTGTTACCTTGGTACTTTTCTGCCTTCTATAAACTTAATACCATTTTTCATATTTATTGTAGTGAAGTGCCAAAGGTGAGCATATTATGTTTAAATTCATTGTAATATATTTTTGCTATAATCAATTCTGCCTAAAAGCAAAGGCTCTCAGGTCCTTACTTTAAAATACTTTGGATATCACATTAAGAACCAAGATTTGTTTCTCAGTTTTCTGAATAAAAAGAGAATAAAAGATTTTGAACTTTCAATTGTTTATTGATGATACTGTGAAAGTCATCTTCCATTTTCCTCATTCAGAGTTGCTTTGCCAGCACTCAGCCTCTTGCATATCTTGTGATCATTTAGAATTGTTCTCTAAACTCAACATACACACAAAATCTGCTTGCCTTTTTATTGGAATTTTAATGACTCTTCATTTATGTTTTAAAAATGCAAATCTAATTCCTGTCTTCCATGTTGATTTGTTATAATTTTATCAGCTGTAGCTTTTCAGTTAACTCTTTTTGTAAAAATTACCATATTTCTTGTTTATACTTTATTGTAATAGAGTTAAGGAAGGAGAGTTTATTTTAATAACATTGATCAAGAAAGAATAGAATTCACCTCTTTAAGAAAATCAAGCCCCTTACAATAACCACCTTTTGCTAAGAGTAATGTATCATATCACAAATGCCCTTAATTTTGTTTTTTTGGTTATAATTATTTCTAATTTTGGAAGAGTCATTCATCTTTATCTTCCATGAAGATCCATTTGCCTGATTGATAACTTGACGCACCACTTAGAGCTTGAATCCTAAGTGAAGGAACCCTATAATTACTTATCTCTGCCCTTCTTCTTATGTAAGAGGATTGGTCCTCATAATTATCTTAACTACCCCTCAGTTAAAACTGTTACAAACTAACAGATCCTAAAATGTTGATGGAGCTACTGGAAGGGAGAGGGCAATGAGAATTCCTCCATTCAAGGCTGGATGAATGAACATAACCATAAAGAGCAATTATTGGAAATCTTGAAAACTTTAATCTGTATTGTCTTCCTTCTGAGAATTTCAGCAAAATCATAGGAGGAGGTAAGGATGGATACAAGTGAAAGTCTGCTAGGGATTGATTTTAAAACAGAAAAAACAATGTTTGGTCATGATAAGTAAGCGGTCTCTGATTATGGCTTTCAACAAAAAAAAGATGCGTTCTGGCTACTTGGATAAATGCACGCTCATGTCAATTAAAAAACAGTGAAGGGAAGTTAGGAAGATATTAGGAGATGTGGGTAGGACGCTGATGGCATCAACTGTCACCTCTATCATCATCAGTGTGTGTTGTGCATGTGTGTACCCATGCACAGTCCTTAAATACCTCCTTGCACTGATACACAGATGGCTTAAGAAGGATGCCAGGTCATTTCAACACAGATTGGTTGTATAAATCAAATACTGAAAAGATGCACATACTGTTGGCCTTCACAGGTGCTCAGTAATTAAATGTTAGGAAAACTAATGAATCAATAAGAATAGATAAGTACTTCTTTTATAAACCCTTCAGTGTTAAATACACTGCAGTACGATCTCACACCTTCAGTGTAGACCTGTGGCAATGCATCTTCTTTTTTATTAGAATGCTTTTCATGTCTTAGGATTTCGGAAATAAACCTCCTTCACTGGAACTCTAGTCATGAACTTATAAATCCTACTAGGTATTTCTTTCTTGATTGTGGGTCAGAAAACCTGTAAAAAGATAAGACACGGAAGAGAAAGGGAGAGAGGATCATTAATTACTAGGAACAAGACTGTGCAGGTGACTGGTGTCTTCTTTTCATAGTCAAATGAAGGGTGTGCTGCTGCAGTAGGTAGGAAGGAAATGATTGAAACTTTGATTGCTGTGTATTGTTGCAGTGAACCTCATATATGCATCAATCCATTCTATATGCAGTGAATCACATGAAAGGTAAAGGTGAGCAGGTACCTTTTTCACACAGGTTTGATTTATACAGAAAATGCATCTTTGTTGCCTTAGAAACAGCAGCTAGCTCTAAATGATCAATGGATATGATGAAGAATAATGCTATTTTCTAAAATTATAACGATTTGAAGAATTGAAAATCGTTCACTAAGGAAATGAAAATGATAAAAGTGCAAGTAATCTGAATCATAAAAATACCATATTTTCTCAGTGGACATTCACATAAACATATCCAGTAAAATATGAATCTCAAATAGTAAGTGACATGGAATGAGAAAATAACTTTATATAATAAAGCAATAATTTTAGTACTATTGTGATCTATTAAATATAGGACTACAAATTTCTATTTTTAAGTAAAAATGTATGATAATCATTTATTAGAATGATCTAAAGACTATAAATCAAAGCCTGAATTTACTTGAAAATCAAAATGGAAAACATGATTGCCATTGATTTCACTAGAGAGAATATTGAAGTAATATATCTGGTCACAATAAAATATAGTTACAATATTATGGCCAGAATGAATGATGTCTTTAGGAGCATGTTGCATTTACACTTTGTTGTACTGACTATGGCTTCATCTCCTGAATCTGGCTACAGACTTGTGTTGTTGATTGAATCATATGTACTTTCTGTTTTTGCCTTTTTAAAGTTTTGGCCATGATCAGCTTTTTTTAGCTTCTCTATCCATCGCTGGCTGTCTCTAACATGCACTCTGACCACTGTAGCCTGTTTTGGAACCTCACCCTGAAGTTGCAGGACTTAAAATATAATGCAGCTATTCCTGAGTGTTTCTTCATAGTCTGGAAAGACACTTGGAGCCCTAACACATTATTGCTTATTTCTCTGTACTATCTTTTAGGGGATAATCTCTGCTGTTACCCTACTAGTAAGCAGAACAAATATATTGCTGCAAAGCGCTCTCAAGAAATACAGATAAAAAATGGTTAACCATCTCTGCAGAAGCCAAGAAAAGCTTTTCTCTAAAGTTGGTTTTTAGAAATGATTTATAACTCACCCTCACATCAAATTTCTTCAGTTGGAGTTGTTCTAAGGAGGTTTAAAATATTAAATTGATGGTGCTTTCTCTATGTAATTCTAAATTATGCCAATACTAAACTATAAAATAACTATTAAGGAACTCAATAAAATTCTGATTATTTCTGAGCTTTATTTATAAATATTACTAATACATATTTTGCATAAGTGCATGCATATGTAATTACTAGTCATGCTTTACTTATTTTTGAGCATCATTTTTGCTGGTGCTGTATGCATGTGCTTTTTCTTTCTCTTGTGCAATGGAGTATGATTTCTACATTTTTCTAAAGCATGGGTTAGGTTCTGTAATTCCTCTGAGTTGAAGGAAAGGCTCTTAGAGTCCATACAGTTAATATTTTTGGTTTCTACTGTAAAGCTATCTAACTTCAAATATACAGGAGATTAAGTGCATCCTCAGTTGTCATAGTAAAAGTGCAACCTTCATAATCTTGAGTCATATGTAATTCATATTCTATGGTTACTGAAGAAATGATATTGACTTATAATCTACAAAATACTTATACAACTTATAAGAAAACAGTTCTATCACATTGTTTTTTAATCCCAAGGAATTATACTTTAATTGTAGCATGTTACACAATGCTATGTACATCTAAGAAAATTTGATTCTCATTTCCTCCCATCCCAGCTTGCTCAGTTTCTTAATGTACTAGCCACATATAATGCTCTTCTGCTCCCCAAGTATACTTTGGATATTCACGGCACTATGCCATTATTTTTCCACTTCTATAATAGTTTTCTAACTCTTGCATTCTCCCAAAACTTCTGATAATCTTGAAAAAAGAAAGGTGCTGTCTTTTCTCAAAATGAACCTGATTTCCAGCAAATGTGCTTCCTCCCTACATTACTTTATAGTTACTTAGGTGTTAGTACACATTACACTACTTTTAGCTAGGTATTTATTTCCTTTGATAGATATTGAAGTATAAAAAGGCAGAAATTTTGTTTGGTGACTCAGCATGGCTTTAAAATGAGACACATGGCAAAATGCATTAAGAAGTACATTTTTTAAAGTGGGTGTGCAAATTTGTGAAGAAATATTCTCAAGAGATTATCATTTAGGAGCTGAGATTATTATATTTTTTACAGATTCTCACATCACTTAAGCACAGAGGTTAACATTAAGAGGCTTTAAAGCCAGACTGATTCTATTTAAAACCCACCACTAAGTTTATTGGTTATGGTGTTTCCAAAATGTTCTTGCTATGTCTCTGCATCATTTCTCACCTTTTAAATGAAAATAATACTGTTAAGTAGATAGAATACTAGTGCACACTTGATAATCTAATCAACATAAATATTTCATAGTATTTGACAAAAGGTAGGCTATGAATTAATATTGATTACTATTATTTTTTTCATAGTAGTATTTTGATGTTTAACTTGGAAAATTCTATATATGATAAAAAAATTTTCCACTAAATGTAACCTTTTTTTTAACCACAAAAATTACATCCGAAACTATGCTCATCAGGTAGAGTCATAGCCACAAGACTGTAAATACAGTGCTAAACTCACTTAAATTTCATGTCAATATAAACCCTGGTTTCAGCAGAAAAACTAATATGTAATGAAAGTGTGAAATGCAATTTTAATAATGACTACAACTTAACTTTTGATAGAAAATATCATTTTATCCTATTTCATTCATCCCACATTTGCCAGTGCCTTGTTATGGAAAACACATCTTACTGAAATGGTTGAATATGCTAGGTGATCTTTGATGGCTTCCTGTGCAGTGCAACAAATTTCCAAATTTATTTAACTAAGGATCATAGCCTGTAGGTCCCATCTTAACTCATTGCCCTTGGCATTCCTTACTTGGTATAATTTCATGATGACTATTCAGACATACAATTTTACAGTGTTTATTGAAATGTAAATATCCCTCAAGAGAAAAGGCCAGTGATTGAAAATTTAAAAGTGATTTTTGCTGCAATGGTGGAACCTAGAATAAAAATTAGTTTCATGATCATTTTAATGAATAACAAGTGAATTCATATGGATAATACATCTCTAAATAGTACAATATTATAAAAAGTTCAGATTTGCATGAAATTTTGTATGTATATATTAATCACAAAAGCAGATATTTTTAGAAAAGCATAAATTAAAATATATATCTCAAAACATACCAAAAGTTTATGACAAAGGATAATTCTTTTGATTCAGAAAATAGTACCAGATGAGATCACATTAAAATAGGAATGAATTTCAAATAAGACAAACAAAGCCAAGTAAATTAAGAAAAGATTTTTGCACTTTCCTTTTTATGTTGATCTATTTTTGCTTGATAAAACATGTAAACATATATGACAATGCTATCTGAAGAACAAAGGTTTCATACGAGATTTAAATTTCAGTAAGGTCATTGTTTTGACTTTGAAATAAGAAAGTACTAATTCATTGTAGACTTTCATGTGTCAAGTATGCTTGTTATATGTAATATCTATTATAGGACTGATAAAATGTACAATTGATGAAATAAAAATGAAAATTAAAATAATTTAAAATTAAAATAATTTGAATGAAGCAAGGAAAATTGGAAAAAGTGTACAGCCTAGAAACAAATTTAAATTAGAAAAATAAAATACTACTTTCTAGATAAAGCAATTATTTTATTAAATAGACCAAATAATCTGATTACCACTTGTGATAATGTAGATTTTAAAAGAAAATGATCATTATAGAAAAACACAATTTTCTGGTCTTCTGCCCTTTATGACTTTGTGTAATTCTCCATTTTCTCTGTTGCATCTCTGAGTGTAGTCAAGAGATATGTATTACTATTAGGTTATTCCAGAATTGATGGATGGATGTTACACCCTCATGACATTGCAATGCATTAAGGAAATCTTCATCATTCATCAGACCACTCTAGAGACCTTTGGATTTTTTGATTGTTTGGTAGTATTGGAGTTTGAACTCAGGGCCTTAGTGCTTGCTAGGCAGGTGCTCTAGCACTTGAGACACTCCAGCACTGCTAGAGACCTTATTGATGGCTTGATGTCTTAAGCAAACCTGTTGGAAAAGCCAAAATAGTGAGCAACTTTGGTGAGCCTTGAGGAATTTTGTAAGTGACCTCAAGGACTTTATAAGATCCTGCAGATGATAACCATGAGTAATTTTGGGCCCTCAAACACAAAGAAGTCAAAAATCTAGAGAGCAGGCTATGGACACTCATGCAGAGAAAACCAACTAGCCAATTCCAGCCTTGTGAACCACACAAAGCATGAGATAACATGTGTACATTGTTTAAGCTGCTAAATTTGTTGTTACTGTTAGGCAGCAAAATAAAATTAACACACCGTACATATAAAGAAAATCATTAAATATAAAGATCTTTTTTAAGGTTGCAGACAAAATATAGACAAATACACATCAAGTAAGTGTCAGCTCAAAAACTCTCTGTGCAAGTTGGACTTCAACCCAAGGAATACAAAGTTATAAACAGATATTCATAATGACAGAGGGTTATTCCAGAAAATGAGTTAGTCTTTTTTGTACTTAAAACACAGACTCAAAATATTTAACACAGAAACAATCCAATCTTCTCATTAAAAAAATCAGAAAATGGATGAGAAGCAGCATGTGTATGCTCATATAATTGTTTCCTTCTTTATGTTCATGAACACATACACACAGGGGCATCCCATCAAAAGGTTCCATAAGTATGAGAAACACTCATAATTTCTGTAATTTTATATTAGAGAAAAATAATTACATGAGCAAAATGGAAAAGATTGTTTATAATACTGAACTTTCAGGAAATCTGTTAGTTTACAGCTAGTGAGTCTGATACAATGGAGAGAACAAAAATCGATTACAAATCTTTGCAGTCAGTACTGAAAGTATTAGCCAGAGTATCACTTTGCCCCATGAACAGTGCACTGAAAATTGAGTTTAGACACCTAAAACTCATAGCATTGGACAAGTTATTTTACCCTTCTGTGCTTATTTCTTAATTATTTATTAAAAGCTCTCTGTCTTCACCCTTCTATTTCCAAAACTTTTACCAATGCCAAAGGGTTGTTGTGAAGATTCATTAAGCTAACCATAGCAAAATGTGCTTAGGAATGTGCCTGCCTGTAGGTGAGGCTGTTTATGTTCACAGATCGAGCATGCTTCTGTCATAGAGAAGATCTGCAATACACATTTCCTAAATAATCGATTATAGGATCTATGAATAATAATAGAGTCTATCACTGCCTTTTTTTTGATAGTTCCCTTTTTGGATCAGAATTGAGAACAGAGAGAAAAAGTTATACTAGGAAAAGAATGTCTTTTCCTAGTATCAGTTAAAAAATGTACTCAAAATGTGTAAATAAAAGTTGGTGAAGAAAAGTGTGAGGGCTTTAGAAATACAAACATTTTTGCAGTTTTCCAAAAGAAGTATTCTATTAGGAAGCTCTCAGTTTTGGATAGTTCAGAAAATTTCTTTTCTGTCTATAACCTGTGTTTGTGAATATGTGTTCAGTCACAACCAGTGTCCTGGGCTCAAACTGATTCTCAGTGTGGTCTCTCATTTAGCAAGTGAAGAGGGGACAGTGTTGGCATTTGGAGATATAAAAATGCAGCAACTACTGCTTTTCCCAGCTGAAAGATTTCACTATAAGACTTCTCTTAAAATAATCCCCATCATGGCACCAGAGAACACTCTAGTAAGTGATGTAGCCCACTTCTCAAGCATCTGCTGGATACAGGGCTCTCAGATATCCAGTTGTAAACTATAGTTTTGCAGAGTGCTACTCCTTTGCTTAAATCCCCATTCAAGGGGATTCCCTCATTCCCTACTGTTTTGCATAGTGCTCAGTGTCCAGTGGTTCTTTTAAAAACCTGAAATTCAGTATTCCTGGATTTCAACTTGAGTCTATTATTTACTGTTGCACTCCTGTGCATTTACATGCCATCCACCCCTCTCTGAAGCCATGCACCTGGTATTTCATGTTAGACATGTGGAAATGCACACATGTGCTGGTTGCTATACTCCACCATTCCATCTCCCTCTTCTGGGGAGTCTCTTAAAAACTTTTGGTCCTAATAGAATTTTTATGCAGTAAAAGTAATGTCAGATATCAAGAAATTGGAAGCAGGTCTTGTGCATCCCTCTAAAAGAGGATTCAAAGGAGTTTCCTTGTAGAAGAAGCCTTCAGCATTCTGAATGTTCACTCTAGGTTTAGCACAGTTCTGAGGCTCTTTAGAAAAAAAACTATACTGACATAGATTTTCAACTTTCAACATGCTTCATTTATTTGTATAGATTCATATTTCTGCATTGTACCATACACTTTCTACCTGAAAAGTTTCCCTTAATATTTGCTATACTACCTTTCATTTTCTCTGTTAATTGTTGTCACATGTAGAATCCACCCACATAATTCAGGATAATTTTATCTCAGGCTCTTTAAATCACTTACGCAAATCTTTACCACATATGATAGCATCCACTGGTCCTAAGAATTAGGAAGTGAGTATCTTTGAGTAAAAGTGGGGAATTAGTGAGCCTAACACACAGTACATTGTTAATTGCAGGTCTTTGTCAAATACAATCTCTTCTATATATTTTGAAGGTATTTTCCTGTGACTAAAATTGAATCCAATTTTACTACATTTTTCTTTTCTTTCTATTATTACTTCATTATCTCTGGCCTATATAATTTCTCAGAAGTCTGAAAATATTCTTGTGTGTATGTGTGTGTGTACATATGTGTGTCTGTGTATATTATGGTGGTAGTAGAGTTTGAACTCAGCATCATGCTTGCCTAGCAGTCCCTCTACCTCTTGAGCCATCCCTCCATCCCTTTTATGATTTAATTATTTCCAGGTAGAGTCTTATATTTTAACCCAGGGTCAACATCAGACAGTGATCTTTCTGTCTATGACCTTTTGAGTAGATAGAACACTAGCATGTGACACTATATCTAGTTTATTGATTGAGATTGGGTATCACTAACTCTTTGTCTGAGCTGGTCTTGAACTGTGACCTTCCCAATCTCTGTCTCCTCCTAGTAACTTGAATTAAAGATGTGGGGCACTGTACCAAGCCAAAGTGTGTTTTTCATTCTCTGAATTTGCTGATCTGTAGTTTGTGTCTGTCATTAACTTCTAATGTTCACAGTCATTGTTTCTTCAAATAGTTTCTGTATCAAATTCTCTCTCTTTCAACTTTTGTGTTTTTTTTCAATTGCATTTATCTTAGGTCATTTGATAACTCAAAATTCTTCAATTATTTTTTCTGTTTTTGGTACTACTTTTCCTATTTTAGTTTTATTTGGGTGATTTATTTTTATTTCTTTGCAAGAGTCTACTGACTTTTTCTTGGCTGTTTTAAATACATACATAAGCCCCTGAAAGCCATTGCTTATTGCTGCCAGTGTATCTAGCCTTTGCTTTCATTCTTACTTACTTGTTTCATTTCTCTACCTAATTAATTGCCACTATTTTGTCCACTAAAAATTTAACGTATTAATCAATTTATCCAGAAAGTGAACTAGGTTTCATATTCCTGTATGACTATTTATGTGTCACCTGTGGGCTGCTTTGCCAGAGGTTTTGTCTCAATACAAGTTTCGCCTTTAGTTTTCCATTTTATGTTATATTTTAGAGTTCTCTCTATACTCTTTCTCATATTCCAATCATATACTGCTATTAATTTCATTTTATGTTTGTTAGCCTAGTAGAGGAGAGTAAAAGAACATTCTTTGGTTTCTCGTTCAGACTCAGCATTAGATAGTTTCAATATGTACTAATGCCGAATCTTTTCTAAAAACACATATTAATTGTAACATTTAGTGTGATTCAGTATGAAATTTCCACTCATTCACACAGCAGGAATGAAGTGATCTTGAGATTAGTGCAACTGTCCATTATCTTTTTCTCAAACCTGTTCTTTTCAGTGCCTGGCATGTATGCCTGAGTGATGGGGAATGCATTGTGTGCACTTTTGACAATCTCCTTCAGAAGCATGTAGTGACACCAGGGAGAAGCAAATAATGGTGGGACCAATTATTCCACTCTTTCACTGGCCCAGTAGCAACTGGCCATTAGAAATTCACTGAAGATGTTAGTGAATTCTGACATCCAGCAGTGTATGCCCCCAATTTTTTTCTTAGAGATGCTGGCTTTTTTTTTTAATCACTTCAGTACAGCTGACTATCAAATGATCACATGATTCACATGGATTTTAGAGAAGTTTTGAACTTGCAGATTTTTTTTGTTAATAGTATGACAGGAGGATTCTTCCCAATCATCTAACACCTAAGGTGGTATTTTCTCATTAAAATAAATACTTTGGCCTCAATATTTAGGTAAATGATGCATTTTGAATCATTTTTATAAAGTATGATTTAAACATTATTTTAATTGTATACATGTAATTTTGAAATTATATATATAATTTTATATATTTCAATTTATGTAATTATGTATTTTAAGTATATAAATATTTAAATATATATTTGTGTTTCTGGGGCATGAACTCAGAGTATACACCTTGAGCCACTCCACCAGCCCTTTTTGTGAATGGTTTTCTCAAGATGCAGTTTCACAAAATATTTGCTTGGACTGGCTTTGAATCATGAACCTCCTGATCTCTGCCTCCTGAGTAGCTAGGATTACAGGCCTGAACCACTGGTGCCCAGTTTAATTATAACTTTGATCATAATGTACACCTAAATTTTCAGTGGTTTTGGCATCTATTATTAAAATGGTTCCTCCACCACTATTGTACTAATTAACATTTTGTCAGTACTTTTGAACATATATGTGAAAGTCTTTATCTTTTATTGAATATTCCTTTTGTTTTACAATGGAAACACTATAAGGGTAAAAATAACATGTGATTAATAATTATGTCAGTGATATAGTCTGTTTAATTATTTTGTCTTAAAAAGGCTATTTTTGCCATATAAATTTTCAAGTAATGCTAACATTAGCTTGGAAATGCATGCAAAAATTTCTGCTGAGATGTTTGTTTGTGTTTACATTCAATTTATAGATCATTTAGGGGAAAGCAAATAGCTTAAAAAGATAGCAAGTCAGCTGGATACAGTGGCTCACACTTGTAATTGTAGCTACTTGTTAGGCTGAACTCAAGAAGATTATGATTCTAGAACAGCAGGGCAAAAAAGTTAATGCCACCTCATATCAACCAATAGCTGGCTTATGGTGGTACAGAGCAATAAGCACTGGAGGCATGGTTCAAGTAGAGCACCTGCCTAGCAAGCATGAAGCCCTGTATTCAAACCCCAGTACATCCCCCCACAGTACAGAGAACCAGTAAATCTTCAGTCAACTCCTTTAATATATCTCCCCTAATTAAGTTTTGTCAGTGAGCCAATAAATAAAGTGTTCATCACTTAAAACATTTCCATTTCCAAGTCAGGAAGATCCTGTGCTCTAAATTTACATTCTGGAACCTTGCACTCTTAATAATATCTTTTGTTGATTTTCTGGTAAAAGACAATTTTCTATGCATCAAATTCTTGGATCACAGAAAAATTTCCACCATTGTATTTATTTTTGACCTTTTTATACATTCTGAATATTAATGCCTTTAAAGGTTAGTAATTGGCAATTGTATTCTCCATTCTGTAGGCTTTCTATTTGTGATTAAAGTGTACCATTTTTATTTATTTTATTTTTAGTTTCTTTCATTATTTAATGAGTACAAGCTCTTTCCTCTGTTTTCTTATCATTTCCTCCTAGGTTTGACTTGATCTCTGTCTAGACCACAACTTATTTAATTCAGTAGAAGGAGTCAAACCTTTTAAATTTACTGCTTCTCCTTATCCACTTGTCTCAGCAGTAACTGAGTTGGAGTTAACTTTCATTTTTCTGCTCTTCAGCACATTCACCACTCATGTTTTCATAGCAAACATTTGAGAGTGAGGATTGAAGAATATTGGAAACCTTTTCTGGCAGTATTTGAGTTGAACTCAGAACCTTGCACTTTGGGCACAAAGCTCCCAGCCCATTTTGCTTTTGTTACTTTTTAAGTACAGTCTCCCTTTCCTGCCTAGGGTCAGCCTGGACTAGGTAGTTGGGAAGACAAGTGTGCACCACTATTCTCAGCTTCTTATATTGGAGATGGGGTCTCACAGACTTTTTGCCTAGGCTATCTTGAGCCATGATCCTCCCAATTTCTGTCTCACAAAATGATATGATTACAGGCATGATTCACTGTGCTTGATGAGATAACTATTTTTAATATTTTTTGTATGGTGATTTTTTAGAATTGTTTGAGTTACTTTTCCTCAAGCTTTGTAAGTAATTCTCTGTGAGCCCCTCCTCTATCCTCTCCAATATCCATCCCATGAAATAAACACTGTCATGTTTTTCAGCCAAATATGAAGTGCTTCTTTTTCCTTGTAGTTTGTGCAGGTTTTTTTTAGATACTTCAGATTTTCATTGACACAGAGAAGACTATGTTATTTTAAATTTTCATGTAAATGTTTTTATTTTGGATAACATGAATATCATAAGTAATGAGAGCATCTTTATCTTCTTCACCTCACAATAGACTATCTATAAATAGTACAGGTTTACAACTAGCATTATTAATGGGAAGTACATTTAGCTATAATATGCAACAGGTCGATTTTCCCATGAGATTAGTGCACTGCACACTGTGCTTAACCATCGCAATTAGCCACTGAGAAGAATATGAAATTTCAATATTTATATAATAGCTTTAAAATAGCCTACAGTTGCACTTTGTTTTATGAAAGCTGTCCTTAGCAGTCAGACACTCTAAAAAGAATGGAAAGGGATACTTTAAAAAATGAAAATGTTATGGGCTATTTATAAAATGAAGAGGTTATTTATAAGATATTTTATACATATGACAGAGCTTTAAAAATCATAGTAAATGGAGCAATGGCAAAGTATTTATTCAGCAAATTAGCTTGAGAAGAAATAGAGACAAAATTATACATGAATGTCACAGCTATGAGGCAGGGATACATCTCATTGTGAAGCATATATAGACCTTTTGAAGTTTTGAAATGTGGATGGCATGTAATTTGTGTAGGACATGAATTTTCTGTTCAGATCATTTTTTAGAGTTAAAGCACTGCTATTAACAATATATTGGAAATTTGGAGTATATTCTGGATTGTCTGGAAAAAGTGTAAAATATTTTGAACTAACTGAAACTTTCTATGTGATGAATGAGACTCATAGGGACCCTCTATTCTGTGTTTCCCATGACTATGTCATGATTGGGCAGCTCCTGGATCTTTCTAGAGGGCTGTCATAGCCTAGAATGGCTTCCAGTTGTTCCACCACTTTTGATTCAATATGATGCCATTGCATACTTGATAATTCTTAGCAAATCATTGAGAAACGCTGGACTTCATTTTCTTTGTATGAAAATGTGCAATTAACCAGAGAATTAAGAATTAAACTTTAAGTTGTATTATATGTGAGGCATGACTGTTATCACAATTACTAAATCTTTATGGCTTTGAAATTATGCACTTATTTTTAGGTTTGTGTAACCTTTACTTTCAAAAATAAGGAGAAATAAAATATGACATATCTTCATTTGTGATCTTCAAAATTTATAGCCATAATGCCCATTGTGTGTATTGTGATATGGAATGAACATTTATATGGTTAATTAAACATTAATTTGTTTGTTTATGAAAGATATGGCAATTTAAGAAAAATGTTAGAATATGTCTTATAGTGAATTCTCATTTATTCTAGATGTTTATATTTAAAGTTGATGTGATTATTAAACATTAAATATACAAGTATTCAGGGTTATATCAATTAAAATATTGGGAAATTTTAGATAAATAAATAGACATATGTTTATAGTATATTAGCTCACTAAAATATTTACATTCTATAATAATATTCTCATTGCAATGCTATGAGGTCAGTATCATAATGTTGCTTTTATACATGAGGAAAGTGAGATGAAATAAATTATCAAATCCACTTTACAAGAAATTTCAGCACTGTAACAAATTACATAATAAATAATATGATTTCTTATCTACTTTCTACAGTTCCTCCAGGATTCACAAGAATATAGGAAAGTTAACATTATTCACCTCATCATTTTAGAGGTAAGAAATATGCCAGTGATAGCCTAGAGAGGCTAGAAGATTCAGAGAAGATCAAATTGTTAATAATTACAATATTTAGAAAAGAAAGATGATTGCTAATTTTAATGCAGTATTTCATCTGCATAATGCATCTTTAATTGTATTTATACAAAATAATTATATCACTGATCTGATTGACAAAGGAAAGTAATAACTACACCTCAAGCCAAAGTCCCATAGATGCATGTGAAATCATAACTTCTGTATGGTTATTGAAACACTTCTTATTCACTTTATCTCTGAAAATGCGAGGGAACAAATCATGTTAAAGGAATTAGTGTAGCCAGATTATGTCATGCAGTTATTACTAGGTGATTTCAACAATTTAATCTGGTAGAAAGATGAAGTTCAAAAGATGAAGTTACCAAGCACAGACATTATTATTTGGTTAGTCTGTGCCAAAAATGGTAGCATAACTAGTGAGGTTTCAATAATTTAGCTTTCAGTTTAGGATAAATCCAGAATGAACTGTAGTCACTGTTCTCTTCTTACACCTTTTCTTGTCTTTCCTTATTTTAACATTTTCTCAGGCACTTGTTATAGAGATGGAAAATTAACTAACTCACCAGGAATATAGGAGAAACATACAACATATTCCTTGGATGGGTTTGTAGACTATTTTCAGAGTCTAATCAGTAAATGAGCAATTTCTCCATCTGCAAATAGGTTTTCCATTAATTAAGCAGTGGTAGAATCTGGGATTTTACCCAACCCAATATTGATTTGATGTGCTAGAAGGAAGGCAGTTCAAATTTCCTAGAGAAAACTAATCTGGAGCAAAGTTAAATAATAGAAAAGTTTAAACTAAGATTAAGAAAAACTGAAACGTGAAGCAAGCCAGAGCTGCATAAATGATGAACAAAGGTGCTGATATGGGAAATAAAATAAGGCAAAATTCTGGAAAGAGTGAGTGTGGTTCATTCATAATACGTAGCAGCTTGCATGTGTGAGGACATGAAATTAAAAATGTAGGCAAAAATTATGAATTAAATGTCCTTATTGTTTTTGTATTCACCCTGGAGGTTTAAGTATAAAGGCTTTTAAAATCAAATTTATGTAGAGGAATAACTTGATCTTATTTGTGGAAGTGAGTTTAAAGTGCCTATGATAGTCATGAGTTTAAAATGCCTATAATATCAAAGGAAACAGGCCCATGGATAATCATATATACCACCCTGGTCCTGAGGTCTGTGCTAATGTATATGTTTAATATTCATTATTATATTTGCCATATTGAAGCCATAGGTATTCCTAATTTGAACTGGTAGTTACTTAGAATAAAAACTAGAAAAAAACTTTCAGGAAAGTCAGCGTCATGGTCTATTGTGAACATAAAATGAAAAATTATGTTCAAGAATTTACTCAACCTTTTATGTAATTGCTAAGTTTCTTGTATGAGTCCACAAAGAGATGGTATACATTCACTGGAAATAATTTCTTTAAATTCCTTTTCTAAAGGCAACTTTTGGAAAGAAAATATCAAAGTGATATTTTTATCATGAAATCTTACTTTCTCTCCTGGTAAAAATTTCCTTCCTTATTTGATATTTTTGGCTCCAGATTATTATGCACTTTTTAAATTCATCACACCTACAGTTCTGTTATCAGAAAGGTTTATATTCTAGTCCCATTGTTGTTTGAGCTCTGCTTATTGTTTAATCTAACAGCAAACAATGGTTAAGTAGCCAAAATGAGGAAAGAGGAACTGGGGTAACACACAAGACAGGACTGATTCAACTAAAAGATCTGGTCAACAAAGCTCATGCATTAGAAAGTGAACTGAGGGGGAAAGGAGATAGAAAAGTGTCCATGGTTCAGGCTATGAAGAGTTCACTGAGGCAATTTTAATGAACAGCGGAATCTTAATGGACAGAGGCAATTTTGGTAGACTGTGGAATACATTAGACAAGGCAATAATAGTACTTAGCATAGCCCAATTTTCTGATAAGCTTACCAGTGTGTGAAAAGTTGAAGAAAAATGGACATGCTGGAAGATATTAAGGAATAATATCACCATTTTGCTTGCTTTTGTTTGAATTTTGTGGATTTTTTTGTTCATTTCTATAACATTTTTTAAAATGGGAAGATAGTTGAATATTTTAGAAATATCCACTTGCTATAAATTAACACTGGGTTTTTTATTTGTTTTTTTTCTGTCAATTATATAACTTTTTCAGGCTGATGTATTTCTCTTACTCTGTCCATGATCTGGGAGTTTTCAAACATACCTCAATAATATTAACTGCAGTTCCTCTAAAGTAGTTATAGTTCTATGAAAAAGAATTGCTGAAATTCCACTGAGAAGGGGTTTCTTAGGTATGCTTTAAAATTGCATACACCATGTGAAATGCATTCAATACATACAAATATGAGCAAAGTTTGAATGTTAATATGCATCTGCATGTAGTACTTGTGAATCAGTATACAAAGTACACAATTTAGTAGCTTTGCAAAATATTTACAAACT
Organism: Castor canadensis; assembly: GCF_047511655.1. Lineage (NCBI taxonomy): Eukaryota > Metazoa > Chordata > Mammalia > Rodentia > Castoridae > Castor > Castor canadensis. The sequence goes on from NC_133387.1 coordinate 114,602,286, forward strand.
GAGAAAACATGATGAGTAGTAAATTTGCATTTTTATCACTATTAGATTATGGTGGTTTTAGAAATATGACTGACAAAGAATTGTAGCAATTGAACAGAATGCATAATAATTTAGTTCATTATTAGACATTGTCCAGTTTTTATAGAACATGGTGAAATGTAGCAAATTTAAATGATCTTGCTTCTTTTTAAAAGATATACTGATTGCTACTCATTTTCAAATTCCAAGTGCTTATCACTGTTGCATTACTTGATGAACACAGATTTGAAATGATGAAATGAGACAACCACCTGTGTTCATATTTACTAATATGGCTTTGCATATGACGCAGTAAGCTGCATAACACACTTTGCTATTTTGGCATTTTGTTGGGATCATTTGAAGGTTTTTTATGTGGCTACTTGTAATATTCTAGGAAAATGGTACAATTAATCATGTGAATTTTCATAAATCTGCCTATCTTTATAATGAGATCAGTTATAATTAAGTTTGAAAATTGCCATGCCCCTTCTACTTATGGGTGACAAACAAGTTAATATTTATGAATAGTCAATAAACATTGAGAGAGATCTGGAAATAATCAAAAGAAATAGCATATGTTCTCTGCTTTAGAAATATTTGGACAATTAGAAGAGACTGTTCTTTGAGCAAGTAATTGCTTATCTACACTGCTATGAACAAAGTGTTGTGATAGCACAAACAAGAGTAAAATTCTGCTTGCATTAGAATGTAGGAGGAACTTGTGAGAAAAAAAGTTACAAGAAGGTAATGTTTGAATTGGAATCACACAGGTAAATCATGAGAAATTGCCTAGAATTGGAGAAAGAATAGTATATGTGCAGAGGTAAATACTGACGCTGGCCAAAAATCAAAATAAAATAAGCTGATGAACATTATTTTAACCTTTCCTCAAAAGTGATATAAAATATCAACATTGTACTTTCCAAAGGAAGAAAGGAAGTAAGGAAATTGTACTCTTGGTTCTTTTAATGAACTGAGACACTTACAGGGGCTTTATAAGTATTTTCTTCCTTTTATCTTGGCAGTTAATGCAAGGGAATACAACCAAGTTATCTCTGAATTTGAAGCTACTGTCCTCAACCACTTTGTGTGTGGATGTGTGTGTGTTTGTGTGTCAGTGTATACACCAAAATTTCAATACATAGTTATTATTAAAACATGTATATTTTACTACCTAGCCTATTAATTAGGCACTAACTGGTAATTAATATAGATCCCATCTATATTAATGGGATATTAATATATTATGGATTGATGGGATATGAAATTACCTAGGTGGCATGAGTGCAAGGTTGGGTTTATCCAAGATGCTACTCCATTAGGCAAGAGATTATAAAGGATGAAGATGATTACTTTGCTCCACAGGAATTCATTGACTAGTAAGATTTAACTTATTAAATCTTGTTGGAAGGATCTAACAGTGTAACAAAAAACAAGTATTACTAAATGCAGAGCATAATATAATGTTTTCAACAACTATGGTATGAAAAATAAGCATAAAGATCAAAGGAACATAAGTTCAAGTTATTTTTTGTAATTGAAGTAATATAACAGAGTAATAAAAATATGACTTCACATTAGCAAAATCATTCCATATTTTTAAAGTGAATCAGTGGTCTTCAAATCAGTACTACATGTATTCAGAATCTGTAATTATTTTGTGTTCATTTACCAACTATCTTGTTTTCAAACAAACTTTAAAGGATCAAGTTGGGTTCTTTTTACAAATTAAAACCTCCATAAACATCTGGAAACATTTTATTATGCAGCATGTACAGAAAAATATAAGAAATACCATGCACAATAAGAGTAATTATTCAACTCATATGGTATTCTCAATGCAAGTAATGTGCTGTCAATAGCTCATCCTTTTGATGTTAATCTCAACTGTTTATAATATTTTATCCAGTATATTATTTCTTAGAAACATGCTATGGCCTTATCTCTCATTATTGTACATAAATACATATATCTTCTGTTACAGAATTACATATAGAAATATGTAAAAGGAATATAAGTAAAAAATATGTAGTTTATGCAACATTGCCTAAAATTGTATATCAATGGTAATAACACACTTGATAATGAAAAGTTTCTTCTTTCAGAAATTAATAATTTTTTTATTATTCATTTATTCACATGTGTATACATTGTTTGGGTCATTTCTCTGCCCTGCCGCCCTCCCCCACCCTCTCTTCCCTTTCTCCCTCAGTTGCAGGCAGGTCCTGTTCTGCCTTTATCACTAATTTTGTTGAAGAAAAGAGACAAGCATAATAAGGAAGACAAAGTGTTTTTGCTAGTTGAGTTAAGGATAGCTATACAGAAATATTCCTAGCATTGCTTTCGTGTACGTGTTATGACCCACATTGATTCAGCTCTAACTGATCTTTATACTGGTTACTGATCCCCTTCTCACGATAACCTCTGTCTCTTTAAGGTTTCTTTATTAGCTCTTCTGGAGTGGGGAATCAAACGCTTTCATGTTTTGGGTTTTCTACCTATTTCTTTATCACCTGTATGTGCTCTCCCCTTATCATGTGATCGGAGTCCAACCACATTGCTGCATTTGCCCTAGATCTAAAGTCCACATATGAGAGAGAACATATGATTTTTGGTCTTCTGAGCTTTGCTGACCTTGCTCAGAATGATGTTCTCTAATTCCATCAATTTACCTGCAAATGATAAGATTTCATTCTTCTTCATGGCTGAGTAAAATTCCATTGTGTACAAGTACCACATTTTCTTGATCCATTCATCAGTAGTGGCGCATCTTGGTTGTTTCCATAACTTAGCTATTGTGAATAGTGATGCAATAAACATGAGTGTGCAGGTGCCTCTGGAGTAACCTGTGTTGCATTCCTTTGGGTATATCCGCAGGAGTGGGATTGCTGGATCATATGGCAGGTCTTTATTTAGATTTTTAAGAAGTCTCCAAATTTTTTTCCAGAGTGGTTGCACCAACTTGCATTCCCACAAACAGTGGATTAGGGTTCCTTGTTCCCCACATTCTCACCAACAACTGTTGTTGGTAGTGTTTTTGATGATGGCTATTCTTACCGGGGTGAGGTGGAATCTTAGTGTGGTTTTGATTTGGATTTCCTTTATGGGTAGAGATGGTAAGCATTTTTTCATGTGCCTTTTTGCCATTTGAATTTCTTCTTTTGAGAAAGTTCTGTTAAGTTCAGTTGCCCATTTTTTAAATTGGTTCATTGATTCTAGGAGAGTTTAGTTTCTTAAGTTCCCTGGTGTATTCTGATTATCAGTCCCTTGTCTGATGGATAGCTGGCAAATATTTTATCCCACTCTGTGGGTGGTATCTTCGGTTTAGAGACAATTTCTTTTGTTGTGCAGCTTTTTAATTTTATGAAGTCCCATTTGTCCATTTTCTCTCTTAGTTGCTGGGCTGTTGGGTTTCTAGTGAGGAAGTCTTTGCCTATATCTATTTGTTCCAGAGTGTGTCCTGCTCCTTCCTGCAGTAACTTCAGAGTTTCAGGTTGATATTTAGGTCCTTGATCCATTTTGAGTTGCTACTAGTCAGGGTGATAGATATGGCTCTCGTTTCAGTTTCTTGCATATGGGTAACAACTTTTTCCAGCAATATTTGTTGAAGAGACTGTCTTTTCTCCATCGTATATTTTTAGCACATTTGTCAAAAATGTGGTGGTTATAGTTGTGTGGATTCATATCTGGGTCTTCTATTCTGTTCCACTGGTCTTCATGTCTGTTTTTGTGTCAATGCCATGCTGTTTTTATTGCTATTGCTTTTGAATATAGTTTGAAGTCGGGAATTGTAATACCTCCAGCATTGGTCTTTTTGCTGAGTATTGCCTTGGCTATTCATGGTCTCTTGTGTTTCCAAATGAACTTTATGTGTGATGAAGATCATTGAGATTTTGATGGGAATTGCATTAAACATGTAGATTGCTTTCGGTAGTATAGCCATTTTTACCATGTTGATTCTACCAATTCATGAACACGGAAGGTCTTTCCATCTTCTGTAGCCTTCCTTGATCTCTTTCTTCAGGAGCTCGTAATTCTCCTTGTAGAGGTCATTCATGTCCTTGTTAAATTTACTCTTAGGTATTTGATTTTTTTGAGGCTATTGTGAATTGATTGTTTCCATATATTCCTTCTCAGTTTGTTCGTTGTTGGTGTATAGAAAAGCTAATGATTTTTGTAAGTTGATTTTGTTGCTTTTAATGTTTCTGTTGAAAAGTCTGCTGTGATTTTTGATGGGTTTACCTTTGCATGTTATTTGTTTTTTCTCTCTTACAGCCTTCAATATTCTTTCTCTAGACTCTGTAATTGTTGCTTTAATGATAATATGTCGTATGCTAGTTCTGTTTTGGTCAGCTCTGTTTGGTGTTCTGGAGGCTTCCTGTACCTGAATGGGCATAGTTTTCTCTAGATTTGGGAAATTTTCTGTTATTATTTTGTTGAATATATTACAAATTCCTTTTGCTTGCACCTCTTCTCCTTCTTCAATGGCCATGATTCTCAGGTTTGGCCTTTTGATGGAGTTAGTGAGTTCTTGCATTTTCTTTTCATAGGTCTTGAGTTGTTTAATTAATTGTTCTTCAGTTTTTCATTTAATTGCCATTTCATCTTCTGTTCCTCTGTATTCACTCCCACCCTGGCTTCCTCCCATTATATCAGCTCATGCTCTTCCTGATGTAGCATTAAATAAGTTTTCATTTTATAGCATTTTGGTAAATCTCATATTCAGTATGAGGTTTAACCCTTGGTCATGCTAACTCTATTTATTCTAATTGTCTCCATGTTACTGTGTATATCAGACACTTATAGGTTTTGTGATGAGTAATTTCTTAATTGATGAAAAAATATTGTTTTCAATTCACAACTTAAAGCTATTTAATTTATTTTATGTGTTTTTAATCCAAATAAATTACAGCTTTCAGATATAGGAATCTAGGGGAAAATGCTTTATTCTCCTAAGAAGCACAAAACCAGTAAAAACAACACTGTAGTAAGCACAAATAAACCAATTCCATCCAGCATAGCAGAAAATTGAAGTGATGAGTGAAAGAAGAATATGGAATTTAGAGTTTCATTGCCCTCAGCTAAATGCAAAATGAAGTGCTAGCTTCTCAGGAGAAGAAGTCAACAGATGGCCCATGACTGAGAAGTTGTCTAAACTAGATAATGCACTGATTACTGGTTGTCAAGGGCACTGAATCATTAGAGTGTGATGAGTACAGGGAGCAACCAGGAGGGTGTTTTAGTCCATTTCTCATTCCAACCTTACTAATATAACCTAATACCCCAAGATGGGAAACTTACAAATAATGCACATTTGTTTATCTTATATCTGGGCTGAAAATTCCAAGAACAAGGAAATGACCAATGTGTTGTCTGGTTACAGTTGGTTCCCATTTATAAATTTTCTGGTTTCCACATCCTGCCAGGGCACATGATATGCTCACTTGGTTATTCTATTCCAAGGTGGTGCCCGGAACCATGGGCACTAATCCCATCTATGGGGCACATCCCTCCTGGACTACCATCCTGCAAGAGGCCCAATCTCTTAATATTACCACCTTAGGAGTAAAGTTCAAACACACGGTAGTATGTGTCCTAGCATTTAATTCATACATTTATGCATGCAAATCATGTCCACCTCACATGCTCAAAGTGTATTCCATCCTAAGAAGCTCCAAGATTTTAACTCTCCCAGCATCAATTTTAAAGTCTTAGTCCAAAGTTTATTGCAAATTTAATCTGAATCAGATACATGGGTAGACTACAGGTATGAGGAACTTGTGAAAGCAAACAAATTAAATACTTCTGAAATACAGTAGTGATACTGACAATGAGTAGTCCTTCACACTCAAAAAAGAATATATAGAACAAGGACGGGATTTAAAAAATTCACAAGAAAATCTTAAATCCACAATGTTCCATCATCAAGACTTAGGGCTGAGGAATAATTCACTGTGACTTGAGGTCCTGCTTCCATACAGTCTGCAGTTATGCTTGGACCCACAAGGCCCTGGCAGCCCCATCTCACTGCTTTGCTGGATACTGTCCTCACAAGAAACTTCATGCATGTGAGCTGAGTATCTTCTTCAGTTCCAAGAGGCATCACCTGATGGCTGTAAACACATGAAGTTGAAGGAGAAGAACCCCCCCACACACACCTTACTTGTTGAATGTCCATTGCTCCAGAGAGGGTTCTGTTCTGTGTCTCCCTTTCTGTGGTTCTCTAGACATCCTTTGAAACCTGGGTGGAGGCTGCCATGGCCAGACAGATCTTGGAATCAGAGTGAGTCCTGAGAAGAGAAACAGCACCTATCTGCTGCCTGAGGCTGAGCCAGGGTGCATCCAACAAAGAAGAGCAACAGAGCAGGAAGACATAATATAAGGATGCCATGAAATGTGTCTGATGTGAGATATGGTGCCTCAAAACATCTTTCATAAAGTAGCAACATTGCAATTAGTACTCACGTAGACACAGGCACCAGTAAGATGGAAAACACAATTCATTCTTTTTTTTATTTATTTATTCATATGTGCATACATTGTTTGGGTCATTTCTCCCTCCTGCACCCTAGCTCCCACCATCTCCCACCACACCTATTCACTTCCAGGTAGAATCTGTTCTTCCTTTATCTCTAATTTTGAAGAGAAGACATAAGCATAATAAGAAAGACAAACCATTTTTGCTACTTGAATTCAGGATAGCTATACAGATATTCCTAGCATTGTTTCCATGTACAAATGTGTTAAAACCATGTTGATTCATCTCTAACTGATTGTTACAATGGTTCCTGATCCCCTTCTCATGTTGACCACTGTCTCTAATGATTCTGTATTAGTTCCTCTGGAGTGGGGACATCAATAAACTCTTGCTCATTTTTTGGAGACAGGATTTCAGAGTGTTGCATCACCTATTTTCAATGCTTTGATCCTCCTGCCCTGGCCTCTCCAGTGTCTGGGACTATAGATATACAACCTGTGAATGGATAGAAAGGATGTGTGATGGTAACATGAGAGGGGAAAGAAATAATTCTGCCTCTTTTCAGAAATTGAAATACATTAAATATGTAACCAGTTATCACATACTTAGTTCTTATATACACTAGTATGAAGTTTAATACACTGGGAAATAATGGTTTATCCAACTGGGTAAAAATTATAGCTGTCTAAACATGTATTTTATTAGTGTGTTTAATTATACAAAAGATTTCAACAGAGGTTTTCAACAAGGCATATATGTTATATTGCTGAGAGTAATTCCCTCTGTTGCTCTCTCTATATCTACATAAAATTTTCTTTAAATATTAATAGATAGGTTTAAGTAAAAGTAAGATAAAAATATTCAATGACAAGAGAGGCCAAAAATAAGCTACAGTAGACATATTCATTTCAGATAAAGAAGACATCAAAATATAGACTGTGTACAATAAATGATTATTACACATAATAGCTGTTACATGAAGAAAGAAAAATTATTAGCAAATGTAGATCAGGCAGGAAAATAATCTGATCTACCTATGTGATGGAGACATCAAATCTCCAATGTCTACAGAAGATGAACAGTAAAAAAGCATATGTAAGAAAAATTGACCATTAGTTATCCATCAGGCTGAGTGCTTGGGATTTGCAAACTACTCACCTGGAAGACAGGAAGACAAACAGGTGTCACCCCCCATAGAGGTGCCTCAGTGCTAATACCTAATATAAAATGGTGTCCAGAGACCATCTTGGAGGTAGAATGGACATTAGTTGATTAACAACTGGTGAGTTAGTGATAATTCTTGGAGTTTAGTAAACAGAAACAAACTGTTCCAAATGTGGAAGTAAGTACCTTGTCTCATGTTTATGTAATAAGAAGTTTACATGAATGGAAACATGGAGACAGGTGTGTGGAAAACAGATGGAAATGTAAACAGATAGATAATGATGAACAGGATTGAAGAAGCATGAAATCAACTCCAATCACAGAAGTGTCTAAGATGTATGTCTGCAAAGGTGAATTCTACAAAACATGTAAAGAACTCACTCCAATTCCAAGACTGTTTCACACCATTGTAAAGAAAGGAAGTGCCAAACACACTCTATGAGCAATACTGCTCTCATACCAAAAACAGAGAAGAACAAACAAAGGAAAATTAAAACTACAGGTAAATAAACTAAAGGAAAATAGTCTCAACAAAAATGCTTGTACAATGAATCCATAAGCACATCAAAATATTACCAGTAATGTTGAAGTTGCATTTATTGCTGGTCTGTACCAGTGGCTCACCTACACATGGAAGTCAATGAATTCACTACATCTCATCAGCAGAAGGAAGACTAATACCCATAGGTCCATTTCCATACATCAGAACAGTCATTCAATGAGACTTAATACAATTTTATGCTTATAGCTCACAAGTTAGGAAGAGACAGCATAAGGTCAACTCATCATCATTGTCATAAAGTACCTGACAGAAGAGCACTTATTGTTCCTTTTCATTGAGTGCTACATCAACTAAAGAGTGAATGTGGAGACTGGGGCATTTCTCAGTGGCAGAGCACTTGCCTCACATGCAGGAAGGTCCAGGTTTAATTCCTAGAAACAAGAATAAATTTAATTAAATTACCCACTGTGTCTTACAGAAAAATACCCATGTGCTTAGTAAAATTGCTATAAAAATCCAACTCTATTCACTAGATAACTTGATAAAAAAAGAGTACTACTCATTCAGGTAGTATAACATATGTTCATCATTCAATTTTGATTAATGAAATTTTAAATCATGAATATACAGCCTAAAGGGAGGGAATAATGCTATCTGTGAACATCATATTTACTGTTGAATGAGGCCTGGTCCTCCTTTGTTCAATGGACAACAAGACCCTCAGTGCAGACTCACTATCACTCTCAAGATGAAGCCAATGAAGTCATGTGTTCCCTGTAAATTTGGCTCAGTCTCTGTCTGTTGCTTCCATGACAGAAGACCCCGAGTCTCAAGTAAGAATCTGTGCTGAGCACCTAAGACCTGAATGATCTTCCTGGCCCATGAGAAATCTTAGTTGTGATATGGGGCAGAGCCATGACTGAGAGACATGGGAAACCCAGATGGGAACCCATGCTCATGGAGACTCAATTACCACACTGATCTTTCCATAGGAAACAGAAATTAAGAAACAATGATATTCCAGACAAGGTGCTAAAAGGAGAAATAAGAGGAAGTAAACCATCTATTCACACAGCAGCACTTGTGGTGTGTGTGAGAATTCATACTGGAAAAAGCACTCAGTGTCATGATTGAAGGAACATTCTTAATGATTGTCATTCCATCCTCAACATTAATGTTCTATTGTCAGACATTGAGCCTGAAATCAGAGTGGAGAAATTTAAGATCAAGTTCACACTGGAAAACAGTCTGGAAAAAGCCAATCAAACAACAAAACTCTAAAAGAAACTTCAAAGCAAATTTAGCTAATCATTCAGAATTTTGACAAAATAACCATTCTCAAAAATATTTTACATAAATATGGGATGGTGAAATTGTTGAGAAATATAAAATGGACATGAATATGAGAAATCAGAATAAATTTGCAAGTCATTCAAATGATATGCGATTTACAAATAGAATCTAGATTATTAAAAACATTTAAATAGATTATTAAAAACATTTAAATAATAAAACTTATCTCAAAAAGTGGAATATGGTTGTTTCATTCTATATTTCATTAGGTGGTTTAAGTAGAGAATTTCTTCTTGCAATGTGAGTACAAAATAATCCTCATTTTTGAGTCTCCATTCCTACCAATTTATTGGCTAACCTCCCCTCTTTCACACCTCCCAACAAAATCTTCAGTCTCCATTTATACCTTGGGGAAACACAAGAGGGGACTTCAGCTGCCCAAGTTTAGCTGTGTGGCACAACCCTAGGTCCCAGGGGTAGTGTCACAGACATCTGGTCTAAATGTCCTGGTGATAACCCAGTCCTTGTTTCTGGCCATGGGAGCTGTCTGGGAACACAGTGACAGGCATCTCTGCACTTCCACCCCATAGGAAACCTCAGAGTTGAAGTAAGCAGGGACAGGAACTCATCCCAGATCTACACCCCATGTCTTAATCAGGTCAGTCCTGAGAAAAATTACAGTATCTGGCAGCATACACTTTAATAAAACAAAAATACCTTAATTCAAGTATCTCACACATTTTCAAGCAATTAATAATTGAGTAACATTTTAATGTTTTTAAATGTTTTAAACAACATGGAAATTTTATTATGTTCTTCAATGAACTACCTTGATATTATGGGCTTATTAGTTGCCTGTCATCTCATTTAATACGTAGAAAAGCAGATACTTAGAAAGTATTTATATGACATAAAATCATATACATATATTCTGCAAATTTTGTAAGAAACCAGACAGGACATTTAAAGGCACTAAAAATTTACCTTTCCCTATTTCTCCCTTGTGTGTCCTCCCATTAGTGTGTGACCCATGTCCAACAATATTACTGCATTTGATTTGGGTCTATAATCCACATAGGAGGGAGAACATGTGATTTTTGGCCTTCTGACCCTGGCTAACTTTGCTTAACATGATGTTCTCTAGTCTCAACCATTTACTTGTGAATGGCAAAATTTCTTTCTTTGTGGTTGAGTAAAATTTGTGCACAAATATGATGTTTTCTTCGTCCATTGGTAAGTTTGGGGTATCCTGGCTGTTTAGGGAAGCTTGCCTGTTATAAATAGTGCTGCAGTTAACATGGGTGTGCAATTGCCTTTGTAAAAACTCGAGTTGCATTTCAATGGGCATATCCAAGAAGTGGTGGATATGCTCCCTGTTAAGGAGTGAATAAAGTAATCTCAGATAGGCAGAGGTCACTATGAAAAGGGACCAGGAAGTAACAAAGAGGTCTTATAGAAATGTCTCAATGTGAGCTTCAATACACAATGCATGGAAGCAATGCTAGGAATCTCTCCATGTAGCTATCCTTGTGTCAAACTAGCAAAAGTGATATGTCTTTCTTCTTATCTCTTATGTTTTCTCTTCAACAAAATCAAAGAAGAGGAAGGTGGAACAGGTTCTGCCTGGAAGCAGGGGTGTGGCAGCAGGGGTGTGGGGGTTTGGCAGGGATTGGCACTATGTATACACATGTAAGTAAATATAAAAATGATAAAATAAAAAGTAAAAATATAAACCAAAAAAGGAAAAACAAAGAAAGAAAATGTAACATCAGTACAGCCTTGAGTTTGTCAAGACCACGGACTGCAGCAGAACTCCAAATTTTTACTACCTATATACTCTATATGACTGCACCTGTCATACAGCCTCAAGCTCACTATTTCTGAGAAGAACATGTGTAGCATCCATCCACTCTGCATTATTCTCTACATGTTCAAGCTCATTCCTCCCTATATAATTTCCATTCCTTCTTTCAATGAGTGCAAATTACTCATTACATATTACTACAGCATACAGGAGAATTAATTCACACAGTATTTTCAACTTAGTAGCACAGGAATTTGCGGTCAGTGCACACCATGTATCAAGTGAGCAAACTGAAAATGAACAATCCATGTTACCATGATAAAGGAATGCATATTGTGTCCAATGTTCTGACTTAATCAGATATGTCTTCTACTCTTCTCACAATTTCCAAAATATCACCAAACCAAGTGATTTACAGGCAGGTAACTTGTGAGCCTCACTGGAACACAGAGTACTTGCATTGAGCAATGATGGGTGGTAGGAGGGGTTGTGGATGCCATGCTCAATGCGATGGTGAGTCAAGTTGGGAGCACTAACCTCAATATGGCCATCGATTTTTAAAAATTAAAAACCATGGCTTGACCCTTGACTTAGAGTTCTCTGTTTTCCTTGATTGGAGTCCTGGATCTACACAAGACTTGGAAAAACATTAGAGTTCCACAAGCTTTGTTACCTAAATTCCTCTCAGCTTAATTTTCTCTTTGGCTTCACCCAGGTTGTCTAAAAAATATTTCCACCCCAAATCTAAATCCACAGGAGGATGCTAATACTACTGTTATACAGGTTTAGGACCAGTCACTTGCTCACTGAGATACTATGGATCCATACACATTGTCTTAATACCTAGTCAGAGATCTTCTATATTTAGAGAATGGAGATTAAGTGTGAGTGACTTGTCATCCGTGCCTATCACTTGTAGTGATTCTCAACCTGGTTGCCTTTTGGAATAAACTCCAGTGTTTAAAACTCCAACATGCCAATCTAAGGGGAAGCACTGTTTTATAAAGTCTGGGCTAGGATGAAGGTGTTAGTATTTTCCAGCTGTCTTCAGATATACTCGACTAATAGGTGAGTAATACATTACACATATCTCTCAAGGAGTACAAATACTAAATGCCAGATTATCCATAAATTATTCAGACAAAAACAAAAGCATAGATTACAGTGTATGAAATTTCTCAAGATTAAAATTATTTTCAGATACCCCTGAGGATAAAGATACATGGGTGAGGGGTTGGAGATGTAGATCAAGTAAAAGAGTGGAATGAAGCCCTGAGATCAAACTCCAGTACTGCAAAATAAAACCCAAGATAAATGAGCAGTTAGTATATATTTTTAAGTCATTGATGCATAAGAGAATAATAAATATGCAAGCAATATTTTTGCTTTTGATTTATTTGTAATTGACAAATCATAATTATATATATTCATGGGGTACATGATTCCATACACATATCTAATATCCACTGTGCAAAAAATATGAGGATTATCAGGCTGTCCACCTCAAAGATTTACACTTTCATTGTGGTAATGATAATGAAGATCCTTCCTTCTTGTTCTGAAATATACAATGAATGATGGTTTAGTGCAAGGAACCCGGATGGAACTGGAGACCACTATGCTCAATGAAATAAATGAAGCACCGAGACTGCTCTCATTCTTGTAAACAAGTTCCTCAGCCCTTTGATTCAGTGCCCAGGTGCTTGCCTGCGAAGTCCAGGAGCAGAATCAATGATGTCTGCACCCTGTAGTGAAGGAGGGATAGAAATGAAACCTGTATGACCTGTAGTCGGCAGTGTGTATTTGCAAGTAGCACCTTGCTTGTGTGATGTTTCAGATTATAGGCTCAATGGTGAAAATGAATCAAAAAGTAAAGATAAATTATTATCATGGCCTGATCCACAGAGATTCCTTATGCAGCCCTCCACCCACACGAACATTTGTGGGTGTCCCCAAGATTGGAGGACTCAGTGCTGCTAAACTAGCAGGTTGCTGTTCCTGACTCCTTGCAGAAAAGGCCTTGATCTTCAACCATTGTTATGTTATTGAGAGGAACCCTTAGCCAAGTTCTGCACAACTGTCTGCACCCCTAAGGATTCACCCAAAAGATTGCCAATCTTTCACTTGCAGTGAACAGGAGCAACTCTGCCCACTGAAGACATTGCATACTAAATCAAATATGAAAGGTGGAGACTCAGGATCCCCCAGGTGGAAGGAACAAGGAACCCTGAAATGCTCTGGAGTCTTGGTGGAAGAGGCCCAGCTCCCATCCTTCGAGCCCTACCCCTTCGTTTTCCTACCTCAGTCCCTAAACCCCTCCATAGAGAAGTTTTCTGCTCAAAGTGAATTAGATCTTCCTATTCAGGGGTGAGTTTCAGTATCTCCACTTCTTAACACTTGCTCTTACCATATGGACACTACATGCCCAGTTTCAAGGTTGCTGGGGAGGTCATAATCTTTCTACTTAGTTCCTTCATAAGGGAACCCAGTGTCAATGAGAGATGCTCCATGGACAGGGGACACTTTGATGGTACCTAGCTCAGTTTCTGGTTAGAATCACTGTAGGTCACCACTGCTGGGTCTTTGTGCCATAGGTAGTTTGCACAGACTCCCTTCTAATTCCCATGCAGAGATTCCTTTGGGAGTTGGTTCTGCTCCCTTTAGGCCACTGTCCCTTGAATCCTCCATGTCTAAGTCCAGTACTGGAATCTTCGTTCTATCCTGGATCCTCATGGACCTGATCCTGCTGCACTTCAGGCATCTCTTTCACAGTCATTCTCAGGAAGGCCACTGATGCCACAGATGTGGGAGATAACCAGCAATTGCCCTATTCCCATTTTCATCCCACTTGCTGTCCCTGCCAGGTTTGTTCAGCTTCATGCTTCTGAACTGAGGGAGTAGCAAGGCCAATAGGAGGCTAGAGTAAGAGAGTGGTTATATGGGGAGCCGGTAGTTGGGACATCTTCCCTTGCCCCATTGAGTGTCCTCTAGTCTTTGGAGGGATCTCTGCCTATCTGTACATCCATGACCCTGCATTACTCCTCTGTAACTTCCCAAGCCTTACCTCTTGTTCTTTGAACACCTAATCTGAGTACTTTCAGTTTGTGTGGTGCACACAAAACATATAAAAGGAATCGATGGAGCTATAATAAAGTAAAGGGAGTCTGGTGGTTTCCTTTTCCATTTTACTTAACATCTCACCAGCCTCACATGAAAAAGGCTTGAGCAAATATGTGTCTCACTTAGTCCACATAATTCTATTTGTTGGCCTATTCTGTGCTACATGTAAAATATTCAGCAATTGCTTGCATGAGAAACTTATGTAGGGATAGTCAGGAAAAGGTTAAATGTATCTTTATTTTTTCTATAATTCTGTGTAACTCCTTATCACAAATTCAATACTGAAAACAACAAAAGGTCTTAACTCAACATCTTGTGGATCAGGAATTGAGGGAAAGGCTATCAGTGTTCCCTGCACAGCCTCCTACAGGTGGCAATGCAGGTTCCCACCTGGGCTGCGAATCTCACAAGAGGCTTTGGATGATATGTCTCTGACCTTCTGTTTCCACATCATGATGTCTATTTCATCTTGCAAGTCACCTCAAATCTCTGAAACTTTCCTTCTTCAATGCTCATAGGAAATGAGCTTGGAGTTCTGATCTGTGCCACTGGTCCAGCCCTGTACCCACAACCCTATGAGAGTCTGTAATTCAGGAGCTGGGTGCTGGTGGCTCATGCCAGTAAGGAGGCGCTATCTGGTGGTTTGTGGTTCAAAGCCAGCCCAGGAAAAGAGTTAAAGGGACCCAAACTCACAAATAAAAAATGTCAAATAAAAGGGCAGTTGGAGTGGCTCATGGTGTAGGCCCTGATGTAAAACCCAAGTACGACCAAAAAAATAGATGGAGAGGTTTGAGGACTACAAGTCTAGGCACCAAAAGTTTATGTGGATCTTAAGAGAGATGGTGGATCTTCTGTATAAAAGTGTCAGGTGTTAGTGTCTCATTGGTAAATCCCAGGATGAGCAAAATATCCTTGAATTCTCCTACTGAGTGAGCACTTCATTCTACACAAATTGAGGAGGTAAGAAATTAAAGATGAAAGACAAAATCAGGGCAAGGAATCCCTACATCATTTTGGATGTTATGAAAATGTAGGTTAACAGATATGTTTGAAAAAGCTGATTCACATTGGTTGTTAGAGATGAAAATGTGTGTACAGCTTGTCATGTTTATAAGTATTTTATTGGTGCTGAAAGAAAATTAATATCACAGTAAATAATGTTAAGAAATAAAACAAAGGCAAGTCAAGTAACTCATTTACCACATCCATTGCTGTTGAGATCATTAGATTCACAAAATTAAATCTCATGTAGGTCACAGGGTAAGTTGCACATGACAGGGATTAAGTAGAGTCCACTGAAAAATTGTCCTTTAGACACCAAGCACAGATTCATTTTTAATTACTTTATAGTTTAATATGTGCACAGGTGTGCCAATCCTATTGCTTGTAAAATTAACTAGGAGGAGACTCTTCATGTCACAACATACTAAACTCCATTTTAAGTACAATTTATGATTAAATACTCTAAACCCTCAGTGTCTGCATGTCTGTCCACAGCACTATCTGGCCATCCCTTACTCAAACCCTCAGTTTTCAGAGTACAGGCCAGTAGGGGACATGCAAATCCAATGCAAACTAGAAATAAGGGAAATCAGCCCACCAGGGATAGTCAGCTTTAGCATCAACAGGAAACTGCTTTGAGGTGAGAGACAGAGAAAACAGATGGTTGGGGCCACTGTTGATATTGATTAAGCTTTTCTGTTCTGTACCCAGGGTACTCAGAATGTTTCTTGCCTTTCTGCCCAGTGGACCTGACTCTCCACACACACTTCCTTAGAAATAAGTTGCATATCATATTTGGTATGGCAATGTTGCACACCCTGGAATTTAGACTTCACATAGTTGGAAGTAAGAGTTTACAGTAGTTAAGCCACTTAGATTTTTTCAGAGATAAATTTTATTAATTATAAATTTTATGTAATATATATACATATATATATTTCATAAAGTATAAATTTTACTGCCATTAAAAGAAAATTAAATAATGTTTACAGTGTGTTAGAAAGGGAAAAAACACAAGTTCAATGCATACACAGGTGTGTCACTGCTAATTCCTGTGAATTTGTTTTGGTGCAAAACAATACCTATGGTACTATATTAAATTCCATTTTAACTACAACTTCAGGATGCATCATCTACACACTCAGTATCTGTGTGTCTGCTCCCAGAAGTCTCTTGAGAGCAATTATTGCCTAGGTTCCATACAAGGTGAGGTGATTAAGCAGAAAGAGCCTGTGCCCTCTGAACACAACCACTCAGTCCAGCAATCCCTTCAAAATTACTGCTGCAGGAGGTCAATCTTCCATGCCAGGAGGCGTCTCACTCCAAATCACTCACCTCAAAGGAAGAAAAGACCTCTAGATGCTCATAGAGGACACTCAGTGGCACATGGGAACCATGACACTCAGGCATCTCAGGGCTGGGAGGTCTGGTGTTAGGAGGGCTTGTCTTCTCAGGAGTTTGGGTTGACAGAGCTGTCACCAATGTGGAGCTAAACTTATCACTGTACAGTCCCTTGAAGACCATTCTCAGGGGTTGGCATGGAACATGGCTTGACAGTGGGTTGTTGGACTCTGTGCAAGACACGATAGAATCCATCTGAGCTTGGTTATTTGGAGCCTGTAGGTCATCACTGTGTCCCTGTGCTGATATTTTCTCAGTCTCTGGAGATGGTACTTTCAAACCACCTCTATTTTCATTTGGCATAGAAGGCATATCCTGGAGATGTTTCAAGCCAGCTTTTCCAGTGCTCTCCTGGGTGATATAAGTGGGTTTGAGTCTTGTTTTCTTTGAGGGATTCTAGTCACTCTGCACAGGAACATGAGCAGGTCTCTTGTTTGATGCTCTAAAGCTGATTTGGGACTTCTGGACATATCTATGAGCTGCAACTTGCAAGCAGGACTGCTTATTTACATCAGTTGACCATGTTGGTGCCAGAAATTTGAGCATCTGGTCAATGCTGCCTTGTGAAGGCAACCTCGTGAATACTGGGGGAGCCATCCTCTGGACTTCTTTGTGTCTTATTCATAAGTGGGGCCCTGTCTTTTTTTTTTCTTTTACTATTCATATGTGCATACAAGGCTTGGGTCATTTCTCCCCCCTGCCCCCACCCCCTCCCTTACCACCCACTTGCTCCCTCCCTCTTCCCCCCACCCCCTCAATACCCAGCAGAAACTATTTTGCCCTTATTTCTAATTTTGTTGTAGAGAGAGTATAAGCAATAATAGGAAGGAACAAAGGTTTTTGCTGGTTGAGATAAGGATAGCTATACAGGGCATTGACTCACATTGATTTCCTGTGCATGTGTGTTACCTTCTAGGTTAATTCTTTTTGATCTAACCTTTTCTCTAGTTTCTGAGTTTCTAACTTTTCTCTAGTTGACAAGAGTTTTTTAATGACAGACTGGTGATGTCAGTGAGAACTAAACTCTGACCTTCATTTTGCACAGGAGAAAAGACTGTAAATTCTGGTCCTTTGATGGGTTACAACTAAGGGCCCATGGATCCCATTTCAGATATGTTGATAGTTGGTTGGCAATGGATGTTGCCAAAGAAACATCCATTCCTACTTCTAGAGCAGAATTTTGGTCTGTTTCGTTGCTATGGGAAAGATAGACATGTCAGTTATACATTGGTATTTGCTCAACATAAAATTTCAGGAAAGTCCAGCAAGTAAGACAGGGAGGATATAACAGTAATATTAACTATGAAACAATGGTAAGTTGTCATGTTAGACATGAAAGAAGCAGAGTGTGGTGTCCACACATGTAGACCCCTTTTAAAAGTAGGCTGACTAGTAATCATGGGGAGTTCCAGCCAGCCTGTTATATTACATTGTATTTTATGCCATACTGAGAAAGGTAATTTTTCTAAATTAATTATTGTTCTGTTTAATAAAAAGCACTTTCTTGTCCACTTCTGGGGATCTAATTGGATAATGCTGATTAAGAGTAGTAACATGACTAATGAGATTTTATTTTCCTGAAATGTTATATTCTTACATGTAAGTGTCTAAGATTTTGAGGCATTAGATGAAATTACTTCACATGTTCTCACTTGCACATCATTGAAGACAGAAGTAATTATACACATGTAAAGTAAAGCAAAGCAAAGTGTAGCCCTGCTAAGTATACAAACTGACCTTTTATTAGTCAGATGGGGACCTGGAGTATAACATTTATTCACAGAGGAAATGGAAGATGGCAAACAGAAGACAAAACACCAGGTACACCAGGGAGAGACTCACCCTCAAGTCATCAAGGACTCTCACTTTTGTCCAATTGTACATCTGCCTCCCTTGGCGAATTCTAGGAAATTTCTGAACCAGGGCCTTCCTCTGCTGCTCCTTTTGCCTGAGGATGAAACAATGTTAAGTGGCTATGCCCTGATTATGCATGACATGGACAGTAATGTTTCTGGGTTCCATGCCATTGAGTGTTTCTTTTGACTGATGCAGGGCATCAGCAGGACCTGTACTGAGTCTGCTCCCTCCCTCATGGGACAGCCTCCCCATAATTTCTGACAGTTGTCTTATTTCTCAAGTTAAGTTTCAAGCAGATTCCACTCTTTTGTGTCATGTTCCTAGACCTCTGCCACTTACTGGTTCAATGTAGACTTATCTCTGTGGTACTGAAGGCCAGGCAGATCTGGTCTATTTGATTGAATAGTCTCTATTATCTAATTTGCCTGGGTAGAGCTTTATAAGTGGGAGAGGCATGTACAGACACCATCTCCTTAGCCTTAGTGCCTGAAGTTTAGTTTACAACTGCCCCATTTCTCACCCCAATCCCTGCTTCTAATCTCTATCAGCCTGTTGTAAGGCCCCTGCCTTCTGACAATATGGGGGCTGGCTTCCATGTTCTGGTTCTCTTTCTGCTTCTTTGTGTTCATGGGCAGTGAAACAGGGCCCCTACTCAGCACTTGATGGGACACCTCCTGCTTCTAGCAGTGTGCCCAAAGGCTCCACACTCCTTGCATTTCACCTGTAGGTGGAGAAGGAGAGCTACTGTTTGAAAAAATTTCCAGAGAACTCTCAAATAACAATAAAAGAAGAGATTTTTATGTCTTACTTTTATATTCTCTTCAGACAAATTCCAGTCATATTTGGTGTATTTACTCCTAAATTATTAAATGATAACATTTTCTGCCCAATGACCTTGTTAGCAAGGATATAGAAAGGGAGTTTACAGCATAAAAATTAGATAATACTCTAAAGCTAACCAATAGGGCAAAATGCTCTTAAATAGGACCCTCCAAAGCAGGAGAATTTGCTCCTCAGAGTCTCTTTATAGTTCTGTTTCCCCATGAGGAGGTTCCAAGCAGGAAAATTGGACATGAGAAGTAGGAATTGATTAAAGAGACAATCACCTATTACCAAACACAGGCTGTGTGATTTATGGAGCCCCCTGGTTTCAGAGACACCCAAGCCTCCACTTAGACTCAGATCTTCCTCTTCTGGTGTGCAAACTCTAGGCCTGTCTGGTCCCCTCTGCTGCTTCATCCCATTCATAGCTGGAGAGAATCTTTGAGACTCACTGGTAGGGAAAATTCCTGCCACCTTCCCTGTCTCCTTGCTGTATCCTTAGCAATCCTCAGTTTGTGATTTTACATTTCCTGAATTACGAGAAAAAAAATGTGCTGAACAAATTAAATGAACAATGAAATAATGCAAGCTTTCAGTTAACATTGCAAAATCTCCAGGTTCCATACAAGCTCATTACTATCCTAGAAAAAATCATACCATTCTAGAATATTTCCTTAAAATCTGAACCATCATGGCTAAGAATGGTTGCTTTTCTGAGTCTACCTTCAAGAAAATACTACTGAAGTTGAAATGATGACTTCTTTACTTTCAGTACTGTGGTGGAACTGCAGACCTTGTGTACATTAAGCAAGAGCTGTACAAATGAACTTTTCTACTCCCTTTTTATTTTTGTCATTTTCTGCTTGTTTGTTTTCATAGAGGGTCTCAACTATGAACCACAATTTTTTTTTGTGCAGTCACTATATAGCACAGGTGTATCTGTCCCTCTCTCCTCCACCTGCCACAAATTCCTTTGAGCGGGGATTTCATCTTTGCACTATCAAGCATAAAGAAAATAATTTTTGCCTAAGACCCAAATATGCATTTCTCCATATTTTTTCCAGTGTAGTAATTTCTGAACAACAATCTGACCAACAAGTGGGAAATAGAATCAAACCTGAAATTCAGTTGCCTTCCCTTTTAATGTCAGAAAGTTTCCACACAGATGGATCTAGAACAACAGCCCTAGGACTGATGCAACTTCCAGGACACTGGAGGAAGGAAAGTGAGGAAATGTGGCTGCCAAAACCATGTATGTAGATGCCAAGGTCAGGTGATTTCACACATCACGTAATCCAATGATTTTAACCCAATCACAATGAATCGCATAATCTCTCAGAAGGACAGTTCAGGGACTGATTGCTAACCACTTATAACCATTTGAGGAAATTTAAATCTACTTCCAATCTTTCCTAATACACGTTTATTGAAAGAGAAAAACAATAGAATTAATTTTTTAAAAACACACACTTAAATACTAATATATGCATAATACAATACACATATCTCTCAAGGAGATCAAATACTAAATGCCAGTTTATCCATAAGTTGTTCAGACCAAAACAAAAGCATAGATTAAAGAGTATGAAATTTCTCAGGATAAAAATTATTTTCACATATTCCTGAAGATAAAGATACCTGGGTCAGGGTTTGGAGGTGTAGATCAAGAAAAATAGTGGAATGAAGCCCTGAGATGAAACTCCATTTGTGCAAAAGAAAACCCAAGATAAATGATCACGTAGAATATATTTTGAAATCATTGATGCACTAGGGAATAATATATACCCAAGCACTGTTTTTGCTTTTGAGTTAATGACACATAATAATTATATATATTCATGGGGTTGATGATTCCATACATGTATTTAATATCCATTGGGCAAAAGATATCTGGATTATTAGCCTTTCCACCTCAAAGATTTACACTTTCATTGTGGTAATGATATTGAAGATCCTTTCTTGTTTTTGTTCTGAAATATACAATATATATATGATGATTTAGTGCCAGGATCCCAGATGGAATTGGAGACCACTACACTCAATGAAATAAATCAAGCACCAAGACTGTTTTCATTCTTGTAAAGGATTTCCTTAGCCCTTTGATTCAGTGCCCAGGTGCTTCCATGTGAAGTCCAGGAGCAGAATCAATGATGTCTGCCCACTGAAGTGGAGAAGGGATCTATGACTTGTTGTTGGCTGTGTATAATTGCACGAAGCATCTTGCTTGTGTGATGTTTCAGATTATTGGCTTAAGGGTGAAAATGAATTTAAAAGTTGGATAAATTTTCATGGTCTGAGCCACAGAGAGATTGCTGGGAAAGTCATAATCTTTCTACTCATTTCCTTCATAAGGGAGTCTAGTGTCAATGAGAGATGCTCCATGGACAGGGGACACTCTGTAGGTATCCAGCTCAGTTTCGGGTGAGAATCACTAGAAGTCACCACTGCCATGTCTTTCTGCTATTGGTAGTTTGCAGAGATTCCCTTCTGATCCCCATGCAGAGTTCTCTTTGGAGTATAGTTCTGCTCTCTTTTGGTCACTGGCTGGGTTTCCCCTGTCCCTTGAAGCCTCCATGCCAAAGTCCTCTGTTGTATCTTCCTTCTATCCTGAATCCTCGTGGACCTTATCCTGCTGCTCCTCTGGCTTCTCCTTCACAGTCATTCTCAGGAAGACCTCTGACAATGCACACATGGGAGATCACCAGCAACTGCCCTGTTCTGATTCCCGTACAACTCACTGTTCTTGCCGGGTCTGTTCACCTTCCTGGTGCTGAACTGAAGGAGTAGCAAGCCAAGCAAGAATATAGAGTAAGAGAGTGGTTGTGTGGGGAGCCAGTAGCTGGGACTTCTTCACTTGCCCCATTGAATATCCTCATGTCTTTGGGAGGGATTCTGCTGCCTATCTGTATGTCCAAGACCCTGCATTGCACCTCTCTAACTTCCCAAGCCTTACCTCTTATTCTTTGAACACCTCTGAGTATTTTCATTTGTATGGAGCACACAGAACATGCAATAGGAAACCATGGAGCCACAATAAAGTAAAGGGAGTCTGGTGGTTTCTCTTTCCATTTTATTGAGCATCTCACCAGACTCACATGGAAAAAGCTTGAGCAAACATGTGTGACACTTTTTCCACATGATCTATTATTTGACCTTTTCTGTGATACATATAAAATATTCAGCCATTGTTTGGATGAGATAATTATGCAGGGAGAGTCAGGAAAAAGTTAAATACATCTTTAATTTTTCCATAATTCTGTGTAAAACCTTAACACCAATTCAATACTGAAAACAACAAAAGGCTTTAATTCAAATATCTTGAGATTCAACAATTGAAGGAAGGGCTGCCAGTGTTCACTGCACAGCCTTCTACATGTGGCAATGCATGTGCTCACCTGGGCTGTGAATCTCTGAAGAGGCTCTTGGGGCATTGAGTTTCTTAGGATGATATGTCTCTGACCTGTTTCCACAACATGATGACTATTTGCTCTTGCAAGTCATTTCAAATCTCTGAAACTTTACTTCTTCAAGGCTTATAGGAATCTATCTTGGAGTTCTGATCTGTGCCTTGAGTCTTCTTTTCATTATCTGCATTTTATGAGGAGCAAATGATTTGATGTAAATATTCTTGACAGCTGGAATGGTAAAACACAGTGAAAGGCACAGTGTGTGGGATAGAATTTAAGAAAAGGAACTTGCCCTATCTATATTCACCTCTTGCCTTTGCATCCAAAAGAAATTTCCCAGCAAGTTGGGCACTGGGTCTCATGCCTGTGGACCCAGTTACTCAGGAGGTGGAGACTGAGTAGATCAGAGCTAAAAGTTCATCCAGGTTTAAAATAAATAGAGAACCTATCTGAAAAATCATTAAAATAACAAGGGCCAAAGTCATAGTTCACATTATAGAGTATCTGCTGGGCAAGTGAGTACAAACTCCAGTCTGGCAAGAAGAAAGAAAGAAAGGGAAGGAAGGAAGGAAGGAAAGAAAGAGAGAGAAAGAAAGTAAAAAAGTAAAAGAAGAAAATGAAACAATGAGAAAGAAAGAAAGGAAGGGAGGGAGAGAATCTCAGGGTCACTTCCAATTGCCTTAAAGAGCACATATATGCTGAGTAAATGAGATACAGGGAGTTTTGGAAACTGGAGCTGGAATTGAAACCTGGCTTGGAACAAGGCACAAATTAGTCATACTTGGAAGGCCAAAGCGTGATGAAAGTCAAACTCTTGGTAGTACTGGGAAAATCTCATTGGCCAGCAAGCCAAGATCTAAGCTGAATTAATCTCTTTATCTCTCCCTGTCTCTCTGCTCTCTCTCCTTTCCACCACCCTTCCTTTTTTCCTTCCTTTCTCCTTCCTGTTCTGCAAGGACAGTAAAGATCCTGCATATTGTCAAGTGACAATAAAAGCACATTGTACATAGGGGCACAGCAATGCCACCTTGGCCAGAAACTGGCTTGTAAGATATGGTACATAAAGTTCAGACACCAGAAGACAACAAAAAAAGTACTGGAGTGCCCCAGGAAGAGGAAACATGGCAAGACTCCAGGAAGGCCCAGCAGAGCAGAGATGAAGAAGGAATGGTACCTAGGTCATCATGTGCCACAGGACAGCAAAGACTGAAGTTTCCATCCTGATATTTCAGATGCCTGCTGCATGAGTGGCTTGCAGATAGTTCTTCTCCTTGTAGAAACAGAGGGTGCCATCTAGATGGCCTCTCCCTGCAGCACAGACATATGAGAACCACCTGCATGCTGTCAGCTCCTATTGTATTCTGGTGACCTCAGGATAAGAGACAGTGGAGGCCCACCCAGGATCTTCCTGATCTCACAAGTGTACATCTAATCATTACAGCTTCCATGGAAATGCTGAAACTGGGGGCAGAGTTCCCATATGGCCAAAGCATCCCTGAAAGCAGCTCACCATCAGAAGGTGGGCTAGGGGACAGAAAGGGCTTCCCCTAACCAGACGTGCCCTCCCATCATCTCACCCTCATAAAAGTCCAACGTGTACATAGTACTTCCCATGACAGTGGTGAACTCGCTCAAGTCTGCAGAGCACCACATAAGTGCCTGCACCATCTCCTCTTCCAGGTCTGCACTCTGAACCACCTGCTTCCCCTGGAGCTGCTGCTCAAGCTCTGGTTTGAAGCAGGTGCCCACTGCCTGCATTGTGATGACCACTGAGCCATGCTCAAGACTTGAATAAGAAGCAGACATCACAGCAGAGGAGGAGGATGGCGCAGCACACAGCATCCTTGCTCCAAAGGAGAAGCTTAGATGATTACGCATTTACATATAACTTTGTGAAAAAAACAAGTGAAAGTGTAGAGAACATTGATAGTTCCAGGATCTCTGCATCTTGTGAAATGTTGGAGTCTTCCAGGTTTTTCTGTGTTGCCCATTGTTTTACTCCATCATATAGGTCATCAAGATAATGTTGGAATTATAACCATGCACAGAAATTTTATATCAGTCTGTTAGAAGATTTGGCATTTAAACCAAGTCCCTTTTCTAAGTCAGAAAAATGAAATTATGGAATTACCCAAACTCCACTAGAGGTCAGGTCTAGACATTGGGAAACAATTCCAATTGTGCCTGGCAGTCACTATTAACATCTAGGCTAAACTTGCCCCACAGTGGATGCAAGCTCTTTCCTTGAGGTCAGTCTCCTTCCTGAGAAAAATTTATTCTAGAATCCAGAATCTGGATTACAGATTTATTCTGGAATCTGGAAGACTGGCATGAAGTTATGACATTAGAATGAAGAACATCTTCTTTAAAACAAGTCAACTAAGATTTTTCATAATGGTATTGTTTAAACAAGGTAGATTACCATGAAAACCCATGTTGAAATGTAAGAGATAGGACAATGTGGGGCCTATAAGAAGTCACTAGGGATCTGTCCTCATGAATAGATTAATCCATTCACTGAGAGTAATGGCAGCAAATGAAGGAGAGGAGAGAGGCAGAGGAGAAGGGGGAATGGAAAAGATTAAATAGGAAATCAAGAAAGTACAAAGGCACAAAGTGTGCAGCACAGATGAATTCACTTGTGCCTGTGCAAGGACTGGCAGCTTTCTGTTACCAATCTCTGGAGTTCCCACTTTGAGGATGCCATCCACAAAATGTAACCAAACAAGCTTCCTCTCCCATTTCCTGTTAATAAGCTCTCCTTGAAGAGAATCAAGCTGGAGCTACAAGCACCTCTGAACCCTCATCCACTCACAGGGCAAGAGCCACCTCCACAGCCCTTACCTGTCCCACCAGAAGTGCTGATGAAGATGATGGTGATGTTGGAGCACCTGGCATGGTACAGCAGTTTGAAGAGTTCATGTAACATGATGGTGATGGAAAGAATGCCCATACCATGCTGGAATCAAGAGAGAAATGCCAACAGCTGAGCCCAGAGTTGTATCTTTGTCAACACAGAAGTCTTTCTCAGCTTGGCAAGGGGGCACATACCTGTAATCCCAGCATTTGGGAGGCAGAAGCAGGAGGATTATGAATTCAAGGCCAGTCTGGGATTTAAAGTGAGACTCTCTCTCTCTCTCTCTCTCTCTCTCTCTCTCTCTCTCTCTCTCTCTCTCTCACACACACACACACACACACACAAATAACCACAAAATGAAAACCAAAAGAAGTCCCACCTTATCAAAGGATTGGTTTTGTGCAGTCTTAGCTGCCCACAGTCAACAAGAAGGATCAGAACAGTGTGCTGAGATATATTCAGAGACAGAAAGAGATTAAGATGGAGAGGGAAATCACATTCACCTAACTTTATTACTGTGCATTTTTATAATTATTCTATCTTATTATTAGTTTTTGTTGTTTATCTCTTCCTGTGTCCAGTTTGTACATTAAAATGTATCAAGGGTATGCATCAATAGATTGGGTTTGTACTCTCCTGGGTGTCAGGTATCCACTGGGGGGCTTGAAGCATAACCTCCCCATGGTTTTGTGTTACTACTGTATTCTGGTTTATGTTTCATGTCATGTGCATAACATGAACATATGAGCATAACAAGCTCATAGTGATGGTAATAGAAGAGCTTTAAAATATAGATTTAAACATGATCACCACTCTAGGAAAATTAGGGTACACATACCTGTCATACATATGACTTCATTTCACCTGCAAGATCTTGCAAAAATGTAGCAGTGGAGGAACCAGAAGTTCAGCAGGAAAGTGGCAGCCGTTATTGCTGGAAAACAAACATCTCCTTCTGTCATTTGAAGCCCCAAATAAATGCAGACTTTAATCTCCCTGCTTCATTTTTACTTCTTCATTTTTCTCCCTATCTTCTCTGTTTCAGTAAAACTAGTTAGCTGGCAGGACCCTCAATCACTCACACCATTAAATCTGTACTTCTGCCATTTCCTTCTCTAGGGTTCTCTACATGTACCCTCTCCCACTCTCAAAGTCCCTCCCAATGTGATTTCTTCTACAATGCCTTATGTGACATGCCCTGGGCATCCTCCACATGCTTTGGCAGACCCCCATAGGAAATGGACCCTTTAAGAATTTGTCACAGTGTCTCTTATATAAGAATTAATATAGAATTTTTAAACCTATTGAAATCACTATAAAGAGGGGACTTAGGTAAAAAGGAGAAAAATAGAGTTGACGAAGCAATTCAGGTTATAACACATATATGCATGGGAATGTCACAAGGAAATTCCCTGTGTAGCTCTCTTACACAAACATAAATGCTATTTTTTTCTTTTACAAAATCGGAAAGCAGGAGGGCAGAATAGGTTCTTGGATGGGAGTCAGTACCAGTGGGAGAGGGAGGAGGTGGGGAAATGGTGTAGGAGTGTGACTATGGTACAAATGCTGTGTACACATGTATGCAAATGGAAAAATAAAACCTGCTGAAACTATTCCAGGAATGGGAGAGAAGGAATAAAGGAGAATGATAGAAGGGGTGAATTCAATTATGATATATTGCAAGAACATTTGTAAATGCCACAATGTAACCCCAGCACAACAATAAAAAAAGAAATTTCAAATCAACAGTACTGGTGAAAAAAGAAAAAGAATTTGTAACAGTGTCTTTGACACAGGAAATACTTCCTTAGACTATAACTAAATGATGTCATGGCTGCCATTTGCATGCTAGATGCTGGACACTGATTGGTACCTGCTGAGGATCCCAGAGAGGATTCCTTGCTAACAAGGTAACTTTTCATCTATATTGCTACTGACCAAGGAAATCAAAGCTGAAAATGTGGGCTGGTGGAGTGGCTCAAACTAGGAAGCATGAGGCACTGAGTTCAAAACCCAGCACTGCCAAAAAAAAAAGGACACTCTTTGGTAGAACATTAAAGAGTTTTCCGTGCTCAGTCTCATTGCCAGGTCAAGATTTATCCAACTCAAGATTTCTGCTGAAGTGTGTCACTCACTGTGCTGTGGCAGAATGGAGTGGTCCTGTAACTCTTCTTATACTGTGGTACAGACAGACAGGCCCTCCAGGGTCTTCTTCCATAAAACTCAGCTCCCTTACTGCCTGCCCCTGCCACATACACCCTCTGTGGATAGATATATTTGCTAGGATTTGCATTTGTGAAATTAGGAGCCCAGGAGGCTGATCCTCAAGGCATGAACTTAGATACCATTTATCCCCCTTCCAACTGCTGATAGCTCACCTTTCTCCCAGCCAATTACAGCAAGCAATTTTTGTGGTACTAGATGTCTATTTGTAGAGGGGCAGGTGCAGGGCTGGAAGAGCCTAGAGACCCAGCACAAGGAATTGGTAAATACCCATGCTCACATTCAGCACTGGTCCAACTATATACAGGGCATAGAGGTCAGTACCTGCACAGATGTTGGGATACACTTCCCCTGGACTTTCAAGGCCCAGCTCTACAGCCACATACTTGAAGAAGGTGTTCATCTGAGGGGAAATTCTACTAACACACCCAAACTGTAATAAGAAAGCAAGGATGTTCTGAGCACATATGTTCTTTTTCAAAAAAGTAAATAAACAAATCAATGATACAATTTTAAGGAATCTGTCTGAAGATAAAGAAATGATTTATAACTCTTTAAACATGAAAAAAAGGTGGAACCAGTGGTGGGGAAGTGGCAGAAGGTGGTAGATGGGTGAATATGGTGCAAATACTGTGAATGCATGTATGCAAATGCAAAAATGAGACCTGATGAAACTGTTCCAGGAATGGGAAGAGGGAGGATAAAGGATGTGGTAGAGAGGATGAATCCAAGTATGTTATTTTTGATAAATTGTAAGAACTTTTTCCAATGACACAATGTACCCCCACCCAGGAAAGCAATAGAAAAAGTGAAAAAGAAAAGAGGAAACTCATAATAAAAATAAATAAACATGAAATTTCCATACATGTAATAAACATCATTTAGATGAACCTTTATTTTTCCTTTTTCTTTATGATGAACCTTAATGAGATCAATGGAAATTTAATACGATCACATGAAAGATTGTCCCACAAGTTGAACTACTATGGCACCAAAGAATAGTACTACCCAGGGCTCATGGGACAGTGCTCTGTCATTAAATTATGACCACACAAAGTAGTTTTGGATTCTAGGTTTTATTTTAGTTTTCATTTTCATATGTTAACTTACCTATAAACAACAGGGTTAGTCATGTCCAGATTCCTATATTAGAATGAGGGTAACTATGTCTGTCAGGAATTAGCTATATACTTGAAAATAGCAAGTAGAGAACTGTGAATATGCTCAACACAAAGTAATGCTAAATGTCTGCACGATGGATGTGCTAAATACCCTTATAAAATTATTTCACATTGTATGCACAGGTTGAAATGTCACACCATACCATATAATAGCGTATGGTTGTAATGTGTCAGTTATAAACAAATGTTAAGCCAGTTACTGGTGGCTCATGCCTGTAATCCTAGTTACTAAGTAGGCAGAGATCAGGATGATCATGGTTCAAAGCCAGCTTGGGCAATAGTTCACAAGACCCTATCTTGAAAAAACTGTTCACACACACACACAAAAATGTTAAAAGATTTTTTTTAATGTCTATATTATGACCTTGGAACACAATTGTTTTTCTGAGGGGTAGCAATGGCAGATTCTGAGAGCTTCCTGTTCCACCCTTCCTTTTTACTGGACTGTGTTAGACATTTGGCACTTTGCCTTGCTGTGGTATTTTCTCTTCACAATGGCAGTGGTGTGTGTCATCCTCCTGGACCAGCTGTAGGGGGACCAGATCAGCAGTTCATATGAGTTGCTGGCTGAATACCAACAGTGGCCACAGCATCTGGTGAGATACTTCATCAAGAAATGCCTTGGGAAATCTTGAGTTCTGGCTCTGTGTACCCATGGGACAAGATGGTGTAAAAATGGTCAATAAAACTGCTGTCCAAAAACCTCCTTTTATTTGACTTGAAGCACATTTTGCATAATCATTTTGGAAATTGGGTTGCCTCTGGAGGTAAGGGGTTATGGTTAAACACACAGGAGATTTTGGTTTTTCAGGTTGTTAGATGATTTTTTCAACCTTGTTATCCTGATTGGGATTTTCATGAAGAATGTTTTGCTGAGAATTTGAACTATTCTAGGGGATATTGTCAGACTTCAATTCTAGAGGTGTCAAACTTTATGGCACTAAAAAAGAAATCTGATGATTGTGCCAGGAAGCATATTTTTCTGATGAATTTCTCAAATTCTATATAGTCATCCATTGCTACCTGAAGATATCAAGTTTCCAGACCTCCTGTGGGTACTAACATCCTTGAATGCTCAAGTAATTTATATAAAATAGGGTTAATTGCATGGAGACCATGCACATCCTTTCATAACTGTATGGATTTTTTGGGGGGAGTGTGGTGAATGGGATTTGATCTCAGGGCTTCATGCTTGCTAGTCAGACACTCTACCACTTGAGACACTCTGCCAGCCCTTTTCATGTACTCTAAATCATCTTTGGATTATTTGCAATTAAGTAATGTAAACAGTATGTAAATAATCATATTGCATTGCTTTGAGAATAATGACAAGAAGTCTGCTTCTAGCAAGAGTCTTTTGGATTTTTTTTTAAATACAGGCTTTTTTTTATTGTAATGGGAATCTTGCTAACATTTTGCCCATGCTGACCTTAAATCTCTATCCTTCTGATCTCTGCCTTTCAAGTAGCTACAGTTACAGAAGAGAACAATTGTACCTGGCCCATTTTAATATTTTTGGCTGTCAGTTGTTTGAATTCATGCATATAGGACCTTGCATAAGGAGGGAAGGCCACACACCACTTGTTAGGAGAGATGACTGAAATCCAAAGGAGTAGAGACCAGGAGTTTGAGGGTCAATGTTTATCTAAATGCATATATGCAGTTTCTGAGTTACAGTTATGCAAATGCTTAGAACCTCTTTTTCAGCACTATTATATTACAATGATTATCCTGCCCATCTTCCAGACTGGGGTACTTGTGAAGGTTTTTACCTACGGACAGGTTAGTGCTTTGAATTAGGGACAAGTTGTCCTGTTCTTTTGCCCAGAGTTTCTGGGTCTCAAATGGCTCCTGGCCTCCCATGGACATTCCTCTTCCAGATTCATTCACTGGGATGAAGATAGGTGGAAATGGAAATCCCTGTTGTCTCCTGTCTTGAGTGAGTATCTGCAGGTATTGTCCCAAGCCCAGGATTCTTAATTATTGGGGCATCATTGGCTCCTGTTTGTTCCTGGTTCCAAGTGACTTCTCAGTTCTTCCACATTGACACAGCCACTTTCAGTATGAAATTCTGTTTCCAAAGTTCAGATAGGTTTGTGTCCTGTGGACACTGAGGCACATGCCTGTGCTCAGAAGCTCAGTGGATGTTTGTGTCATCTGTGCACTCTACCAAAATCTCCTCTGCATTCCTGAGATGCAACCTGAATTTAGGGGCTTCAGGGAGCTCACAAGACTTTCTAAGTGCTTTGAGCAAAGAGTCCCGCTCCCTGACTAAATTGAAAAAAACATTTTGGGTCATTAAATTCTTTCCTAGTCTTGATTTGTGGAGCATTTTCATCCTGCTTGGAATTTGCATTGGGTTGTTCTTATGTCTACATCTATTGTGACTTCTTCTGAAGTCTTTTTTGTTTTGACCTTTGTTGGCAGTATTGGGGCATGAACTCAGGGCCTACACCATGAGCCACTCCACCGCTATTTTTCATGAAGTGTTTTGTTTTTGAGGCAGGGTCTCATGAACTATTTGTACTGGCTGGCTTAATCTTTGGTCATCCTGATCTCTGCCTCCAGAGTAGCTAAGATTACAGGCATCTGACACAACCAGTTTAATGATATGAAATGAATGCCTGCAGGGTGGATAGGTTTCCTTCACCATGCCTGACAAGGGTGGCTGGCTCTTCCTACTTCTGCATTAAATAGACTGAGGAATCTGGAAGATTTCTTATTTCATCACAAAATGTGAGTGCCTCTGTCTCAATATTATCACAGGAGAAGAAAGAATGAAATCTTAACTATGCTGTAGTAAAAAAAATCACTTTAATATAGCATTAATATTCTATTTATAGCAAATAGTTATTCTATCAGACAAAGCAGCAAAAATTATTTTTATTTGCTTTTCATAGAAATATTCAGGCATGCTCATGCTTCTCTTGTGTGGTCTCCCACTGCCCAGGATGCAAAAGTGTATGGCACTTTCAGTGACATGAGATTGGCACCAATGTGACTGTGTGTCATGGAGTGAAGAGTACTGTGTGAAGAGTCTGTGAAGAGTGTAGAGTCTACAAAAATCTATGCAAAGTGTAGAGTTCAGACCAAGAAGGTCGTAGGCCAGTGCCTATGGGTGTGAAGAGAGAATTACAGCAATCAGCCTGGCTGCATGATTGGTTTCCTTGGGGCACTCAAAGGAACAAGTGGTAGTGACCTGCATATGGAAAGGGACCAAGGAAGTAGGTGGAGTGCAGTACCAGGAGGCACGCAAGACACTGTGCCATCTGACAGCCTTCCTTGGGAAAAGTCAGTTAGGGCTCTGGTCCAGAGACCAGAGTTGTCAAAGGCACCCAGTGATCTTTGGAGTCTAGGTTGGCCTGTCCAATCACAGGTGTCACCACTGGCAGCAGAAAAAGTTTGAGATGAAACTGAAATCTTGGGGGTGGCATGGTTGGCAAATGTGTAGAAGGCACCTACATGGCCCCTGGCTACTCTAGACTAGAGCTTCTTAGCCCCTGGCCCTCAGAATATATTCATGGCAATCTTGACACTTAGCTTAATGTGGGATTTGTTTGTTGAAGGTCTGTTTCTTGAAGACAAGTCATGCTTGGAAGTGCAGTTCCTGGTGTAGAACAAGGCATCTTAGGGAATCTTCAGCTTTAGGGGATGGGGCGGAGGAGTGGTTAATTGTCACAGGGACTAAGAAGCTCTTACCACTAGAGAGTCTCCTCCCAGCAGGTCTGAGTCATGGCACTGAGATATCTTTAGAACTGGTTAATAAAAGAACTTTGAAAGATAGGTTGTCAGAATGGTCAAGTGATAGAGCACCTGTCCAGCAAGTGTGAGGCCTTGAGTTCAAACTCCAGTACCAACAAAATTAAAAGACCTTTGAAAAATACTGGCTTTCTTAAAATGCACTGCTCAGAGGCTCTGAGGAACCCCAATGACTCTTGCTCAGAAGTGGACTTGGACTCATGACACCCTTGCTCAGCCTGGAGCTGGCAAAGGGTCTTCCCTTCCTGCCTTCATTGCTGCTTTGGCTGGTCAAACTCCAGCAGAGTATCTAGACTTTAGACTACCTCACCTGAATGCTGCTCTGCTAAGGTTGAGAGCACAAAAGTTAGGAAAAGGACAAGCCTTGCCTCAGGTCTGCTTAGCTGAATTACAGACACCAAGTAAGTCTTTCCAAAGGATTCTTATTTCTTGCCATGTTCTTGGCCTAGAGTTTTCTGTCAACCAATCCTAGGGTGGGCTCATGATTCTGTGGACATTGTCGCCTCTAATTCCAGTTTCTTACCCTCCCTCCAGGCCTCAGTCTTCCTCTTCTGCAAGATTGCGGTCTTTCCAATCCTGCCCACATAACTAGAATGGTTTAAGAAGCTATATAAGGGTTTATAATATAACTTCTAAGGATGGTGGGTGTCACTGCTGATTGCATGGTCTTGTGACTGGACAGGGATGCTCAACTCCTTGGATAGAAAGCAGAGAGAAAATGTCAGGTATAGTTGATCTTGGGGCCTCAAATGTCCAGTGCAGTTCTGTGTTCCATCATACTACACAGTTCCATGCAAGCCCTGGACCACACCATGGGAATATCTGATAATGCAGTGCTGTATACACCCAAGGCCCTACTATGGGACTGTCCACACTCATTGGGTGAAGTATGTGATCTACAAGAGGACTTCTGTCTTTGCTCTTGGGGCTGAGGTTAGACATAGGCAAGGGTCCCTTACTCTCAGTTGGACCTTGATGATGGAATCTTGGGTGCAATATGAGAAAGGATAGAGTAGTGGAAGAAGGGCCCATGACACCCACAAAGGTCATAGGCCTACACATTTGGGCAAGAGGAGAGAACTACAGTGGTCAGTCACACAGGGTGGATGGATGTCCTGTGGTGCTCATGGGAATAGACAGTGACCTGCACCATGGACTGCCATGAACCCGCCTCTGCATATGAAGATATAGGCACAGAAGACTCGGAACTTCCCCCAAGGTCTCTCCACCACACTGTTCTATGAGCCTATGTTTCTTGTTTGTCCTTCTCCCTACAGAGTGTGCTTTTTGTATCACATGAATGAACTTTTACCTGTGACATGTCAGCTCACACAATCCTCATTTTTTGTGATTGTTTTCCTGTTCTGTGTTTTGAGCACAAGACTTCATGCATGCTGGGCAAATCCTTTACCAGTAAGCTACATTTCTTCTTTCTTTCTTCTTTTCTTTCTTTCTTCCTTCCTTCCTTCCTTCCTTCCTTCCTTTATTATTTTTTTTACTGAACTATGATTTGAACTCAAGGCTTTGCACTTGCAAAGTGGGTGATCTACCACTTCAACCTCACGTCCAGTCCATTTTTATCTATTTATTTATTTTTGTTGAGCTGGGGTTCAATTACAGCATTTACAAAAATTCTTACAATATTTCAAATATGTCATATTTAAACTCATCCCCTTCATCATTTTCCTTTATCCCCCTCCTTCATTCCTGAAATAATTTCAGCAGGTCTCACACTTTTCACTTCCATATACGTGTATACAGTATTTGCACCATATTCACCCTCCCACCTGTTTCCTCAAATCCTTCCCCTCCCACTGTTACCAAACCACACAGGTAGGACTGTTCATCATCCTGTTCTCCATTTTTGAAACTCTGGTTATTATAGAGATGCGGTCTCTATAATACCTAGCTACTTGGGAGGCTGGCCCTACATCAGCCTCCCAAGTAGCTAGGATTATGTATGTGAATCTCTGGTTCCTAGCCCCTGAATCTTTC
This sequence comes from Castor canadensis, assembly GCF_047511655.1. Lineage (NCBI taxonomy): Eukaryota > Metazoa > Chordata > Mammalia > Rodentia > Castoridae > Castor > Castor canadensis. Next base: position 114,637,172 of record NC_133387.1, read on the forward strand.
TGAAGTAGACATTTTTCAACATAGCCATAAATTGTTTCTGGCATTGGGTTGTGCCTCCCTCCATCTTGAGTATCACCCCATTCTACACCAATAAGCTAAAACTCAAGAGCTGGGGGCTCTATTGCCTCCAATAGAAAGTCAAGGTTCGCCCATTGCCTCCCTAACCTGGAGAGTTCATGACCATATTCCTCAACTCTAGACCTTTACTTTGTAATCCTTGTTGACTCCCAACCTGCATACCTTCTTCCTCCTGAGGGCTGAGCACACGTCTTCCCTCTCTCTTCTTACATCAGGCCCTAAGATCAGACCACTGTCTCTTACAGCCCTGTCTGTCATTCATGAATACTAGAAGGTTGACTATAGTAAAGCAGGGGTTGTATATGGAGTTCCATACATGTCTGTTGCCTGGATGAGTGAGGACATATAGGGAATGGCTTGGATGCAATTCTTGGCTACAAGCTTTCCCCTTAGCACTAACTTTCAATTTTCCCAAGGTTCTGGTAGATTGTACTTTCATTTTCATTAAATTTCAGGAACTTTTTGACTTTCTCCCTTATTCTATCAATGACGACCTGATCATGGAACAATATTTGTTCAGTGTCCAGTTGTTTGATTGTTTCCTTTGTCATTGATTTCTACTTTTATTGGTTTGTAGTCAGACAGTATGCTGGAGGTTATTTTAGTTTTCTTATATTTGTTAAGACATGCTTTGCGATCTCAAATATAATCTATTTTGGAGATCGTTCCATGGACTGCTGAGAAAAATGTATACTGTGTTGTTAAGAAACAAAAAATTAAAATATATACTTATTGTCCAAATTTTTCCTTTTCATGGAGAAGAGTAGGTTTTGTCTGAGTTCAATGACTGCACAGGGTTTTCCTCTGATTTCTGACTGGGTGCTGTACCTTCTTAGGGTTGATATGCTGGACTGTGTAGTTACTGCTAGTGCCCCACTCTACTGAACAGGTTTGGCAGAATTCCACTCAGGAGATTGTGATCAGGCTCCTCTGGGTGTTGGGCAACCAGGGTCAGATAACTTTAGTGAGTGGTTACTCCCACGTGATCCCACAAGGGGATGATATGTGCAGAGTGGCCACCCTTCCCACCTGGAGGGCAAGTTTGGGATCTGTAATTGAGCTGTTTGGCCAGAAGCTCTTCTCTACAAAGCCTGTCATTTTGAATTCACTATGAGTTTCTAAAAGGTAGTTGAGTGTATTATTTTCCCCAGACTAAACCACTTTTTTCCTACATAGACTGGAGCAGCCCAGCACATTATAGAAAAAGTCATAACTGGGCTACCCCTTCCCCAGCTGATGAAGCTAAAATTTTCCCTCATTTTATTAGGCCAACAGCTTTGTCCATGTGGTGTGCTGTCTTCCCTCAAGCTGCACTGGCCTATGTGGAACCTCCAGAGGAGATGCTGTGGCTCACTCACCTGAAATGGCTGTAGTTTCCCTTAGGAAGTATCTATAGTCAGCAGCCTTATTCAATGACAGGCAACTGAGAATGTGTGTCCATGAATTTTTGTGGATATAAGACAACCCAGGTGCTTTCAGAACTTATTCTGCAGTGTACTGTATTGCATTATTGGTATTTTTGTTCTTCAGAAAGAGGAATAAAGATAACCAATAAATAAATAAATAAATAAATAAAGAGAAACTACTGACTGGTTTACTGCTGTGGCAGTTGGCATGTGCAGTATCCTGGTTTCTGGGAATATTTTGTGCTATAAAAAGGTCTTCTAAGGGCTGTACACTACTTTGCATATGAATTGGTGAAGTATCTTACTAGGTGAATAAGCCAGGTTACACCACTCTTGCTACCACAAATTTGAAGTTTTGTTTCAGATTCATGAGTGCTCAAATTTTCAGAGTCTAAGACCTATCTGTCCTCTTGATCATTATAATGACTCTTCAGAACAATTTTTTGGAAGTTGATTTCTACTCACTGAATTTTCTGTTTGATTATAACCTGTCAGCATGTAACTTGACACTAATTTCTTAACTGTCAAATTTCAACAGATTTAAAAATTAACAAAAAATAGAACCTATATTGTTTAAAAAGAATTCAAATGACCAATGAGCTCATGAAAAGTGTTCAACATCATGAGTCATTATGATGATGAGAGTCAAAAACACCGTGCAATATCACCTCATACCCACCGGAATGCCTCAGTCGAAAAATGGGGCACCCTGTCTTGGGAAGCATCCTCCCACCTCTGGGGGCTTTACACTCCTGCTTTACACTTTTCTCTAAATTCTGCCACTTTATAGTTTTCAGTTCAATAAACTCCCTGACTTCACTTGTCCAAAAAACCCCAGAATATAAAAATGTTCAGATTTTAGAAATGGTTAAAACCAAGAGCACTGATGTGGGTTATGTAAAGTGATGTAGCCACATAGAGGTTCTTACAATGTAAAAGTAAAATTGTAGTATGACTCAGCAACACCAATTCTGAAGTTTAGATTTTCCCAGAACACTTGCAAATAGCATACACAATCAATAATCAATAATGGCAACAAAGGAATAGTGACATGAGGAGGGGGAGGAATAAAGAAAACAAAGGACTTTCATTTTCAACATAAAAGAAGAGATTTTCAAGTCTTATTTGAAAATCCCCACCCAAATGTCTTCATCCTCAGGGATATCTGTAAGTAATTTTTATCTTGAGAAATTTCATACACTTAATCTGTGCTTTTGTTTTGGTCTGAACAATTTATGGAAAATCTGGCCTTTAGCATTTGCTCTCCTTGAGAGGTATGTGTAATGTGTTATTCATATATCACTGTTTAAGTGTGTTTTTAAAAATTAATTCTATGGTTTTCTTTCTCAAAAAAAGTGTATTAGGAAACATTGGAAGTAGATAAATTTCCTTAAATGGTTACAAGTGGTTAGAAATCAGTCACTGAACTTTCCTTCTGGTAGATTATGTGATTCAGTGTGATTGGGTTAAGATAATTGGATTAAGTGACGTGTGCAATCACCTGACCTTGGCGTCTATATACCAGGCTTTTGGGAGACACATTTCCTCACTTCCCTTTCTCCAGTGTCCTGGAAACTGCATCAGTTCCAGGGCTGTTGTTCTAGACTAATCCCTGTAGAAACATTCTGACACACAAAAGGAAGACAACTGAATTTCAAGTCTGATTCTGTTTCCAATTTTTTGTACAGATTGTTGTTCAGGACAATGGAAGGAAATGAAAAAATGCCTGTTTGTGCATTAGGGAAATTTATACTCTTATGCCTGATAGTGTAAGGCTGACATCCCTGCTTCAAGGATTTAGTGGCAGGTACGGAAGAGGAGCAGATGTACCTGAGCTCTATAGGGACTTCACAAAAAATAGTAATAAATAGTTGAAACCCTGTATAAAACCAAATATAATTCATAGTAATTTTATCCAGTCATCTCATTTTAGGTGTAGCAAAACAGCAAATGTGAAAGCAAAATACTGATCATGCAAATGCAATGTAATAATGGGCAGTGGTGTATCTAGAAAATACAGAACAGGAAGTAGTCAGATAGCATTCCTGCTGAGAGATTGTGAGATTTGGTGTGATTGGATTAAAATAATTGGATTACATGACATCTACATAAAAAGCATTTGGGAGCCACCTCTTCTCACTTGCCTTTCAACCAGCATACTGGAAGTGGCATCATGCCCAGGGCTATTGTTCTAGACCTATCTGAGTAGAAACTTTCTGAAACTCAAAGGGAAGACACCTGAATTTCAGGTTTGTTTCTATTTCCCATTTGTTGTTCAGATTGTGGTTCAGAAATTACTACAATTTGAGAAACATGGAGGAAAGCATATTTGGGTCTTAGGCAAAAATTATACTCTTTCTGCTTGATAGTGCAAGGCTGAAATTCCAGTTCCAAGGAGATTGTGGCAGGTAGAGGAGAGAGGGACAGATACACCTGTGCTCTATAGAGACTGCACAAAAACATTGTTGTTCATAATGGAGACCCTCTATGAAAACAAACACACCAGAAATGACAAAAAATAAAAAAGGGAGTAGGTAAAGTTCATTTGTAGAGCCCTTGCCTAATGTAGACAAGATCTGCTGTTCTACCACAGCACTGAAAGAAAAGAAGTGATCATTTCAACTTCAGTGGGAATTCCGTGAAGGGAGACCTAGAAAAGCAGTCATTCTTAGTCAAGATGGTTCAAATTGCAAGGAAATGTTCTAGAATGCTGTGATTCTTCTAGGGTAGTGATGAGCTGGTATGGCACCTGGAGATTTTGCAGTGGTAACTGAAACGGTGTATTATTTTATTGTTCATTTAAGTTGTACAGCACATATTTTTTTCTGGTGCTTCAGGAAATCCAAAATCACAAACTAAGGACAGCTGAGCTGACTGCAAGGAGACAAGGAAGCTGGCAGGTCTTTTCCCTACCAGTGAGCCCCACAGACTCTCTCCAGCAATGAATGGGAAGAAGCAGCTGAGGGGACGAGACAGGCCTAGGTTTCCCCCGCCAGAAGAGGAAGATCCAAGAGTAAGTGGAGGCTTGGATGTCTCTGCAACCAGGGGGCTCCATAAATCACACAGCCTGGGTGGAGTCATAGGTGATTGTCTCTTTAATCAACTCTTCCTTCTCATGTCTGGTTTCCCTGCTTAGAAACCCCTCACAGGGAGACAAAAACATACAGAAACTCTGAGGGGCAAATTTCCCTTTTATGGCAGGTCATCTTTAAGAAACATTTTTCCTATAGCTTAACTCTGGAGCATTATCGCATTTTGAGGCTGAAAACCTCCTTCCTATATCCTTTTTAACAAGGTCCTTGGGAAGACCATATTATCATTTAAAAATCTAGCAGTAAATAGGCCAAACACAATTGGATCTTTTCTGAATAGAATAGGAAATTAAGACTTGAAAATCTCTTCTTTTATTGGCATTTGAGAGTTCTCTGGAATTTTTCAGATCCAATAGCAGTTCTTCTTTTCCACACATAGGTAAAGTGCAAGGAGTGTAGAGCCCTTGGTCACACTGCAAGAAGCAGGAGATGTCCCATCAAGTGCTGGGCTGGGGCCATGGTCCCACTGCCCATGAACACAAAGAAACAGAAAGAGAACTAGGAATGCTGGAAGCCCCCATATTTTCAGAAGGCAGGGGCCTTTCAACAGGCTGATAGACAAAAGGAGCAGGGACTGGAGTGAGAAATGGGGCAGTTATAAACTAAACTTCAGGCACTCAGTCTAAGGACATGGTGTCTGTCCATGTCTCCACCATTTGTAAAGCTCTGCCCAGGCAAAATAGATAATAGAGAATATTCAAACAAATAGACCAGATCTGCCTAGCATTCAGTGCCACAGAGATAAGTCCACATTCAACCAGTAAGTGGCAGAGGTCTAGGAACAGACACAAAAGAATGGAATCTGCTTGAACCTTACTTTGAGAAATAAGGGAACGGTCAGAAATTATGGGGAGGCTGTCCCCTGAGGGATGGGGCAGACTCAGTACAGGTCATGGTGATGCCCTGCATCAGTCAAAAGAAAAACTCAATAGCATGGAACCCAGAACCATTTGTGTCCCTGTCAGGGATAATCAGGGCATAGCCACTTAACATTGTTTCTTCCTCAGGCAAAAGGAGCAGCTGAGGATGGCCCTAGTACAGAAATTTCCCAGAAGTCATCAAGGGAGGCAGGTGTACAACTGGACAGAAGTGACAGAGTCCTGTGATGATTTGAAGGTGAGTCTCTCCCTGCCGTCCCTGGTGTTTGCTTCTGTAAGCCATCTTCCATTTCCTCTGCGAATAAATGTTATATTCCAGTTCCCCACCTGACTACTAGAAAGCCAATTTGTGTACTTAGCAGGGCCACACTTTGCTTTTCTTTACTTTTCGTGTGTGTAATTACTTCTGTCTTCAATGATGGGCAAGGGAGGACATGTGAAGTGATTTCATCCAATGCCTCAAAATCTTAGACACTTATATGTAAGAATATAAAATTTCAGGAAAATAAAACCTCATTAGTCATGTTACCACCCTTCATTACCATTATCCAATTAGCTCCCCAGAAGCCGATAAAGAAAGTGCTTTTTATTAAACAGAACAATGATTAATGTAGAAAGGTTACCTTTGTCATTATGGCATAAAATACAACGTAATTTGACAGGCTGGCTGGATCACCCCATGATCACTCCTCAGCCTCCTGTGTACAGGGTCTAGATGTGTGGACACCACACTCTGCTTGTTCTATGTTTAATATGACAACTTACAGTAGTTTTACTATTAATATTACTGTTATATCCTCCCTGTCTTACTTGCTGGATTTTCTTGAAATTTTATATTGAGCAAATACCAATGTGTAATTGACAGGTCTATTTTTCCCATAGCAACCAAACAGGCCAAAATTCGACTCTAGAAATCAGAACGGATGTTTCCTTGGCAATGTTGAAAATCATCAACCAACTATTAGCATATCTGAAATGGGATCCATGGGCCCTAAGTTGTCACCCATCAAAGGAACAGAACTTACCTTTTGTCCTGTGCAAAATAAAGGTCAGAGTTTAGTTCTCACTGACATCACCAGGCTGGCATTAAGAAACTCTATTCAAGACAGTGCCTTCCTTATGAATAACACACCCCCATATCCAGATGATGGCTCCCCCAGTATTCACGAGGCTGTCTCTACATGAGAGACATGTAGAGACATGTAGAGCCATGAGCATGGCACTGGCCAAATGCTCAAACTTCTGGTACCAATACAGTTAACTGAGGTAAATAAGCAATTCTGCTTGCAAGTTGCATCTCATAGATATGTGCAGAAGCACCCAATCAGCTTTAGAGCATCAAACAAGAGATCTGCCCATGTTCCTGTGCACAATGACCAAAATCCCTCAAAGAAAGCAAGACTCAAACCTTCTCATATCACCCAGGAGAACATTGGAAAAGCTGGTCTGAAACATCTCCAGGATATGCCTTCTACACATAATAAAAATAAACGTGGTTTGAAAGTATCATCTCAAGAGACTGAGAAAATGTCAGCACAGGGACACAGTGATGACCTACAGGCTCCAAACAACCAAGCTCGGATGGATTCTGCCATGTGCTGCACAGAGTCCAATAACCCACTCTTAAGCCATGCTCCAGGCCAACCCCTCAGAATGATCTTCAAGAGATTCTACAGTGACAACTGGAGCTCCAGGTTGGTGACACCTCTGTCATCCCAAACTCCTGAGAAGACAAGCCTTCCTGACACCAGGCCTCCCAGCCCTGAGATGCCTGAGTGTCATGGCTGCCATTTGCCACTGAGTATCCTCTATGAAGATCTACAGGTCTCCTCTTCCTCTGAGGAGAGTGATTTTGAGTGAGACACCTCCAGCATCAGTGACTTTGGGAGGATTGCTGAACTGAGCAGGGGTGGTCAAGGGTACAGGCTCTTTCAGCTTAATCACCTCACCTTGTGTGGAATTTGTGCAATGATTGCTCTCAAGAGACTTCTGGCAGCAGACACACAGACACTGAGTGTGGAGATAATGCATCCTCAAGTGTAGTTAAAATGGAATTCAATAGAGTACCACAGGAAGAGATTTCCAGCAAGACAATTTCCTAGGGTTAGAGTTGACAAACCTGTGTATACATTAAACTACGTGCTTGTTTTCTCTTTCTAACATCCTGTAAACATTATTTGATATTTTAATGCCAGCAAGAATCATAATTTATAAATTGTACATATATTAAATAAAACTAATAATTATTAAAATTCATTCTTAATGAAAAGTATGTGGCTTAACTACTCTAAATACTTACTTCAAACTATGTGAGTTCTTTAACTTCCAGGGTGTGCAATATTGCCGTGTTAAATATGACACACAACTTGTTCCTAAGGAAGTGTTTGTGGGGAGTCAAGTCCACTGGGCAGAAGGTCAGAAAGGATTCAGAGTGCCCAGGATACAGAACAAAATCGGCTTAGTCCCCACCCACTGTGGCCCCAACCATCACTTCTCTCTGTCTCTCACCAGAAAGCAGTTTCCTGCTGATGCTAAAGCTGACTATCCCTAATGGGCTGACTTCCCTTATTTCTAGTTCACATTTCCAGTGACCTGTACTCTGAAAATCCAGAGTTTGAATGAGGAATGTCCCTGTAGTGCTGCTGACACACAGGCAGGCACTGAGGGTTTAGAGGAAGTAACTTTAAGTTATACATAAAATGGAATTTAATATAGTTTGATATGAAGTGTTTCTTCCTAATTAATTTTACAGGAAATAGGATTGGCACACCTGTGAACATATTAAATTATAAGATAATTAAAAATGAATCTGTGCTTGGCATCTAAAGGACAATATTTCAGGAGAATTCTGCTTAGTCCCGGTCATGTGCAACTTTCCCTGTCACCTACATGAGATTTAATTTTGTGTCTCTGATAATGTCAACAGCAATCGTTGTGACAAATGATGTACTTGACATCTCTTTGTTTTTTTCAAACTTCTTTAAGTGTACTGTTAATTTTCTTTCAATACTAATAAGATACTTTTAAACATGACAAGTTGTATGCACATTTTCATTTCTAACTAGCAATGCAAATCAGCTATCTCAAACATGTCCGTTAGCCTATGTTTTCATAACCCAAAGGGGCAGAGATTCCTTGCCCTTACTTTGTCTTTCAGTTTGAACTTCTTGAATCCTCAACATGGGGAGTATGAAGTGGTCACTCAGTAGGGATATTCTAGGGCATTTTGCTCATTCTGGAATTTAGCAACGAGACACTAACTCCTGATGCTTTCATACTGATGATCCCCCACTTCTCATAAGATCCACACAAATTTTGTTGCCCGGATTTGTAGTTGTCAAACCTCTGCATCTTTTTGTTTTGTTTTGTTTCTGGCAGCACTGTAAGTTGAAATCAGAGCCTACCCCTTGAGCCATTCCAACTACTCTTTTATGTGATTTCTTTTTCTTTTTGACATGGGGTCTTTTTGACACTTTGCCTGGGCTGGCTTTGAACCACAATCCTCCAGATAGCAGCCTCCTTACAGGCATGAGTCACCAGCACCCAGCTCCTGAATTAGCAGCTCTCATAGGATTGTGGGTCCTCCTTGGTGGACCAGTCCCCCAAGCAATGTGCTGTGTTTCTTTCAGTTCCTTGTCTTACATTCTAATCGACACACTGTGCCTTTTACTTCTTTGACCATTCCACCTCTGAAGAATATATAGATCAAATCATCTGCTCCTCATAAAATGCTGATAGTGATAAGAAGACTCAAGGCACAAATAAGAACTCCAAGATGGATTCCTATCAGCGTTGAAGTAGTAAAGTTTCAGAGATTTGAAATGACTTGCAAGAGGAAATAGTTATAATGGTGTGGAAACAGAAGGTCAGAGACATATCATCTTAAGGAACTCAATTCCCCATTAGCCTCTTCTGAGATTCACAGCCCAGGTGATCACCTGCATTGCCACCTGTGGAGGCTGTGCATTGGACACTGGCAGCCTTTCTCTCAATTCCTGATCTACAAGATGTTTGAGTTAAGGCGTTTTGTTGTTTTCAGTATTGAATTGGTAGTAAGATGTTACACAGAATTGTAGAAAAATTGAGGATATATTTAAACTTTACCTGAGCCACCCTACTTAATTTTCTCATCCAAAAAATTGCTGAATATTTTATATGTAGCACAGAATGGGTCAAAGAATACAATCATGTGGAACAAGTGTCACACACGATTGCTCAAGGCTTTTCCATGTGAGGCTGGTGAGATGCTGAATAAAATGGAAAGAGAAACCACCAGACTCCCTTTACTTTATTGTGGCTGCATGGATTCCTGTTGCATGTTTGCTGTGCTCCATACAAAATGAAGATACTCAGATAGGTGTTCAAAGAAGAAGAGGTAAGGCTTGGGAAGCTAGAGAGGTGCAAGGCAGGGTCTTGTACATACAGATAGGCAGAGTGATCCCTCCAAAGGCATGAGGATACTCAATGTTGCAAGTGGAGAAGTCCCAGCCACTGGCTCCACACACAACCACTCTCTTATGCTAGTCTCCTGCTGGGCTTGCTACTCTATCTGTTCAGTACCATGAAGTTGAACAGACCTGGCAAGTACAGCTAGCGGTATGGGAATCAGAACAGGGCAATTGCTGGTGATCTCTCAGGTCTGCAGTGTCAGAGGCCTTCCTGAGAATGACATTGAAGGAGTAGCAGGAGGTGCAGCAGGATCAGGTCCTGGGGGATTCAAGATAGAAGGAAGATCTCAGCAGTGAACTTAGGCATGGAGGATTCACTGGACAGGGGAAACCCAGCCAGTGGCCTAAAGGGTGCAGAACCCATCTCCCAAAGGGACCTCTGCATGGGGAACAGAAGGGAATCTGTGCATACTACCAATAGCAGAAAGACCTGGCAGTGGTGACCTCTAGTGATTCTCACCAGAAACTGTGCTGGATATCTTCAGAGTGTCTCCTCTCTGTGGAGCATCTCTCATTGACACTGGAAGGAACTGAGTAGAAAGGTTATGGCCTCCCCAGCAATCTCTCTGTGGATCAGACCATAAAAATTTATCCTACTTTTTGATTCATTTTCAGCATTGAGCCAATAATCTGAAATAGCACACAAGCAAGGGGCTATGTGTAATTAACTTAGCCACCAACAAGTGATAGAGGTTTCATTTCTATCCCTCCTTCACTACAAGCCACAGACATCATTGATTCTACTCCTGGACTTCACTGGGAAGCACCTGGGCACTGAATCCAAGGGCTGAGAAATTCACTTACAAGAATGAGAACAGTTTCAGTGCTTGATTTATTTCATCGAGCATAGTGGTCTCTAATTACATAGAGATTCCTGGCACTAAATCATCATTTACTGTACGTTTCAGAACAAAAAGAAGAAATGAATAGAAGGAAAGTACCTCAACATTATAAAAGTTATACATGACAAACCTACAGCCAGCATTATACTTAATGGAGAAAAACTGAAAATGTTTCCTCTAAAATCAGGAATCAGACAAGGATGCTCACAATCTCCACTCCTATTCAACATAGTACTGGAATTCCTAGCCAAAGTAATTAGGCAAGAGGAAGGAATAAAATGAATACAAATAGGTAAAGAAACTGTCAAAATATTCTTATTTGCAGACAACATGATCCTATACCTTAAAGACCCAAAAACCTCTACTCAGAAGCTTCTTGACATCATCAATAGCTACAGCAAGGTAGCAGGATATAAAATCAACATAGAAAAATCATTAGCATTTCTATACATTAATAATGAATAAACTCAAAAAGAATGTGTGAAAACAATTCCATTTACCATAGCCTCAAAAAAATCACATACTTAGGTGTAAACCTAACAAAAGATGTGAATGACGTCTAAAAGGGAAACTACAAACTTCTAAAGAAAGAGATTGAGGAAGACTATAGAAAGTGGAGAGATCTCCCATGCTCATGGATTGGTAGAATCAACATAGTAAAAATGTCTATACTCCCAAAAGTAATCTACATGTTTAATGCAATTCCCATCAAAATTCCAATGACATTCATTAAAGACATTGAAAAATCTACCATTAAATTTATATGGAAACACAAGCAGCCACACATAGCCAAGGTAATATTCAGTCAAAAGAACAACGCTAGACATATCAGGATACCTGACTTCAAACATATATTACAAAGCAATAACAATAAAAACAGCATGGTACTGGCACAGAAACAGACATGAGGACCAGTGGAACAGAATAGAGGACCCAGATATGAAGCCAAACAACTATAACAAACTTGTCTTTGATAAAGGCGCTAAAAATACACAATGAAGAAAAAGCAGTCTCTTCAACAAAAACTGCTGGGAAAACTGGTTAGCAGTCTGCCAAAAACTGAAACTAGATCCATATATATCACCCTATACCAATATTAACTCAAAATGGATCAAGGATCTTAATATCAGACAACAAAGTCCAAAGTTGCTACAGGACAGAGTAGGAAATACTCTGGAGTTAGTAGGTATAGGTAAGAACCTTCTCAATGGAACCTCAGCAGCACAGCAACTAAGAGATAGCATAGATTAATGGGACCTCATAAAACTAAAAAGCTTCTGTTCATCAAAAGAAATGGTCTCTAAACTGAAGAGAACACCCACAGAGTGGGAGAAAATATTTGCCAGCTACACATCAGACAAAGGACTAATAACCAGAATATACAGGGAACTTAAAAAACTAAATTCTCCCAAAACTAATGAACAAATAAAGAAATGGGCAAGTGAACTAAACAAAACTTTCTCAAAAGAAGAAATTCAAATGACCAAAAAACACATGAAAAAATGCTCACCATCTCTAGCAATAAAGGAAATGCTAATTAAAACCACACTAAGATTCCACCTCACTCCTGTTAGAATAGCCATCATTAGCAACACCACCAACAACAGGTGTTGGCGAGGATGAGGGGAAAAAGGAACCCTCTTACACTGCTGGTGGGAATGTAAACTAGTACAACCATTCTGGAAAAAAATTTAGAGGCTACTTAAAAAGCTAAACATTGATCTACCATTTGATCCAGAAATACCACTCTTGGGGATATACCCAAAAGACTGTGACACAGGTTACTCCAGAGGCACCTGCACACCCATGTTTATGGCAGCACTATTCACAATAGTCCAGTTATGGAAACAGCCAAGATGCTCCACTACTGAAGTATGGACCAAGAAAATGTGGTATCTATACACAAAGGAATTTTAGGCAGCCATGAAGAAGAATGAAATGTTTTCATTTGCTGGTAAATGGATGGAATTGGAGAACATCATTCTGAGTGAGGTTAGCCTGGCCCAAAAGACCAAAACTCATATGTTCTCCCTCATAAGAGGACATTAGATCAAGGGCAACACAACAAGGTGATTGGACTTTGAGCACATGATAAAAGCAAGAGCACACAAGGGAGGTGTGAGGATAGGTAAGACACCTAAAACTTTAGCTAGCATTTGTTGACCTCAAGGCAGAGAAAGTAAAGCACATACTCTAAAAGCAACTGAGGCCAATAGGAGAAGGGGACCAGGAAATAGAGAAAAGATTAGATCAAGAAGAATTAACCTAGAAGGTATCACACACGCACAGGAAATTAATGTGAGTCAACTCCCCATAAAGCTATCCTTATCTCAACCAGCAAAAACCCTTGTTCCTTCCTATTATTGCTTATACTCTCTCTTCAACAAAATTAGAGATAAGGGCAAAATAGTTTCTGCCAGGTATTGAGGCAGTGGGGGGGAGAGTGAGGGGGTGGAGTGGGTGGTAAGGGAGGGGGTGGGGCAGGGGGGAGAAATGACCCAAGCATTCTATGCACATATGAATAATAAAACAATGCAAAAAAAGAGAGAAAGGATGTTAAATATCATTACCACAATGAAAGTGTAAATCTTTGAGGTGGAAATGCTGATAATCCAGATATCTTTTGCCCTGTGGATATTAGACACATGTATGGAATCATGGAGACAGGAATATGTATAATTATTATTTGTAAATTAAAATTAAATCAAAAGCAAAAATAGTGCTTGGGTATATATTATTCTCTTGTGCATTAATGATTTCAAATAGGTAGTAATTGATGATTTATCTTGGGATTTCTTTTGCACAACTGTAGATTCATCTCATGGCTTCATTATACTCTTTTGCTGATCTAAAGCTCCAAACCCCCACCCGGGTGTCTTTATCCTCAGGGATGTAGTTAAGTAATTTTTATCATCCTAATTAGTTTTACAGCAAATAGGATTGGCACACCTGTGAACATATTAAATTATAAGGTAATTAAAAATGAATCTGTGCTTGGTATCTAAAGGACAGCTTAGTCAATTGCTTAGCTGTCATCAGAAAGAAAAGGAGTCCTACAATTAAAGCAACAGTGACTCTCTGTTTTAAAAGGCAAAGGCACCCATGCAAACACTTATCCATATGACCATAAAAGCACTCACTGTTGCAGTCATCTCCTATCTTTCCAAGGCAGGAGTCTTTTGAAGGTCCTTTGTTACTGCAGCAGTGTTGGTGGTGTTTGTGCTAGCAATTCAGTTTTTTGTTGTAGCTATCATGGTTTCATTTTAACTATTTCTATGAAATAATTTGGAGTGGTAGCTTAATTTTAATTCTAGAAAGGAATTTTCTCAAGGAATATTTTAAGATTTTTATTTCAATATTTATGGAATGACTTACACACTTTTTCGATGGAAGGTTCTTAAAAAATCTTTTGTTTTGCTTCAGTGATATACAGAATTTGCTTTAAACTGCTGTCTGTCACCTGCCACCTTGGGGACTTATGTAAAGAGTGCAGCTTCTTGGACCCCATGCCAAATAACATTCTTGGGTCATAGCCTTGGAGGTAGTTCCTACAATCTTCATGGCCAATTCCAAGGCATCCCATGTTTAGGAAACACTCCTTCTTATTTTAGACATGGGACATTTACAAAATGACAAAGAGGTGAACGTGTAATCTTTCAAATTTAGACTTTAAGGATTAGCCCTTGAGTTTCTTAATGACAGTTCATTTTTCCTGGTTCTGGGGACTGGTACAGAAATGGGAAACAAAGGAGACAAGGAAAAATGATTTCTTTATATACGTTTTGTTTTAATAGCCACCAAACAGACTTTTGTTTCCTCTCACCCACCCTGTCCACAAGCTGGCCTTCAACATAAGGTTACAGCAACATATATAAATCTATATCATACAATTTATACACAAATTCCCACATCCAATAAGCACTGTGAAGACACAGACCAAGCTGCAGTACAGCCCTGGACCTTGCCACATCACTGGAACATGAGCACAGAACTCCTATATGCTACACTTTCAGTAAATGTGGTCTGGCCATCAATCCCCAGTTTACCTGAGGGAAGTAAGGGTGACAAAATGGCACAGTGTATTGGGGGGGTGAATGTGATTTGGACATTTCACAAGAAAAGAAACAGAATCTGCTTGGCTAAGCATGAGAGGGCATCAGCAAGTCACCACAAGCATCACATGGGGTTAGCTTAGGTCAGGTGGAGATCCATGAGTGCTGCTCGCTGAGCCCCTGACACTGTCCAGCAGGGAACTGCTGCTCAGTAGTGTGCTTGTACAAGTGCCCAAGGAGCTTCAGCATGGTGACCACATCCCCATGTATAGAAAGCAGGGCCCTATTTCCCCTGAGTTGACCGTTTAAGGACAGCCGCTGAGGTCAGAAATTGGCATTGGCAGGTGCCAAGCCACAGAGGCTGTTTAAAGCAGTATCGCAAGGTTTTCTATGCAATCCACATGTGTTTTGCTTAATCCTAGGCCCAGTGAACTTTGGCTAATGGTATTCCTTCACTGGCAGGAAGTCATCCTGCCTTTCTGCCTGACTCCCCAAGACACATCTCTAATCCCTTCTTCTGGACCTCCAGCACTTTGGAGGGGTGGGCCAGATGCACCTCAGCAGATAGGGAGCTGTGCGAGAGGTGGGCAGACCCAGTATTCCTGTTGTTTTAAGGACCTCTGGCTTTGTTTCTTGTGTGGATCCTGGAAGGCAAGGGTCACAAGGCTGGAGTTCACAGCAGAGCCCTTAACGATTTCACCTGCAGGCAAAAAGAAGACAAAGCTATTCAGAGTGAGTTGTCAGTCCTGTTGCTATAGCCTGAGGCCAGAGAGAAGCATGCTAGAAGTCAGGAGTGTAGGAACACTGGTTAGGAAAATGATCTATGGATGTGCTGGGTCTAGAGTAGCTAAGGAAGCCCCAGCTAAGAGAAAAGCCTCCCTGTGTACCAGGACTCCTGCTGCTCAGCTACAGCACACTTCCCCTTCAGGGACCAATTCATGCTCCAGGTCAGGTAGTCTAAAGCAGAAAAAAGAAGTCCTTTTCCATCTTCCAAGAGAAGTGCTGAGCAGGAAACATGCACATATAGAAACAGCCTGCTCTAGGAAGGAGAGGCCCTTTGTGTGAGTCCCCTGGTTAGGTTCTGGCCCAGTTATGGTAGGGAGGCACAAATTAATAGGGGCCTCAGAGATCTTCTTCATCTAATTTCACCTTTACGTATGTGGGGGCAGCTAGCTCACAGAGACCAAGGGACAGCCAAAGTCACTCAAACTGCCAGCAACAGGCTGCAGTTAGAGCCAAAGTGAAGGGAAGTAGGATGGAAGCTTGCACACTGGAGAGCTGTGGTACCTTTGTGGGGACAGGAATAAGGCTGCACAGAGACAATCTGGTGAGTGTTGTGCTAAAGAGGCTCAGGAAAGAAAGAGGCTCAGGAAAGAAAGGAGTCATCAGAGGAGAAACAAAGGGAATTAGAAAAAATGAGGGTGAGGTCAATCACAGCCCAACCCATGTCCCTCCGGGCTCAACTTTCTCTTAGGTGACAATGGAGGGACCTTTCTAGAAAAAGACTCAACTGCTCTGGCCATGTTTAAAGTCTAATATTAAAGGTTTAGCTTCTGATCTTTAAGCTACAACAGACACATTAAGTCTTCAAAATACTTCCTAGGGAATGAGTAGCATTTTAAGTAAATTTAGAGAAGGCTGCATAGATAAAATGTATTTTCCCCTAAGGTTCAGTATTTATTTAGTATTAAGAGTTTTTCAGATCAATAAGACCAAGCATTCATTATATTCTTTTTTTATTAGTATTGTTTTATTATTCATATGTGCATACAGGGCTTGGGTCATTTCTCCCCCCTGCCCCCACCCCCTCCCTTACCACCCACTCCACCCCTCCCTCTCCCTCTTTAAATGAAAAGATGGATAAAAATTGAACTGCTGTTCTCAACCCCACAGTGTGGCAATGATATCACTTTAAAATGTTGCACCTTATTTTTTTCTTCATAGACTTTAGGAAACTCCAGAATGTGTAGCTGATCTCTTTACAGACAGGCAGTGAATGTCAAGAACCAACTGAATTGCTTTTTCCCAAGTGTCTCACTTGATGTAAAGGAGGGGAAGTTGGGATATAAGGAAGGCATGAGAACAAGGTGAGGGTAAACAGAGATCAGGGAGGGAGGTGAGGGAAGGTGACTGAGAGGATGGAAACTAGGAGGAGGCTCGCTGAGAAACAAGTAGACCAGGAACCTCCTCCGAGAAGGACTGAACAGGTCAGAGTCACTCACAGATCTGAAGGGCTGGGGGCAGGCCCTGTGGCTCTGGGGTACAGTGGTTTTCTTACCTCCAAATTAGTCCTTGCCTTCTTCAATACATCATGGTTCCTGGTCACTGAAACAATAAAACAGCCCCCAAAGCAGAAATTAAGAGCTGGGCTCTACTTGCCTGACATATGTATTCTATAGCATTCCCTCCTGGCTACTCAGTTTAGGGTCTCTGGCCCCATCCTACCTCCCTCTGTGCCCACAATTTCTGATAGCACAAGGGAGTTTGGGCCACTACAATAGTCTCTCTATTCCAATGTCCCTGAGCCTCTGTGGTCACTGTTCATCTGCCACACAAGTGAAGTGTCTGGAAGACCCCTGTTCCTGAGGTTTCCCAGCACTATGGCACCTATTTTGGCTGACAATGAATTGCTCCATGCTCTCCTTCTGCTGGTTGGCAGTCTTCAGATGCTCAGCTGTGCTCTGAAGCACACTTTACTGTTTGGATACTTGGGTTCGCAGTTCCTAGAGTTCCCTTTCCATTGACTCTCCCTGGGGAAGAGGCACAGACTTTCAGACAATGGTCAGAAGGCTGAATACACCATGCTTTGTGGCTCTTTGTAGACAAAACTCCACAATCTTCTCTCCACTCACTCTCTGGACTGCATACCCCCCATTAAAGCCTCCCTACCCACCAGCTGAGGATGAGGTCACTAAGAACCTGAAAGTCTTCAAGCAGACCAGCACAGACTTTACTCCTGGTGTCAAAGAGACCTTGGCTGCAGACCAGTATGAAACTCCCACAGAAAACTAGAGCTTTATGTAGGCATCTTATTGTTTCTTGGGTTTGTTGTTGTTGTTGTTTGGTTGGTTTTTTTGTTTGTTTATATGTTTGTTTTGTTCTGTAGTACTAGGGTTTGAACTCGGGGCCTCTCACACTTGCTAGTGAGAAACTCCACTAGCCCTTGATCTTGTATTATTTCCATCATTCTCCCATCACAGGTGAGGTTTGGGGCTTCAGGAATTTTATGTCTGGGGAGCCAGGGCCAGATGAAGGACAGGATACAAATTTGCAAATGTCTGTGCCTACATAAAGATGTTAAAGCACCTCCCTGGAATTAGCATATTTGGGTCCCAAAAGATCTCAGCAATGTTCAGCTGAGGTTGGGATCCCGTTGAGGAAATCCTGAGATGTGCTTACCCGAAAGTCTGCCAATCAGAGCCAGCCTGAGATCCAGTGACACTGAGGGGAGATTGACTTTCACCAGGTCTGGCCCAGAGATGCAAACTTAAAGATGTATTGGGTGGCTAAAGGAGGCTTGCTGATTCATGGTGACATGTTGTGATCTTTGGCCTGGCTGGACTTGAGGGTTGGAGAAGGGGTGTCCAGCTCAGTCAATCTTCAAGATTTTCAGGAACTGGGCAATTATGGGGTTAGCACTGATTTTGCCCCTGCTTCTCTGTTTCCTTTCCTTCTCCTCTTTGATTTCTTATCCTGGAGGCTTGGTGTCAAGAGAGAAGGGATACAATGAAAGCAACCAGCATGGATTAGGAGGTTTCCCTCAAATGCTCCCCTATGCTCCTGTCCATCTCAAGTCACCATGTGGCTCCTGACCATTAGGAAAGCTGTGGGTTGAGGAGACAACCATCCTGGGACAACACAGCTGGGCTTGAACCAGTAGAAGACATGCTCTCTTACCACTTTTCCCAGTAGTGCAGGACCTTGAGAGTTTGGCAAGGCTGCTCACCAGAACATGGTGAGGAGGGATGTTGACTCCTCTAGGGTATGGTTCAGGTCAGTGGCACTGCTCTGCAGCTCATGGACACCTGTGCTGCCCAGCACCTGCAGAAGGGGTTAGGTGATCAAGGATATGACTAGAGATGAGACATCACAGCTTACCCTGAGCACCTTGAGAATACTTCATGAGTGAGTCACAGACCATTGCCCTGCATGAAACCCAGGCTTAGTCTTTTGAAGACCAGGATGAAGGGCTTCTCTGTTACTTGAAATACCTCTACCACCTAGATACCCTATAAAGCTTTCAAAACTCATCCCTGTGTTATACTCTCTGTGGACTCTGTACCTTCCTTGCCTGTAATGAAAGCCCAGAGGATGACACAGTGCTTGGGTACCCTTATTGTACTTATTGACTTGGACCTGTGTCTTGCCCTCAGGTGGCAGGCTCCTTAGAGGCAGGACCATAGATCTCCAGTGGCTGAGATACTGCAGACACTGATGCCTGCACCTGGCAACAGCAAAGAGTTCTGAGAAGTTTGCTGACTGCTTTCCTTGCCCAAGGCTGCCAGGCTTCTTACACTTGCCACAGGAGGCCCATAAAGATGCTAAGCCTCAGTGTCTGCCAACTGGATTGATTTTAATCTGCCCACAGTTTGCTGAGTGCCCACGTGACTGTAGCTGATAAAAAGCTAC
The DNA here is from genome assembly GCF_047511655.1 of Castor canadensis. Classification (NCBI taxonomy): domain Eukaryota; kingdom Metazoa; phylum Chordata; class Mammalia; order Rodentia; family Castoridae; genus Castor; species Castor canadensis. Next base: position 114,656,597 of record NC_133387.1, read on the forward strand.
TGATGGGCACTCAGCAAGGTGCCACAGGATGTTGACACTTAGCAGATATCTGTTGACTATGATACCAATACGTCCCAGGCCCCTCTATGGTTCCAAGGGAAACTACTTTATCTGCAGCCTTATCCATAGCAGAGTAGAACATACGGTGGAAATAGGAGAGAGAAGAAGGGGCCTGGATACAGCAAGTGGAAGATTCTTTTTCAGCTGTTGAAAGATATAGAACATGAGAATCATATTGGGAGAATGAACTAAAGTCAGAGGAAGGCTGTGATCATGGTTACCTCTGTGTACTGAGCTTTGTGGCCAGGGAAGTTGCATGCTGGTATTATGAGAGACAGAATCTTTTGGACTAGCAGTTTGCCTTCTCCAATCTGCTGTCTTAGAGCACTATAATCATCGATGTGGTCAATGACATGACGGCCATGCTTATTTGCAAAGAAGCCATCTATAGCATCACCCTCCAGCATGGGAGAGTTCTTTGTCAGCTCTGAAAAGGAAAGCATATCAAAATAGGACCCCTCTATTCATAATGACATCCTCAGTCCACTCAAATACAAAAGGACAGTGGAAGAGGCCAGGAACAAGAAAGACAGCCATCAAGAATACAGTGTGGGTAAAGTCCAAAGAGATATTATGATCACTTTATGTTTATAATCTTCCTTATATCACTTTATGATGATAAACTTGCAAAAAGAAGACAAATTCTATCCTTATCAACAAGTGAAATATTCAGGACAAATGTTATTAATAAATGATAAGTTTCTGGGTAAAAAAGACAGACAAGAAAATCCGCTGGACACAGAGACTACATCAAAAACAGAGAGATTATAGAGCACCAAAACAAAAACAGAGCAGTAAGAAAAGTGTAGAAAGAAGAATGATAAGAAAAACAGTCAAAGGAAAAATGAGTAGGGCTTTGATGCATACAGACTTAGAAAAATCTCTAAATTCAGATAATGCATTTATAGGGCATCAAAGTTGTTTGTTTCCTTAATTTTCTATTTTTGTCTCTGAGCGCTTTTGTTGCCATACTTACCATTTGTCCTGGTGACAATGGCAGAGTCTGAGGCAGGAGCAGGACAAGAGGAGGTAGTGAGGACCAGAACTGGGGCACTCATACCAACATCCTGGATGGGAAGGGAAGCAGCTGGATCCAGAGAGAAAGGACAATTACAAATTTCAGATCCCTTGGAGCACACTTCACACCAAGCTCAAGACATGCACAGCCCAAGATCTAAGGCAGCTGACTCACATAACATAATTGGCATCCAGATGCCACAATGAAAATCAAGAGCCAACAAATCACTTAGTTTGATATTCAGAACAAAAAGGTATTCCTTTAACTGAAGAGTATTCAAAGACAATGCAACTTCTAACTGAAAAAATTGTTAGGTATAATTTTATAAATCCAATTTTGAGTGTAAATTTTGTATGTGGTATCTACTACAATGCCTTGTAATGAAATATAAGTATGCATAAATGTATATAGAATATATGTTAAAATGTTGAGCAAGGGCTGGGGATGTAGCTCAGTGGTAGATTGACTGCTTACATGCTTGAGCTCTGGGTTTCATCCCCAGCACCCTGAACACACACAAAAGTCACTGAAGAATGAATGGGTTCATGAGGGATTAAATGCAACATTCCAATCAGCATTCTGCTGGTTGGTATCAGAAAAAAAATTCAACTGAGAGTAGGAAGCAGGAGGCTTAGTGGCTTAAAGGTATCCTATTGGAGATCAGGAAGCAGTCCAACTGTGGAGAAATCAGAAGGTATTACAAAGACAGAAAGGTGCTTCTCAGACAACTGTGGTGCAGAGCTTGCTTTCTAGATCAGGTCTATGGGTGTGGGAGCTGGAGGAGCAGGGTCTAAGCCATGGGGCAGCATCTTGGCTGGGATATAGGGAGCCAGTGAGAGGGGAAAGCCTGGTTAGGGGGAAGAGGAGGCAGGACTCAACACCACAGCCCCAGAGAGCCAAGACAGCAATGTATGCTAAGCACTTCCTGTGTTCAAGCACTATGCTTTGCAATCCTAGATATTTCTTATTTAATGGCTACAACAACAAGGTCATGTGATTGTCACTTTCACTTGACAGATAGGTCATCTGATAAATGAGTTTCCAACACAACAAGAGAAAGTAATGATTAAAATAAAGTATTAGATATGACAGTTTGAAAGTTTAGTTGTTCCTGATGTGAATAAAATTAAGGACACAGCCTTGGAGGTGAGTGAAGAGGGTGAATTAAATGGTGGCTCAAAGGGAAAAACAGAACAGGAAGACCTGGTTGAATGTGTCCAGAGACTAGGAGATAGGGGTCCCATTACACTTAAGATTAAAATAGAGGAAGTGAGGTTGAGACTGGACATTGAGAAGGGAGAGAATGATCTGGTTGATATGCTTATGTGAAGAGATAGACAAGGAAAGGAAATGCAAATCAAAACTACACTGAGACTGAGAGTCCATCTCACCGTAATCAGTATGGCAATCAACAAGAAACAAATAACAAACACTGTGGAGGATCACTGGGGAAAGAACATACACCACTGGTAGGAATGTAAAGTAGTGAAACTGCTATTGAAATCAATATGGAGGCTCCTCAAAAAACTAAAAATAGACCCACCTTATGATCCTGCTATACCATTCTTGGGCACATAGCTAAAGGAATGTAAATCAACAAACAAAACGAATATCTGCACACCCATGTTTACCACAGTACTATTCACAATTGCCAAGCTGTAGAATCAGCCCATGTGCCCAACAATCAATGAATGAAGGAAATGTGGTGTATATATACACAGTAGAATATTATTCAGACATAAAGAAGAATGAAATTATGTCATTTACAGGAAAACAGATGGAACTAGAGACCATAATGTTAAGCAAGATAAGCCATGCTCAAAAAGCCAAATATCTCATGTCTTCATTCACATGTGGAAACGAGACCTAAAATGATGGTAGTTATGATGATGGTGATGATGATGATGATGATGATAATGGGACATGACTATAAAAGGGGAACTGTCTGGGGGGTTCAATTGGAGGGAATGGGTGAAAGGAGAGATACTGGGGATGAAGAGGATCCAAGTATGTTGCATATACGCATATGAAGATAGCATAATGAAACTCACCAAACATTGTTTATAAAGGAGGGAGAATGTGGGGTTGTTGGGGATCTAATAGAGTGGTGAACTCATTGAAAGTGCACTTGTATGCATGTATGGAATTACCACAAGACCTTGTGCTAGTAATGTATGTTAAAAAATATTATTGAGATAGAGAGAGACAGAAGAGGATGGGGAAAAGTGGAGGTCTGTCACCAAAATTAACATGCTTCTGCTCAATACTTTCCCCAAATCCCTGGTTTCCTTAGGGAGAGAAGCATTTTTCCACATGCTAAGCTCCCCTCATGTGAGGGAAAGGGAAGCCAGAGTAGAAAGTCTGGGAAGGGCAGTGATACTGAGACAGATAACAGACTGCACATTGAAGCATCTATTCCTAACCTACTCCTGGTTCTACATCTTATTCTGTAACCCTCACTTGTCTGTCTCAGCGCCTCAGTTTTCTTGTGTGAAAGGCAGACATAGTGAAACCTTCCCCACTCAATGAAATTATATAAGGAAAACACTTGGTAAATGTTAAAGCACTATACAAATATAAGGGATAGATATTAAAATTCACAGCTATTAATGGTTGAGCAATTCTTATTCTAAGTACCTGATACTTAATGTTCCAAAAAACCATACAAGGCTGGTTGAGAAAACTAAGGCTTACAAAATTTAAGTACTTTGTCCAAAGCAAATAATCTGTAAATGTCAAACTCTGAATCTGGTGACAGATCTGGCCCTGCATCCCACATTCCCACTCAGGAAGCCATATTAAAGCTTCTCCAATTTCACCCTGACCCTATGGAGCATGGGAGAGGCAAGAATGCCTATCCATTGCAGACACCCTGGAGGCTCACACACATACACCTCAGCTGAGCACTTCCTTTTTTTATTTTTATTTTATTATTCATATGTGCATAGAAGACTTGGGTCATTTCTCCCCCCTGCCCCCACCCCTTCCCTTACCACCCACTCTGCTCCCTCCCTCTCCCCCCCACCCCCTCAATACCCAGCAGAAACTATTTTGCCCTTATTTCTAATTTTGTTGTAGAGAGAGTATAAGCCATAATAGGAAAGAACAAGGGTTTTTGCTGGTTGAGATAAGGATAGCTATACAGGGAGTTGACTCACATTAATTTCCTGTGCATGTGTGTTACCTTCTAGGTTAATTCTTTTTGATCTAACTTTTTCTCTAGTTCCTGGTCCCCTTTTCCTATGAGCACTTCCTTAATTCCTTTTCCTTCCTACCTTGGAAGAATGATTGTGTGTTTCCAGGGTCAATGTTAGCTGGGAAGTTCTGGCTGATGGAGGAAGGATTGAGGCCAGTTTTGCTAACACCACCATCTAACTGGTGCTTCAGCTGCAGCCTCAGAGTTGTTCACCTGAATGCTCTGTTCCAACTGCCCTCTCAGAGCTCAAATCTCTGCCACCAGGTGATTCAAGTCACTGCTCAATGGGACTTGGTGACAGGCATCCAGGCTGAAAGCTGCAAGAAAAGAGAGGAGGGGTCTGGTAGCACTGATCCAAAATTTTTTAAGCACTTAAGAGGAAACTACTCTGTGACTTTCCTTCCTGCCAAGGATCACACTGTAGTCTTAGGTACCTGGGTAACACATCTGTGATAGAAATGGGAGCTTTCTTGTGTGGCATCTGGGGCCCAATGAAGTGGCCCATATTCAGACTGGAATTTCCCTTAGGTTCAAACTACCCATCAAATATACTTAGATGGCATTTGATTGGCAGATAATAACAAGCCTATTATTTTATCTCTGTATTGACCTTAGATTTTTAAGTGAAATAGCAGGGACCTCCAAGGCAGAAGTTGAGAATTGAACTAGAGAAAGGTAAGGTCTGAGGAAGAAGGACATTTGAAGAACTCCAAAATCAGAAATCAGAAAGGAAAGGAGGAATGTGTCAGGACTTTTGGTAACACTTAAGAATGAGGGTCAGACATCTTATACCAGGTGTCAAATTAAGTGAATCTTTCAACTTCCCCATGTTTTTATCTCCCCTTGCCACACATACTTTATATACTAAGGTAAGGATACCTGATAAATTGTATACAAGTATATATACCTAACCTATTGTGGCACTTTTCACAATAGCCAAGTTATGGAAACAGCCAAGATGTCCCACTACTGACGAATGGATTAAGAAAATGTGGTATGTATACACAATGGAATTTTATGCAGCCATGAAGAAGAACGAAATGTTATCATTCGCTGGTAAATGGATGGAATTGGAGAACATCATTCTGAGTGAGGTTAGCCTGGCCCAAAAGACCAAAAATCATATGTTCTCCCTCATATGTGGACATTAGATCAAGGGCAAACACAACAATGGGATTGGACTTTGAGCACATGATAAAAGTGAGAGCACACAAGGAAGGGGTGAGGATAGGTAAGACACCTAAAAAACTAGCTAGCATTTGTTGCCCTTAATGCAGAGAAACTAAAGCAGATACCTTAAAAGCAACTGAGGCCAATAGGAAATGGGGAACAGGTACTAGAGAAAAGATTAGATCAAAAAGAATTAACCTAGAAGGTAACACCCACGCACAGGAAATCAATGTGAGTCAATGCCCTGTATAGCTATCCTTATCTCAACCAGCAAAAACCCTTGTCCCTTCCTGTTATTGCTTATACTCTCTCTACAACAAAATTAGAAATGAGGGCAAAATAGTTTCTGCTGGGTATTGAGTGGGGGGGAGAGGGAGGGGGCGGAGTGGGTGGTAAGGGAGGGGATGGGGGCAGGGGGGAGAAATAAATCAAGCCTTGTATGCACATATGAATAATAAAAGAAAAAGAAAAAAAAAGAAAAAAGTTTCAATTATTGTATTTTGGAATTACAAATAAGGGCTTGAGAAGCTCCTAGTAGTAGTAAATTTGAAATGAATCCTAAAAGACCTGTGAACAGGGAGAGCATTGGGGAAGGGGGAATGATTTAAGGTGATGTGGCTTTAGAGACTAATCCCAAAGTTTCACACTGTTCCCTCTATTTCTTTACCTAAATTAGAATTCTTGCTAAGTTTTATTTTTTATTGATTTTTTAAAAAAAAACCTATTCATCATCCATTCTCCTTTACCTTCCTATCTGCACCTAGAAAATCATTATACTCATCTAATAGATTTCCCAGATTCTGATGTCTCTCAACTCTAGTATGTTCCACCAGGCTTAACATCTTAAAATTCTGTTTTCAGTCAACTGGTACTTGCCATAGGCTGTGTTTTTACAGTGACTGTACAGAAAAAGGAGGCAAAATAAACCAAGCTGTACATATCTCAGCACAGGCCTTATGCCTAGTCTTATTATGAATAGGGAGACATGGCTTTTGGGGGTGAAATTCTGCTTTCATCGTATACTTATTTTTCTTGACAATGGTCTTTTTGTTTTACTTTGTTCTTTTTGGCGTTGGGATTAAATCCAGGTCATTGAGCAGGCTAGGCAAGCACTCTACCACTGAGCTATATCCTGGCCCTTGAAAGTGAAGTTTTAGCCTGACTTGTAAAGGCTTTCTATATACTGACAATTGTCCTTTCCACTAACACAACTTCGCACTCCTCCACTGCCAAGCTTCTCCTAGAAGCAGGCTGCTTTCTTCTCTGACCTGATACTCCCCATAGCTTTGTATATTAGCCATTCTCACAGCTTGGTGAGCCCCTATACTTTAAGTTCTAATTTAGTTTCTGTTTAACACAGTTGGAAACTAGATCCAATTTTAAGAAAATTCAGGTTTTTCTTCTGCCACTTGGACTTTGTTCAATATCTGGAGGGACAGACAACACATCAGATCTTTTTCTTCACCTGATAGTTCTTCAAAGAAGCCAATTCTCATCAACTCGTGATTTCTCAAAGCTCAAGATGTTTTAGTTTCTTTAGTCATTAAAATTTCTGGTTAAACACCACTGTGGTCTCTGATTTCTTGTGTCTGCTAGTATATCAAAGTCCATTTTCAAGATGGTACCCACAATGTAACTGTACGTCAGACATTGTCTCACCATATGGAACACTACTGTGTTCTCAGGTTGAGATGGCTTTTCAGCAACCCTTTGCCTGTAGGCTTCCTTGTATAAAAATGTTTCTATCAAACTCCCCTACCCTCAAACCCAGCCCTTCCCATTCTGTATTTACACCATTGGTATTCTGAATCAAGCTCATGATTTTATTTTTTTTCTTAGCTAAATTTCATTAGCTTGATGTCAGCCCTCTGTTACAACCTGCCGTGACATATTAATATTATGTTTCAATACACTTCTCCATCTGAAGAATAGGGAAATATACCAAGATTCTCCAATGCTAGATTATCATTTCATCAGGTCGCAAAAATCCTCAATAAAAGTACCTAATGTTTAAAACCAGGCTTGAAATATAATTGCTATCAGTAGTATTTTACAAGGCATTTTTTCTTTTTTTTGTTATATTTTGAGTCTCTTAAGTTTCGCACTGGGTACAAGGTTAAGATGGAAGTAGGCTGCCTGCTCTATGGATTACATGGCAGTCATCATATATTATTTACAATATTCAGGAGGTTTTCAAATGATGATTACACTAGGAAGTTCTTGGCATTGAAACAAAAACATGGTTTAATCTAGACATTGATTAATTTGTTTCTGTCCACTGAAGCAGGTAAAGTTTAATTCTTGAGGCCTGTTGTTAAGGCACCCAGGCTGGATCTCACCAATACCTCTAGCACCTCATCCTTGAAGTTTATGAAGGAGGGCAGAGGGAATACATACCTTTCAGGACCTGCTTAGGATTTCCATGCAGTGCCTCATAGATCTGTAGTTCTGACTGCAGGGATTGAAGAGCTGTTGTTTCTCTTCACACTGTTGCTGCAGGAGGGCTAGCTTCTGCTGCAGCCTTCCAGGGAGAGGCAGGGCCTACTGAGCTTGCAGGACCACGTGGCCACACCAGGGCAATAAGCTGTGAACCAACCTTCATCTCACAGTCATAGCCTCAGATGCCAAAATGGGGGTCAGGAAGACCATAGCTTTTACTTTGCAGGTGAGAAAGCAAAGTTGGGGACAGGTGCAGTCACTCAGCACCAAGTCTTAGCATTGACTGTGTCAACTAGGAGAAACACAGACACCTCAGCTCCCTCCTCACCCTGCCCCTAGTGCTCTTCCTAATGACAGAGAGAGCACTGTATAGGGCTTGTGGGAAGGGCAAGCACCACTCAAGCCATGCTGGGGAATCAGCTTCCAGTTTATGGTGACAAGTAACTGGAAGCATGGGAAGGTTCTCTCTTCACTCTCTGATATGTGGAAGCCCTTCATAAGGGAGTTTCAATTCTCCACTATGGAGTGCAAAAAGCATCCCCAGAGAATTTCTTTCTTTCCTCAAGGTCACCCGTGAAGCGGGAACACCAGAGGAGACACTGAGGTTTCCACAAGAGGACACTTCTGTCTGGACAACATCCCTTCTTCTAAATCTGAAAATGGATTCTCTTCCCTCTCACCTGGAGTGATTCTCCTGGAGATACAGGCGCTCCTCCCTGAAGTGCAAGATCTCCTGCTGCTTCTCCTGAAAGTCTCCCAACAGCTGCTGCTGAGTCACTTTCTGCTTCTCCAGCTCCTTCTCCAGCTCTTGAAGCTGGGAACAAAAGGAGAGCAGAGTCTCTCTCAGGCATTTGGTTTTCTGGGAGTGTCCTGGTGGGCAGACATGGTACTTATGGTGTGGGGCCAAAACTCAGTAAGTAGAGAATCCATCATATCAGTCCTGACAAATGGAACCCAGGAAAGGGACAAGAAGGCTCCAGGTTTCCAGGCAAACAGTTTGGCTCACTGTGCTCACACATGCAGGGTAACGGTACCCCTCTGTCTTTGTAGTGCACCAATTCTCTAATTTACAATGACTTTCTTCACTCTTACAGATATTCTAAATCTCACCATTTTCTTGCATTCACATACCGTCTACTCAATTATCCTTTTTTTTTTGCCAAAGATCAATATCAAAGATTTCTTATGTGTGGTTTTTAGGATATATTGTTTTCATCATTTTGAAAATTGGGATATTTTTATTTCTAGGCTGTCGACATCTCTCTTAGTGACAAATTCTCAAAGATGATCAACAGGGACATTGAGTATAAGGCTCCAGGTTCAGGCAGTCCTCTCTTGGCAGAATTCACCTGGGCCTGACAAACTGTTTTCACTTAATGTCTTCCTAGCTTTTCACATGTAAGGTCTGTTCAATTCTTTCCAAGCATGCAATGGTGGTTTCATCCCTCTGCCTTCTCTCTTACCTATTAGCTTTTGTTACCTTCTCTAGGTAGGGAACTTTGCTCTCAAATCTTCTTGCATTTAAGTAGCAAATTTAGAAATATCTCTTGATGTCTTTTTTCTACACAAGCATCCCTTCATTTTAGGTTTCATTCTTTCCAATACTATTCTTACCCTTTAATTGGTGTTCAGTAAATATTTGTAAATAAAAATAATTTGTTATGCTCATACATTATTTGATCAAGTCAATTGAAACTAAAGTCAGCTGCCTCCAAGGCCACATGGGAAATTATTCCCATCAAACAGGATTGGGAAAGTTCTGGAGGACATTTGACAGCACCTCTGGACATGGAGTCAAAAGAGTACTGACCAGAGAGCAGCCCAAGTGAGGGGGTGTGGTGAGGAGGCAGAGGGATGGCAGGGTAGGACTAGGAGGGACACACGGAGCTGCAGTACAGTATGAAATACTGTACATATGAGAGGGAATATAGGCACATCCTTTCCTTCCCTTCATGAGTGGGAGGAGGTAGAACAGATTCCATCCAGTCTGCCAGCAAGTGAGTTTGGATATATGAAGGTGAGCTTCACAAAAGCAATGCACTTCCTAGAGCCATTCAGCCCCAAATTCTAGAAATCTGAGGGCCACAGTTGGGACCTTTTAGGAAGGAGCCCTTCATAGACCAAGAATAACTATGAAAATCTTGGGTTGGTGGAACTGGGTAGCTGTTACATCAACCTTCTCTTTGCTACCCAATTGGTGATTGGTGTGACCAGGGAAGAAGTAAACCTAGAAGTGACCACAGTTTGTGATTTTTGATCACCCACCTCTGAAAATGTGATTTAGCTGAGCCTGAAGGGTTTGGTTTTCTTCCTTGAGGACTCTGTTCTCATTGTAGACCTGAGGCATGGACTCCAAGCCCTGACTGCAGAAGTGAGAGCTGGGTCCTGGCCCAGAAAACACACATTTGGGTAACAGATGATTTTGGAAGGTTTCCATTCTTTATTTCCCCAAAATCATCTGTCCCAATCCAGCAGAAAGTCCTGGACTCAAAGCCTGAGACTAACTAAAGCCCAGTGGGCTGAATGCCAGGTTTTACCCACCTCCTCTCAGTGGATTATTTTCATGCAACTTTCTTGAGCCATAGCTGTAATTGTAGTAGAGGCATTTTCTCCCTAACTAGCTGTTGCTACTGTGTGAAAGGGTGACCACGTGAGTGTGGAAAGGATGACAACAGTTGGTGGGGGTCAGAGGGAGGAGAAAGCCCACCCCTGTGAAGTGACTGGAGGAGGATCCTTGCAGACCTCAGTCTACCACTTGCTGATCACAGGACACAGAGAATCAGCAGGCAGTGTGTAAGCAGATTAAGGATGAGGTGAAAAGTCAGGAGACTCTGTGGACTAAGCCTACTTCTGTTTTGAGGAAAGTTACTCTCTAAGCTCAGATAAGTTCATGAAGCAGGAATAACTTGGTCCACCCCTACTATCTTCTGTAAGGAACAAAAGAGGTAGAGCATACCACAGTGCTTTGAACAATATGAAACTCTGCCTAAGGGCCTTCCATTCAGAATATCCCCAAATATAGCCAGAAACCACAGGAGCCAGGGCTTCCTCTACCACTTCTGTGGGCAGTGTTAAGTGTTGCAGCTGCTCCCTTAACCAATCATTGACACAGATGGACTCCTCCAGGTGCTGGTGCAGGTTTCGAATTTCACCAAGGTGCTTTTCCAGCAGGTCAGTCCCTGAGGTCATCTAAGGACACAGAGAGAAGTGGGAAAGAGAGTACTGATTACTGAGGGTTGGTGAGCAGGGAGGGAATCTGGGCCAGTGGCCTCTCAGCACGATCCCTAAACATCACCATCCTTCTGCTGAGTTTCTTCACATGGGCTTCCAGGGGACATAGAGAACTTTGTAGGAGAGATGCTACTGACAGACTACATCAGCTCACCATCTTGCCTTAGGCTCAGTCTTTTTCTGAAAATTACAATTGTCTAACTGTTAGAAGTGAGCTGCATTCCAACATAAGCCTGCTTAACTACACCCCTTACCTGGTGGAATTGGATTTTGTGCACAAGACATTTGTGTGGGGTGAGGGAGCTGTGTCCCATTCTATAAAGAAAGTCCCTATGAATGTGTATGCCTGGACATCTAGAAGGGTCTAAGAGAGTTGGCTGTAAGGAAGTCAGGGAGAGAGGGACATGAATATGAGAGATCAGGAGATGGGTTCCCAAGTCTCCAATGTCACCACAGAACACTGAAGCCCTGCCCAGGGAGAATGAAGGCATGTCCTAAGGAAAGGATCAATCATCATGACAACCCTTTGACCTTTTCCCACTCTGTGAGCCAGCAACTAGAGGATGAATAGAGGGATCCCTGCCAAAGTGGGAAAGAAGCAGAGTGATCCTCTCAGCTCTGTGCCTTACCTGTGGGTTTGGAGGTAAGCTGGCATACTGACGAACTGAGGACAGATTCCCAGACATGCTACCATTCTGTGACCTCATCATGTTCCATTGGACACTGCTACCCAGGCCCCTAGGCTCCAGGATTCTTCCCAGGTCTATTGTGCCCAGCATAGGAGAGTGGGACTGGGATGGGTGGAGGTAGTGGGAAGAGTTGGCTTTTGAATGACTGCTTAGCAATGCAGTTGTGCAAGCAGGAGGAACAATACCAACACCTGGCCAGAAGAAACATGAGTTAGAAACAAACAGGGTGTCAGAAGGGAAGGATGGCAAAGCTGTGTATGATGGCTAAGAATGGAGACTACTGAGGACATGTGGGATGTCAGAGATCCCAGGCCACTGTGGGATACCAGTTAGGTAAACACTCATAATCTCCAGCCCCTAATTTTTTTGCCTCTTTTTTTTTATTCATATGTGCATACAAGGCTTGGGTCATTTCTCCCCCTTACCCCCACCCCTCCCTTACCACCCACTCCACCCCCTCCCTCTCCCCCTACCCCCCCAATACCCAGCAGAAACTATTTTGCCCTTATTTCTAATTTTGTTGTAGAGAGAGTATAAGCCATAATAGGAAGGAACAAGGGTTTTGCTGGTTGAGATAAGGATAGCTATACAGGGAGTTGACTCACATTAACTTCCTGTGCATGTGTGTTACCTTCTAGGTTAATTCTTTTTGATCTCACCTTTTTTCTAGGTCCTGGTCCCCTTTTTCTATTGGCCTCAGTTGCTTTTAAGGTATCTGCTTTAGTTTCTCTGCATTAAGGGCAACAAATGCTAACTAATTTTTTAGGTGTCTTAACTATCCTCACCCCTCCCTTGTGTGCTAAAGCTTTTATCATGTGCTCAAAGTCCAATTCCCTTGTTGTATTTGCCATTGATCTAATGTCCACATATGAGGGAGAACATATGATTTTTGGTCTTTTGGGCCAGGCTAACCTCACTCAGAATGATGTTCTCCAATTCCATCCATTTACCAGCAAATGATAACATTTCGTTCTTCTTCATGGCTGCATAAAATTCTATTGTGTATAGATACCACATTTTCTTAATCCATTCGTCAGTAGTGGGACATCTGGGCTGTTTCCATACTTGGCTATTGTGAAAAGTGCCACAATAAACATGGGTGTGCAGGTGCCTCTGGAGTAACCAGTGTCACAGTCTTTTGGGTATATCCCCAAGAGTGGTATTGCTGGATCAAGTGGTAGATCAATGTCTAGGTTTTTAAGTATCCAGTCCCTAATTTTTAACCCTGGGTATTTCCTAGTGTGAGAAACCAAGAGGTAGAGGATGGATAAAGTATATGATAGTCAGATATGTACACAAAGAAAAAATTCAAGGGCCCCACTCCTGGCTCCTACTGTAATTCCCCATAAGAGAATTCAGGGAAGTTTAAGATATAGGACTCACTCCCAAAGTGAGAGCTTAAGAGTATCCAGTGGGATATAGGACTGAACACAACCACAAACAGGAGTATTTATTTGCTTATGGGAATCAAAGCTAACCCTGAAGCTAACTAGTCAAACTTTCCATTCTTCCTTTGGGGTTTCAGAGGAAAGAGGGATGTGAAATGAGCTGGATATGGTATCTTTCAGAATTAAGAGCTCTTTGCTGATGCTGGGAAAGCCACATGTAAGGCAAGAGAGGAAAGAAGGAAGGAAGGAAAGAATGAAGGAAGGAAATAAATTCAGGAGGGTCTCTTTTCTTCCAAAGATTATCAACATGGGCAGCAGAATAGACAGGCAGCCCTTCCTTAAGAAAACAGGACCAAGTTATCATTTCCTTTAATCAATCCAAACTCTTAAGAGGGGTTAATGCAATTCCTATTTGCAAATTTTTATCCACAATTCTAACTGGCTCTCAAATTTGGCTACATACTGGAATTACCTGAGAAAATGTAATCACACACACATAGACAGCATATGCACATAAATATACATTCACACACATATGTACACAAACTTACACTCACACACATACAGACACATCACAAATATATACTCATACACACATACATAATATGCTCACACACATACACATACCCACACTCACACACACACAGACATACTTACACACAAAAACATAGATGTACATACACACAAACATAGACTCACACATACACATACACACATATATCTGAACCCCAGAGATTTTGCCTTAATAGTTATGGAACATATCTTAAGCTCTGGATGTTTTAGAAATCAGGTCAAGAGATTATACCAGGCAGTGAAATTTGAGAAGTATTATCATTAATCTTTCCTTCCCAATTTGCAAAATGCTACATGTACATTAGGATCATTGGAGTTTCAAAGAGATAGTATAAATTTAAGCACCTAACTTTTTGTAGTAGGGATTCCATAAAGATATGATTTCCTACTCCTTTCATACTTCCTACAATCTCACTCCAACAAAAGGGAAAGGGAGAAGTCAATGATTGTAATAGCCTCCTTTTTAATCAAGGTCATTTGTGATTCTAAGACTATCAGTGAAAATGACCAGTATTATCATGATCCAGTCTTCTTTGGTCACACAATACAAAATACATGCCCTAAACCTTACGATGACAACACACAATCTCTTTCAGAAACAGTTCTTAGCCCTACACAGACCTGAGAAGCTACGATGCACCTCTGTCCTTGTGGAAAATTGATTCACAGCAATGAAAGGACTAGAAAAGAAAGGACTAGAGTCTTCCTCAGGAAGGCAGGGGCTATCTGAACTTGGGTCAAGGCCCTCAGTCTATATGTGACTCCAATTCAACCCACAAAAGAACCTTTTTCATGCATGGTATTCTCCTGCTGTCTACCTTTTGGCAAATCAAAAAATGTGTAAAGATACAAGAAAGGAAGGCATAGGAAAGAGACAGAAGCTAGAGAATACTCATACCATTTTGGTATGGGGCATATTTGTGATTTTGGGGGAGTACTGGTGTTTGAACTCAGGGCTAGGCAGGTGCTTTACCACTGAAGCCACTCCATCAGTCCAGTATGGGGCCTATTTATTACTCATCAATTATTGGTGCTAGAACTACTAAAAGAAGAAGTTCTAGATCACTGGTCTCTAAGAGAGAGAAAGCAAGGGTCTCCAGAATTTTTTCAGCTAAGCTCAGCCCCACATCCTAAGGAGGATGGGAACAAATGATCCTAAGTACAAAGGGTATAATCCAACCCCGGATGGAGCAGAGGCAGGATCCCAGCCCATCTCCCCACTTAGCATTATATTGAGCCCTGGTTTCCTGCTCCATGTATCACACAGGAGTCTGTGAGGCTTATCTTATGCTGTGAGGCAGACTAGATAATCCTGAAAAATGTTTTAACAGGTTCTGTAAATCAAACTGAGGAAGATTAGACAAAACATCCATTTTCAGAGCTGACTAAAGTCATAAGTGGGTCCAAATGAAGTTGAGGACTTAAGTGATGCAAACTCCTGCAATAGTCACTGGATGTCCTTGGTATAATGGCCCTTGCCATCAGTCTCTGGTTCACCGAAACTTCCTTACAGACACAGGATGTAATTTTAAGGTAATTTCAAACTCCTTTCTAGTTGTTTCTTAAAACATTACTAGAAAGCAAAGTTTTTTTCCCTTCTTTTTTTTTCTAAGTCCAAAATGATCACACACACAAAATTTTATGATGAGGTATCCAGCCTAACATATAGCAAATGATCTCTTCTATCTCTTTCTCTCTCCATCTCAAGCTTTTGCCTGGGCCACCGTTAATAGTAATCCTCCTACCTCTGCCTCCTAAGTACTTGGGGTTACAAGTGTGTATCAACATGCCCAGCTTGTTCTGTGAGATAGGGTTTCACCAACTTTCTTGGGTTTGCTTCAAACAAATGATCCTCCTATCTCTGTCTCCCAAGCAAATCCTTTCCAATGATTGTATACAGTCTATGAATTAGGTGACTACATAAGATTGACTATCTTTGGATTTCAGAAGACAAAATTTACATCAAACATCACAGTCTATGCATGCTCTTGCTGCTCATATGTCTCCTGTCCTAGAGTAGGGATGAACTTGTGCAATGGGAAAAGGGGATCTGTTACCTCCATATTTTAATCTCTCTACCACCACTGTTTTTGTCTCAAACTGATGATGTCAGGAACTAAAGACTTCACAAAAGGAGAACATAGTGGACCCACAAAGGAGCCCATGAATGTGGCCATATTTTTATGGCCATCTCATCCTGCATAGGCAAAGCACAAAATAGTTCTCCCGCACTACCAATAAGTACTTCTCCAGGCTGTGAGGAACTCAACATATGTGGTGGGACCCAACCCTGCCCAAATGGAGAGGACCAGGTTGAGAGCTTCCTGAACACATCTTGTCACTGATAAGACTTAAGCGCCAGAAAGATAATAGTAAGCAAATTAAAAAAAAAAAGCAAGCACAGCTTTCCCTCAATCTTCCATTTGCAGCATGTGCCAATGTTAACTTCTTTCCAGTTCCATCAACAAGCCAAAGCCATGCAGAGCAACACAGTGTGGGCTACCAGTCGCAAGCACCCAAAGGCAGCAGGAGTGCTCACTTTCTTCCAAGTGCTTCTGCAGCATCTGCAGTTACTGGTGTGCCTCAGCCAAGGACACCTCAGCTGTCTCACAGCAGCCAAGGAAGGGAGGACCAGGGGATGTGAAAGGCAGGAAGCTGGATGGAGCTGAGGGTAACGGTGCCTGGGGGAGGCTAACCAGCTTGGGTATGGAGTTAAAATGAAAGCCTAGAAACAGAAAATTAGGGAGAAAGGAGACACATCATTAGAGAGAAAGTGAGAGAAAAGACAGATAAAGGATTGAGGGTATGAAACCATTCCCTGACCAGACATGACCAGGAAGAGATGCTAGCTCTTAATGTGGCTCAGGCTGCACTGGACAATGGTGGTCTTTACTTTAGAGAGGTGGGCCTGGCTGACCTCTCCTCCTCTTTCCCTGCCAGGGTTGTTCTGCATACATATGCTTTCCTCATCTTGAAACTCATTGGCTACAGAAGACCAGGTGGCATGCCTAAGCCCACGCCACATCAGGATGCTTATGCCTGCAGGCTCTCAAGGGTCCCTGCAGAGTTGCTTTTAGCAGGGACAGTCCTTGCCCTTAGGACAGACTCTCTTACCCCAGGCCCTCCTCTTTAGAAAGCATTAGGGCCTGCTCTGAGAAGTGCATGAGTGGAAATTTGCATTAATAGTAGACACAGATTTCAACTCTTCTGGAAATAAACTTCAGAAACTCAATTGTGGTCTTTCACCAGATGAAAAATAGATGTCCTGGATGTCTTGGCAGAGTGGCTGAGACAGAGTGTCTGGCAAACCTGACTGGGCATTCAAATCACCTAGGAACAACTGATATTTGGAGACATGTTCTCACAGGTTGCCCTCAATCCTGCTGTGTAGCCTTGGTTGGCCTCAAAAACTCATGACCCTCTTGTCTCTGCCTCCAGAGTACTGGGATTACAGGCATGTGTCATCATGCCCATGTAGACAAACTCAACACATGCAGATTCTTTAGGTCTTAAGGCAATCTACAGAATTGTAAACTCTGGGTATAGGGCTTGAAAATATGAATTAAAAACATCTTCCCTGGTGATTTAGGTCTTTAGGTACCTTAGGAAGATCCAATGTTTGAACCTGTTTTCTCTGACCTAAAAATAGGTGGCTGATAGCCAATGGAGCGAGTAGAAATCAAGAGTGATCTGTGGGGAGTGTCTAATGTAGAAGACTGGTTACATTCTTAAATGCATCCCTTGCCTCAGGATGCTACGGTCAGGCAGAGTGGTACTGCAGAGACACACGAACCACCAAGTGACAAGCCAGTCATCTTTGGGGGAGGTATTCTGATTTTAAAGCCCCTGACCTTCAGCTCTGTTGGAACTGAAGGTATTTAAGCAGATCTACAGCTCTGGGTGAACAGCTTTTCTGTCCATGATCTTCAGCTGCTGTGCACTCAGGTCCAACCCAGGTTCTGGCAGACTAAGGACACTTCTTTAAGATGGTTGTTGAACTGTTTTGGGGAGAGGTGAGGGCAGCAGAAGAAAGTACTATGATTTCTTGGAGCACCTCTACCCAAGTCAGACCACACCACAAACCATACTGGAGGCAGCTACAGTGGAGACAGGAGGAGTCAAGACTGGCCCTTTCCCTGCTATCCTTGGAGCAGAGCTGTGAGTAACAATGTAGCCCCAGCAACTATGCTGGTGTGTGTGAGTGAAACATAACCCTCTCATTAACCCCAGGACACATACTATGCACATGTCAAGGACTACCAATCCACTCACAAACCCATGAATGTTAATGTAAATTAAACAGCACTTCACTATGAAGTGAGCCACACCACCCACTTCAGAGGGCTCTGTGTAGGTGAAATGGGCAATGGATCTGTAGCTGTGATTTCTTTTTGTTCTTTGACCATTGTCATCCTGAACAAAACATTTTGCCTCTGTTCACCAGAGTAAAAGACAGAAAGAAATGAAAACATTTATTTAACAATAATTGGCCAACTATTGGCCAAAACTGGTACTCACATCAAAGCCTGTTGTAGATTTCTTATTTTCTAAACTATTTTTCAAAAGCAGACACAAATTGTGAATGAGGAGGTGGTTTTGTCTAGGATGAGGTACAGATAGGCCTCTAACTGTCCACACCTTTGTTCCTGAAGGAAAGTCAAAGAGGCCACTGAGGGAGAGGGGATGAAGCTACTGTCTTACTGGCTATTGCATACCTGGAAGGGCTTGGCTGGCCTCCTTGGGGGTTTTCTGGGGAGCTGGCAAGCTGATGGTGCTGCTGTTGGATTCGGCCTTAGCCCCCTGAGAGCATTGGTGTCTAATGGTTTAGAAGACAATGCAGCCAAATGACTTGAATGATGGATGGAATCTATAAAACCCATGAATGAAAGAAAATGTTTGAAGTTCTATAGAGAACTGGAATCGTGGTCTTACATTTAACCAGAGGGACCCAGGGGCGTCAAGCTTGCTGTATGGGAAAGGTCCAAACATAAGCACTACCTGCAGTGTTCATTTTATTGCTTACAGATAGATCCTTTTGTGAGGCAAACTACCTTAGGGTGAAAGTGGAGCTCAGATCCCTGAAATCATGAAATGATTCCCAAAAACATCAAGCAAGACTGACAACATCTGTGGGTACCCACAGATACTCAGCAGATATTGATCAGGAACAAGATCATTGCAGGAGAGATGAGATGCTTCATCTTAAAAAAGGAGGTCTGTCAGACAGATTCAGTGAGCAAGAAAGGTCTGCTGCCATCTTCTCACTCCATACTACAGACCACCTCAGGTCCAGCAGCATTTTCATGCCAGTGGAGGCCAGGGTGACAAGGCAACATGTAGCATCAGTAGCAGTAGTAGAGTAAAGATCTAACCCATGGGACTGGTAGCCTGCGTTTTGTAATTGGTCTCAGAATCATATTCAGCCTGATGCACACCAAGGTGGAGTTGTAAGGCCTGCTTTCCAAGTTCTCTTCTCAGTCTAGACAGAAATGGCACCACTCAGAAAATGGAGGCTCCCTGAGTGACCAGGTGAAGCTTTCTTTTCTTCATAGTGTGTGTCCTCACTGGCTATGTCCATGTCTGAACAGCATCCAGCTCATCAGACAAAAAAGAGGTGCTTCTGGTAGAGCGATGAGACTTGGACAAGGCATGGCTACTGGGGGGTGAGAGAGACTGGGAGTCCAGCTTGGCTTGCAGTACTTTGATCACTTTCTCCTTTTCCTGAAGTTCTCTGCTGAGCCTGGTGGGGAGAAGGATGAACAACAGATAAAACCAAGGTAACCTAGACTAGCTAGTACTAAGGCCTATGAGAAAAGTCACATAGGCCAAGGGGACTATTCTGCACCACATAGTCAAAATAACTCATCTCTAATTAGAAGTAGAGGGCAGATGGAGAAAGAACAATAGCTACACAGCTACATGGTAGGCTGAGGATAAGCTGAGAACAGCAATCCCCTAAGATGCTGCAGTGTAAGGCCCCTGAACAGTTGCAGTCTGAAAACTGTATCTCCAAGACAAGCATAACAAGTAAAAGGACACATTGAGAAACATAGAACAAAGCACTGTCCCAACATCCATGACTACAAGAAGTGGAGTCTTGTCATTAACTAGATTATAGACTATGTATGTATCTGTGATGGATTAGAAATAAAAACAAAGATAATACCAAAACACTATGTCCCTCACCACAGATATGTTGAGGAGCATTTATGTTGTCTAAGGCACAATCATGCTGCCAAGAGCTCACACCAGTGTCTACAACTGACCCTGAGACAATATCTTCTTCAGCCTGATAGGCAATGACTCTCTGACAACTGGTTCCTGAGGGATCTCTCAGGGATCTGCACTGTTGGGGTCTCTTTTGCTAGGTACTATTATATGATTGTGACTTCTCCATAGAAATTGGGTAACTATTAAGCTGTCAACCCAACTCAGGAGGCCAACCTTCGAAAAGCTCACCCTCACTATTGAGCAAACAGGGGAAGAACAAAGAAGGACCCAGGGAGTTAGATAACACTTGAAACCTATTTAGTTCACTTGTAAGTCAGAATGCTTCTAGGTTACCAGACCTGGAAAATTAACTTGCCAATAGTATTTTATTAAATGTGAAGAAAAAGTGGTTTAAAACAATAGTAAAGTATATAATGAAAAAAATGATAGATCATATTCAGTTTTTTTCCTTCCCCCTGCCCATAATTTGTGAAGTTGTGGGCATCATTGACCCCTTGGACCATGTCTGATCCCTTTCCCAGATTTTCTTTTGATTACCTGAGGGCCAGTGGCTCAAGTCTAGCTTGTTCTTTCTCACTCTTAAGATCCTCTGCAAATCAAAATCAAAAAGAAACAGTGAGAAATAAAACAGGTCCCACCTTTTATACATTACTAACAAGGGGCCTCAGAGAATAGTGAGTATTCTACATATGTGTCAAGGGTAATTATTTTAAGGGCTTCAGGTTGTATCTTTTTTAAATTACTATATATTAATTATACAAAACAACAGGTTTCTTTCTTTTTTCCAGTACTGGGGTTGAACTCAGGACCTCACGTTTTATAGGCAACAGCTATACGACTTGAGTCACACCACCAGCCCAAATAATAGTTTTCTTATGACATTTTTATAGATGAATATAAGGTAATTTGATTTTATATTCCCCATGATCCATACTTGTCCCCTCTTCTTCTTGCTGATCCTTTTCCTATTCCCTAAAAGCCCTCTTCTATTTTCATGTCCCTCCTTTACTTCCCTCTCTCCCTCCCTTTCTCCCCTTCTTCCCTCCCTCCATTTCTTCATTTCTTCCCTCCCTTCCTTTCTTTTTTAGATTCCATTCATAAGAGAAAACATGCAACACCTGTTCTTAGAGAAGTGAACTGGCAGACTCAACTGAGTTCATCAGGCAGAACTTCCCTGATTTGGTAGTCACCATTGTGAATTCATATGTCCTGAATCAAGGAAAAAAGCTGAAATATCTTTTGTCTCATTAATCATGAGATACTTGACCTGCTGTCCTGCACAGACTGCCTCCCAGATACACAGCTATGTGGCCCATCACCTCTTTCATGTAGACCCTGTTCTTGTCTCTGAGGAGATGACAAATACCTGTTCCACTTCTGCACTTACCACCAATACATACGTTTTTGCCCTTAAGTCTAAGCCTGCTGTACGCCTTCAGATGTTCTCAGGAAATTCTACATAAAATGCTCAACAAATAAACAGTAATATAGCACTTAAAATGTTATAGCCACTGTCTTAACCATATCCACAAGAGCACTGTGATTTATTAATATTTGAAGTACATGCAATAAGGTAAGAAACAGAGATGATAGAAGCATAAGTCATTTGCCCAAAGCAAGTTAAAGTCACCCTCCAGACTAGAGTCTGAATCTTTCAATTCTTAGTCTAGGGTTCTTTGAGCTGATCTCCCTTTCTCCCTCTTAGCACTCAATACTATCTCCCATCACAAAGGTCACTCCCTATGTGTGATGAAGTCTCTACAGTCTTTTTGTGTGTTTTTCCATTTGGTTTAGTTTTATGAGACAGGATCTCACTATGTAGTCCATGCTGGCCTCAAACTCATGATCTTCCTACCTCAGACTCCTGAGTGTGCACCACCAAGCCTGACTTAAGTCTTTACAACTATAACCATGGCATCTCCAACCTTGTATGTTCCTCTTATAGCTCCTCACCAGCCACCCCTAATCTTGTAATGGCCATGAGATGAAGTGAAAACTAGACTCTGTAGTAGCCACCTGGGTGAGTCTGGGCCTAAAGCTGTGGGAGTGACTGGAAGCACTCTGAAGCCCCACAGCTAACTTACTGGTGCTGAGTTTGCTGGTGAGCCTCTCAGTCGGCTGACTTCTTGAGCAAGTTGTTCCTGGAAGCTCTGGCCCAGATAGTAGTCAATGTCATTGTTCCTCAGAAGGTCCTCAAAAGATTTTACTGTATCTTTTGCATGCTGGGTGAGAAGGTAACAAATACCTCTCCCTTCTCGTACTTTTTGCCATAGGTATGATAGTTCTTGGGCCTGATCCTAAATCAGGGAATCATATTTCCTAATGCAAGAAAGAGAACAGTGAGTAAGAAAGGAAAAGAGTAGATGAGCAGTTGTGGGGACTTCCTCAGAGATTTATGTGAGGATAAATCTAAGGAACTCCCTCAAGATGAATTCACACAATACATGGGAAGTATATAAGAGAAAATTCTACTCTGAGATGCCACTGTATCAAAGCATGAGAAAGCCACTATTCTTCAATATATTTTAGTCACATGTCCAAAGCTAAATCATAAATTCTTTGAGAGCAAAGGAAATGCCTATTTTATATCTCATATAGCACCAACATAGTGTAGACTCCCAATAGATACTTGATAAATACTCAGAATCACTTGACCCTCAGTCTAAATAGGACCTTCCTTGTCCTCTATTTCAAACACCATGCATGAATTTCTTCTATACTGTGGTACCATGCACATAGCATTTTGCAAAGATAGCCATTACATGATTTCCTATTCCACACACTCTTCTGCAATATGGCTTTGACACTCCTCCATCAGTTCATAGAGGCTATTCTCCACTCTTCCATAAATCTGAGAAGGCTATGTGCCTAGTTTGACCAAGGTCATATTATGGAAGTAACACTGCAATAAGTACAGGAACAGCTCTTGAGTGTCCTGGCAACTTTCACTTGGTGCCTTAGAAACCAACTTTCATATAGAAAAGAAACTACCCTGAGACCACTATACTATGAGAAGCCAGAGCCACAAGAAAAGCCCTGGAAGACAAGAATCCACATGGAGAAAGAGAGGAGCGAAGGAGCACCAACTCACTAGACACAGACAACAAAGCCATGCCCAGTCCAGTGAGGCCTTTCAAACAATTCTAGTGATAGCTACTACCTGATGGCTTCACAAAAGAGACTCACCTGAATCCTGTCAATCTACCAAACCTTGAGAAATGGAAAAGCAGCCATATTTTGGACATGTTGTTACTTCAAAATAGATAACTAGGACAGATACTCATTAGATGTGTACCCAGTATTTTTAAATATACACTATCAACAATAATTACAGCAAAAAGCATTGAGAACTTATTACATGTCAGATACCATTCTAAGCACTTTTATTAACTTATTTAAACTTAACAGGCATCCTTTCAGTTGGGTTCTCTTATTATTGTCATTTAATAGTAAACAAATAGGCTCAGAAAGGTTAAGTATGCTGCACAACTAGTAAGTGGCAGAGCTAGGATTTAAACCCAGGCAGATTCTAGTCTGAGTCTAGTCTTATACTATCCTATGCTGTATATATTGTTTCCTTACTAATATAACCCTTAAAGGAAATCCCAGAAACTGGTATTTCCCAGACACTAGGACACCATCCAAAGCCCTGCAAGTTGCTGATATACCTGTCTTTCCTCAGACCTAACTCTATTTAAATAAATGCTCTTCTGCCATGATCTGTTCTCCTTTCTGACTGCCTAACCTTCCCTATCCCAGGCACAAACTTAGACATCATCAATCAAGGAAGGACCAAAACAATGCCCTCCTTACCCAGGCCACGAGGCTGATCTCAATTCCTCAGCCAGCTTCCCTTCTAGTCCGGTTTTTGGGAGCTGGGCCTCCAGCTAGGATACTCTCTGGATGAGACTCTCCAGATCTTTTTTAGCCTGAAACCCTGGGGGATAAAAAGCCTCAGTGCCATCTGACAGCCACCCCTCATTCTCGTCAGTGACACTGTGAGGTGAAGACCCCTCAAGGGTGTCAACAGCTCTTAGCTTCCAAGGTCTTTCCAGGCTCGATGAGTAACCACTTGTAGCTGAGAGGGATTGGACATGGCTCTTGAGGTTCTGAATAACCTTGTTGGCATTCTGCAACTGGGCTTTCAGATCCTGATGTCCTTTCATAGGACAGAGATATTTTCTGACTTTCCATATGCCTGGGACTCTTCCTGCTTCCCTAGTTTGCTCTCAAAGGCTTCTTCCCAGAAGGGCTGGCCAGGTGCTGAGCCCAGGAGCCCCTGCTCAGAGCACATCTGTTCTGTGGCCCTTAGGCTGTCATGTTCTTCACACTGAAAGAGACAAAGACATTTTCCTGGAGAAAAGTGGAACATGCTGCTATGACCATTCCCTTTGAAGGGAACAGGTTGGTCAGAAGAACACATACAGGAGCAAGTGTTGAAGTAGTTCTTTCTTCAGCCCTGACTCTACACTGGGCATTCAAATGCAGTATTCCTTATTGTCCCAATAGCCCTGCACATTAGGTGTGGTCAACCTTCCATTTTACTGACTGGGAAGATCAAGAGTCAAAGAGAGCTAACCTAGCTAGTTAGATCACTTAGACTAACACTTGGCAGAGCCAGAATTCAAATCCTCCAATGAACTGTGTGCTTTCCACATGAGTTGATGCCTCTTAAGTGTGACAGTAATACAGACCTTATATATATTTTAAGCAACAACAAGAACTGTAGAACAAACTGCTCCTGCATGCTGAAAGTTTAATGCTGTTAAATACTTCCATGGTTTAAAAATATTGGGTTACAACCATGTGAAAAATAGGCCTAGGAAAATAAGACCTCACAGAAATGTACCAGCATGTTAACAATAGCAGTTTTAGGGCAGTGGACTGAATGAGAACTAAGCATTTTACTAGATACCACACCCTGTTTTAAAGTGTTTATAGGAATGTATTCACTTAATTGACATTAATATCTGGTGGGTTACTACCATTTTATCAGATGAAGAAACTGAGGCACAGAGAGGTTTTAAACAAGGATTTGATCCAACTAATTTGGCCACAGGATCCCTGCTCTCAACTGTCACACTACACTGCCTCCAGGGTGAGAGAGATGGTGAATCTCCTCCTCTCGGTTTCAATTCATTAGGTCCTTGTGCTTATAGCACTTGGTTCATGCAAATTTTTTTTACCTCATGCTTTACATGTATTCCAAAGCTCATATGGTCTCTTCCCTAATATGTATGCTTCAATATTTTTGTCTATAATTATCAGTTTGGATAGAACTATAATTAATGGCAGTATGCTAAAAGCAAATTATAGAAGTTCAAGCTCACATTTGGACTCATTTGGGACAAGAGTTCTCCAAACTTTCTGTCCTTCTCTGGTGTTATGTCCCCTTCAGTCATCCCTCCTGATCCACTACTCATCCAGTGTGGGAGTAGCATACACAGCCCAAATGTGATGGCTGACTCCAGGGAGGGAGAGCAAGCCTCATATCCTGAGCTCTTACATACCAGGGCTGGTGGTCTCTTCATGCTCAGCTTCATTATCACTTTGGCCATAAGTTTCATAGCCCAGGTCCTGGAGGTCCACCTGCACCTGCTTGCTGTCCTGCTTCACCAGGGATTCACCTGCTCAGGAAGAGATGGTGAGTGTTACAGTGTTTGATTTTCCATATGTCCTTCAACCTTAGAGGTACACATGCTGTCTTTTGGGTGCAGGAAGGTCAGAGTGATGCTTCTCTAGACTTTCTCCAGTCAGGAGGACTGACCCCCCACTAGCATGAGCCTGTTTTCACCATGAGGATCTTAGTTCTGATAACCTAGGCTTAGCTGGGCACAGATACCTATAACTTGGGGATCATATACTGTCATCTCTGGAAGCCCCAGTGAGATTAGCAAGGCCCTTACCCACAAGGGCTCAATAAGCATTTGAATGGAACTGAGCTGATTTAGAGTCCCAAGATACCTGGCCCAGTACTGTCCAGTCACTTACTGGCCACATGTGACTATTTATATTAAATTAATTAAAATTAAATAACACTTAACATTTCAAGTTTCACTGGCCACATGTGATACAGACACAGAACATTTCTCATCAACAAAAAAGTTCCATTGGACAGTGCTGACTCTAGACCAATAATGAAATTATGTCTTTGAAGATTCTTGTGGTGCAAAGAGGAGGAGAGAGATGGTTATGTTGAGAGAGGCTGGGCAGTTTGCTGAATGTACAAGACATTAGCAAATCCAAACTTTCCCCCAATTCCTCTTTATACTCTGACTGCAAAACCTTGCTTTCTTCTTTACTCCTCTCTGTTCTCTGCAAATTCAAGTAAAATATTCACTTCCACACTTCTAGGACTATAGTCAGATCTAATTGTTCTGATGTTGGGGAACAAAAGTAAAACCTGCAGAACATATAGTTTCTCAGGGAGAAGAAAGACACCCTGGTGTGGTGAGCTTCTCCTGGAGATCTTGATAGTGCTGTCTGCATTGAGCCAGCTGGTAGCACAGGTGCTTGGTAGATCCCAGAAGGCTCAATTCTGACTGAGGCCCAGGGTCCTGGGATTGGTTATCCAGCTGTGATTGGGGCCAATAAAGGGATCAGAACAGTCTAAGGTCACACCCCACATGAGGACAGCCACTTCCCCCTCTGAACTCCATGGATTGTATTCAGGTGTTTGTCATAGCACTTAGCATGCCATTGGTGGCTCCTGGCCTTCCAGAGAGAGCTGAGATGATGTTTTATTCATCCCTGTACCACTGATCCTCAGCAAATGCTTGTCCAGTGGTTAAAGGGAAGAGGTAGAACCCTCTACTTGGCTCTCCCTGCACTCCTGTCCTTCAGAATTCTCTGTAATCTCAGTTCACTGAATGCTCAGCAAAATTCCTTGCCCCAAGAGGACCCCAGTAACCCCTTCTGAGTCCCAGAAACAGACACCAACACCTGTGATGAGCTGTGATGACAAAAGTAGTGCTAAGGAAGAGACATCATTATACATCACTTGTCTAGGTTGTCTCAAGACCCAATGGATGTCAATATTGTGGCATTTACATCCTATTAAAATGATCTGGTATTTCACAATTTTTCCCCATCAGATTGAGTATGTTAAGGACAGAGATGAGGTTGTAGTACCCACTTCCAATGCACAGTATATTATCTGGAAAACAGATAATCTTGTAAAAGCCTTTCTGAGTCCATAATGATGCCTTTATTATCACCATAGCACTGCTTGCTGTGCAAAGGTGCCCTTCCCTCAGTATCCCCTGACCCACAAGGCAGAGCTTCCTGAGGTCAACACTAAAATCTCCAGCCCTTCACTAAGTGCTTCTTATGCCACCCACACCCTTACTTACTTTGTGTGTATCCACTGTGAGGCCCACCCCAAAGTCAAGGCTCTGGGGGCTGGGGCAAGGTCTCGTGGTCACAGCCTCCTCTTCTTGGTGTTGGTGTTTCCCAGGAGAACAACCCAGACCTGTGTTCATTCTGTCAATCTCCCTGGCCAGGTGCACAAGGAGCTCTGGAGTAAGTTTGCTATTCTCTTCCTTGCTGCTCACTAAAAGCTGCTCCTTGAGGAGGGTGATGATGTTGTGAGCACTCTTCAGTTTTCCCTGGAGTTTTGTGAACTCAGCTTGAAGGCCACTCTCATTCAGACCCCCTTTGGTGATCACAGTCTCCACCATAACCTCGCCCTTCTCCTTGTCTTCCTCAATCTCCCATCCATCAGACAGTGCTTCTCCCATCTGCTCTTTCAGTTCTGCATTCTCAAGACAAAGGCTCAGCATGGTGTTCCTTCAGGGAACATACAATTAGGAACCAGGTCTAGTCTGGACCACACTTCTGAACAATCCCTCTCATCTCACCTCAGTCCATGATAGAATCAGAGACATCCCAGAGCACAAAGCAACCTTATTTTATATGTACCCCTGAACACCTGGAGAATCAAGGCCAGCAGTCATGGTGAACTTGCATCTCGCCACATAGTCCAGTTTAATGCCTGACTCTCCTTTAAAAGATGAACATTTTCTCTCAGAATGGGGAGGACAGAGGTTTGAGAGTTTGGCTCTTCCTGTCTTCCTATTTGATGAATAACAAACCTTATTTCCTTTTCCTCAAAACTCTGCTCTCATGATTTGTAAGTTGTGAATTGGCATTGAGACCAGGGAACCAGTTTTCTAGTAACACCCAGGATATCAGAAATTAGAAAGAGTTGGGAGAGCCCTTTAAGCTGGTTCTATCACCTTTGGCCTTTAAAGGCCCAAACAAAAGACAAAAAATATCTCATTTGTTTGTTCTGTTCTTGTGCATTGTATGTAACATGGCTTTAGATTCCATCTGAAAACCATTTGGAAAAATCACATGGTCACAGAATCAGCAGAAGGGAGTGGAGAAATGCTGCCACCATGGCAGGTTCTGCCATGCCTCCTCCAGTGGCCCAACCCCACAGTAGCCATCTCTGCCATGATGGCACTAGGGGTTCTGTGCTATCTTGTTACCCCTTAGGGAAAATTATAATTAATCTGTGGCTAAAATGTCTATCTGAAAATACTGTAAATCAATACACTGATATATATGTGTTATTTTTGTAAATATGTAAAAGCTGCTGTCTCTTCCAAAAACAACTGGTTGTCTTATCTCAATCAGGTCTAACTAAATTACATATTATTCAAAAATTAACTCTCAGACTGGAACTAAAAATAAATTGACAATTTTAAAACTCAAGTTGTTATTTTGACAGCTTAATTGGGGGCTTATCCTTAAAGTTTGATTATTTATTTTATCAAAAATTTTTGTAAGTTCAAAACTTTATAAAAATTATTTCAAAATACAAACTTTAAAAAAAATCTACAAATAGGTCTTTCAGTTGCTAAGCTGTTTTTCAATATTTTAACTATAGCTATTCTAGTCTTTTGTCATTAAACTTTTGGTCCATCTGGAACATTTATAATCAAACCCACTAAAAATACTCTAGGAAGTGCTTATCTGTCAAATGAGTTAGGTTTTTAATTACTTTTGTTGTGTTTTGTTTTGTATTTTATTCTGCAAAGTATAGCTTCTACCAATAACAGCTTGAAAAACATTTTTTTGAGATACTAGGATGTAATCTATAAAACAGATGAAATTAAGCCTAATCGTCGCCCCACAACATAAAGTTTGACTCCTATACCTGATTTATTGCATGAGTTTCATATAAATTTTCACTTTGGAGGGGCCAAAAAAATAAATCCATGCCTTGAAATCTGGAATGCAGAAGTAAAAACGGAGATATTCCCACATGCTTGAAATTCAAACTATGATCCAAGGAAGAGGCAATAAATCAGTAAAGTTCACAAAAAAAGAGACAGCCAATTGACTGAGGTATAAAACTTATTCTCAGCCCTAGCTCAGCCACTATGCTCATTTGTCCTGCCATTCTATCCACTTTTAATGGTGTCTTAATATATGTTTACTTTCCCCTACTAAGTAAATTCTTTTACCAACTTGTGACTCCTCAAATCTATGACACTCTGTACATTTTTATGCAGGCTCTACAGGTGATTTTTAGCTGCACAGAACTAAGAATGCTAAGCTAAAAAAGGGAAAGAGAATGAGCAATTCATAATCTCAGGGATTCGCAGTCAGCTATGCATGTAAGCTGGATTTCTCAGAATCCTGAAGACTTGGAGCTTCCAGAATAACCTGTCTGGTGTGATTTAGAGACATTAGGCACAGAACTCAGATAGACTGTCTATCTCCCTTCTTAATGGAGAAAAAGGAGGCAGGTATGTTACTAAAACTAGGATGTAGGAGGGAGAGAAAGAGGAAAAGTATATTTAATATTATATTACAACTTGGTGTTTCAGGGTAAACCCTGATGTTTTCATAGTAGAAACTAAAAAAGAAAATCTCCACAAAATTTTCTTGGAAGGAGGGGCTGGATTCTGTGTTACACAACATCAATATGTCTTTTTTTTATATTTTTTATTATTTTATTTTATTATTCATATGTGCATACAAGGCTTGGGTAATTTCTCCCCCCTGCCCCCACCCCCTCCCTTATCACTCACTCTGCCCCCTCCCTCTCCCCTACCCCCTCAATACCCAGCAGAAACTATTTTGCCCTTATTTCTAATTTTGTTGTAGAGAGAGTATAAGCCATAATAGGAAGGAACAAGGGTTTTTGCTCATTGAGATATGGATAGCTATACAGGGAGTTGACTCACATTAATTTCCTATGCGTGTGTATTACCTTCTAGGTTAATTCTTTTTGGTCTATCCTTTTCTCTAGTTCCTGGTCCCCTTTTCCTATTGGCCTCAGTTGCTTTTAAGGTATCTGCTTTAGTTTTTCTGCGTTAAGGGCAACAAATGCTAGCTAATTTTTTAGGTGTCTTACCTATCCTCACCCCTCCCTTGTGTGCTCTCGCTTTTATCATGTGCTCAAAGTCCAATCCCATTGGCCCATCTCACTTTCATTCCCAGACACTCTGCCATGTGCTTATTATCTTAACTCTCACATTTTCATGTTATGAGCCAACTTCTGATGGCATGCTTAGTGTTATGATGTTATGAAAGAATCAAAGAAAAAGGGTGTCTTATCAAACTGCAGTTTTACCTGCATCCACTCCTTTTAGGACCATGAAAAAGCTTTCAAGATTCTATATAGTTCTGCATAGCTTCTGCTGAGAAAATTATTTATCTGAACAGATGCTGGTCTTGGAACAGAAGTAGTAGAAAGCTACTCTCTGCAGTCAAGTTCCTTCATGGTGTTCTTTTGTCTCAAATGGCAACATCTCTTTAGTAGCTTAGAGGACCATCCAGCATGAACACTAGAAAGCAACTTTCCTAAATTATGACTGAAATTACTTTTCAGGGTATGCAATCCCAACAGGATTTTTGGAAAGTTTCTACTTTTCCCAAAGGATGGTTATTCAAAAAACTAGTCACCTAAACTAACCAGGACATGTATAAATTAGGACTGTCCTACACGGATCAGAAAATATGCCCATTATATCTATTCTGTAGTGTTATAATTCTGTAATGTCAAGGAATTCTTCCTGCTTATGGGCTCTTTTCCTCAAGTAACACAAGAAGCAGACCTTTATAAGAACATTTAAAGAGATAGCACCACCCACCCACCATAGTATTAGGATCCTCAAATCTCTCCTGCTTTCTACTGCTCTCCTGCAGCAGGAACAGCAAGAAAGGACTTTAAAGGTAAAGTAGCCCATTTTACTTTTCTGGGGAAAGGGCAAGCCTGTTTCTTTATTCTCATTTCTTTCAGAGGAAAAAAATTCAAGCTTTTTCTTCTTCCTTCCTTTAGTTAAATAAATACTCATTCCACAGAGCCTTACTTTGGCTTGGAATTTTAATACAATGATAAATAGAATAATTCTCCTACAAAGGAAAAGAAAAAAGGTAAGAGCTTCCCCTACTTCTTTTTTCATACATCATTTAAGAACAAAACCAAACAGTTTCTGTTGGCCACTTATACTTTTATTGGATTAGTAACAATTTTTGTCTCAATTAAAGTAGGCGAATGTTTAACACATATATAAAAAACCACACTCCCTACTTCAGCATAAATATTAACAGCACAGTTCTATTAAGAAATGAACTTCCACAGAAAAATATACAGCTTAATTTGGTGGGGAAAGTCCTGAACATAATTTGACGCCATGTTTCTGACCATTTAACATACCACTTCTTTCTTCCTTTGAACTTATTATGTATCACTTTAGCTTTTCTCAACAGCTCACAAAATTTTAAGTGATGAAAGCAAGTAAAGTTGCTTTTATTATTAAACTAATTCTACTTTATGGATGTAGATAGAAATTAATGATTTATAACATATGTGTATATGTACATGCCACTGAAGTTTACAGATTGAGAAGTCAAGATCAGAGCAATGACTTTGGTAAGTGCAAAACAGCAGCAACGCACACTCACATTCTACACTAAAGACAAGTCACCAAGCATTTGCTACACAATTAGGAGTCCTTTTGGGACAAGGAAGCCAACTTGTTTCATGAATTTAAAACTCCTACTCTTCATACTACTTTAGATCAAACATTTTTCTGATGTTGTTGAACTTTCTACTTTATCCTCCCAGCATCAGCAAGAGGAACACAGTATAATAAAATTTATTTCTGGGGTTTGACTTTAAATAACAAAAAAGGGAAAATAACACACAAATAATGAGTATAGGAGAGGCCCAGGGCAGGGGCCCAGGCAGGAAGTGCCTCTTCCTCGCCGCGCTCCTCCGTGGGGTCCCAGTGAGGCCGCCCTAGGCCTGGGGCTGCGGACCGACGGCCTGGCAGCTAGCTCCTCTTTGTGAGGCTCCAGCTTTGCGGCCGCCATTGGCTCGACCCCGCCGCGCACAGCCAGGCGACCCGCACAACAGCCGCCACCCCGCCGCTCCCTGGGCCGGCCTGCCGCCCTCCTTGGTGCCTAGCGTCGTGCCCTCCCGCAGAGGCCGCACACGCCGCGACACCGGGACGCCCGTCGGAGGACAGTTTTGTCCTGCGACTCACCCTCCCTCCCCTCTCACTGCCTGGGTCGCCCCGCCCCCACCGCCGTCCCCGCCTGTGCGTCGGGGGCGCGCTCGGGTCGGCCAGCAGGCCTGCGCTCCGGGGCCGCCCTACCACCTCGCCGGACGCGGAGTCCCTGGCCTTGGGGACTCCCAAGTTAATTGGGAGATGTCCTGGCCTTGGGGGACCCCGCCGCAGCCCGGCCCCACAGGCACTGCCAGGCGGGGTCAATGCCTGCCTCTGTCCTGCAGGATGAACGTCCATCACTCCTGCCCTGCTGATCCCAGGGCGTGGGGGAGACGGATGTGCAGCTGGCCAGTGCTGCAGGCCCGGGAGCCCGCGCCCGCCCAGCTGTTTGGCCCGAGTTTGTTGCGACGGAAAAGGCCCCGCTGCCGCCGCGCTCGCTGCATGGCGCCTAGTGATTGGCCGGCGGCTGTCACGTGGTCGCGATCAGCTGGACCTGTTGCGGGCGGGGGCTACACGGGTTCCCCTGTCAGCTGCCCTGCGAGCCCACCTCGCGCCGGGTCGCGCGGCCCGCCCTTTGCCCTCTGTTGCTGGTGGGAGGGTGGCATGCCCCTGCGCCTCCTTTATTCTACACTCGCTCGTGTGCGGGTTTTTAGAACTTCAGCTATCAAAATGGGCAGAATTTTCCTTGATTGTATAGGTGGTACCCGTCTGTTTTCTTGTGCAAACTGTGATACAATACTGACTAACCGCTCAGAACTCATCTCCATTCGGTTTACAGGTGCCACTGGTAGAGCATTTCTTTTTAACAAGGTAGTTAACCTGCAGTACAGTGAAGTTCAAGATCGGGTCATGCTCACTGGCCGCCACATGGTTCGAGATGTGAGCTGCAAAAACTGCAACAGCAAACTGGGATGGAACTATGAGTTTGCCATCGAAGACCTCCAGCGTTATAAGGAAGGCCCTGTGATCCTGGAACGTGCTGTAGTTGGAGAGAGTGAGGGCTTTGAGGAGCATGTACCATCAGATAACTCTTGAAGAAAAAGAGATAAATCCATCTTTTCCCAGATTTCCTTCACTGAAAACAAAAACCTACTTACATACACTGTCACCTTAGCATCAGAGTCGGATTCATGAACTGCGGAACAAGAGGTTGTGAGAATCTAAGATGGAACCTTTCTTTTTTTAATTTTGTATTTTCCATCCAGCAGCAGTGTGTAGAGAGAATATTATGCAGATGCCGTTAATTTTTTTCCCTTGTTTACATCTTGAGGTAGAAGAGTTGTCTACAGCTACATGGTTGGCTATGTGAGGGAAAAAATTGGGGCTATTAGAGTGAAAAAGTGTATTTTATGTAAATTTTGAATGAAGAGTATGTCAAGAGCATGGTTTTTAAACTTATTTGGGCTTCATTTTAAAACTTTTTTTTAAACCCAATTATTTCACTTGATTTGCTAGCTTCAGAGAAGAGATCCGAATCTGTGCCCAGAGCTAAAGGCTCAGTGTTAGCATGGCTTGTGGTGGCCAGTGTGCCATATTCTTGTTGGAGATGAACCGTAGCACCAGAGCCCATTCTTCCTTGTCAGTCTTGACCCAAAGATGTCACCATTCCTAGATACTTGTCACCACATAATTGTTGATTAGAAAGTTTTTCTGAAATGGGGCAGAACTGCTTGGTTGTCTTTTTCCATGTAACTTAAGCATGGTAATATAAATAAAAGTAATAGTTGGATGTTTTTGGTCCTGTGTTGCTTTAAAAACACCTTATAAAAAAGCAGGGTATTTGATAAAGTAATTTTCATAGTAGTAGTTGTGCTTTTTTCTTAAACTAAATTGACAGTATATTGTGTAAATGAAAGCATGTTTAAATACACAGTATTTCATTTAGAAAACAGAATGTCAGTGTGCATCCATACAGAAAGTATTTGATCTGCACCTGTTTTTAAAGGAGGGGGAAATGAAGCAGCTTATTGAAAAACACTGCTTTACAAGACATTTCAACCTTTTCTCTTGGTTTTGCACTAGATTTCTCATTAGCATTATTTTTTCAGCTCTTCCTTAGAAGTTCAGTTACTGACATCATACTACTTGGTATCCTCAAATAGGAAAGGATCCAGTTTAACTTGGATGTTATTTTAGCCCAAAATTTATGATAAATTTAAAATGGAAACATTTCTTTATCTAAACTACTTCTAGGTATCCTAATACTTCCTTTTGGAATGAATGACAGTAAAATTGGCTAATTGTTCAAATGAGTGAATGGATGTTTTTACATTCAATTTCCAAGTTGTCTAGAAAGGAAATTTGCCTCGGTTGAATTAGTGTAATCTTTCTGTTGACATGAGAAGTGACTTCTGAGTACAGTTAAGTTTTTCCTTGCCTTTGAGCTCTTGGTTAGAGGCATAAGTAGCTGAATAAGTAGATATAGCATAATATTGCAATTGGAATAGGTGGACACAAATTCTCTTCAACATGAATGAAATCTTCAAGAATTAAGAAACAGTATTCATTCCCATTTATTTCCATACTGGTCTTTGATGATATGCAGATTCCTAGTAGCATGCCTTACCTACAGCACTATGTGCATTTGCTGTCAAAATAAAGTATATTTTGTCTTGCAAAAAAAAACCGAATAATGAGTATATCACTTTACAAGCTTAATTATTATTATTTGAAATCTGGTAAAATTAGCATTGTCAGTTCTATAGTTTTGTGTCTCACTTCCACTTCCCATTCTGTGTTGTAGGCAAAAGATAATACTATTTGGGAAACTCATCCTGGCTCATGTGAGTATACAGAAAAAAGTTGAGGACTTACCTTCTATGAATACTTGGACTAAATAAAAGCAATATGTTTGTTTTCTAATCATAATTAAATGTTTTAATGCAGTTATTGCTGAAAATGGTGAGGAAGAAGCTTAAATCAATACTACAAAATACATTAAGACTCAGAAACTATGACCCTATAGAAATAACCCCAATGTATCACCTACTGATTCATTCTTTACTTTTCATTTTGTGTTGCCATATGTAAGCTCCATGTTTTCAGCAGCTTTTTCCCATAGTACAAATTGTTCTACTATGAAAGAAAAGCTTTCTGAGTTTTAACATAAGAGAAATGAGAAAATATGTCTTGCATCTCACAGAATATTAGTTCTGAAAAAGCAAACTAATTTCACTTATTCTACCACTCATACAATGTCCTCAAGGCAAAATGGAAAATGTATTTCAAGTGTGTAACTAATGTTTTTCCCAATTTCATAGGAAATTTGTCACCTTACCCTGCAAGACACTGGCTGTAGGACTGCAAAGTACTACTTAGGACCATTGTTGAAGAGACAACTTGATTTTTTCAGCAATTTCACATGTGAAGATTCTGGGGCTCTTCATATAAAAAGACCAAGAAACTTGAAAGCAGTGACTTTATCCAAACAATGGGAAATAGAGTTTTCTAATACTAGTTCAAGGAAAGCAAAAGTTCTAAAGTTGTTCTAAGAGTGACAACCCAAAGGAAAGGAATTTTAAGTAGGTCAGTAGACTGTCACTTCTGAGAAAGGGACAATTTTTTGGTATAATGTGATCTCCTACTACTTTCCCTCATCAAAAGATTCCTGCTCCAGCTCAAAGATCAAAGTAGAAAGAACTGCAATCAATTTTCTTGAAATATTTTGAAGCTATATGTCCAACTTATGATCTAGGTGCTGAATTAGGAGCATACAAGCCATAGGACTTTTGTGTATAACTTCCACAGAGGTCACTGTATAAGCAGTGTAAGCTGAATATACCAAAGAACCTTCTGAGGAAATTACTTCTTGTGGCTGGGAACCTATCCAGGTTAAAATTTTCTTCATCCATAATATATCTCTTACCATATAAAATGTAACTGAAAAATATTTAAGAAAATACGAACAAGGAAAAATGTATTTTCCCTAAGACTAGAGGTACTAAAAATACGGCTACTGTGCACAACTGAATGAAGAGACATGTGGAGATAGATGGGATGGAGGTGGGGAAAAAAGTAGATGAGATTATACTCTATCAATGTAAAAGGCTGACATACTAAAATAGCCCAATTGTGCCTTTTCAGAAAAGTTTTAACTTGAATAAATTGCTAAAAAGAGGGCATAAGTCAAATGTTGATTGATACTGATAAAAAATCATCAGATTTCAATAATAACTCAAATCATTTAAACCTGAAAAGGGGATTTGGCTCATTGGTTCAGTGCTTGCCTAGCATGTATAAAGCTCCACAAAAACAAAAAACCTGTAATAGAAAAAAGTTTAAGGGAAAATATGTCTTAAGGATTTCCATTTCACTCATTAAATTCTTAGAAGTCCTTTTCAGTTCTACAGTTCTAAAAATTACAGACTTATCTACTCTGATCTTTTACAACTATTTCTGTGATATTTACTATTATTCAAAGGAAAAGTAAAACAAATGAAATCTATCAGTATGTGTTTTCTAAATTTAAGTTCTATGTTTCTAATTAAGCAAGGCCTAAGTAAAAATTTACTTCATTATTTTTCTTTCAAGATATTTTTATCCAAGCCAGGTGCTGGTGGCTCATGTCTGTAATTTTAGCTACTTGGGTGGCTGAGATCAGGAGGATCATGGTTCAAGGCCAGCCCTAATAAATAGTTCATGAGACCCCCCCATTTTCAAAATAATCAGAGCAAAATGAACTTTGAAAAAAAGGAGGAAAACTATTTTTATATAAGCACAAGCTTCTATATGCACATGATACTTTATCTAAAATTACTGTAATGTTGGAAAATGCCTGAAAAAGGTAAAATAATCCAGGAATCAATTCTGTGCTTCTTCAGAGATGATGGAACCATGTTAACTCATGGTAAATATGATCATATCAATTATTTGTCTAATCACAGCACCATCAATCTGTGGGTTACAGAAAAAAATCATAATTGTGTTCTTTAATCTGGTATCAAATTATCACATAAACTTGCTAGACCACCAAGCTCCCTTCTCTAGGTAGAACTATTTGCAAGACTAGTTTCAGATATCAAAACTAGAAAGTACCAGATTTTAGTCCCACTTATGATATCAAGATTGAACTCTTAATTTCTCCTTTCATCAATCTATTCTTGAAGCAGATTGACCAAAAGCAGTAATTTCTGTAAATTAATGGAATCACTATGAGCCATTAGAACCCAAGAATCACCAATTGTTGAAATTTAACAGAAAAATTCAGAAAGTTTCCTTGGACTATTTGTAAAATAAAGGAAGATATTTCCTAAATACCCAGTTGCAATGACAAAACAGACTAGTCTTTGATAGGCTGACATTTCTACAGCTCAACTCTTTACCCTCTTCCTTACTTGGGAGAGTAAGTTACTTAAAGTTTTGTACAGGAAAGTCTCTTAAAATGGGAACACTAAGAAAAGTAGTTGGTTCTGCTTATACTTAAGTGATTCCCTGTTCCCCTAAAGGCTATAAAAACTGAAAAGGAGCTGAGTGTGGTGATATACAGCTATAATCCCAGCCATTTAGTAGGTAGACATTGAAGGATCAAGATTTTGAGGCCAGTCCAGGCAAAACTGTGAGACTCTTATCTCAAAAACAAAAGTGCTGGGGACTTGGCTCAAAAGATAGAGTGCTTGCTTAGATTCAGGTTCTGAATTCAGTCCTTAATACAAACAAAACATAAAAATCCTGGAATGGCATAATCCATTAAAAGAAAGGCTTATGTCCATCAATCTTTGCAAATTACTTAATCAGAAGATTCCAGGGTGATTCTCCAGTACAACATTTTCTTCCTGTCCACTTTAATTTGACTTTAATTCTGATGGTTATAGAATCTTTAATAAAATTTAGAAAGTAATGAAAGGCAGGTCAACAAATGAATGTGAAAGAAACAAGTATAATGTAAAAAACAGAAGGGAAAAGAAAAGCCACTGTGCCCACCTAGCTTAGAAAGGACACTTAGGATACTAGAAAACCCTTAATGCCATGTTAAAAGTGACTGAAATCTCAGCTTCTAATCTAGGTCATTCATATCCCACAGAAATAAGAAACTTTACAGTACTAAACCCACAAGCCTCCACAGTAATCTTGGTTACTCAACACTCATGACATTTCAGATACCAGAATATACTCTCCAGTGCCCTTCCTTCCACTTATCCCATTGCCACAGAAAAGCACTGAGACAATGACTAAATTCTACAAACACAGATCTGTGACACTTCATTGTAAACTATCATGCACCTAAAAGCCTAAAGTTGATTACCTATTTTAATCTGGAGAAATGTATGCACATTAACAGTGAAAAATAAAGGATTTCACCTAGTTCCACCATCAAATGGAAATATAGAAGCAATACTCTTCTCTGCTTATGATGAGATACTTGGTAAAACACTGATTTTTAAGGGGGATATTACACTGGGAATTATCTTTCTACATAGAGAATTCTGACTATAAGACCTTTCTTGAAGTCATTTTCTGATTAAATAGCAACCCCTTGGTTTAAAGAAACCTAAAGGAATCAATAAAAAATTTTTAAATAGAATTTCATGTGCACCAATCTAATTCTTCCTGTGTCATTCAACAGTCAGTTCTGAAACAATATAAGAGATACCTTAATAGTCTCTGCCTCTGCTCTTTAATTTGGCCCAAGACTACCCTTCTGATTTTGATTACCTTCTGAGAAGGATTATAGCAGTTTTACAATGTCATTCTTATACACTCTCAATCTTTCTCTATCTCATCTTGAAATTTTTACTTCATTTCATTAAAAATTGCTCTCACTCAAAGAGCAGAAGTTGATTAAATGCCAGAAATAATGCACACACATGCATTTATGACATGATATGGAACATATGAAATGGAATGTGAAAGGGGAAGGAATAAACTTTATTGGCCCATACAAGGGATGAAGGATTGAGAGGGAGAGGCTAGGGAAAAGAATGAGTATGTGTGGAAAAACTAAAATTGAATTATTTAAAATGTACAAATATACTTTGTTATCTCCACCATTTAACTGAGAGAGATATGTACAGTGAGATACAGGTAGACTAAAGTGAGTTTCACTTTGTAGTTGATGCTACTTGTACCAGTTCTATCATTAGTAAGTCACCATTTAATTCTGCCAAGTCAGACAAGGCTCTGTCCGGTTAGTGTAAGTAAGGTTTTCCATCCTGGGCTGTAGTTTGACCCACCAGTGCTCAGAAGGCATGCTTATGATGAACTCGCACACTTTCCAGTTCCCCACCTCCAATGGCAGCCGGGGTCTCCAGCCTACTTAGGCACTCCAGGCATCTTCCAAGAACTTCTAGTTGACTGTGTAACACCTCAGCTCCTTCCAGTTCCACCTGCAGAGTTTGGTCTCTCTCAGAACTGACTAAACATGCCACATGGAAGGAAAGTGGATTAGCCTTCAACTATAATAAGCCTACATGTGTTTCCAAAGAGCCAGCAATGGCTCTCTGGGCCATGAGACTTTCTAAAGTAATTGTTCTTTAGGACATAGTAAATGAAGGCAGTCTTAGTTGTAACACCTGTGTTCACTGCTGGGCAATTAGCAAGGCCTGCTCCTTTCTTAAGGCTTGCCCCTTCAGGCTAGATTCTAGGTCAATCTCACATAGAATTATTGTTCCTAGGATTGATCTCATACTCCTATAGCTAGCATAAGATAAATTTCATTAATTTTCTTTATAGTATTAGTGTCTGAAAAACTAAAATCCAGAAAACAGTAATTGTAACTGAAATACGGCTGAGCTAAGCAAGGCTTCTGTTGAAGATAGCAGTTTTCTCATTGTTACCAAGTTTGACAGTGCTCTGAAAAGTTATCCAGTTCACAAAGAATCGAGATCCACAGGCTCTTTAAAATGTAACACAAACATGTGGTCCTATCCTACCTTTATTCTGTCTTTATTTTCCTGAGATAGAAAGAAAATATTTTTATAACTCAACAGGAAATTAAAAGAAACTGATTAATGAAAGAGTAAAAACTGTGAAAGAAAAACAGGCTAGGAAGGAAAGTAAAATGAGAAAAAAAGTGAAGGGAACATACAATGAACCAAAAAGATATAATACACATAACCAAAAACTAAGAGTAAAAGAAAATATATTCATCATGATAATATTCATGATTTGGGGTGATATTAGCCATCCCAATGAATCTATTTTCTTCAGTGATGGTCAATGATAGTAAATGAGTATCAGTGAACTTCACAACCCTTAACAGGACACAGAGTGGGAAAAATACAGGAACAAACACTGTGTTTACAGGGAAAGGTGCTATTTTAGACACCTAACCTGCATTCTCATTTAATCTTCACTATAGCTATGGGAAGTGGTACCATTCCTAACCTAAGATTTAGATTAACTAAAGTTCAGAGCAATCCACACAACAAATGACAAAGGAGGGAGGCTTTCTTTTATTCTCCTGTTTGATATTATATGCATCTGCTCTTAATAAAGAAGAATAGGAGAAAGAACAAAAAGAAAGGAATAATTATTTTAAAAAAATATAGTCACTCTCTTCCTTCTCTGGATGGGCATGGAACTTCACCAGACTGCTGTACAGCTGTCTCTCGGCTTCTAAGGCCTCATTAATCTGACTCCATTCATCCATGAGCCCTTCTAACATCAGCAGCAACTTAGGAAAGAAGAGAGAAAGAATGATATGCAAGTGGCAAAGTAAGACATAAAGCCATAGTTAATCCTGAGGAAGAGACAAACGCAATGCATTAACATTCACTATGACTGAAACCCTCCTGGGTGTCTTATGACTTACTTGAGCTTTCTACAGTATTTTACCATTTTCAATTAATGTTACATTCATCCTCATGTTACATTTTTTAAATCCCTACTACCCAAAATCAAACATGGGAGCAAGAAAAAAGAGATAGAAGAAGCATAGGAAAGAGGGTAAGAAAATGAAGAGGAAAAAAAGATGGGCAAGAAAGAAACATAAAATAGGACTTCCTAGTTTTCAGTGTTCATTCATTCAATAAATACTTATTGTGCACCTTCTATGCACAGGCTCTGTTCTAATTCTTGGGTAAAGGTTACTATCTCATGGGAGGAAAAGACGTTCATTAATCACACCCATGTGTCACTGAGAGTTATAAAATATGCTATAAAGATAATGATCTCTGCTAATGTATAACCAGCAAGATCTGTTTAAGTTAAAACCCAGATTGGAGCTGAGCACCAGAGGCTCACATCTGAATCCTAGCTACTTGGGAGGCTGAGATCAGGGAGATCGAAGTTTCAGGCCAGCTGGGGCAAAAAGTTTACAAGATCCCTCTCAACAGAAAAAGGTGAGTGTGGTGGTGTATTCCTTGTCATCCCAGCAATGTCAGGAAGCTTAAAATGGGAGGATCAAGATCCAGGCTGGCCTGGACAAAAAGCAAGACACTATCTCCAAAATAACCAGAGCAAAAAGGGCTATAGGCAAGCAGAAGAGCACTTGCCTAGCAAGCATGAAGCCCTAAGTTCAAACCCAGAACCAAAAAAAAAAAAAAAACAGCCAGATTGTAGTGAGAGGAATTTTTACTAAGAGAGATACTAAGGGAGACAGGAAGTAAAGGGAAGTTTCAAAGTTTGGCATTGAAAAGCTTAGGCATGGATTAGTGTCTATGAAGGAATTAAGGGCAGAAGCAGCATTAGTTGTTTGTTTTTTTTCCTCTTAATTGGGAGAGATCTGATCATGAGGATTCAGTTGAGAGTGACTTATGTATGAGGGTGAGGGATAACTGACTGTGTCCAAAAAAGAACTGCTTCTTTCAGAACTTCAAATGTCAGAAAGGGGCACCTATGACTGCTATGACCACTGCAGGAAACTGTAGCACAAGGACTCTCTATGAAATACTATCAACTGTCCTCTTTACAAGAGGCTGAGACTGACAGCCTTTTCACAATTTGTTTCAAATAAAAAATAAAGTCACACTCCAATAACGTACCTGTTGTCTTCAGTTTCCAGAAATGTCTTGACCCTGGGATTCTACTGAAGCAATTTTTCCTAGAGAATTAAGACTTCTTGGGTCAGGCGTTCAATAACTGGTATGTCTTCAGGGTCAACCAGTTGCCTTTGAAGTTTCTAGAAGTAAAAACATAAGTATAGATGTAAAAGCAGTGGTAAAAATATTATTCAGTATAGGAGTTAGGGAACACATGCCTTTGAAATTGTTTGTTCTCCTTTCAAGTAAGAAACTGAGTCCCCTGAACAAGGGACTCATTATATCAACACATTGTTTGAAGGTGCCCTACAGGTATTCTGAGCTCAAACAAGCTTTCCAAGACCTTTATAAGGTCTTCTTTTATCTGTAGGTTTCTGGTTAGGGACTCTAGATCAGCAGCCTGCACCTGCAGCTCCTCTTCTTGCACAGCCATCATTGACTGTAGAGCAGAAAGTTCCATCTGCAGAGAGAGATACTGAAGTCAGTGGGCAAAGAAAACAGTATGTGTCCCAGTTTAACAATGAAGCAATGCTTTTTCTGTTTCACAGCACAATCAGCCAAAAATCAGAGAAAACTAGATCATGGATAGTGCTGTACTAGATTAAATCAGTAAACCATGCAGTGGGGTACCAAAGGATGTTTTACAGGAAGCTGTAAACATTGTCTTTAACAATGTCCACTTTAGTTAACACCATAAAACACATCAAATTTGCCTAATTAGTGAGTTTAAAAATTATCATTAGCAGAAGAGGAAGATTTTCTTTATGTAAGTACTTCAGCTAATAGGTGAAAATATGATAGAATTACTATACCTCCATTTTGCAACCTTAATTAATTAACAATGCATCAAGCTGCAACAGCTGCTAACACATTGGCGATCACCAAACATTACATGCCACTTGATGAAGAGCATGCTATTACCTCAAAGAAATCTTACCAACAGTTAGCACTGTAGGCCCTAAATTTTCAGTGTTTGTCCTGCTCTCATTACCAGCAAATG
Organism: Castor canadensis; assembly: GCF_047511655.1. Taxonomy (NCBI): domain Eukaryota; kingdom Metazoa; phylum Chordata; class Mammalia; order Rodentia; family Castoridae; genus Castor; species Castor canadensis. Next base: position 114,699,979 of record NC_133387.1, read on the forward strand.
ACAAATATTGGTAATGACAAAGTTCGTTAAAAATTATGATAATAGCCATAGATGCTAACATTTATAGCTTTCTATGTTTCAGGCACAGAGTCAACACTTTGCATTCATTTAGTCCTTTAACCTTTTAACAACCTATAGTCTGGTCCTAACTCTTCCACTTGAATAACCTCTATCTCAATATCTGCCACTTTAGACCTCATTAGTGACTCTAGCCACATTATACTTTTTCTTACTTTGTCTTGACTCAGAACTTTTAAACCAGTTTCTCCCTCAGCCTAAATTATCTTTCTCAGAACTGCCTCCTTCTCACTTCAGGTCCCAGCTTACGTGTTATCTGCTCAGGGAACCTTCTTTGAACACTCTATCTAAGGTGGTCCCTGCCCATGTTTCCTCACATCATTTATTATAATAGGAAATTATAATATGCAATTATAATATTTATACTCCTCATTTGTTGCCTGTTTGTTATCTTCCTAGTAAAAATTAATTATGTAAGTCCAGGGAGAGAGCTTGCTGATTTTGTTCACTCTCACCCCAGCACTACAAGATACCCACATCTCAGATGAGTGAATGAGAAAGTGAATCCTCTTGACAATCCTACAGAGTAACTACTCTTCAACTTACAGATAAGGGGACTTCTTATGCCTTGATTTATAGATGAAGTGATTGAGGTACAGGAAATTAAGGAGCCAGGTCAAAATCACAAAACTAGTAAGTGGATCTGGAGTGAATTCAGGGAAGAGATTCAGGCCACTAGATACCATACATCCATATAATCGTTATGGTAACAGTAAGTTATTTTAAAGAACTATTTTAAGATAATCTTAAAAAAATCAGATGGAATGAGTAAAGCAGATGGCACAAAAGCCAGTATAAGAAGTAATCAAACTTCCTAAAGGAAATAACACTTCTTTTCTTAGATATGAAGAATTTAAGTTATAAGCTATACAAATTTTACTCGTGTGCTATCTAATTCCATCAATGCTCTCATGATGATTTATAACTATACAAAATCATCTGATGATTTGGGCTACTTCTACATTTCCTTCCAGGTTGAAGGAGCTCAGTTACTGTGACTCCTGACCTTTCTCTGCCTTTTCAATCATCAGTCTAGCCAGGTAGAGGCATGCATCTTAACAACGCAGTGACAAATAAGCCAGGCATGCTTGACTCTGCCCCATCCTTCCACTCCTTGGGAAACAACTGCCTGCAGGAGGCCTGTTTCCACCATAGCTTCCCTAAGAGCAGACTGTCCCCCACCACATGGTCATTTGCAAAGGCAAAATGCAACCTGTGACTAGGCAGGTCAATCTCCCTGTTTTGTGGGATGGCTAGCTAGCTCACTTGGCTCTGGCATTAAGTTCTCTACCTAAGACTGTATCAGTAATAAAGATGATAAAGTATCAGACTATCTGCCACTAATTTGTTTTACTTCTCACTTTTTCTGAGCATGGGTCTGTTTATTGGCCTGTTTCAAAGACTGCTATCATTACATATCCCAGTATTTGCTTCATTGAAGAAAAATGAAAACATGAGGAAGAAGATATTTTGCACCACAATAATGGTCCACATTACACTGACACAGGTTTTAAATTCTGGCATAAACTCCTCAACAAGGCATTTAAACTGAGACTCAGTTTCCTCAACTGTAAAATGGGAATACTATTTCTGGGCTACATAAGAATTAAAGAAAACGTTTTAAAAGTGCTTGGCACATATCAGGGAATCAGTGAATGATAACTACTTCTACTTCTGCTACCACTGTAATCTCAAAACAGCAAGGGGAATGTTTGAAAATATAGGAAAATCTACATAGATTTTAGAAAATAACTATACTAGAGAGAATATGATAATGAGTTTATATATCATTGGACTTAGAAGTGGGTGACTGATTAGAGATACATACAGTTAAGCAATAGTTAATTATCATTGACTCAAAACCCTCATTCATAGACATTACAATTCTATGATCCTGGAAGTAGGACAGAAGCAAAAAGTGACATTACTCCAGAGTTGGTGTAGATGAGAAAATGAGAACAGCACATGGGAAGGAGCTACAATATCTGACATGAACAACTAAAAAAGGCAGGGAACAAGGGGATTTTTTAAATGCCAAGCACTCTCATATCCTAAAACTGAGTCACATGAATCTGTTTGTAAGGAAAAAATAGAGTAATAAATCAAGAGGTACAGTATGATAATTCCATTACAAATATGAATAGAGATTTTATATTACACATCAAATAACAGCAAAAAGGTGTACAAAACCTGTAGAACTGAGATAGTTAAACTTAATTTAGGAACCTATGACACTGGCTGACCAAACCAGATGCCACAGCAACATGTAAATTTTTAATTGTAATCTGTACTCTACAGGGGTCCTAAAATTTCTCTCAAATCTTAACTGAACATGCAGTTAGCTATACATGGATGTCAGAAGCAAAGGGATTCTGTAAGGCCGAGAGACCCTTTCTGAGAAAACTGATGGAAAGTACTGACAGGAAGAGTAAAAGCATAAGGTGGAAAATATATCTGCTCTGTTGTAAAACTTGAGTTTAAATATTAACCTTGGTGTTTATTCATTATATGACTAATCCCCCCCACACACTTTAAAAAGAACTAGTGTTTCAGGCTTTTCATCCATAAAATAAGGACAAGATCATTTATTTTTGTGTGTAGTAAGAACCTAGAACAGCACATTGCAATAATGTTTAATGCTTCTAAGTTCTATTTTCATATGTTTAATCTCATAATTCTAAGCTGCAATTATAATATAGCACTTCCTTTTCCCCAAGGGCTTTACAACAATTTTATTTAGTTAACAATGAGTAGAGAAAACAGTTGTTTCAATACTTCAAAAGCTAAATAGGCTCCATTATAAGAACAAGAGCACCTTATTGAGATAAGGCTTATATGAAAAAATTTATATTTTTCTCCAAAAAGGAAAAAGCCATACCTTGCCCTTGGACTCAGGTAGAGAACTGTCAAAGAACTCACCTAACTTTCTCTTTCTTTTTTAGCCACAAGTTCAAGTTCCTTTTTGGCATTGCTCAGTTCTTTCTCCAGGCCTGTTACTGTGTCCATGTCTCCAAAAATGAACAAACAGTGATAGTTTTAATCACTGAAACTGACCACAGGAATTCACTTAATGTCAACAAAGAAATTAATTTACTTTCATCTGAGAAATGCACTGTATCACACAGGCGATAGTCAATGAATGCGTAGTATTTCCAAGTCAGTGAACTTGGTACCATATCTCCAGTGAACAGCATCTTTTGGGAAAACCATAAACTATGGAATACCATGAAACACTCTGGAAGGACATTCATTTCTGCAAAGGTTCTCAGAGGGAAGAAAAACTACACCTTTCATTCATGGAATTAAAGAGTTAAAGTCAGAGCAACTCAAGGCTATTCCTCAAACTGACATTGGGAATTAAGCTAATTTCTAAAAATCAGTGATAGCAAATTGAACCAGAAAGATCACACACACACACACACACACACACACACACACACACACAAAGAGGTGATATTCTAAATGTTATCAAGTAAATTAATTTCTTATCTTCATGTACTGAATAGCAACGCTGAGCAAAAACAGAAGTCACTGAACACCAGGACAGCCTAGTGCATTCCATCAATTTACAGGGTGAAAGAAAGAGTTTGATTGAAGGAGTTTTATGCATGACTAAACAGTGGGTCTACTCCACGAGTGTGAAATAGTTTGTAGTATGAGAATATATTAGAACGAGCAAAGAAATTAATACACTTGCAAACTACAAGTATTGCACACACACACACACACACACACACACACACACACAGAGAGAGAGAGAAAATACAAAACCTGTCCATATTCAAGGCATGAGGAATGTTACCCGCAATAGCTGAAAGTCCAAGTGTTACCCTACTGAGGGGACACTTTCAGAATTTCAAAAAGGATCAAGCTAAGAAAAATATGTGAAGTGACATAATTTTCACTAATGTTCTTGGAAGGAAGACACACTGCCACATTTATGCAAAAGAACAAGTAAAGTGTAATCCACCAGAGTCTGTGCCTGAAGCAATCACTTGAATTGAAATCCCTTTTAATAAGCTAATGATGCACATTGACACCTGTATCATGATGCCTGGATATACACTGCACATATTCCATGAATGCTGAAAATTTCCTCCTTACAGAATGTATTAAAATTGATCTATGAAAAGCAAGTTTGAGCAACCTGAAATTATTGACTGCCAGAAAACATTTCTGACTGGAAATTTTTGAAAAAGCATATCTCACAGAAACTGACAGAAGAAATATTATATAACCAACCTTGCATGGGAGGGCTCGCACACACACACACACACATGCACGCATATACAAGCACACAAACATGTGCAAGGAAACACACATACCTTCAATGCTCCTCGAATAGCAAACATTCTGTAGTCAGTGAATTTCTGGACATTCATGTACCTTTCAGCAGTACCAATATTTAATGAATACCAGAAAACACTGGAGAATCAGGTTAACTTCTTCCAACATTCCTTGCCCATGGTTTAGGGTACCCTGCAGCCAAAGAAGAATTGCTGTCAGATCAACAGGTGCCTGGCCTCCATGTAACCTCATTCATACCTTGCCAGTCTGCTAGTACTACACCCTGAAATCAGGTAGTCAGAGTGGGCCCCTGAAATCAAGAGAGCCTGGGTACCACAGTGAGATCCATGGTGGCCTGTTCTGCAAAGTGAGATCCAGCCCTAGGTGACACAAAGGCCTGTAGACATTCCAAAATCTGGGGCATGGAAGCTCAGGCTAGCAGTAAAGAATGGATTCCCCCAATCCTGATGTGTTCAGGTCACCATGTGCTCCTGCTCTGCCTGCCCCCCATTTCCCTATGCTACATGTAACTGAGAAGTCTTCCACACAAGACAGGGGCACCTTCCTTCAGCTTATTCCTGCTTGGCTGGTTGGGCTGCCATAGTAACAGGCCAGGCAGGAACTGCCTGAAGACACTCCATGTTCTAGGGGCTGTGAGCCCACTGTGACATCACAACCATGTCTTTCCTGATTGGTCAGACTGTGTAAACACTCGCTCTAAGGACCTTTCACCTCCAGGCTAGAGCCATTTGTGTGACAGGGTCCTGCAAGATCTTTGGATCTGAGCATGGCTTTACTGCTCCATATTCCCAACTCAGCTTGTTCTAGGCAGAACTGGGATGACATTTCTCTCCTGTTCCTAAGAACTCCCAATCTGGTACCCACAGTTTAGAGGACAGGAAGTGTTCTTTGTGGTGAGTACAAAAACACCTCAAGCTCTTTGCACTTTCATAAGCCAGGAATATTCCCAAAACATTGGAAGAGGAAACTTCCCTCTCAGAACAACATCTACCATCACCTGAGCTTATTCCCTTATGTGGATGCAAAGTGTACCACACTGGGAAGCAGTGGGTTGTTCTTCCAGGCTTCTCTGTTCCAAACTTCATCAAAACATGCAAACTCACACACTGGCTGGCAAGAGCCTGAAACTGACTACAGGAATTCACTTAATGTCGACACAGAAATTAATTCACTTTCACTCGAGAAATGCACAGATCATACAGTGGATAGTCAATGAATGCTTAGAATTTCCTAGTCAGTGAAATTGGTACCATGTCTTCAGCGAATGGCAGCTTTCAAGAACACCACAAACTATGGAATACCATGAAACTTTCAGGAATGACATTCATATCTGCAAAAGTTCTCAGTGACAAAACACTACACCTTTCATTCATGGAACTGAAGACTTAAAGTCAGAGTGACTCAAGACTTTTCCTCAAACTGACATGGGGACATAAGATAATCTCTACAAAACAGTGATGGCAAATTGAACCAGAAAGATCACACACACACACACACACACACACACACACACACAAAGTGGTGATATCCTAATAGTATTGAGTAAATGAATTTCTTAGCTTCTATGACATGAATAGCAACCTTGAGCAAAATCAGAAGTCATTGAACAAAAGCAAAGCCTGGTCCATTCCATCAGTTTACACAGTGTAAAAGAGTGAGTGATTGAAGGACTCTTATGCATGCCTAAACAGTGGGTCTACTCAAGGAATGTGAAGTAGTTTGTAGTATGAGAATTTACTAGAACAAGCAAATAAATTAATACACTTGTAAACTGCAAATATTGCACACACACACACACACACACACACACACACACACACACACAGAGAGAAATACAAAGCCTGACCATATTCAACCCATGAGGAATGTTACCCACAACAGCTGAAATTCCAGGCATTACCCTACCAAGGGGACACTTTCAGAATTTCAAAAAGGATCAAGCTAAGAAAAATATGTGAAGTGACATCATTTCCAACAATGTTCTTGGAAGGAAGACATACTGCCATATTTATGCAAATGAACACATAAAGTGTAATCCACCAGGGTTTGTGCCTGAAGCCATCACTTGAATTGAAATCCTTATTAGTAAGCCAATGATGCACGTTGACACATGTGTCATGATGCCTGGACATACACTGCGCATATTCTGTGAATGCTGAATATTTCCTCCTTATGGAATATATTATACTTGATATACAGAAAAGCAAGTTTGAGCAACCCAAAATTATTGACTTCCAGGAAACAATCTTACTGCTATTTTTTGAAAAAAGTATCTCACAACACTGTAAAAAGAAATAGTTTACTACCAACCCTGTGTGTGAAGGCTCCCACACACAAGCGCACACACACACATGCACAGAAGCACATAGAAAAAGCACACAAACATAGACACATTCATACTCCTCGAATAGCAAATAATCTGGAGTCAGAGAATTTCTGCACATACATGTAAGAAAAGTACTTTTCAGCAGTACCAATCCTTAATGAATACCAGCAAACACTGGAGAATCACGTTAACTTCTTCCAACATTTCTTGCCCATGGTTTAGTGTACCCTGCAGGGCAGAGAAAAATTGCAGTCAGATCAACAGGTGCCTGGGCCTCGATGTAACCTCATTCCTACCTTACCAGTACACTAGTACAACACCCTAAGAACAGGTACTCATACGGGCCCCTGAAATCAAGGCAGCCTGTGTACCACAGGGAGATCCACAGCAGCCTGTTCTGCAAAGTGAAATCCAGCCCCAGGTGGCACAAAGGCCTGTGGACATTCCAAACCATGGGACATGGAAGCTTCCACTATCAGTGAAGAATGCATTCCCCCAATCTGATGTGCTCAGGTCACCCATATGCTCCTTTCTGCCAGCCCCCCATTTCCCTAGGCCACACTTAACTGAGAAGTCTTCCACACAAGACAGGGGCACCTTCCTTCAGCTTATTCCTGCTTTCCTGGCTGGGCTGCCATAGCAACAGGCAAGGCAGGAGCTGCCTCAGGACTCCCCAAGTTCAAGGGGCTGTGAGCACACTGTGACATCACAACCCTGTCTTTCCTGATTGATCAGACTGTGTAAGCACTCCCTCTAAGGGCCCTTCCCCTGCCCTGTCCACCCACTTGTGTGACAGGGTCCTGGCAAGATCTTTGGATGTGAGTATGGTTTTACTGCTCCATATTCCCACCTCAACTTGTACTAGGTGCAACTGGGATGACATTTCTCTCCTGTTCCTAAGAACTCTAAATCTGGTACCCACAGTTTGGGTGACAGGAAGTGTTCTTTGTGGTGAGTACAAAAATGCATCAGCCCTTTGCACTTCCATCAGCCAGGAAAACTCCCTTCACATTGGAGGAGGCAACTTCTCTCTCAGAACAACATTTCCCATCACCTGACGTTACTCCCTTATATGGACACAAAGTGTACCACACTGGGAATCAGGGGGTTGTTATTCCAGGCTTCTCTGTTCCTAACTTCATCAAAACATGCAAATGCACAACAGGCTGGCAAGAGCCTGAAATTGACCACAGGAATTCACTTAATGTTGACAAAAACTTAATTCACTATCATACCAGAAATGCACCAGATCAACAGAGGGGATAGTCAATGAATGCTTAGTATTTCCTAGTCAGTGAAATTGGTATCCTCTGTCCAGTGAATGGCAGCTTTCAGGAACACCACACACTATGGAATACCATAAAATAATTGGGGAGGACATTCATTTCTGCAAAAGTTCTCAGGGACAAAACACTATGCCTTCCACTCATGGAATTGAAGACTTAAAGTCAGGGCGACTGAAGGCTTTTCCTCAAACTGACATTGGGAATTAAGCTAATTTCTACAAATCAGTGAGGCAAATTGAAACACAAAGATCACAAAGACACACACACATACATAGTGGTGATATCCTAATTGTTATTGAGTAAATGAATTTCTTTGCTTGTATGTACTGAATAGAAATGTATAGCAAAATCAGAAGTCATTGAACACCAGGACAGCCTGGTGGATTCCATCAATTTCCACAGTGTAGAAGAAAGAGTTTGATTGATGGAGTCTTATCCATGCCTAAATAGTGGGTCTACTCAATGAGTGTGAAAGAGTGAGTTCTAATGAGAATTTATTAGAACAAGCAAAGAAATTAATACACTTGCAAACTACAAATATTGCACACACACACACATACACACACACACACACACACACACACACACAGAATAATACAAAACCTGTCTATATCAACACATGAGGAATGTTACCCACAATAGCTGAAAGTCCAGGCATTACCCTTTCAGAGGGGACACTTTCAGAATTTCAAAAAGGATCAAGCTAAGAAAAATATGTGAATTAACATCATTTCTACCAATATTCTTGGAAGGAAGACATAGTGCCACATTTATGAAAATAAACAAGCAAAGTGTAATCCACCAGAGTCTGTGCCTGAAGCAATCATTTGAATTGAAATCCTTTTTAGTAAGCCAGTGATGCACATTAACACATGTATCATGATGCCTGGACATAAACTGCACATATTCAGTGAAAGCTGACTATTTCCTCCTTACAGAATATATTATACTTCATCTATGGAAAAGCAAGAGCGATCAACCCAAAATTATTGACTTTCAGAGAACAATCCTGACTGCCATTTTTTGAAAAAGAGTATCTTAGACAAACTGACAAAATAAATATTATACTACCAACCCTGAGTGCAAGGGCTCCCATACACACACACCTGCACAGAAACACACAAACAAATGCACACAAACATACACCTTCCATGCTCTTTGAATAGCAAGTATTCTGAAATCAGTGAATTTCTGGACCTTCATGTAAGAAAAGTACATTTCAGCAATACCAACCCTTAATGAATACCAGGAAACACTGGAGAATCAGGTTAACTTCTTCCTACATTCCTTGTGCAAGGTTTAGTGTATTCTGCAGGCCAGAGAATTGCGGTCAGATCAACAGGTGCCTGGGCCTCCATTTAACCTCATCCTATCTTGACAGTCCACTAGTACCACACCCTAAGATCAGGTGGCTGGGTGGGCCCCTAAAATCAAGGCAGCCTGTGTACCACAGGGAGATCCACAGCAGCCTGTTCTGCAAAGTGAAATCCAGCCCCAGGTGGCACAAAGGCCTGTGGACATTCCAAACCATGGGACATGGAAGCTTCCGCTATCAGTGAAGAATGCATTCCCCCAATCTGATGTGCTCAGGTCACCCATATGCTCCTTATTGCCAGCCCCCCATTTCCCTAGGCCACACTTAACTGAGAAGTCTTCCACACAAGACAGGGGCACCTTCCTTCAGCTTATTCCTGCTTTCCTGGCTGGGCTGCCATAGCAACAGGCAAGGCAGGAGCTGCCTCAGGACTCCCCAAGTTCAAGGGGCGGTGAGCACACTGTGACATCACAACCCTGTCTTTCCTGATTGATCAGACTGTATAAGCACTCCCTCTAAGGACCCTTCCCCTGCCCTGTCCACCCACTTGTGTGACAGGGTCCTGGCAAGATCTTTGGATGTGAGTATGGTTTTACTGCTCCATATTCCCACCTCAGCTTGTACTAGGTGCAACTGGGATGATATTTCTTTCCTGCTCCTAAGAACTCCCAATCTGGTACCTACAGTTTGGAGGACAGGAAGTGTTCTTTGTGGTGAGTACAAAAATGCTTCAAGCCCTTTGCACTTCCATCACCCAGGAAAACTCCCTTCACATTGGAGGAGGCAACTTCTCTCTCAGAACAACATCTCCTATCACCTGAGTTATTCCCTTACGTGGACACAAAGTGTACCACACTGGGAACCAGGGGGTTGTTATTACAGTCTTCTCTGTTTCTAACTTCATCAAAACATGCAAACACACACACTTGCTGGCAAGAGCCTGAAATTGACCACAGGAATTCACTTAATGTGAACAACAAAATTAATTCACTTTCATCCCATAAATTCACCAGATCACACAGGGGATAGTCAATGAATTCTTAGTATTTCCTAGTCAATGAAATTGTTTCCCTTTCTCCAGTGAAAGGCACCTTTCACGAACACCACAAACTATTGAATACCATGAAACACTCGGGAAAGACATTTATTTCTGTAAAAGTTCTCAGTGACAAAACACTACACCTTTCATTCATGGAATGAATTCATGCATGCATAACTCTGATCTTCCCATTTCTTATCTTTCTCTAACCCATGCTTTAACATTTTATTCACTACTAGTACATGAACACGTGACACTAGCCTTAATTGATCAGTAACTGTGGATGGATTTATGGCATTCTTAGAACAAATCTTGATAGATAGGAATTTGAGGTCAGGAGAAGTTACACAAATTGCCCAAGTTTTCAGGCTGACAAGGGACAGAGTCACGATTCAAACCCATGCTAAACTCTTAGCACTTCCCTCCTCAAATACAGCAGCTCCAAATACCTATCCAATTATCCTTTGTGCCTAGGCTTTAAAATCCTTAGCTCAGAGACTGATCCTTACTGTTCTATTAAGTGTCTGGAAAATAACTGCTGCTTTTAATTGAATGGACTGTTTGTCTCAGACCTCTTATAATACAATCTGATGCATGTGTGCATGAGTCAAAGGAGGCTTAAGCACTGGGATCAAATATGCACCATGGCTCATAACTGTTCACAGTCATTCTTTGGAGTAGTAGCAATACGACTAGTTGAAGTCCTTGTCTGTATCCTCCCCAAGCCTTTTCCAGCAGCTCTACTTCTTTCCTACTACAGGAAGGGATAAACACCCTTCATATACTTCCTTTCACCCCAAACTGCAAGGAAAGTAGTAACACTAATTAGTTGTAACAGGGTGTTCATTTCACACAGGTCTCAGCAGGATGCCTGCCATTCTTTGAAATAGTCTGGAAATGCCCTTGATTTAAACATCTGAAGATAATTGAACCAAAGTTGCACCCAAAAACTCTGAATGACATGCTTTTAATTCTCTCCCTCACTAATAAGAAGTATTTGCTGCCATTTCTTATCTACTCAACACCTTGACAGACTCTGGCAATGAAGATTTGTACCCGAGGATCCTAGAAGAATAAGTTAAAGTAAGAATTGATAATAAATGGAGGAGCAAAGCAGCCTGAGAGATTGAACAAAACCCTGTGTCAGAAGACTAGACAATACAGGGGTTAATCTGATTAAAACACAATATATACATGTCTGAAATACCAAGGTGAACCCCCATGAAACAATCAAAATACACTTAAAAGGTTAAGGTCAGGAAGGTAAAACAGGTCCTGTCTAGGACCTGTATTAGTGGGAGGGGGAAGGGTAAAGAGGGTGAAGGAGGGAAAATATGGTAAATGTACTTTGTATACATGTATGAAAATAGAACAATGAAACTTGTTAAAATTGTTCTGAGAAGGGGGACAAGAGGAGAATGATGGAGGGAGTGAATCTAATTAAGATATACTATAAGTACATATGTAAATGTCACAGTGAATGTTCCCCTATACATCTATGATATGTTAATAATTTTTTTAAAAACCTTTGTCTGTTTAAAGGGAAGAAAGAACTGCCCTACAGATCTATAAGCTTAAGGTCCATACCTGGAAAAAAATGGAAAAATTAGGAGAAAACTGATTTTTTGACAAAATCAAAGACAAGGATATTAATTAGCAAAAACGAGAAGATTTTCTAACATGTTGTTGTCCAGTAAATAGGTAAACAAGCTGCTGTACACCACAGGTGGCAGTGTAAATTGAACACCACTTTTGGAGAGTAATCTGGAGTGAACATCAAAACATTAATGCCATAACTTTAACTATACAACTCCAGTTCCAGAATTTATTCTATATATGTTATCACACAAATATCCCAAATAATCATGGAGTTTTATTTAAAGAAGCTTATGACTAAAAACAACCTAAAGATTCACATAAATTTGAAAAATTCTGGTAGATCCACAAAATGTAATACTTCATGACTTTTAAAACATGGGAAAGGAAAGACCTTTAAGTGGCTATTTAACGATTCTCAACACAGCAGCTCGAGATCAGTTATATTTTTCTTTTTCCTTTAGTGTGCTATTCCTGCCTCAATGCTTTAGAAGATCATGTTTGTCTATAAGTTTCCATTCTATGAAAAATATAAGTGAATCTTGATGAAATCCAAAGGACTATATGTGTCCTGCCACAATTTGTGCTGTCATTTTACAGGTTTGTATGCATACATGTGTGTATGTATATAATTATTCGTATACTTCATTCATATAATAACTCATGTACCTGCATCTGGGATAATGCTAAAGAAACTGGTACCTGTTTATCCTGGGATGACAAACTGAGAAAGTTGTGATAGGAGATTACTTTTGTTTATGTTTTTCACTGAGTACTCTTTTAGGCTGTTTGACTTCTTAAATATATGTACAATGTATGAGTTTTTAATTTATATGTAAAAACAAAGCTTAACAATAGCTATCACATCCTATCATAGAATGAAAACTTATAGACCAACATGATCTTCTAAAGCATTGAGGCAGGAATAGCACATTAAAGGAAAAAGAAAAATATAACTGATCTTGTGATTTGAGACTTTAAATGAAACTGTTAGGAAAAACCTACAAATACACTTACCCCTCAGACAGCAGTTCAATAGGTGTGGAGGGAATCAGAGAAGGGCCCAAATACCTGATGATCACTGTCACCCAGCAGGGATTTAACAGAGCAGGTGCTCCTGGGCAGCAACCAAGGCAAACACAGTGGTAAACATTCCAGGCTCAGAAATACTGCCTACGTTGATAAGAGTGAAGGAAGCCCTCCACCTCATCACCACATCTTAGGCCCAGCCCAAATCTGACCCTCGTGGACATAGAAGAAAACCCTCTGCACATTCATAGACCCTTGGGTTATAAATGATATTCTTCCTTCTCCCAGCACATCCTTTAGCTTTCCATCACCATGGCCTAGGGTAAGGAAAGAAGGGCACACTGAGGCTGGGGACTTAGTGGGAAGCCATGTGCTTATCCTTGCTCTCTGCTCATACCTGACTACTATCTTGGATGAGTTGTCTTCACTTGTTTTCGCATGTCTAATATAAGAAAACTAATGACTTCATTCTTTTATGAATTTAAACATGATCATTAATGCAATTTTCCCTCCTGGGACACACAGGAATTTGAGAAAATAAACAGCTAGGAAGTGGTAGCAGTGTTACACAAAATGATCGTTCTGGTGGAAAGCCAACAATTTATCTAAAATTTCCAATCAGTTGATTCAATCAAAACAGTCAATATCCCAACACAAACAAAACCTAAAAATATGATTGATTCATTTATTGCCAACACATGTATTGAACATTTATTGCAAACCAAGTGTGATATGAGAACTATAGCTATATAAACAATATGTATGTAGCATGTACAAGGGAACAGACATAAACAAATACTCATGCTCCAGTATTGCCACTACAGCAAAGTGCTGTAGGAGGAAAAAGGGTTGACCTTGTCTATGGTTTCATCTACAGTTTTGATCTTCACTCACACACACACTCCAAACATCAAGGCACATAAGCTAAACACAATTGCTCACAACACTGCACAATTATTTGTTGAGGAATCTGCAAATTATTAGTAGTAATTTTTTGAAACTGGATACTAATCAACATATTTTTCAGTTTTGTCTCAACTTAGTCAATCATCTAATTGAATAATTCCTAAGCTGAAGGACCAAAATGATTCAGTAAGTGGTGGTTATTTCAGATTTCACAGTGGTACAAACACTGAGAATTATAGAAGTGACCCAGAAGTAGTGGCAATTATTAGGCAATATTTCAGTCAAGATCATTTAGATTAGTGTCTTCACCACCACCGAGCCCAGGTTCTATCTCTGCTCTATGTGTGCCAACCTACATAGTTGTATTACTTCAAAATTACTGCATGTTTGCTTACTCTGTGAGTCAAATCCATCAGTAAGAGAAGGAAAGAAATGAGGAGAATCTAAAACTGTCAAAACCATGTGACAACATAGTAAAAGTCATGAAGAGGAAGAAGTTAACCAAATGTTTCACTTTAAACCTGTGTTTTCACATTTGGTGTTTCATTCAGGTCTAAATATCCCAAGAGTTGCAAGTATTGGACAGAGGTCCCTGAGTTAACCTGTATAAAATTAAATTTAATTCTAATTTAATTCACTTCCAGAATGGTACTCTTGTTGTCAATGCTAAAACCCTGAAGGAGTTTCATCTTCCATTACCTCTATAAAAAAACAAGTTGTATTGCCACAACCAGAAAAATATCCTGAGCCTCCCTTGCCTAGGGACCCTGTAATCAGATACTACTTGCCCCCACACATTATTTCAATAGCCAAAAGTCATTTCCTATGAAAACAAAAGGTAATTTTCTGACCTTTATAACAATAATGAATGTTCTTAGTTATGACATTTGTTTGGGTGCTGGTAGAACTGTTACTGTAGCTTTGAAATATGATGCCAATACACTCTGACCAAATTTGCACTTTCCAGTCCCTTTTCTCCCATGCATTCCTAAGAAAAAGACAGTGATATTCAGTATGTTTTTCAAACCCAGATGCTGAACAAAATCATCTCAGAATTTTTCTGGTAAATATACCAGATCCCAGACGCTGAACTTTATCTTAAGTACCATGTGCTTCAAGCATTTTTCAAATTATAAGTGCAAGTGAGATTAGGAAGCCAATTTTTTTATTTTCCTAGGATAGAATGGCTCGAATGACAAAGTAAATATATCATCTAACATCGGCTTAAATTTCCATCTATAAAAATGCCATATTAACAGCAAACTAGATAATCTTTTTTCTTATTCAAATCTAGTTGTCTCATCCCCATTACAAATGAAGACCCCAGAGTCCAGAGAGATCAATGGATATGTCTAGGAACATACCTATGGGCAATTGGCAGATACCTCATGCTGAGCCTCTAGTATCATCTTGAAGCCAACTCACCTTAAAGTGTTTTTTTTCTTGGTGACAAAACTATCACTAAAGTTTGTCAACTATTAATTCACTTTCATGAATGTTTACTGGGTGCTAATAAGAATTCACAGAAGAGAGACAAAATACTCACTAGCATTTTCCAGTCTGAAAAATAGCCTGCCTGGGTGTAAAACACATATTGGAGGCCTTCCAGTTTGAGTGCAGCATCCTTGTGAAAAGGTGATAAAATGGCAGGAGCTCACATCATGTCTTTACCCAGTGCTAGGCACCAGATGTTCTGTTGAATGGATATCACCTCAGGAAGACTGTTGCTTCAAACTGGGCTCATTCAAGGAACCAGTTCATTTGGTTCTCTGGGCTCAGCAGTGCTGGCTTCAGATGTTTTCTTTGCCTTCTCTAGCAGTATGGGTGCTGGGTGGGTGCGGGCTGCCTTACTTTAGAAACATCCCCTTTCTATGGCACCAACTCAGCCCCGAAGCCACTGATTCTCTGAAGCATTCCTGACTCCCAACCCCACTGGCTGGCAATCGGTAGGTGGTGGCTCTCACACATTTGTGAGCTGATAATAGCAATAAGCCTTCATCTCAGTTTGACACACTTACCCTCTAGACAATGGTAGATGGTACTCAGTGCTCAGCAGACTGGCTGTGCCTAACACTAGGGAGTTCTTATGGACATGTGTGTTAATCCAGCTTGGAGGCTATCTTCAAAACTCCATAGCTACTAGCCTCAATGTTTTCAAGTTGTACATTTTAATGTAATCCCTTCAGCTCCGATCCACTTGAAATGCAAATAAAGAAGAGTCTGAGTAAGCACTCATTGCTATCAGTCATTTATTTCAGATTTGTTGCAGTATATAGGACACAGAGAGAAAAACTCTAAGTCCTTGGGGCCAAGCATAAGAGAACAGAACCTTGGAGTTCTGAGAGTTTCTGAGAAAAATGTTATTTCTAGAGAGCTTTTGATTTAATTTGGTGGAAAAAGGTAGAAAAATGGAAGCCAGTGTCCCAAGATGGGCTCCCATGAAGCACACATAAGCCCTGGGAACCTATCTTGCCCTGTGGGGTTCCCACCCTGAATAATTGCACCTCTGGGAGGATCAGCAAAGTCCTGTGGCCTAGGTTCCCTAGGCTGCTCTAATTGAGGGGATAAACTTGGTCTTTTAGGGGTGTTGAGGGTGACTTCAGCCTCTTTTCCTGGCAGAGACTTCTAGTTTTCCTCCACCTCCATTCTCAGCAAAGGCTGGCTTGCTGAATTGCTATAGGTGGGGAAAGCTGTAGGTAAAATGAAGTCAGTTCCAGGACTCCCAGGGCCTGGGCCCCAACCAGCTACTGCCTGCAGGCTCCAGAAGGGGAAGGAAGAGGGTGAAATTCCTCTTTCTTTTCCCCTTTTGGGTTTCTCGGTGGAATGTTGGCAGCTTCCCTTTTTGGGCTATGTTTTTTTTCTCTCTCTCTCCTTGATGGCAAATCCAGTCTCACTGGCGGATTTGTTTTGTTCAAACACTGCTTTAAAATCCCATGGATGTAATGTATGTTGCTAGTGATTCTTTGTTGTAGGTGTTGCTTCAAGGGTGAGCTCCATGCTTTTCCTTGATCTCCCCAGCATCCTCACTAATAAAGGCTCTGAGTATCCACCCAGCCGGGAGTTTCCTTGGTGCTACCCATGTGTTTATTTCTCCCTCTGCTGACTGTGCCAGCTCTGAAAAGCCTGCAACACCTATTTGCTGTCTTTTCATCAACTTTTCCTAAATTTTTATCTATTACTGGATGCCCAGCTCTGCATGCATCTTATGGGAAAAACTGTAGGGAGAAAGATAATAAGTGGGGTTAGAAGGGGAAAGGAGAGGAAAGGAACCTATTGAGAGGACCCACCCAGCCCCTAACCTCTAACAAGGCAGTTTCTGTTTGAAGCTGGGTGTCCCATCGTACCTTCTGCAGGGTCTATCCAGATCTAACTGTGCAGGATGCGGGTGGGCAGGTCTGCTTGTGTAACCTGAGGAGTATGGATTGTGAACTGTTTGGATTTTTCTGCTCTAAAGTCTTTCTTAAGGCTCAAGAAAATAAAAGCTAGGGAAATGTGATAGAGAATGAAAGAACTTAAAAGAGGAGAGCAAAAGAGGAAAGGAAACATAACAAGAGGAAAGAAGGAAAGAAAGTTAAAAAGAGGCCAGGACTGCCTCCTAACTACTGGAACTGAAGCCTGCATAAAATAGGCACCTCTGACCCTCACCCATTTTTCCTGGGCACTCTCAGGGCTATGGGTGAGTCAGCACAGAGGGCTAGGAGTCCAGCACCTCAAGTCAGATATAGTGGAGAGGATAGTGGAGGTGGTGGGGATGGCCCATGTCCAGGCCCAAAGCCCTCTGGTAAAGGTTCTTAATGCCTTGTAGTCTCCTGCTGAGAACCCACAGGTCTGGCAGCTCTCCAGTGCAGACCGAAGGACAGGTTTGGTGGACCTCCTGCACCCCTTCCTCCAGTGTCCTGTGCATCAGAGAGAGGATAGAGCAGCAGTTGTGAGGGAGAACCTGAGGGCACAGGGAATGGGAGACCAGGAAGCAGACCCCAGACTGCTGGAAGTTTGGCTAGGTTGGCCTAGCCAAAGAGGGAGGAACCTTGAGGTACGAGGGTTTGGTGGGAAGCTGGTGGTATTGGGGCACTTTACTAAATATTTTTCCAAATCTTAATCCAATTTGAGGTTATTAGGCAAAGTGCCAAGAAAGATTGCAAGTTGGTATTATTTCAATAAATTCCTGAGCACGTGGTGGCAAGGAGGGTAGATGAGAAATGGTTAATATGTTTTGGCCCTCCACCCCCTAGAGTCAGCTGCTGCCCAGCCTCTTGTGTTGAAGTTCTTCTCTTCAAGGAAAGGAGTGGTTTTGTTCTCTTCCAATTAATTCACCTCCTTGCAATGTGGAGCCATGGCTTTGGCTTTTCCTCCAGCACCCCTCCCCCACCTATGCACACTTTCTCTCCCAGCATTTCTTGGTCAAAGACAAATAAAGACCCACTTCCTGGGGGAGGGGAAGAAAAAACCCTGGTGAAGAGGAATGCTCTGCAAACACCAGTGAACAGATATGCTGGGCCTCTGGGGCCCGCGCTTGGCCTCTGTGGAGAAAGTGCTCCTTAGCTCTGCACCTGTGAAATTACATTATTCCCCCCTCTCTGGCCCAATCATCTTTTTTTCCTTTTTAACAGAAAAAAAAATATATATATATATAAATTGCTGCTTTGTGAGATCAAAGTGCTGGTTTCTGATACATCTGGAAAACAGGGGAGACTGGGAGGAGAGACAGGGGAAAGTGACTCAGTCATGCCCAGCTTCTAAGTGTTTTCTATGAGGAGTTTTCACCATTGCATTTAAATTCCCAAATCGCAGGATGCACTACTGAGAAGCAGTCACTGAGTGTTTTGGGGTGCTCAAAACTTTGTCCCTAATCCACTCTCTGCTTCCCTACTGAGGCTCCAGCCTAGAAGCTGATTGGCCAATCGCTCAGGGGGCGTGGTGAGGCAGAGCACTGGGGGGAGGAGGAGCTGATACTAGACCATCAAGGTGCTAAATCCCCAAATAAATTGCAGAAAAGCCACAAAGTTGCCCTGTCCCTGCTCAACTAGCTGTTGGAGTGTCTTTGTCACCTTTTCAGGCGCTAAGACTGGATACTTTGTCCCAAGGTCTAGGGAAAAAGAGGTTAGATTCCTGTTATTAGGGGGATATGGGTCTGTCTCCAGCAGAGGTTAGTGAGGCTCTTGCCTGCTTCTAACGGACCCAGCGAGAAGGGATGCTATGTGGGCCTGCTAGAGAAGGCCAGACTTGCCTTGCCTCTTGCATTTTCCATAAACCCAAACCTATAGATGCTGGCCACTGGGACAGCTGGGAAGTGCCAGCAAGGCACCCACACCAAAAGCCACAGGAGGAGGGCAGCAAGTTCCCAGGACTTGGGAGTTTTCTGGAGGGCTGAAGAAACTGAACGCAGATTGGGCTGAGACCTGGAGAGGTGCTGGAAGTCTCTCGGCTTTTGCTGGAAAATGATCTGGGAGCCAAGTGGCAGAGATGAGGGCTCTTTGTCTTGTATTCTGCAGAACCTGTCTCCTGAGCATTGCAGGCAGGGGGACAAACATACATCAATACCTTGCTCCCTGCGACCTTTTGGGTCCCAACAGAGGGCAAGCTGGAGGACTCACTTTCTCCTAAAGCACTGCAATCTCCAGGAAAGACCAAATGCCCATTGTCAGCCTCATTGAGTTTGATCTGAATGGCTCCTGTGTAGCCATTTCTGATTTTTAAATTTCAGGTTTTTCTATTAAAATAGGAAGCATTAAAACAACCGAAAGCAGGCCTTGCTCTTTCTCGCCCTAGGTTCTGCATCTCCCCAACCACCCAGCAGACAGCACTTCCAATCAGACTTTTGTCACCCCTGGGGAAGGAGGGGGGGATATGTTGTTATAATTCCAGTTTCTGAATAAGAAAACCAAAGTTCCCACCACTTCCTTCAATGGTCCTGAACCTCAAAGTTAGGAGCTTTACCTAGATCACCTAAAAATTCTTGTTCTTCCCAGTCCTCCAGGGGTTATTCAACCCTCCTAGCACTCTCCTCTCCCGCCCTGCACTCTAGGTCACCAACCTCTGGCAGCGCCAGCAGCTCAGTACAGGCCTGTGCAGACCCACCCTCTCTGTGAGTGCCAGGCATCTCACCTCAGCCAGAAAGATGCAGAGGTGGTGGGTGTTGCTGCTGTTGGTTGTCCACCTGAGGGGCACGAGTATGCTGGGTGCCTCCTGCTGCCCAGTGGCTGTGGAAACAGCAGAGGGGGGATACAAAGGGCTGAGGAAAAGGCCTTCAAGGAGTCCCAGCCCCACCTCCCAAACACCAGGTCCAGGAAACCTGGAAACTTTCCATTGTCTGAGGAGCTTCCCTAAACAAATAGTCCTTGCAACTATAGGGCTGAGAAGAGTGGACCTGAGCCCTTTGCTGGAAATCTGCCTGCTGAGAAAGGTGACAGGAAGCTCTCAGCCATCAAGGCACAGAGAGGACAGAAGATCTCAGTGTTTCAGTGCCAGCAGGCTCTGCACTCAGGAATTTGGGTTTCTGGCTTCCAGAACTCTGCAGGAAGGAGGTTCGGGTCTGAACCTATGGGTTCCAAATGGGCAAAGAACCTGAGTCATCCAGTGGCAGATGCCTACAGAGAGCTCTTCTGCTTGGGAAGATACTTGCCAGGCTATCTATAAGAAGCACCATGTTTGAAGGAAAATCAGTTGTCAAGATCCCCACCTCTGTGGAGCTTCCTACTTCCTTTTGTGCACAGAGCACACACACACAGATATTTGCCTACTATCTACAAATCTCGTG
Source organism: Castor canadensis (assembly GCF_047511655.1). NCBI lineage: Eukaryota > Metazoa > Chordata > Mammalia > Rodentia > Castoridae > Castor > Castor canadensis. The sequence goes on from NC_133387.1 coordinate 114,720,619, forward strand.
CATTCCACTTATCCTGGTACTCGACTTCTTGCAGTGTGCACTACCCTTAACCCCAACCCAACCAGGACTCCAGGACAGGAAATCTATTCTCATCATCTTGGGTGAGGAAATGGTCACATTCCTTGGGGTGATGTCTGCTACTGAATGCACTCTTGACTCAAGGGCCATGGAGTCACCAACTAACCCTTGCCCAAAACTCCTGATACCCAAGTTCACATTCATTTGTAAAATTGGGGTGATCAGTGCAGCCCATTGTTTCCTGGGACCCATCATCTGAATACCTGAGAACCCATTCCAAAGCAAGTATGACATGTGTGCACTTCGACATTTGAATCCCATCATCCATGCATTTGTGGGATAAGGTGCTGGCAAGATGTTTGGATATGATCATGGCTTTACTGCTCCATTTTCCCACCACTGCTTGTTCTAGGTGGAACTGGGATGATATTTCTCTACTGTTTCCAAGAACTTCCAAACTTGAAACCACATTTTGTATGACAATAAGTGTTTTTTTGTGGTGAGTACAAAAACACCTCAAGCCCTTTGTACTTCCGTCACCCAGGAAAACTTCTTTTACATCGGAAGAGGCAACTTAACTCTCAGAACAACCTCTCCCATCACCTGAACTTATTCCCTTATGTGGATGCAATGGTACCACACTGGGAATCAGGCTGTTGTTATTCCAGGCTTCTCTGTTCCTAACGTCATCAAAATAGGGAAACACAAACACTGGCTGGCAAGAGTGTGAAACTGACCACAGGTATTCACTTAATGTGGACAAAGAAATTAATTCACTTTCATCCGAGAAATGCACTGGATCCCACAGGGGATAGTCAATGAATGCATAGTATTTCCTAGTGACTGAAATTGAATGGCAGCTTTCAGGAACACCACAAACTATGGAATACCATGAAACACTCAGGAAGGACATTCATTTCTGCAAAAGTTCTCAGTGAGAAAACACTACACCTTTCATTCAAGGAACTGAAGACTTAAAGTCAGAGCAACTCAAGGCTTTTCCTCAAACTGACATCAGGAATTAAGCGAATTTCTACAAATCAGTGAGGCAAATGGAAACAGAATGATAACAAACACACAAACAAATGCACACACACACACACACACACAGACAAAATGGTGATATCCTAATAGTTATCATGTGAATGGATTTCTTTGTTTTATGTACTGAATAGCAACGTTTAGCAAAATCAGAAGTCATTGAACACCAAGACAGCCTGGTGCATTCCATCAATTTCCACAGTGTTAAATAAAGAGTTTGATTGAAGGGGTCTTATGCATGCCTAAACAGTGGGTACACACTTGAGTGTAAAATAGTTTGTGCAATGAGAACTTATTAGAATGAGCAAAGAAATTAATACATTTGCAGACTAGAAACATTGCACGCACCAACAAACACACATACACAAAATAAAAAAAAACCTGTTCATATTCATCATATGGGGAATGTTACCCACAATAACGGAATGTTCAGGCATTATGCTACTTAGGGGACAATATCAGCACTTCAAAAAGGATCATACCAAGAAAAATATGTGAGGTGACAACTTTTTCATCAATGCTCTTGGAAGGGAGACATACTGCCATATTCATGCATAGAAACAAGCAAAGTGTAATCCACCAGAGTCTGTACCTGAGGCAATCACTTGAATTGAAATTCTTTTTAGTAAGCCAGTGATGCACAATGACCCATGTGCCTGGACATACACTGCACATATTCCCTGAATGCTGAATAGTTATTCCTTACAGAATATATTGTACTTGATCTACAGGAAAGAAAGTTCAATCTATCTGAAATTATTGACTTCCAGGAAACAATCGTGATTGCCATTTTTTGAAAAAGGGTATCTCACAGAAACTGACAAAAGATATATTATCCAACCAACCCTGTGTGCAAGGGTTCCCACAAACACACACAAACAAACACACACATGCACAGAAGCACACAAACAAATACACACAAACACACACACATTCATTGCTCCTCAAATAGCAAACATTCTGGAGTTAGTGAATTTCTGGACATGTATGAAAAGTATTTTTCAGCAGTAGCAATCCTTAATGAATACCAGGAAGCAGTGGAGAATCAGGATAACTTTTTCCAACATTCCTTGCCCATGGTTGAGTGTACCCTGCAGCCCAGAGAAGAATTGCTGTCAGATGAACAGGTGCCTGGGATGCAATGTAACCCTCATTCTTGCATTGCCAGTCCTGTAGTACCAAACCTGAAGATCAGGTGGTCTGGTGAGTCCCTGAAATTAAGACAGTATGTGCATCACAGTAAAGTCCATGGCAGCCTGTTCTGCAAAGTGAGAACAAGCCCCAGGTGGCACACAGGCTTGTGGACATTTAAAATAATGGGACATGGAAGCTTTGGCTAGCAGTGAAGAATGGATTCCCCCAATCTGATGGGCTCCAGTCACCCATGTGCTCCTGTTCTGCCTGCCCCCATTTTCCTAGGCCACACTTAACTGAGAAGTCTTCCAAACAAGACAGGGGCATGTTCCTTCAGCTTCTTCCTGCTTGGCTAGCTAGGCTGCCATAGCAACAGGTCAGGCAGGAGCTGCCTCAGGACTCCCCAAAATCAAGGTGCTGTGAGCCCACTGTGACATCACAACCATGTCTATCCTGATTGGTCAGATGGCATAAGTAATCCCCTTAAGGAACCTCCCTCTCCTGTCTCCAGCCACTTGTGTGATAGGGTCTTGGCAAGATGTTTGGATATGATCATGGCTTTACTGCTCCATTTTCCCACCTGCCATTGTTCTAGCTGGAACAGGGTGATATGTCTCTCCTTTTTCCAAGAACTTCCAATCTTGAACACACATTTTCAATGACAATAAGTGTTTTTTTGTGGTGAGTACAAAAACACCTTAAGGCCTCTGCACTTCCATCAGCCACGAAAATCCCTTTCACATAGGATGAGATGACTTCTCAGAACATCTCCCATCACCTGAACTTATTCTCTCATGTGGATGCAATGGTAAAACACTGGGAATCAGGCTGCTGTTATTCCAGGCTTCTCTGTTCCTAACTTCATCAAAACAAAGAATCACACACAGTGGCTGGCAAGAGCATGAAACTGACCACAGGAATTCACTTAATGTGGACAAAGAAATTAATTCACTTTCATCTGAGAAATGCACTGGACCACACAGGGGACAGTCAATGAATGCATAGTCTTTAATATTCAATGAAATTGGTACCCTTTATCGAGTGAATGGCAGCTTTCAGGAACAAACAAACTGAAATACCAAGAAACAATTGGGAAGGACATTCATTTCTGCAAAAGTTCTTAGTGACAAATTATAACACATTTCATTCAAGGAACTGAAGACTTAAAGTCAGGGCGACTCAAGGCTTTTCCTCAAACTGACATCGGGAAATAAGCTAGTTTCTACAAATCAGTGAGGCAAATTGAAACAGAAAGATAACACACACACACACACACACACACACATGCACAGAAGCACAAAAACAAATACACACCAAAACACACATTCATTGCTCCTCGAAGAGCAAACTTTCTGAAGTCAGTGTATTTCTGTACCTTCATGTAAGAAAAGTACCTTTCAGCAGTAGCAATAATTAATGAATACCAGGAAACACTGGAGAATCAGGATAACTTCTTCCAACATTCCTTGCCCATAGTTTAATGTACCCTGCAGGCCAGAGAAACACAAACACACACACACACACAAAGTGGTGATATCCTAATACTTATCCAGTGAATGGATTTCTTTGCTTGTATGGACTGCAGAGCAATGTTTAGCAAAATCAGAAGTCACTGAATATCAGGACAGCCTGGTGCATTCCATCAATTTCCACAGTGTAAAAGAGTTGGATTGAACGGATCTTATGCATGCCTAAACAGTGGGTATACACATGAGTGTGAAATAGTTTGTACTATGAGAACTTATTAGAATGAGCAAAGAAAACAGTACATTAGCAAACTAGAAATATTGCACACACAAACACACACACACACACACACACACACAGAAAGTAAAACAAAACCTGTCCACATTCATTGCAAGGGGAAAGTTACTCGCAATAGTGGAAAGTCCAGGCGTTATGCTACTGAGTGGACAACAGAAGCACTTCAAAAAGCATCATGCTAAGAAAAATATGTGAAGTGACATCATTTCCACCAACGTTCTTGGAAGGAAGACATACCGCCACATTTATGCAAACAAAGAAGCAAAGTGTAATCCACCAGAATCTGTGCCTGAGGCAATCACTTGGATTGAAATCCTTTTTAGTAAACCAGTGATGCACATGGACCCATGTATCATGATGCCTGGACATACACTGCACATATACCCTGAATGCTGAATAGTTCCTCCTTACAGATACATTATACTTGATCTACAGAAAAGAAAGTTTGATTTAACTGAAATTATTGATTCCAGAAAACAATCGTGACTGCCATTTTCTGAAAAGAGTATCTCACAGAAACTGACAAAAGAAATATTATCCTAACAACTCTGTGTGCAGGGGCTGCCACAAACACACACACACACACACACACACACACACACACTCACACATACACATGCACAGAAGCACACAAACAAATACACACAAACACACACATTTATTGTTCTCGAATAGGAAACATTCTAGAATAAGTGAATTTCTGGACCTTCATCTTAGAAAAGTACCTTTCAGAAATAACAATCCTTAATGAATACCAGGAAACACTGGAGAATCAGGTTAACTTCTTCCAACATTCCTTGCCCATGGTTTAGTGTATGCTGCAGGTAAGAGAAGAACTTTTGTCAGATCAATAGGTGACTGGGCCACCATGTATCCCTCATTCTTACCTTGCCAGTCCACTACTACCACACCCTATGATCAGGTGGTGTGCTGGGCCCCTGAAATGAAGGCAGTATGTAGATGACAGTGAGGTCCATGGCAGCCTGTTCTGCAAAGTGAGATGCAGCCCCAGATGGCACACAGTTCTGTCGACATTCCAAATCATGGGACATGGAAGAGTTGACTAGCACTGAAGAATGGATTCCCCCAATCTGATGGACTCAGGTCACCCATGGCCTCCTGCTCTGTCAGTCCCCTGTTTCCTTAGGCCACACTTAACTGAGAAGTCTTCCACACAAGACAGGGGCACCTTCCTTCAGCTTCTTCCTGCTTGGCTGGCTGAGCTGCCATAGCAACAGGCCAGTCAGGAGTTGCCTCAGGACTCCCCAAGTTCAAGGGGCTGTGAGCACACTGTGACATCATAATGACGTCTTTCCTGATTGGCTGGATGGTGTAAGCACTCCCTTTAAGGACTCTCCCCCTCCAGTCTCCAGCCACTTGTGTCATAGGATCCTGGCAAGATGTTTGGATCTGAGCATGGCTTTACTGCTCCATATTCCTGCCTTCACTTGTTCTAGGTGGAACTGGGATGATATTTCTCTGCTGTTTCCAAGAACTCCCAATGGGGAACCCACATTTTGGACAACAGAAGTGTTTTTTTTGTGGTGAGTACAAAAATGCCTCACGCCCTTTGCACTTCCATCAGCCAGGAAAAGTCCTTTCAAATATGATGAGGCAACTTCCCTTTCAGAACAATATCTCCCATTACCTGAGGTTATTTCCTCATATGGACGCAAGTATATCACAGTGAGGTCCATGGCGGAGTGTTCTGCAAAGTGAGATTCAGCCCCAGGTGGCATACAGGCCTGTGGACATTCCAAACTGTGGGACATGGAAGCTTTGGCTAGCAGTGAAGAATGGATTTCCCCATCCTGATGGGCTGAGGTCACACATGGCCTTCTGCTCTGTCACCTGTTTCCCTAGGCCACAGTTAACTGAGAAGTCTTCCAGACAAGACAGGGGCACCTTCCACCAGCTTCTTCCTGCATGGCCTGCTGGGCTGCCAGAGGAACAGGCCAGGCATGAGCTGCCTCAGGACTCCCCAACTTCAAGGGGCTTTGAGGCCACTGTGACATCACAACCATGTCTTTCCTGATTGGTCAGACTGCGTAAGCACTCCCCTTAATGACCCTCCCCCTCCAGGCTCCCGACACTTCTGTCATAGGGTTCTGGAGCAATGTTTGGATCTGAGCATGGCTTTACTGCTCCATATTCCCGCCTCTGCTTGTACTAAGCAGAACTGGGGTTATATTTCTTTCCTGTTTCCAAGAATTCCCAATCTAGAACACACATTTTGGACAACAAGAAATGTTTTATTTGTGGTGAGTACAAAAACGCCTGAAGCCCTTTGCACTGCCATCAGCCAGGAAGACTCCTTTCACATTGGATGAGGAGACTTCCCTCTCAGAACAACATCTCACATTACCTGAGTTTATTCCCCTAAGTGGACACAAAGTGTGCCACACTGGGAACCAGGATGTTGTTATCCAGGCTTCTCTGTTCCTAACTTCTTCAAAACAGGGAAAAGCACACACTGACTGGCAAGAGTGTGAAAATGACCACAGGAATTCACTTAATGTGGACAAAGAAATTAATACATTTTCATCCGAGAAATGCACTAGTTCACACAGGGGATAGTCAATGAATGCATACTATTTTATAGTCAGTGATATTGGTACCCGTTCTCCTGTGAACCACAGCTTTCAGGAACACCACAAACTATGGAATACCATGAAACACTCGTGAAGAACATTCATTTCTGCAAATGTTCTTAGTGTGAAAATGTAACACATTTCATTCAAGGAACTGAAGGCATACAGTCAAAGTGACTCAAGGCATTTCCTCAAACTAATATCGGAAATTAAGCTAATTTCTACAAATCAGTGAGGCAAATTGAAACAGAAAGATAAAAAACAAACAAACACACACACACATGCACAGAAGCACACAAACAAATACACACAAAAACACACACATTCATTTCTCCTCATATAGCAAACATTCTGAAATCAGTGTATTTCTGTACCTCCATGTAAGAAAAGTACCTTTCAGCAGTAGCAATACATAATGAATACCAGGAAAAACTGGAGAAACTGGTGAACTTCTTCCAACCTTCCTTGCCCATGGTTTATTGTAAGCTGTAGGCCAGAGAAGAATTACTGTCAGATCAACAGGTTCCTTGGTCGCCATGTAAAACTCATTCTTACCTTGCCAGTCTGTTAGTAACACAACTTAAGATCAGGTGGTCTGGTGGCCGCTGAAATCAAGGCAGCATGTGTATCTCAGTGAGATCCATGGAGGACTCTTCTGCAAAGTGAGAACCAACCTCAGGTGGCATACAGGCCTGTGGACATTCCAAACTGTGGGACAAGGAAGCTTTCACTACCAGTGAAGAATGGATTCCCCCAATCTGATGGGCTCAGGTCACCCATGTGCTCCTGTTCTGCCTGCCCACTGCTTGCCTAGGCCACACTTAACTGAGAAGTCTGCCACACAAGACAGGGGCACGTTCCTTCAACTTCTTCCTGCTTGGCTGGCTGGGCTGCCATAGCAACAGGTCAGGCAGTAGCTGCCTCAGGACTCCCCAAGTTTAAGAGGCTGTGAGCCCACTGTCACATCACAATTTTGTCTTGCCTGATTGGTCAGACCCCGTAAGCATTCCCCTTACAGACCCTCCCCCTCCAGTATCCAGCGACTTGGGTCATAGGGTCCTGGCAAGATGTTTGGATCTGTGCAAGGCTTTACTGCTCCATATTCCCAAGTCTGCTTCTTCTATATGGAACTGGGAAGATATTTCTCTGCTGTTTTCAAGAACTCCCAATCTGGAACCCACATTTTGGATGACAAGAAGTGCTTTTTTATGGTGAGTACAAAAACACCTCAAGCCCTCTGCATTTCCATTAGCCAAAAACACTCCTTTCACATTGGACGAGGAAACTGCCCTCTCAGAAAATCTCACATCACTTGAGTTTATTCCCTTATGTGGACGCAATGATACCACACTGGGAATCAGGATATAGTTATTCCAGGGTTCTCTGTTCCTAACTTCATCAAAACAAAGAAAGGCTCAGAGTGGCTGGCAAGAGCATGACACTAACCACAGGAATTCACTGAATGTGGACAAAGAAATTAATCACTTTCATCCAAGAAATATGTGAATTGACATCATTTCCACCAACGTTCTTGGAAGGAAGATACTGCAACATTTATGCAAACAAAGAAGCAAAGTGTAATCAAGGGAGTCTGTGCCTAAGGCAATCACTTGAAATCATTTTTAGTAAACCAGTGATGCACATTGACCCATGTATCATGATGTCTGGACATACACTGCACATATACCCTGAATACTGAATAGTTCCACCTTAAAGAATATATTCTACCTGATCTACAGAAAAGAAAGTTTGACTTATCTGAAATTATAGACTACCACAAATTAATCGTGACAGCCATTTTTTGAAAAACTGTACCTCACAGAAACTGACAAAAGAAATATTATCCAAACAACCCTTTGTACAAGGGATCCGGCAAACACACACACACACACACACACACACACACACACACAGAAGCACACAAAAAATACACACAAACACACACACACATATGTACAGAAGCACACAAACAAATACACACAAACACACACATATTCATTGCTCCTCGAATAGCAAACATTCTGGAGTGTGTGAATTTCTGGACCTTCATGTTAGAAAAGTACCTTTCAAGAGTAGCAATCCTTAACAAATACCAGGAAAATCTGGAGAATCAGGTGAACTTCTTCCAACGTTCCTTGTCCATGGTTTAGTGTATGCTGCAGGTGAGAGAAGAATTGCTGTCAGATCAACAGGGGCCTTGGTCACCATGTAACACTCATTCTTACCTTGTCAGTCCATTAGTAATACACCCTAAGATCAGGTGGTCTGGTGCCCGCTGAATCAAGGCAGCTAGTGTATCACAGTGAGATGCATGGTGGTCTCTTCTGCAGAGTGAGAATAAACCCCAGGTGGCACACAGGGCTGTGGACATTCCAAACCGTGGGACATGGAAATTTTGGCTAGCTATGAAGAATCGATTCCCCTAATCTGATGGGCTCATATCACCCATGTGCTTCTGCTCTACCTGCCCCTTTTTTCCCAAGGCCCCACTTAACTGAGAAGTCTTCTACACAAGAGAGGAGAATGGATTTCTTTGTTTGTATGTACTGCATAGCAACGTTTAGCAAAATCAGAAGTCACTGAACACCAGGACAGCCTGGTACATTCCATCAATTTCCACAGTGTAAAAGAAAGAGTTTGATTAAACGGATCTTATGCATGCCTAAACAGTGGGTATACACATGAGTGTGAAATAGTTTGTACCTGAGAACTTATTAGAACAAGCAAAGATGTTAGTACATTTGCCAACTAGAAATATTGCACACACAAACACACACACATACCCAAAATAAAACAAAACCTGTCCATATTCATCACATGGGGAATGTTACCGCCAATAGCGGAATGTCCAGGCATTACGCTACTGAAGGGACAATATCGGCCCTTCAAAAAGGATCATGCCAAGAAAAATATGTGAAGTGACATCATTTCCAAAATTGTTCTTGGAAGGAAGACATACTGCCACATTTATGCAAAGAAACAGGTAAAGTGTATTCCACCAGAGTCTGTGCCTGAAGCAATTACTTGAATTAAAAACCCTTTACAGTAAGCCAGTGATGCACATTGACGCATGTATCAGGATGCCTTGACATACACTGCACATAATCGCTGAATGCTGAAAAGTTCCTACTTACAGAATATATTGTACTTGATCCACAGAAATGTAAGTTTGGTTTATCTGAAATTATTGAGTTCCAGGAAACAATCGTGACTGCCATTTTTTGAAAACGGTATCTCACAGAAACTGAAAAAGAAGTATTATCCTCACAACCCTGTGTGCAAGGGCTCCCACAAACACACACACACACAAAACACACACACACACACACACACATGTGCACAGAAGCACACGAACAAATGAACACAAACACACACATATTCATTGCTCCTCGAATAGCAAACATTCTGGAGTGTGTGAATTTCTGGACCTTCATGTTAGAAAAGTAACTTTCAAGAGTAGCAATCCTTAATGAATACCAGGAAACTCTGGAGAATCAGGTGAACTTCTTCCAACGTTCCTTGTCCATGGTTTAGTGTATGCTGCAGGTGAGAGAAGAATTGCTGTCAGATCAACAGGTACCTCGGTTGCCATGTATCCCTCATTCTTACCTTGTCAGTCCATTAGTAATACACCCTAAGATCAGGTGGTCTGGTGCCCGCTGAAATCAAAGCAGCTAGTGTATCACAGTGACATGCATGGTGGCCTCTTCTGCAAAGTGAGAATAAACCCCAGGTGGCACACAGGCCTGTGGACATTCCAAACTGTGGGACATGCAAGTTTTGGCTAGCCATGAAGAATGGATTCCCCCAATCTGATGGGCTCAGATCACCCATGTGCTCCTGCTCTGCCTGCCCCTTCTTTCCCAAGGCCCCACTTAACTGAGAAGTCTTTCACACAAGACAGGAGCACGTTCCTTCAGCTTCTTCCTGCTTGGCTGGCTGGGCTGCCATAGCAACAGGCCAGGCAGTAGCTGCTTCAGGACTCCCCAAGTTTAAGAGCCTGTGAGCCCACTGTGACATCACAACCTTGTCTTTCCTGATTGGTCAGACCCCGTAAGCATTCCCCTTACAGTCCCTCCAAATCCAGTCTCCAGCCACTTGTGTCATAGGGTCCTGGCAAGATGTTTGGATCTGAGCATGGCTTTACTGCTCCATATTCCTGCCTCTGCTTCTTCTATGTGGAACTGGGATGATATTTCTCTCCTGTTTTCAAGAACTCCAAATCTCGAACACACGTTTTGGATTACAAGAAGTGTTTTCTGTTGGTGAGTAAAAAAACACCTCAAGCCCTCTGCACTTCCATCAGCCAGGAAAACTCCTTTCACATTGGATGAGGCAACTTCCCTCTCAGAACATCTCCCATAACCTCAGCTTATTCCCTTATGTGGACGCAATGATACCACACTGGAAATCAGGATGTTGTTACTCCAGGCTTCTTGGTTCCTAATTCCATCAAAACACAGAAATGCACAGAGTGGTTGTCAAGAGCGTGAAACTGACCACAGGAATTCACTTAATGTGGGCAAAGAAATTAACCACTTTCATGCCAGAAACATGTGAAGTGACATCATTTATGCAAACAGAGAAGCAAAGTGTAATCCACTAGAGTCTGTGCCTGAGGTAATCACTTGAATTGAAATCCTTTTTAGTGAGCCCGTGATACACAATGACCTATGTATCATGAAGCCTGGACATACACTGCATATATACCCTGAATGCTGAAGAGTTCCTCCTTACACAGTATATTCGACTTGATCTACAGAAAAGAAAGTTTGATTTATCTGAAATTATTGACTTCCAGTAAACAATTGTAGTGCCATTTTTTGAAAAGGGTTTCTCACAGAAAGTGACAAAAGAAATAATATCCAAACAACCCTATGTGCAACGGCTCCTAGAAATACACACACACAATCACACACATATGCAGAGAAGCACATAAACAAATATCCACAAACACACACACATTTATTGTTTGTAGAATAGCAAACATTCTGGAGTGTGTGAATTTCTGGACCTTTATTTAAGAAAAGTACCTTTCAGCTGTATCAATACTTAAAGAATACCAGGAAACACTGGAGAATGAGGTGAACTTCTTCCAACATTAATTGCCCATGGTTTAGTGTATGCTGCAGGTAAGAGAAGAACTGTTGTCAGATCAACAGATGACTGGGCTGCCATGTATACCTCATTCTTTCCTTGCCAGTCCACTCGCACCACTCCCAAAGATCAGGTGGTCTGCTGGGCCCCTGAAATGAAGACAGCATGGGGATCACACTGAAGTCCATGGCAGTCTGTTCTGCAAAGTGAGATCCAGCCCCACGTGGCACACAGTCCTGTCAACATTCCAAACTGTGGGACATGGAAGAGTTGGCTAGCAGTGAAGAATGGATTCCGCCTATCTGATGGGCTCAGGTCACCCATGGCCTCCTGCTCTGTCTGCCCCCTGTTTCCCTAGGCTGCACTTAACTGAGAAATCTTCCACACAAGACAGGAGCACCTTCCTTCAGCTGCTTCATGCCTGGCTGGCAGGGCTGCCATAGCAACAGTCCAGGCAGGAGATGCCTCAGAACTCATCAAGTTCAAGGGGCTCTAACCCACTGTGACATCACAGCCAAATCTTTCCTGATTGGTCGGACAGTGTAAGGAGTCCCCTTAAGGACCCTCCCCCTTAGTCTCCAGCCACTTGTGTCATAGGATCCTGGCAAGGTGTTGGGATCTGAGCATGGCTTTACTGCTCCATATTCCCACCTCCACTTGTTCTACGTGGAACTGGGATGATATTTTTCTGCTGTTTCCAAGAATTCCCAATGGGGAACCCACATTTTGGACAACAGAAGTGCTTTTTGTGGTGAGTACAAAAACGCCTCACGTCCTTTGCACTTCCATCAGCCAGGAAACTCCTTTCACATATGATGAGGCAACTTCCCTGTCAGAACAATATCTCCCATTACCTGAGGTTATTTCCTTATGTGGACAGAACTATATCAAAGTGAGGTCCTTGGCCGGCTGCTCTGCAAAGTGAGATCCAGCCCCAGGTGGCACAAATTCCTGTGGACATTTCCAACCGAACGACATGGTGGCTTTGGCTAGCAGTGAAGGGTGGATTTCCCCAACCTGATACTCTCAGGTCACTCATGTGATCCTGATCTGCCTGCCTCCTCTTTCCCTAGGACACACTTAACTGAGAAGTCTTCCAAACTAGACAGGCGCACCTTCCTTCAGCTTCTTCCTTCATGGCCTGCTGGGTTGCCAGAGGAACAGGCCAGGCAGAAGCTGCCTCAGGACTCCTCAAGTTTAAGGGGATGTGAGCCTACTGTGACATCACAACCATGTCTTCTCTGATTAGTCACACTGCATAAGGACTCCCCTTACGGACTCTCCCCCACCAGTCTCCAGCCACTTGTGTCATAAGCTTCTGGCAAGATGTTTGGATCTGAGCATGGCTTTACTGCTCCATATTCCCGACTCCGCTTGTTCTAGGTGGAACTGCGATGATATATTTCTCCTGTTTTCAAGAACTCCTAGTCTGGAACCCACATTTTGGATGACAAGTGTTTTTTTGTGGTGTGTACAAAAACGCCTCAAGCCCTTTGCACTTCCATCACCCAGGAAAACTACTTTCACATTGAATGAGGCAATTTCCCTCTCAGAACCACATCTCCATCACCTGAGCTTTTTCCATTATGTAGATGCAATGGTACTACACTGGGAATCAGGATGTTGTTATTCCAGGCTTCTCTGTTCCTAACTTCATCAAAAGACAGAAACGCACATGGTGGCTGGCAAGAGTGTGAAAGTGACTAGAGGAATTCACTGAATGTGTACAACACAATTAGTCCCTTTCATCCGAGAAATGCACTGCATCACACAGGGGATACTCAAAGAATGAGTAGTATTTAAGGCAGTGAAATTGGTACCCTTTCTCCAGTGAACAGCAGCTTTCAGGAATGCCACAAACCATGCAATACGAGGAAACTCTTAGGAAGGACATTCATTTCTGAAAAAGTTCTTAGTGAAAAATTGTAACACATTTCATTCAAGGAACTAAAGACTTAAAGTCAGTGCGACTCAAGGCTTTTAATCAAACTGACATCCGGAATTCAGCTAATTTCTACAAATCAGTGAAGCAAATTGAAACAGCAAGATAATAGACACACAGACAAACAAACAAACACACACACACAGACACACACACACACACACACACACACACGAAGTGGTGATCTCCACATACTTATCCAGTGAATGGATTTCTTTGCTTGTATGTACTGCATAGCAACGTTTAGCAAAATTAGAAGTCAATGAACACCAGGACAGCCTGGTGCACTCCATCAATTTCCACAGTGTAAAGGAAAGAGTTTGATTAAATGGATTTTATGCATGCCTAAACAGTGGGTATACACATGATTGTGAAATAGTTTGTACCTGAGAACTTATTAGAACAAGCAAAGATGTTAGTACATTTGCAAACTAAAAACATTGTACGCACAAACACACACACATACACACACACACACACGCACAGAAAATAAAACAAAACCTGTCCATATTCATCACATGGGGAATGTTACCCGCAATAGCGGAATGTCCAGGCGTGACGCTACTGAAGGGACAATATCAGCCCTTCAAAAAGGATCATGCCAAGAAAAATATGTGAAGTGACATCAATTCCAAAATTGTTCTTGGAAGGAAGACATACTGCCACAATTATGCAAAGAAACAAGTAAAGTATATTCCAACAGAGTCTGTGCCTGAAGCAATTACTTGAATTAAAACCCTTTGCAGTAAGCCAGTGATGCACATTGACGCATGTATCAGGATGCCTTGAGATACACTGCACATAATCGCTGAATGCTGAAAAGTTCCTGCTTACAGAATATATTGTACTTGATCCACAGAAAAGTAAGTTTGATCTGAAATTATTGAGTTCCAGGAAACAATCGTGACTGCCATTTTTTGAAAACGGTATCTCAACAGAAACTGAAAAAGAAGTATTATCCTCACAACTCTGTGTGCAAGGGCTCCCACAAACTCACACACACATATGTACAGAAGCACATGAACAAATAAAAAGAAACACACACATATTCATTGCTCGTCGAATAGCAAACATTCTGGAGTGTGTGAATTTCTGGACCTTCATGTTAGAAAAGTACCTTTCAAGAGTAGCAATCCTTAACTAATACCAGGAAACTCTGGAGAATCAGGTGAACATCTTCCAACGTTTCTTGTCCATGGTTTAGGGTATGCTGCAGGTGAGAGAAGAATTGCTGTCAGATCAACAGGTGCCTTGGTCGTTGCCATGTAACCCTCATTCTTACCTTGTCAGTCCATTAGTAATACACCCTAAGATCAGGTGGTCTGGTGCCCGCTGAAATCAAGGCAGCTAGTGTATCACAGTGAGATGCATGGTGGCCTCTTCTGCAAAGCATAAGCACTCAACTTAAGGAACCTCCACCTCCAGTCCCCAGTCACTTGTGTCATACAGTCCTGGCAAAATGTATGGATAGGAGCATGGCTTTAATGCTCCATATTCCCAAATATGCTTGTTCTGGGACCAAATGGGGTGATATTTCTCTCCTGTTTCCATGAACTCTCCATCTGGAACCCACATTTTGGAAGACAAGAAGTGTTTATTGCTGGTGAGTACCTAAATGACTCAAGCACTTTGCACTTCCATCAGCCAGGAAAACACCTTTAACATTGGATGAACAACATTCCTCTCAGAACAACATCACCATCACCTGAGCTTATTCCCTTATGTGGACACAAGGGTACCACACTGGGATTCACGATGTTGTTTTGTCAGGCTTGTCTGTTCCGAACTTCATCAAAACAAAGAATCGCACACAGTGGCTGGCAAGAGCATGAAAATGAACTCAGGAATTCACTTAATGTGGACGAATAAATTAATTCAAATTCATCCAGGAAATGCACTGGATCACACAGGGGACAGTCCATGAATGCGCAGTATTTCCTACTCAGTGAAATTGGTACCCTTTCTCCAGTGAAGGGCAGCTTTCAGGAAGACCACAAATTATGGAATACCAAGAAACACTGGGGAAAGACATTCATTTTGGCAAAAGTTTTTACTGACATATTACAACACATTTCATTCAAGGAACGGAACTTAAAGCCAGGTCGATTCAAGGCTTTTCCTCAAAATGATATCAGGTATTAAGCTACTTCCTACCAATCAGTGAGGCAAATTAAAACACAAAGATAACAAACACAGACACAAACACATACACAAAATGGTGATATCTTAATAGATATCAAGTGAATGGATTTCTTTCCTTGTATGTAGTACATGGCAACGTTTACTAAAATCAGAAGTCATTGAAAACCAGGACAGCCTGCTACAGTCCATCAAGGCCAACAGTGTAAAAGAAAGAGTTTGATTGAAGGGGACTTAACGATGCTTAAACAGTGGGTACACCCATGAGCGTGAAATACTTTGTACTAGGAGAACTTATTAGAACGAGGAAAGAAAGTAATACATTTGCCAACTAGAAATATTGCACACACAAACACACACACATACACAAAATAAAACAAAACCTGTCCAAATTCATCACATTGGGAATGTTACCCGGTAAAGTGGAATGGCCAGGCGTTACGCTACTGAAGGGACAATATCAGCCCTTCAAAACGATGATGCCAAAAAAATATTTGAAGTGACACCTTTTCCAGAAATGTTCTTGCAAGGAAGACACACTGCCACATTTTTGCAAAGAAACGAGCAAAGTGTAATCCACCAGGATCTGTGCCTGAAGCAGTTACTTGAATTAAAATCCTTTCCAGTAAGCCAGTGAGGCCCATTGACCCATGTATCATGATGCCTGGACATACACTGCACATAATTGCTGAATGCTCAATAGTTCTTCCTTATAGAATAGATTGTACTTCATCTACAGAAAAGTAAGTTTGATCTATCTGAAATTATTGACTTCCAGGAAACAATCGTGACTGCCACCTTTTGAAAAAGGGTATCTCACAGAACCTGACAAAAGTAATATTATCTGATCGTCCCCGTGTGCAAGGGTTTCTGCGAACACACACACAAACACACACACACACATGTACAGAAGCACACAAAGAAAAATACACAAACACACACAATCATTGCTCCTCGAAGAGCAACCATTCTGGAGTCATTGAATTTCTGAAACTTCATGTAAGAAAAGTACCTTTCAGCAATAGCAATACGTAGTGAATACCAGGAAACCCTGGAGAATCAGGATAACTTCTTCCAACTTTCCTTTCCCATGGTTTAATGTACCCTGCAGGCCAGAGAAGAATTGCTGTCAGATCAACAGGTGCCTGGGCCACCATCTCACCCTTATTCTTACCTTACCAGTCTGCTAGTACCACACCCTAAGATCAGGTGGACTGCTGGGTCCCTGAAATAAAGGCACTGTGTGTTTCACAGTGAGGGCCATGGCGTCCTGTTCTGCAAAATAAGATCTAGCCCCAGGTGGCACACAGGCCTGTGGACATTCCAAACCCTGTGACATGGATGCTTTGGCTAGCGGTGAAGAATGGACTCCCCCAATCTGATGGACTCAGTTCACCCACGTGCTCCTGCTCTACCTGCCCCCTGTTTCCCTAGGCCACACTTAACTGAGAAGTCTTCTAAACTAGACAAGGGCACCTTCCTTCAGCTTCTTCCTGCTTGGCTGGCTGGGCTGCCATAGCAACAGGCCAGGCAGGAGCTGCCTCAGGACTCCCCAAGTTCAAGGGGCTGTAGGCCAACTGGGACATCACAATCATGTCTTTTCTGATTGGTCGGACAGCATAAGCACTCCCCTTAAGGAACCTCCCCCTCCAGACCCCAGTCACTTGTGTGATACAGTCCTGGCAAAATGTTTGGATAGGAGCATGGCTTTACTGCTCCATATTCCCACCTCTGCTTGTTCTGGGTCCAACTGGGATGAGATTTCTCTCCTGTTTCCATGAACTCTCCATCTGGAACCCACATTTTGGAAGACAAGAAGTCATTATTTCTGGTGAGCACCTAAATGACTCAAGCCCTTTGCACTTCCATCAGCCAGGAAAACACCTTTGACATTGGATGAACAACATTCCTCTCAGAACAACATCACCCTTCACCTGAGCTTATTCCCTTATGTAGACACAAGGGTACCACACTGGGATTCACGATGTTGTTTTGTCAGGCTTGTCTGTTCCCAACTTCATCAAAACAAAGAATCGCACACAGTGGCTGGCAAGAGCGTAAAAATGAACTCAGGAATTCATTTAATGTGGACGAACAAATTAATTCAAATGCATCCAGGAAATGTACTGGATCACACAGGGGACAGTCAATGAATGCATAGTATTTCCTACTCAGGGAAATTGGTACCCTTTCTCCAGTGAAGGGAGCTTTCAGGAAGACCACAAATTATGGAATACCAAGAAACACTGGCAAAAGACATTCATTTTTCCAAAAGATCTTAGTGACACATTACAACACATTCCATTCAAGGAACTGAAGACGTAAAGCCAGGTCAACTCAAGTCTTTTCCTCAAAATGACATCAGGTATGAAGCTAATTCCTATCAATCAGTGAGGCAAATTAAAACACAAAGATAACAAACACAGACACACACAAACACACACACAAAGTGGTGATATCCTAACAGTTATCAAGTGAATGGATTTCTTTCCTTGTATGTAGTACATGGCAACGTTTACTAAAATCAGAAGTCATTGAAAACCAGGACAGCCTGGTACACTCCTGCAATGTCCACAGTGTAAAAGGAAGAGTTTGAATGAAGGGGATTTAATGATGCTTTAACAGTGGGTACACACATGAGTGTGAAACAGTTTGATATATGAGAACTCACTCCAGCGAGCAAAGAAATTAATACATTTGCAAACTACAAATATTGCACACAGAAACACACACGCACACACACACACATACAAACCTAAACTAAATAACACAAAACCTGTCCATATCCTTTGCATGTGAAATGTTACAATGAATAGCTGAAAGCCTAGGCGTGGTGCTACTGAGGAGACAATATCAGCACTTCAAAAAGAACCATGCTAAGAAATATATGTGTAGTCACATCATTTCGAAAAATGTGCTTGGAAGGAAGACATACTGCCATATTTATGGAAACGAACCAGCAACGTGTAATCCACCAGAGTCTGTGCCTGAATCAATCACTTGTTTTGAAATCCTTTTTAGTAAGCCAGTGATGCATATTTACCCATGTATCATGATGCCTGGATATACACTGCACATAATCGATGAAGAATGACTAGTTCCTGTTTACAGAACATATTGTACTTGATCAACAGAAAAGACAGCATGGTCTATCCGCTATTATTGACTTCCAGGAAACTATCATGACTGCCCTTTTTTGAACAAGGGTATCTCACAGAAAGTGACAAAAGAAATATTAGCCTACCAACCCTGTGTGCAAGTGCTCCCACAAGCACACACAACCACACACACACATGCAGAGAAGCACACAAATACACACAAACACACACGCATTCATTGCTCCTCGAATGGCAAGCAGTCTGGAGTCAGTGAATTTCTGCACTTTCACAAAGGAAAAGTACCTTCCAACACCAGCAATCCTTAATGAATACCAGGAAACCCTGGAGAATCAGGTTAACTTCTTCCGACACTCCTTGCCCACGGTATAGTATATCCTGCAGGAAAGAGAAGATTTGCTGTCAGATCAACAGGTGCCTGGGCCACCATGTCACCCTAATTCTTACTTTGCCACTCCGTTAGTTCCACACCCTAAGATCTGGTGGTCTAGTGGGTCCCTGAAATCAACGCAGCGTGTGTATCATAGTGAGGCCCAAGGCGGCCTGTTCTGCAAAGTGAGAACCAGCCCCAGGTGGCACACAGGCTTGTGGACATTCCAAACCGTGGGACATAGAAGCTTTGGCTAGCAGTTCAGAAGGGATTGCCCCAATCTAATGGGCTCAGGTCACCCATGTGCTCCTGCTCTGCCTGCCCCCGTTTTCCGAGGCCACACTTAACTGAGAAGTCTTCCACAGAAGACAGGGGCACCTTCCTTCAGCTTCTTCCTGCTTGGCTGGCTGGGCTGCCATAGCAACAGGCCAGGCACGAGCTGCCTCAGGACTCTCCAAGTTCAAGTGGCTCTGAGCCCACTGTGACATCACAGCCGCGTCTTTCCTGATTGGTCGGACTGCTTAAGCACTCCCCCTTAAGCAACCCTCACCCTCCAATTTCCAGCCACTTGAGGGATAGTGTCCTCAAAGGATGTTTGGATCTTATCGTGGCCTTACTGCTCCATATTCCCACAGCCGCTTGTCCTATGTGGAACTGGGATGATATTTCTCTCCTCTTTCCAAGATCTGCCAAGCTGGAACCCACATTTTGGAAGACAAGAAGTGTTTTTTGTGGTGAGTACAAAACGCCTCAAGCCCTTTGCACGTCCATCAGCCAGGAAAACTCCTTTCACATTGGATTGGGCAACTTCCCTCTCAGAACATCACCCAACACCTGAGTATATTCCCTTAGGTGGACGCAACTCTACCACTCAGGGAATCAGGATGTTTTTCATCCTGGCTTCTCTGTTACTAACTTCGTCAAAGCACGGAAACGCACACACTGGCTGGTAAGAGTGTGAAACTGACCACAGGAATTCACTTAATGTGGACAAAGAAATTAATTCGCTTTCATCTGAGAAATGCACTGGATCACAAACGGGATAGTCAACGAATGCACAGTATTTAATAGTCAGTGAAACTGATAACTTTTCTTCAGTGAATGGCAGCTTTCAGGAACACAACACACTATGGAATACCATGAATCACTAGGGAAGAGCATTCATTTCTCCAAAACTTCCTAGTGACAAAACAAAACACTTTTCATGCAAGGAAGGGAAGACTTCAAATCAGGGCCGCTCAAGGCTTCTCCACAAACTGACATCAGGAATTAAGCTAATTTCCACGAATCAGTGAGGCAAATTTAAACAGAATGATAACAAACACAAAAACATAGCCACACACACAATGTGGTCATATCCTAATAGTGATCGTGTGAATTGATTTCTTTGCTTGTATGTACTGGATAGCAACTTTTAGCATCATCAGAATCCATTAAACCCCAGGACAGCCTGGTGCATTCAATCAATTCCCACAGTGTAAAAGACACAGTTTGACTCAAGTGGTCTTAGGAATGCCTACACAGTGGGTACACCCATGAGCGTGAAATACTTTGTACTAGGAGAACTTATTAGAACGAGGAAAGAAAGTAATACATTTGCCAACTAGAAATATTGCACACACAAACACACACACATACACAAAATAAAACAAAACCTGTCCAAATTCATCACATCGGGAATATTACCCGCAATAGTGGAATGGCCAGGCGTTACGCTACTGAAGGGACAATATCAGCCCTTCAAAATGATGATGCCAAAAAAATATGGGAAGTGACACCTTTTCCAGAAATGTTCTTGCAAGGAAGACACACTGCCACATTTTTGCAAAGAAACGAGCAAAGTGTAATCCACCAGAATCTGTGCCTGAAGCAATTACTTGAATGAAAATCCTTTCCAGGAAGCCAGTGAGGTCCATTGACCCATGTATCATAATGCCTGGACATACACTGCACATAATTGCTGAATGCTCAATAGTTCTTCCTTATAGAACATATTGTACTTCATCTACAGAAAAGTAAGTTTGATCTATCTGAAATTATTGACTTCCAGGAAACCATCGTGACGGCCACTCTTTGAAAAAGGGTATCTCACAGAACCTGAAAAAAGTAATATTATCTGATCCTCCCTGTGTGCAAGGTCTTCTGCAAACACACACACAAACACACACACACACACACACACACACACACACGTACAGAAGCACACAAAGAAAAATACACAATCACACACACACAATCATTGCTCCTCGAAGAGCAACCATTACGGAGTCATTGAATTTCTGAAACTTCATGTAAGAAAAGTACCTTTCAGCAGTAGCAATATGTAGTGAATACCAGGAAACCCTGGAGAATCAGGATAACTTCTTCCAACTTTCCTTTCCCAAGGTTTAGTGTACCCTGCAGGCCAGAGAAGAATTGCTGTCAGATCAACAGGTGCCTGGGCCACCATGTCACCCTGATTCTTACCTTGCCAGTCTGCTAGTACTACACCCTAAGATCAGGTGGACTGCTGGGTCCCTGAAATAAAGGCACTGTGTGTTTCACAGTGAGGGCCATGGAGGCCTGTTCTGCAAAGTGAGATCTAGCCCCAGGTGGCACACAGGCCTGTGGACATTCCAAACCCTGTGACATGGATGCTTTGGCTAGCGGTGAAGAATGGATTCCCCCAATCTGATGGACTCAGTTCACCCACGTGCTCCTGCTCTACCTGCCCCCTCTTTCCCTAGGCCACACTTAACTGAGAAGTCTTCCAAACTAGACAAGGGCACCTTCCTTCAGCTTCTTCCTGCTTGGCTGGCTGGGCTGCCATAGCAACAGGCCAGGCAGGAGCTGCCTCAGGACTCCCCAAGTTCAAGGGGCTGTAGGCCAACTGGGACATCACAATCATGTCTTTTCTGATTGGTTGGACAGCATAAGCACTCCCCTTAAGGAACCTCCCCCTCCAGTCCCCAGTCACTTGTGTCATACAGTCCTGGCAAAATGTTTGGATAGGAGCATGGCTTTACTGCTCCATATTCCCACCTCTGCTTGTTCTGGGTCCAACTGGGATGAGATTTCTCTCCTGTTTCCATGAACTCTCCATCTGGAACCCACATTTTGGAAGACAAGAAGTCTTTATTTCTGGTGAGTACCTAAATGACTCAAGCCCTTTGCACTTCCATCAGCCAGGAAAACACCTTTGACATTGGATGAACAACATTCCTCTCAGAACAACATCACCCATCACCTGAGCTTATTCCCTTATGTGGACACAAGGGTACCACACTGGGATTCACGATGTTGTTTTGTCAGGCTTGTCTGTTCCCAACTTCATCAAAACAAAGAATCGCACACAGTGGCTGGCAAGAGCGTGAAAATGAACTCAGGAATTCACTTAATGAGGACGAACAAATTAATTCAGATTCATCCAGGAAATGCCCTGGATCACACAGGGGACAGTCAATGAATGCATAGTATTTCCTAGTCAGTGAAATTGGTGCCCTTTCTCCAGTGAAGGGCAGCTTTCAGGAAGACCACAAATTATGGAATACCAAGAAACACTGGCGACAGGCATTCATTTCTACAAAAGTTCTTAGTGACATATTACAACTCATTTCATTCAAGGAACTGAAGACATAAAGCCAGGACAACTCAAGGCTTTTCCTCAAAATCACATCAGGTATTAAGCTAATTGCTACCAATCAGTGAGGCAAATTAAAACACAAAGATAACAAACACAGACACACACACCCACACACACACAAAGTGGTGATATCCTAATAGTTATCAAGTGAATGGATATCTTTCCTTGTATGTAGTACATGGCAACGTTTACTAAAATCAGAAGTCATTGAAAACCAGGACAGCCTGGTACACTCCTTCAATGTCCACAGTGTAAAAGGAAGAGTTTGAATGAAGGGGACTTAACGATGCTTAAACTGTGGGTACACACATGAGTGTGAAACAGTTTGTAATATGAGAACTCACTCCAGCGAGCAAAGAAATTAATACATTTGCAAACTACAAATATTGCACACAGAAACACACACGCACACACACACACATACAAACCTAAACTAAATAACACAAAACCTGTCCATATCCTTTGCATGTGAAATGTTACAATGAATAGCTGAAAGCCTAGGCGTGGTGCTACTGAGGAGACAATATCAGCACTTCAAAAAGAACCATGCTAAGAAATATATGTGTAGTCACATCATTTCCAAAAATGTGCTTGGAAGGAAGACATACTGCCATATTTATGGAAACGAACCAGCAACGTGTAATCCACCAGAGTCTGTGCCTGAATCAATCACTTGTTTTGAAATCCTTTTTAGTAAGCCAGTGATGCATATTTACACATGTATCATGATGCCTGGATATACACTGCACATAATCGATGAAGAATGACTAGTTCCTGTTTACAGAACATATTGTACTTGATCAACAGAAAAGACAGCATGGTCTATCCGCTATTATTGACTTCCAGGAAACTATCATGACTGCCCTTTTTTGAACAAGGGTATCTCACAGAAAGTGACAAAAGAAATATTAGCCTACCAACCCTGTGTGCAAGTGCTCCCACAAGCACACACAACCACACACACACATGCAGAGAAGCACACAAATACACACAAACACACACGTATTCATTGCTCCTCGAATGGCAAGCAGTCTGGAGTCAGTGAATTTCTGCACTTTCACAAAGGAAAAGTACCTTCCAACACCAGCAATCCTTAATGAATACCAGGAAACCCTGGAGAATCAGGTTAACTTCTTCCGACACTCCTTGCCCACGGTATAGTATATCCTGCAGGAAAGAGAAGATTTGCTGTCAGATCAACAGGTGCCTGGGCCACCATGTCACCCTAATTCTTACTTTGCCACTCCGTTAGTTCCACACCCTAAGATCTGGTGGTCTAGTGGGTCCCTGAAATCAACGCAGCGTGTGTATCATAGTGAGGACCAAGGCGGCCTGTTCTGCAAAGTGAGAACCAGCCCCAGGTGGCACACAGGCTTGTGGACATTCCAAACCGTGGGACATAGAAGCTTTGGCTAGCAGTTCAGAAGGGATTGCCCCAATCTAATGGGCTCAGGTCACCCATGTGCTCCTGCTCTGCCTGCCCCCGTTTTCCGAGGCCACACTTAACTGAGAAGTCTTCCACAGAAGACAGGGGCACCTTCCTTCAGCTTCTTCCTGCTTGGCTGGCTGGGCTGCCATAGCAACAGGCCAGGCACGAGCTGCCTCAGGACTCTCCAAGTTCAAGGGGCTCTGAGCCCACTGTGACATCACAGCCGCGTCTTTCCTGATTGGTCGGACTGCTTAAGCACTCCCCCTTAAGCAACCCTCACCCTCCAATTTCCAGCCACTTGAGGCATAGTGTCCTCAAAGGATGTATGGATCTTATCGTGGCCTTACTGCTCCTTATTCCCACAGCCGCTTGTCCTATGTGGAACTGGGATGATATTTCTCTCCTCTTTCCAAGATCTGCCAAGCTGGAACCCACATTTTCGAAGACAAGAAGTGTTTTTTGTGGTGAGTACAAAACGCCTCAAGCCCTTTGCACGTCCATCAGCCAGGAAAACTCCTTTCACATTGGATTGGGCAACTTCCCTCTCAGAACATCACCCAACACCTGAGTATTTTCCCTTATGTGGACGCAACTCTACCACTCAGGGAATCAGGATGTTTTTCGTCCTGGCTTCTCTGTTACTAACTTCGTCAAAGCACGGAAACGCACACACTGGCTGGTAAGAGTGTGAAACTGACCACAGGAATTCACTTAATGTGGACAAAGAAATTAATTCGCTTTCATCTGAGAAATGCACTGGATCACAAACGGGATAGTCAACAAATGCACAGTATTTAATAGTCAGTGAAACTGATAACTTTTCTCCAGTGAATGGCAGCTTTCCGGAACACAACACACTATGGAATACCATGAATCACTAGGGAAGAGCATTCATTTTTCCAAAACTTCCTAGTGACAAAACAAAACACTTTTCATCCAAGGAAGTGAAGACTTCAAATCAGGGCCGCTCGAGGCTTCTCCACAAACTGACATCAGGAATTAAGCTAATTTCCACGAATCAGTGAGGCAAATTTAAACAGAATGATAACAAACACAAAAACATAGCCACACACACAATGTGGTCATATCCTAATAGTGATCGTGTGAATTGATTTCTTTGCTTGTATGTACTGGATAGCAACTTTTAGCATCATCAGAATCCATTAAACCCCGGGACAGCCTGGTCCATTCAATCAATTTCCACAGTGTAAAAGACACAGTTTGACTCAAGTGGTCTTAGGAATGCCTACACAGTGGGTACACCCATGAGCGTGAAATACTTTGTACTAGGAGAACTTATTAGAACGAGGAAAGAAAGTAATACATTTGCCAACTAGAAATATTGCACACACAAACACACACACATACCCAAAATAAAACAAAACCTGTCCAAATTCATCACATCGGGAATATTACCCGCAATAGTGGAATGGCCAGGCGTTACGCTACTGAAGGGACAATATCAGCCCTTCAAAATGATGATGCCAAAAAAATATGGGAAGTGACACCTTTTCCAGAAATGTTCTTGCAAGGAAGACACACTGCCACATTTTTGCAAAGAAACGAGCAAAGTGTAATCCACCAGAATCTGTGCCTGAAGCAATTACTTGAATGAAAATCCTTTCCAGTAAGCCAGTGAGGCCCATTGACCCATGTATCATAATGCCTGGACATACACTGCACATAATTGCTGAATGCTCAATAGTTCTTCCTTATAGAACATATTGTACTTCATCTACAGAAAAGTAAGTTTGATCTCTCTGAAATTATTGACTTCCAGGAAACAATCGTGACGGCCACTCTTTGAAAAAGGGTATCTCACAGAACCTGACAAAAGTAATATTATCTGATCCTCCCTGTGTGCAAGCTCTTCTGCAAACACACACACAAACACACACACACACACACACACACACACACGTACAGAAGCACACAAAGAAAAATACACAATCACACACACACACAATCATTGCTCCTCGAAGAGCAACCATTCCGGAGTCATTGAATTTCTGAAACTTCATGTAAGAAAAGTACCTTTCAGCAGTAGCAATATGTAGTGAATACCAGGAAACCCTGGAGAATCAGGATAACTTCTTCCAACTTTCCTTTCCCAAGGTTTAGTGTACCCTGCAGGCCAGAGAAGAATTGCTGTCAGATCAACAGGTGCCTGGGCCACCATGTCACCCTGATTCTTACCTTGCCAGTCTGCTAGTACTACACCCTAAGATCAGGTGGACTGCTGGGTCCCTGAAATAAAGGCACTGTGTGTTTCACAGTGAGGGCCATGGAGGCCTGTTCTGCAAAGTGAGATGTAGCCCCAGGTGGCACACAGGCCTGTGGACATTCCAAACCCTGTGACATGGATGCTTTGGCTAGCGGTGAAGAATGGATTCCCCCAATCTGATGGACTCAGTTCACCCACGTGCTCCTGCTCTACCTGCCCCCTCTTTCCCTAGGCCACACTTAACTGAGAAGTCTTCCAAACTAGACAAGGGCACCTTCCTTCAGCTTCTTCCTGCTTGGCTGGCTGGGCTGCCATAGCAACAGGCCAGGCAGGAGCTGCCTCAGGACTCCCCAAGTTCAAGGGGCTGTAGGCCAACTGGGACATCACAATCATGTCTTTTCTGATTGGTTGGACAGCATAAGCACTCCCCTTAAGGAACCTCCCCCTCCAGTCCCCAGTCACTTGTGTCATACAGTCCTGGCAAAATGTTTGGATAGGAGCATGGCTTTACTGCTCCATATTCCCACCTCTGCTTGTTCTGGGTCCAACTGGGATGAGATTTCTCTCCTGTTTCCATGAACTCTCCATCTGGAACCCACATTTTGGAAGACAAGAAGTCTTTATTTCTGGTGAGTACCTAAATGACTCAAGCCCTTTGCACTTCCATCAGCCAGGAAAACACCTTTGACATTGGATGAACAACATTCCTCTCAGAACAACATCACCCATCACCTGAGCTTATTCCCTTATGTGGACACAAGGGTACCACACTGGGATTCACGATGTTGTTTTGTCAGGCTTGTCTGTTCCCAACTTCATCAAAACAAAGAATCGCACACAGTGGCTGGCAAGAGCGTGAAAATGAACTCAGGAATTCTCTTAATGTGGACGAACAAATTAATTCAGATTCATCCAGGAAATGCCCTGGATCACACAGGGGACAGTCAATGAATGCATAGTATTTCCTAGTCAGTGAAATTGGTGCCCTTTCTCCAGTGAAGGGCAGCTTTCAGGAAGACCACAAATTATGGAATACCAAGAAACACTGGCGACAGGCATTCATTTCTACAAAAGTTCTTAGTGACATATTACAACTCATTTCATTCAAGGAACTGAAGACATAAAGCCAGGACAACTCAAGGCTTTTCCTCAAAATCACATCAGGTATTAAGCTAATTGCTACCAATCAGTGAGGCAAATTAAAACACAAAGATAACAAACACAGACACACACACCCACACACACACAAAGTGGTGATATCCTAATAGTTATCAAGTGAATGGATATCTTTCCTTGTATGTAGTACATGGCAACGTTTACTAAAATCAGAAGTCATTGAAAACCAGGACAGCCTGGTACACTCCTTCAATGTCCACAGTGTAAAAGGAAGAGTTTGAATGAAGGGGACTTAACGATGCTTAAACAGTGGGTACACACATGAGTGTGAAACAGTTTGTAATATGAGAACTCACTCCAGCGAGCAAAGAAATTAATACATTTGCAAACTACCAATATTGCACACAGAAACACACACGCACACACACACACATACAAACCTAAACTAAATAACACAAAACCTGTCCATATCCTTTGCATGTGAAATGATACAATGAATAGCTGAAAGCCTAGGCGTGGTGCCACTGAGGAGACAATATCAGCACTTCAAAAAGAACCATGCTAAGAAATATATGTGTAGTCACATCATTTCCAAAAATGTGCTTGGAAGGAAGACATACTGCCATATTTATGGAAACGAACCAGCAACGTGTAATCCACCAGAGTCTGTGCCTGAATCAATCACTTGTTTTGAAATCCTTTTTAGTAAGCCAGTGATGCATATTTACACATGTATCATGATGCCTGGATATACACTGCACATAATCGATGAAGAATGACTAGTTCCTGTTTACAGAACATATTGTACTTGATCAACAGAAAAGACAGCATGGTCTATCCGCTATTATTGACTTCCAGGAAACTATCATGACTGCCCTTTTTTGAACAAGGGTATCTCACAGAAAGTGACAAAAGAAATATTAGCCTACCAACTCTGTGTGCAAGTGCTCCCACAAGCACACACAACCACACACACACATGCAGAGAAGCACACAAATACACACAAACACACACGCATTCATTGCTCCTCGAATGGCAAGCAGTCTGGAGTCAGTGAATTTCTGCACTTTCACAAAGGAAAAGTACCTTCCAACACCAGCAATCCTTAATGAATACCAGGAAACCCTGGAGAATCAGGTTAACTTCTTCCGACACTCCTTGCCCACGGTATAGTATATCCTGCAGGAAAGAGAAGATTTGCTGTCAGATCAACAGGTGCCTGGGCCACCATGTCACCCTAATTCTTACTTTGCCACTCCGTTAGTTCCACACCCTAAGATCTGGTGGTCTAGTGGGTCCCTGAAATCAACGCAGCGTGTGTATCATAGTGAGGACCAAGGCGGCCTGTTCTGCAAAGTGAGAACCAGCCCCAGGTGGCACACAGGCTTGTGGACATTCCAAACCGTGGGACATAGAAGCTTTGGCTAGCAGTTCAGAAGGGATTGCCCCAATCTAATGGGCTCAGGTCACCCATGTGCTCCTGCTCTGCCTGCCCCCGTTTTCCGAGGCCACACTTAACTGAGAAGTCTTCCACAGAAGACAGGGGCACCTTCCTTCAGCTTCTTCCTGCTTGGCTGGCTGGGCTGCCATAGCAACAGGCCAGGCACGAGCTGCCTCAGGACTCTCCAAGTTCAAGGGGCTCTGAGCCCACTGTGACATCACAGCCGCGTCTTTCCTGATTGGTCGGACTGCTTAAGCACTCCCCCTTAAGCAACCCTCACCCTCCAATTTCCAGCCACTTGAGGCATAGTGTCCTCAAAGGATGTATGGATCTTATCGTGGCCTTACTGCTCCTTATTCCCACAGCCGCTTGTCCTATGTGGAACTGGGATGATATTTCTCTCCTCTTTCCAAGATCTGCCAAGCTGGAACCCACATTTTCGAAGACAAGAAGTGTTTTTTGTGGTGAGTACAAAACGCCTCAAGCCCTTTGCACGTCCATCAGCCAGGAAAACTCCTTTCACATTGGATTGGGCAACTTCCCTCTCAGAACATCACCCAACACCTGAGTATTTTCCCTTATGTGGACGCAACTCTACCACTCAGGGAATCAGGATGTTTTTCGTCCTGGCTTCTCTGTTACTAACTTCGTCAAAGCACGGAAACGCACACACTGGCTGGTAAGAGTGTGAAACTGACCACAGGAATTCACTTAATGTGGACAAAGAAATTAATTCGCTTTCATCTGAGAAATGCACTGGATCACAAACGGGATAGTCAACAAATGCACAGTATTTAATAGTCAGTGAAACTGATAACTTTTCTCCAGTGAATGGCAGCTTTCCGGAACACAACACACTATGGAATACCATGAATCACTAGGGAAGAGCATTCATTTTTCCAAAACTTCCTAGTGACAAAACAAAACACTTTTCATCCAAGGAAGTGAAGACTTCAAATCAGGGCCGCTCGAGGCTTCTCCACAAACTGACATCAGGAATTAAGCTAATTTCCACGAATCAGTGAGGCAAATTTAAACAGAATGATAACAAACACAAAAACATAGCCACACACACAATGTGGTCATATCCTAATAGTGATCGTGTGAATTGATTTCTTTGCTTGTATGTACTGGATAGCAACTTTTAGCATCATCAGAATCCATTAAACCCCGGGACAGCCTGGTCCATTCAATCAATTTCCACAGTGTAAAAGACACAGTTTGACTCAAGTGGTCTTAGGAATGCCTACACAGTGGGTACACCCATGAGCGTGAAATACTTTGTACTAGGAGAACTTATTAGAACGAGGAAAGAAAGTAATACATTTGCCAACTAGAAATATTGCACACACAAACACACACACATACCCAAAATAAAACAAAACCTGTCCAAATTCATCACATCGGGAATATTACCCGCAATAGTGGAATGGCCAGGCGTTACGCTACTGAAGGGACAATATCAGCCCTTCAAAATGATGATGCCAAAAAAATATGGGAAGTGACACCTTTTCCAGAAATGTTCTTGCAAGGAAGACACACTGCCACATTTTTGCAAAGAAACGAGCAAAGTGTAATCCACCAGAATCTGTGCCTGAAGCAATTACTTGAATGAAAATCCTTTCCAGTAAGCCAGTGAGGCCCATTGACCCATGTATCATAATGCCTGGACATACACTGCACATAATTGCTGAATGCTCAATAGTTCTTCCTTATAGAACATATTGTACTTCATCTACAGAAAAGTAAGTTTGATCTCTCTGAAATTATTGACTTCCAGGAAACAATCGTGACGGCCACTCTTTGAAAAAGGGTATCTCACAGAACCTGACAAAAGTAATATTATCTGATCCTCCCTGTGTGCAAGCTCTTCTGCAAACACACACACAAACACACACACACACACACACACACACACACGTACAGAAGCACACAAAGAAAAATACACAATCACACACACACACAATCATTGCTCCTCGAAGAGCAACCATTCCGGAGTCATTGAATTTCTGAAACTTCATGTAAGAAAAGTACCTTTCAGCAGTAGCAATATGTAGTGAATACCAGGAAACCCTGGAGAATCAGGATAACTTCTTCCAACTTTCCTTTCCCAAGGTTTAGTGTACCCTGCAGGCCAGAGAAGAATTGCTGTCAGATCAACAGGTGCCTGGGCCACCATGTCACCCTGATTCTTACCTTGCCAGTCTGCTAGTACTACACCCTAAGATCAGGTGGACTGCTGGGTCCCTGAAATAAAGGCACTGTGTGTTTCACAGTGAGGGCCATGGAGGCCTGTTCTGCAAAGTGAGATGTAGCCCCAGGTGGCACACAGGCCTGTGGACATTCCAAACCCTGTGACATGGATGCTTTGGCTAGCGGTGAAGAATGGATTCCCCCAATCTGATGGACTCAGTTCACCCACGTGCTCCTGCTCTACCTGCCCCCTCTTTCCCTAGGCCACACTTAACTGAGAAGTCTTCCAAACTAGACAAGGGCACCTTCCTTCAGCTTCTTCCTGCTTGGCTGGCTGGGCTGCCATAGCAACAGGCCAGGCAGGAGCTGCCTCAGGACTCCCCAAGTTCAAGGGGCTGTAGGCCAACTGGGACATCACAATCATGTCTTTTCTGATTGGTTGGACAGCATAAGCACTCCCCTTAAGGAACCTCCCCCTCCAGTCCCCAGTCACTTGTGTCATACAGTCCTGGCAAAATGTTTGGATAGGAGCATGGCTTTACTGCTCCATATTCCCACCTCTGCTTGTTCTGGGTCCAACTGGGATGAGATTTCTCTCCTGTTTCCATGAACTCTCCATCTGGAACCCACATTTTGGAAGACAAGAAGTCTTTATTTCTGGTGAGTACCTAAATGACTCAAGCCCTTTGCACTTCCATCAGCCAGGAAAACACCTTTGACATTGGATAAACAACATTCCTCTCAGAACAACATCACCCATCACCTGAGCTTATTCCCTTATGTGGACACAAGGGTACCACACTGGGATTCACGATGTTGTTTTGTCAGGCTTGTCTGTTCCCAACTTCATCAAAACAAAGAATCGCACA
Source organism: Castor canadensis (assembly GCF_047511655.1). NCBI lineage: Eukaryota > Metazoa > Chordata > Mammalia > Rodentia > Castoridae > Castor > Castor canadensis. The sequence goes on from NC_133387.1 coordinate 114,752,725, forward strand.
CAGTGGCTGGCAAGAGCGTGAAAATGAACTCAGGAATTCACTTAATGTGGACGAACAAATTAATTCAGATTCATCCAGGAAATGCCCTGGATCACACAGGGGACAGTCAATGAATGCATAGTATTTCCTAGTCAGTGAAATTGGTGCCCTTTCTCCAGTGAAGGGCAGCTTTCAGGAAGACCACAAATTATGGAATACCAAGAAACACTGGCGACAGGCATTCATTTCTACAAAAGTTCTTAGTGACATATTACAACTCATTTCATTCAAGGAACTGAAGACATAAAGCCAGGACAACTCAAGGCTTTTCCTCAAAATCACATCAGGTATTAAGCTAATTGCTACCAATCAGTGAGACAAATTAAAACACAAAGATAACAAACACAGACACACACACCCACACACACACAAAGTGGTGATATCCTAATAGTTATCAAGTGAATGGATATCTTTCCTTGTATGTAGTACATGGCAACGTTTACTAAAATCAGAAGTCATTGAAAACCAGGACAGCCTGGTACACTCCTTCAATGTCCACAGTGTAAAAGGAAGAGTTTGAATGAAGGGGACTTAACGATGCTTAAACAGTGGGTACACACATGAGTGTGAAACAGTTTGTAATATGAGAACTCACTCCAGCGAGCAAAGAAATTAATACATTTGCAAACTACAAATATTGCACACAGAAACACACACGCACACACACACACATACAAACCTAAACTAAATAACACAAAACCTGTCCATATCCTTTGCATGTGAAATGTTACAATGAATAGCTGAAAGCCTAGGCGTGGTGCTACTGAGGAGACAATATCAGCACTTCAAAAAGAACCATGCTAAGAAATATATGTGTAGTCACATCATTTCGAAATATGTGCTTGGAAGGAAGACATACTGCCATATTTATGGAAACGAACCAGCAACGTGTAATCCACCAGAGTCTGTGCCTGAATCAATCACTTGTTTTGAAATCCTTTTTAGTAAGCCAGTGATGCATATTTACACATGTATCATGATGCCTGGATATACACTGCACATAATCGATGAAGAATGACTAGTTCCTGTTTACAGAACATATTGTACTTGATCAACAGAAAAGACAGCATGGTCTATCCGCTATTATTGACTTCCAGGAAACTATCATGACTGCCCTTTTTTGAACAAGGGTATCTCACATAAAGTGACAAAAGAAATATTAGCCTACCAACCCTGTGTGCAAGTGCTCCCACAAGCACACACAACCACACACACACATGCAGAGAAGCACACAAATACACACAAACACACACGTATTCATTGCTCCTCGAATGGCAAGCAGTCTGGAGTCAGTGAATTTCTGCACTTTCACAAAGGAAAAGTACCTTCCAACACCAGCAATCCTTAATGAATACCAGGAAACCCTGGAGAATCAGGTTAACTTCTTCCGACACTCCTTGCCCACGGTATAGTATATCCTGCAGGAAAGAGAAGATTTGCTGTCAGATCAACAGGTGCCTGGGCCACCATGTCACCCTAATTCTTACTTTGCCACTCCGTTAGTTCCACACCCTAAGATCTGGTGGTCTAGTGGGTCCCTGAAATCAACGCAGCGTGTGTATCATAGTGAGGACCAAGGCGGCCTGTTCTGCAAAGTGAGAACCAGCCCCAGGTGGCACACAGGCTTGTGGACATTCCAAACCGTGGGACATAGAAGCTTTGGCTAGCAGTTCAGAAGGGATTGCCCCAATCTAATGGGCTCAGGTCACCCATGTGCTCCTGCTCTGCCTGCCCCCGTTTTCCGAGGCCACACTTAACTGAGAAGTCTTCCACAGAAGACAGGGGCACCTTCCTTCAGCTTCTTCCTGCTTGGCTGGCTGGGCTGCCATAGCAACAGGCCAGGCAGGAGCTGCCTCAGGACTCTCCAAGTTCAAGGGGCTCTGAGCCCACTGTGACATCACAGCCGCGTCTTTCCTGATTGGTCGGACTGCTTAAGCACTCCCCCTTAAGCAACCCTCACCCTCCAATTTCCAGCCACTTGAGGCATAGTGTCCTCAAAGGATGTATGGATCTTATCGTGGCCTTACTGCTCCATATTCCCACAGCCGCTTGTCCTATGTGGAACTGGGATGATATTTCTCTCCTCTTTCCAAGATCTGCCAAGCTGGAACCCACATTTTCGAAGACAAGAAGTGTTTTTTGTGGTGAGTACAAAACGCCTCAAGCCCTTTGCACGTCCATCAGCCAGGAAAACTCCTTTCACATTGGATTGGGCAACTTCCCTCTCAGAACATCACCCAACACCTGAGTATTTTCCCTTATGTGGACGCAACTCTACCACTCAGGGAATCAGGATGTTTTTCGTCCTGGCTTCTCTGTTACTAACTTCGTCAAAGCACGGAAACGCACACACTGGCTGGTAAGAGTGTGAAACTGACCACAGGAATTCACTTAATGTGGACAAAGAAATTAATTCGCTTTCATCTGAGAAATGCACTGGATCACAAACGGGATAGTCAACAAATGCACAGTATTTAATAGTCAGTGAAACTGATAACTTTTCTCCAGTGAATGGCAGCTTTCCGGAACACAACACACTATGGAATACCATGAATCACTAGGGAAGAGCATTCATTTTTCCAAAACTTCCTAGTGACAAAACAAAACACTTTTCATCCAAGGAAGTGAAGACTTCAAATCAGGGCCGCTCGAGGCTTCTCCACAAACTGACATCAGGAATTAAGCTAATTTCCACGAATCAGTGAGGCAAATTTAAACAGAATGATAACAAACACAAAAACATAGCCACACACACAATGTGGTCATATCCTAATAGTGATCGTGTGAATTGATTTCTTTGCTTGTATGTACTGGATAGCAACTTTTAGCATCATCAGAATCCATTAAACCCCGGGACAGCCTGGTCCATTCAATCAATTTCCACAGTGTAAAAGACACAGTTTGACTCAAGTGGTCTTAGGAATGCCTACACAGTGGGTACACCCATGAGCGTGAAATACTTTGTACTAGGAGAACTTACTAGAACGAGGAAAGAAAGTAATACATTTGCCAACTAGAAATATTGCACACACAAACACACACACATACCCAAAATAAAACAAAACCTGTCCAAATTCATCACATCGGGAATATTACCCGCAATAGTGGAATGGCCAGGCGTTACGCTACTGAAGGGACAATATCAGCCCTTCAAAATGATGATGCCAAAAAAATATGGGAAGTGACACCTTTTCCAGAAATGTTCTTGCAAGGAAGACACACTGCCACATTTTTGCAAAGAAACGAACAAAGTGTAATCCACCAGAATCTGTGCCTGAAGCAATTACTTGAATGAAAATCCTTTCCAGTAAGCCAGTGAGGCCCATTGACCCATGTATCATAATGCCTGGACATACACTGCACATAATTGCTGAATGCTCAATAGTTCTTCCTTATAGAACATATTGTACTTCATCTACAGAAAAGTAAGTTTGATCTCTCTGAAATTATTGACTTCCAGGAAACAATCGTGACGGCCACTCTTTGAAAAAGGGTATCTCACAGAACCTGACAAAAGTAATATTATCTGATCCTCCCTGTGTGCAAGCTCTTCTGCAAACACACACACAAACACACACACACACACACACACACACACACACACACGTACAGAAGCACACAAAGAAAAATACACAATCACACACACACACAATCATTGCTCCTCGAAGAGCAACCATTCCGGAGTCATTGAATTTCTGAAACTTCATGTAAGAAAAGTACCTTTCAGCAGTAGCAATATGTAGTGAATACCAGGAAACCCTGGAGAATCAGGATAACTTCTTCCAACTTTCCTTTCCCAAGGTTTAGTGTACCCTGCAGGCCAGAGAAGAATTGCTGTCAGATCAACAGGTGCCTGGGCCACCATGTCACCCTGATTCTTACCTTGCCAGTCTGCTAGTACTACACCCTAAGATCAGGTGGACTGCTGGGTCCCTGAAATAAAGGCACTGTGTGTTTCACAGTGAGGGCCATGGAGGCCTGTTCTGCAAAGTGAGATGTAGCCCCAGGTGGCACACAGGCCTGTGGACATTCCAAACCCTGTGACATGGATGCTTTGGCTAGCGGTGAAGAATGGATTCCCCCAATCTGATGGACTCAGTTCACCCACGTGCTCCTGCTCTACCTGCCCCCTCTTTCCCTAGGCCACACTTAACTGAGAAGTCTTCCAAACTAGACAAGGGCACCTTCCTTCAGCTTCTTCCTGCTTGGCTGGCTGGGCTGCCATAGCAACAGGCCAGGCAGGAGCTGCCTCAGGACTCCCCAAGTTCAAGGGGCTGTAGGCCAACTGGGACATCACAATCATGTCTTTTCTGATTGGTTGGACAGCATAAGCACTCCCCTTAAGGAACCTCCCCCTCCAGTCCCCAGTCACTTGTGTCATACAGTCCTGGCAAAATGTTTGGATAGGAGCATGGCTTTACTGCTCCATATTCCCACCTCTGCTTGTTCTGGGTCCAACTGGGATGAGATTTCTCTCCTGTTTCCATGAACTCTCCATCTGGAACCCACATTTTGGAAGACAAGAAGTCTTTATTTCTGGTGAGTACCTAAATGACTCAAGCCCTTTGCACTTCCATCAGCCAGGAAAACACCTTTGACATTGGATAAACAACATTCCTCTCAGAACAACATCACCCATCACCTGAGCTTATTCCCTTATGTGGACACAAGGGTACCACACTGGGATTCACGATGTTGTTTTGTCAGGCTTGTCTGTTCCCAACTTCATCAAAACAAAGAATCGCACACAGTGGCTGGCAAGAGCGTGAAAATGAACTCAGGAATTCACTTAATGTGGACGAACAAATTAATTCAGATTCATCCAGGAAATGCCCTGGATCACACAGGGGACAGTCAATGAATGCATAGTATTTCCTAGTCAGTGAAATTGGTGCCCTTTCTCCAGTGAAGGGCAGCTTTCAGGAAGACCACAAATTATGGAATACCAAGAAACACTGGCGACAGGCATTCATTTCTACAAAAGTTCTTAGTGACATATTACAACTCATTTCATTCAAGGAACTGAAGACATAAAGCCAGGACAACTCAAGGCTTTTCCTCAAAATCACATCAGGTATTAAGCTAATTGCTACCAATCAGTGAGACAAATTAAAACACAAAGATAACAAACACAGACACACACACCCACACACACACAAAGTGGTGATATCCTAATAGTTATCAAGTGAATGGATATCTTTCCTTGTATGTAGTACATGGCAACGTTTACTAAAATCAGAAGTCATTGAAAACCAGGACAGCCTGGTACACTCCTTCAATGTCCACAGTGTAAAAGGAAGAGTTTGAATGAAGGGGACTTAACGATGCTTAAACAGTGGGTACACACATGAGTGTGAAACAGTTTGTAATATGAGAACTCACTCCAGCGAGCAAAGAAATTAATACATTTGCAAACTACAAATATTGCACACAGAAACACACACGCACACACACACACATACAAACCTAAACTAAATAACACAAAACCTGTCCATATCCTTTGCATGTGAAATGTTACAATGAATAGCTGAAAGCCTAGGCGTGGTGCTACTGAGGAGACAATATCAGCACTTCAAAAAGAACCATGCTAAGAAATATATGTGTAGTCACATCATTTCGAAATATGTGCTTGGAAGGAAGACATACTGCCATATTTATGGAAACGAACCAGCAACGTGTAATCCACCAGAGTCTGTGCCTGAATCAATCACTTGTTTTGAAATCCTTTTTAGTAAGCCAGTGATGCATATTTACACATGTATCATGATGCCTGGATATACACTGCACATAATCGATGAAGAATGACTAGTTCCTGTTTACAGAACATATTGTACTTGATCAACAGAAAAGACAGCATGGTCTATCCGCTATTATTGACTTCCAGGAAACTATCATGACTGCCCTTTTTTGAACAAGGGTATCTCACATAAAGTGACAAAAGAAATATTAGCCTACCAACCCTGTGTGCAAGTGCTCCCACAAGCACACACAACCACACACACACATGCAGAGAAGCACACAAATACACACAAACACACACGTATTCATTGCTCCTCGAATGGCAAGCAGTCTGGAGTCAGTGAATTTCTGCACTTTCACAAAGGAAAAGTACCTTCCAACACCAGCAATCCTTAATGAATACCAGGAAACCCTGGAGAATCAGGTTAACTTCTTCCGACACTCCTTGCCCACGGTATAGTATATCCTGCAGGAAAGAGAAGATTTGCTGTCAGATCAACAGGTGCCTGGGCCACCATGTCACCCTAATTCTTACTTTGCCACTCCGTTAGTTCCACACCCTAAGATCTGGTGGTCTAGTGGGTCCCTGAAATCAACGCAGCGTGTGTATCATAGTGAGGACCAAGGCGGCCTGTTCTGCAAAGTGAGAACCTGCCCCAGGTGGCACACAGGCTTGTGGACATTCCAAACCGTGGGACATAGAAGCTTTGGCTAGCAGTTCAGAAGGGATTGCCCCAATCTAATGGGCTCAGGTCACCCATGTGCTCCTGCTCTGCCTGCCCCCGTTTTCCGAGGCCACACTTAACTGAGAAGTCTTCCACAGAAGACAGGGGCACCTTCCTTCAGCTTCTTCCTGCTTGGCTGGCTGGGCTGCCATAGCAACAGGCCAGGCAGGAGCTGCCTCAGGACTCTCCAAGTTCAAGGGGCTCTGAGCCCACTGTGACATCACAGCCGCGTCTTTCCTGATTGGTCGGACTGCTTAAGCACTCCCCCTTAAGCAACCCTCACCCTCCAATTTCCAGCCACTTGAGGCATAGTGTCCTCAAAGGATGTATGGATCTTATCGTGGCCTTACTGCTCCATATTCCCACAGCCGCTTGTCCTATGTGGAACTGGGATGATATTTCTCTCCTCTTTCCAAGATCTGCCAAGCTGGAACCCACATTTTCGAAGACAAGAAGTGTTTTTTGTGGTGAGTACAAAACGCCTCAAGCCCTTTGCACGTCCATCAGCCAGGAAAACTCCTTTCACATTGGATTGGGCAACTTCCCTCTCAGAACATCACCCAACACCTGAGTATTTTCCCTTATGTGGACGCAACTCTACCACTCAGGGAATCAGGATGTTTTTCGTCCTGGCTTCTCTGTTACTAACTTCGTCAAAGCACGGAAACGCACACACTGGCTGGTAAGAGTGTGAAACTGACCACAGGAATTCACTTAATGTGGACAAAGAAATTAATTCGCTTTCATCTGAGAAATGCACTGGATCACAAACGGGATAGTCAACAAATGCACAGTATTTAATAGTCAGTGAAACTGATAACTTTTCTCCAGTGAATGGCAGCTTTCCGGAACACAACACACTATGGAATACCATGAATCACTAGGGAAGAGCATTCATTTTTCCAAAACTTCCTAGTGACAAAACAAAACACTTTTCATCCAAGGAAGTGAAGACTTCAAATCAGGGCCGCTCGAGGCTTCTCCACAAACTGACATCAGGAATTAAGCTAATTTCCACGAATCAGTGAGGCAAATTTAAACAGAATGATAACAAACACAAAAACATAGCCACACACACAATGTGGTCATATCCTAATAGTGATCGTGTGAATTGATTTCTTTGCTTGTATGTACTGGATAGCAACTTTTAGCATCATCAGAATCCATTAAACCCCGGGACAGCCTGGTCCATTCAATCAATTTCCACAGTGTAAAAGACACAGTTTGACTCAAGTGGTCTTAGGAATGCCTACACAGTGGGTACACCCATGAGCGTGAAATACTTTGTACTAGGAGAACTTACTAGAACGAGGAAAGAAAGTAATACATTTGCCAACTAGAAATATTGCACACACAAACACACACACATACCCAAAATAAAACAAAACCTGTCCAAATTCATCACATCGGGAATATTACCCGCAATAGTGGAATGGCCAGGCGTTACGCTACTGAAGGGACAATATCAGCCCTTCAAAATGATGATGCCAAAAAAATATGGGAAGTGACACCTTTTCCAGAAATGTTCTTGCAAGGAAGACACACTGCCACATTTTTGCAAAGAAACGAACAAAGTGTAATCCACCAGAATCTGTGCCTGAAGCAATTACTTGAATGAAAATCCTTTCCAGTAAGCCAGTGAGGCCCATTGACCCATGTATCATAATGCCTGGACATACACTGCACATAATTGCTGAATGCTCAATAGTTCTTCCTTATAGAACATATTGTACTTCATCTACAGAAAAGTAAGTTTGATCTCTCTGAAATTATTGACTTCCAGGAAACAATCGTGACGGCCACTCTTTGAAAAAGGGTATCTCACAGAACCTGACAAAAGTAATATTATCTGATCCTCCCTGTGTGCAAGCTCTTCTGCAAACACACACACAAACACACACACACACACACACACACACACACACACACGTACAGAAGCACACAAAGAAAAATACACAATCACACACACACACAATCATTGCTCCTCGAAGAGCAACCATTCCGGAGTCATTGAATTTCTGAAACTTCATGTAAGAAAAGTACCTTTCAGCAGTAGCAATATGTAGTGAATACCAGGAAACCCTGGAGAATCAGGATAACTTCTTCCAACTTTCCTTTCCCAAGGTTTAGTGTACCCTGCAGGCCAGAGAAGAATTGCTGTCAGATCAACAGGTGCCTGGGCCACCATGTCACCCTGATTCTTACCTTGCCAGTCTGCTAGTACTACACCCTAAGATCAGGTGGACTGCTGGGTCCCTGAAATAAAGGCACTGTGTGTTTCACAGTGAGGGCCATGGAGGCCTGTTCTGCAAAGTGAGATGTAGCCCCAGGTGGCACACAGGCCTGTGGACATTCCAAACCCTGTGACATGGATGCTTTGGCTAGCGGTGAAGAATGGATTCCCCCAATCTGATGGACTCAGTTCACCCACGTGCTCCTGCTCTACCTGCCCCCTCTTTCCCTAGGCCACACTTAACTGAGAAGTCTTCCAAACTAGACAAGGGCACCTTCCTTCAGCTTCTTCCTGCTTGGCTGGCTGGGCTGCCATAGCAACAGGCCAGGCAGGAGCTGCCTCAGGACTCCCCAAGTTCAAGGGGCTGTAGGCCAACTGGGACATCACAATCATGTCTTTTCTGATTGGTTGGACAGCATAAGCACTCCCCTTAAGGAACCTCCCCCTCCAGTCCCCAGTCACTTGTGTCATACAGTCCTGGCAAAATGTTTGGATAGGAGCATGGCTTTACTGCTCCATATTCCCACCTCTGCTTGTTCTGGGTCCAACTGGGATGAGATTTCTCTCCTGTTTCCATGAACTCTCCATCTGGAACCCACATTTTGGAAGACAAGAAGTCTTTATTTCTGGTGAGTACCTAAATGACTCAAGCCCTTTGCACTTCCATCAGCCAGGAAAACACCTTTGACATTGGATAAACAACATTCCTCTCAGAACAACATCACCCATCACCTGAGCTTATTCCCTTATGTGGACACAAGGGTACCACACTGGGATTCACGATGTTGTTTTGTCAGGCTTGTCTGTTCCCAACTTCATCAAAACAAAGAATCGCACACAGTGGCTGGCAAGAGCGTGAAAATGAACTCAGGAATTCACTTAATGTGGACGAACAAATTAATTCAGATTCATCCAGGAAATGCCCTGGATCACACAGGGGACAGTCAATGAATGCATAGTATTTCCTAGTCAGTGAAATTGGTGCCCTTTCTCCAGTGAAGGGCAGCTTTCAGGAAGACCACAAATTATGGAATACCAAGAAACACTGGCGACAGGCATTCATTTCTACAAAAGTTCTTAGTGACATATTACAACTCATTTCATTCAAGGAACTGAAGACATAAAGCCAGGACAACTCAAGGCTTTTCCTCAAAATCACATCAGGTATTAAGCTAATTGCTACCAATCAGTGAGACAAATTAAAACACAAAGATAACAAACACAGACACACACACCCACACACACACAAAGTGGTGATATCCTAATAGTTATCAAGTGAATGGATATCTTTCCTTGTATGTAGTACATGGCAACGTTTACTAAAATCAGAAGTCATTGAAAACCAGGACAGCCTGGTACACTCCTTCAATGTCCACAGTGTAAAAGGAAGAGTTTGAATGAAGGGGACTTAACGATGCTTAAACAGTGGGTACACACATGAGTGTGAAACAGTTTGTAATATGAGAACTCACTCCAGCGAGCAAAGAAATTAATACATTTGCAAACTACAAATATTGCACACAGAAACACACACGCACACACACACACATACAAACCTAAACTAAATAACACAAAACCTGTCCATATCCTTTGCATGTGAAATGTTACAATGAATAGCTGAAAGCCTAGGCGTGGTGCTACTGAGGAGACAATATCAGCACTTCAAAAAGAACCATGCTAAGAAATATATGTGTAGTCACATCGTTTCGAAATATGTGCTTGGAAGGAAGACATACTGCCATATTTATGGAAACGAACCAGCAACGTGTAATCCACCAGAGTCTGTGCCTGAATCAATCACTTGTTTTGAAATCCTTTTTAGTAAGCCAGTGATGCATATTTACACATGTATCATGATGCCTGGATATACACTGCACATAATCGATGAAGAATGACTAGTTCCTGTTTACAGAACATATTGTACTTGATCAACAGAAAAGACAGCATGGTCTATCCGCTATTATTGACTTCCAGGAAACTATCATGACTGCCCTTTTTTGAACAAGGGTATCTCACAGAAAGTGACAAAAGAAATATTAGCCTACCAACCCTGTGTGCAAGTGCTCCCACAAGCACACACAACCACACACACACATGCAGAGAAGCACACAAATACACACAAACACACACGTATTCATTGCTCCTCGAATGGCAAGCAGTCTGGAGTCAGTGAATTTCTGCACTTTCACAAAGGAAAAGTACCTTCCAACACCAGCAATCCTTAATGAATACCAGGAAACCCTGGAGAATCAGGTTAACTTCTTCCGACACTCCTTGCCCACGGTATAGTATATCCTGCAGGAAAGAGAAGATTTGCTGTCAGATCAACAGGTGCCTGGGCCACCATGTCACCCTAATTCTTACTTTGCCACTCCGTTAGTTCCACACCCTAAGATCTGGTGGTCTAGTGGGTCCCTGAAATCAACGCAGCGTGTGTATCATAGTGAGGCCCAAGGCGGCCTGTTCTGCAAAGTGAGAACCAGCCCCAGGTGGCACACAGGCTTGTGGACATTCCAAACCGTGGGACATAGAAGCTTTGGCTAGCAGTTCAGAAGGGATTGCCCCAATCTAATGGGCTCAGGTCACCCATGTGCTCCTGCTCTGCCTGCCCCCGTTTTCCGAGGCCACACTTAACTGAGAAGTCTTCCACAGAAGACAGGGGCACCTTCCTTCAGCTTCTTCCTGCTTGGCTGGCTGGGCTGCCATAGCAACAGGCCAGGCACGAGCTGCCTCAGGACTCTCCAAGTTCAAGGGGCTCTGAGCCCACTGTGACATCACAGCCGCGTCTTTCCTGATTGGTCGGACTGCTTAAGCACTCCCCCTTAAGCAACCCTCACCCTCCAATTTCCAGCCACTTGAGGCATAGTGTCCTCAAAGGATGTATGGATCTTATCGTGGCCTTACTGCTCCATATTCCCACAGCCGCTTGTCCTATGTGGAACTGGGATGATATTTCTCTCCTCTTTCCAAGATCTGCCAAGCTGGAACCCACATTTTCGAAGACAAGAAGTGTTTTTTGTGGTGAGTACAAAACGCCTCAAGCCCTTTGCACGTCCATCAGCCAGGAAAACTCCTTTCACATTGGATTGGGCAACTTCCCTCTCAGAACATCACCCAACACCTGAGTATTTTCCCTTATGTGGACGCAACTCTACCACTCAGGGAATCAGGATGTTTTTCGTCCTGGCTTCTCTGTTACTAACTTCGTCAAAGCACGGAAACGCACACACTGGCTGGTAAGAGTGTGAAACTGACCACAGGAATTCACTTAATGTGGACAAAGAAATTAATTCGCTTTCATCTGAGAAATGCACTGGATCACAAACGGGATAGTCAACAAATGCACAGTATTTAATAGTCAGTGAAACTGATAACTTTTCTCCAGTGAATGGCAGCTTTCCGGAACACAACACACTATGGAATACCATGAATCACTAGGGAAGAGCATTCATTTTTCCAAAACTTCCTAGTGACAAAACAAAACACTTTTCATCCAAGGAAGTGAAGACTTCAAATCAGGGCCACTCGAGGCTTCTCCACAAACTGACATCAGGAATTAAGCTAATTTCCACGAATCAGTGAGGCAAATTTAAACAGAATGATAACAAACACAAAAACATAGCCACACACACAATGTGGTCATATCCTAATAGTGATCGTGTGAATTGATTTCTTTGCTTGTATGTACTGGATAGCAACTTTTAGCATCATCAGAATCCATTAAACCCCGGGACAGCCTGGTCCATTCAATCAATTTCCACAGTGTAAAAGACACAGTTTGACTCAAGTGGTCTTAGGAATGCCTACACAGTGGGTACACCCATGAGCGTGAAATACTTTGTACTAGGAGAACTTATTAGAACGAGGAAAGAAAGTAATACATTTGCCAACTAGAAATATTGCACACACAAACACACACACATACCCAAAATAAAACAAAACCTGTCCAAATTCACCACATCGGGAATATTACCCGCAATAGTGGAATGGCCAGGCGTTACGCTACTGAAGGGACAATATCAGCCCTTCAAAATGATGATGCCAAAAAAATATGGGAAGTGACACCTTTTCCAGAAATGTTCTTGCAAGGAAGACACACTGCCACATTTTTGCAAAGAAACGAGCAAAGTGTAATCCACCAGAATCTGTGCCTGAAGCAATTACTTGAATGAAAATCCTTTCCAGTAAGCCAGTGAGGCCCATTGACCCATGTATCATAATGCCTGGACATACACTGCACATAATTGCTGAATGCTCAATAGTTCTTCCTTATAGAACATATTGTACTTCATCTACAGAAAAGTAAGTTTGATCTCTCTGAAATTATTGACTTCCAGGAAACAATCGTGACGGCCACTCTTTGAAAAAGGGTATCTCACAGAACCTGACAAAAGTAATATTATCTGATCCTCCCTGTGTGCAAGCTCTTCTGCAAACACACACACAAACACACACACACACACACACACACACACACACACACGTACAGAAGCACACAAAGAAAAATACACAATCACACACACACACAATCATTGCTCCTCGAAGAGCAACCATTCCGGAGTCATTGAATTTCTGAAACTTCATGTAAGAAAAGTACCTTTCAGCAGTAGCAATATGTAGTGAATACCAGGAAACCCTGGAGAATCAGGATAACTTCTTCCAACTTTCCTTTCCCAAGGTTTAGTGTACCCTGCAGGCCAGAGAAGAATTGCTGTCAGATCAACAGGTGCCTGGGCCACCATGTCACCCTGATTCTTACCTTGCCAGTCTGCTAGTACTACACCCTAAGATCAGGTGGACTGCTGGGTCCCTGAAATAAAGGCACTGTGTGTTTCACAGTGAGGGCCATGGAGGCCTGTTCTGCAAAGTGAGATGTAGCCCCAGGTGGCACACAGGCCTGTGGACATTCCAAACCCTGTGACATGGATGCTTTGGCTAGCGGTGAAGAATGGATTCCCCCAATCTGATGGACTCAGTTCACCCACGTGCTCCTGCTCTACCTGCCCCCTCTTTCCCTAGGCCACACTTAACTGAGAAGTCTTCCAAACTAGACAAGGGCACCTTCCTTCAGCTTCTTCCTGCTTGGCTGGCTGGGCTGGCATACTAACAGGCCAGGCAGGAGCTGCCTCAGGACTCCCCAAGTTCAAGGGGCTGTAGGCCAACTGGGACATCACAATCATGTCTTTTCTGATTGGTTGGACAGCATAAGCACTCCCCTTAAGGAACCTCCCCCTCCAGTCCCCAGTCACTTGTGTCATACAGTCCTGGCAAAATGTTTGGATAGGAGCATGGCTTTACTGCTCCATATTCCCACCTCTGCTTGTTCTGGGTCCAACTGGGATGAGATTTCTCTCCTGTTTCCATGAACTGTCCATCTGGAACCCACATTTTGGAAGACAAGAAGTCTTTATTTCTGGTGAGTACCTAAATGACTCAAGCCCTTTGCACTTCCATCAGCCAGGAAAACACCTTTGACATTGGATGAACAACATTCCTCTCAGAACAACATCACCCATCACCTGAGCTTATTCCCTTATGTGGACACAAGGGTACCACACTGGGATTCACGATGTTGTTTTGTCAGGCTTGTCTGTTCCCAACTTCATCAAAACAAAGAATCGCACACAGTGGCTGGCAAGAGCGTGAAAATGAACTCAGGAATTCACTTAATGTGGACGAACAAATTAATTCAGATTCATCCAGGAAATGCCCTGGATCACACAGGGGACAGTCAATGAATGCATAGTATTTCCTAGTCAGTGAAATTGGTGCCCTTTCTCCAGTGAAGGGCAGCTTTCAGGAAGACCACAAATTATGGAATACCAAGAAACACTGGCGACAGGCATTCATTTCTACAAAAGTTCTTAGTGACATATTACAACTCATTTCATTCAAGGAACTGAAGACATAAAGCCAGGACAACTCAAGGCTTTTCCTCAAAATCACATCAGGTATTAAGCTAATTGCTACCAATCAGTGAGGCAAATTAAAACACAAAGATAACAAACACAGACACACACACCCACACACACACAAAGTGGTGATATCCTAATAGTTATCAAGTGAATGGATATCTTTCCTTGTATGTAGTACATGGCAACGTTTACTAAAATCAGAAGTCATTGAAAACCAGGACAGCCTGGTACACTCCTTCAATGTCCACAGTGTAAAAGGAAGAGTTTGAATGAAGGGGACTTAACGATGCTTAAACAGTGGGTACACACATGAGTGTGAAACAGTTTGTAATATGAGAACTCACTCCAGCGAGCAAAGAAATTAATACATTTGCAAACTACAAATATTACACACAGAAACACACACGCACACACACACACATACAAACCTAAACTAAATAACACAAAACCTGTCCATATCCTTTGCATGTGAAATGTTACAATGAATAGCTGAAAGCCTAGGCGTGGTGCCACTGAGGAGACAATATCAGCACTTCAAAAAGAACCATGCTAAGAAATATATGTGTAGTCACATCATTTCGAAATATGTGCTTGGAAGGAAGACATACTGCCATATTTATGGAAACGAACCAGCAACGTGTAATCCACCAGAGTCTGTGCCTGAATCAATCACTTGTTTTGAAATCCTTTTTAGTAAGCCAGTGATGCATATTTACACATGTATCATGATGCCTGGATATACACTGCACATAATCGATGAAGAATGACTAGTTCCTGTTTACAGAACATATTGTACTTGATCAACAGAAAAGACAGCATGGTCTATCCGCTATTATTGACTTCCAGGAAACTATCATGACTGCCCTTTTTTGAACAAGGGTATCTCACAGAAAGTGACAAAAGAAATATTAGCCTACCAACCCTGTGTGCAAGTGCTCCCACAAGCACACACAACCACACACACACATGCAGAGAAGCACACAAATACACACAAACACACACGTATTCATTGCTCCTCGAATGGCAAGCAGTCTGGAGTCAGTGAATTTCTGCACTTTCACAAAGGAAAAGTACCTTCCAACACCAGCAATCCTTAATGAATACCAGGAAACCCTGGAGAATCAGGTTAACTTCTTCCGACACTCCTTGCCCACGGTATAGTATATCCTGCAGGAAAGAGAAGATTTGCTGTCAGATCAACAGGTGCCTGGGCCACCATGTCACCCTAATTCTTACTTTGCCACTCCGTTAGTTCCACACCCTAAGATCTGGTGGTCTAGTGGGTCCCTGAAATCAACGCAGCGTGTGTATCATAGTGAGGCCCAAGGCGGCCTGTTCTGCAAAGTGAGAACCAGCCCCAGGTGGCACACAGGCTTGTGGACATTCCAAACCGTGGGACATAGAAGCTTTGGCTAGCAGTTCAGAAGGGATTGCCCCAATCTAATGGGCTCAGGTCACCCATGTGCTCCTGCTCTGCCTGCCCCCGTTTTCCGAGGCCACACTTAACTGAGAAGTCTTCCACAGAAGACAGGGGCACCTTCCTTCAGCTTCTTCCTGCTTGGCTGGCTGGGCTGCCATAGCAACAGGCCAGGCACGAGCTGCCTCAGGACTCTCCAAGTTCAAGGGGCTCTGAGCCCACTGTGACATCACAGCCGCGTCTTTCCTGATTGGTCGGACTGCTTAAGCACTCCCCCTTAAGCAACCCTCACCCTCCAATTTCCAGCCACTTGAGGCATAGTGTCCTCAAAGGATGTATGGATCTTATCGTGGCCTTACTGCTCCATATTCCCACAGCCGCTTGTCCTATGTGGAACTGGGATGATATTTCTCTCCTCTTTCCAAGATCTGCCAAGCTGGAACCCACATTTTCGAAGACAAGAAGTGTTTTTTGTGGTGAGTACAAAACGCCTCAAGCCCTTTGCACGTCCATCAGCCAGGAAAACTCCTTTCACATTGGATTGGGCAACTTCCCTCTCAGAACATCACCCAACACCTGAGTATTTTCCCTTATGTGGACGCAACTCTACCACTCAGGGAATCAGGATGTTTTTCGTCCTGGCTTCTCTGTTACTAACTTCGTCAAAGCACGGAAACGCACACACTGGCTGGTAAGAGTGTGAAACTGACCACAGGAATTCACTTAATGTGGACAAAGAAATTAATTCGCTTTCATCTGAGAAATGCACTGGATCACAAACGGGATAGTCAACAAATGCACAGTATTTAATAGTCAGTGAAACTGATAACTTTTCTCCAGTGAATGGCAGCTTTCCGGAACACAACACACTATGGAATACCATGAATCACTAGGGAAGAGCATTCATTTTTCCAAAACTTCCTAGTGACAAAACAAAACACTTTTCATCCAAGGAAGTGAAGACTTCAAATCAGGGCCGCTCGAGGCTTCTCCACAAACTGACATCAGGAATTAAGCTAATTTCCACGAATCAGTGAGGCAAATTTAAACAGAATGATAACAAACACAAAAACATAGCCACACACACAATGTGGTCATATCCTAATAGTGATCGTGTGAATTGATTTCTTTGCTTGTATGTACTGGATAGCAACTTTTAGCATCATCAGAATCCATTAAACCCCGGGACAGCCTGGTCCATTCAATCAATTTCCACAGTGTAAAAGACACAGTTTGACTCAAGTGGTCTTAGGAATGCCTACACAGTGGGTACACCCATGAGCGTGAAATACTTTGTACTAGGAGAACTTATTAGAACGAGGAAAGAAAGTAATACATTTGCCAACTAGAAATATTGCACACACAAACACACACACATACCCAAAATAAAACAAAACCTGTCCAAATTCATCACATCGGGAATATTACCCGCAATAGTGGAATGGCCAGGCGTTACGCTACTGAAGGGACAATATCAGCCCTTCAAAATGATGATGCCAAAAAAATATGGGAAGTGACACCTTTTCCAGAAATGTTCTTGCAAGGAAGACACACTGCCACATTTTTGCAAAGAAACGAGCAAAGTGTAATCCACCAGAATCTGTGCCTGAAGCAATTACTTGAATGAAAATCCTTTCCAGTAAGCCAGTGAGGCCCATTGACCCATGTATCATAATGCCTGGACATACACTGCACATAATTGCTGAATGCTCAATAGTTCTTCCTTATAGAACATATTGTACTTCATCTACAGAAAAGTAAGTTTGATCTCTCTGAAATTATTGACTTCCAGGAAACAATCGTGACGGCCACTCTTTGAAAAAGGGTATCTCACAGAACCTGACAAAAGTAATATTATCTGATCCTCCCTGTGTGCAAGCTCTTCTGCAAACACACACACAAACACACACACACACACACACACACACACACGTACAGAAGCACACAAAGAAAAATACACAATCACACACACACACAATCATTGCTCCTCGAAGAGCAACCATTCCGGAGTCATTGAATTTCTGAAACTTCATGTAAGAAAAGTACCTTTCAGCAGTAGCAATATGTAGTGAATACCAGGAAACCCTGGAGAATCAGGATAACTTCTTCCAACTTTCCTTTCCCAAGGTTTAGTGTACCCTGCAGGCCAGAGAAGAATTGCTGTCAGATCAACAGGTGCCTGGGCCACCATGTCACCCTGATTCTTACCTTGCCAGTCTGCTAGTACTACACCCTAAGATCAGGTGGACTGCTGGGTCCCTGAAATAAAGGCACTGTGTGTTTCACAGTGAGGGCCATGGAGGCCTGTTCTGCAAAGTGAGATGTAGCCCCAGGTGGCACACAGGCCTGTGGACATTCCAAACCCTGTGACATGGATGCTTTGGCTAGCGGTGAAGAATGGATTCCCCCAATCTGATGGACTCAGTTCACCCACGTGCTCCTGCTCTACCTGCCCCCTCTTTCCCTAGGCCACACTTAACTGAGAAGTCTTCCAAACTAGACAAGGGCACCTTCCTTCAGCTTCTTCCTGCTTGGCTGGCTGGGCTGCCATAGCAACAGGCCAGGCAGGAGCTGCCTCAGGACTCCCCAAGTTCAAGGGGCTGTAGGCCAACTGGGACATCACAATCATGTCTTTTCTGATTGGTTGGACAGCATAAGCACTCCCCTTAAGGAACCTCCCCCTCCAGTCCCCAGTCACTTGTGTCATACAGTCCTGGCAAAATGTTTGGATAGGAGCATGGCTTTACTGCTCCATATTCCCACCTCTGCTTGTTCTGGGTCCAACTGGGATGAGATTTCTCTCCTGTTTCCATGAACTCTCCATCTGGAACCCACATTTTGGAAGACAAGAAGTCTTTATTTCTGGTGAGTACCTAAATGACTCAAGCCCTTTGCACTTCCATCAGCCAGGAAAACACCTTTGACATTGGATGAACAACATTCCTCTCAGAACAACATCACCCATCACCTGAGCTTATTCCCTTATGTGGACACAAGGGTACCACACTGGGATTCACGATGTTGTTTTGTCAGGCTTGTCTGTTCCCAACTTCATCAAAACAAAGAATCGCACACAGTGGCTGGCAAGAGCGTGAAAATGAACTCAGGAATTCTCTTAATGTGGACGAACAAATTAATTCAGATTCATCCAGGAAATGCCCTGGATCACACAGGGGACAGTCAATGAATGCATAGTATTTCCTAGTCAGTGAAATTGGTGCCCTTTCTCCAGTGAAGGGCAGCTTTCAGGAAGACCACAAATTATGGAATACCAAGAAACACTGGCGACAGGCATTCATTTCTACAAAAGTTCTTAGTGACATATTACAACTCATTTCATTCAAGGAACTGAAGACATAAAGCCAGGACAACTCAAGGCTTTTCCTCAAAATCACATCAGGTATTAAGCTAATTGCTACCAATCAGTGAGGCAAATTAAAACACAAAGATAACAAACACAGACACACACACCCACACACACACAAAGTGGTGATATCCTAATAGTTATCAAGTGAATGGATATCTTTCCTTGTATGTAGTACATGGCAACGTTTACTAAAATCAGAAGTCATTGAAAACCAGGACAGCCTGGTACACTCCTTCAATGTCCACAGTGTAAAAGGAAGAGTTTGAATGAAGGGGACTTAACGATGCTTAAACAGTGGGTACACACATGAGTGTGAAAGAGTTTGTAATATGAGAACTCACTCCAGCGAGCAAAGAAATTAATACATTTGCAAACTACAAATATTGCACACAGAAACACACACGCACACACACACACATACAAACCTAAACTAAATAACACAAAACCTGTCCATATCCTTTGCATGTGAAATGTTACAATGAATAGCTGAAAGCCTAGGCGTGGTGCTACTGAGGAGACAATATCAGCACTTCAAAAAGAACCATGCTAAGAAATATATGTGTAGTCACATCATTTCGAAATATGTGCTTGGAAGGAAGACATACTGCCATATTTATGGAAACGAACCAGCAACGTGTAATCCACCAGAGTCTGTGCCTGAATCAATCACTTGTTTTGAAATCCTTTTTAGTAAGCCAGTGATGCATATTTACACATGTATCATGATGCCTGGATATACACTGCACATAATCGATGAAGAATGACTAGTTCCTGTTTACAGAACATATTGTACTTGATCAACAGAAAAGACAGCATGGTCTATCCGCTATTATTGACTTCCAGGAAACTATCATGACTGCCCTTTTTTGAACAAGGGTATCTCACAGAAAGTGACAAAAGAAATATTAGCCTACCAACCCTGTGTGCAAGTGCTCCCACAAGCACACACAACCACACACACACATGCAGAGAAGCACACAAATACACACAAACACACACGTATTCATTGCTCCTCGAATGGCAAGCAGTCTGGAGTCAGTGAATTTCTGCACTTTCACAAAGGAAAAGTACCTTCCAACACCAGCAATCCTTAATGAATACCAGGAAACCCTGGAGAATCAGGTTAACTTCTTCCGACACTCCTTGCCCACGGTATAGTATATCCTGCAGGAAAGAGAAGATTTGCTGTCAGATCAACAGGTGCCTGGGCCACCATGTCACCCTAATTCTTACTTTGCCACTCCGTTAGTTCCACACCCTAAGATCTGGTGGTCTAGTGGGTCCCTGAAATCAACGCAGCGTGTGTATCATAGTGAGGACCAAGGCGGCCTGTTCTGCAAAGTGAGAACCTGCCCCAGGTGGCACACAGGCTTGTGGACATTCCAAACCGTGGGACATAGAAGCTTTGGCTAGCAGTTCAGAAGGGATTGCCCCAATCTAATGGGCTCAGGTCACCCATGTGCTCCTGCTCTGCCTGCCCCCGTTTTCCGAGGCCACACTTAACTGAGAAGTCTTCCACAGAAGACAGGGGCACCTTCCTTCAGCTTCTTCCTGCTTGGCTGGCTGGGCTGCCATAGCAACAGGCCAGGCACGAGCTGCCTCAGGACTCTCCAAGTTCAAGGGGCTCTGAGCCCACTGTGACATCACAGCCGCGTCTTTCCTGATTGGTCGGACTGCTTAAGCACTCCCCCTTAAGCAACCCTCACCCTCCAATTTCCAGCCACTTGAGGCATAGTGTCCTCAAAGGATGTATGGATCTTATCGTGGCCTTACTGCTCCATATTCCCACAGCCGCTTGTCCTATGTGGAACTGGGATGATATTTCTCTCCTCTTTCCAAGATCTGCCAAGCTGGAACCCACATTTTCGAAGACAAGAAGTGTTTTTTGTGGTGAGTACAAAACGCCTCAAGCCCTTTGCACGTCCATCAGCCAGGAAAACTCCTTTCACATTGGATTGGGCAACTTCCCTCTCAGAACATCACCCAACACCTGAGTATTTTCCCTTATGTGGACGCAACTCTACCACTCAGGGAATCAGGATGTTTTTCGTCCTGGCTTCTCTGTTACTAACTTCGTCAAAGCACGGAAACGCACACACTGGCTGGTAAGAGTGTGAAACTGACCACAGGAATTCACTTAATGTGGACAAAGAAATTAATTCGCTTTCATCTGAGAAATGCACTGGATCACAAACGGGATAGTCAACAAATGCACAGTATTTAATAGTCAGTGAAACTGATAACTTTTCTCCAGTGAATGGCAGCTTTCCGGAACACAACACACTATGGAATACCATGAATCACTAGGGAAGAGCATTCATTTTTCCAAAACTTCCTAGTGACAAAACAAAACACTTTTCATCCAAGGAAGTGAAGACTTCAAATCAGGGCCGCTCGAGGCTTCTCCACAAACTGACATCAGGAATTAAGCTAATTTCCACGAATCAGTGAGGCAAATTTAAACAGAATGATAACAAACACAAAAACATAGCCACACACACAATGTGGTCATATCCTAATAGTGATCGTGTGAATTGATTTCTTTGCTTGTATGTACAGGATAGCAACTTTTAGCATCATCAGAATCCATTAAACCCCGGGACAGCCTGGTCCATTCAATCAATTTCCACAGTGTAAAAGACACAGTTTGACTCAAGTGGTCTTAGGAATGCCTACACAGTGGGTACACCCATGAGCGTGAAATACTTTGTACTAGGAGAACTTACTAGAACGAGGAAAGAAAGTAATACATTTGCCAACTAGAAATATTGCACACACAAACACACACACATACCCAAAATAAAACAAAACCTGTCCAAATTCATCACATCGGGAATATTACCCGCAATAGTGGAATGGCCAGGCGTTACGCTACTGAAGGGACAATATCAGCCCTTCAAAATGATGATGCCAAAAAAATATGGGAAGTGACACCTTTTCCAGAAATGTTCTTGCAAGGAAGACACACTGCCACATTTTTGCAAAGAAACGAACAAAGTGTAATCCACCAGAATCTGTGCCTGAAGCAATTACTTGAATGAAAATCCTTTCCAGTAAGCCAGTGAGGCCCATTGACCCATGTATCATAATGCCTGGACATACACTGCACATAATTGCTGAATGCTCAATAGTTCTTCCTTATAGAACATATTGTACTTCATCTACAGAAAAGTAAGTTTGATCTCTCTGAAATTATTGACTTCCAGGAAACAATCGTGACGGCCACTCTTTGAAAAAGGGTATCTCACAGAACCTGACAAAAGTAATATTATCTGATCCTCCCTGTGTGCAAGCTCTTCTGCAAACACACACACAAACACACACACACACACACACACACACACACACACGTACAGAAGCACACAAAGAAAAATACACAATCACACACACACACAATCATTGCTCCTCGAAGAGCAACCATTCCGGAGTCATTGAATTTCTGAAACTTCATGTAAGAAAAGTACCTTTCAGCAGTAGCAATATGTAGTGAATACCAGGAAACCCTGGAGAATCAGGATAACTTCTTCCAACTTTCCTTTCCCAAGGTTTAGTGTACCCTGCAGGCCAGAGAAGAATTGCTGTCAGATCAACAGGTGCCTGGGCCACCATGTCACCCTGATTCTTACCTTGCCAGTCTGCTAGTACTACACCCTAAGATCAGGTGGACTGCTGGGTCCCTGAAATAAAGGCACTGTGTGTTTCACAGTGAGGGCCATGGAGGCCTGTTCTGCAAAGTGAGATGTAGCACCAGGTGGCACACAGGCCTGTGGACATTCCAAACCCTGTGACATGGATGCTTTGGCTAGCGGTGAAGAATGGATTCCCCCAATCTGATGGACTCAGTTCACCCACGTGCTCCTGCTCTACCTGCCCCCTCTTTCCCTAGGCCACACTTAACTGAGAAGTCTTCCAAACTAGACAAGGGCACCTTCCTTCAGCTTCTTCCTGCTTGGCTGGCTGGGCTGCCATAGCAACAGGCCAGGCAGGAGCTGCCTCAGGACTCCCCAAGTTCAAGGGGCTGTAGGCCAACTGGGACATCACAATCATGTCTTTTCTGATTGGTTGGACAGCATAAGCACTCCCCTTAAGGAACCTCCCCCTCCAGTCCCCAGTCACTTGTGTCATACAGTCCTGGCAAAATGTTTGGATAGGAGCATGGCTTTACTGCTCCATATTCCCACCTCTGCTTGTTCTGGGTCCAACTGGGATGAGATTTCTCTCCTGTTTCCATGAACTCTCCATCTGGAACCCACATTTTGGAAGACAAGAAGTCTTTATTTCTGGTGAGTACCTAAATGACTCAAGCCCTTTGCACTTCCATCAGCCAGGAAAACACCTTTGACATTGGATAAACAACATTCCTCTCAGAACAACATCACCCATCACCTGAGCTTATTCCCTTATGTGGACACAAGGGTACCACACTGGGATTCACGATGTTGTTTTGTCAGGCTTGTCTGTTCCCAACTTCATCAAAACAAAGAATCGCACACAGTGGCTGGCAAGAGCGTGAAAATGAACTCAGGAATTCACTTAATGTGGACGAACAAATTAATTCAGATTCATCCAGGAAATGCCCTGGATCACACAGGGGACAGTCAATGAATGCATAGTATTTCCTAGTCAGTGAAATTGGTGCCCTTTCTCCAGTGAAGGGCAGCTTTCAGGAAGACCACAAATTATGGAATACCAAGAAACACTGGCGACAGGCATTCATTTCTACAAAAGTTCTTAGTGACATATTACAACTCATTTCATTCAAGGAACTGAAGACATAAAGCCAGGACAACTCAAGGCTTTTCCTCAAAATCACATCAGGTATTAAGCTAATTGCTACCAATCAGTGAGACAAATTAAAACACAAAGATAACAAACACAGACACACACACCCACACACACACAAAGTGGTGATATCCTAATAGTTATCAAGTGAATGGATATCTTTCCTTGTATGTAGTACATGGCAACGTTTACTAAAATCAGAAGTCATTGAAAACCAGGACAGCCTGGTACACTCCTTCAATGTCCACAGTGTAAAAGGAAGAGTTTGAATGAAGGGGACTTAACGATGCTTAAACAGTGGGTACACACATGAGTGTGAAACAGTTTGTAATATGAGAACTCACTCCAGCGAGCAAAGAAATTAATACATTTGCAAACTACAAATATTGCACACAGAAACACACACGCACACACACACACATACAAACCTAAACTAAATAACACAAAACCTGTCCATATCCTTTGCATGTGAAATGTTACAATGAATAGCTGAAAGCCTAGGCGTGGTGCTACTGAGGAGACAATATCAGCACTTCAAAAAGAACCATGCTAAGAAATATATGTGTAGTCACATCGTTTCGAAATATGTGCTTGGAAGGAAGACATACTGCCATATTTATGGAAACGAACCAGCAACGTGTAATCCACCAGAGTCTGTGCCTGAATCAATCACTTGTTTTGAAATCCTTTTTAGTAAGCCAGTGATGCATATTTACACATGTATCATGATGCCTGGATATACACTGCACATAATCGATGAAGAATGACTAGTTCCTGTTTACAGAACATATTGTACTTGATCAACAGAAAAGACAGCATGGTCTATCCGCTATTATTGACTTCCAGGAAACTATCATGACTGCCCTTTTTTGAACAAGGGTATCTCACAGAAAGTGACAAAAGAAATATTAGCCTACCAACCCTGTGTGCAAGTGCTCCCACAAGCACACACAACCACACACACACATGCAGAGAAGCACACAAATACACACAAACACACACGTATTCATTGCTCCTCGAATGGCAAGCAGTCTGGAGTCAGTGAATTTCTGCACTTTCACAAAGGAAAAGTACCTTCCAACACCAGCAATCCTTAATGAATACCAGGAAACCCTGGAGAATCAGGTTAACTTCTTCCGACACTCCTTGCCCACGGTATAGTATATCCTGCAGGAAAGAGAAGATTTGCTGTCAGATCAACAGGTGCCTGGGCCACCATGTCACCCTAATTCTTACTTTGCCACTCCGTTAGTTCCACACCCTAAGATCTGGTGGTCTAGTGGGTCCCTGAAATCAACGCAGCGTGTGTATCATAGTGAGGCCCAAGGCGGCCTGTTCTGCAAAGTGAGAACCAGCCCCAGGTGGCACACAGGCTTGTGGACATTCCAAACCGTGGGACATAGAAGCTTTGGCTAGCAGTTCAGAAGGGATTGCCCCAATCTAATGGGCTCAGGTCACCCATGTGCTCCTGCTCTGCCTGCCCCCGTTTTCCGAGGCCACACTTAACTGAGAAGTCTTCCACAGAAGACAGGGGCACCTTCCTTCAGCTTCTTCCTGCTTGGCTGGCTGGGCTGCCATAGCAACAGGCCAGGCACGAGCTGCCTCAGGACTCTCCAAGTTCAAGGGGCTCTGAGCCCACTGTGACATCACAGCCGCGTCTTTCCTGATTGGTCGGACTGCTTAAGCACTCCCCCTTAAGCAACCCTCACCCTCCAATTTCCAGCCACTTGAGGCATAGTGTCCTCAAAGGATGTATGGATCTTATCGTGGCCTTACTGCTCCATATTCCCACAGCCGCTTGTCCTATGTGGAACTGGGATGATATTTCTCTCCTCTTTCCAAGATCTGCCAAGCTGGAACCCACATTTTCGAAGACAAGAAGTGTTTTTTGTGGTGAGTACAAAACGCCTCAAGCCCTTTGCACGTCCATCAGCCAGGAAAACTCCTTTCACATTGGATTGGGCAACTTCCCTCTCAGAACATCACCCAACACCTGAGTATTTTCCCTTATGTGGACGCAACTCTACCACTCAGGGAATCAGGATGTTTTTCGTCCTGGCTTCTCTGTTACTAACTTCGTCAAAGCACGGAAACGCACACACTGGCTGGTAAGAGTGTGAAACTGACCACAGGAATTCACTTAATGTGGACAAAGAAATTAATTCGCTTTCATCTGAGAAATGCACTGGATCACAAACGGGATAGTCAACAAATGCACAGTATTTAATAGTCAGTGAAACTGATAACTTTTCTCCAGTGAATGGCAGCTTTCCGGAACACAACACACTATGGAATACCATGAATCACTAGGGAAGAGCATTCATTTTTCCAAAACTTCCTAGTGACAAAACAAAACACTTTTCATCCAAGGAAGTGAAGACTTCAAATCAGGGCCGCTCGAGGCTTCTCCACAAACTGACATCAGGAATTAAGCTAATTTCCACGAATCAGTGAGGCAAATTTAAACAGAATGATAACAAACACAAAAACATAGCCACACACACAATGTGGTCATATCCTAATAGTGATCGTGTGAATTGATTTCTTTGCTTGTATGTACTGGATAGCAACTTTTAGCATCATCAGAATCCATTAAACCCCGGGACAGCCTGGTCCATTCAATCAATTTCCACAGTGTAAAAGACACAGTTTGACTCAAGTGGTCTTAGGAATGCCTACACAGTGGGTACACCCATGAGCGTGAAATACTTTGTACTAGGAGAACTTATTAGAACGAGGAAAGAAAGTAATACATTTGCCAACTAGAAATATTGCACACACAAACACACACACATACCCAAAATAAAACAAAACCTGTCCAAATTCACCACATCGGGAATATTACCCGCAATAGTGGAATGGCCAGGCGTTACGCTACTGAAGGGACAATATCAGCCCTTCAAAATGATGATGCCAAAAAAATATGGGAAGTGACACCTTTTCCAGAAATGTTCTTGCAAGGAAGACACACTGCCACATTTTTGCAAAGAAACGAGCAAAGTGTAATCCACCAGAATCTGTGCCTGAAGCAATTACTTGAATGAAAATCCTTTCCAGTAAGCCAGTGAGGCCCATTGACCCATGTATCATAATGCCTGGACATACACTGCACATAATTGCTGAATGCTCAATAGTTCTTCCTTATAGAACATATTGTACTTCATCTACAGAAAAGTAAGTTTGATCTCTCTGAAATTATTGACTTCCAGGAAACAATCGTGACGGCCACTCTTTGAAAAAGGGTATCTCACAGAACCTGACAAAAGTAATATTATCTGATCCTCCCTGTGTGCAAGCTCTTCTGCAAACACACACACAAACACACACACACACACACACACACACACACACACACGTACAGAAGCACACAAAGAAAAATACACAATCACACACACACACAATCATTGCTCCTCGAAGAGCAACCATTCCGGAGTCATTGAATTTCTGAAACTTCATGTAAGAAAAGTACCTTTCAGCAGTAGCAATATGTAGTGAATACCAGGAAACCCTGGAGAATCAGGATAACTTCTTCCAACTTTCCTTTCCCAAGGTTTAGTGTACCCTGCAGGCCAGAGAAGAATTGCTGTCAGATCAACAGGTGCCTGGGCCACCATGTCACCCTGATTCTTACCTTGCCAGTCTGCTAGTACTACACCCTAAGATCAGGTGGACTGCTGGGTCCCTGAAATAAAGGCACTGTGTGTTTCACAGTGAGGGCCATGGAGGCCTGTTCTGCAAAGTGAGATCTAGCCCCAGGTGGCACACAGGCCTGTGGACATTCCAAACCCTGTGACATGGATGCTTTGGCTAGCGGTGAAGAATGGATTCCCCCAATCTGATGGACTCAGTTCACCCACGTGCTCCTGCTCTACCTGCCCCCTCTTTCCCTAGGCCACACTTAACTGAGAAGTCTTCCAAACTAGACAAGGGCACCTTCCTTCAGCTTCTTCCTGCTTGGCTGGCTGGGCTGCCATAGCAACAGGCCAGGCAGGAGCTGCCTCAGGACTCCCCAAGTTCAAGGGGCTGTAGGCCAACTGGGACATCACAATCATGTCTTTTCTGATTGGTTGGACAGCATAAGCACTCCCCTTAAGGAACCTCCCCCTCCAGTCCCCAGTCACTTGTGTCATACAGTCCTGGCAAAATGTTTGGATAGGAGCATGGCTTTACTGCTCCATATTCCCACCTCTGCTTGTTCTGGGTCCAACTGGGATGAGATTTCTCTCCTGTTTCCATGAACTCTCCATCTGGAACCCACATTTTGGAAGACAAGAAGTCTTTATTTCTGGTGAGTACCTAAATGACTCAAGCCCTTTGCACTTCCATCAGCCAGGAAAACACCTTTGACATTGGATGAACATTCCTCTCAGAACAACATCACCCATCACCTGAGCTTATTCCCTTATGTGGACACAAGGGTACCACACTGGGATTCACGATGTTGTTTTGTCAGGCTTGTCTGTTCCCAACTTCATCAAAACAAAGAATCGCACACAGTGGCTGGCAAGAGCGTGAAAATGAACTCAGGAATTCACTTAATGTGGACGAACAAATTAATTCAGATTCATCCAGGAAATGCCCTGGATCACACAGGGGACAGTCAATGAATGCATAGTATTTCCTAGTCAGTGAAATTGGTGCCCTTTCTCCAGTGAAGGGCAGCTTTCAGGAAGACCACAAATTATGGAATACCAAGAAACACTGGCGACAGGCATTCATTTCTACAAAAGTTCTTAGTGACATATTACAACTCATTTCATTCAAGGAACTGAAGACATAAAGCCAGGACAACTCAAGGCTTTTCCTCAAAATCACATCAGGTATTAAGCTAATTGCTACCAATCAGTGAGGCAAATTAAAACACAAAGATAACAAACACAGACACACACACCCACACACACACAAAGTGGTGATATCCTAATAGTTATCAAGTGAATGGATATCTTTCCTTGTATGTAGTACATGGCAACGTTTACTAAAATCAGAAGTCATTGAAAACCAGGACAGCCTGGTACACTCCTTCAATGTCCACAGTGTAAAAGGAAGAGTTTGAATGAAGGGGACTTAACGATGCTTAAACAGTGGGTACACACATGAGTGTGAAACAGTTTGTAATATGAGAACTCACTCCAGCGAGCAAAGAAATTAATACATTTGCAAACTACAAATATTGCACACAGAAACACACACGCACACACACACACATACAAACCTAAACTAAATAACACAAAACCTGTCCATATCCTTTGCATGTGAAATGTTACAATGAATAGCTGAAAGCCTAGGCGTGGTGCTACTGAGGAGACAATATCAGCACTTCAAAAAGAACCATGCTAAGAAATATATGTGTAGTCACATCATTTCGAAATATGTGCTTGGAAGGAAGACATACTGCCATATTTATGGAAACGAACCAGCAACGTGTAATCCACCAGAGTCTGTGCCTGAATCAATCACTTGTTTTGAAATCCTTTTTAGTAAGCCAGTGATGCATATTTACACATGTATCATGATGCCTGGATATACACTGCACATAATCGATGAAGAATGACTAGTTCCTGTTTACAGAACATATTGTACTTGATCAACAGAAAAGACAGCATGGTCTATCCGCTATTATTGACTTCCAGGAAACTATCATGACTGCCCTTTTTTGAACAAGGGTATCTCACAGAAAGTGACAAAAGAAATATTAGCCTACCAACCCTGTGTGCAAGTGCTCCCACAAGCACACACAACCACACACACACATGCAGAGAAGCACACAAATACACACAAACACACACGTATTCATTGCTCCTCGAATGGCAAGCAGTCTGGAGTCAGTGAATTTCTGCACTTTCACAAAGGAAAAGTACCTTCCAACACCAGCAATCCTTAATGAATACCAGGAAACCCTGGAGAATCAGGTTAACTTCTTCCGACACTCCTTGCCCACGGTATAGTATATCCTGCAGGAAAGAGAAGATTTGCTGTCAGATCAACAGGTGCCTGGGCCACCATGTCACCCTAATTCTTACTTTGCCACTCCGTTAGTTCCACACCCTAAGATCTGGCGGTCTAGTGGGTCCCTGAAATCAACGCAGCGTGTGTATCATAGTGAGGCCCAAGGCGGCCTGTTCTGCAAAGTGAGAACCAGCCCCAGGTGGCACACAGGCTTGTGGACATTCCAAACCGTGGGACATAGAAGCTTTGGCTAGCAGTTCAGAAGGGATTGCCCCAATCTAATGGGCTCAGGTCACCCATGTGCTCCTGCTCTGCCTGCCCCCGTTTTCCGAGGCCACACTTAACTGAGAAGTCTTCCACAGAAGACAGGGGCACCTTCCTTCAGCTTCTTCCTGCTTGGCTGGCTGGGCTGCCATAGCAACAGGCCAGGCACGAGCTGCCTCAGGACTCTCCAAGTTCAAGGGGCTCTGAGCCCACTGTGACATCACAGCCGCGTCTTTCCTGATTGGTCGGACTGCTTAAGCACTCCCCCTTAAGCAACCCTCACCCTCCAATTTCCAGCCACTTGAGGCATAGTGTCCTCAAAGGATGTATGGATCTTATCGTGGCCTTACTGCTCCATATTCCCACAGCCGCTTGTCCTATGTGGAACTGGGATGATATTTCTCTCCTCTTTCCAAGATCTGCCAAGCTGGAACCCACATTTTCGAAGACAAGAAGTGTTTTTTGTGGTGAGTACAAAACGCCTCAAGCCCTTTGCACGTCCATCAGCCAGGAAAACTCCTTTCACATTGGATTGGGCAACTTCCCTCTCAGAACATCACCCAACACCTGAGTATTTTCCCTTATGTGGACGCAACTCTACCACTCAGGGAATCAGGATGTTTTTCGTCCTGGCTTCTCTGTTACTAACTTCGTCAAAGCACGGAAACGCACACACTGGCTGGTAAGAGTGTGAAACTGACCACAGGAATTCACTTAATGTGGACAAAGAAATTAATTCGCTTTCATCTGAGAAATGCACTGGATCACAAACGGGATAGTCAACAAATGCACAGTATTTAATAGTCAGTGAAACTGATAACTTTTCTCCAGTGAATGGCAGCTTTCCGGAACACAACACACTATGGAATACCATGAATCACTAGGGAAGAGCATTCATTTTTCCAAAACTTCCTAGTGACAAAACAAAACACTTTTCATCCAAGGAAGTGAAGACTTCAAATCAGGGCCGCTCGAGGCTTCTCCACAAACTGACATCAGGAATTAAGCTAATTTCCACGAATCAGTGAGGCAAATTTAAACAGAATGATAACAAACACAAAAACATAGCCACACACACAATGTGGTCATATCCTAATAGTGATCGTGTGAATTGATTTCTTTGCTTGTATGTACTGGATAGCAACTTTTAGCATCATCAGAATCCATTAAACCCCGGGACAGCCTGGTCCATTCAATCAATTTCCACAGTGTAAAAGACACAGTTTGACTCAAGTGGTCTTAGGAATGCCTACACAGTGGGTACACCCATGAGCGTGAAATACTTTGTACTAGGAGAACTTATTAGAACGAGGAAAGAAAGTAATACATTTGCCAACTAGAAATATTGCACACACAAACACACACACATACCCAAAATAAAACAAAACCTGTCCAAATTCATCACATCGGGAATATTACCCGCAATAGTGGAATGGCCAGGCGTTACGCTACTGAAGGGACAATATCAGCCCTTCAAAATGATGATGCCAAAAAAATATGGGAAGTGACACCTTTTCCAGAAATGTTCTTGCAAGGAAGACACACTGCCACATTTTTGCAAAGAAACGAACAAAGTGTAATCCACCAGAATCTGTGCCTGAAGCAATTACTTGAATGAAAATCCTTTCCAGTAAGCCAGTGAGGCCCATTGACCCATGTATCATAATGCCTGGACATACACTGCACATAATTGCTGAATGCTCAATAGTTCTTCCTTATAGAACATATTGTACTTCATCTACAGAAAAGTAAGTTTGATCTCTCTGAAATTATTGACTTCCAGGAAACAATCGTGACGGCCACTCTTTGAAAAAGGGTATCTCACAGAACCTGACAAAAGTAATATTATCTGATCCTCCCTGTGTGCAAGGTCTTCTGCAAACACACACACAAACACACACACACACACACACACACACACACACACACACACACACATGTACAGAAGCACACAAAGAAAAATACACAATCACACACACACAATCATTGCTCCTCGAAGAGCAACCATTCCGGAGTCATTGAATTTCTGAAACTTCATGTAAGAAAAGTACCTTTCAGCAGTAGCAATATGTAGTGAATACCAGGAAACCCTGGAGAATCAGGATAACTTCTTCCAACTTTCCTTTCCCATGGTTTAGTGTACCCTGCAGGCCAGAGAAGAATTGCTGTCAGATCAACAGGTGCCTGGGCCACCATGTCACCCTGATTCTTACCTTGCCAGTCTGCTAGTACTACACCCTAAGATCAGGTGGACTGCTGGGTCCCTGAAATAAAGGCAATGTGTGTTTCACAGTGAGGGCCATGGAGACCTGTTCTGCAAAGTGAGATCTAGCCCCAGGTGGCACACAGGCCTGTGGACATTCCAAACCCTGTGACATGGATGCTTTGGCTAGCGGTGAAGAATGGATTCCCCCAATCTGATGGACTCAGTTCACCCACGTGCTCCTGCTCTACCTGCCCCCTCTTTCCCTAGGCCACACTTAACTGAGAAGTCTTCCAAACTAGACAAGGGCACCTTCCTTCAGCTTCTTCCTGCTTGGCTGGCTGGGCTGCCATAGCAACAGGCCAGGCAGGAGCTGCCTCAGGACTCCCCAAGTTCAAGGGGCTGTAGGCCAACTGGGACATCACAATCATGTCTTTTCTGATTGGTTGGACAGCATAAGCACTCCCCTTAAGGAACCTCCCCCTCCAGTCCCCAGTCACTTGTGTCATACAGTCCTGGCAAAATGTTTGGATAGGAGCATGGCTTTACTGCTCCATATTCCCACCTCTGCTTGTTCTGGGTCCAACTGGGATGAGATTTCTCTCCTGTTTCCATGAACTTTCCATCTGGAACCCACATTTTGGAAGACAAGAAGTCTTTATTTCTGGTGAGTACCTAAATGACTCAAGCCCTTTGCACTTCCATCAGCCAGGAAAACACCTTTGACATTGGATGAACAACATTCCTCTCAGAACAACATCACCCATCACCTGAGCTTATTCCCTTATGTGGACACAAGGGTACCACACTGGGATTCACGATGTTGTTTTGTCAGGCTTGTCTGTTCCCAACTTCATCAAAACAAAGAATCGCACACAGTGGCTGGCAAGAGCGTGAAAATGAACTCAGGAATTCACTTAATGTGGACGAACAAATTAATTCAGATTCATCCAGGAAATGCCCTGGATCACACAGGGGACAGTCAATGAATGCATAGTATTTCCTAGTCAGTGAAATTGGTGCCCTTTCTCCAGTGAAGGGCAGCTTTCAGGAAGACCACAAATTATGGAATACCAAGAAACACTGGCGACAGGCATTCATTTCTACAAAAGTTCTTAGTGACATATTACAACTCATTTCATTCAAGGAACTGAAGACATAAAGCCAGGACAACTCAAGGCTTTTCCTCAAAATCACATCAGGTATTAAGCTAATTGCTACCAATCAGTGAGGCAAATTAAAACACAAAGATAACAAACACAGACACACACACCCACACACACACAAAGTGGTGATATCCTAATAGTTATCAAGTGAATGGATATCTTTCCTTGTATGTAGTACATGGCAACGTTTACTAAAATCAGAAGTCATTGAAAACCAGGACAGCCTGGTACACTCCTTCAATGTCCACAGTGTAAAAGGAAGAGTTTGAATGAAGGGGACTTAACGATGCTTAAACAGTGGGTACACACATGAGTGTGAAACAGTTTGTAATATGAGAACTCACTCCAGCGAGCAAAGAAATTAATACATTTGCAAACTACAAATATTGCACACAGAAACACACACGCACACACACACACATACAAACCTAAACTAAATAACACAAAACCTGTCCATATCCTTTGCATGTGAAATGTTACAATGAATAGCTGAAAGCCTAGGCGTGGTGCTACTGAGGAGACAATATCAGCACTTCAAAAAGAACCATGCTAAGAAATATATGTGTAGTCACATCATTTCGAAATATGTGCTTGGAAGGAAGACATACTGCCATATTTATGGAAACGAACCAGCAACGTGTAATCCACCAGAGTCTGTGCCTGAATCAATCACTTGTTTTGAAATCCTTTTTAGTAAGCCAGTGATGCATATTTACACATGTATCATGATGCCTGGATATACACTGCACATAATCGATGAAGAATGACTAGTTCCTGTTTACAGAACATATTGTACTTGATCAACAGAAAAGACAGCATGGTCTATCCGCTATTATTGACTTCCAGGAAACTATCATGACTGCCCTTTTTTGAACAAGGGTATCTCACAGAAAGTGACAAAAGAAATATTAGCCTACCAACCCTGTGTGCAAGTGCTCCCACAAGCACACACAACCACACACACACATGCAGAGAAGCACACAAATACACACAAACACACACGTATTCATTGCTCCTCGAATGGCAAGCAGTCTGGAGTCAGTGAATTTCTGCACTTTCACAAAGGAAAAGTACCTTCCAACACCAGCAATCCTTAATGAATACCAGGAAACCCTGGAGAATCAGGTTAACTTCTTCCGACACTCCTTGCCCACGGTATAGTATATCCTGCAGGAAAGAGAAGATTTGCTGTCAGATCAACAGGTGCCTGGGCCACCATGTCACCCTAATTCTTACTTTGCCACTCCGTTAGTTCCACACCCTAAGATCTGGCGGTCTAGTGGGTCCCTGAAATCAACGCAGCGTGTGTATCATAGTGAGGCCCAAGGCGGCCTGTTCTGCAAAGTGAGAACCAGCCCCAGGTGGCACACAGGCTTGTGGACATTCCAAACCGTGGGACATAGAAGCTTTGGCTAGCAGTTCAGAAGGGATTGCCCCAATCTAATGGGCTCAGGTCACCCATGTGCTCCTGCTCTGCCTGCCCCCGTTTTCCGAGGCCACACTTAACTGAGAAGTCTTCCACAGAAGACAGGGGCACCTTCCTTCAGCTTCTTCCTGCTTGGCTGGCTGGGCTGCCATAGCAACAGGCCAGGCACGAGCTGCCTCAGGACTCTCCAAGTTCAAGGGGCTCTGAGCCCACTGTGACATCACAGCCGCGTCTTTCCTGATTGGTCGGACTGCTTAAGCACTCCCCCTTAAGCAACCCTCACCCTCCAATTTCCAGCCACTTGAGGCATAGTGTCCTCAAAGGATGTATGGATCTTATCGTGGCCTTACTGCTCCATATTCCCACAGCCGCTTGTCCTATGTGGAACTGGGATGATATTTCTCTCCTCTTTCCAAGATCTGCCAAGCTGGAACCCACATTTTCGAAGACAAGAAGTGTTTTTTGTGGTGAGTACAAAACGCCTCAAGCCCTTTGCACGTCCATCAGCCAGGAAAACTCCTTTCACATTGGATTGGGCAACTTCCCTCTCAGAACATCACCCAACACCTGAGTATTTTCCCTTATGTGGACGCAACTCTACCACTCAGGGAATCAGGATGTTTTTCGTCCTGGCTTCTCTGTTACTAACTTCGTCAAAGCACGGAAACGCACACACTGGCTGGTAAGAGTGTGAAACTGACCACAGGAATTCACTTAATGTGGACAAAGAAATTAATTCGCTTTCATCTGAGAAATGCACTGGATCACAAACGGGATAGTCAACAAATGCACAGTATTTAATAGTCAGTGAAACTGATAACTTTTCTCCAGTGAATGGCAGCTTTCCGGAACACAACACACTATGGAATACCATGAATCACTAGGGAAGAGCATTCATTTTTCCAAAACTTCCTAGTGACAAAACAAAACACTTTTCATCCAAGGAAGTGAAGACTTCAAATCAGGGCCGCTCGAGGCTTCTCCACAAACTGACATCAGGAATTAAGCTAATTTCCACGAATCAGTGAGGCAAATTTAAACAGAATGATAACAAACACAAAAACATAGCCACACACACAATGTGGTCATATCCTAATAGTGATCGTGTGAATTGATTTTTTGCTTGTATGTACTGGATAGCAACTTTTAGCATCATCAGAATCCATTAAACCCCGGGACAGCCTGGTCCATTCAATCAATTTCCACAGTGTAAAAGACACAGTTTGACTCAAGTGGTCTTAGGAATGCCTACACAGTGGGTACACCCATGAGCGTGAAATACTTTGTACTAGGAGAACTTATTAGAACGAGGAAAGAAAGTAATACATTTGCCAACTAGAAATATTGCACACACAAACACACACACATACCCAAAATAAAACAAAACCTGTCCAAATTCATCACATCGGGAATATTACCCGCAATAGTGGAATGGCCAGGCGTTACGCTACTGAAGGGACAATATCAGCCCTTCAAAATGATGATGCCAAAAAAATATGGGAAGTGACACCTTTTCCAGAAATGTTCTTGCAAGGAAGACACACTGCCACATTTTTGCAAAGAAACGAGCAAAGTGTAATCCACCAGAATCTGTGCCTGAAGCAATTACTTGAATGAAAATCCTTTCCAGTAAGCCAGTGAGGCCCATTGACCCATGTATCATAATGCCTGGACATACACTGCACATAATTGCTGAATGCTCAATAGTTCTTCCTTATAGAACATATTGTACTTCATCTACAGAAAAGTAAGTTTGATCTCTCTGAAATTATTGACTTCCAGGAAACAATCGTGACGGCCACTCTTTGAAAAAGGGTATCTCACAGAACCTGACAAAAGTAATATTATCTGATCCTCCCTGTGTGCAAGGTCTTCTGCAAACACACACACAAACACACACACACACACACACACACACACACACGTACAGAAGCACACAAAGAAAAATACACAATCACACACACACACAATCATTGCTCCTCGAAGAGCAACCATTCCGGAGTCATTGAATTTCTGAAACTTCATGTAAGAAAAGTACCTTTCAGCAGTAGCAATATGTAGTGAATACCAGGAAACCCTGGAGAATCAGGATAACTTCTTCCAACTTTCCTTTCCCAAGGTTTAGTGTACCCTGCAGGCCAGAGAAGAATTGCTGTCAGATCAACAGGTGCCTGGGCCACCATGTCACCCTGATTCTTACCTTGCCAGTCTGCTAGTACTACACCCTAAGATCAGGTGGACTGCTGGGTCCCTGAAATAAAGGCACTGTGTGTTTCACAGTGAGGGCCATGGAGGCCTGTTCTGCAAAGTGAGATCTAGCCCCAGGTGGCACACAGGCCTGTGGACATTCCAAACCCTGTGACATGGATGCTTTGGCTAGCGGTGAAGAATGGATTCCCCCAATCTGATGGACTCAGTTCACCCACGTGCTCCTGCTCTACCTGCCCCCTCTTTCCCTAGGCCACACTTAACTGAGAAGTCTTCCAAACTAGACAAGGGCACCTTCCCTCAGCTTCTTCCTGCTTGGCTGGCTGGGCTGCCATAGCAACAGGCCAGGCAGGAGCTGCCTCAGGACTCCCCAAGTTCAAGGGGCTGTAGGCCAACTGGGACATCACAATCATGTCTTTTCTGATTGGTTGGACAGCATAAGCACTCCCCTTAAGGAACCTCCCCCTCCAGTCCCCAGTCACTTGTGTCATACAGTCCTGGCAAAATGTTTGGATAGGAGCATGGCTTTACTGCTCCATATTCCCACCTCTGCTTGTTCTGGGTCCAACTGGGATGAGATTTCTCTCCTGTTTCCATGAACTCTCCATCTGGAACCCACATTTTGGAAGACAAGAAGTCTTTATTTCTGGTGAGTACCTAAATGACTCAAGCCCTTTGCACTTCCATCAGCCAGGAAAACACCTTTGACATTGGATGAACAACATTCCTCTCAGAACAACATCACCCATCACCTGAGCTTATTCCCTTATGTGGACACAAGGGTACCACACTGGGATTCACGATGTTGTTTTGTCAGGCTTGTCTGTTCCCAACTTCATCAAAACAAAGAATCGCACACAGTGGCTGGCAAGAGCGTGAAAATGAACTCAGGAATTCACTTAATGTGGACGAACAAATTAATTCAGATTCATCCAGGAAATGCCCTGGATCACACAGGGGACAGTCAATGAATGCATAGTATTTCCTAGTCAGTGAAATTGGTGCCCTTTCTCCAGTGAAGGGCAGCTTTCAGGAAGACCACAAATTATGGAATACCAAGAAACACTGGCGACAGGCATTCATTTCTACAAAAGTTCTTAGTGACATATTACAACTCATTTCATTCAAGGAACTGAAGACATAAAGCCAGGACAACTCAAGGCTTTTCCTCAAAATCACATCAGGTATTAAGCTAATTGCTACCAATCAGTGAGGCAAATTAAAACACAAAGATAACAAACACAGACACACACACCCACACACACACAAAGTGGTGATATCCTAATAGTTATCAAGTGAATGGATATCTTTCCTTGTATGTAGTACATGGCAACGTTTACTAAAATCAGAAGTCATTGAAAACCAGGACAGCCTGGTACACTCCTTCAATGTCCACAGTGTAAAAGGAAGAGTTTGAATGAAGGGGACTTAACGATGCTTAAACAGTGGGTACACACATGAGTGTGAAACAGTTTGTAATATGAGAACTCACTCCAGCGAGCAAAGAAATTAATACATTTGCAAACTACAAATATTGCACACAGAAACACACACGCACACACACACACATACAAACCTAAACTAAATAACACAAAACCTGTCCATATCCTTTGCATGTGAAATGTTACAATGAATAGCTGAAAGCCTAGGCGTGGTGCTACTGAGGAGACAATATCAGCACTTCAAAAAGAACCATGCTAAGAAATATATGTGTAGTCACATCATTTCGAAATATGTGCTTGGAAGGAAGACATACTGCCATATTTATGGAAACGAACCAGCAACGTGTAATCCACCAGAGTCTGTGCCTGAATCAATCACTTGTTTTGAAATCCTTTTTAGTAAGCCAGTGATGCATATTTACACATGTATCATGATGCCTGGATATACACTGCACATAATCGATGAAGAATGACTAGTTCCTGTTTACAGAACATATTGTACTTGATCAACAGAAAAGACAGCATGGTCTATCCGCTATTATTGACTTCCAGGAAACTATCATGACTGCCCTTTTTTGAACAAGGGTATCTCACAGAAAGTGACAAAAGAAATATTAGCCTACCAACCCTGTGTGCAAGTGCTCCCACAAGCACACACAACCACACACACACATGCAGAGAAGCACACAAATACACACAAACACACACGTATTCATTGCTCCTCGAATGGCAAGCAGTCTGGAGTCAGTGAATTTCTGCACTTTCACAAAGGAAAAGTACCTTCCAACACCAGCAATCCTTAATGAATACCAGGAAACCCTGGAGAATCAGGTTAACTTCTTCCGACACTCCTTGCCCACGGTATAGTATATCCTGCAGGAAAGAGAAGATTTGCTGTCAGATCAACAGGTGCCTGGGCCACCATGTCACCCTAATTCTTACTTTGCCACTCCGTTAGTTCCACACCCTAAGATCTGGTGGTCTAGTGGGTCCCTGAAATCAACGCAGCGTGTGTATCATAGTGAGGCCCAAGGCGGCCTGTTCTGCAAAGTGAGAACCAGCCCCAGGTGGCACACAGGCTTGTGGACATTCCAAACCGTGGGACATAGAAGCTTTGGCTAGCAGTTCAGAAGGGATTGCCCCAATCTAATGGGCTCAGGTCACCCATGTGCTCCTGCTCTGCCTGCCCCCGTTTTCCGAGGCCACACTTAACTGAGAAGTCTTCCACAGAAGACAGGGGCACCTTCCTTCATCTTCTTCCTGCTTGGCTGGCTGGGCTGCCATAGCAACAGGCCAGGCACGAGCTGCCTCAGGACTCTCCAAGTTCAAGGGGCTCTGAGCCCACTGTGACATCACAGCCGCGTCTTTCCTGATTGGTCGGACTGCTTAAGCACTCCCCCTTAAGCAACCCTCACCCTCCAATTTCCAGCCACTTGAGGCATAGTGTCCTCAAAGGATGTATGGATCTTATCGTGGCCTTACTGCTCCATATTCCCACAGCCGCTTGTCCTATGTGGAACTGGGATGATATTTCTCTCCTCTTTCCAAGATCTGCCAAGCTGGAACCCACATTTTCGAAGACAAGAAGTGTTTTTTGTGGTGAGTACAAAACGCCTCAAGCCCTTTGCACGTCCATCAGCCAGGAAAACTCCTTTCACATTGGATTGGGCAACTTCCCTCTCAGAACATCACCCAACACCTGAGTATTTTCCCTTAGCTGGACGCAACTCTACCACTCAGGGAATCAGGATGTTTTTCGTCCTGGCTTCTCTGTTACTAACTTCGTCAAAGCACGGAAACGCACACACTGGCTGGTAAGAGTGTGAAACTGACCACAGGAATTCACTTAATGTGGACAAAGAAATTAATTCGCTTTCATCTGAGAAATGCACTGGATCACAAACGGGATAGTCAACGAATGCACAGTATTTAATAGTCAGTGAAACTGATAACTTTTCTCCAGTGAATGGCAGCTTTCCGGAACACAACACACTATGGAATACCATGAATCACTAGGGAAGAGCATTCATTTTTCCAAAACTTCCTAGTGACAAAACAAAACACTTTTCATCCAAGGAAGTGAAGACTTCAAATCAGGGCCGCTCGAGGCTTCTCCACAAACTGACATCAGGAATTAAGCTAATTTCCACGAATCAGTGAGGCAAATTTAAACAGAATGATAACAAACACAAAAACATAGCCACACACACAATGTGGTCATATCCTAATAGTGATCGTGTGAATTGATTTCTTTGCTTGTATGTACTGGATAGCAACTTTTAGCATCATCAGAATCCATTAAACCCCAGGACAGCCTGGTGCATTCAATCAATTTCCACAGTGTAAAAGACACAGTTTGACTCAAGTGGTCTTAGGAATGCCTACACAGTGGGTACACCCATGAGCGTGAAATACTTTGTACTAGGAGAACTTATTAGAACGAGGAAAGAAAGTAATACATTTGCCAACTAGAAATATTGCACACACAAACACACACACATACCCAAAATAAAACAAAACCTGTCCAAATTCATCACATCGGGAATATTACCCGCAATAGTGGAATGGCCAGGCGTTACGCTACTGAAGGGACAATATCAGCCCTTCAAAATGATGATGCCAAAAAAATATGGGAAGTGACACCTTTTCCAGAAATGTTCTTGCAAGGAAGACACACTGCCACATTTTTGCAAAGAAACGAGCAAAGTGTAATCCACCAGAATCTGTGCCTGAAGCAATTACTTGAATGAAAATCCTTTCCAGTAAGCCAGTGAGGCCCATTGACCCATGTATCATAATGCCTGGACATACACTGCACATAATTGCTGAATGCTCAATAGTTCTTCCTTATAGAACATATTGTACTTCATCTACAGAAAAGTAAGTTTGATCTCTCTGAAATTATTGACTTCCAGGAAACAATCGTGACGGCCACTCTTTGAAAAAGGGTATCTCACAGAACCTGACAAAAGTAATATTATCTGATCCTCCCTGTGTGCAAGGTCTTCTGCAAACACACACACAAACACACACACGCACACACACACACACACACACACACACACACACACACATGTACAGAAGCACACAAAGAAAAATACACAATCACACACACACAATCATTGCTCCTCGAAGAGCAAACATTCCGGAGTCATTGAATTTCTGAAACTTCATGTAAGAAAAGTACCTTTCAGCAGTAGCAATATGTAGTGAATACCAGGAAACCCTGGAGAATCAGGATAACTTCTTCCAACTTTCCTTTCCCATGGTTTAGTGTACCCTGCAGGCCAGAGAAGAATTGCTGTCAGATCAACAGGTGCCTGGGCCACCATGTCACCCTGATTCTTACCTTGCCAGTCTGCTAGTACTACACCCTAAGATCAGGTGGACTGCTGGGTCCCTGAAATAAAGGCACTGTGTGTTTCACAGTGAGGGCCATGGAGACCTGTTCTGCAAAGTGAGATCTAGCCCCAGGTGGCACACAGGCCTGTGGACATTCCAAACCCTGTGACATGGATGCTTTGGCTAGCGGTGAAGAATGGATTCCCCCAATCTGATGGACTCAGTTCACCCACGTGCTCCTGCTCTACCTGCCCCCTCTTTCCCTAGGCCACACTTAACTGAGAAGTCTTCCAAACTAGACAAGGGCACCTTCCTTCAGCTTCTTCCTGCTTGGCTGGCTGGGCTGCCATAGCAACAGGCCAGGCAGGAGCTGCCTCAGGACTCCCCAAGTTCAAGGGGCTGTAGGCCAACTGGGACATCACAATCATGTCTTTTCTGATTGGTTGGACAGCATAAGCACTCCCCTTAAGGAACCTCCCCCTCCAGTCCCCAGTCACTTGTGTCATACAGTCCTGGCAAAATGTTTGGATAGGAGCATGGCTTTACTGCTCCATATTCCCACCTCTGCTTGTTCTGGGTCCAACTGGGATGAGATTTCTCTCCTGTTTCCATGAACTCTCCATCTGGAACCCACATTTTGGAAGACAAGAAGTCTTTATTTCTGGTGAGTACCTAAATGACTCAAGCCCTTTGCACTTCCATCAGCCAGGAAAACACCTTTGACATTGGATGAACAACATTCCTCTCAGAACAACATCACCCATCACCTGAGCTTATTCCCTTATGTGGACACAAGGGTACCACACTGGGATTCACGATGTTGTTTTGTCAGGCTTGTCTGTTCCCAACTTCATCAAAACAAAGAATCGCACACAGTGGCTGGCAAGAGCGTGAAAATGAACTCAGGAATTCACTTAATGTGGACGAACAAATTAATTCAGATTCACACAGGGGACAGTCAATGAATGCATAGTATTTCCTAGTCAGTGAAATTGGTGCCCTTTCTCCAGTGAAGGGCAGCTTTCAGGAAGACCACAAATTATGGAATACCAAGAAACACTGGCGACAGGCAGTCATTTCTACAAAAGTTCTTAGTGACATATTACAACTCATTTCATTCAAGGAACTGAAGACATAAAGCCAGGACAACTCAAGGATTTTCCTCAAAATCACATCAGGTATTAAGCTAATTGCTACCAATCAGTGAGGCAAATTAAAACACAAAGATAACAAACACAGACACACACACCCACACACACACAAAGTGGTGATATCCTAATAGTTATCAAGTGAATGGATATCTTTCCTTGTATGTAGTACATGGCAACGTTTACTAAAATCAGAAGTCATTGAAAACCAGGACAGCCTGGTACACTCCTTCAATGTCCACAGTGTAAAAGGAAGAGTTTGAATGAAGGGGACTTAACGATGCTTAAACAGTGGGTACACACATGAGTGTGAAACAGTTTGTAATATGAGAACTCACTCCAGCGAGCAAAGAAATTAATACATTTGCAAACTACAAATATTGCACACAG
This sequence comes from Castor canadensis, assembly GCF_047511655.1. Taxonomy (NCBI): domain Eukaryota; kingdom Metazoa; phylum Chordata; class Mammalia; order Rodentia; family Castoridae; genus Castor; species Castor canadensis. Next base: position 114,796,477 of record NC_133387.1, read on the forward strand.
AAACACACACGCACACACACACACATACAAACCTAAACTAAATAACACAAAACCTGTCCATATCCTTTGCATGTGAAATGTTACAATGAATAGCTGAAAGCCTAGGCGTGGTGCTACTGAGGAGACAATATCAGCACTTCAAAAAGAACCATGCTAAGAAATATATGTGTAGTCACATCATTTCCAAAAATGTGCTTGGAAGGAAGACATACTGCCATATTTATGGAAACGAACCAGCAACGTGTAATCCACCAGAGTCTGTGCCTGAATCAATCACTTGTTTTGAAATCCTTTTTAGTAAGCCAGTGATGCATATTTACACATGTATCATGATGCCTGGATATACACTGCACATAATCGATGAAGAATGACTAGTTCCTGTTTACAGAACATATTGTACTTGATCAACAGAAAAGACAGCATGGTCTATCCGCTATTATTGACTTCCAGGAAACTATCATGACTGCCCTTTTTTGAACAAGGGTATCTCACAGAAAGTGACAAAAGAAATATTAGCCTACCAACCCTGTGTGCAAGTGCTCCCACAAGCACACACAACCACACACACACATGCAGAGAAGCACACAAATACACACAAACACACACGTATTCATTGCTCCTCGAATGGCAAGCAGTCTGGAGTCAGTGAATTTCTGCACTTTCACAAAGGAAAAGTACCTTCCAACACCAGCAATCCTTAATGAATACCAGGAAACCCTGGAGAATCAGGTTAACTTCTTCCGACACTCCTTGCCCACGGTATAGTATATCCTGCAGGAAAGAGAAGATTTGCTGTCAGATCAACAGGTGCCTGGGCCACCATGTCACCCTAATTCTTACTTTGCCACTCCGTTAGTTCTACACCCTAAGATCTGGTGGTCTAGTGGGTCCCTGAAATCAACGCAGCGTGTGTATCATAGTGAGGCCCAAGGCGGCCTGTTCTGCAAAGTGAGAACCAGCCCCAGGTGGCACACAGGCTTGTGGACATTCCAAACCGTGGGACATAGAAGCTTTGGCTAGCAGTTCAGAAGGGATTGCCCCAATCTAATGGGCTCAGGTCACCCATGTGCTCCTGCTCTGCCTGCCCCCGTTTTCCGAGGCCACACTTAACTGAGAAGTCTTCCACAGAAGACAGGGGCACCTTCCTTCAGCTTCTTCCTGCTTGGCTGGCTGGGCTGCCATAGCAACAGGCCAGGCACGAGCTGCCTCAGGACTCTCCAAGTTCAAGGGGCTCTGAGCCCACTGTGACATCACAGCCGCGTCTTTCCTGATTGGTCGGACTGCTTAAGCACTCCCCCTTAAGCAACCCTCACCCTCCAATTTCCAGCCACTTGAGGAATAGTGTCCTCAAAGGATGTATGGATCTTATCGTGGCCTTACTGCTCCATATTCCCACAGCCGCTTGTCCTATGTGGAACTGGGATGATATTTCTCTCCTCTTTCCAAGATCTGCCAAGCTGGAACCCACATTTTCGAAGACAAGAAGTGTTTTTTGTGGTGAGTACAAAACGCCTCAAGCCCTTTGCACGTCCATCAGCCAGGAAAACTCCTTTCACATTGGATTGGGCAACTTCCCTCTCAGAACATCACCCAACACCTGAGTATTTTCCCTTAGCTGGACGCAACTCTACCACTCAGGGAATCAGGATGTTTTTCGTCCTGGCTTCTCTGTTACTAACTTCGTCAAAGCACGGAAACGCACACACTGGCTGGTAAGAGTGTGAAACTGACCACAGGAATTCACTTAATGTGGACAAAGAAATTAATTCGCTTTCATCTGAGAAATGCACTGGATCACAAACGGGATAGTCAACGAATGCACAGTATTTAATAGTCAGTGAAACTGATAACTTTTCTCCAGTGAATGGCAGCTTTCCGGAACACAACACACTATGGAATACCATGAATCACTAGGGAAGAGCATTCATTTTTCCAAAACTTCCTAGTGACAAAACAAAACACTTTTCATCCAAGGAAGTGAAGACTTCAAATCAGGGCCGCTCGAGGCTTCTCCACAAACTGACATCAGGAATTAAGCTAATTTCCACGAATCAGTGAGGCAAATTTAAACAGAATGATAACAAACACAAAAACATAGCCACACACACAATGTGGTCATATCCTAATAGTGATCGTGTGAATTGATTTCTTTGCTTGTATGTACTGGATAGCAACTTTTAGCATCATCAGAATCCATTAAACCCCAGGACAGCCTGGTGCATTCAATCAATTTCCACAGTGTAAAAGACACAGTTTGACTCAAGTGGTCTTAGGAATGCCTACACAGTGGGTACACCCATGAGCGTGAAATACTTTGTACTAGGAGAACTTATTAGAACGAGGAAAGAAAGTAATACATTTGCCAACTAGAAATATTGCACACACAAACACACACACACATACCCAAAATAAAACAAAACCTGTCCAAATTCATCACATCGGGAATATTACCCGCAATAGTGGAATGGCCAGGCATTACGCTACTGAAGGGACAATATCAGCCCTTCAAAATGATGATGCCAAAAAAATATGGGAAGTGACACCTTTTCCAGAAATGTTCTTGCAAGGAAGACACACTGCCACATTTTTGCAAAGAAACGAGCAAAGTGTAATCCACCAGAATCTGTGCCTGAAGCAATTACTTGAATGAAAATCCTTTCCAGTAAGCCAGTGAGGCCCATTGACCCATGTATCATAATGCCTGGACATACACTGCACATAATTGCTGAATGCTCAATAGTTCTTCCTTATAGAACATATTGTACTTCATCTACAGAAAAGTAAGTTTGATCTCTCTGAAATTATTGACTTCCAGGAAACAATCGTGACGGCCACTCTTTGAAAAAGGGTATCTCACAGAACCTGACAAAAGTAATATTATCTGATCCTCCCTGTGTGCAAGGTCTTCTGCAAACACACACACAAACACACACACACACACACACACACACACACACACACACACACACACACATGTACAGAAGCACACAAAGAAAAATACACAATCACACACACACAATCATTGCTCCTCGAAGAGCAAACATTCCGGAGTCATTGAATTTCTGAAACTTCATGTAAGAAAAGTACCTTTCAGCAGTAGCAATATGTAGTGAATACCAGGAAACCCTGGAGAATCAGGATAACTTCTTCCAACTTTCCTTTCCCATGGTTTAGTGTACCCTGCAGGCCAGAGAAGAATTGCTGTCAGATCAACAGGTGCCTGGGCCACCATGTCACCCTGATTCTTACCTTGCCAGTCTGCTAGTACTACACCCTAAGATCAGGTGGACTGCTGGGTCCCTGAAATAAAGGCACTGTGTGTTTCACAGTGAGGGCCATGGAGACCTGTTCTGCAAAGTGAGATCTAGCCCCAGGTGGCACACAGGCCTGTGGACATTCCAAACCCTGTGACATGGATGCTTTGGCTAGCGGTGAAGAATGGATTCCCCCAATCTGATGGACTCAGTTCACCCACGTGCTCCTGCTCTACCTGCCCCCTCTTTCCCTAGGCCACACTTAACTGAGAAGTCTTCCAAACTAGACAAGGGCACCTTCCTTCAGCTTCTTCCTGCTTGGCTGGCTGGGCTGCCATAGCAACAGGCCAGGCAGGAGCTGCCTCAGGACTCCCCAAGTTCAAGGGGCTGTAGGCCAACTGGGACATCACAATCATGTCTTTTCTGATTGGTTGGACAGCATAAGCACTCCCCTTAAGGAACCTCCCCCTCCAGTCCCCAGTCACTTGTGTCATACAGTCCTGGCAAAATGTTTGGATAGGAGCATGGCTTTACTGCTCCATATTCCCACCTCTGCTTGTTCTGGGTCCAACTGGGATGAGATTTCTCTCCTGTTTCCATGAACTCTCCATCTGGAACCCACATTTTGGAAGACAAGAAGTCTTTATTTCTGGTGAGTACCTAAATGACTCAAGCCCTTTGCACTTCCATCAGCCAGGAAAACACCTTTGACATTGGATGAACAACATTCCTCTCAGAACAACATCACCCATCACCTGAGCTTATTCCCTTATGTGGACACAAGGGTACCACACTGGGATTCACGATGTTGTTTTGTCAGGCTTGTCTGTTCCCAACTTCATCAAAACAAAGAATCGCACACAGTGGCTGGCAAGAGCGTGAAAATGAACTCAGGAATTCACTTAATGTGGATGAACAAATTAATTCAGATTCACACAGGGGACAGTCAATGAATGCATAGTATTTCCTAGTCAGTGAAATTGGTGCCCTTTCTCCAGTGAAGGGCAGCTTTCAGGAAGACCACAAATTATGGAATACCAAGAAACACTGGCGACAGGCAGTCATTTCTACAAAAGTTCTTAGTGACATATTACAACTCATTTCATTCAAGGAACTGAAGACATAAAGCCAGGACAACTCAAGGATTTTCCTCAAAATCACATCAGGTATTAAGCTAATTGCTACCAATCAGTGAGGCAAATTAAAACACAAAGATAACAAACACAGACACACACACCCACACACACACAAAGTGGTGATATCCTAATAGTTATCAAGTGAATGGATATCTTTCCTTGTATGTAGTACATGGCAACGTTTACTAAAATCAGAAGTCATTGAAAACCAGGACAGCCTGGTACACTCCTTCAATGTCCACAGTGTAAAAGGAAGAGTTTGAATGAAGGGGACTTAACGATGCTTAAACAGTGGGTACACACATGAGTGTGAAACAGTTTGTAATATGAGAACTCACTCCAGCGAGCAAAGAAATTAATACATTTGCAAACTACAAATATTGCACACAGAAACACACACGCACACACACACACATACAAACCTAAACTAAATAACACAAAACCTGTCCATATCCTTTGCATGTGAAATGTTACAATGAATAGCTGAAAGCCTAGGCGTGGTGCTACTGAGGAGACAATATCAGCACTTCAAAAAGAACCATGCTAAGAAATATATGTGTAGTCACATCATTTCCAAAAATGTGCTTGGAAGGAAGACATACTGCCATATTTATGGAAACGAACCAGCAACGTGTAATCCACCAGAGTCTGTGCCTGAATCAATCACTTGTTTTGAAATCCTTTTTAGTAAGCCAGTGATGCATATTTACACATGTATCATGATGCCTGGATATACACTGCACATAATCGATGAAGAATGACTAGTTCCTGTTTACAGAACATATTGTACTTGATCAACAGAAAAGACAGCATGGTCTATCCGCTATTATTGACTTCCAGGAAACTATCATGACTGCCCTTTTTTGAACAAGGGTATCTCACAGAAAGTGACAAAAGAAATATTAGCCTACCAACCCTGTGTGCAAGTGCTCCCACAAGCACACACAACCACACACACACATGCAGAGAAGCACACAAATACACACAAACACACACGTATTCATTGCTCCTCGAATGGCAAGCAGTCTGGAGTCAGTGAATTTCTGCACTTTCACAAAGGAAAAGTACCTTCCAACACCAGCAATCCTTAATGAATACCAGGAAACCCTGGAGAATCAGGTTAACTTCTTCCGACACTCCTTGCCCACGGTATAGTATATCCTGCAGGAAAGAGAAGATTTGCTGTCAGATCAACAGGTGCCTGGGCCACCATGTCACCCTAATTCTTACTTTGCCACTCCGTTAGTTCCACACCCTAAGATCTGGTGGTCTAGTGGGTCCCTGAAATCAACGCAGCGTGTGTATCATAGTGAGGCCCAAGGCGGCCTGTTCTGCAAAGTGAGAACCAGCCCCAGGTGGCACACAGGCTTGTGGACATTCCAAACCGTGGGACATAGAAGCTTTGGCTAGCAGTTCAGAAGGGATTGCCCCAATCTAATGGGCTCAGGTCACCCATGTGCTCCTGCTCTGCCTGCCCCCGTTTTCCGAGGCCACACTTAACTGAGAAGTCTTCCACAGAAGACAGGGGCACCTTCCTTCAGCTTCTTCCTGCTTGGCTGGCTGGGCTGCCATAGCAACAAGCCAGGCACGAGCTGCCTCAGGACTCTCCAAGTTCAAGGGGCTCTGAGCCCACTGTGACATCACAGCCGCGTCTTTCCTGATTGGTCGGACTGCTTAAGCACTCCCCCTTAAGCAACCCTCACCCTCCAATTTCCAGCCACTTGAGGCATAGTGTCCTCAAAGGATGTATGGATCTTATCGTGGCCTTACTGCTCCATATTCCCACAGCCGCTTGTCCTATGTGGAACTGGGATGATATTTCTCTCCTCTTTCCAAGATCTGCCAAGCTGGAACCCACATTTTGGAAGACAAGAAGTGTTTTTTGTGGTGAGTACAAAACGCCTCAAGCCCTTTGCACGTCCATCAGCCAGGAAAACTCCTTTCACATTGGATTGGGCAACTTCCCTCTCAGAACATCACCCAACACCTGAGTATTTTCCCTTAGCTGGACGCAACTCTACCACTCAGGGAATCAGGATGTTTTTCGTCCTGGCTTCTCTGTTACTAACTTCGTCAAAGCACGGAAACGCACACACTGGCTGGTAAGAGTGTGAAACTGACCACAGGAATTCACTTAATGTGGACAAAGAAATTAATTCGCTTTCATCTGAGAAATGCACTGGATCACAAACGGGATAGTCAACGAATGCACAGTATTTAATAGTCAGTGAAACTGATAACTTTTCTCCAGTGAATGGCAGCTTTCCGGAACACAACACACTATGGAATACCATGAATCACTAGGGAAGAGCATTCATTTTTCCAAAACTTCCTAGTGACAAAACAAAACACTTTTCATCCAAGGAAGTGAAGACTTCAAATCAGGGCCGCTCGAGGCTTCTCCACAAACTGACATCAGGAATTAAGCTAATTTCCACGAATCAGTGAGGCAAATTTAAACAGAATGATAACAAACACAAAAACATAGCCACACACACAATGTGGTCATATCCTAATAGTGATCGTGTGAATTGATTTCTTTGCTTGTATGTACTGGATAGCAACTTTTAGCATCATCAGAATCCATTAAACCCCAGGACAGCCTGGTGCATTCAATCAATTTCCACAGTGTAAAAGACACAGTTTGACTCAAGTGGTCTTAGGAATGCCTACACAGTGGGTACACCCATGAGCGTGAAATACTTTGTACTAGGAGAACTTATTAGAACGAGGAAAGAAAGTAATACATTTGCCAACTAGAAATATTGCACACACAAACACACACACATACCCAAAATAAAACAAAACCTGTCCAAATTCATCACATCGGGAATATTACCCGCAATAGTGGAATGGCCAGGCGTTACGCTACTGAAGGGACAATATCAGCCCTTCAAAATGATGATGCCAAAAAAATATGGGAAGTGACACCTTTTCCAGAAATGTTCTTGCAAGGAAGACACACTGCCACATTTTTGCAAAGAAACGAGCAAAGTGTAATCCACCAGAATCTGTGCCTGAAGCAATTACTTGAATGAAAATCCTTTCCAGTAAGCCAGTGAGGCCCATTGACCCATGTATCATAATGCCTGGACATACACTGCACATAATTGCTGAATGCTCAATAGTTCTTCCTTATAGAACATATTGTACTTCATCTACAGAAAAGTAAGTTTGATCTCTCTGAAATTATTGACTTCCAGGAAACAATCGTGACGGCCACTCTTTGAAAAAGGGTATCTCACAGAACGTGACAAAAGTAATATTATCTGATCCTCCCTGTGTGCAAGGTCTTCTGCAAACACACACACAAACACACACACACACACACACACACACACACACACATGTACAGAAGCACACAAAGAAAAATACACAATCACACACACACAATCATTGCTCCTCGAAGAGCAACCATTCCGGAGTCATTGAATTTCTGAAACTTCATGTAAGAAAAGTACCTTTCAGCAGTAGCAATATGTAGTGAATACCAGGAAACCCTGGAGAATCAGGATAACTTCTTCCAACTTTCCTTTCCCATGGTTTAGTGTACCCTGCAGGCCAGAGAAGAATTGCTGTCAGATCAACAGGTGCCTGGGCCACCATGTCACCCTGATTCTTACCTTGCCAGTCTGCTAGTACTACACCCTAAGATCAGGTGGACTGCTGGGTCCCTGAAATAAAGGCACTGTGTGTTTCACAGTGAGGGCCATGGAGACCTGTTCTGCAAAGTGAGATCTAGCCCCAGGTGGCACACAGGCCTGTGGACATTCCAAACCCTGTGACATGGATGCTTTGGCTAGCGGTGAAGAATGGATTCCCCCAATCTCATGGACTCAGTTCACCCACGTGCTCCTGCTCTACCTGCCCCCTCTTTCCCTAGGCCACACTTAACTGAGAAGTCTTCCAAACTAGACAAGGGCACCTTCCTTCAGCTTCTTCCTGCTTGGCTGGCTGGGCTGCCATAGCAACAGGCCAGGCAGGAGCTGCCTCAGGACTCCCCAAGTTCAAGGGGCTGTAGGCCAACTGGGACATCACAATCATGTCTTTTCTGATTGGTTGGACAGCATAAGCACTCCCCTTAAGGAACCTCCCCCTCCAGTCCCCAGTCACTTGTGTCATACAGTCCTGGCAAAATGTTTGGATAGGAGCATGGCTTTACTGCTCCATATTCCCACCTCTGCTTGTTCTGGGTCCAACTGGGATGAGATTTCTCTCCTGTTTCCATGAACTCTCCATCTGGAACCCACATTTTGGAAGACAAGAAGTCTTTATTTCTGGTGAGTACCTAAATGACTCAAGCCCTTTGCACTTCCATCAGCCAGGAAAACACCTTTGACATTGGATGAACAACATTCCTCTCAGAACAACATCACCCATCACCTGAGCTTATTCCCTTATGTGGACACAAGGGTACCACACTGGGATTCACGATGTTGTTTTGTCAGGCTTGTCTGTTCCCAACTTCATCAAAACAAAGAATCGCACACAGTGGCTGGCAAGAGCGTGAAAATGAACTCAGGAATTCACTTAATGTGGACGAACAAATTAATTCAGATTCATCCAGGAAATGCCCTGGATCACACAGGGGACAGTCAATGAATGCATAGTATTTCCTAGTCAGTGAAATTGGTGCCCTTTCTCCAGTGAAGGGCAGCTTTCAGGAAGACCACAAATTATGGAATACCAAGAAACACTGGCGACAGGCAGTCATTTCTACAAAAGTTCTTAGTGACATATTACAACTCATTTCAATCAAGGAACTGAAGACATAAAGCCAGGACAACTCAAGGATTTTCCTCAAAATCACATCAGGTATTAAGCTAATTGCTACCAATCAGTGAGGCAAATTAAAACACAAAGATAACAAACACAGACACACACACCCACACACACACAAAGTGGTGATATCCTAATAGTTATCAAGTGAATGGATATCTTTCCTTGTATGTAGTACATGGCAACGTTTACTAAAATCAGAAGTCATTGAAAACCAGGACAGCCTGGTACACTCCTTCAATGTCCACAGTGTAAAAGGAAGAGTTTGAATGAAGGGGACTTAACGATGCTTAAACAGTGGGTACACACATGAGTGTGAAACAGTTTGTAATATGAGAACTCACTCCAGCGAGCAAAGAAATTAATACATTTGCAAACTACAAATATTGCACACAGAAACACACACGCACACACACACACATACAAACCTAAACTAAATAACAGAAAACCTGTCCATATCCTTTGCATGTGAAATGTTACAATGAATAGCTGAAAGCCTAGGCGTGGTGCTACTGAGGAGACAATATCAGCACTTCAAAAAGAACCATGCTAAGAAATATATGTGTAGTCACATCATTTCCAAAAATGTGCTTGGAAGGAAGACATACTGCCATATTTATGGAAACGAACCAGCAACGTGTAATCCACCAGAGTCTGTGCCTGAATCAATCACTTGTTTTGAAATCCTTTTTAGTAAGCCAGTGATGCATATTTACACATGTATCATGATGCCTGGATATACACTGCACATAATCGATGAAGAATGACTAGTTCCTGTTTACAGAACATATTGTACTTGATCAACAGAAAAGACAGCATGGTCTATCCGCTATTATTGACTTCCAGGAAACTATCATGACTGCCCTTTTTTGAACAAGGGTATCTCACAGAAAGTGACAAAAGAAATATTAGCCTACCAACCCTGTGTGCAAGTGCTCCCACAAGCACACACAACCACACACACACATGCAGAGAAGCACACAAATACACACAAACACACACGTATTCATTGCTCCTCGAATGGCAAGCAGTCTGGAGTCAGTGAATTTCTGCACTTTCACAAAGGAAAAGTACCTTCCAACACCAGCAATCCTTAATGAATACCAGGAAACCCTGGAGAATCAGGTTAACTTCTTCCGACACTCCTTGCCCACGGTATAGTATATCCTGCAGGAAAGAGAAGATTTGCTGTCAGATCAACAGGTGCCTGGGCCACCATGTCACCCTAATTCTTACTTTGCCACTCCGTTAGTTCCACACCCTAAGATCTGGTGGTCTAGTGGGTCCCTGAAATCAACGCAGCGTGTGTATCATAGTGAGGCCCAAGGCGGCCTGTTCTGCAAAGTGAGAACCAGCCCCAGGTGGCACACAGGCTTGTGGACATTCCAAACCGTGGGACATAGAAGCTTTGGCTAGCAGTTCAGAAGGGATTGCCCCAATCTAATGGGCTCAGGTCACCCATGTGCTCCTGCTCTGCCTGCCCCCGTTTTCCGAGGCCACACTTAACTGAGAAGTCTTCCACAGAAGACAGGGGCACCTTCCTTCAGCTTCTTCCTGCTTGGCTGGCTGGGCTGCCATAGCAACAGGCCAGGCACGAGCTGCCTCAGGACTCTCCAAGTTCAAGGGGCTCTGAGCCCACTGTGACATCACAGCCGCGTCTTTCCTGATTGGTCGGACTGCTTAAGCACTCCCCCTTAAGCAACCCTCACCCTCCAATTTCCAGCCACTTGAGGCATAGTGTCCTCAAAGGATGTTTGGATCTTATCGTGGCCTTACTGCTCCATATTCCCACAGCCGCTTGTCCTATGTGGAACTGGGATGATATTTCTCTCCTCTTTCCAAGATCTGCCAAGCTGGAACCCACATTTTCGAAGACAAGAAGTGTTTTTTGTGGTGAGTACAAAACGCCTCAAGCCCTTTGCACGTCCATCAGCCAGGAAAACTCCTTTCACATTGGATTGGGCAACTTCCCTCTCAGAACATCACCCAACACCTGAGTATTTTCCCTTAGCTGGACGCAACTCTACCACTCAGGGAATCAGGATGTTTTTCGTCCTGGCTTCTCTGTTACTAACTTCGTCAAAGCACGGAAACGCACACACTGGCTGGTAAGAGTGTGAAACCGACCACAGGAATTCACTTAATGTGGACAAAGAAATTAATTCGCTTTCATCTGAGAAATGCACTGGATCACAAACGGGATAGTCAACGAATGCACAGTATTTAATAGTCAGTGAAACTGATAACTTTTCTCCAGTGAATGGCAGCTTTCCGGAACACAACACACTATGGAATACCATGAATCACTAGGGAAGAGCATTCATTTTTCCAAAACTTCCTAGTGACAAAACAAAACACTTTTCATCCAAGGAAGTGAAGACTTCAAATCAGGGCCGCTCGAGGCTTCTCCACAAACTGACATCAGGAATTAAGCTAATTTCCACGAATCAGTGAGGCAAATTTAAACAGAATGATAACAAACACAAAAACATAGCCACACACACAATGTGGTCATATCCTAATAGTGATCGTGTGAATTGATTTCTTTGCTTGTATGTACTGGATAGCAACTTTTAGCATCATCAGAATCCATTAAACCCCAGGACAGCCTGGTGCATTCAATCAATTTCCACAGTGTAAAAGACACAGTTTGACTCAAGTGGTCTTAGGAATGCCTACACAGTGGGTACACCCATGAGCGTGAAATACTTTGTACTAGGAGAACTTATTAGAACGAGGAAAGAAAGTAATACATTTGCCAACTAGAAATATTGCACACACAAACACACACACATACCCAAAATAAAACAAAACCTGTCCAAATTCATCACATCGGGAATATTACCCGCAATAGTGGAATGGCCAGGCGTTACGCTACTGAAGGGACAATATCAGCCCTTCAAAATGATGACGCCAAAAAAATATGGGAAGTGACACCTTTTCCAGAAATGTTCTTGCAAGGAAGACACACTGCCACATTTTTGCAAAGAAACGAGCAAAGTGTAATCCACCAGAATCTGTGCCTGAAGCAATTACTTGAATGAAAATCCTTTCCAGTAAGCCAGTGAGGCCCATTGACCCATGTATCATAATGCCTGGACATACACTGCACATAATTGCTGAATGCTCAATAGTTCTTCCTTATAGAACATATTGTACTTCATCTACAGAAAAGTAAGTTTGATCTCTCTGAAATTATTGACTTCCAGGAAACAATCGTGACGGCCACTCTTTGAAAAAGGGTATCTCACAGAACCTGACAAAAGTAATATTATCTGATCCTCCCTGTGTGCAAGGTCTTCTGCAAACACACACACAAACACACACACACACACACACACACACACACACACACATGTACAGAAGCACACAAAGAAAAATACACAATCACACACACACAATCATTGCTCCTCGAAGAGCAACCATTCCGGAGTCATTGAATTTCTGAAACTTCATGTAAGAAAAGTACCTTTCAGCAGTAGCAATATGTAGTGAATACCAGGAAACCCTGGAGAATCAGGATAACTTCTTCCAACTTTCCTTTCCCATGGTTTAGTGTACCCTGCAGGCCAGAGAAGAATTGCTGTCAGATCAACAGGTGCCTGGGCCACCATGTCACCCTGATTCTTACCTTGCCAGTCTGCTAGTACTACACCCTAAGATCAGGTGGACTGCTGGGTCCCTGAAATAAAGGCACTGTGTGTTTCACAGTGAGGGCCATGGAGACCTGTTCTGCAAAGTGAGATCTAGCCCCAGGTGGCACACAGGCCTGTGGACATTCCAAACCCTGTGACATGGATGCTTTGGCTAGCGGTGAAGAATGGATTCCCCCAATCTCATGGACTCAGTTCACCCACGTGCTCCTGCTCTACCTGCCCCCTCTTTCCCTAGGCCACACTTAACTGAGAAGTCTTCCAAACTAGACAAGGGCACCTTCCTTCAGCTTCTTCCTGCTTGGCTGGCTGGGCTGCCATAGCAACAGGCCAGGCAGGAGCTGCCTCAGGACTCCCCAAGTTCAAGGGGCTGTAGGCCAACTGGGACATCACAATCATGTCTTTTCTGATTTGTTGGACAGCATAAGCACTCCCCTTAAGGAACCTCCCCCTCCAGTCCCCAGTCACTTGTGTCATACAGTCCTGGCAAAATGTTTGGATAGGAGCATGGCTTTACTGCTCCATATTCCCACCTCTGCTTGTTCTGGGTCCAACTGGGATGAGATTTCTCTCCTGTTTCCATGAACTCTCCATCTGGAACCCACATTTTGGAAGACAAGAAGTCTTTATTTCTGGTGAGTACCTAAATGACTCAAGCCCTTTGCACTTCCATCAGCCAGGAAAACACCTTTGACATTGGATGAACAACATTCCTCTCAGAACAACATCACCCATCACCTGAGCTTATTCCCTTATGTGGACACAAGGGTACCACACTGGGATTCACGATGTTGTTTTGTCAGGCTTGTCTGTTCCCAACTTCATCAAAACAAAGAATCGCACACAGTGGCTGGCAAGAGCGTGAAAATGAACTCAGGAATTCACTTAATGTGGACGAACAAATTAATTCAGATTCATCCAGGAAATGCCCTGGATCACACAGGGGACAGTCAATGAATGCATAGTATTTCCTAGTCAGTGAAATTGGTGCCCTTTCTCCAGTGAAGGGCAGCTTTCAGGAAGACCACAAATTATGGAATACCAAGAAACACTGGCGACAGGCAGTCATTTCTACAAAAGTTCTTAGTGACATATTACAACTCATTTCATTCAAGGAACTGAAGACATAAAGCCAGGACAACTCAAGGATTTTCCTCAAAATCACATCAGGTATTAAGCTAATTGCTACCAATCAGTGAGGCAAATTAAAACACAAAGATAACAAACACAGACACACACACCCACACACACACAAAGTGGTGATATCCTAATAGTTATCAAGTGAATGGATATCTTTCCTTGTATGTAGTACATGGCAACGTTTACTAAAATCAGAAGTCATTGAAAACCAGGACAGCCTGGTACACTCCTTCAATGTCCACAGTGTAAAAGGAAGAGTTTGAATGAAGGGGACTTAACGATGCTTAAACAGTGGGTACACACATGAGTGTGAAACAGTTTGTAATATGAGAACTCACTCCAGGGAGCAAAGAAATTAATACATTTGCAAACTACAAATATTGCACACAGAAACACACACGCACACACACACACATACAAACCTAAACTAAATAACACAAAACCTGTCCATATCCTTTGCATGTGAAATGTTACAATGAATAGCTGAAAGCCTAGGCGTGGTGCTACTGAGGAGACAATATCAGCACTTCAAAAAGAACCATGCTAAGAAATATATGTGTAGTCACATCATTTCGAAAAATGTGCTTGGAAGGAAGACATACTGCCATATTTATGGAAACGAACCAGCAACGTGTAATCCACCAGAGTCTGTGCCTGAATCAATCACTTGTTTTGAAATCCTTTTTAGTAAGCCAGTGATGCATATTTACACATGTATCATGATGCCTGGATATACACTGCACATAATCGATGAAGAATGACTAGTTCCTGTTTACAGAACATATTGTACTTGATCAACAGAAAAGACAGCATGGTCTATCCGCTATTATTGACTTCCAGGAAACTATCATGACTGCCCTTTTTTGAACAAGGGTATCTCACAGAAAGTGACAAAAGAAATATTAGCCTACCAACCCTGTGTGCAAGTGCTCCCACAAGCACACACAACCACACACACACATGCAGAGAAGCACACAAATACACACAAACACACACGTATTCATTGCTCCTCGAATGGCAAGCAGTCTGGAGTCAGTGAATTTCTGCACTTTCACAAAGGAAAAGTACCTTCCAACACCAGCAATCCTTAATGAATACCAGGAAACCCTGGAGAATCAGGTTAACTTCTTCCGACACTCCTTGCCCACGGTATAGTATATCCTGCAGGAAAGAGAAGATTTGCTGTCAGATCAACAGGTGCCTGGGCCACCATGTCACCCTAATTCTTACTTTGCCACTCCGTTAGTTCCACACCCTAAGATCTGGTGGTCTAGTGGGTCCCTGAAATCAACGCAGCGTGTGTATCATAGTGAGGCCCAAGGCGGCCTGTTCTGCAAAGTGAGAACCAGCCCCAGGTGGCACACAGGCTTGTGGACATTCCAAACCGTGGGACATAGAAGCTTTGGCTAGCAGTTCAGAAGGGATTGCCCCAATCTAATGGGCTCAGGTCACCCATGTGCTCCTGCTCTGCCTGCCCCCGTTTTCCGAGGCCACACTTAACTGAGAAGTCTTCCACAGAAGACAGGGGCACCTTCCTTCAGCTTCTTCCTGCTTGGCTGGCTGGGCTGCCATAGCAACAGGCCAGGCACGAGCTGCCTCAGGACTCTCCAAGTTCAAGGGGCTCTGAGCCCACTGTGACATCACAGCCGCGTCTTTCCTGATTGGTCGGACTGCTTAAGCACTCCCCCTTAAGCAACCCTCACCCTCCAATTTCCAGCCACTTGAGGCATAGTGTCCTCAAAGGATGTTTGGATCTTATCGTGGCCTTACTGCTCCATATTCCCACAGCCGCTTGTCCTATGTGGAACTGGGATGATATTTCTCTCCTCTTTCCAAGATCTGCCAAGCTGGAACCCACATTTTCGAAGACAAGAAGTGTTTTTTGTGGTGAGTACAAAACGCCTCAAGCCCTTTGCACGTCCATCAGCCAGGAAAACTCCTTTCACATTGGATTGGGCAACTTCCCTCTCAGAACATCACCCAACACCTGAGTATTTTCCCTTAGCTGGACGCAACTCTACCACTCAGGGAATCAGGATGTTTTTCGTCCTGGCTTCTCTGTTACTAACTTCGTCAAAGCACGGAAACGCACACACTGGCTGGTAAGAGTGTGAAACTGACCACAGGAATTCACTTAATGTGGACAAAGAAATTAATTCGCTTTCATCTGAGAAATGCACTGGATCACAAACGGGATAGTCAACGAATGCACAGTATTTAATAGTCAGTGAAACTGATAACTTTTCTCCAGTGAATGGCAGCTTTCCGGAACACAACACACTATGGAATACCATGAATCACTAGGGAAGAGCATTCATTTTTCCAAAACTTCCTAGTGACAAAACAAAACACTTTTCATCCAAGGAAGTGAAGACTTCAAATCAGGGCCGCTCGAGGCTTCTCCACAAACTGACATCAGGAATTAAGCTAATTTCCACGAATCAGTGAGGCAAATTTAAACAGAATGATAACAAACACAAAAACATAGCCACACACACAATGTGGTCATATCCTAATAGTGATCGTGTGAATTGATTTCTTTGCTTGTATGTACTGGATAGCAACTTTTAGCATCATCAGAATCCATTAAACCCCAGGACAGCCTGGTGCATTCAATCAATTTCCACAGTGTAAAAGACACAGTTTGACTCAAGTGGTCTTAGGAATGCCTACACAGTGGGTACACCCATGAGCGTGAAATACTTTGTACTAGGAGAACTTATTAGAACGAGGAAAGAAAGTAATACATTTGCCAACTAGAAATATTGCACACACAAACACACACACATACCCAAAATAAAACAAAACCTGTCCAAATTCATCACATCGGGAATATTACCCGCAATAGTGGAATGGCCAGGCGTTACGCTACTGAAGGGACAATATCAGCCCTTCAAAATGATGATGCCAAAAAAATATGGGAAGTGACACCTTTTCCAGAAATGTTCTTGCAAGGAAGACACACTGCCACATTTTTGCAAAGAAACGAGCAAAGTGTAATCCACCAGAATCTGTGCCTGAAGCAATTACTTGAATGAAAATCCTTTCCAGTAAGCCAGTGAGGCCCATTGACCCATGTATCATAATGCCTGGACATACACTGCACATAATTGCTGAATGCTCAATAGTTCTTCCTTATAGAACATATTGTACTTCATCTACAGAAAAGTAAGTTTGATCTCTCTGAAATTATTGACTTCCAGGAAACAATCGTGACGGCCACTCTTTGAAAAAGGGTATCTCACAGAACCTGACAAAAGTAATATTATCTGATCCTCCCTGTGTGCAAGGTCTTCTGCAAACACACACACAAACACACACACACACACACACACACACACACACATGTACAGAAGCACACAAAGAAAAATACACAATCACACACACACAATCATTGCTCCTCGAAGAGCAACCATTCCGGAGTCATTGAATTTCTGAAACTTCATGTAAGAAAAGTACCTTTCAGCAGTAGCAATATGTAGTGAATACCAGGAAACCCTGGAGAATCAGGATAACTTCTTCCAACTTTCCTTTCCCATGGTTTAGTGTACCCTGCAGGCCAGAGAAGAATTGCTGTCAGATCAACAGGTGCCTGGGCCACCATGTCACCCTGATTCTTACCTTGCCAGTCTGCTAGTACTACACCCTAAGATCAGGTGGACTGCTGGGTCCCTGAAATAAAGGCACTGTGTGTTTCACAGTGAGGGCCATGGAGACCTGTTCTGCAAAGTGAGATCTAGCCCCAGGTGGCACACAGGCCTGTGGACATTCCAAACCCTGTGACATGGATGCTTTGGCTAGCGGTGAAGAATGGATTCCCCCAATCTGATGGACTCAGTTCACCCACGTGCTCCTGCTCTACCTGCCCCCTCTTTCCCTAGGCCACACTTAACTGAGAAGTCTTCCAAACTAGACAAGGGCACCTTCCTTCAGCTTCTTCCTGCTTGGCTGGCTGGGCTGCCATAGCAACAGGCCAGGCAGGAGCTGCCTCAGGACTCCCCAAGTTCAAGGGGCTGTAGGCCAACTGGGACATCACAATCATGTCTTTTCTGATTGGTTGGACAGCATAAGCACTCCCCTTAAGGAACCTCCCCCTCCAGTCCCCAGTCACTTGTGTCATACAGTCCTGGCAAAATGTTTGGATAGGAGCATGGCTTTACTGCTCCATATTCCCACCTCTGCTTGTTCTGGGTCCAACTGGGATGAGATTTCTCTCCTGTTTCCATGAACTCTCCATCTGGAACCCACATTTTGGAAGACAAGAAGTCTTTATTTCTGGTGAGTACCTAAATGACTCAAGCCCTTTGCACTTCCATCAGCCAGGAAAACACCTTTGACATTGGATGAACAACATTCCTCTCAGAACAACATCACCCATCACCTGAGCTTATTCCCTTATGTGGACACAAGGGTACCACACTGGGATTCACGATGTTGTTTTGTCAGGCTTGTCTGTTCCCAACTTCATCAAAACAAAGAATCGCACACAGTGGCTGGCAAGAGCGTGAAAATGAACTCAGGAATTCACTTAATGTGGACGAACAAATTAATTCAGATTCATCCAGGAAATGCCCTGGATCACACAGGGGACAGTCAATGAATGCATAGTATTTCCTAGTCAGTGAAATTGGTGCCCTTTCTCCAGTGAAGGGCAGCTTTCAGGAAGACCACAAATTATGGAATACCAAGAAACACTGGCGACAGGCAGTCATTTCTACAAAAGTTCTTAGTGACATATTACAACTCATTTCATTCAAGGAACTGAAGACATAAAGCCAGGACAACTCAAGGATTTTCCTCAAAATCACATCAGGTATTAAGCTAATTGCTACCAATCAGTGAGGCAAATTAAAACACAAAGATAACAAACACAGACACACACACCCACACACACACAAAGTGGTGATATCCTAATAGTTATCAAGTGAATGGATATCTTTCCTTGTATGTAGTACATGGCAACGTTTACTAAAATCAGAAGTCATTGAAAACCAGGACAGCCTGGTACACTCCTTCAATGTCCACAGTGTAAAAGGAAGAGTTTGAATGAAGGGGACTTAACGATGCTTAAACAGTGGGTACACACATGAGTGTGAAACAGTTTGTAATATGAGAACTCACTCCAGCGAGCAAAGAAATTAATACATTTGCAAACTACAAATATTGCACACAGAAACACACACGCACACACACACACATACAAACCTAAACTAAATAACACAAAACCTGTCCATATCCTTTGCATGTGAAATGTTACAATGAATAGCTGAAAGCCTAGGCGTGGTGCTACTGAGGAGACAATATCAGCACTTCAAAAAGAACCATGCTAAGAAATATATGTGTAGTCACATCATTTCGAAAAATGTGCTTGGAAGGAAGACATACTGCCATATTTATGGAAACGAACCAGCAACGTGTAATCCACCAGAGTCTGTGCCTGAATCAATCACTTGTTTTGAAATCCTTTTTAGTAAGCCAGTGATGCATATTTACACATGTATCATGATGCCTGGATATACACTGCACATAATCGATGAAGAATGACTAGTTCCTGTTTACAGAACATATTGTACTTGATCAACAGAAAAGACAGCATGGTCTATCCGCTATTATTGACTTCCAGGAAACTATCATGACTGCCCTTTTTTGAACAAGGGTATCTCACAGAAAGTGACAAAAGAAATATTAGCCTACCAACCCTGTGTGCAAGTGCTCCCACAAGCACACACAACCACACACACACATGCAGAGAAGCACACAAATACACACAAACACACACGTATTCATTGCTCCTCGAATGGCAAGCAGTCTGGAGTCAGTGAATTTCTGCACTTTCACAAAGGAAAAGTACCTTCCAACACCAGCAATCCTTAATGAATACCAGGAAACCCTGGAGAATCAGGTTAACTTCTTCCGACACTCCTTGCCCACGGTATAGTATATCCTGCAGGAAAGAGAAGATTTGCTGTCAGATCAACAGGTGCCTGGGCCACCATGTCACCCTAATTCTTACTTTGCCACTCCGTTAGTTCCACACCCTAAGATCTGGTGGTCTAGTGGGTCCCTGAAATCAACGCAGCGTGTGTATCATAGTGAGGCCCAAGGCGGCCTGTTCTGCAAAGTGAGAACCAGCCCCAGGTGGCACACAGGCTTGTGGACATTCCAAACCGTGGGACATAGAAGCTTTGGCTAGCAGTTCAGAAGGGATTGCCCCAATCTAATGGGCTCAGGTCACCCATGTGCTCCTGCTCTGCCTGCCCCCGTTTTCCGAGGCCACACTTAACTGAGAAGTCTTCCACAGAAGACAGGGGCACCTTCCTTCAGCTTCTTCCTGCTTGGCTGGCTGGGCTGCCATAGCAACAGGCCAGGCACGAGCTGCCTCAGGACTCTCCAAGTTCAAGGGGCTCTGAGCCCACTGTGACATCACAGCCGCGTCTTTCCTGATTGGTCGGACTGCTTAAGCACTCCCCCTTAAGCAACCCTCACCCTCCAATTTCCAGCCACTTGAGGCATAGTGTCCTCAAAGGATGTATGGATCTTATCGTGGCCTTACTGCTCCATATTCCCACAGCCGCTTGTCCTATGTGGAACTGGGATGATATTTCTCTCCTCTTTCCAAGATCTGCCAAGCTGGAACCCACATTTTCGAAGACAAGAAGTGTTTTTTGTGGTGAGTACAAAACGCCTCAAGCCCTTTGCACGTCCATCAGCCAGGAAAACTCCTTTCACATTGGATTGGGCAACTTCCCTCTCAGAACATCACCCAACACCTGAGTATTTTCCCTTATGTGGACGCAACCCTACCACTCAGGGAATCAGGATGTTTTTCGTCCTGGCTTCTCTGTTACTAACTTCGTCAAAGCACGGAAACGCACACACTGGCTGGTAAGAGTGTGAAACTGACCACAGGAATTCACTTAATGTGGACAAAGAAATTAATTCGCTTTCATCTGAGAAATGCACTGGATCACAAACGGGATAGTCAACGAATGCACAGTATTTAATAGTCAGTGAAACTGATAACTTTTCTCCAGTGAATGGCAGCTTTCCGGAACACAACACACTATGGAATACCATGAATCACTAGGGAAGAGCATTCATTTTTCCAAAACTTCCTAGTGACAAAACAAAACACTTTTCATCCAAGGAAGTGAAGACTTCAAATCAGGGCCGCTCGAGGCTTCTCCACAAACTGACATCAGGAATTAAGCTAATTTCCACGAATCAGTGAGGCAAATTTAAACAGAATGATAACAAACACAAAAACATAGCCACACACACAATGTGGTCATATCCTAATAGTGATCGTGTGAATTGATTTCTTTGCTTGTATGTACTGGATAGCAACTTTTAGCATCATCAGAATCCATTAAACCCCAGGACAGCCTGGTGCATTCAATCAATTTCCACAGTGTAAAAGACACAGTTTGACTCAAGTGGTCTTAGGAATGCCTACACAGTGGGTACACCCATGAGCGTGAAATACTTTGTACTAGGAGAACTTATTAGAACGAGGAAAGAAAGTAATACATTTGCCAACTAGAAATATTGCACACACAAACACACACACATACCCAAAATAAAACAAAACCTGTCCAAATTCATCACATCGGGAATATTACCCGCAATAGTGGAATGGCCAGGCGTTACGCTACTGAAGGGACAATATCAGCCCTTCAAAATGATGATGCCAAAAAAATATGGGAAGTGACACCTTTTCCAGAAATGTTCTTGCAAGGAAGACACACTGCCACATTTTTGCAAAGAAACGAGCAAAGTGTAATCCACCAGAATCTGTGCCTGAAGCAATTACTTGAATGAAAATCCTTTCCAGTAAGCCAGTGAGGCCCATTGACCCATGTATCATAATGCCTGGACATACACTGCACATAATTGCTGAATGCTCAATAGTTCTTCCTTATAGAACATATTGTACTTCATCTACAGAAAAGTAAGTTTGATCTCTCTGAAATTATTGACTTCCAGGAAACAATCGTGACGGCCACTCTTTGAAAAAGGGTATCTCACAGAACCTGACAAAAGTAATATTATCTGATCCTCCCTGTGTGCAAGGTCTTCTGCAAACACACACACAAACACACACACACACACACACACACACACACACATGTACAGAAGCACACAAAGAAAAATACACAATCACACACACACAATCATTGCTCCTCGAAGAGCAACCATTCCGGAGTCATTGAATTTCTGAAACTTCATGTAAGAAAAGTACCTTTCAGCAGTAGCAATATGTAGTGAATACCAGGAAACCCTGGAGAATCAGGATAACTTCTTCCAACTTTCCTTTCCCATGGTTTAGTGTACCCTGCAGGCCAGAGAAGAATTGCTGTCAGATCAACAGGTGCCTGGGCCACCATGTCACCCTGATTCTTACCTTGCCAGTCTGCTAGTACTACACCCTAAGATCAGGTGGACTGCTGGGTCCCTGAAATAAAGGCACTGTGTGTTTCACAGTGAGGGCCATGGAGACCTGTTCTGCAAAGTGAGATCTAGCCCCAGGTGGCACACAGGCCTGTGGACATTCCAAACCCTGTGACATGGATGCTTTGGCTAGCGGTGAAGAATGGATTCCCCCAATCTGATGGACTCAGTTCACCCACGTGCTCCTGCTCTACCTGCCCCCTCTTTCCCTAGGCCACACTTAACTGAGAAGTCTTCCAAACTAGACAAGGGCACCTTCCTTCAGCTTCTTCCTGCTTGGCTGGCTGGGCTGCCATAGCAACAGGCCAGGCAGGAGCTGCCTCAGGACTCCCCAAGTTCAAGGGGCTGTAGGCCAACTGGGACATCACAATCATGTCTTTTCTGATTGGTTGGACAGCATAAGCACTCCCCTTAAGGAACCTCCCCCTCCAGTCCCCAGTCACTTGTGTCATACAGTCCTGGCAAAATGTTTGGATAGGAGCATGGCTTTACTGCTCCATATTCCCACCTCTGCTTGTTCTGGGTCCAACTGGGATGAGATTTCTCTCCTGTTTCCATGAACTCTCCATCTGGAACCCACATTTTGGAAGACAAGAAGTCTTTATTTCTGGTGAGTACCTAAATGACTCAAGCCCTTTGCACTTCCATCAGCCAGGAAAACACCTTTGACATTGGATGAACAACATTCCTCTCAGAACAACATCACCCATCACCTGAGCTTATTCCCTTATGTGGACACAAGGGTACCACACTGGGATTCACGATGTTGTTTTGTCAGGCTTGTCTGTTCCCAACTTCATCAAAACAAAGAATCGCACACAGTGGCTGGCAAGAGCGTGAAAATGAACTCAGGAATTCACTTAATGTGGACGAACAAATTAATTCAGATTCATCCAGGAAATGCCCTGGATCACACAGGGGACAGTCAATGAATGCATAGTATTTCCTAGTCAGTGAAATTGGTGCCCTTTCTCCAGTGAAGGGCAGCTTTCAGGAAGACCACAAATTATGGAATACCAAGAAACACTGGCGACAGGCAGTCATTTCTACAAAAGTTCTTAGTGACATATTACAACTCATTTCATTCAAGGAACTGAAGACATAAAGCCAGGACAACTCAAGGATTTTCCTCAAAATCACATCAGGTATTAAGCTAATTGCTACCAATCAGTGAGGCAAATTAAAACACAAAGATAACAAACACAGACACACACACCCACACACACACAAAGTGGTGATATCCTAATAGTTATCAAGTGAATGGATATCTTTCCTTGTATGTAGTACATGGCAACGTTTACTAAAATCAGAAGTCATTGAAAACCAGGACAGCCTGGTACACTCCTTCAATGTCCACAGTGTAAAAGGAAGAGTTTGAATGAAGGGGACTTAACGATGCTTAAACAGTGGGTACACACATGAGTGTGAAACAGTTTGTAATATGAGAACTCACTCCAGCGAGCAAAGAAATTAATACATTTGCAAACTACAAATATTGCACACAGAAACACACACGCACACACACACACATACAAACCTAAACTAAATAACACAAAACCTGTCCATATCCTTTGCATGTGAAATGTTACAATGAATAGCTGAAAGCCTAGGCGTGGTGCTACTGAGGAGACAATATCAGCACTTCAAAAAGAACCATGCTAAGAAATATATGTGTAGTCACATCATTTCGAAAAATGTGCTTGGAAGGAAGACATACTGCCATATTTATGGAAACGAACCAGCAACGTGTAATCCACCAGAGTCTGTGCCTGAATCAATCACTTGTTTTGAAATCCTTTTTAGTAAGCCAGTGATGCATATTTACACATGTATCATGATGCCTGGATATACACTGCACATAATCGATGAAGAATGACTAGTTCCTGTTTACAGAACATATTGTACTTGATCAACAGAAAAGACAGCATGGTCTATCCGCTATTATTGACTTCCAGGAAACTATCATGACTGCCCTTTTTTGAACAAGGGTATCTCACAGAAAGTGACAAAAGAAATATTAGCCTACCAACCCTGTGTGCAAGTGCTCCCACAAGCACACACAACCACACACACACATGCAGAGAAGCACACAAATACACAC
Organism: Castor canadensis; assembly: GCF_047511655.1. Taxonomy (NCBI): domain Eukaryota; kingdom Metazoa; phylum Chordata; class Mammalia; order Rodentia; family Castoridae; genus Castor; species Castor canadensis. Next base: position 114,820,991 of record NC_133387.1, read on the forward strand.
AAACACACACGTATTCATTGCTCCTCGAATGGCAAGCAGTCTGGAGTCAGTGAATTTCTGCACTTTCACAAAGGAAAAGTACCTTCCAACACCAGCAATCCTTAATGAATACCAGGAAACCCTGGAGAATCAGGTTAACTTCTTCCGACACTCCTTGCCCACGGTATAGTATATCCTGCAGGAAAGAGAAGATTTGCTGTCAGATCAACAGGTGCCTGGGCCACCATGTCACCCTAATTCTTACTTTGCCACTCCGTTAGTTCCACACCCTAAGATCTGGTGGTCTAGTGGGTCCCTGAAATCAACGCAGCGTGTGTATCATAGTGAGGCCCAAGGCGGCCTGTTCTGCAAAGTGAGAACCAGCCCCAGGTGGCACACAGGCTTGTGGACATTCCAAACCGTGGGACATAGAAGCTTTGGCTAGCAGTTCAGAAGGGATTGCCCCAATCTAATGGGCTCAGGTCACCCATGTGCTCCTGCTCTGCCTGCCCCCGTTTTCCGAGGCCACACTTAACTGAGAAGTCTTCCACAGAAGACAGGGGCACCTTCCTTCAGCTTCTTCCTGCTTGGCTGGCTGGGCTGCCATAGCAACAGGCCAGGCACGAGCTGCCTCAGGACTCTCCAAGTTCAAGGGGCTCTGAGCCCACTGTGACATCACAGCCGCGTCTTTCCTGATTGGTCGGACTGCTTAAGCACTCCCCCTTAAGCAACCCTCACCCTCCAATTTCCAGCCACTTGAGGCATAGTGTCCTCAAAGGATGTATGGATCTTATCGTGGCCTTACTGCTCCATATTCCCACAGCCGCTTGTCCTATGTGGAACTGGGATGATATTTCTCTCCTCTTTCCAAGATCTGCCAAGCTGGAACCCACATTTTCGAAGACAAGAAGTGTTTTTTGTGGTGAGTACAAAACGCCTCAAGCCCTTTGCACGTCCATCAGCCAGGAAAACTCCTTTCACATTGGATTGGGCAACTTCCCTCTCAGAACATCACCCAACACCTGAGTATTTTCCCTTATGTGGACGCAACCCTACCACTCAGGGAATCAGGATGTTTTTCGTCCTGGCTTCTCTGTTACTAACTTCGTCAAAGCACGGAAACGCACACACTGGCTGGTAAGAGTGTGAAACTGACCACAGGAATTCACTTAATGTGGACAAAGAAATTAATTCGCTTTCATCTGAGAAATGCACTGGATCACAAACGGGATAGTCAACGAATGCACAGTATTTAATAGTCAGTGAAACTGATAACTTTTCTCCAGTGAATGGCAGCTTTCCGGAACACAACACACTATGGAATACCATGAATCACTAGGGAAGAGCATTCATTTTTCCAAAACTTCCTAGTGACAAAACAAAACACTTTTCATCCAAGGAAGTGAAGACTTCAAATCAGGGCCGCTCGAGGCTTCTCCACAAACTGACATCAGGAATTAAGCTAATTTCCACGAATCAGTGAGGCAAATTTAAACAGAATGATAACAAACACAAAAACATAGCCACACACACAATGTGGTCATATCCTAATAGTGATCGTGTGAATTGATTTCTTTGCTTGTATGTACTGGATAGCAACTTTTAGCATCATCAGAATCCATTAAACCCCAGGACAGCCTGGTGCATTCAATCAATTTCCACAGTGTAAAAGACACAGTTTGACTCAAGTGGTCTTAGGAATGCCTACACAGTGGGTACACCCATGAGCGTGAAATACTTTGTACTAGGAGAACTTATTAGAACGAGGAAAGAAAGTAATACATTTGCCAACTAGAAATATTGCACACACAAACACACACACATACCCAAAATAAAACAAAACCTGTCCAAATTCATCACATCGGGAATATTACCCGCAATAGTGGAATGGCCAGGCGTTACGCTACTGAAGGGACAATATCAGCCCTTCAAAATGATGATGCCAAAAAAATATGGGAAGTGACACCTTTTCCAGAAATGTTCTTGCAAGGAAGACACACTGCCACATTTTTGCAAAGAAACGAGCAAAGTGTAATCCACCAGAATCTGTGCCTGAAGCAATTACTTGAATGAAAATCCTTTCCAGTAAGCCAGTGAGGCCCATTGACCCATGTATCATAATGCCTGGACATACACTGCACATAATTGCTGAATGCTCAATAGTTCTTCCTTATAGAACATATTGTACTTCATCTACAGAAAAGTAAGTTTGATCTCTCTGAAATTATTGACTTCCAGGAAACAATCGTGACGGCCACTCTTTGAAAAAGGGTATCTCACAGAACCTGACAAAAGTAATATTATCTGATCCTCCCTGTGTGCAAGGTCTTCTGCAAACACACACACAAACACACACACACACACACACACACACACACACACACACACATGTACAGAAGCACACAAAGAAAAATACACAATCACACACACACAATCATTGCTCCTCGAAGAGCAACCATTCCGGAGTCATTGAATTTCTGAAACTTCATGTAAGAAAAGTACCTTTCAGCAGTAGCAATATGTAGTGAATACCAGGAAACCCTGGAGAATCAGGATAACTTCTTCCAACTTTCCTTTCCCATGGTTTAGTGTACCCTGCAGGCCAGAGAAGAATTGCTGTCAGATCAACAGGTGCCTGGGCCACCATGTCACCCTGATTCTTACCTTGCCAGTCTGCTAGTACTACACCCTAAGATCAGGTGGACTGCTGGGTCCCTGAAATAAAGGCACTGTGTGTTTCACAGTGAGGGCCATGGAGACCTGTTCTGCAAAGTGAGATCTAGCCCCAGGTGGCACACAGGCCTGTGGACATTCCAAACCCTGTGACATGGATGCTTTGGCTAGCGGTGAAGAATGGATTCCCCCAATCTGATGGACTCAGTTCACCCACGTGCTCCTGCTCTACCTGCCCCCTCTTTCCCTAGGCCACACTTAACTGAGAAGTCTTCCAAACTAGACAAGGGCACCTTCCTTCAGCTTCTTCCTGCTTGGCTGGCTGGGCTGCCATAGCAACAGGCCAGGCAGGAGCTGCCTCAGGACTCCCCAAGTTCAAGGGGCTGTAGGCCAACTGGGACATCACAATCATGTCTTTTCTGATTGGTTGGACAGCATAAGCACTCCCCTTAAGGAACCTCCCCCTCCAGTCCCCAGTCACTTGTGTCATACAGTCCTGGCAAAATGTTTGGATAGGAGCATGGCTTTACTGCTCCATATTCCCACCTCTGCTTGTTCTGGGTCCAACTGGGATGAGATTTCTCTCCTGTTTCCATGAACTCTCCATCTGGAACCCACATTTTGGAAGACAAGAAGTCTTTATTTCTGGTGAGTACCTAAATGACTCAAGCCCTTTGCACTTCCATCAGCCAGGAAAACACCTTTGACATTGGATGAACAACATTCCTCTCAGAACAACATCACCCATCACCTGAGCTTATTCCCTTATGTGGACACAAGGGTACCACACTGGGATTCACGATGTTGTTTTGTCAGGCTTGTCTGTTCCCAACTTCATCAAAACAAAGAATCGCACACAGTGGCTGGCAAGAGCGTGAAAATGAACTCAGGAATTCACTTAATGTGGACGAACAAATTAATTCAGATTCATCCAGGAAATACCCTGGATCACACAGGGGACAGTCAATGAATGCATAGTATTTCCTAGTCAGTGAAATTGGTGCCCTTTCTCCAGTGAAGGGCAGCTTTCAGGAAGACCACAAATTATGGAATACCAAGAAACACTGGCGACAGGCAGTCATTTCTACAAAAGTTCTTAGTGACATATTACAACTCATTTCATTCAAGGAACTGAAGACATAAAGCCAGGACAACTCAAGGATTTTCCTCAAAATCACATCAGGTATTAAGCTAATTGCTACCAATCAGTGAGGCAAATTAAAACACAAAGATAACAAACACAGACACACACACCCACACACACACAAAGTGGTGATATCCTAATAGTTATCAAGTGAATGGATATCTTTCCTTGTATGTAGTACATGGCAACGTTTACTAAAATCAGAAGTCATTGAAAACCAGGACAGCCTGGTACACTCCTTCAATGTCCACAGTGTAAAAGGAAGAGTTTGAATGAAGGGGACTTAACGATGCTTAAACAGTGGGTACACACATGAGTGTGAAACAGTTTGTAATATGAGAACTCACTCCAGCGAGCAAAGAAATTAATACATTTGCAAACTACAAATATTGCACACAGAAACACACACGCACACACACACACATACAAACCTAAACTAAATAACACAAAACCTGTCCATATCCTTTGCATGTGAAATGTTACAATGAATAGCTGAAAGCCTAGGCGTGGTGCTACTGAGGAGACAATATCAGCACTTCAAAAAGAACCATGCTAAGAAATATATGTGTAGTCACATCATTTCCAAAAATGTGCTTGGAAGGAAGACATACTGCCATATTTATGGAAACGAACCAGCAACGTGTAATCCACCAGAGTCTGTGCCTGAATCAATCACTTGTTTTGAAATCCTTTTTAGTAAGCCAGTGATGCATATTTACCCATGTATCATGATGCCTGGATATACACTGCACATAATCGATGAAGAATGACTAGTTCCTGTTTACAGAACATATTGTACTTGATCAACAGAAAAGACAGCATGGTCTATCCGCTATTATTGACTTCCAGGAAACTATCATGACTGCCCTTTTTTGAACAAGGGTATCTCACAGAAAGTGACAAAAGAAATATTAGCCTACCAACCCTGTGTGCAAGTGCTCCCACAAGCACACACAACCACACACACACATGCAGAGAAGCACACAAATACACACAAACACACACGTATTCATTGCTCCTCGAATGGCAAGCAGTCTGGAGTCAGTGAATTTCTGCACTTTCACAAAGGAAAAGTACCTTCCAACACCAGCAATCCTTAATGAATACCAGGAAACCCTGGAGAATCAGGTTAACTTCTTCCGACACTCCTTGCCCACGGTATAGTATATCCTGCAGGAAAGAGAAGATTTGCTGTCAGATCAACAGGTGCCTGGGCCACCATGTCACCCTAATTCTTACTTTGCCACTCCGTTAGTTCCACACCCTAAGATCTGGTGGTCTAGTGGGTCCCTGAAATCAACGCAGCGTGTGTATCATAGTGAGGCCCAAGGCGGCCTGTTCTGCAAAGTGAGAACCAGCCCCAGGTGGCACACAGGCTTGTGGACATTCCAAACCGTGGGACATAGAAGCTTTGGCTAGCAGTTCAGAAGGGATTGCCCCAATCTAATGGGCTCAGGTCACCCATGTGCTCCTGCTCTGCCTGCCCCCGTTTTCCGAGGCCACACTTAACTGAGAAGTCTTCCACAGAAGACAGGGGCACCTTCCTTCAGCTTCTTCCTGCTTGGCTGGCTGGGCTGCCATAGCAACAGGCCAGGCACGAGCTGCCTCAGGACTCTCCAAGTTCAAGGGGCTCTGAGCCCACTGTGACATCACAGCCGCGTCTTTCCTGATTGGTCGGACTGCTTAAGCACTCCCCCTTAAGCAACCCTCACCCTCCAATTTCCAGCCACTTGAGGAATAGTGTCCTCAAAGGATGTATGGATCTTATCGTGGCCTTACTGCTCCATATTCCCACAGCCGCTTGTCCTATGTGGAACTGGGATGATATTTCTCTCCTCTTTCCAAGATCTGCCAAGCTGGAACCCACATTTTCGAAGACAAGAAGTGTTTTTTGTGGTGAGTACAAAACGCCTCAAGCCCTTTGCACGTCCATCAGCCAGGAAAACTCCTTTCACATTGGATTGGGCAACTTCCCTCTCAGAACATCACCCAACACCTGAGTATTTTCCCTTAGCTGGACGCAACTCTACCACTCAGGGAATCAGGATGTTTTTCGTCCTGGCTTCTCTGTTACTAACTTCGTCAAAGCACGGAAACGCACACACTGGCTGGTAAGAGTGTGAAACTGACCACAGGAATTCACTTAATGTGGACAAAGAAATTAATTCGCTTTCATCTGAGAAATGCACTGGATCACAAACGGGATAGTCAACGAATGCACAGTATTTAATAGTCAGTGAAACTGATAACTTTTCTCCAGTGAATGGCAGCTTTCCGGAACACAACACACTATGGAATACCATGAATCACTAGGGAAGAGCATTCATTTTTCCAAAACTTCCTAGTGACAAAACAAAACACTTTTCATCCAAGGAAGTGAAGACTTCAAATCAGGGCCGCTCGAGGCTTCTCCACAAACTGACATCAGGAATTAAGCTAATTTCCACGAATCAGTGAGGCAAATTTAAACAGAATGATAACAAACACAAAAACATAGCCACACACACAATGTGGTCATATCCTAATAGTGATCGTGTGAATTGATTTCTTTGCTTGTATGTACTGGATAGCAACTTTTAGCATCATCAGAATCCATTAAACCCCAGGACAGCCTGGTGCATTCAATCAATTTCCACAGTGTAAAAGACACAGTTTGACTCAAGTGGTCTTAGGAATGCCTACACAGTGGGTACACCCATGAGCGTGAAATACTTTGTACTAGGAGAACTTATTAGAACGAGGAAAGAAAGTAATACATTTGCCAACTAGAAATATTGCACACACAAACACACACACATACCCAAAATAAAACAAAACCTGTCCAAATTCATCACATCGGGAATATTACCCGCAATAGTGGAATGGCCAGGCGTTACGCTACTGAAGGGACAATATCAGCCCTTCAAAATGATGATGCCAAAAAAATATGGGAAGTGACACCTTTTCCAGAAATGTTCTTGCAAGGAAGACACACTGCCACATTTTTGCAAAGAAACGAGCAAAGTGTAATCCACCAGAATCTGTGCCTGAAGCAATTACTTGAATGAAAATCCTTTCCAGTAAGCCAGTGAGGCCCATTGACCCATGTATCATAATGCCTGGACATACACTGCACATAATTGCTGAATGCTCAATAGTTCTTCCTTATAGAACATATTGTACTTCATCTACAGAAAAGTAAGTTTGATCTCTCTGAAATTATTGACTTCCAGGAAACAATCGTGACGGCCACTCTTTGAAAAAGGGTATCTCACAGAACCTGACAAAAGTAATATTATCTGATCCTCCCTGTGTGCAAGGTCTTCTGCAAACACACACACAAACACACACACACACACACACACACACACACACACACATGTACAGAAGCACACAAAGAAAAATACACAATCACACACACACAATCATTGCTCCTCGAAGAGCAACCATTCCGGAGTCATTGAATTTCTGAAACTTCATGTAAGAAAAGTACCTTTCAGCAGTAGCAATATGTAGTGAATACCAGGAAACCCTGGAGAATCAGGATAACTTCTTCCAACTTTCCTTTCCCATGGTTTAGTGTACCCTGCAGGCCAGAGAAGAATTGCTGTCAGATCAACAGGTGCCTGGGCCACCATGTCACCCTGATTCTTACCTTGCCAGTCTGCTAGTACTACACCCTAAGATCAGGTGGACTGCTGGGTCCCTGAAATAAAGGCACTGTGTGTTTCACAGTGAGGGCCATGGAGACCTGTTCTGCAAAGTGAGATCTAGCCCCAGGTGGCACACAGGCCTGTGGACATTCCAAACCCTGTGACATGGATGCTTTGGCTAGCGGTGAAGAATGGATTCCCCCAATCTGATGGACTCAGTTCACCCACGTGCTCCTGCTCTACCTGCCCCCTCTTTCCCTAGGCCACACTTAACTGAGAAGTCTTCCAAACTAGACAAGGGCACCTTCCTTCAGCTTCTTCCTGCTTGGCTGGCTGGGCTGCCATAGCAACAGGCCAGGCAGGAGCTGCCTCAGGACTCCCCAAGTTCAAGGGGCTGTAGGCCAACTGGGACATCACAATCATGTCTTTTCTGATTGGTTGGACAGCATAAGCACTCCCCTTAAGGAACCTCCCCCTCCAGTCCCCAGTCACTTGTGTCATACAGTCCTGGCAAAATGTTTGGATAGGAGCATGGCTTTACTGCTCCATATTCCCACCTCTGCTTGTTCTGGGTCCAACTGGGATGAGATTTCTCTCCTGTTTCCATGAACTCTCCATCTGGAACCCACATTTTGGAAGACAAGAAGTCTTTATTTCTGGTGAGTACCTAAATGACTCAAGCCCTTTGCACTTCCATCAGCCAGGAAAACACCTTTGACATTGGATGAACAACATTCCTCTCAGAACAACATCACCCATCACCTGAGCTTATTCCCTTATGTGGACACAAGGGTACCACACTGGGATTCACGATGTTGTTTTGTCAGGCTTGTCTGTTCCCAACTTCATCAAAACAAAGAATCGCACACAGTGGCTGGCAAGAGCGTGAAAATGAACTCAGGAATTCACTTAATGTGGATGAACAAATTAATTCAGATTCATCCAGGAAATGCCCTGGATCACACAGGGGACAGTCAATGAATGCATAGTATTTCCTAGTCAGTGAAATTGGTGCCCTTTCTCCAGTGAAGGGCAGCTTTCAGGAAGACCACAAATTATGGAATACCAAGAAACACTGGCGACAGGCAGTCATTTCTACAAAAGTTCTTAGTGACATATTACAACTCATTTCATTCAAGGAACTGAAGACATAAAGCCAGGACAACTCAAGGATTTTCCTCAAAATCACATCAGGTATTAAGCTAATTGCTACCAATCAGTGAGGCAAATTAAAACACAAAGATAACAAACACAGACACACACACCCACACACACACAAAGTGGTGATATCCTAATAGTTATCAAGTGAATGGATATCTTTCCTTGTATGTAGTACATGGCAACGTTTACTAAAATCAGAAGTCATTGAAAACCAGGACAGCCTGGTACACTCCTTCAATGTCCACAGTGTAAAAGGAAGAGTTTGAATGAAGGGGACTTAACGATGCTTAAACAGTGGGTACACACATGAGTGTGAAACAGTTTGTAATATGAGAACTCACTCCAGCGAGCAAAGAAATTAATACATTTGCAAACTACAAATATTGCACACAGAAACACACACGCACACACACACACATACAAACCTAAACTAAATAACACAAAACCTGTCCATATCCTTTGCATGTGAAATGTTACAATGAATAGCTGAAAGCCTAGGCGTGGTGCTACTGAGGAGACAATATCAGCACTTCAAAAAGAACCATGCTAAGAAATATATGTGTAGTCACATCATTTCCAAAAATGTGCTTGGAAGGAAGACATACTGCCATATTTATGGAAACGAACCAGCAACGTGTAATCCACCAGAGTCTGTGCCTGAATCAATCACTTGTTTTGAAATCCTTTTTAGTAAGCCAGTGATGCATATTTACCCATGTATCATGATGCCTGGATATACACTGCACATAATCGATGAAGAATGACTAGTTCCTGTTTACAGAACATATTGTACTTGATCAACAGAAAAGACAGCATGGTCTATCCGCTATTATTGACTTCCAGGAAACTATCATGACTGCCCTTTTTTGAACAAGGGTATCTCACAGAAAGTGACAAAAGAAATATTAGCCTACCAACCCTGTGTGCAAGTGCTCCCACAAGCACACACAACCACACACACACATGCAGAGAAGCACACAAATACACACAAACACACACGCATTCATTGCTCCTCGAATGGCAAGCAGTCTGGAGTCAGTGAATTTCTGCACTTTCACAAAGGAAAAGTACCTTCCAACACCAGCAATCCTTAATGAATACCAGGAAACCCTGGAGAATCAGGTTAACTTCTTCCGACACTCCTTGCCCACGGTATAGTATATCCTGCAGGAAAGAGAAGATTTGCTGTCAGATCAACAGGTGCCTGGGCCACCATGTCACCCTAATTCTTACTTTGCCACTCCGTTAGTTCCACACCCTAAGATCTGGTGGTCTAGTGGGTCCCTGAAATCAACGCAGCGTGTGTATCATAGTGAGGCCCAAGGCGGCCTGTTCTGCAAAGTGAGAACCAGCCCCAGGTGGCACACAGGCTTGTGGACATTCCAAACCGTGGGACATAGAAGCTTTGGCTAGCAGTTCAGAAGGGATTGCCCCAATCTAATGGGCTCAGGTCACCCATGTGCTCCTGCTCTGCCTGCCCCCGTTTTCCGAGGCCACACTTAACTGAGAAGTCTTCCACAGAAGACAGGGGCACCTTCCTTCAGCTTCTTCCTGCTTGGCTGGCTGGGCTGCCATAGCAACAGGCCAGGCACGAGCTGCCTCAGGACTCTCCAAGTTCAAGGGGCTCTGAGCCCACTGTGACATCACAGCCGCGTCTTTCCTGATTGGTCGGACTGCTTAAGCACTCCCCCTTAAGCAACCCTCACCCTCCAATTTCCAGCCACTTGAGGCATAGTGTCCTCAAAGGATGTATGGATCTTATCGTGGCCTTACTGCTCCATATTCCCACAGCCGCTTGTCCTATGTGGAACTGGGATGATATTTCTCTCCTCTTTCCAAGATCTGCCAAGCTGGAACCCACATTTTCGAAGACAAGAAGTGTTTTTTGTGGTGAGTACAAAACGCCTCAAGCCCTTTGCACGTCCATCAGCCAGGAAAACTCCTTTCACATTGGATTGGGCAACTTCCCTCTCAGAACATCACCCAACACCTGAGTATTTTCCCTTAGCTGGACGCAACTCTACCACTCAGGGAATCAGGATGTTTTTCGTCCTGGCTTCTCTGTTACTAACTTCATCAAAGCACGGAAACGCACACACTGGCTGGCAAGAGTGTGAAACTGACCACAGGAATTCACTTAATGGGGACAAAGAAATTAATTCGCTTTCATCTGAGAAATGCACTGGATCAAAAACGGGATAGTCAACGAATGCACAGTATTTAATAGTCAGTGAAACTGATAACTTTTCTCCAGTGAATGGCAGCTTTCCGGAACACAACACACTATGGAATACCATGAATCACTAGGGAAGAGCATTCATTTTTCCAAAACTTCCTAGTGACAAAACAAAACACTTTTCATCCAAGGAAGTGAAGACTTCAAATCAGGGCCGCTCGAGGCTTCTCCACAAACTGACATCAGGAATTAAGCTAATTTCCACGAATCAGTGAGGCAAATTTAAACAGAATGATAACAAACACAAAAACATAGCCACACACACAATGTGGTCATATCCTAATAGTGATCGTGTGAATTGATTTCTTTGCTTGTATGTACTGGATAGCAACTTTTAGCATCATCAGAATCCATTAAACCCCAGGACAGCCTGGTGCATTCAATCAATTTCCACAGTGTAAAAGACACAGTTTGACTCAAGTGGTCTTAGGAATGCCTACACAGTGGGTACACCCATGAGCGTGAAATACTTTGTACTAGGAGAACTTATTAGAACGAGGAAAGAAAGTAATACATTTGCCAACTAGAAATATTGCACACACAAACACACACACATACCCAAAATAAAACAAAACCTGTCCAAATTCATCACATCGGGAATATTACCCGCAATAGTGGAATGGCCAGGCGTTACGCTACTGAAGGGACAATATCAGCCCTTCAAAATGATGATGCCAAAAATATATGGGAAGTGACACCTTTTCCAGAAATGTTCTTGCAAGGAAGACACACTGCCACATTTTTGCAAAGAAACGAGCAAAGTGTAATCCACCAGAATCTGTGCCTGAAGCAATTACTTGAATGAAAATCCTTTCCAGTAAGCCAGTGAGGCCCATTGACCCATGTATCATAATGCCTGGACATACACTGCACATAATTGCTGAATGCTCAATAGTTCTTCCTTATAGAACATATTGTACTTCATCTACAGAAAAGTAAGTTTGATCTCTCTGAAATTATTGACTTCCAGGAAACAATCGTGACGGCCACTCTTTGAAAAAGGGTATCTCACAGAACCTGACAAAAGTAATATTATCTGATCCTCCCTGTGTGCAAGGTCTTCTGCAAACACACACACAAACACACACACACACACACACACACACACACACATGTACAGAAGCACACAAAGAAAAATACACAATCACACACACACAATCATTGCTCCTCGAAGAGCAACCATTCCGGAGTCATTGAATTTCTGAAACTTCATGTAAGAAAAGTACCTTTCAGCAGTAGCAATATGTAGTGAATACCAGGAAACCCTGGAGAATCAGGATAACTTCTTCCAACTTTCCTTTCCCATGGTTTAGTGTACCCTGCAGGCCAGAGAAGAATTGCTGTCAGATCAACAGGTGCCTGGGCCACCATGTCACCCTGATTCTTACCTTGCCAGTCTGCTAGTACTACACCCTAAGATCAGGTGGACTGCTGGGTCCCTGAAATAAAGGCACTGTGTGTTTCACAGTGAGGGCCATGGAGACCCTCACTGGGGCCATGGAGATCTAGCCCCAGGTGGCACACAGGCCTGTGGACATTCCAAACCCTGTGACATGGATGCTTTGGCTAGCGGTGAAGAATGGATTCCCCCAATCTGATGGACTCAGTTCACCCACGTGCTCCTGCTCTACCTGCCCCCTCTTTCCCTAGGCCACACTTAACTGAGAAGTCTTCCAAACTAGACAAGGGCACCTTCCTTCAGCTTCTTCCTGCTTGGCTGGCTGGGCTGCCATAGCAACAGGCCAGGCAGGAGCTGCCTCAGGACTCCCCAAGTTCAAGGGGCTGTAGGCCAACTGGGACATCACAATCATGTCTTTTCTGATTGGTTGGACAGCATAAGCACTCCCCTTAAGGAACCTCCCCCTCCAGTCCCCAGTCACTTGTGTCATACAGTCCTGGCAAAATGTTTGGATAGGAGCATGGCTTTACTGCTCCATATTCCCACCTCTGCTTGTTCTGGGTCCAACTGGGATGAGATTTCTCTCCTGTTTCCATGAACTCTCCATCTGGAACCCACATTTTGGAAGACAAGAAGTCTTTATTTCTGGTGAGTACCTAAATGACTCAAGCCCTTTGCACTTCCATCAGCCAGGAAAACACCTTTGACATTGGATGAACAACATTCCTCTCAGAACAACATCACCCATCACCTGAGCTTATTCCCTTATGTGGACACAAGGGTACCACACTGGGATTCACGATGTTGTTTTGTCAGGCTTGTCTGTTCCCAACTTCATCAAAACAAAGAATCGCACACAGTGGCTGGCAAGAGCGTGAAAATGAACTCAGGAATTCAATTAATGTGGACGAACAAATTAATTCAGATTCATCCAGGAAATGCCCTGGATCACACAGGGGACAGTCAATGAATGCATAGTATTTCCTAGTCAGTGAAATTGGTGCCCTTTCTCCAGTGAAGGGCAGCTTTCAGGAAGACCACAAATTATGGAATACCAAGAAACACTGGCGACAGGCAGTCATTTCTACAAAAGTTCTTAGTGACATATTACAACTCATTTCATTCAAGGAACTGAAGACATAAAGCCAGGACAACTCAAGGATTTTCCTCAAAATCACATCAGGTATTAAGCTAATTGCTACCAATCAGTGAGGCAAATTAAAACACAAAGATAACAAACACAGACACACACACCCACACACACACAAAGTGGTGATATCCTAATAGTTATCAAGTGAATGGATATCTTTCCTTGTATGTAGTACATGGCAACGTTTACTAAAATCAGAAGTCATTGAAAACCAGGACAGCCTGGTACACTCCTTCAATGTCCACAGTGTAAAAGGAAGAGTTTGAATGAAGGGGACTTAACGATGCTTAAACAGTGGGTACACACATGAGTGTGAAACAGTTTGTAATATGAGAACTCACTCCAGCGAGCAAAGAAATTAATACATTTGCAAACTACAAATATTGCACACAGAAACACACACGCACACACACACACATACAAACCTAAACTAAATAACACAAAACCTGTCCATATCCTTTGCATGTGAAATGTTACAATGAATAGCTGAAAGCCTAGGCGTGGTGCTACTGAGGAGACAATATCAGCACTTCAAAAAGAACCATGCTAAGAAATATATGTGTAGTCACATCATTTCCAAAAATGTGCTTGGAAGGAAGACATACTGCCATATTTATGGAAACGAACCAGCAACGTGTAATCCACCAGAGTCTGTGCCTGAATCAATCACTTGTTTTGAAATCCTTTTTAGTAAGCCAGTGATGCATATTTACCCATGTATCATGATGCCTGGATATACACTGCACATAATCGATGAAGAATGACTAGTTCCTGTTTACAGAACATATTGTACTTGATCAACAGAAAAGACAGCATGGTCTATCCGCTATTATTGACTTCCAGGAAACTATCATGACTGCCCTTTTTTGAACAAGGGTATCTCACAGAAAGTGACAAAAGAAATATTAGCCTACCAACCCTGTGTGCAAGTGCTCCCACAAGCACACACAACCACACACACACATGCAGAGAAGCACACAAATACACACAAACACACACGTATTCATTGCTCCTCGAATGGCAAGCAGTCTGGAGTCAGTGAATTTCTGCACTTTCACAAAGGAAAAGTACCTTCCAACACCAGCAATCCTTAATGAATACCAGGAAACCCTGGAGAATCAGGTTAACTTCTTCCGACACTCCTTGCCCACGGTATAGTATATCCTGCAGGAAAGAGAAGATTTGCTGTCAGATCAACAGGTGCCTGGGCCACCATGTCACCCTAATTCTTACTTTGCCACTCCGTTAGTTCCACACCCTAAGATCTGGTGGTCTAGTGGGTCCCTGAAATCAACGCAGCGTGTGTATCATAGTGAGGCCCAAGGCGGCCTGTTCTGCAAAGTGAGAACCAGCCCCAGGTGGCACACAGGCTTGTGGACATTCCAAACCGTGGGACATAGAAGCTTTGGCTAGCAGTTCAGAAGGGATTGCCCCAATCTAATGGGCTCAGGTCACCCATGTGCTCCTGCTCTGCCTGCCCCCGTTTTCCGAGGCCACACTTAACTGAGAAGTCTTCCACAGAAGACAGGGGCACCTTCCTTCAGCTTCTTCCTGCTTGGCTGGCTGGGCTGCCATAGCAACAGGCCAGGCACGAGCTGCCTCAGGACTCTCCAAGTTCAAGGGGCTCTGAGCCCACTGTGACATCACAGCCGCGTCTTTCCTGATTGGTCGGACTGCTTAAGCACTCCCCCTTAAGCAACCCTCACCCTCCAATTTCCAGCCACTTGAGGCATAGTGTCCTCAAAGGATGTATGGATCTTATCGTGGCCTTACTGCTCCATATTCCCACAGCCGCTTGTCCTATGTGGAACTGGGATGATATTTCTCTCCTCTTTCCAAGATCTGCCAAGCTGGAACCCACATTTTCGAAGACAAGAAGTGTTTTTTGTGGTGAGTACAAAACGCCTCAAGCCCTTTGCACGTCCATCAGCCAGGAAAACTCCTTTCACATTGGATTGGGCAACTTCCCTCTCAGAACATCACCCAACACCTGAGTATTTTCCCTTATGTGGACGCAACCCTACCACTCAGGGAATCAGGATGTTTTTCGTCCTGGCTTCTCTGTTACTAACTTCGTCAAAGCACGGAAACGCACACACTGGCTGGTAAGAGTGTGAAACTGACCACAGGAATTCACTTAATGTGGACAAAGAAATTAATTCGCTTTCATCTGAGAAATGCACTGGATCACAAACGGGATAGTCAACGAATGCACAGTATTTAATAGTCAGTGAAACTGATAACTTTTCTCCAGTGAATGGCAGCTTTCCGGAACACAACACACTATGGAATACCATGAATCACTAGGGAAGAGCATTCATTTTTCCAAAACTTCCTAGTGACAAAACAAAACACTTTTCATCCAAGGAAGTGAAGACTTCAAATCAGGGCCGCTCGAGGCTTCTCCACAAACTGACATCAGGAATTAAGCTAATTTCCACGAATCAGTGAGGCAAATTTAAACAGAATGATAACAAACACAAAAACATAGCCACACACACAATGTGGTCATATCCTAATAGTGATCGTGTGAATTGATTTCTTTGCTTGTATGTACTGGATAGCAACTTTTAGCATCATCAGAATCCATTAAACCCCAGGACAGCCTGGTGCATTCAATCAATTTCCACAGTGTAAAAGACACAGTTTGACTCAAGTGGTCTTAGGAATGCCTACACAGTGGGTACACCCATGAGCGTGAAATACTTTGTACTAGGAGAACTTATTAGAACGAGGAAAGAAAGTAATACATTTGCCAACTAGAAATATTGCACACACAAACACACACACATACCCAAAATAAAACAAAACCTGTCCAAATTCATCACATCGGGAATATTACCCGCAATAGTGGAATGGCCAGGCGTTACGCTACTGAAGGGACAATATCAGCCCTTCAAAATGATGATGCCAAAAAAATATGGGAAGTGACACCTTTTCCAGAAATGTTCTTGCAAGGAAGACACACTGCCACATTTTTGCAAAGAAACGAGCAAAGTGTAATCCACCAGAATCTGTGCCTGAAGCAATTACTTGAATGAAAATCCTTTCCAGTAAGCCAGTGAGGCCCATTGACCCATGTATCATAATGCCTGGACATACACTGCACATAATTGCTGAATGCTCAATAGTTCTTCCTTATAGAACATATTGTACTTCATCTACAGAAAAGTAAGTTTGATCTCTCTGAAATTATTGACTTCCAGGAAACAATCGTGACGGCCACTCTTTGAAAAAGGGTATCTCACAGAACCTGACAAAAGTAATATTATCTGATCCTCCCTGTGTGCAAGGTCTTCTGCAAACACACACACAAACACACACACACACACACACACACACACACACACACACACATGTACAGAAGCACACAAAGAAAAATACACAATCACACACACACAATCATTGCTCCTCGAAGAGCAACCATTCCGGAGTCATTGAATTTCTGAAACTTCATGTAAGAAAAGTACCTTTCAGCAGTAGCAATATGTAGTGAATACCAGGAAACCCTGGAGAATCAGGATAACTTCTTCCAACTTTCCTTTCCCATGGTTTAGTGTACCCTGCAGGCCAGAGAAGAATTGCTGTCAGATCAACAGGTGCCTGGGCCACCATGTCACCCTGATTCTTACCTTGCCAGTCTGCTAGTACTACACCCTAAGATCAGGTGGACTGCTGGGTCCCTGAAATAAAGGCACTGTGTGTTTCACAGTGAGGGCCATGGAGACCTGTTCTGCAAAGTGAGATCTAGCCCCAGGTGGCACACAGGCCTGTGGACATTCCAAACCCTGTGACATGGATGCTTTGGCTAGCGGTGAAGAATGGATTCCCCCAATCTGATGGACTCAGTTCACCCACGTGCTCCTGCTCTACCTGCCCCCTCTTTCCCTAGGCCACACTTAACTGAGAAGTCTTCCAAACTAGACAAGGGCACCTTCCTTCAGCTTCTTCCTGCTTGGCTGGCTGGGCTGCCATAGCAACAGGCCAGGCAGGAGCTGCCTCAGGACTCCCCAAGTTCAAGGGGCTGTAGGCCAACTGGGACATCACAATCATGTCTTTTCTGATTGGTTGGACAGCATAAGCACTCCCCTTAAGGAACCTCCCCCTCCAGTCCCCAGTCACTTGTGTCATACAGTCCTGGCAAAATGTTTGGATAGGAGCATGGCTTTACTGCTCCATATTCCCACCTCTGCTTGTTCTGGGTCCAACTGGGATGAGATTTCTCTCCTGTTTCCATGAACTCTCCATCTGGAACCCACATTTTGGAAGACAAGAAGTCTTTATTTCTGGTGAGTACCTAAATGACTCAAGCCCTTTGCACTTCCATCAGCCAGGAAAACACCTTTGACATTGGATGAACAACATTCCTCTCAGAACAACATCACCCATCACCTGAGCTTATTCCCTTATGTGGACACAAGGGTACCACACTGGGATTCACGATGTTGTTTTGTCAGGCTTGTCTGTTCCCAACTTCATCAAAACAAAGAATCGCACACAATGGCTGGCAAGAGCGTGAAAATGAACTCAGGAATTCACTTAATGTGGACGAACAAATTAATTCAGATTCATCCAGGAAATACCCTGGATCACACAGGGGACAGTCAATGAATGCATAGTATTTCCTAGTCAGTGAAATTGGTGCCCTTTCTCCAGTGAAGGGCAGCTTTCAGGAAGACCACAAATTATGGAATACCAAGAAACACTGGCGACAGGCAGTCATTTCTACAAAAGTTCTTAGTGACATATTACAACTCATTTCATTCAAGGAACTGAAGACATAAAGCCAGGACAACTCAAGGATTTTCCTCAAAATCACATCAGGTATTAAGCTAATTGCTACCAATCAGTGAGGCAAATTAAAACACAAAGATAACAAACACAGACACACACACCCACACACACACAAAGTGGTGATATCCTAATAGTTATCAAGTGAATGGATATCTTTCCTTGTATGTAGTACATGGCAACGTTTACTAAAATCAGAAGTCATTGAAAACCAGGACAGCCTGGTACACTCCTTCAATGTCCACAGTGTAAAAGGAAGAGTTTGAATGAAGGGGACTTAACGATGCTTAAACAGTGGGTACACACATGAGTGTGAAACAGTTTGTAATATGAGAACTCACTCCAGCGAGCAAAGAAATTAATACATTTGCAAACTACAAATATTGCACACAGAAACACACACGCACACACACACACATACAAACCTAAACTAAATAACACAAAACCTGTCCATATCCTTTGCATGTGAAATGTTACAATGAATAGCTGAAAGCCTAGGCGTGGTGCTACTGAGGAGACAATATCAGCACTTCAAAAAGAACCATGCTAAGAAATATATGTGTAGTCACATCATTTCCAAAAATGTGCTTGGAAGGAAGACATACTGCCATATTTATGGAAACGAACCAGCAACGTGTAATCCACCAGAGTCTGTGCCTGAATCAATCACTTGTTTTGAAATCCTTTTTAGTAAGCCAGTGATGCATATTTACCCATGTATCATGATGCCTGGATATACACTGCACATAATCGATGAAGAATGACTAGTTCCTGTTTACAGAACATATTGTACTTGATCAACAGAAAAGACAGCATGGTCTATCCGCTATTATTGACTTCCAGGAAACTATCATGACTGCCCTTTTTTGAACAAGGGTATCTCACAGAAAGTGACAAAAGAAATATTAGCCTACCAACCCTGTGTGCAAGTGCTCCCACAAGCACACACAACCACACACACACATGCAGAGAAGCACACAAATACACACAAACACACACGTATTCATTGCTCCTCGAATGGCAAGCAGTCTGGAGTCAGTGAATTTCTGCACTTTCACAAAGGAAAAGTACCTTCCAACACCAGCAATCCTTAATGAATACCAGGAAACCCTGGAGAATCAGGTTAACTTCTTCCGACACTCCTTGCCCACGGTATAGTATATCCTGCAGGAAAGAGAAGATTTGCTGTCAGATCAACAGGTGCCTGGGCCACCATGTCACCCTAATTCTTACTTTGCCACTCCGTTAGTTCCACACCCTAAGATCTGGTGGTCTAGTGGGTCCCTGAAATCAACGCAGCGTGTGTATCATAGTGAGGCCCAAGGCGGCCTGTTCTGCAAAGTGAGAACCAGCCCCAGGTGGCACACAGGCTTGTGGACATTCCAAACCGTGGGACATAGAAGCTTTGGCTAGCAGTTCAGAAGGGATTGCCCCAATCTAATGGGCTCAGGTCACCCATGTGCTCCTGCTCTGCCTGCCCCCGTTTTCCGAGGCCACACTTAACTGAGAAGTCTTCCACAGAAGACAGGGGCACCTTCCTTCAGCTTCTTCCTGCTTGGCTGGCTGGGCTGCCATAGCAACAGGCCAGGCACGAGCTGCCTCAGGACTCTCCAAGTTCAAGGGGCTCTGAGCCCACTGTGACATCACAGCCGCGTCTTTCCTGATTGGTCGGACTGCTTAAGCACTCCCCCTTAAGCAACCCTCACCCTCCAATTTCCAGCCACTTGAGGCATAGTGTCCTCAAAGGATGTATGGATCTTATCGTGGCCTTACTGCTCCATATTCCCACAGCCGCTTGTCCTATGTGGAACTGGGATGATATTTCTCTCCTCTTTCCAAGATCTGCCAAGCTGGAACCCACATTTTCGAAGACAAGAAGTGTTTTTTGTGGTGAGTACAAAACGCCTCAAGCCCTTTGCACGTCCATCAGCCAGGAAAACTCCTTTCACATTGGATTGGGCAACTTCCCTCTCAGAACATCACCCAACACCTGAGTATTTTCCCTTAGCTGGACGCAACTCTACCACTCAGGGAATCAGGATGTTTTTCGTCCTGGCTTCTCTGTTACTAACTTCATCAAAGCACGGAAACGCACACACTGGCTGGCAAGAGTGTGAAACTGACCACAGGAATTCACTTAATGGGGACAAAGAAATTAATTCGCTTTCATCTGAGAAATGCACTGGATCAAAAACGGGATAGTCAACGAATGCACAGTATTTAATAGTCAGTGAAACTGATAACTTTTCTCCAGTGAATGGCAGCTTTCCGGAACACAACACACTATGGAATACCATGAATCACTAGGGAAGAGCATTCATTTTTCCAAAACTTCCTAGTGACAAAACAAAACACTTTTCATCCAAGGAAGTGAAGACTTCAAATCAGGGCCGCTCGAGGCTTCTCCACAAACTGACATCAGGAATTAAGCTAATTTCCACGAATCAGTGAGGCAAATTTAAACAGAATGATAACAAACACAAAAACATAGCCACACACACAATGTGGTCATATCCTAATAGTGATCGTGTGAATTGATTTCTTTGCTTGTATGTACTGGATAGCAACTTTTAGCATCATCAGAATCCATTAAACCCCAGGACAGCCTGGTGCATTCAATCAATTTCCACAGTGTAAAAGACACAGTTTGACTCAAGTGGTCTTAGGAATGCCTACACAGTGGGTACACCCATGAGCGTGAAATACTTTGTACTAGGAGAACTTATTAGAACGAGGAAAGAAAGTAATACATTTGCCAACTAGAAATATTGCACACACAAACACACACACATACCCAAAATAAAACAAAACCTGTCCAAATTCATCACATCGGGAATATTACCCGCAATAGTGGAATGGCCAGGCGTTACGCTACTGAAGGGACAATATCAGCCCTTCAAAATGATGATGCCAAAAATATATGGGAAGTGACACCTTTTCCAGAAATGTTCTTGCAAGGAAGACACACTGCCACATTTTTGCAAAGAAACGAGCAAAGTGTAATCCACCAGAATCTGTGCCTGAAGCAATTACTTGAATGAAAATCCTTTCCAGTAAGCCAGTGAGGCCCATTGACCCATGTATCATAATGCCTGGACATACACTGCACATAATTGCTGAATGCTCAATAGTTCTTCCTTATAGAACATATTGTACTTCATCTACAGAAAAGTAAGTTTGATCTCTCTGAAATTATTGACTTCCAGGAAACAATCGTGACGGCCACTCTTTGAAAAAGGGTATCTCACAGAACCTGACAAAAGTAATATTATCTGATCCTCCCTGTGTGCAAGGTCTTCTGCAAACACACACACAAACACACACACACACACACACACACACACACACATGTACAGAAGCACACAAAGAAAAATACACAATCACACACACACAATCATTGCTCCTCGAAGAGCAACCATTCCGGAGTCATTGAATTTCTGAAACTTCATGTAAGAAAAGTACCTTTCAGCAGTAGCAATATGTAGTGAATACCAGGAAACCCTGGAGAATCAGGATAACTTCTTCCAACTTTCCTTTCCCATGGTTTAGTGTACCCTGCAGGCCAGAGAAGAATTGCTGTCAGATCAACAGGTGCCTGGGCCACCATGTCACCCTGATTCTTACCTTGCCAGTCTGCTAGTACTACACCCTAAGATCAGGTGGACTGCTGGGTCCCTGAAATAAAGGCACTGTGTGTTTCACAGTGAGGGCCATGGAGACCCTCACTGGGGCCATGGAGATCTAGCCCCAGGTGGCACACAGGCCTGTGGACATTCCAAACCCTGTGACATGGATGCTTTGGCTAGCGGTGAAGAATGGATTCCCCCAATCTGATGGACTCAGTTCACCCACGTGCTCCTGCTCTACCTGCCCCCTCTTTCCCTAGGCCACACTTAACTGAGAAGTCTTCCAAACTAGACAAGGGCACCTTCCTTCAGCTTCTTCCTGCTTGGCTGGCTGGGCTGCCATAGCAACAGGCCAGGCAGGAGCTGCCTCAGGACTCCCCAAGTTCAAGGGGCTGTAGGCCAACTGGGACATCACAATCATGTCTTTTCTGATTGGTTGGACAGCATAAGCACTCCCCTTAAGGAACCTCCCCCTCCAGTCCCCAGTCACTTGTGTCATACAGTCCTGGCAAAATGTTTGGATAGGAGCATGGCTTTACTGCTCCATATTCCCACCTCTGCTTGTTCTGGGTCCAACTGGGATGAGATTTCTCTCCTGTTTCCATGAACTCTCCATCTGGAACCCACATTTTGGAAGACAAGAAGTCTTTATTTCTGGTGAGTACCTAAATGACTCAAGCCCTTTGCACTTCCATCAGCCAGGAAAACACCTTTGACATTGGATGAACAACATTCCTCTCAGAACAACATCACCCATCACCTGAGCTTATTCCCTTATGTGGACACAAGGGTACCACACTGGGATTC
Source organism: Castor canadensis (assembly GCF_047511655.1). Lineage (NCBI taxonomy): Eukaryota > Metazoa > Chordata > Mammalia > Rodentia > Castoridae > Castor > Castor canadensis. Next base: position 114,843,589 of record NC_133387.1, read on the forward strand.
ACGATGTTGTTTTGTCAGGCTTGTCTGTTCCCAACTTCATCAAAACAAAGAATCGCACACAGTGGCTGGCAAGAGCGTGAAAATGAACTCAGGAATTCAATTAATGTGGACGAACAAATTAATTCAGATTCATCCAGGAAATGCCCTGGATCACACAGGGGACAGTCAATGAATGCATAGTATTTCCTAGTCAGTGAAATTGGTGCCCTTTCTCCAGTGAAGGGCAGCTTTCAGGAAGACCACAAATTATGGAATACCAAGAAACACTGGCGACAGGCAGTCATTTCTACAAAAGTTCTTAGTGACATATTACAACTCATTTCATTCAAGGAACTGAAGACATAAAGCCAGGACAACTCAAGGATTTTCCTCAAAATCACATCAGGTATTAAGCTAATTGCTACCAATCAGTGAGGCAAATTAAAACACAAAGATAACAAACACAGACACACACACCCACACACACACAAAGTGGTGATATCCTAATAGTTATCAAGTGAATGGATATCTTTCCTTGTATGTAGTACATGGCAACGTTTACTAAAATCAGAAGTCATTGAAAACCAGGACAGCCTGGTACACTCCTTCAATGTCCACAGTGTAAAAGGAAGAGTTTGAATGAAGGGGACTTAACGATGCTTAAACAGTGGGTACACACATGAGTGTGAAACAGTTTGTAATATGAGAACTCACTCCAGCGAGCAAAGAAATTAATACATTTGCAAACTACAAATATTGCACACAGAAACACACACGCACACACACACACATACAAACCTAAACTAAATAACACAAAACCTGTCCATATCCTTTGCATGTGAAATGTTACAATGAATAGCTGAAAGCCTAGGCGTGGTGCTACTGAGGAGACAATATCAGCACTTCAAAAAGAACCATGCTAAGAAATATATGTGTAGTCACATCATTTCGAAAAATGTGCTTGGAAGGAAGACATACTGCCATATTTATGGAAACGAACCAGCAACGTGTAATCCACCAGAGTCTGTGCCTGAATCAATCACTTGTTTTGAAATCCTTTTTAGTAAGCCAGTGATGCATATTTACACATGTATCATGATGCCTGGATATACACTGCACATAATCGATGAAGAATGACTAGTTCCTGTTTACAGAACATATTGTACTTGATCAACAGAAAAGACAGCATGGTCTATCCGCTATTATTGACTTCCAGGAAACTATCATGACTGCCCTTTTTTGAACAAGGGTATCTCACAGAAAGTGACAAAAGAAATATTAGCCTACCAACCCTGTGTGCAAGTGCTCCCACAAGCACACACAACCACACACACACATGCAGAGAAGCACACAAATACACACAAACACACACGTATTCATTGCTCCTCGAATGGCAAGCAGTCTGGAGTCAGTGAATTTCTGCACTTTCACAAAGGAAAAGTACCTTCCAACACCAGCAATCCTTAATGAATACCAGGAAACCCTGGAGAATCAGGTTAACTTCTTCCGACACTCCTTGCCCACGGTATAGTATATCCTGCAGGAAAGAGAAGATTTGCTGTCAGATCAACAGGTGCCTGGGCCACCATGTCACCCTAATTCTTACTTTGCCACTCCGTTAGTTCCACACCCTAAGATCTGGTGGTCTAGTGGGTCCCTGAAATCAACGCAGCGTGTGTATCATAGTGAGGCCCAAGGCGGCCTGTTCTGCAAAGTGAGAACCAGCCCCAGGTGGCACACAGGCTTGTGGACATTCCAAACCGTGGGACATAGAAGCTTTGGCTAGCAGTTCAGAAGGGATTGCCCCAATCTAATGGGCTCAGGTCACCCATGTGCTCCTGCTCTGCCTGCCCCCGTTTTCCGAGGCCACACTTAACTGAGAAGTCTTCCACAGAAGACAGGGGCACCTTCCTTCAGCTTCTTCCTGCTTGGCTGGCTGGGCTGCCATAGCAACAGGCCAGGCACGAGCTGCCTCAGGACTCTCCAAGTTCAAGGGGCTCTGAGCCCACTGTGACATCACAGCCGCGTCTTTCCTGATTGGTCGGACTGCTTAAGCACTCCCCCTTAAGCAACCCTCACCCTCCAATTTCCAGCCACTTGAGGCATAGTGTCCTCAAAGGATGTATGGATCTTATCGTGGCCTTACTGCTCCATATTCCCACAGCCGCTTGTCCTATGTGGAACTGGGATGATATTTCTCTCCTCTTTCCAAGATCTGCCAAGCTGGAACCCACATTTTCGAAGACAAGAAGTGTTTTTTGTACTGAGTACAAAACGCCTCAAGCCCTTTGCACGTCCATCAGCCAGGAAAACTCCTTTCACATTGGATTGGGCAACTTCCCTCTCAGAACATCACCCAACACCTGAGTATTTTCCCTTATGTGGACGCAACCCTACCACTCAGGGAATCAGGATGTTTTTCGTCCTGGCTTCTCTGTTACTAACTTCGTCAAAGCACGGAAACGCACACACTGGCTGGTAAGAGTGTGAAACTGACCACAGGAATTCACTTAATGTGGACAAAGAAATTAATTCGCTTTCATCTGAGAAATGCACTGGATCACAAACGGGATAGTCAACGAATGCACAGTATTTAATAGTCAGTGAAACTGATAACTTTTCTCCAGTGAATGGCAGCTTTCCGGAACACAACACACTATGGAATACCATGAATCACTAGGGAAGAGCATTCATTTTTCCAAAACTTCCTAGTGACAAAACAAAACACTTTTCATCCAAGGAAGTGAAGACTTCAAATCAGGGCCGCTCGAGGCTTCTCCACAAACTGACATCAGGAATTAAGCTAATTTCCACGAATCAGTGAGGCAAATTTAAACAGAATGATAACAAACACAAAAACATAGCCACACACACAATGTGGTCATATCCTAATAGTGATCGTGTGAATTGATTTCTTTGCTTGTATGTACTGGATAGCAACTTTTAGCATCATCAGAATCCATTAAACCCCAGGACAGCCTGGTGCATTCAATCAATTTCCACAGTGTAAAAGACACAGTTTGACTCAAGTGGTCTTAGGAATGCCTACACAGTGGGTACACCCATGAGCGTGAAATACTTTGTACTAGGAGAACTTATTAGAACGAGGAAAGAAAGTAATACATTTGCCAACTAGAAATATTGCACACACAAACACACACACATACCCAAAATAAAACAAAACCTGTCCAAATTCATCACATCGGGAATATTACCCGCAATAGTGGAATGGCCAGGCGTTACGCTACTGAAGGGACAATATCAGCCCTTCAAAATGATGATGCCAAAAAAATATGGGAAGTGACACCTTTTCCAGAAATGTTCTTGCAAGGAAGACACACTGCCACATTTTTGCAAAGAAACGAGCAAAGTGTAATCCACCAGAATCTGTGCCTGAAGCAATTACTTGAATGAAAATCCTTTCCAGTAAGCCAGTGAGGCCCATTGACCCATGTATCATAATGCCTGGACATACACTGCACATAATTGCTGAATGCTCAATAGTTCTTCCTTATAGAACATATTGTACTTCATCTACAGAAAAGTAAGTTTGATCTCTCTGAAATTATTGACTTCCAGGAAACAATCGTGACGGCCACTCTTTGAAAAAGGGTATCTCACAGAACCTGACAAAAGTAATATTATCTGATCCTCCCTGTGTGCAAGGTCTTCTGCAAACACACACACAAACACACACACACACACACACACACACACACACACACACACATGTACAGAAGCACACAAAGAAAAATACACAATCACACACACACAATCATTGCTCCTCGAAGAGCAACCATTCCGGAGTCATTGAATTTCTGAAACTTCATGTAAGAAAAGTACCTTTCAGCAGTAGCAATATGTAGTGAATACCAGGAAACCCTGGAGAATCAGGATAACTTCTTCCAACTTTCCTTTCCCATGGTTTAGTGTACCCTGCAGGCCAGAGAAGAATTGCTGTCAGATCAACAGGTGCCTGGGCCACCATGTCACCCTGATTCTTACCTTGCCAGTCTGCTAGTACTACACCCTAAGATCAGGTGGACTGCTGGGTCCCTGAAATAAAGGCACTGTGTGTTTCACAGTGAGGGCCATGGAGACCTGTTCTGCAAAGTGAGATCTAGCCCCAGGTGGCACACAGGCCTGTGGACATTCCAAACCCTGTGACATGGATGCTTTGGCTAGCGGTGAAGAATGGATTCCCCCAATCTGATGGACTCAGTTCACCCACGTGCTCCTGCTCTACCTGCCCCCTCTTTCCCTAGGCCACACTTAACTGAGAAGTCTTCCAAACTAGACAAGGGCACCTTCCTTCAGCTTCTTCCTGCTTGGCTGGCTGGGCTGCCATAGCAACAGGCCAGGCAGGAGCTGCCTCAGGACTCCCCAAGTTCAAGGGGCTGTAGGCCAACTGGGACATCACAATCATGTCTTTTCTGATTGGTTGGACAGCATAAGCACTCCCCTTAAGGAACCTCCCCCTCCAGTCCCCAGTCACTTGTGTCATACAGTCCTGGCAAAATGTTTGGATAGGAGCATGGCTTTACTGCTCCATATTCCCACCTCTGCTTGTTCTGGGTCCAACTGGGATGAGATTTCTCTCCTGTTTCCATGAACTCTCCATCTGGAACCCACATTTTGGAAGACAAGAAGTCTTTATTTCTGGTGAGTACCTAAATGACTCAAGCCCTTTGCACTTCCATCAGCCAGGAAAACACCTTTGACATTGGATGAACAACATTCCTCTCAGAACAACATCACCCATCACCTGAGCTTATTCCCTTATGTGGACACAAGGGTACCACACTGGGATTCACGATGTTGTTTTGTCAGGCTTGTCTGTTCCCAACTTCATCAAAACAAAGAATCGCACACAATGGCTGGCAAGAGCGTGAAAATGAACTCAGGAATTCACTTAATGTGGACGAACAAATTAATTCAGATTCATCCAGGAAATACCCTGGATCACACAGGGGACAGTCAATGAATGCATAGTATTTCCTAGTCAGTGAAATTGGTGCCCTTTCTCCAGTGAAGGGCAGCTTTCAGGAAGACCACAAATTATGGAATACCAAGAAACACTGGCGACAGGCAGTCATTTCTACAAAAGTTCTTAGTGACATATTACAACTCATTTCATTCAAGGAACTGAAGACATAAAGCCAGGACAACTCAAGGATTTTCCTCAAAATCACATCAGGTATTAAGCTAATTGCTACCAATCAGTGAGGCAAATTAAAACACAAAGATAACAAACACAGACACACACACCCACACACACACAAAGTGGTGATATCCTAATAGTTATCAAGTGAATGGATATCTTTCCTTGTATGTAGTACATGGCAACGTTTACTAAAATCAGAAGTCATTGAAAACCAGGACAGCCTGGTACACTCCTTCAATGTCCACAGTGTAAAAGGAAGAGTTTGAATGAAGGGGACTTAACGATGCTTAAACAGTGGGTACACACATGAGTGTGAAACAGTTTGTAATATGAGAACTCACTCCAGCGAGCAAAGAAATTAATACATTTGCAAACTACAAATATTGCACACAGAAACACACACGCACACACACACACATACAAACCTAAACTAAATAACACAAAACCTGTCCATATCCTTTGCATGTGAAATGTTACAATGAATAGCTGAAAGCCTAGGCGTGGTGCTACTGAGGAGACAATATCAGCACTTCAAAAAGAACCATGCTAAGAAATATATGTGTAGTCACATCATTTCCAAAAATGTGCTTGGAAGGAAGACATACTGCCATATTTATGGAAACGAACCAGCAACGTGTAATCCACCAGAGTCTGTGCCTGAATCAATCACTTGTTTTGAAATCCTTTTTAGTAAGCCAGTGATGCATATTTACCCATGTATCATGATGCCTGGATATACACTGCACATAATCGATGAAGAATGACTAGTTCCTGTTTACAGAACATATTGTACTTGATCAACAGAAAAGACAGCATGGTCTATCCGCTATTATTGACTTCCAGGAAACTATCATGACTGCCCTTTTTTGAACAAGGGTATCTCACAGAAAGTGACAAAAGAAATATTAGCCTACCAACCCTGTGTGCAAGTGCTCCCACAAGCACACACAACCACACACACACATGCAGAGAAGCACACAAATACACACAAACACACACGTATTCATTGCTCCTCGAATGGCAAGCAGTCTGGAGTCAGTGAATTTCTGCACTTTCACAAAGGAAAAGTACCTTCCAACACCAGCAATCCTTAATGAATACCAGGAAACCCTGGAGAATCAGGTTAACTTCTTCCGACACTCCTTGCCCACGGTATAGTATATCCTGCAGGAAAGAGAAGATTTGCTGTCAGATCAACAGGTGCCTGGGCCACCATGTCACCCTAATTCTTACTTTGCCACTCCGTTAGTTCCACACCCTAAGATCTGGTGGTCTAGTGGGTCCCTGAAATCAACGCAGCGTGTGTATCATAGTGAGGCCCAAGGCGGCCTGTTCTGCAAAGTGAGAACCAGCCCCAGGTGGCACACAGGCTTGTGGACATTCCAAACCGTGGGACATAGAAGCTTTGGCTAGCAGTTCAGAAGGGATTGCCCCAATCTAATGGGCTCAGGTCACCCATGTGCTCCTGCTCTGCCTGCCCCCGTTTTCCGAGGCCACACTTAACTGAGAAGTCTTCCACAGAAGACAGGGGCACCTTCCTTCAGCTTCTTCCTGCTTGGCTGGCTGGGCTGCCATAGCAACAGGCCAGGCACGAGCTGCCTCAGGACTCTCCAAGTTCAAGGGGCTCTGAGCCCACTGTGACATCACAGCCGCGTCTTTCCTGATTGGTCGGACTGCTTAAGCACTCCCCCTTAAGCAACCCTCACCCTCCAATTTCCAGCCACTTGAGGAATAGTGTCCTCAAAGGATGTATGGATCTTATCGTGGCCTTACTGCTCCATATTCCCACAGCCGCTTGTCCTATGTGGAACTGGGATGATATTTCTCTCCTCTTTCCAAGATCTGCCAAGCTGGAACCCACATTTTCGAAGACAAGAAGTGTTTTTTGTGGTGAGTACAAAACGCCTCAAGCCCTTTGCACGTCCATCAGCCAGGAAAACTCCTTTCACATTGGATTGGGCAACTTCCCTCTCAGAACATCACCCAACACCTGAGTATTTTCCCTTAGCTGGACGCAACTCTACCACTCAGGGAATCAGGATGTTTTTCGTCCTGGCTTCTCTGTTACTAACTTCGTCAAAGCACGGAAACGCACACACTGGCTGGTAAGAGTGTGAAACTGACCACAGGAATTCACTTAATGTGGACAAAGAAATTAATTCGCTTTCATCTGAGAAATGCACTGGATCACAAACGGGATAGTCAACGAATGCACAGTATTTAATAGTCAGTGAAACTGATAACTTTTCTCCAGTGAATGGCAGCTTTCCGGAACACAACACACTATGGAATACCATGAATCACTAGGGAAGAGCATTCATTTTTCCAAAACTTCCTAGTGACAAAACAAAACACTTTTCATCCAAGGAAGTGAAGACTTCAAATCAGGGCCGCTCGAGGCTTCTCCACAAACTGACATCAGGAATTAAGCTAATTTCCACGAATCAGTGAGGCAAATTTAAACAGAATGATAACAAACACAAAAACATAGCCACACACACAATGTGGTCATATCCTAATAGTGATCGTGTGAATTGATTTCTTTGCTTGTATGTACTGGATAGCAACTTTTAGCATCATCAGAATCCATTAAACCCCAGGACAGCCTGGTGCATTCAATCAATTTCCACAGTGTAAAAGACACAGTTTGACTCAAGTGGTCTTAGGAATGCCTACACAGTGGGTACACCCATGAGCGTGAAATACTTTGTACTAGGAGAACTTATTAGAACGAGGAAAGAAAGTAATACATTTGCCAACTAGAAATATTGCACACACAAACACACACACATACCCAAAATAAAACAAAACCTGTCCAAATTCATCACATCGGGAATATTACCCGCAATAGTGGAATGGCCAGGCGTTACGCTACTGAAGGGACAATATCAGCCCTTCAAAATGATGATGCCAAAAAAATATGGGAAGTGACACCTTTTCCAGAAATGTTCTTGCAAGGAAGACACACTGCCACATTTTTGCAAAGAAACGAGCAAAGTGTAATCCACCAGAATCTGTGCCTGAAGCAATTACTTGAATGAAAATCCTTTCCAGTAAGCCAGTGAGGCCCATTGACCCATGTATCATAATGCCTGGACATACACTGCACATAATTGCTGAATGCTCAATAGTTCTTCCTTATAGAACATATTGTACTTCATCTACAGAAAAGTAAGTTTGATCTCTCTGAAATTATTGACTTCCAGGAAACAATCGTGACGGCCACTCTTTGAAAAAGGGTATCTCACAGAACCTGACAAAAGTAATATTATCTGATCCTCCCTGTGTGCAAGGTCTTCTGCAAACACACACACAAACACACACACACACACACACACACACACACACACACACATGTACAGAAGCACACAAAGAAAAATACACAATCACACACACACAATCATTGCTCCTCGAAGAGCAACCATTCCGGAGTCATTGAATTTCTGAAACTTCATGTAAGAAAAGTACCTTTCAGCAGTAGCAATATGTAGTGAATACCAGGAAACCCTGGAGAATCAGGATAACTTCTTCCAACTTTCCTTTCCCATGGTTTAGTGTACCCTGCAGGCCAGAGAAGAATTGCTGTCAGATCAACAGGTGCCTGGGCCACCATGTCACCCTGATTCTTACCTTGCCAGTCTGCTAGTACTACACCCTAAGATCAGGTGGACTGCTGGGTCCCTGAAATAAAGGCACTGTGTGTTTCACAGTGAGGGCCATGGAGACCTGTTCTGCAAAGTGAGATCTAGCCCCAGGTGGCACACAGGCCTGTGGACATTCCAAACCCTGTGACATGGATGCTTTGGCTAGCGGTGAAGAATGGATTCCCCCAATCTGATGGACTCAGTTCACCCACGTGCTCCTGCTCTACCTGCCCCCTCTTTCCCTAGGCCACACTTAACTGAGAAGTCTTCCAAACTAGACAAGGGCACCTTCCTTCAGCTTCTTCCTGCTTGGCTGGCTGGGCTGCCATAGCAACAGGCCAGGCAGGAGCTGCCTCAGGACTCCCCAAGTTCAAGGGGCTGTAGGCCAACTGGGACATCACAATCATGTCTTTTCTGATTGGTTGGACAGCATAAGCACTCCCCTTAAGGAACCTCCCCCTCCAGTCCCCAGTCACTTGTGTCATACAGTCCTGGCAAAATGTTTGGATAGGAGCATGGCTTTACTGCTCCATATTCCCACCTCTGCTTGTTCTGGGTCCAACTGGGATGAGATTTCTCTCCTGTTTCCATGAACTCTCCATCTGGAACCCACATTTTGGAAGACAAGAAGTCTTTATTTCTGGTGAGTACCTAAATGACTCAAGCCCTTTGCACTTCCATCAGCCAGGAAAACACCTTTGACATTGGATGAACAACATTCCTCTCAGAACAACATCACCCATCACCTGAGCTTATTCCCTTATGTGGACACAAGGGTACCACACTGGGATTCACGATGTTGTTTTGTCAGGCTTGTCTGTTCCCAACTTCATCAAAACAAAGAATCGCACACAGTGGCTGGCAAGAGCGTGAAAATGAACTCAGGAATTCACTTAATGTGGATGAACAAATTAATTCAGATTCATCCAGGAAATGCCCTGGATCACACAGGGGACAGTCAATGAATGCATAGTATTTCCTAGTCAGTGAAATTGGTGCCCTTTCTCCAGTGAAGGGCAGCTTTCAGGAAGACCACAAATTATGGAATACCAAGAAACACTGGCGACAGGCAGTCATTTCTACAAAAGTTCTTAGTGACATATTACAACTCATTTCATTCAAGGAACTGAAGACATAAAGCCAGGACAACTCAAGGATTTTCCTCAAAATCACATCAGGTATTAAGCTAATTGCTACCAATCAGTGAGGCAAATTAAAACACAAAGATAACAAACACAGACACACACACCCACACACACACAAAGTGGTGATATCCTAATAGTTATCAAGTGAATGGATATCTTTCCTTGTATGTAGTACATGGCAACGTTTACTAAAATCAGAAGTCATTGAAAACCAGGACAGCCTGGTACACTCCTTCAATGTCCACAGTGTAAAAGGAAGAGTTTGAATGAAGGGGACTTAACGATGCTTAAACAGTGGGTACACACATGAGTGTGAAACAGTTTGTAATATGAGAACTCACTCCAGCGAGCAAAGAAATTAATACATTTGCAAACTACAAATATTGCACACAGAAACACACACGCACACACACACACATACAAACCTAAACTAAATAACACAAAACCTGTCCATATCCTTTGCATGTGAAATGTTACAATGAATAGCTGAAAGCCTAGGCGTGGTGCTACTGAGGAGACAATATCAGCACTTCAAAAAGAACCATGCTAAGAAATATATGTGTAGTCACATCATTTCCAAAAATGTGCTTGGAAGGAAGACATACTGCCATATTTATGGAAACGAACCAGCAACGTGTAATCCACCAGAGTCTGTGCCTGAATCAATCACTTGTTTTGAAATCCTTTTTAGTAAGCCAGTGATGCATATTTACCCATGTATCATGATGCCTGGATATACACTGCACATAATCGATGAAGAATGACTAGTTCCTGTTTACAGAACATATTGTACTTGATCAACAGAAAAGACAGCATGGTCTATCCGCTATTATTGACTTCCAGGAAACTATCATGACTGCCCTTTTTTGAACAAGGGTATCTCACAGAAAGTGACAAAAGAAATATTAGCCTACCAACCCTGTGTGCAAGTGCTCCCACAAGCACACACAACCACACACACACATGCAGAGAAGCACACAAATACACACAAACACACACGCATTCATTGCTCCTCGAATGGCAAGCAGTCTGGAGTCAGTGAATTTCTGCACTTTCACAAAGGAAAAGTACCTTCCAACACCAGCAATCCTTAATGAATACCAGGAAACCCTGGAGAATCAGGTTAACTTCTTCCGACACTCCTTGCCCACGGTATAGTATATCCTGCAGGAAAGAGAAGATTTGCTGTCAGATCAACAGGTGCCTGGGCCACCATGTCACCCTAATTCTTACTTTGCCACTCCGTTAGTTCCACACCCTAAGATCTGGTGGTCTAGTGGGTCCCTGAAATCAACGCAGCGTGTGTATCATAGTGAGGCCCAAGGCGGCCTGTTCTGCAAAGTGAGAACCAGCCCCAGGTGGCACACAGGCTTGTGGACATTCCAAACCGTGGGACATAGAAGCTTTGGCTAGCAGTTCAGAAGGGATTGCCCCAATCTAATGGGCTCAGGTCACCCATGTGCTCCTGCTCTGCCTGCCCCCGTTTTCCGAGGCCACACTTAACTGAGAAGTCTTCCACAGAAGACAGGGGCACCTTCCTTCAGCTTCTTCCTGCTTGGCTGGCTGGGCTGCCATAGCAACAGGCCAGGCACGAGCTGCCTCAGGACTCTCCAAGTTCAAGGGGCTCTGAGCCCACTGTGACATCACAGCCGCGTCTTTCCTGATTGGTCGGACTGCTTAAGCACTCCCCCTTAAGCAACCCTCACCCTCCAATTTCCAGCCACTTGAGGCATAGTGTCCTCAAAGGATGTATGGATCTTATCGTGGCCTTACTGCTCCATATTCCCACAGCCGCTTGTCCTATGTGGAACTGGGATGATATTTCTCTCCTCTTTCCAAGATCTGCCAAGCTGGAACCCACATTTTCGAAGACAAGAAGTGTTTTTTGTGGTGAGTACAAAACGCCTCAAGCCCTTTGCACGTCCATCAGCCAGGAAAACTCCTTTCACATTGGATTGGGCAACTTCCCTCTCAGAACATCACCCAACACCTGAGTATTTTCCCTTAGCTGGACGCAACTCTACCACTCAGGGAATCAGGATGTTTTTCGTCCTGGCTTCTCTGTTACTAACTTCATCAAAGCACGGAAACGCACACACTGGCTGGCAAGAGTGTGAAACTGACCACAGGAATTCACTTAATGTGGACAAAGAAATTAATTCGCTTTCATCTGAGAAATGCACTGGATCAAAAACGGGATAGTCAACGAATGCACAGTATTTAATAGTCAGTGAAACTGATAACTTTTCTCCAGTGAATGGCAGCTTTCCGGAACACAACACACTATGGAATACCATGAATCACTAGGGAAGAGCATTCATTTTTCCAAAACTTCCTAGTGACAAAACAAAACACTTTTCATCCAAGGAAGTGAAGACTTCAAATCAGGGCCGCTCGAGGCTTCTCCACAAACTGACATCAGGAATTAAGCTAATTTCCACGAATCAGTGAGGCAAATTTAAACAGAATGATAACAAACACAAAAACATAGCCACACACACAATGTGGTCATATCCTAATAGTGATCGTGTGAATTGATTTCTTTGCTTGTATGTACTGGATAGCAACTTTTAGCATCATCAGAATCCATTAAACCCCAGGACAGCCTGGTGCATTCAATCAATTTCCACAGTGTAAAAGACACAGTTTGACTCAAGTGGTCTTAGGAATGCCTACACAGTGGGTACACCCATGAGCGTGAAATACTTTGTACTAGGAGAACTTATTAGAACGAGGAAAGAAAGTAATACATTTGCCAACTAGAAATATTGCACACACAAACACACACACATACCCAAAATAAAACAAAACCTGTCCAAATTCATCACATCGGGAATATTACCCGCAATAGTGGAATGGCCAGGCGTTACGCTACTGAAGGGACAATATCAGCCCTTCAAAATGATGATGCCAAAAATATATGGGAAGTGACACCTTTTCCAGAAATGTTCTTGCAAGGAAGACACACTGCCACATTTTTGCAAAGAAACGAGCAAAGTGTAATCCACCAGAATCTGTGCCTGAAGCAATTACTTGAATGAAAATCCTTTCCAGTAAGCCAGTGAGGCCCATTGACCCATGTATCATAATGCCTGGACATACACTGCACATAATTGCTGAATGCTCAATAGTTCTTCCTTATAGAACATATTGTACTTCATCTACAGAAAAGTAAGTTTGATCTCTCTGAAATTATTGACTTCCAGGAAACAATCGTGACGGCCACTCTTTGAAAAAGGGTATCTCACAGAACCTGACAAAAGTAATATTATCTGATCCTCCCTGTGTGCAAGGTCTTCTGCAAACACACACACAAACACACACACACACACACACACACACACACACACATGTACAGAAGCACACAAAGAAAAATACACAATCACACACACACAATCATTGCTCCTCGAAGAGCAACCATTCCGGAGTCATTGAATTTCTGAAACTTCATGTAAGAAAAGTACCTTTCAGCAGTAGCAATATGTAGTGAATACCAGGAAACCCTGGAGAATCAGGATAACTTCTTCCAACTTTCCTTTCCCATGGTTTAGTGTACCCTGCAGGCCAGAGAAGAATTGCTGTCAGATCAACAGGTGCCTGGGCCACCATGTCACCCTGATTCTTACCTTGCCAGTCTGCTAGTACTACACCCTAAGATCAGGTGGACTGCTGGGTCCCTGAAATAAAGGCACTGTGTGTTTCACAGTGAGGGCCATGGAGACCTGTTCTGCAAAGTGAGATCTAGCCCCAGGTGGCACACAGGCCTGTGGACATTCCAAACCCTGTGACATGGATGCTTTGGCTAGCGGTGAAGAATGGATTCCCCCAATCTGATGGACTCAGTTCACCCACGTGCTCCTGCTCTACCTGCCCCCTCTTTCCCTAGGCCACACTTAACTGAGAAGTCTTCCAAACTAGACAAGGGCACCTTCCTTCAGCTTCTTCCTGCTTGGCTGGCTGGGCTGCCATAGCAACAGGCCAGGCAGGAGCTGCCTCAGGACTCCCCAAGTTCAAGGGGCTGTAGGCCAACTGGGACATCACAATCATGTCTTTTCTGATTGGTTGGACAGCATAAGCACTCCCCTTAAGGAACCTCCCCCTCCAGTCCCCAGTCACTTGTGTCATACAGTCCTGGCAAAATGTTTGGATAGGAGCATGGCTTTACTGCTCCATATTCCCACCTCTGCTTGTTCTGGGTCCAACTGGGATGAGATTTCTCTCCTGTTTCCATGAACTCTCCATCTGGAACCCACATTTTGGAAGACAAGAAGTCTTTATTTCTGGTGAGTACCTAAATGACTCAAGCCCTTTGCACTTCCATCAGCCAGGAAAACACCTTTGACATTGGATGAACAACATTCCTCTCAGAACAACATCACCCATCACCTGAGCTTATTCCCTTATGTGGACACAAGGGTACCACACTGGGATTCACGATGTTGTTTTGTCAGGCTTGTCTGTTCCCAACTTCATCAAAACAAAGAATCGCACACAGTGGCTGGCAAGAGCGTGAAAATGAACTCAGGAATTCACTTAATGTGGACGAACAAATTAATTCAGATTCATCCAGGAAATGCCCTGGATCACACAGGGGACAGTCAATGAATGCATAGTATTTCCTAGTCAGTGAAATTGGTGCCCTTTCTCCAGTGAAGGGCAGCTTTCAGGAAGACCACAAATTATGGAATACCAAGAAACACTGGCGACAGGCAGTCATTTCTACAAAAGTTCTTAGTGACATATTACAACTCATTTCATTCAAGGAACTGAAGACATAAAGCCAGGACAACTCAAGGATTTTCCTCAAAATCACATCAGGTATTAAGCTAATTGCTACCAATCAGTGAGGCAAATTAAAACACAAAGATAACAAACACAGACACACACACCCACACACACACAAAGTGGTGATATCCTAATAGTTATCAAGTGAATGGATATCTTTCCTTGTATGTAGTACATGGCAACGTTTACTAAAATCAGAAGTCATTGAAAACCAGGACAGCCTGGTACACTCCTTCAATGTCCACAGTGTAAAAGGAAGAGTTTGAATGAAGGGGACTTAACGATGCTTAAACAGTGGGTACACACATGAGTGTGAAACAGTTTGTAATATGAGAACTCACTCCAGCGAGCAAAGAAATTAATACATTTGCAAACTACAAATATTGCACACAGAAACACACACGCACACACACACACATACAAACCTAAACTAAATAACACAAAACCTGTCCATATCCTTTGCATGTGAAATGTTACAATGAATAGCTGAAAGCCTAGGCGTGGTGCTACTGAGGAGACAATATCAGCACTTCAAAAAGAACCATGCTAAGAAATATATGTGTAGTCACATCATTTCCAAAAATGTGCTTGGAAGGAAGACATACTGCCATATTTATGGAAACGAACCAGCAACGTGTAATCCACCAGAGTCTGTGCCTGAATCAATGACTTGTTTTGAAATCCTTTTTAGTAAGCCAGTGATGCATATTTACCCATGTATCATGATGCCTGGATATACACTGCACATAATCGATGAAGAATGACTAGTTCCTGTTTACAGAACATATTGTACTTGATCAACAGAAAAGACAGCATGGTCTATCCGCTATTATTGACTTCCAGGAAACTATCATGACTGCCCTTTTTTGAACAAGGGTATCTCACAGAAAGTGACAAAAGAAATATTAGCCTACCAACCCTGTGTGCAAGTGCTCCCACAAGCACACACAACCACACACACACATGCAGAGAAGCACACAAATACACACAAACACACACGCATTCATTGCTCCTCGAATGGCAAGCAGTCTGGAGTCAGTGAATTTCTGCACTTTCACAAAGGAAAAGTACCTTCCAACACCAGCAATCCTTAATGAATACCAGGAAACCCTGGAGAATCAGGTTAACTTCTTCCGACACTCCTTGCCCACGGTATAGTATATCCTGCAGGAAAGAGAAGATTTGCTGTCAGATCAACAGGTGCCTGGGCCACCATGTCACCCTAATTCTTACTTTGCCACTCCGTTAGTTCCACACCCTAAGATCTGGTGGTCTAGTGGGTCCCTGAAATCAACGCAGCGTGTGTATCATAGTGAGGCCCAAGGCGGCCTGTTCTGCAAAGTGAGAACCAGCCCCAGGTGGCACACAGGCTTGTGGACATTCCAAACCGTGGGACATAGAAGCTTTGGCTAGCAGTTCAGAAGGGATTGCCCCAATCTAATGGGCTCAGGTCACCCATGTGCTCCTGCTCTGCCTGCCCCCGTTTTCCGAGGCCACACTTAACTGAGAAGTCTTCCACAGAAGACAGGGGCACCTTCCTTCAGCTTCTTCCTGCTTGGCTGGCTGGGCTGCCATAGCAACAGGCCAGGCACGAGCTGCCTCAGGACTCTCCAAGTTCAAGGGGCTCTGAGCCCACTGTGACATCACAGCCGCGTCTTTCCTGATTGGTCGGACTGCTTAAGCACTCCCCCTTAAGCAACCCTCACCCTCCAATTTCCAGCCACTTGAGGCATAGTGTCCTCAAAGGATGTATGGATCTTATCGTGGCCTTACTGCTCCATATTCCCACAGCCGCTTGTCCTATGTGGAACTGGGATGATATTTCTCTCCTCTTTCCAAGATCTGCCAAGCTGGAACCCACATTTTCGAAGACAAGAAGTGTTTTTTGTGGTGAGTACAAAACGCCTCAAGCCCTTTGCACGTCCATCAGCCAGGAAAACTCCTTTCACATTGGATTGGGCAACTTCCCTCTCAGAACATCACCCAACACCTGAGTATTTTCCCTTAGCTGGACGCAACTCTACCACTCAGGGAATCAGGATGTTTTTCGTCCTGGCTTCTCTGTTACTAACTTCGTCAAAGCACGGAAACGCACACACTGGCTGGCAAGAGTGTGAAACTGACCACAGGAATTCACTTAATGTGGACAAAGAAATTAATTCGCTTTCATCTGAGAAATGCACTGGATCAAAAACGGGATAGTCAACGAATGCACAGTATTTAATAGTCAGTGAAACTGATAACTTTTCTCCAGTGAATGGCAGCTTTCCGGAACACAACACACTATGGAATACCATGAATCACTAGGGAAGAGCATTCATTTTTCCAAAACTTCCTAGTGACAAAACAAAACACTTTTCATCCAAGGAAGTGAAGACTTCAAATCAGGGCCGCTCGAGGCTTCTCCACAAACTGACATCAGGAATTAAGCTAATTTCCACGAATCAGTGAGGCAAATTTAAACAGAATGATAACAAACACAAAAACATAGCCACACACACAATGTGGTCATATCCTAATAGTGATCGTGTGAATTGATTTCTTTGCTTGTATGTACTGGATAGCAACTTTTAGCATCATCAGAATCCATTAAACCCCAGGACAGCCTGGTGCATTCAATCAATTTCCACAGTGTAAAAGACACAGTTTGACTCAAGTGGTCTTAGGAATGCCTACACAGTGGGTACACCCATGAGCGTGAAATACTTTGTACTAGGAGAACTTATTAGAACGAGGAAAGAAAGTAATACATTTGCCAACTAGAAATATTGCACACACAAACACACACACATACCCAAAATAAAACAAAACCTGTCCAAATTCATCACATCGGGAATATTACCCGCAATAGTGGAATGGCCAGGCGTTACGCTACTGAAGGGACAATATCAGCCCTTCAAAATGATGATGCCAAAAAAATATGGGAAGTGACACCTTTTCCAGAAATGTTCTTGCAAGGAAGACACACTGCCACATTTTTGCAAAGAAACGAGCAAAGTGTAATCCACCAGAATCTGTGCCTGAAGCAATTACTTGAATGAAAATCCTTTCCAGTAAGCCAGTGAGGCCCATTGACCCATGTATCATAATGCCTGGACATACACTGCACATAATTGCTGAATGCTCAATAGTTCTTCCTTATAGAACATATTGTACTTCATCTACAGAAAAGTAAGTTTGATCTCTCTGAAATTATTGACTTCCAGGAAACAATCGTGACGGCCACTCTTTGAAAAAGGGTATCTCACAGAACCTGACAAAAGTAATATTATCTGATCCTCCCTGTGTGCAAGGTCTTCTGCAAACACACACACAAACACACACACACACACACACACACACACACACACATGTACAGAAGCACACAAAGAAAAATACACAATCACACACACACAATCATTGCTCCTCGAAGAGCAACCATTCCGGAGTCATTGAATTTCTGAAACTTCATGTAAGAAAAGTACCTTTCAGCAGTAGCAATATGTAGTGAATACCAGGAAACCCTGGAGAATCAGGATAACTTCTTCCAACTTTCCTTTCCCATGGTTTAGTGTACCCTGCAGGCCAGAGAAGAATTGCTGTCAGATCAACAGGTGCCTGGGCCACCATGTCACCCTGATTCTTACCTTGCCAGTCTGCTAGTACTACACCCTAAGATCAGGTGGACTGCTGGGTCCCTGAAATAAAGGCACTGTGTGTTTCACAGTGAGGGCCATGGAGACCTGTTCTGCAAAGTGAGATCTAGCCCCAGGTGGCACACAGGCCTGTGGACATTCCAAACCCTGTGACATGGATGCTTTGGCTAGCGGTGAAGAATGGATTCCCCCAATCTGATGGACTCAGTTCACCCACGTGCTCCTGCTCTACCTGCCCCCTCTTTCCCTAGGCCACACTTAACTGAGAAGTCTTCCAAACTAGACAAGGGCACCTTCCTTCAGCTTCTTCCTGCTTGGCTGGCTGGGCTGCCATAGCAACAGGCCAGGCAGGAGCTGCCTCAGGACTCCCCAAGTTCAAGGGGCTGTAGGCCAACTGGGACATCACAATCATGTCTTTTCTGATTGGTTGGACAGCATAAGCACTCCCCTTAAGGAACCTCCCCCTCCAGTCCCCAGTCACTTGTGTCATACAGTCCTGGCAAAATGTTTGGATAGGAGCATGGCTTTACTGCTCCATATTCCCACCTCTGCTTGTTCTGGGTCCAACTGGGATGAGATTTCTCTCCTGTTTCCATGAACTCTCCATCTGGAACCCACATTTTGGAAGACAAGAAGTCTTTATTTCTGGTGAGTACCTAAATGACTCAAGCCCTTTGCACTTCCATCAGCCAGGAAAACACCTTTGACATTGGATGAACAACATTCCTCTCAGAACAACATCACCCATCACCTGAGCTTATTCCCTTATGTGGACACAAGGGTACCACACTGGGATTCACGATGTTGTTTTGTCAGGCTTGTCTGTTCCCAACTTCATCAAAACAAAGAATCGCACACAGTGGCTGGCAAGAGCGTGAAAATGAACTCAGGAATTCACTTAATGTGGACGAACAAATTAATTCAGATTCATCCAGGAAATGCCCTGGATCACACAGGGGACAGTCAATGAATGCATAGTATTTCCTAGTCAGTGAAATTGGTGCCCTTTCTCCAGTGAAGGGCAGCTTTCAGGAAGACCACAAATTATGGAATACCAAGAAACACTGGCGACAGGCAGTCATTTCTACAAAAGTTCTTAGTGACATATTACAACTCATTTCATTCAAGGAACTGAAGACATAAAGCCAGGACAACTCAAGGATTTTCCTCAAAATCACATCAGGTATTAAGCTAATTGCTACCAATCAGTGAGGCAAATTAAAACACAAAGATAACAAACACAGACACACACACCCACACACACACAAAGTGGTGATATCCTAATAGTTATCAAGTGAATGGATATCTTTCCTTGTATGTAGTACATGGCAACGTTTACTAAAATCAGAAGTCATTGAAAACCAGGACAGCCTGGTACACTCCTTCAATGTCCACAGTGTAAAAGGAAGAGTTTGAATGAAGGGGACTTAACGATGCTTAAACAGTGGGTACACACATGAGTGTGAAACAGTTTGTAATATGAGAACTCACTCCAGCGAGCAAAGAAATTAATACATTTGCAAACTACAAATATTGCACACAGAAACACACACGCACACACACACACATACAAACCTAAACTAAATAACACAAAACCTGTCCATATCCTTTGCATGTGAAATGTTACAATGAATAGCTGAAAGCCTAGGCGTGGTGCTACTGAGGAGACAATATCAGCACTTCAAAAAGAACCATGCTAAGAAATATATGTGTAGTCACATCATTTCCAAAAATGTGCTTGGAAGGAAGACATACTGCCATATTTATGGAAACGAACCAGCAACGTGTAATCCACCAGAGTCTGTGCCTGAATCAATCACTTGTTTTGAAATCCTTTTTAGTAAGCCAGTGATGCATATTTACACATGTATCATGATGCCTGGATATACACTGCACATAATCGATGAAGAATGACTAGTTCCTGTTTACAGAACATATTGTACTTGATCAACAGAAAAGACAGCATGGTCTATCCGCTATTATTGACTTCCAGGAAACTATCATGACTGCCCTTTTTTGAACAAGGGTATCTCACAGAAAGTGACAAAAGAAATATTAGCCTACCAACCCTGTGTGCAAGTGCTCCCACAAGCACACACAACCACACACACACATGCAGAGAAGCACACAAATACACACAAACACACACGTATTCATTGCTCCTCGAATGGCAAGCAGTCTGGAGTCAGTGAATTTCTGCACTTTCACAAAGGAAAAGTACCTTCCAACACCAGCAATCCTTAATGAATACCAGGAAACCCTGGAGAATCAGGTTAACTTCTTCCGACACTCCTTGCCCACGGTATAGTATATCCTGCAGGAAAGAGAAGATTTGCTGTCAGATCAACAGGTGCCTGGGCCACCATGTCACCCTAATTCTTACTTTGCCACTCCGTTAGTTCCACACCCTAAGATCTGGTGGTCTAGTGGGTCCCTGAAATCAACGCAGCGTGTGTATCATAGTGAGGCCCAAGGCGGCCTGTTCTGCAAAGTGAGAACCAGCCCCAGGTGGCACACAGGCTTGTGGACATTCCAAACCGTGGGACATAGAAGCTTTGGCTAGCAGTTCAGAAGGGATTGCCCCAATCTAATGGGCTCAGGTCACCCATGTGCTCCTGCTCTGCCTGCCCCCGTTTTCCGAGGCCACACTTAACTGAGAAGTCTTCCACAGAAGACAGGGGCACCTTCCTTCAGCTTCTTCCTGCTTGGCTGGCTGGGCTGCCATAGCAACAGGCCAGGCACGAGCTGCCTCAGGACTCTCCAAGTTCAAGGGGCTCTGAGCCCACTGTGACATCACAGCCGCGTCTTTCCTGATTGGTCGGACTGCTTAAGCACTCCCCCTTAAGCAACCCTCACCCTCCAATTTCCAGCCACTTGAGGCATAGTGTCCTCAAAGGATGTATGGATCTTATCGTGGCCTTACTGCTCCATATTCCCACAGCCGCTTGTCCTATGTGGAACTGGGATGATATTTCTCTCCTCTTTCCAAGATCTGCCAAGCTGGAACCCACATTTTCGAAGACAAGAAGTGTTTTTTGTGGTGAGTACAAAACGCCTCAAGCCCTTTGCACGTCCATCAGCCAGGAAAACTCCTTTCACATTGGATTGGGCAACTTCCCTCTCAGAACATCACCCAACACCTGAGTATTTTCCCTTAGCTGGACGCAACTCTACCACTCAGGGAATCAGGATGTTTTTCGTCCTGGCTTCTCTGTTACTAACTTCGTCAAAGCACGGAAACGCACACACTGGCTGGTAAGAGTGTGAAACTGACCACAGGAATTCACTTAATGTGGACAAAGAAATTAATTCGCTTTCATCTGAGAAATGCACTGGATCACAAACGGGATAGTCAACGAATGCACAGTATTTAATAGTCAGTGAAACTGATAACTTTTCTCCAGTGAATGGCAGCTTTCCGGAACACAACACACTATGGAATACCATGAATCACTAGGGAAGAGCATTCATTTTTCCAAAACTTCCTAGTGACAAAACAAAACACTTTTCATCCAAGGAAGTGAAGACTTCAAATCAGGGCCGCTCGAGGCTTCTCCACAAACTGACATCAGGAATTAAGCTAATTTCCACGAATCAGTGAGGCAAATTTAAACAGAATGATAACAAACACAAAAACATAGCCACACACACAATGTGGTCATATCCTAATAGTGATCGTGTGAATTGATTTCTTTGCTTGTATGTACTGGATAGCAACTTTTAGCATCATCAGAATCCATTAAACCCCAGGACAGCCTGGTGCATTCAATCAATTTCCACAGTGTAAAAGACACAGTTTGACTCAAGTGGTCTTAGGAATGCCTACACAGTGGGTACACCCATGAGCGTGAAATACTTTGTACTAGGAGAACTTATTAGAACGAGGAAAGAAAGTAATACATTTGCCAACTAGAAATATTGCACACACAAACACACACACATACCCAAAATAAAACAAAACCTGTCCAAATTCATCACATCGGGAATATTACCCGCAATAGTGGAATGGCCAGGAGTTACGCTACTGAAGGGACAATATCAGCCCTTCAAAATGATGATGCCAAAAAAATATGGGAAGTGACACCTTTTCCAGAAATGTTCTTGCAAGGAAGACACACTGCCACATTTTTGCAAAGAAACGAGCAAAGTGTAATCCACCAGAATCTGTGCCTGAAGCAATTACTTGAATGAAAATCCTTTCCAGTAAGCCAGTGAGGCCCATTGACCCATGTATCATAATGCCTGGACATACACTGCACATAATTGCTGAATGCTCAATAGTTCTTCCTTATAGAACATATTGTACTTCATCTACAGAAAAGTAAGTTTGATCTCTCTGAAATTATTGACTTCCAGGAAACAATCGTGACGGCCACTCTTTGAAAAAGGGTATCTCACAGAACCTGACAAAAGTAATATTATCTGATCCTCCCTGTGTGCAAGGTCTTCTGCAAACACACACACAAACACACACACACACACACACACACACACACACACATGTACAGAAGCACACAAAGAAAAATACACAATCACACACACACAATCATTGCTCCTCGAAGAGCAACCATTCCGGAGTCATTGAATTTCTGAAACTTCATGTAAGAAAAGTACCTTTCAGCAGTAGCAATATGTAGTGAATACCAGGAAACCCTGGAGAATCAGGATAACTTCTTCCAACTTTCCTTTCCCATGGTTTAGTGTACCCTGCAGGCCAGAGAAGAATTGCTGTCAGATCAACAGGTGCCTGGGCCACCATGTCACCCTGATTCTTACCTTGCCAGTCTGCTAGTACTACACCCTAAGATCAGGTGGACTGCTGGGTCCCTGAAATAAAGGCACTGTGTGTTTCACAGTGAGGGCCATGGAGACCTGTTCTGCAAAGTGAGATCTAGCCCCAGGTGGCACACAGGCCTGTGGACATTCCAAACCCTGTGACATGGATGCTTTGGCTAGCGGTGAAGAATGGATTCCCCCAATCTGATGGACTCAGTTCACCCACGTGCTCCTGCTCTACCTGCCCCCTCTTTCCCTAGGCCACACTTAACTGAGAAGTCTTCCAAACTAGACAAGGGCACCTTCCTTCAGCTTCTTCCTGCTTGGCTGGCTGGGCTGCCATAGCAACAGGCCAGGCAGGAGCTGCCTCAGGACTCCCCAAGTTCAAGGGGCTGTAGGCCAACTGGGACATCACAATCATGTCTTTTCTGATTGGTTGGACAGCATAAGCACTCCCCTTAAGGAACCTCCCCCTCCAGTCCCCAGTCACTTGTGTCATACAGTCCTGGCAAAATGTTTGGATAGGAGCATGGCTTTACTGCTCCATATTCCCACCTCTGCTTGTTCTGGGTCCAACTGGGATGAGATTTCTCTCCTGTTTCCATGAACTCTCCATCTGGAACCCACATTTTGGAAGACAAGAAGTCTTTATTTCTGGTGAGTACCTAAATGACTCAAGCCCTTTGCACTTCCATCAGCCAGGAAAACACCTTTGACATTGGATGAACAACATTCCTCTCAGAACAACATCACCCATCACCTGAGCTTATTCCCTTATGTGGACACAAGGGTACCACACTGGGATTCACGATGTTGTTTTGTCAGGCTTGTCTGTTCCCAACTTCATCAAAACAAAGAATCGCACACAGTGGCTGGCAAGAGCGTGAAAATGAACTCAGGAATTCACTTAATGTGGACGAACAAATTAATTCAGATTCATCCAGGAAATGCCCTGGATCACACAGGGGACAGTCAATGAATGCATAGTATTTCCTAGTCAGTGAAATTGGTGCCCTTTCTCCAGTGAAGGGCAGCTTTCAGGAAGACCACAAATTATGGAATACCAAGAAACACTGGCGACAGGCAGTCATTTCTACAAAAGTTCTTAGTGACATATTACAACTCATTTCATTCAAGGAACTGAAGACATAAAGCCAGGACAACTCAAGGATTTTCCTCAAAATCACATCAGGTATTAAGCTAATTGCTACCAATCAGTGAGGCAAATTAAAACACAAAGATAACAAACACAGACACACACACCCACACACACACAAAGTGGTGATATCCTAATAGTTATCAAGTGAATGGATATCTTTCCTTGTATGTAGTACATGGCAACGTTTACTAAAATCAGAAGTCATTGAAAACCAGGACAGCCTGGTACACTCCTTCAATGTCCACAGTGTAAAAGGAAGAGTTTGAATGAAGGGGACTTAACGATGCTTAAACAGTGGGTACACACATGAGTGTGAAACAGTTTGTAATATGAGAACTCACTCCAGCGAGCAAAGAAATTAATACATTTGCAAACTACAAATATTGCACACAGAAACACACACGCACACACACACACATACAAACCTAAACTAAATAACACAAAACCTGTCCATATCCTTTGCATGTGAAATGTTACAATGAATAGCTGAAAGCCTAGGCGTGGTGCTACTGAGGAGACAATATCAGCACTTCAAAAAGAACCATGCTAAGAAATATATGTGTAGTCACATCATTTCCAAAAATGTGCTTGGAAGGAAGACATACTGCCATATTTATGGAAACGAACCAGCAACGTGTAATCCACCAGAGTCTGTGCCTGAATCAATCACTTGTTTTGAAATCCTTTTTAGTAAGCCAGTGATGCATATTTACACATGTATCATGATGCCTGGATATACACTGCACATAATCGATGAAGAATGACTAGTTCCTGTTTACAGAACATATTGTACTTGATCAACAGAAAAGACAGCATGGTCTATCCGCTATTATTGACTTCCAGGAAACTATCATGACTGCCCTTTTTTGAACAAGGGTATCTCACAGAAAGTGACAAAAGAAATATTAGCCTACCAACCCTGTGTGCAAGTGCTCCCACAAGCACACACAACCACACACACACATGCAGAGAAGCACACAAATACACACAAACACACACGTATTCATTGCTCCTCGAATGGCAAGCAGTCTGGAGTCAGTGAATTTCTGCACTTTCACAAAGGAAAAGTACCTTCCAACACCAGCAATCCTTAATGAATACCAGGAAACCCTGGAGAATCAGGTTAACTTCTTCCGACACTCCTTGCCCACGGTATAGTATATCCTGCAGGAAAGAGAAGATTTGCTGTCAGATCAACAGGTGCCTGGGCCACCATGTCACCCTAATTCTTACTTTGCCACTCCGTTAGTTCCACACCCTAAGATCTGGTGGTCTAGTGGGTCCCTGAAATCAACGCAGCGTGTGTATCATAGTGAGGCCCAAGGCGGCCTGTTCTGCAAAGTGAGAACCAGCCCCAGGTGGCACACAGGCTTGTGGACATTCCAAACCGTGGGACATAGAAGCTTTGGCTAGCAGTTCAGAAGGGATTGCCCCAATCTAATGGGCTCAGGTCACCCATGTGCTCCTGCTCTGCCTGCCCCCGTTTTCCGAGGCCACACTTAACTGAGAAGTCTTCCACAGAAGACAGGGGCACCTTCCTTCAGCTTCTTCCTGCTTGGCTGGCTGGGCTGCCATAGCAACAGGCCAGGCACGAGCTGCCTCAGGACTCTCCAAGTTCAAGGGGCTCTGAGCCCACTGTGACATCACAGCCGCGTCTTTCCTGATTGGTCGGACTGCTTAAGCACTCCCCCTTAAGCAACCCTCACCCTCCAATTTCCAGCCACTTGAGGCATAGTGTCCTCAAAGGATGTATGGATCTTATCGTGGCCTTACTGCTCCATATTCCCACAGCCGCTTGTCCTATGTGGAACTGGGATGATATTTCTCTCCTCTTTCCAAGATCTGCCAAGCTGGAACCCACATTTTCGAAGACAAGAAGTGTTTTTTGTGGTGAGTACAAAACGCCTCAAGCCCTTTGCACGTCCATCAGCCAGGAAAACTCCTTTCACATTGGATTGGGCAACTTCCCTCTCAGAACATCACCCAACACCTGAGTATTTTCCCTTAGCTGGACGCAACTCTACCACTCAGGGAATCAGGATGTTTTTCGTCCTGGCTTCTCTGTTACTAACTTCGTCAAAGCACGGAAACGCACACACTGGCTGGTAAGAGTGTGAAACTGACCACAGGAATTCACTTAATGTGGACAAAGAAATTAATTCGCTTTCATCTGAGAAATGCACTGGATCACAAACGGGATAGTCAACGAATGCACAGTATTTAATAGTCAGTGAAACTGATAACTTTTCTCCAGTGAATGGCAGCTTTCCGGAACACAACACACTATGGAATACCATGAATCACTAGGGAAGAGCATTCATTTTTCCAAAACTTCCTAGTGACAAAACAAAACACTTTTCATCCAAGGAAGTGAAGACTTCAAATCAGGGCCGCTCGAGGCTTCTCCACAAACTGACATCAGGAATTAAGCTAATTTCCACGAATCAGTGAGGCAAATTTAAACAGAATGATAACAAACACAAAAACATAGCCACACACACAATGTGGTCATATCCTAATAGTGATCGTGTGAATTGATTTCTTTGCTTGTATGTACTGGATAGCAACTTTTAGCATCATCAGAATCCATTAAACCCCAGGACAGCCTGGTGCATTCAATCAATTTCCACAGTGTAAAAGACACAGTTTGACTCAAGTGGTCTTAGGAATGCCTACACAGTGGGTACACCCATGAGCGTGAAATACTTTGTACTAGGAGAACTTATTAGAACGAGGAAAGAAAGTAATACATTTGCCAACTAGAAATATTGCACACACAAACACACACACATACCCAAAATAAAACAAAACCTGTCCAAATTCATCACATCGGGAATATTACCCGCAATAGTGGAATGGCCAGGAGTTACGCTACTGAAGGGACAATATCAGCCCTTCAAAATGATGATGCCAAAAAAATATGGGAAGTGACACCTTTTCCAGAAATGTTCTTGCAAGGAAGACACACTGCCACATTTTTGCAAAGAAACGAGCAAAGTGTAATCCACCAGAATCTGTGCCTGAAGCAATTACTTGAATGAAAATCCTTTCCAGTAAGCCAGTGAGGCCCATTGACCCATGTATCATAATGCCTGGACATACACTGCACATAATTGCTGAATGCTCAATAGTTCTTCCTTATAGAACATATTGTACTTCATCTACAGAAAAGTAAGTTTGATCTCTCTGAAATTATTGACTTCCAGGAAACAATCGTGACGGCCACTCTTTGAAAAAGGGTATCTCACAGAACCTGACAAAAGTAATATTATCTGATCCTCCCTGTGTGCAAGGTCTTCTGCAAACACACACACAAACACACACACACACACACACACACACACACATGTACAGAAGCACACAAAGAAAAATACACAATCACACACACACAATCATTGCTCCTCGAAGAGCAACCATTCCGGAGTCATTGAATTTCTGAAACTTCATGTAAGAAAAGTACCTTTCAGCAGTAGCAATATGTAGTGAATACCAGGAAACCCTGGAGAATCAGGATAACTTCTTCCAACTTTCCTTTCCCATGGTTTAGTGTACCCTGCAGGCCAGAGAAGAATTGCTGTCAGATCAACAGGTGCCTGGGCCACCATGTCACCCTGATTCTTACCTTGCCAGTCTGCTAGTACTACACCCTAAGATCAGGTGGACTGCTGGGTCCCTGAAATAAAGGCACTGTGTGTTTCACAGTGAGGG
The DNA here is from genome assembly GCF_047511655.1 of Castor canadensis. Classification (NCBI taxonomy): domain Eukaryota; kingdom Metazoa; phylum Chordata; class Mammalia; order Rodentia; family Castoridae; genus Castor; species Castor canadensis. The sequence goes on from NC_133387.1 coordinate 114,871,584, forward strand.
CCATGGAGACCTGTTCTGCAAAGTGAGATCTAGCCCCAGGTGGCACACAGGCCTGTGGACATTCCAAACCCTGTGACATGGATGCTTTGGCTAGCGGTGAAGAATGGATTCCCCCAATCTCATGGACTCAGTTCACCCACGTGCTCCTGCTCTACCTGCCCCCTCTTTCCCTAGGCCACACTTAACTGAGAAGTCTTCCAAACTAGACAAGGGCACCTTCCTTCAGCTTCTTCCTGCTTGGCTGGCTGGGCTGCCATAGCAACAGGCCAGGCAGGAGCTGCCTCAGGACTCCCCAAGTTCAAGGGGCTGTAGGCCAACTGGGACATCACAATCATGTCTTTTCTGATTGGTTGGACAGCATAAGCACTCCCCTTAAGGAACCTCCCCCTCCAGTCCCCAGTCACTTGTGTCATACAGTCCTGGCAAAATGTTTGGATAGGAGCATGGCTTTACTGCTCCATATTCCCACCTCTGCTTGTTCTGGGTCCAACTGGGATGAGATTTCTCTCCTGTTTCCATGAACTCTCCATCTGGAACCCACATTTTGGAAGACAAGAAGTCTTTATTTCTGGTGAGTACCTAAATGACTCAAGCCCTTTGCACTTCCATCAGCCAGGAAAACACCTTTGACATTGGATGAACAACATTCCTCTCAGAACAACATCACCCATCACCTGAGCTTATTCCCTTATGTGGACACAAGGGTACCACACTGGGATTCACGATGTTGTTTTGTCAGGCTTGTCTGTTCCCAACTTCATCAAAACAAAGAATCGCACACAGTGGCTGGCAAGAGCGTGAAAATGAACTCAGGAATTCACTTAATGTGGACGAACAAATTAATTCAGATTCATCCAGGAAATGCCCTGGATCACACAGGGGACAGTCAATGAATGCATAGTATTTCCTAGTCAGTGAAATTGGTGCCCTTTCTCCAGTGAAGGGCAGCTTTCAGGAAGACCACAAATTATGGAATACCAAGAAACACTGGCGACAGGCAGTCATTTCTACAAAAGTTCTTAGTGACATATTACAACTCATTTCATTCAAGGAACTGAAGACATAAAGCCAGGACAACTCAAGGATTTTCCTCAAAATCACATCAGGTATTAAGCTAATTGCTACCAATCAGTGAGGCAAATTAAAACACAAAGATAACAAACACAGACACACACACCCACACACACACAAAGTGGTGATATCCTAATAGTTATCAAGTGAATGGATATCTTTCCTTGTATGTAGTACATGGCAACGTTTACTAAAATCAGAAGTCATTGAAAACCAGGACAGCCTGGTACACTCCTTCAATGTCCACAGTGTAAAAGGAAGAGTTTGAATGAAGGGGACTTAACGATGCTTAAACAGTGGGTACACACATGAGTGTGAAACAGTTTGTAATATGAGAACTCACTCCAGCGAGCAAAGAAATTAATACATTTGCAAACTACAAATATTGCACACAGAAACACACACGCACACACACACACATACAAACCTAAACTAAATAACACAAAACCTGTCCATATCCTTTGCATGTGAAATGTTACAATGAATAGCTGAAAGCCTAGGCGTGGTGCTACTGAGGAGACAATATCAGCACTTCAAAAAGAACCATGCTAAGAAATATATGTGTAGTCACATCATTTCCAAAAATGTGCTTGGAAGGAAGACATACTGCCATATTTATGGAAACGAACCAGCAACGTGTAATCCACCAGAGTCTGTGCCTGAATCAATCACTTGTTTTGAAATCCTTTTTAGTAAGCCAGTGATGCATATTTACACATGTATCATGATGCCTGGATATACACTGCACATAATCGATGAAGAATGACTAGTTCCTGTTTACAGAACATATTGTACTTGATCAACAGAAAAGACAGCATGGTCTATCCGCTATTATTGACTTCCAGGAAACTATCATGACTGCCCTTTTTTGAACAAGGGTATCTCACAGAAAGTGACAAAAGAAATATTAGCCTACCAACCCTGTGTGCAAGTGCTCCCACAAGCACACACAACCACACACACACATGCAGAGAAGCACACAAATACACACAAACACACACGTATTCATTGCTCCTCGAATGGCAAGCAGTCTGGAGTCAGTGAATTTCTGCACTTTCACAAAGGAAAAGTACCTTCCAACACCAGCAATCCTTAATGAATACCAGGAAACCCTGGAGAATCAGGTTAACTTCTTCCGACACTCCTTGCCCACGGTATAGTATATCCTGCAGGAAAGAGAAGATTTGCTGTCAGATCAACAGGTGCCTGGGCCACCATGTCACCCTAATTCTTACTTTGCCACTCCGTTAGTTCCACACCCTAAGATCTGGTGGTCTAGTGGGTCCCTGAAATCAACGCAGCGTGTGTATCATAGTGAGGCCCAAGGCGGCCTGTTCTGCAAAGTGAGAACCAGCCCCAGGTGGCACACAGGCTTGTGGACATTCCAAACCGTGGGACATAGAAGCTTTGGCTAGCAGTTCAGAAGGGATTGCCCCAATCTAATGGGCTCAGGTCACCCATGTGCTCCTGCTCTGCCTGCCCCCGTTTTCCGAGGCCACACTTAACTGAGAAGTCTTCCACAGAAGACAGGGGCACCTTCCTTCAGCTTCTTCCTGCTTGGCTGGCTGGGCTGCCATAGCAACAGGCCAGGCACGAGCTGCCTCAGGACTCTCCAAGTTCAAGGGGCTCTGAGCCCACTGTGACATCACAGCCGCGTCTTTCCTGATTGGTCGGACTGCTTAAGCACTCCCCCTTAAGCAACCCTCACCCTCCAATTTCCAGCCACTTGAGGCATAGTGTCCTCAAAGGATGTATGGATCTTATCGTGGCCTTACTGCTCCATATTCCCACAGCCGCTTGTCCTATGTGGAACTGGGATGATATTTCTCTCCTTTTTCCAAGATCTGCCAAGCTGGAACCCACATTTTCGAAGACAAGAAGTGTTTTTTGTGGTGAGTACAAAACGCCTCAAGCCCTTTGCACGTCCATCAGCCAGGAAAACTCCTTTCACATTGGATTGGGCAACTTCCCTCTCAGAACATCACCCAACACCTGAGTATTTTCCCTTAGCTGGACGCAACTCTACCACTCAGGGAATCAGGATGTTTTTCGTCCTGGCTTCTCTGTTACTAACTTCGTCAAAGCACGGAAACGCACACACTGGCTGGTAAGAGTGTGAAACTGACCACAGGAATTCACTTAATGTGGACAAAGAAATTAATTCGCTTTCATCTGAGAAATGCACTGGATCACAAACGGGATAGTCAACGAATGCACAGTATTTAATAGTCAGTGAAACTGATAACTTTTCTCCAGTGAATGGCAGCTTTCCGGAACACAACACACTATGGAATACCATGAATCACTAGGGAAGAGCATTCATTTTTCCAAAACTTCCTAGTGACAAAACAAAACACTTTTCATCCAAGGAAGTGAAGACTTCAAATCAGGGCCGCTCGAGGCTTCTCCACAAACTGACATCAGGAATTAAGCTAATTTCCACGAATCAGTGAGGCAAATTTAAACAGAATGATAACAAACACAAAAACATAGCCACACACACAATGTGGTCATATCCTAATAGTGATCGTGTGAATTGATTTCTTTGCTTGTATGTACTGGATAGCAACTTTTAGCATCATCAGAATCCATTAAACCCCAGGACAGCCTGGTGCATTCAATCAATTTCCACAGTGTAAAAGACACAGTTTGACTCAAGTGGTCTTAGGAATGCCTACACAGTGGGTACACCCATGAGCGTGAAATACTTTGTACTAGGAGAACTTATTAGAACGAGGAAAGAAAGTAATACATTTGCCAACTAGAAATATTGCACACACAAACACACACACATACCCAAAATAAAACAAAACCTGTCCAAATTCATCACATCGGGAATATTACCCGCAATAGTGGAATGGCCAGGCGTTACGCTACTGAAGGGACAATATCAGCCCTTCAAAATGATGATGCCAAAAAAATATGGGAAGTGACACCTTTTCCAGAAATGTTCTTGCAAGGAAGACACACTGCCACATTTTTGCAAAGAAACGAGCAAAGTGTAATCCACCAGAATCTGTGCCTGAAGCAATTACTTGAATGAAAATCCTTTCCAGTAAGCCAGTGAGGCCCATTGACCCATGTATCATAATGCCTGGACATACACTGCACATAATTGCTGAATGCTCAATAGTTCTTCCTTATAGAACATATTGTACTTCATCTACAGAAAAGTAAGTTTGATCTCTCTGAAATTATTGACTTCCAGGAAACAATCGTGACGGCCACTCTTTGAAAAAGGGTATCTCACAGAACCTGACAAAAGTAATATTATCTGATCCTCCTTGTGTGCAAGGTCTTCTGCAAACACACACACAAACACACACACACACACACACACACACACACACACACATGTACAGAAGCACACAAAGAAAAATACACAATCACACACACACAATCATTGCTCCTCGAAGAGCAACCATTCCGGAGTCATTGAATTTCTGAAACTTCATGTAAGAAAAGTACCTTTCAGCAGTAGCAATATGTAGTGAATACCAGGAAACCCTGGAGAATCAGGATAACTTCTTCCAACTTTCCTTTCCCATGGTTTAGTGTACCCTGCAGGCCAGAGAAGAATTGCTGTCAGATCAACAGGTGCCTGGGCCACCATGTCACCCTGATTCTTACCTTGCCAGTCTGCTAGTACTACACCCTAAGATCAGGTGGACTGCTGGGTCCCTGAAATAAAGGCACTGTGTGTTTCACAGTGAGGGCCATGGAGACCTGTTCTGCAAAGTGAGATCTAGCCCCAGGTGGCACACAGGCCTGTGGACATTCCAAACCCTGTGACATGGATGCTTTGGCTAGCGGTGAAGAATGGATTCCCCCAATCTGATGGACTCAGTTCACCCACGTGCTCCTGCTCTACCTGCCCCCTCTTTCCCTAGGCCACACTTAACTGAGAAGTCTTCCAAACTAGACAAGGGCACCTTCCTTCAGCTTCTTCCTGCTTGGCTGGCTGGGCTGCCATAGCAACAGGCCAGGCAGGAGCTGCCTCAGGACTCCCCAAGTTCAAGGGGCTGTAGGCCAACTGGGACATCACAATCATGTCTTTTCTGATTGGTTGGACAGCATAAGCACTCCCCTTAAGGAACCTCCCCCTCCAGTCCCCAGTCACTTGTGTCATACAGTCCTGGCAAAATGTTTGGATAGGAGCATGGCTTTACTGCTCCATATTCCCACCTCTGCTTGTTCTGGGTCCAACTGGGATGAGATTTCTCTCCTGTTTCCATGAACTCTCCATCTGGAACCCACATTTTGGAAGACAAGAAGTCTTTATTTCTGGTGAGTACCTAAATGACTCAAGCCCTTTGCACTTCCATCAGCCAGGAAAACACCTTTGACATTGGATGAACAACATTCCTCTCAGAACAACATCACCCATCACCTGAGCTTATTCCCTTATGTGGACACAAGGGTACCACACTGGGATTCACGATGTTGTTTTGTCAGGCTTGTCTGTTCCCAACTTCATCAAAACAAAGAATCGCACACAGTGGCTGGCAAGAGCGTGAAAATGAACTCAGGAATTCACTTAATGTGGACGAACAAATTAATTCAGATTCATCCAGGAAATGCCCTGGATCACACAGGGGACAGTCAATGAATGCATAGTATTTCCTAGTCAGTGAAATTGGTGCCCTTTCTCCAGTGAAGGGCAGCTTTCAGGAAGACCACAAATTATGGAATACCAAGAAACACTGGCGACAGGCAGTCATTTCTACAAAAGTTCTTAGTGACATATTACAACTCATTTCATTCAAGGAACTGAAGACATAAAGCCAGGACAACTCAAGGATTTTCCTCAAAATCACATCAGGTATTAAGCTAATTGCTACCAATCAGTGAGGCAAATTAAAACACAAAGATAACAAACACAGACACACACACCCACACACACACAAAGTGGTGATATCCTAATAGTTATCAAGTGAATGGATATCTTTCCTTGTATGTAGTACATGGCAACGTTTACTAAAATCAGAAGTCATTGAAAACCAGGACAGCCTGGTACACTCCTTCAATGTCCACAGTGTAAAAGGAAGAGTTTGAATGAAGGGGACTTAACGATGCTTAAACAGTGGGTACACACATGAGTGTGAAACAGTTTGTAATATGAGAACTCACTCCAGCGAGCAAAGAAATTAATACATTTGCAAACTACAAATATTGCACACAGAAACACACACGCACACACACACACATACAAACCTAAACTAAATAACACAAAACCTGTCCATATCCTTTGCATGTGAAATGTTACAATGAATAGCTGAAAGCCTAGGCGTGGTGCTACTGAGGAGACAATATCAGCACTTCAAAAAGAACCATGCTAAGAAATATATGTGTAGTCACATCATTTCGAAAAATGTGCTTGGAAGGAAGACATACTGCCATATTTATGGAAACGAACCAGCAACGTGTAATCCACCAGAGTCTGTGCCTGAATCAATCACTTGTTTTGAAATCCTTTTTAGTAAGCCAGTGATGCATATTTACACATGTATCATGATGCCTGGATATACACTGCACATAATCGATGAAGAATGACTAGTTCCTGTTTACAGAACATATTGTACTTGATCAACAGAAAAGACAGCATGGTCTATCCGCTATTATTGACTTCCAGGAAACTATCATGACTGCCCTTTTTTGAACAAGGGTATCTCACAGAAAGTGACAAAAGAAATATTAGCCTACCAACCCTGTGTGCAAGTGCTCCCACAAGCACACACAACCACACACACACATGCAGAGAAGCACACAAATACACACAAACACACACGTATTCATTGCTCCTCGAATGGCAAGCAGTCTGGAGTCAGTGAATTTCTGCACTTTCACAAAGGAAAAGTACCTTCCAACACCAGCAATCCTTAATGAATACCAGGAAACCCTGGAGAATCAGGTTAACTTCTTCCGACACTCCTTGCCCACGGTATAGTATATCCTGCAGGAAAGAGAAGATTTGCTGTCAGATCAACAGGTGCCTGGGCCACCATGTCACCCTAATTCTTACTTTGCCACTCCGTTAGTTCCACACCCTAAGATCTGGTGGTCTAGTGGGTCCCTGAAATCAACGCAGCGTGTGTATCATAGTGAGGCCCAAGGCGGCCTGTTCTGCAAAGTGAGAACCAGCCCCAGGTGGCACACAGGCTTGTGGACATTCCAAACCGTGGGACATAGAAGCTTTGGCTAGCAGTTCAGAAGGGATTGCCCCAATCTAATGGGCTCAGGTCACCCATGTGCTCCTGCTCTGCCTGCCCCCGTTTTCCGAGGCCACACTTAACTGAGAAGTCTTCCACAGAAGACAGGGGCACCTTCCTTCAGCTTCTTCCTGCTTGGCTGGCTGGGCTGCCATAGCAACAGGCCAGGCACGAGCTGCCTCAGGACTCTCCAAGTTCAAGGGGCTCTGAGCCCACTGTGACATCACAGCCGCGTCTTTCCTGATTGGTCGGACTGCTTAAGCACTCCCCCTTAAGCAACCCTCACCCTCCAATTTCCAGCCACTTGAGGCATAGTGTCCTCAAAGGATGTATGGATCTTATCGTGGCCTTACTGCTCCATATTCCCACAGCCGCTTGTCCTATGTGGAACTGGGATGATATTTCTCTCCTCTTTCCAAGATCTGCCAAGCTGGAACCCACATTTTCGAAGACAAGAAGTGTTTTTTGTGGTGAGTACAAAACGCCTCAAGCCCTTTGCACGTCCATCAGCCAGGAAAACTCCTTTCACATTGGATTGGGCAACTTCCCTCTCAGAACATCACCCAACACCTGAGTATTTTCCCTTAGCTGGACGCAACTCTACCACTCAGGGAATCAGGATGTTTTTCGTCCTGGCTTCTCTGTTACTAACTTCGTCAAAGCACGGAAACGCACACACTGGCTGGTAAGAGTGTGAAACTGACCACAGGAATTCACTTAATGTGGACAAAGAAATTAATTCGCTTTCATCTGAGAAATGCACTGGATCACAAACGGGATAGTCAACGAATGCACAGTATTTAATAGTCAGTGAAACTGATAACTTTTCTCCAGTGAATGGCAGCTTTCCGGAACACAACACACTATGGAATACCATGAATCACTAGGGAAGAGCATTCATTTTTCCAAAACTTCCTAGTGACAAAACAAAACACTTTTCATCCAAGGAAGTGAAGACTTCAAATCAGGGCCGCTCGAGGCTTCTCCACAAACTGACATAAGGAATTAAGCTAATTTCCACGAATCAGTGAGGCAAATTTAAACAGAATGATAACAAACACAAAAACATAGCCACACACACAATGTGGTCATATCCTAATAGTGATCGTGTGAATTGATTTCTTTGCTTGTATGTACTGGATAGCAACTTTTAGCATCATCAGAATCCATTAAACCCCAGGACAGCCTGGTGCATTCAATCAATTTCCACAGTGTAAAAGACACAGTTTGACTCAAGTGGTCTTAGGAATGCCTACACAGTGGGTACACCCATGAGCGTGAAATACTTTGTACTAGGAGAACTTATTAGAACGAGGAAAGAAAGTAATACATTTGCCAACTAGAAATATTGCACACACAAACACACACACATACCCAAAATAAAACAAAACCTGTCCAAATTCATCACATCGGGAATATTACCCGCAATAGTGGAATGGCCAGGCGTTACGCTACTGAAGGGACAATATCAGCCCTTCAAAATGATGATGCCAAAAAAATATGGGAAGTGACACCTTTTCCAGAAATGTTCTTGCAAGGAAGACACACTGCCACATTTTTGCAAAGAAACGAGCAAAGTGTAATCCACCAGAATCTGTGCCTGAAGCAATTACTTGAATGAAAATCCTTTCCAGTAAGCCAGTGAGGCCCATTGACCCATGTATCATAATGCCTGGACATACACTGCACATAATTGCTGAATGCTCAATAGTTCTTCCTTATAGAACATATTGTACTTCATCTACAGAAAAGTAAGTTTGATCTCTCTGAAATTATTGACTTCCAGGAAACAATCGTGACGGCCACTCTTTGAAAAAGGGTATCTCACAGAACCTGACAAAAGTAATATTATCTGATCCTCCCTGTGTGCAAGGTCTTCTGCAAACACACACACAAACACACACACACACACACACACACACACACATGTACAGAAGCACACAAAGAAAAATACACAATCACACACACACAATCATTGCTCCTCGAAGAGCAACCATTCCGGAGTCATTGAATTTCTGAAACTTCATGTAAGAAAAGTACCTTTCAGCAGTAGCAATATGTAGTGAATACCAGGAAACCCTGGAGAATCAGGATAACTTCTTCCAACTTTCCTTTCCCATGGTTTAGTGTACCCTGCAGGCCAGAGAAGAATTGCTGTCAGATCAACAGGTGCCTGGGCCACCATGTCACCCTGATTCTTACCTTGCCAGTCTGCTAGTACTACACCCTAAGATCAGGTGGACTGCTGGGTCCCTGAAATAAAGGCACTGTGTGTTTCACAGTGAGGGCCATGGAGACCTGTTCTGCAAAGTGAGATCTAGCCCCAGGTGGCACACAGGCCTGTGGACATTCCAAACGCTGTGACATGGATGCTTTGGCTAGCGGTGAAGAATGGATTCCCCCAATCTGATGGACTCAGTTCACCCACGTGCTCCTGCTCTACCTGCCCCCTCTTTCCCTAGGCCACACTTAACTGAGAAGTCTTCCAAACTAGACAAGGGCACCTTCCTTCAGCTTCTTCCTGCTTGGCTGGCTGGGCTGCCATAGCAACAGGCCAGGCAGGAGCTGCCTCAGGACTCCCCAAGTTCAAGGGGCTGTAGGCCAACTGGGACATCACAATCATGTCTTTTCTGATTGGTCGGACAGCATAAGCACTCCCCTTAAGGAACCTCCCCCTCCAGTCCCCAGTCACTTGTGTCATACAGTCCTGGCAAAATGTTTGGATAGGAGCATGGCTTTACTGCTCCATATTCCCACCTCTGCTTGTTCTGGGTCCAACTGGGATGAGATTTCTCTCCTGTTTCCATGAACTCTCCATCTGGAACCCACATTTTGGAAGACAAGAAGTCTTTATTTCTGGTGAGTACCTAAATGACTCAAGCCCTTTGCACTTCCATCAGCCAGGAAAACACCTTTGACATTGGATGAACAACATTCCTCTCAGAACAACATCACCCATCACCTGAGCTTATTCCCTTATGTGGACACAAGGGTACCACACTGGGATTCACGATGTTGTTTTGTCAGGCTTGTCTGTTCCCAACTTCATCAAAACAAAGAATCGCACACAGTGGCTGGCAAGAGCGTGAAAATGAACTCAGGAATTCACTTAATGTGGACGAACAAATTAATTCAGATTCATCCAGGAAATGCCCTGGATCACACAGGGGACAGTCAATGAATGCATAGTATTTCCTAGTCAGTGAAATTGGTGCCCTTTCTCCAGTGAAGGGCAGCTTTCAGGAAGACCACAAATTATGGAATACCAAGAAACACTGGCGACAGGCATTCATTTCTACAAAAGTTCTTAGTGACATATTACAACTCATTTCATTCAAGGAACTGAAGACATAAAGCCAGGACAACTCAAGGATTTTCCTCAAAATCACATCAGGTATTAAGCTAATTGCTACCAATCAGTGAGGCAAATTAAAACACAAAGATAACAAACACAGACACACACACCCACACACACACAAAGTGGTGATATCCTAATAGTTATCAAGTGAATGGATATCTTTCCTTGTATGTAGTACATGGCAACGTTTACTAAAATCAGAAGTCATTGAAAACCAGGACAGCCTGGTACACTCCTTCAATGTCCACAGTGTAAAAGGAAGAGTTTGAATGAAGGGGACTTAACGATGCTTAAACAGTGGGTACACACATGAGTGTGAAACAGTTTGTAATATGAGAACTCACTCCAGCGAGCAAAGAAATTAATACATTTGCAAACTACAAATATTGCACACAGAAACACACACGCACACACACACACATACAAACCTAAACTAAATAACACAAAACCTGTCCATATCCTTTGCATGTGAAATGTTACAATGAATAGCTGAAAGCCTAGGCGTGGTGCTACTGAGGAGACAATATCAGCACTTCAAAAAGAACCATGCTAAGAAATATATGTGTAGTCACATCATTTCCAAAAATGTGCTTGGAAGGAAGACATACTGCCATATTTATGGAAACGAACCAGCAACTTGTAATCCACCAGAGTCTGTGCCTGAATCAATCACTTGTTTTGAAATCCTTTTTAGTAAGCCAGTGATGCATATTTACACATGTATCATGATGCCTGGATATACACTGCACATAATCGATGAAGAATGACTAGTTCCTGTTTACAGAACATATTGTACTTGATCAACAGAAAAGACAGCATGGTCTATCCGCTATTATTGACTTCCAGGAAACTATCATGACTGCCCTTTTTTGAACAAGGGTATATCACAGAAAGTGACAAAAGAAATATTAGCCTACCAACCCTGTGTGCAAGTGCTCCCACAAGCACACACAACCACACACACACATGCAGAGAAGCACACAAATACACACAAACACACACGTATTCATTGCTCCTCGAATGGCAAGCAGTCTGGAGTCAGTGAATTTCTGCACTTTCACAAAGGAAAAGTACCTTCCAACACCAGCAATCCTTAATGAATACCAGGAAACCCTGGAGAATCAGGTTAACTTCTTCCGACACTCCTTGCCCACTGTATAGTATATCCTGCAGGAAAGAGAAGATTTGCTGTCAGATCAACAGGTGCCTGGGCCACCATGTCACCCTAATTCTTACTTTGCCACTCCGTTAGTTCCACACCCTAAGATCTGGTGGTCTAGTGGGTCCCTGAAATCAACGCAGCGTGTGTATCATAGTGAGGCCCAAGGCGGCCTGTTCTGCAAAGTGAGAACCAGCCCCAGGTGGCACACAGGCTTGTGGACATTCCAAACCGTGGGACATAGAAGCTTTGGCTAGCAGTTCAGAAGGGATTGCCCCAATCTAATGGGCTCAGGTCACCCATGTGCTCCTGCTCTGCCTGCCCCCGTTTTCCGAGGCCACACTTAACTGAGAAGTCTTCCACAGAAGACAGGGGCACCTTCCTTCAGCTTCTTCCTGCTTGGCTGGCTGGGCTGCCATAGCAACAGGCCAGGCACGAGCTGCCTCAGGACTCTCCAAGTTCAAGGGGCTCTGAGCCCACTGTGACATCACAGCCGCGTCTTTCCTGATTGGTCGGACTGCTTAAGCACTCCCCCTTAAGCAACCCTCACCCTCCAATTTCCAGCCACTTGAGGCATAGTGTCCTCAAAGGATGTATGGATCTTATCGTGGCCTTACTGCTCCATATTCCCACAGCCGCTTGTCCTATGTGGAACTGGGATGATATTTCTCTCCTCTTTCCAAGATCTGCCAAGCTGGAACCCACATTTTCGAAGACAAGAAGTGTTTTTTGTGGTGAGTACAAAACGCCTCAAGCCCTTTGCACGTCCATCAGCCAGGAAAACTCCTTTCACATTGGATTGGGCAACTTCCCTCTCAGAACATCACCCAACACCTGAGTATTTTCCCTTAGCTGGACGCAACTCTACCACTCAGGGAATCAGGATGTTTTTCGTCCTGGCTTCTCTGTTACTAACTTCGTCAAAGCACGGAAACGCACACACTGGCTGGTAAGAGTGTGAAACTGACCACAGGAATTCACTTAATGTGGACAAAGAAATTAATTCGCTTTCATCTGAGAAATGCACTGGATCACAAACGGGATAGTCAACGAATGCACAGTATTTAATAGTCAGTGAAACTGATAACTTTTCTCCAGTGAATGGCAGCTTTCCGGAACACAACACACTATGGAATACCATGAATCACTAGGGAAGAGCATTCATTTTTCCAAAACTTCCTAGTGACAAAACAAAACACTTTTCATCCAAGGAAGTGAAGACTTCAAATCAGGGCCGCTCGAGGCTTCTCCACAAACTGACATCAGGAATTAAGCTAATTTCCACGAATCAGTGAGGCAAATTTAAACAGAATGATAACAAACACAAAAACATAGCCACACACACAATGTGGTCATATCCTAATAGTGATCGTGTGAATTGATTTCTTTGCTTGTATGTACTGGATAGCAACTTTTAGCATCATCAGAATCCATTAAACCCCAGGACAGCCTGGTGCATTCAATCAATTTCCACAGTGTAAAAGACACAGTTTGACTCAAGTGGTCTTAGGAATGCCTACACAGTGGGTACACCCATGAGCGTGAAATACTTTGTACTAGGAGAACTTATTAGAACGAGGAAAGAAAGTAATACATTTGCCAACTAGAAATATTGCACACACAAACACACACACATACCCAAAATAAAACAAAACCTGTCCAAATTCATCACATCGGGAATATTACCCGCAATAGTGGAATGGCCAGGCGTTACGCTACTGAAGGGACAATATCAGCCCTTCAAAATGATGATGCCAAAAAAATATGGGAAGTGACACCTTTTCCAGAAATGTTCTTGCAAGGAAGACACACTGCCACATTTTTGCAAAGAAACGAGCAAAGTGTAATCCACCAGAATCTGTGCCTGAAGCAATTACTTGAATGAAAATCCTTTCCAGTAAGCCAGTGAGGCCCATTGACCCATGTATCATAATGCCTGGACATACACTGCACATAATTGCTGAATGCTCAATAGTTCTTCCTTATAGAACATATTGTACTTCATCTACAGAAAAGTAAGTTTGATCTCTCTGAAATTATTGACTTCCAGGAAACAATCGTGACGGCCACTCTTTGAAAAAGGGTATCTCACAGAACCTGACAAAAGTAATATTATCTGATCCTCCCTGTGTGCAAGGTCTTCTGCAAACACACACACAAACACACACACACACACACACACACACACACACACACACATGTACAGAAGCACACAAAGAAAAATACACAATCACACACACACAATCATTGCTCCTCGAAGAGCAACCATTCCGGAGTCATTGAATTTCTGAAACTTCATGTAAGAAAAGTACCTTTCAGCAGTAGCAATATGTAGTGAATACCAGGAAACCCTGGAGAATCAGGATAACTTCTTCCAACTTTCCTTTCCCATGGTTTAGTGTACCCTGCAGGCCAGAGAAGAATTGCTGTCAGATCAACAGGTGCCTGGGCCACCATGTCACCCTGATTCTTACCTTGCCAGTCTGCTAGTACTACACCCTAAGATCAGGTGGACTGCTGGGTCCCTGAAATAAAGGCACTGTGTGTTTCACAGTGAGGGCCATGGAGACCTGTTCTGCAAAGTGAGATCTAGCCCCAGGTGGCACACAGGCCTGTGGACATTCCAAACCCTGTGACATGGATGCTTTGGCTAGCGGTGAAGAATGGATTCCCCCAATCTGATGGACTCAGTTCACCCACGTGCTCCTGCTCTACCTGCCCCCTCTTTCCCTAGGCCACACTTAACTGAGAAGTCTTCCAAACTAGACAAGGGCACCTTCCTTCAGCTTCTTCCTGCTTGGCTGGCTGGGCTGCCATAGCAACAGGCCAGGCAGGAGCTGCCTCAGGACTCCCCAAGTTCAAGGGGCTGTAGGCCAACTGGGACATCACAATCATGTCTTTTCTGATTGGTTGGACAGCATAAGCTGTTCCCTTAAGGAACCTCCCCCTCCAGTCCCCAGTCACTTGTGTCATACAGTCCTGGCAAAATGTTTGGATAGGAGCATGGCTTTACTGCTCCATATTCCCACCTCTGCTTGTTCTGGGTCCAACTGGGATGAGATTTCTCTCCTGTTTCCATGAACTCTCCATCTGGAACCCACATTTTGGAAGACAAGAAGTCTTTATTTCTGGTGAGTACCTAAATGACTCAAGCCCTTTGCACTTCCATCAGCCAGGAAAACACCTTTGACATTGGATGAACAACATTCCTCTCAGAACAACATCACCCATCACCTGAGCTTATTCCCTTATGTGGACACAAGGGTACCACACTGGGATTCACGATGTTGTTTTGTCAGGCTTGTCTGTTCCCAACTTCATCAAAACAAAGAATCGCACACAGTGGCTGGCAAGAGCGTGAAAATGAACTCAGGAATTCACTTAATGTGGACGAACAAATTAATTCAGATTCATCCAGGAAATGCCCTGGATCACACAGGGGACAGTCAATGAATGCATAGTATTTCCTAGTCAGTGAAATTGGTGCCCTTTCTCCAGTGAAGGGCAGCTTTCAGGAAGACCACAAATTATGGAATACCAAGAAACACTGGCGACAGGCAGTCATTTCTACAAAAGTTCTTAGTGACATATTACAACTCATTTCATTCAAGGAACTGAAGACATAAAGCCAGGACAACTCAAGGATTTTCCTCAAAATCACATCAGGTATTAAGCTAATTGCTACCAATCAGTGAGGCAAATTAAAACACAAAGATAACAAACACAGACACACACACCCACACACACACAAAGTGGTGATATCCTAATAGTTATCAAGTGAATGGATATCTTTCCTTGTATGTAGTACATGGCAACGTTTACTAAAATCAGAAGTCATTGAAAACCAGGACAGCCTGGTACACTCCTTCAATGTCCACAGTGTAAAAGGAAGAGTTTGAATGAAGGGGACTTAACGATGCTTAAACAGTGGGTACACACATGAGTGTGAAACAGTTTGTAATATGAGAACTCACTCCAGCGAGCAAAGAAATTAATACATTTGCAAACTACAAATATTGCACACAGAAACACACACGCACACACACACACATACAAACCTAAACTAAATAACACAAAACCTGTCCATATCCTTTGCATGTGAAATGTTACAATGAATAGCTGAAAGCCTAGGCGTGGTGCTACTGAGGAGACAATATCAGCACTTCAAAAAGAACCATGCTAAGAAATATATGTGTAGTCACATCATTTCCAAAAATGTGCTTGGAAGGAAGACATACTGCCATATTTATGGAAACGAACCAGCAACGTGTAATCCACCAGAGTCTGTGCCTGAATCAATCACTTGTTTTGAAATCCTTTTTAGTAAGCCAGTGATGCATATTTACACATGTATCATGATGCCTGGATATACACTGCACATAATCGATGAAGAATGACTAGTTCCTGTTTACAGAACATATTGTACTTGATCAACAGAAAAGACAGCATGGTCTATCCGCTATTATTGACTTCCAGGAAACTATCATGACTGCCCTTTTTTGAACAAGGGTATCTCACAGAAAGTGACAAAAGAAATATTAGCCTACCAACCCTGTGTGCAAGTGCTCCCACAAGCACACACAACCACACACACACATGCAGAGAAGCACACAAATACACACAAACACACACGTATTCATTGCTCCTCGAATGGCAAGCAGTCTGGAGTCAGTGAATTTCTGCACTTTCACAAAGGAAAAGTACCTTCCAACACCAGCAATCCTTAATGAATACCAGGAAACCCTGGAGAATCAGGTTAACTTCTTCCGACACTCCTTGCCCACGGTATAGTATATCCTGCAGGAAAGAGAAGATTTGCTGTCAGATCAACAGGTGCCTGGGCCACCATGTCACCCTAATTCTTACTTTGCCACTCCGTTAGTTCCACACCCTAAGATCTGGTGGTCTAGTGGGTCCCTGAAATCAACGCAGCGTGTGTATCATAGTGAGGCCCAAGGCGGCCTGTTCTGCAAAGTGAGAACCAGCCCCAGGTGGCACACAGGCTTGTGGACATTCCAAACCGTGGGACATAGAAGCTTTGGCTAGCAGTTCAGAAGGGATTGCCCCAATCTAATGGGCTCAGGTCACCCATGTGCTCCTGCTCTGCCTGCCCCCGTTTTCCGAGGCCACACTTAACTGAGAAGTCTTCCACAGAAGACAGGGGCACCTTCCTTCAGCTTCTTCCTGCTTGGCTGGCTGGGCTGCCATAGCAACAGGCCAGGCACGAGCTGCCTCAGGACTCTCCAAGTTCAAGGGGCTCTGAGCCCACTGTGACATCACAGCCGCGTCTTTCCTGATTGGTCGGACTGCTTAAGCACTCCCCCTTAAGCAACCCTCACCCTCCAATTTCCAGCCACTTGAGGCATAGTGTCCTCAAAGGATGTATGGATCTTATCGTGGCCTTACTGCTCCATATTCCCACAGCCGCTTGTCCTATGTGGAACTGGGATGATATTTCTCTCCTCTTTCCAAGATCTGCCAAGCTGGAACCCACATTTTCGAAGACAAGAAGTGTTTTTTGTGGTGAGTACAAAACGCCTCAAGCCCTTTGCACGTCCATCAGCCAGGAAAACTCCTTTCACATTGGATTGGGCAACTTCCCTCTCAGAACATCACCCAACACCTGAGTATTTTCCCTTAGCTGGACGCAACTCTACCACTCAGGGAATCAGGATGTTTTTCGTCCTGGCTTCTCTGTTACTAACTTCGTCAAAGCACGGAAACGCACACACTGGCTGGTAAGAGTGTGAAACTGACCACAGGAATTCACTTAATGTGGACAAAGAAATTAATTCGCTTTCATCTGAGAAATGCACTGGATCACAAACGGGATAGTCAACGAATGCACAGTATTTAATAGTCAGTGAAACTGATAACTTTTCTCCAGTGAATGGCAGCTTTCCGGAACACAACACACTATGGAATACCATGAATCACTAGGGAAGAGCATTCATTTTTCCAAAACTTCCTAGTGACAAAACAAAACACTTTTCATCCAAGGAAGTGAAGACTTCAAATCAGGGCCGCTCGAGGCTTCTCCACAAACTGACATAAGGAATTAAGCTAATTTCCACGAATCAGTGAGGCAAATTTAAACAGAATGATAACAAACACAAAAACATAGCCACACACACAATGTGGTCATATCCTAATAGTGATCGTGTGAATTGATTTCTTTGCTTGTATGTACTGGATAGCAACTTTTAGCATCATCAGAATCCATTAAACCCCAGGACAGCCTGGTGCATTCAATCAATTTCCACAGTGTAAAAGACACAGTTTGACTCAAGTGGTCTTAGGAATGCCTACACAGTGGGTACACCCATGAGCGTGAAATACTTTGTACTAGGAGAACTTATTAGAACGAGGAAAGAAAGTAATACATTTGCCAACTAGAAATATTGCACACACAAACACACACACATACCCAAAATAAAACAAAACCTGTCCAAATTCATCACATCGGGAATATTACCCGCAATAGTGGAATGGCCAGGCGTTACGCTACTGAAGGGACAATATCAGCCCTTCAAAATGATGATGCCAAAAAAATATGGGAAGTGACACCTTTTCCAGAAATGTTCTTGCAAGGAAGACACACTGCCACATTTTTGCAAAGAAACGAGCAAAGTGTAATCCACCAGAATCTGTGCCTGAAGCAATTACTTGAATGAAAATCCTTTCCAGTAAGCCAGTGAGGCCCATTGACCCATGTATCATAATGCCTGGACATACACTGCACATAATTGCTGAATGCTCAATAGTTCTTCCTTATAGAACATATTGTACTTCATCTACAGAAAAGTAAGTTTGATCTCTCTGAAATTATTGACTTCCAGGAAACAATCGTGACGGCCACTCTTTGAAAAAGGGTATCTCACAGAACCTGACAAAAGTAATATTATCTGATCCTCCCTGTGTGCAAGGTCTTCTGCAAACACACACACAAACACACACACACACACACACACACACACACACACATGTACAGAAGCACACAAAGAAAAATACACAATCACACACACACAATCATTGCTCCTCGAAGAGCAACCATTCCGGAGTCATTGAATTTCTGAAACTTCATGTAAGAAAAGTACCTTTCAGCAGTAGCAATATGTAGTGAATACCAGGAAACCCTGGAGAATCAGGATAACTTCTTCCAACTTTCCTTTCCCATGGTTTAGTGTACCCTGCAGGCCAGAGAAGAATTGCTGTCAGATCAACAGGTGCCTGGGCCACCATGTCACCCTGATTCTTACCTTGCCAGTCTGCTAGTACTACACCCTAAGATCAGGTGGACTGCTGGGTCCCTGAAATAAAGGCACTGTGTGTTTCACAGTGAGGGCCATGGAGACCTGTTCTGCAAAGTGAGATCTAGCCCCAGGTGGCACACAGGCCTGTGGACATTCCAAACCCTGTGACATGGATGCTTTGGCTAGCGGTGAAGAATGGATTCCCCCAATCTGATGGACTCAGTTCACCCACGTGCTCCTGCTCTACCTGCCCCCTCTTTCCCTAGGCCACACTTAACTGAGAAGTCTTCCAAACTAGACAAGGGCACCTTCCTTCAGCTTCTTCCTGCTTGGCTGGCTGGGCTGCCATAGCAACAGGCCAGGCAGGAGCTGCCTCAGGACTCCCCAAGTTCAAGGGGCTGTAGGCCAACTGGGACATCACAATCATGTCTTTTCTGATTGGTCGGACAGCATAAGCACTCCCCTTAAGGAACCTCCCCCTCCAGTCCCCAGTCACTTGTGTCATACAGTCCTGGCAAAATGTTTGGATAGGAGCATGGCTTTACTGCTCCATATTCCCACCTCTGCTTGTTCTGGGTCCAACTGGGATGAGATTTCTCTCCTGTTTCCATGAACTCTCCATCTGGAACCCACATTTTGGAAGACAAGAAGTCTTTATTTCTGGTGAGTACCTAAATGACTCAAGCCCTTTGCACTTCCATCAGCCAGGAAAACACCTTTGACATTGGATGAACAACATTCCTCTCAGAACAACATCACCCATCACCTGAGCTTATTCCCTTATGTGGACACAAGGGTACCACACTGGGATTCACGATGTTGTTTTGTCAGGCTTGTCTGTTCCCAACTTCATCAAAACAAAGAATCGCACACAGTGGCTGGCAAGAGCGTGAAAATGAACTCAGGAATTCACTTAATGTGGACGAACAAATTAATTCAGATTCATCCAGGAAATGCCCTGGATCACACAGGGGACAGTCAATGAATGCATAGTATTTCCTAGTCAGTGAAATTGGTGCCCTTTCTCCAGTGAAGGGCAGCTTTCAGGAAGACCACAAATTATGGAATACCAAGAAACACTGGCGACAGGCAGTCATTTCTACAAAAGTTCTTAGTGACATATTACAACTCATTTCATTCAAGGAACTGAAGACATAAAGCCAGGACAACTCAAGGATTTTCCTCAAAATCACATCAGGTATTAAGCTAATTGCTACCAATCAGTGAGGCAAATTAAAACACAAAGATAACAAACACAGACACACACACCCACACACACACAAAGTGGTGATATCCTAATAGTTATCAAGTGAATGGATATCTTTCCTTGTATGTAGTACATGGCAACGTTTACTAAAATCAGAAGTCATTGAAAACCAGGACAGCCTGGTACACTCCTTCAATGTCCACAGTGTAAAAGGAAGAGTTTGAATGAAGGGGACTTAACGATGCTTAAACAGTGGGTACACACATGAGTGTGAAACAGTTTGTAATATGAGAACTCACTCCAGCGAGCAAAGAAATTAATACATTTGCAAACTACAAATATTGCACACAGAAACACACACGCACACACACACACATACAAACCTAAACTAAATAACACAAAACCTGTCCATATCCTTTGCATGTGAAATGTTACAATGAATAGCTGAAAGCCTAGGCGTGGTGCTACTGAGGAGACAATATCAGCACTTCAAAAAGAACCATGCTAAGAAATATATGTGTAGTCACATCATTTCGAAAAATGTGCTTCGAAGGAAGACATACTGCCATATTTATGGAAACGAACCAGCAACTTGTAATCCACCAGAGTCTGTGCCTGAATCAATCACTTGTTTTGAAATCCTTTTTAGTAAGCCAGTGATGCATATTTACACATGTATCATGATGCCTGGATATACACTGCACATAATCGATGAAGAATGACTAGTTCCTGTTTACAGAACATATTGTACTTGATCAACAGAAAAGACAGCATGGTCTATCCGCTATTATTGACTTCCAGGAAACTATCATGACTGCCCTTTTTTGAACAAGGGTATATCACAGAAAGTGACAAAAGAAATATTAGCCTACCAACCCTGTGTGCAAGTGCTCCCACAAGCACACACAACCACACACACACATGCAGAGAAGCACACAAATACACACAAACACACACGTATTCATTGCTCCTCGAATGGCAAGCAGTCTGGAGTCAGTGAATTTCTGCACTTTCACAAAGGAAAAGTACCTTCCAACACCAGCAATCCTTAATGAATACCAGGAAACCCTGGAGAATCAGGTTAACTTCTTCCGACACTCCTTGCCCACTGTATAGTATATCCTGCAGGAAAGAGAAGATTTGCTGTCAGATCAACAGGTGCCTGGGCCACCATGTCACCCTAATTCTTACTTTGCCACTCCGTTAGTTCCACACCCTAAGATCTGGTGGTCTAGTGGGTCCCTGAAATCAACGCAGCGTGTGTATCATAGTGAGGCCCAAGGCAGCCTGTTCTGCAAAGTGAGAACCAGCCCCAGGTGGCACACAGGCTTGTGGACATTCCAAACCGTGGGACATAGAAGCTTTGGCTAGCAGTTCAGAAGGGATTGCCCCAATCTAATGGGCTCAGGTCACCCATGTGCTCCTGCTCTGCCTGCCCCCGTTTTCCGAGGCCACACTTAACTGAGAAGTCTTCCACAGAAGACAGGGGCACCTTCCTTCAGCTTCTTCCTGCTTGGCTGGCTGGGCTGCCATAGCAACAGGCCAGGCACGAGCTGCCTCAGGACTCTCCAAGTTCAAGGGGCTCTGAGCCCACTGTGACATCACAGCCGCGTCTTTCCTGATTGGTCGGACTGCTTAAGCACTCCCCCTTAAGCAACCCTCACCCTCCAATTTCCAGCCACTTGAGGCATAGTGTCCTCAAAGGATGTATGGATCTTATCGTGGCCTTACTGCTCCATATTCCCACAGCCGCTTGTCCTATGTGGAACTGGGATGATATTTCTCTCCTCTTTCCAAGATCTGCCAAGCTGGAACCCACATTTTCGAAGACAAGAAGTGTTTTTTGTGGTGAGTACAAAACGCCTCAAGCCCTTTGCACGTCCATCAGCCAGGAAAACTCCTTTCACATTGGATTGGGCAACTTCCCTCTCAGAACATCACCCAACACCTGAGTATTTTCCCTTAGCTGGACGCAACTCTACCACTCAGGGAATCAGGATGTTTTTCGTCCTGGCTTCTCTGTTACTAACTTCGTCAAAGCACGGAAACGCACACACTGGCTGGTAAGAGTGTGAAACTGACCACAGGAATTCACTTAATGTGGACAAAGAAATTAATTCGCTTTCATCTGAGAAATGCACTGGATCACAAACGGGATAGTCAACGAATGCACAGTATTTAATAGTCAGTGAAACTGATAACTTTTCTCCAGTGAATGGCAGCTTTCCGGAACACAACACACTATGGAATACCATGAATCACTAGGGAAGAGCATTCATTTTTCCAAAACTTCCTAGTGACAAAACAAAACACTTTTCATCCAAGGAAGTGAAGACTTCAAATCAGGGCCGCTCGAGGCTTCTCCACAAACTGACATCAGGAATTAAGCTAATTTCCACGAATCAGTGAGGCAAATTTAAACAGAATGATAACAAACACAAAAACATAGCCACACACACAATGTGGTCATATCCTAATAGTGATCGTGTGAATTGATTTCTTTGCTTGTATGTACTGGATAGCAACTTTTAGCATCATCAGAATCCATTAAACCCCAGGACAGCCTGGTGCATTCAATCAATTTCCACAGTGTAAAAGACACAGTTTGACTCAAGTGGTCTTAGGAATGCCTACACAGTGGGTACACCCATGAGCGTGAAATACTTTGTACTAGGAGAACTTATTAGAACGAGGAAAGAAAGTAATACATTTGCCAACTAGAAATATTGCACACACAAACACACACACATACCCAAAATAAAACAAAACCTGTCCAAATTCATCACATCGGGAATATTACCCGCAATAGTGGAATGGCCAGGCGTTACGCTACTGAAGGGACAATATCAGCCCTTCAAAATGATGATGCCAAAAAAATATGGGAAGTGACACCTTTTCCAGAAATGTTCTTGCAAGGAAGACACACTGCCACATTTTTGCAAAGAAACGAGCAAAGTGTAATCCACCAGAATCTGTGCCTGAAGCAATTACTTGAATGAAAATCCTTTCCAGTAAGCCAGTGAGGCCCATTGACCCATGTATCATAATGCCTGGACATACACTGCACATAATTGCTGAATGCTCAATAGTTCTTCCTTATAGAACATATTGTACTTCATCTACAGAAAAGTAAGTTTGATCTCTCTGAAATTATTGACTTCCAGGAAACAATCGTGACGGCCACTCTTTGAAAAAGGGTATCTCACAGAACGTGACAAAAGTAATATTATCTGATCCTCCCTGTGTGCAAGGTCTTCTGCAAACACACACACAAACACACACACACACACACACACACACACACACACATGTACAGAAGCACACAAAGAAAAATACACAATCACACACACACAATCATTGCTCCTCGAAGAGCAACCATTCCGGAGTCATTGAATTTCTGAAACTTCATGTAAGAAAAGTACCTTTCAGCAGTAGCAATATGTAGTGAATACCAGGAAACCCTGGAGAATCAGGATAACTTCTTCCAACTTTCCTTTCCCATGGTTTAGTGTACCCTGCAGGCCAGAGAAGAATTGCTGTCAGATCAACAGGTGCCTGGGCCACCATGTCACCCTGATTCTTACCTTGCCAGTCTGCTAGTACTACACCCTAAGATCAGGTGGACTGCTGGGTCCCTGAAATAAAGGCACTGTGTGTTTCACAGTGAGGGCCATGGAGACCTGTTCTGCAAAGTGAGATCTAGCCCCAGGTGGCACACAGGCCTGTGGACATTCCAAACCCTGTGACATGGATGCTTTGGCTAGCGGTGAAGAATGGATTCCCCCAATCTGATGGACTCAGTTCACCCACGTGCTCCTGCTCTACCTGCCCCCTCTTTCCCTAGGCCACACTTAACTGAGAAGTCTTCCAAACTAGACAAGGGCACCTTCCTTCAGCTTCTTCCTGCTTGGCTGGCTGGGCTGCCATAGCAACAGGCCAGGCAGGAGCTGCCTCAGGACTCCCCAAGTTCAAGGGGCTGTAGGCCAACTGGGACATCACAATCATGTCTTTTCTGATTGGTCGGACAGCATAAGCACTCCCCTTAAGGAACCTCCCCCTCCAGTCCCCAGTCACTTGTGTCATACAGTCCTGGCAAAATGTTTGGATAGGAGCATGGCTTTACTGCTCCATATTCCCACCTCTGCTTGTTCTGGGTCCAACTGGGATGAGATTTCTCTCCTGTTTCCATGAACTCTCCATCTGGAACCCACATTTTGGAAGACAAGAAGTCTTTATTTCTGGTCCGTACCTAAATGACTCAAGCCCTTTGCACTTCCATCAGCCAGGAAAACACCTTTGACATTGGATGAACAACATTCCTCTCAGAACAACATCACCCATCACCTGAGCTTATTCCCTTATGTGGACACAAGGGTACCACACTGGGATTCACGATGTTGTTTTGTCAGGCTTGTCTGTTCCCAACTTCATCAAAACAAAGAATCGCACACAGTGGCTGGCAAGAGCGTGAAAATGAACTCAGGAATTCACTTAATGTGGACGAACAAATTAATTCAGATTCATCCAGGAAATGCCCTGGATCACACAGGGGACAGTCAATGAATGCATAGTATTTCCTAGTCAGTGAAATTGGTGCCCTTTCTCCAGTGAAGGGCAGCTTTCAGGAAGACCACAAATTATGGAATACCAAGAAACACTGGCGACAGGCAGTCATTTCTACAAAAGTTCTTAGTGACATATTACAACTCATTTCATTCAAGGAACTGAAGACATAAAGCCAGGACAACTCAAGGATTTTCCTCAAAATCACATCAGGTATTAAGCTAATTGCTACCAATCAGTGAGGCAAATTAAAACACAAAGATAACAAACACAGACACACACACCCACACACACACAAAGTGGTGATATCCTAATAGTTATCAAGTGAATGGATATCTTTCCTTGTATGTAGTACATGGCAACGTTTACTAAAATCAGAAGTCATTGAAAACCAGGACAGCCTGGTACACTCCTTCAATGTCCACAGTGTAAAAGGAAGAGTTTGAATGAAGGGGACTTAACGATGCTTAAACAGTGGGTACACACATGAGTGTGAAACAGTTTGTAATATGAGAACTCACTCCAGCGAGCAAAGAAATTAATACATTTGCAAACTACAAATATTGCACACAGAAACACACACGCACACACACACACATACAAACCTAAACTAAATAACACAAAACCTGTCCATATCCTTTGCATGTGAAATGTTACAATGAATAGCTGAAAGCCTAGGCGTGGTGCTACTGAGGAGACAATATCAGCACTTCAAAAAGAACCATGCTAAGAAATATATGTGTAGTCACATCATTTCGAAAAATGTGCTTGGAAGGAAGACATACTGCCATATTTATGGAAACGAACCAGCAACGTGTAATCCACCAGAGTCTGTGCCTGAATCAATCACTTGTTTTGAAATCCTTTTTAGTAAGCCAGTGATGCATATTTACACATGTATCATGATGCCTGGATATACACTGCACATAATCGATGAAGAATGACTAGTTCCTGTTTACAGAACATATTGTACTTGATCAACAGAAAAGACAGCATGGTCTATCCGCTATTATTGACTTCCAGGAAACTATCATGACTGCCCTTTTTTGAACAAGGGTATCTCACAGAAAGTGACAAAAGAAATATTAGCCTACCAACCCTGTGTGCAAGTGCTCCCACAAGCACACACAACCACACACACACATGCAGAGAAGCACACAAATACACACAAACACACACGTATTCATTGCTCCTCGAATGGCAAGCAGTCTGGAGTCAGTGAATTTCTGCACTTTCACAAAGGAAAAGTACCTTCCAACACCAGCAATCCTTAATGAATACCAGGAAACCCTGGAGAATCAGGTTAACTTCTTCCGACACTCCTTGCCCACGGTATAGTATATCCTGCAGGAAAGAGAAGATTTGCTGTCAGATCAACAGGTGCCTGGGCCACCATGTCACCCTAATTCTTACTTTGCCACTCCGTTAGTTCCACACCCTAAGATCTGGTGGTCTAGTGGGTCCCTGAAATCAACGCAGCGTGTGTATCATAGTGAGGCCCAAGGCGGCCTGTTCTGCAAAGTGAGAACCAGCCCCAGGTGGCACACAGGCTTGTGGACATTCCAAACCGTGGGACATAGAAGCTTTGGCTAGCAGTTCAGAAGGGATTGCCCCAATCTAATGGGCTCAGGTCACCCATGTGCTCCTGCTCTGCCTGCCCCCGTTTTCCGAGGCCACACTTAACTGAGAAGTCTTCCACAGAAGACAGGGGCACCTTCCTTCAGCTTCTTCCTGCTTGGCTGGCTGGGCTGCCATAGCAACAGGCCAGGCACGAGCTGCCTCAGGACTCTCCAAGTTCAAGGGGCTCTGAGCCCACTGTGACATCACAGCCGCGTCTTTCCTGATTGGTCGGACTGCTTAAGCACTCCCCCTTAAGCAACCCTCACCCTCCAATTTCCAGCCACTTGAGGCATAGTGTCCTCAAAGGATGTTTGGATCTTATCGTGGCCTTACTGCTCCATATTCCCACAGCCGCTTGTCCTATGTGGAACTGGGATGATATTTCTCTCCTCTTTCCAAGATCTGCCAAGCTGGAACCCACATTTTCGAAGACAAGAAGTGTTTTTTGTGGTGAGTACAAAACGCCTCAAGCCCTTTGCACGTCCATCAGCCAGGAAAACTCCTTTCACATTGGATTGGGCAACTTCCCTCTCAGAACATCACCCAACACCTGAGTATTTTCCCTTAGCTGGACGCAACTCTACCACTCAGGGAATCAGGATGTTTTTCGTCCTGGCTTCTCTGTTACTAACTTCGTCAAAGCACGGAAACGCACACACTGGCTGGTAAGAGTGTGAAACTGACCACAGGAATTCACTTAATGTGGACAAAGAAATTAATTCGCTTTCATCTGAGAAATGCACTGGATCACAAATGGGATAGTCAACGAATGCACAGTATTTAATAGTCAGTGAAACTGATAACTTTTCTCCAGTGAATGGCAGCTTTCCGGAACACAACACACTATGGAATACCATGAATCACTAGGGAAGAGCATTCATTTTTCCAAAACTTCCTAGTGACAAAACAAAACACTTTTCATCCAAGGAAGTGAAGACTTCAAATCAGGGCCGCTCGAGGCTTCTCCACAAACTGACATCAGGAATTAAGCTAATTTCCACGAATCAGTGAGGCAAATTTAAACAGAATGATAACAAACACAAAAACATAGCCACACACACAATGTGGTCATATCCTAATAGTGATCGTGTGAATTGATTTCTTTGCTTGTATGTACTGGATAGCAACTTTTAGCATCATCAGAATCCATTAAACCCCAGGACAGCCTGGTGCATTCAATCAATTTCCACAGTGTAAAAGACACAGTTTGACTCAAGTGGTCTTAGGAATGCCTACACAGTGGGTACACCCATGAGCGTGAAATACTTTGTACTAGGAGAACTTATTAGAACGAGGAAAGAAAGTAATACATTTGCCAACTAGAAATATTGCACACACAAACACACACACATACCCAAAATAAAACAAAACCTGTCCAAATTCATCACATCGGGAATATTACCCGCAATAGTGGAATGGCCAGGCGTTACGCTACTGAAGGGACAATATCAGCCCTTCAAAATGATGATGCCAAAAAAATATGGGAAGTGACACCTTTTCCAGAAATGTTCTTGCAAGGAAGACACACTGCCACATTTTTGCAAAGAAACGAGCAAAGTGTAATCCACCAGAATCTGTGCCTGAAGCAATTACTTGAATGAAAATCCTTTCCAGTAAGCCAGTGAGGCCCATTGACCCATGTATCATAATGCCTGGACATACACTGCACATAATTGCTGAATGCTCAATAGTTCTTCCTTATAGAACATATTGTACTTCATCTACAGAAAAGTAAGTTTGATCTCTCTGAAATTATTGACTTCCAGGAAACAATCGTGACGGCCACTCTTTGAAAAAGGGTATCTCACAGAACCTGACAAAAGTAATATTATCTGATCCTCCCTGTGTGCAAGGTCTTCTGCAAACACACACACAAACACACACACACACACACACACACACACACACACACACATGTACAGAAGCACACAAAGAAAAATACACAATCACACACACACAATCATTGCTCCTCGAAGAGCAACCATTCCGGAGTCATTGAATTTCTGAAACTTCATGTAAGAAAAGTACCTTTCAGCAGTAGCAATATGTAGTGAATACCAGGAAACCCTGGAGAATCAGGATAACTTCTTCCAACTTTCCTTTCCCATGGTTTAGTGTACCCTGCAGGCCAGAGAAGAATTGCTGTCAGATCAACAGGTGCCTGGGCCACCATGTCACCCTGATTCTTACCTTGCCAGTCTGCTAGTACTACACCCTAAGATCAGGTGGACTGCTGGGTCCCTGAAATAAAGGCACTGTGTGTTTCACAGTGAGGGCCATGGAGACCTGTTCTGCAAAGTGAGATCTAGCCCCAGGTGGCACACAGGCCTGTGGACATTCCAAACCCTGTGACATGGATGCTTTGGCTAGCGGTGAAGAATGGATTCCCCCAATCTGATGGACTCAGTTCACCCACGTGCTCCTGCTCTACCTGCCCCCTCTTTCCCTAGGCCACACTTAACTGAGAAGTCTTCCAAACTAGACAAGGGCACCTTCCTTCAGCTTCTTCCTGCTTGGCTGGCTGGGCTGCCATAGCAACAGGCCAGGCAGGAGCTGCCTCAGGACTCCCCAAGTTCAAGGGGCTGTAGGCCAACTGGGACATCACAATCATGTCTTTTCTGATTGGTTGGACAGCATAAGCACTCCCCTTAAGGAACCTCCCCCTCCAGTCCCCAGTCACTTGTGTCATACAGTCCTGGCAAAATGTTTGGATAGGAGCATGGCTTTACTGCTCCATATTCCCACCTCTGCTTGTTCTGGGTCCAACTGGGATGAGATTTCTCTCCTGTTTCCATGAACTCTCCATCTGGAACCCACATTTTGGAAGACAAGAAGTCTTTATTTCTGGTGAGTACCTAAATGACTCAAGCCCTTTGCACTTCCATCAGCCAGGAAAACACCTTTGACATTGGATGAACAACATTCCTCTCAGAACAACATCACCCATCACCTGAGCTTATTCCCTTATGTGGACACAAGGGTACCACACTGGGATTCACGATGTTGTTTTGTCAGGCTTGTCTGTTCCCAACTTCATCAAAACAAAGAATCGCACACAGTGGCTGGCAAGAGCGTGAAAATGAACTCAGGAATTCACTTAATGTGGACGAACAAATTAATTCAGATTCATCCAGGAAATGCCCTGGATCACACAGGGGACAGTCAATGAATGCATAGTATTTCCTAGTCAGTGAAATTGGTGCCCTTTCTCCAGTGAAGGGCAGCTTTCAGGAAGACCACAAATTATGGAATACCAAGAAACACTGGCGACAGGCAGTCATTTCTACAAAAGTTCTTAGTGACATATTACAACTCATTTCATTCAAGGAACTGAAGACATAAAGCCAGGACAACTCAAGGATTTTCCTCAAAATCACATCAGGTATTAAGCTAATTGCTACCAATCAGTGAGGCAAATTAAAACACAAAGATAACAAACACAGACACACACACCCACACACACACAAAGTGGTGATATCCTAATAGTTATCAAGTGAATGGATATCTTTCCTTGTATGTAGTACATGGCAACGTTTACTAAAATCAGAAGTCATTGAAAACCAGGACAGCCTGGTACACTCCTTCAATGTCCACAGTGTAAAAGGAAGAGTTTGAATGAAGGGGACTTAACGATGCTTAAACAGTGGGTACACACATGAGTGTGAAACAGTTTGTAATATGAGAACTCACTCCAGCGAGCAAAGAAATTAATACATTTGCAAACTACAAATATTGCACACAGAAACACACACGCACACACACACACATACAAACCTAAACTAAATAACACAAAACCTGTCCATATCCTTTGCATGTGAAATGTTACAATGAATAGCTGAAAGCCTAGGCGTGGTGCTACTGAGGAGACAATATCAGCACTTCAAAAAGAACCATGCTAAGAAATATATGTGTAGTCACATCATTTCGAAAAATGTGCTTGGAAGGAAGACATACTGCCATATTTATGGAAACGAACCAGCAACTTGTAATCCACCAGAGTCTGTGCCTGAATCAATCACTTGTTTTGAAATCCTTTTTAGTAAGCCAGTGATGCATATTTACACATGTATCATGATGCCTGGATATACACTGCACATAATCGATGAAGAATGACTAGTTCCTGTTTACAGAACATATTGTACTTGATCAACAGAAAAGACAGCATGGTCTATCCGCTATTATTGACTTCCAGGAAACTATCATGACTGCCCTTTTTTGAACAAGGGTATATCACAGAAAGTGACAAAAGAAATATTAGCCTACCAACCCTGTGTGCAAGTGCTCCCACAAGCACACACAACCACACACACACATGCAGAGAAGCACACAAATACACACAAACACACACGTATTCATTGCTCCTCGAATGGCAAGCAGTCTGGAGTCAGTGAATTTCTGCACTTTCACAAAGGAAAAGTACCTTCCAACACCAGCAATCCTTAATGAATACCAGGAAACCCTGGAGAATCAGGTTAACTTCTTCCGACACTCCTTGCCCACTGTATAGTATATCCTGCAGGAAAGAGAAGATTTGCTGTCAGATCAACAGGTGCCTGGGCCACCATGTCACCCTAATTCTTACTTTGCCACTCCGTTAGTTCCACACCCTAAGATCTGGTGGTCTAGTGGGTCCCTGAAATCAACGCAGCGTGTGTATCATAGTGAGGCCCAAGGCAGCCTGTTCTGCAAAGTGAGAACCAGCCCCAGGTGGCACACAGGCTTGTGGACATTCCAAACCGTGGGACATAGAAGCTTTGGCTAGCAGTTCAGAAGGGATTGCCCCAATCTAATGGGCTCAGGTCACCCATGTGCTCCTGCTCTGCCTGCCCCCGTTTTCCGAGGCCACACTTAACTGAGAAGTCTTCCACAGAAGACAGGGGCACCTTCCTTCAGCTTCTTCCTGCTTGGCTGGCTGGGCTGCCATAGCAACAGGCCAGGCACGAGCTGCCTCAGGACTCTCCAAGTTCAAGGGGCTCTGAGCCCACTGTGACATCACAGCCGCGTCTTTCCTGATTGGTCGGACTGCTTAAGCACTCCCCCTTAAGCAACCCTCACCCTCCAATTTCCAGCCACTTGAGGCATAGTGTCCTCAAAGGATGTATGGATCTTATCGTGGCCTTACTGCTCCATATTCCCACAGCCGCTTGTCCTATGTGGAACTGGGATGATATTTCTCTCCTCTTTCCAAGATCTGCCAAGCTGGAACCCACATTTTCGAAGACAAGAAGTGTTTTTTGTGGTGAGTACAAAACGCCTCAAGCCCTTTGCACGTCCATCAGCCAGGAAAACTCCTTTCACATTGGATTGGGCAACTTCCCTCTCAGAACATCACCCAACACCTGAGTATTTTCCCTTAGCTGGACGCAACTCTACCACTCAGGGAATCAGGATGTTTTTCGTCCTGGCTTCTCTGTTACTAACTTCGTCAAAGCACGGAAACGCACACACTGGCTGGTAAGAGTGTGAAACTGACCACAGGAATTCACTTAATGTGGACAAAGAAATTAATTCGCTTTCATCTGAGAAATGCACTGGATCACAAACGGGATAGTCAACGAATGCACAGTATTTAATAGTCAGTGAAACTGATAACTTTTCTCCAGTGAATGGCAGCTTTCCGGAACACAACACACTATGGAATACCATGAATCACTAGGGAAGAGCATTCATTTTTCCAAAACTTCCTAGTGACAAAACAAAACACTTTTCATCCAAGGAAGTGAAGACTTCAAATCAGGGCCGCTCGAGGCTTCTCCACAAACTGACATCAGGAATTAAGCTAATTTCCACGAATCAGTGAGGCAAATTTAAACAGAATGATAACAAACACAAAAACATAGCCACACACACAATGTGGTCATATCCTAATAGTGATCGTGTGAATTGATTTCTTTGCTTGTATGTACTGGATAGCAACTTTTAGCATCATCAGAATCCATTAAACCCCAGGACAGCCTGGTGCATTCAATCAATTTCCACAGTGTAAAAGACACAGTTTGACTCAAGTGGTCTTAGGAATGCCTACACAGTGGGTACACCCATGAGCGTGAAATACTTTGTACTAGGAGAACTTATTAGAACGAGGAAAGAAAGTAATACATTTGCCAACTAGAAATATTGCACACACAAACACACACACATACCCAAAATAAAACAAAACCTGTCCAAATTCATCACATCGGGAATATTACCCGCAATAGTGGAATGGCCAGGCGTTACGCTACTGAAGGGACAATATCAGCCCTTCAAAATGATGATGCCAAAAAAATATGGGAAGTGACACCTTTTCCAGAAATGTTCTTGCAAGGAAGACACACTGCCACATTTTTGCAAAGAAACGAGCAAAGTGTAATCCACCAGAATCTGTGCCTGAAGCAATTACTTGAATGAAAATCCTTTCCAGTAAGCCAGTGAGGCCCATTGACCCATGTATCATAATGCCTGGACATACACTGCACATAATTGCTGAATGCTCAATAGTTCTTCCTTATAGAACATATTGTACTTCATCTACAGAAAAGTAAGTTTGATCTCTCTGAAATTATTGACTTCCAGGAAACAATCGTGACGGCCACTCTTTGAAAAAGGGTATCTCACAGAACGTGACAAAAGTAATATTATCTGATCCTCCCTGTGTGCAAGGTCTTCTGCAAACACACACACAAACACACACACACACACACACACACACACACACACATGTACAGAAGCACACAAAGAAAAATACACAATCACACACACACAATCATTGCTCCTCGAAGAGCAACCATTCCGGAGTCATTGAATTTCTGAAACTTCATGTAAGAAAAGTACCTTTCAGCAGTAGCAATATGTAGTGAATACCAGGAAACCCTGGAGAATCAGGATAACTTCTTCCAACTTTCCTTTCCCATGGTTTAGTGTACCCTGCAGGCCAGAGAAGAATTGCTGTCAGATCAACAGGTGCCTGGGCCACCATGTCACCCTGATTCTTACCTTGCCAGTCTGCTAGTACTACACCCTAAGATCAGGTGGACTGCTGGGTCCCTGAAATAAAGGCACTGTGTGTTTCACAGTGAGGGCCATGGAGACCTGTTCTGCAAAGTGAGATCTAGCCCCAGGTGGCACACAGGCCTGTGGACATTCCAAACCCTGTGACATGGATGCTTTGGCTAGCGGTGAAGAATGGATTCCCCCAATCTGATGGACTCAGTTCACCCACGTGCTCCTGCTCTACCTGCCCCCTCTTTCCCTAGGCCACACTTAACTGAGAAGTCTTCCAAACTAGACAAGGGCACCTTCCTTCAGCTTCTTCCTGCTTGGCTGGCTGGGCTGCCATAGCAACAGGCCAGGCAGGAGCTGCCTCAGGACTCCCCAAGTTCAAGGGGCTGTAGGCCAACTGGGACATCACAATCATGTCTTTTCTGATTGGTCGGACAGCATAAGCACTCCCCTTAAGGAACCTCCCCCTCCAGTCCCCAGTCACTTGTGTCATACAGTCCTGGCAAAATGTTTGGATAGGAGCATGGCTTTACTGCTCCATATTCCCACCTCTGCTTGTTCTGGGTCCAACTGGGATGAGATTTCTCTCCTGTTTCCATGAACTCTCCATCTGGAACCCACATTTTGGAAGACAAGAAGTCTTTATTTCTGGTCCGTACCTAAATGACTCAAGCCCTTTGCACTTCCATCAGCCAGGAAAACACCTTTGACATTGGATGAACAACATTCCTCTCAGAACAACATCACCCATCACCTGAGCTTATTCCCTTATGTGGACACAAGGGTACCACACTGGGATTCACGATGTTGTTTTGTCAGGCTTGTCTGTTCCCAACTTCATCAAAACAAAGAATCGCACACAGTGGCTGGCAAGAGCGTGAAAATGAACTCAGGAATTCACTTAATGTGGACGAACAAATTAATTCAGATTCATCCAGGAAATGCCCTGGATCACACAGGGGACAGTCAATGAATGCATAGTATTTCCTAGTCAGTGAAATTGGTGCCCTTTCTCCAGTGAAGGGCAGCTTTCAGGAAGACCACAAATTATGGAATACCAAGAAACACTGGCGACAGGCAGTCATTTCTACAAAAGTTCTTAGTGACATATTACAACTCATTTCATTCAAGGAACTGAAGACATAAAGCCAGGACAACTCAAGGATTTTCCTCAAAATCACATCAGGTATTAAGCTAATTGCTACCAATCAGTGAGGCAAATTAAAACACAAAGATAACAAACACAGACACACACACCCACACACACACAAAGTGGTGATATCCTAATAGTTATCAAGTGAATGGATATCTTTCCTTGTATGTAGTACATGGCAACGTTTACTAAAATCAGAAGTCATTGAAAACCAGGACAGCCTGGTACACTCCTTCAATGTCCACAGTGTAAAAGGAAGAGTTTGAATGAAGGGGACTTAACGATGCTTAAACAGTGGGTACACACATGAGTGTGAAACAGTTTGTAATATGAGAACTCACTCCAGCGAGCAAAGAAATTAATACATTTGCAAACTACAAATATTGCACACAGAAACACACACGCACACACACACACATACAAACCTAAACTAAATAACACAAAACCTGTCCATATCCTTTGCATGTGAAATGTTACAATGAATAGCTGAAAGCCTAGGCGTGGTGCTACTGAGGAGACAATATCAGCACTTCAAAAAGAACCATGCTAAGAAATATATGTGTAGTCACATCATTTCGAAAAATGTGCTTGGAAGGAAGACATACTGCCATATTTATGGAAACGAACCAGCAACGTGTAATCCACCAGAGTCTGTGCCTGAATCAATCACTTGTTTTGAAATCCTTTTTAGTAAGCCAGTGATGCATATTTACACATGTATCATGATGCCTGGATATACACTGCACATAATCGATGAAGAATGACTAGTTCCTGTTTACAGAACATATTGTACTTGATCAACAGAAAAGACAGCATGGTCTATCCGCTATTATTGACTTCCAGGAAACTATCATGACTGCCCTTTTTTGAACAAGGGTATCTCACAGAAAGTGACAAAAGAAATATTAGCCTACCAACCCTGTGTGCAAGTGCTCCCACAAGCACACACAACCACACACACACATGCAGAGAAGCACACAAATACACACAAACACACACGTATTCATTGCTCCTCGAATGGCAAGCAGTCTGGAGTCAGTGAATTTCTGCACTTTCACAAAGGAAAAGTACCTTCCAACACCAGCAATCCTTAATGAATACCAGGAAACCCTGGAGAATCAGGTTAACTTCTTCCGACACTCCTTGCCCACGGTATAGTATATCCTGCAGGAAAGAGAAGATTTGCTGTCAGATCAACAGGTGCCTGGGCCACCATGTCACCCTAATTCTTACTTTGCCACTCCGTTAGTTCCACACCCTAAGATCTGGTGGTCTAGTGGGTCCCTGAAATCAACGCAGCGTGTGTATCATAGTGAGGCCCAAGGCGGCCTGTTCTGCAAAGTGAGAACCAGCCCCAGGTGGCACACAGGCTTGTGGACATTCCAAACCGTGGGACATAGAAGCTTTGGCTAGCAGTTCAGAAGGGATTGCCCCAATCTAATGGGCTCAGGTCACCCATGTGCTCCTGCTCTGCCTGCCCCCGTTTTCCGAGGCCACACTTAACTGAGAAGTCTTCCACAGAAGACAGGGGCACCTTCCTTCAGCTTCTTCCTGCTTGGCTGGCTGGGCTGCCATAGCAACAGGCCAGGCACGAGCTGCCTCAGGACTCTCCAAGTTCAAGGGGCTCTGAGCCCACTGTGACATCACAGCCGCGTCTTTCCTGATTGGTCGGACTGCTTAAGCACTCCCCCTTAAGCAACCCTCACCCTCCAATTTCCAGCCACTTGAGGCATAGTGTCCTCAAAGGATGTTTGGATCTTATCGTGGCCTTACTGCTCCATATTCCCACAGCCGCTTGTCCTATGTGGAACTGGGATGATATTTCTCTCCTCTTTCCAAGATCTGCCAAGCTGGAACCCACATTTTCGAAGACAAGAAGTGTTTTTTGTGGTGAGTACAAAACGCCTCAAGCCCTTTGCACGTCCATCAGCCAGGAAAACTCCTTTCACATTGGATTGGGCAACTTCCCTCTCAGAACATCACCCAACACCTGAGTATTTTCCCTTAGCTGGACGCAACTCTACCACTCAGGGAATCAGGATGTTTTTCGTCCTGGCTTCTCTGTTACTAACTTCGTCAAAGCACGGAAACGCACACACTGGCTGGTAAGAGTGTGAAACTGACCACAGGAATTCACTTAATGTGGACAAAGAAATTAATTCGCTTTCATCTGAGAAATGCACTGGATCACAAATGGGATAGTCAACGAATGCACAGTATTTAATAGTCAGTGAAACTGATAACTTTTCTCCAGTGAATGGCAGCTTTCCGGAACACAACACACTATGGAATACCATGAATCACTAGGGAAGAGCATTCATTTTTCCAAAACTTCCTAGTGACAAAACAAAACACTTTTCATCCAAGGAAGTGAAGACTTCAAATCAGGGCCGCTCGAGGCTTCTCCACAAACTGACATCAGGAATTAAGCTAATTTCCACGAATCAGTGAGGCAAATTTAAACAGAATGATAACAAACACAAAAACATAGCCACACACACAATGTGGTCATATCCTAATAGTGATCGTGTGAATTGATTTCTTTGCTTGTATGTACTGGATAGCAACTTTTAGCATCATCAGAATCCATTAAACCCCAGGACAGCCTGGTGCATTCAATCAATTTCCACAGTGTAAAAGACACAGTTTGACTCAAGTGGTCTTAGGAATGCCTACACAGTGGGTACACCCATGAGCGTGAAATACTTTGTACTAGGAGAACTTATTAGAACGAGGAAAGAAAGTAATACATTTGCCAACTAGAAATATTGCACACACAAACACACACACATACCCAAAATAAAACAAAACCTGTCCAAATTCATCACATCGGGAATATTACCCGCAATAGTGGAATGGCCAGGCGTTACGCTACTGAAGGGACAATATCAGCCCTTCAAAATGATGATGCCAAAAAAATATGGGAAGTGACACCTTTTCCAGAAATGTTCTTGCAAGGAAGACACACTGCCACATTTTTGCAAAGAAACGAGCAAAGTGTAATCCACCAGAATCTGTGCCTGAAGCAATTACTTGAATGAAAATCCTTTCCAGTAAGCCAGTGAGGCCCATTGACCCATGTATCATAATGCCTGGACATACACTGCACATAATTGCTGAATGCTCAATAGTTCTTCCTTATAGAACATATTGTACTTCATCTACAGAAAAGTAAGTTTGATCTCTCTGAAATTATTGACTTCCAGGAAACAATCGTGACGGCCACTCTTTGAAAAAGGGTATCTCACAGAACCTGACAAAAGTAATATTATCTGATCCTCCCTGTGTGCAAGGTCTTCTGCAAACACACACACAAACACACACACACACACACACACACACACACACACACACATGTACAGAAGCACACAAAGAAAAATACACAATCACACACACACAATCATTGCTCCTCGAAGAGCAACCATTCCGGAGTCATTGAATTTCTGAAACTTCATGTAAGAAAAGTACCTTTCAGCAGTAGCAATATGTAGTGAATACCAGGAAACCCTGGAGAATCAGGATAACTTCTTCCAACTTTCCTTTCCCATGGTTTAGTGTACCCTGCAGGCCAGAGAAGAATTGCTGTCAGATCAACAGGTGCCTGGGCCACCATGTCACCCTGATTCTTACCTTGCCAGTCTGCTAGTACTACACCCTAAGATCAGGTGGACTGCTGGGTCCCTGAAATAAAGGCACTGTGTGTTTCACAGTGAGGGCCATGGAGACCTGTTCTGCAAAGTGAGATCTAGCCCCAGGTGGCACACAGGCCTGTGGACATTCCAAACCCTGTGACATGGATGCTTTGGCTAGCGGTGAAGAATGGATTCCCCCAATCTGATGGACTCAGTTCACCCACGTGCTCCTGCTCTACCTGCCCCCTCTTTCCCTAGGCCACACTTAACTGAGAAGTCTTCCAAACTAGACAAGGGCACCTTCCTTCAGCTTCTTCCTGCTTGGCTGGCTGGGCTGCCATAGCAACAGGCCAGGCAGGAGCTGCCTCAGGACTCCCCAAGTTCAAGGGGCTGTAGGCCAACTGGGACATCACAATCATGTCTTTTCTGATTGGTTGGACAGCATAAGCACTCCCCTTAAGGAACCTCCCCCTCCAGTCCCCAGTCACTTGTGTCATACAGTCCTGGCAAAATGTTTGGATAGGAGCATGGCTTTACTGCTCCATATTCCCACCTCTGCTTGTTCTGGGTCCAACTGGGATGAGATTTCTCTCCTGTTTCCATGAACTCTCCATCTGGAACCCACATTTTGGAAGACAAGAAGTCTTTATTTCTGGTGAGTACCTAAATGACTCAAGCCCTTTGCACTTCCATCAGCCAGGAAAACACCTTTGACATTGGATGAACAACATTCCTCTCAGAACAACATCACCCATCACCTGAGCTTATTCCCTTATGTGGACACAAGGGTACCACACTGGGATTCACGATGTTGTTTTGTCAGGCTTGTCTGTTCCCAACTTCATCAAAACAAAGAATCGCACACAGTGGCTGGCAAGAGCGTGAAAATGAACTCAGGAATTCACTTAATGTGGACGAACAAATTAATTCAGATTCATCCAGGAAATGCCCTGGATCACACAGGGGACAGTCAATGAATGCATAGTATTTCCTAGTCAGTGAAATTGGTGCCCTTTCTCCAGTGAAGGGCAGCTTTCAGGAAGACCACAAATTATGGAATACCAAGAAACACTGGCGACAGGCAGTCATTTCTACAAAAGTTCTTAGTGACATATTACAACTCATTTCATTCAAGGAACTGAAGACATAAAGCCAGGACAACTCAAGGATTTTCCTCAAAATCACATCAGGTATTAAGCTAATTGCTACCAATCAGTGAGGCAAATTAAAACACAAAGATAACAAACACAGACACACACACCCACACACACACAAAGTGGTGATATCCTAATAGTTATCAAGTGAATGGATATCTTTCCTTGTATGTAGTACATGGCAACGTTTACTAAAATCAGAAGTCATTGAAAACCAGGACAGCCTGGTACACTCCTTCAATGTCCACAGTGTAAAAGGAAGAGTTTGAATGAAGGGGACTTAACGATGCTTAAACAGTGGGTACACACATGAGTGTGAAACAGTTTGTAATATGAGAACTCACTCCAGCGAGCAAAGAAATTAATACATTTGCAAACTACAAATATTGCACACAGAAACACACACGCACACACACACACATACAAACCTAAACTAAATAACACAAAACCTGTCCATATCCTTTGCATGTGAAATGTTACAATGAATAGCTGAAAGCCTAGGCGTGGTGCTACTGAGGAGACAATATCAGCACTTCAAAAAGAACCATGCTAAGAAATATATGTGTAGTCACATCATTTCGAAAAATGTGCTTGGAAGGAAGACATACTGCCATATTTATGGAAACGAACCAGCAACGTGTAATCCACCAGAGTCTGTGCCTGAATCAATCACTTGTTTTGAAATCCTTTTTAGTAAGCCAGTGATGCATATTTACACATGTATCATGATGCCTGGATATACACTGCACATAATCGATGAAGAATGACTAGTTCCTGTTTACAGAACATATTGTACTTGATCAACAGAAAAGACAGCATGGTCTATCCGCTATTATTGACTTCCAGGAAACTATCATGACTGCCCTTTTTTGAACAAGGGTATCTCACAGAAAGTGACAAAAGAAATATTAGCCTACCAACCCTGTGTGCAAGTGCTCCCACAAGCACACACAACCACACACACACATGCAGAGAAGCACACAAATACACACAAACACACACGTATTCATTGCTCCTCGAATGGCAAGCAGTCTGGAGTCAGTGAATTTCTGCACTTTCACAAAGGAAAAGTACCTTCCAACACCAGCAATCCTTAATGAATACCAGGAAACCCTGGAGAATCAGGTTAACTTCTTCCGACACTCCTTGCCCACGGTATAGTATATCCTGCAGGAAAGAGAAGATTTGCTGTCAGATCAACAGGTGCCTGGGCCACCATGTCACCCTAATTCTTACTTTGCCACTCCGTTAGTTCCACACCCTAAGATCTGGTGGTCTAGTGGGTCCCTGAAATCAACGCAGCGTGTGTATCATAGTGAGGCCCAAGGCGGCCTGTTCTGCAAAGTGAGAACCAGCCCCAGGTGGCACACAGGCTTGTGGACATTCCAAACCGTGGGACATAGAAGCTTTGGCTAGCAGTTCAGAAGGGATTGCCCCAATCTAATGGGCTCAGGTCACCCATGTGCTCCTGCTCTGCCTGCCCCCGTTTTCTGAGGCCACACTTAACTGAGAAGTCTTCCACAGAAGACAGGGGCACCTTCCTTCAGCTTCTTCCTGCTTGGCTGGCTGGGCTGCCATAGCAACAGGCCAGGCACGAGCTGCCTCAGGACTCTCCAAGTTCAAGGGGCTCTGAGCCCACTGTGACATCACAGCCGCGTCTTTCCTGATTGGTCGGACTGCTTAAGCACTCCCCCTTAAGCAACCCTCACCCTCCAATTTCCAGCCACTTGAGGCATAGTGTCCTCAAAGGATGTATGGATCTTATCGTGGCCTTACTGCTCCATATTCCCACAGCCGCTTGTCCTATGTGGAACTGGGATGATATTTCTCTCCTCTTTCCAAGATCTGCCAAGCTGGAACCCACATTTTCGAAGACAAGAAGTGTTTTTTGTGGTGAGTACAAAACGCCTCAAGCCCTTTGCACGTCCATCAGCCAGGAAAACTCCTTTCACATTGGATTGGGCAACTTCCCTCTCAGAACATCACCCAACACCTGAGTATTTTCCCTTAGCTGGACGCAACTCTACCACTCAGGGAATCAGGATGTTTTTCGTCCTGGCTTCTCTGTTACTAACTTCGTCAAAGCACGGAAACGCACACACTGGCTGGTAAGAGTGTGAAACTGACCACAGGAATTCACTTAATGTGGACAAAGAAATTAATTCGCTTTCATCTGAGAAATGCACTGGATCACAAACGGGATAGTCAACGAATGCACAGTATTTAATAGTCAGTGAAACTGATAACTTTTCTCCAGTGAATGGCAGCTTTCCGGAACACAACACACTATGGAATACCATGAATCACTAGGGAAGAGCATTCATTTTTCCAAAACTTCCTAGTGACAAAACAAAACACTTTTCATCCAAGGAAGTGAAGACTTCAAATCAGGGCCGCTCGAGGCTTCTCCACAAACTGACATCAGGAATTAAGCTAATTTCCACGAATCAGTGAGGCAAATTTAAACAGAATGATAACAAACACAAAAACATAGCCACACACACAATGTGGTCATATCCTAATAGTGATCGTGTGAATTGATTTCTTTGCTTGTATGTACTGGATAGCAACTTTTAGCATCATCAGAATCCATTAAACCCCAGGACAGCCTGGTGCATTCAATCAATTTCCACAGTGTAAAAGACACAGTTTGACTCAAGTGGTCTTAGGAATGCCTACACAGTGGGTACACCCATGAGCGTGAAATACTTTGTACTAGGAGAACTTATTAGAACGAGGAAAGAAAGTAATACATTTGCCAACTAGAAATATTGCACACACAAACACACACACATACCCAAAATAAAACAAAACCTGTCCAAATTCATCACATCGGGAATATTACCCGCAATAGTGGAATGGCCAGGCGTTACGCTACTGAAGGGACAATATCAGCCCTTCAAAATGATGATGCCAAAAAAATATGGGAAGTGACACCTTTTCCAGAAATGTTCTTGCAAGGAAGACACACTGCCACATTTTTGCAAAGAAACGAGCAAAGTGTAATCCACCAGAATCTGTGCCTGAAGCAATTACTTGAATGAAAATCCTTTCCAGTAAGCCAGTGAGGCCCATTGACCCATGTATCATAATGCCTGGACATACACTGCACATAATTGCTGAATGCTCAATAGTTCTTCCTTATAGAACATAATGTACTTCATCTACAGAAAAGTAAGTTTGATCTCTCTGAAATTATTGACTTCCAGGAAACAATCGTGACGGCCACTCTTTGAAAAAGGGTATCTCACAGAACCTGACAAAAGTAATATTATCTGATCCTCCCTGTGTGCAAGGTCTTCTGCAAACACACACACAAACACACACACACACACACACACACACACACACACACACACACACATGTACAGAAGCACACAAAGAAAAATACACAATCACACACACACAATCATTGCTCCTCGAAGAGCAACCATTCCGGAGTCATTGAATTTCTGAAACTTCATGTAAGAAAAGTACCTTTCAGCAGTAGCAATATGTAGTGAATACCAGGAAACCCTGGAGAATCAGGATAACTTCTTCCAACTTTCCTTTCCCATGGTTTAGTGTACCCTGCAGGCCAGAGAAGAATTGCTGTCAGATCAACAGGTGCCTGGGCCACCATGTCACCCTGATTCTTACCTTGCCAGTCTGCTAGTACTACACCCTAAGATCAGGTGGACTGCTGGGTCCCTGAAATAAAGGCACTGTGTGTTTCACAGTGAGGGCCATGGAGACCTGTTCTGCAAAGTGAGATCTAGCCCCAGGTGGCACACAGGCCTGTGGACATTCCAAACCCTGTGACATGGATGCTTTGGCTAGCGGTGAAGAATGGATTCCCCCAATCTGATGGACTCAGTTCACCCACGTGCTCCTGCTCTACCTGCCCCCTCTTTCCCTAGGCCACACTTAACTGAGAAGTCTTCCAAACTAGACAAGGGCACCTTCCTTCAGCTTCTTCCTGCTTGGCTGGCTGGGCTGCCATAGCAACAGGCCAGGCAGGAGCTGCCTCAGGACTCCCCAAGTTCAAGGGGCTGTAGGCCAACTGGGACATCACAATCATGTCTTTTCTGATTGGTTGGACAGCATAAGCACTCCCCTTAAGGAACCTCCCCCTCCAGTCCCCAGTCACTTGTGTCATACAGTCCTGGCAAAATGTTTGGATAGGAGCATGGCTTTACTGCTCCATATTCCCACCTCTGCTTGTTCTGGGTCCAACTGGGATGAGATTTCTCTCCTGTTTCCATGAACTCTCCATCTGGAACCCACATTTTGGAAGACAAGAAGTCTTTATTTCTGGTGAGTACCTAAATGACTCAAGCCCTTTGCACTTCCATCAGCCAGGAAAACACCTTTGACATTGGATGAACAACATTCCTCTCAGAACAACATCACCCATCACCTGAGCTTATTCCCTTATGTGGACACAAGGGTACCACACTGGGATTCACGATGTTGTTTTGTCAGGCTTGTCTGTTCCCAACTTCATCAAAACAAAGAATCGCACACAGTGGCTGGCAAGAGCGTGAAAATGAACTCAGGAATTCACTTAATGTGGATGAACAAATTAATTCAGATTCATCCAGGAAATGCCCTGGATCACACAGGGGACAGTCAATGAATGCATAGTATTTCCTAGTCAGTGAAATTGGTGCCCTTTTTCCAGTGAAGGGAAGCTTTCAGGAAGACCACAAATTATGGAATACCAAGAAACACTGGCGACAGGCAGTCATTTCTACAAAAGTTCTTAGTGACATATTACAACTCATTTCATTCAAGGAACTGAAGACATAAAGCCAGGACAACTCAAGGATTTTCCTCAAAATCACATCAGGTATTAAGCTAATTGCTACCAATCAGTGAGGCAAATTAAAACACAAAGATAACAAACACAGACACACACACCCACACACACACAAAGTGGTGATATCCTAA
Source organism: Castor canadensis (assembly GCF_047511655.1). Lineage (NCBI taxonomy): Eukaryota > Metazoa > Chordata > Mammalia > Rodentia > Castoridae > Castor > Castor canadensis. Next base: position 114,915,876 of record NC_133387.1, read on the forward strand.
TAGTTATCAAGTGAATGGATATCTTTCCTTGTATGTAGTACATGGCAACGTTTACTAAAATCAGAAGTCATTGAAAACCAGGACAGCCTGGTACACTCCTTCAATGTCCACAGTGTAAAAGGAAGAGTTTGAATGAAGGGGACTTAACGATGCTTAAACAGTGGGTACACACATGAGTGTGAAACAGTTTGTAATATGAGAACTCACTCCAGCGAGCAAAGAAATTAATACATTTGCAAACTACAAATATTGCACACAGAAACACACACGCACACACACACACATACAAACCTAAACTAAATAACACAAAACCTGTCCATATCCTTTGCATGTGAAATGTTACAATGAATAGCTGAAAGCCTAGGCGTGGTGCTACTGAGGAGACAATATCAGCACTTCAAAAAGAACCATGCTAAGAAATATATGTGTAGTCACATCATTTCGAAAAATGTGCTTGGAAGGAAGACATACTGCCATATTTATGGAAACGAACCAGCAACGTGTAATCCACCAGAGTCTGTGCCTGAATCAATCACTTGTTTTGAAATCCTTTTTAGTAAGCCAGTGATGCATATTTACCCATGTATCATGATGCCTGGATATACACTGCACATAATCGATGAAGAATGACTAGTTCCTGTTTACAGAACATATTGTACTTGATCAACAGAAAAGACAGCATGGTCTATCCGCTATTATTGACTTCCAGGAAACTATCATGACTGCCCTTTTTTGAACAAGGGTATCTCACAGAAAGTGACAAAAGAAATATTAGCCTACCAACCCTGTGTGCAAGTGCTCCCACAAGCACACACAACCACACACACACATGCAGAGAAGCACACAAATACACACAAACACACACGTATTCATTGCTCCTCGAATGGCAAGCAGTCTGGAGTCAGTGAATTTCTGCACTTTCACAAAGGAAAAGTACCTTCCAACACCAGCAATCCTTAATGAATACCAGGAAACCCTGGAGAATCAGGTTAACTTCTTCCGACACTCCTTGCCCACGGTATAGTATATCCTGCAGGAAAGAGAAGATTTGCTGTCAGATCAACAGGTGCCTGGGCCACCATGTCACCCTAATTCTTACTTTGCCACTCCGTTAGTTCCACACCCTAAGATCTGGTGGTCTAGTGGGTCCCTGAAATCAACGCAGCGTGTGTATCATAGTGAGGCCCAAGGCGGCCTGTTCTGCAAAGTGAGAACCAGCCCCAGGTGGCACACAGGCTTGTGGACATTCCAAACCGTGGGACATAGAAGCTTTGGCTAGCAGTTCAGAAGGGATTGCCCCAATCTAATGGGCTCAGGTCACCCATGTGCTCCTGCTCTGCCTGCCCCCGTTTTCCGAGGCCACACTTAACTGAGAAGTCTTCCACAGAAGACAGGGGCACCTTCCTTCAGCTTCTTCCTGCTTGGCTGGCTGGGCTGCCATAGCAACAGGCCAGGCACGAGCTGCCTCAGGACTCTCCAAGTTCAAGGGGCTCTGAGCCCACTGTGACATCACAGCCGCGTCTTTCCTGATTGGTCGGACTGCTTAAGCACTCCCCCTTAAGCAACCCTCACCCTCCAATTTCCAGCCACTTGAGGAATAGTGTCCTCAAAGGATGTATGGATCTTATCGTGGCCTTACTGCTCCATATTCCCACAGCCGCTTGTCCTATGTGGAACTGGGATGATATTTCTCTCCTCTTTCCAAGATCTGCCAAGCTGGAACCCACATTTTCGAAGACAAGAAGTGTTTTTTGTGGTGAGTACAAAACGCCTCAAGCCCTTTGCACGTCCATCAGCCAGGAAAACTCCTTTCATATTGGATTGGGCAACTTCCCTCTCAGAACATCACCCAACACCTGAGTATTTTCCCTTAGCTGGACGCAACTCTACCACTCAGGGAATCAGGATGTTTTTCGTCCTGGCTTCTCTGTTACTAACTTCGTCAAAGCACGGAAACGCACACACTGGCTGGTAAGAGTGTGAAACTGACCACAGGAATTCACTTAATGTGGACAAAGAAATTAATTCGCTTTCATCTGAGAAATGCACTGGATCACAAACGGGATAGTCAACGAATGCACAGTATTTAATAGTCAGTGAAACTGATAACTTTTCTCCAGTGAATGGCAGCTTTCCGGAACACAACACACTATGGAATACCATGAATCACTAGGGAAGAGCATTCATTTTTCCAAAACTTCCTAGTGACAAAACAAAACACTTTTCATCCAAGGAAGTGAAGACTTCAAATCAGGGCCGCTCGAGGCTTCTCCACAAACTGACATCAGGAATTAAGCTAATTTCCACGAATCAGTGAGGCAAATTTAAACAGAATGATAACAAACACAAAAACATAGCCACACACACAATGTGGTCATATCCTAATAGTGATCGTGTGAATTGATTTCTTTGCTTGTATGTACTGGATAGCAACTTTTAGCATCATCAGAATCCATTAAACCCCAGGACAGCCTGGTGCATTCAATCAATTTCCACAGTGTAAAAGACACAGTTTGACTCAAGTGGTCTTAGGAATGCCTACACAGTGGGTACACCCATGAGCGTGAAATACTTTGTACTAGGAGAACTTATTAGAACGAGGAAAGAAAGTAATACATTTGCCAACTAGAAATATTGCACACACAAACACACACACATACCCAAAATAAAACAAAACCTGTCCAAATTCATCACATCGGGAATATTACCCGCAATAGTGGAATGGCCAGGCGTTACGCTACTGAAGGGACAATATCAGCCCTTCAAAATGATGATGCCAAAAAAATATGGGAAGTGACACCTTTTCCAGAAATGTTCTTGCAAGGAAGACACACTGCCACATTTTTGCAAAGAAACGAGCAAAGTGTAATCCACCAGAATCTGTGCCTGAAGCAATTACTTGAATGAAAATCCTTTCCAGTAAGCCAGTGAGGTCCATTGACCCATGTATCATAATGCCTGGACATACACTGCACATAATTGCTGAATGCTCAATAGTTCTTCCTTATAGAACATATTGTACTTCATCTACAGAAAAGTAAGTTTGATCTCTCTGAAATTATTGACTTCCAGGAAACAATCGTGACGGCCACTCTTTGAAACAGGGTATCTCACAGAACCTGACAAAAGTAATATTATCTGATCCTCCCTGTGTGCAAGGTCTTCTGCAAACACACACACAAACACACACACACACACACACACACACACACACACATGTACAGAAGCACACAAAGAAAAATACACAATCACACACACACAATCATTGCTCCTCGAAGAGCAACCATTCCGGAGTCATTGAATTTCTGAAACTTCATGTAAGAAAAGTACCTTTCAGCAGTAGCAATATGTAGTGAATACCAGGAAACCCTGGAGAATCAGGATAACTTCTTCCAACTTTCCTTTCCCATGGTTTAGTGTACCCTGCAGGCCAGAGAAGAATTGCTGTCAGATCAACAGGTGCCTGGGCCACCATGTCACCCTGATTCTTACCTTGCCAGTCTGCTAGTACTACACCCTAAGATCAGGTGGACTGCTGGGTCCCTGAAATAAAGGCACTGTGTGTTTCACAGTGAGGGCCATGGAGACCTGTTCTGCAAAGTGAGATCTAGCCCCAGGTGGCACACAGGCCTGTGGACATTCCAAACCCTGTGACATGGATGCTTTGGCTAGCGGTGAAGAATGGATTCTCCCAATCTGATGGACTCAGTTCACCCACGTGCTCCTGCTCTACCTGCCCCCTCTTTCCCTAGGCCACACTTAACTGAGAAGTCTTCCAAACTAGACAAGGGCACCTTCCTTCAGCTTCTTCCTGCTTGGCTGGCTGGGCTGCCATAGCAACAGGCCAGGCAGGAGCTGCCTCAGGACTCCCCAAGTTCAAGGGGCTGTAGGCCAACTGGGACATCACAATCATGTCTTTTCTGATTGGTTGGACAGCATAAGCACTCCCCTTAAGGAACCTCCCCCTCCAGTCCCCAGTCACTTGTGTCATACAGTCCTGGCAAAATGTTTGGATAGGAGCATGGCTTTACTGCTCCATATTCCCACCTCTGCTTGTTCTGGGTCCAACTGGGATGAGATTTCTCTCCTGTTTCCATGAACTCTCCATCTGGAACCCACATTTTGGAAGACAAGAAGTCTTTATTTCTGGTGAGTACCTAAATGACTCAAGCCCTTTGCACTTCCATCAGCCAGGAAAACACCTTTGACATTGGATGAACAACATTCCTCTCAGAACAACATCACCCATCACCTGAGCTTATTCCCTTATGTGGACACAAGGGTACCACACTGGGATTCACGATGTTGTTTTGTCAGGCTTGTCTGTTCCCAACTTCATCAAAACAAAGAATCGCACACAGTGGCTGGCAAGAGCGTGAAAATGAACTCAGGAATTCACTTAATGTGGATGAACAAATTAATTCAGATTCATCCAGGAAATGCCCTGGATCACACAGGGGACAGTCAATGAATGCATAGTATTTCCTAGTCAGTGAAATTGGTGCCCTTTCTCCAGTGAAGGGCAGCTTTCAGGAAGACCACAAATTATGGAATACCAAGAAACACTGGTGACAGGCAGTCATTTCTACAAAAGTTCTTAGTGACATATTACAACTCATTTCATTCAAGGAACTGAAGACATAAAGCCAGGACAACTCAAGGATTTTCCTCAAAATCACATCAGGTATTAAGCTAATTGCTACCAATCAGTGAGGCAAATTAAAACACAAAGATAACAAACACAGACACACACACCCACACACACACAAAGTGGTGATATCCTAATAGTTATCAAGTGAATGGATATCTTTCCTTGTATGTAGTACATGGCAACGTTTACTAAAATCAGAAGTCATTGAAAACCAGGACAGCCTGGTACACTCCTTCAATGTCCACAGTGTAAAAGGAAGAGTTTGAATGAAGGGGACTTAACGATGCTTAAACAGTGGGTACACACATGAGTGTGAAACAGTTTGTAATATGAGAACTCACTCCAGCGAGCAAAGAAATTAATACATTTGCAAACTACAAATATTGCACACAGAAACACACACGCACACACACACACATACAAACCTAAACTAAATAACACAAAACCTGTCCATATCCTTTGCATGTGAAATGTTACAATGAATAGCTGAAAGCCTAGGCGTGGTGCTACTGAGGAGACAATATCAGCACTTCAAAAAGAACCATGCTAAGAAATATATGTGTAGTCACATCATTTCGAAAAATGTGCTTGGAAGGAAGACATACTGCCATATTTATGGAAACGAACCAGCAACGTGTAATCCACCAGAGTCTGTGCCTGAATCAATCACTTGTTTTGAAATCCTTTTTAGTAAGCCAGTGATGCATATTTACCCATGTATCATGATGCCTGGATATACACTGCACATAATCGATGAAGAATGACTAGTTCCTGTTTACAGAACATATTGTACTTGATCAACAGAAAAGACAGCATGGTCTATCCGCTATTATTGACTTCCAGGAAACTATCATGACTGCCCTTTTTTGAACAAGGGTATCTCACAGAAAGTGACAAAAGAAATATTAGCCTACCAACCCTGTGTGCAAGTGCTCCCACAAGCACACACAACCACACACACACATGCAGAGAAGCACACAAATACACACAAACACACACGCATTCATTGCTCCTCGAATGGCAAGCAGTCTGGAGTCAGTGAATTTCTGCACTTTCACAAAGGAAAAGTACCTTCCAACACCAGCAATCCTTAATGAATACCAGGAAACCCTGGAGAATCAGGTTAACTTCTTCCGACACTCCTTGCCCACGGTATAGTATATCCTGCAGGAAAGAGAAGATTTGCTGTCAGATCAACAGGTGCCTGGGCCACCATGTCACCCTAATTCTTACTTTGCCACTCCGTTAGTTCCACACCCTAAGATCTGGTGGTCTAGTGGGTCCCTGAAATCAACGCAGCGTGTGTATCATAGTGAGGCCCAAGGCGGCCTGTTCTGCAAAGTGAGAACCAGCCCCAGGTGGCACACAGGCTTGTGGACATTCCAAACCGTGGGACATAGAAGCTTTGGCTAGCAGTTCAGAAGGGATTGCCCCAATCTAATGGGCTCAGGTCACCCATGTGCTCCTGCTCTGCCTGCCCCCGTTTTCCGAGGCCACACTTAACTGAGAAGTCTTCCACAGAAGACAGGGGCACCTTCCTTCAGCTTCTTCCTGCTTGGCTGGCTGGGCTGCCATAGCAACAGGCCAGGCACGAGCTGCCTCAGGACTCTCCAAGTTCAAGGGGCTCTGAGCCCACTGTGACATCACAGCCGCGTCTTTCCTGATTGGTCGGACTGCTTAAGCACTCCCCCTTAAGCAACCCTCACCCTCCAATTTCCAGCCACTTGAGGCATAGTGTCCTCAAAGGATGTATGGATCTTATCGTGGCCTTACTGCTCCATATTCCCACAGCCGCTTGTCCTATGTGGAACTGGGATGATATTTCTCTCCTCTTTCCAAGATCTGCCAAGCTGGAACCCACATTTTCGAAGACAAGAAGTGTTTTTTGTGGTGAGTACAAAACGCCTCAAGCCCTTTGCACGTCCATCAGCCAGGAAAACTCCTTTCACATTGGATTGGGCAACTTCCCTCTCAGAACATCACCCAACACCTGAGTATTTTCCCTTAGCTGGACGCAACTCTACCACTCAGGGAATCAGGATGTTTTTCGTCCTGGCTTCTCTGTTACTAACTTCGTCAAAGCACGGAAACGCACACACTGGCTGGCAAGAGTGTGAAACTGACCACAGGAATTCACTTAATGTGGACAAAGAAATTAATTCGCTTTCATCTGAGAAATGCACTGGATCAAAAACGGGATAGTCAACGAATGCACAGTATTTAATAGTCAGTGAAACTGATAACTTTTCTCCAGTGAATGGCAGCTTTCCGGAACACAACACACTATGGAATACCATGAATCACTAGGGAAGAGCATTCATTTTTCCAAAACTTCCTAGTGACAAAACAAAACACTTTTCATCCAAGGAAGTGAAGACTTCAAATCAGGGCCGCTCGAGGCTTCTCCACAAACTGACATCAGGAATTAAGCTAATTTCCACGAATCAGTGAGGCAAATTTAAACAGAATGATAACAAACACAAAAACATAGCCACACACACAATGTGGTCATATCCTAATAGTGATCGTGTGAATTGATTTCTTTGCTTGTATGTACTGGATAGCAACTTTTAGCATCATCAGAATCCATTAAACCCCAGGACAGCCTGGTGCATTCAATCAATTTCCACAGTGTAAAAGACACAGTTTGACTCAAGTGGTCTTAGGAATGCCTACACAGTGGGTACACCCATGAGCGTGAAATACTTTGTACTAGGAGAACTTATTAGAACGAGGAAAGAAAGTAATACATTTGCCAACTAGAAATATTGCACACACAAACACACACACATACCCAAAATAAAACAAAACCTGTCCAAATTCATCACATCGGGAATATTACCCGCAATAGTGGAATGGCCAGGCGTTACGCTACTGAAGGGACAATATCAGCCCTTCAAAATGATGATGCCAAAAAAATATGGGAAGTGACACCTTTTCCAGAAATGTTCTTGCAAGGAAGACACACTGCCACATTTTTGCAAAGAAACGAGCAAAGTGTAATCCACCAGAATCTGTGCCTGAAGCAATTACTTGAATGAAAATCCTTTCCAGTAAGCCAGTGAGGCCCATTGACCCATGTATCATAATGCCTGGACATACACTGCACATAATTGCTGAATGCTCAATAGTTCTTCCTTATAGAACATATTGTACTTCATCTACAGAAAAGTAAGTTTGATCTCTCTGAAATTATTGACTTCCAGGAAACAATCGTGACGGCCACTCTTTGAAACAGGGTATCTCACAGAACCTGACAAAAGTAATATTATCTGATCCTCCCTGTGTGCAAGGTCTTCTGCAAACACACACACAAACACACACACACACACACACACACACACACACACACATGTACAGAAGCACACAAAGAAAAATACACAATCACACACACACAATCATTGCTCCTCGAAGAGCAACCATTCCGGAGTCATTGAATTTCTGAAACTTCATGTAAGAAAAGTACCTTTCAGCAGTAGCAATATGTAGTGAATACCAGGAAACCCTGGAGAATCAGGATAACTTCTTCCAACTTTCCTTTCCCATGGTTTAGTGTACCCTGCAGGCCAGAGAAGAATTGCTGTCAGATCAACAGGTGCCTGGGCCACCATGTCACCCTGATTCTTACCTTGCCAGTCTGCTAGTACTACACCCTAAGATCAGGTGGACTGCTGGGTCCCTGAAATAAAGGCACTGTGTGTTTCACAGTGAGGGCCATGGAGACCTGTTCTGCAAAGTGAGATCTAGCCCCAGGTGGCACACAGGCCTGTGGACATTCCAAACCCTGTGACATGGATGCTTTGGCTAGCGGTGAAGAATGGATTCCCCCAATCTGATGGACTCAGTTCACCCACGTGCTCCTGCTCTACCTGCCCCCTCTTTCCCTAGGCCACACTTAACTGAGAAGTCTTCCAAACTAGACAAGGGCACCTTCCTTCAGCTTCTTCCTGCTTGGCTGGCTGGGCTGCCATAGCAACAGGCCAGGCAGGAGCTGCCTCAGGACTCCCCAAGTTCAAGGGGCTGTAGGCCAACTGGGACATCACAATCATGTCTTTTCTGATTGGTTGGACAGCATAAGCACTCCCCTTAAGGAACCTCCCCCTCCAGTCCCCAGTCACTTGTGTCATACAGTCCTGGCAAAATGTTTGGATAGGAGCATGGCTTTACTGCTCCATATTCCCACCTCTGCTTGTTCTGGGTCCAACTGGGATGAGATTTCTCTCCTGTTTCCATGAACTCTCCATCTGGAACCCACATTTTGGAAGACAAGAAGTCTTTATTTCTGGTGAGTACCTAAATGACTCAAGCCCTTTGCACTTCCATCAGCCAGGAAAACACCTTTGACATTGGATGAACAACATTCCTCTCAGAACAACATCACCCATCACCTGAGCTTATTCCCTTATGTGGACACAAGGGTACCACACTGGGATTCACGATGTTGTTTTGTCAGGCTTGTCTGTTCCCAACTTCATCAAAACAAAGAATCGCACACAGTGGCTGGCAAGAGCGTGAAAATGAACTCAGGAATTCACTTAATGTGGACGAACAAATTAATTCAGATTCATCCAGGAAATGCCCTGGATCACACAGGGGACAGTCAATGAATGCATAGTATTTCCTAGTCAGTGAAATTGGTGCCCTTTCTCCAGTGAAGGGCAGCTTTCAGGAAGACCACAAATTATGGAATACCAAGAAACACTGGCGACAGGCAGTCATTTCTACAAAAGTTCTTAGTGACATATTACAACTCATTTCATTCAAGGAACTGAAGACATAAAGCCAGGACAACTCAAGGATTTTCCTCAAAATCACATCAGGTATTAAGCTAATTGCTACCAATCAGTGAGGCAAATTAAAACACAAAGATAACAAACACAGACACACACACCCACACACACACAAAGTGGTGATATCCTAATAGTTATCAAGTGAATGGATATCTTTCCTTGTATGTAGTACATGGCAACGTTTACTAAAATCAGAAGTCATTGAAAACCAGGACAGCCTGGTACACTCCTTCAATGTCCACAGTGTAAAAGGAAGAGTTTGAATGAAGGGGACTTAACGATGTTTAAACAGTGGGTACACACATGAGTATGAAACAGTTTGTAATATGAGAACTCACTCCAGCGAGCAAAGAAATTAATACATTTGCAAACTACAAATATTGCACACAGAAACACACACGCACACACACACACATACAAACCTAAACTAAATAACACAAAACCTGTCCATATCCTTTGCATGTGAAATGTTACAATGAATAGCTGAAAGCCTAGGCGTGGTGCTACTGAGGAGACAATATCAGCACTTCAAAAAGAACCATGCTAAGAAATATATGTGTAGTCACATCATTTCCAAAAATGTGCTTGGAAGGAAGACATACTGCCATATTTATGGAAACGAACCAGCAACGTGTAATCCACCAGAGTCTGTGCCTGAATCAATCACTTGTTTTGAAATCCTTTTTAGTAAGCCAGTGATGCATATTTACCCATGTATCATGATGCCTGGATATACACTGCACATAATCGATGAAGAATGACTAGTTCCTGTTTACAGAACATATTGTACTTGATCAACAGAAAAGACAGCATGGTCTATCCGCTATTATTGACTTCCAGGAAACTATCATGACTGCCCTTTTTTGAACAAGGGTATCTCACAGAAAGTGACAAAAGAAATATTAGCCTACCAACCCTGTGTGCAAGTGCTCCCACAAGCACACACAACCACACACACACATGCAGAGAAGCACACAAATACACACAAACACACACGCATTCATTGCTCCTCGAATGGCAAGCAGTCTGGAGTCAGTGAATTTCTGCACTTTCACAAAGGAAAAGTACCTTCCAACACCAGCAATCCTTAATGAATACCAGGAAACCCTGGAGAATCAGGTTAACTTCTTCCGACACTCCTTGCCCACGGTATAGTATATCCTGCAGGAAAGAGAAGATTTGCTGTCAGATCAACAGGTTCCTGGGCCACCATGTCACCCTAATTCTTACTTTGCCACTCCGTTAGTTCCACACCCTAAGATCTGGTGGTCTAGTGGGTCCCTGAAATCAACGCAGCGTGTGTATCATAGTGAGGCCCAAGGCGGCCTGTTCTGCAAAGTGAGAACCAGCCCCAGGTGGCACACAGGCTTGTGGACATTCCAAACCGTGGGACATAGAAGCTTTGGCTAGCAGTTCAGAAGGGATTGCCCCAATCTAATGGGCTCAGGTCACCCATGTGCTCCTGCTCTGCCTGCCCCCGTTTTCCGAGGCCACACTTAACTGAGAAGTCTTCCACAGAAGACAGGGGCACCTTCCTTCAGCTTCTTCCTGCTTGGCTGGCTGGGCTGCCATAGCAACAGGCCAGGCACGAGCTGCCTCAGGACTCTCCAAGTTCAAGGGGCTCTGAGCCCACTGTGACATCACAGCCGCGTCTTTCCTGATTGGTCGGACTGCTTAAGCACTCCCCCTTAAGCAACCCTCACCCTCCAATTTCCAGCCACTTGAGGCATAGTGTCCTCAAAGGATGTATGGATCTTATCGTGGCCTTACTGCTCCATATTCCCACAGCCGCTTGTCCTATGTGGAACTGGGATGATATTTCTCTCCTCTTTCCAAGATCTGCCAAGCTGGAACCCACATTTTCGAAGACAAGAAGTGTTTTTTGTGGTGAGTACAAAACGCCTCAAGCCCTTTGCACGTCCATCAGCCAGGAAAACTCCTTTCACATTGGATTGGGCAACTTCCCTCTCAGAACATCACCCAACACCTGAGTATTTTCCCTTAGCTGGACGCAACTCTACCACTCAGGGAATCAGGATGTTTTTCGTCCTGGCTTCTCTGTTACTAACTTCGTCAAAGCACGGAAACACACACACTGGCTGGCAAGAGTGTGAAACTGACCACAGGAATTCACTTAATGTGGACAAAGAAATTAATTCGCTTTCATCTGAGAAATGCACTGGATCAAAAACGGGATAGTCAACGAATGCACAGTATTTAATAGTCAGTGAAACTGATAACTTTTCTCCAGTGAATGGCAGCTTTCCGGAACACAACACACTATGGAATACCATGAATCACTAGGGAAGAGCATTCATTTTTCCAAAACTTCCTAGTGACAAAACAAAACACTTTTCATCCAAGGAAGTGAAGACTTCAAATCAGGGCCGCTCGAGGCTTCTCCACAAACTGACATCAGGAATTAAGCTAATTTCCACGAATCAGTGAGGCAAATTTAAACAGAATGATAACAAACACAAAAACATAGCCACACACACAATGTGGTCATATCCTAATAGTGATCGTGTGAATTGATTTCTTTGCTTGTATGTACTGGATAGCAACTTTTAGCATCATCAGAATCCATTAAACCCCAGGACAGCCTGGTGCATTCAATCAATTTCCACAGTGTAAAAGACACAGTTTGACTCAAGTGGTCTTAGGAATGCCTACACAGTGGGTACACCCATGAGCGTGAAATACTTTGTACTAGGAGAACTTATTAGAACGAGGAAAGAAAGTAATACATTTGCCAACTAGAAATATTGCACACACAAACACACACACATACCCAAAATAAAACAAAACCTGTCCAAATTCATCACATCGGGAATATTACCCGCAATAGTGGAATGGCCAGGCGTTACGCTACTGAAGGGACAATATCAGCCCTTCAAAATGATGATGCCAAAAAAATATGGGAAGTGACACCTTTTCCAGAAATGTTCTTGCAAGGAAGACACACTGCCACATTTTTGCAAAGAAACGAGCAAAGTGTAATCCACCAGAATCTGTGCCTGAAGCAATTACTTGAATGAAAATCCTTTCCAGTAAGCCAGTGAGGCCCATTGACCCATGTATCATAATGCCTGGACATACACTGCACATAATTGCTGAATGCTCAATAGTTCTTCCTTATAGAACATATTGTACTTCATCTACAGAAAAGTAAGTTTGATCTCTCTGAAATTATTGACTTCCAGGAAACAATCGTGACGGCCACTCTTTGAAAAAGGGTATCTCACAGAACCTGACAAAAGTAATATTATCTGATCCTCCCTGTGTGCAAGGTCTTCTGCAAACACACACACAAACACACACACACACACACACACACACACACACACACATGTACAGAAGCACACAAAGAAAAATACACAATCACACACACACAATCATTGCTCCTCGAAGAGCAACCATTCCGGAGTCATTGAATTTCTGAAACTTCATGTAAGAAAAGTACCTTTCAGCAGTAGCAATATGTAGTGAATACCAGGAAACCCTGGAGAATCAGGATAACTTCTTCCAACTTTCCTTTCCCATGGTTTAGTGTACCCTGCAGGCCAGAGAAGAATTGCTGTCAGATCAACAGGTGCCTGGGCCACCATGTCACCCTGATTCTTACCTTGCCAGTCTGCTAGTACTACACCCTAAGATCAGGTGGACTGCTGGGTCCCTGAAATAAAGGCACTGTGTGTTTCACAGTGAGGGCCATGGAGACCTGTTCTGCAAAGTGAGATCTAGCCCCAGGTGGCACACAGGCCTGTGGACATTCCAAACCCTGTGACATGGATGCTTTGGCTAGCGGTGAAGAATGGATTCCCCCAATCTGATGGACTCAGTTCACCCACGTGCTCCTGCTCTACCTGCCCCCTCTTTCCCTAGGCCACACTTAACTGAGAAGTCTTCCAAACTAGACAAGGGCACCTTCCTTCAGCTTCTTCCTGCTTGGCTGGCTGGGCTGCCATAGCAACAGGCCAGGCAGGAGCTGCCTCAGGACTCCCCAAGTTCAAGGGGCTGTAGGCCAACTGGGACATCACAATCATGTCTTTTCTGATTGGTTGGACAGCATAAGCACTCCCCTTAAGGAACCTCCCCCTCCAGTCCCCAGTCACTTGTGTCATACAGTCCTGGCAAAATGTTTGGATAGGAGCATGGCTTTACTGCTCCATATTCCCACCTCTGCTTGTTCTGGGTCCAACTGCGATGAGATTTCTCTCCTGTTTCCATGAACTCTCCATCTGGAACCCACATTTTGGAAGACAAGAAGTCTTTATTTCTGGTGAGTACCTAAATGACTCAAGCCCTTTGCACTTCCATCAGCCAGGAAAACACCTTTGACATTGGATGAACAACATTCCTCTCAGAACAACATCACCCATCACCTGAGCTTATTCCCTTATGTGGACACAAGGGTACCACACTGGGATTCACGATGTTGTTTTGTCAGGCTTGTCTGTTCCCAACTTCATCAAAACAAAGAATCGCACACAGTGGCTGGCAAGAGCGTGAAAATGAACTCAGGAATTCACTTAATGTGGACGAACAAATTAATTCAGATTCATCCAGGAAATGCCCTGGATCACACAGGGGACAGTCAATGAATGCATAGTATTTCCTAGTCAGTGAAATTGGTGCCCTTTCTCCAGTGAAGGGCAGCTTTCAGGAAGACCACAAATTATGGAATACCAAGAAACACTGGCGACAGGCAGTCATTTCTACAAAAGTTCTTAGTGACATATTACAACTCATTTCATTCAAGGAACTGAAGACATAAAGCCAGGACAACTCAAGGATTTTCCTCAAAATCACATCAGGTATTAAGCTAATTGCTACCAATCAGTGAGGCAAATTAAAACACAAAGATAACAAACACAGACACACACACCCACACACACACAAAGTGGTGATATCCTAATAGTTATCAAGTGAATGGATATCTTTCCTTGTATGTAGTACATGGCAACGTTTACTAAAATCAGAAGTCATTGAAAACCAGGACAGCCTGGTACACTCCTTCAATGTCCACAGTGTAAAAGGAAGAGTTTGAATGAAGGGGACTTAACGATGTTTAAACAGTGGGTACACACATGAGTATGAAACAGTTTGTAATATGAGAACTCACTCCAGCGAGCAAAGAAATTAATACATTTGCAAACTACAAATATTGCACACAGAAACACACACGCACACACACACACATACAAACCTAAACTAAATAACACAAAACCTGTCCATATCCTTTGCATGTGAAATGTTACAATGAATAGCTGAAAGCCTAGGCGTGGTGCTACTGAGGAGACAATATCAGCACTTCAAAAAGAACCATGCTAAGAAATATATGTGTAGTCACATCATTTCCAAAAATGTGCTTGGAAGGAAGACATACTGCCATATTTATGGAAACGAACCAGCAACGTGTAATCCACCAGAGTCTGTGCCTGAATCAATCACTTGTTTTGAAATCCTTTTTAGTAAGCCAGTGATGCATATTTACCCATGTATCATGATGCCTGGATATACACTGCACATAATCGATGAAGAATGACTAGTTCCTGTTTACAGAACATATTGTACTTGATCAACAGAAAAGACAGCATGGTCTATCCGCTATTATTGACTTCCAGGAAACTATCATGACTGCCCTTTTTTGAACAAGGGTATCTCACAGAAAGTGACAAAAGAAATATTAGCCTACCAACCCTGTGTGCAAGTGCTCCCACAAGCACACACAACCACACACACACATGCAGAGAAGCACACAAATACACACAAACACACACGCATTCATTGCTCCTCGAATGGCAAGCAGTCTGGAGTCAGTGAATTTCTGCACTTTCACAAAGGAAAAGTACCTTCCAACACCAGCAATCCTTAATGAATACCAGGAAACCCTGGAGAATCAGGTTAACTTCTTCCGACACTCCTTGCCCACGGTATAGTATATCCTGCAGGAAAGAGAAGATTTGCTGTCAGATCAACAGGTGCCTGGGCCACCATGTCACCCTAATTCTTACTTTGCCACTCCGTTAGTTCCACACCCTAAGATCTGGTGGTCTAGTGGGTCCCTGAAATCAACGCAGCGTGTGTATCATAGTGAGGCCCAAGGCGGCCTGTTCTGCAAAGTGAGAACCAGCCCCAGGTGGCACACAGGCTTGTGGACATTCCAAACCGTGGGACATAGAAGCTTTGGCTAGCAGTTCAGAAGGGATTGCCCCAATCTAATGGGCTCAGGTCACCCATGTGCTCCTGCTCTGCCTGCCCCCGTTTTCCGAGGCCACACTTAACTGAGAAGTCTTCCACAGAAGACAGGGGCACCTTCCTTCAGCTTCTTCCTGCTTGGCTGGCTGGGCTGCCATAGCAACAGGCCAGGCACGAGCTGCCTCAGGACTCTCCAAGTTCAAGGGGCTCTGAGCCCACTGTGACATCACAGCCGCGTCTTTCCTGATTGGTCGGACTGCTTAAGCACTCCCCCTTAAGCAACCCTCACCCTCCAATTTCCAGCCACTTGAGGCATAGTGTCCTCAAAGGATGTATGGATCTTATCGTGGCCTTACTGCTCCATATTCCCACAGCCGCTTGTCCTATGTGGAACTGGGATGATATTTCTCTCCTCTTTCCAAGATCTGCCAAGCTGGAACCCACATTTTCGAAGACAAGAAGTGTTTTTTGTGGTGAGTACAAAACGCCTCAAGCCCTTTGCACGTCCATCAGCCAGGAAAACTCCTTTCACATTGGATTGGGCAACTTCCCTCTCAGAACATCACCCAACACCTGAGTATTTTCCCTTAGCTGGACGCAACTCTACCACTCAGGGAATCAGGATGTTTTTCGTCCTGGCTTCTCTGTTACTAACTTCGTCAAAGCACGGAAACGCACACACTGGCTGGCAAGAGTGTGAAACTGACCACAGGAATTCACTTAATGTGGACAAAGAAATTAATTCGCTTTCATCTGAGAAATGCACTGGATCAAAAACGGGATAGTCAACGAATGCACAGTATTTAATAGTCAGTGAAACTGATAACTTTTCTCCAGTGAATGGCAGCTTTCCGGAACACAACACACTATGGAATACCATGAATCACTAGGGAAGAGCATTCATTTTTCCAAAACTTCCTAGTGACAAAACAAAACACTTTTCATCCAAGGAAGTGAAGACTTCAAATCAGGGCCGCTCGAGGCTTCTCCACAAACTGACATCAGGAATTAAGCTAATTTCCACGAATCAGTGAGGCAAATTTAAACAGAATGATAACAAACACAAAAACATAGCCACACACACAATGTGGTCATATCCTAATAGTGATCGTGTGAATTGATTTCTTTGCTTGTATGTACTGGATAGCAACTTTTAGCATCATCAGAATCCATTAAACCCCAGGACAGCCTGGTGCATTCAATCAATTTCCACAGTGTAAAAGACACAGTTTGACTCAAGTGGTCTTAGGAATGCCTACACAGTGGGTACACCCATGAGCGTGAAATACTTTGTACTAGGAGAACTTATTAGAACGAGGAAAGAAAGTAATACATTTGCCAACTAGAAATATTGCACACACAAACACACACACATACCCAAAATAAAACAAAACCTGTCCAAATTCATCACATCGGGAATATTACCCGCAATAGTGGAATGGCCAGGCGTTACGCTACTGAAGGGACAATATCAGCCCTTCAAAATGATGATGCCAAAAAAATATGGGAAGTGACACCTTTTCCAGAAATGTTCTTGCAAGGAAGACACACTGCCACATTTTTGCAAAGAAACGAGCAAAGTGTAATCCACCAGAATCTGTGCCTGAAGCAATTACTTGAATGAAAATCCTTTCCAGTAAGCCAGTGAGGCCCATTGACCCATGTATCATAATGCCTGGACATACACTGCACATAATTGCTGAATGCTCAATAGTTCTTCCTTATAGAACATATTGTACTTCATCTACAGAAAAGTAAGTTTGATCTCTCTGAAATTATTGACTTCCAGGAAACAATCGTGACGGCCACTCTTTGAAAAAGGGTATCTCACAGAACCTGACAAAAGTAATATTATCTGATCCTCCCTGTGTGCAAGGTCTTCTGCAAACACACACACAAACACACACACACACACACACACACACACACACACATGTACAGAAGCACACAAAGAAAAATACACAATCACACACACACAATCATTGCTCCTCGAAGAGCAACCATTCCGGAGTCATTGAATTTCTGAAACTTCATGTAAGAAAAGTACCTTTCAGCAGTAGCAATATGTAGTGAATACCAGGAAACCCTGGAGAATCAGGATAACTTCTTCCAACTTTCCTTTCCCATGGTTTAGTGTACCCTGCAGGCCAGAGAAGAATTGCTGTCAGATCAACAGGTGCCTGGGCCACCATGTCACCCTGATTCTTACCTTGCCAGTCTGCTAGTACTACACCCTAAGATCAGGTGGACTGCTGGGTCCCTGAAATAAAGGCACTGTGTGTTTCACAGTGAGGGCCATGGAGACCTGTTCTGCAAAGTGAGATCTAGCCCCAGGTGGCACACAGGCCTGTGGACATTCCAAACCCTGTGACATGGATGCTTTGGCTAGCGGTGAAGAATGGATTCCCCCAATCTGATGGACTCAGTTCACCCACGTGCTCCTGCTCTACCTGCCCCCTCTTTCCCTAGGCCACACTTAACTGAGAAGTCTTCCAAACTAGACAAGGGCACCTTCCTTCAGCTTCTTCCTGCTTGGCTGGCTGGGCTGCCATAGCAACAGGCCAGGCAGGAGCTGCCTCAGGACTCCCCAAGTTCAAGGGGCTGTAGGCCAACTGGGACATCACAATCATGTCTTTTCTGATTGGTTGGACAGCATAAGCACTCCCCTTAAGGAACCTCCCCCTCCAGTCCCCAGTCACTTGTGTCATACAGTCCTGGCAAAATGTTTGGATAGGAGCATGGCTTTACTGCTCCATATTCCCACCTCTGCTTGTTCTGGGTCCAACTGCGATGAGATTTCTCTCCTGTTTCCATGAACTCTCCATCTGGAACCCACATTTTGGAAGACAAGAAGTCTTTATTTCTGGTGAGTACCTAAATGACTCAAGCCCTTTGCACTTCCATCAGCCAGGAAAACACCTTTGACATTGGATGAACAACACTCCTCTCAGAACAACATCACCCATCACCTGAGCTTATTCCCTTATGTGGACACAAGGGTACCACACTGGGATTCACGATGTTGTTTTGTCAGGCTTGTCTGTTCCCAACTTCATCAAAACAAAGAATCGCACACAGTGGCTGGCAAGAGCGTGAAAATGAACTCAGGAATTCACTTAATGTGGACGAACAAATTAATTCAGATTCATCCAGGAAATGCCCTGGATCACACAGGGGACAGTCAATGAATGCATAGTATTTCCTAGTCAGTGAAATTGGTGCCCTTTCTCCAGTGAAGGGCAGCTTTCAGGAAGACCACAAATTATGGAATACCAAGAAACACTGGCGACAGGCAGTCATTTCTACAAAAGTTCTTAGTGACATATTACAACTCATTTCATTCAAGGAACTGAAGACATAAAGCCAGGACAACTCAAGGATTTTCCTCAAAATCACATCAGGTATTAAGCTAATTGCTACCAATCAGTGAGGCAAATTAAAACACAAAGATAACAAACACAGACACACACACCCACACACACACAAAGTGGTGATATCCTAATAGTTATCAAGTGAATGGATATCTTTCCTTGTATGTAGTACATGGCAACGTTTACTAAAATCAGAAGTCATTGAAAACCAGGACAGCCTGGTACACTCCTTCAATGTCCACAGTGTAAAAGGAAGAGTTTGAATGAAGGGGACTTAACGATGTTTAAACAGTGGGTACACACATGAGTATGAAACAGTTTGTAATATGAGAACTCACTCCAGCGAGCAAAGAAATTAATACATTTGCAAACTACAAATATTGCACACAGAAACACACACGCACACACACACACATACAAACCTAAACTAAATAACACAAAACCTGTCCATATCCTTTGCATGTGAAATGTTACAATGAATAGCTGAAAGCCTAGGCGTGGTGCTACTGAGGAGACAATATCAGCACTTCAAAAAGAACCATGCTAAGAAATATATGTGTAGTCACATCATTTCCAAAAATGTGCTTGGAAGGAAGACATACTGCCATATTTATGGAAACGAACCAGCAACGTGTAATCCACCAGAGTCTGTGCCTGAATCAATCACTTGTTTTGAAATCCTTTTTAGTAAGCCAGTGATGCATATTTACCCATGTATCATGATGCCTGGATATACACTGCACATAATCGATGAAGAATGACTAGTTCCTGTTTACAGAACATATTGTACTTGATCAACAGAAAAGACAGCATGGTCTATCCGCTATTATTGACTTCCAGGAAACTATCATGACTGCCCTTTTTTGAACAAGGGTATCTCACAGAAAGTGACAAAAGAAATATTAGCCTACCAACCCTGTGTGCAAGTGCTCCCACAAGCACACACAACCACACACACACATGCAGAGAAGCACACAAATACACACAAACACACACGCATTCATTGCTCCTCGAATGGCAAGCAGTCTGGAGTCAGTGAATTTCTGCACTTTCACAAAGGAAAAGTACCTTCCAACACCAGCAATCCTTAATGAATACCAGGAAACCCTGGAGAATCAGGTTAACTTCTTCCGACACTCCTTGCCCACGGTATAGTATATCCTGCAGGAAAGAGAAGATTTGCTGTCAGATCAACAGGTGCCTGGGCCACCATGTCACCCTAATTCTTACTTTGCCACTCCGTTAGTTCCACACCCTAAGATCTGGTGGTCTAGTGGGTCCCTGAAATCAACGCAGCGTGTGTATCATAGTGAGGCCCAAGGCGGCCTGTTCTGCAAAGTGAGAACCAGCCCCAGGTGGCACACAGGCTTGTGGACATTCCAAACCGTGGGACATAGAAGCTTTGGCTAGCAGTTCAGAAGGGATTGCCCCAATCTAATGGGCTCAGGTCACCCATGTGCTCCTGCTCTGCCTGCCCCCGTTTTCCGAGGCCACACTTAACTGAGAAGTCTTCCACAGAAGACAGGGGCACCTTCCTTCAGCTTCTTCCTGCTTGGCTGGCTGGGCTGCCATAGCAACAGGCCAGGCACGAGCTGCCTCAGGACTCTCCAAGTTCAAGGGGCTCTGAGCCCACTGTGACATCACAGCCGCGTCTTTCCTGATTGGTCGGACTGCTTAAGCACTCCCCCTTAAGCAACCCTCACCCTCCAATTTCCAGCCACTTGAGGCATAGTGTCCTCAAAGGATGTATGGATCTTATCGTGGCCTTACTGCTCCATATTCCCACAGCCGCTTGTCCTATGTGGAACTGGGATGATATTTCTCTCCTCTTTCCAAGATCTGCCAAGCTGGAACCCACATTTTCGAAGACAAGAAGTGTTTTTTGTGGTGAGTACAAAACGCCTCAAGCCCTTTGCACGTCCATCAGCCAGGAAAACTCCTTTCACATTGGATTGGGCAACTTCCCTCTCAGAACATCACCCAACACCTGAGTATTTTCCCTTAGCTGGACGCAACTCTACCACTCAGGGAATCAGGATGTTTTTCGTCCTGGCTTCTCTGTTACTAACTTCGTCAAAGCACGGAAACGCACACACTGGCTGGCAAGAGTGTGAAACTGACCACAGGAATTCACTTAATGTGGACAAAGAAATTAATTCGCTTTCATCTGAGAAATGCACTGGATCAAAAACGGGATAGTCAACGAATGCACAGTATTTAATAGTCAGTGAAACTGATAACTTTTCTCCAGTGAATGGCAGCTTTCCGGAACACAACACACTATGGAATACCATGAATCACTAGGGAAGAGCATTCATTTTTCCAAAACTTCCTAGTGACAAAACAAAACACTTTTCATCCAAGGAAGTGAAGACTTCAAATCAGGGCCGCTCGAGGCTTCTCCACAAACTGACATCAGGAATTAAGCTAATTTCCACGAATCAGTGAGGCAAATTTAAACAGAATGATAACAAACACAAAAACATAGCCACACACACAATGTGGTCATATCCTAATAGTGATCGTGTGAATTGATTTCTTTGCTTGTATGTACTGGATAGCAACTTTTAGCATCATCAGAATCCATTAAACCCCAGGACAGCCTGGTGCATTCAATCAATTTCCACAGTGTAAAAGACACAGTTTGACTCAAGTGGTCTTAGGAATGCCTACACAGTGGGTACACCCATGAGCGTGAAATACTTTGTACTAGGAGAACTTATTAGAACGAGGAAAGAAAGTAATACATTTGCCAACTAGAAATATTGCACACACAAACACACACACATACCCAAAATAAAACAAAACCTGTCCAAATTCATCACATCGGGAATATTACCCGCAATAGTGGAATGGCCAGGCGTTACGCTACTGAAGGGACAATATCAGCCCTTCAAAATGATGATGCCAAAAAAATATGGGAAGTGACACCTTTTCCAGAAATGTTCTTGCAAGGAAGACACACTGCCACATTTTTGCAAAGAAACGAGCAAAGTGTAATCCACCAGAATCTGTGCCTGAAGCAATTACTTGAATGAAAATCCTTTCCAGTAAGCCAGTGAGGCCCATTGACCCATGTATCATAATGCCTGGACATACACTGCACATAATTGCTGAATGCTCAATAGTTCTTCCTTATAGAACATATTGTACTTCATCTACAGAAAAGTAAGTTTGATCTCTCTGAAATTATTGACTTCCAGGAAACAATCGTGACGGCCACTCTTTGAAAAAGGGTATCTCACAGAACCTGACAAAAGTAATATTATCTGATCCTCCCTGTGTGCAAGGTCTTCTGCAAACACACACACAAACACACACACACACACACACACACACACACACACACATGTACAGAAGCACACAAAGAAAAATACACAATCACACACACACAATCATTGCTCCTCGAAGAGCAACCATTCCGGAGTCATTGAATTTCTGAAACTTCATGTAAGAAAAGTACCTTTCAGCAGTAGCAATATGTAGTGAATACCAGGAAACCCTGGAGAATCAGGATAACTTCTTCCAACTTTCCTTTCCCATGGTTTAGTGTACCCTGCAGGCCAGAGAAGAATTGCTGTCAGATCAACAGGTGCCTGGGCCACCATGTCACCCTGATTCTTACCTTGCCAGTCTGCTAGTACTACACCCTAAGATCAGGTGGACTGCTGGGTCCCTGAAATAAAGGCACTGTGTGTTTCACAGTGAGGGCCATGGAGACCTGTTCTGCAAAGTGAGATCTAGCCCCAGGTGGCACACAGGCCTGTGGACATTCCAAACCCTGTGACATGGATGCTTTGGCTAGCGGTGAAGAATGGATTCCCCCAATCTGATGGACTCAGTTCACCCACGTGCTCCTGCTCTACCTGCCCCCTCTTTCCCTAGGCCACACTTAACTGAGAAGTCTTCCAAACTAGACAAGGGCACCTTCCTTCAGCTTCTTCCTGCTTGGCTGGCTGGGCTGCCATAGCAACAGGCCAGGCAGGAGCTGCCTCAGGACTCCCCAAGTTCAAGGGGCTGTAGGCCAACTGGGACATCACAATCATGTCTTTTCTGATTGGTTGGACAGCATAAGCACTCCCCTTAAGGAACCTCCCCCTCCAGTCCCCAGTCACTTGTGTCATACAGTCCTGGCAAAATGTTTGGATAGGAGCATGGCTTTACTGCTCCATATTCCCACCTCTGCTTGTTCTGGGTCCAACTGCGATGAGATTTCTCTCCTGTTTCCATGAACTCTCCATCTGGAACCCACATTTTGGAAGACAAGAAGTCTTTATTTCTGGTGAGTACCTAAATGACTCAAGCCCTTTGCACTTCCATCAGCCAGGAAAACACCTTTGACATTGGATGAACAACATTCCTCTCAGAACAACATCACCCATCACCTGAGCTTATTCCCTTATGTGGACACAAGGGTACCACACTGGGATTCACGATGTTGTTTTGTCAGGCTTGTCTGTTCCCAACTTCATCAAAACAAAGAATCGCACACAGTGGCTGGCAAGAGCGTGAAAATGAACTCAGGAATTCACTTAATGTGGACGAACAAATTAATTCAGATTCATCCAGGAAATGCCCTGGATCACACAGGGGACAGTCAATGAATGCATAGTATTTCCTAGTCAGTGAAATTGGTGCCCTTTCTCCAGTGAAGGGCAGCTTTCAGGAAGACCACAAATTATGGAATACCAAGAAACACTGGCGACAGGCAGTCATTTCTACAAAAGTTCTTAGTGACATATTACAACTCATTTCATTCAAGGAACTGAAGACATAAAGCCAGGACAACTCAAGGATTTTCCTCAAAATCACATCAGGTATTAAGCTAATTGCTACCAATCAGTGAGGCAAATTAAAACACAAAGATAACAAACACAGACACACACACCCACACACACACAAAGTGGTGATATCCTAATAGTTATCAAGTGAATGGATATCTTTCCTTGTATGTAGTACATGGCAACGTTTACTAAAATCAGAAGTCATTGAAAACCAGGACAGCCTGGTACACTCCTTCAATGTCCACAGTGTAAAAGGAAGAGTTTGAATGAAGGGGACTTAACGATGCTTAAACAGTGGGTACACACATGAGTGTGAAACAGTTTGTAATATGAGAACTCACTCCAGCGAGCAAAGAAATTAATACATTTGCAAACTACAAATATTGCACACAGAAACACACACGCACACACACACACATACAAACCTAAACTAAATAACACAAAACCTGTCCATATCCTTTGCATGTGAAATGTTACAATGAATAGCTGAAAGCCTAGGCGTGGTGCTACTGAGGAGACAATATCAGCACTTCAAAAAGAACCATGCTAAGAAATATATGTGTAGTCACATCATTTCCAAAAATGTGCTTGGAAGGAAGACATACTGCCATATTTATGGAAACGAACCAGCAACGTGTAATCCACCAGAGTCTGTGCCTGAATCAATCACTTGTTTTGAAATCCTTTTTAGTAAGCCAGTGATGCATATTTACACATGTATCATGATGCCTGGATATACACTGCACATAATCGATGAAGAATGACTAGTTCCTGTTTACAGAACATATTGTACTTGATCAACAGAAAAGACAGCATGGTCTATCCGCTATTATTGACTTCCAGGAAACTATCATGACTGCCCTTTTTTGAACAAGGGTATCTCACAGAAAGTGACAAAAGAAATATTAGCCTACCAACCCTGTGTGCAAGTGCTCCCACAAGCACACACAACCACACACACACATGCAGAGAAGCACACAAATACACACAAACACACACGTATTCATTGCTCCTCGAATGGCAAGCAGTCTGGAGTCAGTGAATTTCTGCACTTTCACAAAGGAAAAGTACCTTCCAACACCAGCAATCCTTAATGAATACCAGGAAACCCTGGAGAATCAGGTTAACTTCTTCCGACACTCCTTGCCCACGGTATAGTATATCCTGCAGGAAAGAGAAGATTTGCTGTCAGATCAACAGGTGCCTGGGCCACCATGTCACCCTAATTCTTACTTTGCCACTCCGTTAGTTCCACACCCTAAGATCTGGTGGTCTAGTGGGTCCCTGAAATCAACGCAGCGTGTGTATCATAGTGAGGCCCAAGGCGGCCTGTTCTGCAAAGTGAGAACCAGCCCCAGGTGGCACACAGGCTTGTGGACATTCCAAACCGTGGGACATAGAAGCTTTGGCTAGCAGTTCAGAAGGGATTGCCCCAATCTAATGGGCTCAGGTCACCCATGTGCTCCTGCTCTGCCTGCCCCCGTTTTCCGAGGCCACACTTAACTGAGAAGTCTTCCACAGAAGACAGGGGCACCTTCCTTCAGCTTCTTCCTGCTTGGCTGGCTGGGCTGCCATAGCAACAGGCCAGGCACGAGCTGCCTCAGGACTCTCCAAGTTCAAGGGGCTCTGAGCCCACTGTGACATCACAGCCGCGTCTTTCCTGATTGGTCGGACTGCTTAAGCACTCCCCCTTAAGCAACCCTCACCCTCCAATTTCCAGCCACTTGAGGCATAGTGTCCTCAAAGGATGTATGGATCTTATCGTGGCCTTACTGCTCCATATTCCCACAGCCGCTTGTCCTATGTGGAACTGGGATGATATTTCTCTCCTCTTTCCAAGATCTGCCAAGCTGGAACCCACATTTTCGAAGACAAGAAGTGTTTTTTGTGGTGAGTACAAAACGCCTCAAGCCCTTTGCACGTCCATCAGCCAGGAAAACTCCTTTCACATTGGATTGGGCAACTTCCCTCTCAGAACATCACCCAACACCTGAGTATTTTCCCTTAGCTGGACGCAACTCTACCACTCAGGGAATCAGGATGTTTTTCGTCCTGGCTTCTCTGTTACTAACTTCGTCAAAGCACGGAAACGCACACACTGGCTGGTAAGAGTGTGAAACTGACCACAGGAATTCACTTAATGTGGACAAAGAAATTAATTCGCTTTCATCTGAGAAATGCACTGGATCACAAACGGGATAGTCAACGAATGCACAGTATTTAATAGTCAGTGAAACTGATAACTTTTCTCCAGTGAATGGCAGCTTTCCGGAACACAACACACTATGGAATACCATGAATCACTAGGGAAGAGCATTCATTTTTCCAAAACTTCCTAGTGACAAAACAAAACACTTTTCATCCAAGGAAGTGAAGACTTCAAATCAGGGCCGCTCGAGGCTTCTCCACAAACTGACATCAGGAATTAAGCTAATTTCCACGAATCAGTGAGGCAAATTTAAACAGAATGATAACAAACACAAAAACATAGCCACACACACAATGTGGTCATATCCTAATAGTGATCGTGTGAATTGATTTCTTTGCTTGTATGTACTGGATAGCAACTTTTAGCATCATCAGAATCCATTAAACCCCAGGACAGCCTGGTGCATTCAATCAATTTCCACAGTGTAAAAGACACAGTTTGACTCAAGTGGTCTTAGGAATGCCTACACAGTGGGTACACCCATGAGCGTGAAATACTTTGTACTAGGAGAACTTATTAGAACGAGGAAAGAAAGTAATACATTTGCCAACTAGAAATATTGCACACACAAACACACACACATACCCAAAATAAAACAAAACCTGTCCAAATTCATCACATCGGGAATATTACCCGCAATAGTGGAATGGCCAGGCGTTACGCTACTGAAGGGACAATATCAGCCCTTCAAAATGATGATGCCAAAAAAATATGGGAAGTGACACCTTTTCCAGAAATGTTCTTGCAAGGAAGACACACTGCCACATTTTTGCAAAGAAACGAGCAAAGTGTAATCCACCAGAATCTGTGCCTGAAGCAATTACTTGAATGAAAATCCTTTCCAGTAAGCCAGTGAGGCCCATTGACCCATGTATCATAATGCCTGGACATACACTGCACATAATTGCTGAATGCTCAATAGTTCTTCCTTATAGAACATATTGTACTTCATCTACAGAAAAGTAAGTTTGATCTCTCTGAAATTATTGACTTCCAGGAAACAATCGTGACGGCCACTCTTTGAAAAAGGGTATCTCACAGAACCTGACAAAAGTAATATTATCTGATCCTCCCTGTGTGCAAGGTCTTCTGCAAACACACACACAAACACACACACACACACACACACACACACACACACACACATGTACAGAAGCACACAAAGAAAAATACACAATCACACACACACAATCATTGCTCCTCGAAGAGCAACCATTCCGGAGTCATTGAATTTCTGAAACTTCATGTAAGAAAAGTACCTTTCAGCAGTAGCAATATGTAGTGAATACCAGGAAACCCTGGAGAATCAGGATAACTTCTTCCAACTTTCCTTTCCCATGGTTTAGTGTACCCTGCAGGCCAGAGAAGAATTGCTGTCAGATTAACAGGTGCCTGGGCCACCATGTCACCCTGATTCTTACCTTGCCAGTCTGCTAGTACTACACCCTAAGATCAGGTGGACTGCTGGGTCCCTGAAATAAAGGCACTGTGTGTTTCACAGTGAGGGCCATGGAGACCTGTTCTGCAAAGTGAGATCTAGCCCCAGGTGGCACACAGGCCTGTGGACATTCCAAACCCTGTGACATGGATGCTTTGGCTAGCGGTGAAGAATGGATTCCCCCAATCTGATGGACTCAGTTCACCCACGTGCTCCTGCTCTACCTGCCCCCTCTTTCCCTAGGCCACACTTAACTGAGAAGTCTTCCAAACTAGACAAGGGCACCTTCCTTCAGCTTCTTCCTGCTTGGCTGGCTGGGCTGCCATAGCAACAGGCCAGGCAGGAGCTGCCTCAGGACTCCCCAAGTTCAAGGGGCTGTAGGCCAACTGGGACATCACAATCATGTCTTTTCTGATTGGTTGGACAGCATAAGCACTCCCCTTAAGGAACCTCCCCCTCCAGTCCCCAGTCACTTGTGTCATACAGTCCTGGCAAAATGTTTGGATAGGAGCATGGCTTTACTGCTCCATATTCCCACCTCTGCTTGTTCTGGGTCCAACTGCGATGAGATTTCTCTCCTGTTTCCATGAACTCTCCATCTGGAACCCACATTTTGGAAGACAAGAAGTCTTTATTTCTGGTGAGTACCTAAATGACTCAAGCCCTTTGCACTTCCATCAGCCAGGAAAACACCTTTGACATTGGATGAACAACATTCCTCTCAGAACAACATCACCCATCACCTGAGCTTATTCCCTTATGTGGACACAAGGGTACCACACTGGGATTCACGATGTTGTTTTGTCAGGCTTGTCTGTTCCCAACTTCATCAAAACAAAGAATCGCACACAGTGGCTGGCAAGAGCGTGAAAATGAACTCAGGAATTCACTTAATGTGGACGAACAAATTAATTCAGATTCATCCAGGAAATGCCCTGGATCACACAGGGGACAGTCAATGAATGCATAGTATTTCCTAGTCAGTGAAATTGGTGCCCTTTCTCCAGTGAAGGGCAGCTTTCAGGAAGACAACAAATTATGGAATACCAAGAAACACTGGCGACAGGCAGTCATTTCTACAAAAGTTCTTAGTGACATATTACAACTCATTTCATTCAAGGAACTGAAGACATAAAGCCAGGACAACTCAAGGATTTTCCTCAAAATCACATCAGGTATTAAGCTAATTGCTACCAATCAGTGAGGCAAATTAAAACACAAAGATAACAAACACAGACACACACACCCACACACACACAAAGTGGTGATATCCTAACAGTTATCAAGTGAATGGATATCTTTCCTTGTATGTAGTACATGGCAACGTTTACTAAAATCAGAAGTCATTGAAAACCAGGACAGCCTGGTACACTCCTTCAATGTCCACAGTGTAAAAGGAAGAGTTTGAATGAAGGGGACTTAACGATGCTTAAACAGTGGGTACACACATGAGTGTGAAACAGTTTGTAATATGAGAACTCACTCCAGCGAGCAAAGAAATTAATACATTTGCAAACTACAAATATTGCACACAGAAACACACACGCACACACACACACATACAAACCTAAACTAAATAACACAAAACCTGTCCATATCCTTTGCATGTGAAATGTTACAATGAATAGCTGAAAGCCTAGGCGTGGTGCTACTGAGGAGACAATATCAGCACTTCAAAAAGAACCATGCTAAGAAATATATGTGTAGTCACATCATTTCCAAAAATGTGCTTGGAAGGAAGACATACTGCCATATTTATGGAAACGAACCAGCAACGTGTAATCCACCAGAGTCTGTGCCTGAATCAATCACTTGTTTTGAAATCCTTTTTAGTAAGCCAGTGATGCATATTTACACATGTATCATGATGCCTGGATATACACTGCACATAATCGATGAAGAATGACTAGTTCCTGTTTACAGAACATATTGTACTTGATCAACAGAAAAGACAGCATGGTCTATCCGCTATTATTGACTTCCAGGAAACTATCATGACTGCCCTTTTTTGAACAAGGGTATCTCACAGAAAGTGACAAAAGAAATATTAGCCTACCAACCCTGTGTGCAAGTGCTCCCACAAGCACACACAACCACACACACACATGCAGAGAAGCACACAAATACACACAAACACACACGTATT
Organism: Castor canadensis; assembly: GCF_047511655.1. Lineage (NCBI taxonomy): Eukaryota > Metazoa > Chordata > Mammalia > Rodentia > Castoridae > Castor > Castor canadensis. The sequence continues at coordinate 114,945,466 of NC_133387.1, forward strand.
CATTGCTCCTCGAATGGCAAGCAGTCTGGAGTCAGTGAATTTCTGCACTTTCACAAAGGAAAAGTACCTTCCAACACCAGCAATCCTTAATGAATACCAGGAAACCCTGGAGAATCAGGTTAACTTCTTCCGACACTCCTTGCCCACGGTATAGTATATCCTGCAGGAAAGAGAAGATTTGCTGTCAGATCAACAGGTGCCTGGGCCACCATGTCACCCTAATTCTTACTTTGCCACTCCGTTAGTTCCACACCCTAAGATCTGGTGGTCTAGTGGGTCCCTGAAATCAACGCAGCGTGTGTATCATAGTGAGGCCCAAGGCGGCCTGTTCTGCAAAGTGAGAACCAGCCCCAGGTGGCACACAGGCTTGTGGACATTCCAAACCGTGGGACATAGAAGCTTTGGCTAGCAGTTCAGAAGGGATTGCCCCAATCTAATGGGCTCAGGTCACCCATGTGCTCCTGCTCTGCCTGCCCCCGTTTTCCGAGGCCACACTTAACTGAGAAGTCTTCCACAGAAGACAGGGGCACCTTCCTTCAGCTTCTTCCTGCTTGGCTGGCTGGGCTGCCATAGCAACAGGCCAGGCACGAGCTGCCTCAGGACTCTCCAAGTTCAAGGGGCTCTGAGCCCACTGTGACATCACAGCCGCGTCTTTCCTGATTGGTCGGACTGCTTAAGCACTCCCCCTTAAGCAACCCTCACCCTCCAATTTCCAGCCACTTGAGGCATAGTGTCCTCAAAGGATGTATGGATCTTATCGTGGCCTTACTGCTCCATATTCCCACAGCCGCTTGTCCTATGTGGAACTGGGATGATATTTCTCTCCTCTTTCCAAGATCTGCCAAGCTGGAACCCACATTTTCGAAGACAAGAAGTGTTTTTTGTGGTGAGTACAAAACGCCTCAAGCCCTTTGCACGTCCATCAGCCAGGAAAACTCCTTTCACATTGGATTGGGCAACTTCCCTCTCAGAACATCACCCAACACCTGAGTATTTTCCCTTAGCTGGACGCAACTCTACCACTCAGGGAATCAGGATGTTTTTCGTCCTGGCTTCTCTGTTACTAACTTCGTCAAAGCACGGAAACGCACACACTGGCTGGTAAGAGTGTGAAACTGACCACAGGAATTCACTTAATGTGGACAAAGAAATTAATTCGCTTTCATCTGAGAAATGCACTGGATCACAAACGGGATAGTCAACGAATGCACAGTATTTAATAGTCAGTGAAACTGATAACTTTTCTCCAGTGAATGGCAGCTTTCCGGAACACAACACACTATGGAATACCATGAATCACTAGGGAAGAGCATTCATTTTTCCAAAACTTCCTAGTGACAAAACAAAACACTTTTCATCCAAGGAAGTGAAGACTTCAAATCAGGGCCGCTCGAGGCTTCTCCACAAACTGACATCAGGAATTAAGCTAATTTCCACGAATCAGTGAGGCAAATTTAAACAGAATGATAACAAACACAAAAACATAGCCACACACACAATGTGGTCATATCCTAATAGTGATCGCGTGAATTGATTTCTTTGCTTGTATGTACTGGATAGCAACTTTTAGCATCATCAGAATCCATTAAACCCCAGGACAGCCTGGTGCATTCAATCAATTTCCACAGTGTAAAAGACACAGTTTGACTCAAGTGGTCTTAGGAATGCCTACACAGTGGGTACACCCATGAGCGTGAAATACTTTGTACTAGGAGAACTTATTAGAACGAGGAAAGAAAGTAATACATTTGCCAACTAGAAATATTGCACACACAAACACACACACATACCCAAAATAAAACAAAACCTGTCCAAATTCATCACATCGGGAATATTACCCGCAATAGTGGAATGGCCAGGCGTTACGCTACTGAAGGGACAATATCAGCCCTTCAAAATGATGATGCCAAAAAAATATGGGAAGTGACACCTTTTCCAGAAATGTTCTTGCAAGGAAGACACACTGCCACATTTTTGCAAAGAAACGAGCAAAGTGTAATCCACCAGAATCTGTGCCTGAAGCAATTACTTGAATGAAAATCCTTTCCAGTAAGCCAGTGAGGCCCATTGACCCATGTATCATAATGCCTGGACATACACTGCACATAATTGCTGAATGCTCAATAGTTCTTCCTTATAGAACATATTGTACTTCATCTACAGAAAAGTAAGTTTGATCTCTCTGAAATTATTGACTTCCAGGAAACAATCGTGACGGCCACTCTTTGAAAAAGGGTATCTCACAGAACCTGACAAAAGTAATATTATCTGATCCTCCCTGTGTGCAAGGTCTTCTGCAAACACACACACAAACACACACACACACACACACACACACACACACACATGTACAGAAGCACACAAAGAAAAATACACAATCACACACACACACAATCATTGCTCCTCGAAGAGCAACCATTCCGGAGTCATTGAATTTCTGAAACTTCATGTAAGAAAAGTACCTTTCAGCAGTAGCAATATGTAGTGAATACCAGGAAACCCTGGAGAATCAGGATAACTTCTTCCAACTTTCCTTTCCCATGGTTTAGTGTACCCTGCAGGCCAGAGAAGAATTGCTGTCAGATCAACAGGTGCCTGGGCCACCATGTCACCCTGATTCTTACCTTGCCAGTCTGCTAGTACTACACCCTAAGATCAGGTGGACTGCTGGGTCCCTGAAATAAAGGCACTGTGTGTTTCACAGTGAGGGCCATGGAGACCTGTTCTGCAAAGTGAGATCTAGCCCCAGGTGGCACACAGGCCTGTGGACATTCCAAACCCTATGACATGGATGCTTTGGCTAGCGGTGAAGAATGGATTCCCCCAATCTGATGGACTCAGTTCACCCACGTGCTCCTGCTCTACCTGCCCCCTCTTTCCCTAGGCCACACTTAACTGAGAAGTCTTCCAAACTAGACAAGGGCACCTTCCTTCAGCTTCTTCCTGCTTGGCTGGCTGGGCTGCCATAGCAACAGGCCAGGCAGGAGCTGCCTCAGGACTCCCCAAGTTCAAGGGGCTGTAGGCCAACTGGGACATCACAATCATGTCTTTTCTGATTGGTTGGACAGCATAAGCACTCCCCTTAAGGAACCTCCCCCTCCAGTCCCCAGTCACTTGTGTCATACAGTCCTGGCAAAATGTTTGGATAGGAGCATGGCTTTACTGCTCCATATTCCCACCTCTGCTTGTTCTGGGTCCAACTGGGATGAGATTTCTCTCCTGTTTCCATGAACTCTCCATCTGGAACCCACATTTTGGAAGACAAGAAGTCTTTATTTCTGGTGAGTACCTAAATGACTCAAGCCCTTTGCACTTCCATCAGCCAGGAAAACACCTTTGACATTGGATGAACAACATTCCTCTCAGAACAACATCACCCATCACCTGAGCTTATTCCCTTATGTGGACACAAGGGTACCACACTGGGATTCACGATGTTGTTTTGTCAGGCTTGTCTGTTCCCAACTTCATCAAAACAAAGAATCGCACACAGTGGCTGGCAAGAGCGTGAAAATGAACTCAGGAATTCACTTAATGTGGACGAACAAATTAATTCAGATTCATCCAGGAAATGCCCTGGATCACACAGGGGACAGTCAATGAATGCATAGTATTTCCTAGTCAGTGAAATTGGTGCCCTTTCTCCAGTGAAGGGCAGCTTTCAGGAAGACCACAAATTATGGAATACCAAGAAACACTGGCGACAGGCAGTCATTTCTACAAAAGTTCTTAGTGACATATTACAACTCATTTCATTCAAGGAACTGAAGACATAAAGCCAGGACAACTCAAGGATTTTCCTCAAAATCACATCAGGTATTAAGCTAATTGCTACCAATCAGTGAGGCAAATTAAAACACAAAGATAACAAACACAGACACACACACCCACACACACACAAAGTGGTGATATCCTAATAGTTATCAAGTGAATGGATATCTTTCCTTGTATGTAGTACATGGCAACGTTTACTAAAATCAGAAGTCATTGAAAACCAGGACAGCCTGGTACACTCCTTCAATGTCCACAGTGTAAAAGGAAGAGTTTGAATGAAGGGGACTTAACGATGCTTAAACAGTGGGTACACACATGAGTGTGAAACAGTTTGTAATATGAGAACTCACTCCAGCGAGCAAAGAAATTAATACATTTGCAAACTACAAATATTGCACACAGAAACACACACGCACACACACACACATACAAACCTAAACTAAATAACACAAAACCTGTCCATATCCTTTGCATGTGAAATGTTACAATGAATAGCTGAAAGCCTAGGCGTGGTGCTACTGAGGAGACAATATCAGCACTTCAAAAAGAACCATGCTAAGAAATATATGTGTAGTCACATCATTTCCAAAAATGTGCTTGGAAGGAAGACATACTGCCATATTTATGGAAACGAACCAGCAACGTGTAATCCACCAGAGTCTGTGCCTGAATCAATCACTTGTTTTGAAATCCTTTTTAGTAAGCCAGTGATGCATATTTACACATGTATCATGATGCCTGGATATACACTGCACATAATCGATGAAGAATGACTAGTTCCTGTTTACAGAACATATTGTACTTGATCAACAGAAAAGACAGCATGGTCTATCCGCTATTATTGACTTCCAGGAAACTATCATGACTGCCCTTTTTTGAACAAGGGTATCTCACAGAAAGTGACAAAAGAAATATTAGCCTACCAACCCTGTGTGCAAGTGCTCCCACAAGCACACACAACCACACACACACATGCAGAGAAGCACACAAATACACACAAACACACACGTATTCATTGCTCCTCGAATGGCAAGCAGTCTGGAGTCAGTGAATTTCTGCACTTTCACAAAGGAAAAGTACCTTCCAACACCAGCAATCCTTAATGAATACCAGGAAACCCTGGAGAATCAGGTTAACTTCTTCCGACACTCCTTGCCCACGGTATAGTATATCCTGCAGGAAAGAGAAGATTTGCTGTCAGATCAACAGGTGCCTGGGCCACCATGTCACCCTAATTCTTACTTTGCCACTCCGTTAGTTCCACACCCTAAGATCTGGTGGTCTAGTGGGTCCCTGAAATCAACGCAGCGTGTGTATCATAGTGAGGCCCAAGGCGGCCTGTTCTGCAAAGTGAGAACCAGCCCCAGGTGGCACACAGGCTTGTGGACATTCCAAACCGTGGGACATAGAAGCTTTGGCTAGCAGTTCAGAAGGGATTGCCCCAATCTAATGGGCTCAGGTCACCCATGTGCTCCTGCTCTGCCTGCCCCCGTTTTCCGAGGCCACACTTAACTGAGAAGTCTTCCACAGAAGACAGGGGCACCTTCCTTCAGCTTCTTCCTGCTTGGCTGGCTGGGCTGCCATAGCAACAGGCCAGGCACGAGCTGCCTCAGGACTCTCCAAGTTCAAGGGGCTCTGAGCCCACTGTGACATCACAGCCGCGTCTTTCCTGATTGGTCGGACTGCTTAAGCACTCCCCCTTAAGCAACCCTCACCCTCCAATTTCCAGCCACTTGAGGCATAGTGTCCTCAAAGGATGTATGGATCTTATCGTGGCCTTACTGCTCCATATTCCCACAGCCGCTTGTCCTATGTGGAACTGGGATGATATTTCTCTCCTCTTTCCAAGATCTGCCAAGCTGGAACCCACATTTTCGAAGACAAGAAGTGTTTTTTGTGGTGAGTACAAAACGCCTCAAGCCCTTTGCACGTCCATCAGCCAGGAAAACTCCTTTCACATTGGATTGGGCAACTTCCCTCTCAGAACATCACCCAACACCTGAGTATTTTCCCTTAGCTGGACGCAACTCTACCACTCAGGGAATCAGGATGTTTTTCGTCCTGGCTTCTCTGTTACTAACTTCGTCAAAGCACGGAAACGCACACACTGGCTGGTAAGAGTGTGAAACTGACCACAGGAATTCACTTAATGTGGACAAAGAAATTAATTCGCTTTCATCTGAGAAATGCACTGGATCACAAACGGGATAGTCAACGAATGCACAGTATTTAATAGTCAGTGAAACTGATAACTTTTCTCCAGTGAATGGCAGCTTTCCGGAACACAACACACTATGGAATACCATGAATCACTAGGGAAGAGCATTCATTTTTCCAAAACTTCCTAGTGACAAAACAAAACACTTTTCATCCAAGGAAGTGAAGACTTCAAATCAGGGCCGCTCGAGGCTTCTCCACAAACTGACATCAGGAATTAAGCTAATTTCCACGAATCAGTGAGGCAAATTTAAACAGAATGATAACAAACACAAAAACATAGCCACACACACAATGTGGTCATATCCTAATAGTGGTCGTGTGAATTGATTTCTTTGCTTGTATGTACTGGATAGCAACTTTTAGCATCATCAGAATCCATTAAACCCCAGGACAGCCTGGTGCATTCAATCAATTTCCACAGTGTAAAAGACACAGTTTGACTCAAGTGGTCTTAGGAATGCCTACACAGTGGGTACACCCATGAGCGTGAAATACTTTGTACTAGGAGAACTTATTAGAACGAGGAAAGAAAGTAATACATTTGCCAACTAGAAATATTGCACACACAAACACACACACATACCCAAAATAAAACAAAACCTGTCCAAATTCATCACATCGGGAATATTACCCGCAATAGTGGAATGGCCAGGCGTTACGCTACTGAAGGGACAATATCAGCCCTTCAAAATGATGATGCCAAAAAAATATGGGAAGTGACACCTTTTCCAGAAATGTTCTTGCAAGGAAGACACACTGCCACATTTTTGCAAAGAAACGAGCAAAGTGTAATCCACCAGAATCTGTGCCTGAAGCAATTACTTGAATGAAAATCCTTTCCAGTAAGCCAGTGAGGCCCATTGACCCATGTATCATAATGCCTGGACATACACTGCACATAATTGCTGAATGCTCAATAGTTCTTCCTTATAGAACATATTGTACTTCATCTACAGAAAAGTAAGTTTGATCTCTCTGAAATTATTGACTTCCAGGAAACAATCGTGACGGCCACTCTTTGAAAAAGGGTATCTCACAGAACCTGACAAAAGTAATATTATCTGATCCTCCCTGTGTGCAAGGTCTTCTGCAAACACACACACAAACACACACACACACACACACACACACACACACACATGTACAGAAGCACACAAAGAAAAATACACAATCACACACACACAATCATTGCTCCTCGAAGAGCAACCATTCCGGAGTCATTGAATTTCTGAAACTTCATGTAAGAAAAGTACCTTTCAGCAGTAGCAATATGTAGTGAATACCAGGAAACCCTGGAGAATCAGGATAACTTCTTCCAACTTTCCTTTCCCATGGTTTAGTGTACCCTGCAGGCCAGAGAAGAATTGCTGTCAGATCAACAGGTGCCTGGGCCACCATGTCACCCTGATTGTTACCTTGCCAGTCTGCTAGTACTACACCCTAAGATCAGGTGGACTGCTGGGTCCCTGAAATAAAGGCACTGTGTGTTTCACAGTGAGGGCCATGGAGACCTGTTCTGCAAAGTGAGATCTAGCCCCAGGTGGCACACAGGCCTGTGGACATTCCAAACCCTGTGACATGGATGCTTTGGCTAGCGGTGAAGAATGGATTCCCCCAATCTGATGGACTCAGTTCACCCACGTGCTCCTGCTCTACCTGCCCCCTCTTTCCCTAGGCCACACTTAACTGAGAAGTCTTCCAAACTAGACAAGGGCACCTTCCTTCAGCTTCTTCCTGCTTGGCTGGCTGGGCTGCCATAGCAACAGGCCAGGCAGGAGCTGCCTCAGGACTCCCCAAGTTCAAGGGGCTGTAGGCCAACTGGGACATCACAATCATGTCTTTTCTGATTGGTTGGACAGCATAAGCACTCCCCTTAAGGAACCTCCCCCTCCAGTCCCCAGTCACTTGTGTCATACAGTCCTGGCAAAATGTTTGGATAGGAGCATGGCTTTACTGCTCCATATTCCCACCTCTGCTTGTTCTGGGTCCAACTGGGATGAGATTTCTCTCCTGTTTCCATGAACTCTCCATCTGGAACCCACATTTTGGAAGACAAGAAGTCTTTATTTCTGGTGAGTACCTAAATGACTCAAGCCCTTTGCACTTCCATCAGCCAGGAAAACACCTTTGACATTGGATGAACAACATTCCTCTCAGAACAACATCACCCATCACCTGAGCTTATTCCCTTATGTGGACACAAGGGTACCACACTGGGATTCACGATGTTGTTTTGTCAGGCTTGTCTGTTCCCAACTTCATCAAAACAAAGAATCGCACACAGTGGCTGGCAAGAGCGTGAAAATGAACTCAGGAATTCACTTAATGTGGACGAACAAATTAATTCAGATTCATCCAGGAAATGCCCTGGATCACACAGGGGACAGTCAATGAATGCATAGTATTTCCTAGTCAGTGAAATTGGTGCCCTTTCTCCAGTGAAGGGCAGCTTTCAGGAAGACCACAAATTATGGAATACCAAGAAACACTGGCGACAGGCAGTCATTTCTACAAAAGTTCTTAGTGACATATTACAACTCATTTCATTCAAGGAACTGAAGACATAAAGCCAGGACAACTCAAGGATTTTCCTCAAAATCACATCAGGTATTAAGCTAATTGCTACCAATCAGTGAGGCAAATTAAAACACAAAGATAACAAACACAGACACACACACCCACACACACACAAAGTGGTGATATCCTAATAGTTATCAAGTGAATGGATATCTTTCCTTGTATGTAGTACATGGCAACGTTTACTAAAATCAGAAGTCATTGAAAACCAGGACAGCCTGGTACACTCCTTCAATGTCCACAGTGTAAAAGGAAGAGTTTGAATGAAGGGGACTTAACGATGCTTAAACAGTGGGTACACACATGAGTGTGAAACAGTTTGTAATATGAGAACTCACTCCAGCGAGCAAAGAAATTAATACATTTGCAAACTACAAATATTGCACACAGAAACACACACGCACACACACACACATACAAACCTAAACTAAATAACACAAAACCTGTCCATATCCTTTGCATGTGAAATGTTACAATGAATAGCTGAAAGCCTAGGCGTGGTGCTACTGAGGAGACAATATCAGCACTTCAAAAAGAACCATGCTAAGAAATATATGTGTAGTCACATCATTTCGAAAAATGTGCTTGGAAGGAAGACATACTGCCATATTTATGGAAACGAACCAGCAACGTGTAATCCACCAGAGTCTGTGCCTGAATCAATCACTTGTTTTGAAATCCTTTTTAGTAAGCCAGTGATGCATATTTACACATGTATCATGATGCCTGGATATACACTGCACATAATCGATGAAGAATGACTAGTTCCTGTTTACAGAACATATTGTACTTGATCAACAGAAAAGACAGCATGGTCTATCCGCTATTATTGACTTCCAGGAAACTATCATGACTGCCCTTTTTTGAACAAGGGTATCTCACAGAAAGTGACAAAAGAAATATTAGCCTACCAACCCTGTGTGCAAGTGCTCCCACAAGCACACACAACCACACACACACATGCAGAGAAGCACACAAATACACACAAACACACACGTATTCATTGCTCCTCGAATGGCAAGCAGTCTGGAGTCAGTGAATTTCTGCACTTTCACAAAGGAAAAGTACCTTCCAACACCAGCAATCCTTAATGAATACCAGGAAACCCTGGAGAATCAGGTTAACTTCTTCCGACACTCCTTGCCCACGGTATAGTATATCCTGCAGGAAAGAGAAGATTTGCTGTCAGATCAACAGGTGCCTGGGCCACCATGTCACCCTAATTCTTACTTTGCCACTCCGTTAGTTCCACACCCTAAGATCTGGTGGTCTAGTGGGTCCCTGAAATCAACGCAGCGTGTGTATCATAGTGAGGCCCAAGGCGGCCTGTTCTGCAAAGTGAGAACCAGCCCCAGGTGGCACACAGGCTTGTGGACATTCCAAACCGTGGGACATAGAAGCTTTGGCTAGCAGTTCAGAAGGGATTGCCCCAATCTAATGGGCTCAGGTCACCCATGTGCTCCTGCTCTGCCTGCCCCCGTTTTCCGAGGCCACACTTAACTGAGAAGTCTTCCACAGAAGACAGGGGCACCTTCCTTCAGCTTCTTCCTGCTTGGCTGGCTGGGCTGCCATAGCAACAGGCCAGGCACGAGCTGCCTCAGGACTCTCCAAGTTCAAGGGGCTCTGAGCCCACTGTGACATCACAGCCGCGTCTTTCCTGATTGGTCGGACTGCTTAAGCACTCCCCCTTAAGCAACCCTCACCCTCCAATTTCCAGCCACTTGAGGCATAGTGTCCTCAAAGGATGTATGGATCTTATCGTGGCCTTACTGCTCCATATTCCCACAGCCGCTTGTCCTATGTGGAACTGGGATGATATTTCTCTCCTCTTTCCAAGATCTGCCAAGCTGGAACCCACATTTTCGAAGACAAGAAGTGTTTTTTGTGGTGAGTACAAAACGCCTCAAGCCCTTTGCACGTCCATCAGCCAGGAAAACTCCTTTCACATTGGATTGGGCAACTTCCCTCTCAGAACATCACCCAACACCTGAGTATTTTCCCTTAGCTGGACGCAACTCTACCACTCAGGGAATCAGGATGTTTTTCGTCCTGGCTTCTCTGTTACTAACTTCGTCAAAGCACGGAAACGCACACACTGGCTGGTAAGAGTGTGAAACCGACCACAGGAATTCACTTAATGTGGACAAAGAAATTAATTCGCTTTCATCTGAGAAATGCACTGGATCACAAACGGGATAGTCAACGAATGCACAGTATTTAATAGTCAGTGAAACTGATAACTTTTCTCCAGTGAATGGCAGCTTTCCGGAACACAACACACTATGGAATACCATGAATCACTAGGGAAGAGCATTCATTTTTCCAAAACTTCCTAGTGACAAAACAAAACACTTTTCATCCAAGGAAGTGAAGACTTCAAATCAGGGCCGCTCGAGGCTTCTCCACAAACTGACATCAGGAATTAAGCTAATTTCCACGAATCAGTGAGGCAAATTTAAACAGAATGATAACAAACACAAAAACATAGCCACACACACAATGTGGTCATATCCTAATAGTGATCGTGTGAATTGATTTCTTTGCTTGTATGTACTGGATAGCAACTTTTAGCATCATCAGAATCCATTAAACCCCAGGACAGCCTGGTGCATTCAATCAATTTCCACAGTGTAAAAGACACAGTTTGACTCAAGTGGTCTTAGGAATGCCTACACAGTGGGTACACCCATGAGCGTGAAATACTTTGTACTAGGAGAACTTATTAGAACGAGGAAAGAAAGTAATACATTTGCCAACTAGAAATATTGCACACACAAACACACACACATACCCAAAATAAAACAAAACCTGTCCAAATTCATCACATCGGGAATATTACCCGCAATAGTGGAATGGCCAGGCGTTACGCTACTGAAGGGACAATATCAGCCCTTCAAAATGATGATGCCAAAAAAATATGGGAAGTGACACCTTTTCCAGAAATGTTCTTGCAAGGAAGACACACTGCCACATTTTTGCAAAGAAACGAGCAAAGTGTAATCCACCAGAATCTGTGCCTGAAGCAATTACTTGAATGAAAATCCTTTCCAGTAAGCCAGTGAGGCCCATTGACCCATGTATCATAATGCCTGGACATACACTGCACATAATTGCTGAATGCTCAATAGTTCTTCCTTATAGAACATATTGTACTTCATCTACAGAAAAGTAAGTTTGATCTCTCTGAAATTATTGACTTCCAGGAAACAATCGTGACGGCCACTCTTTGAAAAAGGGTATCTCACAGAACCTGACAAAAGTAATATTATCTGATCCTCCCTGTGTGCAAGGTCTTCTGCAAACACACACACAAACACACACACACACACACACACACACACACACACACATGTACAGAAGCACACAAAGAAAAATACACAATCACACACACACAATCATTGCTCCTCGAAGAGCAACCATTCCGGAGTCATTGAATTTCTGAAACTTCATGTAAGAAAAGTACCTTTCAGCAGTAGCAATATGTAGTGAATACCAGGAAACCCTGGAGAATCAGGATAACTTCTTCCAACTTTCCTTTCCCATGGTTTAGTGTACCCTGCAGGCCAGAGAAGAATTGCTGTCAGATCAACAGGTGCCTGGGCCACCATGTCACCCTGATTCTTACCTTGCCAGTCTGCTAGTACTACACCCTAAGATCAGGTGGACTGCTGGGTCCCTGAAATAAAGGCACTGTGTGTTTCACAGTGAGGGCCATGGAGACCTGTTCTGCAAAGTGAGATCTAGCCCCAGGTGGCACACAGGCCTGTGGACATTCCAAACCCTGTGACATGGATGCTTTGGCTAGCGGTGAAGAATGGATTCCCCCAATCTGATGGACTCAGTTCACCCACGTGCTCCTGCTCTACCTGCCCCCTCTTTCCCTAGGCCACACTTAACTGAGAAGTCTTCCAAACTAGACAAGGGCACCTTCCTTCAGCTTCTTCCTGCTTGGCTGGCTGGGCTGCCATAGCAACAGGCCAGGCAGGAGCTGCCTCAGGACTCCCCAAGTTCAAGGGGCTGTAGGCCAACTGGGACATCACAATCATGTCTTTTCTGATTGGTCGGACAGCATAAGCACTCCCCTTAAGGAACCTCCCCCTCCAGTCCCCAGTCACTTGTGTCATACAGTCCTGGCAAAATGTTTGGATAGGAGCATGGCTTTACTGCTCCATATTCCCACCTCTGCTTGTTCTGGGTCCAACTGGGATGAGATTTCTCTCCTGTTTCCATGAACTCTCCATCTGGAACCCACATTTTGGAAGACAAGAAGTCTTTATTTCTGGTGAGTACCTAAATGACTCAAGCCCTTTGCACTTCCATCAGCCAGGAAAACACCTTTGACATTGGATGAACAACATTCCTCTCAGAACAACATCACCCATCACCTGAGCTTATTCCCTTATGTGGACACAAGGGTACCACACTGGGATTCACGATGTTGTTTTGTCAGGCTTGTCTGTTCCCAACTTCATCAAAACAAAGAATCGCACACAGTGGCTGGCAAGAGCGTGAAAATGAACTCAGGAATTCACTTAATGTGGACGAACAAATTAATTCAGATTCATCCAGGAAATGCCCTGGATCACACAGGGGACAGTCAATGAATGCATAGTATTTCCTAGTCAGTGAAATTGGTGCCCTTTCTCCAGTGAAGGGCAGCTTTCAGGAAGACCACAAATTATGGAATACCAAGAAACACTGGCGACAGGCAGTCATTTCTACAAAAGTTCTTAGTGACATATTACAACTCATTTCATTCAAGGAACTGAAGACATAAAGCCAGGACAACTCAAGGATTTTCCTCAAAATCACATCAGGTATTAAGCTAATTGCTACCAATCAGTGAGGCAAATTAAAACACAAAGATAACAAACACAGACACACACACCCACACACACACAAAGTGGTGATATCCTAATAGTTATCAAGTGAATGGATATCTTTCCTTGTATGTAGTACATGGCAACGTTTACTAAAATCAGAAGTCATTGAAAACCAGGACAGCCTGGTACACTCCTTCAATGTCCACAGTGTAAAAGGAAGAGTTTGAATGAAGGGGACTTAACGATGCTTAAACAGTGGGTACACACATGAGTGTGAAACAGTTTGTAATATGAGAACTCACTCCAGCGAGCAAAGAAATTAATACATTTGCAAACTACAAATATTGCACACAGAAACACACACGCACACACACACACATACAAACCTAAACTAAATAACACAAAACCTGTCCATATCCTTTGCATGTGAAATGTTACAATGAATAGCTGAAAGCCTAGGCGTGGTGCTACTGAGGAGACAATATCAGCACTTCAAAAAGAACCATGCTAAGAAATATATGTGTAGTCACATCATTTCCAAAAATGTGCTTGGAAGGAAGACATACTGCCATATTTATGGAAACGAACCAGCAACGTGTAATCCACCAGAGTCTGTGCCTGAATCAATCACTTGTTTTGAAATCCTTTTTAGTAAGCCAGTGATGCATATTTACACATGTATCATGATGCCTGGATATACACTGCACATAATCGATGAAGAATGACTAGTTCCTGTTTACAGAACATATTGTACTTGATCAACAGAAAAGACAGCATGGTCTATCCGCTATTATTGACTTCCAGGAAACTATCATGACTGCCCTTTTTTGAACAAGGGTATCTCACAGAAAGTGACAAAAGAAATATTAGCCTACCAACCCTGTGTGCAAGTGCTCCCACAAGCACACACAACCACACACACACATGCAGAGAAGCACACAAATACACACAAACACACACGTATTCATTGCTCCTCGAATGGCAAGCAGTCTGGAGTCAGTGAATTTCTGCACTTTCACAAAGGAAAAGTACCTTCCAACACCAGCAATCCTTAATGAATACCAGGAAACCCTGGAGAATCAGGTTAACTTCTTCCGACACTCCTTGCCCACGGTATAGTATATCCTGCAGGAAAGAGAAGATTTGCTGTCAGATCAACAGGTGCCTGGGCCACCATGTCACCCTAATTCTTACTTTGCCACTCCGTTAGTTCCACACCCTAAGATCTGGTGGTCTAGTGGGTCCCTGAAATCAACGCAGCGTGTGTATCATAGTGAGGCCCAAGGCGGCCTGTTCTGCAAAGTGAGAACCAGCCCCAGGTGGCACACAGGCTTGTGGACATTCCAAACCGTGGGACATAGAAGCTTTGGCTAGCAGTTCAGAAGGGATTGCCCCAATCTAATGGGCTCAGGTCACCCATGTGCTCCTGCTCTGCCTGCCCCCGTTTTCCGAGGCCACACTTAACTGAGAAGTCTTCCACAGAAGACAGGGGCACCTTCCTTCAGCTTCTTCCTGCTTGGCTGGCTGGGCTGCCATAGCAACAGGCCAGGCACGAGCTGCCTCAGGACTCTCCAAGTTCAAGGGGCTCTGAGCCCACTGTGACATCACAGCCGCGTCTTTCCTGATTGGTCGGACTGCTTAAGCACTCCCCCTTAAGCAACCCTCACCCTCCAATTTCCAGCCACTTGAGGCATAGTGTCCTCAAAGGATGTATGGATCTTATCGTGGCCTTACTGCTCCATATTCCCACAGCCGCTTGTCCTATGTGGAACTGGGATGATATTTCTCTCCTCTTTCCAAGATCTGCCAAGCTGGAACCCACATTTTCGAAGACAAGAAGTGTTTTTTGTGGTGAGTACAAAACGCCTCAAGCCCTTTGCACGTCCATCAGCCAGGAAAACTCCTTTCACATTGGATTGGGCAACTTCCCTCTCAGAACATCACCCAACACCTGAGTATTTTCCCTTAGCTGGACGCAACTCTACCACTCAGGGAATCAGGATGTTTTTCGTCCTGGCTTCTCTGTTACTAACTTCGTCAAAGCACGGAAACGCACACACTGGCTGGTAAGAGTGTGAAACTGACCACAGGAATTCACTTAATGTGGACAAAGAAATTAATTCGCTTTCATCTGAGAAATGCACTGGATCACAAACGGGATAGTCAACGAATGCACAGTATTTAATAGTCAGTGAAACTGATAACTTTTCTCCAGTGAATGGCAGCTTTCCGGAACACAACACACTATGGAATACCATGAATCACTAGGGAAGAGCATTCATTTTTCCAAAACTTCCTAGTGACAAAACAAAACACTTTTCATCCAAGGAAGTGAAGACTTCAAATCAGGGCCGCTCGAGGCTTCTCCACAAACTGACATCAGGAATTAAGCTAATTTCCACGAATCAGTGAGGCAAATTTAAACAGAATGATAACAAACACAAAAACATAGCCACACACACAATGTGGTCATATCCTAATAGTGATCGTGTGAATTGATTTCTTTGCTTGTATGTACTGGATAGCAACTTTTAGCATCATCAGAATCCATTAAACCCCAGGACAGCCTGGTGCATTCAATCAATTTCCACAGTGTAAAAGACACAGTTTGACTCAAGTGGTCTTAGGAATGCCTACACAGTGGGTACACCCATGAGCGTGAAATACTTTGTACTAGGAGAACTTATTAGAACGAGGAAAGAAAGTAATACATTTGCCAACTAGAAATATTGCACACACAAACACACACACATACCCAAAATAAAACAAAACCTGTCCAAATTCATCACATCGGGAATATTACCCGCAATAGTGGAATGGCCAGGCGTTACGCTACTGAAGGGACAATATCAGCCCTTCAAAATGATGATGCCAAAAAAATATGGGAAGTGACACCTTTTCCAGAAATGTTCTTGCAAGGAAGACACACTGCCACATTTTTGCAAAGAAACGAGCAAAGTGTAATCCACCAGAATCTGTGCCTGAAGCAATTACTTGAATGAAAATCCTTTCCAGTAAGCCAGTGAGGCCCATTGACCCATGTATCATAATGCCTGGACATACACTGCACATAATTGCTGAATGCTCAATAGTTCTTCCTTATAGAACATATTGTACTTCATCTACAGAAAAGTAAGTTTGATCTCTCTGAAATTATTGACTTCCAGGAAACAATCGTGACGGCCACTCTTTGAAAAAGGGTATCTCACAGAACCTGACAAAAGTAATATTATCTGATCCTCCCTGTGTGCAAGGTCTTCTGCAAACACACACACAAACACACACACACACACACACACACACACACACACATGTACAGAAGCACACAAAGAAAAATACACAATCACACACACACAATCATTGCTCCTCGAAGAGCAACCATTCCGGAGTCATTGAATTTCTGAAACTTCATGTAAGAAAAGTACCTTTCAGCAGTAGCAATATGTAGTGAATACCAGGAAACCCTGGAGAATCAGGATAACTTCTTCCAACTTTCCTTTCCCATGGTTTAGTGTACCCTGCAGGCCAGAGAAGAATTGCTGTCAGATCAACAGGTGCCTGGGCCACCATGTCACCCTGATTCTTACCTTGCCAGTCTGCTAGTACTACACCCTAAGATCAGGTGGACTGCTGGGTCCCTGAAATAAAGGCACTGTGTGTTTCACAGTGAGGGCCATGGAGACCTGTTCTGCAAAGTGAGATCTAGCCCCAGGTGGCACACAGGCCTGTGGACATTCCAAACCCTGTGACATGGATGCTTTGGCTAGCGGTGAAGAATGGATTCCCCCAATCTGATGGACTCAGTTCACCCACGTGCTCCTGCTCTACCTGCCCCCTCTTTCCCTAGGCCACACTTAACTGAGAAGTCTTCCAAACTAGACAAGGGCACCTTCCTTCAGCTTCTTCCTGCTTGGCTGGCTGGGCTGCCATAGCAACAGGCCAGGCAGGAGCTGCCTCAGGACTCCCCAAGTTCAAGGGGCTGTAGGCCAACTGGGACATCACAATCATGTCTTTTCTGATTGGTCGGACAGCATAAGCACTCCCCTTAAGGAACCTCCCCCTCCAGTCCCCAGTCACTTGTGTCATACAGTCCTGGCAAAATGTTTGGATAGGAGCATGGCTTTACTGCTCCATATTCCCACCTCTGCTTGTTCTGGGTCCAACTGGGATGAGATTTCTCTCCTGTTTCCATGAACTCTCCATCTGGAACCCACATTTTGGAAGACAAGAAGTCTTTATTTCTGGTCCGTACCTAAATGACTCAAGCCCTTTGCACTTCCATCAGCCAGGAAAACACCTTTGACATTGGATGAACAACATTCCTCTCAGAACAACATCACCCATCACCTGAGCTTATTCCCTTATGTGGACACAAGGGTACCACACTGGGATTCACGATGTTGTTTTGTCAGGCTTGTCTGTTCCCAACTTCATCAAAACAAAGAATCGCACACAGTGGCTGGCAAGAGCGTGAAAATGAACTCAGGAATTCACTTAATGTGGACGAACAAATTAATTCAGATTCATCCAGGAAATGCCCTGGATCACACAGGGGACAGTCAATGAATGCATAGTATTTCCTAGTCAGTGAAATTGGTGCCCTTTCTCCAGTGAAGGGCAGCTTTCAGGAAGACCACAAATTATGGAATACCAAGAAACACTGGCGACAGGCAGTCATTTCTACAAAAGTTCTTAGTGACATATTACAACTCATTTCATTCAAGGAACTGAAGACATAAAGCCAGGACAACTCAAGGATTTTCCTCAAAATCACATCAGGTATTAAGCTAATTGCTACCAATCAGTGAGGCAAATTAAAACACAAAGATAACAAACACAGACACACACACCCACACACACACAAAGTGGTGATATCCTAATAGTTATCAAGTGAATGGATATCTTTCCTTGTATGTAGTACATGGCAACGTTTACTAAAATCAGAAGTCATTGAAAACCAGGACAGCCTGGTACACTCCTTCAATGTCCACAGTGTAAAAGGAAGAGTTTGAATGAAGGGGACTTAACGATGCTTAAACAGTGGGTACACACATGAGTGTGAAACAGTTTGTAATATGAGAACTCACTCCAGCGAGCAAAGAAATTAATACATTTGCAAACTACAAATATTGCACACAGAAACACACACGCACACACACACACATACAAACCTAAACTAAATAACACAAAACCTGTCCATATCCTTTGCATGTGAAATGTTACAATGAATAGCTGAAAGCCTAGGCGTGGTGCTACTGAGGAGACAATATCAGCACTTCAAAAAGAACCATGCTAAGAAATATATGTGTAGTCACATCATTTCGAAAAATGTGCTTGGAAGGAAGACATACTGCCATATTTATGGAAACGAACCAGCAACGTGTAATCCACCAGAGTCTGTGCCTGAATCAATCACTTGTTTTGAAATCCTTTTTAGTAAGCCAGTGATGCATATTTACACATGTATCATGATGCCTGGATATACACTGCACATAATCGATGAAGAATGACTAGTTCCTGTTTACAGAACATATTGTACTTGATCAACAGAAAAGACAGCATGGTCTATCCGCTATTATTGACTTCCAGGAAACTATCATGACTGCCCTTTTTTGAACAAGGGTATCTCACAGAAAGTGACAAAAGAAATATTAGCCTACCAACCCTGTGTGCAAGTGCTCCCACAAGCACACACAACCACACACACACATGCAGAGAAGCACACAAATACACACAAACACACACGTATTCATTGCTCCTCGAATGGCAAGCAGTCTGGAGTCAGTGAATTTCTGCACTTTCACAAAGGAAAAGTACCTTCCAACACCAGCAATCCTTAATGAATACCAGGAAACCCTGGAGAATCAGGTTAACTTCTTCCGACACTCCTTGCCCACGGTATAGTATATCCTGCAGGAAAGAGAAGATTTGCTGTCAGATCAACAGGTGCCTGGGCCACCATGTCACCCTAATTCTTACTTTGCCACTCCGTTAGTTCCACACCCTAAGATCTGGTGGTCTAGTGGGTCCCTGAAATCAACGCAGCGTGTGTATCATAGTGAGGCCCAAGGCGGCCTGTTCTGCAAAGTGAGAACCAGCCCCAGGTGGCACACAGGCTTGTGGACATTCCAAACCGTGGGACATAGAAGCTTTGGCTAGCAGTTCAGAAGGGATTGCCCCAATCTAATGGGCTCAGGTCACCCATGTGCTCCTGCTCTGCCTGCCCCCGTTTTCCGAGGCCACACTTAACTGAGAAGTCTTCCACAGAAGACAGGGGCACCTTCCTTCAGCTTCTTCCTGCTTGGCTGGCTGGGCTGCCATAGCAACAGGCCAGGCACGAGCTGCCTCAGGACTCTCCAAGTTCAAGGGGCTCTGAGCCCACTGTGACATCACAGCCGCGTCTTTCCTGATTGGTCGGACTGCTTAAGCACTCCCCCTTAAGCAACCCTCACCCTCCAATTTCCAGCCACTTGAGGCATAGTGTCCTCAAAGGATGTATGGATCTTATCGTGGCCTTACTGCTCCATATTCCCACAGCCGCTTGTCCTATGTGGAACTGGGATGATATTTCTCTCCTCTTTCCAAGATCTGCCAAGCTGGAACCCACATTTTCGAAGACAAGAAGTGTTTTTTGTGGTGAGTACAAAACGCCTCAAGCCCTTTGCACGTCCATCAGCCAGGAAAACTCCTTTCACATTGGATTGGGCAACTTCCCTCTCAGAACATCACCCAACACCTGAGTATTTTCCCTTAGCTGGACGCAACTCTACCACTCAGGGAATCAGGATGTTTTTCGTCCTGGCTTCTCTGTTACTAACTTCGTCAAAGCACGGAAACGCACACACTGGCTGGTAAGAGTGTGAAACTGACCACAGGAATTCACTTAATGTGGACAAAGAAATTAATTCGCTTTCATCTGAGAAATGCACTGGATCACAAACGGGATAGTCAACGAATGCACAGTATTTAATAGTCAGTGAAACTGATAACTTTTCTCCAGTGAATGGCAGCTTTCCGGAACACAACACACTATGGAATACCATGAATCACTAGGGAAGAGCATTCATTTTTCCAAAACTTCCTAGTGACAAAACAAAACACTTTTCATCCAAGGAAGTGAAGACTTCAAATCAGGGCCGCTCGAGGCTTCTCCACAAACTGACATCAGGAATTAAGCTAATTTCCACGAATCAGTGAGGCAAATTTAAACAGAATGATAACAAACACAAAAACATAGCCACACACACAATGTGGTCATATCCTAATAGTGATCGTGTGAATTGATTTCTTTGCTTGTATGTACTGGATAGCAACTTTTAGCATCATCAGAATCCATTAAACCCCAGGACAGCCTGGTGCATTCAATCAATTTCCACAGTGTAAAAGACACAGTTTGACTCAAGTGGTCTTAGGAATGCCTACACAGTGGGTACACCCATGAGCGTGAAATACTTTGTACTAGGAGAACTTATTAGAACGAGGAAAGAAAGTAATACATTTGCCAACTAGAAATATTGCACACACAAACACACACACATACCCAAAATAAAACAAAACCTGTCCAAATTCATCACATCGGGAATATTACCCGCAATAGTGGAATGGCCAGGCGTTACGCTACTGAAGGGACAATATCAGCCCTTCAAAATGATGATGCCAAAAAAATATGGGAAGTGACACCTTTTCCAGAAATGTTCTTGCAAGGAAGACACACTGCCACATTTTTGCAAAGAAACGAGCAAAGTGTAATCCACCAGAATCTGTGCCTGAAGCAATTACTTGAATGAAAATCCTTTCCAGTAAGCCAGTGAGGCCCATTGACCCATGTATCATAATGCCTGGACATACACTGCACATAATTGCTGAATGCTCAATAGTTCTTCCTTATAGAACATATTGTACTTCATCTACAGAAAAGTAAGTTTGATCTCTCTGAAATTATTGACTTCCAGGAAACAATCGTGACGGCCACTCTTTGAAAAAGGGTATCTCACAGAACCTGACAAAAGTAATATTATCTGATCCTCCCTGTGTGCAAGGTCTTCTGCAAACACACACACAAACACACACACACACACACACACACACACACACATGTACAGAAGCACACAAAGAAAAATACACAATCACACACACACAATCATTGCTCCTCGAAGAGCAACCATTCCGGAGTCATTGAATTTCTGAAACTTCATGTAAGAAAAGTACCTTTCAGCAGTAGCAATATGTAGTGAATACCAGGAAACCCTGGAGAATCAGGATAACTTCTTCCAACTTTCCTTTCCCATGGTTTAGTGTACCCTGCAGGCCAGAGAAGAATTGCTGTCAGATCAACAGGTGCCTGGGCCACCATGTCACCCTGATTCTTACCTTGCCAGTCTGCTAGTACTACACCCTAAGATCAGGTGGACTGCTGGGTCCCTGAAATAAAGGCACTGTGTGTTTCACAGTGAGGGCCATGGAGACCTGTTCTGCAAAGTGAGATCTAGCCCCAGGTGGCACACAGGCCTGTGGACATTCCAAACCCTGTGACATGGATGCTTTGGCTAGCGGTGAAGAATGGATTCCCCCAATCTGATGGACTCAGTTCACCCACGTGCTCCTGCTCTACCTGCCCCCTCTTTCCCTAGGCCACACTTAACTGAGAAGTCTTCCAAACTAGACAAGGGCACCTTCCTTCAGCTTCTTCCTGCTTGGCTGGCTGGGCTGCCATAGCAACAGGCCAGGCAGGAGCTGCCTCAGGACTCCCCAAGTTCAAGGGGCTGTAGGCCAACTGGGACATCACAATCATGTCTTTTCTGATTGGTCGGACAGCATAAGCACTCCCCTTAAGGAACCTCCCCCTCCAGTCCCCAGTCACTTGTGTCATACAGTCCTGGCAAAATGTTTGGATAGGAGCATGGCTTTACTGCTCCATATTCCCACCTCTGCTTGTTCTGGGTCCAACTGGGATGAGATTTCTCTCCTGTTTCCATGAACTCTCCATCTGGAACCCACATTTTGGAAGACAAGAAGTCTTTATTTCTGGTCCGTACCTAAATGACTCAAGCCCTTTGCACTTCCATCAGCCAGGAAAACACCTTTGACATTGGATGAACAACATTCCTCTCAGAACAACATCACCCATCACCTGAGCTTATTCCCTTATGTGGACACAAGGGTACCACACTGGGATTCACGATGTTGTTTTGTCAGGCTTGTCTGTTCCCAACTTCATCAAAACAAAGAATCGCACACAGTGGCTGGCAAGAGCGTGAAAATGAACTCAGGAATTCACTTAATGTGGACGAACAAATTAATTCAGATTCATCCAGGAAATGCCCTGGATCACACAGGGGACAGTCAATGAATGCATAGTATTTCCTAGTCAGTGAAATTGGTGCCCTTTCTCCAGTGAAGGGCAGCTTTCAGGAAGACCACAAATTATGGAATACCAAGAAACACTGGCGACAGGCAGTCATTTCTACAAAAGTTCTTAGTGACATATTACAACTCATTTCATTCAAGGAACTGAAGACATAAAGCCAGGACAACTCAAGGATTTTCCTCAAAATCACATCAGGTATTAAGCTAATTGCTACCAATCAGTGAGGCAAATTAAAACACAAAGATAACAAACACAGACACACACACCCACACACACACAAAGTGGTGATATCCTAATAGTTATCAAGTGAATGGATATCTTTCCTTGTATGTAGTACATGGCAACGTTTACTAAAATCAGAAGTCATTGAAAACCAGGACAGCCTGGTACACTCCTTCAATGTCCACAGTGTAAAAGGAAGAGTTTGAATGAAGGGGACTTAACGATGCTTAAACAGTGGGTACACACATGAGTGTGAAACAGTTTGTAATATGAGAACTCACTCCAGCGAGCAAAGAAATTAATACATTTGCAAACTACAAATATTGCACACAGAAACACACACGCACACACACACACATACAAACCTAAACTAAATAACACAAAACCTGTCCATATCCTTTGCATGTGAAATGTTACAATGAATAGCTGAAAGCCTAGGCGTGGTGCTACTGAGGAGACAATATCAGCACTTCAAAAAGAACCATGCTAAGAAATATATGTGTAGTCACATCATTTCCAAAAATGTGCTTGGAAGGAAGACATACTGCCATATTTATGGAAACGAACCAGCAACGTGTAATCCACCAGAGTCTGTGCCTGAATCAATCACTTGGTTTGAAATCCTTTTTAGTAAGCCAGTGATGCATATTTACACATGTATCATGATGCCTGGATATACACTGCACATAATCGATGAAGAATGACTAGTTCCTGTTTACAGAACATATTGTACTTGATCAACAGAAAAGACAGCATGGTCTATCCGCTATTATTGACTTCCAGGAAACTATCATGACTGCCCTTTTTTGAACAAGGGTATCTCACAGAAAGTGACAAAAGAAATATTAGCCTACCAACCCTGTGTGCAAGTGCTCCCACAAGCACACACAACCACACACACACATGCAGAGAAGCACACAAATACACACAAACACACACGTATTCATTGCTCCTCGAATGGCAAGCAGTCTGGAGTCAGTGAATTTCTGCACTTTCACAAAGGAAAAGTACCTTCCAACACCAGCAATCCTTAATGAATACCAGGAAACCCTGGAGAATCAGGTTAACTTCTTCCGACACTCCTTGCCCACGGTATAGTATATCCTGCAGGAAAGAGAAGATTTGCTGTCAGATCAACAGGTGCCTGGGCCACCATGTCACCCTAATTCTTACTTTGCCACTCCGTTAGTTCCACACCCTAAGATCTGGTGGTCTAGTGGGTCCCTGAAATCAACGCAGCGTGTGTATCATAGTGAGGCCCAAGGCGGCCTGTTCTGCAAAGTGAGAACCAGCCCCAGGTGGCACACAGGCTTGTGGACATTCCAAACCGTGGGACATAGAAGCTTTGGCTAGCAGTTCAGAAGGGATTGCCCCAATCTAATGGGCTCAGGTCACCCATGTGCTCCTGCTCTGCCTGCCCCCGTTTTCCGAGGCCACACTTAACTGAGAAGTCTTCCACAGAAGACAGGGGCACCTTCCTTCAGCTTCTTCCTGCTTGGCTGGCTGGGCTGCCATAGCAACAGGCCAGGCACGAGCTGCCTCAGGACTCTCCAAGTTCAAGGGGCTCTGAGCCCACTGTGACATCACAGCCACGTCTTTCCTGATTGGTCGGACTGCTTAAGCACTCCCCCTTAAGCAACCCTCACCCTCCAATTTCCAGCCACTTGAGGCATAGTGTCCTCAAAGGATGTATGGATCTTATCGTGGCCTTACTGCTCCATATTCCCACAGCCGCTTGTCCTATGTGGAACTGGGATGATATTTCTCTCCTCTTTCCAAGATCTGCCAAGCTGGAACCCACATTTTCGAAGACAAGAAGTGTTTTTTGTGGTGAGTACAAAACGCCTCAAGCCCTTTGCACGTCCATCAGCCAGGAAAACTCCTTTCACATTGGATTGGGCAACTTCCCTCTCAGAACATCACCCAACACCTGAGTATTTTCCCTTAGCTGGACGCAACTCTACCACTCAGGGAATCAGGATGTTTTTCGTCCTGGCTTCTCTGTTACTAACTTCGTCAAAGCACGGAAACGCACACACTGGCTGGTAAGAGTGTGAAACTGACCACAGGAATTCACTTAATGTGGACAAAGAAATTAATTCGCTTTCATCTGAGAAATGCACTGGATCACAAACGGGATAGTCAACGAATGCACAGTATTTAATAGTCAGTGAAACTGATAACTTTTCTCCAGTGAATGGCAGCTTTCCGGAACACAACACACTATGGAATACCATGAATCACTAGGGAAGAGCATTCATTTTTCCAAAACTTCCTAGTGACAAAACAAAACACTTTTCATCCAAGGAAGTGAAGACTTCAAATCAGGGCCGCTCGAGGCTTCTCCACAAACTGACATCAGGAATTAAGCTAATTTCCACGAATCAGTGAGGCAAATTTAAACAGAATGATAACAAACACAAAAACATAGCCACACACACAATGTGGTCATATCCTAATAGTGATCGTGTGAATTGATTTCTTTGCTTGTATGTACTGGATAGCAACTTTTAGCATCATCAGAATCCATTAAACCCCAGGACAGCCTGGTGCATTCAATCAATTTCCACAGTGTAAAAGACACAGTTTGACTCAAGTGGTCTTAGGAATGCCTACACAGTGGGTACACCCATGAGCGTGAAATACTTTGTACTAGGAGAACTTATTAGAACGAGGAAAGAAAGTAATACATTTGCCAACTAGAAATATTGCACACACAAACACACACACATACCCAAAATAAAACAAAACCTGTCCAAATTCATCACATCGGGAATATTACCCGCAATAGTGGAATGGCCAGGCGTTACGCTACTGAAGGGACAATATCAGCCCTTCAAAATGATGATGCCAAAAAAATATGGGAAGTGACACCTTTTCCAGAAATGTTCTTGCAAGGAAGACACACTGCCACATTTTTGCAAAGAAACGAGCAAAGTGTAATCCACCAGAATCTGTGCCTGAAGCAATTACTTGAATGAAAATCCTTTCCAGTAAGCCAGTGAGGCCCATTGACCCATGTATCATAATGCCTGGACATACACTGCACATAATTGCTGAATGCTCAATAGTTCTTCCTTATAGAACATATTGTACTTCATCTACAGAAAAGTAAGTTTGATCTCTCTGAAATTATTGACTTCCAGGAAACAATCGTGACGGCCACTCTTTGAAAAAGGGTATCTCACAGAACCTGACAAAAGTAATATTATCTGATCCTCCCTGTGTGCAAGGTCTTCTGCAAACACACACACAAACACACACACACACACACACACACACACACACACACACACATGTACAGAAGCACACAAAGAAAAATACACAATCACACACACACAATCATTGCTCCTCGAAGAGCAACCATTCCGGAGTCATTGAATTTCTGAAACTTCATGTAAGAAAAGTACCTTTCAGCAGTAGCAATATGTAGTGAATACCAGGAAACCCTGGAGAATCAGGATAACTTCTTCCAACTTTCCTTTCCCATGGTTTAGTGTACCCTGCAGGCCAGAGAAGAATTGCTGTCAGATCAACAGGTGCCTGGGCCACCATGTCACCCTGATTCTTACCTTGCCAGTCTGCTAGTACTACACCCTAAGATCAGGTGGACTGCTGGGTCCCTGAAATAAAGGCACTGTGTGTTTCACAGTGAGGGCCATGGAGACCTGTTCTGCAAAGTGAGATCTAGCCCCAGGTGGCACACAGGCCTGTGGACATTCCAAACCCTGTGACATGGATGCTTTGGCTAGCGGTGAAGAATGGATTCCCCCAATCTGATGGACTCAGTTCACCCACGTGCTCCTGCTCTACCTGCCCCCTCTTTCCCTAGGCCACACTTAACTGAGAAGTCTTCCAAACTAGACAAGGGCACCTTCCTTCAGCTTCTTCCTGCTTGGCTGGCTGGGCTGCCATAGCAACAGGCCAGGCAGGAGCTGCCTCAGGACTCCCCAAGTTCAAGGGGCTGTAGGCCAACTGGGACATCACAATCATGTCTTTTCTGATTGGTCGGACAGCATAAGCACTCCCCTTAAGGAACCTCCCCCTCCAGTCCCCAGTCACTTGTGTCATACAGTCCTGGCAAAATGTTTGGATAGGAGCATGGCTTTACTGCTCCATATTCCCACCTCTGCTTGTTCTGGGTCCAACTGGGATGAGATTTCTCTCCTGTTTCCATGAACTCTCCATCTGGAACCCACATTTTGGAAGACAAGAAGTCTTTATTTCTGGTCCGTACCTAAATGACTCAAGCCCTTTGCACTTCCATCAGCCAGGAAAACACCTTTGACATTGGATGAACAACATTCCTCTCAGAACAACATCACCCATCACCTGAGCTTATTCCCTTATGTGGACACAAGGGTACCACACTGGGATTCACGATGTTGTTTTGTCAGGCTTGTCTGTTCCCAACTTCATCAAAACAAAGAATCGCACACAGTGGCTGGCAAGAGCGTGAAAATGAACTCAGGAATTCACTTAATGTGGACGAACAAATTAATTCAGATTCATCCAGGAAATGCCCTGGATCACACAGGGGACAGTCAATGAATGCATAGTATTTCCTAGTCAGTGAAATTGGTGCCCTTTCTCCAGTGAAGGGCAGCTTTCAGGAAGACCACAAATTATGGAATACCAAGAAACACTGGCGACAGGCAGTCATTTCTACAAAAGTTCTTAGTGACATATTACAACTCATTTCATTCAAGGAACTGAAGACATAAAGCCAGGACAACTCAAGGATTTTCCTCAAAATCACATCAGGTATTAAGCTAATTGCTACCAATCAGTGAGGCAAATTAAAACACAAAGATAACAAACACAGACACACACACCCACACACACACAAAGTGGTGATATCCTAATAGTTATCAAGTGAATGGATATCTTTCCTTGTATGTAGTACATGGCAACGTTTACTAAAATCAGAAGTCATTGAAAACCAGGACAGCCTGGTACACTCCTTCAATGTCCACAGTGTAAAAGGAAGAGTTTGAATGAAGGGGACTTAACGATGCTTAAACAGTGGGTACACACATGAGTGTGAAACAGTTTGTAATATGAGAACTCACTCCAGCGAGCAAAGAAATTAATACATTTGCAAACTACAAATATTGCACACAGAAACACACACGCACACACACACACATACAAACCTAAACTAAATAACACAAAACCTGTCCATATCCTTTGCATGTGAAATGTTACAATGAATAGCTGAAAGCCTAGGCGTGGTGCTACTGAGGAGACAATATCAGCACTTCAAAAAGAACCATGCTAAGAAATATATGTGTAGTCACATCATTTCCAAAAATGTGCTTGGAAGGAAGACATACTGCCATATTTATGGAAACGAACCAGCAACGTGTAATCCACCAGAGTCTGTGCCTGAATCAATCACTTGGTTTGAAATCCTTTTTAGTAAGCCAGTGATGCATATTTACACATGTATCATGATGCCTGGATATACACTGCACATAATCGATGAAGAATGACTAGTTCCTGTTTACAGAACATATTGTACTTGATCAACAGAAAAGACAGCATGGTCTATCCGCTATTATTGACTTCCAGGAAACTATCATGACTGCCCTTTTTTGAACAAGGGTATCTCACAGAAAGTGACAAAAGAAATATTAGCCTACCAACCCTGTGTGCAAGTGCTCCCACAAGCACACACAACCACACACACACATGCAGAGAAGCACACAAATACACACAAACACACACGTATTCATTGCTCCTCGAATGGCAAGCAGTCTGGAGTCAGTGAATTTCTGCACTTTCACAAAGGAAAAGTACCTTCCAACACCAGCAATCCTTAATGAATACCAGGAAACCCTGGAGAATCAGGTTAACTTCTTCCGACACTCCTTGCCCACGGTATAGTATATCCTGCAGGAAAGAGAAGATTTGCTGTCAGATCAACAGGTGCCTGGGCCACCATGTCACCCTAATTCTTACTTTGCCACTCCGTTAGTTCCACACCCTAAGATCTGGTGGTCTAGTGGGTCCCTGAAATCAACGCAGCGTGTGTATCATAGTGAGGCCCAAGGCGGCCTGTTCTGCAAAGTGAGAACCAGCCCCAGGTGGCACACAGGCTTGTGGACATTCCAAACCGTGGGACATAGAAGCTTTGGCTAGCAGTTCAGAAGGGATTGCCCCAATCTAATGGGCTCAGGTCACCCATGTGCTCCTGCTCTGCCTGCCCCCGTTTTCCGAGGCCACACTTAACTGAGAAGTCTTCCACAGAAGACAGGGGCACCTTCCTTCAGCTTCTTCCTGCTTGGCTGGCTGGGCTGCCATAGCAACAGGCCAGGCACGAGCTGCCTCAGGACTCTCCAAGTTCAAGGGGCTCTGAGCCCACTGTGACATCACAGCCGCGTCTTTCCTGATTGGTCGGACTGCTTAAGCACTCCCCCTTAAGCAACCCTCACCCTCCAATTTCCAGCCACTTGAGGCATAGTGTCCTCAAAGGATGTATGGATCTTATCGTGGCCTTACTGCTCCATATTCCCACAGCCGCTTGTCCTATGTGGAACTGGGATGATATTTCTCTCCTCTTTCCAAGATCTGCCAAGCTGGAACCCACATTTTCGAAGACAAGAAGTGTTTTTTGTGGTGAGTACAAAACGCCTCAAGCCCTTTGCACGTCCATCAGCCAGGAAAACTCCTTTCACATTGGATTGGGCAACTTCCCTCTCAGAACATCACCCAACACCTGAGTATTTTCCCTTAGCTGGACGCAACTCTACCACTCAGGGAATCAGGATGTTTTTCGTCCTGGCTTCTCTGTTACTAACTTCGTCAAAGCACGGAAACGCACACACTGGCTGGTAAGAGTGTGAAACTGACCACAGGAATTCACTTAATGTGGACAAAGAAATTAATTCGCTTTCATCTGAGAAATGCACTGGATCACAAACGGGATAGTCAACGAATGCACAGTATTTAATAGTCAGTGAAACTGATAACTTTTCTCCAGTGAATGGCAGCTTTCCGGAACACAACACACTATGGAATACCATGAATCACTAGGGAAGAGCATTCATTTTTCCAAAACTTCCTAGTGACAAAACAAAACACTTTTCATCCAAGGAAGTGAAGACTTCAAATCAGGGCCGCTCGAGGCTTCTCCACAAACTGACATCAGGAATTAAGCTAATTTCCACGAATCAGTGAGGCAAATTTAAACAGAATGATAACAAACACAAAAACATAGCCACACACACAATGTGGTCATATCCTAATAGTGATCGTGTGAATTGATTTCTTTGCTTGTATGTACTGGATAGCAACTTTTAGCATCATCAGAATCCATTAAACCCCAGGACAGCCTGGTGCATTCAATCAATTTCCACAGTGTAAAAGACACAGTTTGACTCAAGTGGTCTTAGGAATGCCTACACAGTGGGTACACCCATGAGCGTGAAATACTTTGTACTAGGAGAACTTATTAGAACGAGGAAAGAAAGTAATACATTTGCCAACTAGAAATATTGCACACACAAACACACACACATACCCAAAATAAAACAAAACCTGTCCAAATTCATCACATCGGGAATATTACCCGCAATAGTGGAATGGCCAGGCGTTACGCTACTGAAGGGACAATATCAGCCCTTCAAAATGATGATGCCAAAAAAATATGGGAAGTGACACCTTTTCCAGAAATGTTCTTGCAAGGAAGACACACTGCCACATTTTTGCAAAGAAACGAGCAAAGTGTAATCCACCAGAATCTGTGCCTGAAGCAATTACTTGAATGAAAATCCTTTCCAGTAAGCCAGTGAGGCCCATTGACCCATGTATCATAATGCCTGGACATACACTGCACATAATTGCTGAATGCTCAATAGTTCTTCCTTATAGAACATATTGTACTTCATCTACAGAAAAGTAAGTTTGATCTCTCTGAAATTATTGACTTCCAGGAAACAATCGTGACGGCCACTCTTTGAAAAAGGGTATCTCACAGAACCTGACAAAAGTAATATTATCTGATCCTCCCTGTGTGCAAGGTCTTCTGCAAACACACACACAAACACACACACACACACACACACACACACACACACACATGTACAGAAGCACACAAAGAAAAATACACAATCACACACACACAATCATTGCTCCTCGAAGAGCAACCATTCCGGAGTCATTGAATTTCTGAAACTTCATGTAAGAAAAGTACCTTTCAGCAGTAGCAATATGTAGTGAATACCAGGAAACCCTGGAGAATCAGGATAACTTCTTCCAACTTTCCTTTCCCATGGTTTAGTGTACCCTGCAGGCCAGAGAAGAATTGCTGTCAGATCAACAGGTGCCTGGGCCACCATGTCACCCTGATTCTTACCTTGCCAGTCTGCTAGTACTACACCCTAAGATCAGGTGGACTGCTGGGTCCCTGAAATAAAGGCACTGTGTGTTTCACAGTGAGGGCCATGGAGACCTGTTCTGCAAAGTGAGATCTAGCCCCAGGTGGCACACAGGCCTGTGGACATTCCAAACCCTGTGACATGGATGCTTTGGCTAGCGGTGAAGAATGGATTCCCCCAATCTGATGGACTCAGTTCACCCACGTGCTCCTGCTCTACCTGCCCCCTCTTTCCCTAGGCCACACTTAACTGAGAAGTCTTCCAAACTAGACAAGGGCACCTTCCTTCAGCTTCTTCCTGCTTGGCTGGCTGGGCTGCCATAGCAACAGGCCAGGCAGGAGCTGCCTCAGGACTCCCCAAGTTCAAGGGGCTGTAGGCCAACTGGGACATCACAATCATGTCTTTTCTGATTGGTCGGACAGCATAAGCACTCCCCTTAAGGAACCTCCCCCTCCAGTCCCCAGTCACTTGTGTCATACAGTCCTGGCAAAATGTTTGGATAGGAGCATGGCTTTACTGCTCCATATTCCCACCTCTGCTTGTTCTGGGTCCAACTGGGATGAGATTTCTCTCCTGTTTCCATGAACTCTCCATCTGGAACCCACATTTTGGAAGACAAGAAGTCTTTATTTCTGGTCCGTACCTAAATGACTCAAGCCCTTTGCACTTCCATCAGCCAGGAAAACACCTTTGACATTGGATGAACAACATTCCTCTCAGAACAACATCACCCATCACCTGAGCTTATTCCCTTATGTGGACACAAGGGTACCACACTGGGATTCACGATGTTGTTTTGTCAGGCTTGTCTGTTCCCAACTTCATCAAAACAAAGAATCGCACACAGTGGCTGGCAAGAGCGTGAAAATGAACTCAGGAATTCACTTAATGTGGACGAACAAATTAATTCAGATTCATCCAGGAAATGCCCTGGATCACACAGGGGACAGTCAATGAATGCATAGTATTTCCTAGTCAGTGAAATTGGTGCCCTTTCTCCAGTGAAGGGCAGCTTTCAGGAAGACCACAAATTATGGAATACCAAGAAACACTGGCGACAGGCAGTCATTTCTACAAAAGTTCTTAGTGACATATTACAACTCATTTCATTCAAGGAACTGAAGACATAAAGCCAGGACAACTCAAGGATTTTCCTCAAAATCACATCAGGTATTAAGCTAATTGCTACCAATCAGTGAGGCAAATTAAAACACAAAGATAACAAACACAGACACACACACCCACACACACACAAAGTGGTGATATCCTAATAGTTATCAAGTGAATGGATATCTTTCCTTGTATGTAGTACATGGCAACGTTTACTAAAATCAGAAGTCATTGAAAACCAGGACAGCCTGGTACACTCCTTCAATGTCCACAGTGTAAAAGGAAGAGTTTGAATGAAGGGGACTTAACGATGCTTAAACAGTGGGTACACACATGAGTGTGAAACAGTTTGTAATATGAGAACTCACTCCAGCGAGCAAAGAAATTAATACATTTGCAAACTACAAATATTGCACACAGAAACACACACGCACACACACACACATACAAACCTAAACTAAATAACACAAAACCTGTCCATATCCTTTGCATGTGAAATGTTACAATGAATAGCTGAAAGCCTAGGCGTGGTGCTACTGAGGAGACAATATCAGCACTTCAAAAAGAACCATGCTAAGAAATATATGTGTAGTCACATCATTTCGAAAAATGTGCTTGGAAGGAAGACATACTGCCATATTTATGGAAACGAACCAGCAACGTGTAATCCACCAGAGTCTGTGCCTGAATCAATCACTTGTTTTGAAATCCTTTTTAGTAAGCCAGTGATGCATATTTACACATGTATCATGATGCCTGGATATACACTGCACATAATCGATGAAGAATGACTAGTTCCTGTTTACAGAACATATTGTACTTGATCAACAGAAAAGACAGCATGGTCTATCCGCTATTATTGACTTCCAGGAAACTATCATGACTGCCCTTTTTTGAACAAGGGTATCTCACAGAAAGTGACAAAAGAAATATTAGCCTACCAACCCTGTGTGCAAGTGCTCCCACAAGCACACACAACCACACACACACATGCAGAGAAGCACACAAATACACACAAACACACACGTATTCATTGCTCCTCGAATGGCAAGCAGTCTGGAGTCAGTGAATTTCTGCACTTTCACAAAGGAAAAGTACCTTCCAACACCAGCAATCCTTAATGAATACCAGGAAACCCTGGAGAATCAGGTTAACTTCTTCCGACACTCCTTGCCCACGGTATAGTATATCCTGCAGGAAAGAGAAGATTTGCTGTCAGATCAACAGGTGCCTGGGCCACCATGTCACCCTAATTCTTACTTTGCCACTCCGTTAGTTCCACACCCTAAGATCTGGTGGTCTAGTGGGTCCCTGAAATCAACGCAGCGTGTGTATCATAGTGAGGCCCAAGGCGGCCTGTTCTGCAAAGTGAGAACCAGCCCCAGGTGGCACACAGGCTTGTGGACATTCCAAACCGTGGGACATAGAAGCTTTGGCTAGCAGTTCAGAAGGGATTGCCCCAATCTAATGGGCTCAGGTCACCCATGTGCTCCTGCTCTGCCTGCCCCCGTTTTCCGAGGCCACACTTAACTGAGAAGTCTTCCACAGAAGACAGGGGCACCTTCCTTCAGCTTCTTCCTGCTTGGCTGGCTGGGCTGCCATAGCAACAGGCCAGGCACGAGCTGCCTCAGGACTCTCCAAGTTCAAGGGGCTCTGAGCCCACTGTGACATCACAGCCGCGTCTTTCCTGATTGGTCGGACTGCTTAAGCACTCCCCCTTAAGCAACCCTCACCCTCCAATTTCCAGCCACTTGAGGCATAGTGTCCTCAAAGGATGTATGGATCTTATCGTGGCCTTACTGCTCCATATTCCCACAGCCGCTTGTCCTATGTGGAACTGGGATGATATTTCTCTCCTCTTTCCAAGATCTGCCAAGCTGGAACCCACATTTTCGAAGACAAGAAGTGTTTTTTGTGGTGAGTACAAAACGCCTCAAGCCCTTTGCACGTCCATCAGCCAGGAAAACTCCTTTCACATTGGATTGGGCAACTTCCCTCTCAGAACATCACCCAACACCTGAGTATTTTCCCTTAGCTGGACGCAACTCTACCACTCAGGGAATCAGGATGTTTTTCGTCCTGGCTTCTCTGTTACTAACTTCGTCAAAGCACGGAAACGCACACACTGGCTGGTAAGAGTGTGAAACTGACCACAGGAATTCACTTAATGTGGACAAAGAAATTAATTCGCTTTCATCTGAGAAATGCACTGGATCACAAACGGGATAGTCAACGAATGCACAGTATTTAA
This sequence comes from Castor canadensis, assembly GCF_047511655.1. Taxonomy (NCBI): domain Eukaryota; kingdom Metazoa; phylum Chordata; class Mammalia; order Rodentia; family Castoridae; genus Castor; species Castor canadensis. The sequence goes on from NC_133387.1 coordinate 114,980,191, forward strand.
TAGTCAGTGAAACTGATAACTTTTCTCCAGTGAATGGCAGCTTTCCGGAACACAACACACTATGGAATACCATGAATCACTAGGGAAGAGCATTCATTTTTCCAAAACTTCCTAGTGACAAAACAAAACACTTTTCATCCAAGGAAGTGAAGACTTCAAATCAGGGCCGCTCGAGGCTTCTCCACAAACTGACATCAGGAATTAAGCTAATTTCCACGAATCAGTGAGGCAAATTTAAACAGAATGATAACAAACACAAAAACATAGCCACACACACAATGTGGTCATATCCTAATAGTGATCGTGTGAATTGATTTCTTTGCTTGTATGTACTGGATAGCAACTTTTAGCATCATCAGAATCCATTAAACCCCAGGACAGCCTGGTGCATTCAATCACTTTCCACAGTGTAAAAGACACAGTTTGACTCAAGTGGTCTTAGGAATGCCTACACAGTGGGTACACCCATGAGCGTGAAATACTTTGTACTAGGAGAACTTATTAGAACGAGGAAAGAAAGTAATACATTTGCCAACTAGAAATATTGCACACACAAACACACACACATACCCAAAATAAAACAAAACCTGTCCAAATTCATCACATCGGGAATATTACCCGCAATAGTGGAATGGCCAGGCGTTACGCTACTGAAGGGACAATATCAGCCCTTCAAAATGATGATGCCAAAAAAATATGGGAAGTGACACCTTTTCCAGAAATGTTCTTGCAAGGAAGACACACTGCCACATTTTTGCAAAGAAACGAGCAAAGTGTAATCCACCAGAATCTGTGCCTGAAGCAATTACTTGAATGAAAATCCTTTCCAGTAAGCCAGTGAGGCCCATTGACCCATGTATCATAATGCCTGGACATACACTGCACATAATTGCTGAATGCTCAATAGTTCTTCCTTATAGAACATATTGTACTTCATCTACAGAAAAGTAAGTTTGATCTCTCTGAAATTATTGACTTCCAGGAAACAATCGTGACGGCCACTCTTTGAAAAAGGGTATCTCACAGAACCTGACAAAAGTAATATTATCTGATCCTCCCTGTGTGCAAGGTCTTCTGCAAACACACACACAAACACACACACACACACACACACACACACACACACACATGTACAGAAGCACACAAAGAAAAATACACAATCACACACACACAATCATTGCTCCTCGAAGAGCAACCATTCCGGAGTCATTGAATTTCTGAAACTTCATGTAAGAAAAGTACCTTTCAGCAGTAGCAATATGTAGTGAATACCAGGAAACCCTGGAGAATCAGGATAACTTCTTCCAACTTTCCTTTCCCATGGTTTAGTGTACCCTGCAGGCCAGAGAAGAATTGCTGTCAGATCAACAGGTGCCTGGGCCACCATGTCACCCTGATTCTTACCTTGCCAGTCTGCTAGTACTACACCCTAAGATCAGGTGGACTGCTGGGTCCCTGAAATAAAGGCACTGTGTGTTTCACAGTGAGGGCCATGGAGACCTGTTCTGCAAAGTGAGATCTAGCCCCAGGTGGCACACAGGCCTGTGGACATTCCAAACCCTGTGACATGGATGCTTTGGCTAGCGGTGAAGAATGGATTCCCCCAATCTGATGGACTCAGTTCACCCACGTGCTCCTGCTCTACCTGCCCCCTCTTTCCCTAGGCCACACTTAACTGAGAAGTCTTCCAAACTAGACAAGGGCACCTTCCTTCAGCTTCTTCCTGCTTGGCTGGCTGGGCTGCCATAGCAACAGGCCAGGCAGGAGCTGCCTCAGGACTCCCCAAGTTCAAGGGGCTGTAGGCCAACTGGGACATCACAATCATGTCTTTTCTGATTGGTCGGACAGCATAAGCACTCCCCTTAAGGAACCTCCCCCTCCAGTCCCCAGTCACTTGTGTCATACAGTCCTGGCAAAATGTTTGGATAGGAGCATGGCTTTACTGCTCCATATTCCCACCTCTGCTTGTTCTGGGTCCAACTGGGATGAGATTTCTCTCCTGTTTCCATGAACTCTCCATCTGGAACCCACATTTTGGAAGACAAGAAGTCTTTATTTCTGGTGAGTACCTAAATGACTCAAGCCCTTTGCACTTCCATCAGCCAGGAAAACACCTTTGACATTGGATGAACAACATTCCTCTCAGAACAACATCACCCATCACCTGAGCTTATTCCCTTATGTGGACACAAGGGTACCACACTGGGATTCACGATGTTGTTTTGTCAGGCTTGTCTGTTCCCAACTTCATCAAAACAAAGAATCGCACACAGTGGCTGGCAAGAGCGTGAAAATGAACTCAGGAATTCACTTAATGTGGACGAACAAATTAATTCAGATTCATCCAGGAAATGCCCTGGATCACACAGGGGACAGTCAATGAATGCATAGTATTTCCTAGTCAGTGAAATTGGTGCCCTTTCTCCAGTGAAGGGCAGCTTTCAGGAAGACCACAAATTATGGAATACCAAGAAACACTGGCGACAGGCAGTCATTTCTACAAAAGTTCTTAGTGACATATTACAACTCATTTCATTCAAGGAACTGAAGACATAAAGCCAGGACAACTCAAGGATTTTCCTCAAAATCACATCAGGTATTAAGCTAATTGCTACCAATCAGTGAGGCAAATTAAAACACAAAGATAACAAACACAGACACACACACCCACACACACACAAAGTGGTGATATCCTAACAGTTATCAAGTGAATGGATATCTTTCCTTGTATGTAGTACATGGCAACGTTTACTAAAATCAGAAGTCAGTGAAAACCAGGACAGCCTGGTACACTCCTTCAATGTCCACAGTGTAAAAGGAAGAGTTTGAATGAAGGGGACTTAACGATGCTTAAACAGTGGGTACACACATGAGTGTGAAACAGTTTGTAATATGAGAACTCACTCCAGCGAGCAAAGAAATTAATACATTTGCAAACTACAAATATTGCACACAGAAACACACACGCACACACACACACATACAAACCTAAACTAAATAACACAAAACCTGTCCATATCCTTTGCATGTGAAATGTTACAATGAATAGCTGAAAGCCTAGGCGTGGTGCTACTGAGGAGACAATATCAGCACTTCAAAAAGAACCATGCTAAGAAATATATGTGTAGTCACATCATTTCGAAAAATGTGCTTGGAAGGAAGACATACTGCCATATTTATGGAAACGAACCAGCAACGTGTAATCCACCAGAGTCTGTGCCTGAATCAATCACTTGTTTTGAAATCCTTTTTAGTAAGCCAGTGATGCATATTTACACATGTATCATGATGCCTGGATATACACTGCACATAATCGATGAAGAATGACTAGTTCCTGTTTACAGAACATATTGTACTTGATCAACAGAAAAGACAGCATGGTCTATCCGCTATTATTGACTTCCAGGAAACTATCATGACTGCCCTTTTTTGAACAAGGGTATCTCACAGAAAGTGACAAAAGAAATATTAGCCTACCAACCCTGTGTGCAAGTGCTCCCACAAGCACACACAACCACACACACACATGCAGAGAAGCACACAAATACACACAAACACACACGTATTCATTGCTCCTCGAATGGCAAGCAGTCTGGAGTCAGTGAATTTCTGCACTTTCACAAAGGAAAAGTACCTTCCAACACCAGCAATCCTTAATGAATACCAGGAAACCCTGGAGAATCAGGTTAACTTCTTCCGACACTCCTTGCCCACGGTATAGTATATCCTGCAGGAAAGAGAAGATTTGCTGTCAGATCAACAGGTGCCTGGGCCACCATGTCACCCTAATTCTTACTTTGCCACTCCGTTAGTTCCACACCCTAAGATCTGGTGGTCTAGTGGGTCCCTGAAATCAACGCAGCGTGTGTATCATAGTGAGGCCCAAGGCGGCCTGTTCTGCAAAGTGAGAACCAGCCCCAGGTGGCACACAGGCTTGTGGACATTCCAAACCGTGGGACATAGAAGCTTTGGCTAGCAGTTCAGAAGGGATTGCCCCAATCTAATGGGCTCAGGTCACCCATGTGCTCCTGCTCTGCCTGCCCCCGTTTTCCGAGGCCACACTTAACTGAGAAGTCTTCCACAGAAGACAGGGGCACCTTCCTTCAGCTTCTTCCTGCTTGGCTGGCTGGGCTGCCATAGCAACAGGCCAGGCACGAGCTGCCTCAGGACTCTCCAAGTTCAAGGGGCTCTGAGCCCACTGTGACATCACAGCCGCGTCTTTCCTGATTGGTCGGACTGCTTAAGCACTCCCCCTTAAGCAACCCTCACCCTCCAATTTCCAGCCACTTGAGGCATAGTGTCCTCAAAGGATGTATGGATCTTATCGTGGCCTTACTGCTCCATATTCCCACAGCCGCTTGTCCTATGTGGAACTGGGATGATATTTCTCTCCTCTTTCCAAGATCTGCCAAGCTGGAACCCACATTTTCGAAGACAAGAAGTGTTTTTTGTGGTGAGTACAAAACGCCTCAAGCCCTTTGCACGTCCATCAGCCAGGAAAACTCCTTTCACATTGGATTGGGCAACTTCCCTCTCAGAACATCACCCAACACCTGAGTATATTCCCTTAGCTGGACGCAACTCTACCACTCAGGGAATCAGGATGTTTTTCGTCCTGGCTTCTCTGTTACTAACTTCGTCAAAGCACGGAAACGCACACACTGGCTGGTAAGAGTGTGAAACTGACCACAGGAATTCACTTAATGTGGACAAAGAAATTAATTCGCTTTCATCTGAGAAATGCACTGGATCACAAACGGGATAGTCAACGAATGCACAGTATTTAATAGTCAGTGAAACTGATAACTTTTCTCCAGTGAATGGCAGCTTTCCGGAACACAACACACTATGGAATACCATGAATCACTAGGGAAGAGCATTCATTTTTCCAAAACTTCCTAGTGACAAAACAAAACACTTTTCATCCAAGGAAGTGAAGACTTCAAATCAGGGCCGCTCGAGGCTTCTCCACAAACTGACATCAGGAATTAAGCTAATTTCCACGAATCAGTGAGGCAAATTTAAACAGAATGATAACAAACACAAAAACATAGCCACACACACAATGTGGTCATATCCTAATAGTGATCGTGTGAATTGATTTCTTTGCTTGTATGTACTGGATAGCAACTTTTAGCATCATCAGAATCCATTAAACCCCAGGACAGCCTGGTGCATTCAATCAATTTCCACAGTGTAAAAGACACAGTTTGACTCAAGTGGTCTTAGGAATGCCTACACAGTGGGTACACCCATGAGCGTGAAATACTTTGTACTAGGAGAACTTATTAGAACGAGGAAAGAAAGTAATACATTTGCCAACTAGAAATATTGCACACACAAACACACACACATACCCAAAATAAAACAAAACCTGTCCAAATTCATCACATCGGGAATATTACCCGCAATAGTGGAATGGCCAGGCGTTACGCTACTGAAGGGACAATATCAGCCCTTCAAAATGATGATGCCAAAAAAATATGGGAAGTGACACCTTTTCCAGAAATGTTCTTGCAAGGAAGACACACTGCCACATTTTTGCAAAGAAACGAGCAAAGTGTAATCCACCAGAATCTGTGCCTGAAGCAATTACTTGAATGAAAATCCTTTCCAGTAAGCCAGTGAGGCCCATTGACCCATGTATCATAATGCCTGGACATACACTGCACATAATTGCTGAATGCTCAATAGTTCTTCCTTATAGAACATATTGTACTTCATCTACAGAAAAGTAAGTTTGATCTCTCTGAAATTATTGACTTCCAGGAAACAATCGTGACGGCCACTCTTTGAAAAAGGGTATCTCACAGAACCTGACAAAAGTAATATTATCTGATCCTCCCTGTGTGCAAGGTCTTCTGCAAACACACACACAAACACACACACACACACACACACACACACACACACACATGTACAGAAGCACACAAAGAAAAATACACAATCACACACACACAATCATTGCTCCTCGAAGAGCAACCATTCCGGAGTCATTGAATTTCTGAAACTTCATGTAAGAAAAGTACCTTTCAGCAGTAGCAATATGTAGTGAATACCAGGAAACCCTGGAGAATCAGGATAACTTCTTCCAACTTTCCTTTCCCATGGTTTAGTGTACCCTGCAGGCCAGAGAAGAATTGCTGTCAGATCAACAGGTGCCTGGGCCACCATGTCACCCTGATTCTTACCTTGCCAGTCTGCTAGTACTACACCCTAAGATCAGGTGGACTGCTGGGTCCCTGAAATAAAGGCACTGTGTGTTTCACAGTGAGGGCCATGGAGACCTGTTCTGCAAAGTGAGATCTAGCCCCAGGTGGCACACAGGCCTGTGGACATTCCAAACCCTGTGACATGGATGCTTTGGCTAGCGGTGAAGAATGGATTCCCCCAATCTGATGGACTCAGTTCACCCACGTGCTCCTGCTCTACCTGCCCCCTCTTTCCCTAGGCCACACTTAACTGAGAAGTCTTCCAAACTAGACAAGGGCACCTTCCTTCAGCTTCTTCCTGCTTGGCTGGCTGGGCTGCCATAGCAACAGGCCAGGCAGGAGCTGCCTCAGGACTCCCCAAGTTCAAGGGGCTGTAGGCCAACTGGGACATCACAATCATGTCTTTTCTGATTGGTCGGACAGCATAAGCACTCCCCTTAAGGAACCTCCCCCTCCAGTCCCCAGTCACTTGTGTCATACAGTCCTGGCAAAATGTTTGGATAGGAGCATGGCTTTACTGCTCCATATTCCCACCTCTGCTTGTTCTGGGTCCAACTGGGATGAGATTTCTCTCCTGTTTCCATGAACTCTCCATCTGGAACCCACATTTTGGAAGACAAGAAGTCTTTATTTCTGGTGAGTACCTAAATGACTCAAGCCCTTTGCACTTCCATCAGCCAGGAAAACACCTTTGACATTGGATGAACAACATTCCTCTCAGAACAACATCACCCATCACCTGAGCTTATTCCCTTATGTGGACACAAGGGTACCACACTGGGATTCACGATGTTGTTTTGTCAGGCTTGTCTGTTCCCAACTTCATCAAAACAAAGAATCGCACACAGTGGCTGGCAAGAGCGTGAAAATGAACTCAGGAATTCACTTAATGTGGACGAACAAATTAATTCAGATTCATCCAGGAAATGCCCTGGATCACACAGGGGACAGTCAATGAATGCATAGTATTTCCTAGTCAGTGAAATTGGTGCCCTTTCTCCAGTGAAGGGCAGCTTTCAGGAAGACCACAAATTATGGAATACCAAGAAACACTGGCGACAGGCAGTCATTTCTACAAAAGTTCTTAGTGACATATTACAACTCATTTCATTCAAGGAACTGAAGACATAAAGCCAGGACAACTCAAGGATTTTCCTCAAAATCACATCAGGTATTAAGCTAATTGCTACCAATCAGTGAGGCAAATTAAAACACAAAGATAACAAACACAGACACACACACCCACACACACACAAAGTGGTGATATCCTAACAGTTATCAAGTGAATGGATATCTTTCCTTGTATGTAGTACATGGCAACGTTTACTAAAATCAGAAGTCAGTGAAAACCAGGACAGCCTGGTACACTCCTTCAATGTCCACAGTGTAAAAGGAAGAGTTTGAATGAAGGGGACTTAACGATGCTTAAACAGTGGGTACACACATGAGTGTGAAACAGTTTGTAATATGAGAACTCACTCCAGCGAGCAAAGAAATTAATACATTTGCAAACTACAAATATTGCACACAGAAACACACACGCACACACACACACATACAAACCTAAACTAAATAACACAAAACCTGTCCATATCCTTTGCATGTGAAATGTTACAATGAATAGCTGAAAGCCTAGGCGTGGTGCTACTGAGGAGACAATATCAGCACTTCAAAAAGAACCATGCTAAGAAATATATGTGTAGTCACATCATTTCGAAAAATGTGCTTGGAAGGAAGACATACTGCCATATTTATGGAAACGAACCAGCAACGTGTAATCCACCAGAGTCTGTGCCTGAATCAATCACTTGTTTTGAAATCCTTTTTAGTAAGCCAGTGATGCATATTTACACATGTATCATGATGCCTGGATATACACTGCACATAATCGATGAAGAATGACTAGTTCCTGTTTACAGAACATATTGTACTTGATCAACAGAAAAGACAGCATGGTCTATCCGCTATTATTGACTTCCAGGAAACTATCATGACTGCCCTTTTTTGAACAAGGGTATCTCACAGAAAGTGACAAAAGAAATATTAGCCTACCAACCCTGTGTGCAAGTGCTCCCACAAGCACACACAACCACACACACACATGCAGAGAAGCACACAAATACACACAAACACACACGTATTCATTGCTCCTCGAATGGCAAGCAGTCTGGAGTCAGTGAATTTCTGCACTTTCACAAAGGAAAAGTACCTTCCAACACCAGCAATCCTTAATGAATACCAGGAAACCCTGGAGAATCAGGTTAACTTCTTCCGACACTCCTTGCCCACGGTATAGTATATCCTGCAGGAAAGAGAAGATTTGCTGTCAGATCAACAGGTGCCTGGGCCACCATGTCACCCTAATTCTTACTTTGCCACTCCGTTAGTTCCACACCCTAAGATCTGGTGGTCTAGTGGGTCCCTGAAATCAACGCAGCGTGTGTATCATAGTGAGGCCCAAGGCGGCCTGTTCTGCAAAGTGAGAACCAGCCCCAGGTGGCACACAGGCTTGTGGACATTCCAAACCGTGGGACATAGAAGCTTTGGCTAGCAGTTCAGAAGGGATTGCCCCAATCTAATGGGCTCAGGTCACCCATGTGCTCCTGCTCTGCCTGCCCCCGTTTTCCGAGGCCACACTTAACTGAGAAGTCTTCCACAGAAGACAGGGGCACCTTCCTTCAGCTTCTTCCTGCTTGGCTGGCTGGGCTGCCATAGCAACAGGCCAGGCACGAGCTGCCTCAGGACTCTCCAAGTTCAAGGGGCTCTGAGCCCACTGTGACATCACAGCCGCGTCTTTCCTGATTGGTCGGACTGCTTAAGCACTCCCCCTTAAGCAACCCTCACCCTCCAATTTCCAGCCACTTGAGGCATAGTGTCCTCAAAGGATGTATGGATCTTATTGTGGCCTTACTGCTCCATATTCCCACAGCCGCTTGTCCTATGTGGAACTGGGATGATATTTCTCTCCTCTTTCCAAGATCTGCCAAGCTGGAACCCACATTTTCGAAGACAAGAAGTGTTTTTTGTGGTGAGTACAAAACGCCTCAAGCCCTTTGCACGTCCATCAGCCAGGAAAACTCCTTTCACATTGGATTGGGCAACTTCCCTCTCAGAACATCACCCAACACCTGAGTATATTCCCTTAGCTGGACGCAACTCTACCACTCAGGGAATCAGGATGTTTTTCGTCCTGGCTTCTCTGTTACTAACTTCGTCAAAGCACGGAAACGCACACACTGGCTGGTAAGAGTGTGAAACTGACCACAGGAATTCACTTAATGTGGACAAAGAAATTAATTCGCTTTCATCTGAGAAATGCACTGGATCACAAACGGGATAGTCAACGAATGCACAGTATTTAATAGTCAGTGAAACTGATAACTTTTCTCCAGTGAATGGCAGCTTTCCGGAACACAACACACTATGGAATACCATGAATCACTAGGGAAGAGCATTCATTTTTCCAAAACTTCCTAGTGACAAAACAAAACACTTTTCATCCAAGGAAGTGAAGACTTCAAATCAGGGCCGCTCGAGGCTTCTCCACAAACTGACATCAGGAATTAAGCTAATTTCCACGAATCAGTGAGGCAAATTTAAACAGAATGATAACAAACACAAAAACATAGCCACACACACAATGTGGTCATATCCTAATAGTGATCGTGTGAATTGATTTCTTTGCTTGTATGTACTGGATAGCAACTTTTAGCATCATCAGAATCCATTAAACCCCAGGACAGCCTGGTGCATTCAATCAATTTCCACAGTGTAAAAGACACAGTTTGACTCAAGTGGTCTTAGGAATGCCTACACAGTGGGTACACCCATGAGCGTGAAATACTTTGTACTAGGAGAACTTATTAGAACGAGGAAAGAAAGTAATACATTTGCCAACTAGAAATATTGCACACACAAACACACACACATACCCAAAATAAAACAAAACCTGTCCAAATTCATCACATCGGGAATATTACCCGCAATAGTGGAATGGCCAGGCGTTACGCTACTGAAGGGACAATATCAGCCCTTCAAAATGATGATGCCAAAAAAATATGGGAAGTGACACCTTTTCCAGAAATGTTCTTGCAAGGAAGACACACTGCCACATTTTTGCAAAGAAACGAGCAAAGTGTAATCCACCAGAATCTGTGCCTGAAGCAATTACTTGAATGAAAATCCTTTACAGTAAGCCAGTGAGGCCCATTGACCCATGTATCATAATGCCTGGACATACACTGCACATAATTGCTGAATGCTCAATAGTTCTTCCTTATAGAACATATTGTACTTCATCTACAGAAAAGTAAGTTTGATCTCTCTGAAATTATTGACTTCCAGGAAACAATCGTGACGGCCACTCTTTGAAAAAGGGTATCTCACAGAACCTGACAAAAGTAATATTATCTGATCCTCCCTGTGTGCAAGGTCTTCTGCAAACACACACACAAACACACACACACACACACACACACACACATGTACAGAAGCACACAAAGAAAAATACACAATCACACACACACAATCATTGCTCCTCGAAGAGCAACCATTCCGGAGTCATTGAATTTCTGAAACTTCATGTAAGAAAAGTACCTTTCAGCAGTAGCAATATGTAGTGAATACCAGGAAACCCTGGAGAATCAGGATAACTTCTTCCAACTTTCCTTTCCCATGGTTTAGTGTACCCTGCAGGCCAGAGAAGAATTGCTGTCAGATCAACAGGTGCCTGGGCCACCATGTCACCCTGATTCTTACCTTGCCAGTCTGCTAGTACTACACCCTAAGATCAGGTGGACTGCTGGGTCCCTGAAATAAAGGCACTGTGTGTTTCACAGTGAGGGCCATGGAGACCTGTTCTGCAAAGTGAGATCTAGCCCCAGGTGGCACACAGGCCTGTGGACATTCCAAACCCTGTGACATGGATGCTTTGGCTAGCGGTGAAGAATGGATTCCCCCAATCTGATGGACTCAGTTCACCCACGTGCTCCTGCTCTACCTGCCCCCTCTTTCCCTAGGCCACACTTAACTGAGAAGTCTTCCAAACTAGACAAGGGCACCTTCCTTCAGCTTCTTCCTGCTTGGCTGGCTGGGCTGCCATAGCAACAGGCCAGGCAGGAGCTGCCTCAGGACTCCCCAAGTTCAAGGGGCTGTAGGCCAACTGGGACATCACAATCATGTCTTTTCTGATTGGTCGGACAGCATAAGCACTCCCCTTAAGGAACCTCCCCCTCCAGTCCCCAGTCACTTGTGTCATACAGTCCTGGCAAAATGTTTGGATAGGAGCATGGCTTTACTGCTCCATATTCCCACCTCTGCTTGTTCTGGGTCCAACTGGGATGAGATTTCTCTCCTGTTTCCATGAACTCTCCATCTGGAACCCACATTTTGGAAGACAAGAAGTCTTTATTTCTGGTGAGTACCTAAATGACTCAAGCCCTTTGCACTTCCATCAGCCAGGAAAACACCTTTGACATTGGATGAACAACATTCCTCTCAGAACAACATCACCCATCACCTGAGCTTATTCCCTTATGTGGACACAAGGGTACCACACTGGGATTCACGATGTTGTTTTGTCAGGCTTGTCTGTTCCCAACTTCATCAAAACAAAGAATCGCACACAGTGGCTGGCAAGAGCGTGAAAATGAACTCAGGAATTCACTTAATGTGGACGAACAAATTAATTCAGATTCATCCAGGAAATGCCCTGGATCACACAGGGGACAGTCAATGAATGCATAGTATTTCCTAGTCAGTGAAATTGGTGCCCTTTCTCCAGTGAAGGGCAGCTTTCAGGAAGACCACAAATTATGGAATACCAAGAAACACTGGCGACAGGCAGTCATTTCTACAAAAGTTCTTAGTGACATATTACAACTCATTTCATTCAAGGAACTGAAGACATAAAGCCAGGACAACTCAAGGATTTTCCTCAAAATCACATCAGGTATTAAGCTAATTGCTACCAATCAGTGAGGCAAATTAAAACACAAAGATAACAAACACAGACACACACACCCACACACACACAAAGTGGTGATATCCTAATAGTTATCAAGTGAATGGATATCTTTCCTTGTATGTAGTACATGGCAACGTTTACTAAAATCAGAAGTCATTGAAAACCAGGACAGCCTGGTACACTCCTTCAATGTCCACAGTGTAAAAGGAAGAGTTTGAATGAAGGGGACTTAACGATGCTTAAACAGTGGGTACACACATGAGTGTGAAACAGTTTGTAATATGAGAACTCACTCCAGCGAGCAAAGAAATTAATACATTTGCAAACTACAAATATTGCACACAGAAACACACACGCACACACACACACATACAAACCTAAACTAAATAACACAAAACCTGTCCATATCCTTTGCATGTGAAATGTTACAATGAATAGCTGAAAGCCTAGGCGTGGTGCTACTGAGGAGACAATATCAGCACTTCAAAAAGAACCATGCTAAGAAATATATGTGTAGTCACATCATTTCGAAAAATGTGCTTGGAAGGAAGACATACTGCCATATTTATGGAAACGAACCAGCAACGTGTAATCCACCAGAGTCTGTGCCTGAATCAATCACTTGTTTTGAAATCCTTTTTAGTAAGCCAGTGATGCATATTTACCCATGTATCATGATGCCTGGATATACACTGCACATAATCGATGAAGAATGACTAGTTCCTGTTTACAGAACATATTGTACTTGATCAACAGAAAAGACAGCATGGTCTATCCGCTATTATTGACTTCCAGGAAACTATCATGACTGCCCTTTTTTGAACAAGGGTATCTCACAGAAAGTGACAAAAGAAATATTAGCCTACCAACCCTGTGTGCAAGTGCTCCCACAAGCACACACAACCACACACACACATGCAGAGAAGCACACAAATACACACAAACACACACGTATTCATTGCTCCTCGAATGGCAAGCAGTCTGGAGTCAGTGAATTTCTGCCCTTTCACAAAGGAAAAGTACCTTCCAACACCAGCAATCCTTAATGAATACCAGGAAACCCTGGAGAATCAGGTTAACTTCTTCCGACACTCCTTGCCCACGGTATAGTATATCCTGCAGGAAAGAGAAGATTTGCTGTCAGATCAACAGGTGCCTGGGCCACCACGTCACCCTAATTCTTACTTTGCCACTCCGTTAGTTCCACACCCTAAGATCTGGTGGTCTAGTGGGTCCCTGAAATCAACGCAGCGTGTGTATCATAGTGAGGCCCAAGGCGGCCTGTTCTGCAAAGTGAGAACCAGCCCCAGGTGGCACACAGGCTTGTGGACATTCCAAACCGTGGGACATAGAAGCTTTGGCTAGCAGTTCAGAAGGGATTGCCCCAATCTAATGGGCTCAGGTCACCCATGTGCTCCTGCTCTGCCTGCCCCCGTTTTCCGAGGCCACACTTAACTGAGAAGTCTTCCACAGAAGACAGGGGCACCTTCCTTCAGCTTCTTCCTGCTTGGCTGGCTGGGCTGCCATAGCAACAGGCCAGGCACGAGCTGCCTCAGGACTCTCCAAGTTCAAGGGGCTCTGAGCCCACTGTGACATCACAGCCGCGTCTTTCCTGATTGGTCGGACTGCTTAAGCACTCCCCCTTAAGCAACCCTCACCCTCCAATTTCCAGCCACTTGAGGCATAGTGTCCTCAAAGGATGTATGGATCTTATCGTGGCCTTACTGCTCCATATTCCCACAGCCGCTTGTCCTATGTGGAACTGGGATGATATTTCTCTCCTCTTTCCAAGATCTGCCAAGCTGGAACCCACATTTTCGAAGACAAGAAGTGTTTTTTGTGGTGAGTACAAAACGCCTCAAGCCCTTTGCACGTCCATCAGCCAGGAAAACTCCTTTCACATTGGATTGGGCAACTTCCCTCTCAGAACATCACCCAACACCTGAGTATTTTCCCTTAGCTGGACGCAACTCTACCACTCAGGGAATCAGGATGTTTTTCGTCCTGGCTTCTCTGTTACTAACTTCGTCAAAGCACGGAAACGCACACACTGGCTGGTAAGAGTGTGAAACTGACCACAGGAATTCACTTAATGTGGACAAAGAAATTAATTCGCTTTCATCTGAGAAATGCACTGGATCACAAACGGGATAGTCAACGAATGCACAGTATTTAATAGTCAGTGAAACTGATAACTTTTCTCCAGTGAATGGCAGCTTTCCGGAACACAACACACTATGGAATACCATGAATCACTAGGGAAGAGCATTCATTTTTCCAAAACTTCCTAGTGACAAAACAAAACACTTTTCATCCAAGGAAGTGAAGACTTCAAATCAGGGCCGCTCGAGGCTTCTCCACAAACTGACATCAGGAATTAAGCTAATTTCCACGAATCAGTGAAGCAAATTTAAACAGAATGATAACAAACACAAAAACATAGCCACACACACAATGTGGTCATATCCTAATAGTGATCGTGTGAATTGATTTCTTTGCTTGTATGTACTGGATAGCAACTTTTAGCATCATCAGAATCCATTAAACCCCAGGACAGCCTGGTGCATTCAATCAATTTCCACAGTGTAAAAGACACAGTTTGACTCAAGTGGTCTTAGGAATGCCTACACAGTGGGTACACCCATGAGCGTGAAATACTTTGTACTAGGAGAACTTATTAGAACGAGGAAAGAAAGTAATATATTTGCCAACTAGAAATATTGCACACACAAACACACACACATACCCAAAATAAAACAAAACCTGTCCAAATTCATCACATCGGGAATATTACCCGCAATAGTGGAATGGCCAGGCGTTACGCTACTGAAGGGACAATATCAGCCCTTCAAAATGATGACGCCAAAAAAATATGGGAAGTGACACCTTTTCCAGAAATGTTCTTGCAAGGAAGACACACTGCCACATTTTTGCAAAGAAACGAGCAAAGTGTAATCCACCAGAATCTGTGCCTGAAGCAATTACTTGAATGAAAATCCTTTCCAGTAAGCCAGTGAGGCCCATTGACCCATGTATCATAATGCCTGGACATACACTGCACATAATTGCTGAATGCTCAATAGTTCTTCCTTATAGAACATATTGTACTTCATCTACAGAAAAGTAAGTTTGATCTCTCTGAAATTATTGACTTCCAGGAAACAATCGTGACGGCCACTCTTTGAAAAAGGGTATCTCACAGAACCTGACAAAAGTAATATTATCTGATCCTCCCTGTGTGCAAGGTCTTCTGCAAACACACACACAAACACACACACACACACACACACACACACACACACACACACATGTACAGAAGCACACAAAGAAAAATACACAATCACACACACACAATCATTGCTCCTCGAAGAGCAACCATTCCGGAGTCATTGAATTTCTGAAACTTCATGTAAGAAAAGTACCTTTCAGCAGTAGCAATATGTAGTGAATACCAGGAAACCCTGGAGAATCAGGATAACTTCTTCCAACTTTCCTTTCCCATGGTTTAGTGTACCCTGCAGGCCAGAGAAGAATTGCTGTCAGATCAACAGGTGCCTGGGCCACCATGTCACCCTGATTCTTACCTTGCCAGTCTGCTAGTACTACACCCTAAGATCAGGTGGACTGCTGGGTCCCTGAAATAAAGGCACTGTGTGTTTCACAGTGAGGGTCATGGAGACCTGTTCTGCAAAGTGAGATCTAGCCCCAGGTGGCACACAGGCCTGTGGACATTCCAAACCCTGTGACATGGATGCTTTGGCTAGCGGTGAAGAATGGATTCCCCCAATCTGATGGACTCAGTTCACCCACGTGCTCCTGCTCTACCTGCCCCCTCTTTCCCTAGGCCACACTTAACTGAGAAGTCTTCCAAACTAGACAAGGGCACCTTCCTTCAGCTTCTTCCTGCTTGGCTGGCTGGGCTGCCATAGCAACAGGCCAGGCAGGAGCTGCCTCAGGACTCCCCAAGTTCAAGGGGCTGTAGGCCAACTGGGACATCACAATCATGTCTTTTCTGATTGGTTGGACAGCATAAGCACTCCCCTTAAGGAACCTCCCCCTCCAGTCCCCAGTCACTTGTGTCATACAATCCTGGCAAAATGTTTGGATAGGAGCATGGCTTTACTGCTCCATATTCCCACCTCTGCTTGTTCTGGGTCCAACTGGGATGAGATTTCTCTCCTGTTTCCATGAACTCTCCATCTGGAACCCACATTTTGGAAGACAAGAAGTCTTTATTTCTGGTGAGTACCTAAATGACTCAAGCCCTTTGCACTTCCATCAGCCAGGAAAACACCTTTGACATTGGATGAACAACATTCCTCTCAGAACAACATCACCCATCACCTGAGCTTATTCCCTTATGTGGACACAAGGGTACCACACTGGGATTCACGATGTTGTTTTGTCAGGCTTGTCTGTTCCCAACTTCATCAAAACAAAGAATCGCACACAGTGGCTGGCAAGAGCGTGAAAATGAACTCAGGAATTCACTTAATGTGGATGAACAAATTAATTCAGATTCATCCAGGAAATGCCCTGGATCACACAGGGGACAGTCAATGAATGCATAGTATTTCCTAGTCAGTGAAATTGGTGCCCTTTCTCCAGTGAAGGGCAGCTTTCAGGAAGACCACAAATTATGGAATACCAAGAAACACTGGCGACAGGCATTCATTTCTACAAAAGTTCTTAGTGACATATTACAACTCATTTCATTCAAGGAACTGAAGACATAAAGCCAGGACAACTCAAGGCTTTTCATCAAAATCACATCGGGTATTAAGCTAATTGCTACCAATCAGTGAGGCAAATTAAAACACAAAGATAACAAACACAGACACACACACCCTCACACACACAAAGTGGTGATATCCTAATAGTTATCAAGTGAATGGATATCTTTCCTTGTATGTAGTACATGGCAACGTTTACTAAAATCAGAAGTCATTGAAAACCAGGACAGCCTGGTACACTCCTTCAATGTCCACAGTGTAAAAGGAAGAGTTTGAATGAAGGGGACTTAACGATGCTTAAACAGTGGGTACACACATGAGTGTGAAACAGTTTGTAATATGAGAACTCACTCCAGCGAGCAAAGAAATTAATACATTTGCAAACTACAAATATTGCACACAGAAACACACACGCACACACACACACATACAAACCTAAACTAAATAACACAAAACCTGTCCATATCCTTTGCATGTGAAATGTTACAATGAATAGCTGAAAGCCTAGGCGTGGTGCTACTGAGGAGACAATATCAGCACTTCAAAAAGAACCATGCTAAGAAATATATGTGTAGTCACATCATTTCGAAAAATGTGCTTGGAAGGAAGACATACTGCCATATTTATGGAAACGAACCAGCAACGTGTAATCCACCAGAGTCTGTGCCTGAATCAATCACTTGTTTTGAAATCCTTTTTAGTAAGCCAGTGATGCATATTTACCCATGTATCATGATGCCTGGATATACACTGCACATAATCGATGAAGAATGACTAGTTCCTGTTTACAGAACATATTGTACTTGATCAACAGAAAAGACAGCATGGTCTATCCGCTATTATTGACTTCCAGGAAACTATCATGACTGCCCTTTTTTGAACAAGGGTATCTCACAGAAAGTGACAAAAGAAATATTAGCCTACCAACCCTGTGTGCAAGTGCTCCCACAAGCACACACAACCACACACACACATGCAGAGAAGCACACAAATACACACAAACACACACGCATTCATTGCTCCTCGAATGGCAAGCAGTCTGGAGTCAGTGAATTTCTGCCCTTTCACAAAGGAAAAGTACCTTCCAACACCAGCAATCCTTAATGAATACCAGGAAACCCTGGAGAATCAGGTTAACTTCTTCCGACACTCCTTGCCCACGGTATAGTATATCCTGCAGGAAAGAGAAGATTTGCTGTCAGATCAACAGGTGCCTGGGCCACCATGTCACCCTAATTCTTACTTTGCCACTCCGTTAGTTCCACACCCTAAGATCTGGTGGTCTAGTGGGTCCCTGAAATCAACGCAGCGTGTGTATCATAGTGAGGCCCAAGGCGGCCTGTTCTGCAAAGTGAGAACCAGCCCCAGGTGGCACACAGGCTTGTGGACATTCCAAACCGTGGGACATAGAAGCTTTGGCTAGCAGTTCAGAAGGGATTGCCCCAATCTAATGGGCTCAGGTCACCCATGTGCTCCTGCTCTGCCTGCCCCCGTTTTCCGAGGCCACACTTAACTGAGAAGTCTTCCACAGAAGACAGGGGCACCTTCCTTCAGCTTCTTCCTGCTTGGCTGGCTGGGCTGCCATAGCAACAGGCCAGGCACGAGCTGCCTCAGGACTCTCCAAGTTCAAGGGGCTCTGAGCCCACTGTGACATCACAGCCGCGTCTTTCCTGATTGGTCGGACTGCTTAAGCACTCCCCCTTAAGCAGCCCTCACCCTCCAATTTCCAGCCACTTGAGGCATAGTGTCCTCAAAGGATGTATGGATCTTATCGTGGCCTTACTGCTCCATATTCCCACAGCCGCTTGTCCTATGTGGAACTGGGATGATATTTCTCTCCTCTTTCCAAGATCTGCCAAGCTGGAACCCACATTTTCGAAGACAAGAAGTGTTTTTTGTGGTGAGTACAAAACGCCTCAAGCCCTTTGCACGTCCATCAGCCAGGAAAACTCCTTTCACATTGGATTGGGCAACTTCCCTCTCAGAACATCACCCAACACCTGAGTATTTTCCCTTAGCTGGACGCAACTCTACCACTCAGGGAATCAGGATGTTTTTCGTCCTGGCTTCTCTGTTACTAACTTCGTCAAAGCACGGAAACGCACACACTGGCTGGTAAGAGTGTGAAACTGACCACAGGAATTCACTTAATGTGGACAAAGAAATTAATTCGCTTTCATCTGAGAAATGCACTGGATCACAAACGGGATAGTCAACGAATGCACAGTATTTAATAGTCAGTGAAACTGATAACTTTTCTCCAGTGAATGGCAGCTTTCCGGAACACAACACACTATGGAATACCATGAATCACTAGGGAAGAGCATTCATTTTTCCAAAACTTCCTAGTGACAAAACAAAACACTTTTCATCCAAGGAAGTGAAGACTTCAAATCAGGGCCGCTCGAGGCTTCTCCACAAACTGACATCAGGAATTAAGCTAATTTCCACGAATCAGTGAGGCAAATTTAAACAGAATGATAACAAACACAAAAACATAGCCACACACACAATGTGGTCATATCCTAATAGTGATCGTGTGAATTGATTTCTTTGCTTGTATGTACTGGATAGCAACTTTTAGCATCATCAGAATCCATTAAACCCCAGGACAGCCTGGTGCATTCAATCAATTTCCACAGTGTAAAAGACACAGTTTGACTCAAGTGGTCTTAGGAATGCCTACACAGTGGGTACACCCATGAGCGTGAAATACTTTGTACTAGGAGAACTTATTAGAACGAGGAAAGAAAGTAATACATTTGCCAACTAGAAATATTGCACACACAAACACACACACATACCCAAAATAAAACAAAACCTGTCCAAATTCATCACATCGGGAATATTACCCGCAATAGTGGAATGGCCAGGCGTTACGCTACTGAAGGGACAATATCAGCCCTTCAAAATGATGATGCCAAAAAAATATGGGAAGTGACACCTTTTCCAGAAATGTTCTTGCAAGGAAGACACACTGCCACATTTTTGCAAAGAAACGAGCAAAGTGTAATCCACCAGAATCTGTGCCTGAAGCAATTACTTGAATGAAAATCCTTTCCAGTAAGCCAGTGAGGCCCATTGACCCATGTATCATAATGCCTGGACATACACTGCACATAATTGCTGAATGCTCAATAGTTCTTCCTTATAGAACATATTGTACTTCATCTACAGAAAAGTAAGTTTGATCTCTCTGAAATTATTGACTTCCAGGAAACAATCGTGACGGCCACTCTTTGAAAAAGGGTATCTCACAGAACCTGACAAAAGTAATATTATCTGATCCTCCCTGTGTGCAAGGTCTTCTGCAAACACACACACAAACACACACACACACACACACACACACACACACACACATGTACAGAAGCACACAAAGAAAAATACACAATCACACACACACAATCATTGCTCCTCGAAGAGCAACCATTCCGGAGTCATTGAATTTCTGAAACTTCATGTAAGAAAAGTACCTTTCAGCAGTAGCAATATGTAGTGAATACCAGGAAACCCTGGAGAATCAGGATAACTTCTTCCAACTTTCCTTTCCCATGGTTTAGTGTACCCTGCAGGCCAGAGAAGAATTGCTGTCAGATCAACAGGTGCCTGGGCCACCATGTCACCCTGATTCTTACCTTGCCAGTCTGCTAGTACTACACCCTAAGATCAGGTGGACTGCTGGGTCCCTGAAATAAAGGCACTGTGTGTTTCACAGTGAGGGCCATGGAGACCTGTTCTGCAAAGTGAGATCTAGCCCCAGGTGGCACACAGGCCTGTGGACATTCCAAACCCTGTGACATGGATGCTTTGGCTAGCGGTGAAGAATGGATTCCCCCAATCTGATGGACTCAGTTCACCCACGTGCTCCTGCTCTACCTGCCCCCTCTTTCCCTAGGCCACACTTAACTGAGAAGTCTTCCAAACTAGACAAGGGCACCTTCCTTCAGCTTCTTCCTGCTTGGCTGGCTGGGCTGCCATAGCAACAGGCCAGGCAGGAGCTGCCTCAGGACTCCCCAAGTTCAAGGGGCTGTAGGCCAACTGGGACATCACAATCATGTCTTTTCTGATTGGTCGGACAGCATAAGCACTCCCCTTAAGGAACCTCCCCCTCCAGTCCCCAGTCACTTGTGTCATACAGTCCTGGCAAAATGTTTGGATAGGAGCATGGCTTTACTGCTCCATATTCCCACCTCTGCTTGTTCTGGGTCCAACTGGGATGAGATTTCTCTCCTGTTTCCATGAACTCTCCATCTGGAACCCACATTTTGGAAGACAAGAAGTCTTTATTTCTGGTGAGTACCTAAATGACTCAAGCCCTTTGCACTTCCATCAGCCAGGAAAACACCTTTGACATTGGATGAACAACATTCCTCTCAGAACAACATCACCCATCACCTGAGCTTATTCCCTTATGTGGACACAAGGGTACCACACTGGGATTCACGATGTTGTTTTGTCAGGCTTGTCTGTTCCCAACTTCATCAAAACAAAGAATCGCACACAGTGGCTGGCAAGAGCGTGAAAATGAACTCAGGAATTCACTTAATGTGGACGAACAAATTAATTCAGATTCATCCAGGAAATGCCCTGGATCACACAGGGGACAGTCAATGAATGCATAGTATTTCCTAGTCAGTGAAATTGGTGCCCTTTCTCCAGTGAAGGGCAGCTTTCAGGAAGACCACAAATTATGGAATACCAAGAAACACTGGCGACAGGCAGTCATTTCTACAAAAGTTCTTAGTGACATATTACAACTCATTTCATTCAAGGAACTGAAGACATAAAGCCAGGACAACTCAAGGATTTTCCTCAAAATCACATCAGGTATTAAGCTAATTGCTACCAATCAGTGAGGCAAATTAAAACACAAAGATAACAAACACAGACACACACACCCACACACACACAAAGTGGTGATATCCTAATAGTTATCAAGTGAATGGATATCTTTCCTTGTATGTAGTACATGGCAACGTTTACTAAAATCAGAAGTCATTGAAAACCAGGACAGCCTGGTACACTCCTTCAATGTCCACAGTGTAAAAGGAAGAGTTTGAATGAAGGGGACTTAACGATGCTTAAACAGTGGGTACACACATGAGTGTGAAACAGTTTGTAATATGAGAACTCACTCCAGCGAGCAAAGAAATTAATACATTTGCAAACTACAAATATTGCACACAGAAACACACACGCACACACACACACATACAAACCTAAACTAAATAACACAAAACCTGTCCATATCCTTTGCATGTGAAATGTTACAATGAATAGCTGAAAGCCTAGGCGTGGTGCTACTGAGGAGACAATATCAGCACTTCAAAAAGAACCATGCTAAGAAATATATGTGTAGTCACATCATTTCGAAAAATGTGCTTGGAAGGAAGACATACTGCCATATTTATGGAAACGAACCAGCAACGTGTAATCCACCAGAGTCTGTGCCTGAATCAATCACTTGTTTTGAAATCCTTTTTAGTAAGCCAGTGATGCATATTTACACATGTATCATGATGCCTGGATATACACTGCACATAATCGATGAAGAATGACTAGTTCCTGTTTACAGAACATATTGTACTTGATCAACAGAAAAGACAGCATGGTCTATCCGCTATTATTGACTTCCAGGAAACTATCATGACTGCCCTTTTTTGAACAAGGGTATCTCACAGAAAGTGACAAAAGAAATATTAGCCTACCAACCCTGTGTGCAAGTGCTCCCACAAGCACACACAACCACACACACACATGCAGAGAAGCACACAAATACACACAAACACACACGTATTCATTGCTCCTCGAATGGCAAGCAGTCTGGAGTCAGTGAATTTCTGCACTTTCACAAAGGAAAAGTACCTTCCAACACCAGCAATCCTTAATGAATACCAGGAAACCCTGGAGAATCAGGTTAACTTCTTCCGACACTCCTTGCCCACGGTATAGTATATCCTGCAGGAAAGAGAAGATTTGCTGTCAGATCAACAGGTGCCTGGGCCACCATGTCACCCTAATTCTTACTTTGCCACTCCGTTAGTTCCACACCCTAAGATCTGGTGGTCTAGTGGGTCCCTGAAATCAACGCAGCGTGTGTATCATAGTGAGGCCCAAGGCGGCCTGTTCTGCAAAGTGAGAACCAGCCCCAGGTGGCACACAGGCTTGTGGACATTCCAAACCGTGGGACATAGAAGCTTTGGCTAGCAGTTCAGAAGGGATTGCCCCAATCTAATGGGCTCAGGTCACCCATGTGCTCCTGCTCTGCCTGCCCCCGTTTTCCGAGGCCACACTTAACTGAGAAGTCTTCCACAGAAGACAGGGGCACCTTCCTTCAGCTTCTTCCTGCTTGGCTGGCTGGGCTGCCATAGCAACAGGCCAGGCACGAGCTGCCTCAGGACTCTCCAAGTTCAAGGGGCTCTGAGCCCACTGTGACATCACAGCCGCGTCTTTCCTGATTGGTCGGACTGCTTAAGCACTCCCCCTTAAGCAACCCTCACCCTCCAATTTCCAGCCACTTGAGGCATAGTGTCCTCAAAGGATGTATGGATCTTATCGTGGCCTTACTGCTCCATATTCCCACAGCCGCTTGTCCTATGTGGAACTGGGATGATATTTCTCTCCTCTTTCCAAGATCTGCCAAGCTGGAACCCACATTTTCGAAGACAAGAAGTGTTTTTTGTGGTGAGTACAAAACGCCTCAAGCCCTTTGCACGTCCATCAGCCAGGAAAACTCCTTTCACATTGGATTGGGCAACTTCCCTCTCAGAACATCACCCAACACCTGAGTATTTTCCCTTAGCTGGACGCAACTCTACCACTCAGGGAATCAGGATGTTTTTCGTCCTGGCTTCTCTGTTACTAACTTCGTCAAAGCACGGAAACGCACACACTGGCTGGTAAGAGTGTGAAACTGACCACAGGAATTCACTTAATGTGGACAAAGAAATTAATTCGCTTTCATCTGAGAAATGCACTGGATCACAAACGGGATAGTCAACGAATGCACAGTATTTAATAGTCAGTGAAACTGATAACTTTTCTCCAGTGAATGGCAGCTTTCCGGAACACAACACACTATGGAATACCATGAATCACTAGGGAAGAGCATTCATTTTTCCAAAACTTCCTAGTGACAAAACAAAACACTTTTCATCCAAGGAAGTGAAGACTTCAAATCAGGGCCGCTCGAGGCTTCTCCACAAACTGACATCAGGAATTAAGCTAATTTCCACGAATCAGTGAGGCAAATTTAAACAGAATGATAACAAACACAAAAACATAGCCACACACACAATGTGGTCATATCCTAATAGTGATCGTGTGAATTGATTTCTTTGCTTGTATGTACTGGATAGCAACTTTTAGCATCATCAGAATCCATTAAACCCCAGGACAGCCTGGTGCATTCAATCAATTTCCACAGTGTAAAAGACACAGTTTGACTCAAGTGGTCTTAGGAATGCCTACACAGTGGGTACACCCATGAGCGTGAAATACTTTGTACTAGGAGAACTTATTAGAACGAGGAAAGAAAGTAATACATTTGCCAACTAGAAATATTGCACACACAAACACACACACATACCCAAAATAAAACAAAACCTGTCCAAATTCATCACATCGGGAATATTACCCGCAATAGTGGAATGGCCAGGCGTTACGCTACTGAAGGGACAATATCAGCCCTTCAAAATGATGATGCCAAAAAAATATGGGAAGTGACACCTTTTCCAGAAATGTTCTTGCAAGGAAGACACACTGCCACATTTTTGCAAAGAAACGAGCAAAGTGTAATCCACCAGAATCTGTGCCTGAAGCAATTACTTGAATGAAAATCCTTTACAGTAAGCCAGTGAGGCCCATTGACCCATGTATCATAATGCCTGGACATACACTGCACATAATTGCTGAATGCTCAATAGTTCTTCCTTATAGAACATATTGTACTTCATCTACAGAAAAGTAAGTTTGATCTCTCTGAAATTATTGACTTCCAGGAAACAATCGTGACGGCCACTCTTTGAAAAAGGGTATCTCACAGAACCTGACAAAAGTAATATTATCTGATCCTCCCTGTGTGCAAGGTCTTCTGCAAACACACACACAAACACACACACACACACACACACACACACATGTACAGAAGCACACAAAGAAAAATACACAATCACACACACACAATCATTGCTCCTCGAAGAGCAACCATTCCGGAGTCATTGAATTTCTGAAACTTCATGTAAGAAAAGTACCTTTCAGCAGTAGCAATATGTAGTGAATACCAGGAAACCCTGGAGAATCAGGATAACTTCTTCCAACTTTCCTTTCCCATGGTTTAGTGTACCCTGCAGGCCAGAGAAGAATTGCTGTCAGATCAACAGGTGCCTGGGCCACCATGTCACCCTGATTCTTACCTTGCCAGTCTGCTAGTACTACACCCTAAGATCAGGTGGACTGCTGGGTCCCTGAAATAAAGGCACTGTGTGTTTCACAGTGAGGGCCATGGAGACCTGTTCTGCAAAGTGAGATCTAGCCCCAGGTGGCACACAGGCCTGTGGACATTCCAAACCCTGTGACATGGATGCTTTGGCTAGCGGTGAAGAATGGATTCCCCCAATCTGATGGACTCAGTTCACCCACGTGCTCCTGCTCTACCTGCCCCCTCTTTCCCTAGGCCACACTTAACTGAGAAGTCTTCCAAACTAGACAAGGGCACCTTCCTTCAGCTTCTTCCTGCTTGGCTGGCTGGGCTGCCATAGCAACAGGCCAGGCAGGAGCTGCCTCAGGACTCCCCAAGTTCAAGGGGCTGTAGGCCAACTGGGACATCACAATCATGTCTTTTCTGATTGGTCGGACAGCATAAGCACTCCCCTTAAGGAACCTCCCCCTCCAGTCCCCAGTCACTTGTGTCATACAATCCTGGCAAAATGTTTGGATAGGAGCATGGCTTTACTGCTCCATATTCCCACCTCTGCTTGTTCTGGGTCCAACTGGGATGAGATTTCTCTCCTGTTTCCATGAACTCTCCATCTGGAACCCACATTTTGGAAGACAAGAAGTCTTTATTTCTGGTGAGTACCTAAATGACTCAAGCCCTTTGCACTTCCATCAGCCAGGAAAACACCTTTGACATTGGATGAACAACATTCCTCTCAGAACAACATCACCCATCACCTGAGCTTATTCCCTTATGTGGACACAAGGGTACCACACTGGGATTCACGATGTTGTTTTGTCAGGCTTGTCTGTTCCCAACTTCATCAAAACAAAGAATCGCACACAGTGGCTGGCAAGAGCGTGAAAATGAACTCAGGAATTCACTTAATGTGGACGAACAAATTAATTCAGATTCATCCAGGAAATGCCCTGGATCACACAGGGGACAGTCAATGAATGCATAGTATTTCCTAGTCAGTGAAATTGGTGCCCTTTCTCCAGTGAAGGGCAGCTTTCAGGAAGACCACAAATTATGGAATACCAAGAAACACTGGCGACAGGCAGTCATTTCTACAAAAGTTCTTAGTGACATATTACAACTCATTTCATTCAAGGAACTGAAGACATAAAGCCAGGACAACTCAAGGATTTTCCTCAAAATCACATCAGGTATTAAGCTAATTGCTACCAATCAGTGAGGCAAATTAAAACACAAAGATAACAAACACAGACACACACACCCACACACACACAAAGTGGTGATATCCTAATAGTTATCAAGTGAATGGATATCTTTCCTTGTATGTAGTACATGGCAACGTTTACTAAAATCAGAAGTCATTGAAAACCAGGACAGCCTGGTACACTCCTTCAATGTCCACAGTGTAAAAGGAAGAGTTTGAATGAAGGGGACTTAACGATGCTTAAACAGTGGGTACACACATGAGTGTGAAACAGTTTGTAATATGAGAACTCACTCCAGCGAGCAAAGAAATTAATACATTTGCAAACTACAAATATTGCACACAGAAACACACACGCACACACACACACATACAAACCTAAACTAAATAACACAAAACCTGTCCATATCCTTTGCATGTGAAATGTTACAATGAATAGCTGAAAGCCTAGGCGTGGTGCTACTGAGGAGACAATATCAGCACTTCAAAAAGAACCATGCTAAGAAATATATGTGTAGTCACATCATTTCGAAAAATGTGCTTGGAAGGAAGACATACTGCCATATTTATGGAAACGAACCAGCAACGTGTAATCCACCAGAGTCTGTGCCTGAATCAATCACTTGTTTTGAAATCCTTTTTAGTAAGCCAGTGATGCATATTTACCCATGTATCATGATGCCTGGATATACACTGCACATAATCGATGAAGAATGACTAGTTCCTGTTTACAGAACATATTGTACTTGATCAACAGAAAAGACAGCATGGTCTATCCGCTATTATTGACTTCCAGGAAACTATCATGACTGCCCTTTTTTGAACAAGGGTATCTCACAGAAAGTGACAAAAGAAATATTAGCCTACCAACCCTGTGTGCAAGTGCTCCCACAAGCACACACAACCACACACACACATGCAGAGAAGCACACAAATACACACAAACACACACGTATTCATTGCTCCTCGAATGGCAAGCAGTCTGGAGTCAGTGAATTTCTGCCCTTTCACAAAGGAAAAGTACCTTCCAACACCAGCAATCCTTAATGAATACCAGGAAACCCTGGAGAATCAGGTTAACTTCTTCCGACACTCCTTGCCCACGGTATAGTATATCCTGCAGGAAAGAGAAGATTTGCTGTCAGATCAACAGGTGCCTGGGCCACCATGTCACCCTAATTCTTACTTTGCCACTCCGTTAGTTCCACACCCTAAGATCTGGTGGTCTAGTGGGTCCCTGAAATCAACGCAGCGTGTGTATCATAGTGAGGCCCAAGGCGGCCTGTTCTGCAAAGTGAGAACCAGCCCCAGGTGGCACACAGGCTTGTGGACATTCCAAACCGTGGGACATAGAAGCTTTGGCTAGCAGTTCAGAAGGGATTGCCCCAATCTAATGGGCTCAGGTCACCCATGTGCTCCTGCTCTGCCTGCCCCCGTTTTCCGAGGCCACACTTAACTGAGAAGTCTTCCACAGAAGACAGGGGCACCTTCCTTCAGCTTCTTCCTGCTTGGCTGGCTGGGCTGCCATAGCAACAGGCCAGGCACGAGCTGCCTCAGGACTCTCCAAGTTCAAGGGGCTCTGAGCCCACTGTGACATCACAGCCGCGTCTTTCCTGATTGGTCGGACTGCTTAAGCACTCCCCCTTAAGCAACCCTCACCCTCCAATTTCCAGCCACTTGAGGCATAGTGTCCTCAAAGGATGTATGGATCTTATCGTGGCCTTACTGCTCCATATTCCCACAGCCGCTTGTCCTATGTGGAACTGGGATGATATTTCTCTCCTCTTTCCAAGATCTGCCAAGCTGGAACCCACATTTTCGAAGACAAGAAGTGTTTTTTGTGGTGAGTACAAAACGCCTCAAGCCCTTTGCACGTCCATCAGCCAGGAAAACTCCTTTCACATTGGATTGGGCAACTTCCCTCTCAGAACATCACCCAACACCTGAGTATTTTCCCTTAGCTGGACGCAACTCTACCACTCAGGGAATCAGGATGTTTTTCGTCCTGGCTTCTCTGTTACTAACTTCGTCAAAGCACGGAAACGCACACACTGGCTGGTAAGAGTGTGAAACTGACCACAGGAATTCACTTAATGTGGACAAAGAAATTAATTCGCTTTCATCTGAGAAATGCACTGGATCACAAACGGGATAGTCAACGAATGCACAGTATTTAATAGTCAGTGAAACTGATAACTTTTCTCCAGTGAATGGCAGCTTTCCGGAACACAACACACTATGGAATACCATGAATCACTAGGGAAGAGCATTCATTTTTCCAAAACTTCCTAGTGAAAAAACAAAACACTTTTCATCCAAGGAAGTGAAGACTTCAAATCAGGGCCGCTCGAGGCTTCTCCACAAACTGACATCAGGAATTAAGCTAATTTCCACGAATCAGTGAAGCAAATTTAAACAGAATGATAACAAACACAAAAACATAGCCACACACACAATGTGGTCATATCCTAATAGTGATCGTGTGAATTGATTTCTTTGCTTGTATGTACTGGATAGCAACTTTTAGCATCATCAGAATCCATTAAACCCCAGGACAGCCTGGTGCAATCAATCAATTTCCACAGTGTAAAAGACACAGTTTGACTCAAGTGGTCTTAGGAATGCCTACACAGTGGGTACACCCATGAGCGTGAAATACTTTGTACTAGGAGAACTTATTAGAACGAGGAAAGAAAGTAATATATTTGCCAACTAGAAATATTGCACACACAAACACACACACATACCCAAAATAAAACAAAACCTGTCCAAATTCATCACATCGGGAATATTACCTGCAATAGTGGAATGGCCAGGCGTTACGCTACTGAAGGGACAATATCAGCCCTTCAAAATGATGACGCCAAAAAAATATGGGAAGTGACACCTTTTCCAGAAATGTTCTTGCAAGGAAGACACACTGCCACATTTTTGCAAAGAAACGAGCAAAGTGTAATCCACCAGAATCTGTGCCTGAAGCAATTACTTGAATGAAAATCCTTTCCAGTAAGCCAGTGAGGCCCATTGACCCATGTATCATAATGCCTGGACATACACTGCACATAATTGCTGAATGCTCAATAGTTCTTCCTTATAGAACATATTGTACTTCATCTACAGAAAAGTAAGTTTGATCTCTCTGAAATTATTGACTTCCAGGAAACAATCGTGACGGCCACTCTTTGAAAAAGGGTATCTCACAGAACCTGACAAAAGTAATATTATCTGATCCTCCCTGTGTGCAAGGTCTTCTGCAAACACACACACAAACACACACACACACACACACACACACACACACACACATGTACAGAAGCACACAAAGAAAAATACACAATCACACACACACAATCATTGCTCCTCGAAGAGCAACCATTCCGGAGTCATTGAATTTCTGAAACTTCATGTAAGAAAAGTACCTTTCAGCAGTAGCAATATGTAGTGAATACCAGGAAACCCTGGAGAATCAGGATAACTTCTTCCAACTTTCCTTTCCCATGGTTTAGTGTACCCTGCAGGCCAGAGAAGAATTGCTGTCAGATCAACAGGTGCCTGGGCCACCATGTCACCCTGATTCTTACCTTGCCAGTCTGCTAGTACTACACCCTAAGATCAGGTGGACTGCTGGGTCCCTGAAATAAAGGCACTGTGTGTTTCACAGTGAGGGTCATGGAGACCTGTTCTGCAAAGTGAGATCTAGCCCCAGGTGGCACACAGGCCTGTGGACATTCCAAACCCTGTGACATGGATGCTTTGGCTAGCGGTGAAGAATGGATTCCCCCAATCTGATGGACTCAGTTCACCCACGTGCTCCTGCTCTACCTGCCCCCTCTTTCCCTAGGCCACACTTAACTGAGAAGTCTTCCAAACTAGACAAGGGCACCTTCCTTCAGCTTCTTCCTGCTTGGCTGGCTGGGCTGCCATAGCAACAGGCCAGGCAGGAGCTGCCTCAGGACTCCCCAAGTTCAAGGGGCTGTAGGCCAACTGGGACATCACAATCATGTCTTTTCTGATTGGTTGGACAGCATAAGCACTCCCCTTAAGGAACCTCCCCCTCCAGTCCCCAGTCACTTGTGTCATACAATCCTGGCAAAATGTTTGGATAGGAGCATGGCTTTACTGCTCCATATTCCCACCTCTGCTTGTTCTGGGTCCAACTGGGATGAGATTTCTCTCCTGTTTCCATGAACTCTCCATCTGGAACCCACATTTTGGAAGACAAGAAGTCTTTATTTCTGGTGAGTACCTAAATGACTCAAGCCCTTTGCACTTCCATCAGCCAGGAAAACACCTTTGACATTGGATGAACAACATTCCTCTCAGAACAACATCACCAATCACCTGAGCTTATTCCCTTATGTGGACACAAGGGTACCACACTGGGATTCACGATGTTGTTTTGTCAGGCTTGTCTGTTCCCAACTTCATCAAAACAAAGAATCGCACACAGTGGCTGGCAAGAGCGTGAAAATGAACTCAGGAATTCACTTAATGTGGATGAACAAATTAATTCAGATTCATCCAGGAAATGCCCTGGATCACACAGGGGACAGTCAATGAATGCATAGTATTTCCTAGTCAGTGAAATTGGTGCCCTTTCTCCAGTGAAGGGCAGCTTTCAGGAAGACCACAAATTATGGAATACCAAGAAACACTGGCGACAGGCATTCATTTCTACAAAAGTTCTTAGTGACATATTACAACTCATTTCATTCAAGGAACTGAAGACATAAAGCCAGGACAACTCAAGGCTTTTCATCAAAATCACATCGGGTATTAAGCTAATTGCTACCAATCAGTGAGGCAAATTAAAACACAAAGATAACAAACACAGACACACACACCCACACACACACAAAGTGGTGATATCCTAATAGTTATCAAGTGAATGGATATCTTTCCTTGTATGTAGTACATGGCAACGTTTACTAAAATCAGAAGTCATTGAAAACCAGGACAGCCTGGTACACTCCTTCAATGTCCACAGTGTAAAAGGAAGAGTTTGAATGAAGGGGACTTAACGATGCTTAAACAGTGGGTACACACATGAGTGTGAAACAGTTTGTAATATGAGAACTCACTCCAGCGAGCAAAGAAATTAATACATTTGCAAACTACAAATATTGCACACAGAAACACACACGCACACACACACACATACAAACCTAAACTAAATAACACAAAACCTGTCCATATCCTTTGCATGTGAAATGTTACAATGAATAGCTGAAAGCCTAGGCGTGGTGCTACTGAGGAGACAATATCAGCACTTCAAAAAGAACCATGCTAAGAAATATATGTGTAGTCACATCATTTCGAAAAATGTGCTTGGAAGGAAGACATACTGCCATATTTATGGAAACGAACCAGCAACGTGTAATCCACCAGAGTCTGTGCCTGAATCAATCACTTGTTTTGAAATCCTTTTTAGTAAGCCAGTGATGCATATTTACCCATGTATCATGATGCCTGGATATACACTGCACATAATCGATGAAGAATGACTAGTTCCTGTTTACAGAACATATTGTACTTGATCAACAGAAAAGACAGCATGGTCTATCCGCTATTATTGACTTCCAGGAAACTATCATGACTGCCCTTTTTTGAACAAGGGTATCTCACAGAAAGTGACAAAAGAAATATTAGCCTACCAACCCTGTGTGCAAGTGCTCCCACAAGCACACACAACCACACACACACATGCAGAGAAGCACACAAATACACACAAACACACACGCATTCATTGCTCCTCGAATGGCAAGCAGTCTGGAGTCAGTGAATTTCTGCCCTTTCACAAAGGAAAAGTACCTTCCAACACCAGCAATCCTTAATGAATACCAGGAAACCCTGGAGAATCAGGTTAACTTCTTCCGACACTCCTTGCCCACGGTATAGTATATCCTGCAGGAAAGAGAAGATTTGCTGTCAGATCAACAGGTGCCTGGGCCACCATGTCACCCTAATTCTTACTTTGCCACTCCGTTAGTTCCACACCCTAAGATCTGGTGGTCTAGTGGGTCCCTGAAATCAACGCAGCGTGTGTATCATAGTGAGGCCCAAGGCGGCCTCTTCTGCAAAGTGAGAACCAGCCCCAGGTGGCACACAGGCTTGTGGACATTCCAAACCGTGGGACATAGAAGCTTTGGCTAGCAGTTCAGAAGGGATTGCCCCAATCTAATGGGCTCAGGTCACCCATGTGCTCCTGCTCTGCCTGCCCCCGTTTTCCGAGGCCACACTTAACTGAGAAGTCTTCCACAGAAGACAGGGGCACCTTCCTTCAGCTTCTTCCTGCTTGGCTGGCTGGGCTGCCATAGCAACAGGCCAGGCAGGAGCTGCCTCAGGACTCTCCAAGTTCAAGGGGCTCTGAGCCCACTGTGACATCACAGCCGCGTCTTTCCTGATTGGTCGGACTGCTTAAGCACTCCTCCTTAAGCAATCCTCACCCTCCAATTTCCAGCCACTTGAGGCATAGTGTCCTCAAAGGATGTATGGATCTTATCGTGGCCTTACTGCTCCATATTCCCACAGCCGCTTGTCCTATGTGGAACTGGGATGATATTTCTCTCCTCTTTCCAAGATCTGCCAAGCTGGAACCCACATTTTCGAAGACAAGAAGTGTTTTTTGTGGTGAGTACAAAACGCCTCAAGCCCTTTGCACGTCCATCAGCCAGGAAAACTCCTTTCACATTGGATTGGGCAACTTCCCTCTCAGAACATCACCCAACACCTGAGTATTTTCCCTTATGTGGACGCAACTCTACCACTCAGGGAATCAGGATGTTTTTCGTCCTGGCTTCTCTGTTACTAACTTCGTCAAAGCACGGAAACGCACACACTGGCTGGTAAGAGTGTGAAACTGACCACAGGAATTCACTTAATGTGGACAAAGAAATTAATTCGCTTTCATCTGAGAAATGCACTGGATCACAAACGGGATAGTCAACGAATGCACAGTATTTAATAGTCAGTGAAACTGATAACTTTTCTCCAGTGAATGGCAGCTTTCCGGAACACAACACACTATGGAATACCATGAATCACTAGGGAAGAGCATTCATTTTTCCAAAACTTCCTAGTGACAAAACAAAACACTTTTCATCCAAGGAAGTGAAGACTTCAAATCAGGGCCGCTCGAGGCTTCTCCACAAACTGACATCAGGAATTAAGCTAATTTCCACGAATCAGTGAGGCAAATTTAAACAGAATGATAACAAACACAAAAACATAGCCACACACACAATGTGGTCATATCCTAATAGTGATCGTGTGAATTGATTTCTTTGCTTGTATGTACTGGATAGCAACTTTTAGCATCATCAGAATCCATTAAACCCCAGGACAGCCTGGTGCATTCAATCAATTTCCACAGTGTAAAAGACACAGTTTGACTCAAGTGGTCTTAGGAATGCCTACACAGTGGGTACACCCATGAGCGTGAAATACTTTGTACTAGGAGAACTTATTAGAACGAGGAAAGAAAGTAATACATTTGCCAACTAGAAATATTGCACACACAAACACACACACATACCCAAAATAAAACAAAACCTGTCCAAATTCATCACATCGGGAATATTACCCGCAATAGTGGAATGGCCAGGCGTTACGCTACTGAAGGGACAATATCAGCCCTTCAAAATGATGATGCCAAAAAAATATGGGAAGTGACACCTTTTCCAGAAATGTTCTTGCAAGGAAGACACACTGCCACATTTTTGCAAAGAAACGAGCAAAGTGTAATCCACCAGAATCTGTGCCTGAAGCAATTACTTGAATGAAAATCCTTTCCAGTAAGCCAGTGAGGCCCATTGACCCATGTATCATAATGCCTGGACATACACTGCACATAATTGCTGAATGCTCAATAGTTCTTCCTTATAGAACATATTGTACTTCATCTACAGAAAAGTAAGTTTGATCTCTCTGAAATTATTGACTTCCAGGAAACAATCGTGACGGCCACTCTTTGAAAAAGGGTATCTCACAGAACCTGACAAAAGTAATATTATCTGATCCTCCCTGTGTGCAAGGTCTTCTGCAAACACACACACAAACACACACACACACACACACACACACATGTACAGAAGCACACAAAGAAAAATACACAATCACACACACACAATCATTGCTCCTCGAAGAGCAACCATTCCGGAGTCATTGAATTTCTGAAACTTCATGTAAGAAAAGTACCTTTCAGCAGTAGCAATATGTAGTGAATACCAGGAAACCCTGGAGAATCAGGATAACTTCTTCCAACTTTCCTTTCCCATGGTTTAGTGTACCCTGCAGGCCAGAGAAGAATTGCTGTCAGATCAACAGGTGCCTGGGCCACCATGTCACCCTGATTCTTACCTTGCCAGTCTGCTAGTACTACACCCTAAGATCAGGTGGACTGCTGGGTCCCTGAAATAAAGGCACTGTGTGTTTCACAGTGAGGGCCATGGAGACCTGTTCTGCAAAGTGAGATCTAGCCCCAGGTGGCACACAGGCCTGTGGACATTCCAAACCCTGTGACATGGATGCTTTGGCTAGCGGTGAAGAATGGATTCCCCCAAACTGATGGACTCAGTTCACCCACGTGCTCCTGCTCTACCTGCCCCCTCTTTCCCTAGGCCACACTTAACTGAGAAGTCTTCCAAACTAGACAAGGGCACCTTCCTTCAGCTTCTTCCTGCTTGGCTGGCTGGGCTGCCATAGCAACAGGCCAGGCAGGAGCTGCCTCAGGACTCCCCAAGTTCAAGGGGCTGTAGGCCAACTGGGACATCACAATCATGTCTTTTCTGATTGGTTGGACAGCATAAGCACTCCCCTTAAGGAACCTCCCCCTCCAGTCCCCAGTCACTTGTGTCATACAGTCCTGGCAAAATGTTTGGATAGGAGCATGGCTTTACTGCTCCATATTCCCACCTCTGCTTGTTCTGGGTCCAACTGGGATGAGATTTCTCTCCTGTTTCCATGAACTCTCCATCTGGAACCCACATTTTGGAAGACAAGAAGTCTTTATTTCTGGTGAGTACCTAAATGACTCAAGCCCTTTGCACTTCCATCAGCCAGGAAAACACCTTTGACATTGGATGAACAACATTCCTCTCAGAACAACATCACCCATCACCTGAGCTTATTCCCTTATGTGGACACAAGGGTACCACACTGGGATTCACGATGTTGTTTTGTCAGGCTTGTCTGTTCCCAACTTCATCAAAACAAAGAATCGCACACAGTGGCTGGCAAGAGCGTGAAAATGAACTCAGGAATTCACTTAATGTGGACGAACAAATTAATTCAGATTCATCCAGGAAATGCCCTGGATCACACAGGGGACAGTCAATGAATGCATAGTATTTCCTAGTCAGTGAAATTGGTGCCCTTTCTCCAGTGAAGGGCAGCTTTCAGGAAGACCACAAATTATGGAATACCAAGAAACACTGGCGACAGGCAGTCATTTCTACAAAAGTTCTTAGTGACATATTACAACTCATTTCATTCAAGGAACTGAAGACATAAAGCCAGGACAACTCAAGGATTTTCCTCAAAATCACATCGGGTATTAAGCTAATTGCTACCAATCAGTGAGGCAAATTAAAACACAAAGATAACAAACACAGACACACACACCCACACACACACAAAGTGGTGATATCCTAATAGTTATCAAGTGAATGGATATCTTTCCTTGTATGTAGTACATGGCAACGTTTACTAAAATCAGAAGTCATTGAAAACCAGGACAGCCTGGTACACTCCTTCAATGTCCACAGTGTAAAAGGAAGAGTCTGAATGAAGGGGACTTAACGATGCTTAAACAGTGGGTACACACATGAGTGTGAAACAGTTTGTAATATGAGAACTCACTCCAGCGAGCAAAGAAATTAATACATTTGCAAACTACAAATATTGCACACAGAAACACACACGCACACACACACACATACAAACCTAAACTAAATAACACAAAACCTGTCCATATCCTTTGCATGTGAAATGTTACAATGAATAGCTGAAAGCCTAGGCGTGGTGCTACTGAGGAGACAATATCAGCACTTCAAAAAGAACCATGCTAAGAAATATATGTGTAGTCACATCATTTCGAAAAATGTGCTTGGAAGGAAGACATACTGCCATATTTATGGAAACGAACCAGCAACGTGTAATCCACCAGAGTCTGTGCCTGAATCAATCACTTGTTTTGAAATCCTTTTTAGTAAGCCAGTGATGCATATTTACCCATGTATCATGATGCCTGGATATACACTGCACATAATCGATGAAGAATGACTAGTTCCTGTTTACAGAACATATTGTACTTGATCAACAGAAAAGACAGCATGGTCTATCCGCTATTATTGACTTCCAGGAAACTATCATGACTGCCCTTTTTTGAACAAGGGTATCTCACAGAAAGTGACAAAAGAAATATTAGCCTACCAACCCTGTGTGCAAGTGCTCCCACAAGCACACACAACCACACACACACATGCAGAGAAGCACACAAATACACACAAACACACACATATTCATTGCTCCTCGAATGGCAAGCAGTCTGGAGTCAGTGAATTTCTGCACTTTCACAAAGGAAAAGTACCTTCCAACACCAGCAATCCTTAATGAATACCAGGAAACCCTGGAGAATCAGGTTAACTTCTTCCGACACTCCTTGCCCACGGTATAGTATATCCTGCAGGAAAGAGAAGATTTGCTGTCAGATCAACAGGTGCCTGGGCCACCATGTCACCCTAATTCTTACTTTGCCACTCCGTTAGTTATACACCCTAAGATCTGGTGGTCTAGTGGGTCCCTGAAATCAACGCAGCGTGTGTATCATAGTGAGGCCCAAGGCGGCCTCTTCTGCAAAGTGAGAACCAGCCCCAGGTGGCACACAGGCTTGTGGACATTCCAAACCGTGGGACATAGAAGCTTTGGCTAGCAGTTCAGAAGGGATTGCCCCAATCTAATGGGCTCAGGTCACCCATGTGCTCCTGCTCTGCCTGCCCCCGTTTTCCGAGGCCACACTTAACTGAGAAGTCTTCCACAGAAGACAGGGGCACCTTCCTTCAGCTTCTTCCTGCTTGGCTGGCTGGGCTGCCATAGCAACAGGCCAGGCACGAGCTGCCTCAGGACTCTCCAAGTTCAAGGGGCTCTGAGCCCACTGTGACATCACAGCCGCGTCTTTCCTGATTGGTCGGACTGCTTAAGCACTCCTCCTTAAGCAACCCTCACCCTCCAATTTCCAGCCACTTGAGGCATAGTGTCCTCAAAGGATGTATGGATCTTATCGTGGCCTTACTGCTCCATATTCCCACAGCCGCTTGTCCTATGTGGAACTGGGATGATATTTCTCTCCTCTTTCCAAGATCTGCCAAGCTGGAACCCACATTTTCGAAGACAAGAAGTGTTTTTTGTGGTGAGTACAAAACGCCTCAAGCCCTTTGCACGTCCATCAGCCAGGAAAACTCCTTTCACATTGGATTGGGCAACTTCCCTCTCAGAACATCACCCAACACCTGAGTATTTTCCCTTAGCTGGACGCAACTCTACCACTCAGGGAATCAGGATGTTTTTCGTCCTGGCTTCTCTGTTACTAACTTCGTCAAAGCACGGAAACGCACACACTGGCTGGTAAGAGTGTGAAACTGACCACAGGAATTCACTTAATGTGGACAAAGAAATTAATTCGCTTTCATCTGAGAAATGCACTGGATCACAAATGGGATAGTCAACGAATGCACAGTATTTAATAGTCAGTGAAACTGATAACTTTTCTCCAGTGAATGGCAGCTTTCCGGAACACAACACACTATGGAATACCATGAATCACTAGGGAAGAGCATTCATTTTTCCAAAACTTCCTAGTGACAAAACAAAACACTTTTCATCCAAGGAAGTGAAGACTTCAAATCAGGGCCGCTCGAGGCTTCTCCACAAACTGACATCAGGAATCCACGAATCAGTGAGGCAAATTTAAACAGAATGATAACAAACACAAAAACATAGCCACACACACAATGTGGTCATATCCTAATAGTGATCGTGTGAATTGATTTCTTTGCTTGTATGTACTGGATAGCAACTTTTAGCATCATCAGAATCCATTAAACCCCAGGACAGCCTGGTGCATTCAATCAATTTCCACAGTGTAAAAGACACAGTTTGACTCAAGTGGTCTTAGGAATGCCTACACAGTGGGTACACCCATGAGCGTGAAATACTTTGTACTAGGAGAACTTATTAGAACGAGGAAAGAAAGTAATATATTTGCCAACTAGAAATATTGCACACACAAACACACACACATACCCAAAATAAAACAAAAC
The DNA here is from genome assembly GCF_047511655.1 of Castor canadensis. NCBI lineage: Eukaryota > Metazoa > Chordata > Mammalia > Rodentia > Castoridae > Castor > Castor canadensis. The sequence goes on from NC_133387.1 coordinate 115,019,041, forward strand.
CTGTCCAAATTCATCACATCGGGAATATTACCCGCAATAGTGGAATGGCCAGGCGTTACGCTACTGAAGGGACAATATCAGCCCTTCAAAATGATGATGCCAAAAAAATATGGGAAGTGACACCTTTTCCAGAAATGTTCTTGCAAGGAAGACACACTGCCACATTTTTGCAAAGAAACGAGCAAAGTGTAATCCACCAGAATCTGTGCCTGAAGCAATTACTTGAATGAAAATCCTTTCCAGTAAGCCAGTGAGGCCCATTGACCCATGTATCATAATGCCTGGACATACACTGCACATAATTGCTGAATGCTCAATAGTTCTTCCTTATAGAACATATTGTACTTCATCTACAGAAAAGTAAGTTTGATCTCTCTGAAATTATTGACTTCCAGGAAACAATCGTGACGGCCACTCTTTGAAAAAGGGTATCTCACAGAACCTGACAAAAGTAATATTATCTGATCCTCCCTGTGTGCAAGGTCTTCTGCAAACACACACACAAACACACACACACACACACACACACACACACACATGTACAGAAGCACACAAAGAAAAATACACAATCACACACACACAATCATTGCTCCTCGAAGAGCAACCATTCCGGAGTCATTGAATTTCTGAAACTTCATGTAAGAAAAGTACCTTTCAGCAGTAGCAATATGTAGTGAATACCAGGAAACCCTGGAGAATCAGGATAACTTCTTCCAACTTTCCTTTCCCATGGTTTAGTGTACCCTGCAGGCCAGAGAAGAATTGCTGTCAGATCAACAGGTGCCTGGGCCACCATGTCACCCTGATTCTTACCTTGCCAGTCTGCTAGTACTACACCCTAAGATCAGGTGGACTGCTGGGTCCCTGAAATAAAGGCACTGTGTGTTTCACAGTGAGGGCCATGGAGACCTGTTCTGCAAAGTGAGATCTAGCCCCAGGTGGCACACAGGCCTGTGGACATTCCAAACCCTGTGACATGGATGCTTTGGCTAGCGGTGAAGAATGGATTCCCCCAATCTGATGGACTCAGTTCACCCACGTGCTCCTGCTCTACCTGCCCCCTCTTTCCCTAGGCCACACTTAACTGAGAAGTCTTCCAAACTAGACAAGGGCACCTTCCTTCAGCTTCTTCCTGCTTGGCTGGCTGGGCTGCCATAGCAACAGGCCAGGCAGGAGCTGCCTCAGGACTCCCCAAGTTCAAGGGGCTGTAGGCCAACTGGGACATCACAATCATGTCTTTTCTGATTGGTTGGACAGCATAAGCACTCCCCTTAAGGAACCTCCCCCTCCAGTCCCCAGTCACTTGTGTCATACAGTCCTGGCAAAATGTTTGGATAGGAGCATGGCTTTACTGCTCCATATTCCCACCTCTGCTTGTTCTGGGTCCAACTGCAATGAGATTTCTCTCCTGTTTCCATGAACTCTCCATCTGGAACCCACATTTTGGAAGACAAGAAGTCTTTATTTCTGGTGAGTACCTAAATGACTCAAGCCCTTTGCACTTCCATCAGCCAGGAAAACACCTTTGACATTGGATGAACAACATTCCTCTCAGAACAACATCACCCATCACCTGAGCTTATTCCCTTATGTGGACACAAGGGTACCACACTGGGATTCACGATGTTGTTTTGTCAGGCTTGTCTGTTCCCAACTTCATCAAAACAAAGAATCGCACACAGTGGCTGGCAAGAGCGTGAAAATGAACTCAGGAATTCACTTAATGTGGACGAACAAATTAATTCAGATTCATCCAGGAAATGCCCTGGATCACACAGGGGACAGTCAATGAATGCATAGTATTTCCTAGTCAGTGAAATTGGTGCCCTTTCTCCAGTGAAGGGCAGCTTTCAGGAAGACCACAAATTATGGAATACCAAGAAACACTGGCGACAGGCAGTCATTTCTACAAAAGTTCTTAGTGACATATTACAACTCATTTCATTCAAGGAACTGAAGACATAAAGCCAGGACAACTCAAGGATTTTCCTCAAAATCACATCAGGTATTAAGCTAATTGCTACCAATCAGTGAGGCAAATTAAAACACAAAGATAACAAACACAGACACACACACCCACACACACACACAAAGTGGTGATATCCTAATAGTTATCAAGTGAATGGATATCTTTCCTTGTATGTAGTACATGGCAACGTTTACTAAAATCAGAAGTCATTGAAAACCAGGACAGCCTGGTACACTCCTTCAATGTCCACAGTGTAAAAGGAAGAGTTTGAATGAAGGGGACTTAACGATGCTTAAACAGTGGGTACACACATGAGTGTGAAACAGTTTGTAATATGAGAACTCACTCCAGCGAGCAAAGAAATTAATACATTTGCAAACTACAAATATTGCACACAGAAACACACACGCACACACACACACATACAAACCTAAACTAAATAACACAAAACCTGTCCATATCCTTTGCATGTGAAATGTTACAATGAATAGCTGAAAGCCTATGCGTGGTGCTACTGAGGAGACAATATCAGCACTTCAAAAAGAACCATGCTAAGAAATATATGTGTAGTCACATCATTTCGAAAAATGTGCTTGGAAGTAAGACATACTGCCATATTTATGGAAACGAACCAGCAACGTGTAATCCACCAGAGTCTGTGCCTGAATCAATCACTTGTTTTGAAATCCTTTTTAGTAAGCCAGTGATGCATATTTACCCATGTATCATGATGCCTGGATATACACTGCACATAATCGATGAAGAATGACTAGTTCCTGTTTACAGAACATATTGTACTTGATCAACAGAAAAGACAGCATGGTCTATCCGCTATTATTGACTTCCAGGAAACTATCATGACTGCCCTTTTTTGAACAAGGGTATCTCACAGAAAGTGACAAAAGAAATATTAGCCTACCAACCCTGTGTGCAAGTGCTCCCACAAGCACACACAACCACACACACACATGCAGAGAAGCACACAAATACACACAAACACACACGTATTCATTGCTCCTCGAATGGCAAGCAGTCTGGAGTCAGTGAATTTCTGCACTTTCACAAAGGAAAAGTACCTTCCAACACCAGCAATCCTTAATGAATACCAGGAAACCCTGGAGAATCAGGTTAACTTCTTCCGACACTCCTTGCCCACGGTATAGTATATCCTGCAGGAAAGAGAAGATTTGCTGTCAGATCAACAGGTGCCTGGGCCACCATGTCACCCTAATTCTTACTTTGCCACTCCGTTAGTTCCACACCCTAAGATCTGGTGGACTAGTGGGTCCCTGAAATCAACGCAGCGTGTGTATCATAGTGAGGCCCAAGGCGGCCTCTTCTGCAAAGTGAGAACCAGCCCCAGGTGGCACACAGGCTTGTGGACATTCCAAACCGTGGGACATAGAAGCTTTGGCTAGCAGTTCAGAAGGGATTGCCCCAATCTAATGGGCTCAGGTCACCCATGTGCTCCTGCTCTGCCTGCCCCCGTTTTCCGAGGCCACACTTAACTGAGAAGTCTTCCACAGAAGACAGGGGCACCTTCCTTCAGCTTCTTCCTGCTTGGCTGGCTGGGCTGCCATAGCAACAGGCCAGGCACGAGCTGCCTCAGGACTCTCCAAGTTCAAGGGGCTCTGAGCCCACTGTGACATCACAGCCGCGTCTTTCCTGATTGGTCGGACTGCTTAAGCACTCCTCCTTAAGCAACCCTCACCCTCCAATTTCCAGCCACTTTGAGGCATAGTGTCCTCAAAGGATGTATGGATCTTATCGTGGCCTTACTGCTCCATATTCCCACAGCCGCTTGTCCTATGTGGAACTGGGATGATATTTCTCTCCTCTTTCCAAGATCTGCCAAGCTGGAACCCACATTTTCGAAGACAAGAAGTGTTTTTTGTGGTGAGTACAAAACGCCTCAAGCCCTTTGCACGTCCATCAGCCAGGAAAACTCCTTTCACATTGGATTGGGCAACTTCCCTCTCAGAACATCACCCAACACCTGAGTATTTTCCCTTATGTGGACGCAACTCTACCACTCAGGGAATCAGGATGTTTTTCGTCCTGGCTTCTCTGTTACTAACTTCGTCAAAGCACGGAAACGCACACACTGGCTGGTAAGAGTGTGAAACTGACCACAGGAATTCACTTAATGTGGACAAAGAAATTAATTCGCTTTCATCTGAGAAATGCACTGGATCACAAACGGGATAGTCAACGAATGCACAGTATTTAATAGTCAGTGAAACTGATAACTTTTCTCCAGTGAATGGCAGCTTTCCGGAACACAACACACTATGGAATACCATGAATCACTAGGGAAGAGCATTCATTTTTCCAAAACTTCCTAGTGACAAAACAAAACACTTTTCATCCAAGGAAGTGAAGACTTCAAATCAGGGCCGCTCGAGGCTTCTCCACAAACTGACATCAGGAATTAAGCTAATTTCCACGAATCAGTGAGGCAAATTTAAACAGAATGATAACAAACACAAAAACATAGCCACACACACAATGTGGTCATATCCTAATAGTGATCGTGTGAATTGATTTCTTTGCTTGTATGTACTGGATAGCAACTTTTAGCATCATCAGAATCCATTAAACCCCAGGACAGCCTGGTGCATTCAATCAATTTCCACAGTGTAAAAGACACAGTTTGACTCAAGTGGTCTTAGGAATGCCTACACAGTGGGTACACCCATGAGCGTGAAATACTTTGTACTAGGAGAACTTATTAGAACGAGGAAAGAAAGTAATACATTTGCCAACTAGAAATATTGCACACACAAACACACACACATACCCAAAATAAAACAAAACCTGTCCAAATTCATCACATCGGGAATATTACCCGCAATAGTGGAATGGCCAGGCGTTACGCTACTGAAGGGACAATATCAGCCCTTCAAAATGATGATGCCAAAAAAATATGGGAAGTGACACCTTTTCCAGAAATGTTCTTGCAAGGAAGACACACTGCCACATTTTTGCAAAGAAACGAGCAAAGTGTAATCCACCAGAATCTGTGCCTGAAGCAATTACTTGAATGAAAATCCTTTCCAGTAAGCCAGTGAGGCCCATTGACCCATGTATCATAATGCCTGGACATACACTGCACATAATTGCTGAATGCTCAATAGTTCTTCCTTATAGAACATATTGTACTTCATCTACAGAAAAGTAAGTTTGATCTCTCTGAAATTATTGACTTCCAGGAAACAATCGTGACGGCCACTCTTTGAAAAAGGGTATCTCACAGAACCTGACAAAAGTAATATTATCTGATCCTCCCTGTGTGCAAGGTCTTCTGCAAACACACACACAAACACACACACACACACACACACACACACATGTACAGAAGCACACAAAGAAAAATACACAATCACACACACACAATCATTGCTCCTCGAAGAGCAACCATTCCGGAGTCATTGAATTTCTGAAACTTCATGTAAGAAAAGTACCTTTCAGCAGTAGCAATATGTAGTGAATACCAGGAAACCCTGGAGAATCAGGATAACTTCTTCCAACTTTCCTTTCCCATGGTTTAGTGTACCCTGCAGGCCAGAGAAGAATTGCTGTCAGATCAACAGGTGCCTGGGCCACCATGTCACCCTGATTCTTACCTTGCCAGTCTGCTAGTACTACACCCTAAGATCAGGTGGACTGCTGGGTCCCTGAAATAAAGGCACTGTGTGTTTCACAGTGAGGGCCATGGAGACCTGTTCTGCAAAGTGAGATCTAGCCCCAGGTGGCACACAGGCCTGTGGACATTCCAAACCCTGTGACATGGATGCTTTGGCTAGCGGTGAAGAATGGATTCCCCCAAACTGATGAACTCAGTTCACCCACGTGCTCCTGCTCTACCTGCCCCCTCTTTCCCTAGGCCACACTTAACTGAGAAGTCTTCCAAACTAGACAAGGGCACCTTCCTTCAGCTTCTTCCTGCTTGGCTGGCTGGGCTGCCATAGCAACAGGCCAGGCAGGAGCTGCCTCAGGACTCCCCAAGTTCAAGGGGCTGTAGGCCAACTGGGACATCACAATCATGTCTTTTCTGATTGGTTGGACAGCATAAGCACTCCCCTTAAGGATCCTCCCCCTCCAGTCCCCAGTCACTTGTGTCATACAGTCCTGGCAAAATGTTTGGATAGGAGCATGGCTTTACTGCTCCATATTCCCACCTCTGCTTGTTCTGGGTCCAACTGGGATGAGATTTCTCTCCTGTTTCCATGAACTCTCCATCTGGAACCCACATTTTGGAAGACAAGAAGTCTTTATTTCTGGTGAGTACCTAAATGACTCAAGCCCTTTGCACTTCCATCAGCCAGGAAAACACCTTTGACATTGGATGAACAACATTCCTCTCAGAACAACATCACCCATCACCTGAGCTTATTCCCTTATGTGGACACAAGGGTACCACACTGGGATTCACGATGTTGTTTTGTCAGGCTTGTCTGTTCCCAACTTCATCAAAACAAAGAATCGCACACAGTGGCTGGCAAGAGCGTGAAAATGAACTCAGGAATTCACTTAATGTGGACGAACAAATTAATTCAGATTCATCCAGGAAATGCCCTGGATCACACAGGGGACAGTCAATGAATGCATAGTATTTCCTAGTCAGTGAAATTGGTGCCCTTTCTCCAGTGAAGGGCAGCTTTCAGGAAGACCACAAATTATGGAATACCAAGAAACACTGGCGACAGGCAGTCATTTCTACAAAAGTTCTTAGTGACATATTACAACTCATTTCATTCAAGGAACTGAAGACATAAAGCCAGGACAACTCAAGGATTTTCCTCAAAATCACATCAGGTATTAAGCTAATTGCTACCAATCAGTGAGGCAAATTAAAACACAAAGATAACAAACACAGACACACACACCCACACACACACAAAGTGGTGATATCCTAATAGTTATCAAGTGAATGGATATCTTTCCTTGTATGTAGTACATGGCAACGTTTACTAAAATCAGAAGTCATTGAAAACCAGGACAGCCTGGTACACTCCTTCAATGTCCACAGTGTAAAAGGAAGAGTCTGAATGAAGGGGACTTAACGATGCTTAAACAGTGGGTACACACATGAGTGTGAAACAGTTTGTAATATGAGAACTCACTCCAGCGAGCAAAGAAATTAATACATTTGCAAACTACAAATATTGCACACAGAAACACACACGCACACACACACACATACAAACCTAAACTAAATAACACAAAACCTGTCCATATCCTTTGCATGTGAAATGTTACAATGAATAGCTGAAAGCCTATGCGTGGTGCTACTGAGGAGACAATATCAGCACTTCAAAAAGAACCATGCTAAGAAATATATGTGTAGTCACATCATTTCGAAAAATGTGCTTGGAAGTAAGACATACTGCCATATTTATGGAAACGAACCAGCAACGTGTAATCCACCAGAGTCTGTGCCTGAATCAATCACTTGTTTTGAAATCCTTTTTAGTAAGCCAGTGATGCATATTTACCCATGTATCATGATGCCTGGATATACACTGCACATAATCGATGAAGAATGACTAGTTCCTGTTTACAGAACATATTGTACTTGATCAACAGAAAAGACAGCATGGTCTATCCGCTATTATTGACTTCCAGGAAACTATCATGACTGCCCTTTTTTGAACAAGGGTATCTCACAGAAAGTGACAAAAGAAATATTAGCCTACCAACCCTGTGTGCAAGTGCTCCCACAAGCACACACAACCACACACACACATGCAGAGAAGCACACAAATACACACAAACACACACATATTCATTGCTCCTCGAATGGCAAGCAGTCTGGAGTCAGTGAATTTCTGCACTTTCACAAAGGAAAAGTACCTTCCAACACCAGCAATAATTAATGAATACCAGGAAACCCTGGAGAATCAGGTTAACTTCTTCCGACACTCCTTGCCCATGGTATAGTATATCCTGCAGGAAAGAGAAGATTTGCTGTCAGATCAACAGGTGCCTGGGCCACCATGTCACCCTAATTCTTACTTTGCCACTCCGTTAGTTATACACCCTAAGATCTGGTGGTCTAGTGGGTCCCTGAAATCAACGCAGCGTGTGTATCATAGTGAGGCCCAAGGCGGCCTCTTCTGCAAAGTGAGAACCAGCCCCAGGTGGCACACAGGCTTGTGGACATTCCAAACCGTGGGACATAGAAGCTTTGGCTAGCAGTTCAGAAGGGATTGCCCCAATCTAATGGGCTCAGGTCACCCATGTGCTCCTGCTCTGCCTGCCCCCGTTTTCCGAGGCCACACTTAACTGAGAAGTCTTCCACAGAAGACAGGGGCACCTTCCTTCAGCTTCTTCCTGCTTGGCTGGCTGGGCTGCCATAGCAACAGGCCAGGCACGAGCTGCCTCAGGACTCTCCAAGTTCAAGGGGCTCTGAGCCCACTGTGACATCACAGCCGCGTCTTTCCTGATTGGTCGGACTGCTTAAGCACTCCTCCTTAAGCAACCCTCACCCTCCAATTTCCAGCCACTTGAGGCATAGTGTCCTCAAAGGATGTATGGATCTTATCGTGGCCTTACTGCTCCATATTCCCACAGCCGCTTGTCCTATGTGGAACTGGGATGATATTTCTCTCCTCTTTCCAAGATCTGCCAAGCTGGAACCCACATTTTCGAAGACAAGAAGTGTTTTTTGTGGTGAGTACAAAACGCCTCAAGCCCTTTGCACGTCCATCAGCCAGGAAAACTCCTTTCACATTGGATTGGGCAACTTCCCTCTCAGAACATCACCCAACACCTGAGTATTTTCCCTTATGTGGACGCAACTCTACCACTCAGGGAATCAGGATGTTTTTCGTCCTGGCTTCTCTGTTACTAACTTCGTCAAAGCACGGAAACGCACACACTGGCTGGTAAGAGTGTGAAACTGACCACAGGAATTCACTTAATGTGGACAAAGAAATTAATTCGCTTTCATCTGAGAAATGCACTGGATCACAAACGGGATAGTCAACGAATGCACAGTATTTAATAGTCAGTGAAACTGATAACTTTTCTCCAGTGAATGGCAGCTTTCCGGAACACAACACACTATGGAATACCATGAATCACTAGGGAAGAGCATTCATTTTTCCAAAACTTCCTAGTGACAAAACAAAACACTTTTCATCCAAGGAAGTGAAGACTTCAAATCAGGGCCGCTCGAGGCTTCTCCACAAACTGACATCAGGAATTAAGCTAATTTCCACGAATCAGTGAGGCAAATTTAAACAGAATGATAACAAACACAAAAACATAGCCACACACACAATGTGGTCATATCCTAATAGTGATCGTGTGAATTGATTTCTTTGCTTGTATGTACTGGATAGCAACTTTTAGCATCATCAGAATCCATTAAACCCCAGGACAGCCTGGTGCATTCAATCAATTTCCACAGTGTAAAAGACACAGTTTGACTCAAGTGGTCTTAGGAATGCCTACACAGTGGGTACACCCATGAGCGTGAAATACTTTGTACTAGGAGAACTTATTAGAACGAGGAAAGAAAGTAATACATTTGCCAACTAGAAATATTGCACACACAAACACACACACATACCCAAAATAAAACAAAACCTGTCCAAATTCATCACATCGGGAATATTACCCGCAATAGTGGAATGGCCAGGCGTTACGCTACTGAAGGGACAATATCAGCCCTTCAAAATGATGATGCCAAAAAAATATGGGAAGTGACACCTTTTCCAGAAATGTTCTTGCAAGGAAGACACACTGCCACATTTTTGCAAAGAAACGAGCAAAGTGTAATCCACCAGAATCTGTGCCTGAAGCAATTACTTGAATGAAAATCCTTTCCAGTAAGCCAGTGAGGCCCATTGACCCATGTATCATAATGCCTGGACATACACTGCACATAATTGCTGAATGCTCAATAGTTCTTCCTTATAGAACATATTGTACTTCATCTACAGAAAAGTAAGTTTGATCTCTCTGAAATTATTGACTTCCAGGAAACAATCGTGACGGCCACTCTTTGAAAAAGGGTATCTCACAGAACCTGACAAAAGTAATATTATCTGATCCTCCCTGTGTGCAAGGTCTTCTGCAAACACACACACAAACACACACACACACACACACACACACACATGTACAGAAGCACACAAAGAAAAATACACAATCACACACACACAATCATTGCTCCTCGAAGAGCAACCATTCCGGAGTCATTGAATTTCTGAAACTTCATGTAAGAAAAGTACCTTTCAGCAGTAGCAATATGTAGTGAATACCAGGAAACCCTGGAGAATCAGGATAACTTCTTCCAACTTTCCTTTCCCATGGTTTAGTGTACCCTGCAGGCCAGAGAAGAATTGCTGTCAGATCAACAGGTGCCTGGGCCACCATGTCACCCTGATTCTTACCTTGCCAGTCTGCTAGTACTACACCCTAAGATCAGGTGGACTGCTGGGTCCCTGAAATAAAGGCACTGTGTGTTTCACAGTGAGGGCCATGGAGACCTGTTCTGCAAAGTGAGATCTAGCCCCAGGTGGCACACAGGCCTGTGGACATTCCAAACCCTGTGACATGGATGCTTTGGCTAGCGGTGAAGAATGGATTCCCCCAAACTGATGGACTCAGTTCACCCACGTGCTCCTGCTCTACCTGCCCCCTCTTTCCCTAGGCCACACTTAACTGAGAAGTCTTCCAAACTAGACAAGGGCACCTTCCTTCAGCTTCTTCCTGCTTGGCTGGCTGGGCTGCCATAGCAACAGGCCAGGCAGGAGCTGCCTCAGGACTCCCCAAGTTCAAGGGGCTGTAGGCCAACTGGGACATCACAATCATCTTTTCTGATTGGTTGGACAGCATAAGCACTCCCCTTAAGGAACCTCCCCCTCCAGTCCCCAGTCACTTGTGTCATACAGTCCTGGCAAAATGTTTGGATAGGAGCATGGCTTTACTGCTCCATATTCCCACCTCTGCTTGTTCTGGGTCCAACTGGGATGAGATTTCTCTCCTGTTTCCATGAACTCTCCATCTGGAACCCACATTTTGGAAGACAAGAAGTCTTTATTTCTGGTGAGTACCTAAATGACTCAAGCCCTTTGCACTTCCATCAGCCAGGAAAACACCTTTGACATTGGATGAACAACATTCCTCTCAGAACAACATCACCCATCACCTGAGCTTATTCCCTTATGTGGACACAAGGGTACCACACTGGGATTCACGATGTTGTTTTGTCAGGCTTGTCTGTTCCCAACTTCATCAAAACAAAGAATCGCACACAGTGGCTGGCAAGAGCGTGAAAATGAACTCAGGAATTCACTTAATGTGGACGAACAAATTAATTCAGATTCATCCAGGAAATGCCCTGGATCACACAGGGGACAGTCAATGAATGCATAGTATTTCCTAGTCAGTGAAATTGGTGCCCTTTCTCCAGTGAAGGGCAGCTTTCAGGAAGACCACAAATTATGGAATACCAAGAAACACTGGCGACAGGCAGTCATTTCTACAAAAGTTCTTAGTGACATATTACAACTCATTTCATTCAAGGAACTGAAGACATAAAGCCAGGACAACTCAAGGATTTTCCTCAAAATCACATCAGGTATTAAGCTAATTGCTACCAATCAGTGAGGCAAATTAAAACACAAAGATAACAAACACAGACACACACACCCACACACACACAAAGTGGTGATATCCTAATAGTTATCAAGTGAATGGATATCTTTCCTTGTATGTAGTACATGGCAACGTTTACTAAAATCAGAAGTCATTGAAAACCAGGACAGCCTGGTACACTCCTTCAATGTCCACAGTGTAAAAGGAAGAGTCTGAATGAAGGGGACTTAACGATGCTTAAACAGTGGGTACACACATGAGTGTGAAACAGTTTGTAATATGAGAACTCACTCCAGCGAGCAAAGAAATTAATACATTTGCAAACTACAAATATTGCACACAGAAACACACACGCACACACACACACATACAAACCTAAACTAAATAACACAAAACCTGTCCATATCCTTTGCATGTGAAATGTTACAATGAATAGCTGAAAGCCTATGCGTGGTGCTACTGAGGAGACAATATCAGCACTTCAAAAAGAACCATGCTAAGAAATATATGTGTAGTCACATCATTTCGAAAAATGTGCTTGGAAGGAAGACATACTGCCATATTTATGGAAACGAACCAGCAACGAGTAATCCACCAGAGTCTGTGCCTGAATCAATCACTTGTTTTGAAATCCTTTTTAGTAAGCCAGTGATGCATATTTACCCATGTATCATGATGCCTGGATATACACTGCACATAATCGATGAAGAATGACTAGTTCCTGTTTACAGAACATATTGTACTTGATCAACAGAAAAGACAGCATGGTCTATCCGCTATTATTGACTTCCAGGAAACTATCATGACTGCCCTTTTTTGAACAAGGGTATCTCACAGAAAGTGACAAAAGAAATATTAGCCTACCAACCCTGTGTGCAAGTGCTCCCACAAGCACACACAACCACACACACACATGCAGAGAAGCACACAATTACACACAAACACACACGCATTCATTGCTCCTCGAATGGCAAGCAGTCTGGAGTCAGTGAATTTCTGCACTTTCACAAAGGAAAAGTACCTTCCAACACCAGCAATCCTTAATGAATACCAGGAAACCCTGGAGAATCAGGTTAACTTCTTCCAACACTCCTTGCCCACGGTATAGTATATCCTGCAGGAAAGAGAAGATTTGCTGTCAGATCAACAGGTGCCTCGGCCACCATGTCACCCTAATTCTTACTTTGCCACTCCGTTAGTTCCACACCCTAAGATCTGGTGGTCTAGTGGGTCCCTGAAATCAACGCAGCGTGTGTATCATAGTGAGGCCCAAGGCGGCCTGTTCTGCAAAGTGAGAACCAGCCCCAGGTGGCACACAGGCTTGTGGACATTCCAAACCGTGGGACATAGAAGCTTTGGCTAGCAGTTCAGAAGGGATTGCCCCAATCTAATGGGCTCAGGTCACCCATGTGCTCCTGCTCTGCCTGCCCCCGTTTTCCGAGGCCACACTTAACTGAGAAGTCTTCCACAGAAGACAGGGGCACCTTCCTTCAGCTTCTTCCTGCTTGGCTGGCTGGGCTGCCATAGCAACAGGCCAGGCACGAGCTGCCTCAGGACTCTCCAAGTTCAAGGGGCTCTAAGCCCACTGTGACATCACAGCCGCGTCTTTCCTGATTGGTCGGACTGCTTAAGCACTCCCCCTTAAGCAACCCTCACCCTCCAATTTCCAGCCACTTGAGGCATAGTGTCCTCAAAGGATGTATGGATCTTATCGTGGCCTTACTGCTCCATATTCCCACAGCCGCTTGTCCTATGTGGAACTGGGATGATATTTCTCTCCTCTTTCCAAGATCTGCCAAGCTGGAACCCACATTTTCGAAGACAAGAAGTGTTTTTTGTGGTGAGTACAAAACGCCTCAAGCCCTTTGCACGTCCATCAGCCAGGAAAACTCCTTTCACATTGGATTGGGCAACTTCCCTCTCAGAACATCACCCAACACCTGAGTATTTTCCCTTATGTGGACGCAACTCTACCACTCAGGGAATCAGGATGTTTTTCGTCCTGGCTTCTCTGTTACTAACTTCGTCAAAGCACGGAAACGCACACACTGGCTGGTAAGAGTGTGAAACTGACCACAGGAATTCACTTAATGTGGACAAAGAAATTAATTCGCTTTCATCTGAGAAATGCACTGGATCACAAACGGGATAGTCAACGAATGCACAGTATTTAATAGTCAGTGAAACTGATAACTTTTCTCCAGTGAATGGCAGCTTTCCGGAACACAACACACTATGGAATACCATGAATCACTAGGGAAGAGCATTCATTTTTCCAAAACTTCCTAGTGACAAAACAAAACACTTTTCATCCAAGGAAGTGAAGACTTCAAATCAGGGCCGCTCGAGGCTTCTCCACAAACTGACATCAGGAATTAAGCTAATTTCCACGAATCAGTGAGGCAAATTTAAACAGAATGATAACAAACACAAAAACATAGCCACACACACAATGTGGTCATATCCTAATAGTGATCGTGTGAATTGATTTCTTTGCTTGTATGTACTGGATAGCAACTTTTAGCATCATCAGAATCCATTAAACCCCAGGACAGCCTGGTGCATTCAATCAATTTCCACAGTGTAAAAGACACAGTTTGACTCAAGTGGTCTTAGGAATGCCTACACAGTGGGTACACCCATGAGCGTGAAATACTTTGTACTAGGAGAACTTATTAGAACGAGGAAAGAAAGTAATACATTTGCCAACTAGAAATATTGCACACACAAACACACACACATACCCAAAATAAAACAAAACCTGTCCAAATTCATCACATCGGGAATATTACCCGCAATAGTGGAATGGCCAGGCGTTACGCTACTGAAGGGACAATATCAGCCCTTCAAAATGATGATGCCAAAAAAATATGGGAAGTGACACCTTTTCCAGAAATGTTCTTGCAAGGAAGACACACTGCCACATTTTTGCAAAGAAACGAGCAAAGTGTAATCCACCAGAATCTGTGCCTGAAGCAATTACTTGAATGAAAATCCTTTCCAGTAAGCCAGTGAGGCCCATTGACCCATGTATCATAATGCCTGGACATACACTGCACATAATTGCTGAATGCTCAATAGTTCTTCCTTATAGAACATATTGTACTTCATCTACAGAAAAGTAAGTTTGATCTCTCTGAAATTATTGACTTCCAGGAAACAATCGTGACGGCCACTCTTTGAAAAAGGGTATCTCACAGAACCTGACAAAAGTAATATTATCTGATCCTCCCTGTGTGCAAGGTCTTCTGCAAACACACACACAAACACACACACACACACACACACACACACATGTACAGAAGCACACAAAGAAAAATACACAATCACACACACACAATCATTGCTCCTCGAAGAGCAACCATTCCGGAGTCATTGAATTTCTGAAACTTCATGTAAGAAAAGTACCTTTCAGCAGTAGCAATATGTAGTGAATACCAGGAAACCCTGGAGAATCAGGATAACTTCTTCCAACTTTCCTTTCCCATGGTTTAGTGTACCCTGCAGGCCAGAGAAGAATTGCTGTCAGATCAACAGGTGCCTGGGCCACCATGTCACCCTGATTCTTACCTTGCCAGTCTGCTAGTACTACACCCTAAGATCAGGTGGACTGCTGGGTCCCTGAAATAAAGGCACTGTGTGTTTCACAGTGAGGGCCATGGAGACCTGTTCTGCAAAGTGAGATCTAGCCCCAGGTGGCACACAGGCCTGTGGACATTCCAAACCCTGTGACATGGATGCTTTGGCTAGCGGTGAAGAATGGATTCCCCCAAACTGATGGACTCAGTTCACCCACGTGCTCCTGCTCTACCTGCCCCCTCTTTCCCTAGGCCACACTTAACTGAGAAGTCTTCCAAACTAGACAAGGGCACCTTCCTTCAGCTTCTTCCTGCTTGGCTGGCTGGGCTGCCATAGCAACAGGCCAGGCAGGAGCTGCCTCAGGACTCCCCAAGTTCAAGGGGCTGTAGGCCAACTGGGACATCACAATCATCTTTTCTGATTGGTTGGACAGCATAAGCACTCCCCTTAAGGAACCTCCCCCTCCAGTCCCCAGTCACTTGTGTCATACAGTCCTGGCAAAATGTTTGGATAGGAGCATGGCTTTACTGCTCCATATTCCCACCTCTGCTTGTTCTGGGTCCAACTGGGATGAGATTTCTCTCCTGTTTCCATGAACTCTCCATCTGGAACCCACATTTTGGAAGACAAGAAGTCTTTATTTCTGGTGAGTACCTAAATGACTCAAGCCCTTTGCACTTCCATCAGCCAGGAAAACACCTTTGACATTGGATGAACAACATTCCTCTCAGAACAACATCACCCATCACCTGAGCTTATTCCCTTATGTGGACACAAGGGTACCACACTGGGATTCACGATGTTGTTTTGTCAGGCTTGTCTGTTCCCAACTTCATCAAAACAGAGAATCGCACACAGTGGCTGGCAAGAGCGTGAAAATGAACTCAGGAATTCACTTAATGTGGACGAACAAATTAATTCAGATTCATCCAGGAAATGCCCTGGATCACACAGGGGACAGTCAATGAATGCATAGTATTTCCTAGTCAGTGAAATTGGTGCCCTTTCTCCAGTGAAGGGCAGCTTTCAGGAAGACCACAAATTATGGAATACCAAGAAACACTGGCGACAGGCATTCATTTCTACAAAAGTTCTTAGTGACATATTACAACTCATTTCATTCAAGGAACTGAAGACATAAAGCCAGGACAACTCAAGGCTTTTCCTCAAAATCACATCAGGTATTAAGCTAATTGCTACCAATCAGTGAGGCAAATTAAAACACAAAGATAACAAACACAGACACACACACCCACACACACACAAAGTGGTGATATCCTAATAGTTATCAAGTGAATGGATATCTTTCCTTGTATGTAGTACATGGCAACGTTTACTAAAATCAGAAGTCATTGAAAACCAGGACAGCCTGGTACACTCCTTCAATGTCCACAGTGTAAAAGGAAGAGTTTGAATGAAGGGGACTTAACGATGCTTAAACAGTGGGTACACACATGAGTGTGAAACAGTTTGTAATATGAGAACTCACTCCAGCGAGCAAAGAAATTAATACATTTGCAAACTACAAATATTGCACACAGAAACACACACGCACACACACACACATACAAACCTAAACTAAATAACACAAAACCTGTCCATATCCTTTGCATGTGAAATGTTACAATGAATAGCTGAAAGCCTAGGCGTGGTGCTACTGAGGAGACAATATCAGCACTTCAAAAAGAACCATGCTAAGAAATATATGTGTAGTCACATCATTTCGAAAAATGTGCTTGGAAGGAAGACATACTGCCATATTTATGGAAACGAACCAGCAACGTGTAATCCACCAGAGTCTGTGCCTGAATCAATCACTTGTTTTGAAATCCTTTTTAGTAAGCCAGTGATGCATATTTACCCATGTATCATGATGCCTGGATATACACTGCACATAATCGATGAAGAATGACTAGTTCCTGTTTACAGAACATATTGTACTTGATCAACAGAAAAGACAGCATGGTCTATCCGCTATTATTGACTTCCAGGAAACTATCATGACTGCCCTTTTTTGAACAAGGGTATCTCACAGAAAGTGACAAAAGAAATATTAGCCTACCAACCCTGTGTGCAAGTGCTCCCACAAGCACACACAACCACACACACACATGCAGAGAAGCACACAATTACACACAAATACACACGCATTCATTGCTCCTCGAATGGCAAGCAGTCTGGAGTCAGTGAATTTCTGCACTTTCACAAAGGAAAAGTACCTTCCAACACCAGCAATCCTTAATGAATACCAGGAAACCCTGGAGAATCAGGTTAACTTCTTCCAACACTCCTTGCCCACGGTATAGTATATCCTGCAGGAACGAGAAGATTTGCTGTCAGATCAACAGGTGCCTGGGCCACCATGTCACCCTAATTCTTACTTTGCCACTCCGTTAGTTCCACACCCTAAGATCTGGTGGTCTAGTGGGTCCCTGAAATCAACGCAGCGTGTGTATCATAGTGAGGCCCAAGGCGGCCTGTTCTGCAAAGTGAGAACCAGCCCCAGGTGGCACACAGGCTTGTGGACATTCCAAACCGTGGGACATAGAAGCTTTGGCTAGCAGTTCAGAAGGGATTGCCCCAATCTAATGGGCTCAGGTCACCCATGTGCTCCTGCTCTGCCTGCCCCCGTTTTCCGAGGCCACACTTAACTGAGAAGTCTTCCACAGAAGACAGGGGCACCTTCCTTCAGCTTCTTCCTGCTTGGCTGGCTGGGCTGCCATAGCAACAGGCCAGGCACGAGCTGCCTCAGGACTCTCCAAGTTCAAGGGGCTCTAAGCCCACTGTGACATCACAGCCGCGTCTTTCCTGATTGGTCGGACTGCTTAAGCACTCCCCCTTAAGCAACCCTCACCCTCCAATTTCCAGCCACTTGAAGCATAGTGTCCTCAAAGGATGTATGGATCTTATCGTGGCCTTACTGCTCCATATTCCCACAGCCGCTTGTCCTATGTGGAACTGGGATGATATTTCTCTCCTCTTTCCAAGATCTGCCAAGCTGGAACCCAGATTTTCGAAGACAAGAAGTGTTTTTTGTGGTGAGTACAAAACGCCTCAAGCCCTTTGCACGTCCATCAGCCAGGAAAACTCCTTTCACATTGGATTGGGCTACTTCCCTCTCAGAACATCACCCAACACCTGAGTATATTCCCTTAGCTGGACGCAACTCTACCACTCAGGGAATCAGGATGTTTTTCGTCCTGGCTTCTCTGTTACTAACTTCGTCAAAGCACGGAAACGCACACACTGGCTGGCAAGAGTGTGAAACTGACCACAGGAATTCACTTAATGTGGACAAAGAAATTAATTCGCTTTCATCTGAGAAATGCACTGGATCACAAACGGGATAGTCAACGAATGCACAGTATTTAATAGTCAGTGAAACTGATAACTTTTCTCCAGTGAATGGCAGCTTTCCGGAACACAACACACTATGGAATACCATGAATCACTAGGGAAGAGCATTCATTTTTCCAAAACTTCCTAGTGACAAAACAAAACACTTTTCATCCAAGGAAGTGAAGACTTCAAATCAGGGCCGCTCGAGGCTTCTCCACAAACTGACATCAGGTATTAAGCTAATTTCCACGAATCAGTGAGGCAAATTTAAACAGAATGATAACAAACACAAAACATAGCCACACACACAATGTGGTCATATCCTAATAGTGATCGTGTGAATTGATTTCTTTGCTTGTATGTACTGGATAGCAACTTTTAGCATCATCAGAATCCATTAAACCCCAGGACAGCCTGGTGCATTCAATCAATTTCCACAGTGTAAAAGACACAGTTTGACTCAAGTGGTCTTAGGAATGCCTACACAGTGGGTACACCCATGAGCGTGAAATACTTTGTACTAGGAGAACTTATTAGAACGAGGAAAGAAAGTAATACATTTGCCAACTAGAAATATTGCACACACAAACACACACACATACCCAAAATAAAACAAAACCTGTCCAAATTCATCACATCGGGAATATTACCCGCAATAGTGGAATGGCCAGGCGTTACGCTACTGAAGGGACAATATCAGCCCTTCAAAATGATGATGCCAAAAAAATATGGGAAGTGACACCTTTTCCAGAAATGTTCTTGCAAGGAAGACACACTGCCACATTTTTGCAAAGAAACGAGCAAAGTGTAATCCACCAGAATCTGTGCCTGAAGCAATTACTTGAATGAAAATCCTTTCCAGTAAGCCAGTGAGGCCCATTGACCCATGTATCATAATGCCTGGACATACACTGCACATAATTGCTGAATGCTCAATAGTTCTTCCTTATAGAACATATTGTACTTCATCTACAGAAAAGTAAGTTTGATCTATCTGAAATTATTGACTTCCAGGAAACAATCGTGATGGCCACTCTTTGAAAAAGGGTATCTCACAGAACCTGAAAAAAGTAATATTATCTGATCCTCCCTGTGTGCAAGGTCTTCTGCAAACCCACACACAAACACACACACACACACACACACACACACACACACATGTACAGAAGCACAAAAAGAAAAATACACAATCACACACACACAATCATTGCTCCTCGAAGAGCAACCATTCCGGAGTCATTGAATTTCTGAAACTTCATGTAAGAAAAGTACCTTTCAGCAGTAGCAATATGTAGTGAATACCAGGAAACCCTGGAGAATCAGGATAACTTCTTCCAACTTTCCTTTCCCATGGTTTAGTGTACCCTGCAGGCCAGAGAAGAATTGCTGTCAGATCAACAGGTGCCTGGGCCACCATGTCACCCTGATTCTTACCTTGCCAGTCTGCTAGTACTACACCCTAAGATCAGGTGGACTGCTGGGTCCCTGAAATAAAGGCACTGTGTGTTTCACAGTGAGGGCCATGGAGGCCTGTTCTGCAAAGTGAGATCTAGCCCCAGGTGGCACACAGGCCTGTGGACATTCCAAACCCTGTGACATGGATGCTTTGGCTAGCGGTGAAGAATGGATTCCCCCAATCTGATGGACTCAGTTCACCCACGTGCTCCTGCTCTACCTGCCCCCTCTTTCCCTAGGCCACACTTAACTCAGAAGTCTTCCAAACTAGACAAGGGCACCTTCCTTCAGCTTCTTCCTGCTTGGCTGGCTGGGCTGCCATAGCAACAGGCCAGGCACGAGCTGCCTCAGGACTCTCCAAGTTCAAGGGGCTCTGAGCCCACTGTGACATCACAGCCGCGTCTTTCCTGATTGGTCGGACTGCTTAAGCACTCCTCCTTAAGCAACCCTCACCCTCCAATTTCCAGCCACTTGAGGCATAGTGTCCTCAAAGGATGTATGGATCTTATCGTGGCCTTACTGCTCCATATTCCCACAGCCGCTTGTCCTATGTGGAACTGGGATGATATTTCTCTCCTCTTTCCAAGATCTGCCAAGCTGGAACCCACATTTTCGAAGACAAGAAGTGTTTTTTGTGGTGAGTACAAAACGCCTCAAGCCCTTTGCACGTCCATCAGCCAGGAAAACTCCTTTCACATTGGATTGGGCAACTTCCCTCTCAGAACATCACCCAACACCTGAGTATTTTCCCTTATGTGGACGCAACTCTATCACTCAGGGAATCAGGATGTTTTTCGTCCTGGCTTCTCTGTTACTAACTTCGTCAAAGCACGGAAACGCACACACTGGCTGGTAAGAGTGTGAAACTGACCACAGGAATTCACTTAATGTGGACAAAGAAATTAATTCGCTTTCATCTGAGAAATGCACTGGATCACAAACGGGATAGTCAACGAATGCACAGTATTTAATAGTCAGTGAAACTGATAACTTTTCTCCAGTGAATGG
Source organism: Castor canadensis (assembly GCF_047511655.1). Taxonomy (NCBI): domain Eukaryota; kingdom Metazoa; phylum Chordata; class Mammalia; order Rodentia; family Castoridae; genus Castor; species Castor canadensis. Next base: position 115,040,003 of record NC_133387.1, read on the forward strand.
CAGCTTTCCGGAACACAACACACTATGGAATACCATGAATCACTAGGGAAGAGCATTCATTTTTCCAAAACTTCCTAGTGACAAAACAAAACACTTTTCATCCAAGGAAGTGAAGACTTCAAATCAGGGCCGCTCGAGGCTTCTCCACAAACTGACATCAGGAATTAAGCTAATTTCCACGAATCAGTGAGGCAAATTTAAACAGAATGATAACAAACACAAAAACATAGCCACACACACAATGTGGTCATATCCTAATAGTGATCGTGTGAATTGATTTCTTTGCTTGTATGTACTGGATAGCAACTTTTAGCATCATCAGAATCCATTAAACCCCAGGACAGCCTGGTGCATTCAATCAATTTCCACAGTGTAAAAGACACAGTTTGACTCAAGTGGTCTTAGGAATGCCTACACAGTGGGTACACCCATGAGCGTGAAATACTTTGTACTAGGAGAACTTATTAGAACGAGGAAAGAAAGTAATACATTTGCCAACTAGAAATATTGCACACACAAACACACACACATACCCAAAATAAAACAAAACCTGTCCAAATTCATCACATCGGGAATATTACCCGCAATAGTGGAATGGCCAGGCGTTACGCTACTGAAGGGACAATATCAGCCCTTCAAAATGATGATGCCAAAAAAATATGGGAAGTGACACCTTTTCCAGAAATGTTCTTGCAAGGAAGACACACTGCCACATTTTTGCAAAGAAACGAGCAAAGTGTAATCCACCAGAATCTGTGCCTGAAGCAATTACTTGAATGAAAATCCTTTCCAGTAAGCCAGTGAGGCCCATTGACCCATGTATCATAATGCCTGGACATACACTGCACATAATTGCTGAATGCTCAATAGTTCTTCCTTATAGAACATATTGTACTTCATCTACAGAAAAGTAAGTTTGATCTCTCTGAAATTATTGACTTCCAGGAAACAATCGTGACGGCCACTCTTTGAAAAAGGGTATCTCACAGAACCTGACAAAAGTAATATTATCTGATCCTCCCTGTGTGCAAGGTCTTCTGCAAACACACACACAAACACACACACACACACACACACACACACATGTACAGAAGCACACAAAGAAAAATACACAATCACACACACACAATCATTGCTCCTCGAAGAGCAACCATTCCGGAGTCATTGAATTTCTGAAACTTCATGTAAGAAAAGTACCTTTCAGCAGTAGCAATATGTAGTGAATACCAGGAAACCCTGGAGAATCAGGATAACTTCTTCCAACTTTCCTTTCCCATGGTTTAGTGTACCCTGCAGGCCAGAGAAGAATTGCTGTCAGATCAACAGGTGCCTGGGCCACCATGTCACCCTGATTCTTACCTTGCCAGTCTGCTAGTACTACACCCTAAGATCAGGTGGACTGCTGGGTCCCTGAAATAAAGGCACTGTGTGTTTCACAGTGAGGGCCATGGAGACCTGTTCTGCAAAGTGAGATCTAGCCCCAGGTGGCACACAGGCCTGTGGACATTCCAAACCCTGTGACATGGATGCTTTGGCTAGCGGTGAAGAATGGATTCCCCCAAACTGATGGACTCAGTTCACCCACGTGCTCCTGCTCTACCTGCCCCCTCTTTCCCTAGGCCACACTTAACTGAGAAGTCTTCCAAACTAGACAAGGGCACCTTCCTTCAGCTTCTTCCTGCTTGGCTGGCTGGGCTGCCATAGCAACAGGCCAGGCAGGAGCTGCCTCAGGACTCCCCAAGTTCAAGGGGCTGTAGGCCAACTGGGACATCACAATCATCTTTTCTGATTGGTTGGACAGCATAAGCACTCCCCTTAAGGAACCTCCCCCTCCAGTCCCCAGTCACTTGTGTCATACAGTCCTGGCAAAATGTTTGGATAGGAGCATGGCTTTACTGCTCCATATTCCCACCTCTGCTTGTTCTGGGTCCAACTGGGATGAGATTTCTCTCCTGTTTCCATGAACTCTCCATCTGGAACCCACATTTTGGAAGACAAGAAGTCTTTATTTCTGGTGAGTACCTAAATGACTCAAGCCCTTTGCACTTCCATCAGCCAGGAAAACACCTTTGACATTGGATGAACAACATTCCTCTCAGAACAACATCACCCATCACCTGAGCTTATTCCCTTATGTGGACACAAGGGTACCACACTGGGATTCACGATGTTGTTTTGTCAGGCTTGTCTGTTCCCAACTTCATCAAAACAAAGAATCGCACACAGTGGCTGGCAAGAGCGTGAAAATGAACTCAGGAATTCACTTAATGTGGACGAACAAATTAATTCAGATTCATCCAGGAAATGCCCTGGATCACACAGGGGACAGTCAATGAATGCATAGTATTTCCTAGTCAGTGAAATTGGTGCCCTTTCTCCAGTGAAGGGCAGCTTTCAGGAAGACCACAAATTATGGAATACCAAGAAACACTGGCGACAGGCATTCATTTCTACAAAAGTTCTTAGTGACATATTACAACTCATTTCATTCAAGGAACTGAAGACATAAAGCCAGGACAACTCAAGGCTTTTCCTCAAAATCACATCAGGTATTAAGCTAATTGCTACCAATCAGTGAGGCAAATTAAAACACAAAGATAACAAACACAGACACACACACCCACACACACACAAAGTGGTGATATCCTAATAGTTATCAAGTGAATGGATATCTTTCCTTGTATGTAGTACATGGCAACGTTTACTAAAATCAGAAGTCATTGAAAACCAGGACAGCCTGGTACACTCCTTCAATGTCCACAGTGTAAAAGGAAGAGTTTGAATGAAGGGGACTTAACGATGCTTAAACAGTGGGTACACACATGAGTGTGAAACAGTTTGTAATATGAGAACTCACTCCAGCGAGCAAAGAAATTAATACATTTGCAAACTACAAATATTGCACACAGAAACACACACGCACACACACACACATACAAACCTAAACTAAATAACACAAAACCTGTCCATATCCTTTGCATGTGAAATGTTACAATGAATAGCTGAAAGCCTAGGCGTGGTGCTACTGAGGAGACAATATCAGCACTTCAAAAAGAACCATGCTAAGAAATATATGTGTAGTCACATCATTTCGAAAAATGTGCTTGGAAGGAAGACATACTGCCATATTTATGGAAACGAACCAGCAACGTGTAATCCACCAGAGTCTGTGCCTGAATCAATCACTTGTTTTGAAATCCTTTTTAGTAAGCCAGTGATGCATATTTACCCATGTATCATGATGCCTGGATATACACTGCACATAATCGATGAAGAATGACTAGTTCCTGTTTACAGAACATATTGTACTTGATCAACAGAAAAGACAGCATGGTCTATCCGCTATTATTGACTTCCAGGAAACTATCATGACTGCCCTTTTTTGAACAAGGGTATCTCACAGAAAGTGACAAAAGAAATATTAGCCTACCAACCCTGTGTGCAAGTGCTCCCACAAGCACACACAACCACACACACACATGCAGAGAAGCACACAATTACACACAAACACACACGCATTCATTGCTCCTCGAATGGCAAGCAGTCTGGAGTCAGTGAATTTCTGCACTTTCACAAAGGAAAAGTACCTTCCAACACCAGCAATCCTTAATGAATACCAGGAAACCCTGGAGAATCAGGTTAACTTCTTCCAACACTCCTTGCCCACGGTATAGTATATCCTGCAGGAAAGAGAAGATTTGCTGTCAGATCAACAGGTGCCTCGGCCACCATGTCACCCTAATTCTTACTTTGCCACTCCGTTAGTTCCACACCCTAAGATCTGGTGGTCTAGTGGGTCCCTGAAATCAACGCAGCGTGTGTATCATAGTGAGGCCCAAGGCGGCCTGTTCTGCAAAGTGAGAACCAGCCCCAGGTGGCACACAGGCTTGTGGACATTCCAAACCGTGGGACATAGAAGCTTTGGCTAGCAGTTCAGAAGGGATTGCCCCAATCTAATGGGCTCAGGTCACCCATGTGCTCCTGCTCTGCCTGCCCCCGTTTTCCGAGGCCACACTTAACTGAGAAGTCTTCCACAGAAGACAGGGGCACCTTCCTTCAGCTTCTTCCTGCTTGGCTGGCTGGGCTGCCATAGCAACAGGCCAGGCACGAGCTGCCTCAGGACTCTCCAAGTTCAAGGGGCTCTAAGCCCACTGTGACATCACAGCCGCGTCTTTCCTGATTGGTCGGACTGCTTAAGCACTCCCCCTTAAGCAACCCTCACCCTCCAATTTCCAGCCACTTGAAGCATAGTGTCCTCAAAGGATGTATGGATCTTATCGTGGCCTTACTGCTCCATATTCCCACAGCCGCTTGTCCTATGTGGAACTGGGATGATATTTCTCTCCTCTTTCCAAGATCTGCCAAGCTGGAACCCAGATTTTCGAAGACAAGAAGTGTTTTTTGTGGTGAGTACAAAACGCCTCAAGCCCTTTGCACGTCCATCAGCCAGGAAAACTCCTTTCACATTGGATTGGGCTACTTCCCTCTCAGAACATCACCCAACACCTGAGTATATTCCCTTAGCTGGACGCAACTCTACCACTCAGGGAATCAGGATGTTTTTCGTCCTGGCTTCTCTGTTACTAACTTCGTCAAAGCACGGAAACGCACACACTGGCTGGCAAGAGTGTGAAACTGACCACAGGAATTCACTTAATGTGGACAAAGAAATTAATTCGCTTTCATCTGAGAAATGCACTGGATCACAAACGGGATAGTCAACGAATGCACAGTATTTAATAGTCAGTGAAACTGATAACTTTTCTCCAGTGAATGGCAGCTTTCCGGAACACAACACACTATGGAATACCATGAATCACTAGGGAAGAGCATTCATTTTTCCAAAACTTCCTAGTGACAAAACAAAACACTTTTCATCCAAGGAAGTGAAGACTTCAAATCAGGGCCGCTCGAGGCTTCTCCACAAACTGACATCAGGTATTAAGCTAATTTCCACGAATCAGTGAGGCAAATTTAAACAGAATGATAACAAACACAAAACATAGCCACACACACAATGTGGTCATATCCTAATAGTGATCGTGTGAATTGATTTCTTTGCTTGTATGTACTGGATAGCAACTTTTAGCATCATCAGAATCCATTAAACCCCAGGACAGCCTGGTGCATTCAATCAATTTCCACAGTGTAAAAGACACAGTTTGACTCAAGTGGTCTTAGGAATGCCTACACAGTGGGTACACCCATGAGCGTGAAATACTTTGTACTAGGAGAACTTATTAGAACGAGGAAAGAAAGTAATACATTTGCCAACTAGAAATATTGCACACACAAACACACACACATACCCAAAATAAAACAAAACCTGTCCAAATTCATCACATCGGGAATATTACCCGCAATAGTGGAATGGCCAGGCGTTACGCTACTGAAGGGACAACATCAGCCCTTCAAAATGATGATGCCAAAAAAATATGGGAAGTGACACCTTTTCCAGAAATGTTCTTGCAAGGAAGACACACTGCCACATTTTTGCAAAGAAACGAGCAAAGTGTAATCCACCAGAATCTGTGCCTGAAGCAATTACTTGAATGAAAATCCTTTCCAGTAAGCCAGTGAGGCCCATTGACCCATGTATCATAATGCCTGGACATACACTGCACATAATTGCTGAATGCTCAATAGTTCTTCCTTATAGAACATATTGTACTTCATCTACAGAAAAGTAAGTTTGATCTATCTGAAATTATTGACTTCCAGGAAACAATCGTGATGGCCACTCTTTGAAAAAGGGTATCTCACAGAACCTGAAAAAAGTAATATTATCTGATCCTCCCTGTGTGCAAGGTCTTCTGCAAACCCACACACAAACACACACACACACACACACACACACACACACACATGTACAGAAGCACAAAAAGAAAAATACACAATCACACACACACAATCATTGCTCCTCGAAGAGCAACCATTCCGGAGTCATTGAATTTCTGAAACTTCATGTAAGAAAAGTACCTTTCAGCAGTAGCAATATGTAGTGAATACCAGGAAACCCTGGAGAATCAGGATAACTTCTTCCAACTTTCCTTTCCCATGGTTTAGTGTACCCTGCAGGCCAGAGAAGAATTGCTGTCAGATCAACAGGTGCCTGGGCCACCATGTCACCCTGATTCTTACCTTGCCAGTCTGCTAGTACTACACCCTAAGATCAGGTGGACTGCTGGGTCCCTGAAATAAAGGCACTGTGTGTTTCACAGTGAGGGCCATGGAGGCCTGTTCTGCAAAGTGAGATCTAGCCCCAGGTGGCACACAGGCCTGTGGACATTCCAAACCCTGTGACATGGATGCTTTGGCTAGCGGTGAAGAATGGATTCCCCCAATCTGATGGACTCAGTTCACCCACGTGCTCCTGCTCTACCTGCCCCCTCTTTCCCTAGGCCACACTTAACTCAGAAGTCTTCCAAACTAGACAAGGGCACCTTCCTTCAGCTTCTTCCTGCTTGGCTGGCTGGGCTGCCATAGCAACAGGCCAGGCAGGAGCTGCCTCAGGACTCCCCAAGTTCAAGGGGCTGTAGGCCAACTGGGACATCACAATCATGTCTTTTCTGATTGGTTGGACAGCATAAGCACTCCCCTTAAGGAACCTCCCCCTCCAGTCCCCAGTCACTTGTGTCATACAGTCCTGGCAAAATGTTTGGATAGGAGCATGGCTTTACTGCTCCATATTCCCACCTCTGCTTGTTCTGGGTTCAACTGGGATGAGATTTCTCTCCTGTTTCCATGAACTCTCCATCTGGAACCCACATTTTGGAAGACAAGAAGTCTTTATTTCTGGTGAGTACCTAAATGACTCAAGCCCTTTGCACTTCCATCAGCCAGGAAAACACCTTTGACATTGGATGAACAACATTCCTCTCAGAACAACATCACCCATCACCTGAGCTTATTCCCTTATGTGGACACAAGGGTACCACACTGGGATTCACGATGTTGTTTTGTCAGGCTTGTCTGTTCCCAACTTCATCAAAACAAAGAATCGCACACAGTGGCTGGCAAGAGCGTGAAAATGAACTCAGGAATTCACTTAATGTGGACGAACAAATTAATTCAGATTCATCCAGGAAATGCCCTGGATCACACAGGGGACAGTCAATGAATGCATAGTATTTCCTAGTCAGTGAAATTGGTGCCCTTTCTCCAGTGAAGGGCAGCTTTCAGGAAGACCACAAATTATGGAATACCAAGAAACACTGGCGACAGGCATTCATTCCTACAAAAGTTCTTAGTGACATATTACAACTCATTTCATTCAAGGAACTGAAGACATAAAGCCAGGACAACTCAAGGATTTTCCTCAAAATCACATCAGGTATTAAGCTAATTGCTACCAATCAGTGAGGCAAATTAAAACACAAAGATAACAAACACAGACACACACACCCACACACACACAAAGTGGTGATATCCTAATAGTTATCAAGTGAATGGATATCTTTCCTTGTATGTAGTACATGGCAACGTTTACTAAAATCAGAAGTCATTGAAAACCAGGACAGCCTGGTACACTCCTTCAATGTCCACAGTGTAAAAGGAAGAGTTTGAATGAAGGGGACTTAACGATGCTTAAACAGTGGGTACACACATGAGTGTGAAACAGTTTGTAATATGAGAACTCACTCCAGCGAGCAAAGAAATTAATACATTTGCAAACTACAAATATTGCACACAGAAACACACACGCACACACACACACATACAAACCTAAACTAAATAACACAAAACCTGTCCATATCCTTTGCATGTGAAATGTTACAATGAATAGCTGAAAGCCTATGCGTGGTGCTACTGAGGAGACAATATCAGCACTTCAAAAAAACCATTCTTAGAAATATATGTGTAGTCACATCATTTCGAAAAATGTGCTTGGAAGTAAGACATACTGCCATATTTATGGAAACGAACCAGCAACGTGTAATCCACCAGAGTCTGTGCCTGAATCAATCACTTGTTTTGAAATCCTTTTTAGTAAGCCAGTGATGCATATTTACCCATGTATCATGATGCCTGGATATACACTGCACATAATCGATGAAGAATGACTAGTTCCTGTTTACAGAACATATTGTACTTGATCAACAGAAAAGACAGCATGGTCTATCCGCTATTATTGACTTCCAGGAAACTATCATGACTGCCCTTTTTTGAACAAGGGTATCTCACAGAAAGTGACAAAAGAAATATTAGCCTACCAACCCTGTGTGCAAGTGCTCCCACAAGCACACACAACCACACACACACATGCAGAGAAGCACACAAATACACACAAACACACACGTATTCATTGCTCCTCGAATGGCAAGCAGTCTGGAGTCAGTGAATTTCTGCACTTTCACAAAGGAAAAGTACCTTCCAACACCAGCAATCCTTAATGAATACCAGGAAACCCTGGAGAATCAGGTTAACTTCTTCCGACACTCCTTGCCCACGGTATAGTATATCCTGCAGGAAAGAGAAGATTTGCTGTCAGATCAACAGGTGCCTGGGCCACCATGTCACCCTAATTCTTACTTTGCCACTCCGTTAGTTCCACACCCTAAGATCTGGTGGTCTAGTGGGTCCCTGAAATCAACGCAGCGTGTGTATCATAGTGAGGCCCAAGGCGGCCTGTTCTGCAAAGTGAGAACCAGCCCCAGGTGGCACACAGGCTTGTGGACATTCCAAACCGTGGGACATAGAAGCTTTGGCTAGCAGTTCAGAAGGGATTGCCCCAATCTAATGGGCTCAGGTCACCCATGTGCTCCTGCTCTGCCTGCCCCCGTTTTCCGAGGCCACACTTAACTGAGAAGTCTTCCACAGAAGACAGGGGCACCTTCCTTCAGCTTCTTCCTGCTTGGCTGGCTGGGCTGCCATAGCAACAGGCCAGGCACGAGCTGCCTCAGGACTCTCCAAGTTCAAGGGGCTCTGAGCCCACTGTGACATCACAGCCGCGTCTTTCCTGATTGGTCGGACTGCTTAAGCACTCCTCCTTAAGCAATCCTCACCCTCCAATTTCCAGCCACTTGAGGCATAGTGTCCTCAAAGGATGTATGGATCTTATCGTGGCCTTACTGCTCCATATTCCCACAGCCGCTTGTCCTATGTGGAACTGGGATGATATTTCTCTCCTCTTTCCAAGATCTGCCAAGCTGGAACCCACATTTTCGAAGACAAGAAGTGTTTTTTGTGGTGAGTACAAAACGCCTCAAGCCCTTTGCACGTCCATCAGCCAGGAAAACTCCTTTCACATTGGATTGGGCAACTTCCCTCTCAGAACATCACCCAACACCTGAGTATTTTCCCTTATGTGGACGCAACTCTACCACTCAGGGAATCAGGATGTTTTTCGTCCTGGCTTCTCTGTTACTAACTTCGTCAAAGCACGGAAACGCACACACTGGCTGGTAAGAGTGTGAAACTGACCACAGGAATTCACTTAATGTGGACAAAGAAATTAATTCGCTTTCATCTGAGAAATGCACTGGATCACAAACGGGATAGTCAACGAATGCACAGTATTTAATAGTCAGTGAAACTGATAACTTTTCTCCAGTGAATGGCAGCTTTCCGGAACACAACACACTATGGAATACCATGAATCACTAGGGAAGAGCATTCATTTTTCCAAAACTTCCTAGTGACAAAACAAAACACTTTTCATCCAAGGAAGTGAAGACTTCAAATCAGGGCCGCTCGAGGCTTCTCCACAAACTGACATCAGGAATTAAGCTAATTTCCACGAATCAGTGAGGCAAATTTAAACAGAATGATAACAAACACAAAAACATAGCCACACACACAATGTGGTCATATCCTAATAGTGATCGTGTGAATTGATTTCTTTGCTTGTATGTACTGGATAGCAACTTTTAGCATCATCAGAATCCATTAAACCCCAGGACAGCCTGGTGCATTCAATCAATTTCCACAGTGTAAAAGACACAGTTTGACTCAAGTGGTCTTAGGAATGCCTACACAGTGGGTACACCCATGAGCGTGAAATACTTTGTACTAGGAGAACTTATTAGAACGAGGAAAGAAAGTAATACATTTGCCAACTAGAAATATTGCACACACAAACACACACACATACCCAAAATAAAACAAAACCTGTCCAAATTCATCACATCGGGAATATTACCCGCAATAGTGGAATGGCCAGGCGTTACGCTACTGAAGGGACAATATCAGCCCTTCAAAATGATGATGCCAAAAAAATATGGGAAGTGACACCTTTTCCAGAAATGTTCTTGCAAGGAAGACACACTGCCACATTTTTGCAAAGAAACGAGCAAAGTGTAATCCACCAGAATCTGTGCCTGAAGCAATTACTTGAATGAAAATCCTTTCCAGTAAGCCAGTGAGGCCCATTGACCCATGTATCATAATGCCTGGACATACACTGCACATAATTGCTGAATGCTCAATAGTTCTTCCTTATAGAACATATTGTACTTCATCTACAGAAAAGTAAGTTTGATCTCTCTGAAATTATTGACTTCCAGGAAACAATCGTGACGGCCACTCTTTGAAAAAGGGTATCTCACAGAACCTGACAAAAGTAATATTATCTGATCCTCCCTGTGTGCAAGGTCTTCTGCAAACACACACACAAACACACACACACACACACACACACACACACATGTACAGAAGCACACAAAGAAAAATACACAATCACACACACACAATCATTGCTCCTCGAAGAGCAACCATTCCGGAGTCATTGAATTTCTGAAACTTCATGTAAGAAAAGTACCTTTCAGCAGTAGCAATATGTAGTGAATACCAGGAAACCCTGGAGAATCAGGATAACTTCTTCCAACTTTCCTTTCCCATGGTTTAGTGTACCCTGCAGGCCAGAGAAGAATTGCTGTCAGATCAACAGGTGCCTGGGCCACCATGTCACCCTGATTCTTACCTTGCCAGTCTGCTAGTACTACACCCTAAGATCAGGTGGACTGCTGGGTCCCTGAAATAAAGGCACTGTGTGTTTCACAGTGAGGGCCATGGAGACCTGTTCTGCAAAGTGAGATCTAGCCCCAGGTGGCACACAGGCCTGTGGACATTCCAAACCCTGTGACATGGATGCTTTGGCTAGCGGTGAAGAATGGATTCCCCCAAACTGATGGACTCAGTTCACCCACGTGCTCCTGCTCTACCTGCCCCCTCTTTCCCTAGGCCACACTTAACTGAGAAGTCTTCCAAACTAGACAAGGGCACCTTCCTTCAGCTTCTTCCTGCTTGGCTGGCTGGGCTGCCATAGCAACAGGCCAGGCAGGAGCTGCCTCAGGACTCCCCAAGTTCAAGGGGCTGTAGGCCAACTGGGACATCACAATCATGTCTTTTCTGATTGGTTGGACAGCATAAGCACTCCCCTTAAGGAACCTCCCCCTCCAGTCCCCAGTCACTTGTGTCATACAGTCCTGGCAAAATGTTTGGATAGGAGCATGGCTTTACTGCTCCATATTCCCACCTCTGCTTGTTCTGGGTCCAACTGGGATGAGATTTCTCTCCTGTTTCCATGAACTCTCCATCTGGAACCCACATTTTGGAAGACAAGAAGTCTTTATTTCTGGTGAGTACCTAAATGACTCAAGCCCTTTGCACTTCCATCAGCCAGGAAAACACCTTTGACATTGGATGAACAACATTCCTCTCAGAACAACATCACCCATCACCTGAGCTTATTCCCTTATGTGGACACAAGGGTACCACACTGGGATTCACGATGTTGTTTTGTCAGGCTTGTCTGTTCCCAACTTCATCAAAACAAAGAATCGCACACAGTGGCTGGCAAGAGCGTGAAAATGAACTCAGGAATTCACTTAATGTGGACGAACAAATTAATTCAGATTCATCCAGGAAATGCCCTGGATCACACAGGGGACAGTCAATGAATGCATAGTATTTCCTAGTCAGTGAAATTGGTGCCCTTTCGCCAGTGAAGGGCAGCTTTCAGGAAGACCACAAATTATGGAATACCAAGAAACACTGGCGACAGGCAGTCATTTCTACAAAAGTTCTTAGTGACATATTACAACTCATTTCATTCAAGGAACTGAAGACATAAAGCCAGGACAACTCAAGGATTTTCCTCAAAATCACATCAGGTATTAAGCTAATTGCTACCAATCAGTGAGGCAAATTAAAACACAAAGATAACAAACACAGACACACACACCCACACACACACAAAGTGGTGATATCCTAATAGTTATCAAGTGAATGGATATCTTTCCTTGTATGTAGTACATGGCAACGTTTACTAAAATCAGAAGTCATTGAAAACCAGGACAGCCTGGTACACTCCTTCAATGTCCACAGTGTAAAAGGAAGAGTCTGAATGAAGGGGACTTAACGATGCTTAAACAGTGGGTACACACATGAGTGTGAAACAGTTTGTAATATGAGAACTCAATCCAGCGAGCAAAGAAATTAATACATTTGCAAACTACAAATATTGCACACAGAAACACACACGCACACACACACACACATACAAACCTAAACTAAATAACACAAAACCTGTCCATATCCTTTGCATGTGAAATGTTACAATGAATAGCTGAAAGCCTATGCGTGGTGCTACTGAGGAGACAATATCAGCACTTCAAAAAGAACCATGCTAAGAAATATATGTGTAGTCACATCATTTCGAAAAATGTGCTTGGAAGTAAGACATACTGCCATATTTATGGAAACGAACCAGCAACGTGTAATCCACCAGAGTCTGTGCCTGAATCAATCACTTGTTTTGAAATCCTTTTTAGTAAGCCAGTGATGCATATTTACACATGTATCATGATGCCTGGATATACACTGCACATAATCGATGAAGAATGACTAGTTCCTGTTTACAGAACATATTGTACTTGATCAACAGAAAAGACAGCATGGTCTATCCGCTATTATTGACTTCCAGGAAACTATCATGACTGCCCTTTTTTGAACAAGGGTATCTCACAGAAAGTGACAAAAGAAATATTAGCCTACCAACCCTGTGTGCAAGTGCTCCCACAAGCACACACAACCACACACACACATGCAGAGAAGCACACAAATACACACAAACACACAAGCATTCATTGCTCCTCGAATGGCAAGCAGTCTGGAGTCAGTGAATTTCTGCACTTTCACAAAGGAAAAGTACCTTCCAACACCAGCAATCCTTAATGAATACCAGGAAACCCTGGAGAATCAGGTTAACTTCTTCCGACAGTCCTTGCCCACGGTATAGTATATCCTGCAGGAAAGAGAAGATTTGCTGTCAGATCAACAGGTGCCTCGGCCACCATGTCACCCTAATTCTTACTTTGCCACTCCGTTAGTTCCACACCCTAAGATCTGGTGGTCTAGTGGGTCCCTGAAATCAACGCAGCGTGTGTATCATAGTGAGGCCCAAGGCGGCCTGTTCTGCAAAGTGAGAACCAGCCCCAGGTGGCACACAGGCTTGTGGACATTCCAAACCGTGGGACATAGAAGCTTTGGCTAGCAGTTCAGAAGGGATTGCCCCAATCTAATGGGCTCAGGTCACCCATGTGCTCCTGCTCTGCCTGCCCCCGTTTTCCGAGGCCACACTTAACTGAGAAGTCTTCCACAGAAGACAGGGGCACCTTCCTTCAGCTTCTTCCTGCTTGGCTGGCTGGGCTGCCATAGCAACAGGCCAGGCACGAGCTGCCTCAGGACTCTCCAAGTTCAAGGGGCTCTGAGCCCACTGTGACATCACAGCCGCGTCTTTCCTGATTGGTCGGACTGCTTAAGCACTCCCCCTTAAGCAACCCTCACCCTCCAATTTCCAGCCACTTGAGGCATAGTGTCCTCAAAGGATGTATGGATCTTATCGTGGCCTTACTGCTCCATATTCCCACAGCCGCTTGTCCTATGTGGAACTGGGATGATATTTCTCTCCTCTTTCCAAGATCTGCCAAGCTGGAACCCAGATTTTCGAAGACAAGAAGTGTTTTTTGTGGTGAGTACAAAACGCCTCAAGCCCTTTGCACGTCCATCAGCCAGGAAAACTCCTTTCACATTGGATTGGGCTACTTCCCTCTCAGAACATCACCCAACACCTGAGTATATTCCCTTAGCTGGACGCAACTCTACCACTCAGGGAATCAGGATGTTTTTCGTCCTGGCTTCTCTGTTACTAACTTCGTCAAAGCACGGAAACGCACACACTGGCTGGCAAGAGTGTGAAACTGACCACAGGAATTCACTTAATGTGGACAAAGAAATTAATTCGCTTTCATCTGAGAAATGCACTGGATCACAAACGGGATAGTCAACGAATGCACAGTATTTAATAGTCAGTGAAACTGATAACTTTTCTCCAGTGAATGGCAGCTTTCCGGAACACAACACACTATGGAATACCATGAATCACTAGGGAAGAGCATTCATTTTTCCAAAACTTCCTAGTGACAAAACAAAACACTTTTCATCCAAGGAAGTGAAGACTTCAAATCAGGGCCGCTCGAGGCTTCTCCACAAACTGACATCAGGTATTAAGCTAATTTCCACGAATCAGTGAGGCAAATTTAAACAGAATGATAACAAACACAAAACATAGCCACACACACAATGTGGTCATATCCTAATAGTGATCGTGTGAATTGATTTCTTTGCTTGTATGTACTGGATAGCAACTTTTAGCATCATCAGAATCCATTAAACCCCAGGACAGCCTGGTGCATTCAATCAATTTCCACAGTGTAAAAGACACAGTTTGACTCAAGTGGTCTTAGGAATGCCTACACAGTGGGTACACCCATGAGCGTGAAATACTTTGTACTAGGAGAACTTATTAGAACGAGGAAAGAAAGTAATACATTTGCCAACTAGAAATATTGCACACACAAACACACACACATACCCAAAATAAAACAAAACCTGTCCAAATTCATCACATCGGGAATATTACCCGCAATAGTGGAATGGCCAGGCGTTACGCTACTGAAGGGACAATATCAGCCCTTCAAAATGATGATGCCAAAAAAATATGGGAAGTGACACCTTTTCCAGAAATGTTCTTGCAAGGAAGACACACTGCCACATTTTTGCAAAGAAACGAGCAAAGTGTAATCCACCAGAATCTGTGCCTGAAGCAATTACTTGAATGAAAATCCTTTCCAGTAAGCCAGTGAGGCCCATTGACCCATGTATCATAATGCCTGGACATACACTGCACATAATTGCTGAATGCTCAATAGTTCTTCCTTATAGAACATATTGTACTTCATCTACAGAAAAGTAAGTTTGATCTATCTGAAATTATTGACTTCCAGGAAACAATCGTGATGGCCACTCTTTGAAAAAGGGTATCTCACGGAACCTGAAAAAAGTAATATTATCTGATCCTCCCTGTGTGCAAGGTCTTCTGCAAACACACACACAAACACACACACACACACACACACACACACACACACATGTACAGAAGCACACAAAGAAAAATACACAATCACACACACACAATCATTGCTCCTCGAAGAGCAACCATTCCGGAGTCATTGAATTTCTGAAACTTCATGTAAGAAAAGTACCTTTCAGCAGTAGCAATATGTAGTGAATACCAGGAAACCCTGGAGAATCAGGATAACTTCTTCCAACTTTCCTTTCCCATGGTTTAGTGTACCCTGCAGGCCAGAGAAGAATTGCTGTCAGATCAACAGGTGCCTGGGCCACCATGTCACCCTGATTCTTACCTTGCCAGTCTGCTAGTACTACACCCTAAGATCAGGTGGACTGCTGGGTCCCTGAAATAAAGGCACTGTGTGTTTCACAGTGAGGGCCATGGAGGCCTGTTCTGCAAAGTGAGATCTAGCCCCAGGTGGCACACAGGCCTGTGGACATTCCAAACCCTGTGACATGGATGCTTTGGCTAGCGGTGAAGAATGGATTCCCCCAATCTGATGGACTCAGTTCACCCACGTGCTCCTGCTCTACCTGCCCCCTCTTTCCCTAGGCCACACTTAACTGAGAAGTCTTCCAAACTAGACAAGGGCACCTTCCTTCAGCTTCTTCCTGCTTGGCTGGCTGGGCTGCCATAGCAACAGGCCAGGCAGGAGCTGCCTCAGGACTCCCCAAGTTCAAGGGGCTGTAGGCCAACTGGGACATCACAATCATGTCTTTTCTGATTGGTTGGACAGCATAAGCACTCCCCTTAAGGAACCTCCCCCTCCAGTCCCCAGTCACTTGTGTCATACAGTCCTGGCAAAATGTTTGGATAGGAGCATGGCTTTACTGCTCCATATTCCCACCTCTGCTTGTTCTGGGTCCAACTGGGATGAGATTTCTCTCCTGTTTCCATGAACTCTCCATCTGGAACCCACATTTTGGAAGACAAGAAGTCTTTATTTCTGGTGAGTACCTAAATGACTCAAGCCCTTTGCACTTCCATCAGCCAGGAAAACACCTTTGACATTGGATGAACAACATTCCTCTCAGAACAACATCACCCATCACCTGAGCTTATTCCCTTATGTGGACACAAGGGTACCACACTGGGATTCACGATGTTGTTTTGTCAGGCTTGTCTGTTCCCAACTTCATCAAAACAAAGAATCGCACACAGTGGCTGGCAAGAGCGTGAAAATGAACTCAGGAATTCACTTAATGTGGACGAACAAATTAATTCAGATTCATCCAGGAAATGCCCTGGATCACACAGGGGACAGTCAATGAATGCATAGTATTTCCTAGTCAGTGAAATTGGTGCCCTTTCTCCAGTGAAGGGCAGCTTTCAGGAAGACCACAAATTATGGAATACCAAGAAACACTGGCGACAGGCAGTCATTTCTACAAAAGTTCTTAGTGACATATTACAACTCATTTCATTCAAGGAACTGAAGACATAAAGCCAGGACAACTCAAGGATTTTCCTCAAAATCACATCAGGTATTAAGCTAATTGCTACCAATCAGTGAGGCAAATTAAAACACAAAGATAACAAACACAGACACACACACCCACACACACACAAAGTGGTGATATCCTAATAGTTATCAAGTGAATGGATATCTTTCCTTGTATGTAGTACATGGCAACGTTTACTAAAATCAGAAGTCATTGAAAACCAGGACAGCCTGGTACACTCCTTCAATGTCCACAGTGTAAAAGGAAGAGTCTGAATGAAGGGGACTTAACGATGCTTAAACAGTGGGTACACACATGAGTGTGAAACAGTTTGTAATATGAGAACTCACTCCAGCGAGCAAAGAAATTAATACATTTGCAAACTACAAATATTGCACACAGAAACACACACGCACACACACACACATACAAACCTAAACTAAATAACACAAAACCTGTCCATATCCTTTGCATGTGAAATGTTACAATGAATAGCTGAAAGCCTATGCGTGGTGCTACTGAGGAGACAATATCAGCACTTCAAAAAGAACCATGCTAAGAAATATATGTGTAGTCACATCATTTCGAAAAATGTGCTTGGAAGTAAGACATACTGCCATATTTATGGAAACGAACCAGCAACGTGTAATCCACCAGAGTCTGTGCCTGAATCAATCACTTGTTTTGAAATCCTTTTTAGTAAGCCAGTGATGCATATTTACCCATGTATCATGATGCCTGGATATACACTGCACATAATCGATGAAGAATGACTAGTTCCTGTTTACAGAACATATTGTACTTGATCAACAGAAAAGACAGCATGGTCTATCCGCTATTATTGACTTCCAGGAAACTATCATGACTGCCCTTTTTTGAACAAGGGTATCTCACAGAAAGTGACAAAAGAAATATTAGCCTACCAACCCTGTGTGCAAGTGCTCCCACAAGCACACACAACCACACACACACATGCAGAGAAGCACACAAATACACACAAACACACACATATTCATTGCTCCTCGAATGGCAAGCAGTCTGGAGTCAGTGAATTTCTGCACTTTCACAAAGGAAAAGTACCTTCCAACACCAGCAATCCTTAATGAATACCAGGAAACCCTGGAGAATCAGGTTAACTTCTTCCGACACTCCTTGCCCATGGTATAGTATATCCTGCAGGAAAGAGAAGATTTGCTGTCAGATCAACAGGTGCCTGGGCCACCATGTCACCCTAATTCTTACTTTGCCACTCCGTTAGTTCCACACCCTAAGATCTGGTGGTCTAGTGGGTCCCTGAAATCAACGCAGCGTGTGTATCATAGTGAGGCCCAAGGCGGCCTCTTCTGCAAAGTGAGAACCAGCCCCAGGTGGCACACAGGCTTGTGGACATTCCAAACCGTGGGACATAGAAGCTTTGGCTAGCAGTTCAGAAGGGATTGCCCCAATCTAATGGGCTCAGGTCACCCATGTGCTCCTGCTCTGCCTGCCCCCGTTTTCCGAGGCCACACTTAACTGAGAAGTCTTCCACAGAAGACAGGGGCACCTTCCTTCAGCTTCTTCCTGCTTGGCTGGCTGGGCTGCCATAGCAACAGGCCAGGCACGAGCTGCCTCAGGACTCTCCAAGTTCAAGGGGCTCTGAGCCCACTGTGACATCACAGCCGCGTCTTTCCTGATTGGTCGGACTGCTTAAGCACTCCTCCTTAAGCAACCCTCACCCTCCAATTTCCAGCCACTTGAGGCATAGTGTCCTCAAAGGATGTATGGATCTTATCGTGGCCTTACTGCTCCATATTCCCACAGCCGCTTGTCCTATGTGGAACTGGGATGATATTTCTCTCCTCTTTCCAAGATCTGCCAAGCTGGAACCCACATTTTCGAAGACAAGAAGTGTTTTTTGTGGTGAGTACAAAACGCCTCAAGCCCTTTGCACGTCCATCAGCCAGGAAAACTCCTTTCACATTGGATTGGGCAACTTCCCTCTCAGAACATCACCCAACACCTGAGTATTTTCCCTTAGCTGGACGCAACTCTACCACTCAGGGAATCAGGATGTTTTTCGTCCTGGCTTCTCTGTTACTAACTTCGTCAAAGCACGGAAACGCACACACTGGCTGGTAAGAGTGTGAAACTGACCACAGGAATTCACTTAATGTGGACAAAGAAATTAATTCGCTTTCATCTGAGAAATGCACTGGATCACAAACGGGATAGTCAACGAATGCACAGTATTTAATAGTCAGTGAAACTGATAACTTTTCTCCAGTGAATGGCAGCTTTCCGGAACACAACACACTATGGAATACCATGAATCACTAGGGAAGAGCATTCATTTTTCCAAAACTTCCTAGTGACAAAACAAAACACTTTTCATCCAAGGAAGTGAAGACTTCAAATCAGGGCCGCTCGAGGCTTCTCCACAAACTGACATCAGGAATTAAGCTAATTTCCACGAATCAGTGAGGCAAATTTAAACAGAATGATAACAAACACAAAAACATAGCCACACACACAATGTGGTCATATCCTAATAGTGATCGTGTGAATTGATTTCTTTGCTTGTATGTACTGGATAGCAACTTTTAGCATCATCAGAATCCATTAAACCCCAGGACAGCCTGGTGCATTCAATCAATTTCCACAGTGTAAAAGACACAGTTTGACTCAAGTGGTCTTAGGAATGCCTACACAGTGGGTACACCCATGAGCGTGAAATACTTTGTACTAGGAGAACTTATTAGAACGAGGAAAGAAAGTAATACATTTGCCAACTAGAAATATTGCACACACAAACACACACACATACCCAAAATAAAACAAAACCTGTCCAAATTCATCACATCGGGAATATTACCCGCAATAGTGGAATGGCCAGGCGTTACGCTACTGAAGGGACAATATCAGCCCTTCAAAATGATGATGCCAAAAAAATATGGGAAGTGACACCTTTTCCAGAAATGTTCTTGCAAGGAAGACACACTGCCACATTTTTGCAAAGAAACGAGCAAAGTGTAATCCACCAGAATCTGTGCCTGAAGCAATTACTTGAATGAAAATCCTTTCCAGTAAGCCAGTGAGGCCCATTGACCCATGTATCATAATGCCTGGACATACACTGCACATAATTGCTGAATGCTCAATAGTTCTTCCTTATAGAACATATTGTACTTCATCTACAGAAAAGTAAGTTTGATCTCTCTGAAATTATTGACTTCCAGGAAACAATCGTGACGGCCACTCTTTGAAAAAGGGTATCTCACAGAACCTGACAAAAGTAATATTATCTGATCCTCCCTGTGTGCAAGGTCTTCTGCAAACACACACACAAACACACACACACACACACACACACACACATGTACAGAAGCACACAAAGAAAAATACACAATCACACACACACAATCATTGCTCCTCGAAGAGCAACCATTCCGGAGTCATTGAATTTCTGAAACTTCATGTAAGAAAAGTACCTTTCAGCAGTAGCAATATGTAGTGAATACCAGGAAACCCTGGAGAATCAGGATAACTTCTTCCAACTTTCCTTTCCCATGG
Organism: Castor canadensis; assembly: GCF_047511655.1. NCBI lineage: Eukaryota > Metazoa > Chordata > Mammalia > Rodentia > Castoridae > Castor > Castor canadensis. Next base: position 115,060,409 of record NC_133387.1, read on the forward strand.
TTTAGTGTACCCTGCAGGCCAGAGAAGAATTGCTGTCAGATCAACAGGTGCCTGGGCCACCATGTCACCCTGATTCTTACCTTGCCAGTCTGCTAGTACTACACCCTAAGATCAGGTGGACTGCTGGGTCCCTGAAATAAAGGCACTGTGTGTTTCACAGTGAGGGCCATGGAGACCTGTTCTGCAAAGTGAGATCTAGCCCCAGGTGGCACACAGGCCTGTGGACATTCCAAACCCTGTGACATGGATGCTTTGGCTAGCGGTGAAGAATGGATTCCCCCAAACTGATGGACTCAGTTCACCCACGTGCTCCTGCTCTACCTGCCCCCTCTTTCCCTAGGCCACACTTAACTGAGAAGTCTTCCAAACTAGACAAGGGCACCTTCCTTCAGCTTCTTCCTGCTTGGCTGGCTGGGCTGCCATAGCAACAGGCCAGGCAGGAGCTGCCTCAGGACTCCCCAAGTTCAAGGGGCTGTAGGCCAACTGGGACATCACAATCATCTTTTCTGATTGGTTGGACAGCATAAGCACTCCCCTTAAGGAACCTCCCCCTCCAGTCCCCAGTCACTTGTGTCATACAGTCCTGGCAAAATGTTTGGATAGGAGCATGGCTTTACTGCTCCATATTCCCACCTCTGCTTGTTCTGGGTCCAACTGGGATGAGATTTCTCTCCTGTTTCCATGAACTCTCCATCTGGAACCCACATTTTGGAAGACAAGAAGTCTTTATTTCTGGTGAGTACCTAAATGACTCAAGCCCTTTGCACTTCCATCAGCCAGGAAAACACCTTTGACATTGGATGAACAACATTCCTCTCAGAACAACATCACCCATCACCTGAGCTTATTCCCTTATGTGGACACAAGGGTACCACACTGGGATTCACGATGTTGTTTTGTCAGGCTTGTCTGTTCCCAACTTCATCAAAACAAAGAATCGCACACAGTGGCTGGCAAGAGCGTGAAAATGAACTCAGGAATTCACTTAATGTGGACGAACAAATTAATTCAGATTCATCCAGGAAATGCCCTGGATCACACAGGGGACAGTCAATGAATGCATAGTATTTCCTAGTCAGTGAAATTGGTGCCCTTTCTCCAGTGAAGGGCAGCTTTCAGGAAGACCACAAATTATGGAATACCAAGAAACACTGGCGACAGGCATTCATTTCTACAAAAGTTCTTAGTGACATATTACAACTCATTTCATTCAAGGAACTGAAGACATAAAGCCAGGACAACTCAAGGCTTTTCCTCAAAATCACATCAGGTATTAAGCTAATTGCTACCAATCAGTGAGGCAAATTAAAACACAAAGATAACAAACACAGACACACACACCCACACACACACAAAGTGGTGATATCCTAATAGTTATCAAGTGAATGGATATCTTTCCTTGTATGTAGTACATGGCAACGTTTACTAAAATCAGAAGTCATTGAAAACCAGGACAGCCTGGTACACTCCTTCAATGTCCACAGTGTAAAAGGAAGAGTTTGAATGAAGGGGACTTAACGATGCTTAAACAGTGGGTACACACATGAGTGTGAAACAGTTTGTAATATGAGAACTCACTCCAGCGAGCAAAGAAATTAATACATTTGCAAACTACAAATATTGCACACAGAAACACACACGCACACACACACACATACAAACCTAAACTAAATAACACAAAACCTGTCCATATCCTTTGCATGTGAAATGTTACAATGAATAGCTGAAAGCCTAGGCGTGGTGCTACTGAGGAGACAATATCAGCACTTCAAAAAGAACCATGCTAAGAAATATATGTGTAGTCACATCATTTCGAAAAATGTGCTTGGAAGGAAGACATACTGCCATATTTATGGAAACGAACCAGCAACGTGTAATCCACCAGAGTCTGTGCCTGAATCAATCACTTGTTTTGAAATCCTTTTTAGTAAGCCAGTGATGCATATTTACCCATGTATCATGATGCCTGGATATACACTGCACATAATCGATGAAGAATGACTAGTTCCTGTTTACAGAACATATTGTACTTGATCAACAGAAAAGACAGCATGGTCTATCCGCTATTATTGACTTCCAGGAAACTATCATGACTGCCCTTTTTTGAACAAGGGTATCTCACAGAAAGTGACAAAAGAAATATTAGCCTACCAACCCTGTGTGCAAGTGCTCCCACAAGCACACACAACCACACACACACATGCAGAGAAGCACACAATTACACACAAACACACACGCATTCATTGCTCCTCGAATGGCAAGCAGTCTGGAGTCAGTGAATTTCTGCACTTTCACAAAGGAAAAGTACCTTCCAACACCAGCAATCCTTAATAAATACCAGGAAACCCTGGAGAATCAGGTTAACTTCTTCCAACACTCCTTGCCCACGGTATAGTATATCCTGCAGGAACGAGAAGATTTGCTGTCAGATCAACAGGTGCCTGGGCCACCATGTCACCCTAATTCTTACTTTGCCACTCCGTTAGTTCCACACCCTAAGATCTGGTGGTCTAGTGGGTCCCTGAAATCAACGCAGCGTGTGTATCATAGTGAGGCCCAAGGCGGCCTGTTCTGTAAAGTGAGAACCAGCCCCAGGTGGCACACAGGCTTGTGGACATTCCAAACCGTGGGACATAGAAGCTTTGGCTAGCAGTTCAGAAGGGATTGCCCCAATCTAATGGGCTCAGGTCACCCATGTGCTCCTGCTCTGCCTGCCCCCGTTTTCCGAGGCCACACTTAACTGAGAAGTCTTCCACAGAAGACAGGGGCACCTTCCTTCAGCTTCTTCCTGCTTGGCTGGCTGGGCTGCCATAGCAACAGGCCAGGCACGAGCTGCCTCAGGACTCTCCAAGTTCAAGGGGCTCTAAGCCCACTGTGACATCACAGCCGCGTCTTTCCTGATTGGTCGGACTGCTTAAGCACTCCCCCTTAAGCAACCCTCACCCTCCAATTTCCAGCCACTTGAAGCATAGTGTCCTCAAAGGATGTATGGATCTTATCGTGGCCTTACTGCTCCATATTCCCACAGCCGCTTGTCCTATGTGGAACTGGGATGATATTTCTCTCCTCTTTCCAAGATCTGCCAAGCTGGAACCCAGATTTTCGAAGACAAGAAGTGTTTTTTGTGGTGAGTACAAAACGCCTCAAGCCCTTTGCACGTCCATCAGCCAGGAAAACTCCTTTCACATTGGATTGGGCTACTTCCCTCTCAGAACATCACCCAACACCTGAGTATATTCCCTTAGCTGGACGCAACTCTACCACTCAGGGAATCAGGATGTTTTTCGTCCTGGCTTCTCTGTTACTAACTTCGTCAAAGCACGGAAACGCACACACTGGCTGGCAAGAGTGTGAAACTGACCACAGGAATTCACTTAATGTGGACAAAGAAATTAATTCGCTTTCATCTGAGAAATGCACTGGATCACAAACGGGATAGTCAACGAATGCACAGTATTTAATAGTCAGTGAAACTGATAACTTTTCTCCAGTGAATGGCAGCTTTCCGGAACACAACACACTATGGAATACCATGAATCACTAGGGAAGAGCATTCATTTTTCCAAAACTTCCTAGTGACAAAACAAAACACTTTTCATCCAAGGAAGTGAAGACTTCAAATCAGGGCCGCTCGAGGCTTCTCCACAAACTGACATCAGGTATTAAGCTAATTTCCACGAATCAGTGAGGCAAATTTAAACAGAATGATAACAAACACAAAACATAGCCACACACACAATGTGGTCATATCCTAATAGTGATCGTGTGAATTGATTTCTTTGCTTGTATGTACTGGATAGCAACTTTTAGCATCATCAGAATCCATTAAACCCCAGGACAGCCTGGTGCATTCAATCAATTTCCACAGTGTAAAAGACACAGTTTGACTCAAGTGGTCTTAGGAATGCCTACACAGTGGGTACACCCATGAGCGTGAAATACTTTGTACTAGGAGAACTTATTAGAACGAGGAAAGAAAGTAATACATTTGCCAACTAGAAATATTGCACACACAAACACACACACATACCCAAAATAAAACAAAACCTGTCCAAATTCATCACATCGGGAATATTACCCGCAATAGTGGAATGGCCAGGCGTTACGCTACTGAAGGGACAATATCAGCCCTTCAAAATGATGATGCCAAAAAAATATGGGAAGTGACACCTTTTCCAGAAATGTTCTTGCAAGGAAGACACACTGCCACATTTTTGCAAAGAAACGAGCAAAGTGTAATCCACCAGAATCTGTGCCTGAAGCAATTACTTGAATGAAAATCCTTTCCAGTAAGCCAGTGAGGCCCATTGACCCATGTATCATAATGCCTGGACATACACTGCACATAATTGCTGAATGCTCAATAGTTCTTCCTTATAGAACATATTGTACTTCATCTACAGAAAAGTAAGTTTGATCTATCTGAAATTATTGACTTCCAGGAAACAATCGTGATGGCCACTCTTTGAAAAAGGGTATCTCACAGAACCTGAAAAAAGTAATATTATCTGATCCTCCCTGTGTGCAAGGTCTTCTGCAAACCCACACACAAACACACACACACACACACACACACACACACACACATGTACAGAAGCACAAAAAGAAAAATACACAATCACACACACACAATCATTGCTCCTCGAAGAGCAACCATTCCGGAGTCATTGAATTTCTGAAACTTCATGTAAGAAAAGTACCTTTCAGCAGTAGCAATATGTAGTGAATACCAGGAAACCCTGGAGAATCAGGATAACTTCTTCCAACTTTCCTTTCCCATGGTTTAGTGTACCCTGCAGGCCAGAGAAGAATTGCTGTCAGATCAACAGGTGCCTGGGCCACCATGTCACCCTGATTCTTACCTTGCCAGTCTGCTAGTACTACACCCTAAGATCAGGTGGACTGCTGGGTCCCTGAAATAAAGGCACTGTGTGTTTCACAGTGAGGGCCATGGAGGCCTGTTCTGCAAAGTGAGATCTAGCCCCAGGTGGCACACAGGCCTGTGGACATTCCAAACCCTGTGACATGGATGCTTTGGCTAGCGGTGAAGAATGGATTCCCCCAATCTGATGGACTCAGTTCACCCACGTGCTCCTGCTCTACCTGCCCCCTCTTTCCCTAGGCCACACTTAACTCAGAAGTCTTCCAAACTAGACAAGGGCACCTTCCTTCAGCTTCTTCCTGCTTGGCTGGCTGGGCTGCCATAGCAACAGGCCAGGCACGAGCTGCCTCAGGACTCTCCAAGTTCAAGGGGCTCTGAGCCCACTGTGACATCACAGCCGCGTCTTTCCTGATTGGTCGGACTGCTTAAGCACTCCTCCTTAAGCAACCCTCACCCTCCAATTTCCAGCCACTTGAGGCATAGTGTCCTCAAAGGATGTATGGATCTTATCGTGGCCTTACTGCTCCATATTCCCACAGCCGCTTGTCCTATGTGGAACTGGGATGATATTTCTCTCCTCTTTCCAAGATCTGCCAAGCTGGAACCCACATTTTCGAAGACAAGAAGTGTTTTTTGTGGTGAGTACAAAACGCCTCAAGCCCTTTGCACGTCCATCAGCCAGGAAAACTCCTTTCACATTGGATTGGGCAACTTCCCTCTCAGAACATCACCCAACACCTGAGTATTTTCCCTTATGTGGACGCAACTCTACCACTCAGGGAATCAGGATGTTTTTCGTCCTGGCTTCTCTGTTACTAACTTCGTCAAAGCACGGAAACGCACACACTGGCTGGTAAGAGTGTGAAACTGACCACAGGAATTCACTTAATGTGGACAAAGAAATTAATTCGCTTTCATCTGAGAAATGCACTGGATCACAAACGGGATAGTCAACGAATGCACAGTATTTAATAGTCAGTGAAACTGATAACTTTTCTCCAGTGAATGGCAGCTTTCCGGAACACAACACACTATGGAATACCATGAATCACTAGGGAAGAGCATTCATTTTTCCAAAACTTCCTAGTGACAAAACAAAACACTTTTCATCCAAGGAAGTGAAGACTTCAAATCAGGGCCGCTCGAGGCTTCTCCACAAACTGACATCAGGAATTAAGCTAATTTCCACGAATCAGTGAGGCAAATTTAAACAGAATGATAACAAACACAAAAACATAGCCACACACACAATGTGGTCATATCCTAATAGTGATCGTGTGAATTGATTTCTTTGCTTGTATGTACTGGATAGCAACTTTTAGCATCATCAGAATCCATTAAACCCCAGGACAGCCTGGTGCATTCAATCAATTTCCACAGTGTAAAAGACACAGTTTGACTCAAGTGGTCTTAGGAATGCCTACACAGTGGGTACACCCATGAGCGTGAAATACTTTGTACTAGGAGAACTTATTAGAACGAGGAAAGAAAGTAATACATTTGCCAACTAGAAATATTGCACACACAAACACACACACATACCCAAAATAAAACAAAACCTGTCCAAATTCATCACATCGGGAATATTACCCGCAATAGTGGAATGGCCAGGCGTTACGCTACTGAAGGGACAATATCAGCCCTTCAAAATGATGATGCCAAAAAAATATGGGAAGTGACACCTTTTCCAGAAATGTTCTTGCAAGGAAGACACACTGCCACATTTTTGCAAAGAAACGAGCAAAGTGTAATCCACCAGAATCTGTGCCTGAAGCAATTACTTGAATGAAAATCCTTTCCAGTAAGCCAGTGAGGCCCATTGACCCATGTATCATAATGCCTGGACATACACTGCACATAATTGCTGAATGCTCAATAGTTCTTCCTTATAGAACATATTGTACTTCATCTACAGAAAAGTAAGTTTGATCTCTCTGAAATTATTGACTTCCAGGAAACAATCGTGACGGCCACTCTTTGAAAAAGGGTATCTCACAGAACCTGACAAAAGTAATATTATCTGATCCTCCCTGTGTGCAAGGTCTTCTGCAAACACACACACAAACACACACAAACACACACACACACACACACATGTACAGAAGCACACAAAGAAAAATACACAATCACACACACACAATCATTGCTCCTCGACGAGCAACCATTCCGGAGTCATTGAATTTCTGAAACTTCATGTAAGAAAAGTACCTTTCAGCAGTAGCAATATGTAGTGAATACCAGGAAACCCTGGAGAATCAGGATAACTTCTTCCAACTTTCCTTTCCCATGGTTTAGTGTACCCTGCAGGCCAGAGAAGAATTGCTGTCAGATCAACAGGTGCCTGGGCCACCATGTCACCCTGATTCTTACCTTGCCAGTCTGCTAGTACTACACCCTAAGATCAGGTGGACTGCTGGGTCCCTGAAATAAAGGCACTGTGTGTTTCACAGTGAGGGCCATGGAGACCTGTTCTGCAAAGTGAGATCTAGCCCCAGGTGGCACACAGGCCTGTGGACATTCCAAACCCTGTGACATGGATGCTTTGGCTAGCGGTGAAGAATGGATTCCCCCAAACTGATGGACTCAGTTCACCCACGTGCTCCTGCTCTACCTGCCCCCTCTTTCCCTAGGCCACACTTAACTGAGAAGTCTTCCAAACTAGACAAGGGCACCTTCCTTCAGCTTCTTCCTGCTTGGCTGGCTGGGCTGCCATAGCAACAGGCCAGGCAGGAGCTGCCTCAGGACTCCCCAAGTTCAAGGGGCTGTAGGCCAACTGGGACATCACAATCATCTTTTCTGATTGGTTGGACAGCATAAGCACTCCCCTTAAGGAACCTCCCCCTCCAGTCCCCAGTCACTTGTGTCATACAGTCCTGGCAAAATGTTTGGATAGGAGCATGGCTTTACTGCTCCATATTCCCACCTCTGCTTGTTCTGGGTCCAACTGGGATGAGATTTCTCTCCTGTTTCCATGAACTCTCCATCTGGAACCCACATTTTGGAAGAAAAGAAGTCTTTATTTCTGGTGAGTACCTAAATGACTCAAGCCCTTTGCACTTCCATCAGCCAGGAAAACACCTTTGACATTGGATGAACAACATTCCTCTCAGAACAACATCACCCATCACCTGAGCTTATTCCCTTATGTGGACACAAGGGTACCACACTGGGATTCACGATGTTGTTTTGTCAGGCTTGTCTGTTCCCAACTTCATCAAAACAAAGAATCGCACACAGTGGCTGGCAAGAGCGTGAAAATGAACTCAGGAATTCACTTAATGTGGACGAACAAATTAATTCAGATTCATCCAGGAAATGCCCTGGATCACACAGGGGACAGTCAATGAATGCATAGTATTTCCTAGTCAGTGAAATTGGTGCCCTTTCTCCAGTGAAGGGCAGCTTTCAGGAAGACCACAAATTATGGAATACCAAGAAACACTGGCGACAGGCATTCATTTCTACAAAAGTTCTTAGTGACATATTACAACTCATTTCATTCAAGGAACTGAAGACATAAAGCCAGGACAACTCAAGGCTTTTCCTCAAAATCACATCAGGTATTAAGCTAATTGCTACCAATCAGTGAGGCAAATTAAAACACAAAGATAACAAACACAGACACACACACCCACACACACACAAAGTGGTGATATCCTAATAGTTATCAAGTGAATGGATATCTTTCCTTGTATGTAGTACATGGCAACGTTTACTAAAATCAGAAGTCATTGAAAACCAGGACAGCCTGGTACACTCCTTCAATGTCCACAGTGTAAAAGGAAGAGTTTGAATGAAGGGGACTTAACGATGCTTAAACAGTGGGTACACACATGAGTGTGAAACAGTTTGTAATATGAGAACTCACTCCAGCGAGCAAAGAAATTAATACATTTGCAAACTACAAATATTGCACACAGAAACACACACGCACACACACACACATACAAACCTAAACTAAATAACACAAAACCTGTCCATATCCTTTGCATGTGAAATGTTACAATGAATAGCTGAAAGCCTAGGCGTGGTGCTACTGAGGAGACAATATCAGCACTTCAAAAAGAACCATGCTAAGAAATATATGTGTAGTCACATCATTTCGAAAAATGTGCTTGGAAGGAAGACATACTGCCATATTTATGGAAACGAACCAGCAACGTGTAATCCACCAGAGTCTGTGCCTGAATCAATCACTTGTTTTGAAATCCTTTTTAGTAAGCCAGTGATGCATATTTACCCATGTATCATGATGCCTGGATATACACTGCACATAATCGATGAAGAATGACTAGTTCCTGTTTACAGAACATATTGTACTTGATCAACAGAAAAGACAGCATGGTCTATCCGCTATTATTGACTTCCAGGAAACTATCATGACTGCCCTTTTTTGAACAAGGGTATCTCACAGAAAGTGACAAAAGAAATATTAGCCTACCAACCCTGTGTGCAAGTGCTCCCACAAGCACACACAACCACACACACACATGCAGAGAAGCACACAATTACACACAAACACACACGCATTCATTGCTCCTCGAATGGCAAGCAGTCTGGAGTCAGTGAATTTCTGCACTTTCACAAAGGAAAAGTACCTTCCAACACCAGCAATCCTTAATGAATACCAGGAAACCCTGGAGAATCAGGTTAACTTCTTCCAACACTCCTTGCCCACGGTATAGTATATCCTGCAGGAAAGAGAAGATTTGCTGTCAGATCAACAGGTGCCTCGGCCACCATGTCACCCTAATTCTTACTTTGCCACTCCGTTAGTTCCACACCCTAAGATCTGGTGGTCTAGTGGGTCCCTGAAATCAACGCAGCGTGTGTATCATAGTGAGGCCCAAGGCGGCCTGTTCTGCAAAGTGAGAACCAGCCCCAGGTGGCACACAGGCTTGTGGACATTCCAAACCGTGGGACATAGAAGCTTTGGCTAGCAGTTCAGAAGGGATTGCCCCAATCTAATGGGCTCAGGTCACCCATGTGCTCCTGCTCTGCCTGCCCCCGTTTTCCGAGGCCACACTTAACTGAGAAGTCTTCCACAGAAGACAGGGGCACCTTCCTTCAGCTTCTTCCTGCTTGGCTGGCTGGGCTGCCATAGCAACAGGCCAGGCACGAGCTGCCTCAGGACTCTCCAAGTTCAAGGGGCTCTAAGCCCACTGTGACATCACAGCCGCGTCTTTCCTGATTGGTCGGACTGCTTAAGCACTCCCCCTTAAGCAACCCTCACCCTCCAATTTCCAGCCACTTGAAGCATAGTGTCCTCAAAGGATGTATGGATCTTATCGTGGCCTTACTGCTCCATATTCCCACAGCCGCTTGTCCTATGTGGAACTGGGATGATATTTCTCTCCTCTTTCCAAGATCTGCCAAGCTGGAACCCAGATTTTCGAAGACAAGAAGTGTTTTTTGTGGTGAGTACAAAACGCCTCAAGCCCTTTGCACGTCCATCAGCCAGGAAAACTCCTTTCACATTGGATTGGGCTACTTCCCTCTCAGAACATCACCCAACACCTGAGTATATTCCCTTAGCTGGACGCAACTCTACCACTCAGGGAATCAGGATGTTTTTCGTCCTGGCTTCTCTGTTACTAACTTCGTCAAAGCACGGAAACGCACACACTGGCTGGCAAGAGTGTGAAACTGACCACAGGAATTCACTTAATGTGGACAAAGAAATTAATTCGCTTTCATCTGAGAAATGCACTGGATCACAAACGGGATAGTCAACGAATGCACAGTATTTAATAGTCAGTGAAACTGATAACTTTTCTCCAGTGAATGGCAGCTTTCCGGAACACAACACACTATGGAATACCATGAATCACTAGGGAAGAGCATTCATTTTTCCAAAACTTCCTAGTGACAAAACAAAACACTTTTCATCCAAGGAAGTGAAGACTTCAAATCAGGGCCGCTCGAGGCTTCTCCACAAACTGACATCAGGTATTAAGCTAATTTCCACGAATCAGTGAGGCAAATTTAAACAGAATGATAACAAACACAAAACATAGCCACACACACAATGTGGTCATATCCTAATAGTGATCGTGTGAATTGATTTCTTTGCTTGTATGTACTGGATAGCAACTTTTAGCATCATCAGAATCCATTAAACCCCAGGACAGCCTGGTGCATTCAATCAATTTCCACAGTGTAAAAGACACAGTTTGACTCAAGTGGTCTTAGGAATGCCTACACAGTGGGTACACCCATGAGCGTGAAATACTTTGTACTAGGAGAACTTATTAGAACGAGGAAAGAAAGTAATACATTTGCCAACTAGAAATATTGCACACACAAACACACACACATACCCAAAATAAAACAAAACCTGTCCAAATTCATCACATCGGGAATATTACCCGCAATAGTGGAATGGCCAGGCGTTACGCTACTGAAGGGACAACATCAGCCCTTCAAAATGATGATGCCAAAAAAATATGGGAAGTGACACCTTTTCCAGAAATGTTCTTGCAAGGAAGACACACTGCCACATTTTTGCAAAGAAACGAGCAAAGTGTAATCCACCAGAATCTGTGCCTGAAGCAATTACTTGAATGAAAATCCTTTCCAGTAAGCCAGTGAGGCCCATTGACCCATGTATCATAATGCCTGGACATACACTGCACATAATTGCTGAATGCTCAATAGTTCTTCCTTATAGAACATATTGTACTTCATCTACAGAAAAGTAAGTTTGATCTATCTGAAATTATTGACTTCCAGGAAACAATCGTGATGGCCACTCTTTGAAAAAGGGTATCTCACAGAACCTGAAAAAAGTAATATTATCTGATCCTCCCTGTGTGCAAGGTCTTCTGCAAACCCACACACAAACACACACACACACACACACACACACACACACACATGTACAGAAGCACAAAAAGAAAAATACACAATCACACACACACAATCATTGCTCCTCGAAGAGCAACCATTCCGGAGTCATTGAATTTCTGAAACTTCATGTAAGAAAAGTACCTTTCAGCAGTAGCAATATGTAGTGAATACCAGGAAACCCTGGAGAATCAGGATAACTTCTTCCAACTTTCCTTTCCCATGGTTTAGTGTACCCTGCAGGCCAGAGAAGAATTGCTGTCAGATCAACAGGTGCCTGGGCCACCATGTCACCCTGATTCTTACCTTGCCAGTCTGCTAGTACTACACCCTAAGATCAGGTGGACTGCTGGGTCCCTGAAATAAAGGCACTGTGTGTTTCACAGTGAGGGCCATGGAGACCTGTTCTGCAAAGTGAGATCTAGCCCCAGGTGGCACACAGGCCTGTGGACATTCCAAACCCTGTGACATGGATGCTTTGGCTAGCGGTGAAGAATGGATTCCCCCAAACTGATGGACTCAGTTCACCCACGTGCTCCTGCTCTACCTGCCCCCTCTTTCCCTAGGCCACACTTAACTGAGAAGTCTTCCAAACTAGACAAGGGCACCTTCCTTCAGCTTCTTCCTGCTTGGCTGGCTGGGCTGCCATAGCAACAGGCCAGGCAGGAGCTGCCTCAGGACTCCCCAAGTTCAAGGGGCTGTAGGCCAACTGGGACATCACAATCATCTTTTCTGATTGGTTGGACAGCATAAGCACTCCCCTTAAGGAACCTCCCCCTCCAGTCCCCAGTCACTTGTGTCATACAGTCCTGGCAAAATGTTTGGATAGGAGCATGGCTTTACTGCTCCATATTCCCACCTCTGCTTGTTCTGGGTCCAACTGGGATGAGATTTCTCTCCTGTTTCCATGAACTCTCCATCTGGAACCCACATTTTGGAAGACAAGAAGTCTTTATTTCTGGTGAGTACCTAAATGACTCAAGCCCTTTGCACTTCCATCAGCCAGGAAAACACCTTTGACATTGGATGAACAACATTCCTCTCAGAACAACATCACCCATCACCTGAGCTTATTCCCTTATGTGGACACAAGGGTACCACACTGGGATTCACGATGTTGTTTTGTCAGGCTTGTCTGTTCCCAACTTCATCAAAACAAAGAATCGCACACAGTGGCTGGCAAGAGCGTGAAAATGAACTCAGGAATTCACTTAATGTGGACGAACAAATTAATTCAGATTCATCCAGGAAATGCCCTGGATCACACAGGGGACAGTCAATGAATGCATAGTATTTCCTAGTCAGTGAAATTGGTGCCCTTTCTCCAGTGAAGGGCAGCTTTCAGGAAGACCACAAATTATGGAATACCAAGAAACACTGGCGACAGGCATTCATTTCTACAAAAGTTCTTAGTGACATATTACAACTCATTTCATTCAAGGAACTGAAGACATAAAGCCAGGACAACTCAAGGCTTTTCCTCAAAATCACATCAGGTATTAAGCTAATTGCTACCAATCAGTGAGGCAAATTAAAACACAAAGATAACAAACACAGACACACACACCCACACACACACAAAGTGGTGATATCCTAATAGTTATCAAGTGAATGGATATCTTTCCTTGTATGTAGTACATGGCAACGTTTACTAAAATCAGAAGTCATTGAAAACCAGGACAGCCTGGTACACTCCTTCAATGTCCACAGTGTAAAAGGAAGAGTTTGAATGAAGGGGACTTAACGATGCTTAAACAGTGGGTACACACATGAGTGTGAAACAGTTTGTAATATGAGAACTCACTCCAGCGAGCAAAGAAATTAATACATTTGCAAACTACAAATATTGCACACAGAAACACACACGCACACACACACACATACAAACCTAAACTAAATAACACAAAACCTGTCCATATCCTTTGCATGTGAAATGTTACAATGAATAGCTGAAAGCCTAGGCGTGGTGCTACTGAGGAGACAATATCAGCACTTCAAAAAGAACCATGCTAAGAAATATATGTGTAGTCACATCATTTCGAAAAATGTGCTTGGAAGGAAGACATACTGCCATATTTATGGAAACGAACCAGCAACGTGTAATCCACCAGAGTCTGTGCCTGAATCAATCACTTGTTTTGAAATCCTTTTTAGTAAGCCAGTGATGCATATTTACCCATGTATCATGATGCCTGGATATACACTGCACATAATCGATGAAGAATGACTAGTTCCTGTTTACAGAACATATTGTACTTGATCAACAGAAAAGACAGCATGGTCTATCCGCTATTATTGACTTCCAGGAAACTATCATGACTGCCCTTTTTTGAACAAGGGTATCTCACAGAAAGTGACAAAAGAAATATTAGCCTACCAACCCTGTGTGCAAGTGCTCCCACAAGCACACACAACCACACACACACATGCAGAGAAGCACACAATTACACACAAACACACACGCATTCATTGCTCCTCGAATGGCAAGCAGTCTGGAGTCAGTGAATTTCTGCACTTTCACAAAGGAAAAGTACCTTCCAACACCAGCAATCCTTAATGAATACCAGGAAACCCTGGAGAATCAGGTTAACTTCTTCCAACACTCCTTGCCCACGGTATAGTATATCCTGCAGGAACGAGAAGATTTGCTGTCAGATCAACAGGTGCCTGGGCCACCATGTCACCCTAATTCTTACTTTGCCACTCCGTTAGTTCCACACCCTAAGATCTGGTGGTCTAGTGGGTCCCTGAAATCAACGCAGCGTGTGTATCATAGTGAGGCCCAAGGCGGCCTGTTCTGTAAAGTGAGAACCAGCCCCAGGTGGCACACAGGCTTGTGGACATTCCAAACCGTGGGACATAGAAGCTTTGGCTAGCAGTTCAGAAGGGATTGCCCCAATCTAATGGGCTCAGGTCACCCATGTGCTCCTGCTCTGCCTGCCCCCGTTTTCCGAGGCCACACTTAACTGAGAAGTCTTCCACAGAAGACAGGGGCACCTTCCTTCAGCTTCTTCCTGCTTGGCTGGCTGGGCTGCCATAGCAACAGGCCAGGCACGAGCTGCCTCAGGACTCTCCAAGTTCAAGGGGCTCTAAGCCCACTGTGACATCACAGCCGCGTCTTTCCTGATTGGTCGGACTGCTTAAGCACTCCCCCTTAAGCAACCCTCACCCTCCAATTTCCAGCCACTTGAAGCATAGTGTCCTCAAAGGATGTATGGATCTTATCGTGGCCTTACTGCTCCATATTCCCACAGCCGCTTGTCCTATGTGGAACTGGGATGATATTTCTCTCCTCTTTCCAAGATCTGCCAAGCTGGAACCCAGATTTTCGAAGACAAGAAGTGTTTTTTGTGGTGAGTACAAAACGCCTCAAGCCCTTTGCACGTCCATCAGCCAGGAAAACTCCTTTCACATTGGATTGGGCTACTTCCCTCTCAGAACATCACCCAACACCTGAGTATATTCCCTTAGCTGGACGCAACTCTACCACTCAGGGAATCAGGATGTTTTTCGTCCTGGCTTCTCTGTTACTAACTTCGTCAAAGCACGGAAACGCACACACTGGCTGGCAAGAGTGTGAAACTGACCACAGGAATTCACTTAATGTGGACAAAGAAATTAATTCGCTTTCATCTGAGAAATGCACTGGATCACAAACGGGATAGTCAACGAATGCACAGTATTTAATAGTCAGTGAAACTGATAACTTTTCTCCAGTGAATGGCAGCTTTCCGGAACACAACACACTATGGAATACCATGAATCACTAGGGAAGAGCATTCATTTTTCCAAAACTTCCTAGTGACAAAACAAAACACTTTTCATCCAAGGAAGTGAAGACTTCAAATCAGGGCCGCTCGAGGCTTCTCCACAAACTGACATCAGGTATTAAGCTAATTTCCACGAATCAGTGAGGCAAATTTAAACAGAATGATAACAAACACAAAACATAGCCACACACACAATGTGGTCATATCCTAATAGTGATCGTGTGAATTGATTTCTTTGCTTGTATGTACTGGATAGCAACTTTTAGCATCATCAGAATCCATTAAACCCCAGGACAGCCTGGTGCATTCAATCAATTTCCACAGTGTAAAAGACACAGTTTGACTCAAGTGGTCTTAGGAATGCCTACACAGTGGGTACACCCATGAGCGTGAAATACTTTGTACTAGGAGAACTTATTAGAACGAGGAAAGAAAGTAATACATTTGCCAACTAGAAATATTGCACACACAAACACACACACATACCCAAAATAAAACAAAACCTGTCCAAATTCATCACATCGGGAATATTACCCGCAATAGTGGAATGGCCAGGCGTTACGCTACTGAAGGGACAATATCAGCCCTTCAAAATGATGATGCCAAAAAAATATGGGAAGTGACACCTTTTCCAGAAATGTTCTTGCAAGGAAGACACACTGCCACATTTTTGCAAAGAAACGAGCAAAGTGTAATCCACCAGAATCTGTGCCTGAAGCAATTACTTGAATGAAAATCCTTTCCAGTAAGCCAGTGAGGCCCATTGACCCATGTATCATAATGCCTGGACATACACTGCACATAATTGCTGAATGCTCAATAGTTCTTCCTTATAGAACATATTGTACTTCATCTACAGAAAAGTAAGTTTGATCTATCTGAAATTATTGACTTCCAAGAAACAATCGTGATGGCCACTCTTTGAAAAAGGGTATCTCACAGAACCTGAAAAAAGTAATATTATCTGATCCTCCCTGTGTGCAAGGTCTTCTGCAAACCCACACACAAACACACACACACACACACACACACACACACACACATGTACAGAAGCACAAAAAGAAAAATACACAATCACACACACACAATCATTGCTCCTCGAAGAGCAACCATTCCGGAGTCATTGAATTTCTGAAACTTCATGTAAGAAAAGTACCTTTCAGCAGTAGCAATATGTAGTGAATACCAGGAAACCCTGGAGAATCAGGATAACTTCTTCCAACTTTCCTTTCCCATGGTTTAGTGTACCCTGCAGGCCAGAGAAGAATTGCTGTCAGATCAACAGGTGCCTGGGCCACCATGTCACCCTGATTCTTACCTTGCCAGTCTGCTAGTACTACACCCTAAGATCAGGTGGACTGCTGGTTCCCTGAAATAAAGGCACTGTGTGTTTCACAGTGAGGGCCATGGAGGCCTGTTCTGCAAAGTGAGATCTAGCCCCAGGTGGCACACAGGCCTGTGGACATTCCAAACCCTGTGACATGGATGCTTTGGCTAGCGGTGAAGAATGGATTCCCCCAATCTGATGGACTCAGTTCACCCACGTGCTCCTGCTCTACCTGCCCCCTCTTTCCCTAGGCCACACTTAACTCAGAAGTCTTCCAAACTAGACAAGGGCACCTTCCTTCAGCTTCTTCCTGCTTGGCTGGCTGGGCTGCCATAGCAACAGGCCAGGCACGAGCTGCCTCAGGACTCTCCAAGTTCAAGGGGCTCTGAGCCCACTGTGACATCACAGCCGCGTCTTTCCTGATTGGTCGGACTGCTTAAGCACTCCTCCTTAAGCAACCCTCACCCTCCAATTTCCAGCCACTTGAGGCATAGTGTCCTCAAAGGATGTATGGATCTTATCGTGGCCTTACTGCTCCATATTCCCACAGCCGCTTGTCCTATGTGGAACTGGGATGATATTTCTCTCCTCTTTCCAAGATCTGCCAAGCTGGAACCCACATTTTCGAAGACAAGAAGTGTTTTTTGTGGTGAGTACAAAACGCCTCAAGCCCTTTGCACGTCCATCAGCCAGGAAAACTCCTTTCACATTGGATTGGGCAACTTCCCTCTCAGAACATCACCCAACACCTGAGTATTTTCCCTTATGTGGACGCAACTCTACCACTCAGGGAATCAGGATGTTTTTCGTCCTGGCTTCTCTGTTACTAACTTCGTCAAAGCACGGAAACGCACACACTGGCTGGTAAGAGTGTGAAACTGACCACAGGAATTCACTTAATGTGGACAAAGAAATTAATTCGCTTTCATCTGAGAAATGCACTGGATCACAAACGGGATAGTCAACGAATGCACAGTATTTAATAGTCAGTGAAACTGATAACTTTTCTCCAGTGAATGGCAGCTTTCCGGAACACAACACACTATGGAATACCATGAATCACTAGGGAAGAGCATTCATTTTTCCAAAACTTCCTAGTGACAAAACAAAACACTTTTCATCCAAGGAAGTGAAGACTTCAAATCAGGGCCGCTCGAGGCTTCTCCACAAACTGACATCAGGAATTAAGCTAATTTCCACGAATCAGTGAGGCAAATTTAAACAGAATGATAACAAACACAAAAACATAGCCACACACACAATGTGGTCATATCCTAATAGTGATCGTGTGAATTGATTTCTTTGCTTGTATGTACTGGATAGCAACTTTTAGCATCATCAGAATCCATTAAACCCCAGGACAGCCTGGTGCATTCAATCAATTTCCACAGTGTAAAAGACACAGTTTGACTCAAGTGGTCTTAGGAATGCCTACACAGTGGGTACACCCATGAGCGTGAAATACTTTGTACTAGGAGAACTTATTAGAACGAGGAAAGAAAGTAATACATTTGCCAACTAGAAATATTGCACACACAAACACACACACATACCCAAAATAAAACAAAACCTGTCCAAATTCATCACATCGGGAATATTACCCGCAATAGTGGAATGGCCAGGCGTTACGCTACTGAAGGGACAATATCAGCCCTTCAAAATGATGATGCCAAAAAAATATGGGAAGTGACACCTTTTCCAGAAATGTTCTTGCAAGGAAGACACACTGCCACATTTTTGCAAAGAAACGAGCAAAGTGTAATCCACCAGAATCTGTGCCTGAAGCAATTACTTGAATGAAAATCCTTTCCAGTAAGCCAGTGAGGCCCATTGACCCATGTATCATAATGCCTGGACATACACTGCACATAATTGCTGAATGCTCAATAGTTCTTCCTTATAGAACATATTGTACTTCATCTACAGAAAAGTAAGTTTGATCTCTCTGAAATTATTGACTTCCAGGAAACAATCGTGACGGCCACTCTTTGAAAAAGGGTATCTCACAGAACCTGACAAAAGTAATATTATCTGATCCTCCCTGTGTGCAAGGTCTTCTGCAAACACACACACAAACACACACACACACACACACACACACACACATGTACAGAAGCACACAAAGAAAAATACACAATCACACACACACAATCATTGCTCCTCGACGAGCAACCATTCCGGAGTCATTGAATTTCTGAAACTTCATGTAAGAAAAGTACCTTTCAGCAGTAGCAATATGTAGTGAATACCAGGAAACCCTGGAGAATCAGGATAACTTCTTCCAACTTTCCTTTCCCATGGTTTAGTGTACCCTGCAGGCCAGAGAAGAATTGCTGTCAGATCAACAGGTGCCTGGGCCACCATGTCACCCTGATTCTTACCTTGCCAGTCTGCTAGTACTACACCCTAAGATCAGGTGGACTGCTGGGTCCCTGAAATAAAGGCACTGTGTGTTTCACAGTGAGGGCCATGGAGACCTGTTCTGCAAAGTGAGATCTAGCCCCAGGTGGCACACAGGCCTGTGGACATTCCAAACCCTGTGACATGGATGCTTTGGCTAGCGGTGAAGAATGGATTCCCCCAAACTGATGGACTCAGTTCACCCACGTGCTCCTGCTCTACCTGCCCCCTCTTTCCCTAGGCCACACTTAACTGAGAAGTCTTCCAAACTAGACAAGGGCACCTTCCTTCAGCTTCTTCCTGCTTGGCTGGCTGGGCTGCCATAGCAACAGGCCAGGCAGGAGCTGCCTCAGGACTCCCCAAGTTCAAGGGGCTGTAGGCCAACTGGGACATCACAATCATCTTTTCTGATTGGTTGGACAGCATAAGCACTCCCCTTAAGGAACCTCCCCCTCCAGTCCCCAGTCACTTGTGTCATACAGTCCTGGCAAAATGTTTGGATAGGAGCATGGCTTTACTGCTCCATATTCCCACCTCTGCTTGTTCTGGGTCCAACTGGGATGAGATTTCTCTCCTGTTTCCATGAACTCTCCATCTGGAACCCACATTTTGGAAGACAAGAAGTCTTTATTTCTGGTGAGTACCTAAATGACTCAAGCCCTTTGCACTTCCATCAGCCAGGAAAACACCTTTGACATTGGATGAACAACATTCCTCTCAGAACAACATCACCCATCACCTGAGCTTATTCCCTTATGTGGACACAAGGGTACCACACTGGGATTCACGATGTTGTTTTGTCAGGCTTGTCTGTTCCCAACTTCATCAAAACAAAGAATCGCACACAGTGGCTGGCAAGAGCGTGAAAATGAACTCAGGAATTCACTTAATGTGGACGAACAAATTAATTCAGATTCATCCAGGAAATGCCCTGGATCACACAGGGGACAGTCAATGAATGCATAGTATTTCCTAGTCAGTGAAATTGGTGCCCTTTCTCCAGTGAAGGGCAGCTTTCAGGAAGACCACAAATTATGGAATACCAAGAAACACTGGCGACAGGCATTCATTTCTACAAAAGTTCTTAGTGACATATTACAACTCATTTCATTCAAGGAACTGAAGACATAAAGCCAGGACAACTCAAGGCTTTTCCTCAAAATCACATCAGGTATTAAGCTAATTGCTACCAATCAGTGAGGCAAATTAAAACACAAAGATAACAAACACAGACACACACACCCACACACACACAAAGTGGTGATATCCTAATAGTTATCAAGTGAATGGATATCTTTCCTTGTATGTAGTACATGGCAACGTTTACTAAAATCAGAAGTCATTGAAAACCAGGACAGCCTGGTACACTCCTTCAATGTCCACAGTGTAAAAGGAAGAGTTTGAATGAAGGGGACTTAACGATGCTTAAACAGTGGGTACACACATGAGTGTGAAACAGTTTGTAATATGAGAACTCACTCCAGCGAGCAAAGAAATTAATACATTTGCAAACTACAAATATTGCACACAGAAACACACACGCACACACACACACATACAAACCTAAACTAAATAACACAAAACCTGTCCATATCCTTTGCATGTGAAATGTTACAATGAATAGCTGAAAGCCTAGGCGTGGTGCTACTGAGGAGACAATATCAGCACTTCAAAAAGAACCATGCTAAGAAATATATGTGTAGTCACATCATTTCGAAAAATGTGCTTGGAAGGAAGACATACTGCCATATTTATGGAAACGAACCAGCAACGTGTAATCCACCAGAGTCTGTGCCTGAATCAATCACTTGTTTTGAAATCCTTTTTAGTAAGCCAGTGATGCATATTTACCCATGTATCATGATGCCTGGATATACACTGCACATAATCGATGAAGAATGACTAGTTCCTGTTTACAGAACATATTGTACTTGATCAACAGAAAAGACAGCATGGTCTATCCGCTATTATTGACTTCCAGGAAACTATCATGACTGCCCTTTTTTGAACAAGGGTATCTCACAGAAAGTGACAAAAGAAATATTAGCCTACCAACCCTGTGTGCAAGTGCTCCCACAAGCACACACAACCACACACACACATGCAGAGAAGCACACAATTACACACAAACACACACGCATTCATTGCTCCTCGAATGGCAAGCAGTCTGGAGTCAGTGAATTTCTGCACTTTCACAAAGGAAAAGTACCTTCCAACACCAGCAATCCTTAATGAATACCAGGAAACCCTGGAGAATCAGGTTAACTTCTTCCAACACTCCTTGCCCACGGTATAGTATATCCTGCAGGAAAGAGAAGATTTGCTGTCAGATCAACAGGTGCCTCGGCCACCATGTCACCCTAATTCTTACTTTGCCACTCCGTTAGTTCCACACCCTAAGATCTGGTGGTCTAGTGGGTCCCTGAAATCAACGCAGCGTGTGTATCATAGTGAGGCCCAAGGCGGCCTGTTCTGCAAAGTGAGAACCAGCCCCAGGTGGCACACAGGCTTGTGGACATTCCAAACCGTGGGACATAGAAGCTTTGGCTAGCAGTTCAGAAGGGATTGCCCCAATCTAATGGGCTCAGGTCACCCATGTGCTCCTGCTCTGCCTGCCCCCGTTTTCCGAGGCCACACTTAACTGAGAAGTCTTCCACAGAAGACAGGGGCACCTTCCTTCAGCTTCTTCCTGCTTGGCTGGCTGGGCTGCCATAGCAACAGGCCAGGCACGAGCTGCCTCAGGACTCTCCAAGTTCAAGGGGCTCTAAGCCCACTGTGACATCACAGCCGCGTCTTTCCTGATTGGTCGGACTGCTTAAGCACTCCCCCTTAAGCAACCCTCACCCTCCAATTTCCAGCCACTTGAAGCATAGTGTCCTCAAAGGATGTATGGATCTTATCGTGGCCTTACTGCTCCATATTCCCACAGCCGCTTGTCCTATGTGGAACTGGGATGATATTTCTCTCCTCTTTCCAAGATCTGCCAAGCTGGAACCCAGATTTTCGAAGACAAGAAGTGTTTTTTGTGGTGAGTACAAAACGCCTCAAGCCCTTTGCACGTCCATCAGCCAGGAAAACTCCTTTCACATTGGATTGGGCTACTTCCCTCTCAGAACATCACCCAACACCTGAGTATATTCCCTTAGCTGGACGCAACTCTACCACTCAGGGAATCAGGATGTTTTTCGTCCTGGCTTCTCTGTTACTAACTTCGTCAAAGCACGGAAACGCACACACTGGCTGGCAAGAGTGTGAAACTGACCACAGGAATTCACTTAATGTGGACAAAGAAATTAATTCGCTTTCATCTGAGAAATGCACTGGATCACAAACGGGATAGTCAACGAATGCACAGTATTTAATAGTCAGTGAAACTGATAACTTTTCTCCAGTGAATGGCAGCTTTCCGGAACACAACACACTATGGAATACCATGAATCACTAGGGAAGAGCATTCATTTTTCCAAAACTTCCTAGTGACAAAACAAAACACTTTTCATCCAAGGAAGTGAAGACTTCAAATCAGGGCCGCTCGAGGCTTCTCCACAAACTGACATCAGGTATTAAGCTAATTTCCACGAATCAGTGAGGCAAATTTAAACAGAATGATAACAAACACAAAACATAGCCACACACACAATGTGGTCATATCCTAATAGTGATCGTGTGAATTGATTTCTTTGCTTGTATGTACTGGATAGCAACTTTTAGCATCATCAGAATCCATTAAACCCCAGGACAGCCTGGTGCATTCAATCAATTTCCACAGTGTAAAAGACACAGTTTGACTCAAGTGGTCTTAGGAATGCCTACACAGTGGGTACACCCATGAGCGTGAAATACTTTGTACTAGGAGAACTTATTAGAACGAGGAAAGAAAGTAATACATTTGCCAACTAGAAATATTGCACACACAAACACACACACATACCCAAAATAAAACAAAACCTGTCCAAATTCATCACATCGGGAATATTACCCGCAATAGTGGAATGGCCAGGCGTTACGCTACTGAAGGGACAACATCAGCCCTTCAAAATGATGATGCCAAAAAAATATGGGAAGTGACACCTTTTCCAGAAATGTTCTTGCAAGGAAGACACACTGCCACATTTTTGCAAAGAAACGAGCAAAGTGTAATCCACCAGAATCTGTGCCTGAAGCAATTACTTGAATGAAAATCCTTTCCAGTAAGCCAGTGAGGCCCATTGACCCATGTATCATAATGCCTGGACATACACTGCACATAATTGCTGAATGCTCAATAGTTCTTCCTTATAGAACATATTGTACTTCATCTACAGAAAAGTAAGTTTGATCTATCTGAAATTATTGACTTCCAGGAAACAATCGTGATGGCCACTCTTTGAAAAAGGGTATCTCACAGAACCTGAAAAAAGTAATATTATCTGATCCTCCCTGTGTGCAAGGTCTTCTGCAAACCCACACACAAACACACACACACACACACACACACACACACACACATGTACAGAAGCACAAAAAGAAAAATACACAATCACACACACACAATCATTGCTCCTCGAAGAGCAACCATTCCGGAGTCATTGAATTTCTGAAACTTCATGTAAGAAAAGTACCTTTCAGCAGTAGCAATATGTAGTGAATACCAGGAAACCCTGGAGAATCAGGATAACTTCTTCCAACTTTCCTTTCCCATGGTTTAGTGTACCCTGCAGGCCAGAGAAGAATTGCTGTCAGATCAACAGGTGCCTGGGCCACCATGTCACCCTGATTCTTACCTTGCCAGTCTGCTAGTACTACACCCTAAGATCAGGTGGACTGCTGGGTCCCTGAAATAAAGGCACTGTGTGTTTCACAGTGAGGGCCATGGAGGCCTGTTCTGCAAAGTGAGATCTAGCCCCAGGTGGCACACAGGCCTGTGGACATTCCAAACCCTGTGACATGGATGCTTTGGCTAGCGGTGAAGAATGGATTCCCCCAATCTGATGGACTCAGTTCACCCACGTGCTCCTGCTCTACCTGCCCCCTCTTTCCCTAGGCCACACTTAACTCAGAAGTCTTCCAAACTAGACAAGGGCACCTTCCTTCAGCTTCTTCCTGCTTGGCTGGCTGGGCTGCCATAGCAACAGGCCAGGCAGGAGCTGCCTCAGGACTCCCCAAGTTCAAGGGGCTGTAGGCCAACTGGGACATCACAATCATGTCTTTTCTGATTGGTTGGACAGCATAAGCACTCCCCTTAAGGAACCTCCCCCTCCAGTCCCCAGTCACTTGTGTCATACAGTCCTGGCAAAATGTTTGGATAGGAGCATGGCTTTACTGCTCCATATTCCCACCTCTGCTTGTTCTGGGTCCAACTGGGATGAGATTTCTCTCCTGTTTCCATGAACTCTCCATCTGGAACCCACATTTTGGAAGACAAGAAGTCTTTATTTCTGGTGAGTACCTAAATGACTCAAGCCCTTTGCACTTCCATCAGCCAGGAAAACACCTTTGACATTGGATGAACAACATTCCTCTCAGAACAACATCACCCATCACCTGAGCTTATTCCCTTATGTGGACACAAGGGTACCACACTGGGATTCACGATGTTGTTTTGTCAGGCTTGTCTGTTCCCAACTTCATCAAAACAAAGAATCGCACACAGTGGCTGGCAAGAGCGTGAAAATGAACTCAGGAATTCACTTAATGTGGACGAACAAATTAATTCAGATTCATCCAGGAAATGCCCTGGATCACACAGGGGACAGTCAATGAATGCATAGTATTTCCTAGTCAGTGAAATTGGTGCCCTTTCTCCAGTGAAGGGCAGCTTTCAGGAAGACCACAAATTATGGAATACCAAGAAACACTGGCGACAGGCATTCATTCCTACAAAAGTTCTTAGTGACATATTACAACTCATTTCATTCAAGGAACTGAAGACATAAAGCCAGGACAACTCAAGGATTTTCCTCAAAATCACATCAGGTATTAAGCTAATTGCTACCAATCAGTGAGGCAAATTAAAACACAAAGATAACAAACACAGACACACACACCCACACACACACAAAGTGGTGATATCCTAATAGTTATCAAGTGAATGGATATCTTTCCTTGTATGTAGTACATGGCAACGTTTACTAAAATCAGAAGTCATTGAAAACCAGGACAGCCTGGTACACTCCTTCAATGTCCACAGTGTAAAAGGAAGAGTTTGAATGAAGGGGACTTAACGATGCTTAAACAGTGGGTACACACATGAGTGTGAAACAGTTTGTAATATGAGAACTCACTCCAGCGAGCAAAGAAATTAATACATTTGCAAACTACAAATATTGCACACAGAAACACACACGCACACACACACACATACAAACCTAAACTAAATAACACAAAACCTGTCCATATCCTTTGCATGTGAAATGTTACAATGAATAGCTGAAAGCCTATGCGTGGTGCTACTGAGGAGACAATATCAGCACTTCAAAAAAACCATTCTTAGAAATATATGTGTAGTCACATCATTTCGAAAAATGTGCTTGGAAGTAAGACATACTGCCATATTTATGGAAACGAACCAGCAACGTGTAATCCACCAGAGTCTGTGCCTGAATCAATCACTTGTTTTGAAATCCTTTTTAGTAAGCCAGTGATGCATATTTACCCATGTATCATGATGCCTGGATATACACTGCACATAATCGATGAAGAATGACTAGTTCCTGTTTACAGAACATATTGTACTTGATCAACAGAAAAGACAGCATGGTCTATCCGCTATTATTGACTTCCAGGAAACTATCATGACTGCCCTTTTTTGAACAAGGGTATCTCACAGAAAGTGACAAAAGAAATATTAGCCTACCAACCCTGTGTGCAAGTGCTCCCACAAGCACACACAACCACACACACACATGCAGAGAAGCACACAAATACACACAAACACACACGTATTCATTGCTCCTCGAATGGCAAGCAGTCTGGAGTCAGTGAATTTCTGCACTTTCACAAAGGAAAAGTACCTTCCAACACCAGCAATCCTTAATGAATACCAGGAAACCCTGGAGAATCAGGTTAACTTCTTCCGACACTCCTTGCCCACGGTATAGTATATCCTGCAGGAAAGAGAAGATTTGCTGTCAGATCAACAGGTGCCTGGGCCACCATGTCACCCTAATTCTTACTTTGCCACTCCGTTAGTTCCACACCCTAAGATCTGGTGGTCTAGTGGGTCCCTGAAATCAACGCAGCGTGTGTATCATAGTGAGGCCCAAGGCGGCCTGTTCTGCAAAGTGAGAACCAGCCCCAGGTGGCACACAGGCTTGTGGACATTCCAAACCGTGGGACATAGAAGCTTTGGCTAGCAGTTCAGAAGGGATTGCCCCAATCTAATGGGCTCAGGTCACCCATGTGCTCCTGCTCTGCCTGCCCCCGTTTTCCGAGGCCACACTTAACTGAGAAGTCTTCCACAGAAGACAGGGGCACCTTCCTTCAGCTTCTTCCTGCTTGGCTGGCTGGGCTGCCATAGCAACAGGCCAGGCACGAGCTGCCTCAGGACTCTCCAAGTTCAAGGGGCTCTGAGCCCACTGTGACATCACAGCCGCGTCTTTCCTGATTGGTCGGACTGCTTAAGCACTCCTCCTTAAGCAACCCTCACCCTCCAATTTCCAGCCACTTGAGGCATAGTGTCCTCAAAGGATGTATGGATCTTATCGTGGCCTTACTGCTCCATATTCCCACAGCCGCTTGTCCTATGTGGAACTGGGATGATATTTCTCTCCTCTTTCCAAGATCTGCCAAGCTGGAACCCACATTTTCGAAGACAAGAAGTGTTTTTTGTGGTGAGTACAAAACGCCTCAAGCCCTTTGCACGTCCATCAGCCAGGAAAACTCCTTTCACATTGGATTGGGCAACTTCCCTCTCAGAACATCACCCAACACCTGAGTATTTTCCCTTATGTGGACGCAACTCTACCACTCAGGGAATCAGGATGTTTTTCGTCCTGGCTTCTCTGTTACTAACTTCGTCAAAGCACGGAAACGCACACACTGGCTGGTAAGAGTGTGAAACTGACCACAGGAATTCACTTAATGTGGACAAAGAAATTAATTCGCTTTCATCTGAGAAATGCACTGGATCACAAACAGGATAGTCAACGAATGCACAGTATTTAATAGTCAGTGAAACTGATAACTTTTCTCCAGTGAATGGCAGCTTTCCAGAACACAACACACTATGGAATACCATGAATCACTAGGGAAGAGCATTCATTTTTCCAAAACTTCCTAGTGACAAAACAAAACACTTTTCATCCAAGGAAGTGAAGACTTCAAATCAGGGCCGCTCGAGGCTTCTCCACAAACTGACATCAGGAATTAAGCTAATTTCCACGAATCAGTGAGGCAAATTTAAACAGAATGATAACAAACACAAAAACATAGCCACACACACAATGTGGTCATATCCTAATAGTGATCGTGTGAATTGATTTCTTTGCTTGTATGTACTGGATAGCAACTTTTAGCATCATCAGAATCCATTAAACCCCAGGACAGCCTGGTGCATTCAATCAATTTCCACAGTGTAAAAGACACAGTTTGACTCAAGTGGTCTTAGGAATGCCTACACAGTGGGTACACCCATGAGCGTGAAATACTTTGTACTAGGAGAACTTATTAGAACGAGGAAAGAAAGTAATACATTTGCCAACTAGAAATATTGCACACACAAACACACACACATACCCAAAATAAAACAAAACCTGTCCAAATTCATCACATCGGGAATATTACCCGCAATAGTGGAATGGCCAGGCGTTACGCTACTGAAGGGACAATATCAGCCCTTCAAAATGATGATGCCAAAAAAATATGGGAAGTGACACCTTTTCCAGAAATGTTCTTGCAAGGAAGACACACTGCCACATTTTTGCAAAGAAACGAGCAAAGTGTAATCCACCAGAATCTGTGCCTGAAGCAATTACTTGAATGAAAATCCTTTCCAGTAAGCCAGTGAGGCCCATTGACCCATGTATCATAATGCCTGGACATACACTGCACATAATTGCTGAATGCTCAATAGTTCTTCCTTATAGAACATATTGTACTTCATCTACAGAAAAGTAAGTTTGATCTCTCTGAAATTATTGACTTCCAGGAAACAATCGTGACGGCCACTCTTTGAAAAAGGGTATCTCACAGAACCTGACAAAAGTAATATTATCTGATCCTCCCTGTGTGCAAGGTCTTCTGCAAACACACACACAAACACACACACACACACACACACACACACACATGTATAGAAGCACACAAAGAAAAATACACAATCACACACACACAATCATTGCTCCTCGAAGAGCAACCATTCCGGAGTCATTGAATTTCTGAAACTTCATGTAAGAAAAGTACCTTTCAGCAGTAGCAATATGTAGTGAATACCAGGAAACCCTGGAGAATCAGGATAACTTCTTCCAACTTTCCTTTCCCATGGTTTAGTGTACCCTGCAGGCCAGAGAAGAATTGCTGTCAGATCAACAGGTGCCTGGGCCACCATGTCACCCTGATTCTTACCTTGCCAGTCTGCTAGTACTACACCCTAAGATCAGGTGGACTGCTGGGTCCCTGAAATAAAGGCACTGTGTGTTTCACAGTGAGGGCCATGGAGACCTGTTCTGCAAAGTGAGATCTAGCCCCAGGTGGCACACAGGCCTGTGGACATTCCAAACCCTGTGACATGGATGCTTTGGCTAGCGGTGAAGAATGGATTCCCCCAAACTGATGGACTCAGTTCACCCACGTGCTCCTGCTCTACCTGCCCCCTCTTTCCCTAGGCCACACTTAACTGAGAAGTCTTCCAAACTAGACAAGGGCACCTTCCTTCAGCTTCTTCCTGCTTGGCTGGCTGGGCTGCCATAGCAACAGGCCAGGCAGGAGCTGCCTCAGGACTCCCCAAGTTCAAGGGGCTGTAGGCCAACTGGGACATCACAATCATGTCTTTTCTGATTGGTTGGACAGCATAAGCACTCCCCTTAAGGAACCTCCCCCTCCAGTCCCCAGTCACTTGTGTCATACAGTCCTGGCAAAATGTTTGGATAGGAGCATGGCTTTACTGCTCCATATTCCCACCTCTGCTTGTTCTGGGTCCAACTGGGATGAGATTTCTCTCCTGTTTCCATGAACTCTCCATCTGGAACCCACATTTTGGAAGACAAGAAGTCTTTATTTCTGGTGAGTACCTAAATGACTCAAGCCCTTTGCACTTCCATCAGCCAGGAAAACACCTTTGACATTGGATGAACAACATTCCTCTCAGAACAACATCACCCATCACCTGAGCTTATTCCCTTATGTGGACACAAGGGTACCACACTGGGATTCACGATGTTGTTTTGTCAGGCTTGTCTGTTCCCAACTTCATCAAAACAAAGAATCGCACACAGTGGCTGGCAAGAGCGTGAAAATGAACTCAGGAATTCACTTAATGTGGACGAACAAATTAATTCAGATTCATCCAGGAAATGCCCTGGATCACACAGGGGACAGTCAATGAATGCATAGTATTTCCTAGTCAGTGAAATTGGTGCCCTTTCGCCAGTGAAGGGCAGCTTTCAGGAAGACCACAAATTATGGAATACCAAGAAACACTGGCGACAGGCAGTCATTTCTACAAAAGTTCTTAGTGACATATTACAACTCATTTCATTCAAGGAACTGAAGACATAAAGCCAGGACAACTCAAGGATTTTCCTCAAAATCACATCAGGTATTAAGCTAATTGCTACCAATCAGTGAGGCAAATTAAAACACAAAGATAACAAACACAGACACACACACCCACACACACACAAAGTGGTGATATCCTAATAGTTATCAAGTGAATGGATATCTTTGCTTGTATGTAGTACATGGCAACGTTTACTAAAATCAGAAGTCATTGAAAACCAGGACAGCCTGGTACACTCCTTCAATGTCCACAGTGTAAAAGGAAGAGTCTGAATGAAGGGGACTTAACGATGCTTAAACAGTGGGTACACACATGAGTGTGAAACAGTTTGTAATATGAGAACTCAATCCAGCGAGCAAAGAAATTAATACATTTGCAAACTACAAATATTGCACACAGAAACACACACGCACACACACACACACATACAAACCTAAACTAAATAACACAAAACCTGTCCATATCCTTTGCATGTGAAATGTTACAATGAATAGCTGAAAGCCTATGCGTGGTGCTACTGAGGAGACAATATCAGCACTTCAAAAAGAACCATGCTAAGAAATATATGTGTAGTCACATCATTTCGAAAAATGTGCTTGGAAGTAAGACATACTGCCATATTTATGGAAACGAACCAGCAACGTGTAATCCACCAGAGTCTGTGCCTGAATCAATCACTTGTTTTGAAATCCTTTTTAGTAAGCCAGTGATGCATATTTACACATGTATCATGATGCCTGGATATACACTGCACATAATCGATGAAGAATGACTAGTTCCTGTTTACAGAACATATTGTACTTGATCAACAGAAAAGACAGCATGGTCTATCCGCTATTATTGACTTCCAGGAAACTATCATGACTGCCCTTTTTTGAACAAGGGTATCTCACAGAAAGTGACAAAAGAAATATTAGCCTACCAACCCTGTGTGCAAGTGCTCCCACAAGCACACACAACCACACACACACATGCAGAGAAGCACACAAATACACACAAACACACACGTATTCATTGCTCCTCGAATGGCAAGCAGTCTGGAGTCAGTGAATTTCTGCACTTTCACAAAGGAAAAGTACCTTCCAACACCAGCAATCCTTAATGAATACCAGGAAACCCTGGAGAATCAGGTTAACTTCTTCCGACACTCCTTGCCCATGGTATAGTATATCCTGCAGGAAAGAGAAGATTTGCTGTCAGATCAACAGGTGCCTGGGCCACCATGTCACCCTAATTCTTACTTTGCCACTCCGTTAGTTCCACACCCTAAGATCTGGTGGTCTAGTGGGTCCCTGAAATCAACGCAGCGTGTGTATCATAGTGAGGCCCAAGGCGGCCTCTTCTGCAAAGTGAGAACCAGCCCCAGGTGGCACACAGGCTTGTGGACATTCCAAACCGTGGGACATAGAAGCTTTGGCTAGCAGTTCAGAAGGGATTGCCCCAATCTAATGGGCTCAGGTCACCCATGTGCTCCTGCTCTGCCTGCCCCCGTTTTCCGAGGCCACACTTAACTGAGAAGTCTTCCACAGAAGACAGGGGCACCTTCCTTCAGCTTCTTCCTGCTTGGCTGGCTGGGCTGCCATAGCAACAGGCCAGGCACGAGCTGCCTCAGGACTCTCCAAGTTCAAGGGGCTCTGAGCCCACTGTGACATCACAGCCGCGTCTTTCCTGATTGGTTGGACTGCTTAAGCACTCCCCCTTAAGCAACCCTCACCCTCCAATTTCCAGCCACTTGAGGCATAGTGTCCTCAAAGGATGTATGGATCTTATCGTGGCCTTACTGCTCCATATTCCCACAGCCGCTTGTCCTATGTGGAACTGGGATGATATTTCTCTCCTCTTTCCAAGATCTGCCAAGCTGGAACCCACATTTTCGAAGACAAGAAGTGTTTTTTGTGGTGAGTACAAAACGCCTCAAGCC
The DNA here is from genome assembly GCF_047511655.1 of Castor canadensis. Classification (NCBI taxonomy): domain Eukaryota; kingdom Metazoa; phylum Chordata; class Mammalia; order Rodentia; family Castoridae; genus Castor; species Castor canadensis. Next base: position 115,092,251 of record NC_133387.1, read on the forward strand.
CTTTGCACGTCCATCAGCCAGGAAAACTCCTTTCACATTGGATTGGGCAACTTCCCTCTCAGAACATCACCCAACACCTGAGTATTTTCCCTTAGCTGGACGCAACTCTACCACTCAGGGAATCAGGATGTTTTTCGTCCTGGCTTCTCTGTTACTAACTTCGTCAAAGCACGGAAACGCACACACTGGCTGGTAAGAGTGTGAAACTGACCACAGGAATTCACTTAATGTGGACAAAGAAATTAATTCGCTTTCATCTGAGAAATGCACTGGATCACAAACGGGATAGTCAACGAATGCACAGTATTTAATAGTCAGTGAAACTGATAACTTTTCTCCAGTGAATGGCAGCTTTCCGGAACACAACACACTATGGAATACCATGAATCACTAGGGAAGAGCATTCATTTTTCCAAAACTTCCTAGTGACAAAACAAAACACTTTTCATCCAAGGAAGTGAAGACTTCAAATCAGGGCCGCTCGAGGCTTCTCCACAAACTGACATCAGGAATTAAGCTAATTTCCACGAATCAGTGAGGCAAATTTAAACAGAATGATAACAAACACAAAAACATAGCCACACACACAATGTGGTCATATCCTAATAGTGATCGTGTGAATTGATTTCTTTGCTTGTATGTACTGGATAGCAACTTTTAGCATCATCAGAATCCATTAAACCCCAGGACAGCCTGGTGCATTCAATCAATTTCCACAGTGTAAAAGACACAGTTTGACTCAAGTGGTCTTAGGAATGCCTACACAGTGGGTACACCCATGAGCGTGAAATACTTTGTACTAGGAGAACTTATTAGAACGAGGAAAGAAAGTAATACATTTGCCAACTAGAAATATTGCACACACAAACACACACACATACCCAAAATAAAACAAAACCTGTCCAAATTCATCACATCGGGAATATTACCCGCAATAGTGGAATGGCCAGGCGTTACGCTACTGAAGGGACAATATCAGCCCTTCAAAATGATGATGCCAAAAAAATATGGGAAGTGACACCTTTTCCAGAAATGTTCTTGCAAGGAAGACACACTGCCACATTTTTGCAAAGAAACGAGCAAAGTGTAATCCACCAGAATCTGTGCCTGAAGCAATTACTTGAATGAAAATCCTTTCCAGTAAGCCAGTGAGGCCCATTGACCCATGTATCATAATGCCTGGACATACACTGCACATAATTGCTGAATGCTCAATAGTTCTTCCTTATAGAACATATTGTACTTCATCTACAGAAAAGTAAGTTTGATCTCTCTGAAATTATTGACTTCCAGGAAACAATCGTGACGGCCACTCTTTGAAAAAGGGTATCTCACAGAACCTGACAAAAGTAATATTATCTGATCCTCCCTGTGTGCAAGGTCTTCTGCAAACACACACACAAACACACACACACACACACACACACACACACACATGTACAGAAGCACACAAAGAAAAATACACAATCACACACACACAATCATTGCTCCTCGAAGAGCAACCATTCAGGAGTCATTGAATTTCTGAAACTTCATGTAAGAAAAGTACCTTTCAGCAGTAGCAATATGTAGTGAATACCAGGAAACCCTGGAGAATCAGGATAACTTCTTCCAACTTTCCTTTCCCATGGTTTAGTGTACCCTGCAGGCCAGAGAAGAATTGCTGTCAGATCAACAGGTGCCTGGGCCACCATGTCACCCTGATTCTTACCTTGCCAGTCTGCTAGTACTACACCCTAAGATCAGGTGGACTGCTGGGTCCCTGAAATAAAGGCACTGTGTGTTTCACAGTGAGGGCCATGGAGACCTGTTCTGCAAAGTGAGATCTAGCCCCAGGTGGCACACAGGCCTGTGGACATTCCAAACCCTGTGACATGGATGCTTTGGCTAGCGGTGAAGAATGGATTCCCCCAATCTGATGGACTCAGTTCACCCACGTGCTCCTGCTCTACCTGCCCCCTCTTTCCCTAGGCCACACTTAACTGAGAAGTCTTCCAAACTAGACAAGGGCACCTTCCTTCAGCTTCTTCCTGCTTGGCTGGCTGGGCTGCCATAGCAACAGGCCAGGCAGGAGCTGCCTCAGGACTCCCCAAGTTCAAGGGGCTGTAGGCCAACTGGGACATCACAATCATGTCTTTTCTGATTGGTTGGACAGCATAAGCACTCCCCTTAAGGAACCTCCCCCTCCAGTCCCCAGTCACTTGTGTCATACAGTCCTGGCAAAATGTTTGGATAGGAGCATGGCTTTACTGCTCCATATTCCCACCTCTGCTTGTTCTGGGTCCAACTGGGATGAGATTTCTCTCCTGTTTCCATGAACTCTCCATCTGGAACCCACATTTTGGAAGACAAGAAGTCTTTATTTCTGGTGAGTACCTAAATGACTCAAGCCCTTTGCACTTCCATCAGCCAGGAAAACACCTTTGACATTGGATGAACAACATTCCTCTCAGAACAACATCACCCATCACCTGAGCTTATTCCCTTATGTGGACACAAGGGTACCACACTGGGATTCACGATGTTGTTTTGTCAGGCTTGTCTGTTCCCAACTTCATCAAAACAAAGAATCGCACACAGTGGCTGGCAAGAGCGTGAAAATGAACTCAGGAATTCACTTAATGTGGACGAACAAATTAATTCAGATTCATCCAGGAAATGCCCTGGATCACACAGGGGACAGTCAATGAATGCATAGTATTTCCTAGTCAGTGAAATTGGTGCCCTTTCTCCAGTGAAGGGCAGCTTTCAGGAAGACCACAAATTATGGAATACCAAGAAACACTGGCGACAGGCATTCATTTCTACAAAAGTTCTTAGTGACATATTACAACTCATTTCATTCAAGGAACTGAAGACATAAAGCCAGGACAACCCAAGGCTTTTCCTCAAAATCACATCAGGTATTAAGCTAATTGCTACCAATCAGTGAGGCAAATTAAAACACAAAGATAACAAACACAGACACACACACCCACACACACACAAAGTGGTGATATCCTAATAGTTATCAAGTGAATGGATATCTTTCCTTGTAGGTAGTACATGGCAACGTTTACTAAAATCAGAAGTCATTGAAAACCAGGACAGCCTGGTACACTCCTTCAATGTCCACAGTGTAAAAGGAAGAGTTTGAATGAAGGGGACTTAACGATGCTTAAACAGTGGGTACACACATGAGTGTGAAACAGTTTGTAATATGAGAACTCACTCCAGCGAGCAAAGAAATTAATACATTTGCAAACTACAAATATTGCACACAGAAACACACACGCACACACACACACATACAAACCTAAACTAAATAACACAAAACCTGTCCATATCCTTTGCATGTGAAATGTTACAATGAATAGCTGAAAGCCTAGGCGTGGTGCTACTGAGGAGACAATATCAGCACTTCAAAAAGAACCATGCTAAGAAATATATGTGTAGTCACATCATTACCAAAAATGTGCTTGGAAGGAAGACATACTGCCATATTTATGGAAACGAACCAGCAACGTGTAATCCACCAGAGTCTGTGCCTGAATCAATCACTTGTTTTGAAATCCTTTTTAGTAAGCCAGTGATGCATATTTACCCATGTATCATGATGCCTGGATATACACTGCACATAATCGATGAAGAATGACTAGTTCCTGTTTACAGAACATATTGTACTTGATCAACAGAAAAGACAGCATGGTCTATCCGCTATTATTGACTTCCAGGAAACTATCATGACTGCCCTTTTTTGAACAAGGGTATCTCACAGAAAGTGACAAAAGAAATATTAGCCTACCAACCCTGTGTGCAAGTGCTCCCACAAGCACACACAACCACACACACACATGCAGAGAAGCACACAAATACACACAAACACACACGCATTCATTGCTCCTCGAATGGCAAGCAGTCTGGAGTCAGTGAATTTCTGCACTTTCACAAAGGAAAAGTACCTTCCAACACCAGCAATCCTTAATGAATACCAGGAAACCCTGGAGAATCAGGTTAACTTCTTCCGACACTCCTTGCCCACGGTATAGTATATCCTGCAGGAAAGAGAAGATTTGCTGTCAGATCAACAGGTGCCTGGGCCACCATGTCAACCTAATTCTTACTTTGCCACTCCGTTTGTTCCACACCCTAAGATCTGGTGGTCTAGTGGGTCCCTGAAATCAACGCAGCGTGTGTATCATAGTGAGGCCCAAGGCGGCCTGTTCTGCAAAGTGAGAACCAGCCCCAGGTGGCACACAGGCTTGTGGACATTCCAAACCGTGGGACATAGAAGCTTTGGCTAGCAGTTCAGAAGGGATTGCCCCAATCTAATGGGCTCAGGTCACCCATGTGCTCCTGCTCTGCCTGCCCCCGTTTTCCGAGGCCACACTTAACTGAGAAGTCTTCCACAGAAGACAGGGGCACCTTCCTTCAGCTTCTTCCTGCTTGGCTGGCTGGGCTGCCATAGCAACAGGCCAGGCACGAGCTGCCTCAGGACTCTCCAAGTTCAAGGGGCTCTGAGCCCACTGTGACATCACAGCCGTGTCTTTCCTGATTGGTCGGACTGCTTAAGCACTCCCCCTTAAGCAACCCTCACCCTCCAATTTCCAGCCACTTGAGGCATAGTGTCCTCAAAGGATGTATGGATCTTATCGTGGCCTTACTGCTCCATATTCCCACAGCCGCTTGTCCTATGTGGAACTGGGATGATATTTCTCTCCTCTTTCCAAGATCTGCCAAGCTGGAACCCACATTTTGGAAGACAAGAAGTGTTTTTTGTTGTGAGTACAAAACGCCCCAAGCCCTTTGCACGTCCATCAGCCAGGAAAACTCCTTTCACATTGGATTGGGCAACTTCCCTCTCAGAACATCACCCAACACATGAGTATATTCCCTTAGCTGGACGCAACTCTACCACTCAGGGAATCAGGATGTTTTTCGTCCTGGCTTCTCTCTTACTAACTTCGTCAAAGCACGGAAATGCACACACTGGCTGGCATGAGTGTGAAACTGACCACAGGAATTCACTTAATGTGGACAAAGAAATTAATTCGCTTTCATCTGAGAAATACACTGGATCACAAACGGGATAGTCAACGAATGCACAGTATTTAATAGTCAGTGAAACTGATAACTTTTCTCCAGTGAATGGCAGCTTTCAGGAACACAACACACTATGGAATACCATGAATCACTAGGGAAGAGCATTCATTTTTCCAAAACTTCCTAGTGACAAAACAAAACACTTTTCATCCAAGGAAGTGAAGACTTCAAATCAGGGCCGCTCGAGGCTTCTCCACAAACTGACTTCAGGAATTAAGCTAATTTCCACGAATCAGTGAGGCAAATTTAAACAGAATGATAACAAACACAAAAACATAGCCACACACACAATGTGGTCATATCCTAATAGTGATCGTGTGAATTGATTTCTTTGCTTGTATGTACTGGATAGCAACTTTTAGCATCATCAGAATCCATTAAACCCCAGGACAGCCTGGTGCATTCAATCAATTTCCACAGTGTAAAAGACACAGTTTGACTCAAGTGGTCTTAGGAATGCCTACACAGTGGGTATACCCATGAGCGTGAAATACTTTGTACTAGGAGAACTTATTAGAACGAGGAAAGAAAGTAATACATTTGCCAACTAGAAATATTGCACACACAAACACACACACATACCCAAAATAAAACAAAACCTGTCCAAATTCATCACATCGGGAATATTACCCGCAATAGTGGAATGGCCAGGCGTTACGCTACTGAAGGGACAATATCAGCCCTTCAAAATGATGATGCCAAAAAAATATGGGAAGTGACACCTTTTCCAGAAATGTTCTTGCAAGGAAGACACACTGCCACATTTTTGCAAAGAAACGAGCAAAGTGTAATCCACCAGAATCTGTGCCTGAAGCAATTACTTGAATGAAAATCCTTTCCAGTAAGCCAGTGAGGCCCATTGACCCATGTATCATAATGCCTGGACATACACTGCACATAATTGCTGAATGCTCAATAGTTCTTCCTTATAGAACATATTGTACTTCATCTACAGAAAAGTAAGTTTGATCTCTCTGAAATTATTGACTTCCAGGAAACAATCGTGACGGCCACTCTTTGAAAAAGGGTATCTCACAGAACCTGACAAAAGTAATATTATCTGATCCTCCCTGTGTGCAAGGTCTTCTGCAAACACACACACACACACACACACACATGTACAGAAGCACACAAAGAAAAATACACAATCACACACACACAATCATTGCTCCTCGAAGAGCAACCATTCCGGAGTCATTGAATTTCTGAAACTTCATGTAAGAAAAGTACCTTTCAGCAGTAGCAATATGTAGTGAATACCAGGAAACCCTGGAGAATCAGGATAACTTCTTCCAACTTTCCTTTCCCAAGGTTTAGTGTACCCTGCAGGCCAGAGAAGAATTGCTGTCAGATCAACAGGTGCCTGGGCCACCATGTCACCCTGATTCTTACCTTGCCAGTCTGCTAGTACTACACCCTAAGATCAGGTGGACTGCTGGGTCCCTGAAATAAAGGCACTGTGTGTTTCACAGTGAGGGCCATGGAGGCCTGTTCTGCAAAGTGAGATCTAGCCCCAGGTGGCACACAGGCCTGTGGACATTCCAAACCCTGTGACATGGATGCTTTGGCTAGCGGTGAAGAATGGATTCCCCCAATCTGATGGACTCAGTTCACCCACGTGCTCCTGCTCTACCTGCCCCCTCTTTCCCTAGGCCACACTTAACTGAGAAGTCTTCCAAACTAGACAAGGGCACCTTCCTTCAGCTTCTTCCTGCTTGGCTGGCTGGGCTGCCATAGCAACAGGCCAGGCAGGAGCTGCCTCAGGACTCCCCAAGTTCAAGGGGCTGTAGGCCAACTGGGACATCACAATCATGTCTTTTCTGATTGGTTGGACAGCATAAGCACTCCCCTTAAGGAACCTCCCCCTCCAGTCCCCAGTCACTTGTGTCATACAGTCCTGGCAAAATGTTTGGATAGGAGCATGGCTTTACTGCTCCATATTCCCACCTCTGCTTGTTCTGGGTCCAACTGGGATGAGATTTCTCTCCTGTTTCCATGAACTCTCCATCTGGAACCCACATTTTGGAAGACAAGAAGTCTTTATTTCTGGTGAGTACCTAAATGACTCAAGCCCTTTGCACTTCCATCAGCCAGGAAAACACCTTTGACATTGGATGAACAACATTCCTCTCAGAACAACATCACCCATCACCTGAGCTTATTCCCTTATGTGGACACAAGGGTACCACACTGGGATTCACGATGTTGTTTTGTCAGGCTTGTCTGTTCCCAACTTCATCAAAACAAAGAATCGCACACAGTGGCTGGCAAGAGCGTGAAAATGAACTCAGGAATTCACTTAATGTGGACGAACAAATTAATTCAGATTCATCCAGGAAATGCCCTGGATCACACAGGGGACAGTCAATGAATGCATAGTATTTCCTAGTCAGTGAAATTGGTGCCCTTTCTCCAGTGAAGGGCAGCTTTCAGGAAGACCACAAATTATGGAATACCAAGAAACACTGGCGACAGGCATTCATTTCTACAAAAGTTCTTAGTGACATATTACAACTCATTTCATTCAAGGAACTGAAGACATAAAGCCAGGACAACTCAAGGCTTTTCCTCAAAATCACATCAGGTATTAAGCTAATTGCTACCAATCAGTGAGGCAAATTAAAACACAAAGATAACAAACACAGACACACACACCCACACACACACAAAGTGGTGATATCCTAATAGTTATCAAGTGAATGGATATCTTTCCTTGTATGTAGTACATGGCAACGTTTACTAAAATCAGAAGTCATTGAAAACCAGGACAGCCTGGTACACTCCTTCAATGTCCACAGTGTAAAAGGAAGAGTTTGAATGAAGGGGACTTAACGATGCTTAAACAGTGGGTACACACATGAGTGTGAAACAGTTTGTAATATGAGAACTCACTCCAGCGAGCAAAGAAATTAATACATTTGCAAACTACAAATATTGCACACAGAAACACACACGCACACACACACACATACAAACCTAAACTAAATAACACAAAACCTGTCCATATCCTTTGCATGTGAAATGTTACAATGAATAGCTGAAAGCCTAGGCGTGGTGCTACTGAGGAGACAATATCAGCACTTCAAAAAGAACCATGCTAAGAAATATATGTGTAGTCACATCATTTCGAAAAATGTGCTTGGAAGGAAGACATACTGCCATATTTATGGAAACGAACCAGCAACGTGTAATCCACCAGAGTCTGTGCCTGAATCAATCACTTGTTTTGAAATCCTTTTTAGTAAGCCAGTGATGCATATTTACCCATGTATCATGATGCCTGGATATACACTGCACATAATCGATGAAGAATGACTAGTTCCTGTTTACAGAACATATTGTACTTGATCAACAGAAAAGACAGCATGGTCTATCCGCTATTATTGACTTCCAGGAAACTATCATGACTGCCCTTTTTTGAACAAGGGTATCTCACAGAAAGTGACAAAAGAAATATTAGCCTACCAACCCTGTGTGCAAGTGCTCCCACAAGCACACACAACCACACACACACATGCAGAGAAGCACACAATTACACACAAACACACACGCATTCATTGCTCCTCGAATGGCAAGCAGTCTGGAGTCAGTGAATTTCTGCACTTTCACAAAGGAAAAGTACCTTCCAACACCAGCAATCCTTAATGAATACCAGGAAACCCTGGAGAATCAGGTTAACTTCTTCCAACACTCCTTGCCCACGGTATAGTATATCCTGCAGGAAAGAGAAGATTTGCTGTCAGATCAACAGGTGCCTCGGCCACCATGTCACCCTAATTCTTACTTTGCCACTCCGTTAGTTCCACACCCTAAGATCTGGTGGTCTAGTGGGTCCCTGAAATCAACGCAGCGTGTGTATCATAGTGAGGCCCAAGGCGGCCTGTTCTGCAAAGTGAGAACCAGCCCCAGGTGGCACACAGGCTTGTGGACATTCCAAACCGTGGGACATAGAAGCTTTGGCTAGCAGTTCAGAAGGGATTGCCCCAATCTAATGGGCTCAGGTCACCCATGTGCTCCTGCTCTGCCTGCCCCCGTTTTCCGAGGCCACACTTAACTGAGAAGTCTTCCACAGAAGACAGGGGCACCTTCCTTCAGCTTCTTCCTGCTTGGCTGGCTGGGCTGCCATAGCAACAGGCCAGGCACGAGCTGCCTCAGGACTCTCCAAGTTCAAGGGGCTCTGAGCCCACTGTGACATCACAGCCGCGTCTTTCCTGATTGGTCGGACTGCTTAAGCACTCCCCCTTAAGCAACCCTCACCCTCCAATTTCCAGCCACTTGAGGCATAGTGTCCTCAAAGGATGTATGGATCTTATCGTGGCCTTACTGCTCCATATTCCCACAGCCGCTTGTCCTATGTGGAACTGGGATGATATTTCTCTCCTCTTTCCAAGATCTGCCAAGCTGGAACCCACATTTTCGAAGACAAGAAGTGTTTTTTGTGGTGAGTACAAAACGCCTCAAGCCCTTTGCACGTCCATCAGCCAGGAAAACTCCTTTCACATTGGATTGGGCAACTTCCCTCTCAGAACATCACCCAACACCTGAGTATATTCCCTTAGCTGGACGCAACTCTACCACTCAGGGAATCAGGATGTTTTTCGTCCTGGCTTCTCTGTTACTAACTTCGTCAAAGCACGGAAACGCACACACTGGCTGGCAAGAGTGTGAAACTGACCACAGGAATTCACTTAATGTGGACAAAGAAATTAATTCGCTTTCATCTGAGAAATGCACTGGATCACAAACGGGATAGTCAACGAATGCACAGTATTTAATAGTCAGTGAAACTGATAACTTTTCTCCAGTGAATGGCAGCTTTCCGGAACACAACACACTATGGAATACCATGAATCACTAGGGAAGAGCATTCATTTTTCCAAAACTTCCTAGTGACAAAACAAAACACTTTTCATCCAAGGAAGTGAAGACTTCAAATCAGGGCCGCTCGAGGCTTCTCCACAAACTGACATCAGGTATTAAGCTAATTTCCACGAATCAGTGAGGCAAATTTAAACAGAATGATAACAAACACAAAACATAGCCACACACACAATGTGGTCATATCCTAATAGTGATCGTGTGAATTGATTTCTTTGCTTGTATGTACTGGATAGCAACTTTTAGCATCATCAGAATCCATTAAACCCCAGGACAGCCTGGTGCATTCAATCAATTTCCACAGTGTAAAAGACACAGTTTGACTCAAGTGGTCTTAGGAATGCCTACACAGTGGGTACACCCATGAGCGTGAAATACTTTGTACTAGGAGAACTTATTAGAACGAGGAAAGAAAGTAATACATTTGCCAACTAGAAATATTGCACACACAAACACACACACATACCCAAAATAAAACAAAACCTGTCCAAATTCATCACATCGGGAATATTACCCGCAATAGTGGAATGGCCAGGCGTTACGCTACTGAAGGGACAATATCAGCCCTTCAAAATGATGATGCCAAAAAAATATGGGAAGTGACACCTTTTCCAGAAATGTTCTTGCAAGGAAGACACACTGCCACATTTTTGCAAAGAAACGAGCAAAGTGTAATCCACCAGAATCTGTGCCTGAAGCAATTACTTGAATGAAAATCCTTTCCAGTAAGCCAGTGAGGCCCATTGACCCATGTATCATAATGCCTGGACATACACTGCACATAATTGCTGAATGCTCAATAGTTCTTCCTTATAGAACATATTGTACTTCATCTACAGAAAAGTAAGTTTGATCTATCTGAAATTATTGACTTCCAGGAAACAATCGTGATGGCCACTCTTTGAAAAAGGGTATCTCACAGAACCTGAAAAAAGTAATATTATCTGATCCTCCCTGTGTGCAAGGTCTTCTGCAAACCCACACACAAACACACACACACACACACACACACACACACACACACATGTACAGAAGCACAAAAAGAAAAATACACAATCACACACACACAATCATTGCTCCTCGAAGAGCAACCATTCCGGAGTCATTGAATTTCTGAAACTTCATGTAAGAAAAGTACCTTTCAGCAGTAGCAATATGTAGTGAATACCAGGAAACCCTGGAGAATCAGGATAACTTCTTCCAACTTTCCTTTCCCATGGTTTAGTGTACCCTGCAGGCCAGAGAAGAATTGCTGTCAGATCAACAGGTGCCTGGGCCACCATGTCACCCTGATTCTTACCTTGCCAGTCTGCTAGTACTACACCCTAAGATCAGGTGGACTGCTGGGTCCCTGAAATAAAGGCACTGTGTGTTTCACAGTGAGGGCCATGGAGGCCTGTTCTGCAAAGTGAGATCTAGCCCCAGGTGGCACACAGGCCTGTGGACATTCCAAACCCTGTGACATGGATGCTTTGGCTAGCGGTGAAGAATGGATTCCCCCAATCTGATGGACTCAGTTCACCCACGTGCTCCTGCTCTACCTGCCCCCTCTTTCCCTAGGCCACACTTAACTCAGAAGTCTTCCAAACTAGACAAGGGCACCTTCCTTCAGCTTCTTCCTGCTTGGCTGGCTGGGCTGCCATAGCAACAGGCCAGGCAGGAGCTGCCTCAGGACTCCCCAAGTTCAAGGGGCTGTAGGCCAACTGGGACATCACAATCATGTCTTTTCTGATTGGTTGGACAGCATAAGCACTCCCCTTAAGGAACCTCCCCCTCCAGTCCCCAGTCACTTGTGTCATACAGTCCTGGCAAAATGTTTGGATAGGAGCATGGCTTTACTGCTCCATATTCCCACCTCTGCTTGTTCTGGGTCCAACTGGGATGAGATTTCTCTCCTGTTTCCATGAACTCTCCATCTGGAACCCACATTTTGGAAGACAAGAAGTCTTTATTTCTGGTGAGTACCTAAATGACTCAAGCCCTTTGCACTTCCATCAGCCAGGAAAACACCTTTGACATTGGATGAACAACATTCCTCTCAGAACAACATCACCCATCACCTGAGCTTATTCCCTTATGTGGACACAAGGGTACCACACTGGGATTCACGATGTTGTTTTGTCAGGCTTGTCTGTTCCCAACTTCATCAAAACAAAGAATCGCACACAGTGGCTGGCAAGAGCGTGAAAATGAACTCAGGAATTCACTTAATGTGGACGAACAAATTAATTCAGATTCATCCAGGAAATGCCCTGGATCACACAGGGGACAGTCAATGAATGCATAGTATTTCCTAGTCAGTGAAATTGGTGCCCTTTCTCCAGTGAAGGGCAGCTTTCAGGAAGACCACAAATTATGGAATACCAAGAAACACTGGCGACAGGCATTCATTCCTACAAAAGTTCTTAGTGACATATTACAACTCATTTCATTCAAGGAACTGAAGACATAAAGCCAGGACAACTCAAGGATTTTCCTCAAAATCACATCAGGTATTAAGCTAATTGCTACCAATCAGTGAGGCAAATTAAAACACAAAGATAACAAACACAGACACACACACCCACACACACACAAAGTGGTGATATCCTAATAGTTATCAAGTGAATGGATATCTTTCCTTGTATGTAGTACATGGCAACGTTTACTAAAATCAGAAGTCATTGAAAACCAGGACAGCCTGGTACACTCCTTCAATGTCCACAGTGTAAAAGGAAGAGTTTGAATGAAGGGGACTTAACGATGCTTAAACAGTGGGTACACACATGAGTGTGAAACAGTTTGTAATATGAGAACTCACTCCAGCGAGCAAAGAAATTAATACATTTGCAAACTACAAATATTGCACACAGAAACACACACGCACACACACACACATACAAACCTAAACTAAATAACACAAAACCTGTCCATATCCTTTGCATGTGAAATGTTACAATGAATAGCTGAAAGCCTAGGCGTGGTGCTACTGAGGAGACAATATCAGCACTTCAAAAAAACCATTCTTAGAAATATATGTGTAGTCACATCATTTCGAAAAATGTGCTTGGAAGTAAGACATACTGCCATATTTATGGAAACGAACCAGCAACGTGTAATCCACCAGAGTCTGTGCCTGAATCAATCACTTGTTTTGAAATCCTTTTTAGTAAGCCAGTGATGCATATTTACCCATGTATCATGATGCCTGGATATACACTGCACATAATCGATGAAGAATGACTAGTTCCTGTTTACAGAACATATTGTACTTGATCAACAGAAAAGACAGCATGGTCTATCCGCTATTATTGACTTCCAGGAAACTATCATGACTGCCCTTTTTTGAACAAGGGTATCTCACAGAAAGTGACAAAAGAAATATTAGCCTACCAACCCTGTGTGCAAGTGCTCCCACAAGCACACACAACCACACACACACATGCAGAGAAGCACACAAATACACACAAACACACACGTATTCATTGCTCCTCGAATGGCAAGCAGTCTGGAGTCAGTGAATTTCTGCACTTTCACAAAGGAAAAGTACCTTCCAACACCAGCAATCCTTAATGAATACCAGGAAACCCTGGAGAATCAGGTTAACTTCTTCCGACACTCCTTGCCCACGGTATAGTATATCCTGCAGGAAAGAGAAGATTTGCTGTCAGATCAACAGGTGCCTGGGCCACCATGTCACCCTAATTCTTACTTTGCCACTCCGTTAGTTCCACACCCTAAGATCTGGTGGTCTAGTGGGTCCCTGAAATCAACGCAGCGTGTGTATCATAGTGAGGCCCAAGGCGGCCTGTTCTGCAAAGTGAGAACCAGCCCCAGGTGGCACACAGGCTTGTGGACATTCCAAACCGTGGGACATAGAAGCTTTGGCTAGCAGTTCAGAAGGGATTGCCCCAATCTAATGGGCTCAGGTCACCCATGTGCTCCTGCTCTGCCTGCCCCCGTTTTCCGAGGCCACACTTAACTGAGAAGTCTTCCACAGAAGACAGGGGCACCTTCCTTCAGCTTCTTCCTGCTTGGCTGGCTGGGCTGCCATAGCAACAGGCCAGGCACGAGCTGCCTCAGGACTCTCCAAGTTCAAGGGGCTCTGAGCCCACTGTGACATCACAGCCGCGTCTTTCCTGATTGGTCGGACTGCTTAAGCACTCCTCCTTAAGCAACCCTCACCCTCCAATTTCCAGCCACTTGAGGCATAGTGTCCTCAAAGGATGTATGGATCTTATCGTGGCCTTACTGCTCCATATTCCCACAGCCGCTTGTCCTATGTGGAACTGGGATGATATTTCTCTCCTCTTTCCAAGATCTGCCAAGCTGGAACCCACATTTTCGAAGACAAGAAGTGTTTTTTGTGGTGAGTACAAAACGCCTCAAGCCCTTTGCACGTCCATCAGCCAGGAAAACTCCTTTCACATTGGATTGGGCAACTTCCCTCTCAGAACATCACCCAACACCTGAGTATTTTCCCTTATGTGGACGCAACTCTACCACTCAGGGAATCAGGATGTTTTTCGTCCTGGCTTCTCTGTTACTAACTTCGTCAAAGCACGGAAACGCACACACTGGCTGGTAAGAGTGTGAAACTGACCACAGGAATTCACTTAATGTGGACAAAGAAATTAATTCGCTTTCATCTGAGAAATGCACTGGATCACAAACGGGATAGTCAACGAATGCACAGTATTTAATAGTCAGTGAAACTGATAACTTTTCTCCAGTGAATGGCAGCTTTCCGGAACACAACACACTATGGAATACCATGAATCACTAGGGAAGAGCATTCATTTTTCCAAAACTTCCTAGTGACAAAACAAAACACTTTTCATCCAAGGAAGTGAAGACTTCAAATCAGGGCCGCTCGAGGCTTCTCCACAAACTGACATCAGGAATTAAGCTAATTTCCACGAATCAGTGAGGCAAATTTAAACAGAATGATAACAAACACAAAAACATAGCCACACACACAATGTGGTCATATCCTAATAGTGATCGTGTGAATTGATTTCTTTGCTTGTATGTACTGGATAGCAACTTTTAGCATCATCAGAATCCATTAAACCCCAGGACAGCCTGGTGCATTCAATCAATTTCCACAGTGTAAAAGACACAGTTTGACTCAAGTGGTCTTAGGAATGCCTACACAGTGGGTACACCCATGAGCGTGAAATACTTTGTACTAGGAGAACTTATTAGAACGAGGAAAGAAAGTAATACATTTGCCAACTAGAAATATTGCACACACAAACACACACACATACCCAAAATAAAACAAAACCTGTCCAAAGTCATCACATCGGGAATATTACCCGCAATAGTGGAATGGCCAGGCGTTACGCTACTGAAGGGACAACATCAGCCCTTCAAAATGATGATGCCAAAAAAATATGGGAAGTGACACCTTTTCCAGAAATGTTCTTGCAAGGAAGACACACTGCCACATTTTTGCAAAGAAACGAGCAAAGTGTAATCCACCAGAATCTGTGCCTGAAGCAATTACTTGAATGAAAATCCTTTCCAGTAAGCCAGTGAGGCCCATTGACCCATGTATCATAATGCCTGGACATACACTGCACATAATTGCTGAATGCTCAATAGTTCTTCCTTATAGAACATATTGTACTTCATCTACAGAAAAGTAAGTTTGATCTATCTGAAATTATTGACTTCCAGGAAACAATAGTGACGGCCACTCTTTGAAAAAGGGTATCTCACAGAACCTGACAAAAGTAATATTATCTGATCCTCCCTGTGTGCAAGGTCTTCTGCAAACACACACACACACACACACACACATGTACAGAAGCACACAAAGAAAAATACACAATCACACACACACAATCATTGCTCCTCGAAGAGCAACCATTCCGGAGTCATTGAATTTCTGAAACTTCATGTAAGAAAAGTACCTTTCAGCAGTAGCAATATGTAGTGAATACCAGGAAACCCTGGAGAATCAGGATAACTTCTTCCAACTTTCCTTTCCCAAGGTTTAGTGTACCCTGCAGGCCAGAGAAGAATTGCTGTCAGATCAACAGGTGCCTGGGCCACCATGTCACCCTGATTCTTACCTTGCCAGTCTGCTAGTACTACACCCTAAGATCAGGTGGACTGCTGGGTCCCTGAAATAAAGGCACTGTGTGTTTCACAGTGAGGGCCATGGAGGCCTGTTCTGCAAAGTGAGATCTAGCCCCAGGTGGCACACAGGCCTGTGGACATTCCAAACCCTGTGACATGGATGCTTTGGCTAGCGGTGAAGAATGGATTCCCCCAATCTGATGGACTCAGTTCACCCACGTGCTCCTGCTCTACCTGCCCCCTCTTTCCCTAGGCCACACTTAACTGAGAAGTCTTCCAAACTAGACAAGGGCACCTTCCTTCAGCTTCTTCCTGCTTGGCTGGCTGGGCTGCCATAGCAACAGGCCAGGCAGGAGCTGCCTCAGGACTCCCCAAGTTCAAGGGGCTGTAGGCCAACTGGGACATCACAATCATGTCTTTTCTGATGGGTTGGACAGCATAAGCACTCCACTTAAGGAACCTCCCCCTCCAGTCCCCAGTCACTTGTGTCATACAGTCCTGGCAAAATGTTTGGATAGGAGCATGGCTTTACTGCTCCATATTCCCACCTCTGCTTGTTCTGGGTCCAACTGGGATGAGATTTCTCTCCTGTTTCCATGAACTCTCCATCTGGAACCCACATTTTGGAAGACAAGAAGTCTTTATTTCTGGTGAGTACCTAAATGACTCAAGCCCTTTGCACTTCCATCAGCCAGGAAAACACCTTTGACATTGGATGAACAACATTCCTCTCAGAACAACATCACCCATCACCTGAGCTTATTCCCTTATGTGGACACAAGGGTACCACACTGGGATTCACGATGTTGTTTTGTCAGGCTTGTCTGTTCCCAACTTCATCAAAACAAAGAATCGCACACAGTGGCTGGCAAGAGCGTGAAAATGAACTCAGGAATTCACTTAATGTGGACGAACAAATTAATTCAGATTCATCCAGGAAATGCCCTGGATCACACAGGGGACAGTCAATGAATGCATAGTATTTCCTAGTCAGTGAAATTGGTGCCCTTTCTCCAGTGAAGGGCAGCTTTCAGGAAGACCACAAATTATGGAATACCAAGAAACACTGGCGACAGGCATTCATTTCTACAAAAGTTCTTAGTGACATATTACAACTCATTTCATTCAAGGAACTGAAGACATAAAGCCAGGACAACTCAAGGCTTTTCCTCAAAATCACATCAGGTATTAAGCTAATTGCTACCAATCAGTGAGGCAAATTAAAACACAAAGATAACAAACACAGACACACACACCCACACACACACAAAGTGGTGATATCCTAATAGTTATCAAGTGAATGGATATCTTTCCTTGTATGTAGTACATGGCAACGTTTACTAAAATCAGAAGTCATTGAAAACCAGGACAGCCTGGTACACTCCTTCAATGTCCACAGTGTAAAAGGAAGAGTTTGAATGAAGGGGACTTAACGATGCTTAAACAGTGGGTACACACATGAGTGTGAAAGAGTTTGTAATATGAGAACTCACTCCAGCGAGCAAAGAAATTAATACATTTGCAAACTACAAATATTGCACACAGAAACACACACGCACACACACACACATACAAACCTAAACTAAATAACACAAAACCTGTCCATATCCTTTGCATGTGAAATGTTACAATGAATAGCTGAAAGCCTAGGCGTGGTGCTACTGAGGAGACAATATCAGCACTTCAAAAAGAACCATGCTAAGAAATATATGTGTAGTCACATCATTTCGAAAAATGTGCTTGGAAGGAAGACATACTGCCATATTTATGGAAACGAACCAGCAACGTGTAATCCACCAGAGTCTGTGCCTGAATCAATCACTTGTTTTGAAATCCTTTTTAGTAAGCCAGTGATGCATATTTACCCATGTATCATGATGCCTGGATATACACTGCACATAATCGATGAAGAATGACTAGTTCCTGTTTACAGAACATATTGTACTTGATCAACAGAAAAGACAGCATGGTCTATCCGCTATTATTGACTTCCAGGAAACAATCATGACTGCCCTCTTTTGAACAAGGGTATCTCACAGAAAGTGACAAAAGAAATATTAGCCTACCAACCCTGTGTGCAAGTGCTCCCACAAGCACACACAACCACACACACACATGCAGAGAAGCACACAAATACACACAAACACACAAGCATTCATTGCTCCTCGAATGGCAAGCAGTCTGGAGTCAGTGAATTTCTGCACTTTCACAAAGGAAAAGTACCTTCCAACACCAGCAATCCTTAATGAATACCAGGAAACCCTGGAGAATCAGGTTAACTTCTTCCGACACTCCTTGCCCACGGTATAGTATATCCTGCAGGAAAGAGAAGATTTGCTGTCAGATCAACAGGTGCCTGGGCCACCATGTCACCCTAATTCTTACTTTGCCACTCCGTTAGTTCCACACCCTAAGATCTGGTGGTCTAGTGGGTCCCTGAAATCAACGCAGCGTGTGTATCATAGTGAGGCCCAAGGCGGCCTGTTCTGCAAAGTGAGAACCAGCCCCAGGTGGCACACAGGCTTGTGGACATTCCAAACCGTGGGACATAGAAGCTTTGGCTAGCAGTTCAGAAGGGATTGCCCCAATCTAATGGGCTCAGGTCACCCATGTGCTCCTGCTCTGCCTGCCCCCGTTTTCCGAGGCCACACTTAACTGAGAAGTCTTCCACAGAAGACAGGGGCACCTTCCTTCAGCTTCTTCCTGCTTGGCTGGCTGGGCTGTCATAGCAACAGGCCAGGCACGAGCTGCCTCAGGACTCTCCAAGTTCAAGGGGCTCTGAGCCCACTGTGACATCACAGCCGCGTCTTTCCTGATTGGTCGGACTGCTTAAGCACTCCCCCTTAAGCAACCCTCACCCTCCAATTTCCAGCCACTTGAGGCATAGTGTCCTCAAAGGATGTATGGATCTTATCGTGGCCTTACTGCTCCATATTCCCACAGCCGCTTGTCCTATGTGGAACTGGGATGATATTTCTCTCCTCTTTCCAAGATCTGCCAAGCTGGAACCCACATTTTGGAAGACAAGAAGTGTTTTTTGTGGTGAGTACAAAACGCCTCAAGCCCTTTGCACGTCCATCAGCCAGGAAAACTCCTTTCACATTGGATTGGGCAACTTCCCTCTCAGAACATCACCCAACACCTGAGTATATTCCCTTAGCTGGACGCAACTCTACCACTCAGGGAATCAGGATGTTTTTCGTCCTGGCTTCTCTGTTACTAACTTCGTCAAAGCACGGAAACGCACACACTGGCTGGCAAGAGTGTGAAACTGACCACAGGAATTCACTTAATGTGGACAAAGAAATTAATTCGCTTTCATCTGAGAAATGCACTGGATCACAAACAGGATAGTCAACGAATGCACAGTATTTAATAGTCAGTGAAACTGATAACTTTTCTCCAGTGAATGGCAGCTTTCAGGAACACAACACACTATGGAATACCATGAATCACTAGGGAAGAGCATTCATTTTTCCAAAACTTCCTAGTGACAAAACAAAACACTTTTCATCCAAGGAAGTGAAGACTTCAAATCAGGGCCGCTCGAGGCTTCTCCACAAACTGACATCAGGAATTAAGCTAATTTCCACGAATCAGTGAGGCAAATTTAAACAGAATGATAACAAACACAAAAACATAGCCACACACACAATGTGGTCATATCCTAATAGTGATCGTGTGAATTGATTTCTTTGCTTGTATGTACGGGATAGCAACTTTTAGCATCATCAGAATCCATTAAACCCCAGGACAGCCTGGTGCATTCAATCAATTTCCACAGTGTAAAAGACACAGTTTGACTCAAGTGGTCTTAGGAATGCCTACACAGTGGGTACACCCATGAGCGTGAAATAATTTGTACTAGGAGAACTTATTAGAACGAGGAAAGAAAGTAATACATTTGCCAACTAGAAATATTGCACACACAAACACACACACATACCCAAAATAAAACAAAACCTGTCCAAAGTCATCACATCGGGAATATTACCCGCAATAGTGGAATGGCCAGGCGTTACGCTACTGAAGGGACAATATCAGCCCTTCAAAATGATGATGCCAAAAAAATATGGGAAGTGACACCTTTTCCAGAAATGTTCTTGCAAGGAAGACACACCGCCACATTTTTGCAAAGAAACGAGCAAAGTGTAATCCACCAGAATCTGTGCCTGAAGCAATTACTTGAATGAAAATCCTTTCCAGTAAGCCAGTGAGGCCCATTGACCCATGTATCATAATGCCTGGACATACACTGCACATAATTGCTGAATGCTCAATAGTTCTTCCTTATAGAACATATTGTACTTCATCTACAGAAAAGTAAGTTTGATCTATCTGAAATTATTGACTTGCAGGAAACAATCGTGACGGCCACTCTTTGAAAAAGGGTATCTCACAGAACCTGACAAAAGTAATATTATCTGATCCTCCCTGTGTGCAAGGTCTTCTGCAAACACACACACACACAAACACACACACACACACACACACACACATGTACAGAAGCACACAAAGAAAAATGCACAATCACACACACACAATCATTGATCCTCAAAGAGCAACCACTCCGGAGTCATTGAATTTCTGAAACTTCATGTAAGAAAAGTACCTTTCAGCAGTAGCAATATGTAGTGAATACCAGGAAACCCTGGAGAATCAGGATAACTTCTTCCAACTTTCCTTTCCCAAGGTTTAGTGTACCCTGCAGGCCAGAGAAGAATTGCTGTCAGATCAACAGGTGCCTGGGCCACCATGTCACCCTGATTCTTACCTTGCCAGTCTGCTAGTACTACACCCTAAGATCAGGTGGACTGCTGGGTCCCTGAAATAAAGGCACTGTGTGTTTCACAGTGAGGGCCATGGAGGCCTGTTCTGCAAAGTGAGATCTAGCCCCAGGTGGCACACAGGCCTGTGGACATTCCAAACCCTGTGACATGGATGCTTTGGCTAGCGGTGAAGAATGGATTCCCCCAATCTGATGGACTCAGTTCACCCACGTGCTCCTGCTCTACCTGCCCCCTCTTTCCCTAGGCCACACTTAACTGAGAAGTCTTCCAAACTAGACAAGGGCACCTTCCTTCAGCTTCTTCCTGCTTGGCTGGCTGGGCTGCCATAGCAACAGGCCAGGCAGGAGCTGCCTCAGGACTCCCCAAGTTCAAGGGGCTGTAGGCCAACTGGGACATCACAATCATGTCTTTTCTGATTGGTTGGACAGCATAAGCACTCCCCTTAAGGAACCTCCCCCTCCAGTCCCCAGTCACTTGTGTCATACAGTCCTGGCAAAATGTTTGGATAGGAGCATGGCTTTACTGCTCCATATTCCCACCTCTGCTTGTTCTGGGTCCAACTGGGATGAGATTTCTCTCCTGTTTCCATGAACTCTCCATCTGGAACCCACATTTTGGAAGACAAGAAGTCTTTATTTCTGGTGAGTACCTAAATGACTCAAGCCCTTTGCACTTCCATCAGCCAGGAAAACACCTTTGACATTGGATGAACAACATTCCTCTCAGAACAACATCACCCATCACCTGAGCTTATTCCCTTATGTGGACACAAGGGTACCACACTGGGATTCACGATGTTGTTTTGTCAGGCTTGTCTGTTCCCAACTTCATCAAAACAAAGAATCGCACACAGTGGCTGGCAAGAGCGTGAAAATGAACTCAGGAATTCACTTAATGTGGACGAACAAATTAATTCAGATTCATCCAGGAAATGCCCTGGATCACACAGGGGACAGTCAATGAATGCATAGTATTTCCTAGTCAGTGAAATTGGTGCCCTTTCTCCAGTGAAGGGCAGCTTTCAGGAAGACCACAAATTATGGAATACCAAGAAACACTGGCGACAGGCATTCATTTCTACAAAAGTTCTTAGTGACATATTACAACTCATTTCATTCAAGGAACTGAAGACATAAAGCCAGGACAACTCAAGGCTTTTCCTCAAAATCACATCAGGTATTAAGCTAATTGCTACCAATCAGTGAGGCAAATTAAAACACAAAGATAACAAACACAGACACACACACCCACACACACACAAAGTGGTGATATCCTAATAGTTATCAAGTGAATGGATATCTTTCCTTGTATGTAGTACATGGCAACGTTTACTAAAATCAGAAGTCATTGAAAACCAGGACAGCCTGGTACACTCCTTCAATGTCCACAGTGTAAAAGGAAGAGTTTGAATGAAGGGGACTTAACGATGCTTAAACAGTGGGTACACACATGAGTGTGAAACAGTTTGTAATATGAGAACTCACTCCAGCGAGCAAAGAAATTAATACATTTGCAAACTACAAATATTGCACACAGAAACACACACGCACACACACACACATACAAACCTAAACTAAATAACACAAAACCTGTCCATATCCTTTGCATGTGAAATGTTACAATGAATAGCTGAAAGCCTAGGCGTGGTGCTACTGAGGAGACAATATCAGC
Source organism: Castor canadensis (assembly GCF_047511655.1). Lineage (NCBI taxonomy): Eukaryota > Metazoa > Chordata > Mammalia > Rodentia > Castoridae > Castor > Castor canadensis. The sequence continues at coordinate 115,114,741 of NC_133387.1, forward strand.
ACTTCAAAAAGAACCATGCTAAGAAATATATGTGTAGTCACATCATTACCAAAAATGTGCTTGGAAGGAAGACATACTGCCATATTTATGGAAACGAACCAGCAACGTGTAATCCACCAGAGTCTGTGCCTGAATCAATCACTTGTTTTGAAATCCTTTTTAGTAAGCCAGTGATGCATATTTACCCATGTATCATGATGCCTGGATATACACTGCACATAATCGATGAAGAATGACTAGTTCCTGTTTACAGAACATATTGTACTTGATCAACAGAAAAGACAGCATGGTCTATCCGCTATTATTGACTTCCAGGAAACTATCATGACTGCCCTTTTTTGAACAAGGGTATCTCACAGAAAGTGACAAAAGAAATATTAGCCTACCAACCCTGTGTGCAAGTGCTCCCACAAGCACACACAACCACACACACACATGCAGAGAAGCACACAAATACACACAAACACACACGCATTCATTGCTCCTCGAATGGCAAGCAGTCTGGAGTCAGTGAATTTCTGCACTTTCACAAAGGAAAAGTACCTTCCAACACCAGCAATCCTTAATGAATACCAGGAAACCCTGGAGAATCAGGTTAACTTCTTCCGACACTCCTTGCCCACGGTATAGTATATCCTGCAGGAAAGAGAAGATTTGCTGTCAGATCAACAGGTGCCTGGGCCACCATGTCAACCTAATTCTTACTTTGCCACTCCGTTAGTTCCACACCCTAAGATCTGGTGGTCTAGTGGGTCCCTGAAATCAACGCAGCGTGTGTATCATAGTGAGGCCCAAGGCGGCCTGTTCTGCAAAGTGAGAACCAGCCCCAGGTGGCACACAGGCTTGTGGACATTCCAAACCGTGGGACATAGAAGCTTTGGCTAGCAGTTCAGAAGGGATTGCCCCAATCTAATGGGCTCAGGTCACCCATGTGCTCCTGCTCTGCCTGCCCCCGTTTTCCGAGGCCACACTTAACTGAGAAGTCTTCCACAGAAGACAGGGGCACCTTCCTTCAGCTTCTTCCTGCTTGGCTGGCTGGGCTGCCATAGCAACAGGCCAGGCACGAGCTGCCTCAGGACTCTCCAAGTTCAAGGGGCTCTGAGCCCACTGTGACATCACAGCCGCGTCTTTCCTGATTGGTCGGACTGCTTAAGCACTCCCCCTTAAGCAACCCTCACCCTCCAATTTCCAGCCACTTGAGGCATAGTGTCCTCAAAGGATGTATGGATCTTATCGTGGCCTTACTGCTCCATATTCCCACAGCCGCTTGTCCTATGTGGAACTGGGATGATATTTCTCTCCTCTTTCCAAGATCTGCCAAGCTGGAACCCACATTTTCGAAGACAAGAAGTGTTTTTTGTGGTGAGTACAAAACGCCTCAAGCCCTTTGCACGTCCATCAGCCAGGAAAACTCCTTTCACATTGGATTGGGCAACTTCCCTCTCAGAACATCACCCAACACCTGAGTATATTCCCTTAGCTGGACGCAACTCTACCACTCAGGGAATCAGGATGTTTTTCGTCCTGGCTTCTCTGTTACTAACTTCGTCAAAGCACGGAAACGCACACACTGGCTGGCAAGAGTGTGAAACTGACCACAGGAATTCACTTAATGTGGACAAAGAAATTAATTCGCTTTCATCTGAGAAATGCACTGGATCACAAACAGGATAGTCAACGAATGCACAGTATTTAATAGTCAGTGAAACTGATAACTTTTCTCCAGTGAATGGCAGCTTTCCGGAACACAACACACTATGGAATACCATGAATCACTAGGGAAGAGCATTCATTTTTCCAAAACTTCCTAGTGACAAAACAAAACACTTTTCATCCAAGGAAGTGAAGACTTCAAATCAGGGCCGCTCGAGGCTTCTCCACAAACTGACATCAGGAATTAAGCTAATTTCCACGAATCAGTGAAGCAAATTTAAACAGAATGATAACAAACACAAAAACATAGCCACACACACAATGTGGTCATATCCTAATAGTGATCGTGTGAATTGATTTCTTTGCTTGTATGTACGGGATAGCAACTTTTAGCATCATCAGAATCCATTAAACCCCAGGACAGCCTGGTGTATTCAATCAATTTCCACAGTGTAAAAGACACAGTTTGACTCAAGTGGTCTTAGGAATGCCTACACAGTGGGTACACCCATGAGCGTGAAATACTTTGTACTAGGAGAACTTATTAGAACGAGGAAAGAAAGTAATACATTTGCTAACAAGAAATATTGCACACACAAACACACTCACATACCCAAAATAAAACAAAACCTGTCCAAAGTCATCACATCGGGAATATTACCCGCAATAGTGGAATGGCCAGGCGTTACGCTACTGAAGGGACAATATCAGCCCTTCAAAATGATGATGCCAAAAAAATATGGGAAGTGACACCTTTTCCAGAAATGTTCTTGCAAGGAAGACACACTGCCACATTTTTGCAAAGAAACGAGCAAAGTGTAATCCACCAGAATCTGTGCCTGAAGCAATTACTTGAATGAAAATCCTTTCCAGTAAGCCAGTGAGGCCCATTGACCCATGTATCATAATGCCTGGACATACACTGCACATAATTGCTGAATGCTCAATAGTTCTTCCTTATAGAACATATTGTACTTCATCTACAGAAAAGTAAGTTTGATCTATCTGAAATTATTGACTTGCAGGAAACAATCGTGATGGCCACTCTTTGAAAAAGGGTATCTCACAGAACCTGACAAAAGTAATATTATCTGATCCTCCCTGTGTGCAAGGTCTTCTGCAAACACACACACACACAAACACACACACACACACACACACACACACATGTACAGAAGCACACAAAGAAAAATGCACAATCACACACACACAATCATTGATCCTCAAAGAGCAACCACTCCGGAGTCATTGAATTTCTGAAACTTCATGTAAGAAAAGTACCTTTCAGCAGTAGCAATATGTAGTGAATACCAGGAAACCCTGGAGAATCAGGATAACTTCTTCCAACTTTCCTTTCCCAAGGTTTAGTGTACCCTGCAGGCCAGAGAAGAATTGCTGTCAGATCAACAGGTGCCTGGGCCACCATGTCACCCTGATTCTTACCTTGCCAGTCTGCTAGTACTACACCCTAAGATCAGGTGGACTGCTGGGTCCCTGAAATAAAGGCACTGTGTGTTTCACAGTGAGGGCCATGGAGGCCTGTTCTGCAAAGTGAGATCTAGCCCCAGGTGGCACACAGGCCTGTGGACATTCCAAACCCTGTGACATGGATGCTTTGGCTAGCGGTGAAGAATGGATTCCCCCAATCTGATGGACTCAGTTCACCCACGTGCTCCTGCTCTACCTGCCCCCTCTTTCCCTAGGCCACACTTAACTGAGAAGTCTTCCAAACTAGACAAGGGCACCTTCCTTCAGCTTCTTCCTGCTTGGCTGGCTGGGCTGCCATAGCAACAGGCCAGGCAGGAGCTGCCTCAGGACTCCCCAAGTTCAAGGGGCTGTAGGCCAACTGGGACATCACAATCATGTCTTTTCTGATTGGTTGGACAGCATAAGCACTCCCCTTAAGGAACCTCCCCCTCCAGTCCCCAGTCACTTGTGTCATACAGTCCTGGCAAAATGTTTGGATAGGAGCATGGCTTTACTGCTCCATATTCCCACCTCTGCTTGTTCTGGGTCCAACTGGGATGAGATTTCTCTCCTGTTTCCATGAACTCTCCATCTGGAACCCACATTTTGGAAGACAAGAAGTCTTTATTTCTGGTGAGTACCTAAATGACTCAAGCCCTTTGCACTTCCATCAGCCAGGAAAACACCTTTGACATTGGATGAACAACATTCCTCTCAGAACAACATCACCCATCACCTGAGCTTATTCCCTTATGTGGACACAAGGGTACCACACTGGGATTCACGATGTTGTTTTGTCAGGCTTGTCTGTTCCCAACTTCATCAAAACAAAGAATCGCACACAGTGGCTGGCAAGAGCGTGAAAATGAACTCAGGAATTCACTTAATGTGGACGAACAAATTAATTCAGATTCATCCAGGAAATGCCCTGGATCACACAGGGGACAGTCAATGAATGCATAGTATTTCCTAGTCAGTGAAATTGGTGCCCTTTCTCCAGTGAAGGGCAGCTTTCAGGAAGACCACAAATTATGGAATACCAAGAAACACTGGCGACAGGCATTCATTTCTACAAAAGTTCTTAGTGACATATTACAACTCATTTCATTCAAGGAACTGAAGACATAAAGCCAGGACAACTCAAGGCTTTTCCTCAAAATCACATCAGGTATTAAGCTAATTGCTACCAATCAGTGAGGCAAATTAAAACACAAAGATAACAAACACAGACACACACACCCACACACACACAAAGTGGTGATATCCTAATAGTTATCAAGTGAATGGATATCTTTCCTTGTATGTAGTACATGGCAACGTTTACTAAAATCAGAAGTCATTGAAAACCAGGACAGCCTGGTACACTCCTTCAATGTCCACAGTGTAAAAGGAAGAGTTTGAATGAAGGGGACTTAACGATGCTTAAACAGTGGGTACACACATGAGTGTGAAACAGTTTGTAATATGAGAACTCACTCCAGCGAGCAAAGAAATTAATACATTTGCAAACTACAAATATTGCACACAGAAACACACACGCACACACACACACATACAAACCTAAACTAAATAACACAAAACCTGTCCATATCCTTTGCATGTGAAATGTTACAATGAATAGCTGAAAGCCTAGGCGTGGTGCTACTGAGGAGACAATATCAGCACTTCAAAAAGAACCATGCTAAGAAATATATGTGTAGTCACATCATTACCAAAAATGTGCTTGGAAGGAAGACATACTGCCATATTTATGGAAACGAACCAGCAACGTGTAATCCACCAGAGTCTGTGCCTGAATCAATCACTTGTTTTGAAATCCTTTTTAGTAAGCCAGTGATGCATATTTACCCATGTATCATGATGCCTGGATATACACTGCACATAATCGATGAAGAATGACTAGTTCCTGTTTACAGAACATATTGTACTTGATCAACAGAAAAGACAGCATGGTCTATCCGCTATTATTGACTTCCAGGAAACTATCATGACTGCCCTTTTTTGAACAAGGGTATCTCACAGAAAGTGACAAAAGAAATATTAGCCTACCAACCCTGTGTGCAAGTGCTCCCACAAGCACACACAACCACACACACACATGCAGAGAAGCACACAAATACACACAAACACACACGCATTCATTGCTCCTCGAATGGCAAGCAGTCTGGAGTCAGTGAATTTCTGCACTTTCACAAAGGAAAAGTACCTTCCAACACCAGCAATCCTTAATGAATACCAGGAAACCCTGGAGAATCAGGTTAACTTCTTCCAACACTCCTTGCCCACGGTATAGTATATCCTGCAGGAAAGAGAAGATTTGCTGTCAGATCAACAGGTGCCTGGGCCACCATGTCAACCTAATTCTTACTTTGCCACTCCGTTAGTTCCACACCCTAAGATCTGGTGGTCTAGTGGGTCCCTGAAATCAACGCAGCGTGTGTATCATAGTGAGGCCCAAGGCGGCCTGTTCTGCAAAGTGAGAACCAGCCCCAGGTGGCACACAGGCTTGTGGACATTCCAAACCGTGGGACATAGAAGCTTTGGCTAGCAGTTCAGAAGGGATTGCCCCAATCTAATGGGCTCAGGTCACCCATGTGCTCCTGCTCTGCCTGCCCCCGTTTTCCGAGGCCACACTTAAATGAGAAGTCTTCCACAGAAGACAGGGGCACCTTCCTTCAGCTTCTTCCTGCTTGGCTGGCTGGGCTGCCATAGCAACAGGCCAGGCACGAGCTGCCTCAGGACTCTCCAAGTTCAAGGGGCTCTGAGCCCACTGTGACATCACAGCCGCGTCTTTCCTGATTGGTCGGACTGCTTAAGCACTCCCCCTTAAGCAACCCTCACCCTCCAATTTCCAGCCACTTGAGGCATAGTGTCCTCAAAGGATGTATGGATCTTATCGTGGCCTTACTGCTCCATATTCCCACAGCCGCTTGTCCTATGTGGAACTGGGATGATATTTCTCTCCTCTTTCCAAGATCTGCCAAGCTGGAACCCACATTTTGGAAGACAAGAAGTGTTTTTTGTGGTGAGTACAAAACGCCTCAAGCCCTTTGCACGTCCATCAGCCAGGAAAACTCCTTTCACATTGGATTGGGCAACTTCCCTCTCAGAACATCACCCAACACCTGAGTATATTCCCTTAGCTGGACGCAACTCTACCACTCAGGGAATCAGGATGTTTTTCGTCCTGGCTTCTCTGTTACTAACTTCGTCAAAGCACGGAAACGCACACACTGGCTGGCAAGAGTGTGAAACTGACCACAGGAATTCACTTAATGTGGACAAAGAAATTAATTCGCTTTCATCTGAGAAATGCACTGGATCACAAACGGGATAGTCAACGAATGCACAGTATTTAATAGTCAGTGAAACTGATAACTTTTCTCCAGTGAATGGCAGCTTTCCGGAACACAACACACTATGGAATACCATGAATCACTAGGGAAGAGCATTCATTTTTCCAAAACTTCCTAGTGACAAAACAAAACACTTTTCATCCAAGGAAGTGAAGACTTCAAATCAGGGCCGCTCGAGGCTTCTCCACAAACTGACATCAGGAATTAAGCTAATTTCCACGAATCAGTGAAGCAAATTTAAACAGAATGATAACAAACACAAAAACATAGCCACACACACAATGTGGTCATATCCTAATAGTGATCGTGTGAATTGATTTCTTTGCTTGTATGTACGGGATAGCAACTTTTAGCATCATCAGAATCCATTAAACCCCAGGACAGCCTGGTGTATTCAATCAATTTCCACAGTGTAAAAGACACAGTTTGACTCAAGTGGTCTTAGGAATGCCTACACAGTGGGTACACCCATGAGCGTGAAATACTTTGTACTAGGAGAACTTATTAGAACGAGGAAAGAAAGTAATACATTTGCTAACAAGAAATATTGCACACACAAACACACACACATACCCAAAATAAAACAAAACCTGTCCAAAGTCATCACATCGGGAATATTACCCGCAATAGTGGAATGGCCAGGCGTTACGCTACTGAAGGGACAATATCAGCCCTTCAAAATGATGATGCCAAAAAAATATGGGAAGTGACACCTTTTCCAGAAATGTTCTTGCAAGGAAGACACACTGCCACATTTTTGCAAAGAAACGAGCAAAGTGTAATCCACCAGAATCTGTGCCTGAAGCAATTACTTGAATGAAAATCCTTTCCAGTAAGCCAGTGAGGCCCATTGACCCATGTATCATAATGCCTGGACATACACTGCACATAATTGCTGAATGCTCAATAGTTCTTCCTTATAGAACATATTGTACTTCATCTACAGAAAAGTAAGTTTGATCTATCTGAAATTATTGACTTGCAGGAAACAATCGTGACGGCCACTCTTTGAAAAAGGGTATCTCACAGAACCTGACAAAAGTAATATTATCTGATCCTCCCTGTGTGCAAGGTCTTCTGCAAACACACACACACACAAACACACACACACACACACACACACACACATGTACAGAAGCACACAAAGAAAAATGCACAATCACACACACACAATCATTGATCCTCAAAGAGCAACCACTCCGGAGTCATTGAATTTCTGAAACTTCATGTAAGAAAAGTACCTTTCAGCAGTAGCAATATGTAGTGAATACCAGGAAACCCTGGAGAATCAGGATAACTTCTTCCAACTTTCCTTTCCCAAGGTTTAGTGTACCCTGCAGGCCAGAGAAGAATTGCTGTCAGATCAACAGGTGCCTGGGCCACCATGTCACCCTGATTCTTACCTTGCCAGTCTGCTAGTACTACACCCTAAGATCAGGTGGACTGCTGGGTCCCTGAAATAAAGGCACTGTGTGTTTCACAGTGAGGGCCATGGAGGCCTGTTCTGCAAAGTGAGATCTAGCCCCAGGTGGCACACAGGCCTGTGGACATTCCAAACCCTGTGACATGGATGCTTTGGCTAGCGGTGAAGAATGGATTCCCCCAATCTGATGGACTCAGTTCACCCACGTGCTCCTGCTCTACCTGCCCCCTCTTTCCCTAGGCCACACTTAACTGAGAAGTCTTCCAAACTAGACAAGGGCACCTTCCTTCAGCTTCTTCCTGCTTGGCTGGCTGGGCTGCCATAGCAACAGGCCAGGCAGGAGCTGCCTCAGGACTCCCCAAGTTCAAGGGGCTGTAGGCCAACTGGGACATCACAATCATGTCTTTTCTGATTGGTTGGACAGCATAAGCACTCCCCTTAAGGAACCTCCCCCTCCAGTCCCCAGTCACTTGTGTCATACAGTCCTGGCAAAATGTTTGGATAGGAGCATGGCTTTACTGCTCCATATTCCCACCTCTGCTTGTTCTGGGTCCAACTGGGATGAGATTTCTCTCCTGTTTCCATGAACTCTCCATCTGGAACCCACATTTTGGAAGACAAGAAGTCTTTATTTCTGGTGAGTACCTAAATGACTCAAGCCCTTTGCACTTCCATCAGCCAGGAAAACACCTTTGACATTGGATGAACAACATTCCTCTCAGAACAACATCACCCATCACCTGAGCTTATTCCCTTATGTGGACACAAGGGTACCACACTGGGATTCACGATGTTGTTTTGTCAGGCTTGTCTGTTCCCAACTTCATCAAAACAAAGAATCGCACACAGTGGCTGGCAAGAGCGTGAAAATGAACTCAGGAATTCACTTAATGTGGACGAACAAATTAATTCAGATTCATCCAGGAAATGCCCTGGATCACACAGGGGACAGTCAATGAATGCATAGTATTTCCTAGTCAGTGAAATTGGTGCCCTTTCTCCAGTGAAGGGCAGCTTTCAGGAAGACCACAAATTATGGAATACCAAGAAACACTGGCGACAGGCATTCATTTCTACAAAAGTTCTTAGTGACATATTACAACTCATTTCATTCAAGGAACTGAAGACATAAAGCCAGGACAACTCAAGGCTTTTCCTCAAAATCACATCAGGTATTAAGCTAATTGCTACCAATCAGTGAGGCAAATTAAAACACAAAGATAACAAACACAGACACACACACCCACACACACACAAAGTGGTGATATCCTAATAGTTATCAAGTGAATGGATATCTTTCCTTGTATGTAGTACATGGCAACGTTTACTAAAATCAGAAGTCATTGAAAACCAGGACAGCCTGGTACACTCCTTCAATGTCCACAGTGTAAAAGGAAGAGTTTGAATGAAGGGGACTTAACGATGCTTAAACAGTGGGTACACACATGAGTGTGAAACAGTTTGTAATATGAGAACTCACTCCAGCGAGCAAAGAAATTAATACATTTGCAAACTACAAATATTGCACACAGAAACACACACGCACACACACACACATACAAACCTAAACTAAATAACACAAAACCTGTCCATATCCTTTGCATGTGAAATGTTACAATGAATAGCTGAAAGCCTAGGCGTGGTGCTACTGAGGAGACAATATCAGCACTTCAAAAAGAACCATGCTAAGAAATATATGTGTAGTCACATCATTACCAAAAATGTGCTTGGAAGGAAGACATACTGCCATATTTATGGAAACGAACCAGCAACGTGTAATCCACCAGAGTCTGTGCCTGAATCAATCACTTGTTTTGAAATCCTTTTTAGTAAGCCAGTGATGCATATTTACCCATGTATCATGATGCCTGGATATACACTGCACATAATCGATGAAGAATGACTAGTTCCTGTTTACAGAACATATTGTACTTGATCAACAGAAAAGACAGCATGGTCTATCCGCTATTATTGACTTCCAGGAAACTATCATGACTGCCCTTTTTTGAACAAGGGTATCTCACAGAAAGTGACAAAAGAAATATTAGCCTACCAACCCTGTGTGCAAGTGCTCCCACAAGCACACACAACCACACAAACACATGCAGAGAAGCACACAAATACACACAAACACACACGCATTCATTGCTCCTCGAATGGCAAGCAGTCTGGAGTCAGTGAATTTCTGCACTTTCACAAAGGAAAAGTACCTTCCAACACCAGCAATCCTTAATGAATACCAGGAAACCCTGGAGAATCAGGTTAACTTCTTCCGACACTCCTTGCCCACGGTATAGTATATCCTGCAGGAAAGAGAAGATTTGCTGTCAGATCAACAGGTGCCTGGGCCACCATGTCACCCTAATTCTTACTTTGCCACTCTGTTAGTTCCACACCCTAAGATCTGGTGGTCTAGTGGGTCCCTGAAATCAACGCAGCGTGTGTATCATAGTGAGGCCCAAGGCGGCCTGTTCTGCAAAGTGAGAACCAGCCCCAGGTGGCACACAGGCTTGTGGACATTCCAAACCGTGGGACATAGAAGCTTTGGCTAGCAGTTCAGAAGGGATTGCCCCAATCTAATGGGCTCAGGTCACCCATGTGCTCCTGCTCTGCCTGCCCCCGTTTTCCGAGGCCACACTTAACTGAGAAGTCTTCCACAGAAGACAGGGGCACCTTCCTTCAGCTTCTTCCTGCTTGGCTGGCTGGGCTGCCATAGCAACAGGCCAGGCACGAGCTGCCTCAGGACTCTCCAAGTTCAAGGGGCTCTGAGCCCACTGTGACATCACAGCCGCGTCTTTCCTGATTGGTCGGACTGCTTAAGCACTCCCCCTTAAGCAACCCTCACCCTCCAATTTCCAGCCACTTGAGGCATAGTGTCCTCAAAGGATGTATGGATCTTATCGTGGCCTTACTGCTCCATATTCCCACAGCCGCTTGTCCTATGTGGAACTGGGATGATATTTCTCTCCTCTTTCCAAGATCTGCCAAGCTGGAACCCACATTTTGGAAGACAAGAAGTGTTTTTTGTGGTGAGTACAAAACGCCCCAAGCCCTTTGCACGTCCATCAGCCAGGAAAACTCCTTTCACATTGGATTGGGCAACTTCCCTCTCAGAACATCACCCAACACCTGAGTATATTCCCTTAGCTGGACGCAACTCTACCACTCAGGGAATCAGGATGTTTTTCGTCCTGGCTTCTCTGTTACTAACTTCGTCAAAGCACGGAAATGCACACACTGGCTGGTAAGAATGTGAAACTGACCACAGGAATTCACTTAATGTGGACAAAGAAATTAATTCGCTTTCATCTGAGAAATGCACTGGATCACAAACGGGATAGTCAACGAATGCACAGTATTTAATAGTCAGTGAAACTGATAACTTTTCTCCAGTGAATGGCAGCTTTCAGGAACACAACACACTATGGAATACCATGAATCACTAGGGAAGAGCATTCATTTTTCCAAAACTTCCTAGTGACAAAACAAAACACTTTTCATCCAAGGAAGTGAAGACTTCAAATCAGGGCCGCTCGAGGCTTCTCCACAAACTGACATCAGGAATTAAGCTAATTTCCACGAATCAGTGAGGCAAATTTAAACAGAATGATAACAAACACAAAAACATAGCCACACACACAATGTGGTCATATCCTAATAGTGATCGTGTGAATTGATTTCTTTGCTTGTATGTACTGGATAGCAACTTTTAGCATCATCAGAATCCATTAAACCCCAGGACAGCCTGGTGCATTCAATCAATTTCCACAGTGTAAAAGACACAGTTTGACTCAAGTGGTCTTAGGAATGCCTACACAGTGGGTACACCCATGAGCGTGAAATACTTTGTACTAGGAGAACTTATTAGAACGAGGAAAGAAAGTAATACATTTGCCAACTAGAAATATTGCACACACAAACACACACACATACCCAAAATAAAACAAAACCTGTCCAAATTCATCACATCGGGAATATTACCCGCAATAGTGGAATGGCCAGGCGTTACGCTACTGAAGGGACAATATCAGCCCTTCAAAATGATGATGCCAAAAAAATATGGGAAGTGAAACCTTTTCCAGAAATGTTCTTGCAAGGAAGACACACTGCCACATTTTTGCAAAGAAACGAGCAAAGTGTAATCCACCAGAATCTGTGCCTGAAGCAATTACTTGAATGAAAATCCTTTCCAGTAAGCCAGTGAGGCCCATTGACCCATGTATCATAATGCCTGGACATACACTGCACATAATTGCTGAATGCTCAATAGTTCTTCCTTATAGAACATATTGTACTTCATCTACAGAAAAGTAAGTTTGATCTATCTGAAATTATTGACTTCCAGGACACAATCGTGACGGCCACTCTTTGAAAAAGGGTATCTCACAGAACCTGACAAAAGTAATATTATCTGATCCTCCCTGTGTGCAAGGTCTTCTGCAAACACACACACACACAAACACACACACACACACACACACACACATGTACAGAAGCACACAAAGAAAAATGCACAATCACACACACACAATCATTGATCCTCAAAGAGCAACCACTCCGGAGTCATTGAATTTCTGAAACTTCATGTAAGAAAAGTACCTTTCAGCAGTAGCAATATGTAGTGAATACCAGGAAACCCTGGAGAATCAGGATAACTTCTTCCAACTTTCCTTTCCCAAGGTTTAGTGTACCCTGCAGGCCAGAGAAGAATTGCTGTCAGATCAACAGGTGCCTGGGCCACCATGTCACCCTGATTCTTACCTTGCCAGTCTGCTAGTACTACACCCTAAGATCAGGTGGACTGCTGGGTCCCTGAAATAAAGGCACTGTGTGTTTCACAGTGAGGGCCATGGAGGCCTGTTCTGCAAAGTGAGATCTAGCCCCAGGTGGCACACAGGCCTGTGGACATTCCAAACCCTGTGACATGGATGCTTTGGCTAGCGGTGAAGAATGGATTCCCCCAATCTGATGGACTCAGTTCACCCACGTGCTCCTGCTCTACCTGCCCCCTCTTTCCCTAGGCCACACTTAACTCAGAAGTCTTCCAAACTAGACAAGGGCAACTTATTTCAGCTTCTTCCTGCTTGGCTGGCTGGGCTGCCATAGCAACAGGCCAGGCAGGAGCTGCCTCAGGACTCCCCAAGTTCAAGGGGCTGTAGGCCAACTGGGACATCACAATCATGTCTTTTCTGATTGGTTGGACAGCATAAGCACTCCCCTTAAGGAACCTCCCCCTCCAGTCCCCAGTCACTTGTGTCATACAGTCCTGGCAAAATGTTTGGATAGGAGCATGGCTTTACTGCTCCATATTCCCACCTCTGCTTGTTCTGGGTCCAACTGGGATGAGATTTCTCTCCTGTTTCCATGAACTCTCCATCTGGAACCCACATTTTGGAAGACAAGAAGTCTTTATTTCTGGTGAGTACCTAAATGACTCAAGCCCTTTGCACTTCCATCAGCCAGGAAAACACCTTTGACATTGGATGAACAACATTCCTCTCAGAACAACATCACCCATCACCTGAGCTTATTCCCTTATGTGGACACAAGGGTACCACACTGGGATTCACGATGTTGTTTTGTCAGGCTTGTCTGTTCCCAACTTCATCAAAACAAAGAATCGCACACAGTGGCTGGCAAGAGCGTGAAAATGAACTCAGGAATTCACTTAATGTGGACAAACAAATTAATTCAGATTCATCCAGGAAATGCCCTGGATCACACAGGGGACAGTCAATGAATGCATAGTATTTCCTAGTCAGTGAAATTGGTGCCCTTTCTCCAGTGAAGGGCAGCTTTCAGGAAGACCACAAATTATGGAATACCAAGAAACACTGGCGACAGGCATTCATTTCTACAAAAGTTCTTAGTGACATATTACAACTCATTTCATTCAAGGAACTGAAGACATAAAGCCAGGACAACTCAAGGCTTTTCCTCAAAATCACATCAGGTATTAAGCTAATTGCTACCAATCAGTGAGGCAAATTAAAACACAAAGATAACAAACACAGACACACACACCCACACACACACAAAGTGGTGATATCCTAATAGTTATCAAGTGAATGGATATCTTTCCTTGTATGTAGTACATGGCAACGTTTACTAAAATCAGAAGTCATTGAAAACCAGGACAGCCTGGTACACTCCTTCAATGTCCACAGTGTAAAAGGAAGAGTTTGAATGAAGGGGACTTAACGATGCTTAAACAGTGGGTACACACATGAGTGTGAAACAGTTTGTAATATGAGAACTCACTCCAGCGAGCAAAGAAATTAATACATTTGCAAACTACAAATATTGCACACAGAAACACAAACGCACACACACACACATACAAACCTAAACTAAATAACACAAAACCTGTCCATATCCTTTGCATGTGAAATGTTACAATGAATAGCTGAAAGCCTAGGCGTGGTGCTACTGAGGAGACAATATCAGCACTTCAAAAAGAACCATGCTAAGAAATATATGTGTAGTCACATCATTTCCAAAAATGTGCTTGGAAGGAAGACATACTGCCATATTTATGGAAACGAACCAGCAACGTGTAATCCACCAGAGTCTGTGCCTGAATCAATCACTTGTTTTGAAATCCTTTTTAGTAAGCCAGTGATGCATATTTACCCATGTATCATGATGCCTGGATATACACTGCACATAATCGATGAAGAATGACTAGTTCCTGTTTACAGAACATATTGTACTTGATCAACAGAAAAGACAGCATGGTCTATCCGCTATTATTGACTTCCAGGAAACAATCATGACTGCCCTCTTTTGAACAAGGGTATCTCACAGAAAGTGACAAAAGAAATATTAGCCTACCAACCCTGTGTGCAAGTGCTCCCACAAGCACACACAACCACACACACACATGCAGAGAAGCACACAAATACACACAAACACACAAGCATTCATTGCTCCTCGAATGGCAAGCAGTCTGGAGTCAGTGAATTTCTGCACTTTCACAAAGGAAAAGTACCTTCCAACACCAGCAATCCTTAATGAATACCAGGAAACCCTGGAGAATCAGGTTAACTTCTTCCGACACTCCTTGCCCACGGTATAGTATATCCTGCAGGAAAGAGAAGATTTGCTGTCAGATCAACAGGTGCCTGGGCCACCATGTCACCCTAATTCTTACTTTGCCACTCCGTTAGTTCCACACCCTAAGATCTGGTGGTCTAGTGGGTCCCTGAAATCAACGCAGCGTGTGTATCATAGTGAGGCCCAAGGCGGCCTGTTCTGCAAAGTGAGAACCAGCCCCAGGTGGCACACAGGCTTGTGGACATTCCAAACCGTGGGACATAGAAGCTTTGGCTAGCAGTTCAGAAGGGATTGCCCCAATCTAATGGGCTCAGGTCACCCATGTGCTCCTGCTCTGCCTGCCCCCGTTTTCCGAGGCCACACTTAACTGAGAAGTCTTCCACAGAAGACAGGGGCACCTTCCTTCAGCTTCTTCCTGCTTGGCTGGCTGGGCTGTCATAGCAACAGGCCAGGCACGAGCTGCCTCAGGACTCTCCAAGTTCAAGGGGCTCTGAGCCCACTGTGACATCACAGCCGCGTCTTTCCTGATTGGTCGGACTGCTTAAGCACTCCCCCTTAAGCAACCCTCACCCTCCAATTTCCAGCCACTTGAGGCATAGTGTCCTCAAAGGATGTATGGATCTTATCGTGGCCTTACTGCTCCATATTCCCACAGCCGCTTGTCCTATGTGGAACTGGGATGATATTTCTCTCCTCTTTCCAAGATCTGCCAAGCTGGAACCCACATTTTGGAAGACAAGAAGTGTTTTTTGTGGTGAGTACAAAACGCCTCAAGCCCTTTGCACGTCCATCAGCCAGGAAAACTCCTTTCACATTGGATTGGGCAACTTCCCTCTCAGAACATCACCCAACACCTGAGTATATTCCCTTAGCTGGACGCAACTCTACCACTCAGGGAATCAGGATGTTTTTCGTCCTGGCTTCTCTGTTACTAACTTCGTCAAAGCACGGAAACGCACACACTGGCTGGCAAGAGTGTGAAACTGACCACAGGAATTCACTTAATGTGGACAAAGAAATTAATTCGCTTTCATCTGAGAAATGCACTGGATCACAAACAGGATAGTCAACGAATGCACAGTATTTAATAGTCAGTGAAACTGATAACTTTTCTCCAGTGAATGGCAGCTTTCAGGAACACAACACACTATGGAATACCATGAATCACTAGGGAAGAGCATTCATTTTTCCAAAACTTCCTAGTGACAAAACAAAACACTTTTCATCCAAGGAAGTGAAGACTTCAAATCAGGGCCGCTCGAGGCTTCTCCACAAACTGACATCAGGAATTAAGCTAATTTCCACGAATCAGTGAGGCAAATTTAAACAGAATGATAACAAACACAAAAACATAGCCACACACACAATGTGGTCATATCCTAATAGTGATCGTGTGAATTGATTTCTTTGCTTGTATGTACGGGATAGCAACTTTTAGCATCATCAGAATCCATTAAACCCCAGGACAGCCTGGTGCATTCAATCAATTTCCACAGTGTAAAAGACACAGTTTGACTCAAGTGGTCTTAGGAATGCCTACACAGTGGGTACACCCATGAGCGTGAAATAATTTGTACTAGGAGAACTTATTAGAACGAGGAAAGAAAGTAATACATTTGCCAACTAGAAATATTGCACACACAAACACACACACATACCCAAAATAAAACAAAACCTGTCCAAAGTCATCACATCGGGAATATTACCCGCAATAGTGGAATGGCCAGGCGTTACGCTACTGAAGGGACAATATCAGCCCTTCAAAATGATGATGCCAAAAAAATATGGGAAGTGACACCTTTTCCAGAAATGTTCTTGCAAGGAAGACACACTGCCACATTTTTGCAAAGAAACGAGCAAAGTGTAATCCACCAGAATCTGTGCCTGAAGCAATTACTTGAATGAAAATCCTTTCCAGTAAGCCAGTGAGGCCCATTGACCCATGTATCATAATGCCTGGACATACACTGCACATAATTGCTGAATGCTCAATAGTTCTTCCTTATAGAACATATTGTACTTCATCTACAGAAAAGTAAGTTTGATCTATCTGAAATTATTGACTTGCAGGAAACAATCGTGACGGCCACTCTTTGAAAAAGGGTATCTCACAGAACCTGACAAAAGTAATATTATCTGATCCTCCCTGTGTGCAAGGTCTTCTGCAAACACACACACACACAAACACACACACACACACACACACACACATGTACAGAAGCACACAAAGAAAAATGCACAATCACACACACACAATCATTGATCCTCAAAGAGCAACCATTCCGGAGTCATTGAATTTCTGAAACTTCATGTAAGAAAAGTACCTTTCAGCAGTAGCAATATGTAGTGAATACCAGGAAACCCTGGAGAATCAGGATAACTTCTTCCAACTTTCCTTTCCCAAGGTTTAGTGTACCCTGCAGGCCAGAGAAGAATTGCTGTCAGATCAACAGGTGCCTGGGCCACCATGTCACCCTGATTCTTACCTTGCCAGTCTGCTAGTACTACACCCTAAGATCAGGTGGACTGCTGGGTCCCTGAAATAAAGGCACTGTGTGTTTCACAGTGAGGGCCATGGAGGCCTGTTCTGCAAAGTGAGATCTAGCCCCAGGTGGCACACAGGCCTGTGGACATTCCAAACCCTGTGACATGGATGCTTTGGCTAGCGGTGAAGAATGGATTCCCCCAATCTGATGGACTCAGTTCACCCACGTGCTCCTGCTCTACCTGCCCCCTCTTTCCCTAGGCCACACTTAACTGAGAAGTCTTCCAAACTAGACAAGGGCACCTTCCTTCAGCTTCTTCCTGCTTGGCTGGCTGGGCTGCCATATCAACAGGCCAGGCAGGAGCTGCCTCAGGACTCCCCAAGTTCAAGGGGCTGTAGGCCAACTGGGACATCACAATCATGTCTTTTCTGATTGGTTGGACAGCATAAGCACTCCCCTTAAGGAACCTCCCCCTCCAGTCCCCAGTCACTTGTGTCATACAGTCCTGGCAAAATGTTTGGATAGGAGCATGGCTTTACTGCTCCATATTCCCACCTCTGCTTGTTCTGGGTCCAACTGGGATGAGATTTCTCTCCTGTTTCCATGAACTCTCCATCTGGAACCCACATTTTGGAAGACAAGAAGTCTTTATTTCTGGTGAGTACCTAAATGACTCAAGCCCTTTGCACTTCCATCAGCCAGGAAAACACCTTTGACATTGGATGAACAACATTCCTCTCAGAACAACATCACCCATCACCTGAGCTTATTCCCTTATGTGGACACAAGGGTACCACACTGGGATTCACGATGTTGTTTTGTCAGGCTTGTCTGTTCCCAACTTCATCAAAACAAAGAATCGCACACAGTGGCTGGCAAGAGCGTGAAAATGAACTCAGGAATTCACTTAATGTGGACGAACAAATTAATTCAGATTCATCCAGGAAATGCCCTGGATCACACAGGGGACAGTCAATGAATGCATAGTATTTCCTAGTCAGTGAAATTGGTGCCCTTTCTCCAGTGAAGGGCAGCTTTCAGGAAGACCACAAATTATGGAATACCAAGAAACACTGGCGACAGGCATTCATTTCTACAAAAGTTCTTAGTGACATATTACAACTCATTTCATTCAAGGAACTGAAGACATAAAGCCAGGACAACTCAAGGCTTTTCCTCAAAATCACATCAGGTATTAAGCTAATTGCTACCAATCAGTGAGGCAAATTAAAACACAAAGATAACAAACACAGACACACACACCCACACACACACAAAGTGGTGATATCCTAATAGTTATCAAGTGAATGGATATCTTTCCTTGTATGTAGTACATGGCAACGTTTACTAAAATCAGAAGTCATTGAAAACCAGGACAGCCTGGTACACTCCTTCAATGTCCACAGTGTAAAAGGAAGAGTTTGAATGAAGGGGACTTAACGATGCTTAAACAGTGGGTACACACATGAGTGTGAAACAGTTTGTAATATGAGAACTCACTCCAGCGAGCAAAGAAATTAATACATTTGCAAACTACAAATATTGCACACAGAAACACACACGCACACACACACACATACAAACCTAAACTAAATAACACAAAACCTGTCCATATCCTTTGCATGTGAAATGTTACAATGAATAGCTGAAAGCCTAGGCGTGGTGCTACTGAGGAGACAATATCAGCACTTCAAAAAGAACCATGCTAAGAAATATATGTGTAGTCACATCATTACCAAAAATGTGCTTGGAAGGAAGACATACTGCCATATTTATGGAAACGAACCAGCAACGTGTAATCCACCAGAGTCTGTGCCTGAATCAATCACTTGTTTTGAAATCCTTTTTAGTAAGCCAGTGATGCATATTTACCCATGTATCATGATGCCTGGATATACACTGCACATAATCGATGAAGAATGACTAGTTCCTGTTTACAGAACATATTGTACTTGATCAACAGAAAAGACAGCATGGTCTATCCGCTATTATTGACTTCCAGGAAACTATCATGACTGCCCTTTTTTGAACAAGGGTATCTCACAGAAAGTGACAAAAGAAATATTAGCCTACCAACCCTGTGTGCAAGTGCTCCCACAAGCACACACAACCACACACACACATGCAGAGAAGCACACAAATACACACAAACACACACGCATTCATTGCTCCTCGAATGGCAAGCAGTCTGGAGTCAGTGAATTTCTGCACTTTCACAAAGGAAAAGTACCTTCCAACACCAGCAATCCTTAATGAATACCAGGAAACCCTGGAGAATCAGGTTAACTTCTTCCGACACTCCTTGCCCACGGTATAGTATATCCTGCAGGAAAGAGAAGATTTGCTGTCAGATCAACAGGTGCCTGGGCCACCATTTCAACCTAATTCTTACTTTGCCACTCCGTTAGTTCCACACCCTAAGATCTGGTGGTCTAGTGGGTCCCTGAAATCAACGCAGCGTGTGTATCATAGTGAGGCCCAAGGCGGCCTGTTCTGCAAAGTGAGAACCAGCCCCAGGTGGCACACAGGCTTGTGGACATTCCAAACCGTGGGACATAGAAGCTTTGGCTAGCAGTTCAGAAGGGATTGCCCCAATCTAATGGGCTCAGGTCACCCATGTGCTCCTGCTCTGCCTGCCCCCGTTTTCCGAGGCCACACTTAACTGAGAAGTCTTCCACAGAAGACAGGGGCACCTTCCTTCAGCTTCTTCCTGCTTGGCTGGCTGGGCTGCCATAGCAACAGGCCAGGCACGAGCTGCCTCAGGACTCTCCAAGTTCAAGGGGCTCTGAGCCCACTGTGACATCACAGCCGCGTCTTTCCTGATTGGTCGGACTGCTTAAGCACTCCCCCTTAAGCAACCCTCACCCTCCAATTTCCAGCCACTTGAGGCATAGTGTCCTCAAAGGATGTATGGATCTTATCGTGGCCTTACTGCTCCATATTCCCACAGCCGCTTGTCCTATGTGGAACTGGGATGATATTTCTCTCCTCTTTCCAAGATCTGCCAAGCTGGAACCCACATTTTGGAAGACAAGAAGTGTTTTTTGTGGTGAGTACAAAACGCCTCAAGCCCTTTGCACGTCCATCAGCCAGGAAAACTCCTTTCACATTGGATTGGGCAACTTCCCTCTCAGAACATCACCCAACACCTGAGTATATTCCCTTAGCTGGACGCAACTCTACCACTCAGGGAATCAGGATGTTTTTCGTCCTGGCTTCTCTGTTACTAACTTCGTCAAAGCACGGAAACGCACACACTGGCTGGCAAGAGTGTGAAACTGACCACAGGAATTCACTTAATGTGGACAAAGAAATTAATTCGCTTTCATCTGAGAAATGCACTGGATCACAAACAGGATAGTCAACGAATGCACAGTATTTAATAGTCAGTGAAACTGATAACTTTTCTCCAGTGAATGGCAGCTTTCCGGAACACAACACACTATGGAATACCATGAATCACTAGGGAAGAGCATTCATTTTTCCAAAACTTCCTAGTGACAAAACAAAACACTTTTCATCCAAGGAAGTGAAGACTTCAAATCAGGGCCGCTCGAGGCTTCTCCACAAACTGACATCAGGAATTAAGCTAATTTCCACGAATCAGTGAAGCAAATTTAAACAGAATGATAACAAACACAAAAACATAGCCACACACACAATGTGGTCATATCCTAATAGTGATCGTGTGAATTGATTTCTTTGCTTGTATGTACGGGATAGCAACTTTTAGCATCATCAGAATCCATTAAACCCCAGGACAGCCTGGTGTATTCAATCAATTTCCACAGTGTAAAAGACACAGTTTGACTCAAGTGGTCTTAGGAATGCCTACACAGTGGGTACACCCATGAGCGTGAAATACTTTGTACTAGGAGAACTTATTAGAACGAGGAAAGAAAGTAATACATTTGCTAACAAGAAATATTGCACACACAAACACACTCACATACCCAAAATAAAACAAAACCTGTCCAAAGTCATCACATCGGGAATATTACCCGCAATAGTGGAATGGCCAGGCGTTACGCTACTGAAGGGACAATATCAGCCCTTCAAAATGATGATGCCAAAAAAATATGGGAAGTGACACCTTTTCCAGAAATGTTCTTGCAAGGAAGACACACTGCCACATTTTTGCAAAGAAACGAGCAAAGTGTAATCCACCAGAATCTGTGCCTGAAGCAATTACTTGAATGAAAATCCTTTCCAGTAAGCCAGTGAGGCCCATTGACCCATGTATCATAATGCCTGGACATACACTGCACATAATTGCTGAATGCTCAATAGTTCTTCCTTATAGAACATATTGTACTTCATCTACAGAAAAGTAAGTTTGATCTATCTGAAATTATTGACTTGCAGGAAACAATCGTGATGGCCACTCTTTGAAAAAGGGTATCTCACAGAACCTGACAAAAGTAATATTATCTGATCCTCCCTGTGTGCAAGGTCTTCTGCAAACACACACACACACAAACACACACACACACACACACACACACACATGTACAGAAGCACACAAAGAAAAATGCACAATCACACACACACAATCATTGATCCTCAAAGAGCAACCACTCCGGAGTCATTGAATTTCTGAAACTTCATGTAAGAAAAGTACCTTTCAGCAGTAGCAATATGTAGTGAATACCAGGAAACCCTGGAGAATCAGGATAACTTCTTCCAACTTTCCTTTCCCAAGGTTTAGTGTACCCTGCAGGCCAGAGAAGAATTGCTGTCAGATCAACAGGTGCCTGGGCCACCATGTCACCCTGATTCTTACCTTGCCAGTCTGCTAGTACTACACCCTAAGATCAGGTGGACTGCTGGGTCCCTGAAATAAAGGCACTGTGTGTTTCACAGTGAGGGCCATGGAGGCCTGTTCTGCAAAGTGAGATCTAGCCCCAGGTGGCACACAGGCCTGTGGACATTCCAAACCCTGTGACATGGATGCTTTGGCTAGCGGTGAAGAATGGATTCCCCCAATCTGATGGACTCAGTTCACCCACGTGCTCCTGCTCTACCTGCCCCCTCTTTCCCTAGGCCACACTTAACTGAGAAGTCTTCCAAACTAGACAAGGGCACCTTCCTTCAGCTTCTTCCTGCTTGGCTGGCTGGGCTGCCATAGCAACAGGCCAGGCAGGAGCTGCCTCAGGACTCCCCAAGTTCAAGGGGCTGTAGGCCAACTGGGACATCACAATCATGTCTTTTCTGATTGGTTGGACAGCATAAGCACTCCCCTTAAGGAACCTCCCCCTCCAGTCCCCAGTCACTTGTGTCATACAGTCCTGGCAAAATGTTTGGATAGGAGCATGGCTTTACTGCTCCATATTCCCACCTCTGCTTGTTCTGGGTCCAACTGGGATGAGATTTCTCTCCTGTTTCCATGAACTCTCCATCTGGAACCCACATTTTGGAAGACAAGAAGTCTTTATTTCTGGTGAGTACCTAAATGACTCAAGCCCTTTGCACTTCCATCAGCCAGGAAAACACCTTTGACATTGGATGAACAACATTCCTCTCAGAACAACATCACCCATCACCTGAGCTTATTCCCTTATGTGGACACAAGGGTACCACACTGGGATTCACGATGTTGTTTTGTCAGGCTTGTCTGTTCCCAACTTCATCAAAACAAAGAATCGCACACAGTGGCTGGCAAGAGCGTGAAAATGAACTCAGGAATTCACTTAATGTGGACAAACAAATTAATTCAGATTCATCCAGGAAATGCCCTGGATCACACAGGGGACAGTCAATGAATGCATAGTATTTCCTAGTCAGTGAAATTGGTGCCCTTTCTCCAGTGAAGGGCAGCTTTCAGGAAGACCACAAATTATGGAATACCAAGAAACACTGGCGACAGGCATTCATTTCTACAAAAGTTCTTAGTGACATATTACAACTCATTTCATTCAAGGAACTGAAGACATAAAGCCAGGACAACTCAAGGCTTTTCCTCAAAATCACATCAGGTATTAAGCTAATTGCTACCAATCAGTGAGGCAAATTAAAACACAAAGATAACAAACACAGACACACACACCCACACACACACAAAGTGGTGATATCCTAATAGTTATCAAGTGAATGGATATCTTTCCTTGTATGTAGTACATGGCAACGTTTACTAAAATCAGAAGTCATTGAAAACCAGGACAGCCTGGTACACTCCTTCAATGTCCACAGTGTAAAAGGAAGAGTTTGAATGAAGGGGACTTAACGATGCTTAAACAGTGGGTACACACATGAGTGTGAAACAGTTTGTAATATGAGAACTCACTCCAGCGAGCAAAGAAATTAATACATTTGCAAACTACAAATATTGCACACAGAAACACACACGCACACACACACACATACAAACCTAAACTAAATAACACAAAACCTGTCCATATCCTTTGCATGTGAAATGTTACAATGAATAGCTGAAAGCCTAGGCGTGGTGCTACTGAGGAGACAATATCAGCACTTCAAAAAGAACCATGCTAAGAAATATATGTGTAGTCACATCATTACCAAAAATGTGCTTGGAAGGAAGACATACTGCCATATTTATGGAAACGAACCAGCAACGTGTAATCCACCAGAGTCTGTGCCTGAATCAATCACTTGTTTTGAAATCCTTTTTAGTAAGCCAGTGATGCATATTTACCCATGTATCATGATGCCTGGATATACACTGCACATAATCGATGAAGAATGACTAGTTCCTGTTTACAGAACATATTGTACTTGATCAACAGAAAAGACAGCATGGTCTATCCGCTATTATTGACTTCCAGGAAACTATCATGACTGCCCTTTTTTGAACAAGGGTATCTCACAGAAAGTGACAAAAGAAATATTAGCCTACCAACCCTGTGTGCAAGTGCTCCCACAAGCACACACAACCACACACACACATGCAGAGAAGCACACAAATACACACAAACACACACGCATTCATTGCTCCTCGAATGGCAAGCAGTCTGGAGTCAGTGAATTTCTGCACTTTCACAAAGGAAAAGTACCTTCCAACACCAGCAATCCTTAATGAATACCAGGAAACCCTGGAGAATCAGGTTAACTTCTTCCAACACTCCTTGCCCACGGTATAGTATATCCTGCAGGAAAGAGAAGATTTGCTGTCAGATCAACAGGTGCCTGGGCCACCATGTCAACCTAATTCTTACTTTGCCACTCCGTTAGTTCCACACCCTAAGATCTGGTGGTCTAGTGGGTCCCTGAAATCAACGCAGCGTGTGTATCATAGTGAGGCCCAAGGCGGCCTGTTCTGCAAAGTGAGAACCAGCCCCAGGTGGCACACAGGCTTGTGGACATTCCAAACCGTGGGACATAGAAGCTTTGGCTAGCAGTTCAGAAGGGATTGCCCCAATCTAATGGGCTCAGGTCACCCATGTGCTCCTGCTCTGCCTGCCCCCGTTTTCCGAGGCCACACTTAAATGAGAAGTCTTCCACAGAAGACAGGGGCACCTTCCTTCAGCTTCTTCCTGCTTGGCTGGCTGGGCTGCCATAGCAACAGGCCAGGCACGAGCTGCCTCAGGACTCTCCAAGTTCAAGGGGCTCTGAGCCCACTGTGACATCACAGCCGCGTCTTTCCTGATTGGTCGGACTGCTTAAGCACTCCCCCTTAAGCAACCCTCACCCTCCAATTTCCAGCCACTTGAGGCATAGTGTCCTCAAAGGATGTATGGATCTTATCGTGGCCTTACTGCTCCATATTCCCACAGCCGCTTGTCCTATGTGGAACTGGGATGATATTTCTCTCCTCTTTCCAAGATCTGCCAAGCTGGAACCCACATTTTGGAAGACAAGAAGTGTTTTTTGTGGT
The DNA here is from genome assembly GCF_047511655.1 of Castor canadensis. Classification (NCBI taxonomy): domain Eukaryota; kingdom Metazoa; phylum Chordata; class Mammalia; order Rodentia; family Castoridae; genus Castor; species Castor canadensis. The sequence continues at coordinate 115,140,016 of NC_133387.1, forward strand.
GAGTACAAAACGCCTCAAGCCCTTTGCACGTCCATCAGCCAGGAAAACTCCTTTCACATTGGATTGGGCAACTTCCCTCTCAGAACATCACCCAACACCTGAGTATATTCCCTTAGCTGGACGCAACTCTACCACTCAGGGAATCAGGATGTTTTTCGTCCTGGCTTCTCTGTTACTAACTTCGTCAAAGCACGGAAACGCACACACTGGCTGGCAAGAGTGTGAAACTGACCACAGGAATTCACTTAATGTGGACAAAGAAATTAATTCGCTTTCATCTGAGAAATGCACTGGATCACAAACAGGATAGTCAACGAATGCACAGTATTTAATAGTCAGTGAAACTGATAACTTTTCTCCAGTGAATGGCAGCTTTCCGGAACACAACACACTATGGAATACCATGAATCACTAGGGAAGAGCATTCATTTTTCCAAAACTTCCTAGTGACAAAACAAAACACTTTTCATCCAAGGAAGTGAAGACATCAAATCAGGGCCGCTCGAGGCTTCTCCACAAACTGACATCAGGAATTAAGCTAATTTCCACGAATCAGTGAAGCAAATTTAAACAGAATGATAACAAACACAAAAACATAGCCACACACACAATGTGGTCATATCCTAATAGTGATCGTGTGAATTGATTTCTTTGCTTGTATGTACGGGATAGCAACTTTTAGCATCATCAGAATCCATTAAACCCCAGGACAGCCTGGTGTATTCAATCAATTTCCACAGTGTAAAAGACACAGTTTGACTCAAGTGGTCTTAGGAATGCCTACACAGTGGGTACACCCATGAGCGTGAAATACTTTGTACTAGGAGAACTTATTAGAACGAGGAAAGAAAGTAATACATTTGCTAACAAGAAATATTGCACACACAAACACACACACATACCCAAAATAAAACAAAACCTGTCCAAAGTCATCACATCGGGAATATTACCCGCAATAGTGGAATGGCCAGGCGTTACGCTACTGAAGGGACAATATCAGCCCTTCAAAATGATGATGCCAAAAAAATATGGGAAGTGACACCTTTTCCAGAAATGTTCTTGCAAGGAAGACACACTGCCACATTTTTGCAAAGAAACGAGCAAAGTGTAATCCACCAGAATCTGTGCCTGAAGCAATTACTTGAATGAAAATCCTTTCCAGTAAGCCAGTGAGGCCCATTGACCCATGTATCATAATGCCTGGACATACACTGCACATAATTGCTGAATGCTCAATAGTTCTTCCTTATAGAACATATTGTACTTCATCTACAGAAAAGTAAGTTTGATCTATCTGAAATTATTGACTTGCAGGAAACAATCGTGACGGCCACTCTTTGAAAAAGGGTATCTCACAGAACCTGACAAAAGTAATATTATCTGATCCTCCCTGTGTGCAAGGTCTTCTGCAAACACACACACACACAAACACACACACACACACACACACACACACATGTACAGAAGCACACAAAGAAAAATGCACAATCACACACACACAATCATTGATCCTCAAAGAGCAACCACTCCGGAGTCATTGAATTTCTGAAACTTCATGTAAGAAAAGTACCTTTCAGCAGTAGCAATATGTAGTGAATACCAGGAAACCCTGGAGAATCAGGATAACTTCTTCCAACTTTCCTTTCCCAAGGTTTAGTGTACCCTGCAGGCCAGAGAAGAATTGCTGTCAGATCAACAGGTGCCTGGGCCACCATGTCACCCTGATTCTTACCTTGCCAGTCTGCTAGTACTACACCCTAAGATCAGGTGGACTGCTGGGTCCCTGAAATAAAGGCACTGTGTGTTTCACAGTGAGGGCCATGGAGGCCTGTTCTGCAAAGTGAGATCTAGCCCCAGGTGGCACACAGGCCTGTGGACATTCCAAACCCTGTGACATGGATGCTTTGGCTAGCGGTGAAGAATGGATTCCCCCAATCTGATGGACTCAGTTCACCCACGTGCTCCTGCTCTACCTGCCCCCTCTTTCCCTAGGCCACACTTAACTCAGAAGTCTTCCAAACTAGACAAGGGCACCTTCCTTCAGCTTCTTCCTGCTTGGCTGGCTGGGCTGCCATAGCAACAGGCCAGGCAGGAGCTGCCTCAGGACTCCCCAAGTTCAAGGGGCTGTAGGCCAACTGGGACATCACAATCATGTCTTTTCTGATTGGTTGGACAGCATAAGCACTCCCCTTAAGGAACCTCCCCCTCCAGTCCCCAGTCACTTGTGTCATACAGTCCTGGCAAAATGTTTGGATAGGAGCATGGCTTTACTGCTCCATATTCCCACCTCTGCTTGTTCTGGGTCCAACTGGGATGAGATTTCTCTCCTGTTTCCATGAACTCTCCATCTGGAACCCACATTTTGGAAGACAAGAAGTCTTTATTTCTGGTGAGTACCTAAATGACTCAAGCCCTTTGCACTTCCATCAGCCAGGAAAACACCTTTGACATTGGATGAACAACATTCCTCTCAGAACAACATCACCCATCACCTGAGCTTATTCCCTTATGTGGACACAAGGGTACCACACTGGGATTCACGATGTTGTTTTGTCAGGCTTGTCTGTTCCCAACTTCATCAAAACAAAGAATCGCACACAGTGGCTGGCAAGAGCGTGAAAATGAACTCAGGAATTCACTTAATGTGGACGAACAAATTAATTCAGATTCATCCAGGAAATGCCCTGGATCACACAGGGGACAGTCAATGAATGCATAGTATTTCCTAGTCAGTGAAATTGGTGCCCTTTCTCCAGTGAAGGGCAGCTTTCAGGAAGACCACAAATTATGGAATACCAAGAAACACTGGCGACAGGCATTCATTTCTACAAAAGTTCTTAGTGACATATTACAACTCATTTCATTCAAGGAACTGAAGACATAAAGCCAGGACAACTCAAGGCTTTTCCTCAAAATCACATCAGGTATTAAGCTAATTGCTACCAATCAGTGAGGCAAATTAAAACACAAAGATAACAAACACAGACACACACACCCACACACACACAAAGTGGTGATATCCTAATAGTTATCAAGTGAATGGATATCTTTCCTTGTATGTAGTACATGGCAACGTTTACTAAAATCAGAAGTCATTGAAAACCAGGACAGCCTGGTACACTCCTTCAATGTCCACAGTGTAAAAGGAAGAGTTTGAATGAAGGGGACTTAACGATGCTTAAACAGTGGGTACACACATGAGTGTGAAACAGTTTGTAATATGAGAACTCACTCCAGCGAGCAAAGAAATTAATACATTTGCAAACTACAAATATTGCACACAGAAACACACACGCACACACACACACATACAAACCTAAACTAAATAACACAAAACCTGTCCATATCCTTTGCATGTGAAATGTTACAATGAATAGCTGAAAGCCTAGGCGTGGTGCTACTGAGGAGACAATATCAGCACTTCAAAAAGAACCATGCTAAGAAATATATGTGTAGTCACATCATTACCAAAAATGTGCTTGGAAGGAAGACATACTGCCATATTTATGGAAACGAACCAGCAACGTGTAATCCACCAGAGTCTGTGCCTGAATCAATCACTTGTTTTGAAATCCTTTTTAGTAAGCCAGTGATGCATATTTACCCATGTATCATGATGCCTGGATATACACTGCACATAATCGATGAAGAATGACTAGTTCCTGTTTACAGAACATATTGTACTTGATCAACAGAAAAGACAGCATGGTCTATCCGCTATTATTGACTTCCAGGAAACTATCATGACTGCCCTTTTTTGAACAAGGGTATCTCACAGAAAGTGACAAAAGAAATATTAGCCTACCAACCCTGTGTGCAAGTGCTCCCACAAGCACACACAACCACACAAACACATGCAGAGAAGCACACAAATACACACAAACACACACGCATTCATTGCTCCTCGAATGGCAAGCAGTCTGGAGTCAGTGAATTTCTGCACTTTCACAAAGGAAAAGTACCTTCCAACACCAGCAATCCTTAATGAATACCAGGAAACCCTGGAGAATCAGGTTAACTTCTTCCGACACTCCTTGCCCACGGTATAGTATATCCTGCAGGAAAGAGAAGATTTGCTGTCAGATCAACAGGTGCCTGGGCCACCATGTCACCCTAATTCTTACTTTGCCACTCTGTTAGTTCCACACCCTAAGATCTGGTGGTCTAGTGGGTCCCTGAAATCAACGCAGCGTGTGTATCATAGTGAGGCCCAAGGCGGCCTGTTCTGCAAAGTGAGAACCAGCCCCAGGTGGCACACAGGCTTGTGGACATTCCAAACCGTGGGACATAGAAGCTTTGGCTAGCAGTTCAGAAGGGATTGCCCCAATCTAATGGGCTCAGGTCACCCATGTGCTCCTGCTCTGCCTGCCCCCGTTTTCCGAGGCCACACTTAACTGAGAAGTCTTCCACAGAAGACAGGGGCACCTTCCTTCAGCTTCTTCCTGCTTGGCTGGCTGGGCTGCCATAGCAACAGGCCAGGCACGAGCTGCCTCAGGACTCTCCAAGTTCAAGGGGCTCTGAGCCCACTGTGACATCACAGCCGCGTCTTTCCTGATTGGTCGGACTGCTTAAGCACTCCCCCTTAAGCAACCCTCACCCTCCAATTTCCAGCCACTTGAGGCATAGTGTCCTCAAAGGATGTATGGATCTTATCGTGGCCTTACTGCTCCATATTCCCACAGCCGCTTGTCCTATGTGGAACTGGGATGATATTTCTCTCCTCTTTCCAAGATCTGCCAAGCTGGAACCCACATTTTGGAAGACAAGAAGTGTTTTTTGTGGTGAGTACAAAACGCCCCAAGCCCTTTGCACGTCCATCAGCCAGGAAAACTCCTTTCACATTGGATTGGGCAACTTCCCTCTCAGAACATCACCCAACACCTGAGTATATTCCCTTAGCTGGACGCAACTCTACCACTCAGGGAATCAGGATGTTTTTCGTCCTGGCTTCTCTGTTACTAACTTCGTCAAAGCACGGAAATGCACACACTGGCTGGTAAGAATGTGAAACTGACCACAGGAATTCACTTAATGTGGACAAAGAAATTAATTCGCTTTCATCTGAGAAATGCACTGGATCACAAACGGGATAGTCAACGAATGCACAGTATTTAATAGTCAGTGAAACTGATAACTTTTCTCCAGTGAATGGCAGCTTTCAGGAACACAACACACTATGGAATACCATGAATCACTAGGGAAGAGCATTCATTTTTCCAAAACTTCCTAGTGACAAAACAAAACACTTTTCATCCAAGGAAGTGAAGACTTCAAATCAGGGCCGCTCGAGGCTTCTCCACAAACTGACATCAGGAATTAAGCTAATTTCCACGAATCAGTGAGGCAAATTTAAACAGAATGATAACAAACACAAAAACATAGCCACACACACAATGTGGTCATATCCTAATAGTGATCGTGTGAATTGATTTCTTTGCTTGTATGTACTGGATAGCAACTTTTAGCATCATCAGAATCCATTAAACCCCAGGACAGCCTGGTGCATTCAATCAATTTCCACAGTGTAAAAGACACAGTTTGACTCAAGTGGTCTTAGGAATGCCTACACAGTGGGTACACCCATGAGCGTGAAATACTTTGTACTAGGAGAACTTATTAGAACGAGGAAAGAAAGTAATACATTTGCCAACTAGAAATATTGCACACACAAACACACACACATACCCAAAATAAAACAAAACCTGTCCAAATTCATCACATCGGGAATATTACCCGCAATAGTGGAATGGCCAGGCGTTACGCTACTGAAGGGACAATATCAGCCCTTCAAAATGATGATGCCAAAAAAATATGGGAAGTGAAACCTTTTCCAGAAATGTTCTTGCAAGGAAGACACACTGCCACATTTTTGCAAAGAAACGAGCAAAGTGTAATCCACCAGAATCTGTGCCTGAAGCAATTACTTGAATGAAAATCCTTTCCAGTAAGCCAGTGAGGCCCATTGACCCATGTATCATAATGCCTGGACATACACTGCACATAATTGCTGAATGCTCAATAGTTCTTCCTTATAGAACATATTGTACTTCATCTACAGAAAAGTAAGTTTGATCTATCTGAAATTATTGACTTCCAGGACACAATCGTGACGGCCACTCTTTGAAAAAGGGTATCTCACAGAACCTGACAAAAGTAATATTATCTGATCCTCCCTGTGTGCAAGGTCTTCTGCAAACACACACACACACAAACACACACACACACACACACACACACATGTACAGAAGCACACAAAGAAAAATGCACAATCACACACACACAATCATTGATCCTCAAAGAGCAACCACTCCGGAGTCATTGAATTTCTGAAACTTCATGTAAGAAAAGTACCTTTCAGCAGTAGCAATATGTAGTGAATACCAGGAAACCCTGGAGAATCAGGATAACTTCTTCCAACTTTCCTTTCCCAAGGTTTAGTGTACCCTGCAGGCCAGAGAAGAATTGCTGTCAGATCAACAGGTGCCTGGGCCACCATGTCACCCTGATTCTTACCTTGCCAGTCTGCTAGTACTACACCCTAAGATCAGGTGGACTGCTGGGTCCCTGAAATAAAGGCACTGTGTGTTTCACAGTGAGGGCCATGGAGGCCTGTTCTGCAAAGTGAGATCTAGCCCCAGGTGGCACACAGGCCTGTGGACATTCCAAACCCTGTGACATGGATGCTTTGGCTAGCGGTGAAGAATGGATTCCCCCAATCTGATGGACTCAGTTCACCCACGTGCTCCTGCTCTACCTGCCCCCTCTTTCCCTAGGCCACACTTAACTGAGAAGTCTTCCAAACTAGACAAGGGCACCTTCCTTCAGCTTCTTCCTGCTTGGCTGGCTGGGCTGCCATAGCAACAGGCCAGGCAGGAGCTGCCTCAGGACTCCCCAAGTTCAAGGGGCTGTAGGCCAACTGGGACATCACAATCATGTCTTTTCTGATTGGTTGGACAGCATAAGCACTCCCCTTAAGGAACCTCCCCCTCCAGTCCCCAGTCACTTGTGTCATACAGTCCTGGCAAAATGTTTGGATAGGAGCATGGCTTTACTGCTCCATATTCCCACCTCTGCTTGTTCTGGGTCCAACTGGGATGAGATTTCTCTCCTGTTTCCATGAACTCTCCATCTGGAACCCACATTTTGGAAGACAAGAAGTCTTTATTTCTGGTGAGTACCTAAATGACTCAAGCCCTTTGCACTTCCATCAGCCAGGAAAACACCTTTGACATTGGATGAACAACATTCCTCTCAGAACAACATCACCCATCACCTGAGCTTATTCCCTTATGTGGACACAAGGGTACCACACTGGGATTCACGATGTTGTTTTGTCAGGCTTGTCTGTTCCCAACTTCATCAAAACAAAGAATCGCACACAGTGGCTGGCAAGAGCGTGAAAATGAACTCAGGAATTCACTTAATGTGGACGAACAAATTAATTCAGATTCATCCAGGAAATGCCCTGGATCACACAGGGGACAGTCAATGAATGCATAGTATTTCCTAGTCAGTGAAATTGGTGCCCTTTCTCCAGTGAAGGGCAGCTTTCAGGAAGACCACAAATTATGGAATACCAAGAAACACTGGCGACAGGCATTCATTTCTACAAAAGTTCTTAGTGACATATTACAACTCATTTCATTCAAGGAACTGAAGACATAAAGCCAGGACAACTCAAGGCTTTTCCTCAAAATCACATCAGGTATTAAGCTAATTGCTACCAATCAGTGAGGCAAATTAAAACACAAAGATAACAAACACAGACACACACACCCACACACACACAAAGTGGTGATATCCTAATAGTTATCAAGTGAATGGATATCTTTCCTTGTATGTAGTACATGGCAACGTTTACTAAAATCAGAAGTCATTGAAAACCAGGACAGCCTGGTACACTCCTTCAATGTCCACAGTGTAAAAGGAAGAGTTTGAATGAAGGGGACTTAACGATGCTTAAACAGTGGGTACACACATGAGTGTGAAACAGTTTGTAATATGAGAACTCACTCCAGCGAGCAAAGAAATTAATACATTTGCAAACTACAAATATTGCACACAGAAACACAAACGCACACACACACACATACAAACCTAAACTAAATAACACAAAACCTGTCCATATCCTTTGCATGTGAAATGTTACAATGAATAGCTGAAAGCCTAGGCGTGGTGCTACTGAGGAGACAATATCAGCACTTCAAAAAGAACCATGCTAAGAAATATATGTGTAGTCACATCATTTCCAAAAATGTGCTTGGAAGGAAGACATACTGCCATATTTATGGAAACGAACCAGCAACGTGTAATCCACCAGAGTCTGTGCCTGAATCAATCACTTGTTTTGAAATCCTTTTTAGTAAGCCAGTGATGCATATTTACCCATGTATCATGATGCCTGGATATACACTGCACATAATCGATGAAGAATGACTAGTTCCTGTTTACAGAACATATTGTACTTGATCAACAGAAAAGACAGCATGGTCTATCCGCTATTATTGACTTCCAGGAAACTATCATGACTGCCCTTTTTTGAACAAGGGTATCTCACAGAAAGTGACAAAAGAAATATTAGCCTACCAACCCTGTGTGCAAGTGCTCCCACAAGCACACACAACCACACACACACATGCAGAGAAGCACACAAATACACACAAACACACACGCATTCATTGCTCCTCGAATGGCAAGCAGTCTGGAGTCAGTGAATTTCTGCACTTTCACAAAGGAAAAGTACCTTCCAACACCAGCAATCCTTAATGAATACCAGGAAACCCTGGAGAATCAGGTTAACTTCTTCCGACACTCCTTGCCCACGGTATAGTATATCCTGCAGGGAAGAGAAGATTTGCTGTCAGATCAACAGGTGCCTGGGCCACCATGTCACCCTAATTCTTACTTTGCCACTCCGTTAGTTCCACACCCTAAGATCTGGTGGTCTAGTGGGTCCCTGAAATCAACGCAGCATGTGTATCATAGTGAGGCCCAAGGCGGCCTGTTCTGCAAAGTGAGAACCAGCCCCAGGTGGCACACAGGCTTGTGGACATTCCAAACCGTGGGACATAGAAGCTTTGGCTAGCAGTTCAGAAGGGATTGCCCCAATCTAATGGGCTCAGGTCACCCATGTGCTCCTGCTCTGCCTGCCCCCGTTTTCCGAGGCCACACTTAAGTGAGAAGTCTTCCACAGAAGACAGGGGCACCTTCCTTCAGCTTCTTCCTGCTTGGCTGGCTGGGCTGCCATAGCAACAGGCCAGGCACGAGCTGCCTCAGGACTCTCCAAGTTCAAGGGGCTCTGAGCCCACTGTGACATCACAGCCGCGTCTTTCCTGATTGGTTGGACTGCTTAAGCACTCCCTCTTAAGCAACCCTCACCCTCCAATTTCCAGCCACTTGAGGCATAGTGTCCTCAAAGGATGTATGGATCTTATCGTGGCCTTACTGCTCCATATTCCCACAGCCGCTTGTCCTATGTGGAACTGGGATGATATTTCTCTCCTCTTTCCAAGATCTGCCAAGCTGGAACCCACATTTTCGAAGACAAGAAGTGTTTTTTGTGGTGAGTACAAAACGCCCCAAGCCCTTTGCACGTCCATCAGCCAGGAAAACTCCTTTCACATTGGATTGGGCAACTTCCCTCTCAGAACATCACCCAACACCTGAGTATATTCCCTTAGCTGGACGCAACTCTACCACTCAGGGAATCAGGATGTTTTTCGTCCTGGCTTCTCTGTTACTAACTTCGTCAAAGAACGGAAATGCACACACTGGCTCGTAAGAGTGTGAAACTGACCACAGGAATTCACTTAATGTAGACAAAGAAATTAATTCGCTTTCATCTGAGAAATGCACTGGATCACAAACGGGATAGTCAACGAATGCACAGTATTCAATAGTCAGTGAAACTGATAACTTTTCTCCAGTGAATGGCAGCTTTCAGGAACACAACACACTATGGAATACCATGAATCACTAGGGAAGAGCATTCATTTTTCCAAAACTTCCTAGTGACAAAACAAAACACTTTTCATCCAAGGAAGTGAAGACTTTAAATCAGGGCCGCTCGAGGCTTCTCCACAAACTGACATCAGGAATTAAGCTAATTTCCACGAATCAGTGAGGCAAATTTAAACAGAATGATAACAAACACAAAAACATAGCCACACACACAATGTGGTCATATCCTAATAGTGATCGTGTGAATTGATTTCTTTGCTTGTATGTACTGGATAGCAACTTTTAGCATCATCAGAATCCATTAAACCCCAGGACAGCCTGGTGCATTCAATCAATTTCCACAGTGTAAAAGACACAGTTTGACTCAAGTGGTCTTAGGAATGCCTACACAGTGGGTACACCCATGAGCGTGAAATACTTTGTACTAGGAGAACTTATTAGAACGAGGAAAGAAAGTAATACATTTGCCAACTAGAAATATTGCACACACAAACACACACACATACCCCAAATAAAACAAAACCTGTCCAAATTCATCACATCGGGAATATTACCCGCAATAGTGGAATGGCCAGGCGTTACGCTACTGAAGGGACAATATCAGCCCTTCAAAATGATGATGCCAAAAAAATATGGGAAGTGACACCTTTTCCAGAAATGTTCTTGCAAGGAAGACACACTGCCACATTTTTGCAAAGAAACGAGCAAAGTGTAATCCACCAGAATCTGTGCCTGAAGCAATTACTTGAATGAAAATCCATTCCAGTAAGCCAGTGAGGCATATTGACCCATGTATCATAATGCCTGGACATACACTGCACATAATTGCTGAATGCTCAATAGTTCTTCCTTATAGAACATATTGTACTTCATCTACAGAAAAGTAAGTTTGATCTATCTGAAATTATTGACTTCCAGGAAACAATCGTGACGGCCACTCTTTGAAAAAGGGTATCTCACAGAACCTGACAAAAGTAATATTATCTGATCCTCCCTGTGTGCAAGGTCTTCTGCAAACACACACACAAACACACACACACACACACACACACACACATGTACAGAAGCACACAAAGAAAAATGCACAATCACACACACACAATCATTGCTCCTCGAAGAGCAACCATTCCGGAGTCATTGAATTTCTGAAACTTCATGTAAGAAAAGTACCTTTCAGCAGTAGCAATATGTAGTGAATACCAGGAAACCCTGGAGAATCAGGATAACTTCTTCCAACTTTCCTTTCCCATGGTTTAGTGTACCCTGCAGGCCAGAGAAGAATTGCTGTCAGATCAACAGGTGCCTGGGCCACCATGTCACCCTGATTCTTACCTTGCCAGTCTGCTAGTACTACACCCTAAGATCAGGTGGACTGCTGGGTCCCTGAAATAAAGGCACTGTGTGTTTCACAATGAGGGCCATGGAGGCCTGTTCTGCAAAGTGAGATCTAGCCCCAGGTGGCACACAGGCCTGTGGACATTCCAAACCCTGTGACATGGATGCTTTGGCTAGCGGTGAAGAATGGATTCCCCCAATCTGATGGACTCAGTTCACCCACGTGCTCCTGCTCTACCTGCCCCCTCTTTCCCTAGGCCACACTTAACTGAGAAGTCTTCCAAACTAGACAAGGGCACCTTCCTTCAGCTTCTTCCTGCTTGGCTGGCTGGGCTGCCATAGCAACAGGCCAGGCAGGAGCTGCCTCAGGACTCCCCAAGTTCAAGGGGCTGTAGGCCAACTGGGACATCACAATCATGTCTTTTCTGATGGGTTGGACAGCATAAGCACTCCCCTTAAGGAACCTCCCCCTCCAGTCCCCAGTCACTTGTGTCATACAGTCCTGGCAAAATGTTTGGATAGGAGCCTGGCTTTACTGCTCCATATTCCCACCTCTGCTTGTTCTGGGTCCAACTGGGATGAGATTTCTCTCCTGTTTCCATGAACTCTCCATCTGGAACCCACATTTTGGAAGACAAGAAGTCTTTATTTCTGGTGAGTACCTAAATGACTCAAGCCCTTTGCACTTCCATCAGCCAGGAAAACACCTTTGACATTGGATGAACAACATTCCTCTCAGAACAACATCACCCATCACCTGAGCTTATTCCCTTATGTGGACACAAGGGTACCACACTGGGATTCACGATGTTGTTTTGTCAGGCTTGTCTGTTCCCAACTTCATCAAAACAAAGAATCGCACACAGTGGCTGGCAAGAGCGTGAAAATGAACTCAGGAATTCACTTAATGTGGACGAACAAATTAATTCAGATTCATCCAGGAAATGCCCTGGATCACACAGGGGACAGTCAATGAATGCATAGTATTTCCTAGTCAGTGAAATTGGTGCCCTTTCTCCAGTGAAGGGCAGCTTTCAGGAATACCACAAATTATGGAATACCAAGAAACACTGGCGACAGGCATTCATTTCTACAAAAGTTCTTAGTGACATATTACAACTCATTTCATTCAAGGAACTGAAGACTTAAAGCCAGGACAACTCAAGGCTTTTCCTCAAAATCACATCGGGTATTAAGCTAATTGCTACCAATCAGTGAGGCAAATTAAAACACAAAGATAACAAACACAGACACACACACCCACACACACACAAAGTGGTGATATCCTAATAGTTATCAAGTGAATGGATATCTTTCCTTGTATGTAGTACATGGCAACGTTTACTAAAATCAGAAGTCATTGAAAACCAGGACAGCCTGGTACACTCCTTCAATGTCCACAGTGTAAAAGGAAGAGTTTGAATGAAGGGGACTTAACGATGCTTAAACAGTGGGTACACACATGAGTGTGAAACAGTTTGTAATATGAGAACTCACTCCAGCGAGCAAAGAAATTAATACATTTGCAAACTACAAATATTGCACACAGAAACACACACGCACACACACACACATACAAACCTAAACTAAATAACACAAAACCTGTCCATATCCTTTGCATGTGAAATGTTACAATGAATAGCTGAAAGCCTAGGCGTGGTGCTACTGAGGAGACAATATCAGCACTTCAAAAAGAACCATGCTAAGAAATATATGTGTAGTCACATCATTTCCAAAAATGTGCTTGGAAGGAAGACATACTGCCATATTTATGGAAACGAACCAGCAACGTGTAATCCACCAGAGTCTGTGCCTGAATCAATCACTTGTTTTGAAATCCTTTTTAGTAAGCCAGTGATGCATATTTACCCATGTATCATGATGCCTGGATATACACTGCACATAATCGATGAAGAATGACTAGTTCCTGTTTACAGAACATATTGTACTTGATCAACAGAAAAGACAGCATGGTCTATCTGCTATTATTGACTTCCAGGAAACTATCATGACTGCCCTTTTTTGAACAAGGGTATCTCACAGAAAGTGACAAAAGAAATATTAGCCTACCAACCCTGTGTGCAAGTGCTCCCACAAGCACACACAACCACACACACACATGCAGAGAAGCACACAAATACACACAAACACACACGCATTCATTGCTCCTCGAATGGCAAGCAGTCTGGAGTCAGTGAATTTCTGCACTTTCACAAAGGAAAAGTACCTTCCAACACCAGCAATCCTTAATGAATACCAGGAAACCCTGGAGAATCAGGTTAACTTCTTCCGACACTCCTTGCCCACGGTATAGTATATCCTGCAGGAAAGAGAAGATTTGCTGTCAGATCAACAGGTGCCTGGGCCACCATGTCACCCTAATTCTTACTTTGCCACTCCGTTAGTTCCACACCCTAAGATCTGGTCGTCTAGTGGGTCCCTGAAATCAACGCAGCGTGTGTATCATAGTGAGGCCCAAGGCGGCCTGTTCTGCAAAGTGAGAACCAGCCCCAGGTGGCACACAGGCTTGTGGACATTCCAAACCGTGGGACATAGAAGCTTTGGCTAGCAGTTCAGAAGGGATTGCCCCAATCTAATGGGCTCAGGTCACCCATGTGCTCCTGCTCTGCCTGCCCCCGTTTTCCGAGGCCACACTTAACTGAGAAGTCTTCCACAGAAGACAGGGGCACCTTCCTTCAGCTTCTTCCTGCTTGGCTGGCTGGGCTGCCATAGCAACAGGCCAGGCACGAGCTGCCTCAGGACTCTCCAAGTTCAAGGGGCTCTGAGCCCACTGTGACATCACAGCCGCGTCTTTCCTGATTGGTCGGACTGCTTAAGCACTCCCCCTTAAGCAACCCTCACCCTCCAATTTCCAGCCACTTGAGGCATAGTGTCCTCAAAGGATGTATGGATCTTATCGTGGCCTTACTGCTCCATATTCCCACAGCCGCTTGTCCTATGTGGAACTGGGATGATATTTCTCTCCTCTTTCCAAGATCTGCCAAGCTGGAACCCACATTTTCGAAGACAAGAAGTGTTTTTTGTGGTGAGTACAAAACGCCTCAAGCCCTTTGCACGTCCATCAGCCAGGAAAACTCCTTTCACATTGGATTGGGCAACTTACCTCTCAGAACATCACCCAACACCTGTGTATATTCCCTTAGCTGGACGCAACTCTACCACTCAGGGAATCAGGATGTTTTTCGTCCTGGCTTCTCTGTTACTAACTTCGTCAAAGCACGGAAACGCACACACTGGCTGGTAAGAGTGTGAAACTGACCACAGGAATTCACTTAATGTGGACAAAGAAATTAATTCGCTTTCATCTGAGAAATGCACTGGATCACAAACGGGATAGTCAACGAATGCACAGTATTTAATAGTCAGTGAAACTGATAACTTTTCTCCAGTGAATGGCAGCTTTCAGGAACACAACACACTATGGAATACCATGAATCACTAGGGAAGAGCATTCATTTCTCCAAAACTTCCTAGTGACAAAACAAAACACTTTTAATCCAAGGAAGTGAAGACTTCAAATCAGGGCCGCTCGAGGCTTCTCCACAAACTGACATCAGGAATTAAGCTAATTTCCACGAATCAGTGAGGCAAATTTAAACAGAATGATAACAAACACAAAAACATAGCCACACACACAATGTGGTCATATCCTAATAGTGATCGTGTGAATTGATTTCTTTGCTTGTATGTACTGGATAGCAACTTTTAGCATCATCAGAATCCATTAAACCCCAGGACAGCCTGGTGCATTCAATCAATTTCCACAGTGTAAAAGACACAGTTTGACTCAAGTGGTCTTAGGAATGCCTACACAGTGGGTACACCCATGAGCGTGAAATACTTTGTACTAGGAGAACTTATTAGAACGAGGAAAGAAAGTAATACATTTGCCAACTAGAAATATTGCACACACAAACACACACACATACCCAAAATAAAACAAAACCTGTCCAAATTCATCACATCGGGAATATTACCCGCAATAGTGGAATGGCCAGGCGTTACGCTACTGAAGGGACAATATCAGCCCTTCAAAATGATGATGCCAAAAAAATATGGGAAGTGACACCTTTTCCAGAAATGTTCTTGCAAGGAAGACACACTGCCACATTTTTGCAAAGAAACGAGCAAAGTGTAATCCACCAGAATCTGTGCCTGAAGCAATTACTTGAATGAAAATCCTTTCCAGTAAGCCAGTGAGGCCCATTGACCCATGTATCATAATGCCTGGACATACACTGCACATAATTGCTGAATGCTCAATAGTTCTTCCTTATAGAACATATTGTACTTCATCTACAGAAAAGTAAGTTTGATCTATCTGAAATTATTGACTTCCAGGAAACAATCGTGACGGCCACTCTTTGAAAAAGGGTATCTCACAGAACCTGACAAAAGTAATATTATCTGATGCTCCCTGTGTGCAAGGTCTTCTGCAAACACACACACAAACACACACACACACACACACACACACACACACACACACACACATGTACAGAAGCACACAAAGAAAAATGCACAATCACACACACACAATCATTGCTCCTCGAAGAGCAACCATTCCGGAGTCATTGAATTTCTGAAACTTCATGTAAGAAAAGTACCTTTCAGCAGTAGCAATATGTAGTGAATACCAGGAAACACTGGAGAATCAGGATAACTTCTTCCAACTTTCCTTTCCCATGGTTTAGTGTACCCTGCAGGCCAGAGAAGAATTGCTGTCAGATCAACAGGTGCCTGGGCCACCATGTCACCCTGATTCTTACCTTGCCAGTCTGCTAGTACTACACCCTAAGATCAGGTGGACTGCTGGGTCCCTGAAATAAAGGCACTGTGTGTTTCACAGTGAGGGCCATGGAGGCCTGTTCTGCAAAGTGAGATCTAGCCCCAGGTGGCACACAGGCCTGTGGACATTCCAAACCCTGTGACATGGATGCTTTGGCTAGTGGTGAAGAATGGATTCCCCCAATCTGATGGACTCAGTTCACCCACGTGCTCCTGCTCTACCTGCCCCCTTTTTCCCTAGGCCACACTTAACTCAGAAGTCTTCCAAACTAGACAAGGGCACCTTCCTTCAGCTTCTTCCTGCTTGGCTGGCTGGGCTGCCATAGCAACAGGCCAGGCAAGAGCTGCCTCAGGACTCCCCAAGTTCAAGGGGCTGTAGGCCAACTGGGACATCACAATCATGTCTTTTCTGATGGGTTGGACAGCATAAGCACTCCCCTTAAGGAACCTCCCCCTCCAGTCCCCAGTCACTTGTGTCATACAGTCCTGGCAAAATGTTTGGATAGGAGCATGGCTTTACTGCTCCATATTCCTACCTCTGCTTGTTCTGGGTCCAACTGCAATGAGATTTCTATCCTGTTTCCATGAACTCTCCATCTGGAACCCACATTTTGGAAGACAAGAAGTCTTTATTTCTGGTGAGTACCTAAATGACTCAAGCCCTTTGCACTTCCATCAGCCAGGAAAACACCTTTGACATTGGATGAACAACATTCCTCTCAGAACAACATCACCCATCACCTGAGCTTATTCCCTTATGTGGACACAAGGGTACCACACTGGGATTCACGATGTTGTTTTGTCAGGCTTGTCTGTTCCCAACTTCATCAAAACAAAGAATCGCACACAGTGGCTGGCAAGAGCGTGAAAATGAACTCAGGAATTCACTTAATGTGGACGAACAAATTAATTCAGATTCATCCAGGAAATGCCCTGGATCACACAGGGGACAGTCAATGAATGCATAGTATTTCCTAGTCAGTGAAATTGGTGCCCTTTCTCCAGTGAAGGGCAGCTTTCAGGAATACCACAAATTATGGAATACCAAGAAACACTGGCGACAGGCATTCATTTCTACAAAAGTTCTTAGTGACATATTACAACTCATTTCATTCAAGGAACTGAAGACTTAAAGCCAGGACAACTCAAGGCTTTTCCTCAAAATCACATCGGGTATTAAGCTAATTGCTACCAATCAGTGAGGCAAATTAAAACACAAAGATAACAAACACAGACACACACACCCACACACACACAAAGTGGTGATATCCTAATAGTTATCAAGTGAATGGATATCTTTCCTTGTATGTAGTACATGGCAACGTTTACTAAAATCAGAAGTCATTGAAAACCAGGACAGCCTGGTACACTCCTTCAATGTCCACAGTGTAAAAGGAAGAGTTTGAATGAAGGGGACTTAACGATGCTTAAACAGTGGGTACACACATGAGTGTGAAACAGTTTGTAATATGAGAACTCACTCCAGCGAGCAAAGAAATTAATACATTTGCAAACTACAAATATTGCACACAGAAACACACACGCACACACACACACATACAAACCTAAACTAAATAACACAAAACCTGTCCATATCCTTTGCATGTGAAATGTTACAATGAATAGCTGAAAGCCTAGGCGTGGTGCTACTGAGGAGACAATATCAGCACTTCAAAAAGAACCATGCTAAGAAATATATGTGTAGTCACATCATTTCCAAAAATGTGCTTGGAAGGAAGACATACTGCCATATTTATGGAAACGAACCAGCAACGTGTAATCCACCAGAGTCTGTGCCTGAATCAATCACTTGTTTTGAAATCCTTTTTAGTAAGCCAGTGATGCATATTTACCCATGTATCATGATGCCTGGATATACACTGCACATAATCGATGAAGAATGACTAGTTCCTGTTTACAGAACATATTGTACTTGATCAACAGAAAAGACAGCATGGTCTATCCGCTATTATTGACTTCCAGGAAACTATCATGACTGCCCTTTTTTGAACAAGGGTATCTCACAGAAAGTGACAAAAGAAATATTAGCCTACCAACCCTGTGTGCAAGTGCTCCCACAAGCACACACAACCACACACACACATGCAGAGAAGCACACAAATACACACAAACACACACGCATTCATTGCTCCTCGAATGGCAAGCAGTCTGGAGTCAGTGAATTTCTGCACTTTCACAAAGGAAAAGTACCTTCCAACACCAGCAATCCTTAATGAATAGCAGGAAACCCTGGAGAATCAGGTTAACTTCTTCCGACACTCCTTGCCCACGGTATAGTATATCCTGCAGGAAAGAGAAGATTTGCTGTCAGATCAACAGGTGCCTGGGCCACCATGTCACCCTAATTCTTACTTTGCCACTCCGTTAGTTCCACACCCTAAGATCTGGTCGTCTAGTGGGTCCCTGAAATCAACGCAGCGTGTGTATCATAGTGAGGCCCAAGGCGGCCTGTTCTGCAAAGTGAGAACCAGCCCCAGGTGGCACACAGGCTTGTGGACATTCCAAACCGTGGGACATAGAAGCTTTGGCTAGCAGTTCAGAAGGGATTGCCCCAATCTAATGGGCTCAGGTCACCCATGTGCTCCTGCTCTGCCTGCCCCCGTTTTCCGAGGCCACACTTAACTGAGAAGTCTTCCACAGAAGACAGGGGCACCTTCCTTCAGCTTCTTCCTGCTTGGCTGGCTGGGCTGCCATAGCAACAGGCCAGGCACGAGCTGCCTCAGGACTCTCCAAGTTCAAGGGGCTCTGAGCCCACTGTGACATCACAGCCGCGTCTTTCCTGATTGGTCGGACTGCTTAAGCACTCCCCCTTAAGCAACCCTCACCCTCCAATTTCCAGCCACTTGAGGCATAGTGTCCTCAAAGGATGTATGGATCTTATCGTGGCCTTACTGCTCCATATTCCCACAGCCGCTTGTCCTATGTGGAACTGGGATGATATTTCTCTCCTCTTTCCAAGATCTGCCAAGCTGGAACCCACATTTTCGAAGACAAGAAGTGTTTTTTGTGGTGAGTACAAAACGCCTCAAGCCCTTTGCACGTCCATCAGCCAGGAAAACTCCTTTCACATTGGATTGGGCAACTTCCCTCTCAGAACATCACCCAACACCTGTGTATATTCCCTTAGCTGGACGCAACTCTACCACTCAGGGAATCAGGATGTTTTTCGTCCTGGCTTCTCTGTTACTAACTTCGTCAAAGCACGGAAACGCACACACTGGCTGGTAAGAGTGTGAAACTGACCACAGGAATTCACTTAATGTGGACAAAGAAATTAATTCGCTTTCATCTGAGAAATGCACTGGATCACAAACGGGATAGTCAACGAATGCACAGTATTTAATAGTCAGTGAAACTGATAACTTTTCTCCAGTGAATGGCAGCTTTCAGGAACACAACACACTATGGAATACCATGAATCACTAGGGAAGAGCATTCATTTCTCCAAAACTTCCTAGTGACAAAACAAAACACTTTTCATCCAAGGAAGTGAAGACTTCAAATCAGGGCCGCTCAAGGCTTCTCCACAAACTGACATCAGGAATTAAGCTAATTTCCACGAATCAGTGAGGCAAATTTAAACAGAATGATAACAAACACAAAAACATAGCCACACACACAATGTGGTCATATCCTAATAGTGATCGTGTGAATTGATTTCTTTGCTTGTATGTACTGGATAGCAACTTTTAGCATCATCAGAATCCATTAAACCCCAGGACAGCCTGGTGCATTCAATCAATTTCCACAGTGTAAAAGACACAGTTTGACTCAAGTGGTCTTAGGAATGCCTACACAGTGGGTACACCCATGAGCGTGAAATACTTTGTACTAGGAGAACTTATTAGAACGAGGAAAGAAAGTAATACATTTGAAAACTAGAAATATTGCACACACAAACACACACACATACCCAAAATAAAAAAAAACCTGTCCAAATTCATCACATCGGGAATATTACCCGCAATAGTGGAATGGCCAGGCGTTACGCTACTGAAGGGACAATATCAGCCCTTCAAAATGATGATGCCAAAAAAATATGGGAAGTGACACCTTTTCCAGAAATGTTCTTGCAAGGAAGACACACTGCCACATTTTTGCAAAGAAACGAGCAAAGTGTAATCCACCAGAATCTGTGCCTGAAGCAATTACTTGAATAAAAATCCTTTCCAGTAAGCCAGTGAGGCCCATTGACCCATGTATCATAATGCCTGGACATACACTGCACATAATTGCTGAATGCTCAATAGTTCTTCCTTATAGAACATATTGTACTTCATCTACAGAAAAGTAAGTTTGATCTATCTGAAATTATTGACTTCCAGGAAACAATCGTGACGGCCACTCTTTGAAAACGGGTATCTCACAGAACCTGACAAAAGTAATATTATCTGATCCTCCCTGTGTGCAAGGTCTTCTGCAAACACACACACAAACACACACACACACACACACACACACACACACACACACACACACACACACATGTACAGAAGCACACAAAGAAAAATGCACAATCACACACACACAATCATTGCTCCTCGAAGAGCAACCATTCCGGAGTCATTGAATTTCTGAAACTTCATGTAAGAAAAGTACCTTTCAGCAGTAGCAATATGTAGTGAATACCAGGAAACCCTGGAGAATCAGGATAACTTCTTCCAACTTTCCTTTCCCATGGTTTAGTGTACCCTGCAGGCCAGAGAAGAATTGCTGTCAGATCAACAGGTGCCTGGGCCACCATGTCACCCTGATTCTTACCTTGCCAGTCTGCTAGTACTACACCCTAAGATCAGGTGGACTGCTGGGTCCCTGAAATAAAGGCACTGTGTGTTTCACAGTGAGGGCCATGGAGGCCTGTTCTGCAAAGTGAGATCTAGCCCCAGGTGGCACACAGGCCTGTGGACATTCCAAACCCTGTGACATGGATGCTTTGGCTAGCGGTGAAGAATGGATTCCCCCAATCTGATGGACTCAGTTCACCCACGTGCTCCTGCTCTACCTGCCCCCTCTTTCCCTAGGCCACACTTAACTCAGAAGTCTTCCAAACTAGACAAGGGCACCTTCCTTCAGCTTCTTCCTGCTTGGCTGGCTGGGCTGCCATAGCAACAGGCCAGGCAGGAGCTGCCTCAGGACTCCCCAAGTTCAAGGGGCTGTAGGCCAACTGGGACATCACAATCATGTCTTTTCTGATGGGTTGGACAGCATAAGCACTCCCCTTAAGGAACCTCCCCCTCCAGTCCCCAGTCACTTGTGTCATACAGTCCTGGCAAAATGTTTGGATAGGAGCATGGCTTTACTGCTCCATATTCCCACCTCTGCTTGTTCTGGGTCCAACTGCAATGAGATTTCTCTCCTGTTTCCATGAACTCTCCATCTGGAACCCACATTTTGGAAGACAAGAAGTCTTTATTTCTGGTGAGTACCTAAATGACTCAAGCCCTTTGCACTTCCATCAGCCAGGAAAACACCTTTGACATTGGATGAACAACATTCCTCTCAGAACAACATCACCCATCACCTGAGCTTATTCCCTTATGTGGACACAAGGGTACCACACTGGGATTCACGATGTTGTTTTGTCAGGCTTGTCTGTTCCCAACTTCATCAAAACAAAGAATCGCACACAGTGGCTGGCAAGAGCATGAAAATGAACTCAGGAATTCACTTAATGTGGACGAACAAATTAATTCAGATTCATCCAGGAAATGCCCTGGATCACACAGGGGACAGTCAATGAATGCATAGTATTTCCTAGTCAGTGAAATTGGTGCCCTTTCTCCAGTGAAGGGCAGCTTTCAGGAATACCACAAATTATGGAATACCAAGAAACACTGGCGACAGGCATTCATTTCTACAAAAGTTCTTAGTGACATATTACAACTCATTTCATTCAAGGAACTGAAGACTTAAAGCCAGGACAACTCAAGGCTTTTCCTCAAAATCACATCGGGTATTAAGCTAATTGCTACCAATCAGTGAGGCAAATTAAAACACAAAGATAACAAACACAGACACACACACCCACACACACACAAAGTGGTGATATCCTAATAGTTATCAAGTGAATGGATATCTTTCCTTGTATGTAGTACATGGCAACGTTTACTAAAATCAGAAGTCATTGAAAACCAGGACAGCCTGGTACACTCCTTCAATGTCCACAGTGTAAAAGGAAGAGTTTGAATGAAGGGGACTTAACGATGCTTAAACAGTGGGTACACACATGAGTGTGAAACAGTTTGTAATATGAGAACTCACTCCAGCGAGCAAAGAAATTAATACATTTGCAAACTACAAATATTGCACACAGAAACACACACGCACACACACACACATACAAACCTAAACTAAATAACACAAAACCTGTCCATATCCTTTGCATGTGAAATGTTACAATGAATAGCTGAAAGCCTAGGCGTGGTGCTACTGAGGAGACAATATCAGCACTTCAAAAAGAACCATGCTAAGAAATATATGTGTAGTCACATCATTTCCAAAAATGTGCTTGGAAGGAAGACATACTGCCATATTTATGGAAACGAACCAGCAACGTGTAATCCACCAGAGTCTGTGCCTGAATCAATCACTTGTTTTGAAATCCTTTTTAGTAAGCCAGTGATGCATATTTACCCATGTATCATGATGCCTGGATATACACTGCACATAATCGATGAAGAATGACTAGTTCCTGTTTACAGAACATATTGTACTTGATCAACAGAAAAGACAGCATGGTCTATCTGCTATTATTGACTTCCAGGAAACTATCATGACTGCCCTTTTTTGAACAAGGGTATCTCACAGAAAGTGACAAAAGAAATATTAGCCTACCAACCCTGTGTGCAAGTGCTCCCACAAGCACACACAACCACACACACACATGCAGAGAAGCACACAAATACACACAAACACACACGCATTCATTGCTCCTCGAATGGCAAGCAGTCTGGAGTCAGTGAATTTCTGCACTTTCACAAAGGAAAAGTACCTTCCAACACCAGCAATCCTTAATGAATACCAGGAAACCCTGGAGAATCAGGTTAACTTCTTCCGACACTCCTTGCCCACGGTATAGTATATCCTGCAGGAAAGAGAAGATTTGCTGTCAGATCAACAGGTGCCTGGGCCACCATGTCACCCTAATTCTTACTTTGCCACTCCGTTAGTTCCACACCCTAAGATCTGGTCGTCTAGTGGGTCCCTGAAATCAACGCAGCGTGTGTATCATAGTGAGGCCCAAGGCGGCCTGTTCTGCAAAGTGAGAACCAGCCCCAGGTGGCACACAGGCTTGTGGACATTCCAAACCGTGGGACATAGAAGCTTTGGCTAGCAGTTCAGAAGGGATTGCCCCAATCTAATGGGCTCAGGTCACCCATGTGCTCCTGCTCTGCCTGCCCCCGTTTTCCGAGGCCACACTTAACTGAGAAGTCTTCCACAGAAGACAGGGGCACCTTCCTTCAGCTTCTTCCTGCTTGGCTGGCTGGGCTGCCATAGCAACAGGCCAGGCACGAGCTGCCTCAGGACTCTCCAAGTTCAAGGGGCTCTGAGCCCACTGTGACATCACAGCCGCGTCTTTCCTGATTGGTCGGACTGCTTAAGCACTCCCCCTTAAGCAACCCTCACCCTCCAATTTCCAGCCACTTGAGGCATAGTGTCCTCAAAGGATGTATGGATCTTATCGTGGCCTTACTGCTCCATATTCCCACAGCCGCTTGTCCTATGTGGAACTGGGATGATATTTCTCTCCTCTTTCCAAGATCTGCCAAGCTGGAACCCACATTTTCGAAGACAAGAAGTGTTTTTTGTGGTGAGTACAAAACGCCTCAAGCCCTTTGCACGTCCATCAGCCAGGAAAACTCCTTTCACATTGGATTGGGCAACTTCCCTCTCAGAACATCACCCAACACCTGTGTATATTCCCTTAGCTGGACGCAACTCTACCACTCAGGGAATCAGGATGTTTTTCGTCCTGGCTTCTCTGTTACTAACTTCGTCAAAGCACGGAAACGCACACACTGGCTGGTAAGAGTGTGAAACTGACCACAGGAATTCACTTAATGTGGACAAAGAAATTAATTCGCTTTCATCTGAGAAATGCACTGGATCACAAACGGGATAGTCAACGAATGCACAGTATTTAATAGTCAGTGAAACTGATAACTTTTCTCCAGTGAATGGCAGCTTTCAGGAACACAACACACTATGGAATACCATGAATCACTAGGGAAGAGCATTCATTTCTCCAAAACTTCCTAGTGACAAAACAAAACACTTTTCATCCAAGGAAGTGAAGACTTCAAATCAGGGCCGCTCAAGGCTTCTCCACAAACTGACATCAGGAATTAAGCTAATTTCCACGAATCAGTGAGGCAAATTTAAACAGAATGATAACAAACACAAAAACATAGCCACACACACAATGTGGTCATATCCTAATAGTGATCGTGTGAATTGATTTCTTTGCTTGTATGTACTGGATAGCAACTTTTAGCATCATCAGAATCCATTAAACCCCAGGACAGCCTGGTGCATTCAATCAATTTCCACAGTGTAAAAGACACAGTTTGACTCAAGTGGTCTTAGGAATGCCTACACAGTGGGTACACCCATGAGCGTGAAATACTTTGTACTAGGAGAACTTATTAGAACGAGGAAAGAAAGTAATACATTTGCCAACTAGAAATATTGCACACACAAACACACACACATACCCAAAATAAAACAAAACCTGTCCAAATTCATCACATCGGGAATATTACCCGCAATAGTGGAATGGCCAGGCGTTACGCTACTGAAGGGACAATATCAGCCCTTCAAAATGATGATGCCAAAAAAATATGGGAAGTGACACCTTTTCCAGAAATGTTCTTGCAAGGAAGACACACTGCCACATTTTTGCAAAGAAACGAGCAAAGTGTAATCCACCAGAATCTGTGCCTGAAGCAATTACTTGAATAAAAATCCTTTCCAGTAAGCCAGTGAGGCCCATTGACCCATGTATCATAATGCCTGGACATACACTGCACATAATTGCTGAATGCTCAATAGTTCTTCCTTATAGAACATATTGTACTTCATCTACAGAAAAGTAAGTTTGATCTATCTGAAATTATTGACTTCCAGGAAACAATCGTGACGGCCACTCTTTGAAAAAGGGTATCTCACAGAACCTGACAAAAGTAATATTATCTGATCCTCCCTGTGTGCAAGGTCTTCTGCAAACACACACACACACACACACACACACACACACACACACACACACACACACACACATGTACAGAAGCACACAAAGAAAAATGCACAATCACACACACACAATCATTGCTCCTCGAAGAGCAACCATTCCGGAGTCATTGAATTTCTGAAACTTCATGTAAGAAAAGTACCTTTCAGCAGTAGCAATATGTAGTGAATACCAGGAAACCCTGGAGAATCAGGATAACTTCTTCCAACTTTCCTTTCCCATGGTTTAGTGTACCCTGCAGGCCAGAGAAGAATTGCTGTCAGATCAACAGGTGCCTGGGCCACCATGTCACCCTGATTCTTACCTTGCCAGTCTGCTAGTACTACACCCTAAGATCAGGTGGACTGCTGGGTCCCTGAAATAAAGGCACTGTGTGTTTCACAGTGAGGGCCATGGAGGCCTGTTCTGCAAAGTGAGATCTAGCCCCAGGTTTCACACAGGCCTGTGGACATTCCAAACCCTGTGACATGGATGCTTTGGCTAGCGGTGAAGAATGGATTCCCCCAATCTGATGGACTCAGTTCACCCACGTGCTCCTGCTCTACCTGCCCCCTCTTTCCCTAGGCCACACTTAACTCAGAAGTCTTCCAAACTAGACAAGGGCACCTTCCTTCAGCTTCTTCCTGCTTGGCTGGCTGGGCTGCCATAGCAACAGGCCAGGCAGGAGCTGCCTCAGGACTCCCCAAGTTCAAGGGGCTGTAGGCCAACTGGGACATCACAATCATGTCTTTTCTGATGGGTTGGACAGCATAAGCACTCCCCTTAAGGAACCTCCCCCTCCAGTCCCCAGTCACTTGTGTCATACAGTCCTGGCAAAATGTTTGGATAGGAGCATGGCTTTACTGCTCCATATTCCCACCTCTGCTTGTTCTGGGTCCAACTGCAATGAGATTTCTCTCCTGTTTCCATGAACTCTCCATCTGGAACCCACATTTTGGAAGACAAGAAGTCTTTATTTCTGGTGAGTACCTAAATGACTCAAGCCCTTTGCACTTCCATCAGCCAGGAAAACACCTTTGACATTGGATGAACAACATTCCTCTCAGAACAACATCACCCATCACCTGAGCTTATTCCCTTATGTGGACACAAGGGTACCACACTGGGATTCACGATGTTGTTTTGTCAGGCTTGTCTGTTCCCAACTTCATCAAAACAAAGAATCGCACACAGTGGCTGGCAAGAGCATGAAAATGAACTCAGGAATTCACTTAATGTGGACGGACAAATTAATTCAGATTCATCCAGGAAATGCCCTGGATCACACAGGGGACAGTCAATGAATGCATAGTATTTCCTAGTCAGTGAAATTGGTGCCCTTTCTCCAGTGAAGGGCGGCTTTCAGGAAGACCACAAATTATGGAATACCAAGAAACACTGGCGACAGGCATTCATTTCTACAAAAGTTCTTAGTGACATATTACAACTCATTTCATTCAAGGAACTGAAGACTTAAAGCCAGGACAACTCAAGGCTTTTCCTCAAAATCACATCGGGTATTAAGCTAATTGCTACCAATCAGTGAGGCAAATTAAAACACAAAGATAACAAACACAGACACACACACCCACACACACACAAAGTGGTGATATCCTAATAGTTATCAAGTGAATGGATATCTTTCCTTGTATGTAGTACATGGCAACGTTTACTAAAATCAGAAGTCATTGAAAACCAGGACAGCCTGGTACACTCCTTCAATGTCCACAGTGTAAAAGGAAGAGTTTGAATGAAGGGGACTTAACGATGC
The DNA here is from genome assembly GCF_047511655.1 of Castor canadensis. Lineage (NCBI taxonomy): Eukaryota > Metazoa > Chordata > Mammalia > Rodentia > Castoridae > Castor > Castor canadensis. The sequence goes on from NC_133387.1 coordinate 115,167,141, forward strand.
TTAAACAGTGGGTACACACATGAGTGTGAAACAGTTAGTAATATGAGAACTCACTCCAGCGAGCAAAGAAATTAATACATTTGCAAACTACAAATATTGCACACAGAAACACACACACACACACACACACACATACAAACCTAAACTAAATAACACAAAACCTGTCCATATCCTTTGCATGTGAAATGTTACAATGAATAGCTGAAAGCCTAGGCGTGGTGCTACTGAGGAGACAATATCAGCACTTCAAAAAGAACCATGCTAAGAAATATATGTGTAGTCACATCATTTCCAAAAATGTGCTTGGAAGGAAGACATACTGCCATATTTATGGAAACGAACCAGCAACGTGTAATCCACCAGAGTCTGTGCCTGAATCAATCACTTGTTTTGAAATCCTTTTTAGTAAGCCAGTGATGCATATTTACACATGTATCATGATGCCTGGATATACACTGCACATAATCGATGAAGAATGACTAGTTCCTGTTTACAGAACATATTGTACTTGATCAACAGAAAAGACAGCATGGTCTATCCGCTATTATTGACTTCCAGGAAACTATCATGACTGCCCTTTTTTGAACAAGGGTATCTCACAGAAAGTGACAAAAGAAATATTAGCCTACCAACCCTGTGTGCAAGTGCTCCCACAAGCACACACAACCACACACACACATGCAGAGAAGCACACAAATACACACAAACACACACGCATTTATTGCTCCTCGAATGGCAAGCAGTCTGGAGTCAGTGAATTTCTGCACTTTCACAAAGGAAAAGTACCTTCCAACACCAGCAATCCTTAATGAATACCAGGAAACCCTGGAGAATCAGGTTAACTTCTTCCGACACTCCTTGCCCACGGTATAGTATATCCTGCAGGAAAGAGAAGATTTGCTGTCAGATCAACAGGTGCCTGGGCCACCATGTCACCCTAATTCTTACTTTGCCACTCCGTTAGTTCCACACCCTAAGATCTGGTGGTCTAGTGGGTCCCTGAAATCAACGCAGCGTGTGTATCATAGTGAGGCCCAAGGCGGCCTGTTCTGCAAAGTGAGAACCAGCCCCAGGTGGCACACAGGCTTGTGGACATTCCAAACCGTGGGACATAGAAGCTTTGGCTAGCAGTTCAGAAGGGATTGCCCCAATCTAATGGGCTCAGGTCACCCATGTGCTCCTGCTCTGCCTGCCCCCGTTTTCCGAGGCCACACTTAACTGAGAAGTCTTCCACAGAAGACAGGGGCACCTTCGTTCAGCTTCTTCCTGCTTGGCTGGCTGGGCTGCCATAGCAACAGGCCAGGCACGAGCTGCCTCAGGACTCTCCAAGTTCAAGGGGCTCTGAGCCCACTGTGACATCACAGCCGCGTCTTTCCTGATTGGTCGGACTGCTTAAGCACTCCCCCTTAAGCAACCCTCACCCTCCAATTTCCAGCCACTTGAGGCATAGTGTCCTCAAAGGATGTATGGATCTTATCGTGGCCTTACTGCTCCATATTCCCACAGCCGCTTGTCCTATGTGGAACTGGGATGATATTTCTCTCCTCTTTCCAAGATCTGCCAAGCTGGAACCCACATTTTGGAAGACAAGAAGTGTTTTTTGTGGTGAGTACAAAACGCCTCAAGCCCTTTGCACGTCCATCAGCCAGGAAAACTCCTTTCACATTGGATTGGGCAACTTACCTCTCAGAACATCACCCAACACCTGTGTATATTCCCTTAGCTGGACGCAACTCTACCACTCAGGGAATCAGGATGTTTTTCGTCCTGGCTTCTCTGTTACTAACTTCGTCAAAGCACGGAAACGCACACACTGGCTGGTAAGAGTGTGAAACTGACCACAGGAATTCACTTAATGTGGACAAAGAAATTAATTCGCTTTCATCTGAGAAATGCACTGGATCACAAACGGGATAGTCAACGAATGCACAGTATTTAATAGTCAGTGAAACTGATAACTTTTCTCCAGTGAATGGCAGCTTTCAGGAACACAACACACTATGGAATACCATGAATCACTAGGGAAGAGCATTCATATCTCCAAAACTTCCTAGTGACAAAACAAAACACTTTTCATCCAAGGAAGTGAAGACTTCAAATCAGGGCCGCTCAAGGCTTCTCCACAAACTGACATCAGGAATTAAGCTAATTTCCACGAATCAGTGAGGCAAATTTAAACAGAATGATAACAAACACAAAAACATAGCCACACACACAATGTGGTCATATCCTAATAGTGATCGTGTGAATTGATTTCTTTGCTTGTATGTACTGGATAGCAACTTTTAGCATCATCAGAATCCATTAAACCCCAGGACAGCCTGGTGCATTCAATCAATTTCCACAGTGTAAAAGACACAGTTTGACTCAAGTGGTCTTAGGAATGCCTACACAGTGGGTACACCCATGAGCGTGAAATACTTTGTACTAGGAGAACTTATTAGAACGAGGAAAGAAAGTAATACATTTGCCAACTAGAAATATTGCACACACAAACACACACACATACCCAAAATAAAACAAAACCTGTCCAAATTCATCACATCGGGAATATTACCCGCAATAGTGGAATGGCCAGGCGTTACGCTACTGAAGGGACAATATCAGCCCTTCAAAATGATGATGCCAAAAAAATATGGGAAGTGGCACCTTTTCCAGAAATGTTCTTGCAAGGAAGACACACTGCCACATTTTTGCAAAGAAACGAGCAAAGTGTAATCCACCAGAATCTGTGCCTGAAGCAATTACTTGAATGAAAATCCTTTCCAGTAAGCCAGTGAGGCCCATTGACCCATGTATCATAATGCCTGGACATACACTGCACATAATTGCTGAATGCTCAATAGTTCTTCCTTATAGAACATATTGTACTTCATCTACAGAAAAGTAAGTTTGATCTATCTGAAATTATTGACTTCCAGGAAACAATCGTGACGGCCACTCTTTGAAAAAGGGTATCTCACAGAACCTGACAAAAGTAATATTATCTGATCCTCCCTGTGTGCAAGGTCTTCTGCAAACACACACAAAAACACACACACACACACACACACACACACACACACACATGTACAGAAGCACACAAAGAAAAATGCACAATCACACACACACAATCATTGCTCCTCGAAGAGCAACCATTCCGGAGTCATTGAATTTCTGAAACTTCATGTAAGAAAAGTACCTTTCAGCAGTAGCAATATGTAGTGAATACCAGGAAACCCTGGAGAATCAGGATAACTTCTTCCAACTTTCCTTTCCCATGGTTTAGTGTACCCTGCAGGCCAGAGAAGAATTGCTGTCAGATCAACAGGTGCCTGGGCCACCATGTCACCCTGATTCTTACCTTGCCAGTCTGCTAGTACTACACCCTAAGATCAGGTGGACTGCTGGGTCCCTGAAATAAAGGCACTGTGTGTTTCACAGTGAGGGCCATGGAGGCCTGTTCTGCAAAGTGAGATCTAGCCCCAGGTGGCACACAGGCCTGTGGACATTCCAAACCCTGTGACATGGATGCTTTGGCTAGCGGTGAAGAATGGATTCCCCCAATCTGATGGACTCAGTTCACCCACGTGCTCCTGCTCTACCTGCCCCCTCTTTCCCTAGGCCACACTTAACTCAGAAGTCTTCCAAACTAGACAAGGGCACCTTCCTTCAGCTTCTTCTTGCTTGGCTGGCTGGGCTGCCATAGCAACAGGCCAGGCAGGAGCTGCCTCAGGACTCCCCAAGTTCAAGGGGCTGTAGGCCAACTGGGACATCACAATCATGTCTTTTCTGATGGGTTGGACAGCATAAGCACTCCCCTTAAGGAACCTCCCCCTCCAGTCCCCAGTCACTTGTGTCATACAGTCCTGGCAAAATGTTTGGATAGGAGCATGGCTTTACTGCTCCATATTCCCACCTCTGCTTGTTCTGGGTCCAACTGCAATGAGATTTCTCTCCTGTTTCCATGAACTCTCCATCTGGAACCCACATTTTGGAAGACAAGAAGTCTTTATTTCTGGTGAGTACCTAAATGACTCAAGCCCTTTGCACTTCCATCAGCCAGGAAAACACCTTTGACATTGGATGAACAACATTCCTCTCAGAACAACATCACCCATCACCTGAGCTTATTCCCTTATGTGGACACAAGGGTACCACACTGGGATTCACGATGTTGTTTTGTCAGGCTTGTCTGTTCCCAACTTCATCAAAACAAAGAATCGCACACAGTGGCTGGCAAGAGCGTGAAAATGAACTCAGGAATTCACTTAATGTGGACGAACAAATTAATTCAGATTCATCCAGGAAATGCCCTGGATCACACAGGGGACAGTCAATGAATGCATAGTATTTCCTAGTCAGTGAAATTGGTGCCCTTTCTCCAGTGAAGGGCAGCTTTCAGGAATACCACAAATTATGGAATACCAAGAAACACTGGCGACAGGCATTCATTTCTACAAAAGTTGTTAGTGACATATTACAACTCATTTCATTCAAGGAACTGAAGACTTAAAGCCAGGACAACTCAAGGCTTTTCCTCAAAATCACATCGGGTATTAAGCTAATTGCTACCAATCAGTGAGGCAAATTAAAACACAAAGATAACAAACACAGACACACACACCCACACACACACAAAGTGGTGATATCCTAATAGTTATCAAGTGAATGGATATCTTTCCTTGTATGTAGTACATGGCAACGTTTACTAAAATCAGAAGTCATTGAAAACCAGGACAGCCTGGTACACTCCTTCAATGTCCACAGTGTAAAAGGAAGAGTTTGAATGAAGGGGACTTAACGATGCTTAAACAGTGGGTACACACATGAGTGTGAAACAGTTTGTAATATGAGAACTCACTCCAGCGAGCAAAGAAATTAATACATTTGCAAACTACAAATATTGCACACAGAAACACACACGCACACACACACACATACAAACCTAAACTAAATAACACAAAACCTGTCCATATCCTTTGCATGTGAAATGTTACAATGAATAGCTGAAAGCCTAGGCGTGGTGCTACTGAGGAGACAATATCAGCACTTCAAAAAGAACCATGCTAAGAAATATATGTGTAGTCACATCATTTCCAAAAATGTGCTTGGAAGGAAGACATACTGCCATATTTATGGAAACGAACCAGCAACGTGTAATCCACCAGAGTCTGTGCCTGAATCAATCACTTGTTTTGAAATCCTTTTTAGTAAGCCAGTGATGCATATTTACCCATGTATCATGATGCCTGGATATACACTGCACATAATCGATGAAGAATGACTAGTTCCTGTTTACAGAACATATTGTACTTGATCAACAGAAAAGACAGCATGGTCTATCCGCTATTATTGACTTCCAGGAAACTATCATGACTGCCCTTTTTTGAACAAGGGTATCTCACAGAATGTGACAAAAGAAATATTAGCCTACCAACCCTGTGTGCAAGTGTTCCCACAAGCACACACAACCACACACACACATGCAGAGAAGCACACAAATACACACAAACACACACGCATTCATTGCTCCTCGAATGGCAAGCAGTCTGGAGTCAGTGAATTTCTGCACTTTCACAAAGGAAAAGTACCTTCCAACACCAGCAATCCTTAATGAATACCAGGAAACCCTGGAGAATCAGGTTAACTTCTTCCGACACTCCTTGCCCACGGTATAGTATATCCTGCAGGAAAGAGAAGATTTGCTGTCAGATCAACAGGTGCCTGGGCCACCATGTCACCCTAATTCTTACTTTGCCACTCCGTTAGTTCCACACCCTAAGATCTGGTGGTCTAGTGGGTCCCTGAAATCAACGCAGCGTGTGTATCATAGTGAGGCCCAAGGCGGCCTGTTCTGCAAAGTGAGAACCAGCCCCAGGTGGCACACAGGCTTGTGGACATTCCAAACCGTGGGACATAGAAGCTTTGGCTAGCAGTTCAGAAGGGATTGCCCCAATCTAATGGGCTCAGGTCACCCATGTGCTCCTGCTCTGCCTGCCCCCGTTTTCCGAGGCCACACTTAACTGAGAAGTCTTCCACAGAAGACAGGGGCACCTTCCTTCAGCTTCTTCCTGCTTGGCTGGCTGGGCTGCCATAGCAACAGGCCAGGCACGAGCTGCCTCAGGACTCTCCAAGTTCAAGGGGCTCTGAGCCCACTGTGACATCACAGCCGCGTCTTTCCTGATTGGTCGGACTGCTTAAGCACTCCCCCTTATGCAACCCTCACCCTCCAATTTCCAGCCACTTGAGGCATAGTGTCCTCAAAGGATGTATGGATCTTATCGTGGCCTTACTGCTCCATATTCCCACAGCCGCTTGTCCTATGTGGAACTGGGATGATATTTCTCTCCTCTTTCCAAGATCTGCCAAGCTGGAACCCACATTTTCGAAGACAAGAAGTGTTTTTTGTGGTGAGTACAAAACGCCTCAAGCCCTTTGCACGTCCATCAGCCAGGAAAACTCCTTTCACATTGGATTGGGCAACTTACCTCTCAGAACATCACCCAACACCTGTGTATATTCCCTTAGCTGGACGCAACTCTACCACTCAGGGAATCAGGATGTTTTTCGTCCTGGCTTCTCTGTTACTAACTTCGTCAAAGCACGGAAACGCACACACTGGCTGGTAAGAGTGTGAAACTGACCACAGGAATTCACTTAATGTGGACAAAGAAATTAATTCGCTTTCATCTGAGAAATGCACTGGATCACAAACGGGATAGTCAACGAATGCACAGTATTTAATAGTCAGTGAAACTGATAACTTTTCTCCAGTGAATGGCAGCTTTCAGGAACACAACACACTATGGAATACCATGAATCACTAGGGAAGAGCATTCATTTCTCCAAAACTTCCTAGTGACAAAACAAAACACTTTTCATCCAAGGAAGTGAAGACTTCAAATCAGGGCCGCTCAAGGCTTCTCCACAAACTGACATCAGGAATTAAGCTAATTTCCACGAATCAGTGAGGCAAATTTAAACAGAATGATAACAAACACAAAAACATAGCCACACACACAATGTGGTCATATCCTAATAGTGATCGTGTGAATTGATTTCTTTGCTTGTATGTACTGGATAGCAACTTTTAGCATCATCAGAATCCATTAAACCCCAGGACAGCCTGGTGCATTCAATCAATTTCCACAGTGTAAAAGACACAGTTTGACTCAAGTGGTCTTAGGAATGCCTACACAGTGGGTACACCCATGAGCGTGAAATACTTTGTACTAGGAGAACTTATTAGAACGAGGAAAGAAAGTAATACATTTGCCAACTAGAAATATTGCACACACAAACACACACACATACCCAAAATAAAACAAAACCTGTCCAAATTCATCACATCGGGAATATTACCCGCAATAGTGGAATGGCCAGGCGTTACGCTACTGAAGGGACAATATCAGCCCTTCAAAATGATGATGCCAAAAAAATATGGGAAGTGACACCTTTTCCAGAAATGTTCTTGCAAGGAAGACACACTGCCACATTTTTGCAAAGAAACGAGCAAAGGGTAATCCACCAGAATCTGTGCCTGAAGCAATTACTTGAATGAAAATCCTTTCCAGTAAGCCAGTGAGGCCCATTGACCCATGTATCATAATGCCTGGACATACACTGCACATAATTGCTGAATGCTCAATAGTTCTTCCTTATAGAACATATTGTACTTCATCTACAGAAAAGTAAGTTTGATCTATCTGAAATTATTGACTTCCAGGAAACAATCGTGACGGCCACTCTTTGAAAAAGGGTATCTCACAGAACCTGACAAAAGTAATATTATCTGATCCTCCCTGTGTGCAAGGTCTTCTGCAAACACACACACAAACACACACACACACACACACACACACACACATGTACAGAAGCACACAAAGAAAAATGCACAATCACACACACACAATCATTGCTCCTCGAAGAGCAACCATTCCGGAGTCATTGAATTTCTGAAACTTCATGTAAGAAAAGTACCTTTCAGCAGTAGCAATATGTAGTGAATACCAGGAAACCCTGGAGAATCAGGATAACTTCTTCCAACTTTCCTTTCCCATGGTTTAGTGTACCCTGCAGGCCAGAGAAGAATTGCTGTCAGATCAACAGGTGCCTGGGCCACCATGTCACCCTGATTCTTACCTTGCCAGTCTGCTAGTACTACACCCTAAGATCAGGTGGACTGCTGGGTCCCTGAAATAAAGGCACTGTGTGTTTCACAGTGAGGGCCATGGAGGCCTGCTCTGCAAAGTGAAATCTAGCCCCAGGTGGCACACAGGCCTGTGGACATTCCAAACCCTGTGACATGGATGCTTTGGCTAGCGGTGAAGAATGGATTCCCCCAATCTGATGGACTCAGTTCACCCACGTGCTCCTGCTCTACCTGCCCCCTCTTTCCCTAGGCCACACTTAACTCAGAAGTCTTCCAAACTAGACAAGGGCACCTTCCTTCAGCTTCTTCTTGCTTGGCTGGCTGGGCTGCCATAGCAACAGGCCAGGCAGGAGCTGCCTCAGGACTCCCCAAGTTCAAGGGGCTGTAGGCCAACTGGGACATCACAATCATGTCTTTTCTGATTGGTTGGACAGCATAAGCACTCCCCTTAAGGAACCTCCCCTTCCAGTCCCCAGTCACTTGTGTCATACAGTCCTGGCAAAATGTTTGGATAGGAGCATGGCTTTACTGCTCCATATTCCCACCTCTGCTTGTTCTGGGTCCAACTGGGATGAGATTTCTCTCCTGTTTCCATGAACTCTCCATCTGGAACCCACATTTTGGAAGACAAGAAGTCTTTATTTCTGGTGAGTACCTAAATGACTCAAGCCCTTTGCACTTCCATCAGCCAGGAAAACACCTTTGACATTGGATGAACAACATTCCTCTCAGAACAACATCACCCGTCACCTGAGCTTATTCCCTTATGTGGACACAACGGTACCACACTGGGATTCATGATGTTGTTTTGTCAGGCTTCTCTGTTCCCAACTTCATCAAAACAAAGAATCGCACACAGTGGCTGGCAAGAGCGTGAAAATGAACTCAGGAATTCACTTAATGTGGACGAACAAATTAATTCAGATTCATCCAGGAAATGCCCTGGATCACACAGGGGACAGTCAATGAATGCATAGTATTTCCTAGTCAGTGAAATTGGTGCCCTTTCTCCAGTGAAGGGCAGCTTTCAGGAAGACCACAAATTATGGAATACCAAGAAACACTGGCGACAGGCATTCATTTCTACAAAAGTTCTTAGTGACATATTACAACTCATTTCATTCAAGGAACTGAAGACTTAAAGCCAGGACAACTCAAGGCTTTTCCTCAAAATCACATCGGGTATTAAGCTAATTGCTACCAATCAGTGAGGCAAATTAAAACACAAAGATAACAAACACAGACACACACACCCACACACACACAAAGTGGTGATATCCTAATAGTTATCAAGTGAATGGATATCTTTCTTGTATGTAGTACATGGCAACGTTTACTAAAATCAGAAGTCATTGAAAACCAGGACAGCCTGGTACACTCCTTCAATGTCCACAGTGTAAAAGGAAGAGTTTGAATGAAGGGGACTTAACGATGCTTAAACAGTGGGTACACACATGAGTGTGAAACAGTTTGTAATATGAGAACTCACTCCAGCGAGCAAAGAAATTAATACATTTGCAAACTACAAATATTGCACACAGAAACACACACGCACACACACACACATACAAACCTAAACTAAATAACACAAAACCTGTCCATATCCTTTGCATGTGAAATGATACAATGAATAGCTGAAAGCCTTGGCGTGGTGCTACTGAGGAGACAATATCAGCACTTCAAAAAGAACCATGCTAAGAAATATATGTGTAGTCACATCATTTCCAAAAATGTTCTTGGAAGGAAGACATACTGCCATATTTATGGAAACGAACCAGCAACGTGTAATCCACCAGAGTCTGTGCCTGAATCAATCACTTGTTTTGAAATCCTTTTTAGTAAGCCAGTGATGCATATTTACCCATGTATCATGATGCCTGGATATACACTGCACATAATCGATGAAGAATGACTAGTTCCTGTTTACAGAACATATTGTACTTGATCAACAGAAAAGACAGCATGGTCTATCCGCTATTATTGACTTCCAGGAAACTATCATGACTGCCCTTTTTTGAACAAGGGTATCTCACAGAAAGTGACAAAAGAAATATTAGCCTACCAACCCTGTGTGCAAGTGCTCCCACAAGCACACACAACCACACACACACATGCAGAGAAGCACACAAATACACACAAACACACACGCATTCATTGCTCCTCGAATGGCAAGCAGTCTGGAGTCAGTGAATTTCTGCACTTTCACAAAGGAAAAGTACCTTCCAACACCAGCAATCCTTAATGAATACCAGGAAACCCTGGAGAATCAGGTTAACTTCTTCCGACACTCCTTGCCCACGGTATAGTATATCCTGCAGGAAAGAGAAGATTTGCTGTCAGATCAACAGGTGCCTGGGCCACCATGTCACCCTAATTCTTACTTTGCCACTCCGTTAGTTCCACACCCTAAGATCTGGTGGTCTAGTGGGTCCCTGAAATCAACGCAGCGTGTGTATCATAGTGAGGCCCAAGGCGGCCTGTTCTGCAAAGTGAGAACCAGCCCCAGGTGGCACACAGGCTTGTGGACATTCCAAACCGTGGGACATAGAAGCTTTGGCTAGCAGTTCAGAAGGGATTGCCCCAATCTAATGGGCTCAGGTCACCCATGTGCTCCTGCTCTGCCTGCCCCCGTTTTCCGAGGCCACACTTAACTGAGAAGTCTTCCACAGAAGACAGGGGCACCTTCCTTCAGCTTCTTCCTGCTTGGCTGGCTGGGCTGCCATAGCAACAGGCCAGGCACGAGCTGCCTCAGGACTCTCCAAGTTCAAGGGGCTCTGAGCCCACTGTGACATCACAGCCGCGTCTTTCCTGATTGGTCGGACTGCTTAAGCACTCCCCCTTAAGCAACCCTCACCCTCCAATTTCCAGCCACTTGAGGCATAGTGTCCTCAAAGGATGTATGGATCTTATCGTGGCCTTACTGCTCCATATTCCCACAGCCGCTTGTCCTATGTGGAACTGGGATGATATTTCTCTCCTCTTTCCAAGATCTGCCAAGCTGGAACCCACATTTTCGAAGACAAGAAGTGTTTTTTGTGGTGAGTACAAAACGCCTCAAGCCCTTTGCACGTCCATCAGCCAGGAAAACTCCTTTCACATTGGATTGGGCAACTTCCCTCTCAGAACATCACCCAACACCTGAGTATATTCCCTTAGCTGGACGCAACTCTACCACTCAGGGAATCAGGATGTTTTTCGTCCTGGCTTCTCTGTTACTAACTTCGTCAAAGCACGGAAACGCACACACTGGCTGGTAAGAGTGTGAAACTGACCACAGGAATTCACTTAATGTGGACAAAGAAATTAATTCGCTTTCATCTGAGAAATGCACTGGATCACAAACGGGATAGTCAACGAATGCACAGTATTTAATACTCAGTGAAACTGATAGCTTTTCTCCAGTGAATGGCACCTTTCAGGAACACAACACACTATGGAATACCATGAATCACTAGGGAAGAGCATTCATTTCTCCAAAACTTCCTAGTGACAAAACAAAACACTTTTCATCCAAGGAAGTGAAGACTTCAAATCAGGGCCGCTCAAGGCTTCTCCACAAACTGACATCAGGAATTAAGCTAATTTCCACGAATCAGTGAGGCAAATTTAAACAGAATGATAACAAACACAAAAACATAGCCACACACACAATGTGGTCATATCCTAATAGTGATCGTGTGAATTGATTTCTTTGCTTGTATGTACTGGATAGCAACTTTTAGCATCATCAGAATCCATTAAACCCCAGGACAGCCTGGTGCATTCAATCAATTTCCACAGTGTAAAAGACACAGTTTGACTCAAGTGGTCTTAGGAATGCCTACACAGTGGGCACACCCATGAGCATGAAATACTTTGTACTAGGAGAACTTATTAGAACGAGGAAAGAAAGTAATACATTTGCCAACTAGAAATATTGCACACACAAACACACACACATACCCAAAATAAAACAAAACCTGTCCAAATTCATCACATCGGGAATATTACCCGCAATAGTGGAATGGCCAGGCGTTACGCTACTGAAGGGACAATATCAGCCCTTCAAAATGATGATGCCAAAAAAATATGGGAAGTGACACCTTTTCCAGAAATGTTCTTGCAAGGAAGACACACTGCCACATTTTTGCAAAGAAACGAGCAAAGGGTAATCCACCAGAATCTGTGCCTGAAGCAATTACTTGAATGAAAATCCTTTCCAGTAAGCCAGTGAGGCCCATTGACCCATGTATCATAATGCCTGGACATACACTGCACATAATTGCTGAATGCTCAATAGTTCTTCCTTATAGAACATATTGTACTTCATCTACAGAAAAGTAAGTTTGATCTATCTGAAATTATTGACTTCCAGGAAACAATCGTGATGGCCACTCTTTCAAAAAGGGTATCTCACAGAACCTGACAAAAGTAATATTATCTGATCCTCCCTGTGTGCAAGGTCTTCTGCAAACACACACACAAACACACACACACACACACACACACACACACACATGTACAGAAGCACACAAAGAAAAATACACAATCACACACACACAATCATTGCTCCTCGAAGAGCAACCATTCCGGAGTCATTGAATTTCTGAAACTTCATGTAAGAAAAGTACCTTTCAGCAGTAGCAATATGTAGTGAATACCAGGAAACCCTGGAGAATCAGGATAACTTCTTCCAACTTTCCTTTCCCATGGTTTAGTGTACCCTGCAGGCCAGAGAAGAATTGCTGTCAGATCAACAGGTGCCTGGGCCACCATGTCACCCTGATTCTTACCTTGCCAGTCTGCTAGTACTACACCCTAAGATCAGGTGGACTGCTGGGTCCCTGAAATAAAGGCACTGTGTGTTTCACAGTGAGGGCCATGGAGGCCTGCTCTGCAAAGTGAAATCTAGCCCCAGGTGGCACACAGGCCTGTGGACATTCCAAACCCTGTGACATGGATGCTTTGGCTAGCGGTGAAGAATGGATTCCCCCAATCTGATGGACTCAGTTCACCCACGTGCTCCTGCTCTACCTGCCCCCTCTTTCCCTAGGCCACACTTAACTCAGAAGTCTTCCAAACTAGACAAGGGCACCTTCCTTCAGCTTCTTCTTGCTTGGCTGGCTGGGCTGCCATAGCAACAGGCCAGGCAGGAGCTGCCTCAGGACTCCCCAAGTTCAAGGGGCTGTAGGCCAACTGGGACATCACAATCATGTCTTTTCTGATTGGTTGGACAGCATAAGCACTCCCCTTAAGGAACCTCCCCTTCCAGTCCCCAGTCACTTGTGTCATACAGTCCTGGCAAAATGTTTGGATAGGAGCATGGCTTTACTGCTCCATATTCCCACCTCTGCTTGTTCTGGGTCCAACTGGGATGAGATTTCTCTCCTGTTTCCATGAACTCTCCATCTGGAACCCACATTTTGGAAGACAAGAAGTCTTTATTTCTGGTGAGTACCTAAATGACTCAAGCCCTTTGCACTTCCATCAGCCAGGAAAACACCTTTGACATTGGATGAACAACATTCCTCTCAGAACAACATCACCCATCACCTGAGCTTATTCCCTTATGTGGACACAAGGGTACCACACTGGGATTCACGATGTTGTTTTGTCAGGCTTGTCTGTTCCCAACTTCATCAAAACAAAGAATCGCACACAGTGGCTGGCAAGAGCGTGAAAATGAACTCAGGAATTCACTTAATGTGGACGAACAAATTAATTCAGATTCATCCAGGAAATGCCCTGGATCACACAGGGGACAGTCAATGAATGCATAGTATTTCCTAGTCAGTGAAATTGGTGCCCTTTCTCCAGGGAAGGGCGGCTTTCAGGAAGACCACAAATTATGAAATACCAAGAAACACTGGCGACAGGCATTCATTTCTACAAAAGTTCTTAGTGACATATTACAACTCATTTCATTCAAGGAACTGAAGACTTAAAGCCAGGACAACTCAAGGCTTTTCCTCAAAATCACATCGGGTATTAAGCTAATTGCTACCAATCAGTGAGGCAAATTAAAACACAAAGATAACAAACACAGACACACACACCCACACACACACAAAGTGGTGATATCCTAATAGTTATCAAGTGAATGGATATCTTTCCTTGTATGTAGTACATGGCAACGTTTACTAAAATCAGAAGTCATTGAAAACCAGGACAGCCTGGTACACTCCTTCAATGTCCACAGTGTAAAAGGAAGAGTTTGAATGAAGGGGACTTAACGATGCTTAAACAGTGGGTACACACATGAGTGTGAAACAGTTTGTAATATGAGAACTCACTCCAGCGAGCAAAGAAATTAATACATTTGCAAACTACAAATATTGCACACAGAAACACACACGCACACACACACACATACAAACCTAAACTAAATAACACAAAACCTGTCCATATCCTTTGCATGTGAAATGATACAATGAATAGCTGAAAGCCTTGGCGTGGTGCTACTGAGGAGACAATATCAGCACTTCAAAAAGAACCATGCTAAGAAATATATGTGTAGTCACATCATTTCCAAAAATGTTCTTGGAAGGAAGACATACTGCCATATTTATGGAAACGAACCAGCAACGTGTAATCCACCAGAGTCTGTGCCTGAATCAATCACTTGTTTTGAAATCCTTTTTAGTAAGCCAGTGATGCATATTTACCCATGTATCATGATGCCTGGATATACACTGCACATAATCGATGAAGAATGACTAGTTCCTGTTTACAGAACATATTGTACTTGATCAACAGAAAAGACAGCATGGTCTATCCGCTATTATTGACTTCCAGGAAACTATCATGACTGCCCTTTTTTGAACAAGGGTATCTCACAGAAAGTGACAAAAGAAATATTAGCCTACCAACCCTGTGTGCAAGTGCTCCCACAAGCACACACAACCACACACACACATGCAGAGAAGCACACAAATACACACAAACACACACGCATTCATTGCTCCTCGAATGGCAAGCAGTCTGGAGTCAGTGAATTTCTGCACTTTCACAAAGGAAAATTACCTTCCAACACCAGCAATCCTTAATGAATACCAGGAAACCCTGGAGAATCAGGTTAACTTCTTCCGACACTCCTTGCCCACCTTATAGTATATCCTGCAGGAAAGAGAAGATTTGCTGTCTGATCAACAGGTGCCTGGGCCACCATGTCACCCTAATTCTTACCTTGCCACTCCGTTAGTTCCACACCCTAAGATCTGGTGGTCTAGTGGGTCCCTGAAATCAACGCAGCGTGTGTATCATAGTGAGGCCCAAGGCGGCCTGTTCTGCAAAGTGAGAACCAGCCCCAGGTGGCACACAGGCTTGTGGACATTCCAAACCGTGGGACATAGAAGCTTTGGCTAGCAGTTCAGAAGGGATTGCCCCAATCTAATGGGCTCAGGTCACCCATGTGCTCCTGCTCTGCCTGCCCCCGTTTTCCGAGGCCACACTTAACTGAGAAGTCTTCCACAGAAGACAGGGGCACCTTCCTTCAGCTTCTTCCTGCTTGGCTGGCTGGGCTGCCATAGCAACAGGCCAGGCACGAGCTGCCTCAGGACTCTCCAAGTTCAAGGGGCTCTGAGCCCACTGTGACATCACAGCCGCGTCTTTCCTGATTGGTCGGACTGCTTAAGCACTCCCCCTTAAGCAACCCTCACCCTCCAATTTCCAGCCACTTGAGGCATAGTGTCCTCAAAGGATGTATGGATCTTATCGTGGCCTTACTGCTCCATATTCCCACAGCCGCTTGTCCTATGTGGAACTGGGATGATATTTCTCTCCTCTTTCCAAGATCTGCCAAGCTGGAACCCACATTTTCGAAGACAAGAAGTGTTTTTTGTGGTGAGTACAAAACGCCTCAAGCCCTTTGCACGTCCATCAGCCAGGAAAACTCCTTTCACATTGGATTGGGCAACTTCCCTCTCAGAACATCACCCAACACCTGAGTATATTCCCTTAGCTGGACGCAACTCTACCACTCAGGGAATCAGGATGTTTTTCGTCCTGGCTTCTCTGTTACTAACTTCGTCAAAGCACGGAAACGCACACACTGGCTGGTAAGAGTGTGAAACTGACCACAGGAATTCACTTAATGTGGACAAAGAAATTAATTCGCTTTCATCTGAGAAATGCACTGGATCACAAACGGGATAGTCAACGAATGCACAGTATTTAATACTCAGTGAAACTGATAGCTTTTCTCCAGTGAATGGCACCTTTCAGGAACACAACACACTATGGAATACCATGAATCACTAGGGAAGAGCATTCATTTCTCCAAAACTTCCTAGTGACAAAACAAAACACTTTTCATCCAAGGAAGTGAAGACTTCAAATCAGGGCTGCTCAAGGCTTCTCCACAAACTGACATCAGGAATTAAGCTAATTTCCACGAATCAGTGAGGCAAATTTAAACAGAATGATAACAAACACAAAAACATAGCCACACACACAATGTGGTCATATCCTAATAGTGATCGTGTGAATTGATTTCTTTGCTTGTATGTACTGGATAGCAACTTTTAGCATCATCAGAATCCATTAAACCCCAGGACAGCCTGGTGCATTCAATCAATTTCCACAGTGTAAAAGACACAGTTTGACTCAAGTGGTCTTAGGAATGCCTACACAGTGGGCACACCCATGAGCGTGAAATACTTTGTACTAGGAGAACTTATTAGAACGAGGAAAGAAAGTAATACATTTGCCAACTAGAAATATTGCACACACAAACACACGCACATACCCAAAATAAAACAAAACCTGTCCAAATTCATCACATCGGGAATATTACCCGCAATAGTGGAATGGCCAGGCGTTACGCTACTGAAGGGACAATATCAGCCCTTCAAAATGATGATGCCAAAAAAATATGGGAAGTGACACCTTTTCCAGAAATGTTCTTGCAAGGAAGACACACTGCCACATTTTTGCAAAGAAACGAGCAAAGGGTAATCCACCAGAATCTGTGCCTGAAGCAATTACTTGAATGAAAATCCTTTCCAGTAAGCCAGTGAGGCCCATTGACCCATGTATCATAATGCCTGGACATACACTGCACATAATTGCTGAATGCTCAATAGTTCTTCCTTATAGAACATATTGTACTTCATCTACAGAAAAGTAAGTTTGATCTATCTGAAATTATTGACTTCCAGGAAACAATCGTGATGGCCACTCTTTCAAAAAGGGTATCTCACAGAACCTGACAAAAGTAATATTATCTGATCCTCCCTGTGTGCAAGGTCTTCTGCAAACACACACACAAACACACACACACACACACACACACACACACATGTACAGAAGCACACAAAGAAAAATACACAATCACACACACACAATCATTGCTCCTCGAAGAGCAACCATTCCGGAGTCATTGAATTTCTGAAACTTCATGTAAGAAAAGTACCTTTCAGCAGTAGCAATATGTAGTGAATACCAGGAAACCCTGGAGAATCAGGATAACTTCTTCCAACTTTCCTTTCCCATGGTTTAGTGTACCCTGCAGGCCAGAGAAGAATTGCTGTCAGATCAACAGGTGCCTGGGCCACCATGTCACCCTGATTCTTACCTTGCCAGTCTGCTAGTACTACACCCTAAGATCAGGTGGACTGCTGGGTCCCTGAAATAAAGGCACTGTGTGTTTCACAGTGAGGGCCATGGAGGCCTGCTCTGCAAAGTGAAATCTAGCCCCAGGTGGCACACAGGCCTGTGGACATTCCAAACCCTGTGACATGGATGCTTTGGCTAGCGGTGAAGAATGGATTCCCCCAATCTGATGGACTCAGTTCACCCACGTGCTCCTGCTCTACCTGCCCCCTCTTTCCCTAGGCCACACTTAACTCAGAAGTCTTCCAAACTAGACAAGGGCACCTTCCTTCAGCTTCTTCTTGCTTGGCTGGCTGGGCTGCCATAGCAACAGGCCAGGCAGGAGCTGCCTCAGGACTCCCCAAGTTCAAGGGGCTGTAGTCCAACTGGGACATCACAATCATGTCTCTCTGATGGGTTGGACAGCATAAGCACTCCCCTTAAGGAACCTCCCCTTCCAGTCCCCAGTCACTTGTGTCATACAGTCCTGGCAAAATGTTTGGATAGGAGCATGGCTTTACTGCTCCATATTCCCACCTCTGCTTGTTCTGGGTCCAACTGGGATGAGATTTCTCTCCTGTTTCCATGAACTCTCCATCTGGAACCCACATTTTGGAAGACAAGAAGTCTTTATTTCTGGTGAGTACCTAAATGACTCAAGCCCTTTGCACTTCCATCAGCCAGGAAAACACCTTTGACATTGGATGAACAACATTCCTCTCAGAACAACATCACCCGTCACCTGAGCTTATTCCCTTATGTGGACACAACGGTACCACACTGGGATTCATGATGTTGTTTTGTCAGGCTTGTCTGTTCCCAACTTCATCAAAACAAAGAATCGCACACAGTGGCTGGCAAGAGCGTGAAAATGAACTCAGGAATTCACTTAATGTGGACGAACAAATTAATTCAGATTCATCCAGGAAATGCCCTGGATCACACAGGGGACAGTCAATGAATGCATAGTATTTCCTAGTCAGTGAAATTGGTGCCCTTTCTCCAGTGAAGGGCAGCTTTCAGGAAGACCACAAATTATGGAATACCAAGAAACACTGGCGACAGGCATTCATTTCTACAAAAGTTCTTAGTGACATATTACAACTCATTTCATTCAAGGAACTGAAGACTTAAAGCCAGGACAACTCAAGGCTTTTCCTCAAAATCACATCGGGTATTAAGCTAATTGCTACCAATCAGTGAGGCAAATTAAAACACAAAGATAACAAACACAGACACACACACCCACACACACACAAAGTGGTGATATCCTAATAGTTATCAAGTGAATGGATATCTTTCCTTGTATGTAGTACATGGCAACGTTTACTAAAATCAGAAGTCATTGAAAACCAGGACAGCCTGGTACACTCCTTCAATGTCCACAGTGTAAAAGGAAGAGTTTGAATGAAGGGGACTTAACGATGCTTAAACAGTGGGTACACACATGAGTGTGAAACAGTTTGTAATATGAGAACTCACTCCAGCGAGCAAAGAAATTAATACATTTGCAAACTACAAATATTGCACACAGAAACACACACGCACACACACACACATACAAACCTAAACTAAATAACACAAAACCTGTCCATATCCTTTGCATGTGAAATGATACAATGAATAGCTGAAAGCCTTGGCGTGGTGCTACTGAGGAGACAATATCAGCACTTCAAAAAGAACCATGCTAAGAAATATATGTGTAGTCACATCATTTCCAAAAATGTTCTTGGAAGGAAGACATACTGCCATATTTATGGAAACGAACCAGCAACGTGTAATCCACCAGAGTCTGTGCCTGAATCAATCACTTGTTTTGAAATCCTTTTTAGTAAGCCAGTGATGCATATTTACCCATGTATCATGATGCCTGGATATACACTGCACATAATCGATGAAGAATGACTAGTTCCTGTTTACAGAACATATTGTACTTGATCAACAGAAAAGACAGCATGGTCTATCCGCTATTATTGACTTCCAGGAAACTATCATGACTGCCCTTTTTTGAACAAGGGTATCTCACAGAAAGTGACAAAAGAAATATTAGCCTACCAACCCTGTGTGCAAGTGCTCCCACAAGCACACACAACCACACACACACATGCAGAGAAGCACACAAATACACACAAACACACACGCATTCATTGCTCCTCGAATGGCAAGCAGTCTGGAGTCAGTGAATTTCTGCACTTTCACAAAGGAAAAGTACCTTCCAACACCAGCAATCCTTAATGAATACCAGGAAACCCTGGAGAATCAGGTTAACTTCTTCCGACACTCCTTGCCCACGTTATAGTATATCCTGCAGGAAAGAGAAGATTTGCTGTCAGATCAACAGGTGCCTGGGCCACCATGTCACCCTAATTCTTACCTTGCCACTCCGTTAGTTCCACACCCTAAGATCTGGTGGTCTAGTGGGTCCCTGAAATCAACGCAGCGTGTGTATCATAGTGAGGCCCAAGGCGGCCTGTTCTGCAAAGTGAGAACCAGCCCCAGGTGGCACACAGGCTTGTGGACATTCCAAACCGTGGGACATAGAAGCTTTGGCTAGCAGTTCAGAAGGGATTGCCCCAATCTAATGGGCTCAGGTCACCCATGTGCTCCTGCTCTGCCTGCCCCCGTTTTCCGAGGCCACACTTAACTGAGAAGTCTTCCACAGAAGACAGGGGCACCTTCCTTCAGCTTCTTCCTGCTTGGCTGGCTGGGCTGCCATAGCAACAGGCCAGGCACGAGCTGCCTCAGGACTCTCCAAGTTCAAGGGGCTCTGAGCCCACTGTGACATCACAGCCGCGTCTTTCCTGATTGGTCGGACTGCTTAAGCACTCCCCCTTAAGCAACCCTCACCCTCCAATTTCCAGCCACTTGAGGCATAGTGTCCTCAAAGGATGTATGGATCTTATCGTGGCCTTACTGCTCCATATTCCCACAGCCGCTTGTCCTATGTGGAACTGGGATGATATTTCTCTCCTCTTTCCAAGATCTGCCAAGCTGGAACCCACATTTTCGAAGACAAGAAGTGTTTTTTGTGGTGAGTACAAAACGCCTCAAGCCCTTTGCACGTCCATCAGCCAGGAAAACTCCTTTCACATTGGATTGGGCAACTTCCCTCTCAGAACATCACCCAACACCTGAGTATATTCCCTTAGCTGGACGCAACTCTACCACTCAGGGAATCAGGATGTTTTTCGTCCTGGCTTCTCTGTTACTAACTTCGTCAAAGCACGGAAACGCACACACTGGCTGGTAAGAGTGTGAAACTGACCACAGGAATTCACTTAATGTGGACAAAGAAATTAATTCGCTTTCATCTGAGAAATGCACTGGATCACAAACGGGATAGTCAACGAATGCACAGTATTTAATACTCAGTGAAACTGATAGCTTTTCTCCAGTGAATGGCACCTTTCAGGAACACAACACACTATGGAATACCATGAATCACTAGGGAAGAGCATTCATTTCTCCAAAACTTCCTAGTGACAAAACAAAACACTTTTCATCCAAGGAAGTGAAGACTTCAAATCAGGGCCGCTCAAGGCTTCTCCACAAACTGACATCAGGAATTAAGCTAATTTCCACGAATCAGTGAGGCAAATTTAAACAGAATGATAACAAACACAAAAACATAGCCACACACACAATGTGGTCATATCCTAATAGTGATCGTGTGAATTGATTTCTTTGCTTGTATGTACTGGATAGCAACTTTTAGCATCATCAGAATCCATTAAACCCCAGGACAGCCTGGTGCATTCAATCAATTTCCACAGTGTAAAAGACACAGTTTGACTCAAGTGGTCTTAGGAATGCCTACACAGTGGGCACACCCATGAGCGTGAAATACTTTGTACTAGGAGAACTTATTAGAACGAGGAAAGAAAGTAATACATTTGCCAACTAGAAATATTGCACACACAAACACACACACATACCCAAAATAAAACAAAACCTGTCCAAATTCATCACATCGGGAATATTACCCGCAATAGTGGAATGGCCAGGCGTTACGCTACTGAAGGGACAATATCAGCCCTTCAAAATGATGATGCCAAAAAAATATGGGAAGTGACACCTTTTCCAGAAATGTTCTTGCAAGGAAGACACACTGCCACATTTTTGCAAAGAAACGAGCAAAGGGTAATCCACCAGAATCTGTGCCTGAAGCAATTACTTGAATGAAAATCCTTTCCAGTAAGCCAGTGAGGCCCATTGACCCATGTATCATAATGCCTGGACATACACTGCACATAATTGCTGAATGCTCAATAGTTCTTCCTTATAGAACATATTGTACTTCATCTACAGAAAAGTAAGTTTGATCTATCTGAAATTATTGACTTCCAGGAAACAATCGTGATGGCCACTCTTTCAAAAAGGGTATCTCACAGAACCTGACAAAAGTAATATTATCTGATCCTCCCTGTGTGCAAGGTCTTCTGCAAACACACACACAAACACACACACACACACACACACACACACACATGTACAGAAGCACACAAAGAAAAATACACAATCACACACACACAATCATTGCTCCTCGAAGAGCAACCATTCCGGAGTCATTGAATTTCTGAAACTTCATGTAAGAAAAGTACCTTTCAGCAGTAGCAATATGTAGTGAATACCAGGAAACAATGGAGAATAAGGATAACTTCTTCCAACTTTCCTTTCCCATGGTTTAGTGTACCCTGCAGGCCAGAGAAGAATTGCTGTCAGATCAACAGGTGCCTGGGCCACCATGTCACCCTGATTCTTACCTTGCCAGTCTGCTAGTACTACACCCTAAGATCAGGTGGACTGCTGGGTCCCTGAAATAAAGGCACTGTGTGTTTCACAGTGAGGGCCATGGAGGCCTGCTCTGCAAAGTGAGATCTAGCCCCAGGTGGCACACAGGCCTGTGGACATTCCAAACCCTGTGACATGGATGCTTTGGCTAGCGGTGAAGAATGGATTCCCCCAATCTGATGGACTCAGTTCACCCACGTGCTCCTGCTCTACCTGCCCCCTCTTTCCCTAGGCCACACTTAACTCAGAAGTCTTCCAAACTAGACAAGGGCACCTTCCTTCAGCTTCTTCTTGCTTGGCTGGCTGGGCTGCCATAGCAACAGGCCAGGCAGGAGCTGCCTCAGGACTCCCCAAGTTCAAGGGGCTGTAGGCCAACTGGGACATCACAATCATGTCTTTTCTGATTGGTTGGACAGCATAAGCACTCCCCTTAAGGAACCTCCCCTTCCAGTCCCCAGTCACTTGTGTCATACAGTCCTGGCAAAATGTTTGGATAGGAGCATGGCTTTACTGCTCCATATTCCCACCTCTGCTTGTTCTGGGTCCAACTGGGATGAGATTTCTCTCCTGTTTCCATGAACTCTCCATCTGGAACCCACATTTTGGAAGACAAGAAGTCTTTATTTCTGGTGAGTACCTAAATGACTCAAGCCCTTTGCACTTCCATCAGCCAGGAAAACACCTTTGACATTGGATGAACAACATTCCTCTCAGAACAACATCACCCATCACCTGAGCTTATTCCCTTATGTGGACACAACGGTACCACACTGGGATTCATGATGTTGTTTTGTCAGGCTTGTCTGTTCCCAACTTCATCAAAACAAAGAATTGCACACAGTGGCTGGCAAGAGCGTGAAAATGAACTCAGGAATTCACTTAATGTGGACGAACAAATTAATTCAGATTCATCCAGGAAATGCCCTGGATCACACAGGGGACAGTCAATGAATGCATAGTATTTCCTAGTCAGTGAAATTGGTGCCCTTTCTCCAGTGAAGGGCGGCTTTCAGGAAGACCACAAATTATGGAATACCAAGAAACACTGGCGACAGGCATTCATTTCTACAAAAGTTCTTAGTGACATATTACAACTCATTTCATTCAAGGAACTGAAGACTTAAAGCCAGGACAACTCAAGGCTTTTCCTCAAAATCACATCGGGTATTAAGCTAATTGCTACCAATCAGTGAGGCAAATTAAAACACAAAGATAACAAACACAGACACACACACCCACACACACACAAAGTGGTGATATCCTAATAGTTATCAAGTGAATGGATATCTTTCCTTGTATGTAGTACATGGCAACGTTTACTAAAATCAGAAGTCATTGAAAACCAGGACAGCCTGGTACACTCCTTCAATGTCCACAGTGTAAAAGGAAGAGTTTGAATGAAGGGGACTTAACGATGCTTAAACAGTGGGTACACACATGAGTGTGAAACAGTTTGTAATATGAGAACTCACTCCAGCGAGCAAAGAAATTAATACATTTGCAAACTACAAATATTGCACACAGAAACACACACGCACACACACACTCATACAAACCTAAACTAAATAACACAAAACCTGTCCATATCCTTTGCATGTGAAATGATACAATGAATAGCTGAAAGCCTTGGCGTGGTGCTACTGAGGAGACAATATCAGCACTTCAAAAAGAACCATGCTAAGAAATATATGTGTAGTCACATCATTTCCAAAAATGTTCTTGGAAGGAAGACATACTGCCATATTTATGGAAACGAACCAGCAACGTGTAATCCACCAGAGTCTGTGCCTGAATCAATCACTTGTTTTGAAATCCTTTTTAGTAAGCCAGTGATGCATATTTACCCATGTATCATGATGCCTGGATATACACTGCACATAATCGATGAAGAATGACTAGTTCCTGTTTACAGAACATATTGTACTTGATCAACAGAAAAGACAGCATGGTCTATCCGCTATTATTGACTTCCAGGAAACTATCATGACTGCCCTTTTTTGAACAAGGGTATCTCACAGAAAGTGACAAAAGAAATATTAGCCTACCAACCCTGTGTGCAAGTGCTCCCACAAGCACACACAACCACACACACACATGCAGAGAAGCACACAAATACACACAAACACACACGCATTCATTGCTCCTCGAATGGCAAGCAGTCTGGAGTCAGTGAATTTCTGCACTTTCACAAAGGAAAAGTACCTTCCAACACCAGCAATCCTTAATGAATACCAGGAAACCCTGGAGAATCAGGTTAACTTCTTCCGACACTCCTTGCCCACGGTATAGTATATCCTGCAGGAAAGAGAAGATTTGCTGTCAGATCAACAGGTTCCTGGGCCACCATGTCACCCTAATTCTTACCTTGCCACTCCGTTAGTTCCACACCCTAAGATCTGGTGGTCTAGTGGGTCCCTGAAATCAACGCAGCGTGTGTATCATAGTGAGGCCCAAGGCGGCCTGTTCTGCAAAGTGAGAACCAGCCCCAGGTGGCACACAGGCTTGTGGACATTCCAAACCGTGGGACATAGAAGCTTTGGCTAGCAGTTCAGAAGGGATTGCCCCAATCTAATGGGCTCAGGTCACCCATGTGCTCCTGCTCTGCCTGCCCCCGTTTTCCGAGGCCACACTTAACTGAGAAGTCTTCCACAGAAGACAGGGGCACCTTCCTTCAGCTTCTTCCTGCTTGGCTGGCTGGGCTGCCATAGCAACAGGCCAGGCACGAGCTGCCTCAGGACTCTCCAAGTTCAAGGGGCTCTGAGCCCACTGTGACATCACAGCCGCGTCTTTCCTGATTGGTCGGACTGCTTAAGCACTCCCCCTTAAGCAACCCTCACCCTCCAATTTCCAGCCACTTGAGGCATAGTGTCCTCAAAGGATGTATGGATCTTATCGTGGCCTTACTGCTCCATATTCCCACAGCCGCTTGTCCTATGTGGAACTGGGATGATATTTCTCTCCTCTTTCCAAGATCTGCCAAGCTGGAACCCACATTTTCGAAGACAAGAAGTGTTTTTTGTGGTGAGTACAAAACGCCTCAAGCCCTTTGCACGTCCATCAGCCAGGAAAACTCCTTTCACATTGGATTGGGCAACTTCCCTCTCAGAACATCACCCAACACCTGAGTATATTCCCTTAGCTGGACGCAACTCTACCACTCAGGGAATCAGGATGTTTTTCGTCCTGGCTTCTCTGTTACTAACTTCGTCAAAGCACGGAAACGCACACACTGGCTGGTAAGAGTGTGAAACTGACCACAGGAATTCACTTAATGTGGACAAAGAAATTAATTCGCTTTCATCTGAGAAATGCACTGGATCACAAACGGGATAGTCAACGAATGCACAGTATTTAATACTCAGTGAAACTGATAGCTTTTCTCCAGTGAATGGCACCTTTCAGGAACACAACACACTATGGAATACCATGAATCACTAGGGAAGAGCATTCATTTCTCCAAAACTTCCTAGTGACAAAACAAAACACTTTTCATCCAAGGAAGTGAAGACTTCAAATCAGGGCCGCTCAAGGCTTCTCCACAAACTGACATCAGGAATTAAGCTAATTTCCACGAATCAGTGAGGCAAATTTAAACAGAATGATAACAAACACAAAAACATAGCCACACACACAATGTGGTCATATCCTAATAGTGATCGTGTGAATTGATTTCTTTGCTTGTATGTACTGGATAGCAACTTTTAGCATCATCAGAATCCATTAAACCCCAGGACAGCCTGGTGCATTCAATCAATTTCCACAGTGTAAAAGACACAGTTTGACTCAAGTGGTCTTAGGAATGCCTACACAGTGGGCACACCCATGAGCATGAAATACTTTGTACTAGGAGAACTTATTAGAACGAGGAAAGAAAGTAATACATTTGCCAACTAGAAATATTGCACACACAAACACACACACATACCCAAAATAAAACAAAACCTGTCCAAATTCATCACATCGGGAATATTACCCGCAATAGTGGAATGGCCAGGCGTTACGCTACTGAAGGGACAATATCAGCCCTTCAAAATGATGATGCCAAAAAAATATGGGAAGTGACACCTTTTCCAGAAATGTTCTTGCAAGGAAGACACACTGCCACATTTTTGCAAAGAAACGAGCAAAGGGTAATCCACCAGAATCTGTGCCTGAAGCAATTACTTGAATGAAAATCCTTTCCAGTAAGCCAGTGAGGCCCATTGACCCATGTATCATAATGCCTGGACATACACTGCACATAATTGCTGAATGCTCAATAGTTCTTCCTTATAGAACATATTGTACTTCATCTACAGAAAAGTAAGTTTGATCTATCTGAAATTATTGACTTCCAGGAAACAATCGTGATGGCCACTCTTTCAAAAAGGGTATCTCACAGAACCTGACAAAAGTAATATTATCTGATCCTCCCTGTGTGCAAGGTCTTCTGCAAACACACACACAAACACACACACACACACACACACACACACACATGTACAGAAGCACACAAAGAAAAATACACAATCACACACACACAATCATTGCTCCTCGAAGAGCAACCATTCCGGAGTCATTGAATTTCTGAAACTTCATGTAAGAAAAGTACCTTTCAGCAGTAGCAATATGTAGTGAATACCAGGAAACCCTGGAGAATCAGGATAACTTCTTCCAACTTTCCTTTCCCATGGTTTAGTGTACCCTGCAGGCCAGAGAAGAATTGCTGTCAGATCAACAGGTGCCTGGGCCACCATGTCACCCTGATTCTTACCTTGCCAGTCTGCTAGTACTACACCCTAAGATCAGGTGGACTGCTGGGTCCCTGAAATAAAGGCACTGTGTGTTTCACAGTGAGGGCCATGGAGGCCTGCTCTGCAAAGTGAAATCTAGCCCCAGGTGGCACACAGGCCTGTGGACATTCCAAACCCTGTGACATGGATGCTTTGGCTAGCGGTGAAGAATGGATTCCCCCAATCTGATGGACTCAGTTCACCCACGTGCTCCTGCTCTACCTGCCCCCTCTTTCCCTAGGCCACACTTAACTCAGAAGTCTTCCAAACTAGACAAGGGCACCTTCCTTCAGCTTCTTCTTGCTTGGCTGGCTGGGCTGCCATAGCAACAGGCCAGGCAGGAGCTGCCTCAGGACTCCCCAAGTTCAAGGGGCTGTAGGCCAACTGGGACATCACAATCATGTCTTTTCTGATTGGTTGGACAGCATAAGCACTCCCCTTAAGGAACCTCCCCTTCCAGTCCCCAGTCACTTGTGTCATACAGTCCTGGCAAAATGTTTGGATAGGAGCATGGCTTTACTGCTCCATATTCCCACCTCTGCTTGTTCTGGGTCCAACTGGGATGAGATTTCTCTCCTGTTTCCATGAACTCTCCATCTGGAACCCACATTTTGGAAGACAAGAAGTCTTTATTTCTGGTGAGTACCTAAATGACTCAAGCCCTTTGCACTTCCATCAGCCAGGAAAACACCTTTGACATTGGATGAACAACATTCCTCTCAGAACAACATCACCCATCACCTGAGCTTATTCCCTTATGTGGACACAACGGTACCACACTGGGATTCATGATGTTGTTTTGTCAGGCTTGTCTGTTCCCAACTTCATCAAAACAAAGAATTGCACACAGTGGCTGGCAAGAGCGTGAAAATGAACTCAGGAATTCACTTAATGTGGACGAACAAATTAATTCAGATTCATCCAGGAAATGCCCTGGATCACACAGGGGACAGTCAATGAATGCATAGTATTTCCTAGTCAGTGAAATTGGTGCCCTTTCTCCAGTGAAGGGCGGCTTTCAGGAAGACCACAAATTATGGAATACCAAGAAACACTGGCGACAGGCATTCATTTCTACAAAAGTTCTTAGTGACATATTACAACTCATTTCATTCAAGGAACTGAAGACTTAAAGCCAGGACAACTCAAGGCTTTTCCTCAAAATCACATCGGGTATTAAGCTAATTGCTACCAATCAGTGAGGCAAATTAAAACACAAAGATAACAAACACAGACACACACACCCACACACACACAAAGTGGTGATATCCTAATAGTTATCAAGTGAATGGATATCTTTCCTTGTA
Organism: Castor canadensis; assembly: GCF_047511655.1. Lineage (NCBI taxonomy): Eukaryota > Metazoa > Chordata > Mammalia > Rodentia > Castoridae > Castor > Castor canadensis. The sequence continues at coordinate 115,195,715 of NC_133387.1, forward strand.
TGTAGTACATGGCAACGTTTACTAAAATCAGAAGTCATTGAAAACCAGGACAGCCTGGTACACTCCTTCAATGTCCACAGTGTAAAAGGAAGAGTTTGAATGAAGGGGACTTAACGATGCTTAAACAGTGGGTACACACATGAGTGTGAAACAGTTTGTAATATGAGAACTCACTCCAGCGAGCAAAGAAATTAATACATTTGCAAACTACAAATATTGCACACAGAAACACACACGCACACACACACACATACAAACCTAAACTAAATAACACAAAACCTGTCCATATCCTTTGCATGTGAAATGATACAATGAATAGCTGAAAGCCTTGGCGTGGTGCTACTGAGGAGACAATATCAGCACTTCAAAAAGAACCATGCTAAGAAATATATGTGTAGTCACATCATTTCCAAAAATGTTCTTGGAAGGAAGACATACTGCCATATTTATGGAAACGAACCAGCAACGTGTAATCCACCAGAGTCTGTGCCTGAATCAATCACTTGTTTTGAAATCCTTTTTAGTAAGCCAGTGATGCATATTTACCCATGTATCATGATGCCTGGATATACACTGCACATAATCGATGAAGAATGACTAGTTCCTGTTTACAGAACATATTGTACTTGATCAACAGAAAAGACAGCATGGTCTATCCGCTATTATTGACTTCCAGGAAACTATCATGACTGCCCTTTTTTGAACAAGGGTATCTCACAGAAAGTGACAAAAGAAATATTAGCCTACCAACCCTGTGTGCAAGTGCTCCCACAAGCACACACAACCACACACACACATGCAGAGAAGCACACAAATACACACAAACACACACGCATTCATTGCTCCTCGAATGGCAAGCAGTCTGGAGTCAGTGAATTTCTGCACTTTCACAAAGGAAAAGTACCTTCCAACACCAGCAATCCTTAATGAATACCAGGAAACCCTGGAGAATCAGGTTAACTTCTTCCGACACTCCTTGCCCACGGTATAGTATATCCTGCAGGAAAGAGAAGATTTGCTGTCAGATCAACAGGTTCCTGGGCCACCATGTCACCCTAATTCTTACCTTGCCACTCCGTTAGTTCCACACCCTAAGATCTGGTGGTCTAGTGGGTCCCTGAAATCAACGCAGCGTGTGTATCATAGTGAGGCCCAAGGCGGCCTGTTCTGCAAAGTGAGAACCAGCCCCAGGTGGCACACAGGCTTGTGGACATTCCAAACCGTGGGACATAGAAGCTTTGGCTAGCAGTTCAGAAGGGATTGCCCCAATCTAATGGGCTCAGGTCACCCATGTGCTCCTGCTCTGCCTGCCCCCGTTTTCCGAGGCCACACTTAACTGAGAAGTCTTCCACAGAAGACAGGGGCACCTTCCTTCAGCTTCTTCCTGCTTGGCTGGCTGGGCTGCCATAGCAACAGGCCAGGCACGAGCTGCCTCAGGACTCTCCAAGTTCAAGGGGCTCTGAGCCCACTGTGACATCACAGCCGCGTCTTTCCTGATTGGTCGGACTGCTTAAGCACTCCCCCTTAAGCAACCCTCACCCTCCAATTTCCAGCCACTTGAGGCATAGTGTCCTCAAAGGATGTATGGATCTTATCGTGGCCTTACTGCTCCATATTCCCACAGCCGCTTGTCCTATGTGGAACTGGGATGATATTTCTCTCCTCTTTCCAAGATCTGCCAAGCTGGAACCCACATTTTCGAAGACAAGAAGTGTTTTTTGTGGTGAGTACAAAACGCCTCAAGCCCTTTGCACGTCCATCAGCCAGGAAAACTCCTTTCACATTGGATTGGGCAACTTCCCTCTCAGAACATCACCCAACACCTGAGTATATTCCCTTAGCTGGACGCAACTCTACCACTCAGGGAATCAGGATGTTTTTCGTCCTGGCTTCTCTGTTACTAACTTCGTCAAAGCACGGAAACGCACACACTGGCTGGTAAGAGTGTGAAACTGACCACAGGAATTCACTTAATGTGGACAAAGAAATTAATTCGCTTTCATCTGAGAAATGCACTGGATCACAAACGGGATAGTCAACGAATGCACAGTATTTAATACTCAGTGAAACTGATAGCTTTTCTCCAGTGAATGGCACCTTTCAGGAACACAACACACTATGGAATACCATGAATCACTAGGGAAGAGCATTCATTTCTCCAAAACTTCCTAGTGACAAAACAAAACACTTTTCATCCAAGGAAGTGAAGACTTCAAATCAGGGCCGCTCAAGGCTTCTCCACAAACTGACATCAGGAATTAAGCTAATTTCCACGAATCAGTGAGGCAAATTTAAACAGAATGATAACAAACACAAAAACATAGCCACACACACAATGTGGTCATATCCTAATAGTGATCGTGTGAATTGATTTCTTTGCTTGTATGTACTGGATAGCAACTTTTAGCATCATCAGAATCCATTAAACCCCAGGACAGCCTGGTGCATTCAATCAATTTCCACAGTGTAAAAGACACAGTTTGACTCAAGTGGTCTTAGGAATGCCTACACAGTGGGCACACCCATGAGCATGAAATACTTTGTACTAGGAGAACTTATTAGAACGAGGAAAGAAAGTAATACATTTGCCAACTAGAAATATTGCACACACAAACACACACACATACCCAAAATAAAACAAAACCTGTCCAAATTCATCACATCGGGAATATTACCCGCAATAGTGGAATGGCCAGGCGTTACGCTACTGAAGGGACAATATCAGCCCTTCAAAATGATGATGCCAAAAAAATATGGGAAGTGACACCTTTTCCAGAAATGTTCTTGCAAGGAAGACACACTGCCACATTTTTGCAAAGAAACGAGCAAAGGGTAATCCACCAGAATCTGTGCCTGAAGCAATTACTTGAATGAAAATCCTTTCCAGTAAGCCAGTGAGGCCCATTGACCCATGTATCATAATGCCTGGACATACACTGCACATAATTGCTGAATGCTCAATAGTTCTTCCTTATAGAACATATTGTACTTCATCTACAGAAAAGTAAGTTTGATCTATCTGAAATTATTGACTTCCAGGAAACAATCGTGATGGCCACTCTTTCAAAAAGGGTATCTCACAGAACCTGACAAAAGTAATATTATCTGATCCTCCCTGTGTGCAAGGTCTTCTGCAAACACACACACAAACACACACACACACACACACACACACACACATGTACAGAAGCACACAAAGAAAAATACACAATCACACACACACAATCATTGCTCCTCGAAGAGCAACCATTCCGGAGTCATTGAATTTCTGAAACTTCATGTAAGAAAAGTACCTTTCAGCAGTAGCAATATGTAGTGAATACCAGGAAACCCTGGAGAATCAGGATAACTTCTTCCAACTTTCCTTTCCCATGGTTTAGTGTACCCTGCAGGCCAGAGAAGAATTGCTGTCAGATCAACAGGTGCCTGGGCCACCATGTCACCCTGATTCTTACCTTGCCAGTCTGCTAGTACTACACCCTAAGATCAGGTGGACTGCTGGGTCCCTGAAATAAAGGCACTGTGTGTTTCACAGTGAGGGCCATGGAGGCCTGCTCTGCAAAGTGAAATCTAGCCCCAGGTGGCACACAGGCCTGTGGACATTCCAAACCCTGTGACATGGATGCTTTGGCTAGCGGTGAAGAATGGATTCCCCCAATCTGATGGACTCAGTTCACCCACGTGCTCCTGCTCTACCTGCCCCCTCTTTCCCTAGGCCACACTTAACTCAGAAGTCTTCCAAACTAGACAAGGGCACCTTCCTTCAGCTTCTTCTTGCTTGGCTGGCTGGGCTGCCATAGCAACAGGCCAGGCAGGAGCTGCCTCAGGACTCCCCAAGTTCAAGGGGCTGTAGGCCAACTGGGACATCACAATCATGTCTTTTCTGATTGGTTGGACAGCATAAGCACTCCCCTTAAGGAACCTCCCCTTCCAGTCCCCAGTCACTTGTGTCATACAGTCCTGGCAAAATGTTTGGATAGGAGCATGGCTTTACTGCTCCATATTCCCACCTCTGCTTGTTCTGGGTCCAACTGGGATGAGATTTCTCTCCTGTTTCCATGAACTCTCCATCTGGAACCCACATTTTGGAAGACAAGAAGTCTTTATTTCTGGTGAGTACCTAAATGACTCAAGCCCTTTGCACTTCCATCAGCCAGGAAAACACCTTTGACATTGGATGAACAACATTCCTCTCAGAACAACATCACCCGTCACCTGAGCTTATTCCCTTATGTGGACACAACGGTACCACACTGGGATTCATGATGTTGTTTTGTCAGGCTTCTCTGTTCCCAACTTCATCAAAACAAAGAATCGCACACAGTGGCTGGCAAGAGCGTGAAAATGAACTCAGGAATTCACTTAATGTGGACGAACAAATTAATTCAGATTCATCCAGGAAATGCCCTGGATCACACAGGGGACAGTCAATGAATGCATAGTATTTCCTAGTCAGTGAAATTGGTGCCCTTTCTCCAGTGAAGGGCAGCTTTCAGGAAGACCACAAATTATGGAATACCAAGAAACACTGGCGACAGGCATTCATTTCTACAAAAGTTCTTAGTGACATATTACAACTCATTTCATTCAAGGAACTGAAGACATAAAGCCAGGACAACTCAAGGCTTTTCCTCAAAATCACATCGGGTATTAAGCTAATTGCTACCAATCAGTGAGGCAAATTAAAACACAAAGATAACAAACACAGACACACACACCCACACACACACAAAGTGGTGATATCCTAATAGTTATCAAGTGAATGGATATCTTTCCTTGTATGTAGTACATGGCAACGTTTACTAAAATCAGAAGTCATTGAAAACCAGGACAGCCTGGTACACTCCTTCAATGTCCACAGTGTAAAAGGAAGAGTTTGAATGAAGGGGACTTAACGATGCTTAAACAGTGGGTACACACATGAGTGTGAAACAGTTTGTAATATGAGAACTCACTCCAGCGAGCAAAGAAATTAATACATTTGCAAACTACAAATATTGCACACAGAAACACACACGCACACACACACACATACAAACCTAAACTAAATAACACAAAACCTGTCCATATCCTTTGCATGTGAAATGATACAATGAATAGCTGAAAGCCTTGGCGTGGTGCTACTGAGGAGACAATATCAGCACTTCAAAAAGAACCATGCTAAGAAATATATGTGTAGTCACATCATTTCCAAAAATGTTCTTGGAAGGAAGACATACTGCCATATTTATGGAAACGAACCAGCAACGTGTAATCCACCAGAGTCTGTGCCTGAATCAATCACTTGTTTTGAAATCCTTTTTAGTAAGCCAGTGATGCATATTTACCCATGTATCATGATGCCTGGATATACACTGCACATAATCGATGAAGAATGACTAGTTCCTGTTTACAGAACATATTGTACTTGATCAACAGAAAAGACAGCATGGTCTATCCGCTATTATTGACTTCCAGGAAACTATCATGACTGCCCTTTTTTGAACAAGGGTATCTCACAGAAAGTGACAAAAGAAATATTAGCCTACCAACCCTGTGTGCAAGTGCTCCCACAAGCACACACAACCACACACACACATGCAGAGAAGCACACAAATACACACAAACACACACGCATTCATTGCTCCTCGAATGGCAAGCAGTCTGGAGTCAGTGAATTTCTGCACTTTCACAAAGGAAAAGTACCTTCCAACACCAGCAATCCTTAATGAATACCAGGAAACCCTGGAGAATCAGGTTAACTTCTTCCGACACTCCTTGCCCACGGTATAGTATATCCTGCAGGAAAGAGAAGATTTGCTGTCAGATCAACAGGTGCCTGGGCCACCATGTCACCCTAATTCTTACCTTGCCACTCCGTTAGTTCCACACCCTAAGATCTGGTGGTCTAGTGGGTCCCTGAAATCAACGCAGCGTGTGTATCATAGTGAGGCCCAAGGCGGCCTGTTCTGCAAAGTGAGAACCAGCCCCAGGTGGCACACAGGCTTGTGGACATTCCAAACCGTGGGACATAGAAGCTTTGGCTAGCAGTTCAGAAGGGATTGCCCCAATCTAATGGGCTCAGGTCACCCATGTGCTCCTGCTCTGCCTGCCCCCGTTTTCCGAGGCCACACTTAACTGAGAAGTCTTCCACAGAAGACAGGGGCACCTTCCTTCAGCTTCTTCCTGCTTGGCTGGCTGGGCTGCCATAGCAACAGGCCAGGCACGAGCTGCCTCAGGACTCTCCAAGTTCAAGGGGCTCTGAGCCCACTGTGACATCACAGCCGCGTCTTTCCTGATTGGTCGGACTGCTTAAGCACTCCCCCTTAAGCAACCCTCACCCTCCAATTTCCAGCCACTTGAGGCATAGTGTCCTCAAAGGATGTATGGATCTTATCGTGGCCTTACTGCTCCATATTCCCACAGCCGCTTGTCCTATGTGGAACTGGGATGATATTTCTCTCCTCTTTCCAAGATCTGCCAAGCTGGAACCCACATTTTCGAAGACAAGAAGTGTTTTTTGTGGTGAGTACAAAACGCCTCAAGCCCTTTGCACGTCCATCAGCCAGGAAAACTCCTTTCACATTGGATTGGGCAACTTCCCTCTCAGAACATCACCCAACACCTGAGTATATTCCCTTAGCTGGACGCAACTCTACCACTCAGGGAATCAGGATGTTTTTCGTCCTGGCTTCTCTGTTACTAACTTCGTCAAAGCACGGAAACGCACACACTGGCTGGTAAGAGTGTGAAACTGACCACAGGAATTCACTTAATGTGGACAAAGAAATTAATTCGCTTTCATCTGAGAAATGCACTGGATCACAAACGGGATAGTCAACGAATGCACAGTATTTAATACTCAGTGAAACTGATAGCTTTTCTCCAGTGAATGGCACCTTTCAGGAACACAACACACTATGGAATACCATGAATCACTAGGGAAGAGCATTCATTTCTCCAAAACTTCCTAGTGACAAAACAAAACACTTTTCATCCAAGGAAGTGAAGACTTCAAATCAGGGCCGCTCAAGGCTTCTCCACAAACTGACATCAGGAATTAAGCTAATTTCCACGAATCAGTGAGGCAAATTTAAACAGAATGATAACAAACACAAAAACATAGCCACACACACAATGTGGTCATATCCTAATAGTGATCGTGTGAATTGATTTCTTTGCTTGTATGTACTGGATAGCAACTTTTAGCATCATCAGAATCCATTAAACCCCAGGACAGCCTGGTGCATTCAATCAATTTCCACAGTGTAAAAGACACAGTTTGACTCAAGTGGTCTTAGGAATGCCTACACAGTGGGCACACCCATGAGCATGAAATACTTTGTACTAGGAGAACTTATTAGAACGAGGAAAGAAAGTAATACATTTGCCAACTAGAAATATTGCACACACAAACACACACACATACCCAAAATAAAACAAAACCTGTCCAAATTCATCACATCGGGAATATTACCCGCAATAGTGGAATGGCCAGGCGTTACGCTACTGAAGGGACAATATCAGCCCTTCAAAATGATGATGCCAAAAAAATATGGGAAGTGACACCTTTTCCAGAAATGTTCTTGCAAGGAAGACACACTGCCACATTTTTGCAAAGAAACGAGCAAAGGGTAATCCACCAGAATCTGTGCCTGAAGCAATTACTTGAATGAAAATCCTTTCCAGTAAGCCAGTGAGGCCCATTGACCCATGTATCATAATGCCTGGACATACACTGCACATAATTGCTGAATGCTCAATAGTTCTTCCTTATAGAACATATTGTACTTCATCTACAGAAAAGTAAGTTTGATCTATCTGAAATTATTGACTTCCAGGAAACAATCGTGATGGCCACTCTTTCAAAAAGGGTATCTCACAGAACCTGACAAAAGTAATATTATCTGATCCTCCCTGTGTGCAAGGTCTTCTGCAAACACACACACAAACACACACACACACACACACACACACACACATGTACAGAAGCACACAAAGAAAAATACACAATCACACACACACAATCATTGCTCCTCGAAGAGCAACCATTCCGGAGTCATTGAATTTCTGAAACTTCATGTAAGAAAAGTACCTTTCAGCAGTAGCAATATGTAGTGAATACCAGGAAACCCTGGAGAATCAGGATAACTTCTTCCAACTTTCCTTTCCCATGGTTTAGTGTACCCTGCAGGCCAGAGAAGAATTGCTGTCAGATCAACAGGTGCCTGGGCCACCATGTCACCCTGATTCTTACCTTGCCAGTCTGCTAGTACTACACCCTAAGATCAGGTGGACTGCTGGGTCCCTGAAATAAAGGCACTGTGTGTTTCACAGTGAGGGCCATGGAGGCCTGCTCTGCAAAGTGAAATCTAGCCCCAGGTGGCACACAGGCCTGTGGACATTCCAAACCCTGTGACATGGATGCTTTGGCTAGCGGTGAAGAATGGATTCCCCCAATCTGATGGACTCAGTTCACCCACGTGCTCCTGCTCTACCTGCCCCCTCTTTCCCTAGGCCACACTTAACTCAGAAGTCTTCCAAACTAGACAAGGGCACCTTCCTTCAGCTTCTTCTTGCTTGGCTGGCTGGGCTGCCATAGCAACAGGCCAGGCAGGAGCTGCCTCAGGACTCCCCAAGTTCAAGGGGCTGTAGGCCAACTGGGACATCACAATCATGTCTTTTCTGATTGGTTGGACAGCATAAGCACTCCCCTTAAGGAACCTCCCCTTCCAGTCCCCAGTCACTTGTGTCATACAGTCCTGGCAAAATGTTTGGATAGGAGCATGGCTTTACTGCTCCATATTCCCACCTCTGCTTGTTCTGGGTCCAACTGGGATGAGATTTCTCTCCTGTTTCCATGAACTCTCCATCTGGAACCCACATTTTGGAAGACAAGAAGTCTTTATTTCTGGTGAGTACCTAAATGACTCAAGCCCTTTGCACTTCCATCAGCCAGGAAAACACCTTTGACATTGGATGAACAACATTCCTCTCAGAACAACATCACCCGTCACCTGAGCTTATTCCCTTATGTGGACACAACGGTACCACACTGGGATTCATGATGTTGTTTTGTCAGGCTTGTCTGTTCCCAACTTCATCAAAACAAAGAATCGCACACAGTGGCTGGCAAGAGCGTGAAAATGAACTCAGGAATTCACTTAATGTGGACGAACAAATTAATTCAGATTCATCCAGGAAATGCCCTGGATCACACAGGGGACAGTCAATGAATGCATAGTATTTCCTAGTCAGTGAAATTGGTGCCCTTTCTCCAGTGAAGGGCAGCTTTCAGGAAGACCACAAATTATGGAATACCAAGAAACACTGGCGACAGGCATTCATTTCTACAAAAGTTCTTAGTGACATATTACAACTCATTTCATTCAAGGAACTGAAGACTTAAAGCCAGGACAACTCAAGGCTTTTCCTCAAAATCACATCGGGTATTAAGCTAATTGCTACCAATCAGTGAGGCAAATTAAAACACAAAGATAACAAACACAGACACACACACCCACACACACACAAAGTGGTGATATCCTAATAGTTATCAAGTGAATGGATATCTTTCCTTGTATGTAGTACATGGCAACGTTTACTAAAATCAGAAGTCATTGAAAACCAGGACAGCCTTGTACACTCCTTCAATGTCCACAGTGTAAAAGGAAGAGTTTGAATGAAGGGGACTTAACGATGCTTAAACAGTGGGTACACACATGAGTGTGAAACAGTTTGTAATATGAGAACTCACTCCAGCGAGCAAAGAAATTAATACATTTGCAAACTACAAATATTGCACACAGAAACACACACGCACACACACACACATACAAACCTAAACTAAATAACACAAAACCTGTCCATATCCTTTGCATGTGAAATGATACAATGAATAGCTGAAAGCCTTGGCGTGGTGCTACTGAGGAGACAATATCAGCACTTCAAAAAGAACCATGCTAAGAAATATATGTGTAGTCACATCATTTCCAAAAATGTTCTTGGAAGGAAGACATACTGCCATATTTATGGAAACGAACCAGCAACGTGTAATCCACCAGAGTCTGTGCCTGAATCAATCACTTGTTTTGAAATCCTTTTTAGTAAGCCAGTGATGCATATTTACCCATGTATCATGATGCCTGGATATACACTGCACATAATCGATGAAGAATGACTAGTTCCTGTTTACAGAACATATTGTACTTGATCAACAGAAAAGACAGCATGGTCTATCCGCTATTATTGACTTCCAGGAAACTATCATGACTGCCCTTTTTTGAACAAGGGTATCTCACAGAAAGTGACAAAAGAAATATTAGCCTACCAACCCTGTGTGCAAGTGCTCCCACAAGCACACACAACCACACACACACATGCAGAGAAGCACACAAATACACACAAACACACACGCATTCATTGCTCCTCGAATGGCAAGCAGTCTGGAGTCAGTGAATTTCTGCACTTTCACAAAGGAAAAGTACCTTCCAACACCAGCAATCCTTAATGAATACCAGGAAACCCTGGAGAATCAGGTTAACTTCTTCCGACACTCCTTGCCCACGGTATAGTATATCCTGCAGGAAAGAGAAGATTTGCTGTCAGATCAACAGGTGCCTGGGCCACCATGTCACCCTAATTCTTACCTTGCCACTCCGTTAGTTCCACACCCTAAGATCTGGTGGTCTAGTGGGTCCCTGAAATCAACGCAGCGTGTGTATCATAGTGAGGCCCAAGGCGGCCTCTTCTGCAAAGTGAGAACCAGCCCCAGGTGGCACACAGGCTTGTGGACATTCCAAACCGTGGGACATAGAAGCTTTGGCTAGCAGTTCAGAAGGGATTGCCCCAATCTAATGGGCTCAGGTCACCCATGTGCTCCTGCTCTGCCTGCCCCCGTTTTCCAAGGCCACACTTAACTGAGAAGTCTTCCACAGAAGACAGGGGCACCTTCCTTCAGCTTCTTCCTGCTTGGCTGGCTGGGCTGCCATAGCAACAGGCCAGGCACGAGCTGCCTCAGGACTCTCCAAGTTCAAGGGGCTCTGAGCCCACTGTGACATCACAGCCGCGTCTTTCCTGATTGGTCGGACTGCTTAAGCACTCCCCCTTAAGCAACCCTCACCCTCCAATTTCCAGCCACTTGAGGCATAGTGTCTTCAAAGGATGTATGGATCTTATCGTGGCCTTACTGCTCCATATTCCCACAGCCGCTTGTCCTATGTGGAACTGGGATGATATTTCTCTCCTCTTTCCAAGATCTGCCAAGCTGGAACCCACATTTTCGAAGACAAGAAGTGTTTTTTGTGGTGAGTACAAAACGCCTCAAGCCCTTTGCACGTCCATCAGCCAGGAAAACTCCTTTCACATTGGATTGGGCAACTTCCCTCTCAGAACATCACCCAACACCTGAGTATATTCCCTTAGCTGGACGCAACTCTACCACTCAGGGAATCAGGATGTTTTTCGTCCTGGCTTCTCTGTTACTAACTTCGTCAAAGCACGGAAACGCACACACTGGCTGGTAAGAGTGTGAAACTGACCACAGGAATTCACTTAATGTGGACAAAGAAATTAATTCGCTTTCATCTGAGAAATGCACTGGATCACAAACGGGATAGTCAACGAATGCACAGTATTTAATACTCAGTGAAACTGATAGCTTTTCTCCAGTGAATGGCACCTTTCAGGAACACAACACACTATGGAATACCATGAATCACTAGGGAAGAGCATTCATTTCTCCAAAACTTCCTAGTGACAAAACAAAACACTTTTCATCCAAGGAAGTGAAGACTTCAAATCAGGGCCGCTCAAGGCTTCTCCACAAACTGACATCAGGAATTAAGCTAATTTCCACGAATCAGTGAGGCAAATTTAAACAGAATGATAACAAACACAAAAACATAGCCACACACACAATGTGGTCATATCCTAATAGTGATCGTGTGAATTGATTTCTTTGCTTGTATGTACTGGATAGCAACTTTTAGCATCATCAGAATCCATTAAACCCCAGGACAGCCTGGTGCATTCAATCAATTTCCACAGTGTAAAAGACACAGTTTGACTCAAGTGGTCTTAGGAATGCCTACACAGTGGGCACACCCATGAGCATGAAATACTTTGTACTAGGAGAACTTATTAGAACGAGGAAAGAATGTAATACATTTGCCAACTAGAAATATTGCACACACAAACACACACACATACCCAAAATAAAACAAAACCTGTCCAAATTCATCACATCGGGAATATTACCCGCAATAGTGGAATGGCCAGGCGTTACGCTACTGAAGGGACAATATCAGTCCTTCAAAATGATGATGCCAAAAAAATATGGGAAGTGACACCTTTTCCAGAAATGTTCTTGCAAGGAAGACACACTGCCACATTTTTGCAAAGAAACGAGCAAAGGGTAATCCACCAGAATCTGTGCCTGAAGCAATTACTTGAATGAAAATCCTTTCCAGTAAGCCAGTGAGGCCCATTGACCCATGTATCATAATGCCTGGACATACACTGCACATAATTGCTGAATGCTCAATAGTTCTTCCTTATAGAACATATTGTACTTCATCTACAGAAAAGTAAGTTTGATCTATCTGAAATTATTGACTTCCAGGAAACAATCGTGATGGCCACTCTTTCAAAAAGGGTATCTCACAGAACCTGACAAAAGTAATATTATCTGATCCTCCCTGTGTGCAAGGTCTTCTGCAAACACACACACAAACACACACACACACACACACACACACACATGTACAGAAGCACACAAAGAAAAATACACAATCACACACACACAATCATTGCTCCTCGAAGAGCAACCATTCCGGAGTCATTGAATTTCTGAAACTTCATGTAAGAAAAGTACCTTTCAGCAGTAGCAATATGTAGTGAATACCAGGAAACCCTGGAGAATCAGGATAACTTCTTCCAACTTTCCTTTCCCATGGTTTAGTGTACCCTGCAGGCCAGAGAAGAATTGCTGTCAGATCAACAGGTGCCTGGGCCACCATGTCACCCTGATTCTTACCTTGCCAGTCTGCTAGTACTACACCCTAAGATCAGGTGGACTGCTGGGTCCCTGAAATAAAGGCACTGTGTGTTTCACAGTGAGGGCCATGGAGGCCTGCTCTGCAAAGTGAAATCTAGCCCCAGGTGGCACACAGGCCTGTGGACATTCCAAACCCTGTGACATGGATGCTTTGGCTAGCGGTGAAGAATGGATTCCCCCAATCTGATGGACTCAGTTCACCCACGTGCTCCTGCTCTACCTGCCCCCTCTTTCCCTAGGCCACACTTAACTCAGAAGTCTTCCAAACTAGACAAGGGCACCTTCCTTCAGCTTCTTCTTGCTTGGCTGGCTGGGCTGCCATAGCAACAGGCCAGGCAGGAGCTGCCTCAGGACTCCCCAAGTTCAAGGGGCTGTAGGCCAACTGGGACATCACAATCATGTCTTTTCTGATTGGTTGGACAGCATAAGCACTCCCCTTAAGGAACCTCCCCTTCCAGTCCCCAGTCACTTGTGTCATACAGTCCTGGCAAAATGTTTGGATAGGAGCATGGCTTTACTGCTCCATATTCCCACCTCTGCTTGTTCTGGGTCCAACTGGGATGAGATTTCTCTCCTGTTTCCATGAACTCTCCATCTGGAACCCACATTTTGGAAGACAAGAAGTCTTTATTTCTGGTGAGTACCTAAATGACTCAAGCCCTTTGCACTTCCATCAGCCAGGAAAACACCTTTGACATTGGATGAACAACATTCCTCTCAGAACAACATCACCCGTCACCTGAGCTTATTCCCTTATGTGGACACAACGGTACCACACTGGGATTCATGATGTTGTTTTGTCAGGCTTGTCTGTTCCCAACTTCATCAAAACAAAGAATCGCACACAGTGGCTGGCAAGAGAGTGAAAATGAACTCAGGAATTCACTTAATGTGGACGAACAAATTAATTCAGATTCATCCAGGAAATGCCCTGGATCACACAGGGGACAGTCAATGAATGCATAGTATTTCCTAGTCAGTGAAATTGGTGCCCTTTCTCCAGTGAAGGGCAGCTTTCAGGAAGACCACAAATTATGGAATACCAAGAAACACTGGCGACAGGCATTCATTTCTACAAAAGTTCTTAGTGACATATTACAACTCATTTCATTCAAGGAACTGAAGACTTAAAGCCAGGACAACTCAAGGCTTTTCCTCAAAATCACATCGGGTATTAAGCTAATTGCTACCAATCAGTGAGGCAAATTAAAACACAAAGATAACAAACACAGACACACACACCCACACACACACAAAGTGGTGATATCCTAATAGTTATCAAGTGAATGGATATCTTTCCTTGTATGTAGTACATGGCAACGTTTACTAAAATCAGAAGTCATTGAAAACCAGGACAGCCTGGTACACTCCTTCAATGTCCACAGTGTAAAAGGAAGAGTTTGAATGAAGGGGACTTAACGATGCTTAAACAGTGGGTACACACATGAGTGTGAAACAGTTTGTAATATGAGAACTCACTCCAGCGAGCAAAGAAATTAATACATTTGCAAACTACAAATATTGCACACAGAAACACACACGCACACACACACACATACAAACCTAAACTAAATAACACAAAACCTGTCCATATCCTTTGCATGTGAAATGATACAATGAATAGCTGAAAGCCTTGGCGTGGTGCTACTGAGGAGACAATATCAGCACTTCAAAAAGAACCATGCTAAGAAATATATGTGTAGTCACATCATTTCCAAAAATGTTCTTGGAAGGAAGACATACTGCCATATTTATGGAAACGAACCAGCAACGTGTAATCCACCAGAGTCTGTGCCTGAATCAATCACTTGTTTTGAAATCCTTTTTAGTAAGCCAGTGATGCATATTTACCCATGTATCATGATGCCTGGATATACACTGCACATAATCGATGAAGAATGACTAGTTCCTGTTTACAGAACATATTGTACTTGATCAACAGAAAAGACAGCATGGTCTATCCGCTATTATTGACTTCCAGGAAACTATCATGACTGCCCTTTTTTGAACAAGGGTATCTCACAGAAAGTGACAAAAGAAATATTAGCCTACCAACCCTGTGTGCAAGTGCTCCCACAAGCCCACACAACCACACACACACATGCAGAGAAGCACACAAATACACACAAACACACACGCATTCATTGCTCCTCGAATGGCAAGCAGTCTGGAGTCAGTGAATTTCTGCACTTTCACAAAGGAAAAGTACCTTCCAACACCAGCAATCCTTAATGAATACCAGGAAACCCTGGAGAATCAGGTTAACTTCTTCCGACACTCCTTGCCCACGGTATAGTATATCCTGCAGGAAAGAGAAGATTTGCTGTCAGATCAACAGGTTCCTGGGCCACCATGTCACCCTAATTCTTACCTTGCCACTCCGTTAGTTCCACACCCTAAGATCTGGTGGTCTAGTGGGTCCCTGAAATCAACGCAGCGTGTGTATCATAGTGAGGCCCAAGGCGGCCTGTTCTGCAAAGTGAGAACCAGCCCCAGGTGGCACACAGGCTTGTGGACATTCCAAACCGTGGGACATAGAAGCTTTGGCTAGCAGTTCAGAAGGGATTGCCCCAATCTAATGGGCTCAGGTCACCCATGTGCTCCTGCTCTGCCTGCCCCCGTTTTCCGAGGCCACACTTAACTGAGAAGTCTTCCACAGAAGACAGGGGCACCTTCCTTCAGCTTCTTCCTGCTTGGCTGGCTGGGCTGCCATAGCAACAGGCCAGGCACGAGCTGCCTCAGGACTCTCCAAGTTCAAGGGGCTCTGAGCCCACTGTGACATCACAGCCGCGTCTTTCCTGATTGGTCGGACTGCTTAAGCACTCCCCCTTAAGCAACCCTCACCCTCCAATTTCCAGCCACTTGAGGCATAGTGTCCTCAAAGGATGTATGGATCTTATCGTGGCCTTACTGCTCCATATTCCCACAGCCGCTTGTCCTATGTGGAACTGGGATGATATTTCTCTCCTCTTTCCAAGATCTGCCAAGCTGGAACCCACATTTTCGAAGACAAGAAGTGTTTTTTGTGGTGAGTACAAAACGCCTCAAGCCCTTTGCACGTCCATCAGCCAGGAAAACTCCTTTCACATTGGATTGGGCAACTTCCCTCTCAGAACATCACCCAACACCTGAGTATATTCCCTTAGCTGGACGCAACTCTACCACTCAGGGAATCAGGATGTTTTTCGTCCTGGCTTCTCTGTTACTAACTTCGTCAAAGCACGGAAACGCACACACTGGCTGGTAAGAGTGTGAAACTGACCACAGGAATTCACTTAATGTGGACAAAGAAATTAATTCGCTTTCATCTGAGAAATGCACTGGATCACAAACGGGATAGTCAACGAATGCACAGTATTTAATACTCAGTGAAACTGATAGCTTTTCTCCAGTGAATGGCACCTTTCAGGAACACAACACACTATGGAATACCAAGAATCACTAGGGAAGAGCATTCATTTCTCCAAAACTTCCTAGTGACAAAACAAAACACTTTTCATCCAAGGAAGTGAAGACTTCAAATCAGGGCCGCTCAAGGCTTCTCCACAAACTGACATCAGGAATTAAGCTAATTTCCACGAATCAGTGAGGCAAATTTAAACAGAATGATAACAAACACAAAAACATAGCCACACACACAATGTGGTCATATCCTAATAGTGATCGTGTGAATTGATTTCTTTGCTTGTATGTACTGGATAGCAACTTTTAGCATCATCAGAATCCATTAAACCCCAGGACAGCCTGGTGCATTCAATCAATTTCCACAGTGTAAAAGACACAGTTTGACTCAAGTGGTCTTAGGAATGCCTACACAGTGGGCACACCCATGAGCATGAAATACTTTGTACTAGGAGAACTTATTAGAACGAGGAAAGAAAGTAATACATTTGCCAACTAGAAATATTGCACACACAAACACACACACATACCCAAAATAAAACAAAACCTGTCCAAATTCATCACATCGGGAATATTACCCGCAATAGTGGAATGGCCAGGCGTTACGCTACTGAAGGGACAATATCAGCCCTTCAAAATGATGATGCCAAAAAAATATGGGAAGTGACACCTTTTCCAGAAATGTTCTTGCAAGGAAGACACACTGCCACATTTTTGCAAAGAAACGAGCAAAGGGTAATCCACCAGAATCTGTGCCTGAAGCAATTACTTGAATGAAAATCCTTTCCAGTAAGCCAGTGAGGCCCATTGACCCATGTATCATAATGCCTGGACATACACTGCACATAATTGCTGAATGCTCAATAGTTCTTCCTTATAGAACATATTGTACTTCATCTACAGAAAAGTAAGTTTGATCTATCTGAAATTATTGACTTCCAGGAAACAATCGTGATGGCCACTCTTTCAAAAAGGGTATCTCACAGAACCTGACAAAAGTAATATTATCTGATCCTCCCTGTGTGCAAGGTCTTCTGCAAACACACACACAAACACACACACACACACACACACACACACATGTACAGAAGCACACAAAGAAAAATACACAATCACACACACACAATCATTGCTCCTCGAAGAGCAACCATTCCGGAGTCATTGAATTTCTGAAACTTCATGTAAGAAAAGTACCTTTCAGCAGTAGCAATATGTAGTGAATACCAGGAAACCCTGGAGAATCAGGATAACTTCTTCCAACTTTCCTTTCCCATGGTTTAGTGTACCCTGCAGGCCAGAGAAGAATTGCTGTCAGATCAACAGGTGCCTGGGCCACCATGTCACCCTGATTCTTACCTTGCCAGTCTGCTAGTACTACACCCTAAGATCAGGTGGACTGCTGGGTCCCTGAAATAAAGGCACTGTGTGTTTCACAGTGAGGGCCATGGAGGCCTGCTCTGCAAAGTGAAATCTAGCCCCAGGTGGCACACAGGCCTGTGGACATTCCAAACCCTGTGACATGGATGCTTTGGCTAGCGGTGAAGAATGGATTCCCCCAATCTGATGGACTCAGTTCACCCACGTGCTCCTGCTCTACCTGCCCCCTCTTTCCCTAGGCCACACTTAACTCAGAAGTCTTCCAAACTAGACAAGGGCACCTTCCTTCAGCTTCTTCTTGCTTGGCTGGCTGGGCTGCCATAGCAACAGGCCAGGCAGGAGCTGCCTCAGGACTCCCCAAGTTCAAGGGGCTGTAGGCCAACTGGGACATCACAATCATGTCTTTTCTGATTGGTTGGACAGCATAAGCACTCCCCTTAAGGAACCTCCCCTTCCAGTCCCCAGTCACTTGTGTCATACAGTCCTGGCAAAATGTTTGGATAGGAGCATGGCTTTACTGCTCCATATTCCCACCTCTGCTTGTTCTGGGTCCAACTGGGATGAGATTTCTCTCCTGTTTCCATGAACTCTCCATCTGGAACCCACATTTTGGAAGACAAGAAGTCTTTATTTCTGGTGAGTACCTAAATGACTCAAGCCCTTTGCACTTCCATCAGCCAGGAAAACACCTTTGACATTGGATGAACAACATTCCTCTCAGAACAACATCACCCGTCACCTGAGCTTATTCCCTTATGTGGACACAACGGTACCACACTGGGATTCATGATGTTGTTTTGTCAGGCTTGTCTGTTCCCAACTTCATCAAAACAAAGAATCGCACACAGTGGCTGGCAAGAGAGTGAAAATGAACTCAGGAATTCACTTAATGTGGACGAACAAATTAATTCAGATTCATCCAGGAAATGCCCTGGATCACACAGGGGACAGTCAATGAATGCATAGTATTTCCTAGTCAGTGAAATTGGTGCCCTTTCTCCAGTGAAGGGCAGCTTTCAGGAAGACCACAAATTATGGAATACCAAGAAACACTGGCGACAGGCATTCATTTCTACAAAAGTTCTTAGTGACATATTACAACTCATTTCATTCAAGGAACTGAAGACTTAAAGCCAGGACAACTCAAGGCTTTTCCTCAAAATCACATCGGGTATTAAGCTAATTGCTACCAATCAGTGAGGCAAATTAAAACACAAAGATAACAAACACAGACACACACACCCACACACACACAAAGTGGTGATATCCTAATAGTTATCAAGTGAATGGATATCTTTCCTTGTATGTAGTACATGGCAACGTTTACTAAAATCAGAAGTCATTGAAAACCAGGACAGCCTGGTACACTCCTTCAATGTCCACAGTGTAAAAGGAAGAGTTTGAATGAAGGGGACTTAACGATGCTTAAACAGTGGGTACACACATGAGTGTGAAACAGTTTGTAATATGAGAACTCACTCCAGCGAGCAAAGAAATTAATACATTTGCAAACTACAAATATTGCACACAGAAACACACACGCACACACACACACATACAAACCTAAACTAAATAACACAAAACCTGTCCATATCCTTTGCATGTGAAATGATACAATGAATAGCTGAAAGCCTTGGCGTGGTGCTACTGAGGAGACAATATCAGCACTTCAAAAAGAACCATGCTAAGAAATATATGTGTAGTCACATCATTTCCAAAAATGTTCTTGGAAGGAAGACATACTGCCATATTTATGGAAACGAACCAGCAACGTGTAATCCACCAGAGTCTGTGCCTGAATCAATCACTTGTTTTGAAATCCTTTTTAGTAAGCCAGTGATGCATATTTACCCATGTATCATGATGCCTGGATATACACTGCACATAATCGATGAAGAATGACTAGTTCCTGTTTACAGAACATATTGTACTTGATCAACAGAAAAGACAGCATGGTCTATCCGCTATTATTGACTTCCAGGAAACTATCATGACTGCCCTTTTTTGAACAAGGGTATCTCACAGAAAGTGACAAAAGAAATATTAGCCTACCAACCCTGTGTGCAAGTGCTCCCACAAGCCCACACAACCACACACACACATGCAGAGAAGCACACAAATACACACAAACACACACGCATTCATTGCTCCTCGAATGGCAAGCAGTCTGGAGTCAGTGAATTTCTGCACTTTCACAAAGGAAAAGTACCTTCCAACACCAGCAATCCTTAATGAATACCAGGAAACCCTGGAGAATCAGGTTAACTTCTTCCGACACTCCTTGCCCACGGTATAGTATATCCTGCAGGAAAGAGAAGATTTGCTGTCAGATCAACAGGTTCCTGGGCCACCATGTCACCCTAATTCTTACCTTGCCACTCCGTTAGTTCCACACCCTAAGATCTGGTGGTCTAGTGGGTCCCTGAAATCAACGCAGCGTGTGTATCATAGTGAGGCCCAAGGCGGCCTGTTCTGCAAAGTGAGAACCAGCCCCAGGTGGCACACAGGCTTGTGGACATTCCAAACCGTGGGACATAGAAGCTTTGGCTAGCAGTTCAGAAGGGATTGCCCCAATCTAATGGGCTCAGGTCACCCATGTGCTCCTGCTCTGCCTGCCCCCGTTTTCCGAGGCCACACTTAACTGAGAAGTCTTCCACAGAAGACAGGGGCACCTTCCTTCAGCTTCTTCCTGCTTGGCTGGCTGGGCTGCCATAGCAACAGGCCAGGCACGAGCTGCCTCAGGACTCTCCAAGTTCAAGGGGCTCTGAGCCCACTGTGACATCACAGCCGCGTCTTTCCTGATTGGTCGGACTGCTTAAGCACTCCCCCTTAAGCAACCCTCACCCTCCAATTTCCAGCCACTTGAGGCATAGTGTCCTCAAAGGATGTATGGATCTTATCGTGGCCTTACTGCTCCATATTCCCACAGCCGCTTGTCCTATGTGGAACTGGGATGATATTTCTCTCCTCTTTCCAAGATCTGCCAAGCTGGAACCCACATTTTCGAAGACAAGAAGTGTTTTTTGTGGTGAGTACAAAACGCCTCAAGCCCTTTGCACGTCCATCAGCCAGGAAAACTCCTTTCACATTGGATTGGGCAACTTCCCTCTCAGAACATCACCCAACACCTGAGTATATTCCCTTAGCTGGACGCAACTCTACCACTCAGGGAATCAGGATGTTTTTCGTCCTGGCTTCTCTGTTACTAACTTCGTCAAAGCACGGAAACGCACACACTGGCTGGTAAGAGTGTGAAACTGACCACAGGAATTCACTTAATGTGGACAAAGAAATTAATTCACTTTCATCTGAGAAATGCACTGGATCACAAACGGGATAGTCAACGAATGCACAGTATTTAATACTCAGTGAAACTGATAACTTTTCTCCAGTGAATGGCACCTTTCAGGAACACCACACACTATGGAATACCAAGAATCACTAGGGAAGAGCATTCATTTCTCCAAAACTTCCTAGTGACAAAACAAAACACTTTTCATCCAAGGAAGTGAAGACTTCAAATCAGGGCCGCTCAAGGCTTCTCCACAAACTGACATCAGGAATTAAGCTAATTTCCACGAATCAGTGAGGCAAATTTAAACAGAATGATAACAAACACAAAAACATAGCCACACACACAATGTGGTCATATCCTAATAGTGATCGTGTGAATTGATTTCTTTGCTTGTATGTACTGGATAGCAACTTTTAGCATCATCAGAATCCATTAAACCCCAGGACAGCCTGGTGCATTCAATCAATTTCCACAGTGTAAAAGACACAGTTTGACTCAAGTGGTCTTAGGAATGCCTACACAGTGGGCACACCCATGAGCATGAAATACTTTGTACTAGGAGAACTTATTAGAACGAGGAAAGAAAGTAATACATTTGCCAACTAGAAATATTGCACACACAAACACACACACATACCCAAAATAAAACAAAACCTGTCCAAATTCATCACATCGGGAATATTACCCGCAATAGTGGAATGGCCAGGCGTTACGCTACTGAAGGGACAATATCAGCCCTTCAAAATGATGATGCCAAAAAAATATGGGAAGTGACACCTTTTCCAGAAATGTTCTTGCAAGGAAGACACACTGCCACATTTTTGCAAAGAAACGAGCAAAGGGTAATCCACCAGAATCTGTGCCTGAAGCAATTACTTGAATGAAAATCCTTTCCAGTAAGCCAGTGAGGCCCATTGACCCATGTATCATAATGCCTGGACATACACTGCACATAATTGCTGAATGCTCAATAGTTCTTCCTTATAGAACATATTGTACTTCATCTACAGAAAAGTAAGTTTGATCTATCTGAAATTATTGACTTCCAGGAAACAATCGTGATGGCCACTCTTTCAAAAAGGGTATCTCACAGAACCTGACAAAAGTAATATTATCTGATCCTCCCTGTGTGCAAGGTCTTCTGCAAACACACACACAAACACACACACACACACACACACACATGTACAGAAGCACACAAAGAAAAATACACAATCACACACACACAATCATTGCTCCTCGAAGAGCAACCATTCCGGAGTCATTGAATTTCTTAAACTTCATGTAAGAAAAGTACCTTTCAGCAGTAGCAATATGTAGTGAATACCAGGAAACCCTGGAGAATCAGGATAACTTCTTCCAACTTTCCTTTCCCATGGTTTAGTGTACCCTGCAGGCCAGAGAAGAATTGCTGTCAGATCAACAGGTGCCTGGGCCACCATGTCACCCTGATTCTTACCTTGCCAGTCTGCTAGTACTACACCCTAAGATCAGGTGGACTGCTGGGTCCCTGAAATAAAGGCACTGTGTGTTTCACAGTGAGGGCCATGGAGGCCTGCTCTGCAAAGTGAAATCTAGCCCCAGGTGGCACACAGGCCTGTGGACATTCCAAACCCTGTGACATGGATGCTTTGGCTAGCGGTGAAGAATGGATTCCCCCAATCTGATGGACTCAGTTCACCCACGTGCTCCTGCTCTACCTGCCCCCTCTTTCCCTAGGCCACACTTAACTCAGAAGTCTTCCAAACTAGACAAGGGCACCTTCCTTCAGCTTCTTCTTGCTTGCCTGGCTGGGCTGCCATAGCAACAGGCCAGGCAGGAGCTGCCTCAGGACTCCCCAAGTTCAAGGGGCTGTAGGCCAACTGGGACATCACAATCATGTCTTTTCTGATTGGTTGGACAGCATAAGCACTCCCCTTAAGGAACCTCCCCTTCCAGTCCCCAGTCACTTGTGTCATACAGTCCTGGCAAAATGTTTGGATAGGAGCATGGCTTTACTGCTCCATATTCCCACCTCTGCTTGTTCTGGGTCCAACTGGGATGAGATTTCTCTCCTGTTTCCATGAACTCTCCATCTGGAACCCACATTTTGGAAGACAAGAAGTCTTTATTTCTGGTGAGTACCTAAATGACTCAAGCCCTTTGCACTTCCATCAGCCAGGAAAACACCTTTGACATTGGATGAACAACATTCCTCTCAGAACAACATCACCCATCACCTGAGCTTATTCCCTTATGTGGACACAACGGTACCACACTGGGATTCATGATGTTGTTTTGTCAGGCTTCTCTGTTCCCAACTTCATCAAAACAAAGAATCGCACACAGTGGCTGGCAAGAGCGTGAAAATGAACTCAGGAATTCACTTAATGTGGACGAACAAATTAATTCAGATTCATCCAGGAAATGCCCTGGATCACACAGGGGACAGTCAATGAATGCATAGTATTTCCTAGTCAGTGAAATTGGTGCCCTTTCTCCAGTGAAGGGCAGCTTTCAGGAAGACCACAAATTATGGAATACCAAGAAACACTGGCGACAGGCATTCATTTCTACAAAAGTTGTTAGTGACATATTACAACTCATTTCATTCAAGGAACTGAAGACTTAAAGCCAGGACAACTCAAGGCTTTTCCTCAAAATCACATCGGGTATTAAGCTAATTGCTACCAATCAGTGAGGCAAATTAAAACACAAAGATAACAAACACAGACACACACACCCACACACACACAAAGTGGTGATATCCTAATAGTTATCAAGTGAATGGATATCTTTCCTTGTATGTAGTACATGGCAACGTTTACTAAAATCAGAAGTCATTGAAAACCAGGACAGCCTGGTACACTCCTTCAATGTCCACAGTGTAAAAGGAAGAGTTTGAATGAAGGGGACTTAACGATGCTTAAACAGTGGGTACACACATGAGTGTGAAACAGTTTGTAATATGAGAACTCACTCCAGCGAGCAAAGAAATTAATACATTTGCAAACTACAAATATTGCACACAGAAACACACACGCACACACACACACATACAAACCTAAACTAAATAACACAAAACCTGTCCATATCCTTTGCATGTGAAATGATACAATGAATAGCTGAAAGCCTTGGCGTGGTGCTACTGAGGAGACAATATCAGCACTTCAAAAAGAACCATGCTAAGAAATATATGTGTAGTCACATCATTTCCAAAAATGTTCTTGGAAGGAAGACATACTGCCATATTTATGGAAACGAACCAGCAACGTGTAATCCACCAGAGTCTGTGCCTGAATCAATCACTTGTTTTGAAATCCTTTTTAGTAAGCCAGTGATGCATATTTACCCATGTATCATGATGCCTGGATATACACTGCACATAATCGATGAAGAATGACTAGTTCCTGTTTACAGAACATATTGTACTTGATCAACAGAAAAGACAGCATGGTCTATCCGCTATTATTGACTTCCAGGAAACTATCATGACTGCCCTTTTTTGAACAAGGGTATCTCACAGAAAGTGACAAAAGAAATATTAGCCTACCAACCCTGTGTGCAAGTGCTCCCACAAGCACACACAACCACACACACACATGCAGAGAAGCACACAAATACACACAAACACACACGCATTCATTGCTCCTCGAATGGCAAGCAGTCTGGAGTCAGTGAATTTCTGCACTTTCACAAAGGAAAAGTACCTTCCAACACCAGCAATCCTTAATGAATACCAGGAAACCCTGGAGAATCAGGTTAACTTCTTCCAACACTCCTTGCCCACGGTATAGTATATCCTGCAGGAAAGAGAAGATTTGCTGTCAGATCAACAGGTTCCTGGGCCACCATGTCACCCTAATTCTTACCTTGCCACTCCGTTAGTTCCACACCCTAAGATCTGGTGGTCTAGTGGGTCCCTGAAATCAACGCAGCGTGTGTATCATAGTGAGGCCCAAGGCGGCCTGTTCTGCAAAGTGAGAACCAGCCCCAGGTGGCACACAGGCTTGTGGACATTCCAAACCGTGGGACATAGAAGCTTTGGCTAGCAGTTCAGAAGGGATTGCCCCAATCTAATGGGCTCAGGTCACCCATGTGCTCCTGCTCTGCCTGCCCCCGTTTTCCGAGGCCACACTTAACTGAGAAGTCTTCCACAGAAGACAGGGGCACCTTCCTTCAGCTTCTTCCTGCTTGGCTGGCTGGGCTGCCATAGCAACAGGCCAGGCACGAGCTGCCTCAGGACTCTCCAAGTTCAAGGGGCTCTGAGCCCACTGTGACATCACAGCCGCGTCTTTCCTGATTGGTCGGACTGCTTAAGCACTCCCCCTTAAGCAACCCTCACCCTCCAATTTCCAGCCACTTGAGGCATAGTGTCCTCAAAGGATGTATGGATCTTATCGTGGCCTTACTGCTCCATATTCCCACAGCCGCTTGTCCTATGTGGAACTGGGATGATATTTCTCTCCTCTTTCCAAGATCTGCCAAGCTGGAACCCACATTTTCGAAGACAAGAAGTGTTTTTTGTGGTGAGTACAAAACGCCTCAAGCCCTTTGCACGTCCATCAGCCAGGAAAACTCCTTTCACATTGGATTGGGCAACTTCCCTCTCAGAACATCACCCAACACCTGAGTATATTCCCTTAGCTGGACGCAACTCTACCACTCAGGGAATCAGGATGTTTTTCGTCCTGGCTTCTCTGTTACTAACTTCGTCAAAGCACGGAAACGCACACACTGGCTGGTAAGAGTGTGAAACTGACCACAGGAATTCACTTAATGTGGACAAAGAAATTAATTCGCTTTCATCTGAGAAATGCACTGGATCACAAACGGGATAGTCAACGAATGCACAGTATTTAATACTCAGTGAAACTGATAGCTTTTCTCCAGTGAATGGCACCTTTCAGGAACACCACACACTATGGAATACCATGAATCACTAGGGAAGAGCATTCATTTCTCCAAAACTTCCTAGTGACAAAACAAAACACTTTTCATCCAAGGAAGTGAAGACTTCAAATCAGGGCCGCTCAAGGCTTCTCCACAAACTGACATCAGGAATTAAGCTAATTTCCACGAATCAGTGAGGCAAATTTAAACAGAATGATAACAAACACAAAAACATAGCCACACACACAATGTGGTCATATCCTAATAGTGATCGTGTGAATTGATTTCTTTGCTTGTATGTACTGGATAGCAACTTTTAGCATCATCAGAATCCATTAAACCCCAGGACAGCCTGGTGCATTCAATCAATTTCCACAGTGTAAAAGACACAGTTTGACTCAAGTGGTCTTAGGAATGCCTACACAGTGGGCACACCCATGAGCATGAAATACTTTGTACTAGGAGAACTTATTAGAACGAGGAAAGAAAGTAATACATTTGCCAACTAGAAATATTGCACACACAAACACACACACATACCCAAAATAAAACAAAACCTGTCCAAATTCATCACATCGGGAATATTACCCGCAATAGTGGAATGGCCAGGCGTTACGCTACTGAAGGGACAATATCAGTCCTTCAAAATGATGATGCCAAAAAAATATGGGAAGTGACACCTTTTCCAGAAATGTTCTTGCAAGGAAGACACACTGCCACATTTTTGCAAAGAAACGAGCAAAGGGTAATCCACCAGAATCTGTGCCTGAAGCAATTACTTGAATGAAAATCCTTTCCAGTAAGCCAGTGAGGCCCATTGACCCATGTATCATAATGCCTGGACATACACTGCACATAATTGCTGAATGCTCAATAGTTCTTCCTTATAGAACATATTGTACTTCATCTACAGAAAAGTAAGTTTGATCTATCTGAAATTATTGACTTCCAGGAAACAATCGTGATGGCCACTCTTTCAAAAAGGGTATCTCACAGAACCTGACAAAAGTAATATTATCTGATCCTCCCTGTGTGCAAGGTCTTCTGCAAACACACACACAAACACACACACACACACACACACACACACATGTACAGAAGCACACAAAGAAAAATACACAATCACACACACACAATCACTGCTCCTCGAAGAGCAACCATTCCGGAGTCATTGAATTTCTTAAACTTCATGTAAGAAAAGTACCTTTCAGCAGTAGCAATATGTAGTGAATACCAGGAAACCCTGGAGAATCAGGATAACTTCTTCCAACTTTCCTTTCCCATGGTTTAGTGTACCCTGCAGGCCAGAGAAGAATTGCTGTCAGATCAACAGGTGCCTGGGCCACCATGTCACCCTGATTCTTACCTTGCCAGTCTGCTAGTACTACACCCTAAGATCAGGTGGACTGCTGGGTCCCTGAAATAAAGGCACTGTGTGTTTCACAGTGAGGGCCATGGAGGCCTGCTCTGCAAAGTGAAATCTAGCCCCAGGTGGCACACAGGCCTGTGGACATTCCAAACCCTGTGACATGGATGCTTTGGCTAGCGGTGAAGAATGGATTCCCCCAATCTGATGGACTCAGTTCACCCACGTGCTCCTGCTCTACCTGCCCCCTCTTTCCCTAGGCCACACTTAACTCAGAAGTCTTCCAAACTAGACAAGGGCACCTTCCTTCAGCTTCTTCTTGCTTGGCTGGCTGGGCTGCCATAGCAACAGGCCAGGCAGGAGCTGCCTCAGGACTCCCCAAGTTCAAGGGGCTGTAGGCCAACTGGGACATCACAATCATGTCTTTTCTGATTGGTTGGACAGCATAAGCACTCCCCTTAAGGAACCTCCCCTTCCAGTCCCCAGTCACTTGTGTCATACAGTCCTGGCAAAATGTTTGGATAGGAGCATGGCTTTACTGCTCCATATTCCCACCTCTGCTTGTTCTGGGTCCAACTGGGATGAGATTTCTCTCCTGTTTCCATGAACTCTCCATCTGGAACCCACATTTTGGAAGACAAGAAGTCTTTATTTCTGGTGAGTACCTAAATGACTCAAGCCCTTTGCACTTCCATCAGCCAGGAAAACACCTTTGACATTGGATGAACAACATTCCTCTCAGAACAACATCACCCATCACCTGAGCTTATTCCCTTATGTGGACACAACGGTACCACACTGGGATTCATGATGTTGTTTTGTCAGGCTTCTCTGTTCCCAACTTCATCAAAACAAAGAATCGCACACAGTGGCTGGCAAGAGCGTGAAAATGAACTCAGGAATTCACTTAATGTGGACGAACAAATTAATTCAGATTCATCCAGGAAATGCCCTGGATCACACAGGGGACAGTCAATGAATGCATAGTATTTCCTAGTCAGTGAAATTGGTGCCCTTTCTCCAGTGAAGGGCAGCTTTCAGGAAGACCACAAATTATGGAATACCAAGAAACACTGGCGACAGGCATTCATTTCTACAAAAGTTCTTAGTGACATATTACAACTCATTTCATTCAAGGAACTGAAGACTTAAAGCCAGGACAACTCAAGGCTTTTCCTCAAAATCACATCGGGTATTAAGCTAATTGCTACCAATCAGTGAGGCAAATTAAAACACAAAGATAACAAACACAGACACACACACCCACACACACACAAAGTGGTGATATCCTAATAGTTATCAAGTGAATGGATATCTTTCCTTGTATGTAGTACATGGCAACGTTTACTAAAATCAGAAGTCATTGAAAACCAGGACAGCCTGGTACACTCCTTCAATGTCCACAGTGTAAAAGGAAGAGTTTGAATGAAGGGGACTTAACGATGCTTAAACAGTGGGTACACACATGAGTGTGAAACAGTTTGTAATATGAGAACTCACTCCAGCGAGCAAAGAAATTAATACATTTGCAAACTACAAATATTGCACACAGAAACACACACGCACACACACACACATACAAACCTAAACTAAATAACACAAAACCTGTCCATATCCTTTGCATGTGAAATGATACAATGAACAGCTGAAAGCCTTGGCGTGGTGCTACTGAGGAGACAATATCAGCACTTCAAAAAGAACCATGCTAAGAAATATATGTGTAGTCACATCATTTCCAAAAATGTTCTTGGAAGGAAGACATACTGCCATATTTATGGAAACGAACCAGCAACGTGTAATCCACCAGAGTCTGTGCCTGAATCAATCACTTGTTTTGAAATCCTTTTTAGTAAGCCAGTGATGCATATTTACCCATGTATCATGATGCCTGGATATACACTGCACATAATCGATGAAGAATGACTAGTTCCTGTTTACAGAACATATTGTACTTGATCAACAGAAAAGACAGCATGGTCTATCCGCTATTATTGACTTCCAGGAAACTATCATGACTGCCCTTTTTTGAACAAGGGTATCTCACAGAAAGTGACAAAAGAAATATTAGCCTACCAACCCTGTGTGCAAGTGCTCCCACAAGCACACACAACCACACACACACATGCAGAGAAGCACACAAATACACACAAACACACACGCATTCATTGCTCCTCGAATGGCAAGCAGTCTGGAGTCAGTGAATTTCTGCACTTTCACAAAGGAAAAGTACCTTCCAACACCAGCAATCCTTAATGAATACCAGGAAACCCTGGAGAATCAGGTTAACTTCTTCCGACACTCCTTGCCCACGGTATAGTATATCCTGCAGGAAAGAGAAGATTTGCTGTCAGATCAACAGGTTCCTGGGCCACCATGTCACCCTAATTCTTACCTTGCCACTCCGTTAGTTCCACACCCTAAGATCTGGTGGTCTAGTGGGTCCCTGAAATCAACGCAGCGTGTGTATCATAGTGAGGCCCAAGGCGGCCTGTTCTGCAAAGTGAGAACCAGCCCCAGGTGGCACACAGGCTTGTGGACATTCCAAACCGTGGGACATAGAAGCTTTGGCTAGCAGTTCAGAAGGGATTGCCCCAATCTAATGGGCTCAGGTCACCCATGTGCTCCTGCTCTGCCTGCCCCCGTTTTCCGAGGCCACACTTAACTGAGAAGTCTTCCACAGAAGACAGGGGCACCTTCCTTCAGCTTCTTCCTGCTTGGCTGGCTGGGCTGCCATAGCAACAGGCCAGGCACGAGCTGCCTCAGGACTCTCCAAGTTCAAGGGGCTCTGAGCCCACTGTGACATCACAGCCGCGTCTTTCCTGATTGGTCGGACTGCTTAAGCACTCCCCCTTAAGCAACCCTCACCCTCCAATTTCCAGCCACTTGAGGCATAGTGTCCTCAAAGGATGTATGGATCTTATCGTGGCCTTACTGCTCCATATTCCCACAGCCGCTTGTCCTATGTGGAACTGGGATGATATTTCTCTCCTCTTTCCAAGATCTGCCAAGCTGGAACCCACATTTTCGAAGACAAGAAGTGTTTTTTGTGGTGAGTACAAAACGCCTCAAGCCCTTTGCACGTCCATCAGCCAGGAAAACTCCTTTCACATTGGATTGGGCAACTTCCCTCTCAGAACATCACCCAACACCTGAGTATATTCCCTTAGCTGCACGCAACTCTACCACTCAGGGAATCAGGATGTTTTTCGTCCTGGCTTCTCTGTTACTAACTTCGTCAAAGCACGGAAACGCACACACTGGCTGGTAAGAGTGTGAAACTGACCACAGGAATTCACTTAATGTGGACAAAGAAATTAATTCGCTTTCATCTGAGAAATGCACTGGATCACAAACGGGATAGTCAACGAATGCACAGTATTTAATACTCAGTGAAACTGATAGCTTTTCTCCAGTGAATGGCACCTTTCAGGAACACAACACACTATGGAATACCATGAATCACTAGGGAAGAGCATTCATTTCTCCAAAACTTCCTAGTGACAAAACAAAACACTTTTCATCCAAGGAAGTGAAGACTTCAAATCAGGGCCGCTCAAGGCTTCTCCACAAACTGACATCAGGAATTAAGCTAATTTCCACGAATCAGTGAGGCAAATTTAAACAGAATGATAACAAACACAAAAACATAGCCACACACACAATGTGGTCATATCCTAATAGTGATCGTGTGAATTGATTTCTTTGCTTGTATGTACTGGATAGCAACTTTTAGCATCATCAGAATCCATTAAACCCCAGGACAGCCTGGTGCATTCAATCAATTTCCACAGTGTAAAAGACACAGTTTGACTCAAGTGGTCTTAGGAATGCCTACACAGTGGGCACACCCATGAGCATGAAATACTTTGTACTAGGAGAACTTATTAGAACGAGGAAAGAAAGTAATACATTTGCCAACTAGAAATATTGCACACACAAACACACACACATACCCAAAATAAAACAAAACCTGTCCAAATTCATCACATCGGGAATATTACCCGCAATAGTGGAATGGCCAGGCGTTACGCTACTGAAGGGACAATATCAGTCCTTCAAAATGATGATGCCAAAAAAATATGGGAAGTGACACCTTTTCCAGAAATGTTCTTGCAAGGAAGACACACTGCCACATTTTTGCAAAGAAACGAGCAAAGGGTAATCCACCAGAATCTGTGCCTGAAGCAATTACTTGAATGAAAATCCTTTCCAGTAAGCCAGTGAGGCCCATTGACCCATGTATCATAATGCCTGGACATACACTGCACATAATTGCTGAATGCTCAATAGTTCTTCCTTATAGAACATATTGTACTTCATCTACAGAAAAGTAAGTTTGATCTATCTGAAATTATTGACTTCCAGGAAACAATCGTGATGGCCACTCTTTCAAAAAGGGTATCTCACAGAACCTGACAAAAGTAATATTATCTGATCCTCCCTGTGTGCAAGGTCTTCTGCAAACACACACACAAACACACACACACACACACACACACACACATGTACAGAAGCACACAAAGAAAAATACACAATCACACACACACAATCATTGCTCCTCGAAGAGCAACCATTCCGGAGTCATTGAATTTCTTAAACTTCATGTAAGAAAAGTACCTTTCAGCAGTAGCAATATGTAGTGAATACCAGGAAACCCTGGAGAATCAGGATAACTTCTTCCAACTTTCCTTTCCCATGGTTTAGTGTACCCTGCAGGCCAGAGAAGAATTGCTGTCAGATCAACAGGTGCCTGGGCCACCATGTCACCCTGATTCTTACCTTGCCAGTCTGCTAGTACTACACCCTAAGATCAGGTGGACTGCTGGGTCCCTGAAATAAAGGCACTGTGTGTTTCACAGTGAGGGCCATGGAGGCCTGCTCTGCAAAGTGAAATCTAGCCCCAGGTGGCACACAGGCCTGTGGACATTCCAAACCCTGTGACATGGATGCTTTGGCTAGCGGTGAAGAATGGATTCCCCCAATCTGATGGACTCAGTTCACCCACGTGCTCCTGCTCTACCTGCCCCCTCTTTCCCTAGGCCACACTTAACTCAGAAGTCTTCCAAACTAGACAAGGGCACCTTCCTTCAGCTTCTTCTTGCTTGGCTGGCTGGGCTGCCATAGCAACAGGCCAGGCAGGAGCTGCCTCAGGACTCCCCAAGTTCAAGGGGCTGTAGGCCAACTGGGACATCACAATCATGTCTTTTCTGATTGGTTGGACAGCATAAGCACTCCCCTTAAGGAACCTCCCCTTCCAGTCCCCAGTCACTTGTGTCATACAGTCCTGGCAAAATGTTTGGATAGGAGCATGGCTTTACTGCTCCATATTCCCACCTCTGCTTGTTCTGGGTCCAACTGGGATGAGATTTCTCTCCTGTTTCCATGAACTCTCCATCTGGAACCCACATTTTGGAAGACAAGAAGTCTTTATTTCTGGTGAGTACCTAAATGACTCAAGCCCTTTGCACTTCCATCAGCCAGGAAAACACCTTTGACATTGGATGAACAACATTCCTCTCAGAACAACATCACCCATCACCTGAGCTTATTCCCTTATGTGGACACAACGGTACCACACTGGGATTCATGATGTTGTTTTGTCAGGCTTCTCTGTTCCCAACTTCATCAAAACAAAGAATCGCACACAGTGGCTGGCAAGAGCGTGAAAATGAACTCAGGAATTCACTTAATGTGGACGAACAAATTAATTCAGATTCATCCAGGAAATGCCCTGGATCACACAGGGGACAGTCAATGAATGCATAGTATTTCCTAGTCAGTGAAATTGGTGCCCTTTCTCCAGTGAAGGGCAGCTTTCAGGAAGACCACAAATTATGGAATACCAAGAAACACTGGCGACAGGCATTCATTTCTACAAAAGTTCTTAGTGACATATTACAACTCATTTCATTCAAGGAACTGAAGACTTAAAGCCAGGACAACTCAAGGCTTTTCCTCAAAATCACATCGGGTATTAAGCTAATTGCTACCAATCAGTGAGGCAAATTAAAACACAAAGATAACAAACACAGACACACACACCCACACACACACAAAGTGGTGATATCCTAATAGTTATCAAGTGAATGGATATCTTTCCTTGTATGTAGTACATGGCAACGTTTACTAAAATCAGAAGTCATTGAAAACCAGGACAGCCTGGTACACTCCTTCAATGTCCACAGTGTAAAAGGAAGAGTTTGAATGAAGGGGACTTAACGATGCTTAAACAGTGGGTACACACATGAGTGTGAAACAGTTTGTAATATGAGAACTCACTCCAGCGAGCAAAGAAATTAATACATTTGCAAACTACAAATATTGCACACAGAAACACACACGCACACACACACACATACAAACCTAAACTAAATAACACAAAACCTGTCCATATCCTTTGCATGTGAAATGATACAATGAACAGCTGAAAGCCTTGGCGTGGTGCTACTGAGGAGACAATATCAGCACTTCAAAAAGAACCATGCTAAGAAATATATGTGTAGTCACATCATTTCCAAAAATGTTCTTGGAAGGAAGACATACTGCCATATTTATGGAAACGAACCAGCAACGTGTAATCCACCAGAGTCTGTGCCTGAATCAATCACTTGTTTTGAAATCCTTTTTAGTAAGCCAGTGATGCATATTTACCCATGTATCATGATGCCTGGATATACACTGCACATAATCGATGAAGAATGACTAGTTCCTGTTTACAGAACATATTGTACTTGATCAACAGAAAAGACAGCATGGTCTATCCGCTATTATTGACTTCCAGGAAACTATCATGACTGCCCTTTTTTGAACAAGGGTATCTCACAGAAAGTGACAAAAGAAATATTAGCCTACCAACCCTGTGTGCAAGTGCTCCCACAAGCACACACAACCACACACACACATGCAGAGAAGCACACAAATACACACAAACACACACGCATTCATTGCTCCTCGAATGGCAAGCAGTCTGGAGTCAGTGAATTTCTGCACTTTCACAAAGGAAAAGTACCTTCCAACACCAGCAATCCTTAATGAATACCAGGAAACCCTGGAGAATCAGGTTAACTTCTTCCGACACTCCTTGCCCACGGTATAGTATATCCTGCAGGAAAGAGAAGATTTGCTGTCAGATCAACAGGTTCCTGGGCCACCATGTCACCCTAATTCTTACCTTGCCACTCCGTTAGTTCCACACCCTAAGATCTGGTGGTCTAGTGGGTCCCTGAAATCAACGCAGCGTGTGTATCATAGTGAGGCCCAAGGCGGCCTGTTCTGCAAAGTGAGAACCAGCCCCAGGTGGCACACAGGCTTGTGGACATTCCAAACCGTGGGACATAGAAGCTTTGGCTAGCAGTTCAGAAGGGATTGCCCCAATCTAATGGGCTCAGGTCACCCATGTGCTCCTGCTCTGCCTGCCCCCGTTTTCCGAGGCCACACTTAACTGAGAAGTCTTCCACAGAAGACAGGGGCACCTTCCTTCAGCTTCTTCCTGCTTGGCTGGCTGGGCTGCCATAGCAACAGGCCAGGCACGAGCTGCCTCAGGACTCTCCAAGTTCAAGGGGCTCTGAGCCCACTGTGACATCACAGCCGCGTCTTTCCTGATTGGTCGGACTGCTTAAGCACTCCCCCTTAAGCAACCCTCACCCTCCAATTTCCAGCCACTTGAGGCATAGTGTCCTCAAAGGATGTATGGATCTTATCGTGGCCTTACTGCTCCATATTCCCACAGCCGCTTGTCCTATGTGGAACTGGGATGATATTTCTCTCCTCTTTCCAAGATCTGCCAAGCTGGAACCCACATTTTCGAAGACAAGAAGTGTTTTTTGTGGTGAGTACAAAACGCCTCAAGCCCTTTGCACGTCCATCAGCCAGGAAAACTCCTTTCACATTGGATTGGGCAACTTCCCTCTCAGAACATCACCCAACACCTGAGTATATTCCCTTAGCTGCACGCAACTCTACCACTCAGGGAATCAGGATGTTTTTCGTCCTGGCTTCTCTGTTACTAACTTCGTCAAAGCACGGAAACGCACACACTGGCTGGTAAGAGTGTGAAACTGACCACAGGAATTCACTTAATGTGGACAAAGAAATTAATTCGCTTTCATCTGAGAAATGCACTGGATCACAAACGGGATAGTCAACGAATGCACAGTATTTAATACTCAGTGAAACTGATAGCTTTTCTCCAGTGAATGGCACCTTTCAGGAACACAACACACTATGGAATACCATGAATCACTAGGGAAGAGCATTCATTTCTCCAAAACTTCCTAGTGACAAAACAAAACACTTTTCATCCAAGGAAGTGAAGACTTCAAATCAGGGCCGCTCAAGGCTTCTCCACAAACTGACATCAGGAATTAAGCTAATTTCCACGAATCAGTGAGGCAAATTTAAACAGAATGATAACAAACACAAAAACATAGCCACACACACAATGTGGTCATATCCTAATAGTGATCGTGTGAATTGATTTCTTTGCTTGTATGTACTGGATAGCAACTTTTAGCATCATCAGAATCCATTAAACCCCAGGACAGCCTGGTGCATTCAATCAATTTCCACAGTGTAAAAGACACAGTTTGACTCAAGTGGTCTTAGGAATGCCTACACAGTGGGCACACCCATGAGCATGAAATACTTTGTACTAGGAGAACTTATTAGAACGAGGAAAGAAAGTAATACATTTGCCAACTAGAAATATTGCACACACAAACACACACACATACCCAAAATAAAACAAAACCTGTCCAAATTCATCACATCGGGAATATTACCCGCAATAGTGGAATGGCCAGGCGTTACGCTACTGAAGGGACAATATCAGTCCTTCAAAATGATGATGCCAAAAAAATATGGGAAGTGACACCTTTTCCAGAAATGTTCTTGCAAGGAAGACACACTGCCACATTTTTGCAAAGAAACGAGCAAAGGGTAATCCACCAGAATCTGTGCCTGAAGCAATTACTTGAATGAAAATCCTTTCCAGTAAGCCAGTGAGGCCCATTGACCCATGTATCATAATGCCTGGACATACACTGCACATAATTGCTGAATGCTCAATAGTTCTTCCTTATAGAACATATTGTACTTCATCTACAGAAAAGTAAGTTTGATCTATCTGAAATTATTGACTTCCAGGAAACAATCGTGATGGCCACTCTTTCAAAAAGGGTATCTCACAGAACCTGACAAAAGTAATATTATCTGATCCTCCCTGTGTGCAAGGTCTTCTGCAAACACACACACAAACACACACACACACACACACACACACACATGTACAGAAGCACACAAAGAAAAATACACAATCACACACACACAATCATTGCTCCTCGAAGAGCAACCATTCCGGAGTCATTGAATTTCTTAAACTTCATGTAAGAAAAGTACCTTTCAGCAGTAGCAATATGTAGTGAATACCAGGAAACCCTGGAGAATCAGGATAACTTCTTCCAACTTTCCTTTCCCATGGTTTAGTGTACCCTGCAGGCCAGAGAAGAATTGCTGTCAGATCAACAGGTGCCTGGGCCACCATGTCACCCTGATTCTTACCTTGCCAGTCTGCTAGTACTACACCCTAAGATCAGGTGGACTGCTGGGTCCCTGAAATAAAGGCACTGTGTGTTTCACAGTGAGGGCCATGGAGGCCTGCTCTGCAAAGTGAAATCTAGCCCCAGGTGGCACACAGGCCTGTGGACATTCCAAACCCTGTGACATGGATGCTTTGGCTAGCGGTGAAGAATGGATTCCCCCAATCTGATGGACTCAGTTCACCCACGTGCTCCTGCTCTACCTGCCCCCTCTTTCCCTAGGCCACACTTAACTCAGAAGTCTTCCAAACTAGACAAGGGCACCTTCCTTCAGCTTCTTCTTGCTTGGCTGGCTGGGCTGCCATAGCAACAGGCCAGGCAGGAGCTGCCTCAGGACTCCCCAAGTTCAAGGGGCTGTAGGCCAACTGGGACATCACAATCATGTCTTTTCTGATTGGTTGGACAGCATAAGCACTCCCCTTAAGGAACCTCCCCTTCCAGTCCCCAGTCACTTGTGTCATACAGTCCTGGCAAAATGTTTGGATAGGAGCATGGCTTTACTGCTCCATATTCCCACCTCTGCTTGTTCTGGGTCCAACTGGGATGAGATTTCTCTCCTGTTTCCATGAACTCTCCATCTGGAACCCACATTTTGGAAGACAAGAAGTCTTTATTTCTGGTGAGTACCTAAATGACTCAAGCCCTTTGCACTTCCATCAGCCAGGAAAACACCTTTGACATTGGATGAACAACATTCCTCTCAGAACAACATCACCCATCACCTGAGCTTATTCCCTTATGTGGACACAACGGTACCACACTGGGATTCATGATGTTGTTTTGTCAGGCTTCTCTGTTCCCAACTTCATCAAAACAAAGAATCGCACACAGTGGCTGGCAAGAGCGTGAAAATGAACTCAGGAATTCACTTAATGTGGACGAACAAATTAATTCAGATTCATCCAGGAAATGCCCTGGATCACACAGGGGACAGTCAATGAATGCATAGTATTTCCTAGTCAGTGAAATTGGTGCCCTTTCTCCAGTGAAGGGCAGCTTTCAGGAAGACCACAAATTATGGAATACCAAGAAACACTGGCGACAGGCATTCATTTCTACAAAAGTTCTTAGTGACATATTACAACTCATTTCATTCAAGGAACTGAAGACTTAAAGCCAGGACAACTCAAGGCTTTTCCTCAAAATCACATCGGGTATTAAGCTAATTGCTACCAATCAGTGAGGCAAATTAAAACACAAAGATAACAAACACAGACACACACACCCACACACACACAAAGTGGTGATATCCTAATAGTTATCAAGTGAATGGATATCTTTCCTTGTATGTAGTACATGGCAACGTTTACTAAAATCAGAAGTCATTGAAAACCAGGACAGCCTGGTACACTCCTTCAATGTCCACAGTGTAAAAGGAAGAGTTTGAATGAAGGGGACTTAACGATGCTTAAACAGTGGGTACACACATGAGTGTGAAACAGTTTGTAATATGAGAACTCACTCCAGCGAGCAAAGAAATTAATACATTTGCAAACTACAAATATTGCACACAGAAACACACACGCACACACACACACATACAAACCTAAACTAAATAACACAAAACCTGTCCATATCCTTTGCATGTGAAATGATACAATGAACAGCTGAAAGCCTTGGCGTGGTGCTACTGAGGAGACAATATCAGCACTTCAAAAAGAACCATGCTAAGAAATATATGTGTAGTCACATCATTTCCAAAAATGTTCTTGGAAGGAAGACATACTGCCATATTTATGGAAACGAACCAGCAACGTGTAATCCACCAGAGTCTGTGCCTGAATCAATCACTTGTTTTGAAATCCTTTTTAGTAAGCCAGTGATGCATATTTACCCATGTATCATGATGCCTGGATATACACTGCACATAATCGATGAAGAATGACTAGTTCCTGTTTACAGAACATATTGTACTTGATCAACAGAAAAGACAGCATGGTCTATCCGCTATTATTGACTTCCAGGAAACTATCATGACTGCCCTTTTTTGAACAAGGGTATCTCACAGAAAGTGACAAAAGAAATATTAGCCTACCAACCCTGTGTGCAAGTGCTCCCACAAGCACACACAACCACACACACACATGCAGAGAAGCACACAAATACACACAAACACACACGCATTCATTGCTCCTCGAATGGCAAGCAGTCTGGAGTCAGTGAATTTCTGCACTTTCACAAAGGAAAAGTACCTTCCAACACCAGCAATCCTTAATGAATACCAGGAAACCCTGGAGAATCAGGTTAACTTCTTCCGACACTCCTTGCCCACGGTATAGTATATCCTGCAGGAAAGAGAAGATTTGCTGTCAGATCAACAGGTTCCTGGGCCACCATGTCACCCTAATTCTTACCTTGCCACTCCGTTAGTTCCACACCCTAAGATCTGGTGGTCTAGTGGGTCCCTGAAATCAACGCAGCGTGTGTATCATAGTGAGGCCCAAGGCGGCCTGTTCTGCAAAGTGAGAACCAGCCCCAGGTGGCACACAGGCTTGTGGACATTCCAAACCGTGGGACATAGAAGCTTTGGCTAGCAGTTCAGAAGGGATTGCCCCAATCTAATGGGCTCAGGTCACCCATGTGCTCCTGCTCTGCCTGCCCCCGTTTTCCGAGGCCACACTTAACTGAGAAGTCTTCCACAGAAGACAGGGGCACCTTCCTTCAGCTTCTTCCTGCTTGGCTGGCTGGGCTGCCATAGCAACAGGCCAGGCACGAGCTGCCTCAGGACTCTCCAAGTTCAAGGGGCTCTGAGCCCACTGTGACATCACAGCCGCGTCTTTCCTGATTGGTCGGACTGCTTAAGCACTCCCCCTTAAGCAACCCTCACCCTCCAATTTCCAGCCACTTGAGGCATAGTGTCCTCAAAGGATGTATGGATCTTATCGTGGCCTTACTGCTCCATATTCCCACAGCCGCTTGTCCTATGTGGA
Source organism: Castor canadensis (assembly GCF_047511655.1). Classification (NCBI taxonomy): domain Eukaryota; kingdom Metazoa; phylum Chordata; class Mammalia; order Rodentia; family Castoridae; genus Castor; species Castor canadensis. The sequence goes on from NC_133387.1 coordinate 115,235,589, forward strand.
ACTGGGATGATATTTCTCTCCTCTTTCCAAGATCTGCCAAGCTGGAACCCACATTTTCGAAGACAAGAAGTGTTTTTTGTGGTGAGTACAAAACGCCTCAAGCCCTTTGCACGTCCATCAGCCAGGAAAACTCCTTTCACATTGGATTGGGCAACTTCCCTCTCAGAACATCACCCAACACCTGAGTATATTCCCTTAGCTGGACGCAACTCTACCACTCAGGGAATCAGGATGTTTTTCGTCCTGGCTTCTCTGTTACTAACTTCGTCAAAGCACGGAAACGCACACACTGGCTGGTAAGAGTGTGAAACTGACCACAGGAATTCACTTAATGTGGACAAAGAAATTAATTCGCTTTCATCTGAGAAATGCACTGGATCACAAACGGGATAGTCAACGAATGCACAGTATTTAATACTCAGTGAAACTGATAGCTTTTCTCCAGTGAATGGCACCTTTCAGGAACACAACACACTATGGAATACCATGAATCACTAGGGAAGAGCATTCATTTCTCCAAAACTTCCTAGTGACAAAACAAAACACTTTTCATCCAAGGAAGTGAAGACTTCAAATCAGGGCCGCTCAAGGCTTCTCCACAAACTGACATCAGGAATTAAGCTAATTTCCACGAATCAGTGAGGCAAATTTAAACAGAATGATAACAAACACAAAAACATAGCCACACACACAATGTGGTCATATCCTAATAGTGATCGTGTGAATTGATTTCTTTGCTTGTATGTACTGGATAGCAACTTTTAGCATCATCAGAATCCATTAAACCCCAGGACAGCCTGGTGCATTCAATCAATTTCCACAGTGTAAAAGACACAGTTTGACTCAAGTGGTCTTAGGAATGCCTACACAGTGGGCACACCCATGAGCATGAAATACTTTGTACTAGGAGAACTTATTAGAACGAGGAAAGAAAGTAATACATTTGCCAACTAGAAATATTGCACACACAAACACACACACATACCCAAAATAAAACAAAACCTGTCCAAATTCATCACATCGGGAATATTACCCGCAATAGTGGAATGGCCAGGCGTTACGCTACTGAAGGGACAATATCAGCCCTTCAAAATGATGATGCCAAAAAAATATGGGAAGTGACACCTTTTCCAGAAATGTTCTTGCAAGGAAGACACACTGCCACATTTTTGCAAAGAAACGAGCAAAGGGTAATCCACCAGAATCTGTGCCTGAAGCAATTACTTGAATGAAAATCCTTTCCAGTAAGCCAGTGAGGCCCATTGACCCATGTATCATAATGCCTGGACATACACTGCACATAATTGCTGAATGCTCAATAGTTCTTCCTTATAGAACATATTGTACTTCATCTACAGAAAAGTAAGTTTGATCTATCTGAAATTATTGACTTCCAGGAAACAATCGTGATGGCCACTCTTTGAAAAAGGGTATCTCACAGAACCTGACAAAAGTAATATTATCTGATCCTCCCTGTGTGCAAGGTCTTCTGCAAACACACACACAAACACACACACACACACACACACACACACATGTACAGAAGCACACAAAGAAAAATACACAATCACACACACACAATCATTGCTCCTCGAAGAGCAACCATTCCGGAGTCATTGAATTTCTGAAACTTCATGTAAGAAAAGTACCTTTCAGCAGTAGCAATATGTAGTGAATACCAGGAAACCCTGGAGAATCAGGATAACTTCTTCCAACTTTCCTTTCCCATGGTTTAGTGTACCCTGCAGGCCAGAGAAGAATTGCTGTCAGATCAACAGGTGCCTGGGCCACCATGTCACCCTGATTCTTACCTTGCCAGTCTGCTAGTACTACACCCTAAGATCAGGTGGACTGCTGGGTCCCTGAAATAAAGGCACTGTGTGTTTCACAGTGAGGGCCATGGAGGCCTGCTCTGCAAAGTGAAATCTAGCCCCAGGTGGCACACAGGCCTGTGGACATTCCAAACCCTGTGACATGGATGCTTTGGCTAGCGGTGAAGAATGGATTCCCCCAATCTGATGGACTCAGTTCACCCACGTGCTCCTGCTCTACCTGCCCCCTCTTTCCCTAGGCCACACTTAACTCAGAAGTCTTCCAAACTAGACAAGGGCACCTTCCTTCAGCTTCTTCTTGCTTGGCTGGCTGGGCTGCCATAGCAACAGGCCAGGCAGGAGCTGCCTCAGGACTCCCCAAGTTCAAGGGGCTGTAGGCCAACTGGGACATCACAATCATGTCTTTTCTGATTGGTTGGACAGCATAAGCACTCCCCTTAAGGAACCTCCCCTTCCAGTCCCCAGTCACTTGTGTCATACAGTCCTGGCAAAATGTTTGGATAGGAGCATGGCTTTACTGCTCCATATTCCCACCTCTGCTTGTTCTGGGTCCAACTGGGATGAGATTTCTCTCCTGTTTCCATGAACTCTCCATCTGGAACCCACATTTTGGAAGACAAGAAGTCTTTATTTCTGGTGAGTACCTAAATGACTCAAGCCCTTTGCACTTCCATCAGCCAGGAAAACACCTTTGACATTGGATGAACAACATTCCTCTCAGAACAACATCACCCATCACCTGAGCTTATTCCCTTATGTGGACACAACGGTACCACACTGGGATTCATGATGTTGTTTTGTCAGGCTTCTCTGTTCCCAACTTCATCAAAACAAAGAATCGCACACAGTGGCTGGCAAGAGCGTGAAAATGAACTCAGGAATTCACTTAATGTGGACGAACAAATTAATTCAGATTCATCCAGGAAATGCCCTGGATCACACAGGGGACAGTCAATGAATGCATAGTATTTCCTAGTCAGTGAAATTGGTGCCCTTTCTCCAGTGAAGGGCAGCTTTCAGGAAGACCACAAATTATGGAATACCAAGAAACACTGGCGACAGGCATTCATTTCTACAAAAGTTCTTAGTGACATATTACAACTCATTTCATTCAAGGAACTGAAGACTTAAAGCCAGGACAACTCAAGGCTTTTCCTCAAAATCACATCGGGTATTAAGCTAATTGCTACCAATCAGTGAGGCAAATTAAAACACAAAGATAACAAACACAGACACACACACCCACACACACACAAAGTGGTGATATCCTAATAGTTATCAAGTGAATGGATATCTTTCCTTGTATGTAGTACATGGCAACGTTTACTAAAATCAGAAGTCATTGAAAACCAGGACAGCCTGGTACACTCCTTCAATGTCCACAGTGTAAAAGGAAGAGTTTGAATGAAGGGGACTTAACGATGCTTAAACAGTGGGTACACACATGAGTGTGAAACAGTTTGTAATATGAGAACTCACTCCAGCGAGCAAAGAAATTAATACATTTGCAAACTACAAATATTGCACACAGAAACACACACGCACACACACACACATACAAACCTAAACTAAATAACACAAAACCTGTCCATATCCTTTGCATGTGAAATGATACAATGAATAGCTGAAAGCCTTGGCGTGGTGCTACTGAGGAGACAATATCAGCACTTCAAAAAGAACCATGCTAAGAAATATATGTGTAGTCACATCATTTCCAAAAATGTTCTTGGAAGGAAGACATACTGCCATATTTATGGAAACGAACCAGCAACGTGTAATCCACCAGAGTCTGTGCCTGAATCAATCACTTGTTTTGAAATCCTTTTTAGTAAGCCAGTGATGCATATTTACCCATGTATCATGATGCCTGGATATACACTGCACATAATCGATGAAGAATGACTAGTTCCTGTTTACAGAACATATTGTACTTGATCAACAGAAAAGACAGCATGGTCTATCCGCTATTATTGACTTCCAGGAAACTATCATGACTGCCCTTTTTTGAACAAGGGTATCTCACAGAAAGTGACAAAAGAAATATTAGCCTACCAACCCTGTGTGCAAGTGCTCCCACAAGCACACACAACCACACACACACATGCAGAGAAGCACACAAATACACACAAACACACACGCATTCATTGCTCCTCGAATGGCAAGCAGTCTGGAGTCAGTGAATTTCTGCACTTTCACAAAGGAAAAGTACCTTCCAACACCAGCAATCCTTAATGAATACCAGGAAACCCTGGAGAATCAGGTTAACTTCTTCCGACACTCCTTGCCCACGGTATAGTATATCCTGCAGGAAAGAGAAGATTTGCTGTCAGATCAACAGGTTCCTGGGCCACCATGTCACCCTAATTCTTACCTTGCCACTCCGTTAGTTCCACACCCTAAGATCTGGTGGTCTAGTGGGTCCCTGAAATCAACGCAGCGTGTGTATCATAGTGAGGCCCAAGGCGGCCTGTTCTGCAAAGTGAGAACCAGCCCCAGGTGGCACACAGGCTTGTGGACATTCCAAACCGTGGGACATAGAAGCTTTGGCTAGCAGTTCAGAAGGGATTGCCCCAATCTAATGGGCTCAGGTCACCCATGTGCTCCTGCTCTGCCTGCCCCCATTTTCCGAGGCCACACTTAACTGAGAAGTCTTCCACAGAAGACAGGGGCACCTTCCTTCAGCTTCTTCCTGCTTGGCTGGCTGGGCTGCCATAGCAACAGGCCAGGCACGAGCTGCCTCAGGACTCTCCAAGTTCAAGGGGCTCTGAGCCCACTGTGACATCACAGCCGCGTCTTTCCTGATTGGTCGGACTGCTTAAGCACTCCCCCTTAAGCAACCCTCACCCTCCAATTTCCAGCCACTTGAGGCATAGTGTCCTCAAAGGATGTATGGATCTTATCGTGGCCTTACTGCTCCATATTCCCACAGCCGCTTGTCCTATGTGGAACTGGGATGATATTTCTCTCCTCTTTCCAAGATCTGCCAAGCTGGAACCCACATTTTCGAAGACAAGAAGTGTTTTTTGTGGTGAGTACAAAACGCCTCAAGCCCTTTGCACGTCCATCAGCCAGGAAAACTCCTTTCACATTGGATTGGGCAACTTCCCTCTCAGAACATCACCCAACACCTGAGTATATTCCCTTAGCTGGACGCAACTCTACCACTCAGGGAATCAGGATGTTTTTCGTCCTGGCTTCTCTGTTACTAACTTCGTCAAAGCACGGAAACGCACACACTGGCTGGTAAGAGTGTGAAACTGACCACAGGAATTCACTTAATGTGGACAAAGAAATTAATTCGCTTTCATCTGAGAAATGCACTGGATCACAAACGGGATAGTCAACGAATGCACAGTATTTAATACTCAGTGAAACTGATAACTTTTCTCCAGTGAATGGCACCTTTCAGGAACACAACACACTATGGAATACCATGAATCACTAGGGAAGAGCATTCATTTCTCCAAAACTTCCTAGTGACAAAACAAAACACTTTTCATCCAAGGAAGTGAAGACTTCAAATCAGGGCCGCTCAAGGCTTCTCCACAAACTGACATCAGGAATTAAGCTAATTTCCACGAATCAGTGAGGCAAATTTAAACAGAATGATAACAAACACAAAAACATAGCCACACACACAATGTGGTCATATCCTAATAGTGATCGTGTGAATTGATTTCTTTGCTTGTATGTACTGGATAGCAACTTTTAGCATCATCAGAATCCATTAAACCCCAGGACAGCCTGGTGCATTCAATCAATTTCCACAGTGTAAAAGACACAGTTTGACTCAAGTGGTCTTAGGAATGCCTACACAGTGGGCACACCCATGAGCATGAAATACTTTGTACTAGGAGAACTTATTAGAACGAGGAAAGAAAGTAATACATTTGCCAACTAGAAATATTGCACACACAAACACACACACATACCCAAAATAAAACAAAACCTGTCCAAATTCATCACATCGGGAATATTACCCGCAATAGTGGAATGGCCAGGCGTTACGCTACTGAAGGGACAATATCAGCCCTTCAAAATGATGATGCCAAAAAAATATGGGAAGTGACACCTTTTCCAGAAATGTTCTTGCAAGGAAGACACACTGCCACATTTTTGCAAAGAAACGAGCAAAGGGTAATCCACCAGAATCTGTGCCTGAAGCAATTACTTGAATGAAAATCCTTTCCAGTAAGCCAGTGAGGCCCATTGACCCATGTATCATAATGCCTGGACATACACTGCACATAATTGCTGAATGCTCAATAGTTCTTCCTTATAGAACATATTGTACTTCATCTACAGAAAAGTAAGTTTGATCTATCTGAAATTATTGACTTCCAGGAAACAATCGTGATGGCCACTCTTTGAAAAAGGGTATCTCACAGAACCTGACAAAAGTAATATTATCTGATCCTCCCTGTGTGCAAGGTCTTCTGCAAACACACACACAAACACACACACACACACACACACACACACATGTACAGAAGCACACAAAGAAAAATACACAATCACACACACACAATCATTGCTCCTCGAAGAGCAACCATTCCGGAGTCATTGAATTTCTGAAACTTCATGTAAGAAAAGTACCTTTCAGCAGTAGCAATATGTAGTGAATACCAGGAAACCCTGGAGAATCAGGATAACTTCTTCCAACTTTCCTTTCCCATGGTTTAGTGTACCCTGCAGGCCAGAGAAGAATTGCTGTCAGATCAACAGGTGCCTGGGCCACCATGTCACCCTGATTCTTACCTTGCCAGTCTGCTAGTACTACACCCTAAGATCAGGTGGACTGCTGGGTCCCTGAAATAAAGGCACTGTGTGTTTCACAGTGAGGGCCATGGAGGCCTGCTCTGCAAAGTGAAATCTAGCCCCAGGTGGCACACAGGCCTGTGGACATTCCAAACCCTGTGACATGGATGCTTTGGCTAGCGGTGAAGAATGGATTCCCCCAATCTGATGGACTCAGTTCACCCACGTGCTCCTGCTCTACCTGCCCCCTCTTTCCCTAGGCCACACTTAACTCAGAAGTCTTCCAAACTAGACAAGGGCACCTTCCTTCAGCTTCTTCTTGCTTGGCTGGCTGGGCTGCCATAGCAACAGGCCAGGCAGGAGCTGCCTCAGGACTCCCCAAGTTCAAGGGGCTGTAGGCCAACTGGGACATCACAATCATGTCTTTTCTGATTGGTTGGACAGCATAAGCACTCCCCTTAAGGAACCTCCCCTTCCAGTCCCCAGTCACTTGTGTCATACAGTCCTGGCAAAATGTTTGGATAGGAGCATGGCTTTACTGCTCCATATTCCCACCTCTGCTTGTTCTGGGTCCAACTGGGATGAGATTTCTCTCCTGTTTCCATGAACTCTCCATCTGGAACCCACATTTTGGAAGACAAGAAGTCTTTATTTCTGGTGAGTACCTAAATGACTCAAGCCCTTTGCACTTCCATCAGCCAGGAAAACACCTTTGACATTGGATGAACAACATTCCTCTCAGAACAACATCACCCATCACCTGAGCTTATTCCCTTATGTGGACACAACGGTACCACACTGGGATTCATGATGTTGTTTTGTCAGGCTTCTCTGTTCCCAACTTCATCAAAACAAAGAATCGCACACAGTGGCTGGCAAGAGCGTGAAAATGAACTCAGGAATTCACTTAATGTGGACGAACAAATTAATTCAGATTCATCCAGGAAATGCCCTGGATCACACAGGGGACAGTCAATGAATGCATAGTATTTCCTAGTCAGTGAAATTGGTGCCCTTTCTCCAGTGAAGGGCAGCTTTCAGGAAGACCACAAATTATGGAATACCAAGAAACACTGGCGACAGGCATTCATTTCTACAAAAGTTCTTAGTGACATATTACAACTCATTTCATTCAAGGAACTGAAGACTTAAAGCCAGGACAACTCAAGGCTTTTCCTCAAAATCACATCGGGTATTAAGCTAATTGCTACCAATCAGTGAGGCAAATTAAAACACAAAGATAACAAACACAGACACACACACCCACACACACACAAAGTGGTGATATCCTAATAGTTATCAAGTGAATGGATATCTTTCCTTGTATGTAGTACATGGCAACGTTTACTAAAATCAGAAGTCATTGAAAACCAGGACAGCCTGGTACACTCCTTCAATGTCCACAGTGTAAAAGGAAGAGTTTGAATGAAGGGGACTTAACGATGCTTAAACAGTGGGTACACACATGAGTGTGAAACAGTTTGTAATATGAGAACTCACTCCAGCGAGCAAAGAAATTAATACATTTGCAAACTACAAATATTGCACACAGAAACACACACGCACACACACACACATACAAACCTAAACTAAATAACACAAAACCTGTCCATATCCTTTGCATGTGAAATGATACAATGAATAGCTGAAAGCCTTGGCGTGGTGCTACTGAGGAGACAATATCAGCACTTCAAAAAGAACCATGCTAAGAAATATATGTGTAGTCACATCATTTCCAAAAATGTTCTTGGAAGGAAGACATACTGCCATATTTATGGAAACGAACCAGCAACGTGTAATCCACCAGAGTCTGTGCCTGAATCAATCACTTGTTTTGAAATCCTTTTTAGTAAGCCAGTGATGCATATTTACCCATGTATCATGATGCCTGGATATACACTGCACATAATCGATGAAGAATGACTAGTTCCTGTTTACAGAACATATTGTACTTGATCAACAGAAAAGACAGCATGGTCTATCCGCTATTATTGACTTCCAGGAAACTATCATGACTGCCCTTTTTTGAACAAGGGTATCTCACAGAAAGTGACAAAAGAAATATTAGCCTACCAACCCTGTGTGCAAGTGCTCCCACAAGCACACACAACCACACACACACATGCAGAGAAGCACACAAATACACACAAACACACACGCATTCATTGCTCCTCGAATGGCAAGCAGTCTGGAGTCAGTGAATTTCTGCACTTTCACAAAGGAAAAGTACCTTCCAACACCAGCAATCCTTAATGAATACCAGGAAACCCTGGAGAATCAGGTTAACTTCTTCCGACACTCCTTGCCCACGGTATAGTATATCCTGCAGGAAAGAGAAGATTTGCTGTCAGATCAACAGGTTCCTGGGCCACCATGTCACCCTAATTCTTACCTTGCCACTCCGTTAGTTCCACACCCTAAGATCTGGTGGTCTAGTGGGTCCCTGAAATCAACGCAGCGTGTGTATCATAGTGAGGCCCAAGGCGGCCTGTTCTGCAAAGTGAGAACCAGCCCCAGGTGGCACACAGGCTTGTGGACATTCCAAACCGTGGGACATAGAAGCTTTGGCTAGCAGTTCAGAAGGGATTGCCCCAATCTAATGGGCTCAGGTCACCCATGTGCTCCTGCTCTGCCTGCCCCCATTTTCCGAGGCCACACTTAACTGAGAAGTCTTCCACAGAAGACAGGGGCACCTTCCTTCAGCTTCTTCCTGCTTGGCTGGCTGGGCTGCCATAGCAACAGGCCAGGCACGAGCTGCCTCAGGACTCTCCAAGTTCAAGGGGCTCTGAGCCCACTGTGACATCACAGCCGCGTCTTTCCTGATTGGTCGGACTGCTTAAGCACTCCCCCTTAAGCAACCCTCACCCTCCAATTTCCAGCCACTTGAGGCATAGTGTCCTCAAAGGATGTATGGATCTTATCGTGGCCTTACTGCTCCATATTCCCACAGCCGCTTGTCCTATGTGGAACTGGGATGATATTTCTCTCCTCTTTCCAAGATCTGCCAAGCTGGAACCCACATTTTCGAAGACAAGAAGTGTTTTTTGTGGTGAGTACAAAACGCCTCAAGCCCTTTGCACGTCCATCAGCCAGGAAAACTCCTTTCACATTGGATTGGGCAACTTCCCTCTCAGAACATCACCCAACACCTGAGTATATTCCCTTAGCTGGACGCAACTCTACCACTCAGGGAATCAGGATGTTTTTCGTCCTGGCTTCTCTGTTACTAACTTCGTCAAAGCACGGAAACGCACACACTGGCTGGTAAGAGTGTGAAACTGACCACAGGAATTCACTTAATGTGGACAAAGAAATTAATTCGCTTTCATCTGAGAAATGCACTGGATCACAAACGGGATAGTCAACGAATGCACAGTATTTAATACTCAGTGAAACTGATAGCTTTTCTCCAGTGAATGGCACCTTTCAGGAACACAACACACTATGGAATACCATGAATCACTAGGGAAGAGCATTCATTTCTCCAAAACTTCCTAGTGACAAAACAAAACACTTTTCATCCAAGGAAGTGAAGACTTCAAATCAGGGCCGCTCAAGGCTTCTCCACAAACTGACATCAGGAATTAAGCTAATTTCCACGAATCAGTGAGGCAAATTTAAACAGAATGATAACAAACACAAAAACATAGCCACACACACAATGTGGTCATATCCTAATAGTGATCGTGTGAATTGATTTCTTTGCTTGTATGTACTGGATAGCAACTTTTAGCATCATCAGAATCCATTAAACCCCAGGACAGCCTGGTGCATTCAATCAATTTCCACAGTGTAAAAGACACAGTTTGACTCAAGTGGTCTTAGGAATGCCTACACAGTGGGCACACCCATGAGCATGAAATACTTTGTACTAGGAGAACTTATTAGAACGAGGAAAGAAAGTAATACATTTGCCAACTAGAAATATTGCACACACAAACACACACACATACCCAAAATAAAACAAAACCTGTCCAAATTCATCACATCGGGAATATTACCCGCAATAGTGGAATGGCCAGGCGTTACGCTACTGAAGGGACAATATCAGCCCTTCAAAATGATGATGCCAAAAAAATATGGGAAGTGACACCTTTTCCAGAAATGTTCTTGCAAGGAAGACACACTGCCACATTTTTGCAAAGAAACGAGCAAAGGGTAATCCACCAGAATCTGTGCCTGAAGCAATTACTTGAATGAAAATCCTTTCCAGTAAGCCAGTGAGGCCCATTGACCCATGTATCATAATGCCTGGACATACACTGCACATAATTGCTGAATGCTCAATAGTTCTTCCTTATAGAACATATTGTACTTCATCTACAGAAAAGTAAGTTTGATCTATCTGAAATTATTGACTTCCAGGAAACAATCGTGATGGCCACTCTTTGAAAAAGGGTATCTCACAGAACCTGACAAAAGTAATATTATCTGATCCTCCCTGTGTGCAAGGTCTTCTGCAAACACACACACAAACACACACACACACACACACACACACACATGTACAGAAGCACACAAAGAAAAATACACAATCACACACACACAATCATTGCTCCTCGAAGAGCAACCATTCCGGAGTCATTGAATTTCTGAAACTTCATGTAAGAAAAGTACCTTTCAGCAGTAGCAATATGTAGTGAATACCAGGAAACCCTGGAGAATCAGGATAACTTCTTCCAACTTTCCTTTCCCATGGTTTAGTGTACCCTGCAGGCCAGAGAAGAATTGCTGTCAGATCAACAGGTGCCTGGGCCACCATGTCACCCTGATTCTTACCTTGCCAGTCTGCTAGTACTACACCCTAAGATCAGGTGGACTGCTGGGTCCCTGAAATAAAGGCACTGAGTGTTTCACAGTGAGGGCCATGGAGGCCTGCTCTGCAAAGTGAAATCTAGCCCCAGGTGGCACACAGGCCTGTGGACATTCCAAACCCTGTGACATGGATGCTTTGGCTAGCGGTGAAGAATGGATTCCCCCAATCTGATGGACTCAGTTCACCCACGTGCTCCTGCTCTACCTGCCCCCTCTTTCCCTAGGCCACACTTAACTCAGAAGTCTTCCAAACTAGACAAGGGCACCTTCCTTCAGCTTCTTCTTGCTTGGCTGGCTGGGCTGCCATAGCAACAGGCCAGGCAGGAGCTGCCTCAGGACTCCCCAAGTTCAAGGGGCTGTAGGCCAACTGGGACATCACAATCATGTCTTTTCTGATTGGTTGGACAGCATAAGCACTCCCCTTAAGGAACCTCCCCTTCCAGTCCCCAGTCACTTGTGTCATACAGTCCTGGCAAAATGTTTGGATAGGAGCATGGCTTTACTTCTCCATATTCCCACCTCTGCTTGTTCTGGGTCCAACTGGGATGAGATTTCTCTCCTGTTTCCATGAACTCTCCATCTGGAACCCACATTTTGGAAGACAAGAAGTCTTTATTTCTGGTGAGTACCTAAATGACTCAAGCCCTTTGCACTTCCATCAGCCAGGAAAACACCTTTGACATTGGATGAACAACATTCCTCTCAGAACAACATCACCCGTCACCTGAGCTTATTCCCTTATGTGGACACAACGGTACCACACTGGGATTCATGATGTTGTTTTGTCAGGCTTCTCTGTTCCCAACTTCATCAAAACAAAGAATCGCACACAGTGGCTGGCAAGAGCGTGAAAATGAACTCAGGAATTCACTTAATGTGGACGAACAAATTAATTCAGATTCATCCAGGAAATGCCCTGGATCACACAGGGGACAGTCAATGAATGCATAGTATTTCCTAGTCAGTGAAATTGGTGCCCTTTCTCCAGTGAAGGGCAGCTTTCAGGAAGACCACAAATTATGGAATACCAAGAAACACTGGCGACAGGCATTCATTTCTACAAAAGTTCTTAGTGACATATTACAACTCATTTCATTCAAGGAACTGAAGACTTAAAGCCAGGACAACTCAAGGCTTTTCCTCAAAATCACATCGGGTATTAAGCTAATTGCTACCAATCAGTGAGGCAAATTAAAACACAAAGATAACAAACACAGACACACACACCCACACACACACAAAGTGGTGATATCCTAATAGTTATCAAGTGAATGGATATCTTTCCTTGTATGTAGTACATGGCAACGTTTACTAAAATCAGAAGTCATTGAAAACCAGGACAGCCTGGTACACTCCTTCAATGTCCACAGTGTAAAAGGAAGAGTTTGAATGAAGGGGACTTAACGATGCTTAAACAGTGGGTACACACATGAGTGTGAAACAGTTTGTAATATGAGAACTCACTCCAGCGAGCAAAGAAATTAATACATTTGCAAACTACAAATATTGCACACAGAAACACACACGCACACACACACACATACAAACCTAAACTAAATAACACAAAACCTGTCCATATCCTTTGCATGTGAAATGATACAATGAATAGCTGAAAGCCTTGGCGTGGTGCTACTGAGGAGACAATATCAGCACTTCAAAAAGAACCATGCTAAGAAATATATGTGTAGTCACATCATTTCCAAAAATGTTCTTGGAAGGAAGACATACTGCCATATTTATGGAAACGAACCAGCAACGTGTAATCCACCAGAGTCTGTGCCTGAATCAATCACTTGTTTTGAAATCCTTTTTAGTAAGCCAGTGATGCATATTTACCCATGTATCATGATGCCTGGATATACACTGCACATAATCGATGAAGAATGACTAGTTCCTGTTTACAGAACATATTGTACTTGATCAACAGAAAAGACAGCATGGTCTATCCGCTATTATTGACTTCCAGGAAACTATCATGACTGCCCTTTTTTGAACAAGGGTATCTCACAGAAAGTGACAAAAGAAATATTAGCCTACCAACCCTGTGTGCAAGTGCTCCCACAAGCACACACAACCACACACACACATGCAGAGAAGCACACAAATACACACAAACACACACGCATTCATTGCTCCTCGAATGGCAAGCAGTCTGGAGTCAGTGAATTTCTGCACTTTCACAAAGGAAAAGTACCTTCCAACACCAGCAATCCTTAATGAATACCAGGAAACCCTGGAGAATCAGGTTAACTTCTTCCGACACTCCTTGCCCACGGTATAGTATATCCTGCAGGAAAGAGAAGATTTGCTGTCAGATCAACAGGTTCCTGGGCCACCATGTCACCCTAATTCTTACCTTGCCACTCCGTTAGTTCCACACCCTAAGATCTGGTGGTCTAGTGGGTCCCTGAAATCAACGCAGCGTGTGTATCATAGTGAGGCCCAAGGCGGCCTGTTCTGCAAAGTGAGAACCAGCCCCAGGTGGCACACAGGCTTGTGGACATTCCAAACCGTGGGACATAGAAGCTTTGGCTAGCAGTTCAGAAGGGATTGCCCCAATCTAATGGGCTCAGGTCACCCATGTGCTCCTGCTCTGCCTGCCCCCGTTTTCCGAGGCCACACTTAACTGAGAAGTCTTCCACAGAAGACAGGGGCACCTTCCTTCAGCTTCTTCCTGCTTGGCTGGCTGGGCTGCCATAGCAACAGGCCAGGCACGAGCTGCCTCAGGACTCTCCAAGTTCAAGGGGCTCTGAGCCCACTGTGACATCACAGCCGCGTCTTTCCTGATTGGTCGGACTGCTTAAGCACTCCCCCTTAAGCAACCCTCACCCTCCAATTTCCAGCCACTTGAGGCATAGTGTCCTCAAAGGATGTATGGATCTTATCGTGGCCTTACTGCTCCATATTCCCACAGCCGCTTGTCCTATGTGGAACTGGGATGATATTTCTCTCCTCTTTCCAAGATCTGCCAAGCTGGAACCCACATTTTCGAAGACAAGAAGTGTTTTTTGTGGTGAGTACAAAACGCCTCAAGCCCTTTGCACGTCCATCAGCCAGGAAAACTCCTTTCACATTGGATTGGGCAACTTCCCTCTCAGAACATCACCCAACACCTGAGTATATTCCCTTAGCTGGACGCAACTCTACCACTCAGGGAATCAGGATGTTTTTCGTCCTGGCTTCTCTGTTACTAACTTCGTCAAAGCACGGAAACGCACACACTGGCTGGTAAGAGTGTGAAACTGACCACAGGAATTCACTTAATGTGGACAAAGAAATTAATTCGCTTTCATCTGAGAAATGCACTGGATCACAAACGGGATAGTCAACGAATGCACAGTATTTAATACTCAGTGAAACTGATAACTTTTCTCCAGTGAATGGCACCTTTCAGGAACACAACACACTATGGAATACCATGAATCACTAGGGAAGAGCATTCATTTCTCCAAAACTTCCTAGTGACAAAACAAAACACTTTTCATCCAAGGAAGTGAAGACTTCAAATCAGGGCCGCTCAAGGCTTCTCCACAAACTGACATCAGGAATTAAGCTAATTTCCACGAATCAGTGAGGCAAATTTAAACAGAATGATAACAAACACAAAAACATAGCCACACACACAATGTGGTCATATCCTAATAGTGATCGTGTGAATTGATTTCTTTGCTTGTATGTACTGGATAGCAACTTTTAGCATCATCAGAATCCATTAAACCCCAGGACAGCCTGGTGCATTCAATCAATTTCCACAGTGTAAAAGACACAGTTTGACTCAAGTGGTCTTAGGAATGCCTACACAGTGGGCACACCCATGAGCATGAAATACTTTGTACTAGGAGAACTTATTAGAACGAGGAAAGAAAGTAATACATTTGCCAACTAGAAATATTGCACACACAAACACACACACATACCCAAAATAAAACAAAACCTGTCCAAATTCATCACATCGGGAATATTACCCGCAATAGTGGAATGGCCAGGCGTTACGCTACTGAAGGGACAATATCAGCCCTTCAAAATGATGATGCCAAAAAAATATGGGAAGTGACACCTTTTCCAGAAATGTTCTTGCAAGGAAGACACACTGCCACATTTTTGCAAAGAAACGAGCAAAGGGTAATCCACCAGAATCTGTGCCTGAAGCAATTACTTGAATGAAAATCCTTTCCAGTAAGCCAGTGAGGCCCATTGACCCATGTATCATAATGCCTGGACATACACTGCACATAATTGCTGAATGCTCAATAGTTCTTCCTTATAGAACATATTGTACTTCATCTACAGAAAAGTAAGTTTGATCTATCTGAAATTATTGACTTCCAGGAAACAATCGTGATGGCCACTCTTTCAAAAAGGGTATCTCACAGAACCTGACAAAAGTAATATTATCTGATCCTCCCTGTGTGCAAGGTCTTCTGCAAACACACACACAAACACACACACACACACACACACACACATGTACAGAAGCACACAAAGAAAAATACACAATCACACACACACAATCATTGCTCCTCGAAGAGCAACCATTCCGGAGTCATTGAATTTCTGAAACTTCATGTAAGAAAAGTACCTTTCAGCAGTAGCAATATGTAGTGAATACCAGGAAACCCTGGAGAATCAGGATAACTTCTTCCAACTTTCCTTTCCCATGGTTTAGTGTACCCTGCAGGCCAGAGAAGAATTGCTGTCAGATCAACAGGTGCCTGGGCCACCATGTCACCCTGATTCTTACCTTGCCAGTCTGCTAGTACTACACCCTAAGATCAGGTGGACTGCTGGGTCCCTGAAATAAAGGCACTGAGTGTTTCACAGTGAGGGCCATGGAGGCCTGCTCTGCAAAGTGAAATCTAGCCCCAGGTGGCACACAGGCCTGTGGACATTCCAAACCCTGTGACATGGATGCTTTGGCTAGCGGTGAAGAATGGATTCCCCCAATCTGATGGACTCAGTTCACCCACGTGCTCCTGCTCTACCTGCCCCCTCTTTCCCTAGGCCACACTTAACTCAGAAGTCTTCCAAACTAGACAAGGGCACCTTCCTTCAGCTTCTTCTTGCTTGGCTGGCTGGGCTGCCATAGCAACAGGCCAGGCAGGAGCTGCCTCAGGACTCCCCAAGTTCAAGGGGCTGTAGGCCAACTGGGACATCACAATCATGTCTTTTCTGATTGGTTGGACAGCATAAGCACTCCCCTTAAGGAACCTCCCCTTCCAGTCCCCAGTCACTTGTGTCATACAGTCCTGGCAAAATGTTTGGATAGGAGCATGGCTTTACTTCTCCATATTCCCACCTCTGCTTGTTCTGGGTCCAACTGGGATGAGATTTCTCTCCTGTTTCCATGAACTCTCCATCTGGAACCCACATTTTGGAAGACAAGAAGTCTTTATTTCTGGTGAGTACCTAAATGACTCAAGCCCTTTGCACTTCCATCAGCCAGGAAAACACCTTTGACATTGGATGAACAACATTCCTCTCAGAACAACATCACCCGTCACCTGAGCTTATTCCCTTATGTGGACACAACGGTACCACACTGGGATTCATGATGTTGTTTTGTCAGGCTTCTCTGTTCCCAACTTCATCAAAACAAAGAATCGCACACAGTGGCTGGCAAGAGCGTGAAAATGAACTCAGGAATTCACTTAATGTGGACGAACAAATTAATTCAGATTCATCCAGGAAATGCCCTGGATCACACAGGGGACAGTCAATGAATGCATAGTATTTCCTAGTCAGTGAAATTGGTGCCCTTTCTCCAGTGAAGGGCAGCTTTCAGGAAGACCACAAATTATGGAATACCAAGAAACACTGGCGACAGGCATTCATTTCTACAAAAGTTCTTAGTGACATATTACAACTCATTTCATTCAAGGAACTGAAGACTTAAAGCCAGGACAACTCAAGGCTTTTCCTCAAAATCACATCGGGTATTAAGCTAATTGCTACCAATCAGTGAGGCAAATTAAAACACAAAGATAACAAACACAGACACACACACCCACACACACACAAAGTGGTGATATCCTAATAGTTATCAAGTGAATGGATATCTTTCCTTGTATGTAGTACATGGCAACGTTTACTAAAATCAGAAGTCATTGAAAACCAGGACAGCCTGGTACACTCCTTCAATGTCCACAGTGTAAAAGGAAGAGTTTGAATGAAGGGGACTTAACGATGCTTAAACAGTGGGTACACACATGAGTGTGAAACAGTTTGTAATATGAGAACTCACTCCAGCGAGCAAAGAAATTAATACATTTGCAAACTACAAATATTGCACACAGAAACACACACGCACACACACACACATACAAACCTAAACTAAATAACACAAAACCTGTCCATATCCTTTGCATGTGAAATGATACAATGAATAGCTGAAAGCCTTGGCGTGGTGCTACTGAGGAGACAATATCAGCACTTCAAAAAGAACCATGCTAAGAAATATATGTGTAGTCACATCATTTCCAAAAATGTTCTTGGAAGGAAGACATACTGCCATATTTATGGAAACGAACCAGCAACGTGTAATCCACCAGAGTCTGTGCCTGAATCAATCACTTGTTTTGAAATCCTTTTTAGTAAGCCAGTGATGCATATTTACCCATGTATCATGATGCCTGGATATACACTGCACATAATCGATGAAGAATGACTAGTTCCTGTTTACAGAACATATTGTACTTGATCAACAGAAAAGACAGCATGGTCTATCCGCTATTATTGACTTCCAGGAAACTATCATGACTGCCCTTTTTTGAACAAGGGTATCTCACAGAAAGTGACAAAAGAAATATTAGCCTACCAACCCTGTGTGCAAGTGCTCCCACAAGCACACACAACCACACACACACATGCAGAGAAGCACACAAATACACACAAACACACACGCATTCATTGCTCCTCGAATGGCAAGCAGTCTGGAGTCAGTGAATTTCTGCACTTTCACAAAGGAAAAGTACCTTCCAACACCAGCAATCCTTAATGAATACCAGGAAACCCTGGAGAATCAGGTTAACTTCTTCCGACACTCCTTGCCCACGGTATAGTATATCCTGCAGGAAAGAGAAGATTTGCTGTCAGATCAACAGGTTCCTGGGCCACCATGTCACCCTAATTCTTACCTTGCCACTCCGTTAGTTCCACACCCTAAGATCTGGTGGTCTAGTGGGTCCCTGAAATCAACGCAGCGTGTGTATCATAGTGAGGCCCAAGGCGGCCTGTTCTGCAAAGTGAGAACCAGCCCCAGGTGGCACACAGGCTTGTGGACATTCCAAACCGTGGGACATAGAAGCTTTGGCTAGCAGTTCAGAAGGGATTGCCCCAATCTAATGGGCTCAGGTCACCCATGTGCTCCTGCTCTGCCTGCCCCCGTTTTCCGAGGCCACACTTAACTGAGAAGTCTTCCACAGAAGACAGGGGCACCTTCCTTCAGCTTCTTCCTGCTTGGCTGGCTGGGCTGCCATAGCAACAGGCCAGGCACGAGCTGCCTCAGGACTCTCCAAGTTCAAGGGGCTCTGAGCCCACTGTGACATCACAGCCGCGTCTTTCCTGATTGGTCGGACTGCTTAAGCACTCCCCCTTAAGCAACCCTCACCCTCCAATTTCCAGCCACTTGAGGCATAGTGTCCTCAAAGGATGTATGGATCTTATCGTGGCCTTACTGCTCCATATTCCCACAGCCGCTTGTCCTATGTGGAACTGGGATGATATTTCTCTCCTCTTTCCAAGATCTGCCAAGCTGGAACCCACATTTTCGAAGACAAGAAGTGTTTTTTGTGGTGAGTACAAAACGCCTCAAGCCCTTTGCACGTCCATCAGCCAGGAAAACTCCTTTCACATTGGATTGGGCAACTTCCCTCTCAGAACATCACCCAACACCTGAGTATATTCCCTTAGCTGGACGCAACTCTACCACTCAGGGAATCAGGATGTTTTTCGTCCTGGCTTCTCTGTTACTAACTTCGTCAAAGCACGGAAACGCACACACTGGCTGGTAAGAGTGTGAAACTGACCACAGGAATTCACTTAATGTGGACAAAGAAATTAATTCGCTTTCATCTGAGAAATGCACTGGATCACAAACGGGATAGTCAACGAATGCACAGTATTTAATACTCAGTGAAACTGATAACTTTTCTCCAGTGAATGGCACCTTTCAGGAACACAACACACTATGGAATACCATGAATCACTAGGGAAGAGCATTCATTTCTCCAAAACTTCCTAGTGACAAAACAAAACACTTTTCATCCAAGGAAGTGAAGACTTCAAATCAGGGCCGCTCAAGGCTTCTCCACAAACTGACATCAGGAATTAAGCTAATTTCCACGAATCAGTGAGGCAAATTTAAACAGAATGATAACAAACACAAAAACATAGCCACACACACAATGTGGTCATATCCTAATAGTGATCGTGTGAATTGATTTCTTTGCTTGTATGTACTGGATAGCAACTTTTAGCATCATCAGAATCCATTAAACCCCAGGACAGCCTGGTGCATTCAATCAATTTCCACAGTGTAAAAGACACAGTTTGACTCAAGTGGTCTTAGGAATGCCTACACAGTGGGCACACCCATGAGCATGAAATACTTTGTACTAGGAGAACTTATTAGAACGAGGAAAGAAAGTAATACATTTGCCAACTAGAAATATTGCACACACAAACACACACACATACCCAAAATAAAACAAAACCTGTCCAAATTCATCACATCGGGAATATTACCCGCAATAGTGGAATGGCCAGGCGTTACGCTACTGAAGGGACAATATCAGCCCTTCAAAATGATGATGCCAAAAAAATATGGGAAGTGACACCTTTTCCAGAAATGTTCTTGCAAGGAAGACACACTGCCACATTTTTGCAAAGAAACGAGCAAAGGGTAATCCACCAGAATCTGTGCCTGAAGCAATTACTTGAATGAAAATCCTTTCCAGTAAGCCAGTGAGGCCCATTGACCCATGTATCATAATGCCTGGACATACACTGCACATAATTGCTGAATGCTCAATAGTTCTTCCTTATAGAACATATTGTACTTCATCTACAGAAAAGTAAGTTTGATCTATCTGAAATTATTGACTTCCAGGAAACAATCGTGATGGCCACTCTTTCAAAAAGGGTATCTCACAGAACCTGACAAAAGTAATATTATCTGATCCTCCCTGTGTGCAAGGTCTTCTGCAAACACACACACAAACACACACACACACACACACACACACATGTACAGAAGCACACAAAGAAAAATACACAATCACACACACACAATCATTGCTCCTCGAAGAGCAACCATTCCGGAGTCATTGAATTTCTGAAACTTCATGTAAGAAAAGTACCTTTCAGCAGTAGCAATATGTAGTGAATACCAGGAAACCCTGGAGAATCAGGATAACTTCTTCCAACTTTCCTTTCCCATGGTTTAGTGTACCCTGCAGGCCAGAGAAGAATTGCTGTCAGATCAACAGGTGCCTGGGCCACCATGTCACCCTGATTCTTACCTTGCCAGTCTGCTAGTACTACACCCTAAGATCAGGTGGACTGCTGGGTCCCTGAAATAAAGGCACTGTGTGTTTCACAGTGAGGGCCATGGAGGCCTGCTCTGCAAAGTGAAATCTAGCCCCAGGTGGCACACAGGCCTGTGGACATTCCAAACCCTGTGACATGGATGCTTTGGCTAGCGGTGAAGAATGGATTCCCCCAATCTGATGGACTCAGTTCACCCACGTGCTCCTGCTCTACCTGCCCCCTCTTTCCCTAGGCCACACTTAACTCAGAAGTCTTCCAAACTAGACAAGGGCACCTTCCTTCAGCTTCTTCTTGCTTGGCTGGCTGGGCTGCCATAGCAACAGGCCAGGCAGGAGCTGCCTCAGGACTCCCCAAGTTCAAGGGGCTGTAGGCCAACTGGGACATCACAATCATGTCTTTTCTGATTGGTTGGACAGCATAAGCACTCCCCTTAAGGAACCTCCCCTTCCAGTCCCCAGTCACTTGTGTCATACAGTCCTGGCAAAATGTTTGGATAGGAGCATGGCTTTACTGCTCCATATTCCCACCTCTGCTTGTTCTGGGTCCAACTGGGATGAGATTTCTCTCCTGTTTCCATGAACTCTCCATCTGGAACCCACATTTTGGAAGACAAGAAGTCTTTATTTCTGGTGAGTACCTAAATGACTCAAGCCCTTTGCACTTCCATCAGCCAGGAAAACACCTTTGACATTGGATGAACAACATTCCTCTCAGAACAACATCACCCATCACCTGAGCTTATTCCCTTATGTGGACACAACGGTACCACACTGGGATTCATGATGTTGTTTTGTCAGGCTTGTCTGTTCCCAACTTCATCAAAACAAAGAATCGCACACAGTGGCTGGCAAGAGCGTGAAAATGAACTCAGGAATTCACTTAATGTGGACGAACAAATTAATTCAGATTCATCCAGGAAATGCCCTGGATCACACAGGGGACAGTCAATGAATGCATAGTATTTCCTAGTCAGTGAAATTGGTGCCCTTTCTCCAGTGAAGGGCAGCTTTCAGGAAGACCACAAATTATGGAATACCAAGAAACACTGGCGACAGGCATTCATTTCTACAAAAGTTCTTAGTGACATATTACAACTCATTTCATTCAAGGAACTGAAGACTTAAAGCCAGGACAACTCAAGGCTTTTCCTCAAAATCACATCGGGTATTAAGCTAATTGCTACCAATCAGTGAGGCAAATTAAAACACAAAGATAACAAACACAGACACACACACCCACACACACACAAAGTGGTGATATCCTAATAGTTATCAAGTGAATGGATATCTTTCCTTGTATGTAGTACATGGCAACGTTTACTAAAATCAGAAGTCATTGAAAACCAGGACAGCCTGGTACACTCCTTCAATGTCCACAGTGTAAAAGGAAGAGTTTGAATGAAGGGGACTTAACGATGCTTAAACAGTGGGTACACACATGAGTGTGAAACAGTTTGTAATATGAGAACTCACTCCAGCGAGCAAAGAAATTAATACATTTGCAAACTACAAATATTGCACACAGAAACACACACGCACACACACACACATACAAACCTAAACTAAATAACACAAAACCTGTCCATATCCTTTGCATGTGAAATGATACAATGAATAGCTGAAAGCCTTGGCGTGGTGCTACTGAGGAGACAATATCAGCACTTCAAAAAGAACCATGCTAAGAAATATATGTGTAGTCACATCATTTCCAAAAATGTTCTTGGAAGGAAGACATACTGCCATATTTATGGAAACGAACCAGCAACGTGTAATCCACCAGAGTCTGTGCCTGAATCAATCACTTGTTTTGAAATCCTTTTTAGTAAGCCAGTGATGCATATTTACCCATGTATCATGATGCCTGGATATACACTGCACATAATCGATGAAGAATGACTAGTTCCTGTTTACAGAACATATTGTACTTGATCAACAGAAAAGACAGCATGGTCTATCCGCTATTATTGACTTCCAGGAAACTATCATGACTGCCCTTTTTTGAACAAGGGTATCTCACAGAAAGTGACAAAAGAAATATTAGCCTACCAACCCTGTGTGCAAGTGCTCCCACAAGCACACACAACCACACACACACATGCAGAGAAGCACACAAATACACACAAACACACAAGCATTCATTGCTCCTCGAATGGCAAGCAGTCTGGAGTCAGTGAATTTCTGCACTTTCACAAAGGAAAAGTACCTTCCAACACCAGCAATCCTTAATGAATACCAGGAAACCCTGGAGAATCAGGTTAACTTCTTCCGACACTCCTTGCCCACGGTATAGTATATCCTGCAGGAAAGAGAAGATTTGCTGTCAGATCAACAGGTGCCTGGGCCACCATGTCACCCTAATTCTTACCTTGCCACTCCGTTAGTTCCACACCCTAAGATCTGGTGGTCTAGTGGGTCCCTGAAATCAACGCAGCGTGTGTATCATAGTGAGGCCCAAGGCGGCCTGTTCTGCAAAGTGAGAACCAGCCCCAGGTGGCACACAGGCTTGTGGACATTCCAAACCGTGGGACATAGAAGCTTTGGCTAGCAGTTCAGAAGGGATTGCCCCAATCTAATGGGCTCAGGTCACCCATGTGCTCCTGCTCTGCCTGCCCCCGTTTTCCGAGGCCACACTTAACTGAGAAGTCTTCCACAGAAGACAGGGGCACCTTCCTTCAGCTTCTTCCTGCTTGGCTGGCTGGGCTGCCATAGCAACAGGCCAGGCACGAGCTGCCTCAGGACTCTCCAAGTTCAAGGGGCTCTGAGCCCACTGTGACATCACAGCCGCGTCTTTCCTGATTGGTCGGACTGCTTAAGCACTCCCCCTTAAGCAACCCTCACCCTCCAATTTCCAGCCACTTGAGGCATAGTGTCCTCAAAGGATGTATGGATCTTATCGTGGCCTTACTGCTCCATATTCCCACAGCCGCTTGTCCTATGTGGAACTGGGATGATATTTCTCTCCTCTTTCCAAGATCTGCCAAGCTGGAACCCACATTTTCGAAGACAAGAAGTGTTTTTTGTGGTGAGTACAAAACGCCTCAAGCCCTTTGCACGTCCATCAGCCAGGAAAACTCCTTTCACATTGGATTGGGCAACTTCCCTCTCAGAACATCACCCAACACCTGAGTATATTCCCTTAGCTGGACGCAACTCTACCACTCAGGGAATCAGGATGTTTTTCGTCCTGGCTTCTCTGTTACTAACTTCGTCAAAGCACGGAAACGCACACACTGGCTGGTAAGAGTGTGAAACTGACCACAGGAATTCACTTAATGTGGACAAAGAAATTAATTCGCTTTCATCTGAGAAATGCACTGGATCACAAACGGGATAGTCAACGAATGCACAGTATTTAATACTCAGTGAAACTGATAGCTTTTCTCCAGTGAATGGCACCTTTCAGGAACACAACACACTATGGAATACCATGAATCACTAGGGAAGAGCATTCATTTCTCCAAAACTTCCTAGTGACAAAACAAAACACTTTTCATCCAAGGAAGTGAAGACTTCAAATCAGGGCCGCTCAAGGCTTCTCCACAAACTGACATCAGGAATTAAGCTAATTTCCACGAATCAGTGAGGCAAATTTAAACAGAATGATAACAAACACAAAAACATAGCCACACACACAATGTGGTCATATCCTAATAGTGATCGTGTGAATTGATTTCTTTGCTTGTATGTACTGGATAGCAACTTTTAGCATCATCAGAATCCATTAAACCCCAGGACAGCCTGGTGCATTCAATCAATTTCCACAGTGTAAAAGACACAGTTTGACTCAAGTGGTCTTAGGAATGCCTACACAGTGGGCACACCCATGAGCATGAAATACTTTGTACTAGGAGAACTTATTAGAACGAGGAAAGAAAGTAATACATTTGCCAACTAGAAATATTGCACACACAAACACACACACATACCCAAAATAAAACAAAACCTGTCCAAATTCATCACATCGGGAATATTACCCGCAATAGTGGAATGGCCAGGCGTTACGCTACTGAAGGGACAATATCAGCCCTTCAAAATGATGATGCCAAAAAAATATGGGAAGTGACACCTTTTCCAGAAATGTTCTTGCAAGGAAGACACACTGCCACATTTTTGCAAAGAAACGAGCAAAGGGTAATCCACCAGAATCTGTGCCTGAAGCAATTACTTGAATGAAAATCCTTTCCAGTAAGCCAGTGAGGCCCATTGACCCACGTATCATAATGCCTGGACATACACTGCGCATAATTGCTGAATGCTCAATAGTTATTCCTTATAGAACATATTGTACTTCATCTACAGAAAAGTAAGTTTGATCTATCTGAAATTATTGACTTCCAGGAAACAATCGTGATGGCCACTCTTTCAAAAAGGGTATCTCACAGAACCTGACAAAAGTAATATTATCTGATCCTCCCTGTGTGCAAGGTCTTCTGCAAACACACACACAAACACACACACACACACACACACACACACACACACATGTACAGAAGCACACAAAGAAAAATACACAATCACACACACACAATCATTGCTCCTCGAAGAGCAACCATTCCGGAGTCATTGAATTTCTGAAACTTCATGTAAGAAAAGTACCTTTCAGCAGTAGCAATATGTAGTGAATACCAGGAAACCCTGGAGAATCAGGATAACTTCTTCCAACTTTCCTTTCCCATGGTTTAGTGTACCCTGCAGGCCAGAGAAGAATTGCTGTCAGATCAACAGGTGCCTGGGCCACCATGTCACCCTGATTCTTACCTTGCCAGTCTGCTAGTACTACACCCTAAGATCAGGTGGACTGCTGGGTCCCTGAAATAAAGGCACTGTGTGTTTCACAGTGAGGGCCATGGAGGCCTGCTCTGCAAAGTGAAATCTAGCCCCAGGTGGCACACAGGCCTGTGGACATTCCAAACCCTGTGACATGGATGCTTTGGCTAGCGGTGAAGAATGGATTCCCCCAATCTGATGGACTCAGTTCACCCACGTGCTCCTGCTCTACCTGCCCCCTCTTTCCCTAGGCCACACTTAACTCAGAAGTCTTCCAAACTAGACAAGGGCACCTTCCTTCAGCTTCTTCTTGCTTGGCTGGCTGGGCTGCCATAGCAACAGGCCAGGCAGGAGCTGCCTCAGGACTCCCCAAGTTCAAGGGGCTGTAGGCCAACTGGGACATCACAATCATGTCTTTTCTGATTGGTTGGACAGCATAAGCACTCCCCTTAAGGAACCTCCCCTTCCAGTCCCCAGTCACTTGTGTCATACAGTCCTGGCAAAATGTTTGGATAGGAGCATGGCTTTACTGCTCCATATTCCCACCTCTGCTTGTTCTGGGTCCAACTGGGATGAGATTTCTCTCCTGTTTCCATGAACTCTCCATCTGGAACCCACATTTTGGAAGACAAGAAGTCTTTATTTCTGGTGAGTACCTAAATGACTCAAGCCCTTTGCACTTCCATCAGCCAGGAAAACACCTTTGACATTGGATGAACAACATTCCTCTCAGAACAACATCACCCATCACCTGAGCTTATTCCCTTATGTGGACACAACGGTACCACACTGGGATTCATGATGTTGTTTTGTCAGGCTTGTCTGTTCCCAACTTCATCAAAACAAAGAATCGCACACAGTGGCTGGCAAGAGCGTGAAAATGAACTCAGGAATTCACTTAATGTGGACGAACAAATTAATTCAGATTCATCCAGGAAATGCCCTGGATCACACAGGGGACAGTCAATGAATGCATAGTATTTCCTAGTCAGTGAAATTGGTGCCCTTTCTCCAGTGAAGGGCAGCTTTCAGGAAGAACACAAATTATGGAATACCAAGAAACACTGGCGACAGGCATTCATTTCTACAAAAGTTCTTAGTGACATATTACAACTCATTTCATTCAAGGAACTGAAGACTTAAAGCCAGGACAACTCAAGGCTTTTCCTCAAAATCACATCGGGTATTAAGCTAATTGCTACCAATCAGTGAGGCAAATTAAAACACAAAGATAACAAACACAGACACACACACCCACACACACACAAAGTGGTGATATCCTAATAGTTATCAAGTGAATGGATATCTTTCCTTGTATGTAGTACATGGCAACGTTTACTAAAATCAGAAGTCATTGAAAACCAGGACAGCCTGGTACACTCCTTCAATGTCCACAGTGTAAAAGGAAGAGTTTGAATGAAGGGGACTTAACGATGCTTAAACAGTGGGTACACACATGAGTGTGAAACAGTTTGTAATATGAGAACTCACTCCAGCGAGCAAAGAAATTAATACATTTGCAAACTACAAATATTGCACACAGAAACACACACGCACACACACACACATACAAACCTAAACTAAATAACACAAAACCTGTCCATATCCTTTGCATGTGAAATGATACAATGAACAGCTGAAAGCCTTGGCGTGGTGCTACTGAGGAGACAATATCAGCACTTCAAAAAGAACCATGCTAAGAAATATATGTGTAGTCACATCATTTCCAAAAATGTTCTTGGAAGGAAGACATACTGCCATATTTATGGAAACGAACCAGCAACGTGTAATCCACCAGAGTCTGTGCCTGAATCAATCACTTGTTTTGAAATCCTTTTTAGTAAGCCAGTGATGCATATTTACCCATGTATCATGATGCCTGGATATACACTGCACATAATCGATGAAGAATGACTAGTTCCTGTTTACAGAACATATTGTACTTGATCAACAGAAAAGACAGCATGGTCTATCCGCTATTATTGACTTCCAGGAAACTATCATGACTGCCCTTTTTTGAACAAGGGTATCTCACAGAAAGTGACAAAAGAAATATTAGCCTACCAACCCTGTGTGCAAGTGCTCCCACAAGCACACACAACCACACACACACATGCAGAGAAGCACACAAATACACACAAACACACATGCATTCATTGCTCCTCGAATGGCAAGCAGTCTGGAGTCAGTGAATTTCTGCACTTTCACAAAGGAAAAGTACCTTCCAACACCAGCAATCCTTAATGAATACCAGGAAACCCTGGAGAATCAGGTTAACTTCTTCCGACACTCCTTGCCCACGGTATAGTATATCCTGCAGGAAAGAGAAGATTTGCTGTCAGATCAACAGGTGCCTGGGCCACCATGTCACCCTAATTCTTACCTTGCCACTCCGTTAGTTCCACACCCTAAGATCTGGTGGTCTAGTGGGTCCCTGAAATCAACGCAGCGTGTGTATCATAGTGAGGCCCAAGGCGGCCTGTTCTGCAAAGTGAGAACCAGCCCCAGGTGGCACACAGGCTTGTGGACATTCCAAACCGTGGGACATAGAAGCTTTGGCTAGCAGTTCAGAAGGGATTGCCCCAATCTAATGGGCTCAGGTCACCCATGTGCTCCTGCTCTGCCTGCCCCCGTTTTCCGAGGCCACACTTAACTGAGAAGTCTTCCACAGAAGACAGGGGCACCTTCCTTCAGCTTCTTCCTGCTTGGCTGGCTGGGCTGCCATAGCAACAAGCCAGGCACGAGCTGCCTCAGGACTCTCCAAGTTCAAGGGGCTCTGAGCCCACTGTGACATCACAGCCGCGTCTTTCCTGATTGGTCGGACTGCTTAAGCACTCCCCCTTAAGCAACCCTCACCCTCCAATTTCCAGCCACTTGAGGCATAGTGTCCTCAAAGGATGTATGGATCTTATCGTGGCCTTACTGCTCCATATTCCCACAGCCGCTTGTCCTATGTGGAACTGGGATGATATTTCTCTCCTCTTTCCAAGATCTGCCAAGCTGGAACCCACATTTTCGAAGACAAGAAGTGTTTTTTGTGGTGAGTACAAAACGCCTCAAGCCCTTTGCACGTCCATCAGCCAGGAAAACTCCTTTCACATTGGATTGGGCAACTTCCCTCTCAGAACATCACCCAACACCTGAGTATATTCCCTTAGCTGGACGCAACTCTACCACTCAGGGAATCAGGATGTTTTTCGTCCTGGCTTCTCTGTTACTAACTTCGTCAAAGCACGGAAACGCACACACTGGCTGGTAAGAGTGTGAAACTGACCACAGGAATTCACTTAATGTGGACAAAGAAATTAATTCGCTTTCATCTGAGAAATGCACTGGATCACAAACGGGATAGTCAACGAATGCACAGTATTTAATACTCAGTGAAACTGATAGCTTTTCTCCAGTGAATGGCACCTTTCAGGAACACAACACACTATGGAATACCATGAATCACTAGGGAAGAGCATTCATTTCTCCAAAACTTCCTAGTGACAAAACAAAACACTTTTCATCCAAGGAAGTGAAGACTTCAAATCAGGGCCGCTCAAGGCTTCTCCACAAACTGACATCAGGAATTAAGCTAATTTCCACGAATCAGTGAGGCAAATTTAAACAGAATGATAACAAACACAAAAACATAGCCACACACACAATGTGGTCATATCCTAATAGTGATCGTGTGAATTGATTTCTTTGCTTGTATGTACTGGATAGCAACTTTTAGCATCATCAGAATCCATTAAACCCCAGGACAGCCTGGTGCATTCAATCAATTTCCACAGTGTAAAAGACACAGTTTGACTCAAGTGGTCTTAGGAATGCCTACACAGTGGGCACACCCATGAGCATGAAATACTTTGTACTAGGAGAACTTATTAGAACGAGGAAAGAAAGTAATACATTTGCCAACTAGAAATATTGCACACACAAACACACACACATACCCAAAATAAAACAAAACCTGTCCAAATTCATCACATCGGGAATATTACCCGCAATAGTGGAATGGCCAGGCGTTACGCTACTGAAGGGACAATATCAGCCCTTCAAAATGATGATGCCAAAAAAATATGGGAAGTGACACCTTTTCCAGAAATGTTCTTGCAAGGAAGACACACTGCCACATTTTTGCAAAGAAACGAGCAAAGGGTAATCCACCAGAATCTGTGCCTGAAGCAATTACTTGAATGAAAATCCTTTCCAGTAAGCCAGTGAGGCCCATTGACCCATGTATCATAATGCCTGGACATACACTGCACATAATTGCTGAATGCTCAATAGTTCTTCCTTATAGAACATATTGTACTTCATCTACAGAAAAGTAAGTTTGATCTATTTGAAATTATTGACTTCCAGGAAACAATCGTGATGGCCACTCTTTGAAAAAGGGTATCTCACAGAACCTGACAAAAGTAATATTATCTGATCCTCCCTGTGTGCAAGGTCTTCTGCAAACACACACACAAACACACACACACACACACACACACCCACATGTACAGAAGCACACAAAGAAAAATACACAATCACACACACACAATCATTGCTCCTCGAAGAGCAACCATTCCGGAGTCATTGAATTTCTGAAACTTCATGTAAGAAAAGTACCTTTCAGCAGTAGCAATATGTAGTGAATACCAGGAAACCCTGGAGAATCAGGATAACTTCTTCCAACTTTCCTTTCCCATGGTTTAGTGTACCCTGCAGGCCAGAGAAGAATTGCTGTCAGATCAACAGGTGCCTGGGCCACCATGTCACCCTGATTCTTACCTTGCCAGTCTGCTAGTACTACACCCTAAGATCAGGTGGACTGCTGGGTCCCTGAAATAAAGGCACTGTGTGTTTCACAGTGAGGGCCATGGAGGCCTGCTCTGCAAAGTGAAATCTAGCCCCAGGTGGCACACAGGCCTGTGGACATTCCAAACCCTGTGACATGGATGCTTTGGCTAGCGGTGAAGAATGGATTCCCCCAATCTGATGGACTCAGTTCACCCACGTGCTCCTGCTCTACCTGCCCCCTCTTTCCCTAGGCCACACTTAACTCAGAAGTCTTCCAAACTAGACAAGGGCACCTTCCTTCAGCTTCTTCTTGCTTGGCTGGCTGGGCTGCCATAGCAACAGGCCAGGCAGGAGCTGCCTCAGGACTCCCCAAGTTCAAGGGGCTGTAGGCCAACTGGGACATCACAATCATGTCTTTTCTGATTGGTTGGACAGCATAAGCACTCCCCTTAAGGAACCTCCCCTTCCAGTCCCCAGTCACTTGTGTCATACAGTCCTGGCAAAATGTTTGGATAGGAGCATGGCTTTACTGCTCCATATTCCCACCTCTGCTTGTTCTGGGTCCAACTGGGATGAGATTTCTCTCCTGTTTCCATGAACTCTCCATCTGGAACCCACATTTTGGAAGACAAGAAGTCTTTATTTCTGGTGAGTACCTAAATGACTCAAGCCCTTTGCACTTCCATCAGCCAGGAAAACACCTTTGACATTGGATGAACAACATTCCTCTCAGAACAACATCACCCGTCACCTGAGCTTATTCCCTTATGTGGACACAACGGTACCACACTGGGATTCATGATGTTGTTTTGTCAGGCTTGTCTGTTCCCAACTTCATCAAAACAAAGAATCTCACACAGTGGCTGGCAAGAGCGTGAAAATGAACTCAGGAATTCACTTAATGTGGACGAACAAATTAATTCAGATTCATCCAGGAAATGCCCTGGATCACACAGGGGACAGTCAATGAATGCATAGTATTTCCTAGTCAGTGAAATTGGTGCCCTTTCTCAAGTGAAGGGCAGCTTTCAGGAAGACCACAAATTATGGAATACCAAGAAACACTGGCGACAGGCATTCATTTCTACAAAAGTTCTTAGTGACATATTACAACTCATTTCATTCAAGGAACTGAAGACTTAAAGCCAGGACAACTCAAGACTTTTCCTCAAAATCACATCGGGTATTAAGCTAATTGCTACCAATCAGTGAGGCAAATTAAAACACAAAGATAACAAACACAGACACACACACCCACACACACACAAAGTGGTGATATCCTAATAGTTATCAAGTGAATGGATATCTTTCCTTGTATGTAGTACATGGCAACGTTTACTAAAATCAGAAGTCATTGAAAACCAGGACAGCCTGGTACACTCCTTCAATGTCCACAGTGTAAAAGGAAGAGTTTGAATGAAGGGGACTTAACGATGCTTAAACAGTGGGTACACACATGAGTGTGAAACAGTTTGTAATATGAGAACTCACTCCAGCGAGCAAAGAAATTAATACATTTGCAAACTACAAATATTGCACACAGAAACACACACGCACACACACACACATACAAACCTAAACTAAATAACACAAAACCTGTCCATATCCTTTGCATGTGAAATGATACAATGAATAGCTGAAAGCCTTGGCGTGGTGCTACTGAGGAGACAATATCAGCACTTCAAAAAGAACCATGCTAAGAAATATATGTGTAGTCACATCATTTCCAAAAATGTTCTTGGAAGGAAGACATACTGCCATATTTATGGAAACGAACCAGCAACGTGTAATCCACCAGAGTCTGTGCCTGAATCAATCACTTGTTTTGAAATCCTTTTTAGTAAGCCAGTGATGCATATTTACCCATGTATCATGATGCCTGGATATACACTGCACATAATCGATGAAGAATGACTAGTTCCTGTTTACAGAACATATTGTACTTGATCAACAGAAAAGACAGCATGGTCTATCCGCTATTATTGACTTCCAGGAAACTATCATGACTGCCCTTTTTTGAACAAGGGTATCTCACAGAAAGTGACAAAAGAAATATTAGCCTACCAACCCTGTGTGCAAGTGCTCCCACAAGCACACACAACCACACACACACATGCAGAGAAGCACACAAATACACACAAACACACATGCATTCATTGCTCCTCGAATGGCAAGCAGTCTGGAGTCAGTGAATTTCTGCACTTTCACAAAGGAAAAGTACCTTCCAACACCAGCAATCCTTAATGAATACCAGGAAACCCTGGAGAATCAGGTTAACTTCTTCCGACACTCCTTGCCCACGGTATAGTATATCCTGCAGGAAAGAGAAGATTTGCTGTCAGATCAACAGGTGCCTGGGCCACCATGTCACCCTAATTCTTACCTTGCCACTCCGTTAGTTCCACACCCTAAGATCTGGTGGTCTAGTGGGTCCCTGAAATCAACGCAGCGTGTGTATCATAGTGAGGCCCAAGGCGGCCTGTTCTGCAAAGTGAGAACCAGCCCCAGGTGGCACACAGGCTTGTGGACATTCCAAACCGTGGGACATAGAAGCTTTGGCTAGCAGTTCAGAAGGGATTGCCCCAATCTAATGGGCTCAGGTCACCCATGTGCTCCTGCTCTGCCTGCCCCCGTTTTCCGAGGCCACACTTAACTGAGAAGTCTTCCACAGAAGACAGGGGCACCTTCCTTCAGCTTCTTCCTGCTTGGCTGGCTGGGCTGCCATAGCAACAGGCCAGGCACGAGCTGCCTCAGGACTCTCCAAGTTCAAGGGGCTCTGAGCCCACTGTGACATCACAGCCGCGTCTTTCCTGATTGGTCGGACTGCTTAAGCACTCCCCCTTAAGCAACCCTCACCCTCCAATTTCCAGCCACTTGAGGCATAGTGTCCTCAAAGGATGTATGGATCTTATCGTGGCCTTACTGCTCCATATTCCCACAGCCGCTTGTCCTATGTGGAACTGGGATGATATTTCTCTCCTCTTTCCAAGATCTGCCAAGCTGGAACCCACATTTTCGAAGACAAGAAGTGTTTTTTGTGGTGAGTACAAAACGCCTCAAGCCCTTTGCACGTCCATCAGCCAGGAAAACTCCTTTCACATTGGATTGGGCAACTTCCCTCTCAGAACATCACCCAACACCTGAGTATATTCCCTTAGCTGGACGCAACTCTACCACTCAGGGAATCAGGATGTTTTTCGTCCTGGCTTCTCTGTTACTAACTTCGTCAAAGCACGGAAACGCACACACTGGCTGGTAAGAGTGTGAAACTGACCACAGGAATTCACTTAATGTGGACAAAGAAATTAATTCGCTTTCATCTGAGAAATGCACTGGATCACAAACGGGATAGTCAACGAATGCACAGTATTTAATACTCAGTGAAACTGATAGCTTTTCTCCAGTGAATGGCACCTTTCAGGAACACAACACACTATGGAATACCATGAATCACTAGGGAAGAGCATTCATTTCTCCAAAACTTCCTAGTGACAAAACAAAACACTTTTCATCCAAGGAAGTGAAGACTTCAAATCAGGGCCGCTCAAGGCTTCTCCACAAACTGACATCAGGAATTAAGCTAATTTCCACGAATCAGTGAGGCAAATTTAAACAGAATGATAACAAACACAAAAACATAGCCACACACACAATGTGGTCATATCCTAATAGTGATCGTGTGAATTGATTTCTTTGCTTGTATGTACTGGATAGCAACTTTTAGCATCATCAGAATCCATTAAACCCCAGGACAGCCTGGTGCATTCAATCAATTTCCACAGTGTAAAAGACACAGTTTGACTCAAGTGGTCTTAGGAATGCCTACACAGTGGGCACACCCATGAGCATGAAATACTTTGTACTAGGAGAACTTATTAGAACGAGGAAAGAAAGTAATACATTTGCCAACTAGAAATATTGCACACACAAACACACACACATACCCAAAATAAAACAAAACCTGTCCAAATTCATCACATCGGGAATATTACCCGCAATAGTGGAATGGCCAGGCGTTACGCTACTGAAGGGACAATATCAGCCCTTCAAAATGATGATGCCAAAAAAATATGGGAAGTGACACCTTTTCCAGAAATGTTCTTGCAAGGAAGACACACTGCCACATTTTTGCAAAGAAACGAGCAAAGGGTAATCCACCAGAATCTGTGCCTGAAGCAATTACTTGAATGAAAATCCTTTCCAGTAAGCCAGTGAGGCCCATTGACCCATGTATCATAATGCCTGGACATACACTGCACATAATTGCTGAATGCTCAATAGTTCTTCCTTATAGAACATATTGTACTTCATCTACAGAAAAGTAAGTTTGATCTATTTGAAATTATTGACTTCCAGGAAACAATCGTGATGGCCACTCTTTGAAAAAGGGTATCTCACAGAACCTGACAAAAGTAATATTATCTGATCCTCCCTGTGTGCAAGGTCTTCTGCAAACACACACACAAACACACACACACACACACACACACCCACATGTACAGAAGCACACAAAGAAAAATACACAATCACACACACACAATCATTGCTCCTCGAAGAGCAACCATTCCGGAGTCATTGAATTTCTGAAACTTCATGTAAGAAAAGTACCTTTCAGCAGTAGCAATATGTAGTGAATACCAGGAAACCCTGGAGAATCAGGATAACTTCTTCCAACTTTCCTTTCCCATGGTTTAGTGTACCCTGCAGGCCAGAGAAGAATTGCTGTCAGATCAACAGGTGCCTGGGCCACCATGTCACCCTGATTCTTACCTTGCCAGTCTGCTAGTACTACACCCTAAGATCAGGTGGACTGCTGGGTCCCTGAAATAAAGGCACTGTGTGTTTCACAGTGAGGGCCATGGAGGCCTGCTCTGCAAAGTGAAATCTAGCCCCAGGTGGCACACAGGCCTGTGGACATTCCAAACCCTGTGACATGGATGCTTTGGCTAGCGGTGAAGAATGGATTCCCCCAATCTGATGGACTCAGTTCACCCACGTGCTCCTGCTCTACCTGCCCCCTCTTTCCCTAGGCCACACTTAACTCAGAAGTCTTCCAAACTAGACAAGGGCACCTTCCTTCAGCTTCTTCTTGCTTGGCTGGCTGGGCTGCCATAGCAACAGGCCAGGCAGGAGCTGCCTCAGGACTCCCCAAGTTCAAGGGGCTGTAGGCCAACTGGGACATCACAATCATGTCTTTTCTGATTGGTTGGACAGCATAAGCACTCCCCTTAAGGAACCTCCCCTTCCAGTCCCCAGTCACTTGTGTCATACAGTCCTGGCAAAATGTTTGGATAGGAGCATGGCTTTACTGCTCCATATTCCCACCTCTGCTTGTTCTGGGTCCAACTGGGATGAGATTTCTCTCCTGTTTCCATGAACTCTCCATCTGGAACCCACATTTTGGAAGACAAGAAGTCTTTATTTCTGGTGAGTACCTAAATGACTCAAGCCCTTTGCACTTCCATCAGCCAGGAAAACACCTTTGACATTGGATGAACAACATTCCTCTCAGAACAACATCACCCGTCACCTGAGCTTATTCCCTTATGTGGACACAACGGTACCACACTGGGATTCATGATGTTGTTTTGTCAGGCTTGTCTGTTCCCAACTTCATCAAAACAAAGAATCTCACACAGTGGCTGGCAAGAGCGTGAAAATGAACTCAGGAATTCACTTAATGTGGACGAACAAATTAATTCAGATTCATCCAGGAAATGCCCTGGATCACACAGGGGACAGTCAATGAATGCATAGTATTTCCTAGTCAGTGAAATTGGTGCCCTTTCTCAAGTGAAGGGCAGCTTTCAGGAAGACCACAAATTATGGAATACCAAGAAACACTGGCGACAGGCATTCATTTCTACAAAAGTTCTTAGTGACATATTACAACTCATTTCATTCAAGGAACTGAAGACTTAAAGCCAGGACAACTCAAGACTTTTCCTCAAAATCACATCGGGTATTAAGCTAATTGCTACCAATCAGTGAGGCAAATTAAAACACAAAGATAACAAACACAGACACACACACCCACACACACACAAAGTGGTGATATCCTAATAGTAATCAAGTGAATGGATATCTTTCCTTGTATGTAGTACATGGCAACGTTTACTAAAATCAGAAGTCATTGAAAACCAGGACAGCCTGGTACACTCCTTCAATGTCCACAGTGTAAAAGGAAGAGTTTGAATGAAGGGGACTTAACGATGCTTAAACAGTGGGTACACACATGAGTGTGAAACAGTTTGTAATATGAGAACTCACTCCAGCGAGCAAAGAAATTAATACATTTGCAAACTACAAATATTGCACACAGAAACACACACGCACACACACACACATACAAACCTAAACTAAATAACACAAAACCTGTCCATATCCTTTGCATGTGAAATGATACAATGAATAGCTGAAAGCCTTGGCGTGGTGCTACTGAGGAGACAATATCAGCACTTCAAAAAGAACCATGCTAAGAAATATATGTGTAGTCACATCATTTCCAAAAATGTTCTTGGAAGGAAGACATACTGCCATATTTATGGAAACGAACCAGCAACGTGTAATCCACCAGAGTCTGTGCCTGAATCAATCACTTGTTTTGAAATCCTTTTTAGTAAGCCAGTGATGCATATTTACCCATGTATCATGATGCCTGGATATACACTGCACATAATCGATGAAGAATGACTAGTTCCTGTTTACAGAACATATTGTACTTGATCAACAGAAAAGACAGCATGGTCTATCCGCTATTATTGACTTCCAGGAAACTATCATGACTGCCCTTTTTTGAACAAGGGTATCTCACAGAAAGTGACAAAAGAAATATTAGCCTACCAACCCTGTGTGCAAGTGCTCCCACAAGCACACACAACCACACACACACATGCAGAGAAGCACACAAATACACACAAACACACATGCATTCATTGCTCCTCGAATGGCAAGCAGTCTGGAGTCAGTGAATTTCTGCACTTTCACAAAGGAAAAGTACCTTCCAACACCAGCAATCCTTAATGAATACCAGGAAACCCTGGAGAATCAGGTTAACTTCTTCCGACACTCCTTGCCCACGGTATAGTATATCCTGCAGGAAAGAGAAGATTTGCTGTCAGATCAACAGGTGCCTGGGCCACCATGTCACCCTAATTCTTACCTTGCCACTCCGTTAGTTCCACACCCTAAGATCTGGTGGTCTAGTGGGTCCCTGAAATCAACGCAGCGTGTGTATCATAGTGAGGCCCAAGGCGGCCTGTTCTGCAAAGTGAGAACCAGCCCCAGGTGGCACACAGGCTTGTGGACATTCCAAACCGTGGGACATAGAAGCTTTGGCTAGCAGTTCAGAAGGGATTGCCCCAATCTAATGGGCTCAGGTCACCCATGTGCTCCTGCTCTGCCTGCCCCCGTTTTCCGAGGCCACACTTAACTGAGAAGTCTTCCACAGAAGACAGGGGCACCTTCCTTCAGCTTCTTCCTGCTTGGCTGGCTGGGCTGCCATAGCAACAGGCCAGGCACGAGCTGCCTCAGGACTCTCCAAGTTCAAGGGGCTCTGAGCCCACTGTGACATCACAGCCGCGTCTTTCCTGATTGGTCGGACTGCTTAAGCACTCCCCCTTAAGCAACCCTCACCCTCCAATTTCCAGCCACTTGAGGCATAGTGTCCTCAAAGGATGTATGGATCTTATCGTGGCCTTACTGCTCCATATTCCCACAGCCGCTTGTCCTATGTGGAACTGGGATGATATTTCTCTCCTCTTTCCAAGATCTGCCAAGCTGGAACCCACATTTTCGAAGACAAGAAGTGTTTTTTGTGGTGAGTACAAAACGCCTCAAGCCCTTTGCACGTCCATCAGCCAGGAAAACTCCTTTCACATTGGATTGGGCAACTTCCCTCTCAGAACATCACCCAACACCTGAGTATATTCCCTTAGCTGGACGCAACTCTACCACTCAGGGAATCAGGATGTTTTTCGTCCTGGCTTCTCTGTTACTAACTTCGTCAAAGCACGGAAACGCACACACTGGCTGGTAAGAGTGTGAAACTGACCACAGGAATTCACTTAATGTGGACAAAGAAATTAATTCGCTTTCATCTGAGAAATGCACTGGATCACAAACGGGATAGTCAACGAATGCACAGTATTTAATACTCAGTGAAACTGATAGCTTTTCTCCAGTGAATGGCACCTTTCAGGAACACAACACACTATGGAATACCATGAATCACTAGGGAAGAGCATTCATTTCTCCAAAACTTCCTAGTGACAAAACAAAACACTTTTCATCCAAGGAAGTGAAGACTTCAAATCAGGGCCGCTCAAGGCTTCTCCACAAACTGACATCAGGAATTAAGCTAATTTCCACGAATCAGTGAGGCAAATTTAAACAGAATGATAACAAACACAAAAACATAGCCACACACACAATGTGGTCATATCCTAATAGTGATCGTGTGAATTGATTTCTTTGCTTGTATGTACTGGATAGCAACTTTTAGCATCATCAGAATCCATTAAACCCCAGGACAGCCTGGTGCATTCAATCAATTTCCACAGTGTAAAAGACACAGTTTGACTCAAGTGGTCTTAGGAATGCCTACACAGTGGGCACACCCATGAGCATGAAATACTTTGTACTAGGAGAACTTATTAGAACGAGGAAAGAAAGTAATACATTTGCCAACTAGAAATATTGCACACACAAACACACACACATACCCAAAATAAAACAAAACCTGTCCAAATTCATCACATCGGGAATATTACCCGCAATAGTGGAATGGCCAGGCGTTACGCTACTGAAGTGACAATATCAGCCCTTCAAAATGATGATGCCAAAAAAATATGGGAAGTGACACCTTTTCCAGAAATGTTCTTGCAAGGAAGACACACTGCCACATTTTTGCAAAGAAACGAGCAAAGGGTAATCCACCAGAATCTGTGCCTGAAGCAATTACTTGAATGAAAATCCTTTCCAGTAAGCCAGTGAGGCCCATTGACCCACGTATCATAATGCCTGGACATACACTGCACATAATTGCTGAATGCTCAATAGTTCTTCCTTATAGAACATATTGTACTTCATCTACAGAAAAGTAAGTTTGATCTATCTGAAATTATTGACTTCCAGGAAACAATCGTGATGGCCACTCTTTCAAAAAGGGTATCTCACAGAACCTGACAAAAGTAATATTATCTGATCCTCCCTGTGTGCAAGGTCTTCTGCAAACACACACACAAACACACACACACACACACACACACACACACACACATGTACAGAAGCACACAAAGAAAAATACACAATCACACACACACAATCATTGCTCCTCGAAGAGCAACCATTCCGGAGTCATTGAATTTCTGAAACTTCATGTAAGAAAAGTACCTTTCAGCAGTAGCAATATGTAGTGAATACCAGGAAACCCTGGAGAATCAGGATAACTTCTTCCAACTTTCCTTTCCCATGGTTTAGTGTACCCTGCAGGCCAGAGAAGAATTGCTGTCAGATCAACAGGTGCCTGGGCCACCATGTCACCCTGATTCTTACCTTGCCAGTCTGCTAGTACTACACCCTAAGATCAGGTGGACTGCTGGGTCCCTGAAATAAAGGCACTGTGTGTTTCACAGTGAGGGCCATGGAGGCCTGCTCTGCAAAGTGAAATCTAGCCCCAGGTGGCACACAGGCCTGTGGACATTCCAAACCCTGTGACATGGATGCTTTGGCTAGCGGTGAAGAATGGATTCCCCCAATCTGATGGACTCAGTTCACCCACGTGCTCCTGCTCTACCTGCCCCCTCTTTCCCTAGGCCACACTTAACTCAGAAGTCTTCCAAACTAGACAAGGGCACCTTCCTTCAGCTTCTTCTTGCTTGGCTGGCTGGGCTGCCATAGCAACAGGCCAGGCAGGAGCTGCCTCAGGACTCCCCAAGTTCAAGGGGCTGTAGGCCAACTGGGACATCACAATCATGTCTTTTCTGATTGGTTGGACAGCATAAGCACTCCCCTTAAGGAACCTCCCCTTCCAGTCCCCAGTCACTTGTGTCATACAGTCCTGGCAAAATGTTTGGATAGGAGCATGGCTTTACTGCTCCATATTCCCACCTCTGCTTGTTCTGGGTCCAACTGGGATGAGATTTCTCTCCTGTTTCCATGAACTCTCCATCTGGAACCCACATTTTGGAAGACAAGAAGTCTTTATTTCTGGTGAGTACCTAAATGACTCAAGCCCTTTGCACTTCCATCAGCCAGGAAAACACCTTTGACATTGGATGAACAACATTCCTCTCAGAACAACATCACCCATCACCTGAGCTTATTCCCTTATGTGGACACAACGGTACCACACTGGGATTCATGATGTTGTTTTGTCAGGCTTGTCTGTTCCCAACTTCATCAAAACAAAGAATCGCACACAGTGGCTGGCAAGAGCGTGAAAATGAACTCAGGAATTCACTTAATGTGGACGAACAAATTAATTCAGATTCATCCAGGAAATGCCCTGGATCACACAGGGGACAGTCAATGAATGCATAGTATTTCCTAGTCAGTGAAATTGGTGCCCTTTCTCCAGTGAAGGGCAGCTTTCAGGAAGACCACAAATTATGGAATACCAAGAAACACTGGCGACAGGCATTCATTTCTACAAAAGTTCTTAGTGACATATTACAACTCATTTCATTCAAGGAACTGAAGACTTAAAGCCAGGACAACTCAAGGCTTTTCCTCAAAATCACATCGGGTATTAAGCTAATTGCTACCAATCAGTGAGGCAAATTAAAACACAAAGATAACACAGACACACACACCCACACACACACAAAGTGGTGATATCCTAATAGTTATCAAGTGAATGGATATCTTTCCTTGTATGTAGTACATGGCAACGTTTACTAAAATCAGAAGTCATTGAAAACCAGGACAGCCTGGTACACTCCTTCAATGTCCACAGTGTAAAAGGAAGAGTTTGAATGAAGGGGACTTAACGATGCTTAAACAGTGGGTACACACATGAGTGTGAAACAGTTTGTAATATGAGAACTCACTCCAGCGAGCAAAGAAATTAATACATTTGCAAACTACAAATATTGCACACAGAAACACACACGCACACACACACACATACAAACCTAAACTAAATAACACAAAACCTGTCCATATCCTTTGCATGTGAAATGATACAATGAATAGCTGAAAGCCTTGGCGTGGTGCTACTGAGGAGACAATATCAGCACTTCAAAAAGAACCATGCTAAGAAATATATGTGTAGTCACATCATTTCCAAAAATGTTCTTGGAAGGAAGACATACTGCCATATTTATGGAAACGAACCAGCAACGTGTAATCCACCAGAGTCTGTGCCTGAATCAATCACTTGTTTTGAAATCCTTTTTAGTAAGCCAGTGATGCATATTTACCCATGTATCATGATGCCTGGATATACACTGCACATAATCGATGAAGAATGACTAGTTCCTGTTTACAGAACATATTGTACTTGATCAACAGAAAAGACAGCATGGTCTATCCGCTATTATTGACTTCCAGGAAACTATCATGACTGCCCTTTTTTGAACAAGGGTATCTCACAGAAAGTGACAAAAGAAATATTAGCCTACCAACCCTGTGTGCAAGTGCTCCCACAAGCACACACAACCACACACACACATGCAGAGAAGCACACAAATACACACAAACACACACGCATTCATTGCTCCTCGAATGGCAAGCAGTCTGGAGTCAGTGAATTTCTGCACTTTCACAAAGGAAAAGTACCTTCCAACACCAGCAATCCTTAATGAATACCAGGAAACCCTGGAGAATCAGGTTAACTTCTTCCGACACTCCTTGCCCACGGTATAGTATATCCTGCAGGAAAGAGAAGATTTGCTGTCAGATCAACAGGTTCCTGGGCCACCATGTCACCCTAATTCTTACCTTGCCACTCCGTTAGTTCCACACCCTAAGATCTGGTGGTCTAGTGGGTCCCTGAAATCAACGCAGCGTGTGTATCATAGTGAGGCCCAAGGCGGCCTGTTCTGCAAAGTGAGAACCAGCCCCAGGTGGCACACAGGCTTGTGGACATTCCAAACCGTGGGACATAGAAGCTTTGGCTAGCAGTTCAGAAGGGATTGCCCCAATCTAATGGGCTCAGGTCACCCATGTGCTCCTGCTCTGCCTGCCCCCGTTTTCCGAGGCCACACTTAACTGAGAAGTCTTCCACAGAAGACAGGGGCACCTTCCTTCAGCTTCTTCCTGCTTGGCTGGCTGGGCTGCCATAGCAACAAGCCAGGCACGAGCTGCCTCAGGACTCTCCAAGTTCAAGGGGCTCTGAGCCCACTGTGACATCACAGCCGCGTCTTTCCTGATTGGTCGGACTGCTTAAGCACTCCCCCTTAAGCAACCCTCACCCTCCAATTTCCAGCCACTTGAGGCATAGTGTCCTCAAAGGATGTATGGATCTTATCGTGGCCTTACTGCTCCATATTCCCACAGCCGCTTGTCCTATGTGGAACTGGGATGATATTTCTCTCCTCTTTCCAAGATCTGCCAAGCTGGAACCCACATTTTCGAAGACAAGAAGTGTTTTTTGTGGTGAGTACAAAACGCCTCAAGCCCTTTGCACGTCCATCAGCCAGGAAAACTCCTTTCACATTGGATTGGGCAACTTCCCTCTCAGAACATCACCCAACACCTGAGTATATTCCCTTAGCTGGACGCAACTCTACCACTCAGGGAATCAGGATGTTTTTCGTCCTGGCTTCTCTGTTACTAACTTCGTCAAAGCACGGAAACGCACACACTGGCTGGTAAGAGTGTGAAACTGACCACAGGAATTCACTTAATGTGGACAAAGAAATTAATTCGCTTTCATCTGAGAAATGCACTGGATCACAAACGGGATAGTCAACGAATGCACAGTATTTAATACTCAGTGAAACTGATAGCTTTTCTCCAGTGAATGGCACCTTTCAGGAACACAACACACTATGGAATACCATGAATCACTAGGGAAGAGCATTCATTTCTCCAAAACTTCCTAGTGACAAAACAAAACACTTTTCATCCAAGGAAGTGAAGACTTCAAATCAGGGCCGCTCAAGGCTTCTCCACAAACTGACATCAGGAATTAAGCTAATTTCCACGAATCAGTGAGGCAAATTTAAACAGAATGATAACAAACACAAAAACATAGCCACACACACAATGTGGTCATATCCTAATAGTGATCGTGTGAATTGATTTCTTTGCTTGTATGTACTGGATAGCAACTTTTAGCATCATCAGAATCCATTAAACCCCAGGACAGCCTGGTGCATTCAATCAATTTCCACAGTGTAAAAGACACAGTTTGACTCAAGTGGTCTTAGGAATGCCTACACAGTGGGCACACCCATGAGCATGAAATACTTTGTACTAGGAGAACTTATTAGAACGAGGAAAGAAAGTAATACATTTGCCAACTAGAAATATTGCACAC
This sequence comes from Castor canadensis, assembly GCF_047511655.1. Taxonomy (NCBI): domain Eukaryota; kingdom Metazoa; phylum Chordata; class Mammalia; order Rodentia; family Castoridae; genus Castor; species Castor canadensis. The sequence continues at coordinate 115,279,571 of NC_133387.1, forward strand.
ACAAACACACACACATACCCAAAATAAAACAAAACCTGTCCAAATTCATCACATCGGGAATATTACCCGCAATAGTGGAATGGCCAGGCGTTACGCTACTGAAGGGACAATATCAGCCCTTCAAAATGATGATGCCAAAAAAATATGGGAAGTGACACCTTTTCCAGAAATGTTCTTGCAAGGAAGACACACTGCCACATTTTTGCAAAGAAACGAGCAAAGGGTAATCCACCAGAATCTGTGCCTGAAGCAATTACTTGAATGAAAATCCTTTCCAGTAAGCCAGTGAGGCCCATTGACCCATGTATCATAATGCCTGGACATACACTGCTCATAATTGCTGAATGCTCAATAGTTCTTCCTTATAGAACATATTGTACTTCATCTACAGAAAAGTAAGTTTGATCTATCTGAAATTATTGACTTCCAGGAAACAATCGTGATGGCCACTCTTTCAAAAAGGGTATCTCACAGAACCTGACAAAAGTAATATTATCTGATCCTCCCTGTGTGCAAGGTCTTCTGCAAACACACACACAAACACACACACACACACACACACACACATGTACAGAAGCACACAAAGAAAAATACACAATCACACACACACAATCATTGCTCCTCGAAGAGCAACCATTCCGGAGTCATTGAATTTCTGAAACTTCATGTAAGAAAAGTACCTTTCAGCAGTAGCAATATGTAGTGAATACCAGGAAACCCTGGAGAATCAGGATAACTTCTTCCAACTTTCCTTTCCCATGGTTTAGTGTACCCTGCAGGCCAGAGAAGAATTGCTGTCAGATCAACAGGTGCCTGGGCCACCATGTCACCCTGATTCTTACCTTGCCAGTCTGCTAGTACTACACCCTAAGATCAGGTGGACTGCTGGGTCCCTGAAATAAAGGCACTGTGTGTTTCACAGTGAGGGCCATGGAGGCCTGCTCTGCAAAGTGAAATCTAGCCCCAGGTGGCACACAGGCCTGTGGACATTCCAAACCCTGTGACATGGATGCTTTGGCTAGCGGTGAAGAATGGATTCCCCCAATCTGATGGACTCAGTTCACCCACGTGCTCCTGCTCTACCTGCCCCCTCTTTCCCTAGGCCACACTTAACTCAGAAGTCTTCCAAACTAGACAAGGGCACCTTCCTTCAGCTTCTTCTTGCTTGGCTGGCTGGGCTGCCATAGCAACAGGCCAGGCAGGAGCTGCCTCAGGACTCCCCAAGTTCAAGGGGCTGTAGGCCAACTGGGACATCACAATCATGTCTTTTCTGATTGGTTGGACAGCATAAGCACTCCCCTTAAGGAACCTCCCCTTCCAGTCCCCAGTCACTTGTGTCATACAGTCCTGGCAAAATGTTTGGATAGGAGCATGGCTTTACTGCTCCATATTCCCACCTCTGCTTGTTCTGGGTCCAACTGGGATGAGATTTCTCTCCTGTTTCCATGAACTCTCCATCTGGAACCCACATTTTGGAAGACAAGAAGTCTTTATTTCTGGTGAGTACCTAAATGACTCAAGCCCTTTGCACTTCCATCAGCCAGGAAAACACCTTTGACATTGGATGAACAACATTCCTCTCAGAACAACATCACCCATCACCTGAGCTTATTCCCTTATGTGGACACAACGGTACCACACTGGGATTCATGATGTTGTTTTGTCAGGCTTGTCTGTTCCCAACTTCATCAAAACAAAGAATCGCACACAGTGGCTGGCAAGAGCGTGAAAATGAACTCAGGAATTCACTTAATGTGGACGAACAAATTAATTCAGATTCATCCAGGAAATGCCCTGGATCACACAGGGGACAGTCAATGAATGCATAGTATTTCCTAGTCAGTGAAATTGGTGCCCTTTCTCCAGTGAAGGGCAGCTTTCAGGAAGACCACAAATTATGGAATACCAAGAAACACTGGCGACAGGCATTCATTTCTACAAAAGTTCTTAGTGACATATTACAACTCATTTCATTCAAGGAACTGAAGACTTAAAGCCAGGACAACTCAAGGCTTTTCCTCAAAATCACATCGGGTATTAAGCTAATTGCTACCAATCAGTGAGGCAAATTAAAACACAAAGATAACAAACACAGACACACACACCCACACACACACAAAGTGGTGATATCCTAATAGTTATCAAGTGAATGGATATCTTTCCTTGTATGTAGTACATGGCAACGTTTACTAAAATCAGAAGTCATTGAAAACCAGGACAGCCTGGTACACTCCTTCAATGTCCACAGTGTAAAAGGAAGAGTTTGAATGAAGGGGACTTAACGATGCTTAAACAGTGGGTACACACATGAGTGTGAAACAGTTTGTAATATGAGAACTCACTCCAGCGAGCAAAGAAATTAATACATTTGCAAACTACAAATATTGCACACAGAAACACACACGCACACACACACACATACAAACCTAAACTAAATAACACAAAACCTGTCCATATCCTTTGCATGTGAAATGATACAATGAATAGCTGAAAGCCTTGGCGTGGTGCTACTGAGGAGACAATATCAGCACTTCAAAAAGAACCATGCTAAGAAATATATGTGTAGTCACATCATTTCCAAAAATGTTCTTGGAAGGAAGACATACTGCCATATTTATGGAAACGAACCAGCAACGTGTAATCCACCAGAGTCTGTGCCTGAATCAATCACTTGTTTTGAAATCCTTTTTAGTAAGCCAGTGATGCATATTTACCCATGTATCATGATGCCTGGATATACACTGCACATAATCGATGAAGAATGACTAGTTCCTGTTTACAGAACATATTGTACTTGATCAACAGAAAAGACAGCATGGTCTATCCGCTATTATTGACTTCCAGGAAACTATCATGACTGCCCTTTTTTGAACAAGGGTATCTCACAGAAAGTGACAAAAGAAATATTAGCCTACCAACCCTGTGTGCAAGTGCTCCCACAAGCACACACAACCACACACACACATGCAGAGAAGCACACAAATACACACAAACACACACGCATTCATTGCTCCTCGAATGGCAAGCAGTCTGGAGTCAGTGAATTTCTGCACTTTCACAAAGGAAAAGTACCTTCCAACACCAGCAATCCTTAATGAATACCAGGAAACCCTGGAGAATCAGGTTAACTTCTTCCGACACTCCTTGCCCACGGTATAGTATATCCTGCAGGAAAGAGAAGATTTGCTGTCAGATCAACAGGTTCCTGGGCCACCATGTCACCCTAATTCTTACCTTGCCACTCCGTTAGTTCCACACCCTAAGATCTGGTGGTCTAGTGGGTCCCTGAAATCAACGCAGCGTGTGTATCATAGTGAGGCCCAAGGCGGCCTGTTCTGCAAAGTGAGAACCAGCCCCAGGTGGCACACAGGCTTGTGGACATTCCAAACCGTGGGACATAGAAGCTTTGGCTAGCAGTTCAGAAGGGATTGCCCCAATCTAATGGGCTCAGGTCACCCATGTGCTCCTGCTCTGCCTGCCCCCGTTTTCCGAGGCCACACTTAACTGAGAAGTCTTCCACAGAAGACAGGGGCACCTTCCTTCAGCTTCTTCCTGCTTGGCTGGCTGGGCTGCCATAGCAACAAGCCAGGCACGAGCTGCCTCAGGACTCTCCAAGTTCAAGGGGCTCTGAGCCCACTGTGACATCACAGCCGCGTCTTTCCTGATTGGTCGGACTGCTTAAGCACTCCCCCTTAAGCAACCCTCACCCTCCAATTTCCAGCCACTTGAGGCATAGTGTCCTCAAAGGATGTATGGATCTTATCGTGGCCTTACTGCTCCATATTCCCACAGCCGCTTGTCCTATGTGGAACTGGGATGATATTTCTCTCCTCTTTCCAAGATCTGCCAAGCTGGAACCCACATTTTCGAAGACAAGAAGTGTTTTTTGTGGTGAGTACAAAACGCCTCAAGCCCTTTGCACGTCCATCAGCCAGGAAAACTCCTTTCACATTGGATTGGGCAACTTCCCTCTCAGAACATCACCCAACACCTGAGTATATTCCCTTAGCTGGACGCAACTCTACCACTCAGGGAATCAGGATGTTTTTCGTCCTGGCTTCTCTGTTACTAACTTCGTCAAAGCACGGAAACGCACACACTGGCTGGTAAGAGTGTGAAACTGACCACAGGAATTCACTTAATGTGGACAAAGAAATTAATTCGCTTTCATCTGAGAAATGCACTGGATCACAAACGGGATAGTCAACGAATGCACAGTATTTAATACTCAGTGAAACTGATAACTTTTCTCCAGTGAATGGCACCTTTCAGGAACACAACACACTATGGAATACCATGAATCACTAGGGAAGAGCATTCATTTCTCCAAAACTTCCTAGTGACAAAACAAAACACTTTTCATCCAAGGAAGTGAAGACTTCAAATCAGGGCCGCTCAAGGCTTCTCCACAAACTGACATCAGGAATTAAGCTAATTTCCACGAATCAGTGAGGCAAATTTAAACAGAATGATAACAAACACAAAAACATAGCCACACACACAATGTGGTCATATCCTAATAGTGATCGTGTGAATTGATTTCTTTGCTTGTATGTACTGGATAGCAACTTTTAGCATCATCAGAATCCATTAAACCCCAGGACAGCCTGGTGCATTCAATCAATTTCCACAGTGTAAAAGACACAGTTTGACTCAAGTGGTCTTAGGAATGCCTACACAGTGGGCACACCCATGAGCATGAAATACTTTGTACTAGGAGAACTTATTAGAACGAGGAAAGAAAGTAATACATTTGCCAACTAGAAATATTGCACACACAAACACACACACATACCCAAAATAAAACAAAACCTGTCCAAATTCATCACATCGGGAATATTACCCGCAATAGTGGAATGGCCAGGCGTTACGCTACTGAAGGGACAATATCAGCCCTTCAAAATGATGATGCCAAAAAAATATGGGAAGTGACACCTTTTCCAGAAATGTTCTTGCAAGGAAGACACACTGCCACATTTTTGCAAAGAAACGAGCAAAGGGTAATCCACCAGAATCTGTGCCTGAAGCAATTACTTGAATGAAAATCCTTTCCAGTAAGCCAGTGAGGCCCATTGACCCATGTATCATAATGCCTGGACATACACTGCACATAATTGCTGAATGCTCAATAGTTCTTCCTTATAGAACATATTGTACTTCATCTACAGAAAAGTAAGTTTGATCTATCTGAAATTATTGACTTCCAGGAAACAATCGTGATGGCCACTCTTTCAAAAAGGGTATCTCACAGAACCTGACAAAAGTAATATTATCTGATCCTCCCTGTGTGCAAGGTCTTCTGCAAACACACACACAAACACACACACACACACACACACACACATGTACAGAAGCACACAAAGAAAAATACACAATCACACACACACAATCATTGCTCCTCGAAGAGCAACCATTCCGGAGTCATTGAATTTCTGAAACTTCATGTAAGAAAAGTACCTTTCAGCAGTAGCAATATGTAGTGAATACCAGGAAACCCTGGAGAATCAGGATAACTTCTTCCAACTTTCCTTTCCCATGGTTTAGTGTACCCTGCAGGCCAGAGAAGAATTGCTGTCAGATCAACAGGTGCCTGGGCCACCATGTCACCCTGATTCTTACCTTGCCAGTCTGCTAGTACTACACCCTAAGATCAGGTGGACTGCTGGGTCCCTGAAATAAAGGCACTGTGTGTTTCACAGTGAGGGCCATGGAGGCCTGCTCTGCAAAGTGAAATCTAGCCCCAGGTGGCACACAGGCCTGTGGACATTCCAAACCCTGTGACATGGATGCTTTGGCTAGCGGTGAAGAATGGATTCCCCCAATCTGATGGACTCAGTTCACCCACGTGCTCCTGCTCTACCTGCCCCCTCTTTCCCTAGGCCACACTTAACTCAGAAGTCTTCCAAACTAGACAAGGGCACCTTCCTTCAGCTTCTTCTTGCTTGGCTGGCTGGGCTGCCATAGCAACAGGCCAGGCAGGAGCTGCCTCAGGACTCCCCAAGTTCAAGGGGCTGTAGGCCAACTGGGACATCACAATCATGTCTTTTCTGATTGGTTGGACAGCATAAGCACTCCCCTTAAGGAACCTCCCCTTCCAGTCCCCAGTCACTTGTGTCATACAGTCCTGGCAAAATGTTTGGATAGGAGCATGGCTTTACTGCTCCATATTCCCACCTCTGCTTGTTCTGGGTCCAACTGGGATGAGATTTCTCTCCTGTTTCCATGAACTCTCCATCTGGAACCCACATTTTGGAAGACAAGAAGTCTTTATTTCTGGTGAGTACCTAAATGACTCAAGCCCTTTGCACTTCCATCAGCCAGGAAAACACCTTTGACATTGGATGAACAACATTCCTCTCAGAACAACATCACCCGTCACCTGAGCTTATTCCCTTATGTGGACACAACGGTACCACACTGGGATTCATGATGTTGTTTTGTCAGGCTTGTCTGTTCCCAACTTCATCAAAACAAAGAATCGCACACAGTGGCTGGCAAGAGCGTGAAAATGAACTCAGGAATTCACTTAATGTGGACGAACAAATTAATTCAGATTCATCCAGGAAATGCCCTGGATCACACAGGGGACAGTCAATGAATGCATAGTATTTCCTAGTCAGTGAAATTGGTGCCCTTTCTCCAGTGAAGGGCAGCTTTCAGGAAGACCACAAATTATGGAATACCAAGAAACACTGGCGACAGGCATTCATTTCTACAAAAGTTCTTAGTGACATATTACAACTCATTTCATTCAAGGAACTGAAGACTTAAAGCCAGGACAACTCAAGGCTTTTCCTCAAAATCACATCGGGTATTAAGCTAATTGCTACCAATCAGTGAGGCAAATTAAAACACAAAGATAACAAACACAGACACACACACCCACACACACACAAAGTGGTGATATCCTAATAGTTATCAAGTGAATGGATATCTTTCCTTGTATGTAGTACATGGCAACGTTTACTAAAATCAGAAGTCATTGAAAACCAGGACAGCCTGGTACACTCCTTCAATGTCCACAGTGTAAAAGGAAGAGTTTGAATGAAGGGGACTTAACGATGCTTAAACAGTGGGTACACACATGAGTGTGAAACAGTTTGTAATATGAGAACTCACTCCAGCGAGCAAAGAAATTAATACATTTGCAAACTACAAATATTGCACACAGAAACACACACGCACACACACACACATACAAACCTAAACTAAATAACACAAAACCTGTCCATATCCTTTGCATGTGAAATGATACAATGAACAGCTGAAAGCCTTGGCGTGGTGCTACTGAGGAGACAATATCAGCACTTCAAAAAGAACCATGCTAAGAAATATATGTGTAGTCACATCATTTCCAAAAATGTTCTTGGAAGGAAGACATACTGCCATATTTATGGAAACGAACCAGCAACGTGTAATCCACCAGAGTCTGTGCCTGAATCAATCACTTGTTTTGAAATCCTTTTTAGTAAGCCAGTGATGCATATTTACCCATGTATCATGATGCCTGGATATACACTGCACATAATCGATGAAGAATGACTAGTTCCTGTTTACAGAACATATTGTACTTGATCAACAGAAAAGACAGCATGGTCTATCCGCTATTATTGACTTCCAGGAAACTATCATGACTGCCCTTTTTTGAACAAGGGTATCTCACAGAAAGTGACAAAAGAAATATTAGCCTACCAACCCTGTGTGCAAGTGCTCCCACAAGCACACACAACCACACACACACATGCAGAGAAGCACACAAATACACACAAACACACACGCATTCATTGCTCCTCGAATGGCAAGCAGTCTGGAGTCAGTGAATTTCTGCACTTTCACAAAGGAAAAGTACCTTCCAACACCAGCAATCCTTAATGAATACCAGGAAACCCTGGAGAATCAGGTTAACTTCTTCCGACACTCCTTGCCCACGGTATAGTATATCCTGCAGGAAAGAGAAGATTTGCTGTCAGATCAACAGGTTCCTGGGCCACCATGTCACCCTAATTCTTACCTTGCCACTCCGTTAGTTCCACACCCTAAGATCTGGTGGTCTAGTGGGTCCCTGAAATCAACGCAGCGTGTGTATCATAGTGAGGCCCAAGGCGGCCTGTTCTGCAAAGTGAGAACCAGCCCCAGGTGGCACACAGGCTTGTGGACATTCCAAACCGTGGGACATAGAAGCTTTGGCTAGCAGTTCAGAAGGGATTGCCCCAATCTAATGGGCTCAGGTCACCCATGTGCTCCTGCTCTGCCTGCCCCCGTTTTCCGAGGCCACACTTAACTGAGAAGTCTTCCACAGAAGACAGGGGCACCTTCCTTCAGCTTCTTCCTGCTTGGCTGGCTGGGCTGCCATAGCAACAGGCCAGGCACGAGCTGCCTCAGGACTCTCCAAGTTCAAGGGGCTCTGAGCCCACTGTGACATCACAGCCGCGTCTTTCCTGATTGGTCGGACTGCTTAAGCACTCCCCCTTAAGCAACCCTCACCCTCCAATTTCCAGCCACTTGAGGCATAGTGTCCTCAAAGGATGTATGGATCTTATCGTGGCCTTACTGCTCCATATTCCCACAGCCGCTTGTCCTATGTGGAACTCGGATGATATTTCTCTCCTCTTTCCAAGATCTGCCAAGCTGGAACCCACATTTTCGAAGACAAGAAGTGTTTTTTGTGGTGAGTACAAAACGCCTCAAGCCCTTTGCACGTCCATCAGCCAGGAAAACTCCTTTCACATTGGATTGGGCAACTTCCCTCTCAGAACATCACCCAACACCTGAGTATATTCCCTTAGCTGGACGCAACTCTACCACTCAGGGAATCAGGATGTTTTTCGTCCTGGCTTCTCTGTTACTAACTTCGTCAAAGCACGGAAACGCACACACTGGCTGGTAAGAGTGTGAAACTGACCACAGGAATTCACTTAATGTGGACAAAGAAATTAATTCGCTTTCATCTGAGAAATGCACTGGATCACAAACGGGATAGTCAACGAATGCACAGTATTTAATACTCAGTGAAACTGATAACTTTTCTCCAGTGAATGGCACCTTTCAGGAACACAACACACTATGGAATACCATGAATCACTAGGGAAGAGCATTCATTTCTCCAAAACTTCCTAGTGACAAAACAAAACACTTTTCATCCAAGGAAGTGAAGACTTCAAATCAGGGCCGCTCAAGGCTTCTCCACAAACTGACATCAGGAATTAAGCTAATTTCCACGAATCAGTGAGGCAAATTTAAACAGAATGATAACAAACACAAAAACATAGCCACACACACAATGTGGTCATATCCTAATAGTGATCGTGTGAATTGATTTCTTTGCTTGTATGTACTGGATAGCAACTTTTAGCATCATCAGAATCCATTAAACCCCAGGACAGCCTGGTGCATTCAATCAATTTCCACAGTGTAAAAGACACAGTTTGACTCAAGTGGTCTTAGGAATGCCTACACAGTGGGCACACCCATGAGCATGAAATACTTTGTACTAGGAGAACTTATTAGAACGAGGAAAGAAAGTAATACATTTGCCAACTAGAAATATTGCACACACAAACACACACACATACCCAAAATAAAACAAAACCTGTCCAAATTCATCACATCGGGAATATTACCCGCAATAGTGGAATGGCCAGGCGTTACGCTACTGAAGGGACAATATCAGCCCTTCAAAATGATGATGCCAAAAAAATATGGGAAGTGACACCTTTTCCAGAAATGTTCTTGCAAGGAAGACACACTGCCACATTTTTGCAAAGAAACGAGCAAAGGGTAATCCACCAGAATCTGTGCCTGAAGCAATTACTTGAATGAAAATCCTTTCCAGTAAGCCAGTGAGGCCCATTGACCCATGTATCATAATGCCTGGACATACACTGCACATAATTGCTGAATGCTCAATAGTTCTTCCTTATAGAACATATTGTACTTCATCTACAGAAAAGTAAGTTTGATCTATCTGAAATTATTGACTTCCAGGAAACAATCGTGATGGCCACTCTTTGAAAAAGGGTATCTCACAGAACCTGACAAAAGTAATATTATCTGATCCTCCCTGTGTGCAAGGTCTTCTGCAAAAACACACAAACACACACACACACACACACACACACATGTACAGAAGCACACAAAGAAAAATACACAATCACACACACACAATCATTGCTCCTCGAAGAGCAACCATTCCGGAGTCATTGAATTTCTGAAACTTCATGTAAGAAAAGTACCTTTCAGCAGTAGCAATATGTAGTGAATACCAGGAAACCCTGGAGAATCAGGATAACTTCTTCCAACTTTCCTTTCCCATGGTTTAGTGTACCCTGCAGGCCAGAGAAGAATTGCTGTCAGATCAACAGGTGCCTGGGCCACCATGTCACCCTGATTCTTACCTTGCCAGTCTGCTAGTACTACACCCTAAGATCAGGTGGACTGCTGGGTCCCTGAAATAAAGGCACTGTGTGTTTCACAGTGAGGGCCATGGAGGCCTGCTCTGCAAAGTGAAATCTAGCCCCAGGTGGCACACAGGCCTGTGGACATTCCAAACCCTGTGACATGGATGCTTTGGCTAGCGGTGAAGAATGGATTCCCCCAATCTGATGGACTCAGTTCACCCACGTGCTCCTGCTCTACCTGCCCCCTCTTTCCCTAGGCCACACTTAACTCAGAAGTCTTCCAAACTAGACAAGGGCACCTTCCTTCAGCTTCTTCTTGCTTGGCTGGCTGGGCTGCCATAGCAACAGGCCAGGCAGGAGCTGCCTCAGGACTCCCCAAGTTCAAGGGGCTGTAGGCCAACTGGGACATCACAATCATGTCTTTTCTGATTGGTTGGACAGCATAAGCACTCCCCTTAAGGAACCTCCCCTTCCAGTCCCCAGTCACTTGTGTCATACAGTCCTGGCAAAATGTTTGGATAGGAGCATGGCTTTACTGCTCCATATTCCCACCTCTGCTTGTTCTGGGTCCAACTGGGATGAGATTTCTCTCCTGTTTCCATGAACTCTCCATCTGGAACCCACATTTTGGAAGACAAGAAGTCTTTATTTCTGGTGAGTACCTAAATGACTCAAGCCCTTTGCACTTCCATCAGCCAGGAAAACACCTTTGACATTGGATGAACAACATTCCTCTCAGAACAACATCACCCGTCACCTGAGCTTATTCCCTTATGTGGACACAACGGTACCACACTGGGATTCATGATGTTGTTTTGTCAGGCTTGTCTGTTCCCAACTTCATCAAAACAAAGAATCGCACACAGTGGCTGGCAAGAGCGTGAAAATGAACTCAGGAATTCACTTAATGTGGACGAACAAATTAATTCAGATTCATCCAGGAAATGCCCTGGATCACACAGGGGACAGTCAATGAATGCATAGTATTTCCTAGTCAGTGAAATTGGTGCCCTTTCTCCAGTGAAGGGCAGCTTTCAGGAAGACCACAAATTATGGAATACCAAGAAACACTGGCGACAGGCATTCATTTCTACAAAAGTTCTTAGTGACATATTACAACTCATTTCATTCAAGGAACTGAAGACTTAAAGCCAGGACAACTCAAGGCTTTTCCTCAAAATCACATCGGGTATTAAGCTAATTGCTACCAATCAGTGAGGCAAATTAAAACACAAAGATAACAAACACAGACACACACACCCACACACACACAAAGTGGTGATATCCTAATAGTTATCAAGTGAATGGATATCTTTCCTTGTATGTAGTACATGGCAACGTTTACTAAAATCAGAAGTCATTGAAAACCAGGACAGCCTGGTACACTCCTTCAATGTCCACAGTGTAAAAGGAAGAGTTTGAATGAAGGGGACTTAACGATGCTTAAACAGTGGGTACACACATGAGTGTGAAACAGTTTGTAATATGAGAACTCACTCCAGCGAGCAAAGAAATTAATACATTTGCAAACTACAAATATTGCACACAGAAACACACACGCACACACACACACATACAAACCTAAACTAAATAACACAAAACCTGTCCATATCCTTTGCATGTGAAATGATACAATGAACAGCTGAAAGCCTTGGCGTGGTGCTACTGAGGAGACAATATCAGCACTTCAAAAAGAACCATGCTAAGAAATATATGTGTAGTCACATCATTTCCAAAAATGTTCTTGGAAGGAAGACATACTGCCATATTTATGGAAACGAACCAGCAACGTGTAATCCACCAGAGTCTGTGCCTGAATCAATCACTTGTTTTGAAATCCTTTTTAGTAAGCCAGTGATGCATATTTACCCATGTATCATGATGCCTGGATATACACTGCACATAATCGATGAAGAATGACTAGTTCCTGTTTACAGAACATATTGTACTTGATCAACAGAAAAGACAGCATGGTCTATCCGCTATTATTGACTTCCAGGAAACTATCATGACTGCCCTTTTTTGAACAAGGGTATCTCACAGAAAGTGACAAAAGAAATATTAGCCTACCAACCCTGTGTGCAAGTGCTCCCACAAGCACACACAACCACACACACACATGCAGAGAAGCACACAAATACACACAAACACACATGCATTCATTGCTCCTCGAATGGCAAGCAGTCTGGAGTCAGTGAATTTCTGCACTTTCACAAAGGAAAAGTACCTTCCAACACCAGCAATCCTTAATGAATACCAGGAAACCCTGGAGAATCAGGTTAACTTCTTCCGACACTCCTTGCCCACGGTATAGTATATCCTGCAGGAAAGAGAAGATTTGCTGTCAGATCAACAGGTGCCTGGGCCACCATGTCACCCTAATTCTTACCTTGCCACTCCGTTAGTTCCACACCCTAAGATCTGGTGGTCTAGTGGGTCACTGAAATCAACGCAGCGTGTGTATCATAGTGAGGCCCAAGGCGGCCTGTTCTGCAAAGTGAGAACCAGCCCCAGGTGGCACACAGGCTTGTGGACATTCCAAACCGTGGGACATAGAAGCTTTGGCTAGCAGTTCAGAAGGGATTGCCCCAATCTAATGGGCTCAGGTCACCCATGTGCTCCTGCTCTGCCTGCCCCCGTTTTCCGAGGCCACACTTAACTGAGAAGTCTTCCACAGAAGACAGGGGCACCTTCCTTCAGCTTCTTCCTGCTTGGCTGGCTGGGCTGCCATAGCAACAGGCCAGGCACGAGCTGCCTCAGGACTCTCCAAGTTCAAGGGGCTCTGAGCCCACTGTGACATCACAGCCGCGTCTTTCCTGATTGGTCGGACTGCTTAAGCACTCCCCCTTAAGCAACCCTCACCCTCCAATTTCCAGCCACTTGAGGCATAGTGTCCTCAAAGGATGTATGGATCTTATCGTGGCCTTACTGCTCCATATTCCCACAGCCGCTTGTCCTATGTGGAACTGGGATGATATTTCTCTCCTCTTTCCAAGATCTGCCAAGCTGGAACCCACATTTTCGAAGACAAGAAGTGTTTTTTGTGGTGAGTACAAAACGCCTCAAGCCCTTTGCACGTCCATCAGCCAGGAAAACTCCTTTCACATTGGATTGGGCAACTTCCCTCTCAGAACATCACCCAACACCTGAGTATATTCCCTTAGCTGGACGCAACTCTACCACTCAGGGAATCAGGATGTTTTTCGTCCTGGCTTCTCTGTTACTAACTTCGTCAAAGCACGGAAACGCACACACTGGCTGGTAAGAGTGTGAAACTGACCACAGGAATTCACTTAATGTGGACAAAGAAATTAATTCGCTTTCATCTGAGAAATGCACTGGATCACAAACGGGATAGTCAACGAATGCACAGTATTTAATACTCAGTGAAACTGATAGCTTTTCTCCAGTGAATGGCACCTTTCAGGAACACAACACACTATGGAATACCATGAATCACTAGGGAAGAGCATTCATTTCTCCAAAACTTCCTAGTGACAAAACAAAACACTTTTCATCCAAGGAAGTGAAGACTTCAAATCAGGGCCGCTCAAGGCTTCTCCACAAACTGACATCAGGAATTAAGCTAATTTCCACGAATCAGTGAGGCAAATTTAAACAGAATGATAACAAACACAAAAACATAGCCACACACACAATGTGGTCATATCCTAATAGTGATCGTGTGAATTGATTTCTTTGCTTGTATGTACTGGATAGCAACTTTTAGCATCATCAGAATCCATTAAACCCCAGGACAGCCTGGTGCATTCAATCAATTTCCACAGTGTAAAAGACACAGTTTGACTCAAGTGGTCTTAGGAATGCCTACACAGTGGGCACACCCATGAGCATGAAATACTTTGTACTAGGAGAACTTATTAGAACGAGGAAAGAAAGTAATACATTTGCCAACTAGAAATATTGCACACACAAACACACACACATACCCAAAATAAAACAAAACCTGTCCAAATTCATCACATCGGGAATATTACCCGCAATAGTGGAATGGCCAGGCGTTACGCTACTGAAGGGACAATATCAGCCCTTCAAAATGATGATGCCAAAAAAATATGGGAAGTGACACCTTTTCCAGAAATGTTCTTGCAAGGAAGACACACTGCCACATTTTTGCAAAGAAACGAGCAAAGGGTAATCCACCAGAATCTGTGCCTGAAGCAATTACTTGAATGAAAATCCTTTCCAGTAAGCCAGTGAGGCCCATTGACCCATGTATCATAATGCCTGGACATACACTGCACATAATTGCTGAATGCTCAATAGTTCTTCCTTATAGAACATATTGTACTTCATCTACAGAAAAGTAAGTTTGATCTATTTGAAATTATTGACTTCCAGGAAACAATCGTGATGGCCACTCTTTGAAAAAGGGTATCTCACAGAACCTGACAAAAGTAATATTATCTGATCCTCCCTGTGTGCAAGGTCTTCTGCAAACACACACACAAACACACACACACACACACACACACCCACATGTACAGAAGCACACAAAGAAAAATACACAATCACACACACACAATCATTGCTCCTCGAAGAGCAACCATTCCGGAGTCATTGAATTTCTGAAACTTCATGTAAGAAAAGTACCTTTCAGCAGTAGCAATATGTAGTGAATACCAGGAAACCCTGGAGAATCAGGATAACTTCTTCCAACTTTCCTTTCCCATGGTTTAGTGTACCCTGCAGGCCAGAGAAGAATTGCTGTCAGATCAACAGGTGCCTGGGCCACCATGTCACCCTGATTCTTACCTTGCCAGTCTGCTAGTACTACACCCTAAGATCAGGTGGACTGCTGGGTCCCTGAAATAAAGGCACTGTGTGTTTCACAGTGAGGGCCATGGAGGCCTGCTCTGCAAAGTGAAATCTAGCCCCAGGTGGCACACAGGCCTGTGGACATTCCAAACCCTGTGACATGGATGCTTTGGCTAGCGGTGAAGAATGGATTCCCCCAATCTGATGGACTCAGTTCACCCACGTGCTCCTGCTCTACCTGCCCCCTCTTTCCCTAGGCCACACTTAACTCAGAAGTCTTCCAAACTAGACAAGGGCACCTTCCTTCAGCTTCTTCTTGCTTGGCTGGCTGGGCTGCCATAGCAACAGGCCAGGCAGGAGCTGCCTCAGGACTCCCCAAGTTCAAGGGGCTGTAGGCCAACTGGGACATCACAATCATGTCTTTTCTGATTGGTTGGACAGCATAAGCACTCCCCTTAAGGAACCTCCCCTTCCAGTCCCCAGTCACTTGTGTCATACAGTCCTGGCAAAATGTTTGGATAGGAGCATGGCTTTACTGCTCCATATTCCCACCTCTGCTTGTTCTGGGTCCAACTGGGATGAGATTTCTCTCCTGTTTCCATGAACTCTCCATCTGGAACCCACATTTTGGAAGACAAGAAGTCTTTATTTCTGGTGAGTACCTAAATGACTCAAGCCCTTTGCACTTCCATCAGCCAGGAAAACACCTTTGACATTGGATGAACAACATTCCTCTCAGAACAACATCACCCGTCACCTGAGCTTATTCCCTTATGTGGACACAACGGTACCACACTGGGATTCATGATGTTGTTTTGTCAGGCTTGTCTGTTCCCAACTTCATCAAAACAAAGAATCTCACACAGTGGCTGGCAAGAGCGTGAAAATGAACTCAGGAATTCACTTAATGTGGACGAACAAATTAATTCAGATTCATCCAGGAAATGCCCTGGATCACACAGGGGACAGTCAATGAATGCATAGTATTTCCTAGTCAGTGAAATTGGTGCCCTTTCTCAAGTGAAGGGCAGCTTTCAGGAAGACCACAAATTATGGAATACCAAGAAACACTGGCGACAGGCATTCATTTCTACAAAAGTTCTTAGTGACATATTACAACTCATTTCATTCAAGGAACTGAAGACTTAAAGCCAGGACAACTCAAGACTTTTCCTCAAAATCACATCGGGTATTAAGCTAATTGCTACCAATCAGTGAGGCAAATTAAAACACAAAGATAACAAACACAGACACACACACCCACACACACACAAAGTGGTGATATCCTAATAGTTATCAAGTGAATGGATATCTTTCCTTGTATGTAGTACATGGCAACGTTTACTAAAATCAGAAGTCATTGAAAACCAGGACAGCCTGGTACACTCCTTCAATGTCCACAGTGTAAAAGGAAGAGTTTGAATGAAGGGGACTTAACGATGCTTAAACAGTGGGTACACACATGAGTGTGAAACAGTTTGTAATATGAGAACTCACTCCAGCGAGCAAAGAAATTAATACATTTGCAAACTACAAATATTGCACACAGAAACACACACGCACACACACACACATACAAACCTAAACTAAATAACACAAAACCTGTCCATATCCTTTGCATGTGAAATGATACAATGAATAGCTGAAAGCCTTGGCGTGGTGCTACTGAGGAGACAATATCAGCACTTCAAAAAGAACCATGCTAAGAAATATATGTGTAGTCACATCATTTCCAAAAATGTTCTTGGAAGGAAGACATACTGCCATATTTATGGAAACGAACCAGCAACGTGTAATCCACCAGAGTCTGTGCCTGAATCAATCACTTGTTTTGAAATCCTTTTTAGTAAGCCAGTGATGCATATTTACCCATGTATCATGATGCCTGGATATACACTGCACATAATCGATGAAGAATGACTAGTTCCTGTTTACAGAACATATTGTACTTGATCAACAGAAAAGACAGCATGGTCTATCCGCTATTATTGACTTCCAGGAAACTATCATGACTGCCCTTTTTTGAACAAGGGTATCTCACAGAAAGTGACAAAAGAAATATTAGCCTACCAACCCTGTGTGCAAGTGCTCCCACAAGCACACACAACCACACACACACATGCAGAGAAGCACACAAATACACACAAACACACATGCATTCATTGCTCCTCGAATGGCAAGCAGTCTGGAGTCAGTGAATTTCTGCACTTTCACAAAGGAAAAGTACCTTCCAACACCAGCAATCCTTAATGAATACCAGGAAACCCTGGAGAATCAGGTTAACTTCTTCCGACACTCCTTGCCCACGGTATAGTATATCCTGCAGGAAAGAGAAGATTTGCTGTCAGATCAACAGGTGCCTGGGCCACCATGTCACCCTAATTCTTACCTTGCCACTCCGTTAGTTCCACACCCTAAGATCTGGTGGTCTAGTGGGTCCCTGAAATCAACGCAGCGTGTGTATCATAGTGAGGCCCAAGGCGGCCTGTTCTGCAAAGTGAGAACCAGCCCCAGGTGGCACACAGGCTTGTGGACATTCCAAACCGTGGGACATAGAAGCTTTGGCTAGCAGTTCAGAAGGGATTGCCCCAATCTAATGGGCTCAGGTCACCCATGTGCTCCTGCTCTGCCTGCCCCCGTTTTCCGAGGCCACACTTAACTGAGAAGTCTTCCACAGAAGACAGGGGCACCTTCCTTCAGCTTCTTCCTGCTTGGCTGGCTGGGCTGCCATAGCAACAGGCCAGGCACGAGCTGCCTCAGGACTCTCCAAGTTCAAGGGGCTCTGAGCCCACTGTGACATCACAGCCGCGTCTTTCCTGATTGGTCGGACTGCTTAAGCACTCCCCCTTAAGCAACCCTCACCCTCCAATTTCCAGCCACTTGAGGCATAGTGTCCTCAAAGGATGTATGGATCTTATCGTGGCCTTACTGCTCCATATTCCCACAGCCGCTTGTCCTATGTGGAACTGGGATGATATTTCTCTCCTCTTTCCAAGATCTGCCAAGCTGGAACCCACATTTTCGAAGACAAGAAGTGTTTTTTGTGGTGAGTACAAAACGCCTCAAGCCCTTTGCACGTCCATCAGCCAGGAAAACTCCTTTCACATTGGATTGGGCAACTTCCCTCTCAGAACATCACCCAACACCTGAGTATATTCCCTTAGCTGGACGCAACTCTACCACTCAGGGAATCAGGATGTTTTTCGTCCTGGCTTCTCTGTTACTAACTTCGTCAAAGCACGGAAACGCACACACTGGCTGGTAAGAGTGTGAAACTGACCACAGGAATTCACTTAATGTGGACAAAGAAATTAATTCGCTTTCATCTGAGAAATGCACTGGATCACAAACGGGATAGTCAACGAATGCACAGTATTTAATACTCAGTGAAACTGATAGCTTTTCTCCAGTGAATGGCACCTTTCAGGAACACAACACACTATGGAATACCATGAATCACTAGGGAAGAGCATTCATTTCTCCAAAACTTCCTAGTGACAAAACAAAACACTTTTCATCCAAGGAAGTGAAGACTTCAAATCAGGGCCGCTCAAGGCTTCTCCACAAACTGACATCAGGAATTAAGCTAATTTCCACGAATCAGTGAGGCAAATTTAAACAGAATGATAACAAACACAAAAACATAGCCACACACACAATGTGGTCATATCCTAATAGTGATCGTGTGAATTGATTTCTTTGCTTGTATGTACTGGATAGCAACTTTTAGCATCATCAGAATCCATTAAACCCCAGGACAGCCTGGTGCATTCAATCAATTTCCACAGTGTAAAAGACACAGTTTGACTCAAGTGGTCTTAGGAATGCCTACACAGTGGGCACACCCATGAGCATGAAATACTTTGTACTAGGAGAACTTATTAGAACGAGGAAAGAAAGTAATACATTTGCCAACTAGAAATATTGCACACACAAACACACACACATACCCAAAATAAAACAAAACCTGTCCAAATTCATCACATCGGGAATATTACCCGCAATAGTGGAATGGCCAGGCGTTACGCTACTGAAGGGACAATATCAGCCCTTCAAAATGATGATGCCAAAAAAATATGGGAAGTGACACCTTTTCCAGAAATGTTCTTGCAAGGAAGACACACTGCCACATTTTTGCAAAGAAATGAGCAAAGGGTAATCCACCAGAATCTGTGCCTGAAGCAATTACTTGAATGAAAATCCTTTCCAGTAAGCCAGTGAGGCCCATTGACCCACGTATCATAATGCCTGGACATACACTGCACATAATTGCTGAATGCTCAATAGTTCTTCCTTATAGAACATATTGTACTTCATCTACAGAAAAGTAAGTTTGATCTATCTGAAATTATTGACTTCCAGGAAACAATCGTGATGGCCACTCTTTCAAAAAGGGTATCTCACAGAACCTGACAAAAGTAATATTATCTGATCCTCCCTGTGTGCAAGGTCTTCTGCAAACACACACACAAACACACACACACACACACACACACACACACACACATGTACAGAAGCACACAAAGAAAAATACACAATCACACACACACAATCATTGCTCCTCGAAGAGCAACCATTCCGGAGTCATTGAATTTCTGAAACTTCATGTAAGAAAAGTACCTTTCAGCAGTAGCAATATGTAGTGAATACCAGGAAACCCTGGAGAATCAGGATAACTTCTTCCAACTTTCCTTTCCCATGGTTTAGTGTACCCTGCAGGCCAGAGAAGAATTGCTGTCAGATCAACAGGTGCCTGGGCCACCATGTCACCCTGATTCTTACCTTGCCAGTCTGCTAGTACTACACCCTAAGATCAGGTGGACTGCTGGGTCCCTGAAATAAAGGCACTGTGTGTTTCACAGTGAGGGCCATGGAGGCCTGCTCTGCAAAGTGAAATCTAGCCCCAGGTGGCACACAGGCCTGTGGACATTCCAAACCCTGTGACATGGATGCTTTGGCTAGCGGTGAAGAATGGATTCCCCCAATCTGATGGACTCAGTTCACCCACGTGCTCCTGCTCTACCTGCCCCCTCTTTCCCTAGGCCACACTTAACTCAGAAGTCTTCCAAACTAGACAAGGGCACCTTCCTTCAGCTTCTTCTTGCTTGGCTGGCTGGGCTGCCATAGCAACAGGCCAGGCAGGAGCTGCCTCAGGACTCCCCAAGTTCAAGGGGCTGTAGGCCAACTGGGACATCACAATCATGTCTTTTCTGATTGGTTGGACAGCATAAGCACTCCCCTTAAGGAACCTCCCCTTCCAGTCCCCAGTCACTTGTGTCATACAGTCCTGGCAAAATGTTTGGATAGGAGCATGGCTTTACTGCTCCATATTCCCACCTCTGCTTGTTCTGGGTCCAACTGGGATGAGATTTCTCTCCTGTTTCCATGAACTCTCCATCTGGAACCCACATTTTGGAAGACAAGAAGTCTTTATTTCTGGTGAGTACCTAAATGACTCAAGCCCTTTGCACTTCCATCAGCCAGGAAAACACCTTTGACATTGGATGAACAACATTCCTCTCAGAACAACATCACCCATCACCTGAGCTTATTCCCTTATGTGGACACAACGGTACCACACTGGGATTCATGATGTTGTTTTGTCAGGCTTGTCTGTTCCCAACTTCATCAAAACAAAGAATCGCACACAGTGGCTGGCAAGAGCGTGAAAATGAACTCAGGAATTCACTTAATGTGGACGAACAAATTAATTCAGATTCATCCAGGAAATGCCCTGGATCACACAGGGGACAGTCAATGAATGCATAGTATTTCCTAGTCAGTGAAATTGGTGCCCTTTCTCCAGTGAAGGGCAGCTTTCAGGAAGACCACAAATTATGGAATACCAAGAAACACTGGCGACAGGCATTCATTTCTACAAAAGTTCTTAGTGACATATTACAACTCATTTCATTCAAGGAACTGAAGACTTAAAGCCAGGACAACTCAAGGCTTTTCCTCAAAATCACATCGGGTATTAAGCTAATTGCTACCAATCAGTGAGGCAAATTAAAACACAAAGATAACACAGACACACACACCCACACACACACAAAGTGGTGATATCCTAATAGTTATCAAGTGAATGGATATCTTTCCTTGTATGTAGTACATGGCAACGTTTACTAAAATCAGAAGTCATTGAAAACCAGGACAGCCTGGTACACTCCTTCAATGTCCACAGTGTAAAAGGAAGAGTTTGAATGAAGGGGACTTAACGATGCTTAAACAGTGGGTACACACATGAGTGTGAAACAGTTTGTAATATGAGAACTCACTCCAGCGAGCAAAGAAATTAATACATTTGCAAACTACAAATATTGCACACAGAAACACACACGCACACACACACACATACAAACCTAAACTAAATAACACAAAACCTGTCCATATCCTTTGCATGTGAAATGATACAATGAATAGCTGAAAGCCTTGGCGTGGTGCTACTGAGGAGACAATATCAGCACTTCAAAAAGAACCATGCTAAGAAATATATGTGTAGTCACATCATTTCCAAAAATGTTCTTGGAAGGAAGACATACTGCCATATTTATGGAAACGAACCAGCAACGTGTAATCCACCAGAGTCTGTGCCTGAATCAATCACTTGTTTTGAAATCCTTTTTAGTAAGCCAGTGATGCATATTTACCCATGTATCATGATGCCTGGATATACACTGCACATAATCGATGAAGAATGACTAGTTCCTGTTTACAGAACATATTGTACTTGATCAACAGAAAAGACAGCATGGTCTATCCGCTATTATTGACTTCCAGGAAACTATCATGACTGCCCTTTTTTGAACAAGGGTATCTCACAGAAAGTGACAAAAGAAATATTAGCCTACCAACCCTGTGTGCAAGTGCTCCCACAAGCACACACAACCACACACACACATGCAGAGAAGCACACAAATACACACAAACACACACGCATTCATTGCTCCTCGAATGGCAAGCAGTCTGGAGTCAGTGAATTTCTGCACTTTCACAAAGGAAAAGTACCTTCCAACACCAGCAATCCTTAATGAATACCAGGAAACCCTGGAGAATCAGGTTAACTTCTTCCGACACTCCTTGCCCACGGTATAGTATATCCTGCAGGAAAGAGAAGATTTGCTGTCAGATCAACAGGTTCCTGGGCCACCATGTCACCCTAATTCTTACCTTGCCACTCCGTTAGTTCCACACCCTAAGATCTGGTGGTCTAGTGGGTCCCTGAAATCAACGCAGCGTGTGTATCATAGTGAGGCCCAAGGCGGCCTGTTCTGCAAAGTGAGAACCAGCCCCAGGTGGCACACAGGCTTGTGGACATTCCAAACCGTGGGACATAGAAGCTTTGGCTAGCAGTTCAGAAGGGATTGCCCCAATCTAATGGGCTCAGGTCACCCATGTGCTCCTGCTCTGCCTGCCCCCGTTTTCCGAGGCCACACTTAACTGAGAAGTCTTCCACAGAAGACAGGGGCACCTTCCTTCAGCTTCTTCCTGCTTGGCTGGCTGGGCTGCCATAGCAACAAGCCAGGCACGAGCTGCCTCAGGACTCTCCAAGTTCAAGGGGCTCTGAGCCCACTGTGACATCACAGCCGCGTCTTTCCTGATTGGTCGGACTGCTTAAGCACTCCCCCTTAAGCAACCCTCACCCTCCAATTTCCAGCCACTTGAGGCATAGTGTCCTCAAAGGATGTATGGATCTTATCGTGGCCTTACTGCTCCATATTCCCACAGCCGCTTGTCCTATGTGGAACTGGGATGATATTTCTCTCCTCTTTCCAAGATCTGCCAAGCTGGAACCCACATTTTCGAAGACAAGAAGTGTTTTTTGTGGTGAGTACAAAACGCCTCAAGCCCTTTGCACGTCCATCAGCCAGGAAAACTCCTTTCACATTGGATTGGGCAACTTCCCTCTCAGAACATCACCCAACACCTGAGTATATTCCCTTAGCTGGACGCAACTCTACCACTCAGGGAATCAGGATGTTTTTCGTCCTGGCTTCTCTGTTACTAACTTCGTCAAAGCACGGAAACGCACACACTGGCTGGTAAGAGTGTGAAACTGACCACAGGAATTCACTTAATGTGGACAAAGAAATTAATTCGCTTTCATCTGAGAAATGCACTGGATCACAAACGGGATAGTCAACGAATGCACAGTATTTAATACTCAGTGAAACTGATAGCTTTTCTCCAGTGAATGGCACCTTTCAGGAACACAACACACTATGGAATACCATGAATCACTAGGGAAGAGCATTCATTTCTCCAAAACTTCCTAGTGACAAAACAAAACACTTTTCATCCAAGGAAGTGAAGACTTCAAATCAGGGCCGCTCAAGGCTTCTCCACAAACTGACATCAGGAATTAAGCTAATTTCCACGAATCAGTGAGGCAAATTTAAACAGAATGATAACAAACACAAAAACATAGCCACACACACAATGTGGTCATATCCTAATAGTGATCGTGTGAATTGATTTCTTTGCTTGTATGTACTGGATAGCAACTTTTAGCATCATCAGAATCCATTAAACCCCAGGACAGCCTGGTGCATTCAATCAATTTCCACAGTGTAAAAGACACAGTTTGACTCAAGTGGTCTTAGGAATGCCTACACAGTGGGCACACCCATGAGCATGAAATACTTTGTACTAGGAGAACTTATTAGAACGAGGAAAGAAAGTAATACATTTGCCAACTAGAAATATTGCACACACAAACACACACACATACCCAAAATAAAACAAAACCTGTCCAAATTCATCACATCGGGAATATTACCCGCAATAGTGGAATGGCCAGGCGTTACGCTACTGAAGGGACAATATCAGCCCTTCAAAATGATGATGCCAAAAAAATATGGGAAGTGACACCTTTTCCAGAAATGTTCTTGCAAGGAAGACACACTGCCACATTTTTGCAAAGAAACGAGCAAAGGGTAATCCACCAGAATCTGTGCCTGAAGCAATTACTTGAATGAAAATCCTTTCCAGTAAGCCAGTGAGGCCCATTGACCCATGTATCATAATGCCTGGACATACACTGCACATAATTGCTGAATGCTCAATAGTTCTTCCTTATAGAACATATTGTACTTCATCTACAGAAAAGTAAGTTTGATCTATTTGAAATTATTGACTTCCAGGAAACAATCGTGATGGCCACTCTTTGAAAAAGGGTATCTCACAGAACCTGACAAAAGTAATATTATCTGATCCTCCCTGTGTGCAAGGTCTTCTGCAAACACACACACAAACACACACACACACACACACACACCCACATGTACAGAAGCACACAAAGAAAAATACACAATCACACACACACAATCATTGCTCCTCGAAGAGCAACCATTCCGGAGTCATTGAATTTCTGAAACTTCATGTAAGAAAAGTACCTTTCAGCAGTAGCAATATGTAGTGAATACCAGGAAACCCTGGAGAATCAGGATAACTTCTTCCAACTTTCCTTTCCCATGGTTTAGTGTACCCTGCAGGCCAGAGAAGAATTGCTGTCAGATCAACAGGTGCCTGGGCCACCATGTCACCCTGATTCTTACCTTGCCAGTCTGCTAGTACTACACCCTAAGATCAGGTGGACTGCTGGGTCCCTGAAATAAAGGCACTGTGTGTTTCACAGTGAGGGCCATGGAGGCCTGCTCTGCAAAGTGAAATCTAGCCCCAGGTGGCACACAGGCCTGTGGACATTCCAAACCCTGTGACATGGATGCTTTGGCTAGCGGTGAAGAATGGATTCCCCCAATCTGATGGACTCAGTTCACCCACGTGCTCCTGCTCTACCTGCCCCCTCTTTCCCTAGGCCACACTTAACTCAGAAGTCTTCCAAACTAGACAAGGGCACCTTCCTTCAGCTTCTTCTTGCTTGGCTGGCTGGGCTGCCATAGCAACAGGCCAGGCAGGAGCTGCCTCAGGACTCCCCAAGTTCAAGGGGCTGTAGGCCAACTGGGACATCACAATCATGTCTTTTCTGATTGGTTGGACAGCATAAGCACTCCCCTTAAGGAACCTCCCCTTCCAGTCCCCAGTCACTTGTGTCATACAGTCCTGGCAAAATGTTTGGATAGGAGCATGGCTTTACTGCTCCATATTCCCACCTCTGCTTGTTCTGGGTCCAACTGGGATGAGATTTCTCTCCTGTTTCCATGAACTCTCCATCTGGAACCCACATTTTGGAAGACAAGAAGTCTTTATTTCTGGTGAGTACCTAAATGACTCAAGCCCTTTGCACTTCCATCAGCCAGGAAAACACCTTTGACATTGGATGAACAACATTCCTCTCAGAACAACATCACCCGTCACCTGAGCTTATTCCCTTATGTGGACACAACGGTACCACACTGGGATTCATGATGTTGTTTTGTCAGGCTTGTCTGTTCCCAACTTCATCAAAACAAAGAATCTCACACAGTGGCTGGCAAGAGCGTGAAAATGAACTCAGGAATTCACTTAATGTGGACGAACAAATTAATTCAGATTCATCCAGGAAATGCCCTGGATCACACAGGGGACAGTCAATGAATGCATAGTATTTCCTAGTCAGTGAAATTGGTGCCCTTTCTCAAGTGAAGGGCAGCTTTCAGGAAGACCACAAATTATGGAATACCAAGAAACACTGGCGACAGGCATTCATTTCTACAAAAGTTCTTAGTGACATATTACAACTCATTTCATTCAAGGAACTGAAGACTTAAAGCCAGGACAACTCAAGACTTTTCCTCAAAATCACATCGGGTATTAAGCTAATTGCTACCAATCAGTGAGGCAAATTAAAACACAAAGATAACAAACACAGACACACACACCCACACACACACAAAGTGGTGATATCCTAATAGTTATCAAGTGAATGGATATCTTTCCTTGTATGTAGTACATGGCAACGTTTACTAAAATCAGAAGTCATTGAAAACCAGGACAGCCTGGTACACTCCTTCAATGTCCACAGTGTAAAAGGAAGAGTTTGAATGAAGGGGACTTAACGATGCTTAAACAGTGGGTACACACATGAGTGTGAAACAGTTTGTAATATGAGAACTCACTCCAGCGAGCAAAGAAATTAATACATTTGCAAACTACAAATATTGCACACAGAAACACACACGCACACACACACACATACAAACCTAAACTAAATAACACAAAACCTGTCCATATCCTTTGCATGTGAAATGATACAATGAATAGCTGAAAGCCTTGGCGTGGTGCTACTGAGGAGACAATATCAGCACTTCAAAAAGAACCATGCTAAGAAATATATGTGTAGTCACATCATTTCCAAAAATGTTCTTGGAAGGAAGACATACTGCCATATTTATGGAAACGAACCAGCAACGTGTAATCCACCAGAGTCTGTGCCTGAATCAATCACTTGTTTTGAAATCCTTTTTAGTAAGCCAGTGATGCATATTTACCCATGTATCATGATGCCTGGATATACACTGCACATAATCGATGAAGAATGACTAGTTCCTGTTTACAGAACATATTGTACTTGATCAACAGAAAAGACAGCATGGTCTATCCGCTATTATTGACTTCCAGGAAACTATCATGACTGCCCTTTTTTGAACAAGGGTATCTCACAGAAAGTGACAAAAGAAATATTAGCCTACCAACCCTGTGTGCAAGTGCTCCCACAAGCACACACAACCACACACACACATGCAGAGAAGCACACAAATACACACAAACACACATGCATTCATTGCTCCTCGAATGGCAAGCAGTCTGGAGTCAGTGAATTTCTGCACTTTCACAAAGGAAAAGTACCTTCCAACACCAGCAATCCTTAATGAATACCAGGAAACCCTGGAGAATCAGGTTAACTTCTTCCGACACTCCTTGCCCACGGTATAGTATATCCTGCAGGAAAGAGAAGATTTGCTGTCAGATCAACAGGTGCCTGGGCCACCATGTCACCCTAATTCTTACCTTGCCACTCCGTTAGTTCCACACCCTAAGATCTGGTGGTCTAGTGGGTCCCTGAAATCAACGCAGCGTGTGTATCATAGTGAGGCCCAAGGCGGCCTGTTCTGCAAAGTGAGAACCAGCCCCAGGTGGCACACAGGCTTGTGGACATTCCAAACCGTGGGACATAGAAGCTTTGGCTAGCAGTTCAGAAGGGATTGCCCCAATCTAATGGGCTCAGGTCACCCATGTGCTCCTGCTCTGCCTGCCCCCGTTTTCCGAGGCCACACTTAACTGAGAAGTCTTCCACAGAAGACAGGGGCACCTTCCTTCAGCTTCTTCCTGCTTGGCTGGCTGGGCTGCCATAGCAACAGGCCAGGCACGAGCTGCCTCAGGACTCTCCAAGTTCAAGGGGCTCTGAGCCCACTGTGACATCACAGCCGCGTCTTTCCTGATTGGTCGGACTGCTTAAGCACTCCCCCTTAAGCAACCCTCACCCTCCAATTTCCAGCCACTTGAGGCATAGTGTCCTCAAAGGATGTATGGATCTTATCGTGGCCTTACTGCTCCATATTCCCACAGCCGCTTGTCCTATGTGGAACTGGGATGATATTTCTCTCCTCTTTCCAAGATCTGCCAAGCTGGAACCCACATTTTCGAAGACAAGAAGTGTTTTTTGTGGTGAGTACAAAACGCCTCAAGCCCTTTGCACGTCCATCAGCCAGGAAAACTCCTTTCACATTGGATTGGGCAACTTCCCTCTCAGAACATCACCCAACACCTGAGTATATTCCCTTAGCTGGACGCAACTCTACCACTCAGGGAATCAGGATGTTTTTCGTCCTGGCTTCTCTGTTACTAACTTCGTCAAAGCACGGAAACGCACACACTGGCTGGTAAGAGTGTGAAACTGACCACAGGAATTCACTTAATGTGGACAAAGAAATTAATTCGCTTTCATCTGAGAAATGCACTGGATCACAAACGGGATAGTCAACGAATGCACAGTATTTAATACTCAGTGAAACTGATAGCTTTTCTCCAGTGAATGGCACCTTTCAGGAACACAACACACTATGGAATACCATGAATCACTAGGGAAGAGCATTCATTTCTCCAAAACTTCCTAGTGACAAAACAAAACACTTTTCATCCAAGGAAGTGAAGACTTCAAATCAGGGCCGCTCAAGGCTTCTCCACAAACTGACATCAGGAATTAAGCTAATTTCCACGAATCAGTGAGGCAAATTTAAACAGAATGATAACAAACACAAAAACATAGCCACACACACAATGTGGTCATATCCTAATAGTGATCGTGTGAATTGATTTCTTTGCTTGTATGTACTGGATAGCAACTTTTAGCATCATCAGAATCCATTAAACCCCAGGACAGCCTGGTGCATTCAATCAATTTCCACAGTGTAAAAGACACAGTTTGACTCAAGTGGTCTTAGGAATGCCTACACAGTGGGCACACCCATGAGCATGAAATACTTTGTACTAGGAGAACTTATTAGAACGAGGAAAGAAAGTAATACATTTGCCAACTAGAAATATTGCACACACAAACACACACACATACCCAAAATAAAACAAAACCTGTCCAAATTCATCACATCGGGAATATTACCCGCAATAGTGGAATGGCCAGGCGTTACGCTACTGAAGGGACAATATCAGCCCTTCAAAATGATGATGCCAAAAAAATATGGGAAGTGACACCTTTTCCAGAAATGTTCTTGCAAGGAAGACACACTGCCACATTTTTGCAAAGAAATGAGCAAAGGGTAATCCACCAGAATCTGTGCCTGAAGCAATTACTTGAATGAAAATCCTTTCCAGTAAGCCAGTGAGGCCCATTGACCCACGTATCATAATGCCTGGACATACACTGCACATAATTGCTGAATGCTCAATAGTTCTTCCTTATAGAACATATTGTACTTCATCTACAGAAAAGTAAGTTTGATCTATCTGAAATTATTGACTTCCAGGAAACAATCGTGATGGCCACTCTTTCAAAAAGGGTATCTCACAGAACCTGACAAAAGTAATATTATCTGATCCTCCCTGTGTGCAAGGTCTTCTGCAAACACACACACAAACACACACACACACACACACACACACACACACACATGTACAGAAGCACACAAAGAAAAATACACAATCACACACACACAATCATTGCTCCTCGAAGAGCAACCATTCCGGAGTCATTGAATTTCTGAAACTTCATGTAAGAAAAGTACCTTTCAGCAGTAGCAATATGTAGTGAATACCAGGAAACCCTGGAGAATCAGGATAACTTCTTCCAACTTTCCTTTCCCATGGTTTAGTGTACCCTGCAGGCCAGAGAAGAATTGCTGTCAGATCAACAGGTGCCTGGGCCACCATGTCACCCTGATTCTTACCTTGCCAGTCTGCTAGTACTACACCCTAAGATCAGGTGGACTGCTGGGTCCCTGAAATAAAGGCACTGTGTGTTTCACAGTGAGGGCCATGGAGGCCTGCTCTGCAAAGTGAAATCTAGCCCCAGGTGGCACACAGGCCTGTGGACATTCCAAACCCTGTGACATGGATGCTTTGGCTAGCGGTGAAGAATGGATTCCCCCAATCTGATGGACTCAGTTCACCCACGTGCTCCTGCTCTACCTGCCCCCTCTTTCCCTAGGCCACACTTAACTCAGAAGTCTTCCAAACTAGACAAGGGCACCTTCCTTCAGCTTCTTCTTGCTTGGCTGGCTGGGCTGCCATAGCAACAGGCCAGGCAGGAGCTGCCTCAGGACTCCCCAAGTTCAAGGGGCTGTAGGCCAACTGGGACATCACAATCATGTCTTTTCTGATTGGTTGGACAGCATAAGCACTCCCCTTAAGGAACCTCCCCTTCCAGTCCCCAGTCACTTGTGTCATACAGTCCTGGCAAAATGTTTGGATAGGAGCATGGCTTTACTGCTCCATATTCCCACCTCTGCTTGTTCTGGGTCCAACTGGGATGAGATTTCTCTCCTGTTTCCATGAACTCTCCATCTGGAACCCACATTTTGGAAGACAAGAAGTCTTTATTTCTGGTGAGTACCTAAATGACTCAAGCCCTTTGCACTTCCATCAGCCAGGAAAACACCTTTGACATTGGATGAACAACATTCCTCTCAGAACAACATCACCCATCACCTGAGCTTATTCCCTTATGTGGACACAACGGTACCACACTGGGATTCATGATGTTGTTTTGTCAGGCTTGTCTGTTCCCAACTTCATCAAAACAAAGAATCGCACACAGTGGCTGGCAAGAGCGTGAAAATGAACTCAGGAATTCACTTAATGTGGACGAACAAATTAATTCAGATTCATCCAGGAAATGCCCTGGATCACACAGGGGACAGTCAATGAATGCATAGTATTTCCTAGTCAGTGAAATTGGTGCCCTTTCTCCAGTGAAGGGCAGCTTTCAGGAAGACCACAAATTATGGAATACCAAGAAACACTGGCGACAGGCATTCATTTCTACAAAAGTTCTTAGTGACATATTACAACTCATTTCATTCAAGGAACTGAAGACTTAAAGCCAGGACAACTCAAGGCTTTTCCTCAAAATCACATCGGGTATTAAGCTAATTGCTACCAATCAGTGAGGCAAATTAAAACACAAAGATAACACAGACACACACACCCACACACACACAAAGTGGTGATATCCTAATAGTTATCAAGTGAATGGATATCTTTCCTTGTATGTAGTACATGGCAACGTTTACTAAAATCAGAAGTCATTGAAAACCAGGACAGCCTGGTACACTCCTTCAATGTCCACAGTGTAAAAGGAAGAGTTTGAATGAAGGGGACTTAACGATGCTTAAACAGTGGGTACACACATGAGTGTGAAACAGTTTGTAATATGAGAACTCACTCCAGCGAGCAAAGAAATTAATACATTTGCAAACTACAAATATTGCACACAGAAACACACACGCACACACACACACATACAAACCTAAACTAAATAACACAAAACCTGTCCATATCCTTTGCATGTGAAATGATACAATGAATAGCTGAAAGCCTTGGCGTGGTGCTACTGAGGAGACAATATCAGCACTTCAAAAAGAACCATGCTAAGAAATATATGTGTAGTCACATCATTTCCAAAAATGTTCTTGGAAGGAAGACATACTGCCATATTTATGGAAACGAACCAGCAACGTGTAATCCACCAGAGTCTGTGCCTGAATCAATCACTTGTTTTGAAATCCTTTTTAGTAAGCCAGTGATGCATATTTACCCATGTATCATGATGCCTGGATATACACTGCACATAATCGATGAAGAATGACTAGTTCCTGTTTACAGAACATATTGTACTTGATCAACAGAAAAGACAGCATGGTCTATCCGCTATTATTGACTTCCAGGAAACTATCATGACTGCCCTTTTTTGAACAAGGGTATCTCACAGAAAGTGACAAAAGAAATATTAGCCTACCAACCCTGTGTGCAAGTGCTCCCACAAGCACACACAACCACACACACACATGCAGAGAAGCACACAAATACACACAAACACACACGCATTCATTGCTCCTCGAATGGCAAGCAGTCTGGAGTCAGTGAATTTCTGCACTTTCACAAAGGAAAAGTACCTTCCAACACCAGCAATCCTTAATGAATACCAGGAAACCCTGGAGAATCAGGTTAACTTCTTCCGACACTCCTTGCCCACGGTATAGTATATCCTGCAGGAAAGAGAAGATTTGCTGTCAGATCAACAGGTTCCTGGGCCACCATGTCACCCTAATTCTTACCTTGCCACTCCGTTAGTTCCACACCCTAAGATCTGGTGGTCTAGTGGGTCCCTGAAATCAACGCAGCGTGTGTATCATAGTGAGGCCCAAGGCGGCCTGTTCTGCAAAGTGAGAACCAGCCCCAGGTGGCACACAGGCTTGTGGACATTCCAAACCGTGGGACATAGAAGCTTTGGCTAGCAGTTCAGAAGGGATTGCCCCAATCTAATGGGCTCAGGTCACCCATGTGCTCCTGCTCTGCCTGCCCCCGTTTTCCGAGGCCACACTTAACTGAGAAGTCTTCCACAGAAGACAGGGGCACCTTCCTTCAGCTTCTTCCTGCTTGGCTGGCTGGGCTGCCATAGCAACAAGCCAGGCACGAGCTGCCTCAGGACTCTCCAAGTTCAAGGGGCTCTGAGCCCACTGTGACATCACAGCCGCGTCTTTCCTGATTGGTCGGACTGCTTAAGCACTCCCCCTTAAGCAACCCTCACCCTCCAATTTCCAGCCACTTGAGGCATAGTGTCCTCAAAGGATGTATGGATCTTATCGTGGCCTTACTGCTCCATATTCCCACAGCCGCTTGTCCTATGTGGAACTGGGATGATATTTCTCTCCTCTTTCCAAGATCTGCCAAGCTGGAACCCACATTTTCGAAGACAAGAAGTGTTTTTTGTGGTGAGTACAAAACGCCTCAAGCCCTTTGCACGTCCATCAGCCAGGAAAACTCCTTTCACATTGGATTGGGCAACTTCCCTCTCAGAACATCACCCAACACCTGAGTATATTCCCTTAGCTGGACGCAACTCTACCACTCAGGGAATCAGGATGTTTTTCGTCCTGGCTTCTCTGTTACTAACTTCGTCAAAGCACGGAAACGCACACACTGGCTGGTAAGAGTGTGAAACTGACCACAGGAATTCACTTAATGTGGACAAAGAAATTAATTCGCTTTCATCTGAGAAATGCACTGGATCACAAACGGGATAGTCAACGAATGCACAGTATTTAATACTCAGTGAAACTGATAGCTTTTCTCCAGTGAATGGCACCTTTCAGGAACACAACACACTATGGAATACCATGAATCACTAGGGAAGAGCATTCATTTCTCCAAAACTTCCTAGTGACAAAACAAAACACTTTTCATCCAAGGAAGTGAAGACTTCAAATCAGGGCCGCTCAAGGCTTCTCCACAAACTGACATCAGGAATTAAGCTAATTTCCACGAATCAGTGAGGCAAATTTAAACAGAATGATAACAAACACAAAAACATAGCCACACACACAATGTGGTCATATCCTAATAGTGATCGTGTGAATTGATTTCTTTGCTTGTATGTACTGGATAGCAACTTTTAGCATCATCAGAATCCATTAAACCCCAGGACAGCCTGGTGCATTCAATCAATTTCCACAGTGTAAAAGACACAGTTTGACTCAAGTGGTCTTAGGAATGCCTACACAGTGGGCACACCCATGAGCATGAAATACTTTGTACTAGGAGAACTTATTAGAACGAGGAAAGAAAGTAATACATTTGCCAACTAGAAATATTGCACACACAAACACACACACATACCCAAAATAAAACAAAACCTGTCCAAATTCATCACATCGGGAATATTACCCGCAATAGTGGAATGGCCAGGCGTTACGCTACTGAAGGGACAATATCAGCCCTTCAAAATGATGATGCCAAAAAAATATGGGAAGTGACACCTTTTCCAGAAATGTTCTTGCAAGGAAGACACACTGCCACATTTTTGCAAAGAAACGAGCAAAGGGTAATCCACCAGAATCTGTGCCTGAAGCAATTACTTGAATGAAAATCCTTTCCAGTAAGCCAGTGAGGCCCATTGACCCATGTATCATAATGCCTGGACATACACTGCTCATAATTGCTGAATGCTCAATAGTTCTTCCTTATAGAACATATTGTACTTCATCTACAGAAAAGTAAGTTTGATCTATCTGAAATTATTGACTTCCAGGAAACAATCGTGATGGCCACTCTTTCAAAAAGGGTATCTCACAGAACCTGACAAAAGTAATATTATCTGATCCTCCCTGTGTGCAAGGTCTTCTGCAAACACACACACAAACACACACACACACACACACACACACATGTACAGAAGCACACAAAGAAAAATACACAATCACACACACACAATCATTGCTCCTCGAAGAGCAACCATTCCGGAGTCATTGAATTTCTGAAACTTCATGTAAGAAAAGTACCTTTCAGCAGTAGCAATATGTAGTGAATACCAGGAAACCCTGGAGAATCAGGATAACTTCTTCCAACTTTCCTTTCCCATGGTTTAGTGTACCCTGCAGGCCAGAGAAGAATTGCTGTCAGATCAACAGGTGCCTGGGCCACCATGTCACCCTGATTCTTACCTTGCCAGTCTGCTAGTACTACACCCTAAGATCAGGTGGACTGCTGGGTCCCTGAAATAAAGGCACTGTGTGTTTCACAGTGAGGGCCATGGAGGCCTGCTCTGCAAAGTAAAATCTAGCCCCAGGTGGCACACAGGCCTGTGGACATTCCAAACCCTGTGACATGGATGCTTTGGCTAGCGGTGAAGAATGGATTCCCCCAATCTGATGGACTCAGTTCACCCACGTGCTCCTGCTCTACCTGCCCCCTCTTTCCCTAGGCCACACTTAACTCAGAAGTCTTCCAAACTAGACAAGGGCACCTTCCTTCAGCTTCTTCTTGCTTGGCTGGCTGGGCTGCCATAGCAACAGGCCAGGCAGGAGCTGCCTCAGGACTCCCCAAGTTCAAGGGGCTGTAGGCCAACTGGGACATCACAATCATGTCTTTTCTGATTGGTTGGACAGCATAAGCACTCCCCTTAAGGAACCTCCCCTTCCAGTCCCCAGTCACTTGTGTCATACAGTCCTGGCAAAATGTTTGGATAGGAGCATGGCTTTACTGCTCCATATTCCCACCTCTGCTTGTTCTGGGTCCAACTGGGATGAGATTTCTCTCCTGTTTCCATGAACTCTCCATCTGGAACCCACATTTTGGAAGACAAGAAGTCTTTATTTCTGGTGAGTACCTAAATGACTCAAGCCCTTTGCACTTCCATCAGCCAGGAAAACACCTTTGACATTGGATGAACAACATTCCTCTCAGAACAACATCACCCATCACCTGAGCTTATTCCCTTATGTGGACACAACGGTACCACACTGGGATTCATGATGTTGTTTTGTCAGGCTTGTCTGTTCCCAACTTCATCAAAACAAAGAATCGCACACAGTGGCTGGCAAGAGCGTGAAAATGAACTCAGGAATTCACTTAATGTGGACGAACAAATTAATTCAGATTCATCCAGGAAATGCCCTGGATCACACAGGGGACAGTCAATGAATGCATAGTATTTCCTAGTCAGTGAAATTGGTGCCCTTTCTCCAGTGAAGGGCAGCTTTCAGGAAGACCACAAATTATGGAATACCAAGAAACACTGGCGACAGGCATTCATTTCTACAAAAGTTCTTAGTGACATATTACAACTCATTTCATTCAAGGAACTGAAGACTTAAAGCCAGGACAACTCAAGGCTTTTCCTCAAAATCACATCGGGTATTAAGCTAATTGCTACCAATCAGTGAGGCAAATTAAAACACAAAGATAACAAACACAGACACACACACCCACACACACACAAAGTGGTGATATCCTAATAGTTATCAAGTGAATGGATATCTTTCCTTGTATGTAGTACATGGCAACGTTTACTAAAATCAGAAGTCATTGAAAACCAGGACAGCCTGGTACACTCCTTCAATGTCCACAGTGTAAAAGGAAGAGTTTGAATGAAGGGGACTTAACGATGCTTAAACAGTGGGTACACACATGAGTGTGAAACAGTTTGTAATATGAGAACTCACTCCAGCGAGCAAAGAAATTAATACATTTGCAAACTACAAATATTGCACACAGAAACACACACGCACACACACACACATACAAACCTAAACTAAATAACACAAAACCTGTCCATATCCTTTGCATGTGAAATGATACAATGAATAGCTGAAAGCCTTGGCGTGGTGCTACTGAGGAGACAATATCAGCACTTCAAAAAGAACCATGCTAAGAAATATATGTGTAGTCACATCATTTCCAAAAATGTTCTTGGAAGGAAGACATACTGCCATATTTATGGAAACGAACCAGCAACGTGTAATCCACCAGAGTCTGTGCCTGAATCAATCACTTGTTTTGAAATCCTTTTTAGTAAGCCAGTGATGCATATTTACCCATGTATCATGATGCCTGGATATACACTGCACATAATCGATGAAGAATGACTAGTTCCTGTTTACAGAACATATTGTACTTGATCAACAGAAAAGACAGCATGGTCTATCCGCTATTATTGACTTCCAGGAAACTATCATGACTGCCCTTTTTTGAACAAGGGTATCTCACAGAAAGTGACAAAAGAAATATTAGCCTACCAACCCTGTGTGCAAGTGCTCCCACAAGCACACACAACCACACACACACATGCAGAGAAGCACACAAATACACACAAACACACACGCATTCATTGCTCCTCGAATGGCAAGCAGTCTGGAGTCAGTGAATTTCTGCACTTTCACAAAGGAAAAGTACCTTCCAACACCAGCAATCCTTAATGAATACCAGGAAACCCTGGAGAATCAGGTTAACTTCTTCCGACACTCCTTGCCCACGGTATAGTATATCCTGCAGGAAAGAGAAGATTTGCTGTCAGATCAACAGGTTCCTGGGCCACCATGTCACCCTAATTCTTACCTTGCCACTCCGTTAGTTCCACACCCTAAGATCTGGTGGTCTAGTGGGTCCCTGAAATCAACGCAGCGTGTGTATCATAGTGAGGCCCAAGGCGGCCTGTTCTGCAAAGTGAGAACCAGCCCCAGGTGGCACACAGGCTTGTGGACATTCCAAACCGTGGGACATAGAAGCTTTGGCTAGCAGTTCAGAAGGGATTGCCCCAATCTAATGGGCTCAGGTCACCCATGTGCTCCTGCTCTGCCTGCCCCCGTTTTCCGAGGCCACACTTAACTGAGAAGTCTTCCACAGAAGACAGGGGCACCTTCCTTCAGCTTCTTCCTGCTTGGCTGGCTGGGCTGCCATAGCAACAAGCCAGGCACGAGCTGCCTCAGGACTCTCCAAGTTCAAGGGGCTCTGAGCCCACTGTGACATCACAGCCGCGTCTTTCCTGATTGGTCGGACTGCTTAAGCACTCCCCCTTAAGCAACCCTCACCCTCCAATTTCCAGCCACTTGAGGCATAGTGTCCTCAAAGGATGTATGGATCTTATCGTGGCCTTACTGCTCCATATTCCCACAGCCGCTTGTCCTATGTGGAACTGGGATGATATTTCTCTCCTCTTTCCAAGATCTGCCAAGCTGGAACCCACATTTTCGAAGACAAGAAGTGTTTTTTGTGGTGAGTACAAAACGCCTCAAGCCCTTTGCACGTCCATCAGCCAGGAAAACTCCTTTCACATTGGATTGGGCAACTTCCCTCTCAGAACATCACCCAACACCTGAGTATATTCCCTTAGCTGGACGCAACTCTACCACTCAGGGAATCAGGATGTTTTTCGTCCTGGCTTCTCTGTTACTAACTTCGTCAAAGCACGGAAACGCACACACTGGCTGGTAAGAGTGTGAAACTGACCACAGGAATTCACTTAATGTGGACAAAGAAATTAATTCGCTTTCATCTGAGAAATGCACTGGATCACAAACGGGATAGTCAACGAATGCACAGTATTTAATACTCAGTGAAACTGATAACTTTTCTCCAGTGAATGGCACCTTTCAGGAACACAACACACTATGGAATACCATGAATCACTAGGGAAGAGCATTCATTTCTCCAAAACTTCCTAGTGACAAAACAAAACACTTTTCATCCAAGGAAGTGAAGACTTCAAATCAGGGCCGCTCAAGGCTTCTCCACAAACTGACATCAGGAATTAAGCTAATTTCCACGAATCAGTGAGGCAAATTTAAACAGAATGATAACAAACACAAAAACATAGCCACACACACAATGTGGTCATATCCTAATAGTGATCGTGTGAATTGATTTCTTTGCTTGTATGTACTGGATAGCAACTTTTAGCATCATCAGAATCCATTAAACCCCAGGACAGCCTGGTGCATTCAATCAATTTCCACAGTGTAAAAGACACAGTTTGACTCAAGTGGTCTTAGGAATGCCTACACAGTGGGCACACCCATGAGCATGAAATACTTTGTACTAGGAGAACTTATTAGAACGAGGAAAGAAAGTAATACATTTGCCAACTAGAAATATTGCACACACAAACACACACACATACCCAAAATAAAACAAAACCTGTCCAAATTCATCACATCGGGAATATTACCCGCAATAGTGGAATGGCCAGGCGTTACGCTACTGAAGGGACAATATCAGCCCTTCAAAATGATGATGCCAAAAAAATATGGGAAGTGACACCTTTTCCAGAAATGTTCTTGCAAGGAAGACACACTGCCACATTTTTGCAAAGAAACGAGCAAAGGGTAATCCACCAGAATCTGTGCCTGAAGCAATTACTTGAATGAAAATCCTTTCCAGTAAGCCAGTGAGGCCCATTGACCCATGTATCATAATGCCTGGACATACACTGCACATAATTGCTGAATGCTCAATAGTTCTTCCTTATAGAACATATTGTACTTCATCTACAGAAAAGTAAGTTTGATCTATCTGAAATTATTGACTTCCAGGAAACAATCGTGATGGCCACTCTTTCAAAAAGGGTATCTCACAGAACCTGACAAAAGTAATATTATCTGATCCTCCCTGTGTGCAAGGTCTTCTGCAAACACACACACAAACACACACACACACACACACACACACATGTACAGAAGCACACAAAGAAAAATACACAATCACACACACACAATCATTGCTCCTCGAAGAGCAACCATTCCGGAGTCATTGAATTTCTGAAACTTCATGTAAGAAAAGTACCTTTCAGCAGTAGCAATATGTAGTGAATACCAGGAAACCCTGGAGAATCAGGATAACTTCTTCCAACTTTCCTTTCCCATGGTTTAGTGTACCCTGCAGGCCAGAGAAGAATTGCTGTCAGATCAACAGGTGCCTGGGCCACCATGTCACCCTGATTCTTACCTTGCCAGTCTGCTAGTACTACACCCTAAGATCAGGTGGACTGCTGGGTCCCTGAAATAAAGGCACTGTGTGTTTCACAGTGAGGGCCATGGAGGCCTGCTCTGCAAAGTGAAATCTAGCCCCAGGTGGCACACAGGCCTGTGGACATTCCAAACCCTGTGACATGGATGCTTTGGCTAGCGGTGAAGAATGGATTCCCCCAATCTGATGGACTCAGTTCACCCACGTGCTCCTGCTCTACCTGCCCCCTCTTTCCCTAGGCCACACTTAACTCAGAAGTCTTCCAAACTAGACAAGGGCACCTTCCTTCAGCTTCTTCTTGCTTGGCTGGCTGGGCTGCCATAGCAACAGGCCAGGCAGGAGCTGCCTCAGGACTCCCCAAGTTCAAGGGGCTGTAGGCCAACTGGGACATCACAATCATGTCTTTTCTGATTGGTTGGACAGCATAAGCACTCCCCTTAAGGAACCTCCCCTTCCAGTCCCCAGTCACTTGTGTCATACAGTCCTGGCAAAATGTTTGGATAGGAGCATGGCTTTACTGCTCCATATTCCCACCTCTGCTTGTTCTGGGTCCAACTGGGATGAGATTTCTCTCCTGTTTCCATGAACTCTCCATCTGGAACCCACATTTTGGAAGACAAGAAGTCTTTATTTCTGGTGAGTACCTAAATGACTCAAGCCCTTTGCACTTCCATCAGCCAGGAAAACACCTTTGACATTGGATGAACAACATTCCTCTCAGAACAACATCACCCGTCACCTGAGCTTATTCCCTTATGTGGACACAACGGTACCACACTGGGATTCATGATGTTGTTTTGTCAGGCTTGTCTGTTCCCAACTTCATCAAAACAAAGAATCGCACACAGTGGCTGGCAAGAGCGTGAAAATGAACTCAGGAATTCACTTAATGTGGACGAACAAATTAATTCAGATTCATCCAGGAAATGCCCTGGATCACACAGGGGACAGTCAATGAATGCATAGTATTTCCTAGTCAGTGAAATTGGTGCCCTTTCTCCAGTGAAGGGCAGCTTTCAGGAAGACCACAAATTATGGAATACCAAGAAACACTGGCGACAGGCATTCATTTCTACAAAAGTTCTTAGTGACATATTACAACTCATTTCATTCAAGGAACTGAAGACTTAAAGCCAGGACAACTCAAGGCTTTTCCTCAAAATCACATCGGGTATTAAGCTAATTGCTACCAATCAGTGAGGCAAATTAAAACACAAAGATAACAAACACAGACACACACACCCACACACACACAAAGTGGTGATATCCTAATAGTTATCAAGTGAATGGATATCTTTCCTTGTATGTAGTACATGGCAACGTTTACTAAAATCAGAAGTCATTGAAAACCAGGACAGCCTGGTACACTCCTTCAATGTCCACAGTGTAAAAGGAAGAGTTTGAATGAAGGGGACTTAACGATGCTTAAACAGTGGGTACACACATGAGTGTGAAACAGTTTGTAATATGAGAACTCACTCCAGCGAGCAAAGAAATTAATACATTTGCAAACTACAAATATTGCACACAGAAACACACACGCACACACACACACATACAAACCTAAACTAAATAACACAAAACCTGTCCATATCCTTTGCATGTGAAATGATACAATGAACAGCTGAAAGCCTTGGCGTGGTGCTACTGAGGAGACAATATCAGCACTTCAAAAAGAACCATGCTAAGAAATATATGTGTAGTCACATCATTTCCAAAAATGTTCTTGGAAGGAAGACATACTGCCATATTTATGGAAACGAACCAGCAACGTGTAATCCACCAGAGTCTGTGCCTGAATCAATCACTTGTTTTGAAATCCTTTTTAGTAAGCCAGTGATGCATATTTACCCATGTATCATGATGCCTGGATATACACTGCACATAATCGATGAAGAATGACTAGTTCCTGTTTACAGAACATATTGTACTTGATCAACAGAAAAGACAGCATGGTCTATCCGCTATTATTGACTTCCAGGAAACTATCATGACTGCCCTTTTTTGAACAAGGGTATCTCACAGAAAGTGACAAAAGAAATATTAGCCTACCAACCCTGTGTGCAAGTGCTCCCACAAGCACACACAACCACACACACACATGCAGAGAAGCACACAAATACACACAAACACACACGCATTCATTGCTCCTCGAATGGCAAGCAGTCTGGAGTCAGTGAATTTCTGCACTTTCACAAAGGAAAAGTACCTTCCAACACCAGCAATCCTTAATGAATACCAGGAAACCCTGGAGAATCAGGTTAACTTCTTCCGACACTCCTTGCCCACGGTATAGTATATCCTGCAGGAAAGAGAAGATTTGCTGTCAGATCAACAGGTTCCTGGGCCACCATGTCACCCTAATTCTTACCTTGCCACTCCGTTAGTTCCACACCCTAAGATCTGGTGGTCTAGTGGGTCCCTGAAATCAACGCAGCGTGTGTATCATAGTGAGGCCCAAGGCGGCCTGTTCTGCAAAGTGAGAACCAGCCCCAGGTGGCACACAGGCTTGTGGACATTCCAAACCGTGGGACATAGAAGCTTTGGCTAGCAGTTCAGAAGGGATTGCCCCAATCTAATGGGCTCAGGTCACCCATGTGCTCCTGCTCTGCCTGCCCCCGTTTTCCGAGGCCACACTTAACTGAGAAGTCTTCCACAGAAGACAGGGGCACCTTCCTTCAGCTTCTTCCTGCTTGGCTGGCTGGGCTGCCATAGCAACAGGCCAGGCACGAGCTGCCTCAGGACTCTCCAAGTTCAAGGGGCTCTGAGCCCACTGTGACATCACAGCCGCGTCTTTCCTGATTGGTCGGACTGCTTAAGCACTCCCCCTTAAGCAACCCTCACCCTCCAATTTCCAGCCACTTGAGGCATAGTGTCCTCAAAGGATGTATGGATCTTATCGTGGCCTTACTGCTCCATATTCCCACAGCCGCTTGTCCTATGTGGAACTCGGATGATATTTCTCTCCTCTTTCCAAGATCTGCCAAGCTGGAACCCACATTTTCGAAGACAAGAAGTGTTTTTTGTGGTGAGTACAAAACGCCTCAAGCCCTTTGCACGTCCATCAGCCAGGAAAACTCCTTTCACATTGGATTGGGCAACTTCCCTCTCAGAACATCACCCAACACCTGAGTATATTCCCTTAGCTGGACGCAACTCTACCACTCAGGGAATCAGGATGTTTTTCGTCCTGGCTTCTCTGTTACTAACTTCGTCAAAGCACGGAAACGCACACACTGGCTGGTAAGAGTGTGAAACTGACCACAGGAATTCACTTAATGTGGACAAAGAAATTAATTCGCTTTCATCTGAGAAATGCACTGGATCACAAACGGGATAGTCAACGAATGCACAGTATTTAATACTCAGTGAAACTGATAACTTTTCTCCAGTGAATGGCACCTTTCAGGAACACAACACACTATGGAATACCATGAATCACTAGGGAAGAGCATTCATTTCTCCAAAACTTCCTAGTGACAAAACAAAACACTTTTCATCCAAGGAAGTGAAGACTTCAAATCAGGGCCGCTCAAGGCTTCTCCACAAACTGACATCAGGAATTAAGCTAATTTCCACGAATCAGTGAGGCAAATTTAAACAGAATGATAACAAACACAAAAACATAGCCACACACACAATGTGGTCATATCCTAATAGTGATCGTGTGAATTGATTTCTTTGCTTGTATGTACTGGATAGCAACTTTTAGCATCATCAGAATCCATTAAACCCCAGGACAGCCTGGTGCATTCAATCAATTTCCACAGTGTAAAAGACACAGTTTGACTCAAGTGGTCTTAGGAATGCCTACACAGTGGGCACACCCATGAGCATGAAATACTTTGTACTAGGAGAACTTATTAGAACGAGGAAAGAAAGTAATACATTTGCCAACTAGAAATATTGCACACACAAACACACACACATACCCAAAATAAAACAAAACCTGTCCAAATTCATCACATCGGGAATATTACCCGCAATAGTGGAATGGCCAGGCGTTACGCTACTGAAGGGACAATATCAGCCCTTCAAAATGATGATGCCAAAAAAATATGGGAAGTGACACCTTTTCCAGAAATGTTCTTGCAAGGAAGACACACTGCCACATTTTTGCAAAGAAACGAGCAAAGGGTAATCCACCAGAATCTGTGCCTGAAGCAATTACTTGAATGAAAATCCTTTCCAGTAAGCCAGTGAGGCCCATTGACCCATGTATCATAATGCCTGGACATACACTGCACATAATTGCTGAATGCTCAATAGTTCTTCCTTATAGAACATATTGTACTTCATCTACAGAAAAGTAAGTTTGATCTATCTGAAATTATTGACTTCCAGGAAACAATCGTGATGGCCACTCTTTGAAAAAGGGTATCTCACAGAACCTGACAAAAGTAATATTATCTGATCCTCCCTGTGTGCAAGGTCTTCTGCAAAAACACACAAACACACACACACACACACACACACACATGTACAGAAGCACACAAAGAAAAATACACAATCACACACACACAATCATTGCTCCTCGAAGAGCAACCATTCCGGAGTCATTGAATTTCTGAAACTTCATGTAAGAAAAGTACCTTTCAGCAGTAGCAATATGTAGTGAATACCAGGAAACCCTGGAGAATCAGGATAACTTCTTCCAACTTTCCTTTCCCATGGTTTAGTGTACCCTGCAGGCCAGAGAAGAATTGCTGTCAGATCAACAGGTGCCTGGGCCACCATGTCACCCTGATTCTTACCTTGCCAGTCTGCTAGTACTACACCCTAAGATCAGGTGGACTGCTGGGTCCCTGAAATAAAGGCACTGTGTGTTTCACAGTGAGGGCCATGGAGGCCTGCTCTGCAAAGTGAAATCTAGCCCCAGGTGGCACACAGGCCTGTGGACATTCCAAACCCTGTGACATGGATGCTTTGGCTAGCGGTGAAGAATGGATTCCCCCAATCTGATGGACTCAGTTCACCCACGTGCTCCTGCTCTACCTGCCCCCTCTTTCCCTAGGCCACACTTAACTCAGAAGTCTTCCAAACTAGAC
The DNA here is from genome assembly GCF_047511655.1 of Castor canadensis. Classification (NCBI taxonomy): domain Eukaryota; kingdom Metazoa; phylum Chordata; class Mammalia; order Rodentia; family Castoridae; genus Castor; species Castor canadensis. Next base: position 115,323,708 of record NC_133387.1, read on the forward strand.
AAGGGCACCTTCCTTCAGCTTCTTCTTGCTTGGCTGGCTGGGCTGCCATAGCAACAGGCCAGGCAGGAGCTGCCTCAGGACTCCCCAAGTTCAAGGGGCTGTAGGCCAACTGGGACATCACAATCATGTCTTTTCTGATTGGCTGGACAGCATAAGCACTCCCCTTAAGGAACCTCCCCTTCCAGTCCCCAGTCACTTGTGTCATACAGTCCTGGCAAAATGTTTGGATAGGAGCATGGCTTTACTGCTCCATATTCCCACCTCTGCTTGTTCTGGGTCCAACTGGGATGAGATTTCTCTCCTGTTTCCATGAACTCTCCATCTGGAACCCACATTTTGGAAGACAAGAAGTCTTTATTTCTGGTGAGTACCTAAATGACTCAAGCCCTTTGCACTTCCATCAGCCAGGAAAACACCTTTGACATTGGATGAACAACATTCCTCTCAGAACAACATCACCCGTCACCTGAGCTTATTCCCTTATGTGGACACAACGGTACCACACTGGGATTCATGATGTTGTTTTGTCAGGCTTGTCTGTTCCCAACTTCATCAAAACAAAGAATCGCACACAGTGGCTGGCAAGAGCGTGAAAATGAACTCAGGAATTCACTTAATGTGGACGAACAAATTAATTCAGATTCATCCAGGAAATGCCCTGGATCACACAGGGGACAGTCAATGAATGCATAGTATTTCCTAGTCAGTGAAATTGGTGCCCTTTCTCCAGTGAAGGGCAGCTTTCAGGAAGACCACAAATTATGGAATACCAAGAAACACTGGCGACAGGCATTCATTTCTACAAAAGTTCTTAGTGACATATTACAACTCATTTCATTCAAGGAACTGAAGACTTAAAGCCAGGACAACTCAAGGCTTTTCCTCAAAATCACATCGGGTATTAAGCTAATTGCTACCAATCAGTGAGGCAAATTAAAACACAAAGATAACAAACACAGACACACACACCCACACACACACAAAGTGGTGATATCCTAATAGTTATCAAGTGAATGGATATCTTTCCTTGTATGTAGTACATGGCAACGTTTACTAAAATCAGAAGTCATTGAAAACCAGGACAGCCTGGTACACTCCTTCAATGTCCACAGTGTAAAAGGAAGAGTTTGAATGAAGGGGACTTAACGATGCTTAAACAGTGGGTACACACATGAGTGTGAAACAGTTTGTAATATGAGAACTCACTCCAGCGAGCAAAGAAATTAATACATTTGCAAACTACAAATATTGCACACAGAAACACACACGCACACACACACACATACAAACCTAAACTAAATAACACAAAACCTGTCCATATCCTTTGCATGTGAAATGATACAATGAATAGCTGAAAGCCTTGGCGTGGTGCTACTGAGGAGACAATATCAGCACTTCAAAAAGAACCATGCTAAGAAATATATGTGTAGTCACATCATTTCCAAAAATGTTCTTGGAAGGAAGACATACTGCCATATTTATGGAAACGAACCAGCAACGTGTAATCCACCAGAGTCTGTGCCTGAATCAATCACTTGTTTTGAAATCCTTTTTAGTAAGCCAGTGATGCATATTTACCCATGTATCATGATGCCTGGATATACACTGCACATAATCGATGAAGAATGACTAGTTCCTGTTTACAGAACATATTGTACTTGATCAACAGAAAAGACAGCATGGTCTATCCGCTATTATTGACTTCCAGGAAACTATCATGACTGCCCTTTTTTGAACAAGGGTATCTCACAGAAAGTGACAAAAGAAATATTAGCCTACCAACCCTGTGTGCAAGTGCTCCCACAAGCACACACAACCACACACACACATGCAGAGAAGCACACAAATACACACAAACACACACGCATTCATTGCTCCTCGAATGGCAAGCAGTCTGGAGTCAGTGAATTTCTGCACTTTCACAAAGGAAAAGTACCTTCCAACAACAGCAATCCTTAATGAATACCAGGAAACCCTGGAGAATCAGGTTAACTTCTTCCGACACTCCTTGCCCACGGTATAGTATATCCTGCAGGAAAGAGAAGATTTGCTGTCAGATCAACAGGTGCCTGGGCCACCATGTCACCCTAATTCTTACCTTGCCACTCCGTTAGTTCCACACCCTAAGATCTGGTGGTCTAGTGGGTCCCTGAAATCAACGCAGCGTGTGTATCATAGTGAGGCCCAAGGCGGCCTGTTCTGCAAAGTGAGAACCAGCCCCAGGTGGCACACAGGCTTGTGGACATTCCAAACCGTGGGACATAGAAGCTTTGGCTAGCAGTTCAGAAGGGATTGCCCCAATCTAATGGGCTCAGGTCACCCATGTGCTCCTGCTCTGCCTGCCCCCGTTTTCCGAGGCCACACTTAACTGACAAGTCTTCCACAGAAGACAGGGGCACCTTCCTTCAGCTTCTTCCTGCTTGGCTGGCTGGGCTGCCATAGCAACAGGCCAGGCACGAGCTGCCTCAGGACTCTCCAAGTTCAAGGGGCTCTGAGCCCACTGTGACATCACAGCCGCGTCTTTCCTGATTGGTCGGACTGCTTAAGCACTCCCCCTTAAGCAACCCTCACCCTCCAATTTCCAGCCACTTGAGGCATAGTGTCCTCAAAGGATGTATGGATCTTATCGTGGCCTTACTGCTCCATATTCCCACAGCCGCTTGTCCTATGTGGAACTGGGATGATATTTCTCTCCTCTTTCCAAGATCTGCCAAGCTGGAACCCACATTTTCGAAGACAAGAAGTGTTTTTTGTGGTGAGTACAAAACGCCTCAAGCCCTTTGCACGTCCATCAGCCAGGAAAACTCCTTTCACATTGGATTGGGCAACTTCCCTCTCAGAACATCACCCAACACCTGAGTATTTTCCCTTAGCTGGACGCAACTCTACCACTCAGGGAATCAGGATGTTTTTCGTCCTGGCTTCTCTGTTACTAACTTCGTCAAAGCACGGAAACGCACACACTGGCTGGCAAGAGTGTGAAACTGACCACAGGAATTCACTTAATGTGGACAAAGAAATTAATTCGCTTTCATCTGAGAAATGCACTGGATCACAAACGGGATAGTCAACGAATGCACAGTATTTAATACTCAGTGAAACTGATAACTTTTCTCCAGTGAATGGCACCTTTCAGGAACACAACACACTATGGAATACCATGAATCACTAGGGAAGAGCATTCATTTCTCCAAAACTTCCTAGTGACAAAACAAAACACTTTTCATCCAAGGAAGTGAAGACTTCAAATCAGGGCCGCTCAAGGCTTCTCCACAAACTGACATCAGGAATTAAGCTAATTTCCACGAATCAGTGAGGCAAATTTAAACAGAATGATAACAAACACAAAAACATAGCCACACACACAATGTGGTCATATCCTAATAGTGATCGTGTGAATTGATTTCTTTGCTTGTATGTACTGGATAGCAACTTTTAGCATCATCAGAATCCATTAAACCCCAGGACAGCCTGGTGCATTCAATCAATTTCCACAGTGTAAAAGACACAGTTTGACTCAAGTGGTCTTAGGAATGCCTACACAGTGGGCACACCCATGAGCATGAAATACTTTGTACTAGGAGAACTTATTAGAACGAGGAAAGAAAGTAATACATTTGCCAACTAGAAATATTGCACACACAAACACACACACATACCCAAAATAAAACAAAACCTGTCCAAATTCATCACATCGGGAATATTACCCGCAATAGTGGAATGGCCAGGCGTTACGCTACTGAAGGGACAATATCAGCCCTTCAAAATGATGATGCCAAAAAAATATGGGAAGTGACACCTTTTCCAGAAATGTTCTTGCAAGGAAGACACACTGCCACATTTTTGCAAAGAAACGAGCAAAGGGTAATCCACCAGAATCTGTGCCTGAAGCAATTACTTGAATGAAAATCCTTTCCAGTAAGCCAGTGAGGCCCATTGACCCATGTATCATAATGCCTGGACATACACTGCACATAATTGCTGAATGCTCAATAGTTCTTCCTTATAGAACATATTGTACTTCATCTACAGAAAAGTAAGTTTGATCTATCTGAAATTATTGACTTCCAGGAAACAATCGTGATGGCCACTCTTTGAAAAAGGGTATCTCACAGAACCTGACAAAAGTAATATTATCTGATCCTCCCTGTGTGCAAGGTCTTCTGCAAACACACACACAAACACACACACACACACACACACACACATGTACAGAAGCACACAAAGAAAAATACACAATCACACACACACAATCATTGCTCCTCGAAGAGCAACCATTCCGGAGTCATTGAATTTCTGAAACTTCATGTAAGAAAAGTACCTTTCAGCAGTAGCAATATGTAGTGAATACCAGGAAACCCTGGAGAATCAGGATAACTTCTTCCAACTTTCCTTTCCCATGGTTTAGTGTACCCTGCAGGCCAGAGAAGAATTGCTGTCAGATCAACAGGTGCCTGGGCCACCATGTCACCCTGATTCTTACCTTGCCAGTCTGCTAGTACTACACCCTAAGATCAGGTGGACTGCTGGGTCCCTGAAATAAAGGCACTGTGTGTTTCACAGTGAGGGCCATGGAGGCCTGCTCTGCAAAGTGAAATCTAGCCCCAGGTGGCACACAGGCCTGTGGACATTCCAAACCCTGTGACATGGATGCTTTGGCTAGCGGTGAAGAATGGATTCCCCCAATCTGATGGACTCAGTTCACCCACGTGCTCCTGCTCTACCTGCCCCCTCTTTCCCTAGGCCACACTTAACTCAGAAGTCTTCCAAACTAGACAAGGGCACCTTCCTTCAGCTTCTTCTTGCTTGGCTGGCTGGGCTGCCATAGCAACAGGCCAGGCAGGAGCTGCCTCAGGACTCCCCAAGTTCAAGGGGCTGTAGGCCAACTGGGACATCACAATCATGTCTTTTCTGATTGGTTGGACAGCATAAGCACTCCCCTTAAGGAACCTCCCCTTCCAGTCCCCAGTCACTTGTGTCATACAGTCCTGGCAAAATGTTTGGATAGGAGCATGGCTTTACTGCTCCATATTCCCACCTCTGCTTGTTCTGGGTCCAACTGGGATGAGATTTCTCTCCTGTTTCCATGAACTCTCCATCTGGAACCCACATTTTGGAAGACAAGAAGTCTTTATTTCTGGTGAGTACCTAAATGACTCAAGCCCTTTGCACTTCCATCAGCCAGGAAAACACCTTTGACATTGGATGAACAACATTCCTCTCAGAACAACATCACCCGTCACCTGAGCTTATTCCCTTATGTGGACACAACGGTACCACACTGGGATTCATGATGTTGTTTTGTCAGGCTTGTCTGTTCCCAACTTCATCAAAACAAAGAATCGCACACAGTGGCTGGCAAGAGCGTGAAAATGAACTCAGGAATTCACTTAATGTGGACGAACAAATTAATTCAGATTCATCCAGGAAATGCCCTGGATCACACAGGGGACAGTCAATGAATGCATAGTATTTCCTAGTCAGTGAAATTGGTGCCCTTTCTCCAGTGAAGGGCAGCTTTCAGGAAGACCACAAATTATGGAATACCAAGAAACACTGGCGACAGGCATTCATTTCTACAAAAGTTCTTAATGACATATTACAACTCATTTCATTCAAGGAACTGAAGACTTAAAGCCAGGACAACTCAAGGCTTTTCCTCAAAATCACATCGGGTATTAAGCTAATTGCTACCAATCAGTGAGGCAAATTAAAACACAAAGATAACAAACACAGACACACACACCCACACACACACAAAGTGGTGATATCCTAATAGTTATCAAGTGAATGGATATCTTTCCTTGTATGTAGTACATGGCAACGTTTACTAAAATCAGAAGTCATTGAAAACCAGGACAGCCTGGTACACTCCTTCAATGTCCACAGTGTAAAAGGAAGAGTTTGAATGAAGGGGACTTAACGATGCTTAAACAGTGGGTACACACATGAGTGTGAAACAGTTTGTAATATGAGAACTCACTCCAGCGAGCAAAGAAATTAATACATTTGCAAACTACAAATATTGCACACAGAAACACACACGCACACACACACACATACAAACCTAAACTAAATAACACAAAACCTGTCCATATCCTTTGCATGTGAAATGATACAATGAATAGCTGAAAGCCTTGGCGTGGTGCTACTGAGGAGACAATATCAGCACTTCAAAAAGAACCATGCTAAGAAATATATGTGTAGTCACATCATTTCCAAAAATGTTCTTGGAAGGAAGACATACTGCCATATTTATGGAAACGAACCAGCAACGTGTAATCCACCAGAGTCTGTGCCTGAATCAATCACTTGTTTTGAAATCCTTTTTAGTAAGCCAGTGATGCATATTTACCCATGTATCATGATGCCTGGATATACACTGCACATAATCGATGAAGAATGACTAGTTCCTGTTTACAGAACATATTGTACTTGATCAACAGAAAAGACAGCATGGTCTATCCGCTATTATTGACTTCCAGGAAACTATCATGACTGCCCTTTTTTGAACAAGGGTATCTCACAGAAAGTGACAAAAGAAATATTAGCCTACCAACCCTGTGTGCAAGTGCTCCCACAAGCACACACAACCACACACACACATGCAGAGAAGCACACAAATACACACAAACACACACGCATTCATTGCTCCTCGAATGGCAAGCAGTCTGGAGTCAGTGAATTTCTGCACTTTCACAAAGGAAAAGTACCTTCCAACACCAGCAATCCTTAATGAATACCAGGAAACCCTGGAGAATCAGGTTAACTTCTTCCGACACTCCTTGCCCACGGTATAGTATATCCTGCAGGAAAGAGAAGATTTGCTGTCAGATCAACAGGTTCCTGGGCCACCATGTCACCCTAATTCTTACCTTGCCACTCCGTTAGTTCCACACCCTAAGATCTGGTGGTCTAGTGGGTCCCTGAAATCAACGCAGCGTGTGTATCATAGTGAGGCCCAAGGCGGCCTGTTCTGCAAAGTGAGAACCAGCCCCAGGTGGCACACAGGCTTGTGGACATTCCAAACCGTGGGACATAGAAGCTTTGGCTAGCAGTTCAGAAGGGATTGCCCCAATCTAATGGGCTCAGGTCACCCATGTGCTCCTGCTCTGCCTGCCCCCGTTTTCCGAGGCCACACTTAACTGAGAAGTCTTCCACAGAAGACAGGGGCACCTTCCTTCAGCTTCTTCCTGCTTGGCTGGCTGGGCTGCCATAGCAACAGGCCAGGCACGAGCTGCCTCAGGACTCTCCAAGTTCAAGGGGCTCTGAGCCCACTGTGACATCACAGCCGCGTCTTTCCTGATTGGTCGGACTGCTTAAGCACTCCCCCTTAAGCAACCCTCACCCTCCAATTTCCAGCCACTTGAGGCATAGTGTCCTCAAAGGATGTATGGATCTTATCATGGCCTTACTGCTCCATATTCCCACAGCCGCTTGTCCTATGTGGAACTGGGATGATATTTCTCTCCTCTTTCCAAGATCTGCCAAGCTGGAACCCACATTTTCGAAGACAAGAAGTGTTTTTTGTGGTGAGTACAAAACGCCTCAAGCCCTTTGCACGTCCATCAGCCAGGAAAACTCCTTTCACATTGGATTGGGCAACTTCCCTCTCAGAACATCACCCAACACCTGAGTATATTCCCTTAGCTGGACGCAACTCTACCACTCAGGGAATCAGGATGTTTTTCGTCCTGGCTTCTCTGTTACTAACTTCGTCAAAGCACGGAAACGCACACACTGGCTGGTAAGAGTGTGAAACTGACCACAGGAATTCACTTAATGTGGACAAAGAAATTAATTCACTTTCATCTGAGAAATGCACTGGATCACAAACGGGATAGTCAACGAATGCACAGTATTTAATACTCAGTGAAACTGATAACTTTTCTCCAGTGAATGGCACCTTTCAGGAACACAACACACTATGGAATACCATGAATCACTAGGGAAGAGCATTCATTTCTCCAAAACTTCCTAGTGACAAAACAAAACACTTTTCATCCAAGGAAGTGAAGACTTCAAATCAGGGCCGCTCAAGGCTTCTCCACAAACTGACATCAGGAATTAAGCTAATTTCCACGAATCAGTGAGGCAAATTTAAACAGAATGATAACAAACACAAAAACATAGCCACACACACAATGTGGTCATATCCTAATAGTGATCGTGTGAATTGATTTCTTTGCTTGTATGTACTGGATAGCAACTTTTAGCATCATCAGAATCCATTAAACCCCAGGACAGCCTGGTGCATTCAATCAATTTCCACAGTGTAAAAGACACAGTTTGACTCAAGTGGTCTTAGGAATGCCTACACAGTGGGCACACCCATGAGCATGAAATACTTTGTACTAGGAGAACTTATTAGAACGAGGAAAGAAAGTAATACATTTGCCAACTAGAAATATTGCACACACAAACACACACACATACCCAAAATAAAACAAAACCTGTCCAAATTCATCACATCGGGAATATTACCCGCAATAGTGGAATGGCCAGGCGTTACGCTACTGAAGGGACAATATCAGCCCTTCAAAATGATGATGCCAAAAAAATATGGGAAGTGACACCTTTTCCAGAAATGTTCTTGCAAGGAAGACACACTGCCACATTTTTGCAAAGAAACGAGCAAAGGGTAATCCACCAGAATCTGTGCCTGAAGCAATTACTTGAATGAAAATCCTTTCCAGTAAGCCAGTGAGGCCCATTGACCCATGTATCATAATGCCTGGACATACACTGCACATAATTGCTGAATGCTCAATAGTTCTTCCTTATAGAACATATTGTACTTCATCTACAGAAAAGTAAGTTTGATCTATCTGAAATTATTGACTTCCAGGAAACAATCGTGATGGCCACTCTTTGAAAAAGGGTATCTCACAGAACCTGACAAAAGTAATATTATCTGATCCTCCCTGTGTGCAAGGTCTTCTGCAAACACACACACAAACACACACACACACACACACACACACATGTACAGAAGCACACAAAGAAAAATACACAATCACACACACACAATCATTGCTCCTCGAAGAGCAACCATTCCGGAGTCATTGAATTTCTGAAACTTCATGTAAGAAAAGTACCTTTCAGCAGTAGCAATATGTAGTGAATACCAGGAAACCCTGGAGAATCAGGATAACTTCTTCCAACTTTCCTTTCCCATGGTTTAGTGTACCCTGCAGGCCAGAGAAGAATTGCTGTCAGATCAACAGGTGCCTGGGCCACCATGTCACCCTGATTCTTACCTTGCCAGTCTGCTAGTACTACACCCTAAGATCAGGTGGACTGCTGGGTCCCTGAAATAAAGGCACTGTGTGTTTCACAGTGAGGGCCATGGAGGCCTGCTCTGCAAAGTGAAATCTAGCCCCAGGTGGCACACAGGCCTGTGGACATTCCAAACCCTGTGACATGGATGCTTTGGCTAGCGGTGAAGAATGGATTCCCCCAATCTGATGGACTCAGTTCACCCACGTGCTCCTGCTCTACCTGCCCCCTCTTTCCCTAGGCCACACTTAACTCAGAAGTCTTCCAAACTAGACAAGGGCACCTTCCTTCAGCTTCTTCTTGCTTGGCTGGCTGGGCTGCCATAGCAACAGGCCAGGCAGGAGCTGCCTCAGGACTCCCCAAGTTCAAGGGGCTGTAGGCCAACTGGGACATCACAATCATGTCTTTTCTGATTGGTTGGACAGCATAAGCACTCCCCTTAAGGAACCTCCCCTTCCAGTCCCCAGTCACTTGTGTCATACAGTCCTGGCAAAATGTTTGGATAGGAGCATGGCTTTACTGCTCCATATTCCCACCTCTGCTTGTTCTGGGTCCAACTGGGATGAGATTTCTCTCCTGTTTCCATGAACTCTCCATCTGGAACCCACATTTTGGAAGACAAGAAGTCTTTATTTCTGGTGAGTACCTAAATGACTCAAGCCCTTTGCACTTCCATCAGCCAGGAAAACACCTTTGACATTGGATGAACAACATTCCTCTCAGAACAACATCACCCGTCACCTGAGCTTATTCCCTTATGTGGACACAACGGTACCACACTGGGATTCATGATGTTGTTTTGTCAGGCTTGTCTGTTCCCAACTTCATCAAAACAAAGAATCGCACACAGTGGCTGGCAAGAGCGTGAAAATGAACTCAGGAATTCACTTAATGTGGACGAACAAATTAATTCAGATTCATCCAGGAAATGCCCTGGATCACACAGGGGACAGTCAATGAATGCATAGTATTTCCTAGTCAGTGAAATTGGTGCCCTTTCTCCAGTGAAGGGCAGCTTTCAGGAAGACCACAAATTATGGAATACCAAGAAACACTGGCGACAGGCATTCATTTCTACAAAAGTTCTTAATGACATATTACAACTCATTTCATTCAAGGAACTGAAGACTTAAAGCCAGGACAACTCAAGGCTTTTCCTCAAAATCACATCGGGTATTAAGCTAATTGCTACCAATCAGTGAGGCAAATTAAAACACAAAGATAACAAACACAGACACACACACCCACACACACACAAAGTGGTGATATCCTAATAGTTATCAAGTGAATGGATATCTTTCCTTGTATGTAGTACATGGCAACGTTTACTAAAATCAGAAGTCATTGAAAACCAGGACAGCCTGGTACACTCCTTCAATGTCCACAGTGTAAAAGGAAGAGTTTGAATGAAGGGGACTTAACGATGCTTAAACAGTGGGTACACACATGAGTGTGAAACAGTTTGTAATATGAGAACTCACTCCAGCGAGCAAAGAAATTAATACATTTGCAAACTACAAATATTGCACACAGAAACACACACGCACACACACACACATACAAACCTAAACTAAATAACACAAAACCTGTCCATATCCTTTGCATGTGAAATGATACAATGAATAGCTGAAAGCCTTGGCGTGGTGCTACTGAGGAGACAATATCAGCACTTCAAAAAGAACCATGCTAAGAAATATATGTGTAGTCACATCATTTCCAAAAATGTTCTTGGAAGGAAGACATACTGCCATATTTATGGAAACGAACCAGCAACGTGTAATCCACCAGAGTCTGTGCCTGAATCAATCACTTGTTTTGAAATCCTTTTTAGTAAGCCAGTGATGCATATTTACCCATGTATCATGATGCCTGGATATACACTGCACATAATCGATGAAGAATGACTAGTTCCTGTTTACAGAACATATTGTACTTGATCAACAGAAAAGACAGCATGGTCTATCCGCTATTATTGACTTCCAGGAAACTATCATGACTGCCCTTTTTTGAACAAGGGTATCTCACAGAAAGTGACAAAAGAAATATTAGCCTACCAACCCTGTGTGCAAGTGCTCCCACAAGCACACACAACCACACACACACATGCAGAGAAGCACACAAATACACACAAACACACACGCATTCATTGCTCCTCGAATGGCAAGCAGTCTGGAGTCAGTGAATTTCTGCACTTTCACAAAGGAAAAGTACCTTCCAACACCAGCAATCCTTAATGAATACCAGGAAACCCTGGAGAATCAGGTTAACTTCTTCCGACACTCCTTGCCCACGGTATAGTATATCCTGCAGGAAAGAGAAGATTTGCTGTCAGATCAACAGGTTCCTGGGCCACCATGTCACCCTAATTCTTACCTTGCCACTCCGTTAGTTCCACACCCTAAGATCTGGTGGTCTAGTGGGTCCCTGAAATCAACGCAGCGTGTGTATCATAGTGAGGCCCAAGGCGGCCTGTTCTGCAAAGTGAGAACCAGCCCCAGGTGGCACACAGGCTTGTGGACATTCCAAACCGTGGGACATAGAAGCTTTGGCTAGCAGTTCAGAAGGGATTGCCCCAATCTAATGGGCTCAGGTCACCCATGTGCTCCTGCTCTGCCTGCCCCCGTTTTCCGAGGCCACACTTAACTGAGAAGTCTTCCACAGAAGACAGGGGCACCTTCCTTCAGCTTCTTCCTGCTTGGCTGGCTGGGCTGCCATAGCAACAGGCCAGGCACGAGCTGCCTCAGGACTCTCCAAGTTCAAGGGGCTCTGAGCCCACTGTGACATCACAGCCGCGTCTTTCCTGATTGGTCGGACTGCTTAAGCACTCCCCCTTAAGCAACCCTCACCCTCCAATTTCCAGCCACTTGAGGCATAGTGTCCTCAAAGGATGTATGGATCTTATCATGGCCTTACTGCTCCATATTCCCACAGCCGCTTGTCCTATGTGGAACTGGGATGATATTTCTCTCCTCTTTCCAAGATCTGCCAAGCTGGAACCCACATTTTCGAAGACAAGAAGTGTTTTTTGTGGTGAGTACAAAACGCCTCAAGCCCTTTGCACGTCCATCAGCCAGGAAAACTCCTTTCACATTGGATTGGGCAACTTCCCTCTCAGAACATCACCCAACACCTGAGTATATTCCCTTAGCTGGACGCAACTCTACCACTCAGGGAATCAGGATGTTTTTCGTCCTGGCTTCTCTGTTACTAACTTCGTCAAAGCACGGAAACGCACACACTGGCTGGTAAGAGTGTGAAACTGACCACAGGAATTCACTTAATGTGGACAAAGAAATTAATTCACTTTCATCTGAGAAATGCACTGGATCACAAACGGGATAGTCAACGAATGCACAGTATTTAATACTCAGTGAAACTGATAACTTTTCTCCAGTGAATGGCACCTTTCAGGAACACAACACACTATGGAATACCATGAATCACTAGGGAAGAGCATTCATTTCTCCAAAACTTCCTAGTGACAAAACAAAACACTTTTCATCCAAGGAAGTGAAGACTTCAAATCAGGGCCGCTCAAGGCTTCTCCACAAACTGACATCAGGAATTAAGCTAATTTCCACGAATCAGTGAGGCAAATTTAAACAGAATGATAACAAACACAAAAACATAGCCACACACACAATGTGGTCATATCCTAATAGTGATCGTGTGAATTGATTTCTTTGCTTGTATGTACTGGATAGCAACTTTTAGCATCATCAGAATCCATTAAACCCCAGGACAGCCTGGTGCATTCAATCAATTTCCACAGTGTAAAAGACACAGTTTGACTCAAGTGGTCTTAGGAATGCCTACACAGTGGGCACACCCATGAGCATGAAATACTTTGTACTAGGAGAACTTATTAGAACGAGGAAAGAAAGTAATACATTTGCCAACTAGAAATATTGCACACACAAACACACACACATACCCAAAATAAAACAAAACCTGTCCAAATTCATCACATCGGGAATATTACCCGCAATAGTGGAATGGCCAGGCGTTACGCTACTGAAGGGACAATATCAGCCCTTCAAAATGATGATGCCAAAAAAATATGGGAAGTGACACCTTTTCCAGAAATGTTCTTGCAAGGAAGACACACTGCCACATTTTTGCAAAGAAACGAGCAAAGGGTAATCCACCAGAATCTGTGCCTGAAGCAATTACTTGAATGAAAATCCTTTCCAGTAAGCCAGTGAGGCCCATTGACCCATGTATCATAATGCCTGGACATACACTGCACATAATTGCTGAATGCTCAATAGTTCTTCCTTATAGAACATATTGTACTTCATCTACAGAAAAGTAAGTTTGATCTATCTGAAATTATTGACTTCCAGGAAACAATCGTGATGGCCACTCTTTGAAAAAGGGTATCTCACAGAACCTGACAAAAGTAATATTATCTGATCCTCCCTGTGTGCAAGGTCTTCTGCAAACACACACACAAACACACACACACACACACACACACACATGTACAGAAGCACACAAAGAAAAATACACAATCACACACACACAATCATTGCTCCTCGAAGAGCAACCATTCCGGAGTCATTGAATTTCTGAAACTTCATGTAAGAAAAGTACCTTTCAGCAGTAGCAATATGTAGTGAATACCAGGAAATCCTGGAGAATCAGGATAACTTCTTCCAACTTTCCTTTCCCATGGTTTAGTGTACCCTGCAGGCCAGAGAAGAATTGCTGTCAGATCAACAGGTGCCTGGGCCACCATGTCACCCTGATTCTTACCTTGCCAGTCTGCTAGTACTACACCCTAAGATCAGGTGGACTGCTGGGTCCCTGAAATAAAGGCACTGTGTGTTTCACAGTGAGGGCCATGGAGGCCTGCTCTGCAAAGTGAAATCTAGCCCCAGGTGGCACACAGGCCTGTGGACATTCCAAACCCTGTGACATGGATGCTTTGGCTAGCGGTGAAGAATGGATTCCCCCAATCTGATGGACTCAGTTCACCCACGTGCTCCTGCTCTACCTGCCCCCTCTTTCCCTAGGCCACACTTAACTCAGAAGTCTTCCAAACTAGACAAGGGCACCTTCCTTCAGCTTCTTCTTGCTTGGCTGGCTGGGCTGCCATAGCAACAGGCCAGGCAGGAGCTGCCTCAGGACTCCCCAAGTTCAAGGGGCTGTAGGCCAACTGGGACATCACAATCATGTCTTTTCTGATTGGTTGGACAGCATAAGCACTCCCCTTAAGGAACCTCCCCTTCCAGTCCCCAGTCACTTGTGTCATACAGTCCTGGCAAAATGTTTGGATAGGAGCATGGCTTTACTGCTCCATATTCCCACCTCTGCTTGTTCTGGGTCCAACTGGGATGAGATTTCTCTCCTGTTTCCATGAACTCTCCATCTGGAACCCACATTTTGGAAGACAAGAAGTCTTTATTTCTGGTGAGTACCTAAATGACTCAAGCCCTTTGCACTTCCATCAGCCAGGAAAACACCTTTGACATTGGATGAACAACATTCCTCTCAGAACAACATCACCCGTCACCTGAGCTTATTCCCTTATGTGGACACAACGGTACCACACTGGGATTCATGATGTTGTTTTGTCAGGCTTGTCTGTTCCCAACTTCATCAAAACAAAGAATCGCACACAGTGGCTGGCAAGAGCGTGAAAATGAACTCAGGAATTCACTTAATGTGGACGAACAAATTAATTCAGATTCATCCAGGAAATGCCCTGGATCACACAGGGGACAGTCAATGAATGCATAGTATTTCCTAGTCAGTGAAATTGGTGCCCTTTCTCCAGTGAAGGGCAGCTTTCAGGAAGACCACAAATTATGGAATACCAAGAAACACTGGCGACAGGCATTCATTTCTACAAAAGTTCTTAGTGACATATTACAACTCATTTCATTCAAGGAACTGAAGACTTAAAGCCAGGACAACTCAAGGCTTTTCCTCAAAATCACATCGGGTATTAAGCTAATTGCTACCAATCAGTGAGGCAAATTAAAACACAAAGATAACAAACACAGACACACACACCCACACACACACAAAGTGGTGATATCCTAATAGTTATCAAGTGAATGGATATCTTTCCTTGTATGTAGTACATGGCAACGTTTACTAAAATCAGAAGTCATTGAAAACCAGGACAGCCTGGTACACTCCTTCAATGTCCACAGTGTAAAAGGAAGAGTTTGAATGAAGGGGACTTAACGATGCTTAAACAGTGGGTACACACATGAGTGTGAAACAGTTTGTAATATGAGAACTCACTCCAGCGAGCAAAGAAATTAATACATTTGCAAACTACAAATATTGCACACAGAAACACACACGCACACACACACACATACAAACCTAAACTAAATAACACAAAACCTGTCCATATCCTTTGCATGTGAAATGATACAATGAATAGCTGAAAGCCTTGGCGTGGTGCTACTGAGGAGACAATATCAGCACTTCAAAAAGAACCATGCTAAGAAATATATGTGTAGTCACATCATTTCCAAAAATGTTCTTGGAAGGAAGACATACTGCCATATTTATGGAAACGAACCAGCAACGTGTAATCCACCAGAGTCTGTGCCTGAATCAATCACTTGTTTTGAAATCCTTTTTAGTAAGCCAGTGATGCATATTTACCCATGTATCATGATGCCTGGATATACACTGCACATAATCGATGAAGAATGACTAGTTCCTGTTTACAGAACATATTGTACTTGATCAACAGAAAAGACAGCATGGTCTATCCGCTATTATTGACTTCCAGGAAACTATCATGACTGCCCTTTTTTGAACAAGGGTATCTCACAGAAAGTGACAAAAGAAATATTAGCCTACCAACCCTGTGTGCAAGTGCTCCCACAAGCACACACAACCACACACACACATGCAGAGAAGCACACAAATACACACAAACACACACGCATTCATTGCTCCTCGAATGGCAAGCAGTCTGGAGTCAGTGAATTTCTGCACTTTCACAAAGGAAAAGTACCTTCCAACACCAGCAATCCTTAATGAATACCAGGAAACCCTGGAGAATCAGGTTAACTTCTTCCGACACTCCTTGCCCACGGTATAGTATATCCTGCAGGAAAGAGAAGATTTGCTGTCAGATCAACAGGTTCCTGGGCCACCATGTCACCCTAATTCTTACCTTGCCACTCCGTTAGTTCCACACCCTAAGATCTGGTGGTCTAGTGGGTCCCTGAAATCAACGCAGCGTGTGTATCATAGTGAGGCCCAAGGCGGCCTGTTCTGCAAAGTGAGAACCAGCCCCAGGTGGCACACAGGCTTGTGGACATTCCAAACCGTGGGACATAGAAGCTTTGGCTAGCAGTTCAGAAGGGATTGCCCCAATCTAATGGGCTCAGGTCACCCATGTGCTCCTGCTCTGCCTGCCCCCGTTTTCCGAGGCCACACTTAACTGACAAGTCTTCCACAGAAGACAGGGGCACCTTCCTTCAGCTTCTTCCTGCTTGGCTGGCTGGGCTGCCATAGCAACAAGCCAGGCACGAGCTGCCTCAGGACTCTCCAAGTTCAAGGGGCTCTGAGCCCACTGTGACATCACAGCCGCGTCTTTCCTGATTGGTCGGACTGCTTAAGCACTCCCCCTTAAGCAACCCTCACCCTCCAATTTCCAGCCACTTGAGGCATAGTGTCCTCAAAGGATGTATGGATCTTATCGTGGCCTTACTGCTCCATATTCCCACAGCCGCTTGTCCTATGTGGAACTGGGATGATATTTCTCTCCTCTTTCCAAGATCTGCCAAGCTGGAACCCACATTTTCGAAGACAAGAAGTGTTTTTTGTGGTGAGTACAAAACGCCTCAAGCCCTTTGCACGTCCATCAGCCAGGAAAACTCCTTTCACATTGGATTGGGCAACTTCCCTCTCAGAACATCATCCAACACCTGAGTATATTCCCTTAGCTGGACGCAACTCTACCACTCAGGGAATCAGGATGTTTTTCGTCCTGGCTTCTCTGTTACTAACTTCGTCAAAGCACGGAAACGCACACACTGGCTGGTAAGAGTGTGAAACTGACCACAGGAATTCACTTAATGTGGACAAAGAAATTAATTCGCTTTCATCTGAGAAATGCACTGGATCACAAACGGGATAGTCAACGAATGCACAGTATTTAATACTCAGTGAAACTGATAGCTTTTCTCCAGTGAATGGCACCTTTCAGGAACACAACACACTATGGAATACCATGAATCACTAGGGAAGAGCATTCATTTCTCCAAAACTTCCTAGTGACAAAACAAAACACTTTTCATCCAAGGAAGTGAAGACTTCAAATCAGGGCCGCTCAAGGCTTCTCCACAAACTGACATCAGGAATTAAGCTAATTTCCACGAATCAGTGAGGCAAATTTAAACAGAATGATAACAAACACAAAAACATAGCCACACACACAATGTGGTCATATCCTAATAGTGATCGTGTGAATTGATTTCTTTGCTTGTATGTACTGGATGGCAACTTTTAGCATCATCAGAATCCATTAAACCCCAGGACAGCCTGGTGCATTCAATCAATTTCCACAGTGTAAAAGACACAGTTTGACTCAAGTGGTCTTAGGAATGCCTACACAGTGGGCACACCCATGAGCATGAAATACTTTGTACTAGGAGAACTTATTAGAACGAGGAAAGAAAGTAATACATTTGCCAACTAGAAATATTGCACACACAAACACACACACATACCCAAAATAAAACAAAACCTGTCCAAATTCATCACATCGGGAATATTACCCGCAATAGTGGAATGGCCAGGCGTTACGCTACTGAAGGGACAATATCAGTCCTTCAAAATGATGATGCCAAAAAAATATGGGAAGTGACACCTTTTCCAGAAATGTTCTTGCAAGGAAGACACACTGCCACATTTTTGCAAAGAAACGAGCAAAGGGTAATCCACCAGAATCTGTGCCTGAAGCAATTACTTGAATGAAAATCCTTTCCAGTAAGCCAGTGAGGCCCATTGACCCATGTATCATAATGCCTGGACATACACTGCACATAATTGCTGAATGCTCAATAGTTCTTCCTTATAGAACATATTGTACTTCATCTACAGAAAAGTAAGTTTGATCTATCTGAAATTATTGACTTCCAGGAAACAATCGTGATGGCCACTCTTTCAAAAAGGGTATCTCACAGAACCTGACAAAAGTAATATTATCTGATCCTCCCTGTGTGCAAGGTCTTCTGCAAACACACACACAAACACACACACACACACACACACACACACATGTACAGAAGCACACAAAGAAAAATACACAATCACACACACACAATCATTGCTCCTCGAAGAGCAACCATTCCGGAGTCATTGAATTTCTGAAACTTCATGTAAGAAAAGTACCTTTCAGCAGTAGCAATATGTAGTGAATACCAGGAAACCCTGGAGAATCAGGATAACTTCTTCCAACTTTCCTTTCCCATGGTTTAGTGTACCCTGCAGGCCAGAGAAGAATTGCTGTCAGATCAACAGGTGCCTGGGCCACCATGTCACCCTGATTCTTACCTTGCCAGTCTGCTAGTACTACACCCTAAGATCAGGTGGACTGCTGGGTCCCTGAAATAAAGGCACTGTGTGTTTCACAGTGAGGGCCATGGAGGCCTGCTCTGCAAAGTGAAATCTAGCCCCAGGTGGCACACAGGCCTGTGGACATTCCAAACCCTGTGACATGGATGCTTTGGCTAGCGGTGAAGAATGGATTCCCCCAATCTGATGGACTCAGTTCACCCACGTGCTCCTGCTCTACCTGCCCCCTCTTTCCCTAGGCCACACTTAACTCAGAAGTCTTCCAAACTAGACAAGGGCACCTTCCTTCAGCTTCTTCTTGCTTGCCTGGCTGGGCTGCCATAGCAACAGGCCAGGCAGGAGCTGCCTCAGGACTCCCCAAGTTCAAGGGGCTGTAGGCCAACTGGGACATCACAATCATGTCTTTTCTGATTGGTTGGACAGCATAAGCACTCCCCTTAAGGAACCTCCCCTTCCAGTCCCCAGTCACTTGTGTCATACAGTCCTGGCAAAATGTTTGGATAGGAGCATGGCTTTACTGCTCCATATTCCCACCTCTGCTTGTTCTGGGTCCAACTGGGATGAGATTTCTCTCCTGTTTCCATGAACTCTCCATCTGGAACCCACATTTTGGAAGACAAGAAGTCTTTATTTCTGGTGAGTACCTAAATGACTCAAGCCCTTTGCACTTCCATCAGCCAGGAAAACACCTTTGACATTGGATGAACAACATTCCTCTCAGAACAACATCACCCATCACCTGAGCTTATTCCCTTATGTGGACACAACGGTACCACACTGGGATTCATGATGTTGTTTTGTCAGGCTTCTCTGTTCCCAACTTCATCAAAACAAAGAATCGCACACAGTGGCTGGCAAGAGCGTGAAAATGAACTCAGGAATTCACTTAATGTGGACGAACAAATTAATTCAGATTCATCCAGGAAATGCCCTGGATCACACAGGGGACAGTCAATGAATGCATAGTATTTCCTAGTCAGTGAAATTGGTGCCCTTTCTCCAGTGAAGGGCAGCTTTCAGGAAGACCACAAATTATGGAATACCAAGAAACACTGGCGACAGGCATTCATTTCTACAAAAGTTCTTAGTGACATATTACAACTCATTTCATTCAAGGAACTGAAGACTTAAAGCCAGGACAACTCAAGGCTTTTCCTCAAAATCACATCGGGTATTAAGCTAATTGCTACCAATCAGTGAGGCAAATTAAAACACAAAGATAACAAACACAGACACACACACCCACACACACACAAAGTGGTGATATCCTAGTAGTTATCAAGTGAATGGATATCTTTCCTTGTATGTAGTACATGGCAACGTTTACTAAAATCAGAAGTCATTGAAAACCAGGACAGCCTGGTACACTCCTTCAATGTCCACAGTGTAAAAGGAAGAGTTTGAATGAAGGGGACTTAACGATGCTTAAACAGTGGGTACACACATGAGTGTGAAACAGTTTGTAATATGAGAACTCACTCCAGCGAGCAAAGAAATTAATACATTTGCAAACTACAAATATTGCACACAGAAACACACACGCACACACACACACATACAAACCTAAACTAAATAACACAAAACCTGTCCATATCCTTTGCATGTGAAATGATACAATGAATAGCTGAAAGCCTTGGCGTGGTGCTACTGAGGAGACAATATCAGCACTTCAAAAAGAACCATGCTAAGAAATATATGTGTAGTCACATCATTTCCAAAAATGTTCTTGGAAGGAAGACATACTGCCATATTTATGGAAACGAACCAGCAACGTGTAATCCACCAGAGTCTGTGCCTGAATCAATCACTTGTTTTGAAATCCTTTTTAGTAAGCCAGTGATGCATATTTACCCATGTATCATGATGCCTGGATATACACTGCACATAATCGATGAAGAATGACTAGTTCCTGTTTACAGAACATATTGTACTTGATCAACAGAAAAGACAGCATGGTCTATCCGCTATTATTGACTTCCAGGAAACTATCATGACTGCCCTTTTTTGAACAAGGGTATCTCACAGAAAGTGACAAAAGAAATATTAGCCTACCAACCCTGTGTGCAAGTGCTCCCACAAGCACACACAACCACACACACACATGCAGAGAAGCACACAAATACACACAAACACACACGCATTCATTGCTCCTCGAATGGCAAGCAGTCTGGAGTCAGTGAATTTCTGCACTTTCACAAAGGAAAAGTACCTTCCAACACCAGCAATCCTTAATGAATACCAGGAAACCCTGGAGAATCAGGTTAACTTCTTCCGACACTCCTTGCCCACGGTATAGTATATCCTGCAGGAAAGAGAAGATTTGCTGTCAGATCAACAGGTTCCTGGGCCACCATGTCACCCTAATTCTTACCTTGCCACTCCGTTAGTTCCACACCCTAAGATCTGGTGGTCTAGTGGGTCCCTGAAATCAACGCAGCGTGTGTATCATAGTGAGGCCCAAGGCGGCCTGTTCTGCAAAGTGAGAACCAGCCCCAGGTGGCACACAGGCTTGTGGACATTCCAAACCGTGGGACATAGAAGCTTTGGCTAGCAGTTCAGAAGGGATTGCCCCAATCTAATGGGCTCAGGTCACCCATGTGCTCCTGCTCTGCCTGCCCCCGTTTTCCGAGGCCACACTTAACTGAGAAGTCTTCCACAGAAGACAGGGGCACCTTCCTTCAGCTTCTTCCTGCTTGGCTGGCTGGGCTGCCATAGCAACAGGCCAGGCACGAGCTGCCTCAGGACTCTCCAAGTTCAAGGGGCTCTGAGCCCACTGTGACATCACAGCCACGTCTTTCCTGATTGGTCGGACTGCTTAAGCACTCCCCCTTAAGCAACCCTCACCCTCCAATTTCCAGCCACTTGAGGCATAGTGTCCTCAAAGGATGTATGGATCTTATCGTGGCCTTACTGCTCCATATTCCCACAGCCGCTTGTCCTATGTGGAACTGGGATGATATTTCTCTCCTCTTTCCAAGATCTGCCAAGCTGGAACCCACATTTTCGAAGACAAGAAGTGTTTTTTGTGGTGAGTACAAAACGCCTCAAGCCCTTTGCACGTCCATCAGCCAGGAAAACTCCTTTCACATTGGATTGGGCAACTTCCCTCTCAGAACATCACCCAACACCTGAGTATATTCCCTTAGCTGGACGCAACTCTACCACTCAGGGAATCAGGATGTTTTTCGTCCTGGCTTCTCTGTTACTAACTTCGTCAAAGCACGGAAACGCACACACTGGCTGGTAAGAGTGTGAAACTGACCACAGGAATTCACTTAATGTGGACAAAGAAATTAATTCACTTTCATCTGAGAAATGCACTGGATCACAAACGGGATAGTCAACGAATGCACAGTATTTAATACTCAGTGAAACTGATAACTTTTCTCCAGTGAATGGCACCTTTCAGGAACACCACACACTATGGAATACCAAGAATCACTAGGGAAGAGCATTCATTTCTCCAAAACTTCCTAGTGACAAAACAAAACACTTTTCATCCAAGGAAGTGAAGACTTCAAATCAGGGCCGCTCAAGGCTTCTCCACAAACTGACATCAGGAATTAAGCTAATTTCCACGAATCAGTGAGGCAAATTTAAACAGAATGATAACAAACACAAAAACATAGCCACACACACAATGTGGTCATATCCTAATAGTGATCGTGTGAATTGATTTCTTTGCTTGTATGTACTGGATAGCAACTTTTAGCATCATCAGAATCCATTAAACCCCAGGACAGCCTGGTGCATTCAATCAATTTCCACAGTGTAAAAGACACAGTTTGACTCAAGTGGTCTTAGGAATGCCTACACAGTGGGCACACCCATGAGCATGAAATACTTTGTACTAGGAGAACTTATTAGAACGAGGAAAGAAAGTAATACATTTGCCAACTAGAAATATTGCACACACAAACACACACACATACCCAAAATAAAACAAAACCTGTCCAAATTATCACATCGGGAATATTACCCGCAATAGTGGAATGGCCAGGCGTTACGCTACTGAAGGGACAATATCAGCCCTTCAAAATGATGATGCCAAAAAAATATGGGAAGTGACACCTTTTCCAGAAATGTTCTTGCAAGGAAGACACACTGCCACATTTTTGCAAAGAAACGAGCAAAGGGTAATCCACCAGAATCTGTGCCTGAAGCAATTACTTGAATGAAAATCCTTTCCAGTAAGCCAGTGAGGCCCATTGACCCATGTATCATAATGCCTGGACATACACTGCACATAATTGCTGAATGCTCAATAGTTCTTCCTTATAGAACATATTGTACTTCATCTACAGAAAAGTAAGTTTGATCTATCTGAAATTATTGACTTCCAGGAAACAATCGTGATGGCCACTCTTTCAAAAAGGGTATCTCACAGAACCTGACAAAAGTAATATTATCTGATCCTCCCTGTGTGCAAGGTCTTCTGCAAACACACACACAAACACACACACACACACACACACACACATGTACAGAAGCACACAAAGAAAAATACACAATCACACACACACAATCACTGCTCCTCGAAGAGCAACCATTCCGGAGTCATTGAATTTCTTAAACTTCATGTAAGAAAAGTACCTTTCAGCAGTAGCAATATGTAGTGAATACCAGGAAACCCTGGAGAATCAGGATAACTTCTTCCAACTTTCCTTTCCCATGGTTTAGTGTACCCTGCAGGCCAGAGAAGAATTGCTGTCAGATCAACAGGTGCCTGGGCCACCATGTCACCCTGATTCTTACCTTGCCAGTCTGCTAGTACTACACCCTAAGATCAGGTGGACTGCTGGGTCCCTGAAATAAAGGCACTGTGTGTTTCACAGTGAGGGCCATGGAGGCCTGCTCTGCAAAGTGAAATCTAGCCCCAGGTGGCACACAGGCCTGTGGACATTCCAAACCCTGTGACATGGATGCTTTGGCTAGCGGTGAAGAATGGATTCCCCCAATCTGATGGACTCAGTTCACCCACGTGCTCCTGCTCTACCTGCCCCCTCTTTCCCTAGGCCACACTTAACTCAGAAGTCTTCCAAACTAGACAAGGGCACCTTCCTTCAGCTTCTTCTTGCTTGGCTGGCTGGGCTGCCATAGCAACAGGCCAGGCAGGAGCTGCCTCAGGACTCCCCAAGTTCAAGGGGCTGTAGGCCAACTGGGACATCACAATCATGTCTTTTCTGATTGGTTGGACAGCATAAGCACTCCCCTTAAGGAACCTCCCCTTCCAGTCCCCAGTCACTTGTGTCATACAGTCCTGGCAAAATGTTTGGATAGGAGCATGGCTTTACTGCTCCATATTCCCACCTCTGCTTGTTCTGGGTCCAACTGGGATGAGATTTCTCTCCTGTTTCCATGAACTCTCCATCTGGAACCCACATTTTGGAAGACAAGAAGTCTTTATTTCTGGTGAGTACCTAAATGACTCAAGCCCTTTGCACTTCCATCAGCCAGGAAAACACCTTTGACATTGGATGAACAACATTCCTCTCAGAACAACATCACCCATCACCTGAGCTTATTCCCTTATGTGGACACAACGGTACCACACTGGGATTCATGATGTTGTTTTGTCAGGCTTCTCTGTTCCCAACTTCATCAAAACAAAGAATCGCACACAGTGGCTGGCAAGAGCGTGAAAATGAACTCAGGAATTCACTTAATGTGGACGAACAAATTAATTCAGATTCATCCAGGAAATGCCCTGGATCACACAGGGGACAGTCAATGAATGCATAGTATTTCCTAGTCAGTGAAATTGGTGCCCTTTCTCCAGTGAAGGGCAGCTTTCAGGAAGACCACAAATTATGGAATACCAAGAAACACTGGCGACAGGCATTCATTTCTACAAAAGTTCTTAGTGACATATTACAACTCATTTCATTCAAGGAACTGAAGACTTAAAGCCAGGACAACTCAAGGCTTTTCCTCAAAATCACATCGGGTATTAAGCTAATTGCTACCAATCAGTGAGGCAAATTAAAACACAAAGATAACAAACACAGACACACACACCCACACACACACAAAGTGGTGATATCCTAATAGTTATCAAGTGAATGGATATCTTTCCTTGTATGTAGTACATGGCAACGTTTACTAAAATCAGAAGTCATTGAAAACCAGGACAGCCTGGTACACTCCTTCAATGTCCACAGTGTAAAAGGAAGAGTTTGAATGAAGGGGACTTAACGATGCTTAAACAGTGGGTACACACATGAGTGTGAAACAGTTTGTAATATGAGAACTCACTCCAGCGAGCAAAGAAATTAATACATTTGCAAACTACAAATATTGCACACAGAAACACACACGCACACACACACACATACAAACCTAAACTAAATAACACAAAACCTGTCCATATCCTTTGCATGTGAAATGATACAATGAATAGCTGAAAGCCTTGGCGTGGTGCTACTGAGGAGACAATATCAGCACTTCAAAAAGAACCATGCTAAGAAATATATGTGTAGTCACATCATTTCCAAAAATGTTCTTGGAAGGAAGACATACTGCCATATTTATGGAAACGAACCAGCAACGTGTAATCCACCAGAGTCTGTGCCTGAATCAATCACTTGTTTTGAAATCCTTTTTAGTAAGCCAGTGATGCATATTTACCCATGTATCATGATGCCTGGATATACACTGCACATAATCGATGAAGAATGACTAGTTCCTGTTTACAGAACATATTGTACTTGATCAACAGAAAAGACAGCATGGTCTATCCGCTATTATTGACTTCCAGGAAACTATCATGACTGCCCTTTTTTGAACAAGGGTATCTCACAGAAAGTGACAAAAGAAATATTAGCCTACCAACCCTGTGTGCAAGTGCTCCCACAAGCACACACAACCACACACACACATGCAGAGAAGCACACAAATACACACAAACACACACGCATTCATTGCTCCTCGAATGGCAAGCAGTCTGGAGTCAGTGAATTTCTGCACTTTCACAAAGGAAAAGTACCTTCCAACACCAGCAATCCTTAATGAATACCAGGAAACCCTGGAGAATCAGGTTAACTTCTTCCAACACTCCTTGCCCACGGTATAGTATATCCTGCAGGAAAGAGAAGATTTGCTGTCAGATCAACAGGTTCCTGGGCCACCATGTCACCCTAATTCTTACCTTGCCACTCCGTTAGTTCCACACCCTAAGATCTGGTGGTCTAGTGGGTCCCTGAAATCAACGCAGCGTGTGTATCATAGTGAGGCCCAAGGCGGCCTGTTCTGCAAAGTGAGAACCAGCCCCAGGTGGCACACAGGCTTGTGGACATTCCAAACCGTGGGACATAGAAGCTTTGGCTAGCAGTTCAGAAGGGATTGCCCCAATCTAATGGGCTCAGGTCACCCATGTGCTCCTGCTCTGCCTGCCCCCGTTTTCCGAGGCCACACTTAACTGAGAAGTCTTCCACAGAAGACAGGGGCACCTTCCTTCAGCTTCTTCCTGCTTGGCTGGCTGGGCTGCCATAGCAACAGGCCAGGCACGAGCTGCCTCAGGACTCTCCAAGTTCAAGGGGCTCTGAGCCCACTGTGACATCACAGCCGCGTCTTTCCTGATTGGTCGGACTGCTTAAGCACTCCCCCTTAAGCAACCCTCACCCTCCAATTTCCAGCCACTTGAGGCATAGTGTCCTCAAAGGATGTATGGATCTTATCGTGGCCTTACTGCTCCATATTCCCACAGCCGCTTGTCCTATGTGGAACTGGGATGATATTTCTCTCCTCTTTCCAAGATCTGCCAAGCTGGAACCCACATTTTCGAAGACAAGAAGTGTTTTTTGTGGTGAGTACAAAACGCCTCAAGCCCTTTGCACGTCCATCAGCCAGGAAAACTCCTTTCACATTGGATTGGGCAACTTCCCTCTCAGAACATCACCCAACACCTGAGTATATTCCCTTAGCTGCACGCAACTCTACCACTCAGGGAATCAGGATGTTTTTCGTCCTGGCTTCTCTGTTACTAACTTCGTCAAAGCACGGAAACGCACACACTGGCTGGTAAGAGTGTGAAACTGACCACAGGAATTCACTTAATGTGGACAAAGAAATTAATTCGCTTTCATCTGAGAAATGCACTGGATCACAAACGGGATAGTCAACGAATGCACAGTATTTAATACTCAGTGAAACTGATAGCTTTTCTCCAGTGAATGGCACCTTTCAGGAACACAACACACTATGGAATACCATGAATCACTAGGGAAGAGCATTCATTTCTCCAAAACTTCCTAGTGACAAAACAAAACACTTTTCATCCAAGGAAGTGAAGACTTCAAATCAGGGCCGCTCAAGGCTTCTCCACAAACTGACATCAGGAATTAAGCTAATTTCCACGAATCAGTGAGGCAAATTTAAACAGAATGATAACAAACACAAAAACATAGCCACACACACAATGTGGTCATATCCTAATAGTGATCGTGTGAATTGATTTCTTTGCTTGTATGTACTGGATAGCAACTTTTAGCATCATCAGAATCCATTAAACCCCAGGACAGCCTGGTGCATTCAATCAATTTCCACAGTGTAAAAGACACAGTTTGACTCAAGTGGTCTTAGGAATGCCTACACAGTGGGCACACCCATGAGCATGAAATACTTTGTACTAGGAGAACTTATTAGAACGAGGAAAGAAAGTAATACATTTGCCAACTAGAAATATTGCACACACAAACACACACACATACCCAAAATAAAACAAAACCTGTCCAAATTCATCACATCGGGAATATTACCCGCAATAGTGGAATGGCCAGGCGTTACGCTACTGAAGGGACAATATCAGTCCTTCAAAATGATGATGCCAAAAAAATATGGGAAGTGACACCTTTTCCAGAAATGTTCTTGCAAGGAAGACACACTGCCACATTTTTGCAAAGAAACGAGCAAAGGGTAATCCACCAGAATCTGTGCCTGAAGCAATTACTTGAATGAAAATCCTTTCCAGTAAGCCAGTGAGGCCCATTGACCCATGTATCATAATGCCTGGACATACACTGCACATAATTGCTGAATGCTCAATAGTTCTTCCTTATAGAACATATTGTACTTCATCTACAGAAAAGTAAGTTTGATCTATCTGAAATTATTGACTTCCAGGAAACAATCGTGATGGCCACTCTTTCAAAAAGGGTATCTCACAGAACCTGACAAAAGTAATATTATCTGATCCTCCCTGTGTGCAAGGTCTTCTGCAAACACACACACAAACACACACACACACACACACACACACACATGTACAGAAGCACACAAAGAAAAATACACAATCACACACACACAATCATTGCTCCTCGAAGAGCAACCATTCCGGAGTCATTGAATTTCTTAAACTTCATGTAAGAAAAGTACCTTTCAGCAGTAGCAATATGTAGTGAATACCAGGAAACCCTGGAGAATCAGGATAACTTCTTCCAACTTTCCTTTCCCATGGTTTAGTGTACCCTGCAGGCCAGAGAAGAATTGCTGTCAGATCAACAGGTGCCTGGGCCACCATGTCACCCTGATTCTTACCTTGCCAGTCTGCTAGTACTACACCCTAAGATCAGGTGGACTGCTGGGTCCCTGAAATAAAGGCACTGTGTGTTTCACAGTGAGGGCCATGGAGGCCTGCTCTGCAAAGTGAAATCTAGCCCCAGGTGGCACACAGGCCTGTGGACATTCCAAACCCTGTGACATGGATGCTTTGGCTAGCGGTGAAGAATGGATTCCCCCAATCTGATGGACTCAGTTCACCCACGTGCTCCTGCTCTACCTGCCCCCTCTTTCCCTAGGCCACACTTAACTCAGAAGTCTTCCAAACTAGACAAGGGCACCTTCCTTCAGCTTCTTCTTGCTTGGCTGGCTGGGCTGCCATAGCAACAGGCCAGGCAGGAGCTGCCTCAGGACTCCCCAAGTTCAAGGGGCTGTAGGCCAACTGGGACATCACAATCATGTCTTTTCTGATTGGTTGGACAGCATAAGCACTCCCCTTAAGGAACCTCCCCTTCCAGTCCCCAGTCACTTGTGTCATACAGTCCTGGCAAAATGTTTGGATAGGAGCATGGCTTTACTGCTCCATATTCCCACCTCTGCTTGTTCTGGGTCCAACTGGGATGAGATTTCTCTCCTGTTTCCATGAACTCTCCATCTGGAACCCACATTTTGGAAGACAAGAAGTCTTTATTTCTGGTGAGTACCTAAATGACTCAAGCCCTTTGCACTTCCATCAGCCAGGAAAACACCTTTGACATTGGATGAACAACATTCCTCTCAGAACAACATCACCCATCACCTGAGCTTATTCCCTTATGTGGACACAACGGTACCACACTGGGATTCATGATGTTGTTTTGTCAGGCTTCTCTGTTCCCAACTTCATCAAAACAAAGAATCGCACACAGTGGCTGGCAAGAGCGTGAAAATGAACTCAGGAATTCACTTAATGTGGACGAACAAATTAATTCAGATTCATCCAGGAAATGCCCTGGATCACACAGGGGACAGTCAATGAATGCATAGTATTTCCTAGTCAGTGAAATTGGTGCCCTTTCTCCAGTGAAGGGCAGCTTTCAGGAAGACCACAAATTATGGAATACCAAGAAACACTGGCGACAGGCATTCATTTCTACAAAAGTTCTTAGTGACATATTACAACTCATTTCATTCAAGGAACTGAAGACTTAAAGCCAGGACAACTCAAGGCTTTTCCTCAAAATCACATCGGGTATTAAGCTAATTGCTACCAATCAGTGAGGCAAATTAAAACACAAAGATAACAAACACAGACACACACACCCACACACACACAAAGTGGTGATATCCTAATAGTTATCAAGTGAATGGATATCTTTCCTTGTATGTAGTACATGGCAACGTTTACTAAAATCAGAAGTCATTGAAAACCAGGACAGCCTGGTACACTCCTTCAATGTCCACAGTGTAAAAGGAAGAGTTTGAATGAAGGGGACTTAACGATGCTTAAACAGTGGGTACACACATGAGTGTGAAACAGTTTGTAATATGAGAACTCACTCCAGCGAGCAAAGAAATTAATACATTTGCAAACTACAAATATTGCACACAGAAACACACACGCACACACACACACATACAAACCTAAACTAAATAACACAAAACCTGTCCATATCCTTTGCATGTGAAATGATACAATGAACAGCTGAAAGCCTTGGCGTGGTGCTACTGAGGAGACAATATCAGCACTTCAAAAAGAACCATGCTAAGAAATATATGTGTAGTCACATCATTTCCAAAAATGTTCTTGGAAGGAAGACATACTGCCATATTTATGGAAACGAACCAGCAACGTGTAATCCACCAGAGTCTGTGCCTGAATCAATCACTTGTTTTGAAATCCTTTTTAGTAAGC
This sequence comes from Castor canadensis, assembly GCF_047511655.1. Classification (NCBI taxonomy): domain Eukaryota; kingdom Metazoa; phylum Chordata; class Mammalia; order Rodentia; family Castoridae; genus Castor; species Castor canadensis. The sequence continues at coordinate 115,353,934 of NC_133387.1, forward strand.
CAGTGATGCATATTTACCCATGTATCATGATGCCTGGATATACACTGCACATAATCGATGAAGAATGACTAGTTCCTGTTTACAGAACATATTGTACTTGATCAACAGAAAAGACAGCATGGTCTATCCGCTATTATTGACTTCCAGGAAACTATCATGACTGCCCTTTTTTGAACAAGGGTATCTCACAGAAAGTGACAAAAGAAATATTAGCCTACCAACCCTGTGTGCAAGTGCTCCCACAAGCACACACAACCACACACACACATGCAGAGAAGCACACAAATACACACAAACACACACGCATTCATTGCTCCTCGAATGGCAAGCAGTCTGGAGTCAGTGAATTTCTGCACTTTCACAAAGGAAAAGTACCTTCCAACACCAGCAATCCTTAATGAATACCAGGAAACCCTGGAGAATCAGGTTAACTTCTTCCAACACTCCTTGCCCACGGTATAGTATATCCTGCAGGAAAGAGAAGATTTGCTGTCAGATCAACAGGTTCCTGGGCCACCATGTCACCCTAATTCTTACCTTGCCACTCCGTTAGTTCCACACCCTAAGATCTGGTGGTCTAGTGGGTCCCTGAAATCAACGCAGCGTGTGTATCATAGTGAGGCCCAAGGCGGCCTGTTCTGCAAAGTGAGAACCAGCCCCAGGTGGCACACAGGCTTGTGGACATTCCAAACCGTGGGACATAGAAGCTTTGGCTAGCAGTTCAGAAGGGATTGCCCCAATCTAATGGGCTCAGGTCACCCATGTGCTCCTGCTCTGCCTGCCCCCGTTTTCCGAGGCCACACTTAACTGAGAAGTCTTCCACAGAAGACAGGGGCACCTTCCTTCAGCTTCTTCCTGCTTGGCTGGCTGGGCTGCCATAGCAACAGGCCAGGCACGAGCTGCCTCAGGACTCTCCAAGTTCAAGGGGCTCTGAGCCCACTGTGACATCACAGCCGCGTCTTTCCTGATTGGTCGGACTGCTTAAGCACTCCCCCTTAAGCAACCCTCACCCTCCAATTTCCAGCCACTTGAGGCATAGTGTCCTCAAAGGATGTATGGATCTTATCGTGGCCTTACTGCTCCATATTCCCACAGCCGCTTGTCCTATGTGGAACTGGGATGATATTTCTCTCCTCTTTCCAAGATCTGCCAAGCTGGAACCCACATTTTCGAAGACAAGAAGTGTTTTTTGTGGTGAGTACAAAACGCCTCAAGCCCTTTGCACGTCCATCAGCCAGGAAAACTCCTTTCACATTGGATTGGGCAACTTCCCTCTCAGAACATCACCCAACACCTGAGTATATTCCCTTAGCTGGACGCAACTCTACCACTCAGGGAATCAGGATGTTTTTCGTCCTGGCTTCTCTGTTACTAACTTCGTCAAAGCACGGAAACGCACACACTGGCTGGTAAGAGTGTGAAACTGACCACAGGAATTCACTTAATGTGGACAAAGAAATTAATTCGCTTTCATCTGAGAAATGCACTGGATCACAAACGGGATAGTCAACGAATGCACAGTATTTAATACTCAGTGAAACTGATAGCTTTTCTCCAGTGAATGGCACCTTTCAGGAACACAACACACTATGGAATACCATGAATCACTAGGGAAGAGCATTCATTTCTCCAAAACTTCCTAGTGACAAAACAAAACACTTTTCATCCAAGGAAGTGAAGACTTCAAATCAGGGCCGCTCAAGGCTTCTCCACAAACTGACATCAGGAATTAAGCTAATTTCCACGAATCAGTGAGGCAAATTTAAACAGAATGATAACAAACACAAAAACATAGCCACACACACAATGTGGTCATATCCTAATAGTGATCGTGTGAATTGATTTCTTTGCTTGTATGTACTGGATAGCAACTTTTAGCATCATCAGAATCCATTAAACCCCAGGACAGCCTGGTGCATTCAATCAATTTCCACAGTGTAAAAGACACAGTTTGACTCAAGTGGTCTTAGGAATGCCTACACAGTGGGCACACCCATGAGCATGAAATACTTTGTACTAGGAGAACTTATTAGAACGAGGAAAGAAAGTAATACATTTGCCAACTAGAAATATTGCACACACAAACACACACACATACCCAAAATAAAACAAAACCTGTCCAAATTCATCACATCGGGAATATTACCCGCAATAGTGGAATGGCCAGGCGTTACGCTACTGAAGGGACAATATCAGCCCTTCAAAATGATGATGCCAAAAAAATATGGGAAGTGACACCTTTTCCAGAAATGTTCTTGCAAGGAAGACACACTGCCACATTTTTGCAAAGAAACGAGCAAAGGGTAATCCACCAGAATCTGTGCCTGAAGCAATTACTTGAATGAAAATCCTTTCCAGTAAGCCAGTGAGGCCCATTGACCCATGTATCATAATGCCTGGACATACACTGCACATAATTGCTGAATGCTCAATAGTTCTTCCTTATAGAACATATTGTACTTCATCTACAGAAAAGTAAGTTTGATCTATTTGAAATTATTGACTTCCAGGAAACAATCGTGATGGCCACTCTTTGAAAAAGGGTATCTCACAGAACCTGACAAAAGTAATATTATCTGATCCTCCCTGTGTGCAAGGTCTTCTGCAAACACACACACAAACACACACACACACACACACACACACACACATGTACAGAAGCACACAAAGAAAAATACACAATCACACACACACAATCATTGCTCCTCGAAGAGCAACCATTCCGGAGTCATTGAATTTCTGAAACTTCATGTAAGAAAAGTACCTTTCAGCAGTAGCAATATGTAGTGAATACCAGGAAACCCTGGAGAATCAGGATAACTTCTTCCAACTTTCCTTTCCCATGGTTTAGTGTACCCTGCAGGCCAGAGAAGAATTGCTGTCAGATCAACAGGTGCCTGGGCCACCATGTCACCCTGATTCTTACCTTGCCAGTCTGCTAGTACTACACCCTAAGATCAGGTGGACTGCTGGGTCCCTGAAATAAAGGCACTGTGTGTTTCACAGTGAGGGCCATGGAGGCCTGCTCTGCAAAGTGAAATCTAGCCCCAGGTGGCACACAGGCCTGTGGACATTCCAAACCCTGTGACATGGATGCTTTGGCTAGCGGTGAAGAATGGATTCCCCCAATCTGATGGACTCAGTTCACCCACGTGCTCCTGCTCTACCTGCCCCCTCTTTCCCTAGGCCACACTTAACTCAGAAGTCTTCCAAACTAGACAAGGGCACCTTCCTTCAGCTTCTTCTTGCTTGGCTGGCTGGGCTGCCATAGCAACAGGCCAGGCAGGAGCTGCCTCAGGACTCCCCAAGTTCAAGGGGCTGTAGGCCAACTGGGACATCACAATCATGTCTTTTCTGATTGGTTGGACAGCATAAGCACTCCCCTTAAGGAACCTCCCCTTCCAGTCCCCAGTCACTTGTGTCATACAGTCCTGGCAAAATGTTTGGATAGGAGCATGGCTTTACTGCTCCATATTCCCACCTCTGCTTGTTCTGGGTCCAACTGGGATGAGATTTCTCTCCTGTTTCCATGAACTCTCCATCTGGAACCCACATTTTGGAAGACAAGAAGTCTTTATTTCTGGTGAGTACCTAAATGACTCAAGCCCTTTGCACTTCCATCAGCCAGGAAAACACCTTTGACATTGGATGAACAACATTCCTCTCAGAACAACATCACCCATCACCTGAGCTTATTCCCTTATGTGGACACAACGGTACCACACTGGGATTCATGATGTTGTTTTGTCAGGCTTGTCTGTTCCCAACTTCATCAAAACAAAGAATCGCACACAGTGGCTGGCAAGAGCGTGAAAATGAACTCAGGAATTCACTTAATGTGGACGAACAAATTAATTCAGATTCATCCAGGAAATGCCCTGGATCACACAGGGGACAGTCAATGAATGCATAGTATTTCCTAGTCAGTGAAATTGGTGCCCTTTCTCCAGTGAAGGGCAGCTTTCAGGAAGAACACAAATTATGGAATACCAAGAAACACTGGCGACAGGCATTCATTTCTACAAAAGTTCTTAGTGACATATTACAACTCATTTCATTCAAGGAACTGAAGACTTAAAGCCAGGACAACTCAAGGCTTTTCCTCAAAATCACATCGGGTATTAAGCTAATTGCTACCAATCAGTGAGGCAAATTAAAACACAAAGATAACAAACACAGACACACACACCCACACACACACAAAGTGGTGATATCCTAATAGCTATCAAGTGAATGGATATCTTTCCTTGTATGTAGTACATGGCAACGTTTACTAAAATCAGAAGTCATTGAAAACCAGGACAGCCTGGTACACTCCTTCAATGTCCACAGTGTAAAAGGAAGAGTTTGAATGAAGGGGACTTAACGATGCTTAAACAGTGGGTACACACATGAGTGTGAAACAGTTTGTAATATGAGAACTCACTCCAGCGAGCAAAGAAATTAATACATTTGCAAACTACAAATATTGCACACAGAAACACACACGCACACACACACACATACAAACCTAAACTAAATAACACAAAACCTGTCCATATCCTTTGCATGTGAAATGATACAATGAATAGCTGAAAGCCTTGGCGTGGTGCTACTGAGGAGACAATATCAGCACTTCAAAAAGAACCATGCTAAGAAATATATGTGTAGTCACATCATTTCCAAAAATGTTCTTGGAAGGAAGACATACTGCCATATTTATGGAAACGAACCAGCAACGTGTAATCCACCAGAGTCTGTGCCTGAATCAATCACTTGTTTTGAAATCCTTTTTAGTAAGCCAGTGATGCATATTTACCCATGTATCATGATGCCTGGATATACACTGCACATAATCGATGAAGAATGACTAGTTCCTGTTTACAGAACATATTGTACTTGATCAACAGAAAAGACAGCATGGTCTATCCGCTATTATTGACTTCCAGGAAACTATCATGACTGCCCTTTTTTGAACAAGGGTATCTCACAGAAAGTGACAAAAGAAATATTAGCCTACCAACCCTGTGTGCAAGTGCTCCCACAAGCACACACAACCACACACACACATGCAGAGAAGCACACAAATACACACAAACACACACGCATTCATTGCTCCTCGAATGGCAAGCAGTCTGGAGTCAGTGAATTTCTGCACTTTCACAAAGGAAAAGTACCTTCCAACACCAGCAATCCTTAATGAATACCAGGAAACCCTGGAGAATCAGGTTAACTTCTTCCGACACTCCTTGCCCACGGTATAGTATATCCTGCAGGAAAGAGAAGATTTGCTGTCAGATCAACAGATTCCTGGGCCACCATGTCACCCTAATTCTTACCTTGCCACTCCGTTAGTTCCACACCCTAAGATCTGGTGGTCTAGTGGGTCCCTGAAATCAACGCAGCGTGTGTATCATAGTGAGGCCCAAGGCGGCCTGTTCTGCAAAGTGAGAACCAGCCCCAGGTGGCACACAGGCTTGTGGACATTCCAAACCGTGGGACATAGAAGCTTTGGCTAGCAGTTCAGAAGGGATTGCCCCAATCTAATGGGCTCAGGTCACCCATGTGCTCCTGCTCTGCCTGCCCCCGTTTTCCGAGGCCACACTTAACTGAGAAGTCTTCCACAGAAGACAGGGGCACCTTCCTTCAGCTTCTTCCTGCTTGGCTGGCTGGGCTGCCATAGCAACAGGCCAGGCACGAGCTGCCTCAGGACTCTCCAAGTTCAAGGGGCTCTGAGCCCACTGTGACATCACAGCCGCGTCTTTCCTGATTGGTCGGACTGCTTAAGCACTCCCCCTTAAGCAACCCTCACCCTCCAATTTCCAGCCACTTGAGGCATAGTGTCCTCAAAGGATGTATGGATCTTATCGTGGCCTTACTGCTCCATATTCCCACAGCCGCTTGTCCTATGTGGAACTGGGATGATATTTCTCTCCTCTTTCCAAGATCTGCCAAGCTGGAACCCACATTTTCGAAGACAAGAAGTGTTTTTTGTGGTGAGTACAAAACGCCTCAAGCCCTTTGCACGTCCATCAGCCAGGAAAACTCCTTTCACATTGGATTGGGCAACTTCCCTCTCAGAACATCACCCAACACCTGAGTATATTCCCTTAGCTGGACGCAACTCTACCACTCAGGGAATCAGGATGTTTTTCGTCCTGGCTTCTCTGTTACTAACTTCGTCAAAGCACGGAAACGCACACACTGGCTGGTAAGAGTGTGAAACTGACCACAGGAATTCACTTAATGTGGACAAAGAAATTAATTCGCTTTCATCTGAGAAATGCACTGGATCACAAACGGGATAGTCAACGAATGCACAGTATTTAATACTCAGTGAAACTGATAACTTTTCTCCAGTGAATGGCACCTTTCAGGAACACAACACACTATGGAATACCATGAATCACTAGGGAAGAGCATTCATTTCTCCAAAACTTCCTAGTGACAAAACAAAACACTTTTCATCCAAGGAAGTGAAGACTTCAAATCAGGGCCGCTCAAGGCTTCTCCACAAACTGACATCAGGAATTAAGCTAATTTCCACGAATCAGTGAGGCAAATTTAAACAGAATGATAACAAACACAAAAACATAGCCACACACACAATGTGGTCATATCCTAATAGTGATCGTGTGAATTGATTTCTTTGCTTGTATGTACTGGATAGCAACTTTTAGCATCATCAGAATCCATTAAACCCCAGGACAGCCTGGTGCATTCAATCAATTTCCACAGTGTAAAAGACACAGTTTGACTCAAGTGGTCTTAGGAATGCCTACACAGTGGGCACACCCATGAGCATGAAATACTTTGTACTAGGAGAACTTATTAGAACGAGGAAAGAAAGTAATACATTTGCCAACTAGAAATATTGCACACACAAACACACACACATACCCAAAATAAAACAAAACCTGTCCAAATTCATCACATCGGGAATATTACCCGCAATAGTGGAATGGCCAGGCGTTACGCTACTGAAGGGACAATATCAGCCCTTCAAAATGATGATGCCAAAAAAATATGGGAAGTGACACCTTTTCCAGAAATGTTCTTGCAAGGAAGACACACTGCCACATTTTTGCAAAGAAACGAGCAAAGGGTAATCCACCAGAATCTGTGCCTGAAGCAATTACTTGAATGAAAATCCTTTCCAGTAAGCCAGTGAGGCCCATTGACCCATGTATCATAATGCCTGGACATACACTGCACATAATTGCTGAATGCTCAATAGTTCTTCCTTATAGAACATATTGTACTTCATCTACAGAAAAGTAAGTTTGATCTATCTGAAATTATTGACTTCCAGGAAACAATCGTGATGGCCACTCTTTGAAAAAGGGTATCTCACAGAACCTGACAAAAGTAATATTATCTGATCCTCCCTGTGTGCAAGGTCTTCTGCAAACACACACACAAACACACACACACACACACACACACACATGTACAGAAGCACACAAAGAAAAATACACAATCACACACACACAATCATTGCTCCTCGAAGAGCAACCATTCCGGAGTCATTGAATTTCTGAAACTTCATGTAAGAAAAGTACCTTTCAGCAGTAGCAATATGTAGTGAATACCAGGAAACCCTGGAGAATCAGGATAACTTCTTCCAACTTTCCTTTCCCATGGTTTAGTGTACCCTGCAGGCCAGAGAAGAATTGCTGTCAGATCAACAGGTGCCTGGGCCACCATGTCACCCTGATTCTTACCTTGCCAGTCTGCTAGTACTACACCCTAAGATCAGGTGGACTGCTGGGTCCCTGAAATAAAGGCACTGTGTGTTTCACAGTGAGGGCCATGGAGGCCTGCTCTGCAAAGTGAAATCTAGCCCCAGGTGGCACACAGGCCTGTGGACATTCCAAACCCTGTGACATGGATGCTTTGGCTAGCGGTGAAGAATGGATTCCCCCAATCTGATGGACTCAGTTCACCCACGTGCTCCTGCTCTACCTGCCCCCTCTTTCCCTAGGCCACACTTAACTCAGAAGTCTTCCAAACTAGACAAGGGCACCTTCCTTCAGCTTCTTCTTGCTTGGCTGGCTGGGCTGCCATAGCAACAGGCCAGGCAGGAGCTGCCTCAGGACTCCCCAAGTTCAAGGGGCTGTAGGCCAACTGGGACATCACAATCATGTCTTTTCTGATTGGTTGGACAGCATAAGCACTCCCCTTAAGGAACCTCCCCTTCCAGTCCCCAGTCACTTGTGTCATACAGTCCTGGCAAAATGTTTGGATAGGAGCATGGCTTTACTGCTCCATATTCCCACCTCTGCTTGTTCTGGGTCCAACTGGGATGAGATTTCTCTCCTGTTTCCATGAACTCTCCATCTGGAACCCACATTTTGGAAGACAAGAAGTCTTTATTTCTGGTGAGTACCTAAATGACTCAAGCCCTTTGCACTTCCATCAGCCAGGAAAACACCTTTGACATTGGATGAACAACATTCCTCTCAGAACAACATCACCCATCACCTGAGCTTATTCCCTTATGTGGACACAACGGTACCACACTGGGATTCATGATGTTGTTTTGTCAGGCTTCTCTGTTCCCAACTTCATCAAAACAAAGAATCGCACACAGTGGCTGGCAAGAGCGTGAAAATGAACTCAGGAATTCACTTAATGTGGACGAACAAATTAATTCAGATTCATCCAGGAAATGCCCTGGATCACACAGGGGACAGTCAATGAATGCATAGTATTTCCTAGTCAGTGAAATTGGTGCCCTTTCTCCAGTGAAGGGCAGCTTTCAGGAAGACCACAAATTATGGAATACCAAGAAACACTGGCGACAGGCATTCATTTCTACAAAAGTTCTTAGTGACATATTACAACTCATTTCATTCAAGGAACTGAAGACTTAAAGCCAGGACAACTCAAGGCTTTTCCTCAAAATCACATCGGGTATTAAGCTAATTGCTACCAATCAGTGAGGCAAATTAAAACACAAAGATAACAAACACAGACACACACACCCACACACACACAAAGTGGTGATATCCTAATAGTTATCAAGTGAATGGATATCTTTCCTTGTATGTAGTACATGGCAACGTTTACTAAAATCAGAAGTCATTGAAAACCAGGACAGCCTGGTACACTCCTTCAATGTCCACAGTGTAAAAGGAAGAGTTTGAATGAAGGGGACTTAACGATGCTTAAACAGTGGGTACACACATGAGTGTGAAACAGTTTGTAATATGAGAACTCACTCCAGCGAGCAAAGAAATTAATACATTTGCAAACTACAAATATTGCACACAGAAACACACACGCACACACACACACATACAAACCTAAACTAAATAACACAAAACCTGTCCATATCCTTTGCATGTGAAATGATACAATGAATAGCTGAAAGCCTTGGCGTGGTGCTACTGAGGAGACAATATCAGCACTTCAAAAAGAACCATGCTAAGAAATATATGTGTAGTCACATCATTTCCAAAAATGTTCTTGGAAGGAAGACATACTGCCATATTTATGGAAACGAACCAGCAACGTGTAATCCACCAGAGTCTGTGCCTGAATCAATCACTTGTTTTGAAATCCTTTTTAGTAAGCCAGTGATGCATATTTACCCATGTATCATGATGCCTGGATATACACTGCACATAATCGATGAAGAATGACTAGTTCCTGTTTACAGAACATATTGTACTTGATCAACAGAAAAGACAGCATGGTCTATCCGCTATTATTGACTTCCAGGAAACTATCATGACTGCCCTTTTTTGAACAAGGGTATCTCACAGAAAGTGACAAAAGAAATATTAGCCTACCAACCCTGTGTGCAAGTGCTCCCACAAGCACACACAACCACACACACACATGCAGAGAAGCACACAAATACACACAAACACACACGCATTCATTGCTCCTCGAATGGCAAGCAGTCTGGAGTCAGTGAATTTCTGCACTTTCACAAAGGAAAAGTACCTTCCAACACCAGCAATCCTTAATGAATACCAGGAAACCCTGGAGAATCAGGTTAACTTCTTCCGACACTCCTTGCCCACGGTATAGTATATCCTGCAGGAAAGAGAAGATTTGCTGTCAGATCAACAGGTTCCTGGGCCACCATGTCACCCTAATTCTTACCTTGCCACTCCGTTAGTTCCACACCCTAAGATCTGGTGGTCTAGTGGGTCCCTGAAATCAACGCAGCGTGTGTATCATAGTGAGGCCCAAGGCGGCCTGTTCTGCAAAGTGAGAACCAGCCCCAGGTGGCACACAGGCTTGTGGACATTCCAAACCGTGGGACATAGAAGCTTTGGCTAGCAGTTCAGAAGGGATTGCCCCAATCTAATGGGCTCAGGTCACCCATGTGCTCCTGCTCTGCCTGCCCCCATTTTCCGAGGCCACACTTAACTGAGAAGTCTTCCACAGAAGACAGGGGCACCTTCCTTCAGCTTCTTCCTGCTTGGCTGGCTGGGCTGCCATAGCAACAGGCCAGGCACGAGCTGCCTCAGGACTCTCCAAGTTCAAGGGGCTCTGAGCCCACTGTGACATCACAGCCGCGTCTTTCCTGATTGGTCGGACTGCTTAAGCACTCCCCCTTAAGCAACCCTCACCCTCCAATTTCCAGCCACTTGAGGCATAGTGTCCTCAAAGGATGTATGGATCTTATCGTGGCCTTACTGCTCCATATTCCCACAGCCGCTTGTCCTATGTGGAACTGGGATGATATTTCTCTCCTCTTTCCAAGATCTGCCAAGCTGGAACCCACATTTTCGAAGACAAGAAGTGTTTTTTGTGGTGAGTACAAAACGCCTCAAGCCCTTTGCACGTCCATCAGCCAGGAAAACTCCTTTCACATTGGATTGGGCAACTTCCCTCTCAGAACATCACCCAACACCTGAGTATATTCCCTTAGCTGGACGCAACTCTACCACTCAGGGAATCAGGATGTTTTTCGTCCTGGCTTCTCTGTTACTAACTTCGTCAAAGCACGGAAACGCACACACTGGCTGGTAAGAGTGTGAAACTGACCACAGGAATTCACTTAATGTGGACAAAGAAATTAATTCGCTTTCATCTGAGAAATGCACTGGATCACAAACGGGATAGTCAACGAATGCACAGTATTTAATACTCAGTGAAACTGATAACTTTTCTCCAGTGAATGGCACCTTTCAGGAACACAACACACTATGGAATACCATGAATCACTAGGGAAGAGCATTCATTTCTCCAAAACTTCCTAGTGACAAAACAAAACACTTTTCATCCAAGGAAGTGAAGACTTCAAATCAGGGCCGCTCAAGGCTTCTCCACAAACTGACATCAGGAATTAAGCTAATTTCCACGAATCAGTGAGGCAAATTTAAACAGAATGATAACAAACACAAAAACATAGCCACACACACAATGTGGTCATATCCTAATAGTGATCGTGTGAATTGATTTCTTTGCTTGTATGTACTGGATAGCAACTTTTAGCATCATCAGAATCCATTAAACCCCAGGACAGCCTGGTGCATTCAATCAATTTCCACAGTGTAAAAGACACAGTTTGACTCAAGTGGTCTTAGGAATGCCTACACAGTGGGCACACCCATGAGCATGAAATACTTTGTACTAGGAGAACTTATTAGAACGAGGAAAGAAAGTAATACATTTGCCAACTAGAAATATTGCACACACAAACACACACACATACCCAAAATAAAACAAAACCTGTCCAAATTCATCACATCGGGAATATTACCCGCAATAGTGGAATGGCCAGGCGTTACGCTACTGAAGGGACAATATCAGCCCTTCAAAATGATGATGCCAAAAAAATATGGGAAGTGACACCTTTTCCAGAAATGTTCTTGCAAGGAAGACACACTGCCACATTTTTGCAAAGAAACGAGCAAAGGGTAATCCACCAGAATCTGTGCCTGAAGCAATTACTTGAATGAAAATCCTTTCCAGTAAGCCAGTGAGGCCCATTGACCCATGTATCATAATGCCTGGACATACACTGCACATAATTGCTGAATGCTCAATAGTTCTTCCTTATAGAACATATTGTACTTCATCTACAGAAAAGTAAGTTTGATCTATCTGAAATTATTGACTTCCAGGAAACAATCGTGATGGCCACTCTTTGAAAAAGGGTATCTCACAGAACCTGACAAAAGTAATATTATCTGATCCTCCCTGTGTGCAAGGTCTTCTGCAAACACACACACAAACACACACACACACACACACACACACACATGTACAGAAGCACACAAAGAAAAATACACAATCACACACACACAATCATTGCTCCTCGAAGAGCAACCATTCCGGAGTCATTGAATTTCTGAAACTTCATGTAAGAAAAGTACCTTTCAGCAGTAGCAATATGTAGTGAATACCAGGAAACCCTGGAGAATCAGGATAACTTCTTCCAACTTTCCTTTCCCATGGTTTAGTGTACCCTGCAGGCCAGAGAAGAATTGCTGTCAGATCAACAGGTGCCTGGGCCACCATGTCACCCTGATTCTTACCTTGCCAGTCTGCTAGTACTACACCCTAAGATCAGGTGGACTGCTGGGTCCCTGAAATAAAGGCACTGTGTGTTTCACAGTGAGGGCCATGGAGGCCTGCTCTGCAAAGTGAAATCTAGCCCCAGGTGGCACACAGGCCTGTGGACATTCCAAACCCTGTGACATGGATGCTTTGGCTAGCGGTGAAGAATGGATTCCCCCAATCTGATGGACTCAGTTCACCCACGTGCTCCTGCTCTACCTGCCCCCTCTTTCCCTAGGCCACACTTAACTCAGAAGTCTTCCAAACTAGACAAGGGCACCTTCCTTCAGCTTCTTCTTGCTTGGCTGGCTGGGCTGCCATAGCAACAGGCCAGGCAGGAGCTGCCTCAGGACTCCCCAAGTTCAAGGGGCTGTAGGCCAACTGGGACATCACAATCATGTCTTTTCTGATTGGTTGGACAGCATAAGCACTCCCCTTAAGGAACCTCCCCTTCCAGTCCCCAGTCACTTGTGTCATACAGTCCTGGCAAAATGTTTGGATAGGAGCATGGCTTTACTGCTCCATATTCCCACCTCTGCTTGTTCTGGGTCCAACTGGGATGAGATTTCTCTCCTGTTTCCATGAACTCTCCATCTGGAACCCACATTTTGGAAGACAAGAAGTCTTTATTTCTGGTGAGTACCTAAATGACTCAAGCCCTTTGCACTTCCATCAGCCAGGAAAACACCTTTGACATTGGATGAACAACATTCCTCTCAGAACAACATCACCCATCACCTGAGCTTATTCCCTTATGTGGACACAACGGTACCACACTGGGATTCATGATGTTGTTTTGTCAGGCTTCTCTGTTCCCAACTTCATCAAAACAAAGAATCGCACACAGTGGCTGGCAAGAGCGTGAAAATGAACTCAGGAATTCACTTAATGTGGACGAACAAATTAATTCAGATTCATCCAGGAAATGCCCTGGATCACACAGGGGACAGTCAATGAATGCATAGTATTTCCTAGTCAGTGAAATTGGTGCCCTTTCTCCAGTGAAGGGCAGCTTTCAGGAAGACCACAAATTATGGAATACCAAGAAACACTGGCGACAGGCATTCATTTCTACAAAAGTTCTTAGTGACATATTACAACTCATTTCATTCAAGGAACTGAAGACTTAAAGCCAGGACAACTCAAGGCTTTTCCTCAAAATCACATCGGGTATTAAGCTAATTGCTACCAATCAGTGAGGCAAATTAAAACACAAAGATAACAAACACAGACACACACACCCACACACACACAAAGTGGTGATATCCTAATAGTTATCAAGTGAATGGATATCTTTCCTTGTATGTAGTACATGGCAACGTTTACTAAAATCAGAAGTCATTGAAAACCAGGACAGCCTGGTACACTCCTTCAATGTCCACAGTGTAAAAGGAAGAGTTTGAATGAAGGGGACTTAACGATGCTTAAACAGTGGGTACACACATGAGTGTGAAACAGTTTGTAATATGAGAACTCACTCCAGCGAGCAAAGAAATTAATACATTTGCAAACTACAAATATTGCACACAGAAACACACACGCACACACACACACATACAAACCTAAACTAAATAACACAAAACCTGTCCATATCCTTTGCATGTGAAATGATACAATGAATAGCTGAAAGCCTTGGCGTGGTGCTACTGAGGAGACAATATCAGCACTTCAAAAAGAACCATGCTAAGAAATATATGTGTAGTCACATCATTTCCAAAAATGTTCTTGGAAGGAAGACATACTGCCATATTTATGGAAACGAACCAGCAACGTGTAATCCACCAGAGTCTGTGCCTGAATCAATCACTTGTTTTGAAATCCTTTTTAGTAAGCCAGTGATGCATATTTACCCATGTATCATGATGCCTGGATATACACTGCACATAATCGATGAAGAATGACTAGTTCCTGTTTACAGAACATATTGTACTTGATCAACAGAAAAGACAGCATGGTCTATCCGCTATTATTGACTTCCAGGAAACTATCATGACTGCCCTTTTTTGAACAAGGGTATCTCACAGAAAGTGACAAAAGAAATATTAGCCTACCAACCCTGTGTGCAAGTGCTCCCACAAGCACACACAACCACACACACACATGCAGAGAAGCACACAAATACACACAAACACACACGCATTCATTGCTCCTCGAATGGCAAGCAGTCTGGAGTCAGTGAATTTCTGCACTTTCACAAAGGAAAAGTACCTTCCAACACCAGCAATCCTTAATGAATACCAGGAAACCCTGGAGAATCAGGTTAACTTCTTCCGACACTCCTTGCCCACGGTATAGTATATCCTGCAGGAAAGAGAAGATTTGCTGTCAGATCAACAGGTTCCTGGGCCACCATGTCACCCTAATTCTTACCTTGCCACTCCGTTAGTTCCACACCCTAAGATCTGGTGGTCTAGTGGGTCCCTGAAATCAACGCAGCGTGTGTATCATAGTGAGGCCCAAGGCGGCCTGTTCTGCAAAGTGAGAACCAGCCCCAGGTGGCACACAGGCTTGTGGACATTCCAAACCGTGGGACATAGAAGCTTTGGCTAGCAGTTCAGAAGGGATTGCCCCAATCTAATGGGCTCAGGTCACCCATGTGCTCCTGCTCTGCCTGCCCCCATTTTCCGAGGCCACACTTAACTGAGAAGTCTTCCACAGAAGACAGGGGCACCTTCCTTCAGCTTCTTCCTGCTTGGCTGGCTGGGCTGCCATAGCAACAGGCCAGGCACGAGCTGCCTCAGGACTCTCCAAGTTCAAGGGGCTCTGAGCCCACTGTGACATCACAGCCGCGTCTTTCCTGATTGGTCGGACTGCTTAAGCACTCCCCCTTAAGCAACCCTCACCCTCCAATTTCCAGCCACTTGAGGCATAGTGTCCTCAAAGGATGTATGGATCTTATCGTGGCCTTACTGCTCCATATTCCCACAGCCGCTTGTCCTATGTGGAACTGGGATGATATTTCTCTCCTCTTTCCAAGATCTGCCAAGCTGGAACCCACATTTTCGAAGACAAGAAGTGTTTTTTGTGGTGAGTACAAAACGCCTCAAGCCCTTTGCACGTCCATCAGCCAGGAAAACTCCTTTCACATTGGATTGGGCAACTTCCCTCTCAGAACATCACCCAACACCTGAGTATATTCCCTTAGCTGGACGCAACTCTACCACTCAGGGAATCAGGATGTTTTTCGTCCTGGCTTCTCTGTTACTAACTTCGTCAAAGCACGGAAACGCACACACTGGCTGGTAAGAGTGTGAAACTGACCACAGGAATTCACTTAATGTGGACAAAGAAATTAATTCGCTTTCATCTGAGAAATGCACTGGATCACAAACGGGATAGTCAACGAATGCACAGTATTTAATACTCAGTGAAACTGATAGCTTTTCTCCAGTGAATGGCACCTTTCAGGAACACAACACACTATGGAATACCATGAATCACTAGGGAAGAGCATTCATTTCTCCAAAACTTCCTAGTGACAAAACAAAACACTTTTCATCCAAGGAAGTGAAGACTTCAAATCAGGGCCGCTCAAGGCTTCTCCACAAACTGACATCAGGAATTAAGCTAATTTCCACGAATCAGTGAGGCAAATTTAAACAGAATGATAACAAACACAAAAACATAGCCACACACACAATGTGGTCATATCCTAATAGTGATCGTGTGAATTGATTTCTTTGCTTGTATGTACTGGATAGCAACTTTTAGCATCATCAGAATCCATTAAACCCCAGGACAGCCTGGTGCATTCAATCAATTTCCACAGTGTAAAAGACACAGTTTGACTCAAGTGGTCTTAGGAATGCCTACACAGTGGGCACACCCATGAGCATGAAATACTTTGTACTAGGAGAACTTATTAGAACGAGGAAAGAAAGTAATACATTTGCCAACTAGAAATATTGCACACACAAACACACACACATACCCAAAATAAAACAAAACCTGTCCAAATTCATCACATCGGGAATATTACCCGCAATAGTGGAATGGCCAGGCGTTACGCTACTGAAGGGACAATATCAGCCCTTCAAAATGATGATGCCAAAAAAATATGGGAAGTGACACCTTTTCCAGAAATGTTCTTGCAAGGAAGACACACTGCCACATTTTTGCAAAGAAACGAGCAAAGGGTAATCCACCAGAATCTGTGCCTGAAGCAATTACTTGAATGAAAATCCTTTCCAGTAAGCCAGTGAGGCCCATTGACCCATGTATCATAATGCCTGGACATACACTGCACATAATTGCTGAATGCTCAATAGTTCTTCCTTATAGAACATATTGTACTTCATCTACAGAAAAGTAAGTTTGATCTATCTGAAATTATTGACTTCCAGGAAACAATCGTGATGGCCACTCTTTGAAAAAGGGTATCTCACAGAACCTGACAAAAGTAATATTATCTGATCCTCCCTGTGTGCAAGGTCTTCTGCAAACACACACACAAACACACACACACACACACACACACACACATGTACAGAAGCACACAAAGAAAAATACACAATCACACACACACAATCATTGCTCCTCGAAGAGCAACCATTCCGGAGTCATTGAATTTCTGAAACTTCATGTAAGAAAAGTACCTTTCAGCAGTAGCAATATGTAGTGAATACCAGGAAACCCTGGAGAATCAGGATAACTTCTTCCAACTTTCCTTTCCCATGGTTTAGTGTACCCTGCAGGCCAGAGAAGAATTGCTGTCAGATCAACAGGTGCCTGGGCCACCATGTCACCCTGATTCTTACCTTGCCAGTCTGCTAGTACTACACCCTAAGATCAGGTGGACTGCTGGGTCCCTGAAATAAAGGCACTGTGTGTTTCACAGTGAGGGCCATGGAGGCCTGCTCTGCAAAGTGAAATCTAGCCCCAGGTGGCACACAGGCCTGTGGACATTCCAAACCCTGTGACATGGATGCTTTGGCTAGCGGTGAAGAATGGATTCCCCCAATCTGATGGACTCAGTTCACCCACGTGCTCCTGCTCTACCTGCCCCCTCTTTCCCTAGGCCACACTTAACTCAGAAGTCTTCCAAACTAGACAAGGGCACCTTCCTTCAGCTTCTTCTTGCTTGGCTGGCTGGGCTGCCATAGCAACAGGCCAGGCAGGAGCTGCCTCAGGACTCCCCAAGTTCAAGGGGCTGTAGGCCAACTGGGACATCACAATCATGTCTTTTCTGATTGGTTGGACAGCATAAGCACTCCCCTTAAGGAACCTCCCCTTCCAGTCCCCAGTCACTTGTGTCATACAGTCCTGGCAAAATGTTTGGATAGGAGCATGGCTTTACTTCTCCATATTCCCACCTCTGCTTGTTCTGGGTCCAACTGGGATGAGATTTCTCTCCTGTTTCCATGAACTCTCCATCTGGAACCCACATTTTGGAAGACAAGAAGTCTTTATTTCTGGTGAGTACCTAAATGACTCAAGCCCTTTGCACTTCCATCAGCCAGGAAAACACCTTTGACATTGGATGAACAACATTCCTCTCAGAACAACATCACCCGTCACCTGAGCTTATTCCCTTATGTGGACACAACGGTACCACACTGGGATTCATGATGTTGTTTTGTCAGGCTTCTCTGTTCCCAACTTCATCAAAACAAAGAATCGCACACAGTGGCTGGCAAGAGCGTGAAAATGAACTCAGGAATTCACTTAATGTGGACGAACAAATTAATTCAGATTCATCCAGGAAATGCCCTGGATCACACAGGGGACAGTCAATGAATGCATAGTATTTCCTAGTCAGTGAAATTGGTGCCCTTTCTCCAGTGAAGGGCAGCTTTCAGGAAGACCACAAATTATGGAATACCAAGAAACACTGGCGACAGGCATTCATTTCTACAAAAGTTCTTAGTGACATATTACAACTCATTTCATTCAAGGAACTGAAGACTTAAAGCCAGGACAACTCAAGGCTTTTCCTCAAAATCACATCGGGTATTAAGCTAATTGCTACCAATCAGTGAGGCAAATTAAAACACAAAGATAACAAACACAGACACACACACCCACACACACACAAAGTGGTGATATCCTAATAGTTATCAAGTGAATGGATATCTTTCCTTGTATGTAGTACATGGCAACGTTTACTAAAATCAGAAGTCATTGAAAACCAGGACAGCCTGGTACACTCCTTCAATGTCCACAGTGTAAAAGGAAGAGTTTGAATGAAGGGGACTTAACGATGCTTAAACAGTGGGTACACACATGAGTGTGAAACAGTTTGTAATATGAGAACTCACTCCAGCGAGCAAAGAAATTAATACATTTGCAAACTACAAATATTGCACACAGAAACACACACGCACACACACACACATACAAACCTAAACTAAATAACACAAAACCTGTCCATATCCTTTGCATGTGAAATGATACAATGAATAGCTGAAAGCCTTGGCGTGGTGCTACTGAGGAGACAATATCAGCACTTCAAAAAGAACCATGCTAAGAAATATATGTGTAGTCACATCATTTCCAAAAATGTTCTTGGAAGGAAGACATACTGCCATATTTATGGAAACGAACCAGCAACGTGTAATCCACCAGAGTCTGTGCCTGAATCAATCACTTGTTTTGAAATCCTTTTTAGTAAGCCAGTGATGCATATTTACCCATGTATCATGATGCCTGGATATACACTGCACATAATCGATGAAGAATGACTAGTTCCTGTTTACAGAACATATTGTACTTGATCAACAGAAAAGACAGCATGGTCTATCCGCTATTATTGACTTCCAGGAAACTATCATGACTGCCCTTTTTTGAACAAGGGTATCTCACAGAAAGTGACAAAAGAAATATTAGCCTACCAACCCTGTGTGCAAGTGCTCCCACAAGCACACACAACCACACACACACATGCAGAGAAGCACACAAATACACACAAACACACACGCATTCATTGCTCCTCGAATGGCAAGCAGTCTGGAGTCAGTGAATTTCTGCACTTTCACAAAGGAAAAGTACCTTCCAACACCAGCAATCCTTAATGAATACCAGGAAACCCTGGAGAATCAGGTTAACTTCTTCCGACACTCCTTGCCCACGGTATAGTATATCCTGCAGGAAAGAGAAGATTTGCTGTCAGATCAACAGGTTCCTGGGCCACCATGTCACCCTAATTCTTACCTTGCCACTCCGTTAGTTCCACACCCTAAGATCTGGTGGTCTAGTGGGTCCCTGAAATCAACGCAGCGTGTGTATCATAGTGAGGCCCAAGGCGGCCTGTTCTGCAAAGTGAGAACCAGCCCCAGGTGGCACACAGGCTTGTGGACATTCCAAACCGTGGGACATAGAAGCTTTGGCTAGCAGTTCAGAAGGGATTGCCCCAATCTAATGGGCTCAGGTCACCCATGTGCTCCTGCTCTGCCTGCCCCCGTTTTCCGAGGCCACACTTAACTGAGAAGTCTTCCACAGAAGACAGGGGCACCTTCCTTCAGCTTCTTCCTGCTTGGCTGGCTGGGCTGCCATAGCAACAGGCCAGGCACGAGCTGCCTCAGGACTCTCCAAGTTCAAGGGGCTCTGAGCCCACTGTGACATCACAGCCGCGTCTTTCCTGATTGGTCGGACTGCTTAAGCACTCCCCCTTAAGCAACCCTCACCCTCCAATTTCCAGCCACTTGAGGCATAGTGTCCTCAAAGGATGTATGGATCTTATCGTGGCCTTACTGCTCCATATTCCCACAGCCGCTTGTCCTATGTGGAACTGGGATGATATTTCTCTCCTCTTTCCAAGATCTGCCAAGCTGGAACCCACATTTTCGAAGACAAGAAGTGTTTTTTGTGGTGAGTACAAAACGCCTCAAGCCCTTTGCACGTCCATCAGCCAGGAAAACTCCTTTCACATTGGATTGGGCAACTTCCCTCTCAGAACATCACCCAACACCTGAGTATATTCCCTTAGCTGGACGCAACTCTACCACTCAGGGAATCAGGATGTTTTTCGTCCTGGCTTCTCTGTTACTAACTTCGTCAAAGCACGGAAACGCACACACTGGCTGGTAAGAGTGTGAAACTGACCACAGGAATTCACTTAATGTGGACAAAGAAATTAATTCGCTTTCATCTGAGAAATGCACTGGATCACAAACGGGATAGTCAACGAATGCACAGTATTTAATACTCAGTGAAACTGATAACTTTTCTCCAGTGAATGGCACCTTTCAGGAACACAACACACTATGGAATACCATGAATCACTAGGGAAGAGCATTCATTTCTCCAAAACTTCCTAGTGACAAAACAAAACACTTTTCATCCAAGGAAGTGAAGACTTCAAATCAGGGCCGCTCAAGGCTTCTCCACAAACTGACATCAGGAATTAAGCTAATTTCCACGAATCAGTGAGGCAAATTTAAACAGAATGATAACAAACACAAAAACATAGCCACACACACAATGTGGTCATATCCTAATAGTGATCGTGTGAATTGATTTCTTTGCTTGTATGTACTGGATAGCAACTTTTAGCATCATCAGAATCCATTAAACCCCAGGACAGCCTGGTGCATTCAATCAATTTCCACAGTGTAAAAGACACAGTTTGACTCAAGTGGTCTTAGGAATGCCTACACAGTGGGCACACCCATGAGCATGAAATACTTTGTACTAGGAGAACTTATTAGAACGAGGAAAGAAAGTAATACATTTGCCAACTAGAAATATTGCACACACAAACACACACACATACCCAAAATAAAACAAAACCTGTCCAAATTCATCACATCGGGAATATTACCCGCAATAGTGGAATGGCCAGGCGTTACGCTACTGAAGGGACAATATCAGCCCTTCAAAATGATGATGCCAAAAAAATATGGGAAGTGACACCTTTTCCAGAAATGTTCTTGCAAGGAAGACACACTGCCACATTTTTGCAAAGAAACGAGCAAAGGGTAATCCACCAGAATCTGTGCCTGAAGCAATTACTTGAATGAAAATCCTTTCCAGTAAGCCAGTGAGGCCCATTGACCCATGTATCATAATGCCTGGACATACACTGCACATAATTGCTGAATGCTCAATAGTTCTTCCTTATAGAACATATTGTACTTCATCTACAGAAAAGTAAGTTTGATCTATCTGAAATTATTGACTTCCAGGAAACAATCGTGATGGCCACTCTTTCAAAAAGGGTATCTCACAGAACCTGACAAAAGTAATATTATCTGATCCTCCCTGTGTGCAAGGTCTTCTGCAAACACACACACAAACACACACACACACACACACACACACATGTACAGAAGCACACAAAGAAAAATACACAATCACACACACACAATCATTGCTCCTCGAAGAGCAACCATTCCGGAGTCATTGAATTTCTGAAACTTCATGTAAGAAAAGTACCTTTCAGCAGTAGCAATATGTAGTGAATACCAGGAAACCCTGGAGAATCAGGATAACTTCTTCCAACTTTCCTTTCCCATGGTTTAGTGTACCCTGCAGGCCAGAGAAGAATTGCTGTCAGATCAACAGGTGCCTGGGCCACCATGTCACCCTGATTCTTACCTTGCCAGTCTGCTAGTACTACACCCTAAGATCAGGTGGACTGCTGGGTCCCTGAAATAAAGGCACTGTGTGTTTCACAGTGAGGGCCATGGAGGCCTGCTCTGCAAAGTGAAATCTAGCCCCAGGTGGCACACAGGCCTGTGGACATTCCAAACCCTGTGACATGGATGCTTTGGCTAGCGGTGAAGAATGGATTCCCCCAATCTGATGGACTCAGTTCACCCACGTGCTCCTGCTCTACCTGCCCCCTCTTTCCCTAGGCCACACTTAACTCAGAAGTCTTCCAAACTAGACAAGGGCACCTTCCTTCAGCTTCTTCTTGCTTGGCTGGCTGGGCTGCCATAGCAACAGGCCAGGCAGGAGCTGCCTCAGGACTCCCCAAGTTCAAGGGGCTGTAGGCCAACTGGGACATCACAATCATGTCTTTTCTGATTGGTTGGACAGCATAAGCACTCCCCTTAAGGAACCTCCCCTTCCAGTCCCCAGTCACTTGTGTCATACAGTCCTGGCAAAATGTTTGGATAGGAGCATGGCTTTACTGCTCCATATTCCCACCTCTGCTTGTTCTGGGTCCAACTGGGATGAGATTTCTCTCCTGTTTCCATGAACTCTCCATCTGGAACCCACATTTTGGAAGACAAGAAGTCTTTATTTCTGGTGAGTACCTAAATGACTCAAGCCCTTTGCACTTCCATCAGCCAGGAAAACACCTTTGACATTGGATGAACAACATTCCTCTCAGAACAACATCACCCATCACCTGAGCTTATTCCCTTATGTGGACACAACGGTACCACACTGGGATTCATGATGTTGTTTTGTCAGGCTTGTCTGTTCCCAACTTCATCAAAACAAAGAATCGCACACAGTGGCTGGCAAGAGCGTGAAAATGAACTCAGGAATTCACTTAATGTGGACGAACAAATTAATTCAGATTCATCCAGGAAATGCCCTGGATCACACAGGGGACAGTCAATGAATGCATAGTATTTCCTAGTCAGTGAAATTGGTGCCCTTTCTCCAGTGAAGGGCAGCTTTCAGGAAGACCACAAATTATGGAATACCAAGAAACACTGGCGACAGGCATTCATTTCTACAAAAGTTCTTAGTGACATATTACAACTCATTTCATTCAAGGAACTGAAGACTTAAAGCCAGGACAACTCAAGGCTTTTCCTCAAAATCACATCGGGTATTAAGCTAATTGCTACCAATCAGTGAGGCAAATTAAAACACAAAGATAACAAACACAGACACACACACCCACACACACACAAAGTGGTGATATCCTAATAGTTATCAAGTGAATGGATATCTTTCCTTGTATGTAGTACATGGCAACGTTTACTAAAATCAGAAGTCATTGAAAACCAGGACAGCCTGGTACACTCCTTCAATGTCCACAGTGTAAAAGGAAGAGTTTGAATGAAGGGGACTTAACGATGCTTAAACAGTGGGTACACACATGAGTGTGAAACAGTTTGTAATATGAGAACTCACTCCAGCGAGCAAAGAAATTAATACATTTGCAAACTACAAATATTGCACACAGAAACACACACGCACACACACACACATACAAACCTAAACTAAATAACACAAAACCTGTCCATATCCTTTGCATGTGAAATGATACAATGAATAGCTGAAAGCCTTGGCGTGGTGCTACTGAGGAGACAATATCAGCACTTCAAAAAGAACCATGCTAAGAAATATATGTGTAGTCACATCATTTCCAAAAATGTTCTTGGAAGGAAGACATACTGCCATATTTATGGAAACGAACCAGCAACGTGTAATCCACCAGAGTCTGTGCCTGAATCAATCACTTGTTTTGAAATCCTTTTTAGTAAGCCAGTGATGCATATTTACCCATGTATCATGATGCCTGGATATACACTGCACATAATCGATGAAGAATGACTAGTTCCTGTTTACAGAACATATTGTACTTGATCAACAGAAAAGACAGCATGGTCTATCCGCTATTATTGACTTCCAGGAAACTATCATGACTGCCCTTTTTTGAACAAGGGTATCTCACAGAAAGTGACAAAAGAAATATTAGCCTACCAACCCTGTGTGCAAGTGCTCCCACAAGCACACACAACCACACACACACATGCAGAGAAGCACACAAATACACACAAACACACACGCATTCATTGCTCCTCGAATGGCAAGCAGTCTGGAGTCAGTGAATTTCTGCACTTTCACAAAGGAAAAGTACCTTCCAACACCAGCAATCCTTAATGAATACCAGGAAACCCTGGAGAATCAGGTTAACTTCTTCCGACACTCCTTGCCCACGGTATAGTATATCCTGCAGGAAAGAGAAGATTTGCTGTCAGATCAACAGGTTCCTGGGCCACCATGTCACCCTAATTCTTACCTTGCCACTCCGTTAGTTCCACACCCTAAGATCTGGTGGTCTAGTGGGTCCCTGAAATCAACGCAGCGTGTGTATCATAGTGAGGCCCAAGGCGGCCTGTTCTGCAAAGTGAGAACCAGCCCCAGGTGGCACACAGGCTTGTGGACATTCCAAACCGTGGGACATAGAAGCTTTGGCTAGCAGTTCAGAAGGGATTGCCCCAATCTAATGGGCTCAGGTCACCCATGTGCTCCTGCTCTGCCTGCCCCCGTTTTCCGAGGCCACACTTAACTGAGAAGTCTTCCACAGAAGACAGGGGCACCTTCCTTCAGCTTCTTCCTGCTTGGCTGGCTGGGCTGCCATAGCAACAGGCCAGGCACGAGCTG
This sequence comes from Castor canadensis, assembly GCF_047511655.1. Lineage (NCBI taxonomy): Eukaryota > Metazoa > Chordata > Mammalia > Rodentia > Castoridae > Castor > Castor canadensis. Next base: position 115,378,729 of record NC_133387.1, read on the forward strand.
CCTCAGGACTCTCCAAGTTCAAGGGGCTCTGAGCCCACTGTGACATCACAGCCGCGTCTTTCCTGATTGGTCGGACTGCTTAAGCACTCCCCCTTAAGCAACCCTCACCCTCCAATTTCCAGCCACTTGAGGCATAGTGTCCTCAAAGGATGTATGGATCTTATCGTGGCCTTACTGCTCCATATTCCCACAGCCGCTTGTCCTATGTGGAACTGGGATGATATTTCTCTCCTCTTTCCAAGATCTGCCAAGCTGGAACCCACATTTTCGAAGACAAGAAGTGTTTTTTGTGGTGAGTACAAAACGCCTCAAGCCCTTTGCACGTCCATCAGCCAGGAAAACTCCTTTCACATTGGATTGGGCAACTTCCCTCTCAGAACATCACCCAACACCTGAGTATATTCCCTTAGCTGGACGCAACTCTACCACTCAGGGAATCAGGATGTTTTTCGTCCTGGCTTCTCTGTTACTAACTTCGTCAAAGCACGGAAACGCACACACTGGCTGGTAAGAGTGTGAAACTGACCACAGGAATTCACTTAATGTGGACAAAGAAATTAATTCGCTTTCATCTGAGAAATGCACTGGATCACAAACGGGATAGTCAACGAATGCACAGTATTTAATACTCAGTGAAACTGATAACTTTTCTCCAGTGAATGGCACCTTTCAGGAACACAACACACTATGGAATACCATGAATCACTAGGGAAGAGCATTCATTTCTCCAAAACTTCCTAGTGACAAAACAAAACACTTTTCATCCAAGGAAGTGAAGACTTCAAATCAGGGCCGCTCAAGGCTTCTCCACAAACTGACATCAGGAATTAAGCTAATTTCCACGAATCAGTGAGGCAAATTTAAACAGAATGATAACAAACACAAAAACATAGCCACACACACAATGTGGTCATATCCTAATAGTGATCGTGTGAATTGATTTCTTTGCTTGTATGTACTGGATAGCAACTTTTAGCATCATCAGAATCCATTAAACCCCAGGACAGCCTGGTGCATTCAATCAATTTCCACAGTGTAAAAGACACAGTTTGACTCAAGTGGTCTTAGGAATGCCTACACAGTGGGCACACCCATGAGCATGAAATACTTTGTACTAGGAGAACTTATTAGAACGAGGAAAGAAAGTAATACATTTGCCAACTAGAAATATTGCACACACAAACACACACACATACCCAAAATAAAACAAAACCTGTCCAAATTCATCACATCGGGAATATTACCCGCAATAGTGGAATGGCCAGGCGTTACGCTACTGAAGGGACAATATCAGCCCTTCAAAATGATGATGCCAAAAAAATATGGGAAGTGACACCTTTTCCAGAAATGTTCTTGCAAGGAAGACACACTGCCACATTTTTGCAAAGAAACGAGCAAAGGGTAATCCACCAGAATCTGTGCCTGAAGCAATTACTTGAATGAAAATCCTTTCCAGTAAGCCAGTGAGGCCCATTGACCCATGTATCATAATGCCTGGACATACACTGCACATAATTGCTGAATGCTCAATAGTTCTTCCTTATAGAACATATTGTACTTCATCTACAGAAAAGTAAGTTTGATCTATCTGAAATTATTGACTTCCAGGAAACAATCGTGATGGCCACTCTTTCAAAAAGGGTATCTCACAGAACCTGACAAAAGTAATATTATCTGATCCTCCCTGTGTGCAAGGTCTTCTGCAAACACACACACAAACACACACACACACACACACACACACATGTACAGAAGCACACAAAGAAAAATACACAATCACACACACACAATCATTGCTCCTCGAAGAGCAACCATTCCGGAGTCATTGAATTTCTGAAACTTCATGTAAGAAAAGTACCTTTCAGCAGTAGCAATATGTAGTGAATACCAGGAAACCCTGGAGAATCAGGATAACTTCTTCCAACTTTCCTTTCCCATGGTTTAGTGTACCCTGCAGGCCAGAGAAGAATTGCTGTCAGATCAACAGGTGCCTGGGCCACCATGTCACCCTGATTCTTACCTTGCCAGTCTGCTAGTACTACACCCTAAGATCAGGTGGACTGCTGGGTCCCTGAAATAAAGGCACTGTGTGTTTCACAGTGAGGGCCATGGAGGCCTGCTCTGCAAAGTGAAATCTAGCCCCAGGTGGCACACAGGCCTGTGGACATTCCAAACCCTGTGACATGGATGCTTTGGCTAGCGGTGAAGAATGGATTCCCCCAATCTGATGGACTCAGTTCACCCACGTGCTCCTGCTCTACCTGCCCCCTCTTTCCCTAGGCCACACTTAACTCAGAAGTCTTCCAAACTAGACAAGGGCACCTTCCTTCAGCTTCTTCTTGCTTGGCTGGCTGGGCTGCCATAGCAACAGGCCAGGCAGGAGCTGCCTCAGGACTCCCCAAGTTCAAGGGGCTGTAGGCCAACTGGGACATCACAATCATGTCTTTTCTGATTGGTTGGACAGCATAAGCACTCCCCTTAAGGAACCTCCCCTTCCAGTCCCCAGTCACTTGTGTCATACAGTCCTGGCAAAATGTTTGGATAGGAGCATGGCTTTACTGCTCCATATTCCCACCTCTGCTTGTTCTGGGTCCAACTGGGATGAGATTTCTCTCCTGTTTCCATGAACTCTCCATCTGGAACCCACATTTTGGAAGACAAGAAGTCTTTATTTCTGGTGAGTACCTAAATGACTCAAGCCCTTTGCACTTCCATCAGCCAGGAAAACACCTTTGACATTGGATGAACAACATTCCTCTCAGAACAACATCACCCATCACCTGAGCTTATTCCCTTATGTGGACACAACGGTACCACACTGGGATTCATGATGTTGTTTTGTCAGGCTTGTCTGTTCCCAACTTCATCAAAACAAAGAATCGCACACAGTGGCTGGCAAGAGCGTGAAAATGAACTCAGGAATTCACTTAATGTGGACGAACAAATTAATTCAGATTCATCCAGGAAATGCCCTGGATCACACAGGGGACAGTCAATGAATGCATAGTATTTCCTAGTCAGTGAAATTGGTGCCCTTTCTCCAGTGAAGGGCAGCTTTCAGGAAGACCACAAATTATGGAATACCAAGAAACACTGGCGACAGGCATTCATTTCTACAAAAGTTCTTAGTGACATATTACAACTCATTTCATTCAAGGAACTGAAGACTTAAAGCCAGGACAACTCAAGGCTTTTCCTCAAAATCACATCGGGTATTAAGCTAATTGCTACCAATCAGTGAGGCAAATTAAAACACAAAGATAACAAACACAGACACACACACCCACACACACACAAAGTGGTGATATCCTAATAGTTATCAAGTGAATGGATATCTTTCCTTGTATGTAGTACATGGCAACGTTTACTAAAATCAGAAGTCATTGAAAACCAGGACAGCCTGGTACACTCCTTCAATGTCCACAGTGTAAAAGGAAGAGTTTGAATGAAGGGGACTTAACGATGCTTAAACAGTGGGTACACACATGAGTGTGAAACAGTTTGTAATATGAGAACTCACTCCAGCGAGCAAAGAAATTAATACATTTGCAAACTACAAATATTGCACACAGAAACACACACGCACACACACACACATACAAACCTAAACTAAATAACACAAAACCTGTCCATATCCTTTGCATGTGAAATGATACAATGAATAGCTGAAAGCCTTGGCGTGGTGCTACTGAGGAGACAATATCAGCACTTCAAAAAGAACCATGCTAAGAAATATATGTGTAGTCACATCATTTCCAAAAATGTTCTTGGAAGGAAGACATACTGCCATATTTATGGAAACGAACCAGCAACGTGTAATCCACCAGAGTCTGTGCCTGAATCAATCACTTGTTTTGAAATCCTTTTTAGTAAGCCAGTGATGCATATTTACCCATGTATCATGATGCCTGGATATACACTGCACATAATCGATGAAGAATGACTAGTTCCTGTTTACAGAACATATTGTACTTGATCAACAGAAAAGACAGCATGGTCTATCCGCTATTATTGACTTCCAGGAAACTATCATGACTGCCCTTTTTTGAACAAGGGTATCTCACAGAAAGTGACAAAAGAAATATTAGCCTACCAACCCTGTGTGCAAGTGCTCCCACAAGCACACACAACCACACACACACATGCAGAGAAGCACACAAATACACACAAACACACACGCATTCATTGCTCCTCGAATGGCAAGCAGTCTGGAGTCAGTGAATTTCTGCACTTTCACAAAGGAAAAGTACCTTCCAACACCAGCAATCCTTAATGAATACCAGGAAACCCTGGAGAATCAGGTTAACTTCTTCCGACACTCCTTGCCCACGGTATAGTATATCCTGCAGGAAAGAGAAGATTTGCTGTCAGATCAACAGGTGCCTGGGCCACCATGTCACCCTAATTCTTACCTTGCCACTCCGTTAGTTCCACACCCTAAGATCTGGTGGTCTAGTGGGTCCCTGAAATCAACGCAGCGTGTGTATCATAGTGAGGCCCAAGGCGGCCTGTTCTGCAAAGTGAGAACCAGCCCCAGGTGGCACACAGGCTTGTGGACATTCCAAACCGTGGGACATAGAAGCTTTGGCTAGCAGTTCAGAAGGGATTGCCCCAATCTAATGGGCTCAGGTCACCCATGTGCTCCTGCTCTGCCTGCCCCCGTTTTCCGAGGCCACACTTAACTGAGAAGTCTTCCACAGAAGACAGGGGCACCTTCCTTCAGCTTCTTCCTGCTTGGCTGGCTGGGCTGCCATAGCAACAGGCCAGGCACGAGCTGCCTCAGGACTCTCCAAGTTCAAGGGGCTCTGAGCCCACTGTGACATCACAGCCGCGTCTTTCCTGATTGGTCGGACTGCTTAAGCACTCCCCCTTAAGCAACCCTCACCCTCCAATTTCCAGCCACTTGAGGCATAGTGTCCTCAAAGGATGTATGGATCTTATCGTGGCCTTACTGCTCCATATTCCCACAGCCGCTTGTCCTATGTGGAACTGGGATGATATTTCTCTCCTCTTTCCAAGATCTGCCAAGCTGGAACCCACATTTTCGAAGACAAGAAGTGTTTTTTGTGGTGAGTACAAAACGCCTCAAGCCCTTTGCACGTCCATCAGCCAGGAAAACTCCTTTCACATTGGATTGGGCAACTTCCCTCTCAGAACATCACCCAACACCTGAGTATATTCCCTTAGCTGGACGCAACTCTACCACTCAGGGAATCAGGATGTTTTTCGTCCTGGCTTCTCTGTTACTAACTTCGTCAAAGCACGGAAACGCACACACTGGCTGGTAAGAGTGTGAAACTGACCACAGGAATTCACTTAATGTGGACAAAGAAATTAATTCGCTTTCATCTGAGAAATGCACTGGATCACAAACGGGATAGTCAACGAATGCACAGTATTTAATACTCAGTGAAACTGATAGCTTTTCTCCAGTGAATGGCACCTTTCAGGAACACAACACACTATGGAATACCATGAATCACTAGGGAAGAGCATTCATTTCTCCAAAACTTCCTAGTGACAAAACAAAACACTTTTCATCCAAGGAAGTGAAGACTTCAAATCAGGGCCGCTCAAGGCTTCTCCACAAACTGACATCAGGAATTAAGCTAATTTCCACGAATCAGTGAGGCAAATTTAAACAGAATGATAACAAACACAAAAACATAGCCACACACACAATGTGGTCATATCCTAATAGTGATCGTGTGAATTGATTTCTTTGCTTGTATGTACTGGATAGCAACTTTTAGCATCATCAGAATCCATTAAACCCCAGGACAGCCTGGTGCATTCAATCAATTTCCACAGTGTAAAAGACACAGTTTGACTCAAGTGGTCTTAGGAATGCCTACACAGTGGGCACACCCATGAGCATGAAATACTTTGTACTAGGAGAACTTATTAGAACGAGGAAAGAAAGTAATACATTTGCCAACTAGAAATATTGCACACACAAACACACACACATACCCAAAATAAAACAAAACCTGTCCAAATTCATCACATCGGGAATATTACCCGCAATAGTGGAATGGCCAGGCGTTACGCTACTGAAGGGACAATATCAGCCCTTCAAAATGATGATGCCAAAAAAATATGGGAAGTGACACCTTTTCCAGAAATGTTCTTGCAAGGAAGACACACTGCCACATTTTTGCAAAGAAACGAGCAAAGGGTAATCCACCAGAATCTGTGCCTGAAGCAATTACTTGAATGAAAATCCTTTCCAGTAAGCCAGTGAGGCCCATTGACCCACGTATCATAATGCCTGGACATACACTGCGCATAATTGCTGAATGCTCAATAGTTATTCCTTATAGAACATATTGTACTTCATCTACAGAAAAGTAAGTTTGATCTATCTGAAATTATTGACTTCCAGGAAACAATCGTGATGGCCACTCTTTCAAAAAGGGTATCTCACAGAACCTGACAAAAGTAATATTATCTGATCCTCCCTGTGTGCAAGGTCTTCTGCAAACACACACACAAACACACACACACACACACACACACACACACACACATGTACAGAAGCACACAAAGAAAAATACACAATCACACACACACAATCATTGCTCCTCGAAGAGCAACCATTCCGGAGTCATTGAATTTCTGAAACTTCATGTAAGAAAAGTACCTTTCAGCAGTAGCAATATGTAGTGAATACCAGGAAACCCTGGAGAATCAGGATAACTTCTTCCAACTTTCCTTTCCCATGGTTTAGTGTACCCTGCAGGCCAGAGAAGAATTGCTGTCAGATCAACAGGTGCCTGGGCCACCATGTCACCCTGATTCTTACCTTGCCAGTCTGCTAGTACTACACCCTAAGATCAGGTGGACTGCTGGGTCCCTGAAATAAAGGCACTGTGTGTTTCACAGTGAGGGCCATGGAGGCCTGCTCTGCAAAGTGAAATCTAGCCCCAGGTGGCACACAGGCCTGTGGACATTCCAAACCCTGTGACATGGATGCTTTGGCTAGCGGTGAAGAATGGATTCCCCCAATCTGATGGACTCAGTTCACCCACGTGCTCCTGCTCTACCTGCCCCCTCTTTCCCTAGGCCACACTTAACTCAGAAGTCTTCCAAACTAGACAAGGGCACCTTCCTTCAGCTTCTTCTTGCTTGGCTGGCTGGGCTGCCATAGCAACAGGCCAGGCAGGAGCTGCCTCAGGACTCCCCAAGTTCAAGGGGCTGTAGGCCAACTGGGACATCACAATCATGTCTTTTCTGATTGGTTGGACAGCATAAGCACTCCCCTTAAGGAACCTCCCCTTCCAGTCCCCAGTCACTTGTGTCATACAGTCCTGGCAAAATGTTTGGATAGGAGCATGGCTTTACTGCTCCATATTCCCACCTCTGCTTGTTCTGGGTCCAACTGGGATGAGATTTCTCTCCTGTTTCCATGAACTCTCCATCTGGAACCCACATTTTGGAAGACAAGAAGTCTTTATTTCTGGTGAGTACCTAAATGACTCAAGCCCTTTGCACTTCCATCAGCCAGGAAAACACCTTTGACATTGGATGAACAACATTCCTCTCAGAACAACATCACCCATCACCTGAGCTTATTCCCTTATGTGGACACAACGGTACCACACTGGGATTCATGATGTTGTTTTGTCAGGCTTGTCTGTTCCCAACTTCATCAAAACAAAGAATCGCACACAGTGGCTGGCAAGAGCGTGAAAATGAACTCAGGAATTCACTTAATGTGGACGAACAAATTAATTCAGATTCATCCAGGAAATGCCCTGGATCACACAGGGGACAGTCAATGAATGCATAGTATTTCCTAGTCAGTGAAATTGGTGCCCTTTCTCCAGTGAAGGGCAGCTTTCAGGAAGAACACAAATTATGGAATACCAAGAAACACTGGCGACAGGCATTCATTTCTACAAAAGTTCTTAGTGACATATTACAACTCATTTCATTCAAGGAACTGAAGACTTAAAGCCAGGACAACTCAAGGCTTTTCCTCAAAATCACATCGGGTATTAAGCTAATTGCTACCAATCAGTGAGGCAAATTAAAACACAAAGATAACAAACACAGACACACACACCCACACACACACAAAGTGGTGATATCCTAATAGTTATCAAGTGAATGGATATCTTTCCTTGTATGTAGTACATGGCAACGTTTACTAAAATCAGAAGTCATTGAAAACCAGGACAGCCTGGTACACTCCTTCAATGTCCACAGTGTAAAAGGAAGAGTTTGAATGAAGGGGACTTAACGATGCTTAAACAGTGGGTACACACATGAGTGTGAAACAGTTTGTAATATGAGAACTCACTCCAGCGAGCAAAGAAATTAATACATTTGCAAACTACAAATATTGCACACAGAAACACACACGCACACACACACACATACAAACCTAAACTAAATAACACAAAACCTGTCCATATCCTTTGCATGTGAAATGATACAATGAATAGCTGAAAGCCTTGGCGTGGTGCTACTGAGGAGACAATATCAGCACTTCAAAAAGAACCATGCTAAGAAATATATGTGTAGTCACATCATTTCCAAAAATGTTCTTGGAAGGAAGACATACTGCCATATTTATGGAAACGAACCAGCAACGTGTAATCCACCAGAGTCTGTGCCTGAATCAATCACTTGTTTTGAAATCCTTTTTAGTAAGCCAGTGATGCATATTTACCCATGTATCATGATGCCTGGATATACACTGCACATAATCGATGAAGAATGACTAGTTCCTGTTTACAGAACATATTGTACTTGATCAACAGAAAAGACAGCATGGTCTATCCGCTATTATTGACTTCCAGGAAACTATCATGACTGCCCTTTTTTGAACAAGGGTATCTCACAGAAAGTGACAAAAGAAATATTAGCCTACCAACCCTGTGTGCAAGTGCTCCCACAAGCACACACAACCACACACACACATGCAGAGAAGCACACAAATACACACAAACACACATGCATTCATTGCTCCTCGAATGGCAAGCAGTCTGGAGTCAGTGAATTTCTGCACTTTCACAAAGGAAAAGTACCTTCCAACACCAGCAATCCTTAATGAATACCAGGAAACCCTGGAGAATCAGGTTAACTTCTTCCGACACTCCTTGCCCACGGTATAGTATATCCTGCAGGAAAGAGAAGATTTGCTGTCAGATCAACAGGTGCCTGGGCCACCATGTCACCCTAATTCTTACCTTGCCACTCCGTTAGTTCCACACCCTAAGATCTGGTGGTCTAGTGGGTCCCTGAAATCAACGCAGCGTGTGTATCATAGTGAGGCCCAAGGCGGCCTGTTCTGCAAAGTGAGAACCAGCCCCAGGTGGCACACAGGCTTGTGGACATTCCAAACCGTGGGACATAGAAGCTTTGGCTAGCAGTTCAGAAGGGATTGCCCCAATCTAATGGGCTCAGGTCACCCATGTGCTCCTGCTCTGCCTGCCCCCGTTTTCCGAGGCCACACTTAACTGAGAAGTCTTCCACAGAAGACAGGGGCACCTTCCTTCAGCTTCTTCCTGCTTGGCTGGCTGGGCTGCCATAGCAACAAGCCAGGCACGAGCTGCCTCAGGACTCTCCAAGTTCAAGGGGCTCTGAGCCCACTGTGACATCACAGCCGCGTCTTTCCTGATTGGTCGGACTGCTTAAGCACTCCCCCTTAAGCAACCCTCACCCTCCAATTTCCAGCCACTTGAGGCATAGTGTCCTCAAAGGATGTATGGATCTTATCGTGGCCTTACTGCTCCATATTCCCACAGCCGCTTGTCCTATGTGGAACTGGGATGATATTTCTCTCCTCTTTCCAAGATCTGCCAAGCTGGAACCCACATTTTCGAAGACAAGAAGTGTTTTTTGTGGTGAGTACAAAACGCCTCAAGCCCTTTGCACGTCCATCAGCCAGGAAAACTCCTTTCACATTGGATTGGGCAACTTCCCTCTCAGAACATCACCCAACACCTGAGTATATTCCCTTAGCTGGACGCAACTCTACCACTCAGGGAATCAGGATGTTTTTCGTCCTGGCTTCTCTGTTACTAACTTCGTCAAAGCACGGAAACGCACACACTGGCTGGTAAGAGTGTGAAACTGACCACAGGAATTCACTTAATGTGGACAAAGAAATTAATTCGCTTTCATCTGAGAAATGCACTGGATCACAAACGGGATAGTCAACGAATGCACAGTATTTAATACTCAGTGAAACTGATAGCTTTTCTCCAGTGAATGGCACCTTTCAGGAACACAACACACTATGGAATACCATGAATCACTAGGGAAGAGCATTCATTTCTCCAAAACTTCCTAGTGACAAAACAAAACACTTTTCATCCAAGGAAGTGAAGACTTCAAATCAGGGCCGCTCAAGGCTTCTCCACAAACTGACATCAGGAATTAAGCTAATTTCCACGAATCAGTGAGGCAAATTTAAACAGAATGATAACAAACACAAAAACATAGCCACACACACAATGTGGTCATATCCTAATAGTGATCGTGTGAATTGATTTCTTTGCTTGTATGTACTGGATAGCAACTTTTAGCATCATCAGAATCCATTAAACCCCAGGACAGCCTGGTGCATTCAATCAATTTCCACAGTGTAAAAGACACAGTTTGACTCAAGTGGTCTTAGGAATGCCTACACAGTGGGCACACCCATGAGCATGAAATACTTTGTACTAGGAGAACTTATTAGAACGAGGAAAGAAAGTAATACATTTGCCAACTAGAAATATTGCACACACAAACACACACACATACCCAAAATAAAACAAAACCTGTCCAAATTCATCACATCGGGAATATTACCCGCAATAGTGGAATGGCCAGGCGTTACGCTACTGAAGGGACAATATCAGCCCTTCAAAATGATGATGCCAAAAAAATATGGGAAGTGACACCTTTTCCAGAAATGTTCTTGCAAGGAAGACACACTGCCACATTTTTGCAAAGAAACGAGCAAAGGGTAATCCACCAGAATCTGTGCCTGAAGCAATTACTTGAATGAAAATCCTTTCCAGTAAGCCAGTGAGGCCCATTGACCCATGTATCATAATGCCTGGACATACACTGCACATAATTGCTGAATGCTCAATAGTTCTTCCTTATAGAACATATTGTACTTCATCTACAGAAAAGTAAGTTTGATCTATTTGAAATTATTGACTTCCAGGAAACAATCGTGATGGCCACTCTTTGAAAAAGGGTATCTCACAGAACCTGACAAAAGTAATATTATCTGATCCTCCCTGTGTGCAAGGTCTTCTGCAAACACACACACAAACACACACACACACACACACACACCCACATGTACAGAAGCACACAAAGAAAAATACACAATCACACACACACAATCATTGCTCCTCGAAGAGCAACCATTCCGGAGTCATTGAATTTCTGAAACTTCATGTAAGAAAAGTACCTTTCAGCAGTAGCAATATGTAGTGAATACCAGGAAACCCTGGAGAATCAGGATAACTTCTTCCAACTTTCCTTTCCCATGGTTTAGTGTACCCTGCAGGCCAGAGAAGAATTGCTGTCAGATCAACAGGTGCCTGGGCCACCATGTCACCCTGATTCTTACCTTGCCAGTCTGCTAGTACTACACCCTAAGATCAGGTGGACTGCTGGGTCCCTGAAATAAAGGCACTGTGTGTTTCACAGTGAGGGCCATGGAGGCCTGCTCTGCAAAGTGAAATCTAGCCCCAGGTGGCACACAGGCCTGTGGACATTCCAAACCCTGTGACATGGATGCTTTGGCTAGCGGTGAAGAATGGATTCCCCCAATCTGATGGACTCAGTTCACCCACGTGCTCCTGCTCTACCTGCCCCCTCTTTCCCTAGGCCACACTTAACTCAGAAGTCTTCCAAACTAGACAAGGGCACCTTCCTTCAGCTTCTTCTTGCTTGGCTGGCTGGGCTGCCATAGCAACAGGCCAGGCAGGAGCTGCCTCAGGACTCCCCAAGTTCAAGGGGCTGTAGGCCAACTGGGACATCACAATCATGTCTTTTCTGATTGGTTGGACAGCATAAGCACTCCCCTTAAGGAACCTCCCCTTCCAGTCCCCAGTCACTTGTGTCATACAGTCCTGGCAAAATGTTTGGATAGGAGCATGGCTTTACTGCTCCATATTCCCACCTCTGCTTGTTCTGGGTCCAACTGGGATGAGATTTCTCTCCTGTTTCCATGAACTCTCCATCTGGAACCCACATTTTGGAAGACAAGAAGTCTTTATTTCTGGTGAGTACCTAAATGACTCAAGCCCTTTGCACTTCCATCAGCCAGGAAAACACCTTTGACATTGGATGAACAACATTCCTCTCAGAACAACATCACCCGTCACCTGAGCTTATTCCCTTATGTGGACACAACGGTACCACACTGGGATTCATGATGTTGTTTTGTCAGGCTTGTCTGTTCCCAACTTCATCAAAACAAAGAATCTCACACAGTGGCTGGCAAGAGCGTGAAAATGAACTCAGGAATTCACTTAATGTGGACGAACAAATTAATTCAGATTCATCCAGGAAATGCCCTGGATCACACAGGGGACAGTCAATGAATGCATAGTATTTCCTAGTCAGTGAAATTGGTGCCCTTTCTCAAGTGAAGGGCAGCTTTCAGGAAGACCACAAATTATGGAATACCAAGAAACACTGGCGACAGGCATTCATTTCTACAAAAGTTCTTAGTGACATATTACAACTCATTTCATTCAAGGAACTGAAGACTTAAAGCCAGGACAACTCAAGACTTTTCCTCAAAATCACATCGGGTATTAAGCTAATTGCTACCAATCAGTGAGGCAAATTAAAACACAAAGATAACAAACACAGACACACACACCCACACACACACAAAGTGGTGATATCCTAATAGTTATCAAGTGAATGGATATCTTTCCTTGTATGTAGTACATGGCAACGTTTACTAAAATCAGAAGTCATTGAAAACCAGGACAGCCTGGTACACTCCTTCAATGTCCACAGTGTAAAAGGAAGAGTTTGAATGAAGGGGACTTAACGATGCTTAAACAGTGGGTACACACATGAGTGTGAAACAGTTTGTAATATGAGAACTCACTCCAGCGAGCAAAGAAATTAATACATTTGCAAACTACAAATATTGCACACAGAAACACACACGCACACACACACACATACAAACCTAAACTAAATAACACAAAACCTGTCCATATCCTTTGCATGTGAAATGATACAATGAATAGCTGAAAGCCTTGGCGTGGTGCTACTGAGGAGACAATATCAGCACTTCAAAAAGAACCATGCTAAGAAATATATGTGTAGTCACATCATTTCCAAAAATGTTCTTGGAAGGAAGACATACTGCCATATTTATGGAAACGAACCAGCAACGTGTAATCCACCAGAGTCTGTGCCTGAATCAATCACTTGTTTTGAAATCCTTTTTAGTAAGCCAGTGATGCATATTTACCCATGTATCATGATGCCTGGATATACACTGCACATAATCGATGAAGAATGACTAGTTCCTGTTTACAGAACATATTGTACTTGATCAACAGAAAAGACAGCATGGTCTATCCGCTATTATTGACTTCCAGGAAACTATCATGACTGCCCTTTTTTGAACAAGGGTATCTCACAGAAAGTGACAAAAGAAATATTAGCCTACCAACCCTGTGTGCAAGTGCTCCCACAAGCACACACAACCACACACACACATGCAGAGAAGCACACAAATACACACAAACACACATGCATTCATTGCTCCTCGAATGGCAAGCAGTCTGGAGTCAGTGAATTTCTGCACTTTCACAAAGGAAAAGTACCTTCCAACACCAGCAATCCTTAATGAATACCAGGAAACCCTGGAGAATCAGGTTAACTTCTTCCGACACTCCTTGCCCACGGTATAGTATATCCTGCAGGAAAGAGAAGATTTGCTGTCAGATCAACAGGTGCCTGGGCCACCATGTCACCCTAATTCTTACCTTGCCACTCCGTTAGTTCCACACCCTAAGATCTGGTGGTCTAGTGGGTCCCTGAAATCAACGCAGCGTGTGTATCATAGTGAGGCCCAAGGCGGCCTGTTCTGCAAAGTGAGAACCAGCCCCAGGTGGCACACAGGCTTGTGGACATTCCAAACCGTGGGACATAGAAGCTTTGGCTAGCAGTTCAGAAGGGATTGCCCCAATCTAATGGGCTCAGGTCACCCATGTGCTCCTGCTCTGCCTGCCCCCGTTTTCCGAGGCCACACTTAACTGAGAAGTCTTCCACAGAAGACAGGGGCACCTTCCTTCAGCTTCTTCCTGCTTGGCTGGCTGGGCTGCCATAGCAACAGGCCAGGCACGAGCTGCCTCAGGACTCTCCAAGTTCAAGGGGCTCTGAGCCCACTGTGACATCACAGCCGCGTCTTTCCTGATTGGTCGGACTGCTTAAGCACTCCCCCTTAAGCAACCCTCACCCTCCAATTTCCAGCCACTTGAGGCATAGTGTCCTCAAAGGATGTATGGATCTTATCGTGGCCTTACTGCTCCATATTCCCACAGCCGCTTGTCCTATGTGGAACTGGGATGATATTTCTCTCCTCTTTCCAAGATCTGCCAAGCTGGAACCCACATTTTCGAAGACAAGAAGTGTTTTTTGTGGTGAGTACAAAACGCCTCAAGCCCTTTGCACGTCCATCAGCCAGGAAAACTCCTTTCACATTGGATTGGGCAACTTCCCTCTCAGAACATCACCCAACACCTGAGTATATTCCCTTAGCTGGACGCAACTCTACCACTCAGGGAATCAGGATGTTTTTCGTCCTGGCTTCTCTGTTACTAACTTCGTCAAAGCACGGAAACGCACACACTGGCTGGTAAGAGTGTGAAACTGACCACAGGAATTCACTTAATGTGGACAAAGAAATTAATTCGCTTTCATCTGAGAAATGCACTGGATCACAAACGGGATAGTCAACGAATGCACAGTATTTAATACTCAGTGAAACTGATAGCTTTTCTCCAGTGAATGGCACCTTTCAGGAACACAACACACTATGGAATACCATGAATCACTAGGGAAGAGCATTCATTTCTCCAAAACTTCCTAGTGACAAAACAAAACACTTTTCATCCAAGGAAGTGAAGACTTCAAATCAGGGCCGCTCAAGGCTTCTCCACAAACTGACATCAGGAATTAAGCTAATTTCCACGAATCAGTGAGGCAAATTTAAACAGAATGATAACAAACACAAAAACATAGCCACACACACAATGTGGTCATATCCTAATAGTGATCGTGTGAATTGATTTCTTTGCTTGTATGTACTGGATAGCAACTTTTAGCATCATCAGAATCCATTAAACCCCAGGACAGCCTGGTGCATTCAATCAATTTCCACAGTGTAAAAGACACAGTTTGACTCAAGTGGTCTTAGGAATGCCTACACAGTGGGCACACCCATGAGCATGAAATACTTTGTACTAGGAGAACTTATTAGAACGAGGAAAGAAAGTAATACATTTGCCAACTAGAAATATTGCACACACAAACACACACACATACCCAAAATAAAACAAAACCTGTCCAAATTCATCACATCGGGAATATTACCCGCAATAGTGGAATGGCCAGGCGTTACGCTACTGAAGGGACAATATCAGCCCTTCAAAATGATGATGCCAAAAAAATATGGGAAGTGACACCTTTTCCAGAAATGTTCTTGCAAGGAAGACACACTGCCACATTTTTGCAAAGAAACGAGCAAAGGGTAATCCACCAGAATCTGTGCCTGAAGCAATTACTTGAATGAAAATCCTTTCCAGTAAGCCAGTGAGGCCCATTGACCCATGTATCATAATGCCTGGACATACACTGCACATAATTGCTGAATGCTCAATAGTTCTTCCTTATAGAACATATTGTACTTCATCTACAGAAAAGTAAGTTTGATCTATTTGAAATTATTGACTTCCAGGAAACAATCGTGATGGCCACTCTTTGAAAAAGGGTATCTCACAGAACCTGACAAAAGTAATATTATCTGATCCTCCCTGTGTGCAAGGTCTTCTGCAAACACACACACAAACACACACACACACACACACACACCCACATGTACAGAAGCACACAAAGAAAAATACACAATCACACACACACAATCATTGCTCCTCGAAGAGCAACCATTCCGGAGTCATTGAATTTCTGAAACTTCATGTAAGAAAAGTACCTTTCAGCAGTAGCAATATGTAGTGAATACCAGGAAACCCTGGAGAATCAGGATAACTTCTTCCAACTTTCCTTTCCCATGGTTTAGTGTACCCTGCAGGCCAGAGAAGAATTGCTGTCAGATCAACAGGTGCCTGGGCCACCATGTCACCCTGATTCTTACCTTGCCAGTCTGCTAGTACTACACCCTAAGATCAGGTGGACTGCTGGGTCCCTGAAATAAAGGCACTGTGTGTTTCACAGTGAGGGCCATGGAGGCCTGCTCTGCAAAGTGAAATCTAGCCCCAGGTGGCACACAGGCCTGTGGACATTCCAAACCCTGTGACATGGATGCTTTGGCTAGCGGTGAAGAATGGATTCCCCCAATCTGATGGACTCAGTTCACCCACGTGCTCCTGCTCTACCTGCCCCCTCTTTCCCTAGGCCACACTTAACTCAGAAGTCTTCCAAACTAGACAAGGGCACCTTCCTTCAGCTTCTTCTTGCTTGGCTGGCTGGGCTGCCATAGCAACAGGCCAGGCAGGAGCTGCCTCAGGACTCCCCAAGTTCAAGGGGCTGTAGGCCAACTGGGACATCACAATCATGTCTTTTCTGATTGGTTGGACAGCATAAGCACTCCCCTTAAGGAACCTCCCCTTCCAGTCCCCAGTCACTTGTGTCATACAGTCCTGGCAAAATGTTTGGATAGGAGCATGGCTTTACTGCTCCATATTCCCACCTCTGCTTGTTCTGGGTCCAACTGGGATGAGATTTCTCTCCTGTTTCCATGAACTCTCCATCTGGAACCCACATTTTGGAAGACAAGAAGTCTTTATTTCTGGTGAGTACCTAAATGACTCAAGCCCTTTGCACTTCCATCAGCCAGGAAAACACCTTTGACATTGGATGAACAACATTCCTCTCAGAACAACATCACCCGTCACCTGAGCTTATTCCCTTATGTGGACACAACGGTACCACACTGGGATTCATGATGTTGTTTTGTCAGGCTTGTCTGTTCCCAACTTCATCAAAACAAAGAATCTCACACAGTGGCTGGCAAGAGCGTGAAAATGAACTCAGGAATTCACTTAATGTGGACGAACAAATTAATTCAGATTCATCCAGGAAATGCCCTGGATCACACAGGGGACAGTCAATGAATGCATAGTATTTCCTAGTCAGTGAAATTGGTGCCCTTTCTCAAGTGAAGGGCAGCTTTCAGGAAGACCACAAATTATGGAATACCAAGAAACACTGGCGACAGGCATTCATTTCTACAAAAGTTCTTAGTGACATATTACAACTCATTTCATTCAAGGAACTGAAGACTTAAAGCCAGGACAACTCAAGACTTTTCCTCAAAATCACATCGGGTATTAAGCTAATTGCTACCAATCAGTGAGGCAAATTAAAACACAAAGATAACAAACACAGACACACACACCCACACACACACAAAGTGGTGATATCCTAATAGTTATCAAGTGAATGGATATCTTTCCTTGTATGTAGTACATGGCAACGTTTACTAAAATCAGAAGTCATTGAAAACCAGGACAGCCTGGTACACTCCTTCAATGTCCACAGTGTAAAAGGAAGAGTTTGAATGAAGGGGACTTAACGATGCTTAAACAGTGGGTACACACATGAGTGTGAAACAGTTTGTAATATGAGAACTCACTCCAGCGAGCAAAGAAATTAATACATTTGCAAACTACAAATATTGCACACAGAAACACACACGCACACACACACACATACAAACCTAAACTAAATAACACAAAACCTGTCCATATCCTTTGCATGTGAAATGATACAATGAATAGCTGAAAGCCTTGGCGTGGTGCTACTGAGGAGACAATATCAGCACTTCAAAAAGAACCATGCTAAGAAATATATGTGTAGTCACATCATTTCCAAAAATGTTCTTGGAAGGAAGACATACTGCCATATTTATGGAAACGAACCAGCAACGTGTAATCCACCAGAGTCTGTGCCTGAATCAATCACTTGTTTTGAAATCCTTTTTAGTAAGCCAGTGATGCATATTTACCCATGTATCATGATGCCTGGATATACACTGCACATAATCGATGAAGAATGACTAGTTCCTGTTTACAGAACATATTGTACTTGATCAACAGAAAAGACAGCATGGTCTATCCGCTATTATTGACTTCCAGGAAACTATCATGACTGCCCTTTTTTGAACAAGGGTATCTCACAGAAAGTGACAAAAGAAATATTAGCCTACCAACCCTGTGTGCAAGTGCTCCCACAAGCACACACAACCACACACACACATGCAGAGAAGCACACAAATACACACAAACACACATGCATTCATTGCTCCTCGAATGGCAAGCAGTCTGGAGTCAGTGAATTTCTGCACTTTCACAAAGGAAAAGTACCTTCCAACACCAGCAATCCTTAATGAATACCAGGAAACCCTGGAGAATCAGGTTAACTTCTTCCGACACTCCTTGCCCACGGTATAGTATATCCTGCAGGAAAGAGAAGATTTGCTGTCAGATCAACAGGTGCCTGGGCCACCATGTCACCCTAATTCTTACCTTGCCACTCCGTTAGTTCCACACCCTAAGATCTGGTGGTCTAGTGGGTCCCTGAAATCAACGCAGCGTGTGTATCATAGTGAGGCCCAAGGCGGCCTGTTCTGCAAAGTGAGAACCAGCCCCAGGTGGCACACAGGCTTGTGGACATTCCAAACCGTGGGACATAGAAGCTTTGGCTAGCAGTTCAGAAGGGATTGCCCCAATCTAATGGGCTCAGGTCACCCATGTGCTCCTGCTCTGCCTGCCCCCGTTTTCCGAGGCCACACTTAACTGAGAAGTCTTCCACAGAAGACAGGGGCACCTTCCTTCAGCTTCTTCCTGCTTGGCTGGCTGGGCTGCCATAGCAACAGGCCAGGCACGAGCTGCCTCAGGACTCTCCAAGTTCAAGGGGCTCTGAGCCCACTGTGACATCACAGCCGCGTCTTTCCTGATTGGTCGGACTGCTTAAGCACTCCCCCTTAAGCAACCCTCACCCTCCAATTTCCAGCCACTTGAGGCATAGTGTCCTCAAAGGATGTATGGATCTTATCGTGGCCTTACTGCTCCATATTCCCACAGCCGCTTGTCCTATGTGGAACTGGGATGATATTTCTCTCCTCTTTCCAAGATCTGCCAAGCTGGAACCCACATTTTCGAAGACAAGAAGTGTTTTTTGTGGTGAGTACAAAACGCCTCAAGCCCTTTGCACGTCCATCAGCCAGGAAAACTCCTTTCACATTGGATTGGGCAACTTCCCTCTCAGAACATCACCCAACACCTGAGTATATTCCCTTAGCTGGACGCAACTCTACCACTCAGGGAATCAGGATGTTTTTCGTCCTGGCTTCTCTGTTACTAACTTCGTCAAAGCACGGAAACGCACACACTGGCTGGTAAGAGTGTGAAACTGACCACAGGAATTCACTTAATGTGGACAAAGAAATTAATTCGCTTTCATCTGAGAAATGCACTGGATCACAAACGGGATAGTCAACGAATGCACAGTATTTAATACTCAGTGAAACTGATAGCTTTTCTCCAGTGAATGGCACCTTTCAGGAACACAACACACTATGGAATACCATGAATCACTAGGGAAGAGCATTCATTTCTCCAAAACTTCCTAGTGACAAAACAAAACACTTTTCATCCAAGGAAGTGAAGACTTCAAATCAGGGCCGCTCAAGGCTTCTCCACAAACTGACATCAGGAATTAAGCTAATTTCCACGAATCAGTGAGGCAAATTTAAACAGAATGATAACAAACACAAAAACATAGCCACACACACAATGTGGTCATATCCTAATAGTGATCGTGTGAATTGATTTCTTTGCTTGTATGTACTGGATAGCAACTTTTAGCATCATCAGAATCCATTAAACCCCAGGACAGCCTGGTGCATTCAATCAATTTCCACAGTGTAAAAGACACAGTTTGACTCAAGTGGTCTTAGGAATGCCTACACAGTGGGCACACCCATGAGCATGAAATACTTTGTACTAGGAGAACTTATTAGAACGAGGAAAGAAAGTAATACATTTGCCAACTAGAAATATTGCACACACAAACACACACACATACCCAAAATAAAACAAAACCTGTCCAAATTCATCACATCGGGAATATTACCCGCAATAGTGGAATGGCCAGGCGTTACGCTACTGAAGGGACAATATCAGCCCTTCAAAATGATGATGCCAAAAAAATATGGGAAGTGACACCTTTTCCAGAAATGTTCTTGCAAGGAAGACACACTGCCACATTTTTGCAAAGAAACGAGCAAAGGGTAATCCACCAGAATCTGTGCCTGAAGCAATTACTTGAATGAAAATCCTTTCCAGTAAGCCAGTGAGGCCCATTGACCCACGTATCATAATGCCTGGACATACACTGCACATAATTGCTGAATGCTCAATAGTTCTTCCTTATAGAACATATTGTACTTCATCTACAGAAAAGTAAGTTTGATCTATCTGAAATTATTGACTTCCAGGAAACAATCGTGATGGCCACTCTTTCAAAAAGGGTATCTCACAGAACCTGACAAAAGTAATATTATCTGATCCTCCCTGTGTGCAAGGTCTTCTGCAAACACACACACAAACACACACACACACACACACACACACACACACATGTACAGAAGCACACAAAGAAAAATACACAATCACACACACACAATCATTGCTCCTCGAAGAGCAACCATTCCGGAGTCATTGAATTTCTGAAACTTCATGTAAGAAAAGTACCTTTCAGCAGTAGCAATATGTAGTGAATACCAGGAAACCCTGGAGAATCAGGATAACTTCTTCCAACTTTCCTTTCCCATGGTTTAGTGTACCCTGCAGGCCAGAGAAGAATTGCTGTCAGATCAACAGGTGCCTGGGCCACCATGTCACCCTGATTCTTACCTTGCCAGTCTGCTAGTACTACACCCTAAGATCAGGTGGACTGCTGGGTCCCTGAAATAAAGGCACTGTGTGTTTCACAGTGAGGGCCATGGAGGCCTGCTCTGCAAAGTGAAATCTAGCCCCAGGTGGCACACAGGCCTGTGGACATTCCAAACCCTGTGACATGGATGCTTTGGCTAGCGGTGAAGAATGGATTCCCCCAATCTGATGGACTCAGTTCACCCACGTGCTCCTGCTCTACCTGCCCCCTCTTTCCCTAGGCCACACTTAACTCAGAAGTCTTCCAAACTAGACAAGGGCACCTTCCTTCAGCTTCTTCTTGCTTGGCTGGCTGGGCTGCCATAGCAACAGGCCAGGCAGGAGCTGCCTCAGGACTCCCCAAGTTCAAGGGGCTGTAGGCCAACTGGGACATCACAATCATGTCTTTTCTGATTGGTTGGACAGCATAAGCACTCCCCTTAAGGAACCTCCCCTTCCAGTCCCCAGTCACTTGTGTCATACAGTCCTGGCAAAATGTTTGGATAGGAGCATGGCTTTACTGCTCCATATTCCCACCTCTGCTTGTTCTGGGTCCAACTGGGATGAGATTTCTCTCCTGTTTCCATGAACTCTCCATCTGGAACCCACATTTTGGAAGACAAGAAGTCTTTATTTCTGGTGAGTACCTAAATGACTCAAGCCCTTTGCACTTCCATCAGCCAGGAAAACACCTTTGACATTGGATGAACAACATTCCTCTCAGAACAACATCACCCATCACCTGAGCTTATTCCCTTATGTGGACACAACGGTACCACACTGGGATTCATGATGTTGTTTTGTCAGGCTTGTCTGTTCCCAACTTCATCAAAACAAAGAATCGCACACAGTGGCTGGCAAGAGCGTGAAAATGAACTCAGGAATTCACTTAATGTGGACGAACAAATTAATTCAGATTCATCCAGGAAATGCCCTGGATCACACAGGGGACAGTCAATGAATGCATAGTATTTCCTAGTCAGTGAAATTGGTGCCCTTTCTCCAGTGAAGGGCAGCTTTCAGGAAGACCACAAATTATGGAATACCAAGAAACACTGGCGACAGGCATTCATTTCTACAAAAGTTCTTAGTGACATATTACAACTCATTTCATTCAAGGAACTGAAGACTTAAAGCCAGGACAACTCAAGGCTTTTCCTCAAAATCACATCGGGTATTAAGCTAATTGCTACCAATCAGTGAGGCAAATTAAAACACAAAGATAACAAACACAGACACACACACCCACACACACACAAAGTGGTGATATCCTAATAGTTATCAAGTGAATGGATATCTTTCCTTGTATGTAGTACATGGCAACGTTTACTAAAATCAGAAGTCATTGAAAACCAGGACAGCCTGGTACACTCCTTCAATGTCCACAGTGTAAAAGGAAGAGTTTGAATGAAGGGGACTTAACGATGCTTAAACAGTGGGTACACACATGAGTGTGAAACAGTTTGTAATATGAGAACTCACTCCAGCGAGCAAAGAAATTAATACATTTGCAAACTACAAATATTGCACACAGAAACACACACGCACACACACACACATACAAACCTAAACTAAATAACACAAAACCTGTCCATATCCTTTGCATGTGAAATGATACAATGAATAGCTGAAAGCCTTGGCGTGGTGCTACTGAGGAGACAATATCAGCACTTCAAAAAGAACCATGCTAAGAAATATATGTGTAGTCACATCATTTCCAAAAATGTTCTTGGAAGGAAGACATACTGCCATATTTATGGAAACGAACCAGCAACGTGTAATCCACCAGAGTCTGTGCCTGAATCAATCACTTGTTTTGAAATCCTTTTTAGTAAGCCAGTGATGCATATTTACCCATGTATCATGATGCCTGGATATACACTGCACATAATCGATGAAGAATGACTAGTTCCTGTTTACAGAACATATTGTACTTGATCAACAGAAAAGACAGCATGGTCTATCCGCTATTATTGACTTCCAGGAAACTATCATGACTGCCCTTTTTTGAACAAGGGTATCTCACAGAAAGTGACAAAAGAAATATTAGCCTACCAACCCTGTGTGCAAGTGCTCCCACAAGCACACACAACCACACACACACATGCAGAGAAGCACACAAATACACACAAACACACACGCATTCATTGCTCCTCGAATGGCAAGCAGTCTGGAGTCAGTGAATTTCTGCACTTTCACAAAGGAAAAGTACCTTCCAACACCAGCAATCCTTAATGAATACCAGGAAACCCTGGAGAATCAGGTTAACTTCTTCCGACACTCCTTGCCCACGGTATAGTATATCCTGCAGGAAAGAGAAGATTTGCTGTCAGATCAACAGGTTCCTGGGCCACCATGTCACCCTAATTCTTACCTTGCCACTCCGTTAGTTCCACACCCTAAGATCTGGTGGTCTAGTGGGTCCCTGAAATCAACGCAGCGTGTGTATCATAGTGAGGCCCAAGGCGGCCTGTTCTGCAAAGTGAGAACCAGCCCCAGGTGGCACACAGGCTTGTGGACATTCCAAACCGTGGGACATAGAAGCTTTGGCTAGCAGTTCAGAAGGGATTGCCCCAATCTAATGGGCTCAGGTCACCCATGTGCTCCTGCTCTGCCTGCCCCCGTTTTCCGAGGCCACACTTAACTGAGAAGTCTTCCACAGAAGACAGGGGCACCTTCCTTCAGCTTCTTCCTGCTTGGCTGGCTGGGCTGCCATAGCAACAGGCCAGGCACGAGCTGCCTCAGGACTCTCCAAGTTCAAGGGGCTCTGAGCCCACTGTGACATCACAGCCGCGTCTTTCCTGATTGGTCGGACTGCTTAAGCACTCCCCCTTAAGCAACCCTCACCCTCCAATTTCCAGCCACTTGAGGCATAGTGTCCTCAAAGGATGTATGGATCTTATCGTGGCCTTACTGCTCCATATTCCCACAGCCGCTTGTCCTATGTGGAACTGGGATGATATTTCTCTCCTCTTTCCAAGATCTGCCAAGCTGGAACCCACATTTTCGAAGACAAGAAGTGTTTTTTGTGGTGAGTACAAAACGCCTCAAGCCCTTTGCACGTCCATCAGCCAGGAAAACTCCTTTCACATTGGATTGGGCAACTTCCCTCTCAGAACATCACCCAACACCTGAGTATATTCCCTTAGCTGGACGCAACTCTACCACTCAGGGAATCAGGATGTTTTTCGTCCTGGCTTCTCTGTTACTAACTTCGTCAAAGCACGGAAACGCACACACTGGCTGGTAAGAGTGTGAAACTGACCACAGGAATTCACTTAATGTGGACAAAGAAATTAATTCGCTTTCATCTGAGAAATGCACTGGATCACAAACGGGATAGTCAACGAATGCACAGTATTTAATACTCAGTGAAACTGATAGCTTTTCTCCAGTGAATGGCACCTTTCAGGAACACAACACACTATGGAATACCATGAATCACTAGGGAAGAGCATTCATTTCTCCAAAACTTCCTAGTGACAAAACAAAACACTTTTCATCCAAGGAAGTGAAGACTTCAAATCAGGGCCGCTCAAGGCTTCTCCACAAACTGACATCAGGAATTAAGCTAATTTCCACGAATCAGTGAGGCAAATTTAAACAGAATGATAACAAACACAAAAACATAGCCACACACACAATGTGGTCATATCCTAATAGTGATCGTGTGAATTGATTTCTTTGCTTGTATGTACTGGATAGCAACTTTTAGCATCATCAGAATCCATTAAACCCCAGGACAGCCTGGTGCATTCAATCAATTTCCACAGTGTAAAAGACACAGTTTGACTCAAGTGGTCTTAGGAATGCCTACACAGTGGGCACACCCATGAGCATGAAATACTTTGTACTAGGAGAACTTATTAGAACGAGGAAAGAAAGTAATACATTTGCCAACTAGAAATATTGCACACACAAACACACACACATACCCAAAATAAAACAAAACCTGTCCAAATTCATCACATCGGGAATATTACCCGCAATAGTGGAATGGCCAGGCGTTACGCTACTGAAGGGACAATATCAGCCCTTCAAAATGATGATGCCAAAAAAATATGGGAAGTGACACCTTTTCCAGAAATGTTCTTGCAAGGAAGACACACTGCCACATTTTTGCAAAGAAACGAGCAAAGGGTAATCCACCAGAATCTGTGCCTGAAGCAATTACTTGAATGAAAATCCTTTCCAGTAAGCCAGTGAGGCCCATTGACCCATGTATCATAATGCCTGGACATACACTGCTCATAATTGCTGAATGCTCAATAGTTCTTCCTTATAGAACATATTGTACTTCATCTACAGAAAAGTAAGTTTGATCTATCTGAAATTATTGACTTCCAGGAAACAATCGTGATGGCCACTCTTTCAAAAAGGGTATCTCACAGAACCTGACAAAAGTAATATTATCTGATCCTCCCTGTGTGCAAGGTCTTCTGCAAACACACACACAAACACACACACACACACACACACACACATGTACAGAAGCACACAAAGAAAAATACACAATCACACACACACAATCATTGCTCCTCGAAGAGCAACCATTCCGGAGTCATTGAATTTCTGAAACTTCATGTAAGAAAAGTACCTTTCAGCAGTAGCAATATGTAGTGAATACCAGGAAACCCTGGAGAATCAGGATAACTTCTTCCAACTTTCCTTTCCCATGGTTTAGTGTACCCTGCAGGCCAGAGAAGAATTGCTGTCAGATCAACAGGTGCCTGGGCCACCATGTCACCCTGATTCTTACCTTGCCAGTCTGCTAGTACTACACCCTAAGATCAGGTGGACTGCTGGGTCCCTGAAATAAAGGCACTGTGTGTTTCACAGTGAGGGCCATGGAGGCCTGCTCTGCAAAGTGAAATCTAGCCCCAGGTGGCACACAGGCCTGTGGACATTCCAAACCCTGTGACATGGATGCTTTGGCTAGCGGTGAAGAATGGATTCCCCCAATCTGATGGACTCAGTTCACCCACGTGCTCCTGCTCTACCTGCCCCCTCTTTCCCTAGGCCACACTTAACTCAGAAGTCTTCCAAACTAGACAAGGGCACCTTCCTTCAGCTTCTTCTTGCTTGGCTGGCTGGGCTGCCATAGCAACAGGCCAGGCAGGAGCTGCCTCAGGACTCCCCAAGTTCAAGGGGCTGTAGGCCAACTGGGACATCACAATCATGTCTTTTCTGATTGGTTGGACAGCATAAGCACTCCCCTTAAGGAACCTCCCCTTCCAGTCCCCAGTCACTTGTGTCATACAGTCCTGGCAAAATGTTTGGATAGGAGCATGGCTTTACTGCTCCATATTCCCACCTCTGCTTGTTCTGGGTCCAACTGGGATGAGATTTCTCTCCTGTTTCCATGAACTCTCCATCTGGAACCCACATTTTGGAAGACAAGAAGTCTTTATTTCTGGTGAGTACCTAAATGACTCAAGCCCTTTGCACTTCCATCAGCCAGGAAAACACCTTTGACATTGGATGAACAACATTCCTCTCAGAACAACATCACCCATCACCTGAGCTTATTCCCTTATGTGGACACAACGGTACCACACTGGGATTCATGATGTTGTTTTGTCAGGCTTGTCTGTTCCCAACTTCATCAAAACAAAGAATCGCACACAGTGGCTGGCAAGAGCGTGAAAATGAACTCAGGAATTCACTTAATGTGGACGAACAAATTAATTCAGATTCATCCAGGAAATGCCCTGGATCACACAGGGGACAGTCAATGAATGCATAGTATTTCCTAGTCAGTGAAATTGGTGCCCTTTCTCCAGTGAAGGGCAGCTTTCAGGAAGACCACAAATTATGGAATACCAAGAAACACTGGCGACAGGCATTCATTTCTACAAAAGTTCTTAGTGACATATTACAACTCATTTCATTCAAGGAACTGAAGACTTAAAGCCAGGACAACTCAAGGCTTTTCCTCAAAATCACATCGGGTATTAAGCTAATTGCTACCAATCAGTGAGGCAAATTAAAACACAAAGATAACAAACACAGACACACACACCCACACACACACAAAGTGGTGATATCCTAATAGTTATCAAGTGAATGGATATCTTTCCTTGTATGTAGTACATGGCAACGTTTACTAAAATCAGAAGTCATTGAAAACCAGGACAGCCTGGTACACTCCTTCAATGTCCACAGTGTAAAAGGAAGAGTTTGAATGAAGGGGACTTAACGATGCTTAAACAGTGGGTACACACATGAGTGTGAAACAGTTTGTAATATGAGAACTCACTCCAGCGAGCAAAGAAATTAATACATTTGCAAACTACAAATATTGCACACAGAAACACACACGCACACACACACACATACAAACCTAAACTAAATAACACAAAACCTGTCCATATCCTTTGCATGTGAAATGATACAATGAATAGCTGAAAGCCTTGGCGTGGTGCTACTGAGGAGACAATATCAGCACTTCAAAAAGAACCATGCTAAGAAATATATGTGTAGTCACATCATTTCCAAAAATGTTCTTGGAAGGAAGACATACTGCCATATTTATGGAAACGAACCAGCAACATGTAATCCACCAGAGTCTGTGCCTGAATCAATCACTTGTTTTGAAATCCTTTTTAGTAAGCCAGTGATGCATATTTACCCATGTATCATGATGCCTGGATATACACTGCACATAATCGATGAAGAATGACTAGTTCCTGTTTACAGAACATATTGTACTTGATCAACAGAAAAGACAGCATGGTCTATCCGCTATTATTGACTTCCAGGAAACTATCATGACTGCCCTTTTTTGAACAAGGGTATCTCACAGAAAGTGACAAAAGAAATATTAGCCTACCAACCCTGTGTGCAAGTGCTCCCACAAGCACACACAACCACACACACACATGCAGAGAAGCACACAAATACACACAAACACACACGCATTCATTGCTCCTCGAATGGCAAGCAGTCTGGAGTCAGTGAATTTCTGCACTTTCACAAAGGAAAAGTACCTTCCAACACCAGCAATCCTTAATGAATACCAGGAAACCCTGGAGAATCAGGTTAACTTCTTCCGACACTCCTTGCCCACGGTATAGTATATCCTGCAGGAAAGAGAAGATTTGCTGTCAGATCAACAGGTTCCTGGGCCACCATGTCACCCTAATTCTTACCTTGCCACTCCGTTAGTTCCACACCCTAAGATCTGGTGGTCTAGTGGGTCCCTGAAATCAACGCAGCGTGTGTATCATAGTGAGGCCCAAGGCGGCCTGTTCTGCAAAGTGAGAACCAGCCCCAGGTGGCACACAGGCTTGTGGACATTCCAAACCGTGGGACATAGAAGCTTTGGCTAGCAGTTCAGAAGGGATTGCCCCAATCTAATGGGCTCAGGTCACCCATGTGCTCCTGCTCTGCCTGCCCCCGTTTTCCGAGGCCACACTTAACTGAGAAGTCTTCCACAGAAGACAGGGGCACCTTCCTTCAGCTTCTTCCTGCTTGGCTGGCTGGGCTGCCATAGCAACAAGCCAGGCACGAGCTGCCTCAGGACTCTCCAAGTTCAAGGGGCTCTGAGCCCACTGTGACATCACAGCCGCGTCTTTCCTGATTGGTCGGACTGCTTAAGCACTCCCCCTTAAGCAACCCTCACCCTCCAATTTCCAGCCACTTGAGGCATAGTGTCCTCAAAGGATGTATGGATCTTATCGTGGCCTTACTGCTCCATATTCCCACAGCCGCTTGTCCTATGTGGAACTGGGATGATATTTCTCTCCTCTTTCCAAGATCTGCCAAGCTGGAACCCACATTTTCGAAGACAAGAAGTGTTTTTTGTGGTGAGTACAAAACGCCTCAAGCCCTTTGCACGTCCATCAGCCAGGAAAACTCCTTTCACATTGGATTGGGCAACTTCCCTCTCAGAACATCACCCAACACCTGAGTATATTCCCTTAGCTGGACGCAACTCTACCACTCAGGGAATCAGGATGTTTTTCGTCCTGGCTTCTCTGTTACTAACTTCGTCAAAGCACGGAAACGCACACACTGGCTGGTAAGAGTGTGAAACTGACCACAGGAATTCACTTAATGTGGACAAAGAAATTAATTCGCTTTCATCTGAGAAATGCACTGGATCACAAACGGGATAGTCAACGAATGCACAGTATTTAATACTCAGTGAAACTGATAACTTTTCTCCAGTGAATGGCACCTTTCAGGAACACAACACACTATGGAATACCATGAATCACTAGGGAAGAGCATTCATTTCTCCAAAACTTCCTAGTGACAAAACAAAACACTTTTCATCCAAGGAAGTGAAGACTTCAAATCAGGGCCGCTCAAGGCTTCTCCACAAACTGACATCAGGAATTAAGCTAATTTCCACGAATCAGTGAGGCAAATTTAAACAGAATGATAACAAACACAAAAACATAGCCACACACACAATGTGGTCATATCCTAATAGTGATCGTGTGAATTGATTTCTTTGCTTGTATGTACTGGATAGCAACTTTTAGCATCATCAGAATCCATTAAACCCCAGGACAGCCTGGTGCATTCAATCAATTTCCACAGTGTAAAAGACACAGTTTGACTCAAGTGGTCTTAGGAATGCCTACACAGTGGGCACACCCATGAGCATGAAATACTTTGTACTAGGAGAACTTATTAGAACGAGGAAAGAAAGTAATACATTTGCCAACTAGAAATATTGCACACACAAACACACACACATACCCAAAATAAAACAAAACCTGTCCAAATTCATCACATCGGGAATATTACCCGCAATAGTGGAATGGCCAGGCGTTACGCTACTGAAGGGACAATATCAGCCCTTCAAAATGATGATGCCAAAAAAATATGGGAAGTGACACCTTTTCCAGAAATGTTCTTGCAAGGAAGACACACTGCCACATTTTTGCAAAGAAACGAGCAAAGGGTAATCCACCAGAATCTGTGCCTGAAGCAATTACTTGAATGAAAATCCTTTCCAGTAAGCCAGTGAGGCCCATTGACCCATGTATCATAATGCCTGGACATACACTGCACATAATTGCTGAATGCTCAATAGTTCTTCCTTATAGAACATATTGTACTTCATCTACAGAAAAGTAAGTTTGATCTATCTGAAATTATTGACTTCCAGGAAACAATCGTGATGGCCACTCTTTCAAAAAGGGTATCTCACAGAACCTGACAAAAGTAATATTATCTGATCCTCCCTGTGTGCAAGGTCTTCTGCAAACACACACACAAACACACACACACACACACACACACACATGTACAGAAGCACACAAAGAAAAATACACAATCACACACACACAATCATTGCTCCTCGAAGAGCAACCATTCCGGAGTCATTGAATTTCTGAAACTTCATGTAAGAAAAGTACCTTTCAGCAGTAGCAATATGTAGTGAATACCAGGAAACCCTGGAGAATCAGGATAACTTCTTCCAACTTTCCTTTCCCATGGTTTAGTGTACCCTGCAGGCCAGAGAAGAATTGCTGTCAGATCAACAGGTGCCTGGGCCACCATGTCACCCTGATTCTTACCTTGCCAGTCTGCTAGTACTACACCCTAAGATCAGGTGGACTGCTGGGTCCCTGAAATAAAGGCACTGTGTGTTTCACAGTGAGGGCCATGGAGGCCTGCTCTGCAAAGTGAAATCTAGCCCCAGGTGGCACACAGGCCTGTGGACATTCCAAACCCTGTGACATGGATGCTTTGGCTAGCGGTGAAGAATGGATTCCCCCAATCTGATGGACTCAGTTCACCCACGTGCTCCTGCTCTACCTGCCCCCTCTTTCCCTAGGCCACACTTAACTCAGAAGTCTTCCAAACTAGACAAGGGCACCTTCCTTCAGCTTCTTCTTGCTTGGCTGGCTGGGCTGCCATAGCAACAGGCCAGGCAGGAGCTGCCTCAGGACTCCCCAAGTTCAAGGGGCTGTAGGCCAACTGGGACATCACAATCATGTCTTTTCTGATTGGTTGGACAGCATAAGCACTCCCCTTAAGGAACCTCCCCTTCCAGTCCCCAGTCACTTGTGTCATACAGTCCTGGCAAAATGTTTGGATAGGAGCATGGCTTTACTGCTCCATATTCCCACCTCTGCTTGTTCTGGGTCCAACTGGGATGAGATTTCTCTCCTGTTTCCATGAACTCTCCATCTGGAACCCACATTTTGGAAGACAAGAAGTCTTTATTTCTGGTGAGTACCTAAATGACTCAAGCCCTTTGCACTTCCATCAGCCAGGAAAACACCTTTGACATTGGATGAACAACATTCCTCTCAGAACAACATCACCCGTCACCTGAGCTTATTCCCTTATGTGGACACAACGGTACCACACTGGGATTCATGATGTTGTTTTGTCAGGCTTGTCTGTTCCCAACTTCATCAAAACAAAGAATCGCACACAGTGGCTGGCAAGAGCGTGAAAATGAACTCAGGAATTCACTTAATGTGGACGAACAAATTAATTCAGATTCATCCAGGAAATGCCCTGGATCACACAGGGGACAGTCAATGAATGCATAGTATTTCCTAGTCAGTGAAATTGGTGCCCTTTCTCCAGTGAAGGGCAGCTTTCAGGAAGACCACAAATTATGGAATACCAAGAAACACTGGCGACAGGCATTCATTTCTACAAAAGTTCTTAGTGACATATTACAACTCATTTCATTCAAGGAACTGAAGACTTAAAGCCAGGACAACTCAAGGCTTTTCCTCAAAATCACATCGGGTATTAAGCTAATTGCTACCAATCAGTGAGGCAAATTAAAACACAAAGATAACAAACACAGACACACACACCCACACACACACAAAGTGGTGATATCCTAATAGTTATCAAGTGAATGGATATCTTTCCTTGTATGTAGTACATGGCAACGTTTACTAAAATCAGAAGTCATTGAAAACCAGGACAGCCTGGTACACTCCTTCAATGTCCACAGTGTAAAAGGAAGAGTTTGAATGAAGGGGACTTAACGATGCTTAAACAGTGGGTACACACATGAGTGTGAAACAGTTTGTAATATGAGAACTCACTCCAGCGAGCAAAGAAATTAATACATTTGCAAACTACAAATATTGCACACAGAAACACACACGCACACACACACACATACAAACCTAAACTAAATAACACAAAACCTGTCCATATCCTTTGCATGTGAAATGATACAATGAACAGCTGAAAGCCTTGGCGTGGTGCTACTGAGGAGACAATATCAGCACTTCAAAAAGAACCATGCTAAGAAATATATGTGTAGTCACATCATTTCCAAAAATGTTCTTGGAAGGAAGACATACTGCCATATTTATGGAAACGAACCAGCAACGTGTAATCCACCAGAGTCTGTGCCTGAATCAATCACTTGTTTTGAAATCCTTTTTAGTAAGCCAGTGATGCATATTTACCCATGTATCATGATGCCTGGATATACACTGCACATAATCGATGAAGAATGACTAGTTCCTGTTTACAGAACATATTGTACTTGATCAACAGAAAAGACAGCATGGTCTATCCGCTATTATTGACTTCCAGGAAACTATCATGACTGCCCTTTTTTGAACAAGGGTATCTCACAGAAAGTGACAAAAGAAATATTAGCCTACCAACCCTGTGTGCAAGTGCTCCCACAAGCACACACAACCACACACACACATGCAGAGAAGCACACAAATACACACAAACACACACGCATTCATTGCTCCTCGAATGGCAAGCAGTCTGGAGTCAGTGAATTTCTGCACTTTCACAAAGGAAAAGTACCTTCCAACACCAGCAATCCTTAATGAATACCAGGAAACCCTGGAGAATCAGGTTAACTTCTTCCGACACTCCTTGCCCACGGTATAGTATATCCTGCAGGAAAGAGAAGATTTGCTGTCAGATCAACAGGTTCCTGGGCCACCATGTCACCCTAATTCTTACCTTGCCACTCCGTTAGTTCCACACCCTAAGATCTGGTGGTCTAGTGGGTCCCTGAAATCAACGCAGCGTGTGTATCATAGTGAGGCCCAAGGCGGCCTGTTCTGCAAAGTGAGAACCAGCCCCAGGTGGCACACAGGCTTGTGGACATTCCAAACCGTGGGACATAGAAGCTTTGGCTAGCAGTTCAGAAGGGATTGCCCCAATCTAATGGGCTCAGGTCACCCATGTGCTCCTGCTCTGCCTGCCCCCGTTTTCCGAGGCCACACTTAACTGAGAAGTCTTCCACAGAAGACAGGGGCACCTTCCTTCAGCTTCTTCCTGCTTGGCTGGCTGGGCTGCCATAGCAACAGGCCAGGCACGAGCTGCCTCAGGACTCTCCAAGTTCAAGGGGCTCTGAGCCCACTGTGACATCACAGCCGCGTCTTTCCTGATTGGTCGGACTGCTTAAGCACTCCCCCTTAAGCAACCCTCACCCTCCAATTTCCAGCCACTTGAGGCATAGTGTCCTCAAAGGATGTATGGATCTTATCGTGGCCTTACTGCTCCATATTCCCACAGCCGCTTGTCCTATGTGGAACTCGGATGATATTTCTCTCCTCTTTCCAAGATCTGCCAAGCTGGAACCCACATTTTCGAAGACAAGAAGTGTTTTTTGTGGTGAGTACAAAACGCCTCAAGCCCTTTGCACGTCCATCAGCCAGGAAAACTCCTTTCACATTGGATTGGGCAACTTCCCTCTCAGAACATCACCCAACACCTGAGTATATTCCCTTAGCTGGACGCAACTCTACCACTCAGGGAATCAGGATGTTTTTCGTCCTGGCTTCTCTGTTACTAACTTCGTCAAAGCACGGAAACGCACACACTGGCTGGTAAGAGTGTGAAACTGACCACAGGAATTCACTTAATGTGGACAAAGAAATTAATTCGCTTTCATCTGAGAAATGCACTGGATCACAAACGGGATAGTCAACGAATGCACAGTATTTAATACTCAGTGAAACTGATAACTTTTCTCCAGTGAATGGCACCTTTCAGGAACACAACACACTATGGAATACCATGAATCACTAGGGAAGAGCATTCATTTCTCCAAAACTTCCTAGTGACAAAACAAAACACTTTTCATCCAAGGAAGTGAAGACTTCAAATCAGGGCCGCTCAAGGCTTCTCCACAAACTGACATCAGGAATTAAGCTAATTTCCACGAATCAGTGAGGCAAATTTAAACAGAATGATAACAAACACAAAAACATAGCCACACACACAATGTGGTCATATCCTAATAGTGATCGTGTGAATTGATTTCTTTGCTTGTATGTACTGGATAGCAACTTTTAGCATCATCAGAATCCATTAAACCCCAGGACAGCCTGGTGCATTCAATCAATTTCCACAGTGTAAAAGACACAGTTTGACTCAAGTGGTCTTAGGAATGCCTACACAGTGGGCACACCCATGAGCATGAAATACTTTGTACTAGGAGAACTTATTAGAACGAGGAAAGAAAGTAATACATTTGCCAACTAGAAATATTGCACACACAAACACACACACATACCCAAAATAAAACAAAACCTGTCCAAATTCATCACATCGGGAATATTACCCGCAATAGTGGAATGGCCAGGCGTTACGCTACTGAAGGGACAATATCAGCCCTTCAAAATGATGATGCCAAAAAAATATGGGAAGTGACACCTTTTCCAGAAATGTTCTTGCAAGGAAGACACACTGCCACATTTTTGCAAAGAAACGAGCAAAGGGTAATCCACCAGAATCTGTGCCTGAAGCAATTACTTGAATGAAAATCCTTTCCAGTAAGCCAGTGAGGCCCATTGACCCATGTATCATAATGCCTGGACATACACTGCACATAATTGCTGAATGCTCAATAGTTCTTCCTTATAGAACATATTGTACTTCATCTACAGAAAAGTAAGTTTGATCTATCTGAAATTATTGACTTCCAGGAAACAATCGTGATGGCCACTCTTTGAAAAAGGGTATCTCACAGAACCTGACAAAAGTAATATTATCTGATCCTCCCTGTGTGCAAGGTCTTCTGCAAAAACACACAAACACACACACACACACACACACACACATGTACAGAAGCACACAAAGAAAAATACACAATCACACACACACAATCATTGCTCCTCGAAGAGCAACCATTCCGGAGTCATTGAATTTCTGAAACTTCATGTAAGAAAAGTACCTTTCAGCAGTAGCAATATGTAGTGAATACCAGGAAACCCTGGAGAATCAGGATAACTTCTTCCAACTTTCCTTTCCCATGGTTTAGTGTACCCTGCAGGCCAGAGAAGAATTGCTGTCAGATCAACAGGTGCCTGGGCCACCATGTCACCCTGATTCTTACCTTGCCAGTCTGCTAGTACTACACCCTAAGATCAGGTGGACTGCTGGGTCCCTGAAATAAAGGCACTGTGTGTTTCACAGTGAGGGCCATGGAGGCCTGCTCTGCAAAGTGAAATCTAGCCCCAGGTGGCACACAGGCCTGTGGACATTCCAAACCCTGTGACATGGATGCTTTGGCTAGCGGTGAAGAATGGATTCCCCCAATCTGATGGACTCAGTTCACCCACGTGCTCCTGCTCTACCTGCCCCCTCTTTCCCTAGGCCACACTTAACTCAGAAGTCTTCCAAACTAGACAAGGGCACCTTCCTTCAGCTTCTTCTTGCTTGGCTGGCTGGGCTGCCATAGCAACAGGCCAGGCAGGAGCTGCCTCAGGACTCCCCAAGTTCAAGGGGCTGTAGGCCAACTGGGACATCACAATCATGTCTTTTCTGATTGGTTGGACAGCATAAGCACTCCCCTTAAGGAACCTCCCCTTCCAGTCCCCAGTCACTTGTGTCATACAGTCCTGGCAAAATGTTTGGATAGGAGCATGGCTTTACTGCTCCATATTCCCACCTCTGCTTGTTCTGGGTCCAACTGGGATGAGATTTCTCTCCTGTTTCCATGAACTCTCCATCTGGAACCCACATTTTGGAAGACAAGAAGTCTTTATTTCTGGTGAGTACCTAAATGACTCAAGCCCTTTGCACTTCCATCAGCCAGGAAAACACCTTTGACATTGGATGAACAACATTCCTCTCAGAACAACATCACCCGTCACCTGAGCTTATTCCCTTATGTGGACACAACGGTACCACACTGGGATTCATGATGTTGTTTTGTCAGGCTTGTCTGTTCCCAACTTCATCAAAACAAAGAATCGCACACAGTGGCTGGCAAGAGCGTGAAAATGAACTCAGGAATTCACTTAATGTGGACGAACAAATTAATTCAGATTCATCCAGGAAATGCCCTGGATCACACAGGGGACAGTCAATGAATGCATAGTATTTCCTAGTCAGTGAAATTGGTGCCCTTTCTCCAGTGAAGGGCAGCTTTCAGGAAGACCACAAATTATGGAATACCAAGAAACACTGGCGACAGGCATTCATTTCTACAAAAGTTCTTAGTGACATATTACAACTCATTTCATTCAAGGAACTGAAGACTTAAAGCCAGGACAACTCAAGGCTTTTCCTCAAAATCACATCGGGTATTAAGCTAATTGCTACCAATCAGTGAGGCAAATTAAAACACAAAGATAACAAACACAGACACACACACCCACACACACACAAAGTGGTGATATCCTAATAGTTATCAAGTGAATGGATATCTTTCCTTGTATGTAGTACATGGCAACGTTTACTAAAATCAGAAGTCATTGAAAACCAGGACAGCCTGGTACACTCCTTCAATGTCCACAGTGTAAAAGGAAGAGTTTGAATGAAGGGGACTTAACGATGCTTAAACAGTGGGTACACACATGAGTGTGAAACAGTTTGTAATATGAGAACTCACTCCAGCGAGCAAAGAAATTAATACATTTGCAAACTACAAATATTGCACACAGAAACACACACGCACACACACACACATACAAACCTAAACTAAATAACACAAAACCTGTCCATATCCTTTGCATGTGAAATGATACAATGAATAGCTGAAAGCCTTGGCGTGGTGCTACTGAGGAGACAATATCAGCACTTCAAAAAGAACCATGCTAAGAAATATATGTGTAGTCACATCATTTCCAAAAATGTTCTTGGAAGGAAGACATACTGCCATATTTATGGAAACGAACCAGCAACGTGTAATCCACCAGAGTCTGTGCCTGAATCAATCACTTGTTTTGAAATCCTTTTTAGTAAGCCAGTGATGCATATTTACCCATGTATCATGATGCCTGGATATACACTGCACATAATCGATGAAGAATGACTAGTTCCTGTTTACAGAACATATTGTACTTGATCAACAGAAAAGACAGCATGGTCTATCCGCTATTATTGACTTCCAGGAAACTATCATGACTGCCCTTTTTTGAACAAGGGTATCTCACAGAAAGTGACAAAAGAAATATTAGCCTACCAACCCTGTGTGCAAGTGCTCCCACAAGCACACACAACCACACACACACATGCAGAGAAGCACACAAATACACACAAACACACACGCATTCATTGCTCCTCGAATGGCAAGCAGTCTGGAGTCAGTGAATTTCTGCACTTTCACAAAGGAAAAGTACCTTCCAACAACAGCAATCCTTAATGAATACCAGGAAACCCTGGAGAATCAGGTTAACTTCTTCCGACACTCCTTGCCCACGGTATAGTATATCCTGCAGGAAAGAGAAGATTTGCTGTCAGATCAACAGGTTCCTGGGCCACCATGTCACCCTAATTCTTACCTTGCCACTCCGTTAGTTCCACACCCTAAGATCTGGTGGTCTAGTGGGTCCCTGAAATCAACGCAGCGTGTGTATCATAGTGAGGCCCAAGGCGGCCTGTTCTGCAAAGTGAGAACCAGCCCCAGGTGGCACACAGGCTTGTGGACATTCCAAACCGTGGGACATAGAAGCTTTGGCTAGCAGTTCAGAAGGGATTGCCCCAATCTAATGGGCTCAGGTCACCCATGTGCTCCTGCTCTGCCTGCCCCCGTTTTCCGAGGCCACACTTAACTGAGAAGTCTTCCACAGAAGACAGGGGCACCTTCCTTCAGCTTCTTCCTGCTTGGCTGGCTGGGCTGCCATAGCAACAGGCCAGGCACGAGCTGCCTCAGGACTCTCCAAGTTCAAGGGGCTCTGAGCCCACTGTGACATCACAGCCGCGTCTTTCCTGATTGGTCGGACTGCTTAAGCACTCCCCCTTAAGCAACCCTCACCCTCCAATTTCCAGCCACTTGAGGCATAGTGTCCTCA
The DNA here is from genome assembly GCF_047511655.1 of Castor canadensis. Lineage (NCBI taxonomy): Eukaryota > Metazoa > Chordata > Mammalia > Rodentia > Castoridae > Castor > Castor canadensis. The sequence goes on from NC_133387.1 coordinate 115,417,106, forward strand.
AAGGATGTATGGATCTTATCGTGGCCTTACTGCTCCATATTCCCACAGCCGCTTGTCCTATGTGGAACTCGGATGATATTTCTCTCCTCTTTCCAAGATCTGCCAAGCTGGAACCCACATTTTCGAAGACAAGAAGTGTTTTTTGTGGTGAGTACAAAACGCCTCAAGCCCTTTGCACGTCCATCAGCCAGGAAAACTCCTTTCACATTGGATTGGGCAACTTCCCTCTCAGAACATCACCCAACACCTGAGTATATTCCCTTAGCTGGACGCAACTCTACCACTCAGGGAATCAGGATGTTTTTCGTCCTGGCTTCTCTGTTACTAACTTCGTCAAAGCACGGAAACGCACACACTGGCTGGTAAGAGTGTGAAACTGACCACAGGAATTCACTTAATGTGGACAAAGAAATTAATTCGCTTTCATCTGAGAAATGCACTGGATCACAAACGGGATAGTCAACGAATGCACAGTATTTAATACTCAGTGAAACTGATAACTTTTCTCCAGTGAATGGCACCTTTCAGGAACACAACACACTATGGAATACCATGAATCACTAGGGAAGAGCATTCATTTCTCCAAAACTTCCTAGTGACAAAACAAAACACTTTTCATCCAAGGAAGTGAAGACTTCAAATCAGGGCCGCTCAAGGCTTCTCCACAAACTGACATCAGGAATTAAGCTAATTTCCACGAATCAGTGAGGCAAATTTAAACAGAATGATAACAAACACAAAAACATAGCCACACACACAATGTGGTCATATCCTAATAGTGATCGTGTGAATTGATTTCTTTGCTTGTATGTACTGGATAGCAACTTTTAGCATCATCAGAATCCATTAAACCCCAGGACAGCCTGGTGCATTCAATCAATTTCCACAGTGTAAAAGACACAGTTTGACTCAAGTGGTCTTAGGAATGCCTACACAGTGGGCACACCCATGAGCATGAAATACTTTGTACTAGGAGAACTTATTAGAACGAGGAAAGAAAGTAATACATTTGCCAACTAGAAATATTGCACACACAAACACACACACATACCCAAAATAAAACAAAACCTGTCCAAATTCATCACATCGGGAATATTACCCGCAATAGTGGAATGGCCAGGCGTTACGCTACTGAAGGGACAATATCAGCCCTTCAAAATGATGATGCCAAAAAAATATGGGAAGTGACACCTTTTCCAGAAATGTTCTTGCAAGGAAGACACACTGCCACATTTTTGCAAAGAAACGAGCAAAGGGTAATCCACCAGAATCTGTGCCTGAAGCAATTACTTGAATGAAAATCCTTTCCAGTAAGCCAGTGAGGCCCATTGACCCATGTATCATAATGCCTGGACATACACTGCACATAATTGCTGAATGCTCAATAGTTCTTCCTTATAGAACATATTGTACTTCATCTACAGAAAAGTAAGTTTGATCTATCTGAAATTATTGACTTCCAGGAAACAATCGTGATGGCCACTCTTTGAAAAAGGGTATCTCACAGAACCTGACAAAAGTAATATTATCTGATCCTCCCTGTGTGCAAGGTCTTCTGCAAAAACACACAAACACACACACACACACACACACACACATGTACAGAAGCACACAAAGAAAAATACACAATCACACACACACAATCATTGCTCCTCGAAGAGCAACCATTCCGGAGTCATTGAATTTCTGAAACTTCATGTAAGAAAAGTACCTTTCAGCAGTAGCAATATGTAGTGAATACCAGGAAACCCTGGAGAATCAGGATAACTTCTTCCAACTTTCCTTTCCCATGGTTTAGTGTACCCTGCAGGCCAGAGAAGAATTGCTGTCAGATCAACAGGTGCCTGGGCCACCATGTCACCCTGATTCTTACCTTGCCAGTCTGCTAGTACTACACCCTAAGATCAGGTGGACTGCTGGGTCCCTGAAATAAAGGCACTGTGTGTTTCACAGTGAGGGCCATGGAGGCCTGCTCTGCAAAGTGAAATCTAGCCCCAGGTGGCACACAGGCCTGTGGACATTCCAAACCCTGTGACATGGATGCTTTGGCTAGCGGTGAAGAATGGATTCCCCCAATCTGATGGACTCAGTTCACCCACGTGCTCCTGCTCTACCTGCCCCCTCTTTCCCTAGGCCACACTTAACTCAGAAGTCTTCCAAACTAGACAAGGGCACCTTCCTTCAGCTTCTTCTTGCTTGGCTGGCTGGGCTGCCATAGCAACAGGCCAGGCAGGAGCTGCCTCAGGACTCCCCAAGTTCAAGGGGCTGTAGGCCAACTGGGACATCACAATCATGTCTTTTCTGATTGGTTGGACAGCATAAGCACTCCCCTTAAGGAACCTCCCCTTCCAGTCCCCAGTCACTTGTGTCATACAGTCCTGGCAAAATGTTTGGATAGGAGCATGGCTTTACTGCTCCATATTCCCACCTCTGCTTGTTCTGGGTCCAACTGGGATGAGATTTCTCTCCTGTTTCCATGAACTCTCCATCTGGAACCCACATTTTGGAAGACAAGAAGTCTTTATTTCTGGTGAGTACCTAAATGACTCAAGCCCTTTGCACTTCCATCAGCCAGGAAAACACCTTTGACATTGGATGAACAACATTCCTCTCAGAACAACATCACCCGTCACCTGAGCTTATTCCCTTATGTGGACACAACGGTACCACACTGGGATTCATGATGTTGTTTTGTCAGGCTTGTCTGTTCCCAACTTCATCAAAACAAAGAATCGCACACAGTGGCTGGCAAGAGCGTGAAAATGAACTCAGGAATTCACTTAATGTGGACGAACAAATTAATTCAGATTCATCCAGGAAATGCCCTGGATCACACAGGGGACAGTCAATGAATGCATAGTATTTCCTAGTCAGTGAAATTGGTGCCCTTTCTCCAGTGAAGGGCAGCTTTCAGGAAGACCACAAATTATGGAATACCAAGAAACACTGGCGACAGGCATTCATTTCTACAAAAGTTCTTAGTGACATATTACAACTCATTTCATTCAAGGAACTGAAGACTTAAAGCCAGGACAACTCAAGGCTTTTCCTCAAAATCACATCGGGTATTAAGCTAATTGCTACCAATCAGTGAGGCAAATTAAAACACAAAGATAACAAACACAGACACACACACCCACACACACACAAAGTGGTGATATCCTAATAGTTATCAAGTGAATGGATATCTTTCCTTGTATGTAGTACATGGCAACGTTTACTAAAATCAGAAGTCATTGAAAACCAGGACAGCCTGGTACACTCCTTCAATGTCCACAGTGTAAAAGGAAGAGTTTGAATGAAGGGGACTTAACGATGCTTAAACAGTGGGTACACACATGAGTGTGAAACAGTTTGTAATATGAGAACTCACTCCAGCGAGCAAAGAAATTAATACATTTGCAAACTACAAATATTGCACACAGAAACACACACGCACACACACACACATACAAACCTAAACTAAATAACACAAAACCTGTCCATATCCTTTGCATGTGAAATGATACAATGAATAGCTGAAAGCCTTGGCGTGGTGCTACTGAGGAGACAATATCAGCACTTCAAAAAGAACCATGCTAAGAAATATATGTGTAGTCACATCATTTCCAAAAATGTTCTTGGAAGGAAGACATACTGCCATATTTATGGAAACGAACCAGCAACGTGTAATCCACCAGAGTCTGTGCCTGAATCAATCACTTGTTTTGAAATCCTTTTTAGTAAGCCAGTGATGCATATTTACCCATGTATCATGATGCCTGGATATACACTGCACATAATCGATGAAGAATGACTAGTTCCTGTTTACAGAACATATTGTACTTGATCAACAGAAAAGACAGCATGGTCTATCCGCTATTATTGACTTCCAGGAAACTATCATGACTGCCCTTTTTTGAACAAGGGTATCTCACAGAAAGTGACAAAAGAAATATTAGCCTACCAACCCTGTGTGCAAGTGCTCCCACAAGCACACACAACCACACACACACATGCAGAGAAGCACACAAATACACACAAACACACACGCATTCATTGCTCCTCGAATGGCAAGCAGTCTGGAGTCAGTGAATTTCTGCACTTTCACAAAGGAAAAGTACCTTCCAACAACAGCAATCCTTAATGAATACCAGGAAACCCTGGAGAATCAGGTTAACTTCTTCCGACACTCCTTGCCCACGGTATAGTATATCCTGCAGGAAAGAGAAGATTTGCTGTCAGATCAACAGGTGCCTGGGCCACCATGTCACCCTAATTCTTACCTTGCCACTCCGTTAGTTCCACACCCTAAGATCTGGTGGTCTAGTGGGTCCCTGAAATCAACGCAGCGTGTGTATCATAGTGAGGCCCAAGGCGGCCTGTTCTGCAAAGTGAGAACCAGCCCCAGGTGGCACACAGGCTTGTGGACATTCCAAACCGTGGGACATAGAAGCTTTGGCTAGCAGTTCAGAAGGGATTGCCCCAATCTAATGGGCTCAGGTCACCCATGTGCTCCTGCTCTGCCTGCCCCCGTTTTCCGAGGCCACACTTAACTGACAAGTCTTCCACAGAAGACAGGGGCACCTTCCTTCAGCTTCTTCCTGCTTGGCTGGCTGGGCTGCCATAGCAACAGGCCAGGCACGAGCTGCCTCAGGACTCTCCAAGTTCAAGGGGCTCTGAGCCCACTGTGACATCACAGCCGCGTCTTTCCTGATTGGTCGGACTGCTTAAGCACTCCCCCTTAAGCAACCCTCACCCTCCAATTTCCAGCCACTTGAGGCATAGTGTCCTCAAAGGATGTATGGATCTTATCGTGGCCTTACTGCTCCATATTCCCACAGCCGCTTGTCCTATGTGGAACTGGGATGATATTTCTCTCCTCTTTCCAAGATCTGCCAAGCTGGAACCCACATTTTCGAAGACAAGAAGTGTTTTTTGTGGTGAGTACAAAACGCCTCAAGCCCTTTGCACGTCCATCAGCCAGGAAAACTCCTTTCACATTGGATTGGGCAACTTCCCTCTCAGAACATCACCCAACACCTGAGTATTTTCCCTTAGCTGGACGCAACTCTACCACTCAGGGAATCAGGATGTTTTTCGTCCTGGCTTCTCTGTTACTAACTTCGTCAAAGCACGGAAACGCACACACTGGCTGGCAAGAGTGTGAAACTGACCACAGGAATTCACTTAATGTGGACAAAGAAATTAATTCGCTTTCATCTGAGAAATGCACTGGATCACAAACGGGATAGTCAACGAATGCACAGTATTTAATACTCAGTGAAACTGATAACTTTTCTCCAGTGAATGGCACCTTTCAGGAACACAACACACTATGGAATACCATGAATCACTAGGGAAGAGCATTCATTTCTCCAAAACTTCCTAGTGACAAAACAAAACACTTTTCATCCAAGGAAGTGAAGACTTCAAATCAGGGCCGCTCAAGGCTTCTCCACAAACTGACATCAGGAATTAAGCTAATTTCCACGAATCAGTGAGGCAAATTTAAACAGAATGATAACAAACACAAAAACATAGCCACACACACAATGTGGTCATATCCTAATAGTGATCGTGTGAATTGATTTCTTTGCTTGTATGTACTGGATAGCAACTTTTAGCATCATCAGAATCCATTAAACCCCAGGACAGCCTGGTGCATTCAATCAATTTCCACAGTGTAAAAGACACAGTTTGACTCAAGTGGTCTTAGGAATGCCTACACAGTGGGCACACCCATGAGCATGAAATACTTTGTACTAGGAGAACTTATTAGAACGAGGAAAGAAAGTAATACATTTGCCAACTAGAAATATTGCACACACAAACACACACACATACCCAAAATAAAACAAAACCTGTCCAAATTCATCACATCGGGAATATTACCCGCAATAGTGGAATGGCCAGGCGTTACGCTACTGAAGGGACAATATCAGCCCTTCAAAATGATGATGCCAAAAAAATATGGGAAGTGACACCTTTTCCAGAAATGTTCTTGCAAGGAAGACACACTGCCACATTTTTGCAAAGAAACGAGCAAAGGGTAATCCACCAGAATCTGTGCCTGAAGCAATTACTTGAATGAAAATCCTTTCCAGTAAGCCAGTGAGGCCCATTGACCCACGTATCATAATGCCTGGACATACACTGCACATAATTGCTGAATGCTCAATAGTTCTTCCTTATAGAACATATTGTACTTCATCTACAGAAAAGTAAGTTTGATCTATCTGAAATTATTGACTTCCAGGAAACAATCGTGATGGCCACTCTTTCAAAAAGGGTATCTCACAGAACCTGACAAAAGTAATATTATCTGATCCTCCCTGTGTGCAAGGTCTTCTGCAAACACACACACAAACACACACACACACACACACACACACACACACATGTACAGAAGCACACAAAGAAAAATACACAATCACACACACACAATCATTGCTCCTCGAAGAGCAACCATTCCGGAGTCATTGAATTTCTGAAACTTCATGTAAGAAAAGTACCTTTCAGCAGTAGCAATATGTAGTGAATACCAGGAAACCCTGGAGAATCAGGATAACTTCTTCCAACTTTCCTTTCCCATGGTTTAGTGTACCCTGCAGGCCAGAGAAGAATTGCTGTCAGATCAACAGGTGCCTGGGCCACCATGTCACCCTGATTCTTACCTTGCCAGTCTGCTAGTACTACACCCTAAGATCAGGTGGACTGCTGGGTCCCTGAAATAAAGGCACTGTGTGTTTCACAGTGAGGGCCATGGAGGCCTGCTCTGCAAAGTGAAATCTAGCCCCAGGTGGCACACAGGCCTGTGGACATTCCAAACCCTGTGACATGGATGCTTTGGCTAGCGGTGAAGAATGGATTCCCCCAATCTGATGGACTCAGTTCACCCACGTGCTCCTGCTCTACCTGCCCCCTCTTTCCCTAGGCCACACTTAACTCAGAAGTCTTCCAAACTAGACAAGGGCACCTTCCTTCAGCTTCTTCTTGCTTGGCTGGCTGGGCTGCCATAGCAACAGGCCAGGCAGGAGCTGCCTCAGGACTCCCCAAGTTCAAGGGGCTGTAGGCCAACTGGGACATCACAATCATGTCTTTTCTGATTGGTTGGACAGCATAAGCACTCCCCTTAAGGAACCTCCCCTTCCAGTCCCCAGTCACTTGTGTCATACAGTCCTGGCAAAATGTTTGGATAGGAGCATGGCTTTACTGCTCCATATTCCCACCTCTGCTTGTTCTGGGTCCAACTGGGATGAGATTTCTCTCCTGTTTCCATGAACTCTCCATCTGGAACCCACATTTTGGAAGACAAGAAGTCTTTATTTCTGGTGAGTACCTAAATGACTCAAGCCCTTTGCACTTCCATCAGCCAGGAAAACACCTTTGACATTGGATGAACAACATTCCTCTCAGAACAACATCACCCATCACCTGAGCTTATTCCCTTATGTGGACACAACGGTACCACACTGGGATTCATGATGTTGTTTTGTCAGGCTTGTCTGTTCCCAACTTCATCAAAACAAAGAATCGCACACAGTGGCTGGCAAGAGCGTGAAAATGAACTCAGGAATTCACTTAATGTGGACGAACAAATTAATTCAGATTCATCCAGGAAATGCCCTGGATCACACAGGGGACAGTCAATGAATGCATAGTATTTCCTAGTCAGTGAAATTGGTGCCCTTTCTCCAGTGAAGGGCAGCTTTCAGGAAGACCACAAATTATGGAATACCAAGAAACACTGGCGACAGGCATTCATTTCTACAAAAGTTCTTAGTGACATATTACAACTCATTTCATTCAAGGAACTGAAGACTTAAAGCCAGGACAACTCAAGGCTTTTCCTCAAAATCACATCGGGTATTAAGCTAATTGCTACCAATCAGTGAGGCAAATTAAAACACAAAGATAACACAGACACACACACCCACACACACACAAAGTGGTGATATCCTAATAGTTATCAAGTGAATGGATATCTTTCCTTGTATGTAGTACATGGCAACGTTTACTAAAATCAGAAGTCATTGAAAACCAGGACAGCCTGGTACACTCCTTCAATGTCCACAGTGTAAAAGGAAGAGTTTGAATGAAGGGGACTTAACGATGCTTAAACAGTGGGTACACACATGAGTGTGAAACAGTTTGTAATATGAGAACTCACTCCAGCGAGCAAAGAAATTAATACATTTGCAAACTACAAATATTGCACACAGAAACACACACGCACACACACACACATACAAACCTAAACTAAATAACACAAAACCTGTCCATATCCTTTGCATGTGAAATGATACAATGAATAGCTGAAAGCCTTGGCGTGGTGCTACTGAGGAGACAATATCAGCACTTCAAAAAGAACCATGCTAAGAAATATATGTGTAGTCACATCATTTCCAAAAATGTTCTTGGAAGGAAGACATACTGCCATATTTATGGAAACGAACCAGCAACGTGTAATCCACCAGAGTCTGTGCCTGAATCAATCACTTGTTTTGAAATCCTTTTTAGTAAGCCAGTGATGCATATTTACCCATGTATCATGATGCCTGGATATACACTGCACATAATCGATGAAGAATGACTAGTTCCTGTTTACAGAACATATTGTACTTGATCAACAGAAAAGACAGCATGGTCTATCCGCTATTATTGACTTCCAGGAAACTATCATGACTGCCCTTTTTTGAACAAGGGTATCTCACAGAAAGTGACAAAAGAAATATTAGCCTACCAACCCTGTGTGCAAGTGCTCCCACAAGCACACACAACCACACACACACATGCAGAGAAGCACACAAATACACACAAACACACACGCATTCATTGCTCCTCGAATGGCAAGCAGTCTGGAGTCAGTGAATTTCTGCACTTTCACAAAGGAAAAGTACCTTCCAACACCAGCAATCCTTAATGAATACCAGGAAACCCTGGAGAATCAGGTTAACTTCTTCCGACACTCCTTGCCCACGGTATAGTATATCCTGCAGGAAAGAGAAGATTTGCTGTCAGATCAACAGGTTCCTGGGCCACCATGTCACCCTAATTCTTACCTTGCCACTCCGTTAGTTCCACACCCTAAGATCTGGTGGTCTAGTGGGTCCCTGAAATCAACGCAGCGTGTGTATCATAGTGAGGCCCAAGGCGGCCTGTTCTGCAAAGTGAGAACCAGCCCCAGGTGGCACACAGGCTTGTGGACATTCCAAACCGTGGGACATAGAAGCTTTGGCTAGCAGTTCAGAAGGGATTGCCCCAATCTAATGGGCTCAGGTCACCCATGTGCTCCTGCTCTGCCTGCCCCCGTTTTCCGAGGCCACACTTAACTGAGAAGTCTTCCACAGAAGACAGGGGCACCTTCCTTCAGCTTCTTCCTGCTTGGCTGGCTGGGCTGCCATAGCAACAAGCCAGGCACGAGCTGCCTCAGGACTCTCCAAGTTCAAGGGGCTCTGAGCCCACTGTGACATCACAGCCGCGTCTTTCCTGATTGGTCGGACTGCTTAAGCACTCCCCCTTAAGCAACCCTCACCCTCCAATTTCCAGCCACTTGAGGCATAGTGTCCTCAAAGGATGTATGGATCTTATCGTGGCCTTACTGCTCCATATTCCCACAGCCGCTTGTCCTATGTGGAACTGGGATGATATTTCTCTCCTCTTTCCAAGATCTGCCAAGCTGGAACCCACATTTTCGAAGACAAGAAGTGTTTTTTGTGGTGAGTACAAAACGCCTCAAGCCCTTTGCACGTCCATCAGCCAGGAAAACTCCTTTCACATTGGATTGGGCAACTTCCCTCTCAGAACATCACCCAACACCTGAGTATATTCCCTTAGCTGGACGCAACTCTACCACTCAGGGAATCAGGATGTTTTTCGTCCTGGCTTCTCTGTTACTAACTTCGTCAAAGCACGGAAACGCACACACTGGCTGGTAAGAGTGTGAAACTGACCACAGGAATTCACTTAATGTGGACAAAGAAATTAATTCGCTTTCATCTGAGAAATGCACTGGATCACAAACGGGATAGTCAACGAATGCACAGTATTTAATACTCAGTGAAACTGATAGCTTTTCTCCAGTGAATGGCACCTTTCAGGAACACAACACACTATGGAATACCATGAATCACTAGGGAAGAGCATTCATTTCTCCAAAACTTCCTAGTGACAAAACAAAACACTTTTCATCCAAGGAAGTGAAGACTTCAAATCAGGGCCGCTCAAGGCTTCTCCACAAACTGACATCAGGAATTAAGCTAATTTCCACGAATCAGTGAGGCAAATTTAAACAGAATGATAACAAACACAAAAACATAGCCACACACACAATGTGGTCATATCCTAATAGTGATCGTGTGAATTGATTTCTTTGCTTGTATGTACTGGATAGCAACTTTTAGCATCATCAGAATCCATTAAACCCCAGGACAGCCTGGTGCATTCAATCAATTTCCACAGTGTAAAAGACACAGTTTGACTCAAGTGGTCTTAGGAATGCCTACACAGTGGGCACACCCATGAGCATGAAATACTTTGTACTAGGAGAACTTATTAGAACGAGGAAAGAAAGTAATACATTTGCCAACTAGAAATATTGCACACACAAACACACACACATACCCAAAATAAAACAAAACCTGTCCAAATTCATCACATCGGGAATATTACCCGCAATAGTGGAATGGCCAGGCGTTACGCTACTGAAGGGACAATATCAGCCCTTCAAAATGATGATGCCAAAAAAATATGGGAAGTGACACCTTTTCCAGAAATGTTCTTGCAAGGAAGACACACTGCCACATTTTTGCAAAGAAACGAGCAAAGGGTAATCCACCAGAATCTGTGCCTGAAGCAATTACTTGAATGAAAATCCTTTCCAGTAAGCCAGTGAGGCCCATTGACCCATGTATCATAATGCCTGGACATACACTGCTCATAATTGCTGAATGCTCAATAGTTCTTCCTTATAGAACATATTGTACTTCATCTACAGAAAAGTAAGTTTGATCTATCTGAAATTATTGACTTCCAGGAAACAATCGTGATGGCCACTCTTTCAAAAAGGGTATCTCACAGAACCTGACAAAAGTAATATTATCTGATCCTCCCTGTGTGCAAGGTCTTCTGCAAACACACACACAAACACACACACACACACACACACACACACATGTACAGAAGCACACAAAGAAAAATACACAATCACACACACACAATCATTGCTCCTCGAAGAGCAACCATTCCGGAGTCATTGAATTTCTGAAACTTCATGTAAGAAAAGTACCTTTCAGCAGTAGCAATATGTAGTGAATACCAGGAAACCCTGGAGAATCAGGATAACTTCTTCCAACTTTCCTTTCCCATGGTTTAGTGTACCCTGCAGGCCAGAGAAGAATTGCTGTCAGATCAACAGGTGCCTGGGCCACCATGTCACCCTGATTCTTACCTTGCCAGTCTGCTAGTACTACACCCTAAGATCAGGTGGACTGCTGGGTCCCTGAAATAAAGGCACTGTGTGTTTCACAGTGAGGGCCATGGAGGCCTGCTCTGCAAAGTGAAATCTAGCCCCAGGTGGCACACAGGCCTGTGGACATTCCAAACCCTGTGACATGGATGCTTTGGCTAGCGGTGAAGAATGGATTCCCCCAATCTGATGGACTCAGTTCACCCACGTGCTCCTGCTCTACCTGCCCCCTCTTTCCCTAGGCCACACTTAACTCAGAAGTCTTCCAAACTAGACAAGGGCACCTTCCTTCAGCTTCTTCTTGCTTGGCTGGCTGGGCTGCCATAGCAACAGGCCAGGCAGGAGCTGCCTCAGGACTCCCCAAGTTCAAGGGGCTGTAGGCCAACTGGGACATCACAATCATGTCTTTTCTGATTGGTTGGACAGCATAAGCACTCCCCTTAAGGAACCTCCCCTTCCAGTCCCCAGTCACTTGTGTCATACAGTCCTGGCAAAATGTTTGGATAGGAGCATGGCTTTACTGCTCCATATTCCCACCTCTGCTTGTTCTGGGTCCAACTGGGATGAGATTTCTCTCCTGTTTCCATGAACTCTCCATCTGGAACCCACATTTTGGAAGACAAGAAGTCTTTATTTCTGGTGAGTACCTAAATGACTCAAGCCCTTTGCACTTCCATCAGCCAGGAAAACACCTTTGACATTGGATGAACAACATTCCTCTCAGAACAACATCACCCATCACCTGAGCTTATTCCCTTATGTGGACACAACGGTACCACACTGGGATTCATGATGTTGTTTTGTCAGGCTTGTCTGTTCCCAACTTCATCAAAACAAAGAATCGCACACAGTGGCTGGCAAGAGCGTGAAAATGAACTCAGGAATTCACTTAATGTGGACGAACAAATTAATTCAGATTCATCCAGGAAATGCCCTGGATCACACAGGGGACAGTCAATGAATGCATAGTATTTCCTAGTCAGTGAAATTGGTGCCCTTTCTCCAGTGAAGGGCAGCTTTCAGGAAGACCACAAATTATGGAATACCAAGAAACACTGGCGACAGGCATTCATTTCTACAAAAGTTCTTAGTGACATATTACAACTCATTTCATTCAAGGAACTGAAGACTTAAAGCCAGGACAACTCAAGGCTTTTCCTCAAAATCACATCGGGTATTAAGCTAATTGCTACCAATCAGTGAGGCAAATTAAAACACAAAGATAACAAACACAGACACACACACCCACACACACACAAAGTGGTGATATCCTAATAGTTATCAAGTGAATGGATATCTTTCCTTGTATGTAGTACATGGCAACGTTTACTAAAATCAGAAGTCATTGAAAACCAGGACAGCCTGGTACACTCCTTCAATGTCCACAGTGTAAAAGGAAGAGTTTGAATGAAGGGGACTTAACGATGCTTAAACAGTGGGTACACACATGAGTGTGAAACAGTTTGTAATATGAGAACTCACTCCAGCGAGCAAAGAAATTAATACATTTGCAAACTACAAATATTGCACACAGAAACACACACGCACACACACACACATACAAACCTAAACTAAATAACACAAAACCTGTCCATATCCTTTGCATGTGAAATGATACAATGAATAGCTGAAAGCCTTGGCGTGGTGCTACTGAGGAGACAATATCAGCACTTCAAAAAGAACCATGCTAAGAAATATATGTGTAGTCACATCATTTCCAAAAATGTTCTTGGAAGGAAGACATACTGCCATATTTATGGAAACGAACCAGCAACATGTAATCCACCAGAGTCTGTGCCTGAATCAATCACTTGTTTTGAAATCCTTTTTAGTAAGCCAGTGATGCATATTTACCCATGTATCATGATGCCTGGATATACACTGCACATAATCGATGAAGAATGACTAGTTCCTGTTTACAGAACATATTGTACTTGATCAACAGAAAAGACAGCATGGTCTATCCGCTATTATTGACTTCCAGGAAACTATCATGACTGCCCTTTTTTGAACAAGGGTATCTCACAGAAAGTGACAAAAGAAATATTAGCCTACCAACCCTGTGTGCAAGTGCTCCCACAAGCACACACAACCACACACACACATGCAGAGAAGCACACAAATACACACAAACACACACGCATTCATTGCTCCTCGAATGGCAAGCAGTCTGGAGTCAGTGAATTTCTGCACTTTCACAAAGGAAAAGTACCTTCCAACACCAGCAATCCTTAATGAATACCAGGAAACCCTGGAGAATCAGGTTAACTTCTTCCGACACTCCTTGCCCACGGTATAGTATATCCTGCAGGAAAGAGAAGATTTGCTGTCAGATCAACAGGTTCCTGGGCCACCATGTCACCCTAATTCTTACCTTGCCACTCCGTTAGTTCCACACCCTAAGATCTGGTGGTCTAGTGGGTCCCTGAAATCAACGCAGCGTGTGTATCATAGTGAGGCCCAAGGCGGCCTGTTCTGCAAAGTGAGAACCAGCCCCAGGTGGCACACAGGCTTGTGGACATTCCAAACCGTGGGACATAGAAGCTTTGGCTAGCAGTTCAGAAGGGATTGCCCCAATCTAATGGGCTCAGGTCACCCATGTGCTCCTGCTCTGCCTGCCCCCGTTTTCCGAGGCCACACTTAACTGAGAAGTCTTCCACAGAAGACAGGGGCACCTTCCTTCAGCTTCTTCCTGCTTGGCTGGCTGGGCTGCCATAGCAACAAGCCAGGCACGAGCTGCCTCAGGACTCTCCAAGTTCAAGGGGCTCTGAGCCCACTGTGACATCACAGCCGCGTCTTTCCTGATTGGTCGGACTGCTTAAGCACTCCCCCTTAAGCAACCCTCACCCTCCAATTTCCAGCCACTTGAGGCATAGTGTCCTCAAAGGATGTATGGATCTTATCGTGGCCTTACTGCTCCATATTCCCACAGCCGCTTGTCCTATGTGGAACTGGGATGATATTTCTCTCCTCTTTCCAAGATCTGCCAAGCTGGAACCCACATTTTCGAAGACAAGAAGTGTTTTTTGTGGTGAGTACAAAACGCCTCAAGCCCTTTGCACGTCCATCAGCCAGGAAAACTCCTTTCACATTGGATTGGGCAACTTCCCTCTCAGAACATCACCCAACACCTGAGTATATTCCCTTAGCTGGACGCAACTCTACCACTCAGGGAATCAGGATGTTTTTCGTCCTGGCTTCTCTGTTACTAACTTCGTCAAAGCACGGAAACGCACACACTGGCTGGTAAGAGTGTGAAACTGACCACAGGAATTCACTTAATGTGGACAAAGAAATTAATTCGCTTTCATCTGAGAAATGCACTGGATCACAAACGGGATAGTCAACGAATGCACAGTATTTAATACTCAGTGAAACTGATAACTTTTCTCCAGTGAATGGCACCTTTCAGGAACACAACACACTATGGAATACCATGAATCACTAGGGAAGAGCATTCATTTCTCCAAAACTTCCTAGTGACAAAACAAAACACTTTTCATCCAAGGAAGTGAAGACTTCAAATCAGGGCCGCTCAAGGCTTCTCCACAAACTGACATCAGGAATTAAGCTAATTTCCACGAATCAGTGAGGCAAATTTAAACAGAATGATAACAAACACAAAAACATAGCCACACACACAATGTGGTCATATCCTAATAGTGATCGTGTGAATTGATTTCTTTGCTTGTATGTACTGGATAGCAACTTTTAGCATCATCAGAATCCATTAAACCCCAGGACAGCCTGGTGCATTCAATCAATTTCCACAGTGTAAAAGACACAGTTTGACTCAAGTGGTCTTAGGAATGCCTACACAGTGGGCACACCCATGAGCATGAAATACTTTGTACTAGGAGAACTTATTAGAACGAGGAAAGAAAGTAATACATTTGCCAACTAGAAATATTGCACACACAAACACACACACATACCCAAAATAAAACAAAACCTGTCCAAATTCATCACATCGGGAATATTACCCGCAATAGTGGAATGGCCAGGCGTTACGCTACTGAAGGGACAATATCAGCCCTTCAAAATGATGATGCCAAAAAAATATGGGAAGTGACACCTTTTCCAGAAATGTTCTTGCAAGGAAGACACACTGCCACATTTTTGCAAAGAAACGAGCAAAGGGTAATCCACCAGAATCTGTGCCTGAAGCAATTACTTGAATGAAAATCCTTTCCAGTAAGCCAGTGAGGCCCATTGACCCATGTATCATAATGCCTGGACATACACTGCACATAATTGCTGAATGCTCAATAGTTCTTCCTTATAGAACATATTGTACTTCATCTACAGAAAAGTAAGTTTGATCTATCTGAAATTATTGACTTCCAGGAAACAATCGTGATGGCCACTCTTTGAAAAAGGGTATCTCACAGAACCTGACAAAAGTAATATTATCTGATCCTCCCTGTGTGCAAGGTCTTCTGCAAACACACACACAAACACACACACACACACACACACACACATGTACAGAAGCACACAAAGAAAAATACACAATCACACACACACAATCATTGCTCCTCGAAGAGCAACCATTCCGGAGTCATTGAATTTCTGAAACTTCATGTAAGAAAAGTACCTTTCAGCAGTAGCAATATGTAGTGAATACCAGGAAACCCTGGAGAATCAGGATAACTTCTTCCAACTTTCCTTTCCCATGGTTTAGTGTACCCTGCAGGCCAGAGAAGAATTGCTGTCAGATCAACAGGTGCCTGGGCCACCATGTCACCCTGATTCTTACCTTGCCAGTCTGCTAGTACTACACCCTAAGATCAGGTGGACTGCTGGGTCCCTGAAATAAAGGCACTGTGTGTTTCACAGTGAGGGCCATGGAGGCCTGCTCTGCAAAGTGAAATCTAGCCCCAGGTGGCACACAGGCCTGTGGACATTCCAAACCCTGTGACATGGATGCTTTGGCTAGCGGTGAAGAATGGATTCCCCCAATCTGATGGACTCAGTTCACCCACGTGCTCCTGCTCTACCTGCCCCCTCTTTCCCTAGGCCACACTTAACTCAGAAGTCTTCCAAACTAGACAAGGGCACCTTCCTTCAGCTTCTTCTTGCTTGGCTGGCTGGGCTGCCATAGCAACAGGCCAGGCAGGAGCTGCCTCAGGACTCCCCAAGTTCAAGGGGCTGTAGGCCAACTGGGACATCACAATCATGTCTTTTCTGATTGGTTGGACAGCATAAGCACTCCCCTTAAGGAACCTCCCCTTCCAGTCCCCAGTCACTTGTGTCATACAGTCCTGGCAAAATGTTTGGATAGGAGCATGGCTTTACTGCTCCATATTCCCACCTCTGCTTGTTCTGGGTCCAACTGGGATGAGATTTCTCTCCTGTTTCCATGAACTCTCCATCTGGAACCCACATTTTGGAAGACAAGAAGTCTTTATTTCTGGTGAGTACCTAAATGACTCAAGCCCTTTGCACTTCCATCAGCCAGGAAAACACCTTTGACATTGGATGAACAACATTCCTCTCAGAACAACATCACCCGTCACCTGAGCTTATTCCCTTATGTGGACACAACGGTACCACACTGGGATTCATGATGTTGTTTTGTCAGGCTTGTCTGTTCCCAACTTCATCAAAACAAAGAATCGCACACAGTGGCTGGCAAGAGCGTGAAAATGAACTCAGGAATTCACTTAATGTGGACGAACAAATTAATTCAGATTCATCCAGGAAATGCCCTGGATCACACAGGGGACAGTCAATGAATGCATAGTATTTCCTAGTCAGTGAAATTGGTGCCCTTTCTCCAGTGAAGGGCAGCTTTCAGGAAGACCACAAATTATGGAATACCAAGAAACACTGGCGACAGGCATTCATTTCTACAAAAGTTCTTAGTGACATATTACAACTCATTTCATTCAAGGAACTGAAGACTTAAAGCCAGGACAACTCAAGGCTTTTCCTCAAAATCACATCGGGTATTAAGCTAATTGCTACCAATCAGTGAGGCAAATTAAAACACAAAGATAACAAACACAGACACACACACCCACACACACACAAAGTGGTGATATCCTAATAGTTATCAAGTGAATGGATATCTTTCCTTGTATGTAGTACATGGCAACGTTTACTAAAATCAGAAGTCATTGAAAACCAGGACAGCCTGGTACACTCCTTCAATGTCCACAGTGTAAAAGGAAGAGTTTGAATGAAGGGGACTTAACGATGCTTAAACAGTGGGTACACACATGAGTGTGAAACAGTTTGTAATATGAGAACTCACTCCAGCGAGCAAAGAAATTAATACATTTGCAAACTACAAATATTGCACACAGAAACACACACGCACACACACACACATACAAACCTAAACTAAATAACACAAAACCTGTCCATATCCTTTGCATGTGAAATGATACAATGAACAGCTGAAAGCCTTGGCGTGGTGCTACTGAGGAGACAATATCAGCACTTCAAAAAGAACCATGCTAAGAAATATATGTGTAGTCACATCATTTCCAAAAATGTTCTTGGAAGGAAGACATACTGCCATATTTATGGAAACGAACCAGCAACGTGTAATCCACCAGAGTCTGTGCCTGAATCAATCACTTGTTTTGAAATCCTTTTTAGTAAGCCAGTGATGCATATTTACCCATGTATCATGATGCCTGGATATACACTGCACATAATCGATGAAGAATGACTAGTTCCTGTTTACAGAACATATTGTACTTGATCAACAGAAAAGACAGCATGGTCTATCCGCTATTATTGACTTCCAGGAAACTATCATGACTGCCCTTTTTTGAACAAGGGTATCTCACAGAAAGTGACAAAAGAAATATTAGCCTACCAACCCTGTGTGCAAGTGCTCCCACAAGCACACACAACCACACACACACATGCAGAGAAGCACACAAATACACACAAACACACACGCATTCATTGCTCCTCGAATGGCAAGCAGTCTGGAGTCAGTGAATTTCTGCACTTTCACAAAGGAAAAGTACCTTCCAACACCAGCAATCCTTAATGAATACCAGGAAACCCTGGAGAATCAGGTTAACTTCTTCCGACACTCCTTGCCCACGGTATAGTATATCCTGCAGGAAAGAGAAGATTTGCTGTCAGATCAACAGGTTCCTGGGCCACCATGTCACCCTAATTCTTACCTTGCCACTCCGTTAGTTCCACACCCTAAGATCTGGTGGTCTAGTGGGTCCCTGAAATCAACGCAGCGTGTGTATCATAGTGAGGCCCAAGGCGGCCTGTTCTGCAAAGTGAGAACCAGCCCCAGGTGGCACACAGGCTTGTGGACATTCCAAACCGTGGGACATAGAAGCTTTGGCTAGCAGTTCAGAAGGGATTGCCCCAATCTAATGGGCTCAGGTCACCCATGTGCTCCTGCTCTGCCTGCCCCCGTTTTCCGAGGCCACACTTAACTGAGAAGTCTTCCACAGAAGACAGGGGCACCTTCCTTCAGCTTCTTCCTGCTTGGCTGGCTGGGCTGCCATAGCAACAGGCCAGGCACGAGCTGCCTCAGGACTCTCCAAGTTCAAGGGGCTCTGAGCCCACTGTGACATCACAGCCGCGTCTTTCCTGATTGGTCGGACTGCTTAAGCACTCCCCCTTAAGCAACCCTCACCCTCCAATTTCCAGCCACTTGAGGCATAGTGTCCTCAAAGGATGTATGGATCTTATCGTGGCCTTACTGCTCCATATTCCCACAGCCGCTTGTCCTATGTGGAACTCGGATGATATTTCTCTCCTCTTTCCAAGATCTGCCAAGCTGGAACCCACATTTTCGAAGACAAGAAGTGTTTTTTGTGGTGAGTACAAAACGCCTCAAGCCCTTTGCACGTCCATCAGCCAGGAAAACTCCTTTCACATTGGATTGGGCAACTTCCCTCTCAGAACATCACCCAACACCTGAGTATATTCCCTTAGCTGGACGCAACTCTACCACTCAGGGAATCAGGATGTTTTTCGTCCTGGCTTCTCTGTTACTAACTTCGTCAAAGCACGGAAACGCACACACTGGCTGGTAAGAGTGTGAAACTGACCACAGGAATTCACTTAATGTGGACAAAGAAATTAATTCGCTTTCATCTGAGAAATGCACTGGATCACAAACGGGATAGTCAACGAATGCACAGTATTTAATACTCAGTGAAACTGATAACTTTTCTCCAGTGAATGGCACCTTTCAGGAACACAACACACTATGGAATACCATGAATCACTAGGGAAGAGCATTCATTTCTCCAAAACTTCCTAGTGACAAAACAAAACACTTTTCATCCAAGGAAGTGAAGACTTCAAATCAGGGCCGCTCAAGGCTTCTCCACAAACTGACATCAGGAATTAAGCTAATTTCCACGAATCAGTGAGGCAAATTTAAACAGAATGATAACAAACACAAAAACATAGCCACACACACAATGTGGTCATATCCTAATAGTGATCGTGTGAATTGATTTCTTTGCTTGTATGTACTGGATAGCAACTTTTAGCATCATCAGAATCCATTAAACCCCAGGACAGCCTGGTGCATTCAATCAATTTCCACAGTGTAAAAGACACAGTTTGACTCAAGTGGTCTTAGGAATGCCTACACAGTGGGCACACCCATGAGCATGAAATACTTTGTACTAGGAGAACTTATTAGAACGAGGAAAGAAAGTAATACATTTGCCAACTAGAAATATTGCACACACAAACACACACACATACCCAAAATAAAACAAAACCTGTCCAAATTCATCACATCGGGAATATTACCCGCAATAGTGGAATGGCCAGGCGTTACGCTACTGAAGGGACAATATCAGCCCTTCAAAATGATGATGCCAAAAAAATATGGGAAGTGACACCTTTTCCAGAAATGTTCTTGCAAGGAAGACACACTGCCACATTTTTGCAAAGAAACGAGCAAAGGGTAATCCACCAGAATCTGTGCCTGAAGCAATTACTTGAATGAAAATCCTTTCCAGTAAGCCAGTGAGGCCCATTGACCCATGTATCATAATGCCTGGACATACACTGCACATAATTGCTGAATGCTCAATAGTTCTTCCTTATAGAACATATTGTACTTCATCTACAGAAAAGTAAGTTTGATCTATCTGAAATTATTGACTTCCAGGAAACAATCGTGATGGCCACTCTTTGAAAAAGGGTATCTCACAGAACCTGACAAAAGTAATATTATCTGATCCTCCCTGTGTGCAAGGTCTTCTGCAAAAACACACAAACACACACACACACACACACACACACATGTACAGAAGCACACAAAGAAAAATACACAATCACACACACACAATCATTGCTCCTCGAAGAGCAACCATTCCGGAGTCATTGAATTTCTGAAACTTCATGTAAGAAAAGTACCTTTCAGCAGTAGCAATATGTAGTGAATACCAGGAAACCCTGGAGAATCAGGATAACTTCTTCCAACTTTCCTTTCCCATGGTTTAGTGTACCCTGCAGGCCAGAGAAGAATTGCTGTCAGATCAACAGGTGCCTGGGCCACCATGTCACCCTGATTCTTACCTTGCCAGTCTGCTAGTACTACACCCTAAGATCAGGTGGACTGCTGGGTCCCTGAAATAAAGGCACTGTGTGTTTCACAGTGAGGGCCATGGAGGCCTGCTCTGCAAAGTGAAATCTAGCCCCAGGTGGCACACAGGCCTGTGGACATTCCAAACCCTGTGACATGGATGCTTTGGCTAGCGGTGAAGAATGGATTCCCCCAATCTGATGGACTCAGTTCACCCACGTGCTCCTGCTCTACCTGCCCCCTCTTTCCCTAGGCCACACTTAACTCAGAAGTCTTCCAAACTAGACAAGGGCACCTTCCTTCAGCTTCTTCTTGCTTGGCTGGCTGGGCTGCCATAGCAACAGGCCAGGCAGGAGCTGCCTCAGGACTCCCCAAGTTCAAGGGGCTGTAGGCCAACTGGGACATCACAATCATGTCTTTTCTGATTGGTTGGACAGCATAAGCACTCCCCTTAAGGAACCTCCCCTTCCAGTCCCCAGTCACTTGTGTCATACAGTCCTGGCAAAATGTTTGGATAGGAGCATGGCTTTACTGCTCCATATTCCCACCTCTGCTTGTTCTGGGTCCAACTGGGATGAGATTTCTCTCCTGTTTCCATGAACTCTCCATCTGGAACCCACATTTTGGAAGACAAGAAGTCTTTATTTCTGGTGAGTACCTAAATGACTCAAGCCCTTTGCACTTCCATCAGCCAGGAAAACACCTTTGACATTGGATGAACAACATTCCTCTCAGAACAACATCACCCGTCACCTGAGCTTATTCCCTTATGTGGACACAACGGTACCACACTGGGATTCATGATGTTGTTTTGTCAGGCTTGTCTGTTCCCAACTTCATCAAAACAAAGAATCGCACACAGTGGCTGGCAAGAGCGTGAAAATGAACTCAGGAATTCACTTAATGTGGACGAACAAATTAATTCAGATTCATCCAGGAAATGCCCTGGATCACACAGGGGACAGTCAATGAATGCATAGTATTTCCTAGTCAGTGAAATTGGTGCCCTTTCTCCAGTGAAGGGCAGCTTTCAGGAAGACCACAAATTATGGAATACCAAGAAACACTGGCGACAGGCATTCATTTCTACAAAAGTTCTTAGTGACATATTACAACTCATTTCATTCAAGGAACTGAAGACTTAAAGCCAGGACAACTCAAGGCTTTTCCTCAAAATCACATCGGGTATTAAGCTAATTGCTACCAATCAGTGAGGCAAATTAAAACACAAAGATAACAAACACAGACACACACACCCACACACACACAAAGTGGTGATATCCTAATAGTTATCAAGTGAATGGATATCTTTCCTTGTATGTAGTACATGGCAACGTTTACTAAAATCAGAAGTCATTGAAAACCAGGACAGCCTGGTACACTCCTTCAATGTCCACAGTGTAAAAGGAAGAGTTTGAATGAAGGGGACTTAACGATGCTTAAACAGTGGGTACACACATGAGTGTGAAACAGTTTGTAATATGAGAACTCACTCCAGCGAGCAAAGAAATTAATACATTTGCAAACTACAAATATTGCACACAGAAACACACACGCACACACACACACATACAAACCTAAACTAAATAACACAAAACCTGTCCATATCCTTTGCATGTGAAATGATACAATGAATAGCTGAAAGCCTTGGCGTGGTGCTACTGAGGAGACAATATCAGCACTTCAAAAAGAACCATGCTAAGAAATATATGTGTAGTCACATCATTTCCAAAAATGTTCTTGGAAGGAAGACATACTGCCATATTTATGGAAACGAACCAGCAACGTGTAATCCACCAGAGTCTGTGCCTGAATCAATCACTTGTTTTGAAATCCTTTTTAGTAAGCCAGTGATGCATATTTACCCATGTATCATGATGCCTGGATATACACTGCACATAATCGATGAAGAATGACTAGTTCCTGTTTACAGAACATATTGTACTTGATCAACAGAAAAGACAGCATGGTCTATCCGCTATTATTGACTTCCAGGAAACTATCATGACTGCCCTTTTTTGAACAAGGGTATCTCACAGAAAGTGACAAAAGAAATATTAGCCTACCAACCCTGTGTGCAAGTGCTCCCACAAGCACACACAACCACACACACACATGCAGAGAAGCACACAAATACACACAAACACACACGCATTCATTGCTCCTCGAATGGCAAGCAGTCTGGAGTCAGTGAATTTCTGCACTTTCACAAAGGAAAAGTACCTTCCAACAACAGCAATCCTTAATGAATACCAGGAAACCCTGGAGAATCAGGTTAACTTCTTCCGACACTCCTTGCCCACGGTATAGTATATCCTGCAGGAAAGAGAAGATTTGCTGTCAGATCAACAGGTGCCTGGGCCACCATGTCACCCTAATTCTTACCTTGCCACTCCGTTAGTTCCACACCCTAAGATCTGGTGGTCTAGTGGGTCCCTGAAATCAACGCAGCGTGTGTATCATAGTGAGGCCCAAGGCGGCCTGTTCTGCAAAGTGAGAACCAGCCCCAGGTGGCACACAGGCTTGTGGACATTCCAAACCGTGGGACATAGAAGCTTTGGCTAGCAGTTCAGAAGGGATTGCCCCAATCTAATGGGCTCAGGTCACCCATGTGCTCCTGCTCTGCCTGCCCCCGTTTTCCGAGGCCACACTTAACTGACAAGTCTTCCACAGAAGACAGGGGCACCTTCCTTCAGCTTCTTCCTGCTTGGCTGGCTGGGCTGCCATAGCAACAGGCCAGGCACGAGCTGCCTCAGGACTCTCCAAGTTCAAGGGGCTCTGAGCCCACTGTGACATCACAGCCGCGTCTTTCCTGATTGGTCGGACTGCTTAAGCACTCCCCCTTAAGCAACCCTCACCCTCCAATTTCCAGCCACTTGAGGCATAGTGTCCTCAAAGGATGTATGGATCTTATCGTGGCCTTACTGCTCCATATTCCCACAGCCGCTTGTCCTATGTGGAACTGGGATGATATTTCTCTCCTCTTTCCAAGATCTGCCAAGCTGGAACCCACATTTTCGAAGACAAGAAGTGTTTTTTGTGGTGAGTACAAAACGCCTCAAGCCCTTTGCACGTCCATCAGCCAGGAAAACTCCTTTCACATTGGATTGGGCAACTTCCCTCTCAGAACATCACCCAACACCTGAGTATTTTCCCTTAGCTGGACGCAACTCTACCACTCAGGGAATCAGGATGTTTTTCGTCCTGGCTTCTCTGTTACTAACTTCGTCAAAGCACGGAAACGCACACACTGGCTGGCAAGAGTGTGAAACTGACCACAGGAATTCACTTAATGTGGACAAAGAAATTAATTCGCTTTCATCTGAGAAATGCACTGGATCACAAACGGGATAGTCAACGAATGCACAGTATTTAATACTCAGTGAAACTGATAACTTTTCTCCAGTGAATGGCACCTTTCAGGAACACAACACACTATGGAATACCATGAATCACTAGGGAAGAGCATTCATTTCTCCAAAACTTCCTAGTGACAAAACAAAACACTTTTCATCCAAGGAAGTGAAGACTTCAAATCAGGGCCGCTCAAGGCTTCTCCACAAACTGACATCAGGAATTAAGCTAATTTCCACGAATCAGTGAGGCAAATTTAAACAGAATGATAACAAACACAAAAACATAGCCACACACACAATGTGGTCATATCCTAATAGTGATCGTGTGAATTGATTTCTTTGCTTGTATGTACTGGATAGCAACTTTTAGCATCATCAGAATCCATTAAACCCCAGGACAGCCTGGTGCATTCAATCAATTTCCACAGTGTAAAAGACACAGTTTGACTCAAGTGGTCTTAGGAATGCCTACACAGTGGGCACACCCATGAGCATGAAATACTTTGTACTAGGAGAACTTATTAGAACGAGGAAAGAAAGTAATACATTTGCCAACTAGAAATATTGCACACACAAACACACACACATACCCAAAATAAAACAAAACCTGTCCAAATTCATCACATCGGGAATATTACCCGCAATAGTGGAATGGCCAGGCGTTACGCTACTGAAGGGACAATATCAGCCCTTCAAAATGATGATGCCAAAAAAATATGGGAAGTGACACCTTTTCCAGAAATGTTCTTGCAAGGAAGACACACTGCCACATTTTTGCAAAGAAACGAGCAAAGGGTAATCCACCAGAATCTGTGCCTGAAGCAATTACTTGAATGAAAATCCTTTCCAGTAAGCCAGTGAGGCCCATTGACCCATGTATCATAATGCCTGGACATACACTGCACATAATTGCTGAATGCTCAATAGTTCTTCCTTATAGAACATATTGTACTTCATCTACAGAAAAGTAAGTTTGATCTATCTGAAATTATTGACTTCCAGGAAACAATCGTGATGGCCACTCTTTGAAAAAGGGTATCTCACAGAACCTGACAAAAGTAATATTATCTGATCCTCCCTGTGTGCAAGGTCTTCTGCAAACACACACACAAACACACACACACACACACACACACACATGTACAGAAGCACACAAAGAAAAATACACAATCACACACACACAATCATTGCTCCTCGAAGAGCAACCATTCCGGAGTCATTGAATTTCTGAAACTTCATGTAAGAAAAGTACCTTTCAGCAGTAGCAATATGTAGTGAATACCAGGAAACCCTGGAGAATCAGGATAACTTCTTCCAACTTTCCTTTCCCATGGTTTAGTGTACCCTGCAGGCCAGAGAAGAATTGCTGTCAGATCAACAGGTGCCTGGGCCACCATGTCACCCTGATTCTTACCTTGCCAGTCTGCTAGTACTACACCCTAAGATCAGGTGGACTGCTGGGTCCCTGAAATAAAGGCACTGTGTGTTTCACAGTGAGGGCCATGGAGGCCTGCTCTGCAAAGTGAAATCTAGCCCCAGGTGGCACACAGGCCTGTGGACATTCCAAACCCTGTGACATGGATGCTTTGGCTAGCGGTGAAGAATGGATTCCCCCAATCTGATGGACTCAGTTCACCCACGTGCTCCTGCTCTACCTGCCCCCTCTTTCCCTAGGCCACACTTAACTCAGAAGTCTTCCAAACTAGACAAGGGCACCTTCCTTCAGCTTCTTCTTGCTTGGCTGGCTGGGCTGCCATAGCAACAGGCCAGGCAGGAGCTGCCTCAGGACTCCCCAAGTTCAAGGGGCTGTAGGCCAACTGGGACATCACAATCATGTCTTTTCTGATTGGTTGGACAGCATAAGCACTCCCCTTAAGGAACCTCCCCTTCCAGTCCCCAGTCACTTGTGTCATACAGTCCTGGCAAAATGTTTGGATAGGAGCATGGCTTTACTGCTCCATATTCCCACCTCTGCTTGTTCTGGGTCCAACTGGGATGAGATTTCTCTCCTGTTTCCATGAACTCTCCATCTGGAACCCACATTTTGGAAGACAAGAAGTCTTTATTTCTGGTGAGTACCTAAATGACTCAAGCCCTTTGCACTTCCATCAGCCAGGAAAACACCTTTGACATTGGATGAACAACATTCCTCTCAGAACAACATCACCCGTCACCTGAGCTTATTCCCTTATGTGGACACAACGGTACCACACTGGGATTCATGATGTTGTTTTGTCAGGCTTGTCTGTTCCCAACTTCATCAAAACAAAGAATCGCACACAGTGGCTGGCAAGAGCGTGAAAATGAACTCAGGAATTCACTTAATGTGGACGAACAAATTAATTCAGATTCATCCAGGAAATGCCCTGGATCACACAGGGGACAGTCAATGAATGCATAGTATTTCCTAGTCAGTGAAATTGGTGCCCTTTCTCCAGTGAAGGGCAGCTTTCAGGAAGACCACAAATTATGGAATACCAAGAAACACTGGCGACAGGCATTCATTTCTACAAAAGTTCTTAATGACATATTACAACTCATTTCATTCAAGGAACTGAAGACTTAAAGCCAGGACAACTCAAGGCTTTTCCTCAAAATCACATCGGGTATTAAGCTAATTGCTACCAATCAGTGAGGCAAATTAAAACACAAAGATAACAAACACAGACACACACACCCACACACACACAAAGTGGTGATATCCTAATAGTTATCAAGTGAATGGATATCTTTCCTTGTATGTAGTACATGGCAACGTTTACTAAAATCAGAAGTCATTGAAAACCAGGACAGCCTGGTACACTCCTTCAATGTCCACAGTGTAAAAGGAAGAGTTTGAATGAAGGGGACTTAACGATGCTTAAACAGTGGGTACACACATGAGTGTGAAACAGTTTGTAATATGAGAACTCACTCCAGCGAGCAAAGAAATTAATACATTTGCAAACTACAAATATTGCACACAGAAACACACACGCACACACACACACATACAAACCTAAACTAAATAACACAAAACCTGTCCATATCCTTTGCATGTGAAATGATACAATGAATAGCTGAAAGCCTTGGCGTGGTGCTACTGAGGAGACAATATCAGCACTTCAAAAAGAACCATGCTAAGAAATATATGTGTAGTCACATCATTTCCAAAAATGTTCTTGGAAGGAAGACATACTGCCATATTTATGGAAACGAACCAGCAACGTGTAATCCACCAGAGTCTGTGCCTGAATCAATCACTTGTTTTGAAATCCTTTTTAGTAAGCCAGTGATGCATATTTACCCATGTATCATGATGCCTGGATATACACTGCACATAATCGATGAAGAATGACTAGTTCCTGTTTACAGAACATATTGTACTTGATCAACAGAAAAGACAGCATGGTCTATCCGCTATTATTGACTTCCAGGAAACTATCATGACTGCCCTTTTTTGAACAAGGGTATCTCACAGAAAGTGACAAAAGAAATATTAGCCTACCAACCCTGTGTGCAAGTGCTCCCACAAGCACACACAACCACACACACACATGCAGAGAAGCACACAAATACACACAAACACACACGCATTCATTGCTCCTCGAATGGCAAGCAGTCTGGAGTCAGTGAATTTCTGCACTTTCACAAAGGAAAAGTACCTTCCAACACCAGCAATCCTTAATGAATACCAGGAAACCCTGGAGAATCAGGTTAACTTCTTCCGACACTCCTTGCCCACGGTATAGTATATCCTGCAGGAAAGAGAAGATTTGCTGTCAGATCAACAGGTTCCTGGGCCACCATGTCACCCTAATTCTTACCTTGCCACTCCGTTAGTTCCACACCCTAAGATCTGGTGGTCTAGTGGGTCCCTGAAATCAACGCAGCGTGTGTATCATAGTGAGGCCCAAGGCGGCCTGTTCTGCAAAGTGAGAACCAGCCCCAGGTGGCACACAGGCTTGTGGACATTCCAAACCGTGGGACATAGAAGCTTTGGCTAGCAGTTCAGAAGGGATTGCCCCAATCTAATGGGCTCAGGTCACCCATGTGCTCCTGCTCTGCCTGCCCCCGTTTTCCGAGGCCACACTTAACTGAGAAGTCTTCCACAGAAGACAGGGGCACCTTCCTTCAGCTTCTTCCTGCTTGGCTGGCTGGGCTGCCATAGCAACAGGCCAGGCACGAGCTGCCTCAGGACTCTCCAAGTTCAAGGGGCTCTGAGCCCACTGTGACATCACAGCCGCGTCTTTCCTGATTGGTCGGACTGCTTAAGCACTCCCCCTTAAGCAACCCTCACCCTCCAATTTCCAGCCACTTGAGGCATAGTGTCCTCAAAGGATGTATGGATCTTATCATGGCCTTACTGCTCCATATTCCCACAGCCGCTTGTCCTATGTGGAACTGGGATGATATTTCTCTCCTCTTTCCAAGATCTGCCAAGCTGGAACCCACATTTTCGAAGACAAGAAGTGTTTTTTGTGGTGAGTACAAAACGCCTCAAGCCCTTTGCACGTCCATCAGCCAGGAAAACTCCTTTCACATTGGATTGGGCAACTTCCCTCTCAGAACATCACCCAACACCTGAGTATATTCCCTTAGCTGGACGCAACTCTACCACTCAGGGAATCAGGATGTTTTTCGTCCTGGCTTCTCTGTTACTAACTTCGTCAAAGCACGGAAACGCACACACTGGCTGGTAAGAGTGTGAAACTGACCACAGGAATTCACTTAATGTGGACAAAGAAATTAATTCACTTTCATCTGAGAAATGCACTGGATCACAAACGGGATAGTCAACGAATGCACAGTATTTAATACTCAGTGAAACTGATAACTTTTCTCCAGTGAATGGCACCTTTCAGGAACACAACACACTATGGAATACCATGAATCACTAGGGAAGAGCATTCATTTCTCCAAAACTTCCTAGTGACAAAACAAAACACTTTTCATCCAAGGAAGTGAAGACTTCAAATCAGGGCCGCTCAAGGCTTCTCCACAAACTGACATCAGGAATTAAGCTAATTTCCACGAATCAGTGAGGCAAATTTAAACAGAATGATAACAAACACAAAAACATAGCCACACACACAATGTGGTCATATCCTAATAGTGATCGTGTGAATTGATTTCTTTGCTTGTATGTACTGGATAGCAACTTTTAGCATCATCAGAATCCATTAAACCCCAGGACAGCCTGGTGCATTCAATCAATTTCCACAGTGTAAAAGACACAGTTTGACTCAAGTGGTCTTAGGAATGCCTACACAGTGGGCACACCCATGAGCATGAAATACTTTGTACTAGGAGAACTTATTAGAACGAGGAAAGAAAGTAATACATTTGCCAACTAGAAATATTGCACACACAAACACACACACATACCCAAAATAAAACAAAACCTGTCCAAATTCATCACATCGGGAATATTACCCGCAATAGTGGAATGGCCAGGCGTTACGCTACTGAAGGGACAATATCAGCCCTTCAAAATGATGATGCCAAAAAAATATGGGAAGTGACACCTTTTCCAGAAATGTTCTTGCAAGGAAGACACACTGCCACATTTTTGCAAAGAAACGAGCAAAGGGTAATCCACCAGAATCTGTGCCTGAAGCAATTACTTGAATGAAAATCCTTTCCAGTAAGCCAGTGAGGCCCATTGACCCATGTATCATAATGCCTGGACATACACTGCACATAATTGCTGAATGCTCAATAGTTCTTCCTTATAGAACATATTGTACTTCATCTACAGAAAAGTAAGTTTGATCTATCTGAAATTATTGACTTCCAGGAAACAATCGTGATGGCCACTCTTTGAAAAAGGGTATCTCACAGAACCTGACAAAAGTAATATTATCTGATCCTCCCTGTGTGCAAGGTCTTCTGCAAACACACACACAAACACACACACACACACACACACACACATGTACAGAAGCACACAAAGAAAAATACACAATCACACACACACAATCATTGCTCCTCGAAGAGCAACCATTCCGGAGTCATTGAATTTCTGAAACTTCATGTAAGAAAAGTACCTTTCAGCAGTAGCAATATGTAGTGAATACCAGGAAACCCTGGAGAATCAGGATAACTTCTTCCAACTTTCCTTTCCCATGGTTTAGTGTACCCTGCAGGCCAGAGAAGAATTGCTGTCAGATCAACAGGTGCCTGGGCCACCATGTCACCCTGATTCTTACCTTGCCAGTCTGCTAGTACTACACCCTAAGATCAGGTGGACTGCTGGGTCCCTGAAATAAAGGCACTGTGTGTTTCACAGTGAGGGCCATGGAGGCCTGCTCTGCAAAGTGAAATCTAGCCCCAGGTGGCACACAGGCCTGTGGACATTCCAAACCCTGTGACATGGATGCTTTGGCTAGCGGTGAAGAATGGATTCCCCCAATCTGATGGACTCAGTTCACCCACGTGCTCCTGCTCTACCTGCCCCCTCTTTCCCTAGGCCACACTTAACTCAGAAGTCTTCCAAACTAGACAAGGGCACCTTCCTTCAGCTTCTTCTTGCTTGGCTGGCTGGGCTGCCATAGCAACAGGCCAGGCAGGAGCTGCCTCAGGACTCCCCAAGTTCAAGGGGCTGTAGGCCAACTGGGACATCACAATCATGTCTTTTCTGATTGGTTGGACAGCATAAGCACTCCCCTTAAGGAACCTCCCCTTCCAGTCCCCAGTCACTTGTGTCATACAGTCCTGGCAAAATGTTTGGATAGGAGCATGGCTTTACTGCTCCATATTCCCACCTCTGCTTGTTCTGGGTCCAACTGGGATGAGATTTCTCTCCTGTTTCCATGAACTCTCCATCTGGAACCCACATTTTGGAAGACAAGAAGTCTTTATTTCTGGTGAGTACCTAAATGACTCAAGCCCTTTGCACTTCCATCAGCCAGGAAAACACCTTTGACATTGGATGAACAACATTCCTCTCAGAACAACATCACCCGTCACCTGAGCTTATTCCCTTATGTGGACACAACGGTACCACACTGGGATTCATGATGTTGTTTTGTCAGGCTTGTCTGTTCCCAACTTCATCAAAACAAAGAATCGCACACAGTGGCTGGCAAGAGCGTGAAAATGAACTCAGGAATTCACTTAATGTGGACGAACAAATTAATTCAGATTCATCCAGGAAATGCCCTGGATCACACAGGGGACAGTCAATGAATGCATAGTATTTCCTAGTCAGTGAAATTGGTGCCCTTTCTCCAGTGAAGGGCAGCTTTCAGGAAGACCACAAATTATGGAATACCAAGAAACACTGGCGACAGGCATTCATTTCTACAAAAGTTCTTAATGACATATTACAACTCATTTCATTCAAGGAACTGAAGACTTAAAGCCAGGACAACTCAAGGCTTTTCCTCAAAATCACATCGGGTATTAAGCTAATTGCTACCAATCAGTGAGGCAAATTAAAACACAAAGATAACAAACACAGACACACACACCCACACACACACAAAGTGGTGATATCCTAATAGTTATCAAGTGAATGGATATCTTTCCTTGTATGTAGTACATGGCAACGTTTACTAAAATCAGAAGTCATTGAAAACCAGGACAGCCTGGTACACTCCTTCAATGTCCACAGTGTAAAAGGAAGAGTTTGAATGAAGGGGACTTAACGATGCTTAAACAGTGGGTACACACATGAGTGTGAAACAGTTTGTAATATGAGAACTCACTCCAGCGAGCAAAGAAATTAATACATTTGCAAACTACAAATATTGCACACAGAAACACACACGCACACACACACACATACAAACCTAAACTAAATAACACAAAACCTGTCCATATCCTTTGCATGTGAAATGATACAATGAATAGCTGAAAGCCTTGGCGTGGTGCTACTGAGGAGACAATATCAGCACTTCAAAAAGAACCATGCTAAGAAATATATGTGTAGTCACATCATTTCCAAAAATGTTCTTGGAAGGAAGACATACTGCCATATTTATGGAAACGAACCAGCAACGTGTAATCCACCAGAGTCTGTGCCTGAATCAATCACTTGTTTTGAAATCCTTTTTAGTAAGCCAGTGATGCATATTTACCCATGTATCATGATGCCTGGATATACACTGCACATAATCGATGAAGAATGACTAGTTCCTGTTTACAGAACATATTGTACTTGATCAACAGAAAAGACAGCATGGTCTATCCGCTATTATTGACTTCCAGGAAACTATCATGACTGCCCTTTTTTGAACAAGGGTATCTCACAGAAAGTGACAAAAGAAATATTAGCCTACCAACCCTGTGTGCAAGTGCTCCCACAAGCACACACAACCACACACACACATGCAGAGAAGCACACAAATACACACAAACACACACGCATTCATTGCTCCTCGAATGGCAAGCAGTCTGGAGTCAGTGAATTTCTGCACTTTCACAAAGGAAAAGTACCTTCCAACACCAGCAATCCTTAATGAATACCAGGAAACCCTGGAGAATCAGGTTAACTTCTTCCGACACTCCTTGCCCACGGTATAGTATATCCTGCAGGAAAGAGAAGATTTGCTGTCAGATCAACAGGTTCCTGGGCCACCATGTCACCCTAATTCTTACCTTGCCACTCCGTTAGTTCCACACCCTAAGATCTGGTGGTCTAGTGGGTCCCTGAAATCAACGCAGCGTGTGTATCATAGTGAGGCCCAAGGCGGCCTGTTCTGCAAAGTGAGAACCAGCCCCAGGTGGCACACAGGCTTGTGGACATTCCAAACCGTGGGACATAGAAGCTTTGGCTAGCAGTTCAGAAGGGATTGCCCCAATCTAATGGGCTCAGGTCACCCATGTGCTCCTGCTCTGCCTGCCCCCGTTTTCCGAGGCCACACTTAACTGAGAAGTCTTCCACAGAAGACAGGGGCACCTTCCTTCAGCTTCTTCCTGCTTGGCTGGCTGGGCTGCCATAGCAACAGGCCAGGCACGAGCTGCCTCAGGACTCTCCAAGTTCAAGGGGCTCTGAGCCCACTGTGACATCACAGCCGCGTCTTTCCTGATTGGTCGGACTGCTTAAGCACTCCCCCTTAAGCAACCCTCACCCTCCAATTTCCAGCCACTTGAGGCATAGTGTCCTCAAAGGATGTATGGATCTTATCATGGCCTTACTGCTCCATATTCCCACAGCCGCTTGTCCTATGTGGAACTGGGATGATATTTCTCTCCTCTTTCCAAGATCTGCCAAGCTGGAACCCACATTTTCGAAGACAAGAAGTGTTTTTTGTGGTGAGTACAAAACGCCTCAAGCCCTTTGCACGTCCATCAGCCAGGAAAACTCCTTTCACATTGGATTGGGCAACTTCCCTCTCAGAACATCACCCAACACCTGAGTATATTCCCTTAGCTGGACGCAACTCTACCACTCAGGGAATCAGGATGTTTTTCGTCCTGGCTTCTCTGTTACTAACTTCGTCAAAGCACGGAAACGCACACACTGGCTGGTAAGAGTGTGAAACTGACCACAGGAATTCACTTAATGTGGACAAAGAAATTAATTCACTTTCATCTGAGAAATGCACTGGATCACAAACGGGATAGTCAACGAATGCACAGTATTTAATACTCAGTGAAACTGATAACTTTTCTCCAGTGAATGGCACCTTTCAGGAACACAACACACTATGGAATACCATGAATCACTAGGGAAGAGCATTCATTTCTCCAAAACTTCCTAGTGACAAAACAAAACACTTTTCATCCAAGGAAGTGAAGACTTCAAATCAGGGCCGCTCAAGGCTTCTCCACAAACTGACATCAGGAATTAAGCTAATTTCCACGAATCAGTGAGGCAAATTTAAACAGAATGATAACAAACACAAAAACATAGCCACACACACAATGTGGTCATATCCTAATAGTGATCGTGTGAATTGATTTCTTTGCTTGTATGTACTGGATAGCAACTTTTAGCATCATCAGAATCCATTAAACCCCAGGACAGCCTGGTGCATTCAATCAATTTCCACAGTGTAAAAGACACAGTTTGACTCAAGTGGTCTTAGGAATGCCTACACAGTGGGCACACCCATGAGCATGAAATACTTTGTACTAGGAGAACTTATTAGAACGAGGAAAGAAAGTAATACATTTGCCAACTAGAAATATTGCACACACAAACACACACACATACCCAAAATAAAACAAAACCTGTCCAAATTCATCACATCGGGAATATTACCCGCAATAGTGGAATGGCCAGGCGTTACGCTACTGAAGGGACAATATCAGCCCTTCAAAATGATGATGCCAAAAAAATATGGGAAGTGACACCTTTTCCAGAAATGTTCTTGCAAGGAAGACACACTGCCACATTTTTGCAAAGAAACGAGCAAAGGGTAATCCACCAGAATCTGTGCCTGAAGCAATTACTTGAATGAAAATCCTTTCCAGTAAGCCAGTGAGGCCCATTGACCCATGTATCATAATGCCTGGACATACACTGCACATAATTGCTGAATGCTCAATAGTTCTTCCTTATAGAACATATTGTACTTCATCTACAGAAAAGTAAGTTTGATCTATCTGAAATTATTGACTTCCAGGAAACAATCGTGATGGCCACTCTTTGAAAAAGGGTATCTCACAGAACCTGACAAAAGTAATATTATCTGATCCTCCCTGTGTGCAAGGTCTTCTGCAAACACACACACAAACACACACACACACACACACACACATGTACAGAAGCACACAAAGAAAAATACACAATCACACACACACAATCATTGCTCCTCGAAGAGCAACCATTCCGGAGTCATTGAATTTCTGAAACTTCATGTAAGAAAAGTACCTTTCAGCAGTAGCAATATGTAGTGAATACCAGGAAATCCTGGAGAATCAGGATAACTTCTTCCAACTTTCCTTTCCCATGGTTTAGTGTACCCTGCAGGCCAGAGAAGAATTGCTGTCAGATCAACAGGTGCCTGGGCCACCATGTCACCCTGATTCTTACCTTGCCAGTCTGCTAGTACTACACCCTAAGATCAGGTGGACTGCTGGGTCCCTGAAATAAAGGCACTGTGTGTTTCACAGTGAGGGCCATGGAGGCCTGCTCTGCAAAGTGAAATCTAGCCCCAGGTGGCACACAGGCCTGTGGACATTCCAAACCCTGTGACATGGATGCTTTGGCTAGCGGTGAAGAATGGATTCCCCCAATCTGATGGACTCAGTTCACCCACGTGCTCCTGCTCTACCTGCCCCCTCTTTCCCTAGGCCACACTTAACTCAGAAGTCTTCCAAACTAGACAAGGGCACCTTCCTTCAGCTTCTTCTTGCTTGGCTGGCTGGGCTGCCATAGCAACAGGCCAGGCAGGAGCTGCCTCAGGACTCCCCAAGTTCAAGGGGCTGTAGGCCAACTGGGACATCACAATCATGTCTTTTCTGATTGGTTGGACAGCATAAGCACTCCCCTTAAGGAACCTCCCCTTCCAGTCCCCAGTCACTTGTGTCATACAGTCCTGGCAAAATGTTTGGATAGGAGCATGGCTTTACTGCTCCATATTCCCACCTCTGCTTGTTCTGGGTCCAACTGGGATGAGATTTCTCTCCTGTTTCCATGAACTCTCCATCTGGAACCCACATTTTGGAAGACAAGAAGTCTTTATTTCTGGTGAGTACCTAAATGACTCAAGCCCTTTGCACTTCCATCAGCCAGGAAAACACCTTTGACATTGGATGAACAACATTCCTCTCAGAACAACATCACCCATCACCTGAGCTTATTCCCTTATGTGGACACAACGGTACCACACTGGGATTCATGATGTTGTTTTGTCAGGCTTGTCTGTTCCCAACTTCATCAAAACAAAGAATCGCACACAGTGGCTGGCAAGAGCGTGAAAATGAACTCAGGAATTCACTTAATGTGGACGAACAAATTAATTCAGATTCATCCAGGAAATGCCCTGGATCACACAGGGGACAGTCAATGAATGCATAGTATTTCCTAGTCAGTGAAATTGGTGCCCTTTCTCCAGTGAAGGGCAGCTTTCAGGAAGACCACAAATTATGGAATACCAAGAAACACTGGCGACAGGCATTCATTTCTACAAAAGTTCTTAGTGACATATTACAACTCATTTCATTCAAGGAACTGAAGACTTAAAGCCAGGACAACTCAAGGCTTTTCCTCAAAATCACATCGGGTATTAAGCTAATTGCTACCAATCAGTGAGGCAAATTAAAACACAAAGATAACAAACACAGACACACACACCCACACACACACAAAGTGGTGATATCCTAATAGTTATCAAGTGAATGGATATCTTTCCTTGTATGTAGTACATGGCAACGTTTACTAAAATCAGAAGTCATTGAAAACCAGGACAGCCTGGTACACTCCTTCAATGTCCACAGTGTAAAAGGAAGAGTTTGAATGAAGGGGACTTAACGATGCTTAAACAGTGGGTACACACATGAGTGTGAAACAGTTTGTAATATGAGAACTCACTCCAGCGAGCAAAGAAATTAATACATTTGCAAACTACAAATATTGCACACAGAAACACACACGCACACACACACACATACAAACCTAAACTAAATAACACAAAACCTGTCCATATCCTTTGCATGTGAAATGATACAATGAATAGCTGAAAGCCTTGGCGTGGTGCTACTGAGGAGACAATATCAGCACTTCAAAAAGAACCATGCTAAGAAATATAT
The DNA here is from genome assembly GCF_047511655.1 of Castor canadensis. Lineage (NCBI taxonomy): Eukaryota > Metazoa > Chordata > Mammalia > Rodentia > Castoridae > Castor > Castor canadensis. The sequence goes on from NC_133387.1 coordinate 115,454,136, forward strand.
GTGTAGTCACATCATTTCCAAAAATGTTCTTGGAAGGAAGACATACTGCCATATTTATGGAAACGAACCAGCAACGTGTAATCCACCAGAGTCTGTGCCTGAATCAATCACTTGTTTTGAAATCCTTTTTAGTAAGCCAGTGATGCATATTTACCCATGTATCATGATGCCTGGATATACACTGCACATAATCGATGAAGAATGACTAGTTCCTGTTTACAGAACATATTGTACTTGATCAACAGAAAAGACAGCATGGTCTATCCGCTATTATTGACTTCCAGGAAACTATCATGACTGCCCTTTTTTGAACAAGGGTATCTCACAGAAAGTGACAAAAGAAATATTAGCCTACCAACCCTGTGTGCAAGTGCTCCCACAAGCACACACAACCACACACACACATGCAGAGAAGCACACAAATACACACAAACACACACGCATTCATTGCTCCTCGAATGGCAAGCAGTCTGGAGTCAGTGAATTTCTGCACTTTCACAAAGGAAAAGTACCTTCCAACACCAGCAATCCTTAATGAATACCAGGAAACCCTGGAGAATCAGGTTAACTTCTTCCGACACTCCTTGCCCACGGTATAGTATATCCTGCAGGAAAGAGAAGATTTGCTGTCAGATCAACAGGTTCCTGGGCCACCATGTCACCCTAATTCTTACCTTGCCACTCCGTTAGTTCCACACCCTAAGATCTGGTGGTCTAGTGGGTCCCTGAAATCAACGCAGCGTGTGTATCATAGTGAGGCCCAAGGCGGCCTGTTCTGCAAAGTGAGAACCAGCCCCAGGTGGCACACAGGCTTGTGGACATTCCAAACCGTGGGACATAGAAGCTTTGGCTAGCAGTTCAGAAGGGATTGCCCCAATCTAATGGGCTCAGGTCACCCATGTGCTCCTGCTCTGCCTGCCCCCGTTTTCCGAGGCCACACTTAACTGACAAGTCTTCCACAGAAGACAGGGGCACCTTCCTTCAGCTTCTTCCTGCTTGGCTGGCTGGGCTGCCATAGCAACAAGCCAGGCACGAGCTGCCTCAGGACTCTCCAAGTTCAAGGGGCTCTGAGCCCACTGTGACATCACAGCCGCGTCTTTCCTGATTGGTCGGACTGCTTAAGCACTCCCCCTTAAGCAACCCTCACCCTCCAATTTCCAGCCACTTGAGGCATAGTGTCCTCAAAGGATGTATGGATCTTATCGTGGCCTTACTGCTCCATATTCCCACAGCCGCTTGTCCTATGTGGAACTGGGATGATATTTCTCTCCTCTTTCCAAGATCTGCCAAGCTGGAACCCACATTTTCGAAGACAAGAAGTGTTTTTTGTGGTGAGTACAAAACGCCTCAAGCCCTTTGCACGTCCATCAGCCAGGAAAACTCCTTTCACATTGGATTGGGCAACTTCCCTCTCAGAACATCATCCAACACCTGAGTATATTCCCTTAGCTGGACGCAACTCTACCACTCAGGGAATCAGGATGTTTTTCGTCCTGGCTTCTCTGTTACTAACTTCGTCAAAGCACGGAAACGCACACACTGGCTGGTAAGAGTGTGAAACTGACCACAGGAATTCACTTAATGTGGACAAAGAAATTAATTCGCTTTCATCTGAGAAATGCACTGGATCACAAACGGGATAGTCAACGAATGCACAGTATTTAATACTCAGTGAAACTGATAGCTTTTCTCCAGTGAATGGCACCTTTCAGGAACACAACACACTATGGAATACCATGAATCACTAGGGAAGAGCATTCATTTCTCCAAAACTTCCTAGTGACAAAACAAAACACTTTTCATCCAAGGAAGTGAAGACTTCAAATCAGGGCCGCTCAAGGCTTCTCCACAAACTGACATCAGGAATTAAGCTAATTTCCACGAATCAGTGAGGCAAATTTAAACAGAATGATAACAAACACAAAAACATAGCCACACACACAATGTGGTCATATCCTAATAGTGATCGTGTGAATTGATTTCTTTGCTTGTATGTACTGGATGGCAACTTTTAGCATCATCAGAATCCATTAAACCCCAGGACAGCCTGGTGCATTCAATCAATTTCCACAGTGTAAAAGACACAGTTTGACTCAAGTGGTCTTAGGAATGCCTACACAGTGGGCACACCCATGAGCATGAAATACTTTGTACTAGGAGAACTTATTAGAACGAGGAAAGAAAGTAATACATTTGCCAACTAGAAATATTGCACACACAAACACACACACATACCCAAAATAAAACAAAACCTGTCCAAATTCATCACATCGGGAATATTACCCGCAATAGTGGAATGGCCAGGCGTTACGCTACTGAAGGGACAATATCAGTCCTTCAAAATGATGATGCCAAAAAAATATGGGAAGTGACACCTTTTCCAGAAATGTTCTTGCAAGGAAGACACACTGCCACATTTTTGCAAAGAAACGAGCAAAGGGTAATCCACCAGAATCTGTGCCTGAAGCAATTACTTGAATGAAAATCCTTTCCAGTAAGCCAGTGAGGCCCATTGACCCATGTATCATAATGCCTGGACATACACTGCACATAATTGCTGAATGCTCAATAGTTCTTCCTTATAGAACATATTGTACTTCATCTACAGAAAAGTAAGTTTGATCTATCTGAAATTATTGACTTCCAGGAAACAATCGTGATGGCCACTCTTTCAAAAAGGGTATCTCACAGAACCTGACAAAAGTAATATTATCTGATCCTCCCTGTGTGCAAGGTCTTCTGCAAACACACACACAAACACACACACACACACACACACACACACATGTACAGAAGCACACAAAGAAAAATACACAATCACACACACACAATCATTGCTCCTCGAAGAGCAACCATTCCGGAGTCATTGAATTTCTGAAACTTCATGTAAGAAAAGTACCTTTCAGCAGTAGCAATATGTAGTGAATACCAGGAAACCCTGGAGAATCAGGATAACTTCTTCCAACTTTCCTTTCCCATGGTTTAGTGTACCCTGCAGGCCAGAGAAGAATTGCTGTCAGATCAACAGGTGCCTGGGCCACCATGTCACCCTGATTCTTACCTTGCCAGTCTGCTAGTACTACACCCTAAGATCAGGTGGACTGCTGGGTCCCTGAAATAAAGGCACTGTGTGTTTCACAGTGAGGGCCATGGAGGCCTGCTCTGCAAAGTGAAATCTAGCCCCAGGTGGCACACAGGCCTGTGGACATTCCAAACCCTGTGACATGGATGCTTTGGCTAGCGGTGAAGAATGGATTCCCCCAATCTGATGGACTCAGTTCACCCACGTGCTCCTGCTCTACCTGCCCCCTCTTTCCCTAGGCCACACTTAACTCAGAAGTCTTCCAAACTAGACAAGGGCACCTTCCTTCAGCTTCTTCTTGCTTGGCTGGCTGGGCTGCCATAGCAACAGGCCAGGCAGGAGCTGCCTCAGGACTCCCCAAGTTCAAGGGGCTGTAGGCCAACTGGGACATCACAATCATGTCTTTTCTGATTGGTTGGACAGCATAAGCACTCCCCTTAAGGAACCTCCCCTTCCAGTCCCCAGTCACTTGTGTCATACAGTCCTGGCAAAATGTTTGGATAGGAGCATGGCTTTACTGCTCCATATTCCCACCTCTGCTTGTTCTGGGTCCAACTGGGATGAGATTTCTCTCCTGTTTCCATGAACTCTCCATCTGGAACCCACATTTTGGAAGACAAGAAGTCTTTATTTCTGGTGAGTACCTAAATGACTCAAGCCCTTTGCACTTCCATCAGCCAGGAAAACACCTTTGACATTGGATGAACAACATTCCTCTCAGAACAACATCACCCATCACCTGAGCTTATTCCCTTATGTGGACACAACGGTACCACACTGGGATTCATGATGTTGTTTTGTCAGGCTTCTCTGTTCCCAACTTCATCAAAACAAAGAATCGCACACAGTGGCTGGCAAGAGCGTGAAAATGAACTCAGGAATTCACTTAATGTGGACGAACAAATTAATTCAGATTCATCCAGGAAATGCCCTGGATCACACAGGGGACAGTCAATGAATGCATAGTATTTCCTAGTCAGTGAAATTGGTGCCCTTTCTCCAGTGAAGGGCAGCTTTCAGGAAGACCACAAATTATGGAATACCAAGAAACACTGGCGACAGGCATTCATTTCTACAAAAGTTCTTAGTGACATATTACAACTCATTTCATTCAAGGAACTGAAGACTTAAAGCCAGGACAACTCAAGGCTTTTCCTCAAAATCACATCGGGTATTAAGCTAATTGCTACCAATCAGTGAGGCAAATTAAAACACAAAGATAACAAACACAGACACACACACCCACACACACACAAAGTGGTGATATCCTAGTAGTTATCAAGTGAATGGATATCTTTCCTTGTATGTAGTACATGGCAACGTTTACTAAAATCAGAAGTCATTGAAAACCAGGACAGCCTGGTACACTCCTTCAATGTCCACAGTGTAAAAGGAAGAGTTTGAATGAAGGGGACTTAACGATGCTTAAACAGTGGGTACACACATGAGTGTGAAACAGTTTGTAATATGAGAACTCACTCCAGCGAGCAAAGAAATTAATACATTTGCAAACTACAAATATTGCACACAGAAACACACACGCACACACACACACATACAAACCTAAACTAAATAACACAAAACCTGTCCATATCCTTTGCATGTGAAATGATACAATGAATAGCTGAAAGCCTTGGCGTGGTGCTACTGAGGAGACAATATCAGCACTTCAAAAAGAACCATGCTAAGAAATATATGTGTAGTCACATCATTTCCAAAAATGTTCTTGGAAGGAAGACATACTGCCATATTTATGGAAACGAACCAGCAACGTGTAATCCACCAGAGTCTGTGCCTGAATCAATCACTTGTTTTGAAATCCTTTTTAGTAAGCCAGTGATGCATATTTACCCATGTATCATGATGCCTGGATATACACTGCACATAATCGATGAAGAATGACTAGTTCCTGTTTACAGAACATATTGTACTTGATCAACAGAAAAGACAGCATGGTCTATCCGCTATTATTGACTTCCAGGAAACTATCATGACTGCCCTTTTTTGAACAAGGGTATCTCACAGAAAGTGACAAAAGAAATATTAGCCTACCAACCCTGTGTGCAAGTGCTCCCACAAGCACACACAACCACACACACACATGCAGAGAAGCACACAAATACACACAAACACACACGCATTCATTGCTCCTCGAATGGCAAGCAGTCTGGAGTCAGTGAATTTCTGCACTTTCACAAAGGAAAAGTACCTTCCAACACCAGCAATCCTTAATGAATACCAGGAAACCCTGGAGAATCAGGTTAACTTCTTCCGACACTCCTTGCCCACGGTATAGTATATCCTGCAGGAAAGAGAAGATTTGCTGTCAGATCAACAGGTTCCTGGGCCACCATGTCACCCTAATTCTTACCTTGCCACTCCGTTAGTTCCACACCCTAAGATCTGGTGGTCTAGTGGGTCCCTGAAATCAACGCAGCGTGTGTATCATAGTGAGGCCCAAGGCGGCCTGTTCTGCAAAGTGAGAACCAGCCCCAGGTGGCACACAGGCTTGTGGACATTCCAAACCGTGGGACATAGAAGCTTTGGCTAGCAGTTCAGAAGGGATTGCCCCAATCTAATGGGCTCAGGTCACCCATGTGCTCCTGCTCTGCCTGCCCCCGTTTTCCGAGGCCACACTTAACTGACAAGTCTTCCACAGAAGACAGGGGCACCTTCCTTCAGCTTCTTCCTGCTTGGCTGGCTGGGCTGCCATAGCAACAAGCCAGGCACGAGCTGCCTCAGGACTCTCCAAGTTCAAGGGGCTCTGAGCCCACTGTGACATCACAGCCGCGTCTTTCCTGATTGGTCGGACTGCTTAAGCACTCCCCCTTAAGCAACCCTCACCCTCCAATTTCCAGCCACTTGAGGCATAGTGTCCTCAAAGGATGTATGGATCTTATCGTGGCCTTACTGCTCCATATTCCCACAGCCGCTTGTCCTATGTGGAACTGGGATGATATTTCTCTCCTCTTTCCAAGATCTGCCAAGCTGGAACCCACATTTTCGAAGACAAGAAGTGTTTTTTGTGGTGAGTACAAAACGCCTCAAGCCCTTTGCACGTCCATCAGCCAGGAAAACTCCTTTCACATTGGATTGGGCAACTTCCCTCTCAGAACATCACCCAACACCTGAGTATATTCCCTTAGCTGGACGCAACTCTACCACTCAGGGAATCAGGATGTTTTTCGTCCTGGCTTCTCTGTTACTAACTTCGTCAAAGCACGGAAACGCACACACTGGCTGGTAAGAGTGTGAAACTTACCACAGGAATTCACTTAATGTGGACAAAGAAATTAATTCGCTTTCATCTGAGAAATGCACTGGATCACAAACGGGATAGTCAACGAATGCACAGTATTTAATACTCAGTGAAACTGATAGCTTTTCTCCAGTGAATGGCACCTTTCAGGAACACAACACACTATGGAATACCATGAATCACTAGGGAAGAGCATTCATTTCTCCAAAACTTCCTAGTGACAAAACAAAACACTTTTCATCCAAGGAAGTGAAGACTTCAAATCAGGGCCGCTCAAGGCTTCTCCACAAACTGACATCAGGAATTAAGCTAATTTCCACGAATCAGTGAGGCAAATTTAAACAGAATGATAACAAACACAAAAACATAGCCACACACACAATGTGGTCATATCCTAATAGTGATCGTGTGAATTGATTTCTTTGCTTGTATGTACTGGATAGCAACTTTTAGCATCATCAGAATCCATTAAACCCCAGGACAGCCTGGTGCATTCAATCAATTTCCACAGTGTAAAAGACACAGTTTGACTCAAGTGGTCTTAGGAATGCCTACACAGTGGGCACACCCATGAGCATGAAATACTTTGTACTAGGAGAACTTATTAGAACGAGGAAAGAAAGTAATACATTTGCCAACTAGAAATATTGCACACACAAACACACACACATACCCAAAATAAAACAAAACCTGTCCAAATTCATCACATCGGGAATATTACCCGCAATAGTGGAATGGCCAGGCGTTACGCTACTGAAGGGACAATATCAGTCCTTCAAAATGATGATGCCAAAAAAATATGGGAAGTGACACCTTTTCCAGAAATGTTCTTGCAAGAAAGACACACTGCCACATTTTTGCAAAGAAACGAGCAAAGGGTAATCCACCAGAATCTGTGCCTGAAGCAATTACTTGAATGAAAATCCTTTCCAGTAAGCCAGTGAGGCCCATTGACCCATGTATCATAATGCCTGGACATACACTGCACATAATTGCTGAATGCTCAATAGTTCTTCCTTATAGAACATATTGTACTTCATCTACAGAAAAGTAAGTTTGATCTATCTGAAATTATTGACTTCCAGGAAACAATCGTGATGGCCACTCTTTCAAAAAGGGTATCTCACAGAACCTGACAAAAGTAATATTATCTGATCCTCCCTGTGTGCAAGGTCTTCTGCAAACACACACACAAACACACACACACACACACACACACACACATGTACAGAAGCACACAAAGAAAAATACACAATCACACACACACAATCATTGCTCCTCGAAGAGCAACCATTCCGGAGTCATTGAATTTCTGAAACTTCATGTAAGAAAAGTACCTTTCAGCAGTAGCAATATGTAGTGAATACCAGGAAACCCTGGAGAATCAGGATAACTTCTTCCAACTTTCCTTTCCCATGGTTTAGTGTACCCTGCAGGCCAGAGAAGAATTGCTGTCAGATCAACAGGTGCCTGGGCCACCATGTCACCCTGATTCTTACCTTGCCAGTCTGCTAGTACTACACCCTAAGATCAGGTGGACTGCTGGGTCCCTGAAATAAAGGCACTGTGTGTTTCACAGTGAGGGCCATGGAGGCCTGCTCTGCAAAGTGAAATCTAGCCCCAGGTGGCACACAGGCCTGTGGACATTCCAAACCCTGTGACATGGATGCTTTGGCTAGCGGTGAAGAATGGATTCCCCCAATCTGATGGACTCAGTTCACCCACGTGCTCCTGCTCTACCTGCCCCCTCTTTCCCTAGGCCACACTTAACTCAGAAGTCTTCCAAACTAGACAAGGGCACCTTCCTTCAGCTTCTTCTTGCTTGGCTGGCTGGGCTGCCATAGCAACAGGCCAGGCAGGAGCTGCCTCAGGACTCCCCAAGTTCAAGGGGCTGTAGGCCAACTGGGACATCACAATCATGTCTTTTCTGATTGGTTGGACAGCATAAGCACTCCCCTTAAGGAACCTCCCCTTCCAGTCCCCAGTCACTTGTGTCATACAGTCCTGGCAAAATGTTTGGATAGGAGCATGGCTTTACTGCTCCATATTCCCACCTCTGCTTGTTCTGGGTCCAACTGGGATGAGATTTCTCTCCTGTTTCCATGAACTCTCCATCTGGAACCCACATTTTGGAAGACAAGAAGTCTTTATTTCTGGTGAGTACCTAAATGACTCAAGCCCTTTGCACTTCCATCAGCCAGGAAAACACCTTTGACATTGGATGAACAACATTCCTCTCAGAACAACATCACCCATCACCTGAGCTTATTCCCTTATGTGGACACAACGGTACCACACTGGGATTCATGATGTTGTTTTGTCAGGCTTCTCTGTTCCCAACTTCATCAAAACAAAGAATCGCACACAGTGGCTGGCAAGAGCGTGAAAATGAACTCAGGAATTCACTTAATGTGGACGAACAAATTAATTCAGATTCATCCAGGAAATGCCCTGGATCACACAGGGGACAGTCAATGAATGCATAGTATTTCCTAGTCAGTGAAATTGGTGCCCTTTCTCCAGTGAAGGGCAGCTTTCAGGAAGACCACAAATTATGGAATACCAAGAAACACTGGCGACAGGCATTCATTTCTACAAAAGTTCTTAGTGACATATTACAACTCATTTCATTCAAGGAACTGAAGACTTAAAGCCAGGACAACTCAAGGCTTTTCCTCAAAATCACATCGGGTATTAAGCTAATTGCTACCAATCAGTGAGGCAAATTAAAACACAAAGATAACAAACACAGACACACACACCCACACACACACAAAGTGGTGATATCCTAATAGTTATCAAGTGAATGGATATCTTTCCTTGTATGTAGTACATGGCAACGTTTACTAAAATCAGAAGTCATTGAAAACCAGGACAGCCTGGTACACTCCTTCAATGTCCACAGTGTAAAAGGAAGAGTTTGAATGAAGGGGACTTAACGATGCTTAAACAGTGGGTACACACATGAGTGTGAAACAGTTTGTAATATGAGAACTCACTCCAGCGAGCAAAGAAATTAATACATTTGCAAACTACAAATATTGCACACAGAAACACACACGCACACACACACACATACAAACCTAAACTAAATAACACAAAACCTGTCCATATCCTTTGCATGTGAAATGATACAATGAACAGCTGAAAGCCTTGGCGTGGTGCTACTGAGGAGACAATATCAGCACTTCAAAAAGAACCATGCTAAGAAATATATGTGTAGTCACATCATTTCCAAAAATGTTCTTGGAAGGAAGACATACTGCCATATTTATGGAAACGAACCAGCAACGTGTAATCCACCAGAGTCTGTGCCTGAATCAATCACTTGTTTTGAAATCCTTTTTAGTAAGCCAGTGATGCATATTTACCCATGTATCATGATGCCTGGATATACACTGCACATAATCGATGAAGAATGACTAGTTCCTGTTTACAGAACATATTGTACTTGATCAACAGAAAAGACAGCATGGTCTATCCGCTATTATTGACTTCCAGGAAACTATCATGACTGCCCTTTTTTGAACAAGGGTATCTCACAGAAAGTGACAAAAGAAATATTAGCCTACCAACCCTGTGTGCAAGTGCTCCCACAAGCACACACAACCACACACACACATGCAGAGAAGCACACAAATACACACAAACACACACGCATTCATTGCTCCTCGAATGGCAAGCAGTCTGGAGTCAGTGAATTTCTGCACTTTCACAAAGGAAAAGTACCTTCCAACACCAGCAATCCTTAATGAATACCAGGAAACCCTGGAGAATCAGGTTAACTTCTTCCGACACTCCTTGCCCACGGTATAGTATATCCTGCAGGAAAGAGAAGATTTGCTGTCAGATCAACAGGTTCCTGGGCCACCATGTCACCCTAATTCTTACCTTGCCACTCCGTTAGTTCCACACCCTAAGATCTGGTGGTCTAGTGGGTCCCTGAAATCAACGCAGCGTGTGTATCATAGTGAGGCCCAAGGCGGCCTGTTCTGCAAAGTGAGAACCAGCCCCAGGTGGCACACAGGCTTGTGGACATTCCAAACCGTGGGACATAGAAGCTTTGGCTAGCAGTTCAGAAGGGATTGCCCCAATCTAATGGGCTCAGGTCACCCATGTGCTCCTGCTCTGCCTGCCCCCGTTTTCTGAGGCCACACTTAACTGAGAAGTCTTCCACAGAAGACAGGGGCACCTTCCTTCAGCTTCTTCCTGCTTGGCTGGCTGGGCTGCCATAGCAACAGGCCAGGCACGAGCTGCCTCAGGACTCTCCAAGTTCAAGGGGCTCTGAGCCCACTGTGACATCACAGCCGCGTCTTTCCTGATTGGTCGGACTGCTTAAGCACTCCCCCTTAAGCAACCCTCACCCTCCAATTTCCAGCCACTTGAGGCATAGTGTCCTCAAAGGATGTATGGATCTTATCGTGGCCTTACTGCTCCATATTCCCACAGCCGCTTGTCCTATGTGGAACTGGGATGATATTTCTCTCCTCTTTCCAAGATCTGCCAAGCTGGAACCCACATTTTCGAAGACAAGAAGTGTTTTTTGTGGTGAGTACAAAACGCCTCAAGCCCTTTGCACGTCCATCAGCCAGGAAAACTCCTTTCACATTGGATTGGGCAACTTCCCTCTCAGAACATCACCCAACACCTGAGTATATTCCCTTAGCTGGACGCAACTCTACCACTCAGGGAATCAGGATGTTTTTCGTCCTGGCTTCTCTGTAACTAACTTCGTCAAAGCACGGAAACGCACACACTGGCTGGTAAGAGTGTGAAACTGACCACAGGAATTCACTTAATGTGGACAAAGAAATTAATTCACTTTCATCTGAGAAATGCACTGGATCACAAACGGGATAGTCAACGAATGCACAGTATTTAATACTCAGTGAAACTGATAGCTTTTCTCCAGTGAATGGCACCTTTCAGGAACACAACACACTATGGAATACCATGAATCACTAGGGAAGAGCATTCATTTCTCCAAAACTTCCTAGTGACAAAACAAAACACTTTTCATCCAAGGAAGTGAAGACTTCAAATCAGGGCCGCTCAAGGCTTCTCCACAAACTGACATCAGGAATTAAGCTAATTTCCACGAATCAGTGAGGCAAATTTAAACAGAATGATAACAAACACAAAAACATAGCCACACACACAATGTGGTCATATCCTAATAGTGATCGTGTGAATTGATTTCTTTGCTTGTATGTACTGGATAGCAACTTTTAGCATCATCAGAATCCATTAAACCCCAGGACAGCCTGGTGCATTCAATCAATTTCCACAGTGTAAAAGACACAGTTTGACTCAAGTGGTCTTAGGAATGCCTACACAGTGGGCACACCCATGAGCATGAAATACTTTGTACTAGGAGAACTTATTAGAACGAGGAAAGAAAGTAATACATTTGCCAACTAGAAATATTGCACACACAAACACACACACATACCCAAAATAAAACAAAACCTGTCCAAATTCATCACATCGGGAATATTACCCGCAATAGTGGAATGGCCAGGCGTTACGCTACTGAAGGGACAATATCAGTCCTTCAAAATGATGATGCCAAAAAAATATGGGAAGTGACACCTTTTCCAGAAATGTTCTTGCAAGGAAGACACACTGCCACATTTTTGCAAAGAAACGAGCAAAGGGTAATCCACCAGAATCTGTGCCTGAAGCAATTACTTGAATGAAAATCCTTTCCAGTAAGCCAGTGAGGCCCATTGACCCATGTATCATAATGCCTGGACATACACTGCACATAATTGCTGAATGCTCAATAGTTCTTCCTTATAGAACATATTGTACTTCATCTACAGAAAAGTAAGTTTGATCTATCTGAAATTATTGACTTCCAGGAAACAATCGTGATGGCCACTCTTTCAAAAAGGGTATCTCACAGAACCTGACAAAAGTAATATTATCTGATCCTCCCTGTGTGCAAGGTCTTCTGCAAACACACACACAAACACACACACACACACACACACACACACATGTACACAAGCACACAAAGAAAAATACACAATCACACACACACAATCATTGCTCCTCGAAGAGCAACCATTCCGGAGTCATTGAATTTCTGAAACTTCATGTAAGAAAAGTACCTTTCAGCAGTAGCAATATGTAGTGAATACCAGGAAACCCTGGAGAATCAGGATAACTTCTTCCAACTTTCCTTTCCCATGGTTTAGTGTACCCTGCAGGCCAGAGAAGAATTGCTGTCAGATCAACAGGTGCCTGGGCCACCATGTCACCCTGATTCTTACCTTGCCAGTCTGCTAGTACTACACCCTAAGATCAGGTGGACTGCTGGGTCCCTGAAATAAAGGCACTGTGTGTTTCACAGTGAGGGCCATGGAGGCCTGCTCTGCAAAGTGAAATCTAGCCCCAGGTGGCACACAGGCCTGTGGACATTCCAAACCCTGTGACATGGATGCTTTGGCTAGCGGTGAAGAATGGATTCCCCCAATCTGATGGACTCAGTTCACCCACGTGCTCCTGCTCTACCTGCCCCCTCTTTCCCTAGGCCACACTTAACTCAGAAGTCTTCCAAACTAGACAAGGGCACCTTCCTTCAGCTTCTTCTTGCTTGGCTGGCTGGGCTGCCATAGCAACAGGCCAGGCAGGAGCTGCCTCAGGACTCCCCAAGTTCAAGGGGCTGTAGGCCAACTGGGACATCACAATCATGTCTTTTCTGATTGGTTGGACAGCATAAGCACTCCCCTTAAGGAACCTCCCCTTCCAGTCCCCAGTCACTTGTGTCATACAGTCCTGGCAAAATGTTTGGATAGGAGCATGGCTTTACTGCTCCATATTCCCACCTCTGCTTGTTCTGGGTCCAACTGGGATGAGATTTCTCTCCTGTTTCCATGAACTCTCCATCTGGAACCCACATTTTGGAAGACAAGAAGTCTTTATTTCTGGTGAGTAACTAAATGACTCAAGCCCTTTGCACTTCCATCAGCCAGGAAAACACCTTTGACATTGGATGAACAACATTCCTCTCAGAACAACATCACCCATCACCTGAGCTTATTCCCTTATGTGGACACAACGGTACCACACTGGGATTCATGATGTTGTTTTGTCAGGCTTCTCTGTTCCCAACTTCATCAAAACAAAGAATCGCACACAGTGGCTGGCAAGAGCGTGAAAATGAACTCAGGAATTCACTTAATGTGGACGAACAAATTAATTCAGATTCATCCAGGAAATGCCCTGGATCACACAGGGGACAGTCAATGAATGCATAGTATTTCCTAGTCAGTGAAATTGGTGCCCTTTCTCCAGTGAAGGGCAGCTTTCAGGAAGACCACAAATTATGGAATACCAAGAAACACTGGCGACAGGCATTCATTTCTACAAAAGTTCTTAGTGACATATTACAACTCATTTCATTCAAGGAACTGAAGACTTAAAGCCAGGACAACTCAAGGCTTTTCCTCAAAATCACATCGGGTATTAAGCTAATTGCTACCAATCAGTGAGGCAAATTAAAACACAAAGATAACAAACACAGACACACACACCCACACACACACAAAGTGGTGATATCCTAATAGTTATCAAGTGAATGGATATCTTTCCTTGTATGTAGTACATGGCAACGTTTACTAAAATCAGAAGTCATTGAAAACCAGGACAGCCTGGTACACTCCTTCAATGTCCACAGTGTAAAAGGAAGAGTTTGAATGAAGGGGACTTAACGATGCTTAAACAGTGGGTACACACATGAGTGTGAAACAGTTTGTAATATGAGAACTCACTCCAGCGAGCAAAGAAATTAATACATTTGCAAACTACAAATATTGCACACAGAAACACACACGCACACACACACACATACAAACCTAAACTAAATAACACAAAACCTGTCCATATCCTTTGCATGTGAAATGATACAATGAACAGCTGAAAGCCTTGGCGTGGTGCTACTGAGGAGACAATATCAGCACTTCAAAAAGAACCATGCTAAGAAATATATGTGTAGTCACATCATTTCCAAAAATGTTCTTGGAAGGAAGACATACTGCCATATTTATGGAAAAGAACCAGCAACGTGTAATCCACCAGAGTCTGTGCCTGAATCAATCACTTGTTTTGAAATCCTTTTTAGTAAGCCAGTGATGCATATTTACCCATGTATCATGATGCCTGGATATACACTGCACATAATCGATGAAGAATGACTAGTTCCTGTTTACAGAACATATTGTACTTGATCAACAGAAAAGACAGCATGGTCTATCCGCTATTATTGACTTCCAGGAAACTATCATGACTGCCCTTTTTTGAACAAGGGTATCTCACAGAAAGTGACAAAAGAAATATTAGCCTACCAACCCTGTGTGCAAGTGCTCCCACAAGCACACACAACCACACACACACATGCAGAGAAGCACACAAATACACACAAACACACACGCATTCATTGCTCCTCGAATGGCAAGCAGTCTGGAGTCAGTGAATTTCTGCACTTTCACAAAGGAAAAGTACCTTCCAACACCAGCAATCCTTAATGAATACCAGGAAACCCTGGAGAATCAGGTTAACTTCTTCCGACACTCCTTGCCCACGGTATAGTATATCCTGCAGGAAAGAGAAGATTTGCTGTCAGATCAACAGGTTCCTGGGCCACCATGTCACCCTAATTCTTACCTTGCCACTCCGTTAGTTCCACACCCTAAGATCTGGTGGTCTAGTGGGTCCCTGAAATCAACGCAGCGTGTGTATCATAGTGAGGCCCAAGGCGGCCTGTTCTGCAAAGTGAGAACCAGCCCCAGGTGGCACACAGGCTTGTGGACATTCCAAACCGTGGGACATAGAAGCTTTGGCTAGCAGTTCAGAAGGGATTGCCCCAATCTAATGGGCTCAGGTCACCCATGTGCTCCTGCTCTGCCTGCCCCCGTTTTCTGAGGCCACACTTAACTGAGAAGTCTTCCACAGAAGACAGGGGCACCTTCCTTCAGCTTCTTCCTGCTTGGCTGGCTGGGCTGCCATAGCAACAGGCCAGGCACGAGCTGCCTCAGGACTCTCCAAGTTCAAGGGGCTCTGAGCCCACTGTGACATCACAGCCGCGTCTTTCCTGATTGGTCGGACTGCTTAAGCACTCCCCCTTAAGCAACCCTCACCCTCCAATTTCCAGCCACTTGAGGCATAGTGTCCTCAAAGGATGTATGGATCTTATCGTGGCCTTACTGCTCCATATTCCCACAGCCGCTTGTCCTATGTGGAACTGGGATGATATTTCTCTCCTCTTTCCAAGATCTGCCAAGCTGGAACCCACATTTTCGAAGACAAGAAGTGTTTTTTGTGGTGAGTACAAAACGCCTCAAGCCCTTTGCACGTCCATCAGCCAGGAAAACTCCTTTCACATTGGATTGGGCAACTTCCCTCTCAGAACATCACCCAACACCTGAGTATATTCCCTTAGCTGGACGCAACTCTACCACTCAGGGAATCAGGATGTTTTTCGTCCTGGCTTCTCTGTAACTAACTTCGTCAAAGCACGGAAACGCACACACTGGCTGGTAAGAGTGTGAAACTGACCACAGGAATTCACTTAATGTGGACAAAGAAATTAATTCACTTTCATCTGAGAAATGCACTGGATCACAAACGGGATAGTCAACGAATGCACAGTATTTAATACTCAGTGAAACTGATAACTTTTCTCCAGTGAATGGCACCTTTCAGGAACACAACACACTATGGAATACCATGAATCACTAGGGAAGAGCATTCATTTCTCCAAAACTTCCTAGTGACAAAACAAAACACTTTTCATCCAAGGAAGTGAAGACTTCAAATCAGGGCCGCTCAAGGCTTCTCCACAAACTGACATCAGGAATTAAGCTAATTTCCACGAATCAGTGAGGCAAATTTAAACAGAATGATAACAAACACAAAAACATAGCCACACACACAATGTGGTCATATCCTAATAGTGATCGTGTGAATTGATTTCTTTGCTTGTATGTACTGGATAGCAACTTTTAGCATCATCAGAATCCATTAAACCCCAGGACAGCCTGGTGCATTCAATCAATTTCCACAGTGTAAAAGACACAGTTTGACTCAAGTGGTCTTAGGAATGCCTACACAGTGGGCACACCCATGAGCATGAAATACTTTGTACTAGGAGAACTTATTAGAACGAGGAAAGAAAGTAATACATTTGCCAACTAGAAATATTGCACACACAAACACACACACATACCCAAAATAAAACAAAACCTGTCCAAATTCATCACATCGGGAATATTACCCGCAATAGTGGAATGGCCAGGCGTTACGCTACTGAAGGGACAATATCAGCCCTTCAAAATGATGATGCCAAAAAAATATGGGAAGTGACACCTTTTCCAGAAATGTTCTTGCAAGGAAGACACACTGCCACATTTTTGCAAAGAAACGAGCAAAGGGTAATCCACCAGAATCTGTGCCTGAAGCAATTACTTGAATGAAAATCCTTTCCAGTAAGCCAGTGAGGCCCATTGACCCATGTATCATAATGCCTGGACATACACTGCACATAATTGCTGAATGCTCAATAGTTCTTCCTTATAGAACATATTGTACTTCATCTACAGAAAAGTAAGTTTGATCTATCTGAAATTATTGACTTCCAGGAAACAATCGTGATGGCCACTCTTTGAAAAAGGGTATCTCACAGAACCTGACAAAAGTAATATTATCTGATCCTCCCTGTGTGCAAGGTCTTCTGCAAACACACACACAAACACACACACACACACACACACACACATGTACAGAAGCACACAAAGAAAAATACACAATCACACACACACAATCATTGCTCCTCGAAGAGCAACCATTCCGGAGTCATTGAATTTCTGAAACTTCATGTAAGAAAAGTACCTTTCAGCAGTAGCAATATGTAGTGAATACCAGGAAACCCTGGAGAATCAGGATAACTTCTTCCAACTTTCCTTTCCCATGGTTTAGTGTACCCTGCAGGCCAGAGAAGAATTGCTGTCAGATCAACAGGTGCCTGGGCCACCATGTCACCCTGATTCTTACCTTGCCAGTCTGCTAGTACTACACCCTAAGATCAGGTGGACTGCTGGGTCCCTGAAATAAAGGCACTGTGTGTTTCACAGTGAGGGCCATGGAGGCCTGCTCTGCAAAGTGAAATCTAGCCCCAGGTGGCACACAGGCCTGTGGACATTCCAAACCCTGTGACATGGATGCTTTGGCTAGCGGTGAAGAATGGATTCCCCCAATCTGATGGACTCAGTTCACCCACGTGCTCCTGCTCTACCTGCCCCCTCTTTCCCTAGGCCACACTTAACTCAGAAGTCTTCCAAACTAGACAAGGGCACCTTCCTTCAGCTTCTTCTTGCTTGGCTGGCTGGGCTGCCATAGCAACAGGCCAGGCAGGAGCTGCCTCAGGACTCCCCAAGTTCAAGGGGCTGTAGGCCAACTGGGACATCACAATCATGTCTTTTCTGATTGGTTGGACAGCATAAGCACTCCCCTTAAGGAACCTCCCCTTCCAGTCCCCAGTCACTTGTGTCATACAGTCCTGGCAAAATGTTTGGATAGGAGCATGGCTTTACTGCTCCATATTCCCACCTCTGCTTGTTCTGGGTCCAACTGGGATGAGATTTCTCTCCTGTTTCCATGAACTCTCCATCTGGAACCCACATTTTGGAAGACAAGAAGTCTTTATTTCTGGTGAGTACCTAAATGACTCAAGCCCTTTGCACTTCCATCCGCCAGGAAAACACCTTTGACATTGGATGAACAACATTCCTCTCAGAACAACATCACCCATCACCTGAGCTTATTCCCTTATGTGGACACAACGGTACCACACTGGGATTCATGATGTTGTTTTGTCAGGCTTGTCTGTTCCCAACTTCATCAAAACAAAGAATCGCACACAGTGGCTGGCAAGAGCGTGAAAATGAACTCAGGAATTCACTTAATGTGGACGAACAAATTAATTCAGATTCATCCAGGAAATGCCCTGGATCACACAGGGGACAGTCAATGAATGCATAGTATTTCCTAGTCAGTGAAATTGGTGCCCTTTCTCCAGTGAAGGGCAGCTTTCAGGAAGACCACAAATTATGGAATACCAAGAAACACTGGCGACAGGCATTCATTTCTACAAAAGTTCTTAGTGACATATTACAACTCATTTCATTCAAGGAACTGAAGACTTAAAGCCAGGACAACTCAAGGCTTTTCCTCAAAATCACATCGGGTATTAAGCTAATTGCTACCAATCAGTGAGGCAAATTAAAACACAAAGATAACAAACACAGACACACACACCCACACACACACAAAGTGGTGATATCCTAATAGTTATCAAGTGAATGGATATCTTTCCTTGTATGTAGTACATGGCAACGTTTACTAAAATCAGAAGTCATTGAAAACCAGGACAGCCTGGTACACTCCTTCAATGTCCACAGTGTAAAAGGAAGAGTTTGAATGAAGGGGACTTAACGATGCTTAAACAGTGGGTACACACATGAGTGTGAAACAGTTTGTAATATGAGAACTCACTCCAGCGAGCAAAGAAATTAATACATTTGCAAACTACAAATATTGCACACAGAAACACACACGCACACACACACACATACAAACCTAAACTAAATAACACAAAACCTGTCCATATCCTTTGCATGTGAAATGATACAATGAATAGCTGAAAGCCTTGGCGTGGTGCTACTGAGGAGACAATATCAGCACTTCAAAAAGAACCATGCTAAGAAATATATGTGTAGTCACATCATTTCCAAAAATGTTCTTGGAAGGAAGACATACTGCCATATTTATGGAAACGAACCAGCAACGTGTAATCCACCAGAGTCTGTGCCTGAATCAATCACTTGTTTTGAAATCCTTTTTAGTAAGCCAGTGATGCATATTTACCCATGTATCATGATGCCTGGATATACACTGCACATAATCGATGAAGAATGACTAGTTCCTGTTTACAGAACATATTGTACTTGATCAACAGAAAAGACAGCATGGTCTATCCGCTATTATTGACTTCCAGGAAACTATCATGACTGCCCTTTTTTGAACAAGGGTATCTCACAGAAAGTGACAAAAGAAATATTAGCCTACCAACCCTGTGTGCAAGTGCTCCCACAAGCACACACAACCACACACACACATGCAGAGAAGCACACAAATACACACAAACACACACGCATTCATTGCTCCTCGAATGGCAAGCAGTCTGGAGTCAGTGAATTTCTGCACTTTCACAAAGGAAAAGTACCTTCCAACACCAGCAATCCTTAATGAATACCAGGAAACCCTGGAGAATCAGGTTAACTTCTTCCGACACTCCTTGCCCACGGTATAGTATATCCTGCAGGAAAGAGAAGATTTGCTGTCAGATCAACAGGTTCCTGGGCCACCATGTCACCCTAATTCTTACCTTGCCACTCCGTTAGTTCCACACCCTAAGATCTGGTGGTCTAGTGGGTCCCTGAAATCAACGCAGCGTGTGTATCATAGTGAGGCCCAAGGCGGCCTGTTCTGCAAAGTGAGAACCAGCCCCAGGTGGCACACAGGCTTGTGGACATTCCAAACCGTGGGACATAGAAGCTTTGGCTAGCAGTTCAGAAGGGATTGCCCCAATCTAATGGGCTCAGGTCACCCATGTGCTCCTGCTCTGCCTGCCCCCGTTTTCCGAGGCCACACTTAACTGAGAAGTCTTCCACAGAAGACAGGGGCACCCTCCTTCAGCTTCTTCCTGCTTGGCTGGCTGGGCTGCCATAGCAACAGGCCAGGCACGAGCTGCCTCAGGACTCTCCAAGTTCAAGGGGCTCTGAGCCCACTGTGACATCACAGCCGCGTCTTTCCTGATTGGTCGGACTGCTTAAGCACTCCCCCTTAAGCAACCCTCACCCTCCAATTTCCAGCCACTTGAGGCATAGTGTCCTCAAAGGATGTATGGATCTTATCGTGGCCTTACTGCTCCATATTCCCACAGCCGCTTGTCCTATGTGGAACTGGGATGATATTTCTCTCCTCTTTCCAAGATCTGCCAAGCTGGAACCCACATTTTCGAAGACAAGAAGTGTTTTTTGTGGTGAGTACAAAACGCCTCAAGCCCTTTGCACGTCCATCAGCCAGGAAAACTCCTTTCACATTGGATTGGGCAACTTCCCTCTCAGAACATCACCCAACACCTGAGTATATTCCCTTAGCTGGATGCAACTCTACCACTCAGGGAATCAGGATGTTTTTCGTCCTGGCTTCTCTGTAACTAACTTCGTCAAAGCACGGAAACGCACACACTGGCTGGTAAGAGTGTGAAACTGACCACAGGAATTCACTTAATGTGGACAAAGAAATTAATTCACTTTCATCTGAGAAATGCACTGGATCACAAACGGGATAGTCAACGAATGCACAGTATTTAATACTCAGTGAAACTGATAACTTTTCTCCAGTGAATGGCACCTTTCAGGAACACAACACACTATGGAATACCATGAATCACTAGGGAAGAGCATTCATTTCTCCAAAACTTCCTAGTGACAAAACAAAACACTTTTCATCCAAGGAAGTGAAGACTTCAAATCAGGGCCGCTCAAGGCTTCTCCACAAACTGACATCAGGAATTAAGCTAATTTCCACGAATCAGTGAGGCAAATTTAAACAGAATGATAACAAACACAAAAACATAGCCACACACACAATGTGGTCATATCCTAATAGTGATCGTGTGAATTGATTTCTTTGCTTGTATGTACTGGATAGCAACTTTTAGCATCATCAGAATCCATTAAACCCCAGGACAGCCTGGTGCATTCAATCAATTTCCACAGTGTAAAAGACACAGTTTGACTCAAGTGGTCTTAGGAATGCCTACACAGTGGGCACACCCATGAGCATGAAATACTTTGTACTAGGAGAACTTATTAGAACGAGGAAAGAAAGTAATACATTTGCCAACTAGAAATATTGCACACACAAACACACACACATACCCAAAATAAAACAAAACCTGTCCAAATTCATCACATCGGGAATATTACCCGCAATAGTGGAATGGCCAGGCGTTACGCTACTGAAGGGACAATATCAGCCCTTCAAAATGATGATGCCAAAAAAATATGGGAAGTGACACCTTTTCCAGAAATGTTCTTGCAAGGAAGACACACTGCCACATTTTTGCAAAGAAACGAGCAAAGGGTAATCCACCAGAATCTGTGCCTGAAGCAATTACTTGAATGAAAATCCTTTCCAGTAAGCCAGTGAGGCCCATTGACCCATGTATCATAATGCCTGGACATACACTGCACATAATTGCTGAATGCTCAATAGTTCTTCCTTATAGAACATATTGTACTTCATCTACAGAAAAGTAAGTTTGATCTATCTGAAATTATTGACTTCCAGGAAACAATCGTGATGGCCACTCTTTGAAAAAGGGTATCTCACAGAACCTGACAAAAGTAATATTATCTGATCCTCCCTGTGTGCAAGGTCTTCTGCAAACACACACACAAACACACACACACACACACACACACACATGTACAGAAGCACACAAAGAAAAATACACAATCACACACACACAATCATTGCTCCTCGAAGAGCAACCATTCCGGAGTCATTGAATTTCTGAAACTTCATGTAAGAAAAGTACCTTTCAGCAGTAGCAATATGTAGTGAATACCAGGAAACCCTGGAGAATCAGGATAACTTCTTCCAACTTTCCTTTCCCATGGTTTAGTGTACCCTGCAGGCCAGAGAAGAATTGCTGTCAGATCAACAGGTGCCTGGGCCACCATGTCACCCTGATTCTTACCTTGCCAGTCTGCTAGTACTACACCCTAAGATCAGGTGGACTGCTGGGTCCCTGAAATAAAGGCACTGTGTGTTTCACAGTGAGGGCCATGGAGGCCTGCTCTGCAAAGTGAAATCTAGCCCCAGGTGGCACACAGGCCTGTGGACATTCCAAACCCTGTGACATGGATGCTTTGGCTAGCGGTGAAGAATGGATTCCCCCAATCTGATGGACTCAGTTCACCCACGTGCTCCTGCTCTACCTGCCCCCTCTTTCCCTAGGCCACACTTAACTCAGAAGTCTTCCAAACTAGACAAGGGCACCTTCCTTCAGCTTCTTCTTGCTTGGCTGGCTGGGCTGCCATAGCAACAGGCCAGGCAGGAGCTGCCTCAGGACTCCCCAAGTTCAAGGGGCTGTAGGCCAACTGGGACATCACAATCATGTCTTTTCTGATTGGTTGGACAGCATAAGCACTCCCCTTAAGGAACCTCCCCTTCCAGTCCCCAGTCACTTGTGTCATACAGTCCTGGCAAAATGTTTGGATAGGAGCATGGCTTTACTGCTCCATATTCCCACCTCTGCTTGTTCTGGGTCCAACTGGGATGAGATTTCTCTCCTGTTTCCATGAACTCTCCATCTGGAACCCACATTTTGGAAGACAAGAAGTCTTTATTTCTGGTGAGTACCTAAATGACTCAAGCCCTTTGCACTTCCATCAGCCAGGAAAACACCTTTGACATTGGATGAACAACATTCCTCTCAGAACAACATCACCCATCACCTGAGCTTATTCCCTTATGTGGACACAACGGTACCACACTGGGATTCATGATGTTGTTTTGTCAGGCTTGTCTGTTCCCAACTTCATCAAAACAAAGAATCGCACACAGTGGCTGGCAAGAGCGTGAAAATGAACTCAGGAATTCACTTAATGTGGACGAACAAATTAATTCAGATTCATCCAGGAAATGCCCTGGATCACACAGGGGACAGTCAATGAATGCATAGTATTTCCTAGTCAGTGAAATTGGTGCCCTTTCTCCAGTGAAGGGCAGCTTTCAGGAAGACCACAAATTATGGAATACCAAGAAACACTGGCGACAGGCATTCATTTCTACAAAAGTTCTTAGTGACATATTACAACTCATTTCATTCAAGGAACTGAAGACTTAAAGCCAGGACAACTCAAGGCTTTTCCTCAAAATCACATCGGGTATTAAGCTAATTGCTACCAATCAGTGAGGCAAATTAAAACACAAAGATAACAAACACAGACACACACACCCACACACACACAAAGTGGTGATATCCTAATAGTTATCAAGTGAATGGATATCTTTCCTTGTATGTAGTACATGGCAACGTTTACTAAAATCAGAAGTCATTGAAAACCAGGACAGCCTGGTACACTCCTTCAATGTCCACAGTGTAAAAGGAAGAGTTTGAATGAAGGGGACTTAACGATGCTTAAACAGTGGGTACACACATGAGTGTGAAACAGTTTGTAATATGAGAACTCACTCCAGCGAGCAAAGAAATTAATACATTTGCAAACTACAAATATTGCACACAGAAACACACACGCACACACACACACATACAAACCTAAACTAAATAACACAAAACCTGTCCATATCCTTTGCATGTGAAATGATACAATGAATAGCTGAAAGCCTTGGCGTGGTGCTACTGAGGAGACAATATCAGCACTTCAAAAAGAACCATGCTAAGAAATATATGTGTAGTCACATCATTTCCAAAAATGTTCTTGGAAGGAAGACATACTGCCATATTTATGGAAACGAACCAGCAACGTGTAATCCACCAGAGTCTGTGCCTGAATCAATCACTTGTTTTGAAATCCTTTTTAGTAAGCCAGTGATGCATATTTACCCATGTATCATGATGCCTGGATATACACTGCACATAATCGATGAAGAATGACTAGTTCCTGTTTACAGAACATATTGTACTTGATCAACAGAAAAGACAGCATGGTCTATCCGCTATTATTGACTTCCAGGAAACTATCATGACTGCCCTTTTTTGAACAAGGGTATCTCACAGAAAGTGACAAAAGAAATATTAGCCTACCAACCCTGTGTGCAAGTGCTCCCACAAGCACACACAACCACACACACACATGCAGAGAAGCACACAAATACACACAAACACACACGCATTCATTGCTCCTCGAATGGCAAGCAGTCTGGAGTCAGTGAATTTCTGCACTTTCACAAAGGAAAAGTACCTTCCAACACCAGCAATCCTTAATGAATACCAGGAAACCCTGGAGAATCAGGTTAACTTCTTCCGACACTCCTTGCCCACGGTATAGTATATCCTGCAGGAAAGAGAAGATTTGCTGTCAGATCAACAGGTTCCTGGGCCACCATGTCACCCTAATTCTTACCTTGCCACTCCGTTAGTTCCACACCCTAAGATCTGGTGGTCTAGTGGGTCCCTGAAATCAACGCAGCGTGTGTATCATAGTGAGGCCCAAGGCGGCCTGTTCTGCAAAGTGAGAACCAGCCCCAGGTGGCACACAGGCTTGTGGACATTCCAAACCGTGGGACATAGAAGCTTTGGCTAGCAGTTCAGAAGGGATTGCCCCAATCTAATGGGCTCAGGTCACCCATGTGCTCCTGCTCTGCCTGCCCCCGTTTTCCGAGGCCACACTTAACTGAGAAGTCTTCCACAGAAGACAGGGGCACCTTCCTTCAGCTTCTTCCTGCTTGGCTGGCTGGGCTGCCATAGCAACAGGCCAGGCACGAGCTGCCTCAGGACTCTCCAAGTTCAAGGGGCTCTGAGCCCACTGTGACATCACAGCCGCGTCTTTCCTGATTGGTCGGACTGCTTAAGCACTCCCCCTTAAGCAACCCTCACCCTCCAATTTCCAGCCACTTGAGGCATAGTGTCCTCAAAGGATGTATGGATCTTATCGTGGCCTTACTGCTCCATATTCCCACAGCCGCTTGTCCTATGTGGAACTGGGATGATATTTCTCTCCTCTTTCCAAGATCTGCCAAGCTGGAACCCACATTTTCGAAGACAAGAAGTGTTTTTTGTGGTGAGTACAAAACGCCTCAAGCCCTTTGCACGTCCATCAGCCAGGAAAACTCCTTTCACATTGGATTGGGCAACTTCCCTCTCAGAACATCACCCAACACCTGAGTATATTCCCTTAGCTGGACGCAACTCTACCACTCAGGGAATCAGGATGTTTTTCGTCCTGGCTTCTCTGTTACTAACTTCGTCAAAGCACGGAAACGCACACACTGGCTGGTAAGAGTGTGAAACTGACCACAGGAATTCACTTAATGTGGACAAAGAAATTAATTCGCTTTCATCTGAGAAATGCACTGGATCACAAACGGGATAGTCAACGAATGCACAGTATTTAATACTCAGTGAAACTGATAACTTTTCTCCAGTGAATGGCACCTTTCAGGAACACAACACACTATGGAATACCATGAATCACTAGGGAAGAGCATTCATTTCTCCAAAACTTCCTAGTGACAAAACAAAACACTTTTCATCCAAGGAAGTGAAGACTTCAAATCAGGGCCGCTCAAGGCTTCTCCACAAACTGACATCAGGAATTAAGCTAATTTCCACGAATCAGTGAGGCAAATTTAAACAGAATGATAACAAACACAAAAACATAGCCACACACACAATGTGGTCATATCCTAATAGTGATCGTGTGAATTGATTTCTTTGCTTGTATGTACTGGATAGCAACTTTTAGCATCATCAGAATCCATTAAACCCCAGGACAGCCTGGTGCATTCAATCAATTTCCACAGTGTAAAAGACACAGTTTGACTCAAGTGGTCTTAGGAATGCCTACACAGTGGGTACACCCATGAGCGTGAAATACTTTGTACTAGGAGAACTTATTAGAACGAGGAAAGAAAGTAATACATTTGCCAACTAGAAATATTGCACACACAAACACACACACATACCCAAAATAAAACAAAACCTGTCCAAATTCATCACATCGGGAATATTACCCGCAATAGTGGAATGGCCAGGCGTTACGCTACTGAAGGGACAATATCAGCCCTTCAAAATGATGATGCCAAAAAAATATGGGAAGTGACACCTTTTCCAGAAATGTTCTTGCAAGGAAGACACACTGCCACATTTTTGCAAAGAAACGAGCAAAGGGTAATCCACCAGAATCTGTGCCTGAAGCAATTACTTGAATGAAAATCCTTTCCAGTAAGCCAGTGAGGCCCATTGACCCATGTATCATAATGCCTGGACATACACTGCACATAATTGCTGAATGCTCAATAGTTCTTCCTTATAGAACATATTGTACTTCATCTACAGAAAAGTAAGTTTGATCTATCTGAAATTATTGACTTCCAGGAAACAATCGTGATGGCCACTCTTTGAAAAAGGGTATCTCACAGAACCTGACAAAAGTAATATTATCTGATCCTCCCTGTGTGCAAGGTCTTCTGCAAACACACACACAAACACACACACACACACACACACACACACATGTACAGAAGCACACAAAGAAAAATACACAATCACACACACACAATCATTGCTCCTCGAAGAGCAACCATTCCGGAGTCATTGAATTTCTGAAACTTCATGTAAGAAAAGTACCTTTCAGCAGTAGCAATATGTAGTGAATACCAGGAAACCCTGGAGAATCAGGATAACTTCTTCCAACTTTCCTTTCCCATGGTTTAGTGTACCCTGCAGGCCAGAGAAGAATTGCTGTCAGATCAACAGGTGCCTGGGCCACCATGTCACCCTGATTCTTACCTTGCCAGTCTGCTAGTACTACACCCTAAGATCAGGTGGACTGCTGGGTCCCTGAAATAAAGGCACTGTGTGTTTCACAGTGAGGGCCATGGAGGCCTGCTCTGCAAAGTGAAATCTAGCCCCAGGTGGCACACAGGCCTGTGGACATTCCAAACCCTGTGACATGGATGCTTTGGCTAGCGGTGAAGAATGGATTCCCCCAATCTGATGGACTCAGTTCACCCACGTGCTCCTGCTCTACCTGCCCCCTCTTTCCCTAGGCCACACTTAACTCAGAAGTCTTCCAAACTAGACAAGGGCACCTTCCTTCAGCTTCTTCTTGCTTGGCTGGCTGGGCTGCCATAGCAACAGGCCAGGCAGGAGCTGCCTCAGGACTCCCCAAGTTCAAGGGGCTGTAGGCCAACTGGGACATCACAATCATGTCTTTTCTGATTGGTTGGACAGCATAAGCACTCCCCTTAAGGAACCTCCCCTTCCAGTCCCCAGTCACTTGTGTCATACAGTCCTGGCAAAATGTTTGGATAGGAGCATGGCTTTACTGCTCCATATTCCCACCTCTGCTTGTTCTGGGTCCAACTGGGATGAGATTTCTCTCCTGTTTCCATGAACTCTCCATCTGGAACCCACATTTTGGAAGACAAGAAGTCTTTATTTCTGGTGAGTACCTAAATGACTCAAGCCCTTTGCACTTCCATCAGCCAGGAAAACACCTTTGACATTGGATGAACAACATTCCTCTCAGAACAACATCACCCATCACCTGAGCTTATTCCCTTATGTGGACACAACGGTACCACACTGGGATTCATGATGTTGTTTTGTCAGGCTTGTCTGTTCCCAACTTCATCAAAACAAAGAATCGCACACAGTGGCTGGCAAGAGCGTGAAAATGAACTCAGGAATTCACTTAATGTGGACGAACAAATTAATTCAGATTCATCCAGGAAATGCCCTGGATCACACAGGGGACAGTCAATGAATGCATAGTATTTCCTAGTCAGTGAAATTGGTGCCCTTTCTCCAGTGAAGGGCAGCTTTCAGGAAGACCACAAATTATGGAATACCAAGAAACACTGGCGACAGGCATTCATTTCTACAAAAGTTCTTAGTGACATATTACAACTCATTTCATTCAAGGAACTGAAGACTTAAAGCCAGGACAACTCAAGGCTTTTCCTCAAAATCACATCGGGTATTAAGCTAATTGCTACCAATCAGTGAGGCAAATTAAAACACAAAGATAACAAACACAGACACACACACCCACACACACACAAAGTGGTGATATCCTAATAGTTATCAAGTGAATGGATATCTTTCCTTGTATGTAGTACATGGCAACGTTTACTAAAATCAGAAGTCATTGAAAACCAGGACAGCCTGGTACACTCCTTCAATGTCCACAGTGTAAAAGGAAGAGTTTGAATGAAGGGGACTTAACGATGCTTAAACAGTGGGTACACACATGAGTGTGAAACAGTTTGTAATATGAGAACTCACTCCAGCGAGCAAAGAAATTAATACATTTGCAAACTACAAATATTGCACACAGAAACACACACGCACACACACACACATACAAACCTAAACTAAATAACACAAAACCTGTCCATATCCTTTGCATGTGAAATGATACAATGAATAGCTGAAAGCCTTGGCGTGGTGCTACTGAGGAGACAATATCAGCACTTCAAAAAGAACCATGCTAAGAAATATATGTGTAGTCACATCATTTCCAAAAATGTTCTTGGAAGGAAGACATACTGCCATATTTATGGAAACGAACCAGCAACGTGTAATCCACCAGAGTCTGTGCCTGAATCAATCACTTGTTTTGAAATCCTTTTTAGTAAGCCAGTGATGCATATTTACCCATGTATCATGATGCCTGGATATACACTGCACATAATCGATGAAGAATGACTAGTTCCTGTTTACAGAACATATTGTACTTGATCAACAGAAAAGACAGCATGGTCTATCCGCTATTATTGACTTCCAGGAAACTATCATGACTGCCCTTTTTTGAACAAGGGTATCTCACAGAAAGTGACAAAAGAAATATTAGCCTACCAACCCTGTGTGCAAGTGCTCCCACAAGCACACACAACCACACACACACATGCAGAGAAGCACACAAATACACACAAACACACACGCATTCATTGCTCCTCGAATGGCAAGCAGTCTGGAGTCAGTGAATTTCTGCACTTTCACAAAGGAAAAGTACCTTCCAACACCAGCAATCCTTAATGAATACCAGGAAACCCTGGAGAATCAGGTTAACTTCTTCCAACACTCCTTGCCCACGGTATAGTATATCCTGCAGGAAAGAGAAGATTTGCTGTCAGATCAACAGGTTCCTGGGCCACCATGTCACCCTAATTCTTACCTTGCCACTCCGTTAGTTCCACACCCTAAGATCTGGTGGTCTAGTGGGTCCCTGAAATCAACGCAGCGTGTGTATCATAGTGAGGCCCAAGGCGGCCTGTTCTGCAAAGTGAGAACCAGCCCCAGGTGGCACACAGGCTTGTGGACATTCCAAACCGTGGGACATAGAAGCTTTGGCTAGCAGTTCAGAAGGGATTGCCCCAATCTAATGGGCTCAGGTCACCCATGTGCTCCTGCTCTGCCTGCCCCCGTTTTCCGAGGCCACACTTAACTGAGAAGTCTTCCACAGAAGACAGGGGCACCTTCCTTCAGCTTCTTCCTGCTTGGCTGGCTGGGCTGCCATAGCAACAGGCCAGGCACGAGCTGCCTCAGGACTCTCCAAGTTCAAGGGGCTCTGAGCCCACTGTGACATCACAGCCGCGTCTTTCCTGATTGGTCGGACTGCTTAAGCACTCCCCCTTAAGCAACCCTCACCCTCCAATTTCCAGCCACTTGAGGCATAGTGTCCTCAAAGGATGTATGGATCTTATCGTGGCCTTACTGCTCCATATTCCCACAGCCGCTTGTCCTATGTGGAACTGGGATGATATTTCTCTCCTCTTTCCAAGATCTGCCAAGCTGGAACCCACATTTTCGAAGACAAGAAGTGTTTTTTGTGGTGAGTACAAAACGCCTCAAGCCCTTTGCACGTCCATCAGCCAGGAAAACTCCTTTCACATTGGATTGGGCAACTTCCCTCTCAGAACATCACCCAACACCTGAGTATATTCCCTTAGCTGGACGCAACTCTACCACTCAGGGAATCAGGATGTTTTTCGTCCTGGCTTCTCTGTTACTAACTTCGTCAAAGCACGGAAACGCACACACTGGCTGGTAAGAGTGTGAAACTGACCACAGGAATTCACTTAATGTGGACAAAGAAATTAATTCGCTTTCATCTGAGAAATGCACTGGATCACAAACGGGATAGTCAACGAATGCACAGTATTTAATACTCAGTGAAACTGATAACTTTTCTCCAGTGAATGGCACCTTTCAGGAACACAACACACTATGGAATACCATGAATCACTAGGGAAGAGCATTCATTTCTCCAAAACTTCCTAGTGACAAAACAAAACACTTTTCATCCAAGGAAGTGAAGACTTCAAATCAGGGCCGCTCAAGGCTTCTCCACAAACTGACATCAGGAATTAAGCTAATTTCCACGAATCAGTGAGGCAAATTTAAACAGAATGATAACAAACACAAAAACATAGCCACACACACAATGTGGTCATATCCTAATAGTGATCGTGTGAATTGATTTCTTTGCTTGTATGTACTGGATAGCAACTTTTAGCATCATCAGAATCCATTAAACCCCAGGACAGCCTGGTGCATTCAATCAATTTCCACAGTGTAAAAGACACAGTTTGACTCAAGTGGTCTTAGGAATGCCTACACAGTGGGCACACCCATGAGCATGAAATACTTTGTACTAGGAGAACTTATTAGAACGAGGAAAGAAAGTAATACATTTGCCAACTAGAAATATTGCACACACAAACACACACACATACCCAAAATAAAACAAAACCTGTCCAAATTCATCACATCGGGAATATTACCCGCAATAGTGGAATGGCCAGGCGTTACGCTACTGAAGGGACAATATCAGCCCTTCAAAATGATGATGCCAAAAAAATATGGGAAGTGACACCTTTTCCAGAAATGTTCTTGCAAGGAAGACACACTGCCACATTTTTGCAAAGAAACGAGCAAAGGGTAATCCACCAGAATCTGTGCCTGAAGCAATTACTTGAATGAAAATCCTTTCCAGTAAGCCAGTGAGGCCCATTGACCCATGTATCATAATGCCTGGACATACACTGCACATAATTGCTGAATGCTCAATAGTTCTTCCTTATAGAACATATTGTACTTCATCTACAGAAAAGTAAGTTTGATCTATCTGAAATTATTGACTTCCAGGAAACAATCGTGATGGCCACTCTTTGAAAAAGGGTATCTCACAGAACCTGACAAAAGTAATATTATCTGATCCTCCCTGTGTGCAAGGTCTTCTGCAAACACACACACAAACACACACACACACACACACACACACATGTACAGAAGCACACAAAGAAAAATACACAATCACACACACACAATCATTGCTCCTCGAAGAGCAACCATTCCGGAGTCATTGAATTTCTGAAACTTCATGTAAGAAAAGTACCTTTCAGCAGTAGCAATATGTAGTGAATACCAGGAAACCCTGGAGAATCAGGATAACTTCTTCCAACTTTCCTTTCCCATGGTTTAGTGTACCCTGCAGGCCAGAGAAGAATTGCTGTCAGATCAACAGGTGCCTGGGCCACCATGTCACCCTGATTCTTACCTTGCCAGTCTGCTAGTACTACACCCTAAGATCAGGTGGACTGCTGGGTCCCTGAAATAAAGGCACTGTGTGTTTCACAGTGAGGGCCATGGAGGCCTGCTCTGCAAAGTGAAATCTAGCCCCAGGTGGCACACAGGCCTGTGGACATTCCAAACCCTGTGACATGGATGCTTTGGCTAGCGGTGAAGAATGGATTCCCCCAATCTGATGGACTCAGTTCACCCACGTGCTCCTGCTCTACCTGCCCCCTCTTTCCCTAGGCCACACTTAACTCAGAAGTCTTCCAAACTAGACAAGGGCACCTTCCTTCAGCTTCTTCTTGCTTGGCTGGCTGGGCTGCCATAGCAACAGGCCAGGCAGGAGCTGCCTCAGGACTCCCCAAGTTCAAGGGGCTGTAGGCCAACTGGGACATCACAATCATGTCTTTTCTGATTGGTTGGACAGCATAAGCACTCCCCTTAAGGAACCTCCCCTTCCAGTCCCCAGTCACTTGTGTCATACAGTCCTGGCAAAATGTTTGGATAGGAGCATGGCTTTACTGCTCCATATTCCCACCTCTGCTTGTTCTGGGTCCAACTGGGATGAGATTTCTCTCCTGTTTCCATGAACTCTCCATCTGGAACCCACATTTTGGAAGACAAGAAGTCTTTATTTCTGGTGAGTACCTAAATGACTCAAGCCCTTTGCACTTCCATCAGCCAGGAAAACACCTTTGACATTGGATGAACAACATTCCTCTCAGAACAACATCACCCATCACCTGAGCTTATTCCCTTATGTGGACACAACGGTACCACACTGGGATTCATGATGTTGTTTTGTCAGGCTTGTCTGTTCCCAACTTCATCAAAACAAAGAATCGCACACAGTGGCTGGCAAGAGCGTGAAAATGAACTCAGGAATTCACTTAATGTGGACGAACAAATTAATTCAGATTCATCCAGGAAATGCCCTGGATCACACAGGGGACAGTCAATGAATGCATAGTATTTCCTAGTCAGTGAAATTGGTGCCTTTTCTCCAGTGAAGGGCAGCTTTCAGGAAGACCACAAATTATGGAATACCAAGAAACACTGGCGACAGGCATTCATTTCTACTAAAGTTCTTAGTGACATATTACAACTCATTTCATTCAAGGAACTGAAGACTTAAAGCCAGGACAACTCAAGGCTTTTCCTCAAAATCACATCGGGTATTAAGCTAATTGCTACCAATCAGTGAGGCAAATTAAAACACAAAGATAACAAACACAGACACACACACCCACACACACACAAAGTGGTGATATCCTAATAGTTATCAAGTGAATGGATATCTTTCCTTGTATGTAGTACATGGCAACGTTTACTAAAATCAGAAGTCATTGAAAACCAGGACAGCCTGGTACACTCCTTCAATGTCCACAGTGTAAAAGGAAGAGTTTGAATGAAGGGGACTTAACGATGCTTAAACAGTGGGTACACACATGAGTGTGAAACAGTTTGTAATATGAGAACTCACTCCAGCGAGCAAAGAAATTAATACATTTGCAAACTACAAATATTGCACACAGAAACACACACGCACACACACACACATACAAACCTAAACTAAATAACACAAAACCTGTCCATATCCTTTGCATGTGAAATGATACAATGAATAGCTGAAAGCCTTGGCGTGGTGCTACTGAGGAGACAATATCAGCACTTCAAAAAGAACCATGCTAAGAAATATATGTGTAGTCACATCATTTCCAAAAATGTTCTTGGAAGGAAGACATACTGCCATATTTATGGAAACGAACCAGCAACGTGTAATCCACCAGAGTCTGTGCCTGAATCAATCACTTGTTTTGAAATCCTTTTTAGTAAGCCAGTGATGCATATTTACCCATGTATCATGATGCCTGGATATACACTGCACATAATCGATGAAGAATGACTAGTTCCTGTTTACAGAACATATTGTACTTGATCAACAGAAAAGACAGCATGGTCTATCCGCTATTATTGACTTCCAGGAAACTATCATGACTGCCCTTTTTTGAACAAGGGTATCTCACAGAAAGTGACAAAAGAAATATTAGCCTACCAACCCTGTGTGCAAGTGCTCCCACAAGCACACACAACCACACACACACATGCAGAGAAGCACACAAATACACACAAACACACACGCATTCATTGCTCCTCGAATGGCAAGCAGTCTGGAGTCAGTGAATTTCTGCACTTTCACAAAGGAAAAGTACCTTCCAACACCAGCAATCCTTAATGAATACCAGGAAACCCTGGAGAATCAGGTTAACTTCTTCCGACACTCCTTGCCCACGGTATAGTATATCCTGCAGGAAAGAGAAGATTTGCTGTCAGATCAACAGGTTCCTGGGCCACCATGTCACCCTAATTCTTACCTTGCCACTCCGTTAGTTCCACACCCTAAGATCTGGTGGTCTAGTGGGTCCCTGAAATCAACGCAGCGTGTGTATCATAGTGAGGCCCAAGGCGGCCTGTTCTGCGAAGTGAGAACCAGCCCCAGGTGGCACACAGGCTTGTGGACATTCCAAACCGTGGGACATAGAAGCTTTGGCTAGCAGTTCAGAAGGGATTGCCCCAATCTAATGGGCTCAGGTCACCCATGTGCTCCTGCTCTGCCTGCCCCCGTTTTCCGAGGCCACACTTAACTGAGAAGTCTTCCACAGAAGACAGGGGCACCTTCCTTCAGCTTCTTCCTGCTTGGCTGGCTGGGCTGCCATAGCAACAGGCCAGGCACGAGCTGCCTCAGGACTCTCCAAGTTCAAGGGGCTCTGAGCCCACTGTGACATCACAGCCGCGTCTTTCCTGATTGGTCGGACTGCTTAAGCACTCCCCCTTAAGCAACCCTCACCCTCCAATTTCCAGCCACTTGAGGCATAGTGTCCTCAAAGGATGTATGGATCTTATCGTGGCCTTACTGCTCCATATTCCCACAGCCGCTTGTCCTATGTGGAACTGGGATGATATTTCTCTCCTCTTTCCAAGATCTGCCAAGCTGGAACCCACATTTTCGAAGACAAGAAGTGTTTTTTGTGGTGAGTACAAAACGCCTCAAGCCCTTTGCACGTCCATCAGCCAGGAAAACTCCTTTCACATTGGATTGGGCAACTTCCCTCTCAGAACATCACCCAACACCTGAGTATATTCCCTTAGCTGGACGCAACTCTACCACTCAGGGAATCAGGATGTTTTTCGTCCTGGCTTCTCTGTTACTAACTTCGTCAAAGCACGGAAACGCACACACTGGCTGGTAAGAGTGTGAAACTGACCACAGGAATTCACTTAATGTGGACAAAGAAATTAATTCGCTTTCATCTGAGAAATGCACTGGATCACAAACGGGATAGTCAACGAATGCACAGTATTTAATACTCAGTGAAACTGATAACTTTTCTCCAGTGAATGGCACCTTTCAGGAACACAACACACTATGGAATACCATGAATCACTAGGGAAGAGCATTCATTTCTCCAAAACTTCCTAGTGACAAAACAAAACACTTTTCATCCAAGGAAGTGAAGACTTCAAATCAGGGCCGCTCAAGGCTTCTCCACAAACTGACATCAGGAATTAAGCTAATTTCCACGAATCAGTGAGGCAAATTTAAACAGAATGATAACA
Source organism: Castor canadensis (assembly GCF_047511655.1). NCBI lineage: Eukaryota > Metazoa > Chordata > Mammalia > Rodentia > Castoridae > Castor > Castor canadensis. The sequence continues at coordinate 115,489,500 of NC_133387.1, forward strand.
AACACAAAAACATAGCCACACACACAATGTGGTCATATCCTAATAGTGATCGTGTGAATTGATTTCTTTGCTTGTATGTACTGGATAGCAACTTTTAGCATCATCAGAATCCATTAAACCCCAGGACAGCCTGGTGCATTCAATCAATTTCCACAGTGTAAAAGACACAGTTTGACTCAAGTGGTCTTAGGAATGCCTACACAGTGGGCACACCCATGAGCATGAAATACTTTGTACTAGGAGAACTTATTAGAACGAGGAAAGAAAGTAATACATTTGCCAACTAGAAATATTGCACACACAAACACACACACATACCCAAAATAAAACAAAACCTGTCCAAATTCATCACATCGGGAATATTACCCGCAATAGTGGAATGGCCAGGCGTTACGCTACTGAAGGGACAATATCAGCCCTTCAAAATGATGATGCCAAAAAAATATGGGAAGTGACACCTTTTCCAGAAATGTTCTTGCAAGGAAGACACACTGCCACATTTTTGCAAAGAAACGAGCAAAGGGTAATCCACCAGAATCTGTGCCTGAAGCAATTACTTGAATGAAAATCCTTTCCAGTAAGCCAGTGAGGCCCATTGACCCATGTATCATAATGCCTGGACATACACTGCACATAATTGCTGAATGCTCAATAGTTCTTCCTTATAGAACATATTGTACTTCATCTACAGAAAAGTAAGTTTGATCTATCTGAAATTATTGACTTCCAGGAAACAATCGTGATGGCCACTCTTTCAAAAAGGGTATCTCACAGAACCTGACAAAAGTAATATTATCTGATCCTCCCTGTGTGCAAGGTCTTCTGCAAACACACACACAAACACACACACACACACACACACACACATGTACAGAAGCACACAAAGAAAAATACACAATCACACACACACAATCATTGCTCCTCGAAGAGCAACCATTCCGGAGTCATTGAATTTCTGAAACTTCATGTAAGAAAAGTACCTTTCAGCAGTAGCAATATGTAGTGAATACCAGGAAATCCTGGAGAATCAGGATAACTTCTTCCAACTTTCCTTTCCCATGGTTTAGTGTACCCTGCAGGCCAGAGAAGAATTGCTGTCAGATCAACAGGTGCCTGGGCCACCATGTCACCCTGATTCTTACCTTGCCAGTCTGCTAGTACTACACCCTAAGATCAGGTGGACTGCTGGGTCCCTGAAATAAAGGCACTGTGTGTTTCACAGTGAGGGCCATGGAGGCCTGCTCTGCAAAGTGAAATCTAGCCCCAGGTGGCACACAGGCCTGTGGACATTCCAAACCCTGTGACATGGATGCTTTGGCTAGCGGTGAAGAATGGATTCCCCCAATCTGATGGACTCAGTTCACCCACGTGCTCCTGCTCTACCTGCCCCCTCTTTCCCTAGGCCACACTTAACTCAGAAGTCTTCCAAACTAGACAAGGGCACCTTCCTTCAGCTTCTTCTTGCTTGGCTGGCTGGGCTGCCATAGCAACAGGCCAGGCAGGAGCTGCCTCAGGACTCCCCAAGTTCAAGGGGCTGTAGGCCAACTGGGACATCACAATCATGTCTTTTCTGATTGGTTGGACAGCATAAGCACTCCCCTTAAGGAACCTCCCCTTCCAGTCCCCAGTCACTTGTGTCATACAGTCCTGGCAAAATGTTTGGATAGGAGCATGGCTTTACTGCTCCATATTCCCACCTCTGCTTGTTCTGGGTCCAACTGGGATGAGATTTCTCTCCTGTTTCCATGAACTCTCCATCTGGAACCCACATTTTGGAAGACAAGAAGTCTTTATTTCTGGTGAGTACCTAAATGACTCAAGCCCTTTGCACTTCCATCAGCCAGGAAAACACCTTTGACATTGGATGAACAACATTCCTCTCAGAACAACATCACCCATCACCTGAGCTTATTCCCTTATGTGGACACAACGGTACCACACTGGGATTCATGATGTTGTTTTGTCAGGCTTGTCTGTTCCCAACTTCATCAAAACAAAGAATCGCACACAGTGGCTGGCAAGAGCGTGAAAATGAACTCAGGAATTCACTTAATGTGGACGAACAAATTAATTCAGATTCATCCAGGAAATGCCCTGGATCACACAGGGGACAGTCAATGAATGCATAGTATTTCCTAGTCAGTGAAATTGGTGCCCTTTCTCCAGTGAAGGGCAGCTTTCAGGAAGACCACAAATTATGGAATACCAAGAAACACTGGCGACAGGCATTCATTTCTACAAAAGTTCTTAGTGACATATTACAACTCATTTCATTCAAGGAACTGAAGACTTAAAGCCAGGACAACTCAAGGCTTTTCCTCAAAATCACATCGGGTATTAAGCTAATTGCTACCAATCAGTGAGGCAAATTAAAACACAAAGATAACAAACACAGACACACACACCCACACACACACAAAGTGGTGATATCCTAATAGTTATCAAGTGAATGGATATCTTTCCTTGTATGTAGTACATGGCAACGTTTACTAAAATCAGAAGTCATTGAAAACCAGGACAGCCTGGTACACTCCTTCAATGTCCACAGTGTAAAAGGAAGAGTTTGAATGAAGGGGACTTAACGATGCTTAAACAGTGGGTACACACATGAGTGTGAAACAGTTTGTAATATGAGAACTCACTCCAGCGAGCAAAGAAATTAATACATTTGCAAACTACAAATATTGCACACAGAAACACACACGCACACACACACACATACAAACCTAAACTAAATAACACAAAACCTGTCCATATCCTTTGCATGTGAAATGATACAATGAATAGCTGAAAGCCTTGGCGTGGTGCTACTGAGGAGACAATATCAGCACTTCAAAAAGAACCATGCTAAGAAATATATGTGTAGTCACATCATTTCCAAAAATGTTCTTGGAAGGAAGACATACTGCCATATTTATGGAAACGAACCAGCAACGTGTAATCCACCAGAGTCTGTGCCTGAATCAATCACTTGTTTTGAAATCCTTTTTAGTAAGCCAGTGATGCATATTTACCCATGTATCATGATGCCTGGATATACACTGCACATAATCGATGAAGAATGACTAGTTCCTGTTTACAGAACATATTGTACTTGATCAACAGAAAAGACAGCATGGTCTATCCGCTATTATTGACTTCCAGGAAACTATCATGACTGCCCTTTTTTGAACAAGGGTATCTCACAGAAAGTGACAAAAGAAATATTAGCCTACCAACCCTGTGTGCAAGTGCTCCCACAAGCACACACAACCACACACACACATGCAGAGAAGCACACAAATACACACAAACACACACGCATTCATTGCTCCTCGAATGGCAAGCAGTCTGGAGTCAGTGAATTTCTGCACTTTCACAAAGGAAAAGTACCTTCCAACACCAGCAATCCTTAATGAATACCAGGAAACCCTGGAGAATCAGGTTAACTTCTTCCGACACTCCTTGCCCACGGTATAGTATATCCTGCAGGAAAGAGAAGATTTGCTGTCAGATCAACAGGTTCCTGGGCCACCATGTCACCCTAATTCTTACCTTGCCACTCCGTTAGTTCCACACCCTAAGATCTGGTGGTCTAGTGGGTCCCTGAAATCAACGCAGCGTGTGTATCATAGTGAGGCCCAAGGCGGCCTGTTCTGCAAAGTGAGAACCAGCCCCAGGTGGCACACAGGCTTGTGGACATTCCAAACCGTGGGACATAGAAGCTTTGGCTAGCAGTTCAGAAGGGATTGCCCCAATCTAATGGGCTCAGGTCACCCATGTGCTCCTGCTCTGCCTGCCCCCGTTTTCCGAGGCCACACTTAACTGAGAAGTCTTCCACAGAAGACAGGGGCACCTTCCTTCAGCTTCTTCCTGCTTGGCTGGCTGGGCTGCCATAGCAACAGGCCAGGCACGAGCTGCCTCAGGACTCTCCAAGTTCAAGGGGCTCTGAGCCCACTGTGACATCACAGCCGCGTCTTTCCTGATTGGTCGGACTGCTTAAGCACTCCCCCTTAAGCAACCCTCACCCTCCAATTTCCAGCCACTTGAGGCATAGTGTCCTCAAAGGATGTATGGATCTTATCGTGGCCTTACTGCTCCATATTCCCACAGCCGCTTGTCCTATGTGGAACTCGGATGATATTTCTCTCCTCTTTCCAAGATCTGCCAAGCTGGAACCCACATTTTCGAAGACAAGAAGTGTTTTTTGTGGTGAGTACAAAACGCCTCAAGCCCTTTGCACGTCCATCAGCCAGGAAAACTCCTTTCACATTGGATTGGGCAACTTCCCTCTCAGAACATCACCCAACACCTGAGTATATTCCCTTAGCTGGACGCAACTCTACCACTCAGGGAATCAGGATGTTTTTCGTCCTGGCTTCTCTGTTACTAACTTCGTCAAAGCACGGAAACGCACACACTGGCTGGTAAGAGTGTGAAACTGACCACAGGAATTCACTTAATGTGGACAAAGAAATTAATTCGCTTTCATCTGAGAAATGCACTGGATCACAAACGGGATAGTCAACGAATGCACAGTATTTAATACTCAGTGAAACTGATAACTTTTCTCCAGTGAATGGCACCTTTCAGGAACACAACACACTATGGAATACCATGAATCACTAGGGAAGAGCATTCATTTCTCCAAAACTTCCTAGTGACAAAACAAAACACTTTTCATCCAAGGAAGTGAAGACTTCAAATCAGGGCCGCTCAAGGCTTCTCCACAAACTGACATCAGGAATTAAGCTAATTTCCACGAATCAGTGAGGCAAATTTAAACAGAATGATAACAAACACAAAAACATAGCCACACACACAATGTGGTCATATCCTAATAGTGATCGTGTGAATTGATTTCTTTGCTTGTATGTACTGGATAGCAACTTTTAGCATCATCAGAATCCATTAAACCCCAGGACAGCCTGGTGCATTCAATCAATTTCCACAGTGTAAAAGACACAGTTTGACTCAAGTGGTCTTAGGAATGCCTACACAGTGGGCACACCCATGAGCATGAAATACTTTGTACTAGGAGAACTTATTAGAACGAGGAAAGAAAGTAATACATTTGCCAACTAGAAATATTGCACACACAAACACACACACATACCCAAAATAAAACAAAACCTGTCCAAATTCATCACATCGGGAATATTACCCGCAATAGTGGAATGGCCAGGCGTTACGCTACTGAAGGGACAATATCAGCCCTTCAAAATGATGATGCCAAAAAAATATGGGAAGTGACACCTTTTCCAGAAATGTTCTTGCAAGGAAGACACACTGCCACATTTTTGCAAAGAAACGAGCAAAGGGTAATCCACCAGAATCTGTGCCTGAAGCAATTACTTGAATGAAAATCCTTTCCAGTAAGCCAGTGAGGCCCATTGACCCATGTATCATAATGCCTGGACATACACTGCACATAATTGCTGAATGCTCAATAGTTCTTCCTTATAGAACATATTGTACTTCATCTACAGAAAAGTAAGTTTGATCTATCTGAAATTATTGACTTCCAGGAAACAATTGTGATGGCCACTCTTTGAAAAAGGGTATCTCACAGAACCTGACAAAAGTAATATTATCTGATCCTCCCTGTGTGCAAGGTCTTCTGCAAACACACACACAAACACACACACACACACACACACACACATGTACAGAAGCACACAAAGAAAAATACACAATCACACACACACAATCATTGCTCCTCGAAGAGCAACCATTCCGGAGTCATTGAATTTCTGAAACTTCATGTAAGAAAAGTACCTTTCAGCAGTAGCAATATGTAGTGAATACCAGGAAACCCTGGAGAATCAGGATAACTTCTTCCAACTTTCCTTTCCCATGGTTTAGTGTACCCTGCAGGCCAGAGAAGAATTGCTGTCAGATCAACAGGTGCCTGGGCCACCATGTCACCCTGATTCTTACCTTGCCAGTCTGCTAGTACTACACCCTAAGATCAGGTGGACTGCTGGGTCCCTGAAATAAAGGCACTGTGTGTTTCACAGTGAGGGCCATGGAGGCCTGCTCTGCAAAGTGAAATCTAGCCCCAGGTGGCACACAGGCCTGTGGACATTCCAAACCCTGTGACATGGATGCTTTGGCTAGTGGTGAAGAATGGATTCCCCCAATCTGATGGACTCAGTTCACCCACGTGCTCCTGCTCTACCTGCCCCCTCTTTCCCTAGGCCACACTTAACTCAGAAGTCTTCCAAACTAGACAAGGGCACCTTCCTTCAGCTTCTTCTTGCTTGGCTGGCTGGGCTGCCATAGCAACAGGCCAGGCAGGAGCTGCCTCAGGACTCCCCAAGTTCAAGGGGCTGTAGGCCAACTGGGACATCACAATCATGTCTTTTCTGATTGGTTGGACAGCATAAGCACTCCCCTTAAGGAACCTCCCCTTCCAGTCCCCAGTCACTTGTGTCATACAGTCCTGGCAAAATGTTTGGATAGGAGCATGGCTTTACTGCTCCATATTCCCACCTCTGCTTGTTCTGGGTCCAACTGGGATGAGATTTCTCTCCTGTTTCCATGAACTCTCCATCTGGAACCCACATTTTGGAAGACAAGAAGTCTTTATTTCTGGTGAGTACCTAAATGACTCAAGCCCTTTGCACTTCCATCAGCCAGGAAAACACCTTTGACATTGGATGAACAACATTCCTCTCAGAACAACATCACCCATCACCTGAGCTTATTCCCTTATGTGGACACAACGGTACCACACTGGGATTCATGATGTTGTTTTGTCAGGCTTGTCTGTTCCCAACTTCATCAAAACGAAGAATCGCACACAGTGGCTGGCAAGAGCGTGAAAATGAACTCAGGAATTCACTTAATGTGGACGAACAAATTAATTCAGATTCATCCAGGAAATGCCCTGGATCACACAGGGGACAGTCAATGAATGCATAGTATTTCCTAGTCAGTGAAATTGGTGCCCTTTCTCCAGTGAAGGGCAGCTTTCAGGAAGACCACAAATTATGGAATACCAAGAAACACTGGCGACAGGCATTCATTTCTACAAAAGTTCTTAGTGACATATTACAACTCATTTCATTCAAGGAACTGAAGACTTAAAGCCAGGACAACTCAAGGCTTTTCCTCAAAATCACATCGGGTATTAAGCTAATTGCTACCAATCAGTGAGGCAAATTAAAACACAAAGATAACAAACACAGACACACACACCCACACACACACAAAGTGGTGATATCCTAGTAGTTATCAAGTGAATGGATATCTTTCCTTGTATGTAGTACATGGCAACGTTTACTAAAATCAGAAGTCATTGAAAACCAGGACAGCCTGGTACACTCCTTCAATGTCCACAGTGTAAAAGGAAGAGTTTGAATGAAGGGGACTTAACGATGCTTAAACAGTGGGTACACACATGAGTGTGAAACAGTTTGTAATATGAGAACTCACTCCAGCGAGCAAAGAAATTAATACATTTGCAAACTACAAATATTGCACACAGAAACACACACGCACACACACACACATACAAACCTAAACTAAATAACACAAAACCTGTCCATATCCTTTGCATGTGAAATGATACAATGAATAGCTGAAAGCCTTGGCGTGGTGCTACTGAGGAGACAATATCAGCACTTCAAAAAGAACCATGCTAAGAAATATATGTGTAGTCACATCATTTCCAAAAATGTTCTTGGAAGGAAGACATACTGCCATATTTATGGAAACGAACCAGCAACGTGTAATCCACCAGAGTCTGTGCCTGAATCAATCACTTGTTTTGAAATCCTTTTTAGTAAGCCAGTGATGCATATTTACCCATGTATCATGATGCCTGGATATACACTGCACATAATCGATGAAGAATGACTAGTTCCTGTTTACAGAACATATTGTACTTGATCAACAGAAAAGACAGCATGGTCTATCCGCTATTATTGACTTCCAGGAAACTATCATGACTGCCCTTTTTTGAACAAGGGTATCTCACAGAAAGTGACAAAAGAAATATTAGCCTACCAACCCTGTGTGCAAGTGCTCCCACAAGCACACACAACCACACACACACATGCAGAGAAGCACACAAATACACACAAACACACACGCATTCATTGCTCCTCGAATGGCAAGCAGTCTGGAGTCAGTGAATTTCTGCACTTTCACAAAGGAAAAGTACCTTCCAACACCAGCAATCCTTAATGAATACCAGGAAACCCTGGAGAATCAGGTTAACTTCTTCCGACACTCCTTGCCCACGGTATAGTATATCCTGCAGGAAAGAGAAGATTTGCTGTCAGATCAACAGGTTCCTGGGCCACCATGTCACCCTAATTCTTACCTTGCCACTCCGTTAGTTCCACACCCTAAGATCTGGTGGTCTAGTGGGTCCCTGAAATCAACGCAGCGTGTGTATCATAGTGAGGCCCAAGGCGGCCTGTTCTGCAAAGTGAGAACCAGCCCCAGGTGGCACACAGGCTTGTGGACATTCCAAACCGTGGGACATAGAAGCTTTGGCTAGCAGTTCAGAAGGGATTGCCCCAATCTAATGGGCTCAGGTCACCCATGTGCTCCTGCTCTGCCTGCCCCCGTTTTCCGAGGCCACACTTAACTGAGAAGTCTTCCACAGAAGACAGGGGCACCTTCCTTCAGCTTCTTCCTGCTTGGCTGGCTGGGCTGCCATAGCAACAGGCCAGGCACGAGCTGCCTCAGGACTCTCCAAGTTCAAGGGGCTCTGAGCCCACTGTGACATCACAGCCGCGTCTTTCCTGATTGGTCGGACTGCTTAAGCACTCCCCCTTAAGCAACCCTCACCCTCCAATTTCCAGCCACTTGAGGCATAGTGTCCTCAAAGGATGTATGGATCTTATCGTGGCCTTACTGCTCCATATTCCCACAGCCGCTTGTCCTATGTGGAACTCGGATGATATTTCTCTCCTCTTTCCAAGATCTGCCAAGCTGGAACCCACATTTTCGAAGACAAGAAGTGTTTTTTGTGGTGAGTACAAAACGCCTCAAGCCCTTTGCACGTCCATCAGCCAGGAAAACTCCTTTCACATTGGATTGGGCAACTTCCCTCTCAGAACATCACCCAACACCTGAGTATATTCCCTTAGCTGGACGCAACTCTACCACTCAGGGAATCAGGATGTTTTTCGTCCTGGCTTCTCTGTTACTAACTTCGTCAAAGCACGGAAACGCACACACTGGCTGGTAAGAGTGTGAAACTGACCACAGGAATTCACTTAATGTGGACAAAGAAATTAATTCGCTTTCATCTGAGAAATGCACTGGATCACAAACGGGATAGTCAACGAATGCACAGTATTTAATACTCAGTGAAACTGATAACTTTTCTCCAGTGAATGGCACCTTTCAGGAACACAACACACTATGGAATACCATGAATCACTAGGGAAGAGCATTCATTTCTCCAAAACTTCCTAGTGACAAAACAAAACACTTTTCATCCAAGGAAGTGAAGACTTCAAATCAGGGCCGCTCAAGGCTTCTCCACAAACTGACATCAGGAATTAAGCTAATTTCCACGAATCAGTGAGGCAAATTTAAACAGAATGATAACAAACACAAAAACATAGCCACACACACAATGTGGTCATATCCTAATAGTGATCGTGTGAATTGATTTCTTTGCTTGTATGTACTGGATAGCAACTTTTAGCATCATCAGAATCCATTAAACCCCAGGACAGCCTGGTGCATTCAATCAATTTCCACAGTGTAAAAGACACAGTTTGACTCAAGTGGTCTTAGGAATGCCTACACAGTGGGCACACCCATGAGCATGAAATACTTTGTACTAGGAGAACTTATTAGAACGAGGAAAGAAAGTAATACATTTGCCAACTAGAAATATTGCACACACAAACACACACACATACCCAAAATAAAACAAAACCTGTCCAAATTCATCACATCGGGAATATTACCCGCAATAGTGGAATGGCCAGGCGTTACGCTACTGAAGGGACAATATCAGCCCTTCAAAATGATGATGCCAAAAAAATATGGGAAGTGACACCTTTTCCAGAAATGTTCTTGCAAGGAAGACACACTGCCACATTTTTGCAAAGAAACGAGCAAAGGGTAATCCACCAGAATCTGTGCCTGAAGCAATTACTTGAATGAAAATCCTTTCCAGTAAGCCAGTGAGGCCCATTGACCCATGTATCATAATGCCTGGACATACACTGCACATAATTGCTGAATGCTCAATAGTTCTTCCTTATAGAACATATTGTACTTCATCTACAGAAAAGTAAGTTTGATCTATCTGAAATTATTGACTTCCAGGAAACAATCGTGATGGCCACTCTTTGAAAAAGGGTATCTCACAGAACCTGACAAAAGTAATATTATCTGATCCTCCCTGTGTGCAAGGTCTTCTGCAAACACACACACAAACACACACACACACACACACACACACATGTACAGAAGCACACAAAGAAAAATACACAATCACACACACACAATCATTGCTCCTCGAAGAGCAACCATTCCGGAGTCATTGAATTTCTGAAACTTCATGTAAGAAAAGTACCTTTCAGCAGTAGCAATATGTAGTGAATACCAGGAAATCCTGGAGAATCAGGATAACTTCTTCCAACTTTCCTTTCCCATGGTTTAGTGTACCCTGCAGGCCAGAGAAGAATTGCTGTCAGATCAACAGGTGCCTGGGCCACCATGTCACCCTGATTCTTACCTTGCCAGTCTGCTAGTACTACACCCTAAGATCAGGTGGACTGCTGGGTCCCTGAAATAAAGGCACTGTGTGTTTCACAGTGAGGGCCATGGAGGCCTGCTCTGCAAAGTGAAATCTAGCCCCAGGTGGCACACAGGCCTGTGGACATTCCAAACCCTGTGACATGGATGCTTTGGCTAGCGGTGAAGAATGGATTCCCCCAATCTGATGGACTCAGTTCACCCACGTGCTCCTGCTCTACCTGCCCCCTCTTTCCCTAGGCCACACTTAACTCAGAAGTCTTCCAAACTAGACAAGGGCACCTTCCTTCAGCTTCTTCTTGCTTGGCTGGCTGGGCTGCCATAGCAACAGGCCAGGCAGGAGCTGCCTCAGGACTCCCCAAGTTCAAGGGGCTGTAGGCCAACTGGGACATCACAATCATGTCTTTTCTGATTGGTTGGACAGCATAAGCACTCCCCTTAAGGAACCTCCCCTTCCAGTCCCCAGTCACTTGTGTCATACAGTCCTGGCAAAATGTTTGGATAGGAGCATGGCTTTACTGCTCCATATTCCCACCTCTGCTTGTTCTGGGTCCAACTGGGATGAGATTTCTCTCCTGTTTCCATGAACTCTCCATCTGGAACCCACATTTTGGAAGACAAGAAGTCTTTATTTCTGGTGAGTACCTAAATGACTCAAGCCCTTTGCACTTCCATCAGCCAGGAAAACACCTTTGACATTGGATGAACAACATTCCTCTCAGAACAACATCACCCATCACCTGAGCTTATTCCCTTATGTGGACACAACGGTACCACACTGGGATTCATGATGTTGTTTTGTCAGGCTTGTCTGTTCCCAACTTCATCAAAACAAAGAATCGCACACAGTGGCTGGCAAGAGCGTGAAAATGAACTCAGGAATTCACTTAATGTGGACGAACAAATTAATTCAGATTCATCCAGGAAATGCCCTGGATCACACAGGGGACAGTCAATGAATGCATAGTATTTCCTAGTCAGTGAAATTGGTGCCCTTTCTCCAGTGAAGGGCAGCTTTCAGGAAGACCACAAATTATGGAATACCAAGAAACACTGGCGACAGGCATTCATTTCTACAAAAGTTCTTAGTGACATATTACAACTCATTTCATTCAAGGAACTGAAGACTTAAAGCCAGGACAACTCAAGGCTTTTCCTCAAAATCACATCGGGTATTAAGCTAATTGCTACCAATCAGTGAGGCAAATTAAAACACAAAGATAACAAACACAGACACACACACCCACACACACACAAAGTGGTGATATCCTAATAGTTATCAAGTGAATGGATATCTTTCCTTGTATGTAGTACATGGCAACGTTTACTAAAATCAGAAGTCATTGAAAACCAGGACAGCCTGGTACACTCCTTCAATGTCCACAGTGTAAAAGGAAGAGTTTGAATGAAGGGGACTTAACGATGCTTAAACAGTGGGTACACACATGAGTGTGAAACAGTTTGTAATATGAGAACTCACTCCAGCGAGCAAAGAAATTAATACATTTGCAAACTACAAATATTGCACACAGAAACACACACGCACACACACACACATACAAACCTAAACTAAATAACACAAAACCTGTCCATATCCTTTGCATGTGAAATGATACAATGAATAGCTGAAAGCCTTGGCGTGGTGCTACTGAGGAGACAATATCAGCACTTCAAAAAGAACCATGCTAAGAAATATATGTGTAGTCACATCATTTCCAAAAATGTTCTTGGAAGGAAGACATACTGCCATATTTATGGAAACGAACCAGCAACGTGTAATCCACCAGAGTCTGTGCCTGAATCAATCACTTGTTTTGAAATCCTTTTTAGTAAGCCAGTGATGCATATTTACCCATGTATCATGATGCCTGGATATACACTGCACATAATCGATGAAGAATGACTAGTTCCTGTTTACAGAACATATTGTACTTGATCAACAGAAAAGACAGCATGGTCTATCCGCTATTATTGACTTCCAGGAAACTATCATGACTGCCCTTTTTTGAACAAGGGTATCTCACAGAAAGTGACAAAAGAAATATTAGCCTACCAACCCTGTGTGCAAGTGCTCCCACAAGCACACACAACCACACACACACATGCAGAGAAGCACACAAATACACACAAACACACACGCATTCATTGCTCCTCGAATGGCAAGCAGTCTGGAGTCAGTGAATTTCTGCACTTTCACAAAGGAAAAGTACCTTCCAACACCAGCAATCCTTAATGAATACCAGGAAACCCTGGAGAATCAGGTTAACTTCTTCCGACACTCCTTGCCCACGGTATAGTATATCCTGCAGGAAAGAGAAGATTTGCTGTCAGATCAACAGGTTCCTGGGCCACCATGTCACCCTAATTCTTACCTTGCCACTCCGTTAGTTCCACACCCTAAGATCTGGTGGTCTAGTGGGTCCCTGAAATCAACGCAGCGTGTGTATCATAGTGAGGCCCAAGGCGGCCTGTTCTGCAAAGTGAGAACCAGCCCCAGGTGGCACACAGGCTTGTGGACATTCCAAACCGTGGGACATAGAAGCTTTGGCTAGCAGTTCAGAAGGGATTGCCCCAATCTAATGGGCTCAGGTCACCCATGTGCTCCTGCTCTGCCTGCCCCCGTTTTCCGAGGCCACACTTAACTGAGAAGTCTTCCACAGAAGACAGGGGCACCTTCCTTCAGCTTCTTCCTGCTTGGCTGGCTGGGCTGCCATAGCAACAGGCCAGGCACGAGCTGCCTCAGGACTCTCCAAGTTCAAGGGGCTCTGAGCCCACTGTGACATCACAGCCGCGTCTTTCCTGATTGGTCGGACTGCTTAAGCACTCCCCCTTAAGCAACCCTCACCCTCCAATTTCCAGCCACTTGAGGCATAGTGTCCTCAAAGGATGTATGGATCTTATCGTGGCCTTACTGCTCCATATTCCCACAGCCGCTTGTCCTATGTGGAACTCGGATGATATTTCTCTCCTCTTTCCAAGATCTGCCAAGCTGGAACCCACATTTTCGAAGACAAGAAGTGTTTTTTGTGGTGAGTACAAAACGCCTCAAGCCCTTTGCACGTCCATCAGCCAGGAAAACTCCTTTCACATTGGATTGGGCAACTTCCCTCTCAGAACATCACCCAACACCTGAGTATATTCCCTTAGCTGGACGCAACTCTACCACTCAGGGAATCAGGATGTTTTTCGTCCTGGCTTCTCTGTTACTAACTTCGTCAAAGCACGGAAACGCACACACTGGCTGGTAAGAGTGTGAAACTGACCACAGGAATTCACTTAATGTGGACAAAGAAATTAATTCGCTTTCATCTGAGAAATGCACTGGATCACAAACGGGATAGTCAACGAATGCACAGTATTTAATACTCAGTGAAACTGATAACTTTTCTCCAGTGAATGGCACCTTTCAGGAACACAACACACTATGGAATACCATGAATCACTAGGGAAGAGCATTCATTTCTCCAAAACTTCCTAGTGACAAAACAAAACACTTTTCATCCAAGGAAGTGAAGACTTCAAATCAGGGCCGCTCAAGGCTTCTCCACAAACTGACATCAGGAATTAAGCTAATTTCCACGAATCAGTGAGGCAAATTTAAACAGAATGATAACAAACACAAAAACATAGCCACACACACAATGTGGTCATATCCTAATAGTGATCGTGTGAATTGATTTCTTTGCTTGTATGTACTGGATAGCAACTTTTAGCATCATCAGAATCCATTAAACCCCAGGACAGCCTGGTGCATTCAATCAATTTCCACAGTGTAAAAGACACAGTTTGACTCAAGTGGTCTTAGGAATGCCTACACAGTGGGCACACCCATGAGCATGAAATACTTTGTACTAGGAGAACTTATTAGAACGAGGAAAGAAAGTAATACATTTGCCAACTAGAAATATTGCACACACAAACACACACACATACCCAAAATAAAACAAAACCTGTCCAAATTCATCACATCGGGAATATTACCCGCAATAGTGGAATGGCCAGGCGTTACGCTACTGAAGGGACAATATCAGCCCTTCAAAATGATGATGCCAAAAAAATATGGGAAGTGACACCTTTTCCAGAAATGTTCTTGCAAGGAAGACACACTGCCACATTTTTGCAAAGAAACGAGCAAAGGGTAATCCACCAGAATCTGTGCCTGAAGCAATTACTTGAATGAAAATCCTTTCCAGTAAGCCAGTGAGGCCCATTGACCCATGTATCATAATGCCTGGACATACACTGCACATAATTGCTGAATGCTCAATAGATCTTCCTTATAGAACATATTGTACTTCATCTACAGAAAAGTAAGTTTGATCTATCTGAAATTATTGACTTCCAGGAAACAATCGTGATGGCCACTCTTTCAAAAAGGGTATCTCACAGAACCTGACAAAAGTAATATTATCTGATCCTCCCTGTGTGCAAGGTCTTCTGCAAACACACACACAAACACACACACACACACACACACACACATGTACAGAAGCACACAAAGAAAAATACACAATCACACACACACAATCATTGCTCCTCGAAGAGCAACCATTCCGGAGTCATTGAATTTCTGAAACTTCATGTAAGAAAAGTACCTTTCAGCAGTAGCAATATGTAGTGAATACCAGGAAACCCTGGAGAATCAGGATAACTTCTTCCAACTTTCCTTTCCCATGGTTTAGTGTACCCTGCAGGCCAGAGAAGAATTGCTGTCAGATCAACAGGTGCCTGGGCCACCATGTCACCCTGATTCTTACCTTGCCAGTCTGCTAGTACTACACCCTAAGATCAGGTGGACTGCTGGGTCCCTGAAATAAAGGCACTGTGTGTTTCACAGTGAGGGCCATGGAGGCCTGCTCTGCAAAGTGAAATCTAGCCCCAGGTGGCACACAGGCCTGTGGACATTCCAAACCCTGTGACATGGATGCTTTGGCTAGCGGTGAAGAATGGATTCCCCCAATCTGATGGACTCAGTTCACCCACGTGCTCCTGCTCTACCTGCCCCCTCTTTCCCTAGGCCACACTTAACTCAGAAGTCTTCCAAACTAGACAAGGGCACCTTCCTTCAGCTTCTTCTTGCTTGGCTGGCTGGGCTGCCATAGCAACAGGCCAGGCAGGAGCTGCCTCAGGACTCCCCAAGTTCAAGGGGCTGTAGGCCAACTGGGACATCACAATCATGTCTTTTCTGATTGGTTGGACAGCATAAGCACTCCCCTTAAGGAACCTCCCCTTCCAGTCCCCAGTCACTTGTGTCATACAGTCCTGGCAAAATGTTTGGATAGGAGCATGGCTTTACTGCTCCATATTCCCACCTCTGCTTGTTCTGGGTCCAACTGGGATGAGATTTCTCTCCTGTTTCCATGAACTCTCCATCTGGAACCCACATTTTGGAAGACAAGAAGTCTTTATTTCTGGTGAGTACCTAAATGACTCAAGCCCTTTGCACTTCCATCAGCCAGGAAAACACCTTTGACATTGGATGAACAACATTCCTCTCAGAACAACATCACCCATCACCTGAGCTTATTCCCTTATGTGGACACAACGGTACCACACTGGGATTCATGATGTTGTTTTGTCAGGCTTGTCTGTTCCCAACTTCATCAAAACAAAGAATCGCACACAGTGGCTGGCAAGAGCGTGAAAATGAACTCAGGAATTCACTTAATGTGGACGAACAAATTAATTCAGATTCATCCAGGAAATGCCCTGGATCACACAGGGGACAGTCAATGAATGCATAGTATTTCCTAGTCAGTGAAATTGGTGCCCTTTCTCCAGTGAAGGGCAGCTTTCAGGAAGACCACAAATTATGGAATACCAAGAAACACTGGCGACAGGCATTCATTTCTACAAAAGTTCTTAGTGACATATTACAACTCATTTCATTCAAGGAACTGAAGACTTAAAGCCAGGACAACTCAAGGCTTTTCCTCAAAATCACATCGGGTATTAAGCTAATTGCTACCAATCAGTGAGGCAAATTAAAACACAAAGATAACAAACACAGACACACACACCCACACACACACAAAGTGGTGATATCCTAATAGTTATCAAGTGAATGGATATCTTTCCTTGTATGTAGTACATGGCAACGTTTACTAAAATCAGAAGTCATTGAAAACCAGGACAGCCTGGTACACTCCTTCAATGTCCACAGTGTAAAAGGAAGAGTTTGAATGAAGGGGACTTAACGATGCTTAAACAGTGGGTACACACATGAGTGTGAAACAGTTTGTAATATGAGAACTCACTCCAGCGAGCAAAGAAATTAATACATTTGCAAACTACAAATATTGCACACAGAAACACACACGCACACACACACACATACAAACCTAAACTAAATAACACAAAACCTGTCCATATCCTTTGCATGTGAAATGATACAATGAATAGCTGAAAGCCTTGGCGTGGTGCTACTGAGGAGACAATATCAGCACTTCAAAAAGAACCATGCTAAGAAATATATGTGTAGTCACATCATTTCCAAAAATGTTCTTGGAAGGAAGACATACTGCCATATTTATGGAAACGAACCAGCAACGTGTAATCCACCAGAGTCTGTGCCTGAATCAATCACTTGTTTTGAAATCCTTTTTAGTAAGCCAGTGATGCATATTTACCCATGTATCATGATGCCTGGATATACACTGCACATAATCGATGAAGAATGACTAGTTCCTGTTTACAGAACATATTGTACTTGATCAACAGAAAAGACAGCATGGTCTATCCGCTATTATTGACTTCCAGGAAACTATCATGACTGCCCTTTTTTGAACAAGGGTATCTCACAGAAAGTGACAAAAGAAATATTAGCCTACCAACCCTGTGTGCAAGTGCTCCCACAAGCACACACAACCACACACACACATGCAGAGAAGCACACAAATACACACAAACACACACGCATTCATTGCTCCTCGAATGGCAAGCAGTCTGGAGTCAGTGAATTTCTGCACTTTCACAAAGGAAAAGTACCTTCCAACACCAGCAATCCTTAATGAATACCAGGAAACCCTGGAGAATCAGGTTAACTTCTTCCGACACTCCTTGCCCACGGTATAGTATATCCTGCAGGAAAGAGAAGATTTGCTGTCAGATCAACAGGTTCCTGGGCCACCATGTCACCCTAATTCTTACCTTGCCACTCCGTTAGTTCCACACCCTAAGATCTGGTGGTCTAGTGGGTCCCTGAAATCAACGCAGCGTGTGTATCATAGTGAGGCCCAAGGCGGCCTGTTCTGCAAAGTGAGAACCAGCCCCAGGTGGCACACAGGCTTGTGGACATTCCAAACCGTGGGACATAGAAGCTTTGGCTAGCAGTTCAGAAGGGATTGCCCCAATCTAATGGGCTCAGGTCACCCATGTGCTCCTGCTCTGCCTGCCCCCGTTTTCCGAGGCCACACTTAACTGAGAAGTCTTCCACAGAAGACAGGGGCACCTTCCTTCAGCTTCTTCCTGCTTGGCTGGCTGGGCTGCCATAGCAACAGGCCAGGCACGAGCTGCCTCAGGACTCTCCAAGTTCAAGGGGCTCTGAGCCCACTGTGACATCACAGCCGCGTCTTTCCTGATTGGTCGGACTGCTTAAGCACTCCCCCTTAAGCAACCCTCACCCTCCAATTTCCAGCCACTTGAGGCATAGTGTCCTCAAAGGATGTATGGATCTTATCGTGGCCTTACTGCTCCATATTCCCACAGCCGCTTGTCCTATGTGGAACTCGGATGATATTTCTCTCCTCTTTCCAAGATCTGCCAAGCTGGAACCCACATTTTCGAAGACAAGAAGTGTTTTTTGTGGTGAGTACAAAACGCCTCAAGCCCTTTGCACGTCCATCAGCCAGGAAAACTCCTTTCACATTGGATTGGGCAACTTCCCTCTCAGAACATCACCCAACACCTGAGTATATTCCCTTAGCTGGACGCAACTCTACCACTCAGGGAATCAGGATGTTTTTCGTCCTGGCTTCTCTGTTACTAACTTCGTCAAAGCACGGAAACGCACACACTGGCTGGTAAGAGTGTGAAACTGACCACAGGAATTCACTTAATGTGGACAAAGAAATTAATTCGCTTTCATCTGAGAAATGCACTGGATCACAAACGGGATAGTCAACGAATGCACAGTATTTAATACTCAGTGAAACTGATAACTTTTCTCCAGTGAATGGCACCTTTCAGGAACACAACACACTATGGAATACCATGAATCACTAGGGAAGAGCATTCATTTCTCCAAAACTTCCTAGTGACAAAACAAAACACTTTTCATCCAAGGAAGTGAAGACTTCAAATCAGGGCCGCTCAAGGCTTCTCCACAAACTGACATCAGGAATTAAGCTAATTTCCACGAATCAGTGAGGCAAATTTAAACAGAATGATAACAAACACAAAAACATAGCCACACACACAATGTGGTCATATCCTAATAGTGATCGTGTGAATTGATTTCTTTGCTTGTATGTACTGGATAGCAACTTTTAGCATCATCAGAATCCATTAAACCCCAGGACAGCCTGGTGCATTCAATCAATTTCCACAGTGTAAAAGACACAGTTTGACTCAAGTGGTCTTAGGAATGCCTACACAGTGGGCACACCCATGAGCATGAAATACTTTGTACTAGGAGAACTTATTAGAACGAGGAAAGAAAGTAATACATTTGCCAACTAGAAATATTGCACACACAAACACACACACATACCCAAAATAAAACAAAACCTGTCCAAATTCATCACATCGGGAATATTACCCGCAATAGTGGAATGGCCAGGCGTTACGCTACTGAAGGGACAATATCAGCCCTTCAAAATGATGATGCCAAAAAAATATGGGAAGTGACACCTTTTCCAGAAATGTTCTTGCAAGGAAGACACACTGCCACATTTTTGCAAAGAAACGAGCAAAGGGTAATCCACCAGAATCTGTGCCTGAAGCAATTACTTGAATGAAAATCCTTTCCAGTAAGCCAGTGAGGCCCATTGACCCATGTATCATAATGCCTGGACATACACTGCACATAATTGCTGAATGCTCAATAGATCTTCCTTATAGAACATATTGTACTTCATCTACAGAAAAGTAAGTTTGATCTATCTGAAATTATTGACTTCCAGGAAACAATCGTGATGGCCACTCTTTCAAAAAGGGTATCTCACAGAACCTGACAAAAGTAATATTATCTGATCCTCCCTGTGTGCAAGGTCTTCTGCAAACACACACACAAACACACACACACACACACACACACACATGTACAGAAGCACACAAAGAAAAATACACAATCACACACACACAATCATTGCTCCTCGAAGAGCAACCATTCCGGAGTCATTGAATTTCTGAAACTTCATGTAAGAAAAGTACCTTTCAGCAGTAGCAATATGTAGTGAATACCAGGAAACCCTGGAGAATCAGGATAACTTCTTCCAACTTTCCTTTCCCATGGTTTAGTGTACCCTGCAGGCCAGAGAAGAATTGCTGTCAGATCAACAGGTGCCTGGGCCACCATGTCACCCTGATTCTTACCTTGCCAGTCTGCTAGTACTACACCCTAAGATCAGGTGGACTGCTGGGTCCCTGAAATAAAGGCACTGTGTGTTTCACAGTGAGGGCCATGGAGGCCTGCTCTGCAAAGTGAAATCTAGCCCCAGGTGGCACACAGGCCTGTGGACATTCCAAACCCTGTGACATGGATGCTTTGGCTAGCGGTGAAGAATGGATTCCCCCAATCTGATGGACTCAGTTCACCCACGTGCTCCTGCTCTACCTGCCCCCTCTTTCCCTAGGCCACACTTAACTCAGAAGTCTTCCAAACTAGACAAGGGCACCTTCCTTCAGCTTCTTCTTGCTTGGCTGGCTGGGCTGCCATAGCAACAGGCCAGGCAGGAGCTGCCTCAGGACTCCCCAAGTTCAAGGGGCTGTAGGCCAACTGGGACATCACAATCATGTCTTTTCTGATTGGTTGGACAGCATAAGCACTCCCCTTAAGGAACCTCCCCTTCCAGTCCCCAGTCACTTGTGTCATACAGTCCTGGCAAAATGTTTGGATAGGAGCATGGCTTTACTGCTCCATATTCCCACCTCTGCTTGTTCTGGGTCCAACTGGGATGAGATTTCTCTCCTGTTTCCATGAACTCTCCATCTGGAACCCACATTTTGGAAGACAAGAAGTCTTTATTTCTGGTGAGTACCTAAATGACTCAAGCCCTTTGCACTTCCATCAGCCAGGAAAACACCTTTGACATTGGATGAACAACATTCCTCTCAGAACAACATCACCCATCACCTGAGCTTATTCCCTTATGTGGACACAACGGTACCACACTGGGATTCATGATGTTGTTTTGTCAGGCTTGTCTGTTCCCAACTTCATCAAAACAAAGAATCGCACACAGTGGCTGGCAAGAGCGTGAAAATGAACTCAGGAATTCACTTAATGTGGACGAACAAATTAATTCAGATTCATCCAGGAAATGCCCTGGATCACACAGGGGACAGTCAATGAATGCATAGTATTTCCTAGTCAGTGAAATTGGTGCCCTTTCTCCAGTGAAGGGCAGCTTTCAGGAAGACCACAAATTATGGAATACCAAGAAACACTGGCGACAGGCATTCATTTCTACAAAAGTTCTTAGTGACATATTACAACTCATTTCATTCAAGGAACTGAAGACTTAAAGCCAGGACAACTCAAGGCTTTTCCTCAAAATCACATCGGGTATTAAGCTAATTGCTACCAATCAGTGAGGCAAATTAAAACACAAAGATAACAAACACAGACACACACACCCACACACACACAAAGTGGTGATATCCTAATAGTTATCAAGTGAATGGATATCTTTCCTTGTATGTAGTACATGGCAACGTTTACTAAAATCAGAAGTCATTGAAAACCAGGACAGCCTGGTACACTCCTTCAATGTCCACAGTGTAAAAGGAAGAGTTTGAATGAAGGGGACTTAACGATGCTTAAACAGTGGGTACACACATGAGTGTGAAACAGTTTGTAATATGAGAACTCACTCCAGCGAGCAAAGAAATTAATACATTTGCAAACTACAAATATTGCACACAGAAACACACACGCACACACACACACATACAAACCTAAACTAAATAACACAAAACCTGTCCATATCCTTTGCATGTGAAATGATACAATGAATAGCTGAAAGCCTTGGCGTGGTGCTACTGAGGAGACAATATCAGCACTTCAAAAAGAACCATGCTAAGAAATATATGTGTAGTCACATCATTTCCAAAAATGTTCTTGGAAGGAAGACATACTGCCATATTTATGGAAACGAACCAGCAACGTGTAATCCACCAGAGTCTGTGCCTGAATCAATCACTTGTTTTGAAATCCTTTTTAGTAAGCCAGTGATGCATATTTACCCATGTATCATGATGCCTGGATATACACTGCACATAATCGATGAAGAATGACTAGTTCCTGTTTACAGAACATATTGTACTTGATCAACAGAAAAGACAGCATGGTCTATCCGCTATTATTGACTTCCAGGAAACTATCATGACTGCCCTTTTTTGAACAAGGGTATCTCACAGAAAGTGACAAAAGAAATATTAGCCTACCAACCCTGTGTGCAAGTGCTCCCACAAGCACACACAACCACACACACACATGCAGAGAAGCACACAAATACACACAAACACACACGCATTCATTGCTCCTCGAATGGCAAGCAGTCTGGAGTCAGTGAATTTCTGCACTTTCACAAAGGAAAAGTACCTTCCAACACCAGCAATCCTTAATGAATACCAGGAAACCCTGGAGAATCAGGTTAACTTCTTCCGACACTCCTTGCCCACGGTATAGTATATCCTGCAGGAAAGAGAAGATTTGCTGTCAGATCAACAGGTTCCTGGGCCACCATGTCACCCTAATTCTTACCTTGCCACTCCGTTAGTTCCACACCCTAAGATCTGGTGGTCTAGTGGGTCCCTGAAATCAACGCAGCGTGTGTATCATAGTGAGGCCCAAGGCGGCCTGTTCTGCAAAGTGAGAACCAGCCCCAGGTGGCACACAGGCTTGTGGACATTCCAAACCGTGGGACATAGAAGCTTTGGCTAGCAGTTCAGAAGGGATTGCCCCAATCTAATGGGCTCAGGTCACCCATGTGCTCCTGCTCTGCCTGCCCCCGTTTTCCGAGGCCACACTTAACTGAGAAGTCTTCCACAGAAGACAGGGGCACCTTCCTTCAGCTTCTTCCTGCTTGGCTGGCTGGGCTGCCATAGCAACAGGCCAGGCACGAGCTGCCTCAGGACTCTCCAAGTTCAAGGGGCTCTGAGCCCACTGTGACATCACAGCCGCGTCTTTCCTGATTGGTCGGACTGCTTAAGCACTCCCCCTTAAGCAACCCTCACCCTCCAATTTCCAGCCACTTGAGGCATAGTGTCCTCAAAGGATGTATGGATCTTATCGTGGCCTTACTGCTCCATATTCCCACAGCCGCTTGTCCTATGTGGAACTCGGATGATATTTCTCTCCTCTTTCCAAGATCTGCCAAGCTGGAACCCACATTTTCGAAGACAAGAAGTGTTTTTTGTGGTGAGTACAAAACGCCTCAAGCCCTTTGCACGTCCATCAGCCAGGAAAACTCCTTTCACATTGGATTGGGCAACTTCCCTCTCAGAACATCACCCAACACCTGAGTATATTCCCTTAGCTGGACGCAACTCTACCACTCAGGGAATCAGGATGTTTTTCGTCCTGGCTTCTCTGTTACTAACTTCGTCAAAGCACGGAAACGCACACACTGGCTGGTAAGAGTGTGAAACTGACCACAGGAATTCACTTAATGTGGACAAAGAAATTAATTCGCTTTCATCTGAGAAATGCACTGGATCACAAACGGGATAGTCAACGAATGCACAGTATTTAATACTCAGTGAAACTGATAACTTTTCTCCAGTGAATGGCACCTTTCAGGAACACAACACACTATGGAATACCATGAATCACTAGGGAAGAGCATTCATTTCTCCAAAACTTCCTAGTGACAAAACAAAACACTTTTCATCCAAGGAAGTGAAGACTTCAAATCAGGGCCGCTCAAGGCTTCTCCACAAACTGACATCAGGAATTAAGCTAATTTCCACGAATCAGTGAGGCAAATTTAAACAGAATGATAACAAACACAAAAACATAGCCACACACACAATGTGGTCATATCCTAATAGTGATCGTGTGAATTGATTTCTTTGCTTGTATGTACTGGATAGCAACTTTTAGCATCATCAGAATCCATTAAACCCCAGGACAGCCTGGTGCATTCAATCAATTTCCACAGTGTAAAAGACACAGTTTGACTCAAGTGGTCTTAGGAATGCCTACACAGTGGGCACACCCATGAGCATGAAATACTTTGTACTAGGAGAACTTATTAGAACGAGGAAAGAAAGTAATACATTTGCCAACTAGAAATATTGCACACACAAACACACACACATACCCAAAATAAAACAAAACCTGTCCAAATTCATCACATCGGGAATATTACCCGCAATAGTGGAATGGCCAGGCGTTACGCTACTGAAGGGACAATATCAGCCCTTCAAAATGATGATGCCAAAAAAATATGGGAAGTGACACCTTTTCCAGAAATGTTCTTGCAAGGAAGACACACTGCCACATTTTTGCAAAGAAACGAGCAAAGGGTAATCCACCAGAATCTGTGCCTGAAGCAATTACTTGAATGAAAATCCTTTCCAGTAAGCCAGTGAGGCCCATTGACCCATGTATCATAATGCCTGGACATACACTGCACATAATTGCTGAATGCTCAATAGTTCTTCCTTATAGAACATATTGTACTTCATCTACAGAAAAGTAAGTTTGATCTATCTGAAATTATTGACTTCCAGGAAACAATCGTGATGGCCACTCTTTGAAAAAGGGTATCTCACAGAACCTGACAAAAGTAATATTATCTGATCCTCCCTGTGTGCAAGGTCTTCTGCAAACACACACACAAACACACACACACACACACACACACACACATGTACAGAAGCACACAAAGAAAAATACACAATCACACACACACAATCATTGCTCCTCGAAGAGCAACCATTCCGGAGTCATTGAATTTCTGAAACTTCATGTAAGAAAAGTACCTTTCAGCAGTAGCAATATGTAGTGAATACCAGGAAACCCTGGAGAATCAGGATAACTTCTTCCAACTTTCCTTTCCCATGGTTTAGTGTACCCTGCAGGCCAGAGAAGAATTGCTGTCAGATCAACAGGTGCCTGGGCCACCATGTCACCCTGATTCTTACCTTGCCAGTCTGCTAGTACTACACCCTAAGATCAGGTGGACTGCTGGGTCCCTGAAATAAAGGCACTGTGTGTTTCACAGTGAGGGCCATGGAGGCCTGCTCTGCAAAGTGAAATCTAGCCCCAGGTGGCACACAGGCCTGTGGACATTCCAAACCCTGTGACATGGATGCTTTGGCTAGCGGTGAAGAATGGATTCCCCCAATCTGATGGACTCAGTTCACCCACGTGCTCCTGCTCTACCTGCCCCCTCTTTCCCTAGGCCACACTTAACTCAGAAGTCTTCCAAACTAGACAAGGGCACCTTCCTTCAGCTTCTTCTTGCTTGGCTGGCTGGGCTGCCATAGCAACAGGCCAGGCAGGAGCTGCCTCAGGACTCCCCAAGTTCAAGGGGCTGTAGGCCAACTGGGACATCACAATCATGTCTTTTCTGATTGGTTGGACAGCATAAGCACTCCCCTTAAGGAACCTCCCCTTCCAGTCCCCAGTCACTTGTGTCATACAGTCCTGGCAAAATGTTTGGATAGGAGCATGGCTTTACTGCTCCATATTCCCACCTCTGCTTGTTCTGGGTCCAACTGGGATGAGATTTCTCTCCTGTTTCCATGAACTCTCCATCTGGAACCCACATTTTGGAAGACAAGAAGTCTTTATTTCTGGTGAGTACCTAAATGACTCAAGCCCTTTGCACTTCCATCAGCCAGGAAAACACCTTTGACATTGGATGAACAACATTCCTCTCAGAACAACATCACCCATCACCTGAGCTTATTCCCTTATGTGGACACAACGGTACCACACTGGGATTCATGATGTTGTTTTGTCAGGCTTGTCTGTTCCCAACTTCATCAAAACAAAGAATCGCACACAGTGGCTGGCAAGAGCGTGAAAATGAACTCAGGAATTCACTTAATGTGGACGAACAAATTAATTCAGATTCATCCAGGAAATGCCCTGGATCACACAGGGGACAGTCAATGAATGCATAGTATTTCCTAGTCAGTGAAATTGGTGCCCTTTCTCCAGTGAAGGGCAGCTTTCAGGAAGACCACAAATTATGGAATACCAAGAAACACTGGCGACAGGCATTCATTTCTACAAAAGTTCTTAGTGACATATTACAACTCATTTCATTCAAGGAACTGAAGACTTAAAGCCAGGACAACTCAAGGCTTTTCCTCAAAATCACATCGGGTATTAAGCTAATTGCTACCAATCAGTGAGGCAAATTAAAACACAAAGATAACAAACACAGACACACACACCCACACACACACAAAGTGGTGATATCCTAGTAGTTATCAAGTGAATGGATATCTTTCCTTGTATGTAGTACATGGCAACGTTTACTAAAATCAGAAGTCATTGAAAACCAGGACAGCCTGGTACACTCCTTCAATGTCCACAGTGTAAAAGGAAGAGTTTGAATGAAGGGGACTTAACGATGCTTAAACAGTGGGTACACACATGAGTGTGAAACAGTTTGTAATATGAGAACTCACTCCAGCGAGCAAAGAAATTAATACATTTGCAAACTACAAATATTGCACACAGAAACACACACGCACACACACACACATACAAACCTAAACTAAATAACACAAAACCTGTCCATATCCTTTGCATGTGAAATGATACAATGAATAGCTGAAAGCCTTGGCGTGGTGCTACTGAGGAGACAATATCAGCACTTCAAAAAGAACCATGCTAAGAAATATATGTGTAGTCACATCATTTCCAAAAATGTTCTTGGAAGGAAGACATACTGCCATATTTATGGAAACGAACCAGCAACGTGTAATCCACCAGAGTCTGTGCCTGAATCAATCACTTGTTTTGAAATCCTTTTTAGTAAGCCAGTGATGCATATTTACCCATGTATCATGATGCCTGGATATACACTGCACATAATCGATGAAGAATGACTAGTTCCTGTTTACAGAACATATTGTACTTGATCAACAGAAAAGACAGCATGGTCTATCCGCTATTATTGACTTCCAGGAAACTATCATGACTGCCCTTTTTTGAACAAGGGTATCTCACAGAAAGTGACAAAAGAAATATTAGCCTACCAACCCTGTGTGCAAGTGCTCCCACAAGCACACACAACCACACACACACATGCAGAGAAGCACACAAATACACACAAACACACACGCATTCATTGCTCCTCGAATGGCAAGCAGTCTGGAGTCAGTGAATTTCTGCACTTTCACAAAGGAAAAGTACCTTCCAACACCAGCAATCCTTAATGAATACCAGGAAACCCTGGAGAATCAGGTTAACTTCTTCCGACACTCCTTGCCCACGGTATAGTATATCCTGCAGGAAAGAGAAGATTTGCTGTCAGATCAACAGGTTCCTGGGCCACCATGTCACCCTAATTCTTACCTTGCCACTCCGTTAGTTCCACACCCTAAGATCTGGTGGTCTAGTGGGTCCCTGAAATCAACGCAGCGTGTGTATCATAGTGAGGCCCAAGGCGGCCTGTTCTGCAAAGTGAGAACCAGCCCCAGGTGGCACACAGGCTTGTGGACATTCCAAACCGTGGGACATAGAAGCTTTGGCTAGCAGTTCAGAAGGGATTGCCCCAATCTAATGGGCTCAGGTCACCCATGTGCTCCTGCTCTGCCTGCCCCCGTTTTCCGAGGCCACACTTAACTGAGAAGTCTTCCACAGAAGACAGGGGCACCTTCCTTCAGCTTCTTCCTGCTTGGCTGGCTGGGCTGCCATAGCAACAGGCCAGGCACGAGCTGCCTCAGGACTCTCCAAGTTCAAGGGGCTCTGAGCCCACTGTGACATCACAGCCGCGTCTTTCCTGATTGGTCGGACTGCTTAAGCACTCCCCCTTAAGCAACCCTCACCCTCCAATTTCCAGCCACTTGAGGCATAGTGTCCTCAAAGGATGTATGGATCTTATCGTGGCCTTACTGCTCCATATTCCCACAGCCGCTTGTCCTATGTGGAACTGGGATGATATTTCTCTCCTCTTTCCAAGATCTGCCAAGCTGGAACCCACATTTTCGAAGACAAGAAGTGTTTTTTGTGGTGAGTACAAAACGCCTCAAGCCCTTTGCACGTCCATCAGCCAGGAAAACTCCTTTCACATTGGATTGGGCAACTTCCCTCTCAGAACATCACCCAACACCTGAGTATATTCCCTTAGCTGGACGCAACTCTACCACTCAGGGAATCAGGATGTTTTTCGTCCTGGCTTCTCTGTTACTAACTTCGTCAAAGCACGGAAACGCACACACTGGCTGGTAAGAGTGTGAAACTGACCACAGGAATTCACTTAATGTGGACAAAGAAATTAATTCGCTTTCATCTGAGAAATGCACTGGATCACAAACGGGATAGTCAACGAATGCACAGTATTTAATACTCAGTGAAACTGATAACTTTTCTCCAGTGAATGGCACCTTTCAGGAACACAACACACTATGGAATACCATGAATCACTAGGGAAGAGCATTCATTTCTCCAAAACTTCCTAGTGACAAAACAAAACACTTTTCATCCAAGGAAGTGAAGACTTCAAATCAGGGCCGCTCAAGGCTTCTCCACAAACTGACATCAGGAATTAAGCTAATTTCCACGAATCAGTGAGGCAAATTTAAACAGAATGATAACAAACACAAAAACATAGCCACACACACAATGTGGTCATATCCTAATAGTGATCGTGTGAATTGATTTCTTTGCTTGTATGTACTGGATAGCAACTTTTAGCATCATCAGAATCCATTAAACCCCAGGACAGCCTGGTGCATTCAATCAATTTCCACAGTGTAAAAGACACAGTTTGACTCAAGTGGTCTTAGGAATGCCTACACAGTGGGCACACCCATGAGCATGAAATACTTTGTACTAGGAGAACTTATTAGAACGAGGAAAGAAAGTAATACATTTGCCAACTAGAAATATTGCACACACAAACACACACACATACCCAAAATAAAACAAAACCTGTCCAAATTCATCACATCGGGAATATTACCCGCAATAGTGGAATGGCCAGGCGTTACGCTACTGAAGGGACAATATCAGCCCTTCAAAATGATGATGCCAAAAAAATATGGGAAGTGACACCTTTTCCAGAAATGTTCTTGCAAGGAAGACACACTGCCACATTTTTGCAAAGAAACGAGCAAAGGGTAATCCACCAGAATCTGTGCCTGAAGCAATTACTTGAATGAAAATCCTTTCCAGTAAGCCAGTGAGGCCCATTGACCCATGTATCATAATGCCTGGACATACACTGCACATAATTGCTGAATGCTCAATAGTTCTTCCATATAGAACATATTGTACTTCATCTACAGAAAAGTAAGTTTGATCTATCTGAAATTATTGACTTCCAGGAAACAATCGTGATGGCCACTCTTTGAAAAAGGGTATCTCACAGAACCTGACAAAAGTAATATTATCTGATCCTCCCTGTGTGCAAGGTCTTCTGCAAACACACACACAAACACACACACACACACACACACACACATGTACAGAAGCACACAAAGAAAAATACACAATCACACACACACAATCATTGCTCCTCGAAGAGCAACCATTCCGGAGTCATTGAATTTCTGAAACTTCATGTAAGAAAAGTACCTTTCAGCAGTAGCAATATGTAGTGAATACCAGGAAATCCTGGAGAATCAGGATAACTTCTTCCAACTTTCCTTTCCCATGGTTTAGTGTACCCTGCAGGCCAGAGAAGAATTGCTGTCAGATCAACAGGTGCCTGGGCCACCATGTCACCCTGATTCTTACCTTGCCAGTCTGCTAGTACTACACCCTAAGATCAGGTGGACTGCTGGGTCCCTGAAATAAAGGCACTGTGTGTTTCACAGTGAGGGCCATGGAGGCCTGCTCTGCAAAGTGAAATCTAGCCCCAGGTGGCACACAGGCCTGTGGACATTCCAAACCCTGTGACATGGATGCTTTGGCTAGCGGTGAAGAATGGATTCCCCCAATCTGATGGACTCAGTTCACCCACGTGCTCCTGCTCTACCTGCCCCCTCTTTCCCTAGGCCACACTTAACTCAGAAGTCTTCCAAACTAGACAAGGGCACCTTCCTTCAGCTTCTTCTTGCTTGGCTGGCTGGGCTGCCATAGCAACAGGCCAGGCAGGAGCTGCCTCAGGACTCCCCAAGTTCAAGGGGCTGTAGGCCAACTGGGACATCACAATCATGTCTTTTCTGATTGGTTGGACAGCATAAGCACTCCCCTTAAGGAACCTCCCCTTCCAGTCCCCAGTCACTTGTGTCATACAGTCCTGGCAAAATGTTTGGATAGGAGCATGGCTTTACTGCTCCATATTCCCACCTCTGCTTGTTCTGGGTCCAACTGGGATGAGATTTCTCTCCTGTTTCCATGAACTCTCCATCTGGAACCCACATTTTGGAAGACAAGAAGTCTTTATTTCTGGTGAGTACCTAAATGACTCAAGCCCTTTGCACTTCCATCAGCCAGGAAAACACCTTTGACATTGGATGAACAACATTCCTCTCAGAACAACATCACCCATCACCTGAGCTTATTCCCTTATGTGGACACAACGGTACCACACTGGGATTCATGATGTTGTTTTGTCAGGCTTGTCTGTTCCCAACTTCATCAAAACAAAGAATCGCACACAGTGGCTGGCAAGAGCGTGAAAATGAACTCAGGAATTCACTTAATGTGGACGAACAAATTAATTCAGATTCATCCAGGAAATGCCCTGGATCACACAGGGGACAGTCAATGAATGCATAGTATTTCCTAGTCAGTGAAATTGGTGCCCTTTCTCCAGTGAAGGGCAGCTTTCAGGAAGACCACAAATTATGGAATACCAAGAAACACTGGCGACAGGCATTCATTTCTACAAAAGTTCTTAGTGACATATTACAACTCATTTCATTCAAGGAACTGAAGACTTAAAGCCAGGACAACTCAAGGCTTTTCCTCAAAATCACATCGGGTATTAAGCTAATTGCTACCAATCAGTGAGGCAAATTAAAACACAAAGATAACAAACACAGACACACACACCCACACACACACAAAGTGGTGATATCCTAGTAGTTATCAAGTGAATGGATATCTTTCCTTGTATGTAGTACATGGCAACGTTTACTAAAATCAGAAGTCATTGAAAACCAGGACAGCCTGGTACACTCCTTCAATGTCCACAGTGTAAAAGGAAGAGTTTGAATGAAGGGGACTTAACGATGCTTAAACAGTGGGTACACACATGAGTGTGAAACAGTTTGTAATATGAGAACTCACTCCAGCGAGCAAAGAAATTAATACATTTGCAAACTACAAATATTGCACACAGAAACACACACGCACACACACACACATACAAACCTAAACTAAATAACACAAAACCTGTCCATATCCTTTGCATGTGAAATGATACAATGAATAGCTGAAAGCCTTGGCGTGGTGCTACTGAGGAGACAATATCAGCACTTCAAAAAGAACCATGCTAAGAAATATATGTGTAGTCACATCATTTCCAAAAATGTTCTTGGAAGGAAGACATACTGCCATATTTATGGAAACGAACCAGCAACGTGTAATCCACCAGAGTCTGTGCCTGAATCAATCACTTGTTTTGAAATCCTTTTTAGTAAGCCAGTGATGCATATTTACCCATGTATCATGATGCCTGGATATACACTGCACATAATCGATGAAGAATGACTAGTTCCTGTTTACAGAACATATTGTACTTGATCAACAGAAAAGACAGCATGGTCTATCCGCTATTATTGACTTCCAGGAAACTATCATGACTGCCCTTTTTTGAACAAGGGTATCTCACAGAAAGTGACAAAAGAAATATTAGCCTACCAACCCTGTGTGCAAGTGCTCCCACAAGCACACACAACCACACACACACATGCAGAGAAGCACACAAATACACACAAACACACACGCATTCATTGCTCCTCGAATGGCAAGCAGTCTGGAGTCAGTGAATTTCTGCACTTTCACAAAGGAAAAGTACCTTCCAACACCAGCAATCCTTAATGAATACCAGGAAACCCTGGAGAATCAGGTTAACTTCTTCCGACACTCCTTGCCCACGGTATAGTATATCCTGCAGGAAAGAGAAGATTTGCTGTCAGATCAACAGGTTCCTGGGCCACCATGTCACCCTAATTCTTACCTTGCCACTCCGTTAGTTCCACACCCTAAGATCTGGTGGTCTAGTGGGTCCCTGAAATCAACGCAGCGTGTGTATCATAGTGAGGCCCAAGGCGGCCTGTTCTGCAAAGTGAGAACCAGCCCCAGGTGGCACACAGGCTTGTGGACATTCCAAACCGTGGGACATAGAAGCTTTGGCTAGCAGTTCAGAAGGGATTGCCCCAATCTAATGGGCTCAGGTCACCCATGTGCTCCTGCTCTGCCTGCCCCCGTTTTCCGAGGCCACACTTAACTGAGAAGTCTTCCACAGAAGACAGGGGCACCTTCCTTCAGCTTCTTCCTGCTTGGCTGGCTGGGCTGCCATAGCAACAGGCCAGGCACGAGCTGCCTCAGGACTCTCCAAGTTCAAGGGGCTCTGAGCCCACTGTGACATCACAGCCGCGTCTTTCCTGATTGGTCGGACTGCTTAAGCACTCCCCCTTAAGCAACCCTCACCCTCCAATTTCCAGCCACTTGAGGCATAGTGTCCTCAAAGGATGTATGGATCTTATCGTGGCCTTACTGCTCCATATTCCCACAGCCGCTTGTCCTATGTGGAACTCGGATGATATTTCTCTCCTCTTTCCAAGATCTGCCAAGCTGGAACCCACATTTTCGAAGACAAGAAGTGTTTTTTGTGGTGAGTACAAAACGCCTCAAGCCCTTTGCACGTCCATCAGCCAGGAAAACTCCTTTCACATTGGATTGGGCAACTTCCCTCTCAGAACATCACCCAACACCTGAGTATATTCCCTTAGCTGGACGCAACTCTACCACTCAGGGAATCAGGATGTTTTTCGTCCTGGCTTCTCTGTTACTAACTTCGTCAAAGCACGGAAACGCACACACTGGCTGGTAAGAGTGTGAAACTGACCACAGGAATTCACTTAATGTGGACAAAGAAATTAATTCGCTTTCATCTGAGAAATGCACTGGATCACAAACGGGATAGTCAACGAATGCACAGTATTTAATACTCAGTGAAACTGATAACTTTTCTCCAGTGAATGGCACCTTTCAGGAACACAACACACTATGGAATACCATGAATCACTAGGGAAGAGCATTCATTTCTCCAAAACTTCCTAGTGACAAAACAAAACACTTTTCATCCAAGGAAGTGAAGACTTCAAATCAGGGCCGCTCAAGGCTTCTCCACAAACTGACATCAGGAATTAAGCTAATTTCCACGAATCAGTGAGGCAAATTTAAACAGAATGATAACAAACACAAAAACATAGCCACACACACAATGTGGTCATATCCTAATAGTGATCGTGTGAATTGATTTCTTTGCTTGTATGTACTGGATAGCAACTTTTAGCATCATCAGAATCCATTAAACCCCAGGACAGCCTGGTGCATTCAATCAATTTCCACAGTGTAAAAGACACAGTTTGACTCAAGTGGTCTTAGGAATGCCTACACAGTGGGCACACCCATGAGCATGAAATACTTTGTACTAGGAGAACTTATTAGAACGAGGAAAGAAAGTAATACATTTGCCAACTAGAAATATTGCACACACAAACACACACACATACCCAAAATAAAACAAAACCTGTCCAAATTCATCACATCGGGAATATTACCCGCAATAGTGGAATGGCCAGGCGTTACGCTACTGAAGGGACAATATCAGCCCTTCAAAATGATGATGCCAAAAAAATATGGGAAGTGACACCTTTTCCAGAAATGTTCTTGCAAGGAAGACACACTGCCACATTTTTGCAAAGAAACGAGCAAAGGGTAATCCACCAGAATCTGTGCCTGAAGCAATTACTTGAATGAAAATCCTTTCCAGTAAGCCAGTGAGGCCCATTGACCCATGTATCATAATGCCTGGACATACACTGCACATAATTGCTGAATGCTCAATAGTTCTTCCTTATAGAACATATTGTACTTCATCTACAGAAAAGTAAGTTTGATCTATCTGAAATTATTGACTTCCAGGAAACAATCGTGATGGCCACTCTTTCAAAAAGGGTATCTCACAGAACCTGACAAAAGTAATATTATCTGATCCTCCCTGTGTGCAAGGTCTTCTGCAAACACACACACAAACACACACACACACACACACACACACATGTACAGAAGCACACAAAGAAAAATACACAATCACACACACACAATCATTGCTCCTCGAAGAGCAACCATTCCGGAGTCATTGAATTTCTGAAACTTCATGTAAGAAAAGTACCTTTCAGCAGTAGCAATATGTAGTGAATACCAGGAAACCCTGGAGAATCAGGATAACTTCTTCCAACTTTCCTTTCCCATGGTTTAGTGTACCCTGCAGGCCAGAGAAGAATTGCTGTCAGATCAACAGGTGCCTGGGCCACCATGTCACCCTGATTCTTACCTTGCCAGTCTGCTAGTACTACACCCTAAGATCAGGTGGACTGCTGGGTCCCTGAAATAAAGGCACTGTGTGTTTCACAGTGAGGGCCATGGAGGCCTGCTCTGCAAAGTGAAATCTAGCCCCAGGTGGCACACAGGCCTGTGGACATTCCAAACCCTGTGACATGGATGCTTTGGCTAGCGGTGAAGAATGGATTCCCCCAATCTGATGGACTCAGTTCACCCACGTGCTCCTGCTCTACCTGCCCCCTCTTTCCCTAGGCCACACTTAACTCAGAAGTCTTCCAAACTAGACAAGGGCACCTTCCTTCAGCTTCTTCTTGCTTGGCTGGCTGGGCTGCCATAGCAACAGGCCAGGCAGGAGCTGCCTCAGGACTCCCCAAGTTCAAGGGGCTGTAGGCCAACTGGGACATCACAATCATGTCTTTTCTGATTGGTTGGACAGCATAAGCACTCCCCTTAAGGAACCTCCCCTTCCAGTCCCCAGTCACTTGTGTCATACAGTCCTGGCAAAATGTTTGGATAGGAGCATGGCTTTACTGCTCCATATTCCCACCTCTGCTTGTTCTGGGTCCAACTGGGATGAGATTTCTCTCCTGTTTCCATGAACTCTCCATCTGGAACCCACATTTTGGAAGACAAGAAGTCTTTATTTCTGGTGAGTACCTAAATGACTCAAGCCCTTTGCACTTCCATCAGCCAGGAAAACACCTTTGACATTGGATGAACAACATTCCTCTCAGAACAACATCACCCATCACCTGAGCTTATTCCCTTATGTGGACACAACGGTACCACACTGGGATTCATGATGTTGTTTTGTCAGGCTTGTCTGTTCCCAACTTCATCAAAACAAAGAATCGCACACAGTGGCTGGCAAGAGCGTGAAAATGAACTCAGGAATTCACTTAATGTGGACGAACAAATTAATTCAGATTCATCCAGGAAATGCCCTGGATCACACAGGGGACAGTCAATGAATGCATAGTATTTCCTAGTCAGTGAAATTGGTGCCCTTTCTCCAGTGAAGGGCAGCTTTCAGGAAGACCACAAATTATGGAATACCAAGAAACACTGGCGACAGGCATTCATTTCTACAAAAGTTCTTAGTGACATATTACAACACATTTCATTCAAGGAACTGAAGACTTAAAGCCAGGACAACTCAAGGCTTTTCCTCAAAATCACATCGGGTATTAAGCTAATTGCTACCAATCAGTGAGGCAAATTAAAACACAAAGATAACAAACACAGACACACACACAAAGTGGTGATATCCTAATAGTTATCAAGTGAATGGATATCTTTCCTTGTATGTAGTACATGGCAACGTTTACTAAAATCAGAAGTCATTGAAAACCAGGACAGCCTGGTACACTCCTTCAATGTCCACAGTGTAAAAGGAAGAGTTTGAATGAAGGGGACTTAACGATGCTTAAACAGTGGGTACACACATGAGTGTGAAACAGTTTGTAATATGAGAACTCACTCCAGCGAGCAAAGAAATTAATACATTTGCAAACTACAAATATTGCACACAGAAACACACACGCACACACACACACATACAAACCTAAACTAAATAACACAAAACCTGTCCATATCCTTTGCATGTGAAATGATACAATGAATAGCTGAAAGCCTTGGCGTGGTGCTACTGAGGAGACAATATCAGCACTTCAAAAAGAACCATGCTAAGAAATATATGTGTAGTCACATCATTTCCAAAAATGTTCTTGGAAGGAAGACATACTGCCATATTTATGGAAACGAACCAGCAACGTGTAATCCACCAGAGTCTGTGCCTGAATCAATCACTTGTTTTGAAATCCTTTTTAGTAAGCCAGTGATGCATATTTACCCATGTATCATGATGCCTGGATATACACTGCACATAATCGATGAAGAATGACTAGTTCCTGTTTACAGAACATATTGTACTTGATCAACAGAAAAGACAGCATGGTCTATCCGCTATTATTGACTTCCAGGAAACTATCATGACTGCCCTTTTTTGAACAAGGGTATCTCACAGAAAGTGACAAAAGAAATATTAGCCTACCAACCCTGTGTGCAAGTGCTCCCACAAGCACACACAACCACACACACACATGCAGAGAAGCACACAAATACACACAAACACACACGCATTCATTGCTCCTCGAATGGCAAGCAGTCTGGAGTCAGTGAATTTCTGCACTTTCACAAAGGAAAAGTACCTTCCAACACCAGCAATCCTTAATGAATACCAGGAAACCCTGGAGAATCAGGTTAACTTCTTCCGACACTCCTTGCCCACGGTATAGTATATCCTGCAGGAAAGAGAAGATTTGCTGTCAGATCAACAGGTTCCTGGGCCACCATGTCACCCTAATTCTTACCTTGCCACTCCGTTAGTTCCACACCCTAAGATCTGGTGGTCTAGTGGGTCCCTGAAATCAACGCAGCGTGTGTATCATAGTGAGGCCCAAGGCGGCCTGTTCTGCAAAGTGAGAACCAGCCCCAGGTGGCACACAGGCTTGTGGACATTCCAAACCGTGGGACATAGAAGCTTTGGCTAGCAGTTCAGAAGGGATTGCCCCAATCTAATGGGCTCAGGTCACCCATGTGCTCCTGCTCTGCCTGCCCCCGTTTTCCGAGGCCACACTTAACTGAGAAGTCTTCCACAGAAGACAGGGGCACCTTCCTTCAGCTTCTTCCTGCTTGGCTGGCTGGGCTGCCATAGCAACAGGCCAGGCACGAGCTGCCTCAGGACTCTCCAAGTTCAAGGGGCTCTGAGCCCACTGTGACATCACAGCCGCGTCTTTCCTGATTGGTCGGACTGCTTAAGCACTCCCCCTTAAGCAACCCTCACCCTCCAATTTCCAGCCACTTGAGGCATAGTGTCCTCAAAGGATGTATGGATCTTATCGTGGCCTTACTGCTCCATATTCCCACAGCCGCTTGTCCTATGTGGAACTGGGATGATATTTCTCTCCTCTTTCCAAGATCTGCCAAGCTGGAACCCACATTTTCGAAGACAAGAAGTGTTTTTTGTGGTGAGTAAAAAACGCCTCAAGCCCTTTGCACGTCCATCAGCCAGGAAAACTCCTTTCACATTGGATTGGGCAACTTCCCTCTCAGAACATCACCCAACACCTGAGTATATTCCCTTAGCTGGACGCAACTCTACCACTCAGGGAATCAGGATGTTTTTCGTCCTGGCTTCTCTGTTACTAACTTCGTCAAAGCACGGAAACGCACACACTGGCTGGTAAGAGTGTGAAACTGACCACAGGAATTCACTTAATGTGGACAAAGAAATTAATTCGCTTTCATCTGAGAAATGCACTGGATCACAAACGGGATAGTCAACGAATGCACAGTATTTAATACTCAGTGAAACTGATAACTTTTCTCCAGTGAATGGCACCTTTCAGGAACACAACACACTATGGAATACCATGAATCACTAGGGAAGAGCATTCATTTCTCCAAAACTTCCTAGTGACAAAACAAAACACTTTTCATCCAAGGAAGTGAAGACTTCAAATCAGGGCCGCTCAAGGCTTCTCCACAAACTGACATCAGGAATTAAGCTAATTTCCACGAATCAGTGAGGCAAATTTAAACAGAATGATAACAAACACAAAAACATAGCCACACACACAATGTGGTCATATCCTAATAGTGATCGTGTGAATTGATTTCTTTGCTTGTATGTACTGGATAGCAACTTTTAGCATCATCAGAATCCATTAAACCCCAGGACAGCCTGGTGCATTCAATCAATTTCCACAGTGTAAAAGACACAGTTTGACTCAAGTGGTCTTAGGAATGCCTACACAGTGGGCACACCCATGAGCATGAAATACTTTGTACTAGGAGAACTTATTAGAACGAGGAAAGAAAGTAATACATTTGCCAACTAGAAATATTGCACACACAAACACACACACATACCCAAAATAAAACAAAACCTGTCCAAATTCATCACATCGGGAATATTACCCGCAATAGTGGAATGGCCAGGCGTTACGCTACTGAAGGGACAATATCAGCCCTTCAAAATGATGATGCCAAAAAAATATGGGAAGTGACACCTTTTCCAGAAATGTTCTTGCAAGGAAGACACACTGCCACATTTTTGCAAAGAAACGAGCAAAGGGTAATCCACCAGAATCTGTGCCTGAAGCAATTACTTGAATGAAAATCCTTTCCAGTAAGCCAGTGAGGCCCATTGACCCATGTATCATAATGCCTGGACATACACTGCACATAATTGCTGAATGCTCAATAGTTCTTCCATATAGAACATATTGTACTTCATCTACAGAAAAGTAAGTTTGATCTATCTGAAATTATTGACTTCCAGGAAACAATCGTGATGGCCACTCTTTGAAAAAGGGTATCTCACAGAACCTGACAAAAGTAATATTATCTGATCCTCCCTGTGTGCAAGGTCTTCTGCAAACACACACACAAACACACACACACACACACACACACACATGTACAGAAGCACACAAAGAAAAATACACAATCACACACACACAATCATTGCTCCTCGAAGAGCAACCATTCCGGAGTCATTGAATTTCTGAAACTTCATGTAAGAAAAGTACCTTTCAGCAGTAGCAATATGTAGTGAATACCAGGAAATCCTGGAGAATCAGGATAACTTCTTCCAACTTTCCTTTCCCATGGTTTAGTGTACCCTGCAGGCCAGAGAAGAATTGCTGTCAGATCAACAGGTGCCTGGGCCACCATGTCACCCTGATTCTTACCTTGCCAGTCTGCTAGTACTACACCCTAAGATCAGGTGGACTGCTGGGTCCCTGAAATAAAGGCACTGTGTGTTTCACAGTGAGGGCCATGGAGGCCTGCTCTGCAAAGTGAAATCTAGCCCCAGGTGGCACACAGGCCTGTGGACATTCCAAACCCTGTGACATGGATGCTTTGGCTAGCGGTGAAGAATGGATTCCCCCAATCTGATGGACTCAGTTCACCCACGTGCTCCTGCTCTACCTGCCCCCTCTTTCCCTAGGCCACACTTAACTCAGAAGTCTTCCAAACTAGACAAGGGCACCTTCCTTCAGCTTCTTCTTGCTTGGCTGGCTGGGCTGCCATAGCAACAGGCCAGGCAGGAGCTGCCTCAGGACTCCCCAAGTTCAAGGGGCTGTAGGCCAACTGGGACATCACAATCATGTCTTTTCTGATTGGTTGGACAGCATAAGCACTCCCCTTAAGGAACCTCCCCTTCCAGTCCCCAGTCACTTGTGTCATACAGTCCTGGCAAAATGTTTGGATAGGAGCATGGCTTTACTGCTCCATATTCCCACCTCTGCTTGTTCTGGGTCCAACTGGGATGAGATTTCTCTCCTGTTTCCATGAACTCTCCATCTGGAACCCACATTTTGGAAGACAAGAAGTCTTTATTTCTGGTGAGTACCTAAATGACTCAAGCCCTTTGCACTTCCATCAGCCAGGAAAACACCTTTGACATTGGATGAACAACATTCCTCTCAGAACAACATCACCCATCACCTGAGCTTATTCCCTTATGTGGACACAACGGTACCACACTGGGATTCATGATGTTGTTTTGTCAGGCTTGTCTGTTCCCAACTTCATCAAAACAAAGAATCGCACACAGTGGCTGGCAAGAGCGTGAAAATGAACTCAGGAATTCACTTAATGTGGACGAACAAATTAATTCAGATTCATCCAGGAAATGCCCTGGATCACACAGGGGACAGTCAATGAATGCATAGTATTTCCTAGTCAGTGAAATTGGTGCCCTTTCTCCAGTGAAGGGCAGCTTTCAGGAAGACCACAAATTATGGAATACCAAGAAACACTGGCGACAGGCATTCATTTCTACAAAAGTTCTTAGTGACATATTACAACTCATTTCATTCAAGGAACTGAAGACTTAAAGCCAGGACAACTCAAGGCTTTTCCTCAAAATCACATCGGGTATTAAGCTAATTGCTACCAATCAGTGAGGCAAATTAAAACACAAAGATAACAAACACAGACACACACACCCACACACACACAAAGTGGTGATATCCTAATAGTTATCAAGTGAATGGATATCTTTCCTTGTATGTAGTACATGGCAACGTTTACTAAAATCAGAAGTCATTGAAAACCAGGACAGCCTGGTACACTCCTTCAATGTCCACAGTGTAAAAGGAAGAGTTTGAATGAAGGGGACTTAACGATGCTTAAACAGTGGGTACACACATGAGTGTGAAACAGTTTGTAATATGAGAACTCACTCCAGCGAGCAAAGAAATTAATACATTTGCAAACTACAAATATTGCACACAGAAACACACACGCACACACACACACATACAAACCTAAACTAAATAACACAAAACCTGTCCATATCCTTTGCATGTGAAATGATACAATGAATAGCTGAAAGCCTTGGCGTGGTGCTACTGAGGAGACAATATCAGCACTTCAAAAAGAACCATGCTAAGAAATATATGTGTAGTCACATCATTTCCAAAAATGTTCTTGGAAGGAAGACATACTGCCATATTTATGGAAACGAACCAGCAACGTGTAATCCACCAGAGTCTGTGCCTGAATCAATCACTTGTTTTGAAATCCTTTTTAGTAAGCCAGTGATGCATATTTACCCATGTATCATGATGCCTGGATATACACTGCACATAATCGATGAAGAATGACTAGTTCCTGTTTACAGAACATATTGTACTTGATCAACAGAAAAGACAGCATGGTCTATCCGCTATTATTGACTTCCAGGAAACTATCATGACTGCCCTTTTTTGAACAAGGGTATCTCACAGAAAGTGACAAAAGAAATATTAGCCTACCAACCCTGTGTGCAAGTGCTCCCACAAGCACACACAACCACACACACACATGCAGAGAAGCACACAAATACACACAAACACACACGCATTCATTGCTCCTCGAATGGCAAGCAGTCTGGAGTCAGTGAATTTCTGCACTTTCACAAAGGAAAAGTACCTTCCAACACCAGCAATCCTTAATGAATACCAGGAAACCCTGGAGAATCAGGTTAACTTCTTCCGACACTCCTTGCCCACGGTATAGTATATCCTGCAGGAAAGAGAAGATTTGCTGTCAGATCAACAGGTTCCTGGGCCACCATGTCACCCTAATTCTTACCTTGCCACTCCGTTAGTTCCACACCCTAAGATCTGGTGGTCTAGTGGGTCCCTGAAATCAACGCAGCGTGTGTATCATAGTGAGGCCCAAGGCGGCCTGTTCTGCAAAGTGAGAACCAGCCCCAGGTGGCACACAGGCTTGTGGACATTCCAAACCGTGGGACATAGAAGCTTTGGCTAGCAGTTCAGAAGGGATTGCCCCAATCTAATGGGCTCAGGTCACCCATGTGCTCCTGCTCTGCCTGCCCCCGTTTTCCGAGGCCACACTTAACTGAGAAGTCTTCCATAGAAGACAGGGGCACCTTCCTTCAGCTTCTTCCTGCTTGGCTGGCTGGGCTGCCATAGCAACAGGCCAGGCACGAGCTGCCTCAGGACTCTCCAAGTTCAAGGGGCTCTGAGCCCACTGTGACATCACAGCCGCGTCTTTCCTGATTGGTCGGACTGCTTAAGCACTCCCCCTTAAGCAACCCTCACCCTCCAATTTCCAGCCACTTGAGGCATAGTGTCCTCAAAGGATGTATGGATCTTATCGTGGCCTTACTGCTCCATATTCCCACAGCCGCTTGTCCTATGTGGAACTCGGATGATATTTCTCTCCTCTTTCCAAGATCTGCCAAGCTGGAACCCACATTTTCGAAGACAAGAAGTGTTTTTTGTGGTGAGTACAAAACGCCTCAAGCCCTTTGCACGTCCATCAGCCAGGAAAACTCCTTTCACATTGGATTGGGCAACTTCCCTCTCAGAACATCACCCAACACCTGAGTA
Source organism: Castor canadensis (assembly GCF_047511655.1). Lineage (NCBI taxonomy): Eukaryota > Metazoa > Chordata > Mammalia > Rodentia > Castoridae > Castor > Castor canadensis. The sequence goes on from NC_133387.1 coordinate 115,532,004, forward strand.
TATTCCCTTAGCTGGACGCAACTCTACCACTCAGGGAATCAGGATGTTTTTCGTCCTGGCTTCTCTGTTACTAACTTCGTCAAAGCACGGAAACGCACACACTGGCTGGTAAGAGTGTGAAACTGACCACAGGAATTCACTTAATGTGGACAAAGAAATTAATTCGCTTTCATCTGAGAAATGCACTGGATCACAAACGGGATAGTCAACGAATGCACAGTATTTAATACTCAGTGAAACTGATAGCTTTTCTCCAGTGAATGGCACCTTTCAGGAACACAACACACTATGGAATACCATGAATCACTAGGGAAGAGCATTCATTTCTCCAAAACTTCCTAGTGACAAAACAAAACACTTTTCATCCAAGGAAGTGAAGACTTCAAATCAGGGCCGCTCAAGGCTTCTCCACAAACTGACATCAGGAATTAAGCTAATTTCCACGAATCAGTGAGGCAAATTTAAACAGAATGATAACAAACACAAAAACATAGCCACACACACAATGTGGTCATATCCTAATAGTGATCGTGTGAATTGATTTCTTTGCTTGTATGTACTGGATAGCAACTTTTAGCATCATCAGAATCCATTAAACCCCAGGACAGCCTGGTGCATTCAATCAATTTCCACAGTGTAAAAGACACAGTTTGACTCAAGTGGTCTTAGGAATGCCTACACAGTGGGCACACCCATGAGCATGAAATACTTTGTACTAGGAGAACTTATTAGAACGAGGAAAGAAAGTAATACATTTGCCAACTAGAAATATTGCACACACAAACACACACACATACCCAAAATAAAACAAAACCTGTCCAAATTCATCACATCGGGAATATTACCCGCAATAGTGGAATGGCCAGGCGTTACGCTACTGAAGGGACAATATCAGCCCTTCAAAATGATGATGCCAAAAAAATATGGGAAGTGACACCTTTTCCAGAAATGTTCTTGCAAGGAAGACACACTGCCACATTTTTGCAAAGAAACGAGCAAAGGGTAATCCACCAGAATCTGTGCCTGAAGCAATTACTTGAATGAAAATCCTTTCCAGTAAGCCAGTGAGGCCCATTGACCCATGTATCATAATGCCTGGACATACACTGCACATAATTGCTGAATGCTCAATAGTTCTTCCTTATAGAACATATTGTACTTCATCTACAGAAAAGTAAGTTTGATCTATCTGAAATTATTGACTTCCAGGAAACAATCGTGATGGCCACTCTTTGAAAAAGGGTATCTCACAGAACCTGACAAAAGTAATATTATCTGATCCTCCCTGTGTGCAAGGTCTTCTGCAAACACACACACAAACACACACACACACACACACACACACATGTACAGAAGCACACAAAGAAAAATACACAATCACACACACACAATCATTGCTCCTCGAAGAGCAACCATTCCGGAGTCATTGAATTTCTGAAACTTCATGTAAGAAAAGTACCTTTCAGCAGTAGCAATATGTAGTGAATACCAGGAAATCCTGGAGAATCAGGATAACTTCTTCCAACTTTCCTTTCCCATGGTTTAGTGTACCCTGCAGGCCAGAGAAGAATTGCTGTCAGATCAACAGGTGCCTGGGCCACCATGTCACCCTGATTCTTACCTTGCCAGTCTGCTAGTACTACACCCTAAGATCAGGTGGACTGCTGGGTCCCTGAAATAAAGGCACTGTGTGTTTCACAGTGAGGGCCATGGAGGCCTGCTCTGCAAAGTGAAATCTAGCCCCAGGTGGCACACAGGCCTGTGGACATTCCAAACCCTGTGACATGGATGCTTTGGCTAGCGGTGAAGAATGGATTCCCCCAATCTGATGGACTCAGTTCACCCACGTGCTCCTGCTCTACCTGCCCCCTCTTTCCCTAGGCCACACTTAACTCAGAAGTCTTCCAAACTAGACAAGGGCACCTTCCTTCAGCTTCTTCTTGCTTGGCTGGCTGGGCTGCCATAGCAACAGGCCAGGCAGGAGCTGCCTCAGGACTCCCCAAGTTCAAGGGGCTGTAGGCCAACTGGGACATCACAATCATGTCTTTTCTGATTGGTTGGACAGCATAAGCACTCCCCTTAAGGAACCTCCCCTTCCAGTCCCCAGTCACTTGTGTCATACAGTCCTGGCAAAATGTTTGGATAGGAGCATGGCTTTACTGCTCCATATTCCCACCTCTGCTTGTTCTGGGTCCAACTGGGATGAGATTTCTCTCCTGTTTCCATGAACTCTCCATCTGGAACCCACATTTTGGAAGACAAGAAGTCTTTATTTCTGGTGAGTACCTAAATGACTCAAGCCCTTTGCACTTCCATCAGCCAGGAAAACACCTTTGACATTGGATGAACAACATTCCTCTCAGAACAACATCACCCATCACCTGAGCTTATTCCCTTATGTGGACACAACGGTACCACACTGGGATTCATGATGTTGTTTTGTCAGGCTTGTCTGTTCCCAACTTCATCAAAACAAAGAATCGCACACAGTGGCTGGCAAGAGCGTGAAAATGAACTCAGGAATTCACTTAATGTGGACGAACAAATTAATTCAGATTCATCCAGGAAATGCCCTGGATCACACAGGGGACAGTCAATGAATGCATAGTATTTCCTAGTCAGTGAAATTGGTGCCCTTTCTCCAGTGAAGGGCAGCTTTCAGGAAGACCACAAATTATGGAATACCAAGAAACACTGGCGACAGGCATTCATTTCTACAAAAGTTCTTAGTGACATATTACAACTCATTTCATTCAAGGAACTGAAGACTTAAAGCCAGGACAACTCAAGGCTTTTCCTCAAAATCACATCGGGTATTAAGCTAATTGCTACCAATCAGTGAGGCAAATTAAAACACAAAGATAACAAACACAGACACACACACCCACACACACACAAAGTGGTGATATCCTAATAGTTATCAAGTGAATGGATATCTTTCCTTGTATGTAGTACATGGCAACGTTTACTAAAATCAGAAGTCATTGAAAACCAGGACAGCCTGGTACACTCCTTCAATGTCCACAGTGTAAAAGGAAGAGTTTGAATGAAGGGGACTTAACGATGCTTAAACAGTGGGTACACACATGAGTGTGAAACAGTTTGTAATATGAGAACTCACTCCAGCGAGCAAAGAAATTAATACATTTGCAAACTACAAATATTGCACACAGAAACACACACGCACACACACACACATACAAACCTAAACTAAATAACACAAAACCTGTCCATATCCTTTGCATGTGAAATGATACAATGAATAGCTGAAAGCCTTGGCGTGGTGCTACTGAGGAGACAATATCAGCACTTCAAAAAGAACCATGCTAAGAAATATATGTGTAGTCACATCATTTCCAAAAATGTTCTTGGAAGGAAGACATACTGCCATATTTATGGAAACGAACCAGTAACGTGTAATCCACCAGAGTCTGTGCCTGAATCAATCACTTGTTTTGAAATCCTTTTTAGTAAGCCAGTGATGCATATTTACCCATGTATCATGATGCCTGGATATACACTGCACATAATCGATGAAGAATGACTAGTTCCTGTTTACAGAACATATTGTACTTGATCAACAGAAAAGACAGCATGGTCTATCCGCTATTATTGACTTCCAGGAAACTATCATGACTGCCCTTTTTTGAACAAGGGTATCTCACAGAAAGTGACAAAAGAAATATTAGCCTACCAACCCTGTGTGCAAGTGCTCCCACAAGCACACACAACCACACACACACATGCAGAGAAGCACACAAATACACACAAACACACACGCATTCATTGCTCCTCGAATGGCAAGCAGTCTGGAGTCAGTGAATTTCTGCACTTTCACAAAGGAAAAGTACCTTCCAACACCAGCAATCCTTAATGAATACCAGGAAACCCTGGAGAATCAGGTTAACTTCTTCCGACACTCCTTGCCCACGGTATAGTATATCCTGCAGGAAAGAGAAGATTTGCTGTCAGATCAACAGGTTCCTGGGCCACCATGTCACCCTAATTCTTACCTTGCCACTCCGTTAGTTCCACACCCTAAGATCTGGTGGTCTAGTGGGTCCCTGAAATCAACGCAGCGTGTGTATCATAGTGAGGCCCAAGGCGGCCTGTTCTGCAAAGTGAGAACCAGCCCCAGGTGGCACACAGGCTTGTGGACATTCCAAACCGTGGGACATAGAAGCTTTGGCTAGCAGTTCAGAAGGGATTGCCCCAATCTAATGGGCTCAGGTCACCCATGTGCTCCTGCTCTGCCTGCCCCCGTTTTCCGAGGCCACACTTAACTGAGAAGTCTTCCATAGAAGACAGGGGCACCTTCCTTCAGCTTCTTCCTGCTTGGCTGGCTGGGCTGCCATAGCAACAGGCCAGGCACGAGCTGCCTCAGGACTCTCCAAGTTCAAGGGGCTCTGAGCCCACTGTGACATCACAGCCGCGTCTTTCCTGATTGGTCGGACTGCTTAAGCACTCCCCCTTAAGCAACCCTCACCCTCCAATTTCCAGCCACTTGAGGCATAGTGTCCTCAAAGGATGTATGGATCTTATCGTGGCCTTACTGCTCCATATTCCCACAGCCGCTTGTCCTATGTGGAACTCGGATGATATTTCTCTCCTCTTTCCAAGATCTGCCAAGCTGGAACCCACATTTTCGAAGACAAGAAGTGTTTTTTGTGGTGAGTACAAAACGCCTCAAGCCCTTTGCACGTCCATCAGCCAGGAAAACTCCTTTCACATTGGATTGGGCAACTTCCCTCTCAGAACATCACCCAACACCTGAGTATATTCCCTTAGCTGGACGCAACTCTACCACTCAGGGAATCAGGATGTTTTTCGTCCTGGCTTCTCTGTTACTAACTTCGTCAAAGCACGGAAACGCACACACTGGCTGGTAAGAGTGTGAAACTGACCACAGGAATTCACTTAATGTGGACAAAGAAATTAATTCGCTTTCATCTGAGAAATGCACTGGATCACAAACGGGATAGTCAACGAATGCACAGTATTTAATACTCAGTGAAACTGATAGCTTTTCTCCAGTGAATGGCACCTTTCAGGAACACAACACACTATGGAATACCATGAATCACTAGGGAAGAGCATTCATTTCTCCAAAACTTCCTAGTGACAAAACAAAACACTTTTCATCCAAGGAAGTGAAGACTTCAAATCAGGGCCGCTCAAGGCTTCTCCACAAACTGACATCAGGAATTAAGCTAATTTCCACGAATCAGTGAGGCAAATTTAAACAGAATGATAACAAACACAAAAACATAGCCACACACACAATGTGGTCATATCCTAATAGTGATCGTGTGAATTGATTTCTTTGCTTGTATGTACTGGATAGCAACTTTTAGCATCATCAGAATCCATTAAACCCCAGGACAGCCTGGTGCATTCAATCAATTTCCACAGTGTAAAAGACACAGTTTGACTCAAGTGGTCTTAGGAATGCCTACACAGTGGGCACACCCATGAGCATGAAATACTTTGTACTAGGAGAACTTATTAGAACGAGGAAAGAAAGTAATACATTTGCCAACTAGAAATATTGCACACACAAACACACACACATACCCAAAATAAAACAAAACCTGTCCAAATTCATCACATCGGGAATATTACCCGCAATAGTGGAATGGCCAGGCGTTACGCTACTGAAGGAACAATATCAGTCCTTCAAAATGATGATGCCAAAAAAATATGGGAAGTGACACCTTTTCCAGAAATGTTCTTGCAAGGAAGACACACTGCCACATTTTTGCAAAGAAACGAGCAAAGGGTAATCCACCAGAATCTGTGCCTGAAGCAATTACTTGAATGAAAATCCTTTCCAGTAAGCCAGTGAGGCCCATTGACCCATGTATCATAATGCCTGGACATACACTGCACATAATTGCTGAATGCTCAATAGTTCTTCCTTATAGAACATATTGTACTTCATCTACAGAAAAGTAAGTTTGATCTATCTGAAATTATTGACTTCCAGGAAACAATCGTGATGGCCACTCTTTGAAAAAGGGTATCTCACAGAACCTGACAAAAGTAATATTATCTGATCCTCCCTGTGTGCAAGGTCTTCTGCAAACACACACACAAACACACACACACACACACACACACACACACATGTACAGAAGCACACAAAGAAAAATACACAATCACACACACACAATCATTGCTCCTCGAAGAGCAACCATTCCGGAGTCATTGAATTTCTGAAACTTCATGTAAGAAAAGTACCTTTCAGCAGTAGCAATATGTAGTGAATACCAGGAAACCCTGGAGAATCAGGATAACTTCTTCCAACTTTCCTTTCCCATGGTTTAGTGTACCCTGCAGGCCAGAGAAGAATTGCTGTCAGATCAACAGGTGCCTGGGCCACCATGTCACCCTGATTCTTACCTTGCCAGTCTGCTAGTACTACACCCTAAGATCAGGTGGACTGCTGGGTCCCTGAAATAAAGGCACTGTGTGTTTCACAGTGAGGGCCATGGAGGCCTGCTCTGCAAAGTGAAATCTAGCCCCAGGTGGCACACAGGCCTGTGGACATTCCAAACCCTGTGACATGGATGCTTTGGCTAGCGGTGAAGAATGGATTCCCCCAATCTGATGGACTCAGTTCACCCACGTGCTCCTGCTCTACCTGCCCCCTCTTTCCCTAGGCCACACTTAACTCAGAAGTCTTCCAAACTAGACAAGGGCACCTTCCTTCAGCTTCTTCTTGCTTGGCTGGCTGGGCTGCCATAGCAACAGGCCAGGCAGGAGCTGCCTCAGGACTCCCCAAGTTCAAGGGGCTGTAGGCCAACTGGGACATCACAATCATGTCTTTTCTGATTGGTTGGACAGCATAAGCACTCCCCTTAAGGAACCTCCCCTTCCAGTCCCCAGTCACTTGTGTCATACAGTCCTGGCAAAATGTTTGGATAGGAGCATGGCTTTACTGCTCCATATTCCCACCTCTGCTTGTTCTGGGTCCAACTGGGATGAGATTTCTCTCCTGTTTCCATGAACTCTCCATCTGGAACCCACATTTTGGAAGACAAGAAGTCTTTATTTCTGGTGAGTACCTAAATGACTCAAGCCCTTTGCACTTCCATCAGCCAGGAAAACACCTTTGACATTGGATGAACAACATTCCTCTCAGAACAACATCACCCATCACCTGAGCTTATTCCCTTATGTGGACACAACGGTACCACACTGGGATTCATGATGTTGTTTTGTCAGGCTTGTCTGTTCCCAACTTCATCAAAACAAAGAATCGCACACAGTGGCTGGCAAGAGCGTGAAAATGAACTCAGGAATTCACTTAATGTGGACGAACAAATTAATTCAGATTCATCCAGGAAATGCCCTGGATCACACAGGGGACAGTCAATGAATGCATAGTATTTCCTAGTCAGTGAAATTGGTGCCCTTTCTCCAGTGAAGGGCAGCTTTCAGGAAGACCACAAATTATGGAATACCAAGAAACACTGGCGACAGGCATTCATTTCTACAAAAGTTCTTAGTGACATATTACAACTCATTTCATTCAAGGAACTGAAGACTTAAAGCCAGGACAACTCAAGGCTTTTCCTCAAAATCACATCGGGTATTAAGCTAATTGCTACCAATCAGTGAGGCAAATTAAAACACAAAGATAACAAACACAGACACACACACCCACACACACACAAAGTGGTGATATCCTAGTAGTTATCAAGTGAATGGATATCTTTCCTTGTATGTAGTACATGGCAACGTTTACTAAAATCAGAAGTCATTGAAAACCAGGACAGCCTGGTACACTCCTTCAATGTCCACAGTGTAAAAGGAAGAGTTTGAATGAAGGGGACTTAACGATGCTTAAACAGTGGGTACACACATGAGTGTGAAACAGTTTGTAATATGAGAACTCACTCCAGCGAGCAAAGAAATTAATACATTTGCAAACTACAAATATTGCACACAGAAACACACACGCACACACACACACATACAAACCTAAACTAAATAACACAAAACCTGTCCATATCCTTTGCATGTGAAATGATACAATGAATAGCTGAAAGCCTTGGCGTGGTGCTACTGAGGAGACAATATCAGCACTTCAAAAAGAACCATGCTAAGAAATATATGTGTAGTCACATCATTTCCAAAAATGTTCTTGGAAGGAAGACATACTGCCATATTTATGGAAACGAACCAGCAACGTGTAATCCACCAGAGTCTGTGCCTGAATCAATCACTTGTTTTGAAATCCTTTTTAGTAAGCCAGTGATGCATATTTACCCATGTATCATGATGCCTGGATATACACTGCACATAATCGATGAAGAATGACTAGTTCCTGTTTACAGAACATATTGTACTTGATCAACAGAAAAGACAGCATGGTCTATCCGCTATTATTGACTTCCAGGAAACTATCATGACTGCCCTTTTTTGAACAAGGGTATCTCACAGAAAGTGACAAAAGAAATATTAGCCTACCAACCCTGTGTGCAAGTGCTCCCACAAGCACACACAACCACACACACACATGCAGAGAAGCACACAAATACACACAAACACACACGCATTCATTGCTCCTCGAATGGCAAGCAGTCTGGAGTCAGTGAATTTCTGCACTTTCACAAAGGAAAAGTACCTTCCAACACCAGCAATCCTTAATGAATACCAGGAAACCCTGGAGAATCAGGTTAACTTCTTCCGACACTCCTTGCCCACGGTATAGTATATCCTGCAGGAAAGAGAAGATTTGCTGTCAGATCAACAGGTGCCTGGGCCACCATGTCACCCTAATTCTTACCTTGCCACTCCGTTAGTTCCACACCCTAAGATCTGGTGGTCTAGTGGGTCCCTGAAATCAACGCAGCGTGTGTATCATAGTGAGGCCCAAGGCGGCCTGTTCTGCAAAGTGAGAACCAGCCCCAGGTGGCACACAGGCTTGTGGACATTCCAAACCGTGGGACATAGAAGCTTTGGCTAGCAGTTCAGAAGGGATTGCCCCAATCTAATGGGCTCAGGTCACCCATGTGCTCCTGCTCTGCCTGCCCCCGTTTTCCGAGGCCACACTTAACTGAGAAGTCTTCCACAGAAGACAGGGGCACCTTCCTTCAGCTTCTTCCTGCTTGGCTGGCTGGGCTGCCATAGCAACAGGCCAGGCACGAGCTGCCTCAGGACTCTCCAAGTTCAAGGGGCTCTGAGCCCACTGTGACATCACAGCCGCGTCTTTCCTGATTGGTCGGACTGCTTAAGCACTCCCCCTTAAGCAACCCTCACCCTCCAATTTCCAGCCACTTGAGGCATAGTGTCCTCAAAGGATGTATGGATCTTATCGTGGCCTTACTGCTCCATATTCCCACAGCCGCTTGTCCTATGTGGAACTGGGATGATATTTCTCTCCTCTTTCCAAGATCTGCCAAGCTGGAACCCACATTTTCGAAGACAAGAAGTGTTTTTTGTGGTGAGTACAAAACGCCTCAAGCCCTTTGCACGTCCATCAGCCAGGAAAACTCCTTTCACATTGGATTGGGCAACTTCCCTCTCAGAACATCACCCAACACCTGAGTATATTCCCTTAGCTGGACGCAACTCTACCACTCAGGGAATCAGGATGTTTTTCGTCCTGGCTTCTCTGTTACTAACTTCGTCAAAGCACGGAAACGCACACACTGGCTGGTAAGAGTGTGAAACTGACCACAGGAATTCACTTAATGTGGACAAAGAAATTAATTCGCTTTCATCTGAGAAATGCACTGGATCACAAACGGGATAGTCAACGAATGCACAGTATTTAATACTCAGTGAAACTGATAACTTTTCTCCAGTGAATGGCACCTTTCAGGAACACAACACACTATGGAATACCATGAATCACTAGGGAAGAGCATTCATTTCTCCAAAACTTCCTAGTGACAAAACAAAACACTTTTCATCCAAGGAAGTGAAGACTTCAAATCAGGGCCGCTCAAGGCTTCTCCACAAACTGACATCAGGAATTAAGCTAATTTCCACGAATCAGTGAGGCAAATTTAAACAGAATGATAACAAACACAAAAACATAGCCACACACACAATGTGGTCATATCCTAATAGTGATCGTGTGAATTGATTTCTTTGCTTGTATGTACTGGATAGCAACTTTTAGCATCATCAGAATCCATTAAACCCCAGGACAGCCTGGTGCATTCAATCAATTTCCACAGTGTAAAAGACACAGTTTGACTCAAGTGGTCTTAGGAATGCCTACACAGTGGGCACACCCATGAGCATGAAATACTTTGTACTAGGAGAACTTATTAGAACGAGGAAAGAAAGTAATACATTTGCCAACTAGAAATATTGCACACACAAACACACACACATACCCAAAATAAAACAAAACCTGTCCAAATTCATCACATCGGGAATATTACCCGCAATAGTGGAATGGCCAGGCGTTACGCTACTGAAGGGACAATATCAGCCCTTCAAAATGATGATGCCAAAAAAATATGGGAAGTGACACCTTTTCCAGAAATGTTCTTGCAAGGAAGACACACTGCCACATTTTTGCAAAGAAACGAGCAAAGGGTAATCCACCAGAATCTGTGCCTGAAGCAATTACTTGAATGAAAATCCTTTCCAGTAAGCCAGTGAGGCCCATTGACCCATGTATCATAATGCCTGGACATACACTGCACATAATTGCTGAATGCTCAATAGTTCTTCCTTATAGAACATATTGTACTTCATCTACAGAAAAGTAAGTTTGATCTATCTGAAATTATTGACTTCCAGGAAACAATCGTGATGGCCACTCTTTGAAAAAGGGTATCTCACAGAACCTGACAAAAGTAATATTATCTGATCCTCCCTGTGTGCAAGGTCTTCTGCAAACACACACACAAACACACACACACACACACACACATGTACAGAAGCACACAAAGAAAAATACACAATCACACACACACAATCATTGCTCCTCGAAGAGCAACCATTCCGGAGTCATTGAATTTCTGAAACTTCATGTAAGAAAAGTACCTTTCAGCAGTAGCAATATGTAGTGAATACCAGGAAACCCTGGAGAATCAGGATAACTTCTTCCAACTTTCCTTTCCCATGGTTTAGTGTACCCTGCAGGCCAGAGAAGAATTGCTGTCAGATCAACAGGTGCCTGGGCCACCATGTCACCCTGATTCTTACCTTGCCAGTCTGCTAGTACTACACCCTAAGATCAGGTGGACTGCTGGGTCCCTGAAATAAAGGCACTGTGTGTTTCACAGTGAGGGCCATGGAGGCCTGCTCTGCAAAGTGAAATCTAGCCCCAGGTGGCACACAGGCCTGTGGACATTCCAAACCCTGTGACATGGATGCTTTGGCTAGCGGTGAAGAATGGATTCCCCCAATCTGATGGACTCAGTTCACCCACGTGCTCCTGCTCTACCTGCCCCCTCTTTCCCTAGGCCACACTTAACTCAGAAGTCTTCCAAACTAGACAAGGGCACCTTCCTTCAGCTTCTTCTTGCTTGGCTGGCTGGGCTGCCATAGCAACAGGCCAGGCAGGAGCTGCCTCAGGACTCCCCAAGTTCAAGGGGCTGTAGGCCAACTGGGACATCACAATCATGTCTTTTCTGATTGGTTGGACAGCATAAGCACTCCCCTTAAGGAACCTCCCCTTCCAGTCCCCAGTCACTTGTGTCATACAGTCCTGGCAAAATGTTTGGATAGGAGCATGGCTTTACTGCTCCATATTCCCACCTCTGCTTGTTCTGGGTCCAACTGGGATGAGATTTCTCTCCTGTTTCCATGAACTCTCCATCTGGAACCCACATTTTGGAAGACAAGAAGTCTTTATTTCTGGTGAGTACCTAAATGACTCAAGCCCTTTGCACTTCCATCAGCCAGGAAAACACCTTTGACATTGGATGAACAACATTCCTCTCAGAACAACATCACCCATCACCTGAGCTTATTCCCTTATGTGGACACAACGGTACCACACTGGGATTCATGATGTTGTTTTGTCAGGCTTGTCTGTTCCCAACTTCATCAAAACAAAGAATCGCACACAGTGGCTGGCAAGAGCGTGAAAATGAACTCAGGAATTCACTTAATGTGGACGAACAAATTAATTCAGTTTCATCCAGGAAATGCCCTGGATCACACAGGGGACAGTCAATGAATGCATAGTATTTCCTAGTCAGTGAAATTGGTGCCCTTTCTCCAGTGAAGGGCAGCTTTCAGGAAGACCACAAATTATGGAATACCAAGAAACACTGGCGACAGGCATTCATTTCTACAAAAGTTCTTAGTGACATATTACAACTCATTTCATTCAAGGAACTGAAGACTTAAAGCCAGGACAACTCAAGGCTTTTCCTCAAAATCACATCGGGTATTAAGCTAATTGCTACCAATCAGTGAGGCAAATTAAAACACAAAGATAACAAACACAGACACACACACCCACACACACACAAAGTGGTGATATCCTAATAGTTATCAAGTGAATGGATATCTTTCCTTGTATGTAGTACATGGCAACGTTTACTAAAATCAGAAGTCATTGAAAACCAGGACAGCCTGGTACACTCCTTCAATGTCCACAGTGTAAAAGGAAGAGTTTGAATGAAGGGGACTTAACGATGCTTAAACAGTGGGTACACACATGAGTGTGAAACAGTTTGTAATATGAGAACTCACTCCAGCGAGCAAAGAAATTAATACATTTGCAAACTACAAATATTACACACAGAAACACACACGCACACACACACACATACAAACCTAAACTAAATAACACAAAACCTGTCCATATCCTTTGCATGTGAAATGATACAATGAATAGCTGAAAGCCTTGGCGTGGTGCTACTGAGGAGACAATATCAGCACTTCAAAAAGAACCATGCTAAGAAATATATGTGTAGTCACATCATTTCCAAAAATGTTCTTGGAAGGAAGACATACTGCCATATTTATGGAAACGAACCAGCAACGTGTAATCCACCAGAGTCTGTGCCTGAATCAATCACTTGTTTTGAAATCCTTTTTAGTAAGCCAGTGATGCATATTTACCCATGTATCATGATGCCTGGATATACACTGCACATAATCGATGAAGAATGACTAGTTCCTGTTTACAGAACATATTGTACTTGATCAACAGAAAAGACAGCATGGTCTATCCGCTATTATTGACTTCCAGGAAACTATCATGACTGCCCTTTTTTGAACAAGGGTATCTCACAGAAAGTGACAAAAGAAATATTAGCCTACCAACCCTGTGTGCAAGTGCTCCCACAAGCACACACAACCACACACACACATGCAGAGAAGCACACAAATACACACAAACACACACGCATTCATTGCTCCTCGAATGGCAAGCAGTCTGGAGTCAGTGAATTTCTGCACTTTCACAAAGGAAAAGTACCTTCCAACACCAGCAATCCTTAATGAATACCAGGAAACCCTGGAGAATCAGGTTAACTTCTTCCGACACTCCTTGCCCACGGTATAGTATATCCTGCAGGAAAGAGAAGATTTGCTGTCAGATCAACAGGTGCCTGGGCCACCATGTCACCCTAATTCTTACCTTGCCACTCCGTTAGTTCCACACCCTAAGATCTGGTGGTCTAGTGGGTCCCTGAAATCAACGCAGCGTGTGTATCATAGTGAGGCCCAAGGCGGCCTGTTCTGCAAAGTGAGAACCAGCCCCAGGTGGCACACAGGCTTGTGGACATTCCAAACCGTGGGACATAGAAGCTTTGGCTAGCAGTTCAGAAGGGATTGCCCCAATCTAATGGGCTCAGGTCACCCATGTGCTCCTGCTCTGCCTGCCCCCGTTTTCCGAGGCCACACTTAACTGAGAAGTCTTCCACAGAAGACAGGGGCACCTTCCTTCAGCTTCTTCCTGCTTGGCTGGCTGGGCTGCCATAGCAACAGGCCAGGCACGAGCTGCCTCAGGACTCTCCAAGTTCAAGGGGCTCTGAGCCCACTGTGACATCACAGCCGCGTCTTTCCTGATTGGTCGGACTGCTTAAGCACTCCCCCTTAAGCAACCCTCACCCTCCAATTTCCAGCCACTTGAGGCATAGTGTCCTCAAAGGATGTATGGATCTTATCGTGGCCTTACTGCTCCATATTCCCACAGCCGCTTGTCCTATGTGGAACTGGGATGATATTTCTCTCCTCTTTCCAAGATCTGCCAAGCTGGAACCCACATTTTCGAAGACAAGAAGTGTTTTTTGTGGTGAGTACAAAACGCCTCAAGCCCTTTGCACGTCCATCAGCCAGGAAAACTCCTTTCACATTGGATTGGGCAACTTCCCTCTCAGAACATCACCCAACACCTGAGTATATTCCCTTAGCTGGACGCAACTCTACCACTCAGGGAATCAGGATGTTTTTCGTCCTGGCTTCTCTGTTACTAACTTCGTCAAAGCACGGAAACGCACACACTGGCTGGTAAGAGTGTGAAACTGACCACAGGAATTCACTTAATGTGGACAAAGAAATTAATTCGCTTTCATCTGAGAAATGCACTGGATCACAAACGGGATAGTCAACGAATGCACAGTATTTAATAGTCAGTGAAACTGATAACTTTTCTCCAGTGAATGGCAGCTTTCAGGAACACAACACACTATGGAATACCATGAATCACTAGGGAAGAGCATTCATTTCTCCAAAGCTTCCCCGTGACAAAACAAAACACTTTTCATCCAAGGAAGTGAAGACTTCAAATCAGGGCTGCTCAAGGCTTCTCCACAAACTGACATCAGGAATTAAGCTAATTTCCACGAATCAGTGAGGCAAATTTAAACAGAATGATAACAAACACAAAAACATAGCCACACACACAATGTGGTCATATCCTAATAGTGATCCTGTGAATTGATTTCTTTGCTTGTATGTACTGGATAGCAACTTTTAGCATCATCAGAATCCATTAAACCCCAGGACAGCCTGGTGCATTCAATCAATTTCCACAGTGTAAAAGACACAGTTTGACTCAAGTGGTCTTAGGAATGCCTACACAGTGGGTACACCCATGAGCGTGAAATACTTTGTACTAGGAGAACTTATTAGAACGAGGAAAGAAAGTAATACATTTGCCAACTAGAAATATTGCACACACAAACACACACACATACCCAAAATAAAACAAAACCTGTCCAAATTCATCACATCGGGAATATTACCCGCAATAGTGGAATGGCCAGGCGTTACGCTACTGAAGGGACAATATCAGCCCTTCAAAATGATGATGCCAAAAAAATATGGGAAGTGACACCTTTTCCAGAAATGTTCTTGCAAGGAAGACACACTGCCACATTTTTGCAAAGAAACGAGCAAAGGGTAATCCACCAGAATCTGTGCCTGAAGCAATTACTTGAATGAAAATCCTTTCCAGTAAGCCAGTGAGGCCCATTGACCCATGTATCATAATGCCTGGACATACACTGCACATAATTGCTGAATGCTCAATAGTTCTTCCTTATAGAACATATTGTACTTCATCTACAGAAAAGTAAGTTTGATCTATCTGAAATTATTGACTTCCAGGAAACAATCGTGACGGCCACTCTTTGAAAAAGGGTATCTCACAGAACCTGACAAAAGTAATATTATCTGATCGTCCCTGTGTGCAAGGTCTTCTGCAAACACACACACAAACACACACACACACACATGTACAGAAGCACACAAAGAAAAATACACAATCACACACACACAATCATTGCTCCTCGAAGAGCAACCATTCCGGAGTCATTGAATTTCTGAAACTTCATGTAAGAAAAGTACCTTTCAGCAGTAGCAATATGTAGTGAATACCAGGAAACCCTGGAGAATCAGGATAACTTCTTCCAACTTTCCTTTCCCATGGTTTAGTGTACCCTGCAGGCCAGAGAAGAATTGCTGTCAGATCAACAGGTGCCTGGGCCACCATGTCACCCTGATTCTTACCTTGCCAGTCTGCTAGTACTACACCCTAAGATCAGGTGGACTGCTGGGTCCCTGAAATAAAGGCACTGTGTGTTTCACAGTGAGGGCCATGGAGGCCTGCTCTGCAAAGTGAAATCTAGCCCCAGGTGGCACACAGGCCTGTGGACATTCCAAACCCTGTGACATGGATGCTTTGGCTAGCGGTGAAGAATGGATTCCCCCAATCTGATGGACTCAGTTCACCCACGTGCTCCTGCTCTACCTGCCCCCTCTTTCCCTAGGCCACACTTAACTCAGAAGTCTTCCAAACTAGACAAGGGCACCTTCCTTCAGCTTCTTCTTGCTTGGCTGGCTGGGCTGCCATAGCAACAGGCCAGGCAGGAGCTGCCTCAGGACTCCCCAAGTTCAAGGGGCTGTAGGCCAACTGGGACATCACAATCATGTCTTTTCTGATTGGTTGGACAGCATAAGCACTCCCCTTAAGGAACCTCCCCTTCCAGTCCCCAGTCACTTGTGTCATACAGTCCTGGCAAAATGTTTGGATAGGAGCATGGCTTTACTGCTCCATATTCCCACCTCTGCTTGTTCTGGGTCCAACTGGGATGAGATTTCTCTCCTGTTTCCATGAACTCTCCATCTGGAACCCACATTTTGGAAGACAAGAAGTCTTTATTTCTGGTGAGTACCTAAATGACTCAAGCCCTTTGCACTTCCATCAGCCAGGAAAACACCTTTGACATTGGATGAACAACATTCCTCTCAGAACAACATCACCCATCACCTGAGCTTATTCCCTTATGTGGACACAACGGTACCACACTGGGATTCATGATGTTGTTTTGTCAGGCTTGTCTGTTCCCAACTTCATCAAAACAAAGAATCGCACACAGTGGCTGGCAAGAGCGTGAAAATGAACTCAGGAATTCACTTAATGTGGACGAACAAATTAATTCAGATTCATCCAGGAAATGCCCTGGATCACACAGGGGACAGTCAATGAATGCATAGTATTTCCTAGTCAGTGAAATTGGTGCCCTTTCTCCAGTGAAGGGCAGCTTTCAGGAAGACCACAAATTATGGAATACCAAGAAACACTGGCGACAGGCATTCATTTCTACAAAAGTTCTTAGTGACATATTACAACTCATTTCATTCAAGGAACTGAAGACTTAAAGCCAGGACAACTCAAGGCTTTTCCTCAAAATCACATCGGGTATTAAGCTAATTGCTACCAATCAGTGAGGCAAATTAAAACACAAAGATAACAAACACAGACACACACACCCACACACACACAAAGTGGTGATATCCTAGTAGTTATCAAGTGAATGGATATCTTTCCTTGTATGTAGTACATGGCAACGTTTACTAAAATCAGAAGTCATTGAAAACCAGGACAGCCTGGTACACTCCTTCAATGTCCACAGTGTAAAAGGAAGAGTTTGAATGAAGGGGACTTAACGATGCTTAAACAGTGGGTACACACATGAGTGTGAAACAGTTTGTAATATGAGAACTCACTCCAGCGAGCAAAGAAATTAATACATTTGCAAACTACAAATATTGCACACAGAAACACACACGCACACACACACACATACAAACCTAAACTAAATAACACAAAACCTGTCCATATCCTTTGCATGTGAAATGATACAATGAATAGCTGAAAGCCTTGGCGTGGTGCTACTGAGGAGACAATATCAGCACTTCAAAAAGAACCATGCTAAGAAATATATGTGTAGTCACATCATTTCCAAAAATGTTCTTGGAAGGAAGACATACTGCCATATTTATGGAAACGAACCAGCAACGTGTAATCCACCAGAGTCTGTGCCTGAATCAATCACTTGTTTTGAAATCCTTTTTAGTAAGCCAGTGATGCATATTTACCCATGTATCATGATGCCTGGATATACACTGCACATAATCGATGAAGAATGACTAGTTCCTGTTTACAGAACATATTGTACTTGATCAACAGAAAAGACAGCATGGTCTATCCGCTATTATTGACTTCCAGGAAACTATCATGACTGCCCTTTTTTGAACAAGGGTATCTCACAGAAAGTGACAAAAGAAATATTAGCCTACCAACCCTGTGTGCAAGTGCTCCCACAAGCACACACAACCACACACACACATGCAGAGAAGCACACAAATACACACAAACACACACGCATTCATTGCTCCTCGAATGGCAAGCAGTCTGGAGTCAGTGAATTTCTGCACTTTCACAAAGGAAAAGTACCTTCCAACACCAGCAATCCTTAATGAATACCAGGAAACCCTGGAGAATCAGGTTAACTTCTTCCGACACTCCTTGCCCACGGTATAGTATATCCTGCAGGAAAGAGAAGATTTGCTGTCAGATCAACAGGTGCCTGGGCCACCATGTCACCCTAATTCTTACCTTGCCACTCCGTTAGTTCCACACCCTAAGATCTGGTGGTCTAGTGGGTCCCTGAAATCAACGCAGCGTGTGTATCATAGTGAGGCCCAAGGCGGCCTGTTCTGCAAAGTGAGAACCAGCCCCAGGTGGCACACAGGCTTGTGGACATTCCAAACCGTGGGACATAGAAGCTTTGGCTAGCAGTTCAGAAGGGATTGCCCCAATCTAATGGGCTCAGGTCACCCATGTGCTCCTGCTCTGCCTGCCCCCGTTTTCCGAGGCCACACTTAACTGAGAAGTCTTCCACAGAAGACAGGGGCACCTTCCTTCAGCTTCTTCCTGCTTGGCTGGCTGGGCTGCCATAGCAACAGGCCAGGCACGAGCTGCCTCAGGACTCTCCAAGTTCAAGGGGCTCTGAGCCCACTGTGACATCACAGCCGCGTCTTTCCTGATTGGTCGGACTGCTTAAGCACTCCCCCTTAAGCAACCCTCACCCTCCAATTTCCAGCCACTTGAGGCATAGTGTCCTCAAAGGATGTATGGATCTTATCGTGGCCTTACTGCTCCATATTCCCACAGCCGCTTGTCCTATGTGGAACTGGGATGATATTTCTCTCCTCTTTCCAAGATCTGCCAAGCTGGAACCCACATTTTCGAAGACAAGAAGTGTTTTTTGTGGTGAGTACAAAACGCCTCAAGCCCTTTGCACGTCCATCAGCCAGGAAAACTCCTTTCACATTGGATTGGGCAACTTCCCTCTCAGAACATCACCCAACACCTGAGTATATTCCCTTAGCTGGACGCAACTCTACCACTCAGGGAATCAGGATGTTTTTCGTCCTGGCTTCTCTGTTACTAACTTCGTCAAAGCACGGAAACGCACACACTGGCTGGTAAGAGTGTGAAACTGACCACAGGAATTCACTTAATGTGGACAAAGAAATTAATTCGCTTTCATCTGAGAAATGCACTGGATCACAAACGGGATAGTCAACGAATGCACAGTATTTAATAGTCAGTGAAACTGATAACTTTTCTCCAGTGAATGGCAGCTTTCAGGAACACAACACACTATGGAATACCATGAATCACTAGGGAAGAGCATTCATTTCTCCAAAGCTTCCCCGTGACAAAACAAAACACTTTTCATCCAAGGAAGTGAAGACTTCAAATCAGGGCCGCTCAAGGCTTCTCCACAAACTGACATCAGGAATTAAGCTAATTTCCACGAATCAGTGAGGCAAATTTAAACAGAATGATAACAAACACAAAAACATAGCCACACACACAATGTGGTCATATCCTAATAGTGATCCTGTGAATTGATTTCTTTGCTTGTATGTACTGGATAGCAACTTTTAGCATCATCAGAATCCATTAAACCCCAGGACAGCCTGGTGCATTCAATCAATTTCCACAGTGTAAAAGACACAGTTTGACTCAAGTGGTCTTAGGAATGCCTACACAGTGGGTACACCCATGAGCGTGAAATACTTTGTACTAGGAGAACTTATTAGAACGAGGAAAGAAAGTAATACATTTGCCAACTAGAAATATTGCACACACAAACACACACACATACCCAAAATAAAACAAAACCTGTCCAAATTCATCACATCGGGAATATTACCCGCAATAGTGGAATGGCCAGGCGTTACGCTACTGAAGGGACAATATCAGCCCTTCAAAATGATGATGCCAAAAAAATATGGGAAGTGACACCTTTTCCAGAAATGTTCTTGCAAGGAAGACACACTGCCACATTTTTGCAAAGAAACGAGCAAAGGGTAATCCACCAGAATCTGTGCCTGAAGCAATTACTTGAATGAAAATCCTTTCCAGTAAGCCAGTGAGGCCCATTGACCCATGTATCATAATGCCTGGACATACACTGCACATAATTGCTGAATGCTCAATAGTTCTTCCTTATAGAACATATTGTACTTCATCTACAGAAAAGTAAGTTTGATCTATCTGAAATTATTGACTTCCAGGAAACAATCGTGACGGCCACTCTTTGAAAAAGGGTATCTCACAGAACCTGACAAAAGTAATATTATCTGATCGTCCCTGTGTGCAAGGTCTTCTGCAAACACACACACAAACACACACACACACACATGTACAGAAGCACACAAAGAAAAATACACAATCACACACACACAATCATTGCTCCTCGAAGAGCAACCATTCCGGAGTCATTGAATTTCTGAAACTTCATGTAAGAAAAGTACCTTTCAGCAGTAGCAATATGTAGTGAATACCAGGAAGCCCTGGAGAATCAGGATAACTTCTTCCAACTTTCCTTTCCCATGGTTTAGTGTACCCTGCAGGCCAGAGAAGAATTGCTGTCAGATCAACAGGTGCCTGGGCCACCATGTCACCCTGATTCTTACCTTGCCAGTCTGCTAGTACTACACCCTAAGATCAGGTGGACTGCTGGGTCCCTGAAATAAAGGCACTGTGTGTTTCACAGTGAGGGCCATGGAGGCCTGTTCTGCAAAGTGAGATCTAGCCCCAGGTGGCACACAGGCCTGTGGACATTCCAAACCCTGTGACATGGATGCTTTGGCTAGCGGTGAAGAATGGATTCCCCCAATCTGATGGACTCAGTTCACCCACGTGCTCCTGCTCTACCTGCCCCCTCTTTCCCTAGGCCACACTTAACTCAGAAGTCTTCCAAACTAGACAAGGGCACCTTCCTTCAGCTTCTTCCTGCTTGGCTGGCTGGGCTGCCATAGCAACAGGCCAGGCAGGAGCTGCCTCAGGACTCCCCAAGTTCAAGGGGCTGTAGGCCAACTGGGACATCACAATCATGTCTTTTCTGATTGGTTGGACAGCATAAGCACTCCCCTTAAGGAACCTCCCCCTCCAGTCCCCAGTCACTTGTGTCATACAGTCCTGGCAAAATGTTTGGATAGGAGCATGGCTTTACTGCTCCATATTCCCACCTCTGCTTGTTCTAGGTCCAACTGGGATGAGATTTCTCTCCTGTTTCCATGAACTCTCCATCTGGAACCCACATTTTGGAAGACAAGAAGTCTTTATTTCTGGTGAGTACCTAAATGACTCAAGCCCTTTGCACTTCCATCAGCCAGGAAAACACCTTTGACATTGGATGAACAACATTCCTCTCAGAACAACATCACCCATTACCTGAGCTTATTCCCTTATGTGGACACAAGGGTACCACACTGGGATTCATGATGTTGTTTTGTCAGGCTTGTCTGTTCCCAACTTCATCAAAACAAAGAATCGCACACAGTGGCTGGCAAGAGCGTGAAAATGAACTCAGGAATTCACTTAATGTGGACGAACAAATTAATTCAGATTCATCCAGGAAATGCCCTGGATCACACAGGGGACAGTCAATGAATGCATAGTATTTCCTAGTCAGTGAAATTGGTGCCCTTTCTCCAGTGAAGGGCAGCTTTCAGGAAGACCACAAATTATGGAATACCAAGAAACACTGGCGACAGGCATTCATTTCTACAAAAGTTCTTAGTGACATATTACAACTCATTTCATTCAAGGAACTGAAGACTTAAAGCCAGGACAACTCAAGGCTTTTCCTCAAAATCACATCGGGTATTAAGCTAATTGCTACCAATCAGTGAGGCAAATTAAAACACAAAGATAACAAACACAGACACACACTCCCACACACACACAAAGTGGTGATATCCTAATAGTTATCCAGTGAATGGATATCTTTCCTTGTATGTAGTACATGGCAACGTTTACTAAAATCAGAAGTCATTGAAAACCAGGACAGCCTGGTACACTCCTTCAATGTCCACAGTGTAAAAGGAAGAGTTTGAATGAAGGGGACTTAACGATGCTTAAACAGTGGGTACACACATGAGTGTGAAACAGTTTGTAATATGAGAACTCACTCCAGCGAGCAAAGAAATTAATACATTTGCAAACTACAAATATTGCACACAGAAACACACACGCGCACACACACACATACAAACCTAAACTAAATAACACAAAACCTGTCCATATCCTTTGCATGTGAAATGTTACAATGAATAGCTGAAAGCCTAGGCGTGGTGCTACTGAGGAGACAATATCAGCACTTCAAAAAGAACCATGCTAAGAAATATATGTGTAGTCACATCATTTCCAAAAATGTTCTTGGAAGGAAGACATACTGCCATATTTATGGAAACGAACCAGCAACGTGTAATCCACCGGAATCTGTGCCTGAAGCAATTACTTGAATTAAAATCCTTTCCAGTAAGCCAGTGAGACCCATTGACCCATGTATCATGATGCCTGGACATACACTGCACATAATTGCTGAATGCTCAATAGTTCTTCCTTATAGAATATATTGTACTTCATCTACAGAAAATTAAGTTTGATCTATCTGAAATTACTGACTTCTAGGAAACAATCGTGACTGCTGCTTTTCGAAAAAGGGTATCTCACAGAACCTGACAAAAGTAATATTATCTGATCGTCCCTGTGTGCAAGGGCTTCCGCAAACACACACACACACACACACATGTACAGAAGCACACAAGGAAAAATACACTAACACACACACACAATCTTTGCTCCTTGAAGAGCAACCATTCCGGAGTCATTGAATTTCTGAAACTTCATGTTAGAAAAGTCCCTTTCAGCAGTAGCAATATGTAGTGAATACCAGGAAACCCTGGAGAATCAGGATAACTTCTTCCAACTTTCCTTTCCCATGGTTTAGTGTACCCTGCAGGCCAGAGAGGAATTGCTGTCAGATCAACAGGTGCCTGGCCATCTATGTCACCCTTATTCTTACCTTGCCAGTCTGCTAGTAACACACCCTAAGATCAGGTGGTCTGCTGTGTCCCTGAACTAAAGGCCCTGTGTGTTTCACATTGAGGGCCATGGCAGCCTGTTCTGCAAATTGAGATCTAGCCCCAGGTGGCACACAGACCTGTCGACATTCCAAACCATGGGACATGGAAGTTTGGCTAGCTGTGAAGGATGGATTCCTCCAATGTGATGGGGTCAGTTCAACCATGTGCTCCTGCTCTGCCTGCGCCCTGTTTTCCTATGCCACACTAACTGAGAAGTCTTCCACACAAGACAGGGGCAGGTTCCCTCCGCTTCTCCCTGCTTGTCTGGCTGGGCTGCCATAGCAACATGCCAGGCAGTAGCTGCCTCAGGACTCCCCAAGTTTGAGGAGCTGTTAGACCACTGTGTCATAACAACCTTGTCTTTCCTGATTGGTCAGACCTTTAAGCATTCCACTTACAGACCCACCCCCTCCAGTCTCCAGCCACTTGTGTCATAGGGTCCTGGCAATATGTTTGGGTCTGAGCATGGCTTTACTGCTCCATATTCCTGCCTCCCCTTCTTCCATGTGGAACTGGGATGATATTTCTCTTCTGTTTCCAAGATCTCCAAATCTGGAACACACATTTTTGATGACAAGAAGTGTTTTTTGTTGGTGAATACCAAAACACCTCAAGCCCTCTACACTTCCATCAGCCAGGAACACTCCTTTCACAATGGATTAGGCAATCTCCCTCTCAGAAAAACATTTCCCATCACCTGACCTTATTCCTTATGTGGAAGCAATGATGCCACAGTAGGAATCAGGATGTTGTTATTCCAGCATTCTGTGTTCCTAACTTCATCAAAACACAGAAATGCACACAGTGGGTGGCAAGAGTGTGAAACTGACCACAGGAATTCACTTAATGTGGACAAAGAAATTAACCACTTTCATATGAGAAATATGTGAAGTGACATCATTTCCACCAACGTTCTTGGAAGGAAGACATAGTGCCACATTTATGCAAACCATGAATCAAAGTGTAATACACCACAGTCTGTGCCTGAGGCAATCACTTGAATTGAAATCCTTTTTAGTGAGTCAGTGATGCACAATGACCCATGTATCATGATGCCTGGACATACACTTCACATATACCCTGAATGCTGAATAGTTCCTCCTTACAGAATATATACAACTTGATCTACAGAAAAGAAAGTTTGATTTATCTGAAATTATTGACTTCCAGAAATCAATTGTGACTGCCATTTTTTGAAAAGGGTATCTCACAGAAACTGACAAAAGAAATATTATCCAAACAACCCTGTGTGCAATGGCTCCCACAAACACAGACACACACACACACACACATGCAGAGAAGCACATAAACAAATACACACAAACACACACACGTTTATTGTGTGTTGAATAGCAAACATTCTGAAGTGTGTGAAATTCTGAACCTTCATCTTGAAAAGTACCTTTCAGCAGTAGCAATCCTTGACAAATACCAGGAAACACTGGAGAATCAGGTGAATTTCTTCCAACATTCCTTGCCCATGGTTTAGTGTACACTGCAGGTAAGAGAAGAACTTTTGTCAGATCAACGGGTGACTTGGCCCCATGCATCCCTCATTCTTTCCTTGCCAGTCCACTAGTACCACACACTAAGATCATGTGGTCTGCTGGACCCTGAAATGAAGGCAACGTGTGATCACAGTGAGGTCCATGGTGGCCTGTTCTGCATAGTGATATCAAGCCCAAGGTGGCACACAGTCCTGTCATCATTCCAAACCATGGGACATGGAAGAGTTGGCTAGCAGTGAAGAATGGATTTCCCCAACCTGATGGGCTCAGGTCACTCATGTGCTCCTGCTCTGCCTGCCTCCTCTTTCCCTAGGGTACACTTAACTGACAAGTCTTCCAAACTAGACAGGCGCACCTTCCTTCAGCTTCTTCCTGCATGGCCTGCTGGACTTCCATAGGAACAGGCCAGGCAGGAGCTGCCTCAGGACTCCCCAAGTTTAAGGGGATGTGATCCCACTTTGACATCACAACCATGTCTTCTCTGATTGTTCGGACTGCATAAGGACTCCCCTTACAGACTCTCCCGCTCCAGTCACCAGCCACTTGTGTCATAGTTTTCTGGCAAGATGTATGAATCTGAGCATGGCTTTACTGCTCCATATTTCCGATTCCACTTGTTCTTGGTGGAACTGGGATGATATACCTCTCTTGTTTTCAAGAACTCCCCATCTGGAACCCACATTTTGGATGACAAGAAGTGTTTTTTTTGTGATGAGTACAAAAACGCCTCATGCTCTTTGCACTTCCATCACCCAGGAAAACTCCTTTCACATTGAATGAGGCAATTTCCCTCTCAGAACAACATTTCCATCACCTGAGCTTATTCCGTTATGTGGAAAATGGAACTACACTGGGAATCACGATGTTGTTATTCCAGGCTTCTCTGTTCCTAACTTCATCAAAAGACAGATACACACACAGTGGCTGGCAAGAGTGTGAAAGTGACCACAGGAATTCACTGAATGTGGACAAACAAATTAATCAGTTTCATCTGAGAAATGCACTGCATCACACAGGGGATACTCAAAGAATGCTTAGCATTTAGTCAGTGAAACTGTTACCCTTTCTCCAGTGAACAGCAGCTTTCAGGAAGGCCACAAACCATGGAATACCAAGAAACACTCGGGAAGGACATTCATTTCTGCAAAAGTTCTTAGTGACAAATTATAACACATTTCATTCAAGGAACTAAAGACTAAAAGTCAGTGCGACTCAAGGCTTTTAATCAAACTGACATCGGGAATTCAGCTAATTTCTACAAATTAGTGAGGCAAATTGAAACAGCAAGATAATAAACACACAGGCAAACACACAAACACACACACACACACACACACAAAGTGGTGATCTCCTCATAGTTATCCAGTGAATGGATTTCTTTGCTTGTATGTACTGCATAGCGACATTTAGCAAAATCAGAAGTCATTGAACACCACGACAGCCTGGTGCATTCCATCAATTTCCACAGTGTAAAAGAAAGAGTTTGACTGCAGGGGTCTTATGCACGCCTGAACAGCGGGTAAACACATGTGTTTGAAATAGTTTTTACAATGAGAACTTATTAGAATGAGCAAAGAAAGTAATACATTTGAAAACTAGAATTATTGCACACCCACACACACCCACACACACACACACACAAAATAAAATGAAACCTGTCCATATTCATCACATGGGGAATGTTACCCACAATAGCGGAATGTCCAGGCGTTACGGTACTGAAGGGACAATATCAGCCCTTCAAAAAGGATCATGGTAAGAAATATATGTGAAGTGACTTCATTTTCACCAATGTTCTTGGAAGGAAGACATACTGCCACATTTATGCAAAGAAACAAGCAAAGTATAATCCATCAGAGTCTGTGCCTGAAGCAATTACTTGAATTAAAACCCTTTAGAGTAAGCCAGGGATGCATATTGTCCCATGTATCATGATGCCTGGACATACACTGCACATAATCGCTGAATGCTGAATAGTTCCTCCTTACAGAACATATTGTATGTGATCGGCGTTAAAGTGACCACAGGAATTCACTGAATGTGGACAAACAAATTAATCGCTTTCATCAGAGAAATGCACTGCATCACAAAGGGGATATTCAAAGAATGCTTAGTATTTAGTCGGTGATATCTATCTGATATTATTGACTTCCAGGAAACAGTTGTGACTGCCATTTTTTGAACAAGGGTATCTCACAGAAAGTGACATGCTTACACAGTGGGTACACACATGAGTGTGAAAGGGTTTGTGATATGAGAACTTACTACAATGAGCAAAGACATTAATACATTTGCAAACAAGAAATATTGCACACAGAAACACACACACACACACACACATACACACACACTAAATAAAACAAAACCTGTCCATATCCTTCACATGTGAAATGAGCTTGAATATCTTAAAAATTTCAATCAACATAGAGTACAAGAAAAAAATTGTAATATTTCTTACATATGAGAATCTTTGTAATAGACTACATACAGATAAGATATAAGGTTACTCACTGTATTTCAGTTGAGTGACAGACACTGTAGCTTGGCAGATACTACTCAATATTTAGTAATCAGGAATGATACCTGCATAATGAGACAATAGATCCCTGAAAACAGTTGTCATCAGCCTTGCTTATTTACTTCTGGAGATTTAGCACCTCACACTGAGTCAGAAATAGTAATTTGGTACAGTGAAAATACCCACAATGATCTCTTGTCAGTTGATATATTTTTAATGTGTCTCCTAATATTCATATTTTGGGAAAAAAATCTCAAATTCATATGTTAAGGATATTTGATGGAGAGCTTGTCAGAGGTAATTAGGATTAAACAATGGCTTCAGAGTGGCATTTATAACAAGATTGGTGGCTTTATGAGACTAGGAAAAGAGCCTTGCTCTGTTTCATCATGTGATGTCCTCTGCCATGATATGATGCAGCAAAAAAGGTCTTTACTAGATGCTGATGCCTTGATGTTGGACTTCCCAACCTGAAAAATGAAGAACTAAATAAAGCACTATTTATAAACTAACAAGTCTACAGTATTCAGTAATAGCAACAGAAAGTGGACCAAGCATTTTATTCCTCACTGAAAATTACCTAAATGAAATTCCAAGTAATCAATTCACTTCTGGATTTATTCATTTAGTATTCATTCAAATATTTATTGAGCAAGAGTACACACCAGGTGCTCAAAATGTAGCAGTGAACATGGAAAATATTGTACCACTGAGGTTAAATTCCAGAAGGGCTACACAGATATTCATAAGTAAACAACTATTTGATTGCAGCCATGAGAAGTTCTACAAAAGAGAATACAAAGATTTCATTAGTGCATATAAACTTGTTTGAAGAGGCAAAAATAAAAATTGGAAATTTAGCCAAGATCAATGAGATCAAGAAAAGGTAAGCAGGTGAAGGCAACTTTGAGCAGAATAAACAAGGTTTAACAAACCCCCAGAAAAAAAATAATGTGTAATAAAATATGATTCAGACAGGCACTACACTCCAGTGCATCTGCAATGAAGCACTGGAGAAAGGAATAATGAATGAAGATGAAACTAGTGACCTCTGAAGATTTCAGATTATGTAGAGGCTTATAAGAATTTTCAGCTTTCCATTAAGAGTAAGTGTGCTTGAAATGTGCTCTATTCCTACCTCAAAATACCTCATAACCACATCAAAAATTTAACTCTTGTTGATTCCTTTCATCCTGGCTACTTTTCTCCTCATTGAAGGAGATTTCAAAATTCAGTTCAATCCATCTTAAATAGAAGGCTAAAATTTTTTTGGTTCTTAGTGCCAATTTTCTGAAAAGCCCAGGGCTACTAATTTGGACAGTTTACCTATCTTTTGAGAAAATGTTAGCACTGTAAAATGTACTAATAGATCACTAATGAATATCTGCTGAAACAGATGTACAATACATTGAAAAGGTTAATTAAAATAGACTAGTTGATAATAGGATTTGACAGTATTGCTGGCTCAATACACAAACAAAAATTAAGTCTTACCAGAAGCTTGCCCCTAGGATTACAGTCCCTCAATCTCCAGTTGTTGTATCCACTATTTGAAATTCTGAAAAATTTCAGGAAGAAGGTGCCTTGTGAGAGGGCATCAGTGTCTGGTCCATTTAAGCAAAAATATGAAGCATTTGTCAAACGCAAAAGGAATTAGCCAGTTTACATTTGAATTTCATGGCTCAAAGGGAAAGTCATCTAATGATTTATATGGGGGAATCATGAAGTAAGACATTAAAGAAAAAAAAAGGCAAGAGAAGTTAAGGATAATACCTCCACTCATTTTCTGTTGCTATAAAGATGAGACTAGTTAATTGATGAGGAATATAGAAACTTATTTGGCTCACAGTTCTAGAGGCCTGAAAGTGAAAGGGGATGGCACCATATCACATCATCTGGTGTTTCTTGTTATATCACACATGGTGTCTCTCTTTCCCCTTTAATAAAACCACTAATGTTAAACCAGGGCCCAGTCTCATAACCACACCTAATCCAAATTATCTCCCAAAGGTCTCACCTTCAAATACTATTAATATATAAATTTGGAGATTAAGTTTCCAGTACATGAACTTTTGGGGGACATGCAGAAAATGATTTTGTTTCCAAACCAGACTTGGCTCTAGGCTTCACATCATCTCTTGGTCTTTGATTAAAAATGATGCCTGAAAACATAGTCCATCTATCCTTTATCATCATTTGCCTGAAAACGGTTGCAATTCTTCAAACTTCAAGGTGCATGTAATATTCCTCCAAAATACATTCCTTAAAAAAGTCTCTCCCTATCTCTCCTTCTGTCTCCCTTCCTCCCTCTGTCTCTCTCTGTCTCTCTGTCTCTCTCTCTTTCTCTCTCTCTCACTCAAGCATTCTTTAATTTAATAACAATCCTTGTGCTTTCTTTGCTACCTTATATCCAAATATAGTCTTCTACTATTGTATTTACTATACAAATATTCACTTCTGTATCTTCTATGAGACATGTGAGCAAAGGAGAAGAGGTGTGGGACATTAACTTCTTTACTTGCAAAATACAATTTACTAAATTGACATAAAATTAAAGAGAAAAACTCAAATAACCTATTTTATTTAAAAGTAAAATCCATTAGCAAAAACTTTCCCACACATAAAAATGCAGTTCTAGATGTTTTCACTGGTGAATTCTACAAAGCTCTTCCTAAAACAGAACTCCTCAACCCTTCTGTTATAACTGAAATAAACAAATCCATCAAGGTAATTACAAGAAAACATACCAAAATCTCTCATGAACATAGACATAAAAATCATTCAGAACTGTTAGCAAACTAAATCCAACAATATTTAAGATGAAACATACATCATGGGATTATCCTAAGAATGCAATGTAGATTTTTAAATACTCAAAAATCAATGTAACACTATCAGTGAGAATATAAAGTGATACAATCACTTGAGAAACTATGTTTGTCAACATTTTATTACTGCTACAAAATACCTAATCAACTTCTAAGAAAGAGCGTTTATTTTGGTTCAAAGTTTCAGAGGTTTCAGCCCATGAACAATTGGCATCATTGTCTTTGGGCCTAGGGTTAGACAGTATATCACAATAGGAGCACATAGCAAAAAAAAGTTTTTAATGTCATGATGGCCCAGAAGAAAGGAGAGAAGAAAGGAGCAAGGTCCTAGTATCTCTTTCTGGGGCATGCCCCAAATTACCTAATTTTCTTCAACTAGATCCTACATCTTAAAGGTTCTACCACCACTCAATAGCACAATAATTTAGGGCCCATAGGTATCTTGTGGACATTAAGATCCAAACAAAAGCACAGTTAGGCAGTTTCTTAAATAGTGAAACACAGATTTACTACACAACCTAGCATTTTCACTGCTGTGTATCTACCAAAATATATGTCCACACAGAGACCTGGATGCAAGTGTTCACAATCATTTTACTCATAAAAGCAAAAACAAAAAATGATTCAAAAGTCCATAATCCAATAAATGGACAACCAAACTAGAGTATGTCTACACAATGAAGCACTATTTGGAAATGAAAAAGAGACATCTATAAGCCTCAAAAATCATTAAATGGCAGAAGCCAGGCAAAAAAGAAGACCATGTTGTGTGACTTCACTTCCATAAAAATGTCCAGAAGAGGCAAATATAGAGAGGGGAAATCATTAGTAACCTGAGTCTGATGGTGTGAATATGCAGTGACTACAAATGGGCACAGTTTCTTTGGGAGACATCAGAATGTTCTAAACTAAGCATGATGATTATGGTCAGATGACTATAGAAATTTACAAAAACCCAGTGAATTATATAGCAAAAATAGGTTAAGCTTTACAGTGGTTAAAATTGCCTTAACAGATCCTCTTAATACTGAGGAAAGTAGAATTTCTCACACATTGTTAGAAGTAAAAAATGTTTTAACAACTTTGGAAAAACGTACACCATTTCTCTGACACAGTAATTACATTTTCAGATAGTTCTGCAAAAGAAAAAAATTTAAACCCTAAAAGAATATGTACATGAATGTTCAAGTAAGTTTGTTCATCATAGTCAAAAAACAAAAAAATCCAGAGTCCCATCAACAGGAGAATGGATAAACTAACTCTGGTAAATTCATTCTATCATTTGCAACTCATTAGTAAAAGCTAGTGAACTACTGATAAGCACAATATGAAAACATTTCAAAAGTACTCTATTGAATGAAAGAAACTTTATGTAAATGAGTTCATTCATATTGTTAAATACCATTCATACAAACTTTTATACAGTCAATAAAGTAAAACGTTGGGGGAGACAGAAAAGTGGTTACCTCTTAATGGTGCAAGGGTAGGGATTAATTGGAAAATAGGTATGAGTAATTCTCTAGGATGACTATAAGGTATGGCATCTTACCTGGGGTTTGACTTATACAAGTGTATGCACTTGTCAAAATTCATTGGGTATTATACTTAATGCTGATATTTTCATTATATATATATTTTATATATATATATATATATATATATCTTTAGGGCTGGGATGGAACTCAGTAATAGAGTAATTGGGTAGCAAGGACAAGGCTCTGGGTTCAGTCCCCAGCATCACAATTTAAAAAACAAGTGGTCACTGCTATTTTATAAACAGGTGGCATACCAAATAATGAATTAAACTTAATAGGTACACATGGCTGAAAAGGAGATTGAAATGTATTTAAAACTTGGATTGATGGATGCATAAAAATACAAATATGTGATAGCCAATTCAGTAAATTATAAAGTCTAGACTATATACATATGTGAATATATTCATATATATATTCACCATAATATAGAAGAGTACCTTTAAATTTAATCATCAAATGGGATTTCATAAAACTAAAAAGCTTCTGCACAACAAAATAAATGGTCTGTAAACTGAAGAGACCACCCACAGAGTTGGAGAAAATATTTGTCAGCTATACATCAGACAAAGGACTGATAACCAGAATATACAAGCAACTTAAAAAACTAAACTTTTTCAAAACCAATAAACCAATAAAGAAATGGGAAATTGAACTAAACAGAACTTTCTCAAAAGAAATTCAAACGGCCCAAAAACACAAGAAAAAATGCTCACCATCTCTAGCTATAAAGGAAATGGAAATCAAAACCATACTAAGATTTTACCTCACCCCTAACACCACTAACAACAGGTGTTGGTGAGGATGTCGGGACAAAGGAACCCAAGTACACTGCTGGTGAGAATGCAAGTAAGTGAAACCACTCTGAAACAAAATTTGGAAGCTTCTAAAAATCTAAACATAAATCTGCAATATGATCCAGCAATCCTGCTCTTGGAAATATAGCCAAAGGAATGTGACTCGGGTTACTCCAGAGGTGACAGAGACAGAGCCACAGACCTCACATGCTTCTGACCCAGATACCTTGCCAAGAAGTTGGAAATACGCCTGGCTGAGGTAAAGCACCAGGGACAGCCAAAAACATGGCACTGTAAACACTTAGATCATGGAAGGCTTCTCCAAGCTACGATCTACTAAAAGAACAGCCAGCCTGGCAAATCCCCACCCCGTAAGTCTGCAAAGTCACTGCTCCATTCTGCCGGGTTCTCTGTCCCTTGGGCTGCACAAGGCCATGGCCCCACGCCAGACCCACACACGGCGGTATCCCCCCTCTTGGGCCACACAGGATCCACACACCACCGGGATACCCGCCCCTCAGCCATTCCAGCCTCCAGCCTATAGACTCACACCACGCTGGGATACCCACAACTTGGCTGTGCTACTGGATCCATGACCACCAGGATCCCCACCACCAGGCTGTACCAGACCCCAGCCCAGAGCCGGTCCCGCAGCTCACCAGGATACCCGCCCTCACCGGGATGCCAGCTCCACCCAAGCCCACCACCCTTCAGGCCCTGCTGAGCCCCAGCCATGCATAGGATTACGAGATCCCCACCCCTTGGACTCCTGTCCATCAGGCCCTGCAGGGCTTCTACTCCATGTGGAAAAACTGGAGCCTTTCCCTGCTGGGACAGGCAGCAGCCTGGCATGAGACAGCTGCATCCACCACTCTACCAGGAACCTTGCCAGTAGGGTGGAGCTGGCCCTAGCTCTACAGGCTTCCCAGATAACTGCTCCACCAGGCTCCTGTTTGGGCTGCTACTAGAGGGAGCCAAGCATGCCTAAGAGATACTCACAGACTGGACTGGCCACTAAAGAAGTATAAACAACTAAGCCTGAAATCCAACTGTTCCAGAACAGGTGATTTTTTTTTCTTTTTCTCCCTTCTTAAAGGGTTTGGCAGCCTGGTTTGCTGTTTGATCACCCACCATCTCTCCCATTTTTTTCTTTCTTTTTGTCCTCTCTCTTCTCTTCCTTTTATCTTTCCTTCTTTTTCTCTTTTTTATCCTTCTCTCACGATATTGTTAGCATTAATATTGAAACCCAGCTAATATCAAATTACACATAGTCCAGGGACAGAAACAGTACCTAGTGGAAATATGGGAAGAAGAAAAAGTATGGAAACCATTCTTCCCCTCCCCCCAAAAAAAGTAGTACAGGATTTAGAGTGAAATGAATAAAATGGATACCCAGATCCAGACTCCAATAAAACAAAGATAAACTATACCAAGAAACCTAAGACCACAAGAACACCCTGAAAGAAGAAATTATACAAGTAATTAATAAGAATTTCATAGAGATTCTACTAGACATGGTCAACCAAAACATACAGGAGGCACTCAAGAAATTCCAAGACAAAAAAAAAATAAGAATATCAGAAAACACAGAAACAAGTAAGTGAAATCATAGGAACCCTAAACTAACACCAAACTGAAACAAAGATCACCATAAGCAGAGAGATAAATGAATTAAGGACAAAAAATGACAATATTAAAGAAGCAGTAACCCATTAGATAAAAAACCTCAGAAACAAGAATGAAACAGAAATACAAAACAAAATGGAAGGCCATTCCAGCAGAATAGAAAAAACAGGAGACGGAATCTCAGAATTTAAAAATGAAATGGCAATTAAAGGAAAAACTGAAGAACTATTAGTTAAACAACTCAAGACCTGTGAAAAGAAAATGCAAGAACTCACTGACTCAATCTAAAGATCAAACCTGAGAATCATGGGCAGTAAAGAAGGAGAAGAGGTGTAAGCAAAAGGAATGAGTAATATATTCAACAATATAATAACAGACAATTTCCTAAATCTAGAGAAACCTATGCCTATTCAGGTACTCACAACATATTATCATTAAAACAAGTACAGAGACAAATGAAAGAATATTGAAGGCTGTAAGACAGAAAAAACAAGTAACATACAAAGGTAAACCCATCAAAATCACAGCAGACTTCTCAACAGAAACATGAAAAGCAAGAAGAGCGTGGGGTGAGATCTTCTAAGCACTGAATGACAATAACTTCAATCCTAGGATACTTTACCCAGCAAAACTATCATTCAAAAAAGATGGAACAATAAAAGCCTTCCATGATAAGCCATGGAAGCAGAAATTAAAACAATATATGACCACAAAGCCACCACCACAAAAGATTCTCCAAGGAATTATGCACACAGATAATGAAAGCAAACAAAACCATGAAAGGGCAGGCAATACCAAACCACAGGAGAAGACAAGGCAAGAAAGTAAAGAGTAACATTGATTCAGCTACACATAATCAAACTCTTAATCAACAAAGACAACTACATGATAAGGATCATCACATACCTATCAATACTAACACTGACTGTTAATGGACTAAATTCCCCCATCAAAAGACACTGACTGGCAAACTGGATTAAAAAGGAAGTTCCAACAATCTGCTGCCTACAGAAGACCCACCTCATCGACAGAAATAAGCACTGGCTGAATGTGAAAGGCTGGAAGAATATTTACCAAGCCAATGGTCCCCAAAAACAGGCAGGAGTAGCAATACTTATCTTGTACCAAGTAGACTTCAAACCTACATTGATCAAATGAGACAAAGACGGACACTCCATACTAAAAAAGGGGAAATACACCCAAAGGGAGTAACAGTTATCAACCTATATGCACTCAACGTCAATGCACCCAATTTCATCAAACATACTCTAAAGAACCTAAAAACATATATAAACTCCAACACGGTGAAAGTGGGAGACCTTAATACTCCCCTATCACCAGTAGATAGGTCATCCAAACAAAAACTCAATACAGAAATTCTACAAATAAACTACACCATAGATCAAATGGACCTAGCTAATGTTTACAGAATGTTTCATCCAACTTCTGCACAATACATTCTTCTCAGCAGCCCATGGAACCTTCTCAAAAATTGATCATACCTTAGGGCACAAAGCAAGCCTCAGCAAATATAAGAAAATCAAAATAATCCCATGCATTCTATCTGACCACAATGCATTAAAACTAGAAATCAACAACAAAAACAACAGTAAAAAACATGCAAACAATTGGAAGCTGAACAGCACATTGCTCAATGACGAATGGGTCATCGATGAAATAAAAGAGGAAATTAAAAGGTTCCTGAGTTGGGAGAGGACAATAAATATATAATGTATGAATGAAAAGCCAATCTATAAATGCCAATTTCCTTTCCAAATGTGAAAAGGTTTTAAATGACAATAGAATACTTATATATGATCTTTAAATCAACTGCAAGGTATTTCTTTCAGTAAATGAAAGAATTTGCTAAAGAGAGATATATCTAGACATTTACATGCCCATGAAATTATCCATTAATCAATGTTTGTTCTACTTTACTAACCTGAGAGGAATAATAATTATAAGAAATATTACCTGTTTTATTTAAGAAAATATGATGGCTCAATATACATTCAAGCAAACATACATGGTGGTCCTTATAATTTCCTCTAATCTAACATGTAACAAGAAAAATCACCAAATCTACTTTGTTTGGCAGTACTAGAATTTGAACTCAGGGCTATACACTTTCTAGACAGGCACTCTACCTACCTGAGCCATGTTGACAACCCTCTTTGCTTTTAGTTATATTTCAAGTAGGAGCTCCTGTTTTTTCCCAGGCTTATCTGGACTGCAATCCTTTTCCTTAGGCCTCTTATGTAAATGAGATGACAGGCACGTACCACCATACCCAGTCTTTGGTTGAAATGTAACCTCATTAGTATTTTGCCCTCTGGCCACTAAGCATGGATCATCCTGAAATCTGCCTCCCATATCCTGAGTAGCTAGGATTACAATCATGAGCCACCACACCCAACCCACACCATATCTACTTTTTATGAAATATATTAATGCACACTATCCTTCTGGTTCCAAGTACTACCTACAGCATTCATATTTTGCCTACTAAGAAGGCATAAAATTCAAAGACACTTACCATCCATACTATGATACAACAAATTACTTCCACAACACTTAAAAATAAATAGCTCATAGTATAGTTCTTGCTAAGTTGTTTTGGATACAAATCCAACCAATTGTCCTGCATTCTCTACCACAGAATCAACTTACTGAGGCTCTCTGTTTCCTCCCATTCCTATGTTATCTCTTCACCCAATACTGCCTGTGGAATAATTTCTACATAGTTATATTTTGCTTAGTAGTGAGGAAGAAACCTAGACTTTGGAATTTGAAGAATTTTAGATGACCTGTCTAACTACTTCATATTTCTTCAGTCGTTAGCTTCTGAATTTATCTAAAAGAAGTAATGGTATATATTAAAGTGTTACTCTGAGGATTACATAATACAGTCATATTTCACAAGTGCACTGTAAATGTTTTCATAGCCATTAAAATAAAGGCTAAAATTGTTCTTCTAAAACAAACTGATGAACTCATGAAATAGTGTTTAACCCACCAACTTGCCCCTGAGGCTTGTTACCCAAGCAGTCTTCTAAATATTTGAGCAAATATTCCCAGAGGGAGGCATTATTTGCCTAGGATCACCATTCATGTCCTACTACATGTCCATATGAGATTCAACCATGTGAGGGAAGGAAGAGATGTAACAAAGTTCATACCTATTCTATTCTGCTCTTATCACTAAAAGTAGGAAATTAGGGGGGGAATAAAAAAACCTATTCCACCCACTATTAAAGACTTTGTAGGACTCAGGAGAACAGAGCTTTAAAACTTTACTATGAGATCATGATTAGTGGGTATGTGAAACCCTACCCTTCCCTGACAGATTCATCAGACTCAGAAACTCTAACATAGGACACCTTGGTTTTAGTTAGGTTTTTATTTTTTTCCTGAGGATTAGATGATCCCCAGGACTAAGATAAGAATAAAAATAACAATAGCAAGTAGTAAATAAAGCTAGCTATATTCCACACATATTACACATATTAACTCATTTATTCTACACAACACATATGTGACAGTCATCACCTTTTATACATAAGAAAACTGAGGCACAAGGCTGTTGTTCACATCTGCAATCCCAGCTATGCAAGAAGCATAAATAGGAGGATCTCATCCAGGCTGGCCAGAGTGAAAAATGTGAGACCTTATCCAAAAAATAACTAAAGCAAAAGGGCTGGGGACATGGTACAAGTGGCAGAGCACCTGCCTACCAAGCACAAGGCCCAAGTTCAACCCCCATTACCACCAAAAAAAAGGGAAGAAAACTAAGAAACTGAGGCACTGAAAACTTCAATGGCTAAATGCTATTCCACAGGTGGATATGAAATAATTTATCTTTTTCTTATTGTTAAACATTTAGTTTGTTGTCAATTATTTTATATTGTAAATCTATATTTTACTCTCTAACCTAACCACAGGTACATTTCCTTAGCTTAAAGAAATAAAGATTAATGAAAGGAACCTCTTTAAAGTTCTTGATATGCATTGCTAAAATGTCATTCAGAACACTTTACATGACTAAAAACAACATTTGAGATTTAAGTATTGTTTAAACAATTATTTAATAATTATGGTTTAATAATCATTTTTTAAGCACTTCTTTTTTGTGCTATTAACTCACGTTCTTATTTAGTGGAGGTATATTTGATATTAACCATGTATATTTCTTCTTTCTTAAAATGTATCAAGCCCTTTGACAAATTAACATCCTATAATACTTAACAATTAAGGGTTGATTTTAATTTAGAATATGAGGAACCTTTGGGAATCAATGGATAGAAATAGGACTCAAGTGGCTTAAGAAAACCAGGAGATATACTAGATTAATCCATTACAACTTCTGGAGATATAATTGAATGAGGGGTTGCAAAGCTGCCATCCCACCCTCTGTCTTGGATCTATGTGCATCTATGGTATTCCATTCTCAAAGAGATGCTTCTTTCATCATGGTAGATTGCTGCTCAACTCTTACATTACAACCTAACATTTTAACAACCCCACTGAAAACACCTTTTACATTTTCCAATAGAAGAAAAGAAGTTATCAAGCTGAAAAGTATCTGTTATTGATGAGCCAGTATGTTTGGTCCAAGAAAGCAGAGAAGATCCAAGGAAGCTCCAAAGTTTAAAAATGATGAAGGGATGACTCCCCAAGTAAATACCAGAAAATCTAGAGCCATTAAAAGAAGAAAGAATGTATGCTAGGCAGCACAAACCAAAAGCAACTTGTGACATCTATTCCTTAGTAGCCATTCATACACTCATACACTCACTCATTCCTTTCCATACATACAACTTTTTTAATAGCCATGTTTAACACTATTACCATCTTAGCCACAACATAAAATAGACTCTACTACACACCACTGGGTAAAATAAATAAGTTAATTTTAAAGGACAATGTCAAGTTATTGTCCCGATACAAGCTACAAGCCCAAAAGTTTTGCATTATAAACAATATTCTTTGATCCAAGAGTACATTCTTCATCGTAGTACTTCATAATCTGGCAATATTTAGCTACATAAAAAAACTAACCCTCATAATTAATATGCACTGGTAAAAAGGATACAAGCAATAGTAATAATAACTCCCACTTACAAGAGTAGAGAATGTAAAGTGAACCATGGTCTCCACTTCAAAGCATAATCTATGGTCATAGTAGCAAAAATTCCCTTTCCTCATAAAAGGAGGTTTTTAGTCAGCCAATTTTGGGAGCATTTATTCATACTGTCACAGAAGACCTCACTTCCATTATCTGCCAGCATAACTCCATCTGCTTTAGTAGCCCACTTGCTCTAAGTGAAGCCTCAAGAGCTTAGAATTGCCTTAAAACAAAAACAATAGAGGCTTTTGCTTGCCATGTTGGAGATTTCTCTGAAAGTATAGCTCCCCTAAATATTTAGTAAGCTATTTGGTCAATTTACTTCAGCCAAGGGGTTGAATTATGAACCAAAACAATAGGCTTTGCCAAGATATAGTATACCAATTTAGATTTCAGTGTTTAAGTTTTAGTCTTATGGCAATAGCACTTCCCAGTAATATTACCTCTTAATCCTCATCATGGTAATCTACCTTGAAGCAGTGTGAAACAATATGCTGGATGAGGAAGCATAACTACTCTATCACTTGTTCCCTGGCTGTATCCTAGTTTAAAGCTCTTTGCAACTATATTAATTTTTACATTTGCCTATAGACTGGAAGTATACTGCATGAGGTACATGGGAGAAGCCTATAAAAAAGAAAATTTCCCAATTTAAACTCCCAGTCCCTATTGATTTTTAGCTTATTTTGCCAGGCTGGCCTCCTGTCTCTGCCTCCAGGGTAGCTGGAATTACAGATATGATCCACCCCATCCCACCCCAAAGCTCTTGATATTCTGATTCTCTTCCATTTTGGATGGTGGCTCCAAGCAGAAAAGTCCTCTCTTACTTACAAAGACCACATTGTCCTTCCTCTGTGCTTTCAGGTATGCCATCATGGACCACAGCTAATTGCTCTCTTATAAGATATTTTCAAAGACTTCAAGGAGTGGCCAAATACTCCACCATCCCTAAAATTCAAACCTCAACAATATAACAGGTGACAATTTAAGCAGCTATACTCTTAATCCTTTAAAATTACTTTGCTAGGGGATAGCAAAGTCCTCACTGCCTTATGCTCCATTTCAACATTTAAGATCTGCATTTTGCAATGTGTTATTTGCCCATACTAATTCTATGTTAATAGGGATTCTTTCCATTTACAGCTGACAAAAACAAGAACATTAATATATTTTAAAAGAGAACATTTAAGGGTTAGAAGATAATAATCACAGGCACAGGTTCCAAGTATTCAAATAGAATCAAGAAGCCATTTGTTTCTTTTGGATTCACACTTGATTGAAGCTAAGACAGGCACTGTAGTCATAGACTAAGAGTCTACCTTTTGAGCAAACCCAACAGAAGGAGCTCCTGGCACAAGCCCTGGAACTGACTATGTGACTCCCCTTGGTTTAGAGGTTCATCCCTAAACGAACCACTGATTCTGGTCACCCCTGAAGGCAAGCATCAACCCATCTAAGCCAGTTGAACTAAGAATGGGGCATTGGCAAAGGAAAATTGAGGTCCCATTACAGAAAGAGAAAACACATGCTAGACTGACAAAAACAAGAGGTGTTGACGGTTTTTGTTAATAATGAAAAATGCTAACAATTTTCAAATATTTTAAAATTTAAAAATATATTTTCTCTATGGATAACATGAAAATAGAAATGAAAAGCTTTTAGTTCTTACTTATTCTCAGATGCCAATTAAAAATATCTTTTATATATGTAGATAATACGCACACTCAACACACATTTTAGTTTTAGGAATAAGCAGAACATTAAACTTATGAGTTTGATTCATTTTAAATCCAGAGTCTGAACCCTCCTATTGAAAACACTTTCAAAAACTGGTCATAAATATTATTGTCTAATTTCATACATACTCAAAATGCACTTGACTAGGGCCATAGTTGGTGGTACACACCTATGATCCTAGTTACTAAAGAGGCAAAGATCAGAGGATCACATTTTGAGGCCAGCCCAGGCAAAAAGGTATGGAGACCCTGCTTCAACACATTAGCCAGGCATGGTGGCATGTGCCACAGCCAAGTGAGAGAAATAGTTAGGAAGACTGTAGTCTAAGGCCAGTCCTGGGAGAAAGTGCAAGACTCTTTCCGAAAAATAAAGCAAAAAGAAAGGCCTGGAGGTATGTCTCAAGTGGTAGAATGCTTGCTTAGCAAGCACGCAAGGCCCTGAGTTCAAACCCCAGTAAAGCCATAAACAAAAAAAAATTTATTTAATTTACCCTAATGCCAGAAATGCACAAAATTTATATATATAAATTATATATATATGTGTGTTCTATAATATATAAACCTTTTATAACAAATATTTTATAACATATATTTAAATATAATATATAACATATATTTTTATAACATATATAATATAAAAAATCAGCTACTGCCTCATGGAGTTAACACACAAGGAGAGTAAACACACATAATGGTTTCAATACAAGACAGTGACGTGTGATACAAAAGATATAGGATAACATTGCATAAATATCAGAAGTACAGGCATGAAATCAAAGACTTTTGGAATTGATGCATAACAATTTTTAAGTAGATAGTGAAAGTGTAAATGACTGACTAATACAGCTACACTGGTATACAAAACGAGCCCAGTTCTACTAGACCCAATGCATTTCTTTACACTGTTTTTGGGATAAGTATAATGAAAGGAAAGAGAACTCTGAGATACTTTTAATTAATGATATAATATGTGTCACAAACAGATTAGTAATATACAAAACATCTACTTAAAATTAATATAACTTGATTGTATGCAGGCTAGAGTATT
Source organism: Castor canadensis (assembly GCF_047511655.1). NCBI lineage: Eukaryota > Metazoa > Chordata > Mammalia > Rodentia > Castoridae > Castor > Castor canadensis. Next base: position 115,573,891 of record NC_133387.1, read on the forward strand.
GGCTGCTTTAGTGTCATTACACAATTAAATAGTTCTGTGAAAAACTTCAGAACTTCTTAAGATATTAAAATTTCTGGTATTTATATATTTAATTTTCCATACTCAATAGCAAGAATATATAAGATAATATGAAAAGGCACATATGTCAGCATAAATTCTTTTAATATAAATAAACATGTTTTTATCAGCATTAAACACTTCCATGAATCTACGTAAGATGTAACTGTGTATCTCTTAAATAAATTCAATTTAGAGGCTTTTTGTTTGTGAAATTCTAAATAGCATCAAAATAAAAAATTATTCTAATTATCAAGCTATAAATGAAAAAACAATAAGGAAGAACAGTTATTGTCAATTCAAGTACAACATAATTTAAAACTTCCCTTTTGACTAACATACTATGATCCGTATACAAAGAGGAGAGGAATACAAGAGCCAACAAAATTGCCTCAAATGTCTTGGCATGCTTTTGATACAGTCAACAACATGCTACTTAGAATGTTAAAAAAGTAAAATTAGAGGAAATGCCATTTCCTACAACTAAAGACACAGTGATATACCTTACAGTAATTCACAAAATAACCTACAAATTCATGAAAAAATCTACAAGTGTATAATTAAATTCTATAATTGTACTTAAAGAATTAGATACTACATAAGACAGCTATTCAACACACATATTGTGAATCATTTCATTAAATATTTGTCCTCTATGTTTTCTAAAAATTTGTGTTATATAAAAATCTGTGATAAATGAAACTTCCATGTTCTAAACAAAGATACACATGATATTTACATAGCATTTACTTCAAGAAAGGAGAAACCTTATATAAACATATATGATGTATGTTATGTTAAGTAGTGTATCTGCTTTACAACAGAAAACCAACCAATAAAATCTATTTAATATAGTTAAAATATCTTATAATGCCACATTAAATAATACCTCCTGAACCCAAAGCTTGTTCGTGATCAGTTTCTTTCACTTGGTTGGGCAAAATCCTTGACAATAAATTCTCATTTTAACTATGTTCACAAACTATTTACTCATCTTTCTGATACTCTCCATCCCTTATTTGAAATATTTTAAAGTCAACTATAAAGTCACTTTGCAAAATGCATGCATCTACAATGACATCATTTTATTTCCCATTACATTGCTGAGTCTCCTCCAAACTCCCACAACCCACTTGAATAGTACAAATGGCGGTCCACATTTGGCAAAAAAAGTAGAAAAATTCCAAACACAGCAAGGGTTGAAGAAGTCCTATATTTTACAGAATACTTAAACTTTACTCTGGGCAAAACAAGTATAAAATAGCACCTAAAACCAAATATTTGTATTCTCATATTACATAGGAAGAAGAAATGAATAGGAAAAATGAAACATTCTGACAAAGGTAACTATGACAATGGTATTGTTTAAAGTAAACACTTATGAAGTTTCACTAGTTTCCTTTTTTCTGTCATATAATGCACTGTGATAGATATTTCACTATTTTCTACTTAAAGTATTCTTTAACATTTTAAGTTAAGAATGAAATGGAAAACTAATTTTAGAAATAATATTAAAGGCTTCCAACCTCTAACAAGTCACTTCGTACCCTAAATGAACTTCACTGGTTACAAAGAGAATAAAGTTTTGATAATTAATTTTTAAATGCCAATGATCTCCAAATATATTTTTGAGAATCAGCTTAAATTTTCACATTACACTATTCATCATGAGTGTTTTGGAACAGTAAAACCCTAAATGTACAATTTATAAACTCTTACACTTCAAATGACTATTTCTATGCTATAATTAGTATAATTAGCAACTAAATAATAAACAATTCCTATTGTCATTCATCCTTTGCCCCCAAAATTTCCTCTAAAATTGACTGCATTCTCTAAATATGTACAAAGAAATTTTATCTAACTTTTTCTTTCTAGAAATCAAGGTAGGTACAAAGTCTTTAATGGATGCCAGGATATCCAGTAGATATTATTGTGTTTGTAAGGACTTTAAGCTTAAAAGTAATGCTAATCTCAAAAACAATGTTTGCATGCCTCATGGTAGATTTTCATTGTGCTGAAGAGTTAAATGCCTTTACATCAAGGCAAATAGTTCTCTTCCTTACTGAGTCTACAATATCTAAAGAACCCCCATCTGTTAAGAATTGATTCAGCATACTTCTCTTCTGGTACAGAGTCCAAGCTGGTTACACATTCCAATGAGTTTCCAGCTTGTGAAAGCTCTACTGCCTCTTATCAGTTTTTGATGGACTAAGTAAGCATACAAATACCATTATCACACTATCTCAGTAAAAATTATATTGGTGAGAGAAAAAGTGGGAAAAACTTAAAATGTGTTCCATTAAATATATGGAAATACATTACCAGCTACTATGCTAACATTTTTTGAGATTTTATCTTTTACATTTAAAAAGAAAAAGAGGCAAGTAGTGACCTCTTATTGACAACTAGTTAAAATAAAAAACCCAAGAAAACTATATTTCTTTGAGTGTTTTGCAAAGAACTGGTACTATCAACAGGGTGACATTCTTCCAAATTTACACTGTCTTTATAGTGGCTTATTTGTTGGGTACGCAAAAGTAGAAAAGGGTGTTTTGTATTTAAACAGTAATAAATATAGCAAAGTAATCTCCAAGTTCTGACTTGAAACACTGGCAAAAAAAAAGGAGGGTGGAGATGCTTCAAACTTTCTGTGAATTTAAAAGGCTCATAAACCACAGACATTATCTAATCCATGTCTTAGGGCACCACTGCTGTTAGTTGCAGCTTTCTGTCAGTTTTCCAATAGAGCAAATAAAAATAATTGTTGAGCCAAAAACTCAGACTGGTTGGGTGTTATAAAATACCCTGGCAAGCATATTTTTATATTTCTGTGACTCCACACCAAGTTCAATAGTCAACTGATTGCTCCTGATTTATTTACACTTTGCCTTCTCAAACCCAACCTTACAGTATGTGGAAGACTAGATTTGGCAGAGAACTGTTTTTAAATGTTTTGCTGCAGCAAACACTGCATTTACAAAGCACTAAAAATGAACTACTCTTAATTATACTTTGTTTATGATTCTCCTCTCCTTATTTCTTCCCCTATCTTGAATGCTTCTTCTGAAGATAGTGCAAAACATTAAGTTCTGCAGTAACTCTTACCATGAAAGAAAACAAAACATAGGCTGCATTTACTATCTTTCCTTTAGTCTTTATGCATGAGTCACTCTCCTGAAGGCAACCACAGAAACCAACCTGCATGGTTTGGCACCCTCACATTTAACACCTGTGTGAATAAGAACAAAGAAAAATGACTAAGCAAACCAATATATTCTGGGCAAAATTACAAAGAAGGGAAGGCTGCCTAAGAAATAGGATGGGGAAAGGGAGTGGATACTGGCACAACACTCTCCACCACAACCTCGGAATATATTTAAAGACAGAGGCAAAACTGCATCATTTTTCTTCCTCCAAAACATCACAGCCAAGCTGCTCAAATCGGAGCTAATATGCTTCTCGCATTTCAGAAGCAGGGAAGATTTCAGACTCCAGCGGCCAAGGCTGTCATCTCTGGAGAGGACACCAAAGACAATTAAAGAGTTTGGGAGAAGGAGCCCCTGGGAACCAGGGGTCTTTCCCCTCATTCCCTAACTCCAAAGTCCACCCACAGTCTTTTCAGGGGAGGGCCTATTTACCACCAGGCATGGAGGAGAAGTGATGAGAAGCGGTGTGGAGTTGGGCACTGCGCTCAGCTGGCAGGAATGGACCCAGCCAGGGCGCAGGGTGGCTTGGCTTAGGCAGCGCGCTGGCTGGTCACCCGCTGTTCTGCCCAGCAAGCCATGCTCCTGGGGACGCGCGGCGGATGCCTTTTCCCTTACCAGGTTGAGCACGGTCTCCATGACGTCCCTGTTGCTGACCTCTCCGACCTGTAAGAGTCCAATCAACACTGAGAATTTCATCGGAAAGTTGAGGGACCGGCACCGAGGGGTTGATCGGCACAGAGGGGTTATTAATCATCCCCGGGGGGAGCACCGTCTAGCTGGAGCCAGATGCTTCCTCAGCTCTGCCATCCCGCTGCTGCTGCCCCCACTACCGCCACCTCAGCCACCGCCTCAGCCGCCGGTCCCTATGGCGATGAGCCCCACAGGCTGAGTCTCCAGCCCCGGCCCCAGCTTGTCGCTCGCCGTTGGCCCCCTCTTGAGGAGAAAGAACGAGGACCGGCGCAGCCTCTGGCGGTACCATTATTCCTACCTCGGCCATCGCCTCGGAGCCCCGCCCTCCACCGCCTAAGCCTCAGCCCGGCCCGCTCAGCGACCTGCCCAGCAGAGGCTATCTCTCTTCTCTCGCGCGCGCTTTCTCTCTCGCTTGCTCGCTCGCTCTCGCTCTCCCACTCCCAGTCTGTCCGCACTCCGGCCTCCCCGCGGAGATGCTGTGGGGAATCTGAAAAGCCTGCGGAGCAAGCCCTGGTCCAGGGGACGCGCGGTGGACCCCTTTTCCCTTACCAGGTTGAGCACTGTTTCCACGATGTCCCTGTCGCTGACCTCTCCGACCTGTATGAGTCCAAACACCACTGAGAATTTCATCCAGAAGTTGCGGGATCGGCACCCAGGGGTTAATCATCCCCGCGGGGAGCACCGTCGAGCCGGAGCCAGCTGCTCCCTCAGCTCTGCTGTCCCGCTGCTGCTGCCGCCACTACCGCCGCCTTAGCAACCGCCGCGTCAGCAACCGCCGCGACAGCAACCGCCACCAAAACCGCCGCCACCGCAGCCACCGCCTCAGCGGCCGGCCTTGATGGCGATGAGCCCCACGGGCTGAGGCTCGAGCCCCGGCCCCGGCTTGTCGTTCGCCATTGGCCCCCTTCTGAGGAGAAGGAACGAGGACCGGCGCCGCCTCTGGCGGTACCGTTATTCCTTCCTCGGCCATCGCCTCGGAGCCCCGTCCTCCACCAGAGCCGCGGCGCCAGGCCCGCTCCCGCCTGAGCCTCAGCCCGGCCCGCTCAGCGGCCTGCCCGCCCGAGGCTCGGTGGTGGAGGTGCGGCATGGCATTGCAGCCTTCTTCCAGGCGGTGGCGGCGCCGCTAACCGTTGCATGGCGAGCGGCGGTACCCGCTCAGCTGCTGTGGCTGCCTCCTCTCTCTCCGTCCACCCGCCCCCCCTCGCCGGCGGATCTGAAAAGCCCTAGGCACCAGCAGCTGGTGACAGCGCTGGCCGGTTTGGAAGCTCTGGGTGTGGCCGGTGCCATTGATGCTGCTGCCGCCGCTGCTATGCGCGCCACCATCCTGGTGAAGTTCAGATGCAGAGGCTCACTCTGCGGTGTTGACGCCCCCTGCCTGCGGTAGCGGCCACTGCGCCTGCGCAGAGCTTTCGGGGGCGGAGCCCTGGCTACACACCTTCTCTTTTGCCCTGCCCTTCTTCTCTTTCCCCCACCCTCTAGGCATCCCTTGTCACTCTCCTCGCCCCCAACCACAGGTGAATGGGAAAAGCTGCAGCCATGGGAGCCAACTGGCAGAGAGAGGCGAGGCAGGTGGTGGCTTCCTTGTGGCTGCTTCCTTGAGGGTAGACTCTCCCTCAAAAGCCTTGGCCTTTCCTTAAGACCACTACCATTCAAGGGAGAAAGTCCAATAGACTGGGGGGTGAGAAGCTACATAGAGGAGAACTGAAGTTGTACAGGTGAGGGCCACTGCCAACTACCAGTCATGAAGAACATTGCTAAGGAAAAAGTTCCGGTTCATTTTGGATCATCTGTGTATCCCACATCTCTCTATTTCCAGACCGGCTTCCCTAAAACCTCTGCTTCAGGTTTATTTTATATGATTGATAGAGGTTTTGACTCTTTCCTTTTGCATAAATTTAAATTAGGCTCTTTAGCAACAGATTTTTTTTTAATCAAAGGTTACAGTTTCTTGATGCCTGTGGAAAAATTCCAAAGCTATCATTTTTTATTTTCTCAGTCAAGATATTTGTTAGAATTCTCTGAGGTATTGTCAAGGGTAGTCTTAGCAGAACAGTGAACTCTAGGAACTCGATCTTCTTGTCACACTGCCTGACAAATTTTAGACAGTGGTATGTACATTGTCCTATCAACTTATGTTCATAGAGCTTAGCCCTAATCAAATGTTGTGAATATCTTAATATCTTGCAGATAATTATCTGCTTATTTGGTTTTAAACAACTACTTGCAGCACATTTTTCTCTTCTCTCTCACTCTCTCTCTCTCTCTCTCTCTCTCTCTCTCTCTCTCTCTGTGTGTGTGTGTGTGTGTGTGTGTGTGTGTGCTTCCTGCATGCATGCATCTTACCTCATTGGCTCAAGTTTTTATTATTCTTGTTTAGTCACCACAGCACAAGCTTTTTCTTTGACTGTTTTGTTTTTTCCAGATTTTAAAACCTCTTAACAGAAAAAAAATATTTAAACCTACTAAACAAAAAATATTTCAACACCATCTTCTGTTATCAAAGACATTTTTCAGAAAAGCGTGCCTCTTCCTGTGCTTTCAGCCCATATCTCCACCTACTTCTCTGAATATCCTTTCCCTCTCTTTGTTACTAACTGCTCCTCTTTCCAAGTCCTTTTGCACCATTGGAATTTTGCCACGAGCCACTAGTCTGGACTTATTACTTCATTAAATATTGATTATATTACTTTACATTTAAAAATAAATTTGGGGCTACCCAGGAGGCAGGCAGCAGGAAGGCAGGAGCATCTCATGCTGCTGACACCACCTCAGCCGTCAGGAACCACAGCAGCTCATGAGCACAGAGTCCGGCCACCCGCAGCCCTGCAGGCTAAGCAGCCACTGGATGCCAGCAGCAGGCGACCAAGCTCATAGAGGCTGAGCACAACGCGGATGGCGGCAAAGTGGCAGGAGCACGAGCTGAACTCTAGTGCAGGCCTTGTCTGGCTCCACCAATGAGCCCTATGGCAGAGGTGGTAGCCGGCCCTAGGCGGTGGCTGACAGGGATTTCAGCCCGTCCCCCATACCCAGCAGCCTAGCAGGACCCACCAGGCCACCAACAGAGACCAATGACAGGACCGCCTTGCTAACTGGCACTGGACCAGCTGTCCACACTGGGGATGGGGGTGCGGGCCCAGGAAAGAAGAGAGGGCTGCGACAGGAATCTGAGTCTGCAAGGCAGTGCCTGAGTGGATGGCAGGAAGGTCCAGACAGTGCTCTCAGATGGCTGGATCCCCTGGCCTTCGCGCCCTGTATGGCAGTGGCTGTGGCTCCAGACTCACTGCTGTTGCTGGAGACAGACATGAGCCGCTGCCAGAAGCCGCTGCCCGCCCAGCGGTTGCCGCCTGACATGTTCGCTGGTTTTGTGCCCAGGACACTGCTGGCGGAGCAGATGAGTGTAACTGGTAGCTGCAAGAGCATGAACACGACCGGGTGTGTGCCAGTGCGCAGCTTGGAGCAGGTCTCGGACATCTTGAGTCGCCAGAGGTGCAAGATCAAGGCTCTGCATGGCAAGATGAATACTTACATCAAGACTCGGGGGCGGGGAGTCTTCCTCATCACAGGCAGCAAGGAGGATGTGGAGATGGCTAAGCGCGAGAGCCTGTCAGAGGCCAAGCTCTTCTCCTTGATCCAGGCCGCATTTAACAAGGCAGGGTGCTAACTGGCGCTGCCCTGGGCTTGACCAACCTGCTGGGACAGACCGCCACCCATGTGCGTGCCCTAGTGCCTGGTGAAGTTGGTGGTCGGGCCCAAGTGCGCCATGATCAAGAGCACCCAGCAGCAGACTGGCCCTTAATGTTGTGACTCCCAAGCCTGTGTTCGCCTGGAAATAGCATGCCTACGAACGTGGACCACGAATGTGAGGAGATCGAGGCACACATCACGCTGCGCATGGGTGCCTTCATGGACTCCAGCCCCTAGAGTGACTTCCATAGTAATGGGACCAATGTCTACCTGGACCTGCTGTGTCCACCTCCAGCCGCTGTGCCAATGTCCTTCACCCAGGGCGGCAGCCTACCATGGCCAAAGAGGAGACAGCACCCTGTGTGCCCCCGGTGGCCCTGAAGCTTTCTATACTGGCAGCCTTGGAGGGCTGCCCAGCGGGTCAGGGGCTTGCCAGATCCTACATTAGCTCAGGCATAGGAGATTTCACGTTAGATGGCTGTGGTCCCAGGACCCCCACAGGGACAACAACCCACAAGGATTGCCACTTTCTTAGAGCTGGACCTGACAATGCCTGCCACTGCCACCATCTGGGCTCCTTTTGAGCCAAGCTGCCCCTCTGAAGGCCTTCAGTGGCTGCTTAGTGGTCAATGGGGGCAGCAGTTCCATGGCCCACTGGAGCCCAGCATAGTAGCAAGACAGCCCACCTGCACCACTCCCCCTTGTGTACATGTAGGGAATTCTAGGGAAATATGTACTTTATGAAATAAATTTTAAGAACTAAAACAAATTTTATTTAACGTAATGGACCTGTAGTCTTACATAGCTAAATTATTGTTTACATATTTGCTGAGCTGACTTAAAGGTTAAAAACTGTATCAAGAGTTTTATCTTTTGACTTAAAGCCTTCTTCAGAAAGTCTTTTTACTACAAGTGAAAAGAAATAATTATAAATCTTATGAGAAGTCAAATGTTATTCCTGGTTTGCCAATTCCTAACCCAGTGTCCTTTCCACAGAGAACAGTCTCAGATGTTTATTCTATTTTATATTTTAAAGGTGGTATCAATTTTGGTGCTAGCATGAACCAGGAAACTCTGCTTAAAAGTAACTTACTTGAAAGTAACTAGATAATCCAACATTCCTATATTAATCCATGTGGAGGATCAAAATTTCTAAAAATTGTACTTTGACAAGTTTGAGAAGGACCTCATCATAGTGAGTTTCTTATGCCCATTTGACCTCTTAAGATCATATTAGTGTAGAATTCAAAGGACACCATCTGTTTTTTATACACTATCCTTCATAGACAACATTGTTAAAATGAGATTCTATCTTCTCATCAAATACACGTTTATGTATGTGCAATTAGCAAATATGAAAAATGTGGAAATGTAACACACATACCAAGTAAAAGAGCACTGAATAAGGAACTAGAAACTTGGGATCTAGATACCTTTATTTGTTCTAATAGTATGAAAAGCTGACTTACTTGAATCCTAGGAAAAACCATTGAAGCTAGACCCAGGAGAAGAGTAGAATAACAGCAGCTGGAAAAGAAAACAAAAACCATGATCCAAAGTTGAGGCACTGACAATCAGTGTATCCTCTGTGTGAAAATGAAGAAAAGTGTTCAGTGAGTAAACTTTTCTGATGGTCATCAGAAAGCAGCCATCCATGTATTTCCAGTGCTGCTGTCCAAGAAGGAAGTCCTGAGATATACTCATCATTACACATACTAGCTAGTTTCCTTCCTATCACCTACATCCTTTTTTAATCCTCCAGTTACATTTTATCCATTTATTTATTTTTTCTTTGTTTTTTTCTGTTTTAATTGTTATTCTGAGGGCACATTGATGCATTTATAAAAGTTCTTACAATATATCAAATATATCAAAATAACATTTCCAGTGCTGGGTATGATGGCAGTGTACTTATTGTGCTTTTCTCCCAATCATTCTATTTTATATTTTATATTTAGCCAGATACTGGGACAGTTCAATGGCTCATCCATCATGATAAACTGAAGCATATAATACAAAGGTAGCCTTTTATCCCCAGATGACACATTCTCTTTCCAAGTAGCCTTACTTATTCATACTTATGAGATGGACCTGTAAATGCATTTAGATATTCACATCATAGTACTAAATGCAGGAATCCTGGCAAGCCAAGCAAGAACTCCAACTAAACAAAGATGCTTAAAACATGAACAAATATTTAGTTTACAAGCATTTGTGTTCCCTGGGGCAAAACAATCTACTGAATAATGGGAATATGGGTCAGTGCACTAAGGAAGATATTGCTAAAAATAAAAGGGGTTATAATAATGGAAAGCTAGAAATTATTGTGATATAAATGCTTATTAAAAAGTAGACATGGAAACATATGAGGAAAATGTTCCAAAGAATTGCAATCCTAAAATATTTTGTTGGCGTCAGCAATTGATGTAAGATACGTGAAGGTATGCACAGGAAAATGATGTTGTCCATATCTGAATGATCCTAATTTTCACCAGCCAATCCCTGATTCTATCATCCATACATTTCACAAAGGGCTTCTTGGTGATATGAACCTACACAGTCATTTACATGGCTGCTTTAGAATCCCTTCTGATGAATGGACTTTCTCTGAGTGGGAAAGAAAGGATGCAGTTGCTCTTTCCTCTTTGTTACCCTGTTAGATTGGTTGGTGGTTTTTTTTTTTTTGGCTGCTTTTGTTTGTTTTTTGAGCCAGGGTCTTGCTATATAACCCAAGCTTGCATAAAACTCAAAATCCTCCTACCTCCACCTCCTGCCTCTGCCTCCCAAATAGTGGAATTACAAGAATGCACTAACACTCCTAGCCTGGAGTTGATTTTATTTCCTTTGGAAGGAGAAAATGTAGTGGTCAGTACAAGAGATGTTGAAATGCAACAGTCTTTCAAAAAGTGCGACGAGTGACTTTCAAACCTGGTTTCCATTAAACAGCGTTATTCCAGTAGTCAGTCTTAGTCCATCACTTTGTTTTCCCTTGGTCTTCCTCTTAAGGAAGTGTAAGAGAATCACTCTCTTTTGTGTAAATCAGGAAATAACATAAGTGGAAGATATCTGTTCCATCAAGTCTCAGAAAGAAGACAGACTTCACCTGTCAAATACAGCAAACCTTCTGAATGAAAACCTCCTTTAGCCATTTTGAAAGCCTACAAGATCTTCCCACAATCTTGCCCTTGTGAAAGCTCTCATCTCAGTTCTTGGCTGGCAGTGTGTTGACAAAGCAAACTTCCTAACAAGTGCATGGGAGGTCTAGATGACTTATGGATTCACTGGGAGTACTTCATCATGTTTGGAAAATTCATTAACAAAGAAAAGCTACTGACAGAGTGACAGGATTGCTCTCAGAACTGGAACATCCTGTTTTATTTCTTTTTGGACTGGCACAGTGCTTGTTAGCTTGACTATGCACCAATCTTGCTGTTTATTGTGCACTAATGTTGAAAAGACATGCCTTTTTTTCTATTTCTCTAAAAATAATATGAGCACCAGACAAGGATCAGATATTTTTGTCCTTATGCTATTGGAAGCAATTATAAAGATTGTTTGAATCGCATGACCAACATCATTTTTTGGGAGCATCTTCTGCAGAATAGTCATTGTACTGCAGACATCCTGGAGTAGAGACCAAAGTAGCAACAAGCTGACAGGCCAAGGTTTATGTTCTGTCTCTGACACCTGTGCTGTAATGCAGAGTAGAGTTATCTGTGACATCCACTTTCAAAGAGAACTGGTTGCAAAGTCTCTAACAGAGCTTATATTAAAAGTTGTTCTATCCCTTATCTTTCCCAAGAAGCTAGGGATGAAAGGAAATTCAACATTACCAAACCTTAGGGAAGTTGCCATCCCATTGAGACAGTACAGGAATTGAGTTCACAATATGCAGTGCAGTCATGAAAGCAGTATGTAAGAGCTGGAGAACCACTTGTAGCTAACAGCACATATTTATAGTTCAGACAAGGAGATGGCTCATTATATGTTAACCATGGATCCAGGGTGAAACCCTCCCACTTGGGCTTACCTGTCTCGTTGTTATGGACTGTTCATCGATGCCTTCCACACAAGTTCACTGAAACCTACTTCTGGATATTTGATACATCCCCAAGGTGGCTTTATAGGGTTCCTTCTTGTGCTTTCCTCCTATGCCCACACTTCCTTTGGCACAGGCCTGCAACTAGTAAAGAAAGACTCCCTGCTATCACAGCTCAATGAGGAATTTAGAAGAAAAGAAGGGAAATAGAAGACACTTTATTAGAATGTCTTAAATAGGTGCCAAATACCATAGTATTTGTTGTGTTCAATCACTGTTATCTTTGTTATTTTCATTATTAGTATTGTTATTTGAACTGTAGGAATTTTAAAACCAGTAGTTCATGTTTGCTAGGCATGTACTCCCCTATCTGAGCATGTCCACACCCTTCCATTGTGGTCTGACAAGGAACAATATTTTAGAATGAGATTATTTAAGTGGTTATACTTTGGTGAGAGGTTATTTCTTCCTCCCAGATATGTGACCCCTCAGGCCTATTTTTGAGGCCATTTGGAATTCTTTCTTAACCAGGAGTCTAGAAAAAGGCATGATAAGGCAAACATTGTGGGCTATGCTGGTAAAAGGGAAGCTTGATTTGAAATTTATGATATGTGGCCCTTTTGGATATTAAAAGATATTATTAAGAATTCAGTTTAGAGGGTGCTTTTACTCTAATAATAGTCTACCTACAGTTATGGCAATATTTTAATTAGATAAGCCTCTTTAGAGTTAATTTAGGGTGTGATGGAGTTGCTCATGCCTGTCTACCATGTGTGAAGCCCTGCCAAAAATACCCATAAAATTTGACATCTTTACCATTTAAGGCTTGTGGAGTGACTCAAGTGGTAGAGTGAGACCTGCCTAGGGAGCATGAGGCTCTCAGTTCAAACCCCAATACCAACCAGAACAGCAACAAAAAAATCCCTAGAGTTGATTTAGGGAGACTGTTCTTTATTTTTATCACTACAACAGATTCATTTTATTTCTTCTGAGTCAGCCACCCATCCCTGCAATGCAACCACTGGCTCCTTTCTGTCAGCATGCCTTGGCTTCACCTATTCCTGGACTTCATGCAATGTATAATTCCTGTATTTGTCTTCTTTCACTTAACAGAGTGTTCTTGTGAATAACTTAATAACTGAGCTTAGCAGTAGTTCATTCTCTTTCACTACTAACTGATACTCCTCTTGTGAGTGCATCACAGCTCTCTAGAATCCATCACTCTCTATGGTTATCAATGGGTAAAACAATATATCCTTGCACAAGTCTTTCTATGAGCACATTTTTATCTTGCTTAAAATACATGCAAGTAGAATTTTTGGGGTCAGGGGTCGGTGTGTGCTTAATTTCATCACTAACTGTCAAACAGTTTTCCAAAGTGACCTTATCTCATCATTGTACCCACTAAGCAATGCAGAATAGTTTTTTTTAACTTAAATTCATGCTAAGAGTACTGTCACTCTCTTTTTTCAGCTACTCTGTATGGGTGAAATAGTAATTCAAAGTGGTTTTAATCTCCATTCCTTATGCCATCTGTTCTACGTCCACTATTAACTTGTAGCTGTTCCTTATATATTCTACATATAAGTTCCTCATCTGTAACTTGTAGACATTCTTTATATCTCCTAAATACAAGTCTTTCAACAATAATATGTTCAGCAAATATTTTTTACAGTCACATTTGAAACATAGATCCTGTCACAGCACTCTCATATATGACTCCTCAAAGGTCTCCTATGTTTTTGGAATAGCTCTTGAGTCTTTACCTTGACCCTTATAACCCTGAATGATTTGGTCCTAGCAAATATACACCCTCATCTCATACTCCCCACTTTCTCACTCACTGCACCCTCATCACATGCATCTTATTTCTGCTTCTTGACCTTATTAGTCTCAGTCTTTACACAACTCTTCCTTCTGCCAGAAACAACATTTCTCACATTCCTGTATGCATGACTCTAGCTCATCCAGTAGGTCTGGGCTCACATGTCACCTCCCCAGAAGGCCTGTTCTGACTCTCTTCAGTAAAGGTGATATCTCCACTGTGTATCTCACCACTTTTTTGTTTCCTTCATAGCAAACATATATTTCTGGATGGTCTTTCCTACTAGAATGCCAAGTCCATAAATTCTGTCCTATTCAACACTATGTTAGGACATGCTATGAATCAGTCACTCAATCAATATTTGTTAGATTAATAAATGAGCCACTTTGAAATGCTAACATAAGGATCAACTGGAGGGTAGGTATATTCTACAATGTATGTGTGCATACATTGTACGTGTGTGTGTGTGTGTGTGTGTGTGTGTGTGTAGGAGGGGACTAAAAGGTGTAAATAGTCCCAATAAACCAAGTATTTGACTACTGTGTGTGTGTGTGTGTAGGAGGGGACTAAAAGGGTAAATAGTCCCAATAAACCAAGTATTTGACTACTGCAAAGGCTTGATCTAAACTTGTAGCTTCAGCCAAATGAATATTTATTTTCTCATTCATTGCTTGAGGACAGCTCTTTTGTTCTTCTTGTTCTATCTCATGCAACTTCTCTGTGCCTTTTTACACCTTAGTTTCTCTAAGTGGGATGTCCACATTTCTCTTCCCTGTACAAACATAAGGACCTACATGAAAACTTAGTTAAGTTTGCTATGGAGAGGTAAGACCCTTTCTTCAGTATAGTAATTGTACTTCTGTTATACTTCTATTATGGATTCAAAGTGTCTGTTTACATGACTGCCTCCATTGTAGACTCTGAGCTTGACAAAGGACTAAGTCATTTCTGTATCCCTATCTCAGGAAAGAGTAAGCAGTCCATAATTCTTATTGAATGCCAAGTGAATGGATACTTGTGTATGTAATAAGGGTAGTATTATGTCTAAGAGAAGAGAAGAAATATATAAAAACCTCAGATAATGATGTCACAAGTAATATATGGTAGATTGTTCATTGGCAGCTCAACATTATTGACCCGACCCCTCCTCAGCTCTCCTTTGCATCCTAGAAAGTGGAAGTGTAGGATCCACTTCCTAAATCCCTACCTTCCAGATTTTATTCTGCATGATACATCCTGCAAGGAGAATACTCCTGATTATAAGGATAAAATGACATAGCTGTTACTATTCTTCTACAATAAAAAGGTAGTGCCGAACACGTTTCACAGTAGCATCTGTGTGTCCTGCAATGTGCCAACTTTTGAAATACTTTTGAGCTGAGAGCATCAGTTATGACTTCCTGTGATTCCACCATTTGCAATTTCCTGAACTCTACCTTCCCTTGGCCTTCTGAAGATTATTTTTAGCTTGGAGTACATAGGTTAGGTTCTCCAGATCAAGCACTGCCACATAACAAAGTTCATACCTATGGGAAATATTGACTCTAGAACTCTTACCAAACCTTCCCTCTATTACTATTTACTGGGTTGCCAATAGTATTAAACTGGACAAGCAATATCTCCATCATTATCACAATTAATGGTGTACTTAGGTGTGAGAATCAACTAAAGTCAGATCTTTTCTGTCAAAGGGGTTAATATATGTCATATTTTCATTGTACATATGTCAGTTAAATCCCCCAATTTGTTGCCCACATGCCTTGTGAGATGTCACTTAACCTTGTATGTTCCTGTTTTAAACAAAGGTCTGTATTTTTCAGCTGAGCAATTTCCTGTTATCGCCAAATGCCCTAGTTTCAAAAACTGCTTGATTAGCGCAACTATTTTTCAAGTAAATCTCTGTTCTTCCAGCTACAATGTGTCTTGACCCACATGCCCCCTTTTCAAATTAACCAATAATAAATATGGTGTACCTGAAACCCTTTTAATCAAGGTGAGGTGCAGACTTAGCCTTAAGAGCTAAGCAGACTTTCCAACCAGTGGACACTTTGTGGCACACTGTTATGCAAAAGTAAATTTTGGGTTGTCTATTGACTTTTGAGGTGTTTTGTCTGTCTTGTGACACCTCAGTACCTCAAATTTATTTGTATCATTAGGGAGATGAGCCGTGGGCTTCCTCAGGAGCCTATCTTTCAAAAAATGTTTCATATAGAAGGAATAACTTGAGCCACCAAAGACTGAGGGGGAAGAAAGAATCTGGCCACATGTCTAGGAATCATTTTAAATTTTGGAGGAAAATCCTGGAGGGGGTGTTTGCTAAATCTTCTTCTTTTCATCTGTCTCATAAGCAGGAAACCAAATAGAAGCCCAAGCTGTAGACCTGGAGGCAGGGGTGCTCATGTTGGGTCATTGCGGTTGGTCCTGAAATTTGAGGCCTGGAGAACACACTTTTTGAGTCCTTTAGGAAAACTGATTTTGCTGCCTGTCCATCTTCATTCTCAGAAAACAAAAAGTAACACCTTTTACCCATTCACAAACATCTAATTCTGATTCCACCTTGGATGTTCTTGAAGACAGCTACTAGGAAATAAGCTCTATCCTTTTATCTCTTATCTTTTTTTTTGATAATATGAAGTTTGAACTCAAGGCTTCACACTTGCTCGGCAGGTGCACTACCACTTAGGCCATGTACTTACCCTTTTTGCTTCAGTTATTTTTTGGACTCTGTCTCCCATTTATGTGTGGGCCTGCCTGAACTGCAGTCCTCCAATTTAAATATCTCATGTAGCTGGGATGCCAGGTGGCACAATCATGGGTGGGTGGATTTAACAATCATGTATCAAGTGGAGGACAGATATGGCCACTGCCTTTCTGAGTGCATTGGTGAAGTTGCAAATGTATATTCCTTCCAGGGACACATTCTGCAGCAACAGGAATCCATGGAAAATCATGGAGAGATTGTCACTCAAAGGTCCTCCTCTCTTTATCCATGTGACTTGAGGCTTTGGAACAAAAACAAACATGAGAAAGGCAATTCCTTTAAGACTAGGGCCACCACAGTGCGACAAATACAATTTAGTACTTTGACCACAAGTCAGAAAATGGGTTTAATAATGGTTGGGGCTAACACATGGAAGCAGAGCAGAGAGAGAAATTCCCACTGGTGAGTGGTCACCAAAAGCTTTTAGAAACAAAAATATCTCATTTGGGTCTTTGATTTGTTTGCTCTGCATATGGAATTCCAACATTCCTCCAGGAGGAAGAATCTACAATGTTCATGGAAACAGAGTCTACATCAATCTTTTGCAAAAGAGAATAATTTCACAAAATAAAAAGGAATGTTGTGTTTCAAGTCTGCATCAACATGGCACAGAGCACAGACTATATCAGAATGGCCTGAAAAAGGGATGTGTGTATGTGTGTATGTGTGTGTAAAAAATCAAAAGAATTTCTTTCCCCCAATCATAAAGTCTAAGCATTTTGCTGTGCCATGGTATTTAAAGCTGAGGAATCTCATTACTCTCTCTCTCTCTCTCTCTCTATGTTTTCCTCTCTCTCCCTCTCTCTCTCTTTCTGCTCTCTCTCTATTCCTCAGTGTGTCTCTCTCTTTCTCTCTCTCCCTTCCATCCTTCCCTTCTTATTTTTCTGTGCAGAGGTTTGACTCTTAAGGTTTCAAAATTTCATTCATTTCAATTTATGGGAAGTGTTTTATTTTCTACTTCTGATAAGATTTTATTCCTGTGTTTTTGCTTTACTCTTTCCAGTTCTGTTTTTATTAATATCTACTTCAATTTATTTTAAAATCCTACTTTGTTGGTGAATATGGTGGAAATATTATGTATGCATGTATGAAAATGGAAAAATGATACCTCTTGAAACTTTTCCATGAATGGGAGGAGAGGGATAAAGGTGAATGATGGATGGGGTAAATTCGACTATTATATATTGTAAGAACATTGGTAAATGTAACAATGTATAACCAGTTATATAATAATAAAAATTTTCTCTTTATTTGTAATCTCATTTTTTAAATTTTATTGTGACCACAAGTTGATACTACCTAAAATGTTCCTTTTTGGATGCCTTCTGTGTACACCTGAATGGTAGACAACATTTTTGCTGTGTAACATGAGTACTCTGAGTCACTGCTCTAATAAAGCCAACACTCCATACAAGTACTGTTGCTAGTAGGTGTCAACATTTATACTTTATTATCTTGTCAAGTGGTTACATTGGGAAGGGTAGATCAGTCATCTGAAGCAGTTTATACATATAGTAGAAATTTCAGAAAACAAAACCAAACATGGAAACCTTTTAGATGTACAAGGAGAGATATTAATCCCTAAAACTGAGAGGAAGCAGAGCCAGTGACACAGTGCCCAGGAAAATCGACACATGTGTGACCATTTTCAAAAGAACTGAAGAGGCCTAAGGAAACAGACATGATTCTTCACACTACTGCTCTTTGCAAAGAGCAAAATGGCAAATGTTTGCTCTTTCAAAATAATAAATACTTGCTCTGCTGAAATAGCTATAAAATTTCAGAAATAGGTTAAGCTACACCAAACACTAGTGGTTCATGCCTGTAATCCTAGCTACTTAGGAGGCAGAGATCAGGGAACACAGTTCGAAGCCAGCTCAGGCAAATAGCAAGACCCTATCTCTAAAAAATCCCTTCACAAAAAAGGGCTGGTGGAGTGACTTAAGGTGTAGGCTCTAAGTTCAAATCCCAGTACCAGAACAAAAGAAATGGTTTAAACTTATTTATCTAACCTCAAAGATGGGGTATTTTCTGCAAGACTTATGCCTCTGAAGTATTCCACAATGCTGAAATGGTTTTTGAGAGGCAAATGTTGTGGAAAAAATTTCTGGTCTTGATGGGCTGAAAAATACTTGTTCTAAAAATTATACATCTGTATGGTGTCTTTAAAATATTCAATGTTTAAATACAAAATTTCCTCATCCTTGAGAGGCCCATGAAATATATTCCACATTTTAAAATCCTGCTCTATTCACACTGCTCTAAAACACTGGATTTTATTTAAATGCATCTTATCTCTTCGTATTTTTACTTGTATGAATCTCTCCCCAGCTACTCAACATTCACATGATTTTCTGCATTGTCTCTTTCCCTACATAATGAAAAATGAAAGGTTAAAATACATTAGTCACTTCTGGGGATCCATGAAGAAATGACATGGCCAATGTAAAAAAAATTAGAGGCAAATTGAGCACTGCTCAGACAAACCACAATGGGACTTGTCACTGAAAAATGAAGCAAACAAACAAGAGTTCACAGATTCTGAATCAGAGAAAATATATTAAAACTGCCAGAATAAAGAATATTCTCAAATGTAGGGCAAAGCTGTAGAGCAGCAGAAGAATCCTATGAAACATGTCTCTCATGAGTGAACTGCACTCTCTTGTTCTCCTTGGCAATGCAATATCTGTGCTTTTGAGATATAAATGATGTCATATTCAGAAGCCCTATGGCTCTCACCATGTGTAGATTTATCCTGAAGAGTGGTTGAAGTTCTTTCTCACCTTAGTAAAATGATGGGATCAGATTGGTGTGATCAGTTTCCTAAGTAACTTGATTTGTGGATTTAGAAGTTATTTGGTGTACAGTAGTCATCATTAAAAGCCTTTCCTCAGAGCCTCTAAAGATGCTTCTTCTCACATGGTGGGGAAAGTATCATCAAGTCCTTATCCTGATATGGTCATCCCTGACCTCTCAGGTCCAGACTTGGCTTTTCCCAGGCCCAGGAAGCTATCTCTAAATTTGAGTTACATTCTTTGAGCTGATAGGTAGATATTGTCTTCCAGGTTCTCATTTATAGGATAGAAAGTGTCTATGACAATTATTCCATTTATTATCTCAAAATTAAAATTGTTCAGTTGTTCTTTGAGGAATAAAACTCAAAGTGAGTCTTATCAAACTATCAAAAGGCAAGGGGGTCTCTTGGCCAGTTCACACAGGAAAATGGTGCATGCCCATTAAAGAATGATCTGTCTTCAATCGGACCTCTCAGGTGAACTCCTCTACTTAAGATCTTATGGATATTGATCACTGTCCCACATACAATTAAAGACTTTGGAATCAGCATAGAGATATGCCATAATAATACCTTGTCAACAAATGCTGTCAGTCACACTAGAACCTCTTGCAAAGACTACTCTGATTCTTCCACCGCTTTCCCTTACAACTTATAAATTGCCCTTGGAACATGGGTCAGTGCTTCTCCACCACCTGTACAGAGCCCACTGCTCTTTCTCTTGTGGTGCCATCCACCCCCCCTTTTTTTCTTTCAATAAAACTTTGCTATCACTTTCCAATCAGTGTCTCTATCCAAGTCTATGTTAAAGGGCACAAGGACTTAGGGACTTCTTGACCAGGGTCTCCTGAGACCAGCCATTGCTTACAAAAATAAGTGAGTTTTGAATTATCAAATAACTAACCAAGAAAAATAAGTAAGCTGAGATGTACTACATCTCCATCTGCACCAAAATGGTCCCGATTGCTTCTTTAAGCTTAATGGCTTGAGTGTTTTTTTGAATCTGTGGTTGAATTCCAACATAATTTCCCCCATTTAACCACAAGCATGGGTCAGTCCCATTAGCCCCTCTTTCTTGCTGTGAGATCACCATTAAGGCAGAGCAATGGGAGTGAACAAATGAGTAGTTCTAGAGCGTTTGATGTTCCCCATGTTTTACACAGCAGATTCTGCTTTCAACCTCCACAGCTGCCTCATAACACACAGAAGACTTCTGGAGAGCAGAAAGCAAGCAAGAGTCTTTCTCATAGCATGCACAGATTTAATTGTTTGGAAGCACTTGCAAACATTTGTTTTACTGCCAGGTAAGAATGCCTCTGATGCTGATGAACAAACTCATACAGGTCTGGGAAGTCTGCAGCTCTGGATCCTGCTTGGACAGCACCACCAGAGCAAACACAGGTCTGCCAGGAGGCACTACACAGAGGAACTAATTTCTTCAGAAGCCCAGGCTTCAGAAGGCCACCAGGAAGATATGAGCCCAAGATCAAAGAGGAGGGTGCCAGTTCCCACCTCTAGGATGGTGCAAGTTCGTGGGACACCATCTTGAAGGCTCCACAGGACATAGTCAGAGCCATTTTTTAAATGTTAAATTTTATGTGGGCTAGATTGGATGTGATGACTTACACCCATAATCCCAGCAATACAGGAGCCACAAGCAATGATGATTGTGGTCCAAGGCCAGTTCTGTGCAAAAAAATGGGAGGCCCTACCATATGATCTTTAGAACCAAAGTAGACAAGAAGAAAGTTGCCAAATGTTATTGCAAATGAAATCACATTATTCTCCTTTATGGCTGAGTAATATGCCATTGTAAATACATACCACATTTTCTATACCTGTTCATTGGTTTGTGGGCAAATAGCCTGTTTCTATTATTTTTGTTGTTGTGATGAGAACTGCTAAAAACATGAGTGTATAGGCATTTTGAAATTATGTTAATTAAGTTCCCTCATATCTATATTAAATGTTGTTTAGCAGGGTCATATGGTAGATGTTAATTTTGTAAAAAACTCCCATATGATTTTCATAGAGGGTGCACTAATTTATGAACATCATTTCATGTACTTCAGCTCATCTCTGGAGCACTTGCAAATAATAACATGTAATGCTATGTAAATAGGTACTGTACTACTTTGGAAATACAGCAAGAAAAGTCTTCTTGTTGCAGAGGAACAAACCACTGAAAAGTGGTTTCTAAATTATATATACATATGAATATATACATATCTTCTCCTTTAGATTTTCATTTTTTTTATGTTGGCCATAGCATGTTTGAACTCAGGGCTGCTCACTTGCTAGGCAGGTGCTGTAACCCTTGAGCCACACACAAGGATTTTTTTTACTTTAGTTGTCAGATAGTCTGTCATATTTTAATTATAGACTTAGGGTAGACTCCTCGTACCTCAATCTTCCTACCTATACCTCCCACATAGGTGGGATTACAGGCTGAATTTTTGCCTTGCAATTGTGTTGGGATGGGGTTTCACTAACACTTTGTTTGGGCAGTCTTTGAACCTTAATATCCCAATATCTGCCTGTCAAGTAGATGAGTATATAAGTGTGAACCACTGAGTCTGACACTTTTTAATGTTCTCCATTCTCAGAGGGTTGAGTCCATGCATGGTTGAGGACTATGAATGAGGAGGGCCAACCACATACCACTTATTAGAAGAGGTTGCTGAAAGCCAAAGGGACAGAGAGCAGGAGTTTGGGATTGTGTATTTAAATATACACTTACAAAGTTTCTGACTTGTAGTCAGGAAAATTCTTAGAACTCTTCTATAATAATTTGCTTGCCCATTGTTTATATCCCAAAAAAAGACTTGATCCAAGTACCTGTTGGCAGGTCTATCCCCTGGATTGAGGCCTAGTTGTCATGTCGTGGTACCCAAGGCTTGTGAGCGCTTCAAAAGACTCCTGCCTGGCCTCCAACTGATTTCCCAAGTCCCTGAGTCCTTTGGAAGCCATCCAAGTCCAGCTACAAGAGGAAGGGTAATTCAGGGCTTTCCCTAAATTAGGTGATTGACAGCAGGTTGAGTGTCCAGTCCAGGACTGTTAGTTCTTGGAACACTATGGGATGTTGGGGGACCCATGGTCTCAGTGACTTCTCAAAACTCCCACAAAAATGCAGCCAATTTCATGATGAAATTCTATTCCCAGAGCTTGGACAGGTTTTTGTATGTGGACACTGAGGCAGGAGCCTGTGTAGAGAATCAGTGCAGGGTAGAAGTCATGTGACTTAAACCCACCCAGGGAGACTTGTGTTGTCTCAGGGAAGGGTGTGTGGTCTGTGCTCATTTTCTGTACTCCTGAGATTTATTCCAATTTAGGATGAGTCAGTGTGTCCTAACAGCAAAATCTTCATTACCTGATTTAAATAGAAACACTTTGGATAAGGAAATTCTTTGCACATCCTGATTTGTGGAGAATTTTTATCCTATTTAGAATTTGCATTGGGTTAAGCATTGTTTTATTTCTATTGGAATGATTCTTTGTTTTCTTTTAAGGTCTATTGATATGTAAATACAGTCATAATCATTAACTTTTGAATTCCAAAACACTCTTCCATTTCCAGATGAACTCTTTCTGTATTTGGTCATCAATATATTTGCAGGGTCAACTTTCTAACATTTTGCTGAGGATCCTGTCTTCTTCACCTTGAGGAGCACTTCTGTCCTTTATTCTGATTTTCTTCTAAAGTTTTCTCTAGTATTTTTGCCCAAATGAGTTCTGGTAAATCTGAGTAAAAAGGAGTTGAGAAACTTTCTTGTCACTGTTTATGTTTTGGAGTATTTTATGTAGAATGGTTATTCTCATTTACATAACTGCTGCAATTCACCATTATGCATATGTTTACAGTATGTTTTTATTTATTCACCCCCTCCATCATTATCCTCCACTGCAGAGCCCCTTTCTTATGACAGTTTCAACAAAGTTCATTGTCTTTATAATCCAAAATATGGAACACCTCATAAATTTGCATGTAACCCTCCCACAGGGACCATGCTAATCTTTACAGACAATTTGCCTAAATGAGGAATAGAAGGCTCTTAACCATAAATTTGTATAATAAATATAGGAATTTTCATGTGTCAGTTTATATTTAGTGACCAATGTTAGGTTGTGCCTTGGAAGAAATTTTACCTGCTCTTGACTTTCCACACATAACCCCATTTGTAATATTCCTTTATTAACATATTATTAATTGTAACTTTTGTCATAATGCTCTTTGTTTTACACCTGATACTGATAATTTCCATGTTTTCTTTGGTCAATCTAGTTATAGATTTTTTAATTCACTTTGTTTCCAAGAAATGCAATTTTGACTTTACCAAAACTGTTGAACTTCAGTGTGTCCCTTAAACAAGAACCACATGGGTTATTGTTTATGACTACTTTCCAAGACCTCAAAATGTTGATTCTGATAGTTAACACTAACACCACCCCGCATAATGGTTGTTACACTGTGGAGCTTGAACATAGAGTTTTCCACTTTGCCAGTTTTCTGTTACAAATATCATTTCAAAAGACACTCAATTTCTGCAGTTGTTCCAGGATCCTGATAGCACCTCTGACCTCGAATCCAGGACATATAAGGGGCC
Source organism: Castor canadensis (assembly GCF_047511655.1). NCBI lineage: Eukaryota > Metazoa > Chordata > Mammalia > Rodentia > Castoridae > Castor > Castor canadensis. The sequence continues at coordinate 115,597,554 of NC_133387.1, forward strand.
ATTTTACTGCAACAATATGTTTCATAACATTATAATCAATACTTGCTCTGTGCAAGGTGGGTCTTTGTCTAGTTCAGCACGCCTCACAAAGAACTAGTCAGTTCTTCCTACTATGACATAAAATAAAATGAGAATCCTGTTAAGATTTCTTATTTTCACATGAAATATAAAAGTCTCTGTATCATTATTAATGCAGGAGATGATGGAAAAAAATCTTCACCAAACAATAGTATAAGAATCAGTTTAATATACATAAATATTCAAGAGTAAAAAGTATAATTGGTAACTAATTAGTATTAACCTACCCCAATCTGTTAATTTTTTTCTTGCTTTTGTCAATGCCATCCTCACATGTCATTTTCAATCTAAACTCCCATCTCATCCTCCCTAATGTGCTCCAAGTCTTGAAACCAGGACTAAAAATTGCCAGCCACCTTCCACATGTCCTCTGTCAAGCCATGGATCAGGTGGCTGAAGTTCATCACTCTTAGATGCCAGCTCTTCAGGACATGGAGTTGCCAGGGTCTGCAAACCATATGTATGGAGTAACTAGGCAGTGATGAAAGAAGGGAGGGACCAGGAGGGTCCCTCCAGTCTTACTTTGGAGTGAACCTACCATAATCCATGTTCACTCACCATCATCTGATGCCTGTGGCCTCTCTTGAATATCCTACACAGGGTGGCAAATCTGGAAATTCCACACAGTCAGAATTGAGGATGGACTTAGAAGGCCCACTACCTCTCACCATTTACTCCACCACTACTCCAACCTTGGACCTGGTGGCTTCCTACATTGTTATACCAATTCTCCTGCAACCTACAGAGATCCACTATTCACTGTGGAAGACTCCAGGCTGGTGCCCAGGATTCCATCTTACCCTTTCCTCATCTGCAATATGCAGATGACCAAATACCTGTCTCATGGAGAATGGGAGAGGTCAATTCTCCTTCTTTCCATTAGTGCCGTCCTCACCCTGGCCTCATTTGACCAAATGCAACTCAGAGCTTTTGCTTGTTCCTTTTTTCTCTTGGACCTCTCATCATCTCTCAAGAGTTCAGAACACCAGGCTCATCCTTGTTCCCATTATGGATGTGAAAACAAATGATTAAGAAGTGATATTTACTGCCACATGGTCTTCAGGTGGCCAACAGAAACAGGGTTTTGGCTCCCATTGGCCAGTAATCAGGGTCCTTCCCTATGGCTCCATGGTATATGCCATACTTCCTAGCTGAGGTACTCCACAGTAAAAGAAAAACAAGGTGGCTCAGACTGTTACCTGTCCATTTTCCCTGGTGTCTCTACCCTGAGGTGGAATCTGAGGCTGTATCAAATACTCCCCATGTTCATGGAGCCCACAGTTATGTGCTGAGTCAGAAAACCCTGCTTTTATCTACATGGGACTGAGATTTCCCCAGGAAGCATTCCTTGCTGACCTTTATACTAGGACAGTTAGACAGTGACATTCTGCTTCTTCTTTTATTTGGAAGTTTCTGGATTGCATCCGAAGACAACCATTTTTATTTCTTAGGTCTCTGATACTTCTATACCACTAGAGAACTCCAGGAAGCCAAGAGTATGGTATTCTCCAGCTGTTCCTTTGTGACTCTCAGTAGGTTCTGTTTCACAGAAGGGTATGAACTAATCTCAGTATCCTGAGTTATATTTTGGACCCAGGTGAGTCTGCTTGTATGCCTGCTTGGTCCCTGGGCCCCACTATGTCTCCACATCCCAGAGCACATACCATCTCTGGGATGTGCATGAACCTCAGAGAGACAGCAGGATTGTAACTTCATTGGTAGTGGATACCATGGGTTAAAGAAATGATCCATATTCTCTTTGCCCACTCAAGAGTCTGGGGGATGCTAAATGTCAAATGGAGGCTAGAGACCCACAGATTCTTTGGTTCAATCCACTCCAATTAAATACCCTACTTGTGTCCTCTACAATCAAGTACCAGGGGACTCCCATTCCCCAAATAGCCCTCCATATGCCTCAGCAATAAATTGATATTTCTTGTATTCATCTTGATTGGACAGAAATATGATTCTCAAAATCACTTTATTAATATCACCCCTCTTTTCCCCCTCCATATTCACACAAAATAACACCTACCTTGATGAGCAATGCTCTGTGAATACAATTGCTCTGTTTTGGGAAATTTTTTCTCATCTTCTGTAGAATACCTAAACTTTCTCTGACTGAAGTCATAGAGGTGATAAGTCAAAGGAGTGGGAGAGGAATGAGTTGAATCTGTTTTCAATTACTGTCAAGACTCCAAGTAATTGCAAATGATACCAGTGGGTGTCAAGTGTTCATGGCCTGCAGCAGGGCCTTCCTGTGTGTACAACCAGGGCCCTAAACCCATTTCCAACAATCACCTGTGCTTTGATTTCCCCTGAACAGAATCTTGTGGCTGCAATGTAGAAACATGCTGACAGCATCTACCAGACATCTAAGTGGAGCCCCACCACAGGTTTACTGACAAAGTCTCATGCACATAAATTGCATCTACTCTAAAGCCTTACCCTCTGAGGTTTGTAACAGTGTTCACTGAGGGGTGACACTTACCCCCATGTACCCAAACTTTCTGAAGGAAGATTTGCACTCACCTGGAGACTTCTTCCTATGTGCTCTTCAGTTGATGAATTACCTTGCTCTAAAGAGCAGACAAGATGACACAGAGCGAGGAGAAGCCTTTGAGGATGGGGCACAACTGTGGATGAAGAGGCTGTGAGTATACCCCTATTGCTAATGCCATGGCCCTTGGGGCTCAGATATCCTGATGATATGGATGGTGGGGGAGCTTCAGGAGTATGCAGAATTTACACAGTTAAGTAGAGGAAGACTAAGCTCACTCCAAGGGCAGAACATCAGGAGAAATTCAGCACTGTAAATAGCAGCTGATAGAATCCAAAAAGTATAGCTCTAAAAAAGAGTGGCCTAAGTTTCCTGCAGGGGCTCTGACTATAGCTCACATCCTGACAAAGAGAAAGGAGAATGGAGTGAGCCAAAACCATGGCCACCTGGATCCAGTTCTCCACCACCTTGGCCTTATATGTGTCCTTCTTGCTCTTGTCCCTGAGGCAGGTGGTAGAGAGTCAGGTAATGACATGGTTGAACAGTGAAAATGGCATCAATGGTGGATTTCAGATTCTTTTTCCCATCTTGTCCTCCTAGGACCATATGTAACACAATCAGTGGTATGAAGATACTTTCTTCAATACCTCCTGGGGAAAAGGTCAGTGTTATAAGGCCCAAATACATACCAGAGATCCCAGACCCAAGATGAAGTTCTGTAGTTGGGGGGTGGACCCCAGAATCTGATAATATGATTCAAACATTTTGGAATCTGTGTTTTGTTCCCTGAACACTGAGGCCACTCAAGACATATTCATCCCAAATGAAAAATGGCTGGATAGTGACATGAACATTGTCTTAGAAAATCCCAGTCCACTAAATAGAATCTGGCTTACAAGGCATGAACTTGTTGGCACATTCTACCTTTCACCTATGTCTGCCTTTGGCTCTAGTTCATAACAAGCCACTAATAAGTGTTGAGGAATGCTGTAAGTCTGTTGCAAACCATGAATCTTCATAGTCACTCTGAGGATGAGTTCCATTTCTACTATCCAAATGGGAATTGAGACACTGGTTTTAAGAAAGTGGCCCTGGTAATGGGCTATGCAAAGTTGAAGCTGTGATTTGGACTGGAAATTGGCTCTGGTCTGGCAGGATGGCCTCCAGAGTCCAAATAGAAGCCCACCCATTCCCTGCCTGTCAAGACACTCACAGTATCCATCAGGGTCAACTGCATTGCCACCAGTTCAATATGGAATGCCAAAATGTAAGGTTTCTCCTCACTTGATCTCATTGCTCTAGGCCTTATGCTGGTGATGCCACTGGGTTATGTGTCCAAACTGGTGCTTGAGATGGCTCCAGCTGTGGAGTAGGTTATAACTGAAGCCCTGCACATGGTGAGAGAGCTGCAGGAGAAAACATCCCCAAGGAGACTGCCCTCTCTGAGCCTTTACACATACAAATAAGCCAGAGAAAATCCAGAAAGTAAACTTAAACAGATTTCCTTCCCAGGTCATCACCCCTAGGCTCTCAAGCTGTCCCTTGCTTCTGGCCAGATGCAAGTGGTTGAATTTCCTTGAAGTGGGTCCCACCCCAACCCTTACTCTTGTGCTCTATAAAGTTTCTTCCCAAATCTCCTCACCCAGAGGTTACACTTCACTGAGTTGCAGATTCTCCAGGAAGATAAGAAGTTGAGCTTGATACTCCTCATCTGAGCCAGGCCTGTTGAGATGGAGATAAGCAACTAGCTGCTTGAGGAATGGAACCTCTGGAGGTTGAATGAAATCCTCTGCATACTGGTTCAGCCAGGTGCCCTTGATGAAGGACAGCACTCATCAGGAAAACAGGCAGGAATCAGAGTGACAACCCTTGCCTCCCCTCCTCCCAGATTTTCCAAAGCACATTGGTGGAATCTGCTCTCCTGTGCCTTCCCTAATCTATTTAGAGGCTATTATACCATAGCCAAAGCATTTGGGCTGTCCAAGCAGTGGCAAGCCAGGTAAGCAGGAAAAGCTCCAGAGAACCTCCATCAGAGGAAGCACTAGTCCTAAGGTGTGCACAGCATTTCTGTCTTCATAGAAGCTCCATATGCTCCCATTTGTCACTCTGGCACCCTGGCCAGTGGATTGTCAACTCCAGGATGACTTGTCCTCCTGCCTGGCTTCCAAATGGACTGGTGACACCTACTGGTAATACTTGTTGTCTCACTCTCCAAAACCCATGTGTGACCTGTCATCCCATGATAATATTCTCTTGATGGGTACAGATTACCATGAGATCACTCACTGATCCCAACCAAGGGAAACATCTGGGTTTCCATTACCAAGTAGTGAGGGTCTGAGAGTCTCACTTCTTCTGTTTGACCATGATGTGCACAGCTTGTGCAAGCCTGACTGGGATGGCTGTGGTAGAGAAGATAGATTCTTACATGGTCTAACTGTGAAACTCCAGCCTCCCTTGGCTACCCAAGGGAAGCATATACCACACATAGCTCTTTGTCCAAAGATCTCTTTGATTTCTAGGTGCAGGTGAAGCCATAAACCTCATCCTGATATACTGCATCACAGGAGCTGTGAGAACCTTCCCACATCAAGATGCATGAATGTTTCCACATTCAGTAATGGTTCCCTCCCTCTTTTCCCAATGCCCACTCACTCTTTGAGTTGCTCCCCTGGCCCATCATTCCCACTGGCACAAAGGAAGTCAGAGGCATATCCAGAGGAGGCCATGACAAGGTCACATCTTCTTTACCTGCTTATGACCGTCAGTGTTTCTGACTAACTCCCCATTTGAATTGGAGCCAAGAATGCCAGGATTTTTCCTCCTTTTCATAGAAAAGATCTGTGTTCATAAACAATATGTGCTTCTTATGTATGTGCTCAATGAATGAGCCCAACCAGTTCCTCTGTATGCATGGGGACCCATAGATCTAAGGAAGATGAGGACAATCCAGACAGAAAATGTAACCTTCTTTACAAACCAGAAGATTAAACTTCACAAGGCCTTAGATTGGTGAGGCTTCTGGCAGAGAACTTATTTATCAAGTAGAGGGAGTCCCACAGGACTTCCCACTATGCTAGGCAGCCTATTCTCCAGGACCAGGCTGTGGCAAACACTTCCATGGCTTATTCCACTGAGTCCTAGCAACACTTAGGGAGGGTGTTCTTCTGAACAATGCTGTTCTCATGATAATTCAGGGGCAAGAGAGGCACGGGCCATGTCTTAGACTTTGGAAGCAAGGAGTCAACTACGTTTGGAGGTGAGGCATGCCTAATGAACAGCAGGTTTACAACTTGATGCATGTTGGCAAAAAGTCAGAGGTAAACAGGAAAATGAGGACATATGATGGATCACCACACAAGAAGGAAGGTACCAGGTAGTCCATGAGAACGTCCAATGCACCTGCATTGACTGTTGCTGCCTTGCAGGGGTTAGCCAAGTTTGGAGCCACATTCTTTTCATTCTGAGGTGGAAAAAATGTGAGAAAAATCAACATGGAACCAGTACCAAACTGGAAAAAGTCTCCTAATCAGTCATCCAATGAATTGAAACAACATAGAAACAACTTACTTGTACACACATACATGCACACACGCACACACACAAACACACACACACACACGATGTGTTCTTCTGACTTCACCAGACCTCTGTTGCCTTTACCCTCTTCTGGGAAAATCTCCGTTGGTGGTGAGGTTGAGGGGTGACCCTGTAATGACAGAGATACCTGCAAGGAACAGGTGATTTTATGTGAAAGAGGTACCATCTTCAGTTGTCTTCTGGCCAGAGACTTCACAATACTGGACATAGCAAGATGACATACTGGTCTCTCTAATGTCTGGACTAAAGTGACTTGGCCTTTCCTCTTGAGGAGATTAAATGCCTGGTTACAGGATTCAAGTTCTATTTGCCCAATGTCAAGAAAGTGAGATCATCCCTGGAAGTCCCCTCCCCAAGGCACTTCCTCAGACAATACTTCCCTGAGCTATTGATTGACTTCCACAAAGGACATGAGGAAAAGTGGATACATTGACAACCTTGCTGCCTTTGGTGCACCTGGCTGCATTTGGCACATGAGCTTCCAGAAAATATCACTGGTGTCTGACTCATCCTGTCCTTACAGTTGGATGTAAGAAGCATTAGAAGTCACTGTGCTTCTTGGCCTCCCCTGGCTCCCCACTTGCACTATGCAGATCAGATTACCATCTTTTTCTTAAGAGGTCACAAGTTGTGTATGGCCACCACATCTTATATGCCCTGTGAAACCTCAGGGTTGACGTCATTCATTTCTAATACAGTAACAGAAATGAGGCATTTACAAGAAGGCTCTTGTCAAAGAATGAAAAACAGACCAATTAGGTAGTGATGTCTGTAGTCCTGGAATAGCAGAGGGTGAGCCATAAATATACTCCCTCTCAAAATGGAAAAAAAATTATAAACACATACTCAAGGAGCGATAAACACATTGGAACCCACAACCTCCCCAAAGTGACACCATATCCTCTAATCTTCTCTCAGGAAAATAAGATGCTTGTAATATTTTCAACCTCTTCGTCCAAAGGACCCTAACTCCATTATTAAACCTTACCACACAACCCTCTGGTTTGAATCCAGCCTCTTCACTTACAGAGGGCCTGGGACCAAGCAAGTCAGGCTTCATCCACCATCATGAGATTTTTGGCATATGTGTTAAATGAAGTTATGGACATGTAGATCCCAGGACTGGGAAATAATAAGGGGCTTGGGTTGAGGATGATGTGGGAGTCATGTGCTCAAAGGTCCTCTGGTGATCCCATGCCTATGGGGTCAGCACCAGCACTAACTACCAACTAGTTTCTGAAGAATCTTGATGAGTTCAATCCTTAGAGAAACTAGAATGATGTGAAAGGGGGAACATGTGGACCCATGGCAACTACATGCTATGTAATCTGGATGTATTCAGTAGAAAGACAAGAGTTTCCACCACAGCAGGACTTACTACTTGTAATTCATGAGCAGATGCTGTGCTCATTTAAGTGAGTAGTCAAAGCCTCAGTTTCCTTCAGAATATTCTTGCCTTATGTTCAGATATAAAGGAGCCCTGAATAAACAAAGGCAGGTCCTGGACTCTGACATTTGGATATGTGTTTGGATCAATATCAAGAGATCCACATTAGGACCTAACCTCCATTGTGGGAAACAGATGGGGTTGGGATTGATCTCTGGGTGTCATGAACATGGATTGAGAGCTGATCTTATATTTTGTACCTGCTTGACTTTTCCCCTGCTTCTGCCATGTGGAACACACAAGGAAGGTATCTTGAGTGCTGGAAAGAAAGGCCTGAGCCCTATACACTGGACTAGAATTATGAACTTACAATGGTTTCATGAATGTCCATGTAACCCACTGCAGTCTTTCTTCATCTTTTATTCCTGTAGGTACTGCTTCTGAGTAATTGCCCCTGACAGCACAATGTGCAAGATACTGGGCACTTGGCCAATGAAAGAGGGTCTCCTGATAACTCTAGCAGCCTTGTGGAAGAGCATGGGATAACTGAGGGCAGTTAGCAGCTAATATCATTTTGGAGGACCTTCAGGTGTTAACAAGGAAGGATCCAGACTGCATCCAGCAGAAAACATTGTCTGAATTCTGTGTTACAGGAATCCCTGCTGGATGGATTAAGTTCAAGTTGTGCCTGGTTATGAATTGACCATATCTTCTTCCTCACTTGAAATTAGGCAGAAGAGAGTGCTTTCAGTTGAGATTCAACAAAAAACCCAAGGGACATAATTTATGGGAATATCCTCTAGATCAACTTCATGCTAGTGGATATCCTTCAAGGACAAGGTGGATACTATCTTCCACCATCTGATGATTCTCATGATTGCTTTCAAGAACTTTCTGAAATTGTGGGAATTGTTCTGCACTCCTGGGGTGTTGGTCCTAGGTGGGATTACCTGATTTCCTATGCAGATATCTCCAGTTCCCCTCCAAGGATATATTCCTTGGATTAGTGGACTTGATTGGAGAAAGAGCTCTCTCTGCACTCTGAAATTTTTCTAGCATTTTTGATACAAGGATATTTTAGATGATGACTCTGTGTTCCATGACTCACTTGTACTTCCACAGCATTAATCTCTTGTCACCACTCACCTCTCTGTCTACCACTGCCCTCAGCTTTCTTACAGGAGCTTTACCAATAAGGTCCAGGGATGGTCTTGTGGGGAGTAAGCCTGGAGAAAGTAGGTATGCACAGAGACAACCAACATGAGGTGTAGCCACCCTGCAGTTCATGACACTGATCTCAGAACCACTAATTTCTTTGTAAACCTTCCTAGTTGTTCACAGATCATGTCCCACCTTCTTCTCCTAGTTTTCCTCTCTCATCCCTCATATGCTCTGGAACAGAACAGCCATCCACATAACAGCGTTCAGGGCAGAGTCATTCCTGTTCTATGACATTCTCCAGACAGGATATTGGGGTGGCATGTATACTTCCATCCATGAGGGTCACAGCATGCAGCTTATGCAACCAGGCTTCTGAAGGAAGAGTTGCAGCAATGAAGATACAGGTGTTCCTGGAGAAACTGACAGAACAGAATTAGGAGATATTCAGTTGTTCTGGCCAGGCGGACTCTGAGTCACCATCCATAAATCTGGACATGATATATATGAATTTCTTAGTCTAGAAATAAATACAGTGTGTTTTTCACTTACAATTACAGTATCTAAATGTCTGTTAAGGAAATATTGCAATATCTAACATTGATTCCTTTAATACACTCAAGACTGTATTCATTTCTAGTGGAGCCCTAAGGCAAGCTCTCTTTCCAAGTATCCACACATATTCTTATTTATGAGACGGATGTGCAGATGCATTTGGAAATTCACATCATAGTATTAAATATAGGAATGTTGGCAAACCAAGCAAGAACTCCAACTAGAGAAAGATGTTTAAAAGATGGAGAAACATTCAGTTTACAAGCATTTGTGTCCTTTGGGGCAAAACAATCTACTGAATAATGATAATATGGGTCAGTTCACTAAAGAAGATATTGCTAAAAATAAAAGGGGATATAATAAAGAGAAGCTAGAAACTATTGTGATACATATGCTTATTAAAATGTAGACATGATGGAAGCATGTGAGGGAAATGTTCCAAAGAAATTCAATCCTAATATATTTTGTTGATGCTGGCAATTGATGTAAGCTATGTGTGGGTGTGTGCACAGGAAAACCATATTGTCCATATCTGAATGGTGCTCATTTCTCACCAGCCACTCCCTCTCCTGATTCCATCCTCCATCCATTTCACAAAGGTCTGCAAGGTGGTAGGCAACTATGCTCATTTACATAGCTGTTTAGAGTCCCTTCTGATGAATGGACTTCCTGTGACTGGGAAAGAAAGGATGGAGTTGTTTTCTCTATGTTACTCTGTTATATTGGTTGGTATTTTTGTTGTTTGTTTGTTTTTTGAGCCATAGTCTTGTTATGTAACCCTAGCTTGCAGTAAACTCATAATCCTCCTAACTCCACCTCCTGCCTCTGCCTCCCAAATTACAAGTATGCACCAGCACACCCAGCTTGGAGTTGGTTCTATTTACTTTGAATGTAAGAACTGTAGTGGTCAGTACAAGTAATGTCGAAATGCAACTGTCTTTTGACAAGATTTACAAGTGACTTCAAACTTGGTTTTCATTGAACAGCATTATTCCGGTGGTCTGACTTGTTCCCTCACCTTGTTTTCCCTGGGTCTGCCACTTAAGCAAGCATAAAAGAGTCATTCTGCTATGGGTGAAGCAGGAAATCACTTAGGTGGAAAATATCTCTTCCATTAAGTCTCAGAAGGACGACAAACATCACCTGTCAAATGGAGCAAACCTTCTGAATGAAACCTCCTGTAGCAATTTTGAAAGTTTACTAGTTCCTCCCACAATCTTGCCCTAGTGGAGGTGCTCATCTCAACTCTTGGATGGCAGTGTGTTTGGAAAGCAAACTTCCTAACAAGTGCATGGGAGGTCTATATGGCTTATGAATTCACTGAGAGCACCCAATCATGTTTAGAAAATTCATAATGAAAAACTACTGGCAGAGTAACAGGGTAACTATCAGAACTGGAATATCCAATCTGATTTCTTTTTGGACAGGCAGAGTATTTGTTAAGTTGACTATGCACTAATCTTGCTGTTTACTGTGCACTAATATTGAAAAGACATGCATTTTGTTCTATTTGTCTAAAAATAATATGGGCACATGACAAGGATCAAATATTTTTGTCCTTATGCTATTGGAAGCAATTATAAGAAATGTTTGAATCACATGACAAACATCATTTTTTCAGGAGCATTGTCTGCACAGTAGTCATTGTCATGCAGGCAGCCTGGAGAAGAGACCAAAGTAGCAACAAGGCTAACAGACCAAAGTTTACATTCTGGCTCTGACACATGTGCTGCACTGTTGAGTACAGTTATCTGTGACACCCACTTTCAAAGACTGATATGAGGAACTTGTTGTGAACTGTCTAACTAAAGGTGATGCTAAAAGTTGTCCTATCCCCTCTCATTCCCAAGAAGCAAAGGATGAAAGGAAATGCAACAGCTACACTCCCAAACTTTAAGGAAGCTGCCATCCCATAGAAAGACAGCACAGGAACTGAGTTCACAACATGCAGTGCAGTCGTGAAGGCAGTATGTAAGAGCTGGAGGTTCAGAACCACTTGTAGCTAAAAGCACATAATTATGTCTCATATAAGAAGATGGCTCACCATGTGTTAACCATGGTTTTCAGGGAGAAACCCTTCAACTTGGGCTTACCTGTCTCCTTGGTATGGACTGTTCCTCAATGCCTCCCACACAAGCTCACTAAAACTTACTTCAGGGTATTTGATACATTCCCAAAATGGCTTATATAGGGTTTCCTTCCTTCCTCTTCCTCCTTTAACCTTCACTTCCTTTTGCACAGTCCTGCAACTAGGGAAGAAAGACTTCCTGTATCACAGCTAAATGAGGAACAAAAGCATCCCCAGTGCAAAGGATCAGTCATTGGATGTCCCTCATCATATGCTGGGGACATAAAGGGGCTGAACTCTCTTCAGCTGCAGAGACCTGAGTCCCTTAGGCTTTCCAGCCCGGGACTGTGGGACTGGGAACAGGGACAGGAGAACATTTGAGGTCTCTTATTACTCCTCTGAATTTTATACATTTGGTGGTGAACTCTATCTGGATGTCATTACAATAATGACTTCATTGAGCTATCCGTAACTATCCATTGTCTGGAAGAAATGGCTTCTCGATGATCCAGTGATGGCTCTTACTCAAGCTTTAGGCTTCAACTCATATTCTATCTCTACCCACATATATCTCCTGGACAAGCCTGCTAGGTAAAACACCTGCTTCTGTGTTCTCAGCACACCCTGAAAGTAGGCCATGGAACCTACTGCATTGTGTCGCAATTAAAGGGCATCTAATATTCACTTCTTACATGGATGAACAAATGGCCAGCATCTAGGGAACAGTCTTATTCCCTATGTGCAAAGCAGGGAGCCGTGATTTCAACATCACTGTAGACTGGCTCAATATTGGTTCACATTAAGAATAAGTAGTTAATGTGATACAAATGATGAAGCATTCAGTTATGTAATACATTCACACTTTTACACACATATTTTAAGTAATTTTGTAGTTAAGATGTTAATATTCCTGGACCAGACATGATAATGCAGGCCTGTAATATCAGCTACTCATGAAGCAGGTATAGGATTGCAATCCAAGACCTGGTGGCACAAAAGCATGAGATCTCACCTGAAAAACAAACTGAAAGCAAAAGTTCTGTAGGCATGGCTAAAGTGGTAGAACATGGGACTAGAAGAGTGATGTTCTGAGCTCAAACCCCAGGCCACCAAAAGGAAACAAAGATTTTAATATTCCTAATAAAAACTGTCTTGAGTATTTGTAATAAAAATTGTCTTAAGTCATTAGCTTCATCCTGAAAGTTCACTTTTATTAACTGACAGAGAAACATTACATACATCTATGGTCACAAATTTATATTTCCAATCATGTAAGCACAGTGGAGTAGGTAAATCATGTTGATTGACTTATTTATTATTTCACAAAGTTATGCTTGTAGTGAGAACACTTAAAATTCACCTGCTTAGCAATTTTCAAATATTCAGCAATCATTAATAACTATCTCACCATGTAGTACAATAGAGTTCCGGAAATTACTCCTCCAATGCAGCTGAAATTTTATATCCTTTGAATAACATTACCCCAACCACTCACCCCTGCACATTGCTCTTGGTGGCCACCCTTCAACTTGGTGTCTGTAAGGTTCACTTGCATTTCCACACATAAGTGAGATCATGAGGTATTGATCTTTCATTACCTATCGTTGTCATTATTTAGGGAGGGAGAAGGACAGAGGTTAAGCAGAGCCTTGGTCCAACTCACAATTTTCAAACAACCTATTCCATGTGACTGAGGCCAAAATAACTTTTCAAAAACTATGTAAAACAAATCAACATCTTGCCCTTGATCAGATCAAGCTTGCACCTCTAAAGTCCTCATGTGAACAGGGGATTGGATTTCTGCCAAGTCTTTGGCAACCACTTACCTGGTGATCACAGGCAGAGGCCCAATGAGCACTTTCCCCTGCAACTGGATTAGGGAAAGTGTCCTCAGTTGAAGGAAACAAAAGACTCAGCCCAGCCAAACAATGCATGCCTATTTCCAAGGTGTTGGCCTAGACTTTCCATCATGGCTGTTTTACAGAAACTTTCATGCACCAGGCTTCCTGAGACTCTGGTTTGGTGGCCCTCAGTATGTGTCATTGGCCTATACCTGCTGGGGCATGGGGACATCATGGGTCCTGGGATCTGAAGTGAGTCCCTGCTCTTAAGAGTGGAGGTTACCCTTTTGTTTCTTATTCATAGTCTAAATATTTTTTTACTCATTTAAATAGCATTTTATTCTTAGACATTTTTAACAAAAATTTTTATATATTAGTTTTGCAGTATATAGTTTAACTGATAATATTGAATAATCTATGGGATTCTCCAAATGTTTTGCTTTTGTTGTTTGGATTAGGTGAAAAATGAATTTGGAAGAAAAGAAGGGAAATAGAATACCCTTTATTAGAACTTCTTAAATAGGTGCCAAATATCTTATTATTGTTGTTTGTTTAATCATTGTTAGCTTTGTTATTACCATTATTGTTATTATTATTTTCTTTGCTGGAATTTTTAAATCAGGGTTTCATACTTGTTAGGCAGGTATTCTCCTACTTGAATCATTTCCACCATTTATCCTTGTGCCCTGAGAAGGGACAATAGGGTACTCTGAGATTATTGAATTGGTTATTCTTTTGCAAGAGTTTATGCCTTCCTCCCAAAGGTGTGACACTCCAGGCCTATTTTTGATGCCATTTGAATTTGTACCTAATTAGGAGTCTACAAAAAAGTCATGATGAGGTAAACATTGGGTGCTTTGATGGTAAAATGGGAGCTTGATTTGAAATTTATGATATGTGGCCTTTTGGATATTAAAAGATATTAAGAATTCAATTTAGAGGGTGCTTGAACTTCAATAATAGTCTTCCTATGGTTATGGCAATATTTTTAATTAGATAAGCCTCTTTAGAGTTACTTTAGGGTATGATGGAGTTGCTCATGCCTGTCTAGCATGTGTGGAGCCCTGAATTCAAATCCCAGTTCCACAAAAAAATCCCATAAAATTTTAACATCTTTGCAATTTTAAGGCTGGTGGAGTGACTCAAGTGGTACAGCATGAACCTTCCTAGGGAATATGAGTTCCTAAGTTCAAACCCCAGTATCACCAAAAACAACAACAGCAAAAAACCTACAGTAGATTTAAGGAGACTGGTCTTTAGGTACAAAATTGCAATTGAATCGCCTCTAGATAAAAGAAATAGCAGGAAAGAGACTACTTTTTTTTATCATTGCAATAATTTTTTGTTGAATTTTTTGGTAAACAACTGTCTCAACTATGGTGGAAATGAATTAATTAATAAATACATTTTAAGTGTAATTTATATGGGTTAAGATTTTATTTAAGAGTTCTTAATATCAAGTGTAAGTTATAAGGGTTAAGACTTTATTTAAGAATGCTTAATGTCTTCCAATTCTCATTAATAGAACATCTAAAGAACAAATTATCAAAGATGTCCTCACACTAACAAATACAATGGAAAAAATAATATGAACAGAAATTTATAGAGTAGTCCATTCTATGGAGGTATATTACACATTTTTCTTAGCAGCCCATGGAACATTTTAGAAAATAGATCACATGTTGGTCATAAATCAAAGTTCAGCAAAAATATTGATATAATTCACTGCTTCCTAATGAGCATAGGCAGTGAAATTTTAAATGAATGGCAAGGGAAACCACAAAACCATTCAAACTGAGGCATACTGAACTATGCACTTTTGACCATCAATGGGTCATGATTGAATTTAGGATATAAATTATGTATCTTTAGTTCTTGACATAAAAGGCATGTATTTAAAAGTTTTTCCTAAGTTAAGCAAATCTAGGGCAAAATTATGACTTAAATCCCCAATAAAAGAACCTAGTTATGCCATTTATAATTTTTTAAGTTAATAAACTCTTAAATAAAAATGAAAATAACCTCAAGACTATCTTTGTGTTGTAAAATGAAGAAAGGAATTAGTCGCTGTTGTTTGAGAGACTTACAGGCACAGTGTTAATGGAATGACTGAAGAACATAAGTAGATGGAGAAGGAGGTAAAGCAGCTCTTAACATTTTACATTCTTGCTGTCAATAAAGGTAAGAGTACAATGGACACTTAAGAGAGCTTTGTGCCCTTCTTTTGCCTCTGACCATTATAAAGTATCATTTAAACTATAGCTACACTCATGAACTGCTTGAGATTTGATAGAATTTCAAGGACATCTATCATTTCTAGTCTAGAAACATTGAAGAATATCTGCTTTACTACTGTGTGGACAGATCACCAACAGGGACAATGACAGGGGTGACCATATCTCCATGGACACTGAAAGTTTCAACATAAATTTTCTGGGAAGAGACAATGTAAAACTTCATATTCATTAAAGTTACAAGGCTACAAGGGTCATTATCAAAGCATATGTGTCAAAAACAGGTTGACACAGGGATTAGAATAACCTTATTCCACAGATTTGTAGATGAAGGTAAGATATCCTGCATTCTGATTTAGGTTCATATCAGCATTTCACCATTTAGGAAGCATTTTATTCTTGATGGTCTTTCAGTAAATTTGGAAATTTTACCTGACCCTGAAAAAGCCATCATGGAAAATATCATAGTTGCACATTTCTTTTCACACATCCCAAAATCCCCAAGCATCAATTCATGACCCATCTATACTAACTGCCCACTTGCAGAGATCCACTCACATGCCTTATAAAAGTACCTTCGCTTAAGAGGAAAGCTTTGCAATTCTGACCTGAACATCATAGAGATGTACACAGTCAAAATTGTGTGGTATTTTCTTATTTTCTACCTGTATGCGGGTCATATCAACATTGTTTTTCAGCAATCATGCAATGAGATGTAATGCTCTCAAAAAATATTAAGTAGCTATAGGAGATGAAGGCACATTTGGTTAAAAAGTTTGGGGAAATAGAAGTGCTTCTTAATGATTTATTAAATGTATCTGAAAATAGTTAGAAATCCAGTGAGTGAATGTGGCATCACCTCAGGCCTACACACGAACCTATATGGAATGAGGCAACATGCAGAAAACATTCATGACACCAGAATAGACAAAGTATAATTGCCTATCTGCATTTTATAGAAGATGTCATCTTCATAGTGCTAGCATAAATATATTACACTCTTGTTCATTAGCAATCTTCTGATAATAACTTTTCCTGCATTTTTAGTACTGTAGTAAACCTGAAAACACAGGGATGAACATATTTCAGGATATAATTGCTCTTCATGAATACCTGCATTGAGATGTGAAAAAAATCATTAAGGGGTACTTGAGCTCTACATGATATATTGATTTATGGGACATTGTTCATAAAAATAAAAGGGGGTCTCATTTGTTATGTGGACAACTGCAAAAACTGTGCTTCTTTCTGGGCTGATGGGATGATAGCAATGACAAGGAAGGGCAATGTAATCATTCTATCAATACTCATAGGATCAAAATAACATTCTATACACCTAAAATGCTTAATCCTTGGGAATTATAGTTAATAAACATAGTGCTGGTGTTGATTCAAGACAAGACAGCAAAAATCCATGGCAGGAGGGTTTAGGGTGACAGTCATTATTTGCTTGTGTTTTTGATAGGCCAAAATTTTGAGCTTTCATGTAGGCCAACATCAGCATATGTCTAAAGACCATCAGTTATCCATGTGAAATTTAGTGGTTCAGTGTCAAGAAGTCATATCTCTGTAAAAGATGTCATGCAAACCAATCACATGCCTAAAATTACCTGTGCTCTCAGTAATATGAAAGCACATTTTATCATTTGTGAATCCACTCATACCACCTGGATCATTCCTGGTCTCAACCACAGAGATTTTCAAAAGGCCTATTACTTGCCAAAGTAAGGCCTAGTACTATTTCTTCATCAAAATCACAGAGATGGACAATATGGAAATTATGTGAAGCCCAGCTCATGCTTCTATCACTGGGAATATTAACAAGAGTATCAGTATCTATCTGAAAGCATAGAATAAAATCATAATATCGATTAGAAATCTGAGGGAGGAATATAAGTACACAAAAACATTCTTCAAAATATATCTGAAAATATGCTTTCATGGGTTTATATGGCACCTTCAAGTACTCATGCTTTAGGCCAGATATATATTGGATTACAACAAATAGCATGGCTATAACAAGACACACATATCCTCTTTAATCTCAGGGACGTGGGATATCAGATGATCTAATCTGTACTTAGACCAGTTTATTACCGCTCTCCTTATTAGCAATGCTTGGTCAGGAAATGCTAGGTTAGGAAAGGTTCTATTCCCTACCCAAAAAGCTATGAGGAACCATGCACATATATTTTTCATGAAACAACTTGTTTTCCAGGCCACCTATGTTTAAGACACCAACACTGTTGATGAACCTTCAACAATATATGGATCACTGGATTAATTCAAGTTTAATTTTATAGTCTGGACATTGCATTTATTCACCACTAGTGCTTAATAAATATCCCATACTTACAAAAATTCTCAAGATCTACAAAAATGATAATGATCAAGGACATAACCATGCTGTAGTACACAGAGAAATAATGTGAATTTTTTTTCCCAACATGTAAAAAGTATATACACATAGTCACTACAAATGGTAAAGGATCAGTCATTCCTTACTTGAGCACCTGTAAAAAATGTTAGTGATAAGAAAGATTGGAGACAACCTCGTATTATTCTATATAAAAGAAAGAAAGACATTGTATGATTTTATTTGACTCCATCACCAGCAACTTGGATACCAGGAACTCTCCATTTAATAACATCCTTTTGTTTCCCACAGATACAGAGATTTGTTTCTGACAAAGACATCAGAGAAAAATTTTGTGCCATTCATGCTTCTCAATGTCATTGTATCATTAAAACATTAAGCTACACTATTTTAAGACTTTCAGATATCAAGGGAAAATCCCCCTACTCTCTTGAGAGTATATCTGCTAATATTCCCACACCATATCCTCACAATGGACCCTAGAAAAGGACCTGGCTGATGACTTATGCTTCTAAAAGCAGTTAGTTTCATATGTGCATTGATTGCTATCAAGATTACATTGATATTAGGCATCACAGAGTTGTTATGGACAGATGAGGTTTTCCTTTGAACGCTTCACATATCATAAGGTGGAAATGTGTTGTGCTCAAAATAGTCCTCAGATGTGCATTTGAGAAAAAGAAATCTTAAGCATTGAATGTGACATCCCCTCCTGCTTCTATGCTAAGCTATACCTTACAAAAATCATTAAAAAAACATGGTAATACCAGTGAGGCATAATCTCCTCACCCACCTTAACATTTAATATCAGTATGTCTGTACTGTCACATGAGATGATAGTCACTTCTTATCAATTACCAGTGTTCCAACAACAATACTGTAATGATTTCTGTGTCCTCATGAAAGGAATGTGAAAAAAATATAGAAAGTATATCAATTGGTGATTCAGGAAAGAAGCTACTCTATCACAGCACATTTTCCTCTTTCATTTGTGCTCAAATATTTTTATGGGCTACTTAAGTAATACCTAGATTCATGGATTAATTCAGTTTACATAACTTCAGGAACAAACATTATACCTAGACTTAAACCATGAACAATTCTTGAACATTTCTTTGTTGCCATATCAACAAAGTATTGATAAACTGAATATCATAATTTTTTCTGAATTTCAAAGTTGACCATAAGTGTCCTTATTACAAAAGCTAGAAATTCATATTCCTTAAAATTTTTAATGTCTTCATTGTTCCTCATCTCAGTATGCTCAGCAATAGTAAAGATTATTATGAGCACCCTCATTCATTGATAGTACACGAATGTAAGGTGTACTATATTGTGATTTTGGATCTTGTGAGCATATATGTATGTAGGAACAGTCTTACTCTTGATGATCTCAGTGAGTCACTGTATTTTGTGACCTAGATTTGTTACTTGTATCACCCAATCTTTGCACAAGAAAGTTTCTGAAATCATTTCATCACTTTAGGAATCATCTACTTGCAGAAGTCCATGATCTCAGTTCAGTATGGGAGCACTTGCTGTCTACAGGGAATACGTGAAAGCATTCCAGTCAATGTAAAGTGAGCAATGCAAGGAATATTATGAAGATGTCTATTTAAGCCTCTATTCCTGTGAGAAGTAAATATGTATTACTTGTCTATAAGAACACACAAAAAACTGAGCGCTTGTTAGAAATGTGAGGAAAATATTCATATTTTCACCACATAATAGGAAATAGTGAGAAATATAGGAGTGCACATAGCATCCATCAAAGTGGAAACAATGAAAATTACCTGGAATTCTCTTCATGCCTTTACCACTAAAAGCTTAACTGTAACATTGTCAGCAAGCATAGAATAAAATTCACCCTTTCCAATCATATTAGGTTGCAGTTATGGTTTGAACAGCATACATGCAAGAAAGGTATGGAAATAAGTGTCTTTCAATGGTTGATTACACATCTCTGAAGTTATGAAGGCCTCTTGCAACAGAATGTGGCAACCTATTCTCTCTCCACAAGAACTAAATGGTAGGAGTATAGCTGCAGGAGAACATGGCAATATCAGTAGAGGCACCACTCACACCTACCTGGATACTGAATATCATACATGTGCACTGTACTACTGTCACTGGAGTGGAATTAAGAAATTTTTCATATGAGTAAAACCTTGACTTATTGTCTATAGATTTTGTGATTCTTCAATGTGTCAGACAAAAGAATTTTAAGAATATTTATGAGGTAAAAGTGTGGCAAAGATCCTGCTAGGTAAGGAAAGAAAGTAGTGGTCCATAGAACAGCACGTAAATGCACATCAACTGGAGTGCATTTGGCAAGTTGAGGTGTAAGTATTACTTCTTATGAAAAACGTTCTTTACATGCAGTAACAAATGTTAATGACCTTACCTTAAACCTATTTTTTGGTTATGGTTTTGTATTAGGCCTCTGGTAACTTATAATCCTTTTCTCGTTCTTGTTGATATTGTTGTTGCAATATTTTGACATTATCCAAGCATGAAGGCATTGTGTCAAGGAGGTGTTATGAATAAAGTGGTCATGTGACATGGCTTTCTATATTTTGTAACTTTTAAGGAGATATTTTTGTCTGAAAGTATTGATGCATCAGTCACTCTTCATTCTCAGGGCACAGTACTCAACACAGACAAGTTCAGGGGAATTTTAGAGGAACTTTTATTGTTCTTGTTTAGTATATCTTAACTTTTTGGGATCTGAGCTAGAAAGAATGCATGCAATGTTTTTGTTGAGTCTTTTTTCATACTACGTTTTATATCATAATCTTGCATCCATATTCTGGCTTACATTGGTAGCATGCTAACTGTCCCTATTTTACCCTTCCTTACACTTCCCCTAAATGACTTTTGTTCTGTGATTGAAAGGAGTGGTGGAAGGTCTATGGTCTGTTGTCAGTAGCTCTTTTCATTTTAAAAGAGGCATCAGTCTGGCCTCACAAAGTAGTGACAATCACAATAGTTTATTGAAAGGTGACATGCAAAATGTAGTCCTAGGACTATCAGGATAGGATGGTACCAGTACTGTGCAGCTTTATATATTGGGAAAGAAGTTATATGGTATACTAGAGAGGACAATACACCATAAAAACTACATAAAATTAACAGAGTTCTAGGTTTTAAACATTAAAACAATTCTTATAATTTTTAAACATGAACCCCCAGACTTATGTTAGAAAATCAATAATCCAGAGTGTAAAATTAGACATAGCATTGATTTGGTTCTAGAGATCCTTCAGGACTGAGGAAACAATGAGTGATTTTAATAGAAGCAGAGCATGAAGATTTACAAGGTAGCATTACCATCTTGTGGGTATCAATTAAAAGATAAAGGATGTTTTACTTTGAGGAGAATTTGGTTTTCTTTTTTTAATTTTGAATTTAATAGAGATTTCTCTTGAACTATGTCATAGAAGGACTTTTGATGAAAGATAGTGAGGGATTATGTGTGTTTTATTTATTTTTGTTCTTTTATTATTATTGTTCATTTATTCATATGTGCACACATTGTTTGGGTCATTTCTCCCCACTGTCCACCTTCCCCACCCTCTTCCCCACTTCCCCCCTCTTTTCCAGGCAAGAACCTGTTCATGTTTTATTTTTTAATGTTATTGAAGAATTACAATGGATGCTAAGTGACCATATCTGTTAAAACAAACCTTATTTATTCATGATTTAATGCTGGCAATTCAGTAGGTTTTGTAAGGACTCTTCAGATTATTTTTGTGTCTACTGAAGTGTGACAGTACATTTTCTTATCAAACCTAGTGTTACACAGGGCCATAGTTTCTTGTTGCATAACTATTATATATTGTCATCAGTTTTTCAGTGACGTATTTGAAAAAGAAATTTTGCATTTAATTACTGGCACATCAATTAGTTCTTTTGAGTGCTACATTTTTTATAATTAGTGTGAGGGATTTTACCCATACTTTTAGTGGTATTTTTTATTCATTATATCTGTGGCTTTGTTTTGTTTTCATAAAGAGGTATTCTGAATTAGTTGGAATATAGTTTTTGATAAGCAGATATAATATTTATTTAAATTCAGTTATAATTTCAAAGTATGTATGATTAATTTTCATCTTAGGTGATTGTATATATTTTAAAGATTTTTATTTGATAGTGCATATGCTTTGATGCCTGATTAACTTTTTTGTGAAGTTTTATTAAATGTATAATAATTAGTTTTGATGTTCAGATATTACTAAATGTTTTAGTTTTAACATTTTGTGTGGGGCTTTAGATTTGTAAGGTATTTATGTATTTTACTGAGATTTTAGTTCCTACTTATAGTTTGTTGTTTTGTGGCATAACATACTTAAATAAGTTTGATTGTTTTTATGTGGTTGACTGAAAATACTACTGAGTGCTTTTTAAAAATCTGGGTATATTTATTTAAAATGACTAAATGTTGAGATTCAGAAATAGAGTGATGTAAATGAATGTATTTTAAAAAATAATAAACTTTTTCAATATTTTCATCAAAATAATAATGGAGTGAGGGAAGTTGCAGTGAATAGGAGCTGTAGTTTATCTTAAAGTTTTGTATTTGTTATTTGGGACATTATAAGGTGACTGGAAGACATGAGTAATCCAAATATCTTGTTTAGTCACTGAAGGCTATGGCTCAGATTTAGATGTGGGCTTAATAGGGCATTTTGTTCTTTCTAGCCTTAAGGGACCACAGCAATGACAGGGAATCACAATGTCATCATTTGCTCAATATCATGTGTTCAAAATAACATGTTATGCCAATTAAATTCTTAATCCTTGAACATCACAATTTGCAACATTTCCATAAGCATTGATTTAATCCAGGACAACCAATATGTGTGACAGGAATGATCAGGGTCACAGTCATCACTTACCTGTGTTTTTGGTGGGCAGAAGTTTTGTGCTGTCTTGTAGTCCCACACTACCACATAAGCAAATACCAGCCATACTTCATGTGAGGACTTTCTTGGTTCACTCTCAAGCTTAACCTGTCTCTGTAAGAGACATCATTGCAAACAAGCAGTTAAATACTTGTGGATACCTGTGTTCACAGTAATATCCTAGCTCACTTTATCATTTTACACCACAGGGACAATTACAGTTCTCCAAAACAGAGACTTTGGAAAGACCTGTTTACTTTCTTGAAAAAAATCTAAAGATCTTGCCTGATCAACACTACAGATATGAATATTAAGAGGATCCCTGCTAATTGCTCTATCACAAGGAGCATTAAATCCATAGTATTTATCTCCAAGGTTACAAAAAAATCTTATTTTCAATTAGAAATGTGAGACATGTATTCGTGTTTCAACACACATAAGCCCAAAATTGGGAAAGATATAAGACTGCAAGAACATTATCAAATATATATCTGAAAAAAGGGCTTTTTATGTGTGAATCTGGCACCTTTGGAGACCTATATATTAGGCAGGACATATATAAGATTACTGCAAAATCACACCAATAGTGAGACCCACATATCCTGCTCAAGCTCATGTATATTTAGTGTCAGATGATCTGCTTTGCACTTGGATCACTTTATTACCTACCCCATTATTAGCAATCTTCAGTCAATTATCTTTCACAAAATTCTGTATTCACTTGCAGAAATCCTGTAAGAAAACATGCACAGATGTGTTTCAGCAAACAAGTTGCTTTACCGGACCACCTATGAATTAACTTGAATGACATCACTGTTGATGTATCCATTGCCTTTTTATGGATTTCTAGATTAATTGAAGTTGAATTTTATGGTCAGGACATTACATCCATTCTTAATTAGTACCTGCAAAATATCCTGTACTTACAAGAAATGTACTGGCAATGATCCAGAACACAATCATGCCCCAGTATATACAGGAATAATGTGTGTATAATAAGTATACACACATGGTTACTACAAATTTTAAAGGATCAGTCATTTCTTACCTACACACGTGCAACAAATGCTAGTGACAGGATATATCAGGGACCACCTCATATTAATCTATATATAGGAAGGTCAGACTCATATAGTAAGATTTGACCCCTAGCACCACTAATCTGGATACCAAGAATTCTGTACTTGATGACATTTTTGTCTCCCACAGATATCTTCTCCTGTGTGAAACAAAATATCACAAATAGTTTTTATGTCATTGTCATTGTGTCATTAAGGTTCAAGCTATACTACTTGAAGAATTTCACATGTCAAGGGAGAATACTTGTAAGGCAACCCTTAATCTTCTTCTGTGTTGCCAAGTCAAAAAATGACAATAAAAGAGAATATCATAATTTTTTTCTGAATTTTAAATTTGATCATGAATTTCCTTGCTCTAAAAACTACAAAGCCATATTAATTGTTAAGGGCTCCATTGTTCCTCATTTCAGCATGTGCATCAAAAGAAAAGAGGGGTGATGAACATCCTCAATTCCTTAATAGGATATGAATATAAGTTTTGTTATACTGTGATTTAGTATTTTGTGAGGACCTAAGTTTGTAGGAGCAATTAATTGTACTATTGATCTTCTCGGGGAGGCAGTGGACTTACTGCCATGTGTCTGAGAAACAAATCCTGGAAAACACATTTGCTGCTTGTCTCATCCTATCTGTCAATATGAAAATTCTTAAATTTTTGGCATCAATTATGAATTATTTACACAACCTGAATACGTACACCTCCATGTACTCAGTCTGGTATAGGAAGATTTATTATCTTTTTTTTTAATTATTATTCATATGTGCATACCAGGCTTGGGTCATTTCTCCCCCCCTGCCCCCACCCCCTCCCTTACCACCCACTCAGCTCCCTCCCTCTCTCCCCCCACCCCCTCAATACCCAGCAGAAACTATTTTGCCCTTATTTCTAATTTTGTTGTAGAGAGAGTATAAGCAGTAATAGGAAGGAACAAGGGTTTTTGCTGGTTGAGATAAGGATAGCTATACAGGGAGTTGACTCACATTAATTTCCTGTGCGTGTGTGTTACCTTCTAGGTTAATTCTTTGTGATCTCACCTTTTCTCTAGTTCCTGGTCCCCTTTTCCTATTGGCCTCAGTTGCTTTTAAGGTATCTGCTTTAGTTTCTTTGCATTAAGGGCAACAAATGCTAGCTAATACTTTAGGTGTCTTAACTATCCTCACCCCTCCCTTGTGTGCTCTCGCTTTTATCATGTGCTCAAAGTCCATTCCCATTGCTGTGTTGCTGTGTTTGCCCTTGATCTAATGTCCACATATGAGGGAGAACATACGATTTTTGGTCTTTTGGGCCAGGCTAACCTCACTCAGAATGATGTTCTCCAATTCCATCCATTTACCAGCAAATGATAATATTCCTTTTTTCTTCATGGCTGCATAAAACTCCACTGTGTATAGATACCACATTTTCTTAATCCATTCGTCGGTGGTGGGGCATCTTGGCTGTTTCCATAACTTGGCTATTGTGAATAGTGCCACAATAAACATGGGTGTGCAGGTGCCTTTGGAGTAACCTGTATCACAGTCTTTTGGGTATATCCCCAAGAGTGGTATTGCTGATCAAATGGTAGATCAATGTCTAGCTTTTTAAATAACCTCCAAATTTTTTTCCAGAGTGGTTGTACTAGTTTACATTCCCACCAACAGTGTAAGAGGGTTCCTTTTTCCCCGCATCCTCATCAACACCTGTTCTTGGTGGTGTTGCTAATGATGGCTATTCTAACAAGGGTGAGGTGGAATCTTAGTGTGCTTTTAATTTGCATTTCCTTTATTGCTAGAGATGGTGAGCACTTTTTCATGTGTCTTTTGGCCATTTGAATTTCTTCTTTTGAGAAAGTTCTGTTTAGTTCACTTGCCCATTTCTTTATTGGTTCATTAGTTTTGGGAGAATTTAGTTTTTTAAGTTCCCTATATATTCTGGTTATCAGTCCTTTGTCTGATGTATAGTTGGCAAATATTTTCTCCCACTCTTTGGGTGTTCTCTTCAGTTTAAAGACCATTTCTTTTGATGAACAGAAGCTTTTTAGCTTTATGAAGTCCAATTTATCTATGCTATCTCTTAGTTGCTGTACTGCTGGGGTTCCACTGAGAAAGTTCTTACCTATACCTACTAACTCCAGAGTATTTCCTACTCTTTCCTGTATCAACTTTAGAGTTTGTGGTCTGATATTAAGATCCTTGATCCATTTTGAGTTAATATTAGTATAGGGTGATATACATGGATCTAGTTTCTGTTTTTTGCAGACTGCTAACCAGTTTTCCCAGCAGTTTTTGTTGAAGAGGCTGCTATTTCTCCATCGTATATTTTTAGCTCCTTTATCAAAGACAAGTTGGTTATAGTTGTGTGGCTTCATATCTGGGTCCTCTATTCTGTTCCACCGGTCTTCATGTCTGTTTTTGTGCCAGTACCATGCTGTTTTTATTGTTATTGCTTTGTAATATAGTTTGAAGTTAGGTATTGTGATACCTCCTGCATTGTTCTTTTGACTGAGTATTGCCTTGGCTGTTCGTGGCCTCTTGTGTTTCCATATAAATTTAATGGTAGATTTTTCAATCTCTTTAATGCATGTCATTGGAATTTTGATGGGAATTGCATTAAACATGTAGATTACTTTTGGGAATATAGACATTTTTACTATGTTGATTCTACCAATCCACAAACATGAGAGATCTCTCCACTTTTTATATCTTCCTCAATCTCTTTCTTCAGAAGTGTATCATTCTCCCTGTACAGGTCTTTCACATCTTTTGTTAAGTTTACACCTAAGTATTTGATTTTTTTTGAGGCTATTGAAAATGGAATTGTTTTTATACATTGTTTTTCAGTTTGCTCATTATTAGTGCATAGAAATGCTAATGATTTTTCTATGTTGATTTTATATCCTGCTACCTTACTATAGCTATTGATGATGTCTAGAAGCTTCTGAGTAGAGTTTTTTGGGTCTTTAAGGTATAGGATCATGTCATCTGCAAATAGGGATATTTTGATAGTTTCTTTACCTTTTTGTATTGCTTTTATTCCTTCTTCTTGCCTAATTGCTCTGGCTAGGAATTCCAGTACTATGTTGAATAGGAGTGGGGAGAGTGGGCATCCTTGTCTGGTTCCTGATTTTAGAGGGAATGGTTTCAGTTTTTCTCCGTTAAGTATAATGCTGGCTGTAGGTTTGTCATATACAGCTTTTATAATGTTGAGGTACTTTCCTTCTATTTCTAGTTTTCTTAGAACTTTTATCATGAAATGGTGTTGGATCTTATCAAAGGCTTTTTCTACATCTATTGAGATGATCAAGTGGTTTTTGTCTTTGCTTCTGTTAATGTGGTTTATTACATTGATTGATTTTTGCATGTTGAACCACCCCTGCATTCCTGGGATGAAGCCTACTTGATCGTGGTGAATAATCTTTTTGATGTGTTGTTGAATTCGGTTTGCCATTATTTTGTTGAGGATTTTTGTGTCAATGTTCATTAAGGAGATTGGCCTATAGTTCTCCTTTTTGGAGGTGTCTTTGCCTGGTTTTGGGATAAGTGTAATACTGGTTTCATAAAATGTGTTTGGCAGTTTTCCTTCCCTTTCTATTTCATGGAACAGTTTAAGGAGGGTTGGTATCAGTTCTTCTTAAAGGTCTGATAGAATTCAGCAGAGAATCCATCAGGTCCTGGACTTTCTGTTTGGGGAGCCTTGATTGCTGCTTCAATTTCATTTTGTGTTATAGTTCTTTTCACGTGATTAATTTACTCTTGGTTCAGTTTTGGATGATCATATGTATCTAGAAATCTGTCCATTTCTTTAAGATTTTCAAATTTATTTGAATATAGGTTCTCAAAGTAGTCTCTGATGATTTCCTAGACTTCCATGGTGTTTGTTGTTATCTCCCCTTTTGCATTCCTGATTCTACTAATTTGGGTTTTTTCTTTCCTCATTTTAGTCAGGTTTACCAAAGGTCTATCAATCTTGTTTATTTTTTCAAAGAACCAACCTTTTCTTTCATTAATTCTTTGTATGGTTTTTTTGGTTTCTATTTCGTTGATTTCAGCTCTTATTTTTATTATTTCTCTCCTTCTATTTGTTATGGGATTTGCTTGTTCTTGTTTTTCTAGGAGTTTGAGATGTATCATTAGGTCATTGATTTGGGATCTTTCAGTCTTTTTAATATATGCACTCATGGCTGTAAACTTTCCTCTCAGGACTGCTTTAGCTGTGTCCCATAGGTTCTGGTAGGTTGTGTTTTCATTTTCATTAACGTGCAGGAACTTTTTAATTTCATCTTTTATTTCATCGATGATACGTTCTTCATTAAGTAATGAGTTATTTAGTTTCCAGCTGTTTGCATGTTTTTTGCCTTTACTTTTGTTGTTGAGTTCTACTTTTACTGCAATGTGATCAGATAGCATGCACAGTATAATTTCTATTTTCTTATATTTGCTGAGACTTGCTTTGTGCCCTAGGATATGATCCATTTTGGAGAAGGTTCCATGTGCTGCTGAGAAGAATGTATAATGTGTAGAGGTTGGATGAAATGTTCTGTAGACATCAACTAAGTCCATTTGATCTATTTCATATTTTAGATCTTGGATTTCTTTATTGAGTTTTTGTTTGGATAACCTACCTCTTGATGATAATGGGGTGTTAAAGTCTCCCACAACCACTGTGTTAGTGTTTACATATGCTTTTAAGTCTTTCAGGTTATGTTTGATGAAATTGGGTGTGCTGACATTGGGTGCATACACGATGATAATTATTATTTCCTTTTGGTCGATTTCCCCTTTTTGTAGTATGGAATGTCCTTTATCTCATTTGATCAATGTAGGTTTGAAGTCTACTTTGTCAGAGATAAGTAGTGCTACTCCTGCCTGTTTTCGGGGGCCATTGCCTTGGTAAATCTTCTTCCAGCCTTTCATGCTAAGCCTATGCTTATTTCTGTCAGTGAGATGGGTCTCCTGTAAGCAACAAATTGTTGAGTCTTCCTTTTTAATCCATTTCATCAAGAGGTGCCTTTTAATGGGTGAATTAAGTCCATTAACATTAAGCGTTAGTACTGATAGGTATGTGGTGATTCCTGTCATTTAGTTGTCTTAGTTGTTTGAAGGTTTGATTGTGTGTACCTAAGTTGAGGTTACTCTCTACTTTCTTGCTTTTTCTTTTCCTTTGGTTTGGTGCTGCCTGTCTTTTCATGGTTAAGTTGGGTTTCACTTTCTGTTTGCAGAATCCCTTGAAGAATATTTTGTAGTGGTGGCTTTGTGGTCACATATTGTTTTAGTTTCTGCTTATCATGGAAGACTTTTATTGCTCCATCTATTTTGAATGATTGTTTTGCTGGGAAGAGTACCCTGGAGTTGAAGTTATATTCATTCAGTGCCTGGAAGATCTCACCCCATGCTCTTCTTGCTTTTAATGTTTCTGTTGAGAAGTCTGCTGTGATTTTGATGGATTTACCTTTGTATGTTACTTGTTTTTTCTCTCTTACAGCCTTCAATATTCTTTCCTTAGTTTCTGAACTTGTTGTTTTAATGATGATATGTCGTGGGGTAGTTCTATTTTGATCTGGTCTGTTTGGTGTCCTGGAGGCCTCTTGCTTCTGTATGGGAATATATTTCTCTAGATTTGGGAAATGTTCTGTTATTATTTTGTTGAATATATTACACATTCCCTTGGCTTGCACCTCTTCTCATTCTTTGATGCCAACGATTCTCAAGTTTGGTCTTTTGATGGAGTTGGTGAGTTCTTGCATTTTCTTTTCATGGGTCTTGAATTGTTTAATTAATAGTTCTTCAGTTTTTCCTTTAATTGCCATTTCATCTTCAAGTTCTGAGATTCTGTCTTGTGTTTGTTCTATTCTGCTGGATTGGCCTTCCATTTTGTTTTGCAGTTCTGTTTTGTTCTTTTTTCTGAGGTTTTCCATATTCTCGGTGGTTTCCTCTTTAATGTTGTCTATTTTTGTCCTGAGTTCATTTATCCATTTATTCATCGTGTTCTCTGTTTCACTTTGGTGTTTATACAGTGCTTCTATGGTTTCCTTTATTTCTTCTTTTGCTCTTTCAAATTCTCTATTTTTGTTGTCTTGGAATTTCTTGAGTGTCTCCTGTACATTTTGGTTGACTCTATCCAGTATCATCTCTATAAAATTCTCATTGAGTACCTGTAGTATGTCTTCTTTTAAATTATTCTTGTGGGCTTCATTGGGTCCTTTGGCATACTTTATCTTCATTTTGTTGGAGTCTGGATCTGAGTATCTCTTTTCTTCATTCCCCTCTGGTTCCTGTACTAATTTTTGCTGTGGGGAAACTGGTTTCCCTGTTTTTTCTGTCTTCCCGTCATTGTCTTTGGTGTTGTTACTGTCCCTGTACTGTGTGAAATTAAGTATTTTCTAGCTTGTAATCATAACAATGGTAATATTTAGAATGGAAGGGTGAGCTGAGATGGAAAGCAAGAACTTAAAGAAAGGGGGAAAAGAAATACACAGACAAAAAGGGGAAAACAGAACAAGGTATCAGACAAGAAAGTTTCAAAGGTAGAAACAGGGAGCGATAGTATACTAATTGACAGTAAGCTGAACAGACATTAGAGAGACAGAGAGAGGATTGAAAATCAAAAATAATAAAAATAAGGATAAGAATAAAAATAAAAAATAAGTAAATGAAAGAAATATCTATATATAAAAATGTATTAAAATAAGATGAAAAACAGCAAATTAAAAAAAAAAACAAAAACCTCCAAGTTCAAATGCAATGAAGTTTCAGTCTTATTAATTTGGGTGTCCATCTCAGTCTCCAATCCTGGAGATGGTGCCTCAGATGTTGTTCTGTAGTTGTCTCATCAAAGGGGACGCATACAGTAGAACAAAACTACACACACACACACACACACACACACACACACACACACAAACCCACCAATTGTCCCAAGTTCAATTGCAATACAGTTTCAGTAAGTTTTTCAGCATGCAGGTGTAATTCAGTTGTTCTCTTATCAAGGGTAGGGAGAAAAAGAAAAAAAAGAGTCTGGACACAGTTCTGAGACTGGTATCTGCAGCTGTGGCTTGCCTGCCTGCTGTTGTCAGCCTACTGTTGCTGGTGGCATTATTTGTGCAGATCTCTGGGGTGAGCTTAGCACTCACCTGGCCCTGCAGGCTTTGTTTGCTCAGATTTCTCCTGTGCGTGAGCCTCTGCTACAAGCTTTCCCCTTTCCAAGCACACTGGGAAAGGTGACACTGCACCCGCTTGTCAGGCCTGCGTGTTTATTTACAGTTCATGTGGGAGGTTGGTCTTCCCCCATCTCCTGTGCAGTTTTCCTCCCACCGCCACTTTCACAAGCTTTCCTACTCCTGATTACTGGGCGGTGCTGCTGCTCCTGCCAGCCGCCATGTTTGTTTACAGTTCACGTGGGAAGTGGGTCTTCCCTCCTCTTCTGTGGAGTTTTCCTCCCTCGCCACTCTCACAAGCTTTCCTGCTCCTGGTTGCTGGGCACACACCCCCACTCCCGCCAGAGTCTCTCTGGACCACCCGGCTTGTTTATTTACAGTCCCGGGAAGGATTCCCTTCCCCCAATCTTCAGCGCTCAGGGCGCCCCACCCTCTTTCCCGCATGTCTTTATTGTTCTTATTGCTTATTACTCAGTTTCTTTATTTCCCCTGGGTGGAGGTCAGTCTGTCCAGGGGGCTATACTGCTCTGGCCCAGGCTTGTCTGTAGGAGTACCGCAGTACTGCAAAGCTCACCTGGTCCATGTCTTCCCAAGCCATCTGGGCGGGGGCGACTGGTGGCCCAGGGGCCCTCCTGGTTTCTCTGTTTAACATGAAGTGCAGATTCTCTGCACTGGCTGGAGGTGTGGAGGGGGTCAAAGTTATGACTCTTCTCAGTGATTATGCCTGCAAAGTGTGTCTCCAGCGTCTCTCCAAGATTTCACTATAGGAGGCTCACTTTCTGATTCCTCCCTCTAGCCACCATCTTCTGTTTTTCAAAGATTTATTACCTTGAGAGGATACTTGTAAGCATTCCACAATGTCAAAGTGTTCAACACAAGGAATATTACCTGAATATCTCCTAATATCTGCATCTCAATGAGGAATAAATACATGTTATTCACCTAAAATGACACACAAAAAAACCAAACTCTTGCCAGAAATGTGAGTATCATACTCATGTTTTACCACATATATGGGAAATAGGAAGAAATATAGGATTGCACCTCATATCCATCAAATGGGGATATAATGATAGTTACCTTATATTTCCTCATTATTCTGCCACTGCAAGCATTAATGTAACATTGTCATTGAGGATAGAATAATATTTGGACACTTCCAGTCATATTATTTTGAATTTATAGTTTGAAAAACAAGTTTGCAAAAATGTTGGCAAATATGTGTCTTCTCATGATTAATTACATATCTCTAAAACTACAAAGACCTCTTACCATTGAAAGTGCCATCCTGTTCTCTCCCCACAAGAGCCAAATTGTAAGAGTATAGGTACATGAAAACACAGCAATACCAACTTACAATATCACTCAAACCTAAGTCAATACTGAAAATCAGATGAACTGCACTGCACTATTGTTAGTGCAGTGGGTCTAAGAAAATTTTCACATGGGTACAACCTGATTTACTGTCTATGGTTTTTGTGATTCTCAAATGTGTTAGATGAAAGAATTTTAAGAGTATTTGTCCAAATTATCCAAAGATGCTATAAGGTAAGGAAAAAAGTGGTAAGATATAGAACCACTATGTAAATGCACATCAAGTGGAGTGAATTTGTGAAGGAAAACACAAACATTAGCTCTTACACAAATGGTTCTTTTCAAACAGTAACATAAGTTAATGACTTTAGCTTAATTCTAGAGGTTGTGTATGTATATGTTCTATGGACACTCGTATTATTTTTCAGTTGTAATATTTGGAAATTTTTATTCAAACATGAAGGCATTGTACTGGGGAGTCTTCTCAATGAAACAGTTTTGTGACATCTCTTTCTATATGTTATAATTCTTTAGGTCAAAATTTTGCCTGAAATTATGATGCTTCAATCATTCTTTATTTGCAGTGCACAGTGCTTGATACGGACATGTTAAAAGGATTGTTAAAATAATTTTTATATACTCTTATTGTTTAATATGTATTGAAACTTAAAGGGACATGTGGTAGCAGTAATGCAGCCAATGCTGTCTTTGAGGACACTTTCATGCAATATTTTATTTTATAATCCCATATCCACATTCTAGCTTGCATTGGTTCCATGCTACTTGTTCCCATTTTACTCTGAATTTCATTTCCCATAAGTTAATTTTTAAAATTTTTTATTCATTTATTAACATGTGCATAGACTGTTTGGGCCATTCTTCCCCCTGACCCCCACCTCCTCCCTCTCACCCCAACCTCCTCACTTTCAGACAGAACCTGTTCTGCCTTTGTCTGTAATTTTGTTGCAGAGAAGTCGTAAACAATAATAAGAAAGACAAAGGGGTTTTGCTTGTTGAGATAAGGATAGCTATACAGTTACCTAGCATTGCTTCCATGTACAAATGTGTTACAACCCAAGTTGATTCATCTCTACCTGAACTTTTCACTAGTTCTTGATCCCCTTCCTGTATGGACTTCTGTCCCATTAAGGTTTCTATATTAGTTCCTCTGCAGTAGGGACATCAAACACATTCAAATTATGGTTTTCCTACCTATCCCCATACCTCTGATATGTGCTGTCTCCTTAGCATGTGACCCAAGTCCTACAACATTGCTGTGTTTGCTCTAGACCTAAAGTCGACATATGAGGGAGAATATACGATTTTTGTTCTTCTAAGCATGGCAAACCTCTCCAAGAATGATGTTATCCAGTTCTATCTATATACTTGGGAATGATAAAATTTCATTTTTCTTCATGGCTTAGTAAAATTCCATTGTGTATAAATACCACATTTTCTTAATTCATTCACCAGTAGGGGGACATCTTGGTTGTTTCCTTAACTTGGCTATGGTGAACAGCGCTGCACAAACATAGATGTGAGGGTCCTCCAGAGTAACATGTATTGCATTCTTTTGGGTATATCCCCTGGAGTGCATTTACTGGATCATATGGCAGAACTATGTTTAGATTTTTTAGAAGCCTCCATATTTTTTCCACAATGGTTTCACTAGCTTGCATTCCCACATGCAATCTACAAGGGTTTCTTTTTCCCTACATCCTCACCAACATCTGGTGTTCGTGGTGTTTTTGATGATGGGTATTCTAACAGGGTGATGTGGAATATCAGTGTGGTTTGATTTGCAGTTCCTTCATGACCAGAAATGGCGAGCATTTCTTCATGTGCTTTTTTGGCCATTTGAATTTCTTCTTTTGAAAGTGTTCTGTTTTATTCATTTGCCCATTTCTTTATTGGTTCATTGACTTTGGGAGAGTTTAGTTCCTTAAGTTCCTTCTATATTCTGTTTATCAATCCTTTGTATGATGTATAGCTGGCAAATATTTTCTCTCACTCTGTGGATGGTCTCTTCAGTTTACAGACCATTTCTTTTGTAGTGCAGAAGCTTTTTAATTTTACATAGTCCCATTTGTCCATCATTTCTCTTAGTTGCTGAACTGCTGGAGTTCCATTGAGGAAGTCCTTGCCTATACCTGTTACTTACAGTTTATTCCCTGCTCTTTCCTGTATGAACTTCCAAGTTTCAGGTCTGCTATTAAGGTCTTTGATCCATTTTGAGTTGACACTAGTACAGGATGATAAACATGGATCTTCGTTCAGTTTCTTGCAGATGGATAACCACTTTACCCAGCAACATTTGTTGAAAAGGCTGTCTTTTCTCCATTGTATATGTTTAGCACTTTTTCAAAAATATGGTGGGCATAGCTGTGTGGATGCATATCTGGGTCCTCTATTCTGTTCCACTGGTCTTTATATCTGTTTTTGTGCCAATATCATGCTGTTTTTACTTCTATTGCTTTGTAATATAGTTTGAAGTTGGGAATTGTAATACCTCCAGCTTTGCTCATTTAGGTGAGTATTGCCTTGGCCATTGGTGGTTTTGTGTGTTTCCAAATGAACTTTATGGTAGATTTTTCAATCTCTGTGATAAACGTCATTGGGATTTTGATGAGAATTGCATTAAGCATGTAGATTGCTTTTGGTAGTATAGCCATTTTTACTATGTTGATTCTACCAATCCATGATCATGGCAGATCTCTCCATCTCCCATAGTCTTCTTCAATCTCTTTCTTCATAGATTTGTAGTTCTCCTTGTAGAGGTCATTCACATCCTTTGTTAAGTTTACTTCTAGGTATTTGATTTTTTTTTGAGGCTATTGTGAATGGAATTATTTCTCTATATTCTTTCTCGGTTTTTCACTATTAGTGTCTAGAAAAGCTGATGATTTTTGTAAGTTGATTTTGAATCCTGCCATCTTTCTGTAGCTGTTTAGTTGTTTATGGTGTCCAGGAGTTTTTAGGTAGAGTTTTTTGGGTCTTTAAGATTAGGATCACGTTGTCTGCAAACAGGGATATTTTGACAGTTTCTTTAGCTATTTGTATTCCTTTTATTTGTTCTTCTTCCCTAACTGCTCTGGCTAGGAATTCCAGTACTATGTTGAATAGAAGTTGGGATAGTGTGGACACTTATCTTGTTCCTGATTTTAGGGAAAATGGTTTCAGTTTTTCACAGTTAAGTATAATGTTGGCTCTAAGTTTGTCATATATAGCCTTACAATGTTGAGGTACATTCCATCTATTCCTAGTTTTCTCAGAGCTTTTATCATGAAGTGGTGTTGGATTTTGTCAAAGGTTTTTCTGCATCTATTGGGATGATCAAGGGGTTGTTGTCTTTGCTTCTATTAATGTGCTGTATTACATTTATAGATTTAAGTATGTTGAATCACACCTGCATCCCTGGGGTAAAGCCAACTTGGTCATGGTGAATGATCTTTTTGATGTGTTGTTGGATTCAGTTTGCCCTTAATTGTTGAGGATTTTTGCATCAATGTTCATTAAGGAGATTGGCCTATAGTTCTCCTTTATGGAGGTGATTAATATTCTTTTGAATATTAATTTTCAATAATATTCAATTTAGTAATATTAAATTTCCATTTTGAATAGTCATAAGAATCTAGAAATCTGTCCATTTCTTCAAGATTTTGAAATTTATTAAAATATAGATTCTCAAAGTAGTCCCTGATGATTTCCTGGATTTCAGTGGTGTTTGTTGTATTCTCCCCTTTTTAATTTCTGATTTTACTGATGTGGGTTTTTTCTCTCCTCATTTTTGTCAAGTTTGCCAGGGGTTTGTCAATTTTATTTATTTTTTCAAAGATCCAGCTTTTTGTTTCATTGATGCTTTGTCTGTTTTTTTGTTTTTTATTTCATTGATTTCAGTCCTCATTTTTATGTTTTCTCTCTTTCTGCTTGTTTTGGGATTTTCTTGTTCTTGATTTTCTTGGAGTGTGAGATGTAACATTAGGTCATTTATTTGAGATTTTTCTGACCTTTTCATATATACATTCATGGATATAAACTTTCCTCTCATGACTGCCTTTGCTGTGTCCCATACATTCCTGTAGGTCATGCTTTCATTTTCATTAACTTCCAGGAATCTTTTAATTTCTTCTTTTATTTCATCAATGACCCATTGATCATTGAACAATGTGTTGTTCAGCTTCCAATTGTTTGCATGTTTTTAACTGTTGTTTTTGTTGTTAAGTTCTAGTTTTAATGCATTGTGATCAGATAGAATACATGGAATTATTTCTATTTTGTTATATTTGCTAAGGCTTTTTTTGTGCACTAAGATGTGATCAATTGATAAGAATGTTCCATTGGCTGCTGAGAAGAATGTATGTTGTGTAGAAGTTGGATGAAATACTCTGTAGACATTGGCTAAGACCATTTGATCTATGGTGTGATTTAGTTCTAAAATTTCTTTGACTTTTTGTTAAGATGACCAATCTGTTGTCCAAATTTAACACCTTTTCTCCCAAGTTAGAAGTCACAAGTGGCAGTGGTTATGTTTTTAATGATAGTGTCCAGAGTCACTACTGCATATCTAGCAAGACATATCTTTTTGGACAAAGCTCTTGCCATTCACGAAGTACTCAATGTCCGGATGATTAATGGGTTGGTTGGTCTTGCCTGGCTGGTGGAAGAATATGTCATCCATAACCTCTAAACAGTCATGCTCAAATGGGCCTGAATTAACTTGTAATAAAAGTTGGCTGGGTTTACGTTCTTAACAACCTCTAGCTAGACATGCAGGCTTTTATGTAACATGCTTTGATATTTGACCATTTGGAAATTTGTTAACTAATAATTCTGTTTATATTTCATGAGTATCAAAACACAGTAGGGAACTCACACTATGATTTTTTGTGTCAAAGTAAGCTGGCTCTTTTAGCTGCCAAAACAGCAGTCACTGCAAGGGAGCACAGATAGAGTGGCTAGTTTGGGGAAACTGCATCAAGTAGCTTTGATAAATAAGCCACTGGGAAATGCCAGGAACCTAGCAGCTGGGTCAAGACTCCTACATCTTCAGAAGAAGTACATCTAAATTATGTGTCAAAAAACATCTTGTTGATTTTTTGTTTTGTGTTATTATTATTACATTTTACAATAATTGGATTTTGAAATTTGGACTTCCTGCTTTCAAGGCAAGTGTTCTCTTACTTGAGCCAATTCCCTATCTGACCAATGTACATTGACAAGGATAGTTTCTTATAAGTTGTTTGAACTCTAAAAATAGTCTGAGTGGGATTATAGCAATATTATTGCAAAACCTTTTTAGAGCAATTTCTGGGAGATTTGCATTTGGGTAAAGAATTTGTATGGCTTCTCTTAATGCAGGTAAAGGAATGGACATAGGAGAGTCTGCATTTTATGATGGTAAGGATTTGTTTTTGGTTGAAATTATTGGTAAGCAGCAATTTTGGCTATTGACTACATAAAGTATAATTTTTGAAAGTTTAATTTTAAAGAGTTAGGTTTTTAAAGAATGTTTCACATGTGTTACATAAAAAGTAAGGGCAGATACCTTTGAGACATTTTTATCGTTTTTATAAATAAAGAGATGTCTGATTAAAGTGATGGAGCAAGGTATGGCCCTCCTTCGTCAATGATCTTGGTCATATAATTGTAGAGGGGCAAGGAAAACAGCTCCCACCCGTGAGAATTTGTGTGATTAGAAACTTACCTTGGATTTTGCAAAGAATTCCTAATCATATATTTATTTCATATGAGTTTAAGAGACAGTCAGTGGTATATTTTATATTTTAGCTAAGGGTGACTATGATAACCAAACTGTAAAATTATCTTAAACAGAATAACTATCTGAGCAAATCAGCAAGAAATCAGAAATCAGCAAGAAATCAGAAGGGAGAGAGAATATGCCAAAAGCCATTGATAAATATATGCACCAAATATCAGTGCTTCCAAGTTCACACAATAGGGGTTTATGAATTTAAAGGAATGGGTGATCCAAACATGCCCTTCTCATCAATACACAGTATGTAGACATCAAATTTAAAAAGATATCCTAGAACAAAACAATGCTATAGACTAAACTCTTATAGCATGCATTTCTAGAGTATTCAATCCTACAGAAGTATATTACATGTTTTACTCAGTGGCCCATTGAAATTTTATGAAAATAGATTACATCCTACATGATAAAGCAAAGCTTAGCAAGACTATCAAAATAATTCCTTGTATCCTAATAAACCATGGTGGAATAAAATTAGAAATCGATGGCAAGGAAATCTACAAAAGCCATTCAAATGGGTGAAGATTGAACAAAACATTTTGAATGATCAATGGCTCATTGAAAAATTACCAAATAAATTATATAATTGTAGTTCATAATACAAAGGCATATATTCAAAATTTTTTTTCTAAGTAAAGGAAATCTAAGGCAAAAATATTAACTAAAATTCTGAATAAAAGAAACTTGTTAGGGAATTAATAATATTTTTAAATAATATTGTAAGCTTCATAAAGAAAATGAAAGTAAACGGGAATTGTGTTATGTAGGAAGATAAAGAAAGACACTAGCGGCTGGCATGTTGACAGTCTTATAGGATTTGTGTTAGGTGGAGTAATTGCAAAAATCTAAGGGGAGTGAGGTAGAGGTAAATAATCTTTTTATGGGTTCTTGCAGTCAGGAAAGGTGTGAGCTTTCTGCAATCAGACTTAGACGTCTGGGTTCTATAAACTTGGTTTTTGGTAATTTTTTTTCAGATGTGTATAAATTCTTTTTATCATGTGTCTCAGATTATCTCTGCCTCGTGGGAAACTGATTGGCCTTGATACAGGGACCTTCTGATAAGTTTCTGATGTGTAAACTTATGGTCACTAGAAATGAATGATAAGGGATACCATCATTTCTAATGTGCTCACATGTAACAATTGTTAGTACCAAGAAAGGTTAGGAACAACCTCGTGCTAATCTATATATAGGAGAGACAGACATTCTATGCTAAGATTTTGACTCACAGCACCATTAACCTCTATACCAGACATTCTCCACATGATCACAAATTTGTCTCCCTGGGATACCTTGACCTGTGTCAGATATATAGATAAAAATGCCTTTGAACAAAACTAGTGTGTACACATAGAAGAATGAACTTTATCCCTTAAGTCCCACCCTCCACAAAATTGTTTTCAAATTATTGGTTGTTTTGCACCTAGACTGATTCCAAAGCTTAACTATTGAGAATAGTGCTGCTATAAAAGTGGGTGTGTAGTTGTCATTCTTTTATGTTGATTTTCACTACGTTGTATCTATGCCTAAAATTGTATAGCAGGATCATTATGTACAGCTATTTTTAGTTATGTTATTCATTGTTTTTTGATGAGCTTCCATACTGATTGCCATAGTGGTGGTACTTGCTTACATTCACAATAAATGTGTTCAGTTTTCCTTTCTCCACACTTTCTAAAAAGGATTTATTGTTTGTTTTCTTGATGACTGTTATTCTAACATTAGTGGGTGAGATGGAATGGAATATTGGTTTGATGGTAAGTGATCCTTTGTGTTGAAATAATGGATAGGAATATGTCTTGGTGGACTGGAGAAAAAGACTAATGTTAAGGGGTGAGGTTTTTTTTAGAATATTTACTACTTGTTAAGTGAAATTTAGGATTAAATACTTTTGGAGTTTTTTTAATCAACTTAATAAAAAGAGATATGTGAGCAATGCAATTGTTGACAATCATAGCTCTTCTTTGTTGGCAGTCTTGGTCATCTCATCAGAGAAGAGAATCTAACCCATGAGATACTCAGTGTGGTCAATATATTTGGATTATGCAAAGAGCTTGTGTGTGTGTGTGTGTGTGTGTGTGTGTATGTATTTCATATGAGTTTAATAGCTATAGAATGTTATATTTTACCTATTACTGACAAAGATAACAAAACTTTAAAATGAATTTCAGCAGCACATCAATCTCAGTACAAGTAAGAAAGCAGATGGGAGAGGAGAGGTGTAGTTTAAGTGGTAGAAAGTCTACTTTGCAAGAACAAAGGCCAGAGTTCAAACCCCAGTCTCACCAAAAACAAAACAGGAAAACAGAAGGGATGGAGGATATATCAGCCACCAGGTGTCTTTATATGCTAACCCTCCAATTGTAGTTTACAGTATCAAAGATTTGTGTTTAAATATTTTTGCTAAGTTAAGCAAATTTAAAGGAAAAATATGACCTGAAGACCTGAAGTAAAAAGCTAGACAATTTGTAATTTGTTTTCAAAGTGAGCTCTAATAATTGAAAAAGAAAAACTTAAGAATTCTCATGTTTTTAAAAAAGAAGCAATGACCTCAGGCTTGAAAGACTTATAAGCTTGGTGTCAAGTAAACAAATGGCAAAGAGAGAGTTGGAGATGGAGAACCGGTTAACATTTTAGCTTCTTGCCATGAATAATGGCAAGAGCAAAAGTGATCCTAAGGATAGGTTTCAGTTGTGGGAGTTAGATTCTGGGGCCTAACTTGTAAATTTGTTTGTGACTTTTTTCAGAAATATGTTAGATATTGTGTCATTTGTTTCAGATTATCTCCAACTTGTGTGGAGCACTGAGTGGCCTGAGTATGGGGAAGCAAGCCCTTTATAAATACCAGTGTACTAGCCAGGAATGTTCTGTTCAGTTTACGAAAGAGGTATGTGCTTAAAAGCTGTTTTGGATAAAAAGTGTGTTTAAGACCAAAGACTTCAGAGCATTACCCATATGCTGCAGTGTTTCTATTAGGTCTCAGAAGGAAACTTAACTTTTAGCTTGAAAAAAATGCATCTATAACTGCTTGGTCAATCTTCTAAGTTCTATCCAGAGTCCTTTTCTTGACCCATCTCCACTACTGACCACATATTTAGAATCTAATGGGGGCTTATCTTTGGAGCTCTCTGATGAAGTTCTCATTTTCTAAAAGGCAGATTTTCACAGTGTAAAAAGTGGGTTAGTCAAAAAGTATATTTGAAAGTCTTCATAAAGCAGAGAAGATAAAATGACATAGAAAAACAGAGAAAAGAGGAGAAGCAAAGGAAAGTTAAGAAACAAGGCAATGCCCTGACCTCTATCTGATGCTCATTCTGGATGGTGCAAGAACACTGCTACCTCTTGGTTGGTGTATCTAAACTTCTGTTACTGGAGATGTTTTAAGGAAGTCTTTGATGCAGGAAAAATACTCAGTTAATTACTCATTTTTGTTCTTGAATGGGACATTGAAATTACTTTTAGGAAAATTAACAAGGGAAAAGACTTACAAAGAATGCACTACACAAGTAAGGCAAAGCAGAGCAATGCATGCAAAGCAGAGTGGAATACAGAAATGATCCTATGGATCCTGAAATGATACAATGTGTTGGAGACAGAAGGAGCAATTATTTCATGAAGATTATTTATATTAACTAAATGTTTACAGAATAAGACCTAAAATTTTTTCAAGAAAGTGATTTCTTTTGTATGTCAGATGTCTTGTAACTTTTAATCATTTTTAACTTGTAATATTGTAATGCTATTATCCATACGTGGAGACATGGGGTTTGGGGTGATCTTACCAAACTAGGGTCTTATAATATATGTGCTTGTTTTCTTTGTTATTTTATTGTCATGGTTTCTTTTTCTGATGAAAAGAATTGTTGTGAAAAATAAAAGTTAGGTTCAGGTGGCTCACATCTGTAAGTCTAGCTACTCAGGAGGATCATGGTTCCAAGCTCGACCAGGCAAAAAGTTCACAAGACCCTATCTCTAAAAACCCCTCACAAAGATGAGGCTAGTGGAGTGGTTCAAGGTGAAGGCCCTGATTTCAAGATCTAGTACTGCAAAAAAAAAAGAATTGGTGTGGTAAGCATTTTTCTAGGGCACAAGATTCACCCGGGACAAATCGGAGGAATTGTAGAACCACTGAATTATTTTTACTGCATATTGTGAATTGGGAGAGAGGTGTGCTAGAAGGAATGCTTGTGTATGATTTCATAAAGATCATTTAATACACTTTTTTATTATATACTTGTAGCCTCTGATTAAGTGTTCCTTTTGTGTCGATGCTACCTATATGTATATTACCCTGCAGCAGTATGATCACTTTATCACCCACCTGGTTATTAGAAACCTCTGTGAAGAATCTTTCCAGGGGTTTTGAGTTCTCTTATAGTGACCCTGAAAAAACACATAGAAAAATGTCTTTCAGAACACACTTGCTCTTTAAGATACTTACCAAATTGACGTTCTCAACATTCCCCTTAAAGGACACTTGAAGTTTGCCAAGATATGTTGATTAATTTGAGGTTAACAGTACCATCAGAACAGGTCATCCTCTTTTCCATGCACATCTCAACAAAATTTCTGGGTTTAATTCTGTGATGCTATGAGTACAGATTTAAAATGGAAAATGATATCATTCCCTCAACATTTCCAGGTTTAACATAAATTTTCTCTTCTCTATTAAATGTTTAAAACCATGGCCAGTGCAGAGAGATTCCAAACTAGAGGGAAGAAGCAGAAAGTATGCTTCCTAAAGTAAAATCTTGGAGAGATGCTGGAAATACACCTTACAGGATAACCACCAAGAAGAGGCAAAACCCCAACTCCTGCACAACCCCAGCCCACACATAGCATCCCCACTCCACAGTAAACAGAGAAACCAGTATAGCTCCCAAACTGCCAGATGCCAGCTTCTACTGTCTCTAGAGAAGCAGGCTACCAGGTGAATTAAGCGGCACATGGTACTCCCACAAACAACCTTGGACCAGATCAGCATAGCCCCTGGACACACAGATCCCCACCCAGGAAAAAAAGAAAGAAAAAACAATCTGAATAAAAAACAACTACAACAACAACAAAAAAAGATATGTAGCAAAGAGGGCAGGGTGCCCTGAGCACTGAAGGTGGGGAGGGACAATCCCTCACAAAACTGTAAATAAACAAGCTGACTGGAGAAGGCAGGAATGGCAGAACATGCCCAGCAGCCTTGGAATGGGAAAGCTTGTAGAAGTGGCTGTGTGAGGAAAGTGCTCCAGGAGAGGGGGTAAGGGACATTTCCCACTTGAACTGTAAATAAACATGCCAGCCAGAGAAAGCTGGTGTAGCACCACTTCCCTCAGTGTGCTTGGAGAGGGGAAAACTTGTAATAGTGGCTGTCGCACCCAGGAGAACTATAAATAAACAAAGCCTGCAGGGCTAGGTGACTGTTAAGCTCACTCCTGAGATCTGCAATCAATAAAGCCTCCAGCAACAGCTGGCTGACAGTAGCGGGCAGGTAAGCCATAGCCTCAGATAGACATTCACAGAACTTTCTCAAGACCCTTTTTTTTTGTTTTTTCCTTTTCTCTTCCTTTGATGAGATGACTGTACTACAACATTATGCTGAAAGACTTACAGAAATTGTACTGCATTTGAACTTGGGATATTTTGTTGTGTTTTTTGTTTGTTTATTTGGTTTGTTTTTTTGTTTTTTTTTTTCACCTTTGATGAGACAATGACAGAACAACTTCTGAGACACCATGTTCAGTACTGGAGGCTGAGGGACTAACACCAAAATTATTAAGACTGAAAGTGTATTGTATTTGAACTTGGAGATTTTTTTTAATCCTCTCCCTGTCTCTCTAATGCCTGTTTAGCTTACTGTTGATTAGTACACTATCTCTCCCTGTTTATTTCTTTGACACTGTTTTTTTTTTTCCATGTTTGTTTGTTTTGTTTTTTTACTTGTTTGTTTGTTTATTTGTTTTCCCCTTTTTATTTACCTTCTTTGCTTTCCCTCTCCTCTCAGCCTTCCATTGTAGATATCACCATTGTTATTATTACAAGCTAGAAAATACTTAATTGCACACAGTACAGGGACAGTAACAATACCAAGGGCATTGATGGGAAGACTGAAAATAGAGGGAAACCAGTTTCCTCCCAGCAATAAGTTAGCACAGGAGCCAGAGGGAAATGAAGAAAACAGATACTCAGATCCAGACTCCAACAAAATGAAGATAAACTATGCCAAAGAACCCAATGAAGCCCACAAGAACACTCTGAGAGAAGAAATACTACAGGCACTCAATGAGAATTTTATAGAGATGATACTGGATAGGGT
The DNA here is from genome assembly GCF_047511655.1 of Castor canadensis. Taxonomy (NCBI): domain Eukaryota; kingdom Metazoa; phylum Chordata; class Mammalia; order Rodentia; family Castoridae; genus Castor; species Castor canadensis. The sequence continues at coordinate 115,641,862 of NC_133387.1, forward strand.
CAACTAAAATGTGCAGGAGACACTCAAGAAATTCCAAGACAACAAAACTAGAGAATTTGTGAAAGCAAAAGAACAAACAAAAGAAACTATAGAAGAACTGTATAAAGACCAAAGTGAAAAAAAGAACACAATAAATAAACAGATAAATGAACTCAGGGTGAAAATAGACAATATTAAGGATGAAGGGACTCAGAAAATGGAAAACCCCATTAAAAAAAATGAAACAGAACTGCAAAGCAAAATGGAAGGTCAATCCAGCAGAATAGAACAAACAGAAGACAGAATGTCAGAACTCAAAGATGAAATGTTAATTAAAGGAAAAACCGAAGTACTATTAGTTAAACAAATCAAGACCTGTGGAAAAAAATTCAAGAACTCACTGACTCCATCAAAAGACCAAACCTGAGAATCATGGGCATTGAAGAAAGAGAAGAGGTGCAAGCAAAGGGAATGCATAATATATTCAACAAAATAATTACAGAAAATTTCCCAAATCTAGAGAAATCTATGCCCATAAATGTGAACGAGGCCTACAGAACACCAAAGGGACCTGACCAAAGTAGAACTACCCCACAGAATACTATCATTAAAACAGCAAGTACAGACACTCTAGAAAGAACATTGAAGGCTCTAAGAGATAACAAAGAAATAACATACAAAGGTAAACCCATCAAAATCACAGCAGACTTCTCAACAGAAACATTAAAAGCAAGAAGAGCTTGGGGTGAGGTATTCCAGGCACTGAATGAAAATAACTTCAACCCCAGAATACTCTATCCAGCAAAACTATCATTCAAAATAGATGGGGCAATATGAGTCTTCCATGATAAGCAGAAACTAAAAGAGTATATGGCCACAAAGCCACCACTACAAAAGATTCTTCAAGGGATTCTGCACACAGAAAGTGAAACCCAACATAACCATGAAAGGGCAGGAAGTACCAAACTACAGGAAAAGAAAAAGCAAGAAAGTAGAGAGTAACATCGGTTTAGGTATACACAATCAAACCTTCAAACAACTAAGACAACTAAATGACAGGAATAGCCACACACGTATCAGTACTAATACTTATTGTAATGGATTTAATTCCCCCATCAAAAGGCACTGTTTGATGAACTGGACTAAAAAGTAAGATCTAAAAATTTGTTGCTTACAGGAGACTCATCTCACCAATACAGATAAGCATAGGCTTAGGATGAAAGGCTGGAAGAAGATTTAGCAAGCCAATGGCCCCCAAAAACAGGCAGGAGTAGCAATACTTATCTTTGACAAATTAGACTTCAAACTTACACTGATCAAATGAGATAAAGAAGGACATTCCATACTAATAAAAGGGAAAATAGACCAAAAGGAAATAACAATTATCAACCTATATGCCCCCAATGTAAATGCACCCAATTTTATCAAGCATACCCTGAAGGACCTAAAATCATATATTAACTCCAACACATTGATCGTGGGAGACATTAACACCCCATTATCATCAATAGATAGATCAGCCAAACAAAAAATCAATAAAAAAAGTCCTAGATCTAAAATATACCATAGATCAAATGGACCTAGCAGATGTCTACAGAACATTTCATCCAACTTCTACACAATATACATTCTTCCCAACAATATGCATTCTTTCTCCAAAAGAGATCATATCCTAAGGCACAACGCAAGCCTCAGCAAATATAAGAAAATAGAAATTATGCCATGCGTTCTATCTGATCACAATGCAATAAAACTAGAGGTCAACAACAAAAATAAAAACAAAATGCATGCAAACAGCTGGAAACTGAATAACTCATTCCTTGAGGAACAATAGGTCATTGATGAAATAAAAGAGGATATTAAAAAATTCCTGGATGTCAATGAAAATGAAAACACAACCTACTGGATCCTATGGGACACAGCAAAGGCAGTCCTGAGAGGAAAGTTGAAAGCCATGAGTGCATATATTAAAAAGAGTGAAAGATCTTAAATCAATGACCTAATGATACATCTCAAACACGTAGAAAAAAAGAACAAGCAAATCCCAAAAAAATAGGAGAGAAGTAATAAAAATAAGAGCTGAAATCAATGAAATAGATACCTAAAAAAACATACAAGGAATTAATGAAACAAAAAGCTGGTTCTTTGAAAAAATTGAAAAGATCAATAGACCCCTGGCAAACATGACTAAAATGAGGAGAGAAAAAATCCAAATTAGTAAAATCAGGAATGCAAAAGGGGAGATAACAACAAACACCATGCAAGACCAGGAAATCATGACAGACTACTTTAAGAACTTATATTCAAATAAATTCAAAAATCTTAAAGAAATGGACAGATTTCTAGATACTTATGATCATCCAAAACTGAACCAAGAGGACATCAATCACCTAAATAGATCTATAACACAAAATGAAATTGAAGCATCAATCAAGAATCTCCCTAAAAAGAAAAGTCCAGGACCTGATGGATTCTCTGTTGAATTATATCAGATCTTTAAGGAAGAACTGATACTAAAACTCCTTAAACAGTGCCACAAAATAGAAAAGGAAGGAAAACTGCCTAACATTTTATGAAGCCAGTATTACACTTATCCCAGAACCAGGCAAAGACATCTCCAAAAAAGTGAACTATAGGCTAATCTCCTTAATGAACATTGATGCAAAAATCCTCAATTCAAATATGGCAAACTGAATTCAACAACACATCAAAAAGATCATTCACCATGACCAAATAGGCTTCATCCCAGGAATGCATGGGTGGTTCAACATATGAAAATCAATAAACGTAGTAAACCATATTAACAGAAGCAAAGACAAAAACCACTGGATCATCTAATAGATGCAGAAAAAGCCTTTAGTAAGATCCAACACCATTTCGTGATAAAAGCTCTAAGAAAACTAGGAATAGAAGGAAAGTACCTCAACATTATAAAAGCTATATATGACAAACATACAGCCAGCATTATACTTAAGGGTGAAAAACTGAAGCCATTCCCTCTAAAATCAGGAATGAGACAAGGATGACCACTATCTCCACTCATATTAAACAAAGTACTGGAATTCCTAGCCTTGCAATTAGGCAAGAAGAAGGAATAAAAAGAATGCAAATAGGTAAAGAAACTGTGAAAATATACTTATTTGCAGACAACAAGATCCTATACCTTAAAGACCCAAAGAACTCTACTCAAAAGTTTCTAGACACCATTAATAACTAGAGCAAGGTAGCAGGATATAAAATCAACATAGAAAAATCATTAGCATTTCTATACACTAATAATGAACAAACTAAGAATATATGAAAACAATTCCAAATACCTAGGTGTAATTTCAAATACCTAGGTGTAAACTTAACAAAGGATGTGAATGACCTCTACAAGGAAGACTAAAAACTTCTGAAGAAAGAGATTGAGGAAGTCTATAGAAAGTGGAGAGATCTCCCATGCTCATGGATTGGTAGAATCAACATAGTAAAAATGTCTATACTCCCAAAAGTAATCTGCATTTTTAATGCAATTCCCATCAAAATCCCAATGAGAATCATCAAGTCATTGAAAAATCTATCCTTAAATTTATATGGAGTAAAAAAGAACAACACTGGAGGTATCACAATATCTACCTGCAGACTATATTAAAAAGCAATAGCAATAAAAACAGCATGGTACTGGCACAGAAACAGACATGAAGACAAGTGGAACAGAATAGAGGACCCGGATATGAAGCCATACAAGTATAACTAACTTATCTTTGACAGAGGTGCTAAAAATATATGAAGGAGAAAAGACAGCCTCTTAAAAAAAAAAACTGCTGGGAAAACTGGTTAGCAGTCTGCAAAAAACTGAAACTAGATCCATGTTTATCACCCTATAACAATATTAACTCAAAATGGATCAAGGATGTTAATATCAGACCTCAAACTCTAAAGTTGGTAAAGGAAAGAGTAGGAGATACCTTGGAATTAATAGGGATAGGCAAGAACTTTCACAATGGAATTCCAGCAGCTCAGCAACTAATAAGTAGCATAGATAAACGGGATTTCATAAAATTTAAAACTTTCTGCTCAAGAAAAGAAATGGTCTCTAAAGTGGAGAGACTACCCACAGAGTGGGAGAAAATATTTGCCAGCTACACATCAGACAAAGGACTGATAACCAGAATATATAGGGAACTCAAAAAACTAAATTCTCCCCAAATTAATGAAATGGGCAAGTGAACCAAGCAGAACTTTCTCAAAAGAAGAAATTCAGATCGCAAAAAAAACTCATGAAAAAATGTTCACCATCCCTAGCAATAAATGAAATGCCAATTAAAACCACACTGAGATTCCACCTCACCCCCATCAGAATAGCCATCATTAGCAACACCACTAACAACAGGTGTTGGCAAGGATGTGGGGAAAAAGGAACCCTCTTATGCTGCTGGTGGAAATGTAAACTAGAACAACCACTCTGGAAAAAATTTGGAGTCTACATAAAAACCTAAACATTGATCTACCATTTGATCCAGCAATATCACTCTTGGGAAGAGTGGGGTAGGAGGATCATGACCTTGATACAAAGTGACTTTTCAGGCTACATAGCAATGTCTTTTCTCAAAAAATTACTAGAAGTTGTGGCATTCAGTAATCAAAGTGAGACTGGAACATTTTCACTAGTCAAGGTAAATTTTATAAAGAAGAAATGCTTTAATTACACATAGAACTTTAAAACAGTTGTATAGCAAAAAAGAGCACACACCCAAAGAATTATGAGTACCAGCAATAACGTGGCAGGTCCTGATTGGCTACAGGAAGCTGCATTCTGGTAACTGATTGGTTCTACAGGTAGCATGAAGTTGATTGTGATGTCAGGCATCCAGTTTTTCAGTTAATGCCATAGAAACCTCTTGCTGGTCCATCAAGTGTCAGATGTCACCTCACCTTGAGTCCTTCTCTAACAAAGCTATGTATCTTTAAGGTGAGAAAGAGTAGGTTTAGACGTGGTGGTGGCATCTTTGCTGCTGACGGGGCTAGGGGAATCCATGACCAACCATCTGAGATAAAATTTCTACTCCTAAAATGGTTAAGACTCAGGGTGGGAATTCCAAATATTAAACTTTTGTGATATAATCTAGCTGCTCACTTCCACTCTGGTTGACAGTGTGTTCAGAATTATGGAATTTTAAATTTCTCATGTATTAAGTGAGGGGATAATGAATCAGGTAGAAAGAGTTTCAAAACACATTCCCTATGAAATTAATGATACAACCTCGGAGCCCATTGATGACTGGCAAATCTTTGATGGTAAGGTAAATATTCTGGGGGATCAAGAACTATTTGGAACAGGGACATCTAATTCTGAGGAACAGTTCATGAAGAACAGTTCCTTCTTCAGGGAAGGAAGATAAAGTCAGCGGGATTCCTCAAAAGGCTCTCGGTGAGAATTGTTCTTTCATCTTGTAGCATTCATTGGCTTGTGGCAGCCAGAATTCAGTCTCTGTTTTCATCATTACATGGCCTTCTTTATCTCAACCAAAAAAGTCCTGTTAAAATCCAAATCCAAGTACAAAGTATGTTTATATTCAAATAGGGATCAGACCTAAAAACAAGATATAACATAATTGCAAAAAGGGGAACATTGGGGTAACAAGAAGATTCAGAAAACAGGAGAGGACAAGACAATGAGTCTGGATGATAGCAGAATGTTTTATAACTATATATCTTTATAAATATATAGGACATATTTTACATGTTTGTGTGTATATATATATGTATATAAACATGATATAAATATGTGTGAAAGAAAATATATACAGATACCCATATATATGCAAAATAGCATATTGATAACACAAAACTTTAGGGATGGAGTTAACAGAGTTAAGGAAAAGAAATATAGACAGGGTAAATTTGATTAAACTACATTCTATACACGTATCTAAATATCACAATTACTCCCCTTTACACAATTAATTGAAGTTTATAAAAAATAATATCATAAAAATAAAGTATGGATTATCCAGACAGTGCAGTTCATTTTGTATTAATCCATGTATTTAGGAAGATTTGAAGGGTACATAAAGGTGGTCATCCTGGTAAAATAAGTTGTATCATGGGACACATTTGTGCATGTTTTCTAACAGGTTCTCTGAAAGAGATCAGAGTATAGTCTAAGAGATGTTTCATCCTTAATTGCTAAGAATGAGTTCGTCATGTGGCTGCACAAAAATGCAGAGCAACCGATATGCAATATATAAGTAGGCAAAGAGCATTTGTTTCTACTATTAGATATATTAATAAACATTTTTGGAGACTCTACTATTTCTCTAACATTTTGTTATGCATGCTATTCCCTAATATTTCCAGGAAGAATTATGTTTTTTGTATGCTTGCTGATAGACAATGTAAATTTACTGTCTGCACTCATAGAGGCATAAGAACTGTCCCAGTGATTTTTATTGTGTTCATTGCTTAGTATACATGAATGTTGGAATTATTGCAGGTTTTCTCTGAAGAAAATGTAAGTCTCAAACTACACATGTGACAGGTTAGACACACTGATTTAAAATATGCAGGCAGGTGAAGAGATTGTGCCCCCAGAGTATTGTTGTCTTTTTATGCATGTTTCAAATGGTGTTTTAGGTTATGTACCAGTTGGAAAAGAAGGCTCATTCAATCACTAACATCTCTTTCTCTCAGATATACATCTGTAGACTATTCTGAAGACTATATTTCCCTCTTATTGATATGATTAAAGAAACCACATATGTCCATAAGAACAATATCCAGCATCATATCGTTGTATTTTTGATATAGGTAATGCATATTTGAAGCACATAATATAAATGCTAAAGGGTGAACTAGGAAGCTTTCTAGTTATAGGAGGCAGGAAATAAAGGCAGTTGAACTCTCAAGAGAGAAAGTGTTCTCTTCCAAGTCTGTGTCCCTAGTTTCCTGCAAATCTAGGATCCTAAAATGATACAATGACCTTGGGAATGACATGTGCCATAAACATTTTTCAGCATGTGTTTTTGAGACAAATGAATACATCCCAGTTAGCCAAAAATGATCATCAGGTTGACCATCCCTTACATCTATGGAAGTATACTTTTTGACCTAAATCTGACTGTCGTATATATAAACCAATGAAAACTGCTTCCCTAATCTTTTTGTCACTATACTCTTGTTCCTTATCCTCAGTAAGAATTGACAGTTTGCTTAGCAACTGTTTTAAACATGAGTTTCAGTTTTTATATGATTGAGAAATTCATGTTAAATCTGTGTTTGTTGAGATATTTGTTGTTTCATGTTTCACTGACATTTTCATTGAACTTGAGTATGGTTGTAAGTATAAGATATTTTACAGACATTTGTCAATAAATAGAATGCAGTCTTCTAACAATAGAATCATGTAGAAGTAATCTAACTGTCCAGGTAGAGTAAAAGTGTACTTTGTCAAGAAAAAAGATAGGTGATCTTGTAGATCAAAATACATCCTGAAACACATTTGTAGAAGTTTTCTTCAAGTTTTTCAGAAAGAGAGCATGGTGATTCCAAAACTTTATTGACTAAGTATAGTTACAAAATAGGTATATGAATAAAAGTAGGTAAATACAACATAGACAGTAGTTCTAGATACCATATTGCTCATTTGGGGGAGAAATATGAAACCATCACAATGAAAAATGACTGGTATTGAGATACAGGATGTTGTGGACCTAAATAACAGCATAGACTGTTTGCCCTTTAAAAAAAATCAGTCAAATGATGACAGTATTTATATCACTTCTTGTCAGTGTGGTCTGAATTCAATGGCTCAGGTAAAAAAAGGATAAAACCTTTAGCAGTTGCATTGGTCATGGTTTTCTTTTCTTTTTTTTTATTATAGTCACATGTGGATACAATGTTTGGGTCATTTCTCCCCCCTTCCTCCTGCCTCCTCCCTTACCCCGCCCCCCCACTCCCTCCCTTACCCCCCCTTACCCCTCGCTACCAGGCAGAAACTATTTTGCCCTTATCTCTAGTTTTGTTGAAGAGAGAGTATAAGCAATAATAGGAAGGACCAAGGGTTTTGCTAGTTGAGATAAGGGTAACTATACAGGGAGTTGACTTGCATTGCTTTCCTGCACATGTGTGTTACATTCTAAGTTAATTCTTCTCCAATTAACCTTTTCTGTAGTTCCTGGTCCCCTTCTCCTATTGGCCTCAATTGCTTTAACGTAACTGCTTTAATTTCTCTGCATTGAGGCCAACAAACGCTATCTAGTTTTTTGATTGTTTTACCTATCCTCATACCTTTCTTGTGTGTTCTTGCTTTATCATGGGATCAAAGTCCAATCCCCTTATTGTGTTTGCCATTGATCTAATATCTGCATTTGAGGGAGAACATATGATTTTTGGTCTTTTGGGCCAGGCTAACCTCACTCAGAATGATGTTCTCCAGTTCCATCCATTTAAGTGGCATTGAAAACATTTCATTCTTCTTCATGGCTGCCTAAAATTCCATTTTCTTAACCCATTCATCTGTAGTGGGGAATCCTGGCTGTTTCCATAACTTGGCTATTGTGAATAGTGCTGCAATAAACATGAGTGGGCAGGTGCCTCTGGAGTAACCTGTGTCATATTAATTTGGGTATATCCCCAAGACTGGGGATTCAAATTTCAGTTATTCAATATAATTTTTTAAATTTGAAATTGCATATGTATTGAACTCAAAAAGTCGTAGTCCTGAATGATTTATGTTTAGGATGTTTGACAGTATTATTAATAGGCCATTTTGTAAATTATATTTCACTTGACCAATTGCATCTTTTAGCATATTAGCTATTTTCATTTAAATTTTTCATTTTATAAATTAACATAAATTTACATATTGTGGGCTTTTGGCTATGATTTTTAATTTGTAATATTTTATTCACAGTATCTTTTAATACAGGTAGGCTGTGAATCATTCAGGCAATATAGTTTAAGTTTAATGGGCTGCTTTTATAGTGTCTGGATATGTTTCTTTAAATGTAAATAACAATCAAGATTTTGGATTTAGAGGAATGTATAATTAATGATGTGTTTGTAAAATTAATAACACTAAGGAGAGACTGTGTGTAAGTATTTGAGCCAAAATATTATAGAGATTAGAGACTATGTGGTGAATAAGGCCTATGTATTTTAACGTATGTATAAGTTTTATTTGAGAATAGGTGAGTATTAAGAGGATTGGAAAGATACCAATATTCTAATTCACATGAACTTACAAATTAAAGGTAGTATTTCATTTAATATTTAGGATTAATATGATTTTTTGTGTGAAATATGAGGAACTTTTAAAGTAAATGGTAACAAACTGAATTGTTATTGTGTCTTAGTTGCTTTTATATTTAGATCTGAAGATTTTCCTTATTTTGAATCTTGTTATTGTTTTGCTGGGTTGGGGTACATTCTGTAATTTGCAAATGCTCTTACAGTATATCAAATATATCATACTTGTATTATTTTTGAGAAGGACTTCTTGGGCATATTATATTTCTATTTTATTAGGACTGAAATTTGAACTCAGAGTTTCATGATTTTAAAGTAGGTAGTCTAACTATTGAGTCATGCTTCCAGTCTATTTTGCTCTGGTTATTTTGGGGATGGGGTCTAGTGAACTATTTACTAGGTCTGGCCACAAACCACAATCCTGGTCTTACCTTCCTAAGTAGGTAGGATTGGAGGTATGAGTTACTAGCTCCTAGCAGTTTTTACATTGGGCTTAGGAATGACATAAGATGACAAATATCTACATGTAATGTGGCCCTTAAAGAAGTTAAATTATTGTTTCCTAATAATAAAATTGACCACTTTTGTCAAACAAGAAATTTTAGAACAAAAATTTAGAGGCAAAGTATAAGGAGTTAATATCTTTGCAGCACATAGAGTATGTTGAATAAGTCACCCATCCTGTCATATTCCCTTAAACATTACTGTGTTCACTCATGCTTTTCAAATAGCATTAATGGGGTTCAGTATACTATTTTCATGTATATATGTAATGTGTATTTCTTCTCTTCACAAAGTACACTCTTCTTTTCCCAGGTCCCCTCTTGTGATATCCAGAGAATCCCCCTTCTATATTTACTTCCCCTTATTATCTTCCTCATCAGAGTAGGCCTAGATTACACATATGACCAAATATCTGTCATATTTGGCTCTCTATTGTGTATATATTCCACATTTTCTTTATCCATTCATCAGTTTTTGGGTACATGGACTGATTCTAAAGCTTGGCTGTTGTGACTATTCCGGCAATAAACATAGGTATACAATTGTTTCTCTTGTATGTTGATTTATACTCCTTCAGATCTATGCACAACAGAGGCAGGCAAGGTCTTAAGGTAGATCTATTTTAATCAGCACTACTGATTTCAATAGTGGTTGTACTTGTTAACATGCCACCAACAGTGTAGGAAGGTTCCATTTACCCTACATTCTGAAGAGCAGAATTAAGAGCAGTCTTAAAGACTGCCATTGCAACAGGGGTGAGATAGAATCTCAGTGTCATTGTGAGATGTATTCCTTTTATGGCTAAAAATATTGAACATTTCTTTACATATTAGTCATTTGTCCTTCTTCTGCCCATTTACTAACTGCATTGTTTGGAAGAGATCTAAATAGCAAAAAGATAAAAGTAAAAAGAAACCTATGAAGAAATGCTCAATATGCCATAAAAGAAATGCAAATCAAAAGCACATTAAGATTCTATCTCACTCCTCTTAGAACAGCTACCATCAAGAACACAAACAACAACAAATGTTTGCTAGGATGTGGAGAAAATGGAACCCTCATAGTCAGCATTTGGGAATGTAAGTTAATACAACCAATATTGAAAACAGCATGCAGGCTCCTCATAAATTTATAAATAGAACTGCTATATGCTACTGCAGTTCTACTCATAGGGATATACCCAAAGGAATATAAGTCAGTTTGCAATGAAGGTACCTGCACATGCATGTTTACTGCAGCATTATTCACAATAGTGAAGCTATGGAAACAGCCAAGATGCCACACTACTGATGAATCAATTAAGAAAATGTGGTGTTTATATACAATGAAATTTTATTCAGCTGAAAAAGAAAAATATTGTTGTTAGTAGACAAATGGATGGAAATGGATAACTTCATCTTTAGTGAAGATATACAGGTTAAGAAGGCCCAAAGCCACATGTTTTCTCTCATATGTAGGAAACACACCTAATAAAAATACAACAATATAATGAAAAGCAGGTTACACTAAGGAGAGGCCACATTTGAGAGGGGCAGGTAAAAGAAGGAAGTTGAGAAGGTAAATGTGGTTGATATACTCTCTGCACAGGAATGAATACAGAATTTTTCTAAATTTTGACATCACCATAAGAAGGGAACTAAAATAGAAAGAAGAAGAATAAAATAGAAAAATAATAATAAAATGGAAAGAAGAAAAAAAACCCAATTCGGGTTATAATACATGTACATGGAAGTGAAACAAAGAAAGTCCCTAAGGAGGTATCTTAAATCTCAAAAATGTGATTTCTTTTCTTTGACAGAATCAGAGAACAGGACAGCATAGTACCAGCATGAGAGGGTGGCAGCAGTGGGAGCTGGGAGGAAGTGGTGACAGGATTTGAGAGGGTGAATGTGGTGCAAATACTGTGTACACCTGAATGTAAATGGAATGTACTTGTTGAAATTGTTCCTGGAATGGGGCTTGGGGGGGATGAAGGGGAGTGGTGGAAAGAATTAATTCAAGCATGATATATTTAATGTATAGTAAGTAGTTTTCTAAATGCCACAATGTACCACCACCCAGCACAACAATAAAAAAATATGTGTTGGTTTCTTGACTCAGATTACTTTCATATTTTTATGATTCTTTTCACTTGGTCTAAAAACAAAGTGGAATTCTTATTTTTGTAGGATACATTCTAAAATTATAGTCACTACGTACTGATTGTTTCATGATTTTACTTGGAGAGTTAATCTCATCAGTTTTTATCCACATTTTCTTTATTAGCATATATTAAATATAGGCATGTCATTGTGATATTCCCATTATGCATAAAATGTCCTTTGGTCACATATGCCCTCTCTTTTCACTGTTGTATGGCTCATTTCCCATTTTAAATAGATTTAATATTCTATTTTCAAATAGATCATATGATTTTAATGTTTAAATTCATACTTTTAATTTGATAGGTTCTATTGGGAGTCCATAATTTTCTCTGCTGTGGTCTCATTGATGAGAATAACTCAGTCCTGAGTCACTGTTTCCATTTCAGATTATTTTAATGAGTAAATCACCTGAAAATATGACTCATAGCTATATTTAGGAGACATAATGTGTTTAATATATTTTTAACTTTTTGATGTATTTAGTCATTTTAGTTATGGGTAACTTGTATTTGTATACAGAGCTGGCACTCCCTAAGTAATCACTATGTCCCTTAAAGTATATCTATACCTCTTTTAGTTTTTATGCATTATTTTTCATACATGATTTTCCTTCAAACCTGTGTCAGCATGACACCAAGATCCTACAACCAATATCCCCCACATAGCTGGCATTACACTCTTGAGTCACTAAGCATGTTTTCTGAGACAACATCTAATTTATTTCTAGGGATGACATTGAACACCACTACCCAACAAGGCCTTCTGTGAAGATCCATTTCAGAAAATCTATATTTTGTGAGATATCTATTATAGAAGAAGGAACATATATTTGAATTGCTTTTTATTTATTTTTGTTAATTCTTAGGGGAAACATTCTTTTTGCTTTTTAATAGTATCAAGGTTTTTGTGGGTTGTTTTAGTAGAGCTTATCTTTGTGAAGGAAAGGATGTAAAGGAATTCATGCTGAAAAGTCAGATTTGAGATGGGAAAATTAGGGAGGAATCAGACTTCACAGGATTGAATGCAAGGTTTGGAGACCTTGGAGTACACAGTACAAAAAGAACATAAACATTTTTTGATATAGTTGTAGGGAAGATCTGTGTTAGAGGACGTCTTTTAGGGGCACTGTTTTGAAACACTGACATACAAATTTCGGCCACATAAAATATTTAAGTCTTTGGTCACTACAATTCCTAAGTTTGACCTGGAGCAGTACACCAAAACCTGTTGATAGGAAGGGTTTGACTTAAGTCACCACTTATTTACATTTATGATGGGCAGAAGTTTTGTGCCATGATTAGGCCCACACCACCCTTCATGCCTCTAAAATAGTGTCTCCCTTTGTTTGCTCTACTAGCAAGGATATTGTACAATGACGATTAGTAGTAGTGCTATGGGTAAATGTGATATATTTTCAGTATAGTATGGAAGAAAATGTGGAAAAATGATAGTGTCCAAAACCTCACTAGGACATTCAACTGAACACAGTAAGTCTTTGCTGACAGATTGAATGAATGAGGCACCTTCACAAACTTGTAAACTCTCTGAGACCTTACTAGCATATGCACAAAAAAAACATGTCAACAGTGCAAGTGGCTCAAAATCCTCACCTATGTGGATATTTAACATCAGATGGTCTGCCACTTCACATGTGCAGTTGTCTCTTATCTACTAAGTAAGATTGCTCAGGCAATCCTTTAAGGGTTACTCTGGTCTTATGAAGAGAATGGAAAGAAAAAAAATACTTGTTAAGTAGCAGTAGTGTGCCCACTGTGCAAGGTATGAAAAATTTCACAAGGGCCAGAGGTAATTCAGAGAAAAGTTTTATTTACTTTCCCAAGGAGGAAAGAGTTGATGGAATAGAGAACATCCACTCTGTAGGATAATGGGAAGTTTTAAGGGAGTTTTTGAGGGAGGGTAGTAGAAAGGTAGGTGTTTGAGTACAATAGGTAGTTGTTGATTCCTTTGACTGAGGTAGGTTGGGTATCCTCATTAGTTCCAACATGTTTTCCAGGGTTCAGATGCCAGTCTTCTGAGTATTAAGGTTTCTAAGAAAAGAAGAGAGAAGTTATTAATTGGGTCTTGTCTAGGAAAGATAAGAAAGTTTAGGTGGGATGCTCTGAAGAATGAAGTATAGGTACCAAATGGAGCTTCTTAGGACAATTTGTTACCTTTAAAATACAAAAGAGCCTTTTAGATACAGCTTGCCCTACAAGGACATATAACCATTCCCTCCCTTTTTCCATTATATAATATTTCATCTGTAACTGGATCCATGTATTACTTCAAAGTTTACAGAGTTTTGGAAACCCTAATCATCTCTGTCATGGAAATATGGAAAATTCTTCATCTTCCTCCTGTGTTGATAGGTCAACAACAATGACAATGAACTCCTCAGTGTTCATAGGCTCCACATCAACTTTCATTCCTTGGAACTACTAAAATTCATATTCAGTAAAATTGCTACAGATTCCAAGGTTTCTTAACTCAGCACATACCGCCAGAATATGTTGAAAAAGAGCTTTTGGATACACTTACCACATAACTACATAATGAAGGTTAGACATCTTATTTTTTATTTAGGATCTTATAACCACTAACCTATATAGGAGAAATTTTACTCTAGAAGATCTCTGAGAATAAATGTAGGTCAGAACTGTCTTTGAGAAGCACATCCTTGAACACGTATTGTTTACACGTGTCATAGGACCTGTTTTTATGAAAATCCCTGAAGTCTTAGTATCACTTCAAGATTCATACTCACTACCTGGATACTTGCAGAATTTCATGTACCTGACCTTGCAAGGGAACTCTTACAATCTTGAGGAAATGCCTGTAAGAGTCCCACAGTCAATATCAAATTGATGATACACATTCACACATAAGGAATGTGTGAATATCTCCTTATGCAACTATGTCTGAGAGAAATAAATGTACATTATTTGTCTGTAGGGACAAATAAAAAATAAAACTCTTGATAAAAATGTGTGAGAGTGAGAGAGACAAGTTTTCATCATGTTTATGCCAAATAGGGGGAAATGTAGGAGTACACAAAGCATCCCTCAAATGTGCATCTGAAAAATCTATTTCTCTACCCCTACAAACTTTAATGTCATATTGCTCATCAGGAAGAACACTCTAAAATTTGGCCTCTTCTTGTATTATTAGTTAAACTATGGTGTGAAAAAATGCTTGGAAAATTTTGGGAAATATGTGACACACAGTGTTTATATATATTGAAGTTACGAAGATTTTTAAATACTGAATGTACCATCATCTCATGTCTCTACACTAGCTAAGTTGCAGTAGAGCTTAGAGAAGGCCCATTTTGGGAGTTGTGTTTTTGTATTAGGATTTGGGTTACTTTTAGTCTGCTTGTTAGTGTAATAATTTGAAATTATTCCCCACCATGAAAGAACCTTTGTATCTAAGAAGATCTTACCAAAGGGTTTTGTGACATGGTTGCTTATATTTTTCAACTTTTATTGGCATATTTAGAAGCAAAAGGATTGATACATCATAGTTTTTTCATTCTTGGGGCTTGTTACTCAATAGGGACAGGTCAGAGGAATTTTAAAGGAAGTGTTTTTTTAATTGTCATTGTAGTTTTTTGCTATATGTAGTAACTGAATTGATGGTGCTTTCCTTAAATGCTTTCCAATGCTTTCCTTAAAGAATTGTTGATAGACATTGTTTTATTTTCTTCTCTCAACTCCTTATTCTTGCTTGCATTGGGGTTCAAAGTCACATGTCCTTATGTTAGCCTGCTTTATTTTTTCACTAAGTGACTGATCCTTTAGTCTTCAGGAGTCTTGTCTTTTATACCTCTTTTCAGTTACATAGGGGAAAATGTTCTGCTTAAAGGGTACTGATAGTCACACCATTTTTGGTGGAGAGGTGACAAGGCAAAGCTAGTCTTTAGACTGCCAGGATAGGATGATACCAGCAAAATGGTGTGTCTTCATATTTGAAAAGATATTACATGATATACTAGAGAAGAATGTCTATTTCAAAAACTAAATAAAGAGTAGCAGAGTAGTAGATATATAATCATTGAAAGAGTTATGATTTTTTGTGGATTTGTTTCCAGAAATCCATGAGCTTAGAAGGTCATTAATGCAAGGTAAACAATGAGACATAGCATCGATCCAGTTCTGGAGATTCTTCAGGACTAAAGAGACATTGAAATATTTCTAATATAAACAGAGCACACAAGGTTTATGAGGGTATTAGTTTCTGCTTGAGCAGCAATTTGAAGTTTGAGGAACATGCTATTTTTGAAGAATATTTGATTTTGTTATTATATTTCTCAGTTAAGGAGAGACATGCCTTGAAATGCTGTAGAAAGACTTTTGAGTTTACTTGGATGGGAATTTTATATGTTATATTTAATATTATTGAAGGTATGAAAATAAGTGATCATAACTGTTGAAATTACATCTTTTCTATGATTTAATTCTGGTAAAGTAGAAGGTTTTGTACGATCTTTATAATTTTTTTAAATCTACTGCTATGTGTTAGTACACTTACCTATCCAACCTAGGGTTATGCAAAACCTTAGGTTATTGTCATATAACTATCACATTTTGTTAAGAGTTTTTCAGTGAGGTTTTTTTATTTAATTCTTTTAGTATTTAATGAGTACCATACCACATATTAATTTTGAGTACTAAACATTTTTGTAACTAGAGGAATTTAACCAATTCATTTAGTGGCATTTTTTACTTTTTATATATGTGGTTTTATTGTTTACCCATAAAGGGGTCTTCTGAATTAGTTGGAACTAACTAATGTGAATTAACTAGTGTGAAGTAATTAGTGTGGAATAGCCAGATATAACAGTCATTTTAAAGTTGATAATAATTTTTTAGTATTTATGGTTGCTATTTTTATCTTATGTTATTATGGAAATATTAAGGTCTTTTTTATTTGAGAGCACACATATTTTGAATTACTTATTGGTTGTTGTGATTCTGAATTTTTTATATTCATATTAGCTATATTTTGATTTGTTGTGTGTGTTCAGATGTTATTAATTTTCCAAATTTTAATTTTTTGTGTGGAACTATAGATTCACAAATGATTTGCATTCTGTATTGGGCTTTTGGTTAAGAGTTATAGCTTGTACTTTTTTATCAATCATATATATAAATATATGTGGACTGTGTTTATATCCTTAAAGCAAAATAGTTTACTATATTGGGCTCTTGTTAAAACATCTGGATATGCTTATTTAAAATATCTAAAAGTTGGTAGGGTCAGGAGTTTCATATATATAATCCTAGCTGTGATTGGAAGGATTATGGTTGAGGCCAGCCAGAGCAAATATTTCCCAAGACCCCATTTTCAAAATAATGGAGCAAAATGACCTGCTTCTGCAGTAGCAGAAATTACATCTTATCACTTATTTTCATACCTTCAATAATATTAAATATAACATATAAAATTCCCATCCAAGTAAACTCAAAGCAGTAGACTCAATCAGTAGAGCTCACAGCTTTTTTTATATTCATAATATTTTGGGTATTGGTTAAGTTTTTTGGGGGTGTTTTGTGGAGGAGCTTAGCTTTTATGATGAGTTATTTTTGATTGAAATTTTAATTTTGATACTCAGTTTGAGTTTAAATTGTGGATTTTTATTAGGCTACATTAATATTATAAGTGGGTTTGGTTGTGCCAATTTCATAGTTCCTTCCAGTGTTTTATGAACAACTTCATCTCCTCTCTTTTGTACTATTAAGTTTCCCTCTGTCCTCTAAATTTTTTTCAAACACTTTATGGAGGGTTTCATTTTGCTTACTCCATGTCTATGTGTAACCTACTTTGAGGCTCTTCATGTACCAGTACCCTCACCTTTCCCCCTCCACCTTGCACTGATGCCCCTAGGTGGACTCTGTTTCATACTCCTATCCATTATGATTATCACCCTTATTGCAAATTTAGATTCCACACAGAAGGAGAAACATGAAATGTTTCGCTTTTTTGAACTTGGTTCATATCTTTCCAAATGATGACCCACAATTCCATTAATTTTCATACAAATTACATATTTTCATTGTTTATTAATGATGCAGAGTCCTCCATTGTGTACACACATGCCATTTTTGCTGTATCCTTTCATCTGTTGTTAATGCAGAGCATGATTCCATGACTTTGGTAATATCAATAGGACCAGGGCACGTGTTGGTGTTTTATGTTGATTTAAACTCTTTTGGATCTTTGCCCAAGGAGGTACAGCAGCATCATTAAGTAGAACTATTTGTGGTTTTCTTGTTTGCTTCCTTTTTCGTGAGCCTTCACACTGATATCCATAGCTATAGCACATTTCCATTATCAATAGCAGTGTATGAGGGTTGCCTTTTACTTATATCCTTGAAAGCATTTATTTTTCTTTGTTTTCTTGATGATTGCTGTTCTGACTGAGGAGAGGTGTAATCACAGTGTACTAGTATTGTGCATTTACGTTATAGCTAAGAATGCTGACGTTTTTTCCACATACTTATTAGCTATAGTACTTCACCTGAGAGCTATCCGTTCAATTTATTTGCCCATTTTTGATTGGATTGTTTGTTCTTTCAGTTCTTGATTTTTTGAGCTCTTTCTATATGCTTACTATAATCTTTTATTTGATGAATTGTTGATACAAGATCTTTTCCTGAAATATGCATTGTCTTATCACACTGATAGTTATTTCCTTTGATGTGCAGAAGATTTATGTTTTCATTTGATGCAATTCTTTTTGCTAATTTTTGTTCTCTTTGCCTGGGCTACTGGAGTTGTGTTTAGAAAATAATTGCCTTTCCCCATGTCTACCAGGGTTTTCCCTATCTTTTCAAATTGCAATTTCAGAGCTGGAATAAAAAGGAAGGAATCCTGACGTACTTACAACCTTCTGGAATTTACATTTAAATCTGTAATCCTCTTTAAATTCATTTTTGTAGTGAGTGGAAAGTAAGAGAATTGTTTCATTCTTCTACTTGTAACCAACTAGTTTTGCAGGAAGTGTTTAAAAAATATATTTAAAGTTGGTATAGTTTGTTTTTATTATTGGGGCTCCTTTGCTGCAATTTTCCTGTTTTAAGGTTTTCTTCTCTTTTGTTTTATATTTTGGTTGTTCAAAACCCAAAATGACAAATTATAAATTTTGAATTGGATTATCCCATTTTATTGCACATGTTTTGTATTGTGTGATCAATATTTGGTGTTACCTAACTAATGAAGTGTATTTTAAATGTATTAGTCATTTTCCTGTGTTGGGATTGATGTTAGTATATCTTTTAAATTCTTTTTACATGCTGTACAATCAGATTAAGAATTTTAATTTTTAAGAGTGCAAAATTTAAAAATGCTTTTATAATTAATGTTCTTAAATAATGTTTGTTTTATATTTTCAATCAGAAAGGCAATATATATCTTTTTCAATTGAAATTAACACTCTTACACTGATAAATTTAATTCAGGACTGTGTTGGGATCCATAATTCTTTTTACTGATTTCTCTGACTCTCTTTTTATCCAAAGTCTGTCAGCATATGCTTTAGTCATTGTCCAAATTTTGTGTTTGTTTTAGGCATGAAGTCAACTGAAAATTTGATTTGTTAATCTGTTTAGATCAGACGAAAATAGTACTTAGATTAAAATAGTTGTATCTTTGGAGAATAATTTGAGTCTGGTTTCATACTGAGAATCATCTGTTATACCAGAGGTAACATGCAAGTGTATTCTTTTTAAATGTATATGTGTTATTTTGTATTTGATTTTGGATGGTATGGAGCTTTATTGTTGGTTGTTTTAGTAGGGAATAATTTCATTGAGGAAGTGTAACAACATTGAGGGTGATAAAGTGTGAGTGATATTGTAGATGATCTGGGAGATAGGGGGAGGTGTCCTATGTCCAGAATTGGACGAAGTGATCAGAGAAGCTAGAGCAGTAGGGATAGTTGAAATAGTGGGAATAGTTGGTATTTTCGTGATTTTATTCTTGTTGTTTGGGTTGTTTTCACAGCGTTAGGTGGTACTGTTGTAGAGGAAGTCTTTTCGGGCTCTTTAAAAAATGATACCTGGGATTGAATCCATGGCTTCTTACTTGTAGGCAGGAAAATTACTACTTGAGCCATGCAGTCAACACTTTTTGTTTTTTCACTGCTTTTGACTTAGGAAGTTTGTAAGTTTGCCTGAGTTTGCCCCAAATTCATAATTCTCCTGTCTCTACCTACTTGTGATTACAGTTGTGTACCACCAAAGGCAGGTATTTTAAAGTCTCTCAAAAAACCATCTTTGATTATATTTTAAAATGAGGATGTTGGGGAATTCTGAATTTAAATTTTTTTGTGAGTTTAGGGTTTTGGTATGATTTCTAGAAATATATGCATGTGCATTTAGATCATTCTTTAAAGTAAAATAGGTATAAATGAAAAAAGTATTAAATTTTAGGTTTTTATTCACAGGCCACATAGTTAATTTTTAAATGTGTACTAGTAACACTTGTATGGTAGTAGATGATATATATTGTGACATGTTCATATTTAAATTACTTAATATATGTTAATAGAGCATTTTGATAACTGCTAATGGGTTCAAAAAACTTTGCACTTGTTGTGTATGTTAGATATAAGAAGAAGGAGGAAGAAGTAAGACAACAAACAGAAGATTCTTTTTCATACTTATTAATTATCTGCACAGGAGCATTGGTGGGTGGTACTGGAGTTTTATATCAGGACATCCTGCTTTGTTGTAGGAGCTCTCCTACTTGAGCTGTTCCCAAAGCTTACCATTGTGACAAAGGCCTATATTTAATTTATTAGAGTGAAGTAGTAATTGGTCAGTTTAGTGCAGGAGTGTATCTTCCTTCCAGATTTGTGACATCCCATGCCTATTTTTGAGGCAATTTGAATTTCCAGTTTAAATATAAGTCTTGGAAAAAAGGTATGATGAGCCAAATCGTATAGGATATGATAATAAAAGGAAGCAGGATTTGAAATTGATGAACAGTGGTCTTTTGGCTGTTAAAACAGATTAAGAATTCATTTCTACAGTATGTTTGACCTCTAATATCTCCAATTAGATAAACCTGTTTTAGAGTTAATTTAGGAAACTTGGTCTTTGAGTACAGAGTTGGCATTATATCACCTTTTCCAAAGGAAAGGCATTGTAGAGCCTGATATTTGTAATTGTGTTTGTATTTATTGCAATTATTGGTAGGCAGCTGTTTTAGGTTGGAGAGCACTGGATAAATATATAACTTTTGAAAGAGTAATTTTTAATTAATGAACATTTCTCCAGAGTGTTAAATATTTGTAAATTTTATTAAGTAAAATTTATAAGGAGAAAGATTTTGTATTTTTTTTACATTTATAAAGAAAAATATCCAATTAAAGAAATGGTTGTCATTTACAGTCTTCCTTTGTAGACAACCTTGTTCATTTCATTAGAAAAGGGCCAGGAAATGCCTCAACCCCATGAGATTCTATTGGTTAACATAGTTTGGAATTTGCAAAGAACTTTTATTTTTTTTCATCTGAGTTGAAAAGATAGAGAATGTTGTATTTTAGGTAAGGTTGCCTAAGGTAACAAAACTTTGATATTATTGTCAGCAATAAAACAATCTAGGTGGAGGGAGGTTGATTATACCAAGAGAAAATAACCTTTACATGCTAATCCTGTTATTGTAGTTTATGATAAAAAATTATTAAAGTTTATTCTAAGCAAAAAAAAAAGTCCTATAATTCCTAATAAAAGAACCTAGTAAGGCAAGTTAAGAATTTTTTAAATAGCACATTCCAAAAAGAAAATGAATATAAATTTTTGGCTCCGCATGTGTAGTAAAATGAAAAAAGGAATTAACTACTGGAATTTTGACAGAAGTAGAGGTTTTATTATGTGGAGTTATTGCATGAATATAAGGAGAAGTAGATGGAGGTAAAGAAGATCTTAATATTTCAGAATTTTGCTGTCAATAATTATGAGGGCAAAAAGGAATGCTGAGGGTGGGTTTCCTCTGTGGGTTTGTCTGTTAGCAAACTTGCACTTTGGAAATTTTTATTCACAAATCTGAAGGATTTTGTTTGATGTGTCTTAGAGTGTCTTTGTTTTACAGGCAGATATTTGCCCTGGTATAAAGCTACAAAATTTTATGTACTCCTTTTGAAAGAGATGGGATATTTCCTTGGGCTTAGGAATGAGGAGTATGTCAAAAATGGATTTTTAATATTTTTTTATTGTTTGTTCATTTATTCCTATGTGTGCAAATTGTTAGGGGAATTCTCCCCCTGCTCTCTACCCACTTCTGTCCCCCCTTGCTTCTAGGCAGATCCTATTTTGCCCTCTTCTACTCCAATTTTGTACAAGAGAAAACATAAGAGAGAAAAGACAGACATAGCATTTTTGCTAGCTTTAGATAAAGATAGCTATGCAGAGAGATTCCTAGCATTGCTTCCATGCACATTTGTATTATAACCCACAGAAGACACAGGAACAAATAAATGAACTCGGAGCCATCCTAAATAAACACCAAAGTGAAACAGAGAACACTATAGTGAGATAAATTAATTAAAGATGAAAATAAAAAATATTAAAGGGGAAGTGATCCAATATATGGAAAATCTCAGCAAAAAGAATCAAACAGAGACACAAAACACAGTGGGAGGACACTCCAGCAGACTAGAACAACTGGAAGGCAAAATCTCAGAACACAAAGGCAAAATAGAAATTAAAGAAAAAGCAAAAGGTACCATAGCCAAACAAATCAAGAGCTATGAAACTAATATGCAAGAACACAGTAACTCCATCATAAGACCAAACCTGAGAATCATGGGCATTGAAGAAGGAGAAGAGGCACAAGAGGATAGATATGTAATATATTCAATAAAATAACAGAAAATTTCCCAAATTTCAAGAATGTTTAGCACATTCATGTGCAAGAAACCTCCAGGACACCAAACAGACTTGAATAAAATAAAACCTCCCCACAGCATATTATTATTATTAAAACAATAAACACAGTGAACATAGAGAACATTGAAGGCTATAAGAGAGAAAAGACAAAAAATGACCAAAGGTAAACCCATCAAAATCACTGCAGATTTTTCAATGGAAACCTTAAAAGAAACAAGGGCATGGAATGAAGTATTTCAGGCACTGAATTAAGATAATTTCAAACACAGGATACTCTACATACCAAAACTATCATTCAAAATTGACAGAGCAATAAAAATGTTCCATGATAAATAGACGCTAAAGCCATATATGAACACCAAGCCACCACTATAGAAGATTCTAGAAAGAATTCTTCACACAAAACATGAAATCACAAGAGGACAGGAAATATCAAAACACAGGAGAAGAAAAGACAAGCAATCACAAAGTAGCATTGGTTTGTCTGTGCACAATCAAATCCTTAAACAATAAACACAACTAAATGGCAGGATTCACCACACACCTATCAATATTAACACTGAATGTCAACTACTAAACTCCCTCATCAGAGGCACCATCTGGCAAACTGGATTAAAAAGGAAGATCACACAATCTGTTCTTTATAAGAAACCTACCTAATTTACTGAAATAAACATTGGCTTATGGGGAAAGGCTGGAAGAAGATTTGCTGAGCCAATGTCCCCTGAAACAGGCAGTAGTTGCAACATATATATCAGACAAAGTTTGATGTTCATCAAATGAGACAAAGAAGGACACTAGAAAAATGGCAATACACCAAAAAATAGCAATTATCAACCTCTATACACACAATGTCAGTGCAATCAATTTCATCAAATATTAATTTAAAGTACCTATACAATACAACATGGTGGTAGTGGGAAATTTAATACCCATCTATCACCAATAGATAGGTCACTCCAACAAAAATTCAACAACGAAATCCTAGAACTAAATGACACCATACATCAAATGGACCTAAATGATGCCTTAGAATTTTTCATTTGACAACAAAAATACATTCTTCTCAGCAACTCATGGATCTTTCTCCAAAATTGATCATATTTTAGGGGACAAAGCAAGCCACAACAATAAGAAAATAGAAATAACCCCAGGCATTCTATTTGACAACATTGCAATAAAACTAGAACTCAACAATAAAAGCAAAAGCAGAAAGTATATAAATAATTGTACCCTAAATAACATATTGCTCAATGATCAGTGGCTCATAGAACAAAAAGAGGAAATCAAAAGGTTAATGGAAGTTAATGAAAATGTAAACACCATCTACCAGAACCTATGGGACACAGAAAATGCAGTCCTAAGAGGAAAGTTTGTAGTCATGAATGCATATATTAACAAGACAGAAATATCTCAAACAAACTAAGGCTGTATCTCAAACTCCTAGATAAACAAGGACAAGTAAAACCCAAAACAAGGAGGAGAGAAATAATAAAAATAAATTAGAAACTTTCTGCACAACAAAAGAAATCTCTACATTGAAGACACCACCCACAGAGTGGGAGAAAATATTGGCTAGCTATACATCAGACAAAAGATTGATAAATAGAATGTACAGGGTGCCCAAAAATTATACTCCCCCCAAATCAATGAACCAATAAAGAAGTGAGCAAAGAACTAAAGAGAACTTTTTCAAAGGAAGAAGTACAAAAGGCTAAAAAACACATGAAAAAAAATGCTCACCACCTCTGGCCATTTAGGAAATGCAAATCAAAACCACACTAAGATTCCACCTTAGTCCTGTTAGAATAGGTATCATCAAAAACACCACCAATAAATGTTGGTGAGGATTTTAGGAAAAGGACCCTCATAAACTGCTGGTGGGAATGTAAGCTAGTACAACCCCTCTGGAAAACCATATGGAGACTTCTTAAAAAATTAGACATAGTTCTTCCAAATGATCCAGCAATCCCACTCTTTGGGATACTCCTGAAGGAGTGCAAGTCAGGTTATTACAAAGGCACCTGCACACTCATATTTATTGCAGCACTATTCACAGTAGCCAAGGTATGAAAACAGCCTAGCTACAGAAACAGCCCTGCTATCAATGAATGAATTAAGAAAATGTAGTGTTTATATATGGTGGAATTTTATTCAGTCAAAAAGACAATGAAATTTTATCATTTGTAAGTCAATGGCTGGAACTGGAGAACATCATCTTAAGCGAAGTCAGCCAGGCTCAGTAGGCCAAAAAGTGCATGTTCTCACTCATATGCAGATGACAGATCCAAAACAAATGCAGTAATATTATTGGACACGGTTCACACACTAAGGTGAGACCATGAACAGAAGGAATAGGGAAAGGGAAGGAAACCTATAACTTGATGTGGTTGATGTGCTAACTCTAGAGGAGTGAATAAAGTGGCAGAGGCTACTATGGGAAGGGGACTACTAAGTAGTGAAGAGATTTGGTAGAGATGAACCAAAGTGGGTTGCCATGCACGTATACATGGAAACAATGGTAGATATCTCCTGCACAGCTATCTTTACCTCAACTTAGCAAAAATGCTATGTCTTTCTTATTATTGCTTATGTTTTCTCTTCAACAATATCAGAGAACAAGAGAGTGGGACAGGTTCTGTCTGGAATGGGGTGTGGGGAGATAACCCAAACAATGTATACATGCGAGTACATGTAAAAACAACAAAAATTTAAAAACTCAACTAACATATATGTGCCTAGTAATATAGTCTATATAGTCGTACCATAAAGTATTGAAAAAGAAAACTAATATATAGAAAAATCCACAATTATATGTTTTATTATTTGTATTTTATTTTATTTGAATGTATTATGTATGCTAATGACTTAACATACATTAACATTGTTGGGTGATTAGATTGTGATAATTTCATACATGTGTATAGTGCAGTTGAACAAGTTCACCCCTTCCATTTCATTTCAATTCTTCCCATCTCTTCTACCCTATTTTTCAGGCAATGTTTTTTAGATTCATTATGCAGTCTTCATATATAAAGATAATGTATACTTCCATCATCTTCACCCCTAATATATCCTCTCCTTTGGCTTTCCCTTCCCACTGATATCTCTCTCCTACACTAACCCTATTTACATTCATGTCTGATTACATTATCACCATGATCATTTTAATTCTAGGTCCCACAAATATGTGAGATCATGAAACATTTGAACTTTTCTGCTGGCTGAACTAAGTTAATATGAGGATCTCCAATGCCCTTCTTTTTCCTGAAAATGACATAATTACATTTTTCCTTGTGACAGAGTAATATTCCATGGTTTGTATTATATATAGTATAGCTATGAATATCAGATGCACACATTACACATATAAAATATTTTCTTTATTTTTATAGGGTAAACAGGATATTTTATTGACTAAGAAAAGTGTAAAGTAGGAGAGTAGAGCCTTAGAATTGAGGGGGGTTCCCATGGGAGGGTGCCCACATATTGTCTTTATTAACTCACTAGTTTTTGGGCATCTGGATCTTTCCATACTTTAGCTTTTGTGAAGACAGCTGCAAAATCATTGATATGCAAATATCTCTGTTGCATATGCTTTTCAGTCCTTTGGGTATATTCCAAAGAATAATATGTTGGGGTTATAGGGTAAGTCTCTTCTTAGATTTTGAGAAACAAACATACTGATTTCCACAGTGATTTCATTAGTTTACATTCCCATTAGCAGTGTATGAGGTTTCGTTTTTTTCCCACAATCTCACCAACATTTGTTTTTGGTTGTTTTCTTTTAATGTACTTTGCATTTGCATTTACTTTATGGCTAAGGCATCTGAATAATTTATCATATGTTGATTAGCCACGTGTATTTATTCTTCTGAGAACTATCCAATTCATTTGCCCATTCATTAATTGTACTATTTGTTCTACTGGTGTTTACTTTTTTGATATATTTGTATACCGTGGAATGAACAATCTCAATCTGTGGGTTGTTTCCTGATTCTTGTAACTGTTTCCTTTGATGTGTGGAAGCTTCTTAGTTTGGTGCAGTTCCAATTTTCAGCTCTAGTTTTTATTCCAGCAACTGAAGTCCTATTCAGAAAATGATGATCAAGTCAACTTCTGGAGTTTTACTTATTTTTTTCCTGTAGTGGTTTGAAAGTCTAATCTCCTTGAATTTGGTTTTTCACAGGGTGGGATTGATCTAGTGCATGTTTCAGTCTACTGCATGTAGAAAGCCAGTTTTCCCAGACATGAATATTCATATTTTATAAGTTAAAGATTTAATATTAATATGGACATTAGTTTAATTTATCATTTATGATATATTGGTTTCATATATTTATATTAATTATATGCTACCTAAAGGAACTAAAAGGAAAAAAGGAAATGGAAGGAAAGAAAGAAGGAAAAATTTTTTGAAAATTATTATGAGGGAATAAAGCAAAAGGAAATGCATTTATTAGATACAGACAAAACAATCTGAATAATACATAATGTTAAGGTACTTTCATTGTGATTTCTGTTTTTTTAAATTGGTGTTTTACAACTTTTATTAGCATATGTTAGTTGTACAACTGAGAAAGGCAAATATCACATGTTCTCTCTCATATGTGGTGTCTATTTCTTAAAAATGAATGGCAGAGCCAGGTGCTGGTAGCTTATGCCTATCTTCTTTGATACTTCAGGGCTGATGTGATTAAAGGCTAGCCCAGCAAGTAGTTCATGAGAGCCCTCCCACAGTAAAGTGCCCTGAAGGTATGGCTCTAGAAGTAAAGAGAATGCCTTTTGAGTGTGAAGCCCTGCAGTGAAACTCCAGTCTCACTAAAAAAAAAGGACAACAGAAATGTGAGACAGGTTCTGTTAGGCATGGGTGCCAGCAGGAGGGGGAAAAGTCAAAGGAGAGTATAAAGGATGTGAATATGCTTAAAGTATTTTCTACACATGAATGAAAATATAACTATGATGCCTTCTGAAATTATTTTAGGAACAGTGGGAGAGAAGATGAAGAGGAAAGTTAAAGGGGGTTAATTTGATCCAGATATATTGTATGCATGTGTGGAAATACCTAGATAAACCTAGAGGCATATTTCAAGTGGTGAATGCCTACCTAGCAAGCACAAGCCCCTGAGTTCAGACCTCAGTAAAACAAAAATGAAAACAAAAGAAGAAAGGAAGAAAATTGACTCATTTTTATTCATTATCATAGTATAAAACTATAATAGTAAATATAATGCAATATTCACATAACTATATAAATCAATGAAGTAGAAGTGAAGGTTTGAAATGCATTCTAACTTTTATTATCAATTGATTTCTATGAAATTGAGGAGGTAATTCTCTGAGAAAATAATATATATTTGAAAATTCATACTGAGACACATATCAAATGCAAAAACTGATATTGGGTCCCTCCCTCCAACAGTAGACAAAATTATTTCTTAAGAATCATGTAAAATCAACTTAAACGCTAGAGTTAGATCTGTAAAATTCTTAGAAAAAGCAAAATATGTTTTTTAACAGCAGCATGCACATTTTTAACCACCTGAGCATGGTGGAATTTGGTAAGACTGGGACAGAGTTAGGATGGAAAAGTGAATAGATGCTCAGCATCCATCATTCTGAGAGAACCTACTGCACACTCTTCTCACAGAGGCAACACAGCTCTAGATATTAATCCAGTTCAGCAAGTGCACTGAAATAGAAAGGATGCAATAAGAGAAATGGCTAGAGAAGAAAGATTAAGACATTAGCAAAAGAGTATAACACTGAAGGAGGTGAAGGTGAGAGTATATGGTAAATGGACTTCATATACTTGTATGAAATAGAACAAAGAAGGCTTTTCCAATTGCTTAAAGTGGGCTGGAGAGGGCATAGAAGGGAAGAGTGTTTGGGGGTGATCTAACCACTGTATAATATAAGCCCAATCAGAACTTTCACTATAAATCCCCCTTTGCTAATAAATTTGTCCTATTAAAAATTTTTACAATGCAAAAACACTTTCAGTTTCTCCACTTTATCCCCTAAAATGACATCTTGCAGTCTAAATTTACCTATCTTCCTACATCAGCTTCTAGAACATTTATCATGAGAGGAAATATCAAATGGCACTTATCCATATGGTCTTTGGAAATTTAGGAAGTGACTTGAGAATGAGTTAGGACTGAGGAGAAATCAGCTTCAGTCTCCACACAAGGGACTTTTGACTCCTTGAGCCTCCTCACCTCCTCTCCATGTTCTGTGCTGCTCTTTTCACAAATGCTCCAGTTGGGCAGTTCTTTGTTCCTGTCAGGGCTCTTTGTAGATAATAACTATTTTAGGCAGTGATCTCATATCTATCTATAAATATCTGTCTATCTACCTATCTGTTTATCTATCTATGTATCCATCTATAAAACAAATGCCAAAAGACAAAATGTATAAACCAATGAATTTCTGAATAAATAATAAACCAGGATTGATGAAAATTAAATATCTTTTGCTACAAGTAGTATCACTATTTGAAAGAAAACCTTGTTAACCATTTATCTTATCTGATAAGGGACTTTTATCCAGAACACATAAAGAAAATATTACATTAAAATAAAAGTAATGCATTTGAGTAGAATTTCTTCGAAGAAAACCCAGGTAGCCTATAGGAGTATGACTGCTTAAAGACATATATATGACACTAGTTTAACAGTGTAATGAAGCCATGGAACAGATAACTCACTTAAATGTGAATTTAAAAAATATATATCTAGGATTTATTCTGACTAGTACAGTGTTTTCTATAACTTGTTATTATGTGTTTAGTTCTACTAGAAATGAAAAATGAAATGTACATTCCTCATTACAATATATTATTTTGAGAATGCATCCTTTGTGTCATTCTAAATCTTTTTAACAAAGAGATTCATGGAAGCAGAGAAGTGAATATCCTACAAAGGCAGTCCCTAAAATACAAATGGACAACCCATTCATTTTTGTCTGTCCAAACAAGATTAGATAACCATATACAGACATTTAAGAAACACTCTCTATCTATGCTGAAAGAATTATTCAGGGATAGAACCTAAATACAGCACACAAGAAGAGTTACCCCTAGGATTCTTTTAATCGATAAGAAGAGTTATACTTATGTTTTGGATGAAAATTCCTGAAACAGCAATTGTATCAAAAAGAGAAGAAATTATATGTGTGAATGATTATTATGAATAAGTAATTAGAAAATTAAATTATAGAAATAATTATATCAAAGGAAAGCAGTATGGTAGATTAGTGTTATAAATAATACAGTTAGAATTAAAACAGATAATAAGGTTGGAAATACACTCAATCTGAAGTTCTTATAAACTTGCATTTGGTACTGCCTCTCTGGTGCAGAGCTGGAGGGGAACACAGGTCTGTACTTCAAGTGGGCTTAGGATGGAAATGTCACTAAGAACAGAATGATAGTAACATGGTCATACTGGCAACAAGAAGGCAGAGACAAAATGGGAAATGGAAATTTTCAAAAACAGTCACTCTAATTCAAGCAAATACATTGAATGGATCTATTCTAAACTTTTACTTTCCTTGGAAATATTTTTAAATATTTTCATAGATTTACCCACTTGAATTTTTATTTTTTTTGTTTTATATTTTAAATTTATTTTTATTATTGTTGTACTAGGGGTGTATTTTGACATTCACAAAACTTCTAACAATATGTCTTAGTTAAATTCACCCCTTTCATCATTCTGCTTGATCCCCATTCTGCCCATTTTGTAATAGTTACAACAGGCCTCAGTTTTTCATTTACACATATGTGTACCTAATATTTCTGCTCTAGTCGTCCTCCTACACCCTTTCCTTATATCCTACCAATACCTGTTTTGCCTTTCTCGTTTCTGTTTTTGTAAAAAAAAAACTGATGTCTTTAATTGTTAAAAGTTTCATTGTGATATTTCCATACATGCTTTCATGTACTATAGTCATTCATATTTGTTTTGCAATTTGTTTAAATTATTAGAACAGACTCAGTTAAATGTAACTAAAGTGTAGATATGATACTCTGTTTAAATGATTAAATGAAATTGAATTTCAATTTCATTAACAACAATCAAAACATTTTCTAACACTTTATGTGTAGTCTAGTAGACATAGTCCTTATATTTAAAAACAATTAACTGTGACTCATATATCATTATTTATTTTAAATATTTTAGGAAACTACTGCCAGGAATTTCTTGGAGACCATATAAAGGGAAAACTTGTCATGGAAACTTTAGGAAAGTCAATTTTAGCAAGCCTGTGATATTCTCAGTACTGTTTTTTATCCCATTGTACAAATATGTCAACTATTCGCTGCCCTATAATTCTTCCAAGAACTCTTCTGAAAAATGTGAATATATGGAATGTACTTTTATTTTCATGTAATTGTGTAACTGACTCCCACATGTAGCCACATTCCTGCTCACGTGCTTATCTTAGAAATGCTTCTAGACTTTGGGTATTTTATATTCATGTGTATTCTTGGTAATTTTGAAGGAAATTGCATAAAAATGGCATTAATGTATGTGGCTATCTTTACATGTTGCCAATTACATATGAGAATTTTCCATCTGAGGTTTAATTTTCTTTTGAGATCAAGTCAACATTTTGAGAATGTATAATACCTATCACATTAGTAATAGTAACAATAATAAAATTATAGTGTATTATTTTTTCAAAGGGCTTTCATTTTCATTATTTCTACTTTACTCTCTCATTCTCTCTCACACGTACACACACACACACACACACACAAACACACACACACAGAGTAGAGAAGCATTAATTTCTCTTTCACAAATGCAAGGTTAGGACAATTTGACTATGATCACCAAGTCATTAAACTTCTGTCCTGTAGCACAAATCCAAGACTGTATACCAAAACCAGTGTTTTCAGTGAACACTTGATGATCCTACTTTGGATTGTTTACAAGGAATAAAGTTAAGTATTAATTCAAAATTAATGACAGGTGATTACAGTATTTACTAGTGTGCCTACACTGAATATTAAATGTTTATAATTTGTGGTATTATAAATTTTATTTTACTTTAAAATGATCAAATATATTGTCCAGGAATCATCCTTATATTAAACTACTTGATTTAAAAATGTAACAGAGTTCAATTAAAAGTAATTTAATACAGAAACTACTTTATGTAAATACATACCATATGGCCATTCTTCAAACTTCTGGGGTATTTTTAAGTATTGACAAATTACATCAATTAAACTTTGGCAAAATAAATGTCCCAAGTGTATGGAAATATATCTAAAGTGACCAAGAACACACATCATTTGCCCTAAATCAAGCATTTATAAAAATATAGATATATCACATGACCATATTTTAAAATTTTTTATTTTGCAGTACTGCTATCTGATTTCAGTTCCTTGTGCTTGCTATGAAAGTGCTCTACCCCTTGATTCATGTCCCCAGTCCTTTTAACTTTTGTTTGTTTTCTTTATTTCTTTAAGTAGAGTCTCACATTGTTGTCCAAGCTTTCCTCAAACCCTGATCTTCCCATCAAGTTGTCCAATTTAACTGTGATTACAAGAGTAAACCTCCATGCCCAGTTCATTTGTTGAGATGAGGCCTCATATCTCTGAGATATGAGAAAATCTCTGAGATTTTCTCAGTCTCCACATCCCAGGTAGCTGGGATTACAGATGTGAGCTATTGTGCCCAGCTATAATTCTCTTTTCAATATTTCTTGTTGGAGTTTCACATTTAAAAAAAAAATTCACAAATGCCTCTCCTTTTCAGTATATGAGATGAGTATGAATAGTCTATTGGAAATCTTCACTTAATTATAAATACATAGGCTTATTGTTACTCAAGTTTCTAGAAAACATTCTAAAATGTGGTGTCATTTTTTCACCTGTTTCTCCTATATTGCAGTTTCAAGTAGTAATATAATTGTCCACTAGTAGACAAAGAGTTTTACATATTTTAATAGTATCTGGCCAGCTACAAGTAGTGTCCCAGTGTACAATCTGAAGAGCTATTTATTCTGAGAATATAGTTTGGGGGATTTTGTTTGTTTCCTTGGGAACCTAGAGATAGGTAGGCTGACCATGTTTTTCACTTTTGGGGTTTTTCTTTTGCATTAATTATAAATCTAAAAATGTTTTTATGTAAGTATGTGTTTGAGAAAGAGGAGAGAGAGAGGTGAGGGGAGACGGGGGAGAACATGAGTGAATCTCTTTAGGACATCCATCATATGCAAGTCACTCAATTACAATGTAATTATTTGAATTTGTGTTAATCAATACTGAATTTAGCAGAGAAATAGCTATTTAATTACATTATTCATCAGAAAAGAGAAAGGGGGATTTAATATATAAATATTTATTATATTTCAGGCCAAGATCCAAAGTTGTTTACATTAGAAAAGTAGTGAAATTCTTGGACATATTCACTATTCATGATTCATAAACGTTTTGACTTGTTAAATTTAAAAGATTACACTGCTAAAGTCAGTGCTAAAAAGTGTTAGAAGCATAAGATTATTAGTTACAAACAATCATTTGTTAAAATTTTTCTTTTACTATGATTTTCACTTTGTTTCATATTAATTTGTCATCTTAGCTAGCGATCACATTGAGTATGAAAGCATGAGCAATGTCTTCTTTTTTTGCACAATTCAAGTAACATCGCTGTGGTAACATTAGGGTCCCAAGAAGTTTGCTCTTTAAAGAGTCTTTAACCATCTCTAAGAATGCTAATATAGTTCAAAGTAACAAATTTCTATTGATGATGATGATATTAATTATAAAAAACTATGATATGTAATTTGATTTGTCAATTGAGAAGTGCACACATAATTTAAGTAGAAACAAATAAAATTTTAGTAAATAATCTAGACTACAAGTTTCACCAAATCACACAATTTAGCCATTTTAAAATGTTGATGCTCAAATTTTGAAGACTAGGGACTTGTCTGAAGTGACAAAAGTTGTTATGAAAGAGCTGGAATTAGAACTCATTTCTCCTAATTTATAGCTCAGGTCCTTATTATAGCTGTCAGCTTGTACCTCTGGCATTATTGACTGTATAAAAAATAAATATGATATGTGAAATAATTATAGTGGAAAATTGGTAAACCTTTTTTACAGACTACTTTTGTTATAGACTCCTCTTTTGTGGGAACTTATTATGCAGTTTAACCACGTATTTTCATTGCACATTTATGATTTCTACTCTTTAGAGTATTGTATATATTCCATGTATTTCGATTTACTGCCAACTGATTAAATGTGGCTCAACCACAGTATGATTTTGGATGATAGCCTCTCTGCATTTTTCAGAGAAATGTGTACAGTGAACATGTGTTATACAATTTTCTATCCTACAGTATGAAATTTTGAAATCTTACTAACAAGTCAGCAATATTTTCCACCAGTGTTTAAGGTAGTGGTTCTGGATCTAATTCATATTCTGGATAATTCTTTGCATCCTGGTTTCTATGACAAATTGTGTTGAGTGGGACAAGAAAGGGATGTAAAATATTTTAAAATATCCTGCCCCTACCCTAATATGACCCCTGCCATAATGAAATACTTTTAGTTATTTCCATATGCACTGGCCTACATTCCTCTTTGATTTTATTTTACAGTTGCCTATAGGAATTCTTACCCAACACATTTCTATTGCCTACTAAACATCTGCATAACTGTAAATTCTTTATATATCAGGCTGATTAATGTATTCTTTAACTCCTATGTATAGGCATTATGGGCTTGTTTCCCCTTCACTTCAAAATATCTCACACTTATAGAATATAGGTAGGTGCATATTTTATCAACAATTTTTACATATCTATCCCTACTAAGCGGTCAAATAAATTATGTAGTTTGTACTTTTCTATCAGTCTACTGCCTTAGACTCTATACCCTTTGAACTTGGATACTGTATCCTATTAATCCTGCAATTTCCAGTGACTAGTGTAGTGATTGGTAGAAAAAACATGTTAACTAAAAATTTCACAAGTCTATTAGACTGAAATTGGTGGAAAAAACTGTTTATTCCTTAAGAAATAATGGCAATTTCTAACATAGACTTTCAAAGGCTACATAAGTTTTTATATTTAGAAACATCTTCAAAGAATCTACTAGCAGAAAGTTTTTCCACAAAAACATTAACCAAAGAAAGAGTTAGGGTCTTCATTGCACATTCCTCTGTGCTGTGGTAGAGTGGCAATTCCACACACAAAAAAGGAAGACAAAATGGTGAGTGGCCATCTCCACGACTTGTACCCAGTGCCTAATCCTGGAGTAGAAGTATCTTTGAGAGATTCAGCTTCCTTCCTGAGCTGTGGTATGATGGTGGAGATTCTTGTACGTGAGACAAGCCACAGGATGGAGATTACTGCAGCTCTACAGGACAGGACTGACTTTATTTGTAAAAGAATATAGAATCCTATTTCTAGTGCCACTTTCATACGTGTTAGACAGAATTAAGAAGGGGCTCAAATAACTTCAGTAATAGAAAACAACAGATACTCAGAAATTTAATAGAATTGGGACAAGCCAACCCAGAAGATCTCTTCTAGAATAAGGGTAGGCTACACACTAAGGGTTTTGTACATGTACTGGGTTGCCAGAGGGACAATGTGCAGAGCACATGAGGTGGAATTGAAGGATTCCCCATCATCATGGCACAGGTAGCAGTGGTCTTGGGACTGAAGCACAACTTCTGTCTGACCTCTGACTGAACAATTAGCTGTTCTGTCATAGATGTAAATATTAACAATAAAATAATACACACCTTTAGCAGTGTGGTTATGTCTAAGCCATGACCAGAGAAGGAAACTCCTAGTTCACAGTTCTGTGGTGAAAGTGAGAAACCAAGCATAAACTTCCTGATGACACCTGCAGATTCACACACACACACACACATACAACCAGGAATAAAAAAGTGAAAACCTTGTTGGGATCACTCAAGGATAAACCTTACAAATAATTGGCTTCCATCCACCTGGGGACAACCTCCAAATAGCTAGCTTAAGGGAAAAATAGAGGGGCAATGTATATTTGTGATCAAGGACATTGCTAAATGGAAAATATCCCTTACATGGTTAATTCAGGAAAGTCAATAACCAATGGCAAAGCAAACAACCATAAGAACAACCATCATGTGGAGGAGTGGGATATGCATTTGCAAATTATCTAAAAGGTCAAGTTTGCAACAAAAACATGACACAAAAAACATGAAAACTTGAGCTATTTACAACAGGAGCTGCATTTGATGGTGTGCAAATGATGGAGTGAGCCAAAAGAGACTTCAAAGCAGCTATGATGAGTATTTTCAAAGAACTAAATGGAATTAAGTTTAAATAAGTAAAGGAAAGCACACTTACAATTTCTCATCAAATAAAATATCAATAATTGATAGATATTATAAAAAGACAGATACATCATTGTGAATTTGCAAGCTTAATAACAAATGAAAAATTCACTTTTCAGGCTCGAGAGTGCACACACATGCTTCAATGTAAGTGGGGCTTGAAAACACTAAACTAAGTGGAAAAACTAATTG
Source organism: Castor canadensis (assembly GCF_047511655.1). Lineage (NCBI taxonomy): Eukaryota > Metazoa > Chordata > Mammalia > Rodentia > Castoridae > Castor > Castor canadensis. The sequence goes on from NC_133387.1 coordinate 115,678,162, forward strand.
CAAATATGACATATGGTATAAGTTCATCTCTATGACTTGTCAAGAAGAGCAAGTATATAGAGGTAGAGAGTAGAGGAGCAGTTGTCTTGAACTTTGGGAGGATATTAATTACCGTAAAAATTCATATGCTGTGTCACAAAGCCCTATGCCTTAGAATGGGATGATTTTTCAAAATAGGGAAGCGTATTGTCCTAAATGGGGTCTTGATTTAAAGAGAATATTAGGTAAAAACTAAGTAAAGTCAAATAAAGTATGGCTTTCAGTTAACAATAATAATATTATTGTGATTTTATTAATTTTGACAAACTTAACATTAAGGTAAGTAAAATAACAAATATATGGAAAGACAAATACCACATGTTTTCTCCAATATGTGGAATGCAAATTTTTTTTAAATACTCCAAAAGTAAAAAAGACTTTACTAGGAAGAGACAAGAGTTCTGCGAGTAGGAAGGGAAAGGGGGAGAGAGGCTAGTATGGAGGGTGGATTTTCTTATCCATGAATGGAAATGTCACAGTGAAACCCATTAAGATGTACAATTAATATGCATTAATAATTTAAATTATTTTTAAAAGACTAAAGGTAACAAGTACTCTTAATGATGTGAGAAAAAGAAATCATTGCCAAATGTTGGTGGGGATGAAAATTACTATAGCCAATATAGAAAACACTGTAGTGGTTCCTTCAGGAGGTATGGGGTTAGATAGAAAACTCAAAACACGAAAGCATTTGATGTCCCCACTACAGAGGAATTAACACAGAATCCTAAAAGCAACAGAGTTCAACATGAGAAGGGGATCAGGAACCAGTGTAAAGATCAGTTAGAGATTAATCAGCCTGGGTTTTAACACATTTGTACATGAAAGCAATGCTAAGAATCTCTCTGTATAGCTGTCCTTATCTCAACTAGCAAAAATGCCATGCCTTTCTTATTATTGCTTACGTCTACTCTTCAGTGGAACTGGAGAAAAACAAAGAACAGGTTCTGCCTGGAAGCAAGGTGGGTGGAGAGTGTGGAAGCATGGGGTAGGGGGGTAGAAATGACCCAAACAATGTATGTACATGTGAACAAGTGAATAATAAAAAAGAAAAAAAGATTAAAAACAGAACTACCATTTGATCCAGAAATTCCACTACTGGGACTATATTCAAAACAGATGAAATCACTAGGTCAAGGCTGCACTCCTATGTTTACTGCAACACTATTTACAATACCAAAGAAATGGAAACAATTACAGTGTACATCAACTGAAAAATGGGAGATATATATATAAATATATATATTATATATTTTATATATAATTATTATAATTATATATATACATAATACAATGCTATACAGCCATTGAAAGGAAGGCAATCCCTGTCTTTTTGATGCTGTGGATGGAAGTAGAGAATATTAGAAATAGCGAGGTGGTGAACAGATGAGAAAACAGGTTATGGGGGAAGATTTATCAATTGGAACAAAGACATATATAGAAAGGAGTAAGAAGTTCTTATGTACCATCACAAAGTATGATGACTATAAATAATAATTAGGCACTGTGCATTTAAAAAGCTAGAAAAATGATTTTAAAAAATTTTACCATAAGGAAATTATATGTTTGAAGCAATGCAAATGTTTAACATGATTTACACATTTTACAATTTATACTTGTATCAAAATAACATGTTACTATCATATCAATAAACTCCATTAGTTTATACAATTTTTATGGTTTTGTGTGTTTCAAAATAAATTTATTTTTAAAAAGAGTAGGAGAAGTTGCTTCTGAAATATAGGAGACACGTATTGTCTTTGTAAAATTTGACAAATCTATAACTACACTGTAAGTTAAATGTTTCTCTTAAAATGTCCTGGATTAAAAGAGGGGGACATTATATTGAACATTACTGAGCATGTTAAGAAAATATCACTTGAAGGATTCTGGAAAAATTATTGAAAGACTTAAATTGCATGAAAGTCATATCATCACTTTCTTTTTTATTTTGTTGTGCTTGGTAGGAATGCATTGTGGCTTTTACAAAGGTTCTAACAACATATCATATATATCATATTTGAATTTACCTCCTCCAACATTCTTTTTCTCTCCCCATTCAAGAGTTTCAATAACTGTCTTTTTTTCTTTTTACATCATGTGTGTGCAGGTTCTGCATTATATTCACCCCTTTGTACCATTTCCCAATCTATTCCCCATTCCCTGTATTATCAGCCTCTCCAGGCAGGTTCTATTCTGCCCCCCCCCATTCTCTGATTTTGCGAAAGAAAGGAAAAAGAAATGACATTATTCCTTCCTGCTTTACATGCTTACATTTATTTCTTGTATATTGCCTTTCACTAGCACTCCCAGTGCCATGTTGAACACAAGTGGCTAGAGTTGGCATCCTTGCATCACACACATGTCAGAAGAAAAGCTCTCAGCTTTCCCCCATTGCATCTGGTGATACCTGTGAACTTTTCATATTTGATTTCTATTGTTAAAGTAAGTTTCTCCCATTCCCATTATGTTGAGGGTTTTGATCATGAATAGATGTTGAATTCTATCACATGTGTTTTTTCTGTTTCAATTGAGTTGATTGTGTTTTTTCGGGTTCATTCTGTTAATGTGATGTGTCTCACTGATCTCTACATGTTGAGACATCCTTGCATTCCAGGGATAGATCCCACTTGGTCACCCAGTCATGGTCATCATCATAGTATAAAATATCTTGAATGTGTCACTGAATGTTTTCTCTAGCATTTTATTAAAGAGTCATGTTCATCAAAGACATTGGTCTAGAGCTTTCTTTTCTGGTGAAGTCTTTCTGTCTTTGGCATCAGTGTGATTCTGTCCTTACAAATATTGGAAATGTTCCCTCTTCCTTTTTGGAAGTTTAAAAAGCACTGGCATTACTCTTTGGATATTTTGCAGTCTTTTCCATTGAGTCCCTATGGATCTGGGGTTTTCTTTGTGGGGATGTTTAGCTACTGATTCACTCTATTTGTCATAAGTCTGCTCACTATTTTTTTCTTCTTGATTCAGTTTGAGTAGGTTGTCTGTGTTTGGGAGTCTATCTATCTCTTCTATGTTATCCAATTGTTGGTGCATTAGTGTTCATAACAGTACCTGTCAACTTCATCGACTTAAAACCTAGTTTTTATGATGCATTGATACTTACAAGTAACTGAAAATTTAGGGTCTTGCACCCATAAGTACTGTCTTTTGTGCTCACAAGCTTTAGATGATTCAACTCAACATACCATGGTTTTAACTAGAACTGTAGCTATATTCCAAGCCATTGTGATTTTTCTTTCAGTAACATTTATTAGCACTGGAAGTGTGAACATTTTTCTACACATTCATGTGTAAGAAATTAATGAGCTGCCATTGTCCTTCCCCAGTGTGTCTAATTTTCTCATGCTTCCACTGGCTTATTTGTTGTGCCCTTATTCAGTGAGGCAACAGGAAGAGTGCCAACATTCCTAATGATCATGGTTTCTTTTCCCTTTTGCATGTGATAACCATTCATTTGCACCTGTGGATTCTAGATCTCAGTACATACGTTTTCTGGGGCAGACTACACATTGCTGTCATGCTGCTCTATAGCTGGTTTCCTCTGGCGATGTCACCAGATGGCAGCACTGAGTTCTCCCAGTTTGGTCTCACTTTCAACTTTCTGCAGTGTCTGCAAAATATCAGGGACCTCCTCTATCAGTCCATCAGAAAAGCCTCTCCTCTATAGATAGTCCATGGGTTTGGCCTAGCTGGGGGCTGTGTGTTCTGAACCCCTGTTGCTTCTTGGCAGCTGTGTGCTATTGGTCATCTAGCCATTTTCCCTAGTCAGGGACAGAAATGAGGTTCAATTTCATTTCAGTTTTTGGGTCCACTTTATCATTTTTTGGTTGCTGTAATATGGTCTGTGTGCCAATAATGTGTTCCCTGTCTGGTTTATCTATAAGGAACTACAATATTATCCATATTAATGTGTCTATGTCACATACCATTCAATTCTAGAAACACCATAGACTATCAACAGACATATTAATTCATCCTACAATTTCAATATGGCATTACTATGTGTTATAACATATTTTACCCTTTATAGCCTTCACCTGAGGGTTTTGATGAGATTAACTTTTAAATGTGTGTGCACATGAATATCTGTGTAGCTACATTGTGTGATATGGACCCTCTGGTTTTGATATTTCATGATGTGGGGCCACCAGTCTCCTTGGCAGGAGTCCCTTACATGCCATTGTAAGCTCTAGCCTGATAAACACTACATGGCCCTGTGATCCTCACACAATGTTTTAAGAAACACATAGGCTTGGTTTTTGTTTGTTGGGGAGAGTGTTAATTCCATGTACGGTTTACTAATGTGCTGACTTTAATGTTGTTTTCTAACTCAAATTGAAAATTGTGTATTAGTAGATATTAATGGATGTTTATTAGACTAGGGTTATTAAACCAATGGCAAAGTTTATAATATTCCAGTCTGACTTTCTTTCTGCCAGTGGACAAGAAGTCTGACTGTCTAGCAATTGGCAGTAATATTGGAAAATTTAGATTTTTGTTCTCCAGGAACACCTCAGCTATCCCTCCTCTGTCTTATCTATGTGACTTTGGTGAATGAATGGAAAAGGTCTGGAATGGCGTTCGTGTTGAAAGAAATGAAAAATAGCAATCAGGAGTGAGCTATGCTGGGTGTGCCAAGTACTGCGCACTGTCCCTCATAGTGAATCCAACTACTGCTTAGCTGCAGAGGAAGAAGTGGAGCCTGATGAGATGCCATGTTTGGTGCAGCTGTGCCTCACACACAGGGGCCCTGTACCTTGACACCAGCTATGCAGTGGAGTTCCCCAGTCCTCACTTCAGGTTCACTTAGCAGTGTCAGCACTCACCAGGAGCTGTGGTTCAGGAGGCCTGTTGCAAATCTACACCCATGCCATTTGTACTGCATGAATGTAGGAACCACAGCCATTGGCTGGCTTTTAGTTAGGTCTCAGGGTTCTCATTTGAAATAAAGGGGTCTGCCCTAGCTCTAAAATCCTGATGAAGAAAACACAAAGAAAGGGAGATTTTGGATTTACAACTCAACAAGCAATAAACAAATCAAACTAAATAAAATATTAAGAAAACAATGCTCCACTATAGAATTTAAAAGGAAAACATATCTCACTTTAAATATTGAAAAATAATTTAGTAATTTTTTTCTAGAGACAATAATGAGACAGAGAGAATAAAAATTTTCTGGGATTTTTCAAAACCAAGAAAAGAAGCAATAGTGGAGTAAGAAAGTCTGTACTCATATGTTTTGCATAGTGTAAAATAGTTTCTTGAGATGACTTTAATAAATCTATCTTGAAATGTTTCTAAATAATTATTAGGAATGTCAGTTTCTTCACAGAAAAGGAATGCAAGAAATGACTGACTTTGCATCTCCCCTCTAGATCCCTAGAGCAGTTATTTAGGATGAACGTGTTTCATTGCACTGTAGAACTCAAAGCCTGGCTCTGAAGCCCGGACTGTGAGCCCTTCTTCTGCCTGGTGCACACACCATCATGTATGTGGTGAATCGCAGTGTACAGCCTTTAGATGCATGAATGAGTAAATAAACAAATCAGTGAAGCTGCAAGGCCACATACAACATCCTTACAAAATAACCGAGGCTTAAAAACTTCCTGTATGAACACTGTAGGGGCTGGAATTAAGGCCACTTGGTAGAGAAGAGTACTGTTGCACAACTCGTCTTTTGCTGTAGTTTTTAGATGTTCTTTGGTCTTTTTAATATGATCTGGAAGTTTACAACATAATAAGTTAATTCTTTTGATCTTTTATTAAATTAGCCTTTAAAGTCATATTTTAGGAGTAACATTATAGAGTAACTTAAGGTCATAGTACAAGGAGTATAAATGAAGACTAAAAAAAAAAATAGTTTTAAAATCCCAAAACATTGATGCCTTCTAAGTATCCAGTACAGAACATGCTTCTATCTCTATTAAATAGTTTGTTCAACAAGTATATTATACTGTCTAGCACTTTTTCCTTAGTAACAAATAACACTTAAAAAAGAAACTCATCACAGTGAAAGGTAGGTTTTACTGATGCTAGCTTATTTGGGATGGTTCTCCATCTGCATGGATTTACAAGAAGTGAGGACTGGATCACACTTGTTTAGGAAGCCTCTCTTCATCACTGAGACTGGATGCCCATCTCATGTCCTGACATTCAGGATCCTGGGGGTTTGAATTATGATTCACCCAAGGTTTGATGATGTGGATGCTAGAGTTTGCCCAGTTCCCCAGGATTACAGCCTGGTCTGTCTGATCACGAAACCAGCGATGTTTTCTACTATAGTGGATTTGGAAGGTTCATAGAATGCAGACACTAGAACTATGGAAGCCTCCATCTTTAAGGTTTCACAAACCTCAGTGGTTCCTCACCCCTCTTGATGGTTTCATAGTGGCTTTGTCATCCTTACATTCAACTGATGATGAGTGCTTTTCCCATGTTTCTGTGTGTCCTTTAAAATTTGTGCTCAATGTATATCTTTCTAGTGACATCTTTAAAAAATTTATTAGTGACTATTAATTATGCAAAGGGGTTGCATATAATGTGCTAGATCATAATTACTCCCCACTACACTTTTTATCCCTTATTCCCTACTCCTGATTTTTTTTACAATTATAATGTGTTTAATTATGCTATTTTCATACATAAGTATAATAAATATATTTGATAATATTCTCCCCCATCACCCTCTCTTTTCACCATCCCAGCTGGTTTTACCTGCAAACATATACATGTATGTGTGCATATATGTATATACATGTACATGTTTGTATGTATATGTATGTATGTAGGATATATAAAGATAGGTATATGTAGATATCTATCTTTATAGACAGTTATCACATGCAAAATACAGACATACATTCTGCATGTAATACACACACACACACATATATATTTTTTTCTCAATCTGACTTACTTTGTCTAACTGGATGATCTCTAGTTCCTTCCATTTTTCTACAAACTACATAATTCTATTTTTCTCATTTTAAAAAATAGTTTATTATATTTTTACTTTACTTTATATTTTTAATTAACATTCAGTAATAATACAAGGGGATTGTATTTTCATTGTGCTGATTCTATATGAGTGTACAGTGTACCCTGAACGATTCATCCCCTGAATCATATTCTCTTCTCCCCTACTTTTTCAAACAGCGTTTGGAGGGTTTCTTTAAACTGTCTTCATATATATCTTTAGTATGTTTTGATGATTTTTTACCTCTCATTATCCTTTTTTTCCCTTCCTCCCTCCTGTTGATTCCCCATAGACTCTCTGTTTCACATTTTTGTATCATCATTGTCATTGTCATCATCGTTATTTTAGGTCTAGGTTCCCAAATGAGTCAGGACCTGTAATATTCGGCATATTTTTCTTTATTCGTTTATTCACATGTGCATACATTGTTCGGACCATTTCTCCCACCCCACCCCCCTCACCACCCCATCGCTTCCAAGCAGAACCTGTTCTGCACTTTTCTACAATTTTGTAAAGAGTAGACATGAGCAATAATAAGAAAGACAAAGCATTTTTGCAAGTTAAGGATAGCTATAAAGAGAGATTCCCAGCATTGCTTCAATGCACAAGTTTATTACAAACTGAATTGATGCATCTATACAAGACGTCTTTACTACCTCCTGGTCACCTTCCCATATTGACCTGGGTTGTTTTATGGTTATTGTATTAGATCCTCTGCAGTGGAGACATCGAACACTTTCAAGTTTTGTGTTTCTTGTGTATCCATATTCCTCCTGTATGTGCTCTCTGCTTAGCCTGTGACCAAAGTCCAACAACATTACTACATTTGCCCTAGATCTAAAGTCTGCATATGAAGGCAAATATATGATTTTTTGTCCTCTGAGGCAGGCTAACATCGCTCGAGCTGATGTTCCGCATTTCCATCCATTTACTAGCGAATGATAAGATTTCATTCTTCTTCATGGCTGAGTAAAATTCCATTGTCTATAAATACCACATTTTCTTAATCCAATTGTCAGTAGTGAGGCATCTTGGCTGTTTCCATAACTTAACTATTGTGAATAGCACTGCAATAAACATGGGTATGCAGGTGCCTATGGAGTAAGCTGAGTCTCATTTCTTTGGGTATATCCCCAGGAGTGGATTGCTGGATCATATGGCAGAACTAAGTTTAGTTTATTAAGAAGCTTCCATATTGTTTTCCAGAGTGGCTACACTAGCTTGAATTCCCACCGGAAGTGAACGAGGCCTTATGCCTTATTCCCCACATCCTCACCAACACCTCTTGTTAGTTGTGTTTTTGATATTAGCTATTCTAACAGGGTTGAGGTGGAATCTTAGTGTGGTTTGATTTGCATTTCCTTCATGGCCAGAAATGGTGAGCATTTTTTTCATGTGTTTTTTGGCCATTTAAATTTCTTCTTTTGAGAAAGTTCTGCTTGGTTTAGTTGTCCATTTCTTTATTGATTTGTTGATTTGAGGGGATTTTAGTTTTCTGAGCTCCCTGTATATTATGGTTGTCACTCCTTTGTCTGATGTATAGCTGGAAAATATTTTCTCCCATTCTATGGGTGGGTTTCTTCAGTTTAGACATCATTTCTTTTGTTGCAGAAGCTTTTTAATTTTATGTAGTGCCACTTGTCCTTCCTTTCTCTTAGGTGCTGAGCTGCTGGGGCTCTATTGAGGAAGTTCCTGCCTATACTTATCACTTCCAGAGTATTTCCTGCTCTTCCAATACTAACTTCAGAGTTTTGGATCTGATATTAAGGTCCTTGATCCATGTTGAGTTGATACTAGTACAGGGTAATAAACATGGATCTAGTGTCAGTTTTTGCAGGGAGATAACCACTTTTTCCAGCAACATTTTTTGAAGAGGCTGTCTTTTTTACATCATATGGTTTTGGCACCTTTGTCAAAAATAAGGTGGACATAGCTTTGTGGACTCATATCCAGTTTCTCTATTCTCTTCCACTGGTCTTCATAATGGTTTTTGTGCCAGTACCATGCTATTTTTATTACTATTGCTTTGTAATATAGTTTGAAGTCCATTATTGTGATACCTCCAGCATTGCTCTTTTTGCTGAGTATTGCCTTGGCTGTTCGTGGTCTCTTGTGTTTCCAAATGAACTTTAGGCTAGATGTTTCAATCTCTGTGATGAATGTCACTAGTATTTTGATGGGAATTACATTAAACATGTAGATTGTTTTGGGTAGTATAGACATTTTTATTGTATTTCTTCTACCAATTCATGGCATGAGAGATCTTTCCACCTTCTTTAGTCTTCCTTGATCTCTTTTTTCATAGGTTTGTAGTTCTCCTTGTAGAGGTAATTCACATTCTGTGTCAAGTTTACTCCTAGTTTTTAAAGCTTTTTTAGGCTATTGCAAATGGAATTCTTTCCATGTATTCTTTCTCAATTTGTTAAATGTTGGTGTATAGAAAGGCTAATGATTTTTGTATTTTTATTTTGTATCCTGCCACTTTGTTGTAGCTGTTCATGGCATCTAGGAATTTGGGGGTAGATTGTTTGGGTCTTTCTGGTATAGGATCTATTGTTGTCTGCAAATAGGTATATTTTGACAGTTTCTTTACCCATTTGTATTATTTTTATTTCTTCTTCTTGCCTAATTGCTCAGGCTAGGAATTTCAGGATTATATTGAATAGGAGTGGGGATACTGAGCACCCTAGTCTTGTTCCTGATTTTATGGGAAATTGTTTCAGTTTTTATCCATTAGGCATAATGTTGTATACAGGGTTTTCATATATAGCCTTTAAAACACTGAGTTACGTTCCTTCTATTCCTAGTTTTCTTAGAGCTTTTATCATGAAGTGGTGTTGAATCTTATCAAAGGCTATTTCTGCATTTATTGAAATGATCTTGTGGTTTTTGTCTTTGTTTCTGTTAATGTACTGTATTAAATTTATAGATTTGAGTATGTTGAACCACCCCTTCATCCCTGGGATGAAGCCAACTTGGTCATGGTGAATGATCTTCCTGATATTTTGTTGGATTCAGTTTGCCATTATTTTACTGAGGATGTTTGTTAAGGAGATTAGCCTATAATTTTCTTTTCAGAGGTGTCTTTGTCTGGTTTGGGGATGACTATAATACTGGTTTTATAAAATGAGTTAGGCAATGTTCCTTTCTATTTCATGGAAAAGTATAAGGAGATTTGGTGTTAGTTCTTCTTGAAAGGTCTCAGCAGATTTTCCATAAGGTCCTGGAGTTTTCTGCCTTTTGGAGACATTTTATTGCTGCTTTAATTTCATTTTCTGTTGTAGATCTACTTATATCATTAATATCCTCTTTGTTCAAATTTGGATGGTCATAAGTTGTCCCTTTCTTCAAGATTTTCAAATATATTAGAATACAGGTTCTCAAAATAGTCTCTGATGATTCCCTGGATTTCCGTAGAGTTTGTTGTTATATCCCTTTTAGCATTGCTTATTTTACTGATTTGGGGTTTTTTCTCTCCTCATTTTAGTCAGATTTGCCAGGAGTTCTGTCAATCTTGTTTATTTTTTCAAAGACCCAGTCTTTTGTTTCATTCTATTTTGGTCAAGGCTGTTTGGTGTCCCAGAGACTTCCTGTACCTGAACAGGAATAACATTATATTGATTTGGGAAATTTTCTGTTATCGTTTTGTTGAATATATTACTAATCCCTTTTGATTACACCTCTTCTTCTTTAATGCCCATGATTCTCACGTTTGGTATTTTGATGGTAGTGATGAGTTCTTGCACATTCCTTTCACAGATCTTGAGTTGTTTGATGAATAGCTCTTCATTTTTTCCTAAATTCATTTTTATATTCCTGCCCTGAGATTCTGTCTTCTGCTTCTTGTAGTCTGCAGGAGTGGCCTTCCATTGTATTTTGTGTTTTTGTTTCATACTTTTTTCTGAGGTTTTCCATATCATGGGTCATCTCCTCTTTAATATTGTCTGTTTTCATCTTTAATTCATTTATCTCTATTTAGAGTGTTCTCTGCTTGACTTTACTGTTTATTTAGGGCTCCTATGAGTTTATTTATTTGTTTCTGTATCTTCTGGTATTCTTTATTTTTGGTGTCTTGAAATGTCTTGATTGCCTCTTGTACACTTTGGTTCACCATGTCTACTACATCTCTATGAAATTCTCGGTGATTACTTGCAGGATTTCTTCTCTGAGGTTTTTCTTGTGGGCATAATTGGCCTACTTGATGTTGTTTATCTTTTCTTTGTTGGAGTCCGGAACTGGGTATCCATTCTCTTCATTTCCCTCTGAATCCTGTATTAAATTTTTTTGGGGGGGGAGAATGGTTTCCATCTCTTTTTCTTCTTCCCATTGCTCTACTTGGTACTGTGCAACTATATTCTTGATAGGCTAGTTGGTGGTTTCAGTCATCAGTTTTCTTTTCCTTGGTTTAATTTTGTTTTGTGGCTGTATTGGATTTTTAGGTAAGTGTGTGTGTGATATTTCTGTCCCTGGTCTGTGTAATTTAGTATTAACTAGCTCAACATGATAAAACTAACAAAAAAATCTCAAAGAAATCAATGGGGAGAAATGAACAAAGCAAACAAGAAAGAAAGCAAAGGAACCAAAAAACAAAATCAAAACAAAACAAAAAACCTCCAGGTTCAGGAACAACAGAATTTTAGTCTTAGGTTAATTTCTTGTTATTCCTTCAGCATCCAATCCTGGTATTGGTATTTAAGCAGAAGCTCTGTCATAATCCCCAGGGAGTTGGGTAGTGAGTTTTTTTTCTGTCTTTCATTGGCATCTGCTTAGTCAGCTCCTTCCTCAGTGAGGTGTGGCAGTTTAAGTTTGCATGTTGTCTTCAGGTTGCAGAGATCAGATGTGATGTCCACCAGCTTTCCTGCTTTGGAGTTGAGTTTTTGCTATTGTTGATTCTTTCTTTGCTTCGCCCCCTTTCTCTGGGGCAAGGTAAGCGATCTGTCAGCCATCCCTCTGCTGTCAGCAGGTTGTGATGGTTCACTGTTAATTTTTCAATTTTTCAGGGCCATTTTAGTTTGGATGTTGCTCACTGGCTCAGGAGATGATGATTGTGGTATGCTACCTGGCCTAACTCAAGCAGAGGCTTGCCACCCACCTGCTGTCAGCCCTCCTATCATCTCTTTGCTCCTCTCCCTTCTCTGGTTGGCTTTCAGAATTCCCAACCACTCTGCTGTGTGTTAGTTTTCAGTTCTTGTTTATTCTTCACTTCTTTTTTATTCTGGGCAGGGGAAAGGTGTCAGTGTAACAAGGGGGCAGTGCTGGCTTATTCCAAGTGTGGCTGGGGAAATACCATGTGACACTTGGCTCTCATATTTTGGTCTGCCAAATGCCTCCCAAGCATATTTGGGGCTCTGGTAGCAGCCAGAGACTTCCTGTTTTCTCAGTGTAGCAAGGCATGGAGAAGCCTTCCTTGGGCTAGGAGTTCAAGGTGTCAAAGTTTTAATTATCCTTGGATTACTACTACCATTTTAGTAACAATATTGAAGATCCTTTCTTCTTCTTCTTCTGAAATATACAATATATGGTGGTTTAGTGCAAAGAAACTTGATGGAATTGGAGAACACTATGCTCAATGAAATAAATCAAGTACCAAGACTGTTCTCATTCTTGTAAGCAAGTTCCTCAGCCCTTAGACTCCATGCACAGGTGCTTGCCTGTGAAGTCCAGGAGCAGAATTCAAGATGTCTATGCCAGGTTGGGAAGGAGGGATAGAAATGAAACCTCTATGACCTGTTGTGAACATGTGTAATTGCACATAGCACACTGGATGTGTAAAGTTTTAGATTGTAGGATCAATGGAAAATATGACTCAAAAAATAAGATTAAATTATTATCATGGCCTGAACTGCAGAGATTACTGATGCAGCCCCCCAACCACAGGAACCTTTGTGGGTGTCCCCAAATGGAAAAAATAATGCCTGATAAACCACCAGGTTTCTATTCCTGACTCCTTGCAGAAAAGGCCTTGATCTTCAACCATTGTTATGTTGTTCAAGAGAACTATTATCCAAGTACTGCACAACTGTCTGTACCCCTAAAAATTCACATGAATATTTGCCAGGTCCTTCACTTGCAGTGGAAATCAGCAATGCTGCCTACTTGGGAAACTCCATCCTAACTCAAAAATGAAAGTATCCACCAGGTGAAAGAAATAGCAACCCAGCAATGTTCTGGGATATTGGTGGAGGATACTCACCCCTCAGTTGGGACCAGCTCCCATCCATGGAGCCCTACCCCTTCATTTACCCACTTTAGTCCCTACCCAACTCCATAGAAAGTTTTCTCTTCAAAGTGAATTAGATCTTCCTATTCACGTGTGTGTTTCAGTATCTCCAGTTCTTAGCACTGTCTCTTATACTATGTCTCCATGCCTACATTCAAGGTTGGTGGGGAGGTCATAATCCTTCTACTGGGTTCCTTTTGAAGGGAGTCTAGAGTCAATGAGAGATGCTTCATGGACAGGAGATGCTCTAAATGTATCCAGCTCATTTTCTGGTGAGAATCACTGGAGGTTACCAATATCAGGTCTTTCTGCCATTGGTAGTTTGCACAGACTACCTTCTGATCCCCATGCAGAGCTCCCTTTGGGTGGTCGGTTCTGCTCCCTTTAGAGCACTGACTGGGTTTTCCTTTTCCCTGGAATTCTCCATGCCCCATTCTACTGCTGTGATCTTCCTTTTATCCTGAATCCTTCTGTTCCTGATCCTGCTGCACCTCAGGCATCTCCTTCACAGACATGCTCGGGGATGTTTCTGACACCAATGATGTTGGAGATCACCAGCAGTAGTCCTGTTCTGATTTTTGTGCCACTTGCTGTGCTTGCCAGATGTGTTCACCTTCATGGGGCTGTACAATAGGAGTAGCAAGCCCAGAAGGAGACTAGAGTAAGAAAGTAGTTGTATAGGAAGCCACTAACTTGGACTTCTTCACTTTCCCCATTGAGTGTCCTCACATCTTTGGGAGGGATCCCTCTGCCTATCTGTACATCCAAGACGCTGCATTACTCCTCTCTAACCTCCAAAGACTTGCTTCTTGTTCTTTGAACACCTATCTGAGTATTTTCATTTTATACAGAGCACACAAAACATGTAACATTAATCAATGGAACCACCATGAAGTAAAGGGAGTCTGGTAGTTTCTCTTTCCATTTTATTTAGCATGTCACCAGCCTCACATAAAAAAGGTGAGAAAACATGTGTGACACTTATTCCACGTTATTCTATTCATTGGCCTACTCTGTGCTACATGTGAAATATTCAGCAATTGTTTGGATGAGAAAATTATGTAAATAAACACAGGAAATGGACAAATAAATCTTCATTTTTTTCTATAATTCTGTGAAACACCTTACCAAAAATTCAATACTGAAACAACAAAAGACCATAACTCAAACATCTTGTGGATCAGGAATTGAGGGAAATGCTGCCAGTGTTCCCTGCACAACCTTCTACAAGTGGCAATGCAGGTGCTCACCTGGGCTGTGAATCTCAAGAGAAGCTATTGGGTGATTGAGTTCCTTAGGATGATGTGTCTTTGACCCTCTGTTTCCACACCATGATGACTATTTCCTCTTGCAAATCATGTTAAATCTCTGAAAATTTCCTTCTTCAATGCTTATAAAATACTATCTTGTAGTTCTGATCCTTGCCTTAAGTCTTCATTTCATTATGAGCATTTTATCAGGAGCAAATGATTTGATCTAAATATTCCTGAGAGCTGGGATGGTAAAACAAAGTGAAAGGCAATGTGTAGGATGGAATTTAAGAGAAGGAACTGGAAGTATCACAGCACAGAGCTGGGGAACTGGACCACACCAGGAACAACAAACCTATGAGAGTCTCTAACTCAGGAGCTGGGTGCTGGTGACTCAGGCCTATAGAGAGGCTGCTATCAGGAGGATTGTGATTCAAAGCCAGAACAGGCAAGGAGTTCTTTTTGACTCCATATCAAAAAGAAAAAAAACCCACTATCACATAAAAGGGCAGGTGGATTGGCTCAAGGTGTAGGCCCTGATTTCAAACCCCAGTGCCACCAAAAAAAAAGATGCAGAGTATTGAGGACTACAAGTGTAGGCACCAAAAGTTTGGTAGACCTTAAAAGAGATGGGAGATCTTCAGTATAAAAGCATCAGGTGTTGGTGTCACATTCCTAAATTCCATTATGTGCAAAATAGGCTAAAATTCCCTACTGTGTGAGCACTTCATACTATGTAAGTTGAGGAGGTTAGAAGGTAAAGATGAAAGGCAACAACAGGGCAAGGAATCCCTGTGCCATTTTGGTTGTTATGCAAATTTAGGTGAATGGATATGATTGAGAAACTGATTTGCATGGCTAGACAGAAATGAAAATGTACATACAACTTGTAGTATTTAGAGGTATTTTATTGGTAATGAAAACAAAATTAATAGCACATTTAATGATGTCAGAAGAAAACAAAGACAAGTCAAGTACATCATTTGTCACAACCATTGCTGTTGACATAATTAGAGTCACAGAATTAAATCTCATGTAGGTCACAGGGAAAGTTGCACATGACAGGGACTAAGCAGAGTTTTCCTGAAATATTGTCCTATAGATACCAAGCACAGATTCATTTTTAATTACCTTATAGTTTAATATGTACACAGGTGTGGCAATCCTATTTCCTGTGAAATTAACTAGGAGGAATCTCTTCATATGGCAATATATTAAATTCCATGTTAAGTACATCTTAAGATTATGTACTTTAACCCTCAGTGCTTGCATGTCGGTCTACAGCACTCTCTGGCAATTCCTCACTCAAAGCATTAATTTTCAGAGTACTGGCTGGGGTTTGGGAAAATGAAATGTGAAGTAGAAATAAGGGAAATCAGCCCACCAGGGATAATCAGCTTTAGCATTAACAGGAAACTGATTTCTGGTGAGAGACAGAGACAAGAGATGGTTGGGGCCACTGTGTGTGGAAACTAAACCTTTTTTGCTCTGTACCTAGGGTACTCAGGATCCTTTCTGGCCTTCTGCCCAGAGGACCTGATACTCCACATATACTTCCTTAGGAACAAGTTCTGTGTCATATTTAACATGGCAATGTTGCACATCCTGGAAGTTAAAGACTTCACATAGTTTGAGGAAAGAGTTAAGATTAGTTAGGACACATATTTTGTCAGAGATAAATTTAATCAATTATATATTATATGTGTGTATATATATACATATATATATATAATTTATAAAGTATAAATTTTACTGCCACTAAGAAAATTAAATAATGTTTACAGGATTTTAGCCAGGGAAAATCACATAGTTTAATGTATACTGTATACTCAGGTGTGCCAACTCTAATTCCTATGAAATTGTCTTGGTGCAAAACTCCTCATAAGGTACTATATCAAATTTCACTTTAAATATATCTTGAGGGTACATCATCTACACACTCAGTGTCTATGTGTCTGCTTCCAGAATTCTCTTGAGAGCAAACATTGCACAGGTTCCATGAAAAGTAAGATGATTAAGCAGAAAGAGCCTATGCCCTCTGACCACCCCTGCTCAGTCCAGCAATCTACTCAGAGTCACTGACACTGGAGGTGAGTCTCCCCTTCCAGGAGGTGTTTCACTCCAAATCACTCCTATCAGAGAAAGAGACGATGTATAGATCCACATAGAGGACACTCAGTGGTACATGGGAGCCATGACACTCATGCATCTCAAGGCTGGGAGGCCTGGTGTCAGGAGGGCTTATCTTCTCAGAAGTTTGGGATGAGAGAGCTATCACCAATCTGGAGCTCCAGTTGTCACTGTACAGTCTCTTAAAGACAATTCTGAGGTGTGGGGCTGGAACATGTCTTGAAAGTGGGTTATTGGACTATGTGCAGGACATGGCAGAATCCCTGTGATCTTGTTTTTTTGGAGGCTGTAGGTCATCACTGTGTCCCTGTGCTGATATTTTTTCACTCTCTTGAGATGATACTTTCAAATCACATCTATTTTTATTTGGTGTACAAGGCATATCCTGGAGATGTTTCAGGCCAGGCTTTTCAGTGTTTTGCTGGGTGGTATGAGAGGGTTTGAGTATTGCTTTCTTTGGGGGATTCTGGTCACTGTGCACAGGAACATGGGCAGGTCTCTCATTTGACACTCTAAAGCCAACTTTGGGGTTCTGGACATATCTATGGTCTGAAGATTGCAAGACAGACTGTTTATATACATCAGGTGACTGTGTTGGTGCCAGAGATTTGAGCATCTGTCCAATGCTATGTGTTATGGAGGCAGCCTCGTGAATATTGAGGGAGCCTTCCATGTTTCCTGGTTCTCTTTCTGCTTCTTTATGTTCATTGGCAATGGGACTATAGCCCCAGCCCAGCACTTGACGGTACACCTCCTGGTTCTTGCAGTGTGCCCAAATGTTCCACACTCCTTGCACTTCACTTGTGAGTGGAAAAGCAGAAATGCTATTGGATCCAAAAAATTCCCAGAGAACTCTCAATGCCAATAAAAGAAGAGATTTTCAAGTCTTACTATCCTATTCTATTCAGACAGACCCAATGTGTTTGGCCTACTTACTGCTAGATTTTTTAATGATAATATGGTCTTCCCAATAACCTTGTTAAGAAGGATATAGAAAGGAGGTTTGCAGCCTAAAAATGTGATAATGCTCTAGAGTTAAGCAATACGACAAAATGCTTCTTAAATATGACCCTCCATAAAAGGGAAATTTGCCCCTCAGAGTCTCTGTATGTTTCTGTCTCCCTGTGAGGGGTTTCCAAGCAGAGAAATCAGACATGAAAAGGAAGAATTGATTAAAGAAACAATCACTTATGACCAAACACAGGCTGTGTGATTTATGGAGCCCCCTGGATGCAGAGACACCCAAGCCTCCACTTACTCTTGCATCTTCCTCATTTGGTAGGGAAACCCTAGGTCTGTCTGGTCCCCTCTGGTGCTTCTTCCCATTCACAGGTGGAGAGATTCTGTGAGGCTCACTGGTAGGGAAAACCCAGCCACCTTCCTTGCCTCTGGCAGTCAGCTCAGCCGTCCTCAGTTTGTGATCTTAGATTTCCTGAAGCAGGAGAAAAATATATGTGCTGAACAAATTAAATGAGGAATGAAATAATACAAGCTTTCAGTTACCATTGAAAATCTCTAGGTTCCATACCAGCTCATCACTACCCTAGAAAAATCACAGCATTGTGGAATATTTCCTTGAAATTTGAGCAGTCCAGACTAAGAATGATTTCTTTTCTGAGACTCACTTCATGAAAATCCTACTGAAGTTGAAATGATGACTTCTTTTGTTTCAGTACTTTTTGGAACCACAGACCTTGTCTACATTAGGCAAGAGTTCTACAAATGAACTTTATCTACTCCCTTTTTATTTTTTGTCATTTTTTGTTTGTTTTCATACAATATCTCAACTATGAAACACAATTTTTTGTGCAGTCCCTACATAGCACAGAATATCTGTCCTTCTCTACTCTACCTGCCACAAACTTCTTGGAGCTGGGATTTCAGCCTTGCACTATCAAGCAAGAAGAAAATAATTTTTGCAAAGACCCAAACATGAATTTCTCCATATTTCTTCCAGTGTAGTAATTTCTGAACAACAAATGGGAAATAGAATCAAACCAGAAATTCAGTTGTCTTCCCTTTGAGTGTTTCCACACAGATGGGTCTAGAACGACAGCCATGGGTGTGATGCAGTTTCTGGGATGGTGGCAGAAAAGCAAGTGAGAAAAGGTGGCTCCCAAATGCTTTTCATGTGGCAAAAAGGTCAGGTGATTGCACATGTCATTTAATCCAATTATTTTAACTCAATCACACTGAATCTCATAATCTCTCAGAACGAAAGCTGTGTGATTACTTCCTGTTTTGTGTTTTCTAGATTCACCACTGCCCCCTACTACTTTGTGTTTGTCTCATCAGTTTTTTGCTTTTGCTGTTGTTGTTTTGGTATAACTGAAATGAGACAAGTGGGCAAAATTAGTTTGAATTACATTTGTTTTTATAAAGGGTTTCAACAATTAACTACCTTTTTTGTGAAGTCCCTATAGAACTAAGATACATCTGCCCCTCTCTTCATCTGCCACAAACTCCTTGAAACTGGGATTTCAGCCTTGCACTATCAGGCATAAAGAAAATAATTTTTGCCTAATACCCAAATATGCATTTCTCCATATTTCTTCCAGTTTAGTAATTTCTGAACAACAAATGAGACATAGACTCAAACCTGAAATTCAGTAGTCTTCCCTTTGTGTTTCAGAAAGTTTGCACACCAGTGGGTCAAGAAATACAGCTCTTGGTCTGATGCAGCTTTCGGGATGCACCTGGAAAGTGAAGTGAGGAAAGGTTGCTCCCAAATGCTTTTATGTAGAGGCCAAGATTAGATGACTGCACACATCATGTAATCCAATTATTTTAACCCAATCACACAATACTCATTATCTCTCAGATGGAAAGCTGTGTGACTACTTCTGGTATATGGTTTTTAGATTCACCACTACCCACTTTTACTTTGTATTTGCATTATCAAGTGGAATTTGGATATGACTCAATTGTAAACTGACTGTGTCCCAACAACACCATGAATCCATCAAGAGATGATATGCATTGTTTCATGTTCCTCCTTGAACAGTATTTATGAAGAATTCCTTGCCCTAACTTTGCCTTTCATCTTTTACTTCTTACCTCCACAACTTGTGTAGTATGAAGTGCTCAATCACAAGGTTAATTCCAGGATATTTTGCTCATCGTGGGATTTTGCAATGAGACACTAACTCCTGAAGGATTTATACTGAAGGTTCCCCATTTTTTTTGAAGATAAACACAAACTTTTGGTGCCCAGACTTGATGTCCTCAATCATCTGCATCTAATTTTTTTATCTTTTGGTGGCACTGTGGTTTGAAATTAAGGCCTACAACTTGAGCCATTCCAACTATGCCTTTCTGTGATTTTTTCTCTTTTTGTCTTTGGGTCCTTTAACTCTTTGCCTGGGCTGGCTTTGAACCACAATCCTCCTAATAGCAGCCACCTTACAAGCATGATCCACCAGAACCCAGCTCCTGAATTAGCAGCTCTCATAGGATTGTAGGACCTGGGTGGACCAGTTCCCCAGCCCTGTGCTGTGATACTTCCAGTTCCTTGTCTTAAATTTTATCCTGCACACTGTGCCTCTCCCTCTGTTTTACCATTCTAGTTGCCAAAAATATTTAGATCAAATGATTTGCTCCACATTAAATGCTAAAAATGAAAAGAAGACACAAGACACAGATCAAAACTCCAAGATGGTTTCCTAAAAGCATTCAAGAAGAAAAGTTTCAGATATTTGAAATGATTTGCAAGAGGAAATAGTCATAATGGTGAGGAAACAGAAGGTCAGAGACATATCATCCTAAGGATCTCAATTTCCCAAAAGCCTCTTCTGAGACTCACAGATGAGGTGAGCACCTGCATTGCCACCTGTGGAGGCTGTGAGTAGACACAGGCAGCCTTTCCCACAATTCCTAATACACAGGATATTTGAGTTAAGGCCTTTTGTTGGTTTCAGTATTGAAATGGTGGTAAGGTGTTACACAGAATTATAGAAAAATTAAAAATATATTTAACATTTTCCTGACTCTCCCTACATAATTTTCTCATCCAAACAATTGCTGAATATTTTACATGTACCAAAATATAGGTCAAAGAATAGAATCATGTGGAACAAGGGTTACACATGTTTGCTTAGCCTTTTACATGTGAGGCTGGTGAGATGCTAAATAAAATGGAAAGAGAAACCACCACACTCCCTTTACTTTATTGTGGCTCCATGGATTCCTGTTGCATGGTTTGTGTGCTCCATATAAAATGGAAAATACTCAGATAGGTGTTCAAAGAACAAGAGGTAAGGCTTGGGAAGTTAGAGAGGTGCAATGCAAGGTCTTGGATATACAGATAGGCAGAGGGATCCCTCCAAAGACATGAGGATACTTAATGGGGCAAGTGAAGAATTCCCAGCTACTGGCTCACCACACAACCACTCTCTTACTGTAGCCTCCTCCTGGGCTTGCTACTCTTTCTGTTCAGCACCACGAAAGTGAACACACCTGGGAAGCACAGCTAATGGTATGGGAATCAGAACAGGGCAATTGCTGGTAATCTGCCATGTGTGCAGTGTCAGAGGCCTTCTTGAGAATGACTGTGAAGGAGAAGCAGGAGGTGCAGCAAGATCAGGTCCTGGGGGATTCAAGGTAGAAGGAAGATCCCAGCAGTGGACTTAGACATGGAGGATTCAAGGGACAGGGGAAACCCAGCCAGTGGCCTGAAGGGAGCAGAACCCACCTCCCAAAGGGAGCTCTACATGGGGATCAGAAGAGAGTCTGTGTATACTAGCAATAACAGAAAGACCTGGCAGTGGTGACCTCCAGTGATTCTCACCAGAAACTGAGCTGGATACCTTCAGAATGTCCCATGTCAAGGGAGCATCTTTCATTGACACTGGACTCCCTTATGAAGGAACTAAGTAGAAAGATTATGACCTTCCCAGCAATCTCTCTGTGGCTCAGACCATGAAAATTTATCCTACTTTTTGATTCATTTTCACTATTGAGCCAATAATCTGAAATATCACACAAGCAAGGTGCTATGTGCAATTATACACAGCCACAACAGGTCGTATAGGTTTCATTCTATTCCTCCTTCACTACAGTGCAAAGATATCATTGATACTGCTTCTGGACTTCACAGGGAACCAGCTGGGCACTGAACCAAAGGTCTTAGGAACTCATTTACAAGAATAAGAACAGTCTCAGTGCTTGATTTATTTCATTGTGCATAGTGGTTCCTGGCACTAAATCATCATGTATTGTATATTTATGAACAAAAAGAAGAAAGGATCTTCAATATCATTACCACAATGAAAGTGTAAATCTTTGAGGTGGAAATGCTGATACCCCAGATTACTTTTGCCCAGTGGATATTAGATACATGCATGGAATAAAGGACCCCAGGAATATGTATAATTATTATGTATCAATTAAAATTAAATCAAAGGCAAAAATAGTGCTTGGGTATATATTATTCTCTTGTGCATCAATGATTTAAAAATAGGTAGTAAGTGATCATTTGTCTTGGGTTTTGTTTTTCATAACTGGAGTTTCTCAGTGCATCATTCCACAGTTTTTCTTGATCTACACTTCCAAACCCCACCCAGGTATCATTATCCTCAGGGATATCTGAAAATGATTTTTATCTTGAGACATTTCATACACTTTAATCTATGCTTTTGTTTGGTCTGAACAATTTATGGATAATCTGGCCTTTAGCATTTGCTCTCCATGGGAGATATGTGTCATGTATTACTCATGTAGTAGTATTTAAGTGTGTTTTTTTAAATTAATTCTATTCTTTTTCAATAAATGAGTATTAGAAAAGATTGGAGGTAGAGTTAAGTTTCCTCAAATGATTATAACTGGTTAGGAATCAGTCACTGAACTTTACTTCTGAGAGATTATGTGATTCAGTGTGATTGGGTTAAATAATTGGATTATGTGACCTGTGCAATCACCTGAACTTGGCATCTATACACAGGGAGTCACATTTCCTCACTTCCCTTTCTCCAGTTTCCTGGAAGTTGCATCAGTTCCAGGGCTGTTGTTCTAGACTAATCTCTGTGGAAACATTTTGACATACAAAAGGAAGACAACTGAACATCAAGTCTTATTCTATTTCCAATGTGTTGTTCAGATTGTTGTTCAGACATTGCAACTGTGGTAGGAAAATGAAAAAATGCCTGATTGGGTATTAGGGGAAAATTATATTATGCCTGATAGTGAAAAGCTGACATTCCAGCTGGAGAGGGGCAAGTGTACCTGAGCTTTACAGGGACTTCACAAAAAAAATGGTAGTAAATAGTTGAAACCCTTTATAAAACAAATATAATTCAAACTAAGTTTGTCCAGTGGTCGCATTTCATGTGTACCAAAACAGCAAGAGTGAAAGCAAAAAACTGATAATGCAAACACAAAGTAATAAGGGGCAGTGGTGTATCTAGAAAACACAAAACAGGTAGTAGTCACACAGCTTTTTTCTGAGATATTGAGATTCAGTGTGATAGGATTAAAATAATTGGATTATGTGACAGATGCAGTTACCTGACCTTGGTGTCTACATAGAAAGCATTTGGGAGCCACTTTTCTTCACATGCCTTTCTATGAGCATCCTGAAAGCTGCATCACATCCAGGGCTGTTGTTCTAGACCCATCTGTGTGGAAACTTTCTGACACTCAAAGGGAAGACAACTGAATTTCAGGTTTGATTCTATTTCCAATTTATTGTTCAGATTGTTGTTCAGAAATTACTACACTGGAAGAAATATGGAGAAATGCATATTGTGGGTCTTAGGCAAAAATTAATTTCTTTATGCTTGATAGTGCAAGGCTGAAATTCCAGTTCCATGGAGTTTTGGCCAGCAGAGGAGAGAGGGACAGATACACCTGTGCTCTATAGGAACTGCACAAAAAAATTGTGGTTCATAATTGAGACCACTGATGAAAACAAACAAAAAATGAAAAAATAAAAAGGGAGTAGATAAAGTTCATTTGTAGAGTTTTGCCTAATGTAGACAAGATCTGCAGATCTAGCACAGTACTGAAAGAAAAGAAGTCATCATTTCATCTTCAGTGGGAATTCCGTGAAGGGAGACCCAGAACAGCAATCATTCTTAGTCAACATGGTTCAAATTTCAAGGAAATATTATAGAATGCTATGATTTTTCTAGGGTAGTGATGAGCTGGTGTGGAACCTGGAGATTTTGCAATGGTTACTGAAAGCTTGTATTATTTCATTGTTCATTTAAATTGTATAGCACATATTTTTTTCTCTTGCTTCAGGAAATCCAAAATCACAAACAGGATGGCTGAGCTGACTGCAAGGAGACAAGGAAAGTGACAAGTCCTTTCCCTACCAGTGAGCCCCACAGACTCTCTCCAGCTATGAATGGGAAGAAGCAGCAGAGGGAACCAGACAGGCCTAGTGTTCCCCCACCAGAAGTGGAATATCCGAGAGTAAGTGGAGGCTTGGGTGTCTCTGCAACCAGGGGGCTCCATAAATCACACAGCCTGGGTTAGGTCATAGGTGATTGTCTCCTTAATCAATTCTTCCTTCTCATGTCTGATTTCTATCCTTGGAAACTCCTCACAGGAAGACAGAACCATACAGAAACTCTGAGAGGCAAATTTCCCTTTATAGAGGGTCATATTTAAGAAATGTTTTTTCTATTTCTTAATTCTAGAGCATTATTGTGTTTTGAGAATGAAAACCTCCTTCCTATATCCTTCCTAACAAGGTCATTGGGAAGACCATATTACCATTTAAAAATCTAGCAGTAAATAGGTCAAACACGATTGGGTCTTGTCTGAATAGAATAGCAAAGTAAGACTTGAAAATCTCTTCTTTTATTGGCATTTGAGAGTTCTCTGGAACTTTTTCAGATCCAATAACAGCTCTCCTTTTCCACACACAGGTGAAGTGCAAGGAGTGTGGAGCCTTTGGTCACACTGCAAAAAGCAGGAGATGTCCCATCAAGTGCTGGGCTGGGGCCATGGTCCCACTGCCTATGAACACAAAGAAGCAGAAAGAGAACCAGGAAACATGGAAGCCCCCATATTGTCAGAAGGCAGGGGCATTTCAACAGGCTGATAGACAAAAAAGAGCAGGGACCTGGGTGAGAAATGGTGTAGGTGAAAACTAAACTTCAGGCACTAAGGCTAAGGACATGGTGTCTGTCCACGCCTTCACCATTTGTAAAGCTCTGCCCAGGCAAATTAGATAATAGAGAATATTCAAACAGATAGACCAGATCTGCCTGGCCTTCAGTACCACACAGAGATAAGTACACATTCATCCACTAAGTGGCAGTGGTCTAGGAACAGACACAAAATACTGGAATCTGTTTGAACCTTACTTTGTGAAATAAAGAAACTGTCAGAAATTATGGGGAGGTTGTTGCATGAGGATGGAGCAGACTCCGTACAGGTCATGGTGATGTCCTGCATGAATCAAAATAAACACTCAATAGCATGGAATCCAAAAATATTTCTGTCCATGTCGTGGATAATCAGGGCACAGCCACTTAACATTGTTTCTTCCTCAGGCAAAAGGAACAGCAGAGGAAGGCCCTGGTCCAGAAATTTCCCAGAATTCCCCAAGGGAGGCAGGTGTGCAATTGGACATAGTGACAGAGTCCTGTGCCGATTTGAGGGTGAGTCTCTCCCTGGCGTCCCTGATGTTTTGTCTTCTGTTTGCCATCTTCCATTTCCTCTGTGAATAAATGTTATATTCCAGGTCCCCATCCGACTACTAGAAGGTCAGTTTGTGTACTTAGCAGGGGCCTCATTTTGCTTTTTTTTTAACTTTTCATGTGTGTAATTACTTCTCTCTTCAATGATGTGCAAGTGAGGACATGTGAAGTGATTTCATCTAATGCCTCTAAATCTTAGGCACTTATATGTAAGTCATGTTACTATCCTTCATTACCATTATCCAATTATCTCCCCATAAGTCTATAAGATAGTGTTTTTATTAAGCAGAACAATAATTAATTTAGAAAGATTACCTTTCTCATTATGGCACAAAATATAACATAATTTGACAGCCTGGCTGGAATGCCCCGTGATCACTCCTCAGCCCCCTGTGTACAGGAGTCTAGATGTGTGGACACCACACTCTGCTAGTTCCCTGTCTAACAAGACAAATTACCATTGTTTCACTGTTAATATTACTGTTATATCCTCCGTGTCTTACTTGCTGGATTTTCCTGAAATATACACACTTATCTTTCCCATAGCAACCAAACAGTCCAAAATTCTACTCTAGAAATAGGAACGGTTGTTTCCTTGGCAATGTTGAAAATCCTCAACCAACTATTAACATATATGAAATGGGATCCAAGGGTCCTAAACTGTCATCTATCAAAGGAACAGAATTTACCCTCCTTTCTCCTATGCAAAATAAACATGAGAGTTTAGTTCTCCCTGACATCACCAGGCCGGCATTAAGAAACTCTCTTCAAGACAGTGCCATCGTTGCAAATAAGACACCCAGAAGTCCAGAGGATGGCTCCTTCAGTATTCACGAGGCTGCCTCCACTAGGCATGCCATTGGCCAGATGTTCAAACTTCTGACATCAATACAGTCACCTGATGTAAATAAGCAGTCTCGCTTGCAAGTTGCAACTCATAGATATGTTCAGGAGCCCCAAATCGGGTTTAGAGCATCAAACAAGAGATCCTGCCCATGTTCTTGTGCACCATGACCAGAATCCACCAAAGAAAGCAAAATTCAAACCCTATGATATCACCCAGGAGAACACTGGAAAAGCTGGCCTGAAAGATCTCCAGGATATGCTTTCTACACTAAATAAAAATAGACCTCGTTTGAAAGTATCATCTCAAGAGACAGAAAATGTCAAGAAAGGGACAGAGTGATGACCTACAGCCTCCAAGCAACCCAGCTCAGATGGATTCTGCTATGTCCTGCATAGAGTCCAATAACCCACTGTCAAGCCATGTTCCAGGCCAACCCCTCAGAATGATCTTCAAGAGATTGTACAATGACAACTGGAGCTCCAGGTTGGTGACAGCTCTGTTATCCCAAACTGCTGAGAAGACAAGCCTTCCTGACACCAGGCCTCCCAGCCCTGAGATGTCTGAGTGTCATGGCTGCCATGTGCCACTGAGTGTCCTCTATGAGGATCTACAGGTCTCCTCTTCCTCTGAGGAGAGTGATTTAGAGTGAGACACCTCCTGGAAGGGAAGACTCACCTCCAGTGTCAGTGACTTTGAGGGGATTGCTAGACTGAGCAGGGGTGTTCAAGGTACAGTCTCTTTCTGCTTAATCACCTCACCTTGTGTGGAACCTGTGCAAAGATTGCTCTTAAGAGACATCTGGGAGCAGACACACAGACACTGAGTGTATAGATGATGCATCCTCAAGATATAGTTAAAATGGAATTTAATAGAGTACCACAGAAGAGATTTCCACCAAGGCAATTTCATAGGAATTAGATTTGACACACCTGTGTATACATTAATCTATGTGCTATTTGTCCCTTTCTAACATCGTGTAAACATTATTGAATTTTTTTAATGCCAGTAAGAATCATAATTTATAAATTATACATATATTAAATAAAATTTATAATTATTAAAATTTATTCCTAACAAAATGTATGTGGCTTAACTACTCTAAACTCTTACTTCCAACTATGTGAAGTCTTTAACTTCCAGTGTTTGCAATATTGCTGTGTTACATATGAAACACAACTTGTTCCTAAGGAAGTGTTGGTGGAGAGTCAAGTCCACTGGGCAGAAGGACAGAAAAGACTCTGAGTGCCCTGGATACAGAACAAGGAAGGCTTAGTCCCCAACCACTGTGGCCCCAACCATCTCTTCTCTCTGTCTCTCACCAGAAAGCAGTTTCCTGCTGATGCTAAAGCTGAGTATCCCTGGTAGGCTGACTTCCCTTATTTCTAGTTCACATTTCATTTGCATGCCCTCCAGTGGCCTGTACTCTGAAAATCCAGAGTTTGAGGGATGGATCTCCATGTAGTGCTGCTGACATACAGCAGGCACTGAGGGTTTAGAGGCGTAGCCTTAAGTTGTACTTAAAATGGAATTTAATATGGTGCGATATGAAGTGTTTCTTCTTAGTTAATTTTACAGGAAATAGGATTGGCACACCTGTAAACATAATAAACTATAAGGTAATTAAAAATGAATCTGTGCTTAGTATCTAAAGGACAATATTTCAGGAAAACTCTGCTTAGTCACTGTCATGTGAAACTTTCCCAGTGACCTACATGACATTTAATTTTGTGACTCTAATGATGTCAACAGCAATGGTTGTGACAAATGATCTACTTGACATCTCTTTGTTTTATTCAAACTTCATTAAATGTACTGTTAATTTCCTTTCAATACCAATAAGATACTTTTAAACATGACACGTTGTATGCACATTTTCATTTGTAACTAGCAATGCAAATCAGCTATATCAAACTTGTCCGTAGCCTATGTTTTCCTAATCAAAATGCGCAGGGATTCCTTGCCCTGACTTTGCCTTTCATTTTGAACTTCTTGAATCCTCAACATGTGTAATATGAAGTGCTCACTCAGTAGGGGAATTCTAGGATATTTGCTCATCCTGGGATTTAGCAATGAGACACTAACTCCTGATGCTTTTATACTGAAGATCCCCCAATTCTCTTAACATCCCCACAAACTTTTGTTGCCCAGACTTGTAGTTCTCAAAACTCTGCATCTTTTGGTTGTTTTTTTTTTTTCAGTTGTTTGTTTGTTGGCACTGCAAGTTGAAATCAGAGCCTACACTTTGAGCCATTCCAACTACCCTTTTATATGAGCTTTTTTTTGACCTGGGGTTGCTTTTAATCTTTGCCTGGGCTGGCTTTGAACCACAATCCTCCTGATAGCAACCTCCTTACAGGCATGAGCCACTAGCACTAAGATCCTGAATTAGTGGTTCTCATAGGATTGTGGGTCCTCCTGGGTGGACCAGTTCCCCAGCAATGTGCTGTGATACTTCCAGTTCCTTGTCTTAAATTCTAATCCACACACTGTACTTTTACTTCATTTACCATTCCACCTCTCAGGAATATTAGATAAAATCATCTGCTCCTAATAAAATGCTGATAATGAAAAGAAGACTCAAGGCACAAATCAGAACTCCAAGAAGGTTTCGTATAAGCTTTGAAGAAGTAAAGTTTCAGAGATTTGAAATGACTTGCAAGAGGAAATAGGCATCATGGTGTGGAAACAGAGGGTCAGAGACGTATCATCTTAAGGAACTCAATCCCCCAATAGCCTCTTCTGAAATTCACAGTCCAGGTGATCACCTGCATTGCCACCTTTGGAAGCTGTGCAGTGGACACTGGCAGCCTTTCCCTCAATTCCTGATGCACAAGAGGTTTGAGTTAAGGCATTTTGTTGTTTTCAGTATCGAATTGGTGGTAAGGTGTTACACAGAATTAGAGAAAAATTAAAGATATATTTAACCTTTTCCTGACTCTCCCTACATAATTTTCTCATCCAAACAATTGCTGAATATTTTATATGTAGCACAGAATAGGTCAAAGAATACAATCATGTGGAACAAGTGTCACACATGTTTGCTCAAGCCTTTTCCATGTGAGGCTCATGAAATGCTGAATAAAATGGAAAGAGAAACCACCACACTCCCTTTACTTTATTGTGGCTGCATGGATTGCTGTTGCACATTTGCTGTGCTCCATACAAAGTGAAAATACTCAGATAGATGTTCAAAGAACAAGAGGTAAGGCTTGGGAAGTTAGAGAGGTGCAATGCAAGGTCTTGGATGTGCAGATAGGCAGAGGAATCCCTCCCAAAGACATGAGGATACTCAATGGTGCAAATGAAGAAGTCCCACCTACTGGCTCCCCACACAACCACTTTCCTACTTTAGCCTCCTGTTGGGCTTGCTACTCCATCAGTTCAGTTCCATGAAGGTGAACAGACCTGGCAAGCACAGCAAGTGGTATGGGAATTGGAACAGGGCAATTGCTGGTGATCTCCCAGGTCTGCTGTGTCAGAGGCCTTCCTGAGAATGACAGTGAAGGAAAAACAGGAGGTGCAGCAGGATCAGGTCCTGGAGGATTCAGGATAGAACGAAGATCCCAGCACTGGACTTAGGCATGGAGGATTCAAGGGAGAGGGAAAACCTAGGCAGTGGCCTAAAGGGAGCAGAACTCACCTCCCAAAGGAAGCTCTGCTTGGGGATCAGAAGGGAATCTGTGCATACTACCAATAGCAGAGAGAACTGGCAGTGGTGACCTCCACTTATTCTAACCAGAAACTGAGCTGGATACTTTCAGAGTGTCCCCTGTCCATGGAGCATCTCTCATTGACCCTGGACTCCCTTTTGAAGGAACTGAGTAGAAAGATTATGACCTCCACAGCAATCTTTCTGTGGCTCAGACAATGAAAACTAATCCTACTTTTTGATTCATTTTCACCATTGAGCTAATATTCTGAAATATCACACAAACAAAGTTCTATGTGCAATTACACACAGCCAACAACAAGTCATAGAGGTATCATTTCTATCCCTCCTTTACTATAAGGCACAGACATCATTGATTCTGCTCCTGGACTTCACTGGGAAGCACCTGGGCACTGAATCAAAGGGTTGAGGAACTTGTTTACAAGAATGAGAAGAATTTCACTGCTTGATTTATTTCATTGATCACAGTGGCCTCAAATTCCATCCAGATTCCTGGCACTAAATCATCATGTACTGTATATTTCAGAACAAAATGAAGAAAGGATCTTCAATATCATTACCACAATGAAAGTGTAAATCTTTGAGGTGGAAAGGATGACAATCCAGATATCTTTTGCCCAGGGGATATAAGATACATGTATGGAATCATGGACCCCAGGAATATGTATAATTATTATTTGTCAATTAAAATTAAATCAAAAGCAAAAATAGTGCTTGGGTATATATTATTCTCTTGTGCATCAATGACTTCAAAATAGGTAGTAAGTGATGATTTATCTTGGGTTTTCTTTTGCACAACTGGAGTTTCATCTCAGGGCTTCATTATACTTTTTTCTTTTTTTTTTCATTTTTCTTTTATTATTCATATGTGCATACAAGGCTTGGTTCATTTCTCCCCCCTGCCCCCACCCCCTCCCTTATCACCCACTCCACCCCCTCCCTCTCCCCCCCCTCAATACCCAGCAGAAACTATTTTGCCCTTATTTCTAATTTTGTTGTAGAGAGAGTATAAGCAATAATAGGAAGGAACAAGGGTTTTTGCTGGTTGAGATAAGGACAGCTATACAGGGCATTGACTTACATTGATATCCTGTGCATGTGTGTTACCTTCTAGGTTAATTCTTTTTGATCTAACCTTTTCTCTAGTACCTGTTCCTCTTTTCCTATTGGCCTCAGTTGCTTTAAGGTATCTGCTTTAGTTTCTCTGCGTTAAGGGCAACAAATGCTAACTAGTTTTTTAGGTGTCTTACCTATCCTCACCCCTCCCTTGTGTGCTCTCGCTTTTATCATATACTTTTTTTCTTGATCTACACCTCCAAACCCCACCCAGGTGTCTTTATCCTCAGGGATATCTGTAAATAATTTTTATCTTGAGAAATTTCATACACTTAATCTATGCTTTTTTTGGTCTGAACAACTTATGGATAATCTGGCCTTTAACATTTGCTCTCCTGGGGAGAAATGTGTAATGTATTATTCATGTATTAGTATTTAACTGTGCTTTTTAAATTAATTCTATTGTTTTTCTTTTTCAATAACCTTGTATTAGGAAATATTGGAAGTAGATTTAAATTTCCTCAAATGGTTATAAGTGGTTAGCAATCAGTCACTGAACTTTCCTTCTGAGAGATAATGCGATTTGGTGTGATTGGGTTAAAATAATTGGATTAAGTGACTTGTGCAATCACCTGACCTTGGCATCTACATAAAAGGTTTTTGTGAGTCACATTTCCTCACTTCCCTTTCTCCAGGTTCCTTAAAGCTCCATCAGTTCCAGGGCTATTGTTCTAGACCCATCCATGTGGAAACATTCTGACACACAAAAAAAAGAAGACAAATGAATTTCAAGTCTGATTCTATTTCCAGTTTGTTGTTCAGATTGTTGTTCAGACATTACTGCACTGAAAGGACAATGAAAAATGCCTGTTTTGATATTAGGGAAAAATTATATTCTTATGCCTGATAGTGCAAGGCTGACATTCCAGCTTCAAAGACTTTGTGGCAGGTAGAGAAGATGGGCAGATGTTTCTGAGCTCTATAGGAACCTAAGAAAAAAATGGTAGTTGATAGTTGAAACCCTTCATAAAAAAAATATAATTCAAACTAATTTTGTCCAGTCATCTCATTTCAGGTGTACCAAAACAGCAACAGTGAAAGCAAAAAACTGATCATTCAAATGAAAAGTAATAAGGGGCAGTGGTGTATCAAAAAACACAAAAGAGGAAGTAGTCACACACCTTTCCTGCTGAGAGATTATGAAATTCTGTGTGATTGGGTTGAAGTAATTGGATTACATGATGTGTGCAATCACCTGACCTTGGCATCTACATAAAAAGCATTTTGGAGCCACTTCTTCTCAATTGCCTTTCTAAGAGCTTCCTGGAAGCTGCATCATGCCCATGGCTGTTGTTCTAGACCCATCTGTGTGGAAACTTTCTGACACTCAAAGGGAGGACAACTGAATTTCGGGTTTGATTCTATTTCCCATTGGTTTTTCAGATTGTTGTTCAGAAATTACTACACTGGAAGAAATATAGAGAAATGCATATTTGGGTCTTAGGCAAAAATTATATTCTTTATGCTTGATAGTGCAATGCTGAAATCCCAGTTCCAAGGAGTTTGTAGCAGGTAGAGGATAGAGGGATAGATATAATTGCGCTATATAGGGACTGCACAAAAAAATTTGTGGTTCATAATTGATACCCTCTATGAAAACAAACAAACAAAAAATGACAAAAAATAAAAAGGGAGTAGATAAAGTTCATTTGTAGAGTTTTGCCTAATGTAAACAAGGTCTGCAGATTTACCACAGTACCAAAAGAAAAGAAGTGATCATTTCAACTTCAGTCGGAATTCCATGAAGGGAGACCCAGAAAAGCAATCATTCTTAGTCAAGATGGTTCACATTTCAAGGAAATATTCTAGAATGCTATGATTTTTCTAGGGTAGTGATGAGCTTGTATGGAACCTGGAGATTTTGAAATGGTAACTGAAAGCTTGTATTATTTCATTGTTCATGTAATTTGTTCAGCACATATTTTTTTCTCATGCTTCAGGTAATTGAAAATCACAAACTGAGGACAGCTGAGCTTACTGCAAGGAGATAAGGAAGGTAGCAGGTCTTTTCCCCACCAGGGAGCCCCACAGATTCTCTCCAGCTATGAATGGGAACAAGCAGCTGAGGGGACCAGACAGGCCTAGTGTTCCCCCACCAGAAGAGGAAGATCCAAGAGTAAGTGGAGCTTGGGTGTTTCTGCAACCAGGGGGTTCCATAAATCACACAGCCTGTGTTTGGTCATTTGTGATTGTCTCTTTAATCAATTCTTTCTTCTCATGTCTGATTTCCCTGCTTGGAAACTTCTCACAGGGAGACAGAAACATACAGAGAGTCTGAGGGGCAAATTTTCCTTTTATGGAGTGTCATATTTAAGAAACATTTTGTCCTATTGCTTTTCTGGAGCATTATAGCATTTTGAGGCTGGAAACCTCCTTTCTATATCCTTCCTAACAAGGTCATTGGAAAGACCATATTATCATTCAAAAATCTAGCAGTAAATAAGCCAAACACTTTTGGGTCTTCTCTGAATAGAATAGGAAAGTACCACTTGAAAATCTCTTCTTTTATTGACATTTGAGAGTTCTCTGGAACTTTTTAAGATCCAATAGAAGTTCTCCTTTTCCATGCACAGGAGA
The DNA here is from genome assembly GCF_047511655.1 of Castor canadensis. Lineage (NCBI taxonomy): Eukaryota > Metazoa > Chordata > Mammalia > Rodentia > Castoridae > Castor > Castor canadensis. The sequence goes on from NC_133387.1 coordinate 115,711,653, forward strand.
AGTGCAAGGACTGTGGAGTCTTTGGGGCTGCTGACACACAGGCAGACACTGAGGGTTTAGAGGATGTAACCTTAAGTTGTACTTAAAATGGAATTTAATATGGTGTGTTATGAAGTGTTTCTTCCTAGTTAATTTTACAGAAAATAGGATTTGCACACCTGTGAACATGTTAAACTATAAGGCAATTCAATGGAATCTGTGCTTGATATCTAAAGGACAATATTTCAGGAAAACTCTGCTTAGTCCCTGTCATGTGCAACTTTCCTTGTGACATACATGTCATTTAATTTTGTGACGCTAATAATGTCAACAGCAATGATTGTGACAAATGATCTACTTGACATCTCTTTATTTTTTTCAAACTTCATTAAGTGTACTGTTAATTTTCTTTCAATACCAATAAGATACTTTTAAACATGACAAGTTGTATGCACATTTTCATTTGTAACTAGCAATGCAAATCAGCTATATCAAACTTGTCCATTAGCCTATGTTTTCCTAATCAAAATGCGCAGGGATTCCTTGCCCTGACTTTGCCTTTCATTTTGAACTTTTCGAATCCTCAACATCTGTAGTATGAAGTGCTCACTCAGTAGGGGAAATCTGGGATATTTTGCTCATCCTGGGATTTAGCAATGAGACACTAACTCCTGATGCTTTTATACTGAAGATCCCCCACCTCTCTTAACATCCACACAAACTTTTGCTGCCCAGACTTGTAGTTCTCAAACTTCTGCATCTTTTTTTGTTGTTGTTGTTGTTTTTTGGTGGCACTGTGAGTTGAAATCGGAGCCTACACTTTGAGCCATTCCAACTACCCTTTTATGTGAGTTTTTTTTTCTTTTTCACATGTTGCCCCTTTGGCTCTTTGTCTGGCTTGATTTGAACCACAATCCTCCTGATAGCAAGCTCCTTCCAGCATGAGCCACCAGCACTAAGATCCTGAATTAGTGGCTCTCATAGGATTGTGGGTCCTCCTGGATGGACCAGTTCCCCAGCAATGTGCTGTGATATTTCCAGTTCCTTGTCAAATTCTAATCCACACATTGTGCCTTTCACTTATCTTACCATTCCATCTCTCAAGAATATTTAGATCAAATCATCTGCTCCTCATAAAATGCTGATAATGAAAAGAAGACTCAAGGCACAGATCAGAACTCAAATATGGTTTCCTATAAGCATTGAAGAAGTAAAGTTTCAGAGATTTGAAATGACTTGCAAGAGGAAATAGTCATCATAGTTTGGAAACAGAGGGTCAGACACATATCAGCCTAAGGAACTCAATCCCCCAATAGCCTCTTCGGAGAGTCACAGCTCAGGTGAGCATATGCAGAGTGGAGTCTGTGCAGTGGACACTGACAGCCTTTCACTCAATTCCTGATCCACAAGATATTTGAGTTATGGCATTTTGATGTTTTCAGTATTGAATTGGTGGTAAGTTATTACACAGAATTAGAGAAAAATTAAAGATATACTTAACATTTTTCTGACTCTCCCTACATAACTATCTTATCCAAACAATTGCTGAATATTTTATATGTAGCACAGAATAGGTCAAAGAATACAATCATGTGGAACAAGTGTCACATATGTTTGCTCAAGCCTTTTCCATGTGAGGCTGGTGAGATGCTGAATAAAACAGAAATAAAACCTACCACACTCCCTTTACTTTATTGTGACTCCATGGATTCCTGTTGCATGTTGCTGTGCTCCATACAAAATGAAAATACTCAGATAGGTGTTCAAAGAACAAGAGGTAAGGCTTGGGAATTTAGAGTTGTAATACAGGGTCTTGGACATACAGTTAGCCAAGGGATCCCTCCCAAAGACATGAGGATACTCAATGGTGCAAGTGAAGAAGTCCCACCTACTGTCTCCCCACACAACCACTCTCTTACTCTAGCCTCCTGCTGGGCATGCCATTCCTTCTTTTCCAGGCAATGAAGGTGAACAGTCCCAGCAATCACGGCTAGTGGTATGGGAATAAGAAGAGGGCAATTTCTGGTATCTCCCACATGTGTGGTGTCAGAGGCCTTCGTGAGAATGACTGTGAAGAAGAAACAGGAGGTGCAGCAGGATCAGGTCCAGGAGGATTCAGGATAGAATGAAGATCCAGCAGAGAACTTAGACATGGAAGATTCAAGGGACAGGGAAAACCTAGACAGTGGCCTAAAGGGAGCAGAACTGACTTCCCAAAGGTAGCTCTGCATGGAAATCAGAAGGGGCTCTGTGCAAACTACTGATAGCAGAAATACCTGGCAGTGGTGACCTCCAGTGATTCTCACCAGAAACTGAGCTGGATACCTTCAGAGTACTCCCTGTCCATGGAGCATCTCTAATTGACACAGGACTCTCTTATGAAGGAACTGAGTAGAAAGATTATGACCTCTCCAGAAATCTCTCTGTGGTTCAGACCATGATAATTTATCCTGACTTTTTGGTTCATTTTCACCATTGAGCCAATAATCTGAAACATCACACAAGCAAGGTGCTATGTGCAATTGCACACAGCCAACAACAAGTCATAGAGGTTTCATTTCTATCCCTCCTCCACTACAAGGCACAGACATCATTGATTCTGCTCCTGTACATCACCGGGAAGCACCTGGGCACTGAATCAAAGGGCTGAAGAACTCATTTGCAAGAATGAGAACAGTATCAGTGCTTGATTTATTTCATTGAGCATAGTGGTCTTCCAATTCCATCTGGGTTCCTGGCACCAAATCATCATGTACTGTGTATTTCAGAACAAAGGAAGAAAGGATCTTCAATATCATTACCACATTGAAAGTGTAAATCTTTGAGATGGAAAGGCAGATAATTCAGATATCTTTTGCCCAGTGGATATTAGATACATGTAAAGAATCACGGAACCTATGAATATATGTCATTATTATTTGTCAATTAAAATTAAATCAAAAGCAAAAATAGTACTTGTGTATGTATTATTCTCTTGTGCAGCAATGATTTAAAAATATGTAGTAAGTGACAATGTATCTTGGGTTTTCTTTTGCCCACTGTTTTTCTTGATCTACACCTCCAACTCCCCAACCATGTATTTTTATCCTCAAGGGTATCTTAAAATAATTTTTATCTTGAAAAATTTGCTACACTTTAACCTATGCTTTTGTTTTTGTCTGAATAATTTATGTATAATGCATTTAGTATTTGTGCTCCTTGGGAGATATGTGTAATGTATTACTCATCATTTACTCGAGTATATATCAAGAAAGGTGGAAAATAATAATGTCTATAGCCTAGCCTAGAGTTTATAAAACACTGCTTCTCTTTATTGCTTGAACATTGGAGGTTAAACATCCCAGTTATTTCTAAAGGCAACCAGTTTGAGATCACTTCAAGTGGTAGGCAAGGATGACAATTCACTAACATTTCTATTCACTAAATATAGAAGATGTCTGACTAGGTAGCAAGACAATGTGTATAGATCCATAGTACCTCAATGAGCAAGTGACTGGTCCTAGACCCTTAAAACACTAGTATTAGCATCCTCTTGTCAATTTAGATTTGGGGGCCCAATATCCTTTAGAAAACCTGGGTGAAGTCATTGAGATAATTAAGCTGAGAGGTTTTTAGGTAACAAGCCTTCTGGAACTCTAATGTTTTCCAAGTCTTGTTTAGATCCAGGACTCAAATCAAGGAAAATAGAGAACTCTAAATCAAGGGTCTAGCCATAGTTTTTCATTTTAAAAACTCAATGGCCATATTGATGTTAGTCCTCCCAAGTGGACTCACCATTTTACTCAGTACAGCATACACAACCTCTCCTACCACCCTTCATTGCTCAATGCAAGTATTCTGTGTTCCAGTGATGTTTACCAGTTACCTGCCTGTATATCACTTGGTTTGCTGATATTTAGGAAATTGTGAGAAGAGTAAAATACATATCTGATTAAGTCAGAACTTTGAACACAATATGCATTCCTTCATCATAGTAACATGGATGGTTCATTTTCAGTTGGCTCACTTGATACTTAGTGTGCATTGAGTGCAAATTCCTGTGCTGCTAACTTCAAAACACTGCGTGAATTAATTCTTCTGTACATTGTAGTAACGTGTAATGATTAATGTGTACTCATTGAAAGAAGGAAGGGAAGAAATGTTGGGAGAATGGTCTTGGACATGTAGAGAACAATGCACAGTGGATGGATGCTACACATGTTCTTCTCAGGAATAATGAGCTTGAGACTGCATGACAGGTGCAGTCATATAGAGGATATAGGTAATAAAAATATGGGTTCTGCTGCAGTCAATGACTCTGAGGAAGACAAGGCTGTGCTAATAGTACATTTTCTTTCTTTTTTTGGTTTATATTTGGACTTTTTTCAACTTATTATTTTCATATTTACTTACATGTCTATACATTGTGCCAACTACCCCCTATACCCTCACACCCCTACTTTCAGGCAGAATCTGTTCCACCATCTTCTTCTCTGATTTTGTTAAGGAGAAAATATAAGACATAATAAGAAAGACAATCATTTTTGCTAGTTTGAGACAAGGATAGCTACATGGAGAGATTCTTAGCATTGCTTCCATGTACTTGTGTTTTGAAGCCCACATTGGGTAATTTCTATAAGATCTCTTTGTTACTTCCTGGTCCCCTTTTCATAGTGGCTTCTGACTATTTGAGATTATTTAACTCACTACTCAAAAGGGAATATATCCACTACTCCAGGGATACACTCATAGCAATGCAACTCAAGTTTTTACACAGGCAATTGCACACCCATGTTTATTGTAGCACTATTTATAATAGGCAAGCTACCCCAAACAGCCAGGATACCCCAAACTTACCATATGGACCAAGAAAACATCGTATTTATACATAGTGGAATTTTACTCTGCCAAATAGAAGAATGAAATTTTGTCACTCGCAAGTAAATGGATGGGACTAGAGAACATCACCTTAAGCGAAGTTAGCCAGGCTCAGAAGGCCGAAAATCACATGTTCTCCTTCATATGTGGATTATAGACCAAAAGCAAATGCAGTAATATTATCAGACATGGGCCACACACTAAAAAGTGAACACATACGGGAGAAACAGGAAAATAAACAGTTTTTGTGCCTCTAAATGTCCTGTCTTGTTTCTTACAAAATTTGCAAAATATGTGTATATGACTTAATCATTTTATAGTAGTCATCATGCATTTTAAGTATATGCTTTTGTATTAAATGAGAGTACGTGGAACTGATAAACCCATAATAGCAAGTTCGTCATTGAGGAACTTAATAAATTTTCCATGTTGTTTAAAACATTTAAAATATTACACAATGAATAGTTGCTTGAATATGTATGAGCTACTTGAATTTAGGTGTTTTTGTTTTATCAAAGTGTATGCTGCCAGATACTATAAGTTTTCTCAGGACTGACCTGATTAAGACATGGAGTGTAGGACTGGGATTAGTTCCTCTCCCTGCTAGTTCAACTCTGAGGTTGAGGAAAAAGAAACCATAGTTTTCTAGGGGTGGAAGTGCAGACATGCTTGTCACTATGTTCCTAGGCAGCTCCCAGGGCCAGAAATAATGACTGGAATATCATCAGGAGATTTAGACCAGATGTCTGTGACACTACCCTGCGACCTAGAGTTGTGTCACCCAGCTAAACTTGGAAAGATAAAGTCCCCTCTTGTGTTTTCCCAAGGTATAAATGGAGACTGAAGATTTTGTTGGGAAGTGGGAAAGAGGGGAAGTTAGCCAATAAATTGTTAAGAAGAGGGACTCAGAAATTGAGGATTATTATGTACCCACATAACAAGAAGAAATTCTCTACTTTAAACTGCCTAATGAAACATAGAAGTAAGCAACCATATTCCACTTTTTCAGATGTTTTATTATTTAAATATTTTAATAGTCTAGATTCTATTTGTAAATTGGATATCATTTAAATGACTTGCAAATATAATCTGATTTCTCATATTCATGTACATTTTATATTTCTCAACAATTTTACCATCTTGTTTTTAAATAAAATATTTTTAAGAATGGTTATTTTGTCAAAATTATGAATAATTAGTTAAATTTGCTTTGAAAGTTTCTTTTAGATTTTTTGTTGGTTAATTGGATTTTTCCAGACTGTTTTCCAATGTAAACTTGATCTGGTTTCTCCACGCTGATTTTAAGACTTGATGTCTGACAATGATAGAACATTAATGTTGAGGATGGAATGACAATCTTTAAGGACGTTCCTGCATTCATGATACTGAGTTCTTCATCCAGTGTGAATTCTCACACACCACAAGTGCTGCTGTGTGATTAAATGGTTCACTTCCTCTTACTTCTCATTTTAGCACCTTATCTGGAATATTATTGTTTCTAAATTTCTGTTTCCTACAGAAAGATCAGTGTGGTAATTGAATCTCCATGAGCATGGGTTGCCATCTGGGTTTCCCATGTCTCCCAGTCATGGCTGTGCCCCATATCACAACTAAGATTTCTCATGGGCTAGGGAGATCATTAAGGTCGTAGGTGCTCAGCACAGATTCTTACCTGAGACTCAGGGTCTTCTGTCATGTAAGCAACAGATATAGACTGAGCCAATATTAGAGAGAACACAAGCCTTCATTGGCTTCATCTTGCAAATGAAAGTCCAGCTGTCCTTTGCACAAAGGAGGACCATGCCTCATTCAACAGTAAATGTGATGTTCCCAGATAGGTTTATTGACTCCCTTTCAAATGTATATTCATGATTTTAAATTTCATTTATCAAAAATGATTGATGAACTTATGTTACAGTACCTGAAAGAGTAGTCCTCTGTCTCATCAAGTTATCTGTTGAATAGTGTTGGATTTTTATAGCAGTTTTTCTGAGCACATGGGAATTTCTCTATAAGACACAGACCTATAATATAATTTAATTTATTCTTGTTTCTAGGAATTGAACCTGGACCTTTCTGCATGTGAAGCAGGTGCTCTGCCACTGAGAAATGCCCTAGTCTCCACATTCACTTTTTAGTTCATGTAGTATTCAATGATTAGGAAAAATAAGTGCTCTTCTGTCAGGTACTATATGACAGTGATGGTGAGTTGACCTTATGCTGTCTCTTCTTAACTTGTTGAGAGCTATCATCATAAAATTGTATTAAATCTCACTGAATGACTGTTCTGGTGTATGGAAATGGACCTGTGGGTTTTGGTCTTCCTTCTGCTGATGAAATGTAGTGAATTCATTCACTTCCCTGTACAGGTGAGCCACTGGTACAGCCTAGTGAAAAAACCAATTTCACCAATTTTGATGTGCTTATGAATTAATTGCACAAGCATTTTGTTAAGAATATTTTCCTTTGGTTGATTTACCTGTAGTTTTCATTTTCCTTTGTTTGTTCTTTCCTTTTTTTGGTATGAGAGCAGTATTGCTCATAGAGTGTGCTTGGCACTTACTTTCTTTACAATGGTGTGAAACAGTTTTGGAATTGGAGTTAGTTCTTTAAATGTTTTGTAGAATTTGCCTTTGCAGACATAAATATTAGACACTTCTGTGATTGGAGTTGATTTCATGCTGCTTCAATCCTGCTCATCATTATCCACCTGTTTACATTTCCATCTGTTTTCCACACACCCATCTCCATGTTCCATTCATGTAAATTTCTTATTACATAAACATGTGACAAGGTACTTCCACATTCAGATCAGTGCATTTCTGTTTGCTAAACTCCAAGCATTATCACTAATGTTGCAGCATTTAAAACAAACATATAAAATGAGTGGATTTTGCATATACAAATAATAAACATACTGATAAATCAAGAATACAGTCCCAACACAATAGCCTCCAAAAGAAAATAAAATATCTAAGAATAAACACAGCCAAAATGGTGAGAGATCTATTGAACACAAAAAATAAAATACCGAAAGAACACATAATCAATTAATAAGCACCAATGAATTGAATATGAAATTCTCCAAAGGAAATCACACATGGCCAAGCAAAGCATTGAAAAATGTTCAACAGCCTGAGCCATATAAGAATTGCAATTCAAACTACACTGAGGCTTCATCTCATTTAGAATGGGTTTCTATAAGGAAACACATACCTATTATGCTGATGAGGATGCTGGAAAAAGCAAACCCTTGTATGTGGTAGTTCACAATGTAAATTATTGCAAGCACTGAGGAAATCAGTATCAACATCCTCAAAAAATGAGAAATATCAGTACCAATGGTCCTGCTGTACTACACAGTATGGTACTGCTGTAAGTCAGTACAAAGATTCATGTGCACAGTCATGCTTATGTGGAACTACTTGCATAGTAAATTAAGAAATCACCCTACCTTCCCATCAATCAATTAGTGGATAGAAGATGTTAAGTTATTTGCACAGACTCAAATATTATTTTTTCACAAAGAAGAATCAAATTATGTAATTCTCATGAAGACTCATGAAATTGGAGAGCATTATACAAAGCAAATTAAGCCTAACTCAGAGAGAAAAATGTTTGTTTTCTCTCAGATGTGGGATAAATATTTAAAAGGAAATAAAGACATGCATGTAAAAGGAAAGGGGCTACTAATTTAGGGACCAGTGACATGGGAGGGGACAGGAAACAGTCATGAGGATCAAACTATATTTCCCACATATTTGAAAATGTCATAATGAAACTACTGTTTGTATAACAAAGTATTTTAAAAGAACACAAAATAATGGAAAGCTGTGTTTGGGGAGAACTCTGAGGATGTGACAATTGGAATATGTGATAGGGAGATTGGTGTGCACAAAAGAAACCAGAAGCTGCTCTATAGGATAATTGGAGGATAACCTAAAAATCATCACAGAGGCTGCTCTGATGGGAGCATCACAGACCCAGAGGGCAGGGACTGAGTGGTAGAAGATTACAAGAGACAGACTGAGCCACCTGTGTGATCTCAGAGCTGAGAAATCTGAGGACCAACCTCATTCTGCCTCATGAATTCTGGTGCTGCCCTCTGCAGTCTCCCAGCAATAGATTCAATGTGTCCTGATGCAGTGTGAAGGGCACAGGCCTGCATGGTTTCCAAGTGGTGCTGTCTCTGAAGGGGAGGAGTTCCAGAGCACTGTGGAAAAGACAGGCCACATCTATTTTCAAAGGATGACCAGAGAGCATCATGGACAGACATTCTTTGAGAAAGGAGGCACTGCAGGGCTGACACTGGAGCACTGTCCACAGAACTGTGGCATTAAAGGCACTTTGCATGTCCCCAGTTGGGTAATGGGTAATGAGCCTGTGGGTGACTCTGCCTTCAATACTATAGACCTATAGAGCCCATAGCATTGACGGCTATCCTGCAAGAGGAGGGATCTTTCCTCTAATTCTTTCAATGGATGCAAAACTGTTATAAGTCAACTGAGGCACAACCACCGAAGAAAGATTTTAAAGGAGAGTCTTTATTAGCTATCTGGCAACTGCTCTGACCAACAAGCCTGGGTCCAAGACAATGGATATTTGCTAAGGTACAGAAATGAGACAATGGTTATTATCTATGAGTATGAATGGACACAATCAACACAATCCACACCATCATTTGACCATATCCCAGTTTGGTTCCTTCTGTTCTTTTAACTTTATGAGAACCAGACTTCCTCTTAAACCTCCCTCAGCAAGGAAATTAGAAACAGCACCTGATTAATAGCTCCCCTCTACACCTGATTAATGGCTTCCCTCTGGCCAAGTTGTTAACCATTTCAAAGCAAAATAGGATAGGTAATTCAAAACCATTAGCATGACAAAGTTACATTATGAGATAACGTTTTATTCAATGTTGTCATTCTCTCCAATGTCCTTCAGCAATCTCACAACAGAGCTGGGCCATGCCCTCTATGAGACTTCCCCACAGAACCTTTTATATAGCATGAAGGCATGCAAATATGCCATCCTTCTCATCATGAAAATCAGGCCACCCAACACTCTGCAGCATTGGTTGAGGGCGCAGCCCAGGATTCCCAGGTAACCCTATTTAATGGTCAGCAATGAACATACACCTCTTCCCATGGAGTTGGAGCTCAAATGGATTTCCTTGTTGCTATTTTAAAAGGTGACTTATGGAGAACAAGAGCTACTGAGACATGAATGAAAGCAGCAGTGGATATGTGTGACAGTTCATGACCAGGATTCTTTATGTTTGCAGGTTTCCAGTGTGAGGTACAGCAGGTGAAACGTGGGGAAGGCTTGGTGCAGTCTGAGGGGACCCTGAAACTCTCCTATGCAACCTCTGGATTCACCTCCAGTAATTACAGAATTTACTGGGTCCTCCAGGCTCCCAGAAATGGGCTGAAATGGGTTGGACTAATGAGCACTGTCGGTGGTAAAGCATACTGTGCAGAGTCTATGAAGGGCAGATTCACTATCTCCAGAGACAATCCCAGAACCCAGCTTCATCTGCAAATGAATAGCCTGAGAGCTGTGGATGCAGCCCTTTATTACTGTGCAGGACACACAGTGAAGGGACTTCAATTTGAGTGAAGCATAACCCTCCCTGCAGTGGTGCTAAGGACCAGCAGAGGATGCACAGCACACATCAAACTCAGGCTCACCTCAGACCAGGTGAAGAAGTGGCAGGGCTGGTCTCCCATGTGTGGGCTGCCTCTCCATCTAAGTTTTCCCCCAGGAAACCTTCTTGATTTGTTGTCTTTACTAATTTGTGATAACTGAATAGAAAGGTTCTGTTTTATTTTGCATAAGATATATCACATAAATAAAATGCAGAATGTCACATATGAGGGCAGAAGTGTCTCTGCCATGGTGAAGGTATCAGATCCTGCAGTGGCTCAGGGCTCCCTGGTAAATCTTTTCCCATGGCAGCATCGAGACTCTGTGGGATAGCCTGATTAGGACAGACAATAGGATTCAGATTGTTGAAAAGAGGGTTTCAACCTTCTTTTCCCCTCCTCCTGTCAGGAAATAGGCCCAGTGTGCTCAGGCCAGACCCATTTGTATTATTTTTGATAATTCATTTTTTTACTCAATAATAATCTTTCTTACATTTCCTTTTTGTCTTTTTTCAATGAGAACATGCTGCTTTGTGAACTCTATGGTCTAAAACCAGGACTCAGCCCAACTACCTGGAGCTCAGGTGTGTCTTGAGCCCTGTCTCCTGTAGGCCACTGTGAAGGCTGGTGGGACCTCTCAGACTGAGAAGGTAATTATGTCTCTGTTACTGTACCTTTTTTTTTTGGAAGGAAATTTCACTGTCATGTAAATATAAAACTAAATCAATCAAACCTCAAGTGAAAGGGATAAACAAAAGTGCCAAACAGAAAATTATGTACAGTCTGATTATTAATATTTTATACAATCATTAAAGATTTGTTAAACCTCTTAACTTCATTCTGAGAGTTAACACCAATTATGGGTCATAAAACCAATGGCATATAATTTGAAGGTGAGGTTTTGTGTGGGAGAAAATCTCTACTGGGTATTGACAGAGAACCTAACCTGGAAATGATGAATAACATCAAACAAAGAAAACAGAAATTACAAAAGAGAACTCTTAAGATTTAAAAGATGCTTTGAGTTATTTTTATCATGCATTAATAGCACAAGCATATTTCATTTTAATGATTCCATACATGGATGCAGTATGCTTTGAACAAGTTCACACTCTCTACAGCATTCCTTCACCCCTTTTACCCATTTTCCAAACAGATTTCCTCCAATGCACCTTCAGATATTCTCCTTTAATCCCCCTTTTGTCATCATGTCCATTATGATAATGATTACCATCATTTTAGGTCTAGATTCTACAGATAAGCAAAAATATGTGAAATTTGACTTTGACCTAGGCTTATCTTGCTCAACATGATATTCCCTATTTTTTTCTGTAATTGACATAATTTTATTCTTCTTTGTGGCTAAATAATTCTCCATTGTGTGTGTGTGTGTGTGTGTGTGTGTGTGTATCACATTTATTTATACTCTCATCTGTGGTTGGGCTAATTCTACAACTTGGTTATTGTGAATTGTGCTGTAGTAAACATGTGTGCTCAGGTTTCTCTCTTATATATTGGGTATATGCCCAAGAGTGGTATAGCAGGCTCATTAGTAGGCATATTTTTAGTTTTTTGAAGAACTTCCATGCTGATTTCCGTAGTGGTTGCATTAGTTGTTTACATTCACACCAACAGTGTACAAAAGCTCCTTTTCCCAAGTGTCCTTGCCAATATTTGTTGTTTGCTTTCTTGATGATTGCCATGCTAGGTAGGGTGAGATGGAACCTCAGGGTAGTTTTGATTTTCATTTCCTTTATGGTGAAAGATGTTGAACATTGCCTTATACACTTATTAGCCATTTGTACTTGTTCTTTTCATAACTATCTGCTCATTTGCCCATTTACTGATTGGGCCATTTGTTCTTTTGAGGTTCTAAAAGATTGATGGAAATTATTCTGAGATGATTATACTTATTTATGTTACCATATTGGAAGAAAACAAGTTTTCATTTTCAGAAAAAATGAGGGATGAATTTAATTTAATAAAAGTTATGTTTCATGAGATGGAATTTTTAAATGACTCACAAGACTTATTTCCACTGAAGAAGTAGACTATATTTAAGTTCAACAAGATTTTTTTATTTCTTTGAAATATGCTGTTCCTTAGAAGAGTTAGATTTCTTAATCCTGAAAGTTTCCTTGCATCCCTTTGTAACTCCTGCTTAATATCTAACCCTATATTTTTCCAATTATAAACAATACTAATCTGCTTCATAGATTAGTTTCAATTTTTAAGATTCTGTATAAGTGAAAAAAATGAATGGTGGTGAAATTAAATCTCACTTGAGGTATCAGTGGCAGATGGAGATGCACTTTGGAGTCTTCATCAGGTTCCTACAGAGGAATCACAACCCAATACCTTGAAGTTTTAGAGCAAAGTTCGTCCATCCTCTGTAGATATTTGCTCCCCTATGAAAAATAGTTTCTCTCTGTTACTGGAACTTTGTAACGTTAAACACTTATCTGTGGGCTACCAAATTATTACACAGTCAGGAACTGCTTTTTTATGACCTAGCAAGACATTGAGTTGGGCTTGCCTCCACCCTCATACAGAAGTGGCATCCTGTGATTGAGTCACAGTAAGTTCTACAGCAGGCAAAAGTAAACTACATGAATATCCCTTGCCCCACTCCTTGCTGCAGTTTCCTCTCTTCTCTCTCAAACTATCCCATGGTCTAGTGGTGACTTTTCTACAATCTGATAGCAAAGCAAAAGAGAAATCCAGCCTGGTCTACAGGTTCTTGAAGGGACAGAGCACCGTAAGAAACTAGACAGCAAGGGCACCACAGCCCCTTCCTGGGACATCCCTGAAGGACAATGTTAAATGGAACTTGTCCATTGGGAAGAATTTTGAGCAGTGCCCTCTTTGTTCACTTCACTTAAAGGGAAAAATGACCAGGTGTGCAACTACACACACTGTTTCTGTTGCCAAGGATTTGTAGGATGGTCAAGGACTAGAAAAATAACATTATCAGAAAATTGATGGGAAGCATGTTTGAGGAGAGGTTTGTGATAAATATCTCTGAGCATGCAAAAATAAAATGATGATATGTGTTTCCTATGTTAATTTTTACTGAAGAATATCCTCAGCAGAGGAGAGTATTGTTAACTAAATTGACTGAGGCTACTTTAGTTGCTTACTGTTTCAAAGCATTGATCGACTACCCTAGATATTTTTATTCTAAAGGGAGGAATGGGTCAAACCAGAGACAAAAAATGTGTTTTCATTGAACTGGAAATAAACACCTTACTTGACCATATTGACTCCTTGAGGAATGAAGGTTTGGTCACCACAACAGGTAAAGAAGTACAATCAGTTGAGATTCTTGTCTATGTTAAAGGGAACAAGACTGTATTGTGGAAGAGGGTGGCAACAAATGCCTACCACAACCATATGACCAGTTACAGAAATGAAAAACTGTACTTTTTAATGACTATTCCTCCTTATTTTGCTATGAACATGTTAGTATGTGTATGTATCTATCTCTATATGAGTGTAACTTAAATACTTCTGTTTTCTTCTCTCATTTCTTCCCTTAGCACATATGATATATTGACTTTATAATATTTAAGTATCATTACTTTTACATCAGGGCAGTTAAGTGATGACATACCAAGAAGAAGAATAAACATTGCTCACAAAAGAGGTTACTCTTTCCCCAAGAAGAATTTAAACTACCATAGCATCATAATTCTAATGGACAAACTAGAATTATGATGTTATTATTTTTATTCAGGGATTAGACATGACTTAAGAAGATATACATGAGTATCAAGTTCACAAGGACTGGATTTATTATAGTTAATTTTAAATACCAACATGAATATATTACGGGAATCCCTGATAGGTGGTTAAACACATTTTTCTGAATGGTTCTACAAGGGTGTGCCCAGAAGAAATTAATACTTCAATTGGTAGACTCAGTAGATGCAGTACAATTTGTAATCAAGGCAAGAGGGGCCTGAATAGAAAGAAAAGGTAGAGGAAGTTAAGACCATCTCTGTCTCTGTCTCTGTCTCTCTATCTCTCTGTCTCTCTCTCTCTCTCTCTCTCTCTCTAGTGTCATGACCACTTGAGCTAAGACACTAATCATCTGTATTCAGTGTTCTTTATTTTTAGGCCTTTAGTCTTGCACTAGTAATTCTAAATTCTCAGTTTTTCAGCACTCAGGCCTCTGGAGAGTTAATATCTTTGTTCTGAAATCTAGCCAACAGAGGGATAGTAAGAATCATGGAAATTCTCAGTGTCTGTGATCATGTAAATGAATCCATATCTAAACACACACACACACATACTTCCCTGAGAAAGAGTTCCCTCACACCTTGTCTGTGGTGTTTGTTGTGGTTGTTGAGGTACAACAAAGTGGTCAAACTTGGTAGGAGTAGGCTCTGTATTGGGGATGATGAATTCTCACAGGGGCCAGCAGCCCTAGAAGCTCCTTTCCTTCTTAGGTGCCCAGGACCCTACCCAGAGCTCTTGTGGCATCCTTCTCATTTAGGGAAAACCCTAGAACTCAGCCCTGTATTTGAAATCAAAAGACTTTTGGGACTTGGGGTATGCCCACTCCTCCCAAACAAGCCCCCAAAAGTCCACTCACTTGAGACTGGTGCCCTTACACTTTAAGTGACATTTGCTCACCTTTTGAGTTGGTTCTGAGTTCTGTGATTCCTCTTGGAATAATACTGAGAGGAATCCAAGAACTTGTTACATCCACTTTACTTGCTAGGACACATGACTGAATTGATAAGGGAATAGAACCCAAGACATTGGACATTTTCCTCCTTTTTTATGGAATTAGGCAAAGTGTCTAGAATCCTACCACCAAATATAAGAGACTCCTTTATATTTATTTAAAGGAAAAAACCCAGAACTCTCACTGTGTTTGTATTCCTCAGTAATCATCAGACTCCCTGGTCTGCTACAGCTGTGTCTGGGATGGCTCCATGGAACAGTGAACCTCATTTGCAAATTGCCCCAAGTCTTTGCTCAGGTCAAGAAAAGTCAGAACCAAGGCAGAATGGGGATGTGCAGATGAGGGCACAGCACTGGGATGCCTGCTCCCCATGCTCAGGCTGGGACAAGAAACTTTATGGCTCACACCCACTCCATCTGGCCACACACTTCATAAGGGTGTTTCTATGAACGCCCACTCTGCATGTTGAAACTTAGACAGAGCAGGAACAGGCACTGCCAAACCCTAGCCAAGTGGTGGGGATCCTTATGGGTACTGAGGGGGTACTCACCATGAAAACAGGATTTCCCATGCCTACTGGATCATATTTACTCTTCTGCAGGTGCCTTAGAAACCACTGGGCACAAAAAAGTAAGTCTCCAAAGTGCAGGGAAGTCACCTGTTGGTCCTCCAACATTCTGACACGCCTCCCTCCAGGATCTCCTCAGTGCAGTTCTCATCCAGGATGGATGCTGACTCATTTTCAGTCTCAGTGGGGACCAAGCATGGGCAGATCAAAATGGAAACACTAGCAGACTTTGGCAGGGAATGAAATGAGGTTCTTTCTGTGGGGGCTCAGATTGACTCAGACTATCTCATCTCATGTCCTGGCCACCTCTAAGTCAACTTTGATGATATCTAGGAAATCCATAGCCATTCTGGGCAAGGCCTGACCCAATCTCTCCACATGTGGAAATGGGCTCCATTGTGGGCTCACCTGGTGCATGACTATATACAAACTATAAAACAGCAAGAGAACATCCTTGTCTCTATAAGGTTCCCAGAGAAAGGAGCTTTCTGTTGTTGCTCTGGACTGTGGGTACATGCTCTACATGGTCCTACATTTTCTGTGGTCCTTAATGCAGGAAGTGAAATCATCTCTGTAAGTTTTCGCATTTAAGCCACTTTCTCAGACCAGACCTCCCTTTCTGTGATTCACTGCAATGGTATCTCCTCATGACTTGCCAAGTCCAAATGCCGTTCTGAGCAATAGGCCTTAGGTGTCATCAGAGCCTTAGCACTGTCTTTCATCAGCCTTAGGCATGGATTGAGTTCTCAATACTTTTGTTGATGGATTGGAGTGATCTCAGAATCATGGCATAAACTTGTCATAGCTATGGCTCCAAGAGTAGGGGGTTACAGTCCATGTGCTGTGACCCTGAACATCCTTTTCTCTGTCTCACACCAGAGCTGAAGATATTTATACTTCCAAAATATTCTTTAGCATGAAAGTGAAGGCCACATATCAGTTCCTACTGAAGAAACAGATATTCAAAACATGAACTATTATCAAGATAGTGCCAGCTCAAACCTATCTTGGAGGAAGACGAAAGGAGTCATTTGTCTCTTAGGAGTTTTCACCAATATCTGGCTGGTTGGGGAACAAGCCCTTCTAAATTAGGTTAATCCTGGCCTGCAGGTCCTTTTCATCTCATTTCCCTAAAACTTCAAATTTCACTGAAAGGTTCAATGTTTAGTCTCTGGAATGTATACGTCCAAATTTATTCATAATATTGTATATATAGTATATCTATTTATATTCTTTGCCAATATTATTTTTAAAGATCCACTAAGTTAGTTTGAAATTGCCAGTGACTTGGCTACTATCAAATTTCCCTATTTATCATCTTTGTTCTCTATTTATGCAGACTCAGTTCCCCACACACACACACTTTTTCTCTCTTTGTCTTTATTTCATTATTGGTGATGACTATACTATCTTTATAGTAAACTGAGTTTTATTTTATGCATTTGTGTGGAGTGCTATTTTTTCTCATATAAATATTCCTACTACTGTTTGCTTGTGTTTACCTCTTAAATATTAGCCCTTTTAAATCTTTCTAACCCTCTTATTTAGTTCAGTTCTCATAAAATCAACATAGACTTAGTTTTTTCCAATTAATTTCATTATCATTTAGAAAACACAGAAGGGAGTTTTATGATTAATTTTACTTTATTCTTGTGGGTAATATTAGTTTCTGTTCACAAGAAATTGTTTGTCAAAACATGTTTGTTTTATATTGTTTTTTGGGTTTTTTTTCTTGTTTTCTACTGAAATACACCTATGTGGTTTTCACTGTTTATTGACATAGGAAAATTTCTTTGTTGGTTCATTTTTTCTCTATTAGTTCAAAGATATAAACTTTTCAATACACAACCCTATTTTTCATTTTAAAGGCAACATAATCACTGTACTAAATACAAGCAATACAAAAATAAGTGATGAAAATGAAAGTCCCTTGTTTTCTTTATTCCTCCCCCTCCCACATGTCATTATTCCTTGGTTGCCATTATTGATTATTGATAGTATATGCTATTAACAAGTGTTCTTGGAAAATCTAAACTACAGAATAGGTGTTGCTGAGTCATAACACAGTTTTATTTTTACATTGTAAGAACCTCTATTTGGCTACATCAATTTCCATAACCCTCATCAGTGCTCTTGGGTTTAACCATTTCTAAATCTGAATATTGTTATATTCTGGGGCGCTTTTTTGGCAAGTGAAGTGGGGGAGTTTATTGAACTTGAAAACTGTAAAGTTGGAGAATTTAGAGAAAAGTGTAAAGCCCCCAGAGGTGGGTGAGTGGTTCCCAAGAGAGGGTGCCCCTTTTTATGATGGAGGCATGCAGGGGGGTATGAGGTGATATCACATGGTGTGTTTGACTCTCATCATCTTAATGATGCATGATGTTGAACATTTTTCATGAGCTCATTGCTCATTTGAATTTATTTTTTTAAAAATGTAGGTTCTATTTTTTGTTCATTTTTAAATCTGATGAAATTTGACAGCTAAAGAAATCAGTGTCAGGTTACATGATGACAGGCTGTAATAATACAGAAAATTCAATGAGTAGAAATCAACTTTCAAAAAGTTGTTCTGAAGAGTTATTATAGGGAGATCAAGAGGACAGATAGGTCATAGACTTTGAAATTGAGGACTTATGAATCTGAAACAAAACTTCAAATTTGTGGTAGCAAGGGTGGGGTAACTTGGCTTCTTCACTAAGTAACATATTTCCCCAATTCATATGCAAAATAGTGTACAGCCCTTAGAAGACCTTTTTATAGCACAAAATAGTCTCACAAACCAGGACACTGCACATGCCAGCTGCCGCAGTAGAAAACCAAACAGTGGTTTCTCCTTTTTTATTTATTTATTTTTTTTGGTTATCTGTATTCCTATTTCTGAAGAGCAAAAATACAATAATACAATACAGTACACTGCAGAATAAGTTCTGAAATCACATGGGTTGTCCTATATCCACAAAAATTTATGGATACACATTTTCAGTTGCCTGTCATTGAATAAGGCTGCTGACTATAGATAATTCCTAAGGGAATCTACGCCATTTCAGGTGAGTGAGCCACAGCATCTCCTCGGGAGGTTCCACATAGGCCAGTGCAGCTTGAGGGAAGATGGCACACCACATGGACAAAGCTGTTGGCCTAATAAAATGAGGGAAATCTTTAGCTCCATCAGCTGGGGAAGGGGCAGCCCAGTTATGACTTTCTCTATAATGTGCTGGTCTGCTCCAGTCTGTGTAGGAAAAGGGTGGTTTAGTCTGGGTAAAATAATACACTCAACTACCTTTCAGAAACTCATAGTGAATTCAAAATGACAGGCTTTGCAGAGAAGAGCTTTTGGGCAAAGAGCTCAATTCCAGATCCCAAACTTGCCCTCCAGGTGGAAGGGGTGGCCACTGTGCATATATCAACCCCATGTGGGATCACTTGGGAGTACCCACTCACTAAAGTCATATGACCCTGGTTGCCCAACCCCCAGAGCAGTCTGATCACAAACACCTGAGTGGAATTCTGCCAAACTTGTTCAGTAGAGTGGGGCACTAACAGTGGCCACACAGTCCAGCATATCAACCCTAAGAAGGTACAGCACCCAGTTAGAAATCAGAGGGAAATCCTTGTGCAGTCATTGAACTCAGACAAAACTTACTCTTCTCCATTACAAGGAAAAATTTGGACAATATGTATATAATTTTATTTTTTGTTTCTTATCTCCTTTTTGGATTCTGTTGAATTTTTAATTTACTTAGCAATCACTTGCTCCATTTCTGTCAACCCTGACTTTTTTACGTTCTTTTTTTCTTCCATGCTCCTTTTACCTTTCTGCCTAAGCTTCCTTTTTTGCTCTATTGTTGATATCTTCTCCACACTAACCACTGATTGAGTGGTCTACTCTACAAACATTACACATTACTCTCATACTGCCTATCCCTCTGCAATTCCTGAAAATATCACTGGCCCCATAATTACTGAACTACATGTTTATACACATTAGGGTGTTATTACCCCATAGTGCCCATACCTCATAACTCTTTTACCCCTTTCCACCTTTCCTCTCCATGTCTTCTTTTCATTCCCTTCATTTTATTTACCTAAGTATCAATGTCCATGCTAACAACTGTTTTTCTCCAATGCTTTCTCTTTATAAATCATATTACTAAGGATTTTAGATATTATAAAAATAACTGGTTCAGCATTGAATCTATGAAATTGTTATTATTAATTTATACCTCTAGGTCATTAAATAGAAAGGTTATAATAATTGATAGAAAAAGTAAGCTAGCCAGAGCATAGAAATTAAGACAAAGTAAAGATGACAGGTGATTAAAGCCTCCAACTAACTAGTCAAAAGCACACCTGCCAATCTCAAAATAGAAACATGGGAAATAAAAGAAGGCAGGGGAATATCACTCGACAAAAGGGTAACAATCACAAAGTAGAAGTTTTGGTGGACAATGAAGGGGAAGAATCCTCAGTTGAAGAATGATGATAAGAATGTTTAACGAGTTTAAGCAGGAACATAAAGAGGACATATCAAAACAACTAAATGAATCCCAGCACAGCATATAAGAAAATTGACAAGATAGGGAAACTATTATATGAACTCAAAAATGATTTCACTTAAATGAAATGAAGGAAATTATAAAATTGGAGATAAGTGAAATACAGAAAACAGTATAAGATGTGAAATAGGAGCTTAACAAAGATATGGACAGTCTCAAAAAAAAAAGAATCACAAAGAAACCCTGGAAAAAATTTCCTGAAGTCAAATATAAAATATAGTTGAAAGCCATTCCAGCAAGCTGGATATAGAATTTCAGAGCTCAAAGATAAAATAGATATTAAAGAAAAATGGAAGAATATTCATAGAATAGATTGCAGATCTGTGAAAGGAATATTTAAAATCTCTGTGACTCCATCAAAAGACCAAACCTGAGAATCATGGACACTGAAGAAGGAAAAGAGTTCAAGATAAAGGCATAGGAAATATATTCAACACAATAGTAGCAGAAATCTTCACACATCTCAAGAAAGAGATACCTCTCCAAGTACAGGAAATCTATAGAACACCAAACAGACATAAACAAATTGAGACCCTCCATGCATATCATAGTTAAAACAGTTAACACAGAGAACAAGGAATGAATATTGAAGAATATATTAGAGAATAATCAAATAATATATGATGGCTAACCCATCAAAATAACAGCAAGTTTTTCACAAGAAACCTTAAATGCAAGAAACACATGTCATGAGGTATTTTGAGTACTGAAAGAAAATTTTCAGTCCTAAGATATTCTACTCAGCAGAGCAATTATTCAGCACTGGAGCTTTGGCTCAAATGGTAGAGAGCCTGCTTTGCAAGAATGAAACACTGAGTTCAAACTCCTGTTCCACCAAAAAAAGATAAAAATTTAAAACTATCATTCAAAATTGAAGGAGGAATAAAAATCTTCCAAGATAAACCTTAACTAAAAACATTGACCACTAAACTGGCACTTGAGAAGATTCTGAAAGGAAGCCTACAAGCAGAAGATGGAAAAAAGAAAACATAGTCATGAAATGATGAGAGTTATTAAATCTCAAGAGACAATAGACTGGTAATTAGAGAGTAGTATAAAATTGGTTGCACACACACAAACCCTTACATAACAAACATGACTAAAGGGCAGGAATCACCACATAACCTCTCAATATTAAGACTGAATATAATTGGCTTCAAGTCCCCCATCAAATGATATTGATCAGCAAACTTTATTAAAAAGGAATTCCCAAATGTTCATTATTTACATGAAATCATTCTTAAAGACAGAAACAAATATTGGCTTAGCATGAAAGTTTGGAAAAATATTTTGTAAGCTAATTGCCTCTGAGAACAGACATGAGTAGATATAATTGGTATATATCCAATATAACTTAGTCAGAAGAGACAAAGAATGTCACATTATACTAATAAAAGGAACAATATATCAAAAGGGAATAACAATTGTTAACTTTGATGCACCCAGCATCAGTGCACCTAACTTAGTTATGCATATACTACTGGACTTAAAAATACAGTTTGACCCAACAAAGTGATAGTGGAAAATTTCAGTACTCCTCTATCAACAATATTGGTCATTCAGACCCCAAAAAAGTCAACAAAGTAACTTTAGAACTGAATGACATCATAGGTCTAATGGACCTGACAGATGTCTAGGAAGAAATTCATTCTGCAACAACACAGCATACATTTTTCTCAGCAGTCCATGGAATGATCTCCAAAATAGATCATATTTGAGGTCACAAAGCATGTATTAACAAATATAAGAAAACTAAAATAACCCCCAGCATACTGTCTGACTACAAACCAATAAAAGTAGAAATCAAAAACAAAGGAAACAATCAAACACCTGGATACTGAACAAATATTGTTCCATGATCAGGGGGTCATTGATAGAATAAGGGAAGAAGAAAAAAAGTTCCTGAAATTTAATGAAAATGAAAGTAAAATCTACCAAAGCCTTGGGAAAATGGAAAGTCAGTGCTAAGGGGAAAGTCTGTAGCCAAGAATTGCATCCAAGCCATTCCCTATATGTCCTCACTCATCCAGGCCACAGACATGTATGGAACTCCATATACAACAGACAGGGCTGTAAGAGACAGTGGTCTGATCTTAGAGCCTGATGTAAGAAGAGAGAGGGAAGAAGTGTGCTCAGCCCTCAGGTGGAAGAAGGTAGGCAGGTTGGGAGTCAACAAGGATTTCAAAGTAAAGGACTAGAGCTGAGGAATGGGGTCATAAACTGTCTAGGGTAGGGGGGCACTGGGAGAACCTTGACTTTCTATTGGAGGCAATAGAGCCCCCAGCTCTTGAGTTTTAGCTTATTGGTGTAGAATGGGCTGATACTCAAGATGGAGGGAGGCACAACCCAATGCCAGAGAAAATTTCTGGCTATGTTGAAAAATGTCTGCTTCAGAAAGATTCAGGGTCTAGGAACTGGAGATTCACACACATAATCCTAGCTATGTGGGAGGCTGAGATAGGGCCAGCCTGGGGGAGACCCCATCTCCAAAATAACCAGAGCTTCAAAAATGGAGAACAGGATGGTAAACAGCTTAACAGTGGTAGGGGAAGGATTTGAGGAAAGTGTGTGGGAGGGTGAATATGAGGCAAATACTGTGTACACATACATGCAAATGGAAAATGTGAGACCTGTAGAAACTATTTCAGGAATGGGGTAGGAGGATAAAGGAAAATGATGAAGGGGATGAATTTAAATATGACATATTTGAAATATTGTAAGAACTTTTGTAAATGCCATAATTGAACCCCAGCTCAATAAAAATAAATAAATAGATAAAAATGGACTGGACATGAGGTTGAAGTGGTAGATCACCCGTTTTGCAAGTGCAAAGCCTTGAGTTCAGACCTTAGCTCAGCAAAAAAAAAAGAAGGAAAGAAAGGAAGGAAGAAAGAAAGAAGAAATGTAGCTTACTGGTAAAGGATTTGCCTAGCATTCATGAAGTCTTGTGTTCAAACCATAGAACAGGAAAAAAAATCACAAAAAAATGAGGATTATGTGAGCTGACATGTCACATGTAAAAGTTCATTCATGTGACACAAAAAGCACACTCTGTAGGGAGAAGGTCAAACAAGAAACACAGGCTCATAGAACAGTATGGTGGAGAGACTTTGGTGGAAGTTCCAAGTCTTCTGTGCCTGTGTCTTCATATACACAGGCGTGTTCATGGCAGTCTGTGGTGCAGGTCACTGTCATCTATTCCCATGAGCACCACAGGAAATCCATCCACCCAGTGTGACTTACCACTGTAGTTCTCTCTTCTTGCCCACATGCATAGGCCTATGACCTTTGTGGGTGTCATGGCCCCTTCTTCCACTACTCTATCCTTTCTCATATTGCACCCAAGATTCCATCATCAAGGTCCAACAGAGAGTAAGGGACCCTTGCCTATGTCAAACCTCATCCCCAAGAGCACAGACAACCAATGAGTGTGGACTGTCCCATGGTAGGGCCTTGGGTGTACACAACACTGTATTATCAGATATTCCCATGGTGTGGTCCAGGGCTTGCATGGCACTGTGTAATCTGATGGAACACAGAACTGCACTGGACATTTGAGGCCCCAAGGTCAGCTATACCTCTCATCTGTACTCTGCTTTCTTTCCAAGGAGTTGAGCACCCCTGTCCAGTCACAAGACCGTTTGCCAGCTCTAGGCTGAGCTGGGGTGTCATGAGTCCGAGTCCACTTCTGAGCAAGAGTCATTGGGATTCCTCAGAGCCTCTGAGCAGTGCATTTTAAGAAAGTCAATATTTTTCAAAGTTCTTTTTATTTTGTTGGTACTGGAGTTTGAACTCAAGGCCTCACACTTGCTGGACAAGTGCTCTATCACTTGACCATTCGTCCAACCCATCTTTCAAAGTTCTTTTGTTAACCAGTTCTAAATATATCAGTGCCATGACTCAGACCTGCTGGGAGGAGACTCTCAAGTGGCAAGGGTTTCCCAGTCCCTGTGACAATTGACCACTCCTCTGCCCTTCTCCCCTAAAACTGAAGATTTCCCAAGATGCCTTGTTCTACACCAGGAACTGCACTTCCAAGCATGACTTTGTCCTCAAGAAACAGACCTTCAACAAACAAATCCCACATTAAGCAAAGTGTCAAGATTGCCATGAACATATTCTGAGGGCCAGGGGTTAAGAAGCTCTGGCCTGGAGCAACCAGAGGCCATGTAGGTGCATTCTACACATTTGCCAACCCCTGCCGTCCCCCAGATTTCAGTTTCATCTCAAACTTTCCCTGCTTCCAGTGGTGACACCTGCGATTGAACAGGCCAACCAAGACTCCAAAGATCACTGGGTGCCGTTGACACCTCTGGTCTCTGGACCAGAGCCCTAACTGATGTTTCCCAAGGACGTCTGTCAGATGGCATGGCATCTTACTTGCCTCCTGGTACTGCACTCCACCTACTTCCTTGTTGCCTTAGCATATGCAGGTCACTACCACTTGTTCCTATCACTGCCCAAGGCAACCACTCATGCAGCCTGGCTGATTGCTGTAATTCTCTCTTCACACCCACAGGCACTGGCTGATGACCTTCATGGTCTGAACTCTACACTTTGAATAGATTTTTGTAGACTGTACACTTTTCACAGACTCTTCACAGAGTACTCTTCACTCCATGACACGCAATCACATTGGTGCCAATTTCACATCACTGAAAGTGCCATACACTTCTGCATCCTGGGCAGTGGGAGACCATACAAGACTACTGTTTTGGGGGAGAGTGAGGGTGCCTGAATATTTCTATGAAAAGCAAATAAAAATGTTTTTTGCTGGTTGGTCTTGTAGAATCACTGTTTGCTATGAATAGAATATTAATGTTACAT
Source organism: Castor canadensis (assembly GCF_047511655.1). NCBI lineage: Eukaryota > Metazoa > Chordata > Mammalia > Rodentia > Castoridae > Castor > Castor canadensis. The sequence goes on from NC_133387.1 coordinate 115,736,778, forward strand.
TAAAGTGATGTTTTCACTATAGCATAGTTAGGATTTTATTCTTTTATCTCCTGTGTTAATATTGAGACAGAGGCACTCACATTTTCTAATGAAATAAGAAATCTTCCAGATTCCTCAGTCTATTTAATGCAGAAGTCGGAAGATCCAGCCACCCTTGTCAGGCATGGTGAAGGAAACCTATCCACCTTGCAAGCATTCATTTCATATCATTAAACTGGTTGTGCCAGATGCCTGTAATCATAGCTACTCAGGAGGCAGAGATCAGGATGATTGAGGATTAAGCCAGCCAGGGCAAATAGTTCATGAGACCCTGTCTCAAAAAAAAAAAACCCTTCATGAAAAATGGTTGGTGGCGTGGCTCATGGTGTAGGCCCTGAGTTCGTGCCCCAATACTGCCAACAAAAGTCAAAACAAAAAAGACTTCAGAAGAAGTCACAATAGATGTAGAAATAAGAACAACCCAATGCAAATTCCAAGCAGGATGAAAATGCTCCACAAATCAGGAATAGAAAAGAATTTCATGACCCAAAATGTTTTTTTTTCAATTTAGTCAGGGAGCAGGACTCTTTGCTCAAAGCACCTAGAAAGTCTTGTGAGCTCACTGAAGCCCCTAAATTCAGGTTGCATCTCAGGAATGCAGAGAAGGAGCTTTTGGTAGAGTGCACAGATCACACAAATATCCACTTCCAGGTTCCCACATACTCTGCAGGTCCAATTTCCAAAATGATTATGCAAAATGTGCTTCAAGTCAAACAAATAGAGGTTTGGGGCAGCAGTTTTATTGACCATTTTTACACCATCTTGTCCCATGGGTACACAGAGCCAGAACTCAGGGTTTCCCAAGGCTTTTCTTGATGAAGTATCCCACCAGATGCTGTGGCTGCTGTTGGTATCCAGCCAGCAACTCATGTGAGCTGCTGATTTGGTCCCCTTATGGCTGGTCCAGGAGGATGACACACACCACTGCCATTATGAACAGAAAATACCACATCAAGGCAAAGTGCCAAATGTCTAACACAGTCCAGTAAGAAGGAAGGGTGGAACAGGAAGCTCTCAGAATCTACCCCTCAGAAAACCAGTTGTTTCCAGGGTCATAATATGGACATTTAAAAAATCTTTTAACATTTTGTGTGTGTGTGTGAACAGTTTTTCAAGATAGGGTCTTGTGAACTATTGCCTAAGCTGGCTTTGAACCATGATCATCCTGATCTCTGCCTACTGAGTAACTAGGACAGGCATGAGCCACCAGTGCCTGGCTTAACATTTGTTTGTAACTGACACATTATAACCATACACTATTATATCCTATAGTGGGACATTTCAACCTGTGTATACAATATGTAATAATTTTATAAGGGTATTTAGCACATCCATCTTGCAGACATTTATCATTACTTTGTGTTGAACGTATTCACAGTTCTTTACTTGCTATTTTCAAGTATATAGTTAATTCCTGCCAGACATAGTTACCCTCTTTCTAATATAGGAATCTGGACATGACTAACCCTGATGTTTATAGCTAAGTTAAGATATGGAAATGAAGACTAAAATAAAATCTAGAATCCAAAACTACGTTGTGTGGTCATAATTTAATGACAGAGCACTGTCTCATCTGCCATGGGTAGTACTATTCTTTGGTGCCATACTAGTTCAAGTTGTGGGACAACCTTCCAATGTGATCTTATTAAATTTCCATTGATCTCATTAAGGTCCATCATAAAGAAAAAGGAAAAATAAAGATTCATCTAAATGATGTTTATTACATGTATGGAAATTTCATGTTTATTTATTTTTGTTTTTATTTTTATTTTTATTATGGGTTTCCTCTTTTCTTTTTTACTTTTTTTATTGCTTTCCTGGGTGGGGGTACATTGTGTCATTGGAAAAAGTTCTTATAATTTATCAAAAATATCATACTTTTATTCATCCCCTCCACCACATCCTTTATTCTTCCCTCTTCCCATTCCTGGAACAGTTTCATCAGGTCTCATTTTTGCCTTTGCATACATGTATTCACAGTATTTGCACCATATTCACCCTTCTACCAACTTTCTCTGCCACTTCCTTGACAACTGGTTCCACCCTTTTTTTCATGTTTAAAGAGTTATAAATCATTTCTTTTATCTTCAGATTCCTTAAAATTGTACCATTGATTTGTTTGTTTATTTACTTTTTTTGAAAAAAACATGTTTTCTTACAGGACACTTTGCAAATTGAAGATTTTGTGTCTTGAGAGATACCCACACACCATAGATAACCCCTTCAAGCTCTTTCCAAGCATTGGCTACTTGACACTAAGATGACCAGGTGAGTGGGAAAGATTCATGATCCATTTCACAGATGGGCCATGGGTTCCTGGTCACATGAAGAAGGGGGGGACAATAAGAAGTTCACACCATCTCAGATCAAAGCCATTCCCTCTTCAGCACCCTATATTGCCTTCCTCATGGTGTGGTAGGTGAAGTATGCATGGTGCCTGGAATTGCTTTCTCAAAGATAGCAGCATCCCGACTCCATGGATGTGTGGTGCTGGGTGTGTTGTTTTGTGTGGGGCCCATTCTGAATCAAAGTACATTGCCACTGAATTGCAGAAGGGAGTTATTTGGAAGGGTGCTGTTTCCTCTCTCATACAATAGGTCTGTTCAGGGCAAGGGAATTTACATTTCTAGTATCTTCTAGATGACAATGATGTTGCTGATTACTGGCCCAAGTTTGAAGACCTCTGCTGTAAACTGTGCTCAGAGCATCCTTGCTTTCTGGTTACAGTTTGGGTATGTTGGTAGAATCTCCCCTCAGATGAACACCTTCTTCAAGTATGTGGCTCTAGAGCTGGCTTGAATGTCCAGGGGAAGTGTATCCCAACATCTGTGCAGGTACTGACCTCTATGCCCTGTATATAGTTGGATCAGTGCTGAACATGCGCATGAGTACTTACCAAGTCCTTGTGCTTGGTCTCTAGGCTCTTCCAGCCCTGCACCTGCCCCTCTACAAATAGACACCTAGTACCACAACACCTGCTTGCTGTAATTGGCTGGGAGCTAGGTGAGCTATCACCAGTTGGAGGGGGCTAAATGGTACCTAAGTTCATGCCTTCAGGATCAGCCTCCTGGGCTCCTAATTTCACAAATGCAAATCCTAGTACATACATCTATCCACAGAGGGTGTATGTGGCAGGGGTAGGCAGTTAGGGAGCTGAGTTTTATAGAAGGAGACCCTTGAGGGCCTGTCTGTCTGAACCAGGGTATAAGAAGAGTTACAGGACCACTCTGTTCTGCCACAACACAGTGAGTGACACACTTCAGCAGAAATCTTGACTTGGATAAATCTTGACCTGGCAATGAGAGTGAGCACAAAAAACTCTTTAATGTTCTACCAAAGAGTTGCCCATTTTTTTGGCAGTACTGGGTTTTGAACTCAGTGCCTCATCCTTCCTAGTTAGAGCCACTCCACCAGCCTACATTTTCAGCTTTGATTTCCTTGGTCAATAGCAATATAGATGAAGAGCTACTTTGTTAGCAAGGACTCTTCTCCTCTGGGAAGGTGTCAGCAGACACCACTCAGTGTCCAGCATCTATCATGCAAATGGCAGCCATGACATCATTTAGTTATAGTCTACGGAAGTATTTCCTGTGTCTAAGACACTGTAACAAATTCTTTTTCTTTTTTCACCAGTACTGTTGATTTGAAATTTCTTTTTTTATTGTTGTGCTGGGGGTACATTGTGGCATTTACAAAGGTTCTTACAATATATCATAATTGAATTCACCCCCTCTATCATTCTCCTTTATTCCTTTTCCCCCATTCCTGGAATAGTTAAGCAGGTTTCATTTTTCCATTTGCATACATGTGTACACAGTATTTGTACCATATTCACCTCCTACACCCTTTCCCCACCTCCTCCCCCTCGCACTGGTACTGACTCCCATCCAAGGACCTATTCTGCCTTTCTGATTTCTGATTTGGTAAAAGAAAAAAAATAGCAGTTATGTTTGTGTAAAATAGCTACACAGGGACTTTCCTGTGACATTCCCATGTATATATGTATTATAACCCGAATTGCTTCATCTCCTTTATTTTTCTCCTTTCTACCTAAGTCCCCTCCTTATGGTGATTTCAATAGGTTTAAAAATTCTATATTCATTCTTTTTTTTCCTTTTATTATTCATATGTGCATACAAGGCTTGGTTCATTTCTCCCCCCTGCCCCCACCCCCTCCCTTACCACCCACTCCGCCCCCTCCTTCTCCCACCACCCCCTCAATACCAGCAGAAACTATTTTTCCCTTATTTCTAACTTTGTTGTAGAGAAAGTATAAGCAATAACAGGAAGGAACAAGGGTTTTTACTGGTTGAGATAAGGATAGCTACACAGGGAGTTGACTCACATTGATTTCCTGTGCGTGGGTGTTACCTTCATTCTTGTATAGGAGACACTGTGTCAAATTCTTAAAGGGTCCATTTCCTATGGGGGTCTGCCAAAGCATGTGGAGGATGCCCAGGGCATGTCACATAAGGTGTTGTGGAAGAAATTACTCTGGGAGGGACTTTGAGAGTGGGAGAGGGTACATGGAGAGACCCTTAAAGAAGGAAATGGCAAAATTTCAGATTTAATGGTGTGTATGATTGAGGGTACAGCCAGCTACCTAGTTTGGCTAAAACAGAGAAGATAGGGAGAAAAATGAAGAAGTAAAAATGAAGCAGGGGGAATACAGTCAGCATTTGTTTGGGGCTTCAAATGACAGAAGGAGGTGTTTGTTTCCTAGCCATAATGGCTGCTACCTTCCTACTGAACTTGTGGTTCCTTCACTGCTACATATTTGCAAGATCTTTCAGGTGAAATAATATCATATGTATGACAGGTCTGTGTACACTAAGTTTCCTAGAGTGTTGATCATGCTTAAATCTATATTTTAAAGCTCTTCTATTACCATCACTATGAGCTTATTAGTTGAAGTGCATGACATGAAACATAAACCAGAATACAGTAGTAACCCAAAACCATGGGGAGGTTATGCTCCAAGCCCCCCAATGGATACCTGATACCCAGGAGAGTACAAACCCTATATGTAATGTTGCTTTCCTATTGATGCATAACCTTGATACATTTTAATGTACAAAATGGATACAGGAAGAGAAGAACAACAAAAACTAATAATAAGTTAGAATAATTATAAAAATGCACAGCAATAAAGTTAGGTGAATGTGATTTCCCTGTCCATCTTAATCTCTTTCTGTCTCTGAATATATTTCAGCACACTGTCCTGATCCTTCTTGTTGACTGTGGGCAGCTAAAAGCGCACAAAACCAATCCTTTGATAAGGTGGGACTTCTTTTGGTTTTCATTTTGTGGTTATTTGTGTGTGTGTGAGAGAGAGAGGGAGAGGGAGAGAGAGAGTCTCACTTTAAATCCCAGACTGGCCTTGAATTCATAATCCTCCTGCTTTTGCCTCCCAAATGCTGGGATTACAAGCATGTGCCCTCTTGGTCAGCTGAGAAAGACTTCTGTGTTGACAAAGATACAACTCTGTGCTCAGCTGTTGACATTTCTCTATTGACTCCAGCATAGTATGGGCATTCCTTCCATCACCATCATGATACATGTACTCATCAAGCTGCTGTACCATGCCAGGTGCTCCAACGTCACCATCATCTGCATTGGCACTTCTGGTGGGATAGGTAAGGGCTGTGGAGGTGGCTCTTGCCCTGTGAGTGGATGAGGGTCCAGAGCTGCTTCTAGCTCCAGCATGGTGTGCAATTGGGTACAAAGGGTGTGATACCCTTGATTTTCTTCAAGGGGATATTATTAATGAAATGGGAAAGGAAGCTGGTTTGGTTACATTTTGTGGATGGCATCCTCCCAGTGGGAACTCCAGAGATTGGTGGCAGAAATTTGCCAGTCCTTGCACAGGCACAAGTGCATTCATCTGTGCTGCACACTCTGTGCCTATTTGCTTGATTTCCTTTTTGTTCTTTTCCATTCCCCCTTCTCTGCCTCTCTCCTCTCCTTCATTTGCTGCCATTACTCCTTGATCCTGCAGAGATTTGAAAAACCTGATGAGAAACCCAGAAAGCAATCAAAGCAGGAGGACAGGTGAAATACAAAACCAAGAAAGGGGCATTCCAAGATGGCGGCTAGAGGGAGGAAGCAGAAAGCGTGCCTCCTATAGTGAAATCTTGGAGAGATGCTGGAGACACACCTTGGCAAAACCGCCGAGAAGAGGCAAAACTTTGACTCCTCCACAGCTCCAGCCAGTGCAGAGAATCTCCACTTCACATTAAAAAGAGAAACCAAGAGGGACCCCGAGCCACCAGTCGCCTGCCCCCAGATGGCTTGGGAAGATGCAGGCAAGGTGAGCATAGCAGTACCGCAGTACTCCCACAGACAACCCTGGGCCAGATCAGCATATCCTCAACAAAATAATGGAAACTGAATTCAACAACACATCAAAAAGATTATTCACCACGACCAGTAGTCTTCATCCCAGGAATGCAGGGGTGGTTCAACATGCAAAAATCAATAAATGTAATAAACCACTTTAACAGAAGCAAAGACAAAAACCACTTGATCTTCTCAATAAATACAGAAAAAGCCTTTGATAAGATCCAACACCATTTCATGATAAAAGCTCTAAGAAAACTAGGAATAGAAAGAAAGTATCTCAACATTATAAAAGCTATATATGACAAACCTACAGCTACCATTAGACTTAAAAGAGAAAAACTGAAACCATTCCCTCTAAAATCAGGAACCAGATAAGGATGCCCACTATCCCCACTCCTATTCAACATAGTACTGGAAGTCCTAGCCAGAGAAATTAGTCAAGAAGAAGGAATAAAAGGAATACAAATAGGTAAAGAAACTGTCAAAATATTCCTATTTGCAGACAACATGATCGTATACCTTAAAGACCCAAAAAACTCTACTCAGAAGCTTCTAGACATCATCAATAGCTATAGAAAGGTAGCAGGATATAAAATCAACATAGAAAAACCATTAGCATTTCTATACACTAACAATGAACAAACTGAAAAAGAATGTATGAAAACAATTCTATTTATAATAGCCTCAAAAAAAAATCAAATACCTAGGTGTAAACCTAACGAAAGATGTGAATGACCTCTAATAAGGAAAACTATAAACTTCTGAAGAAAGAGATTGAGGAAGACTACAGAAAATGGAGAGATCTTCCATGCTCATGGATTGGTAGAATCAATATAGTAAAAAGGTCTATACTCCCAAAAGTAATCTACATGTTTAATTCAATTCCCATCAAAATTCCAATGACACGCATTAAAGAGATTGAAAAATCTACCGTTAAATTTATATGGAAACACAAGAGGCCACAAATAGCCAAGACAATACTCAGTCAAAGGAACAATGCTGGAGGTATCACGATACCTGACTTCAAATTATATTACAAAGCAATAACAATAAAAACAGCATGGTACTGGCACAAAAACAGACATGAAGTCCAGTGGAACAGAATAGAGGACCCAGATATGAAGCCACACAACTATAACCAAATTGTCTTTGACAAAGAAGCTAAAAATATACGATGGGAGAAATAGCAGCCTCTTCAACAAAAACTGCTGGGAAAACTGGTTAGCAGTCTGCAAAAAACTGAAACTAGATCCATGTATGTCACCCTATACCAAGATTAACTCAAAATGGATCAAGGATCTTAATATCAGACCACAATCTCTAAAGTTGAAATAGGAAAGAGTAGGAAATACTCTGGAGTTAGTAGGTATAGGTAAGAACTTGCTCAATGAAACACCAGCAGCACAGCAACTAAGAGATAGCATAGATAAATGGGACCTCATAAAACGAAAAAGCTTCTGCTCATCAAAAGAAATGGTCTCTATACTGGAGAGATCACTCACAGAGTGGGAGAAAATATTTGCCAGCTACACATCAGACAAAGGACTGATAACCAGAATATATAGGGAATTTAAAAAACTAAATTCTCCCAAAACTAATGAATCAATAAAGAAATGGGCAAGTGAACTAAACAGAATTTCTCAAAAGAAGAAATTCAAATGGCCAAAAAACATATGAAAAAATGCTCACCATCTCTAACCATAAAGGAAATGCAAATTAAAACCACACTAAGATTCCACCTCAAACCTGTTAGAATAGCCATCATTAGCAACACCACTAACAACAGGTGTTGGCGAGGATGCGGGGAAAAAGGAACCCTCTTACACTGTTGGTAGGAATGTAAACTAGTACAACCACTCTGGAAAAAAATTTGGAGGCTACTTAAAAAGCTAAACATTGATCTACCATTAGATCCATCAATACCACTCCTGGGGATATACCCAAAAGACTGTGACACAGGTTATTCCAGAGGCACCTGCACACCCATGTTTATTGTGGCACTATTCACAATAGTAAAGTTATGGAAACAGCCAAGATGCCCCACAACTGAGGAACGGATTAAGAAAATGTGGTATTTATACACAGAGGAATTTTATGCAGCCATGAAGAAGAACGAAATGTTATCATTCGCTGGTAAATGGGTGGAATTGGAGAACATCATTCTGAGTGATGTTAGTCTGGCCCAAAAGACCAAAAATTGTATGTTCTCCTTCATATGTGGACATTAGATCAAGGGCAAACACAACAATGGGACTGGCCTTTGAGCACATGATAAAAGCGGGAGCACACGAGGGAGGGGTGAGGATAGGTAAGACACCTAAAAAATTAGCTAACATTTGTTGCCCTTAACGCAGAGTAACTAAAGCAACTGAGGCCAATAGGAAAAGGGGACCAGGAACTAGAGAAAAGGTTAGATCAAAAAGAATTAACCTAGAAGGTAACACCCACGCACAGGAAATCAATGTGAGTCAGCTCCCTGTATAGCTATCCTTATCTCAACCAGCAAAAACCCTTGGTCCTTCCTATTATTGCTTATACTCTCTCTTCAACAAAATTAGAAATAAGGGCAAAATAGTTTCTGCCGGGCATTGAGGGGGTGTGGGGGAGAGGGAGGGGTTGGAGTGTGTGGTTGGGGGGGGTGGGGGCAGGGGGATGAAATGACCCAAGCCTTGTATGCACATATGAATAATAAAACAATAAAAAATTTAAAAATAAAAAAAGAAAAGTAGCATTGTTAAAACTTTCATGATATATTCTTTACTTAGAACTATGCTTTGTAATATTTGTGAAATATTTTTTAAATTAACTTATAAAGTACTTGTATAAAGTCAGGGAATTTGATCTGTATAATACCAGTTTTTTTGTGTTCATTCAAACTTGCTTTGCAGCCTAGCATATGACCAAGCTTTATTTTCTGTGTTCAAAAAAGACCCATAAAATTGTCTGAATAGTTCTTTATACATATTTAAAATTTGACAATTGTATTGTTGAGTCTTCTACATCTTTGGTGATTTTTTTGTCTGTTTGATTTGGTACTGTGAAAAAAGTATATTATCATCTCTCACCATGATGATGGGCTTTTCAATTTCTACTTGAAAGTTTATAAATTTTTGTTTTATATATTTCAAAGTTATGTTACTGTATTTACAAATATTTGCAATTGTCTCATTTTCCTGGCAAATTGTTCTTTTTATCATCATATCATCTTTGCAAATAAAGAATTTGACAATTAAAAAAAACAGGTACCTCAATTCTCATAAGGAAACAATGGGCAAGACACTCCTACCTTAACATTGATGGTCTTTGTAGAAGACAAACAGTGCTTTTTCCAGTCACTTGAATGCAGCTGTTTTGCACAAAGTTGATGTCCTCATGTTTGACATCCCTGAGAGGTACACTGCATTCCTTTCAAAAGGTAACTCAATTCTCATAGGTAAACAATGTGCAAGAAACTCCTACCTGTAACACAGATTGTATTTTGCCTTAAAATACATGTGCTTCTAAATTTTGTCTGAAAAAAAAAAAAACAAGAAAGGGTTCTTAAATGAACTCTAAAGTTTCCATTTCTAAGCATGTGGGGTGTGTGTGTGTGTGTGTGTGTGTGTGCGCGCGTGTGTGTGTGTGTATGTGAAATGAAGAGGGAAAAGAAAAATACAGGATTTAGTGAGAAAGCAAACTATTGAAAGTTGTCAAATTGTGTCTGTTGATAATCGCATACCAGAGACTGGGTAAATTATAAAGAAAAGAAATTTATTGGCATCATGGGTTATGGCCCAAGGTTGAAGGGAATCATCTGGTGAAGCTATCTTGAAGTTGGCATAAGACATCATAATGGTGACTAGTCTTAAACCTAGCCAAACTGACTTTTACAACCAGGCTACTCCTGAGATATCTCATTGACCCATTAATCTCAGTGAATGGATTAATCTATTCATGAGGACAGATCCCTAATAACCTCTTATAGGCCCCACTTTGTCCTATCTCTTACATTTCAACATGGGTTTTCATGGTAATCTACCTTGTTTAAACAATAGCATTAAGAAAAATTCTTAGTCAAATTGTTCTAAAGAAGATATTCTTCACTCTAATGTCTTAACTTCATGCCAGTCTTCCAGATTACACAATCAATCTGGAATCCAGATTCTGGATTCCAGAATAAACTTTGCTCAGGGAGAAGACTGACTTCATGGAAAGAGCTTGCATCCACTGTGGGGCAAGTTTAGCCTAGATGTTGATAGTGACTGCCAGGCATAATTGGAATTGTTTCCCAATGTCTAGACCTGACCTCTAGTGGAGTTAGGGTAATTCTATAATTTCATTTTTCTGACTTAGAAAAGGGACTTGGTTTAAATGCCAAATCTTCTCACAGACTGATGTAAAATTTCTGTGCATGGTTATAATTCCAACATTATCATGATGACCTATATGATGGAGTACAAACCATGGGCAACACAGCAAAACCTGGAAGACTCCAACATTTCACAGGATGCAGAGTTCCTGGAACTATCAATGTTCTCTACACTTTCACCTGTTTTTTTTCACAAAGTTATTTATAAATTTGTAATCATGTTAGCTTCTCATTTGGAGCAAGGATGCTGTGTGCTGTCCCATCCTCTTCCTCTGCTGTGATGTCTGCTTCTTCTTCAGGTCTTGAGTATGGCTCAGTGGTCATCACACCGCAGGCAGTGGACACCTGCTTCAAACCAGAGTTTGAGTAATAGCTCCAGGGGAAGCAGGTGGTTCAGAGTGCAGATCTGGAAGAGCAGCTGGTGCAGGTATTTATATGGTGCTCTGCAGACTTGAGCTAGTTCACTACTGTCATGGGAAATACCATGTACACAGCAGACTTTTATGAGGGTGAGATGATGGGAGGGCACTTCAGGTCAGGGGAAGCCCTTGCCTGTCCCCTAGCCCACCTTCTGATGGTGAGCTGCTTTCAGGGATGCTTTGACCATATGGGAGCTCTGCACCCAGTTTCAGCATTTCCATGGAAGCTGTAATGATTAGATGTGCACATGTGAGATCAGGAAGATCCTGGGCGGGCCTCCACTGTCTCTTATCCTGAGGTCACCAGAATACAATAGGAGCTGATAGCATGCAGATGGTTCTCATATGTCTGTGCTGCAGGGAGAGGCCATCTAGATGGTGCTCTTTGCTTCTACAAGAAGAAGAACTATCTGTAAGCTGCCCATGCAGCAAGCATCTGAAACATCAGGATGGAATCTTCAGTCTTTGCCGCCCTATGCAGCATGTGCATCCTTTGAGGAAAGGGTCACATGATGACCTGGGTACCATTCCTTCTTCATCTCTGCTCTGCTAGGCCTTCCTGGAGTCTTGCCATGGTTCCTCTTCCTGGGGCACTCCAGTACTTGTTTTGTTGTCTTCTGGTGTCTGAACTTTATGTACCATATCTTACAAGTAAGTTTCTGTTCAAGGTGGCATTGCTGTGCCCCTACATACAATGTGCTTTTATTGTCACTTGACAATGTGCAGTATCCTTAATGTCCTTGCAGAAAAGGAAGGAGGAAGGAAGAAAGAAAGGAAAGGTGGAGGAATGGAGAGAGAGCAGAGAGAGAGGGAGAGATAAAAAGATTCAATCCAGCTCAGATCTTGGCTTGTTGGACAATGAGATTTTTCCCAGTACTACCAAGAGCTTGACTTTCATCACACTTTGGCCTTCCAAATGTGACTAATTTGTGCCTTGTTCCAAGCTAGGCTTCAATTCCAGCTCCAGTTTCCAAAATTCCTTGTATCTCACTGACTCAGCGCACATGTGCTCTTCAAGTCAATTGGAAGTGACCCTGAGATTCCCTCCCTCCCTTCCTTTCTTTCTTTCTCATTCTTTCATTTTCTTCTTTCCTTTCTTTTTTCTTTTCCTTCCTTCCTTTCTTTCTTCTTTCTCTCTCTCTCTTTCTTTCCTTCCTTCCCTTTCTTTCTTTCTTCTTGCCAGACTGGAGTTTGTACTCACTTGCCCAGTAGATACTCTATAATGTGAACTATGACTTTGGCCCTTGTGATTTTAATGATTTTTCAGATAGGTTCTCTATTTTTTTTAAACCTTGACTATATTTTAGCTCTGATCTACTCAGTCTCCACCTCCTGTGTAACTGGGTCCACAGGCATGAGACCCAGTGTCCAACCTGCTTGGAAATTTCTTTTGGAAGCAAAAGCAAGAGGTGAATATAGATAAAGCAAGGTGGTGTGTGTGTGGTCAGAGCTTCTGGGGTTCCTGGACCCCGTGCGTCTCTTGTTCTGCTCCACACATCAAATTCCTAAATTAAAGCCAGAGTTTTACCTTCATATCACCAATAGCTTGGAAATCATATGTGCTTATGCTGTGGCTGAAATGGTAGAGAATGTCTTCCTTCATCGTTGCTATGTTTGGGTTTGAAAGCTGAATGAGGCAGTCACTGTAAAATCAGAAAGTAGATCATAGAACATGAGTATTGGTTGCCTCATTATCATGGAAATGTCTCTTGTGAGTGACATGTGTGATGCATATGCTGTAGGAGGGACAAAACAAACCCCTGGGGATAAGATTGCCTTTCATTACCAAGGTTCCTACTATCCAATCTCCTTCCTCTTAATTTCTCTTTGCTCCTAAATCCCCTGCTATTCGAAGGTACTCAGCAAAAATTCAGTAGAGCCCAAAACAGTACAAGGATCAAATGTTAAGTCATGCTATAGGATTGCTATAGTGAAGTGCTGTCCAAAATCAAACTTACTTAAAACGTAAACTTGAAGCTGGTGCCAGTGGCTCACACCTGAAATCTTAGCTACTCAGAAGGCAGTGATCAGGAGTGTTGTGGCTCAAAGCCAGCCAAGGCAAATAATTTTCAAGAGCCTATCTTGAAAAAAATCCCATCACAAAAAAGGGGTGGTAAAGTACCTCAAGATACAGGTCCTGAGTTCAAATTCCAGAACCAAAAGACCCCATAAACTTGAATTGCAAAAGTAATGTGTTCTAAATATAGGTTATTGGATATCTGCTTCTGTGAATCTTGATTGCTAGACTGACAACACTAAATTTTACATTTGTGATTGCAGCTTACAAATACCAAATTGTAGAATCTTCTGTAAATTGTTTATTTGAACCACTAAAAGAATTTGTTATATAGCATGACTGCCTCTCTCTAGAGACATCACATAATAAATCTAATATTAAGTAATTCAAATCTCTGCTGTCAATGCAAAAAAAATAAGTATGTGTTCACCTTAGGAAATGGGGGCAGAAAAAGACAAAAAAAAACCCACCTCTTCTCTTACCACCAAGAAAAAACATTTCCTTTCTACACATCTGTATATTCTTTTTCTTGTCTTGTTGCACTAGCTACCACATCTTAGTCCAAAGCTGTGGCAAGAGAAGACATCTATTCATTTTTCTTTTTATCAGAATAAATACTAGAACATTTATGTGCATCTCACATTAAATGCCCATTGGACAGCACACTGTTGTTCTACAACAGGAGTTGGCAATCTTATTTAAGAACTATCCAATGTGACAGCCCATTGAGCTACTGTCACAATGACTCAATCTTCTATTCTCTTGTAAAAGCATCGCAGACTGCATATAGGATAAGTATATGTGCCTGTGTTGTAATGAAACTGTATTTACAAAAAGAGCTGCCCAAGGTCTAGGCAATTCCTCCTCCAGCCCCCAACATTCCTGAGACCCAAAAATCAACATGGTTCCCTCAACAATGCATGCATTCTTATTCCCACAGATGGGTGTGCTCCCCCAGCAAGAAACAGAGGCAGATGTGGGGCCTTGAACTCAGAGCAATCATTGCCTTCTTTTTATTCTTTTAGAGGCTTACTTTCTGCCTGGAACCAACTGATCATACATTCTCTTCAATCTAACTCATGGAAAAAAAACAAAGAAGACAGAGAGCAAGGGTCTAAGCTGGCAGTGATTTGCAAAAACAGATGATCTGGACTTACAATGACTGAATTTCATGGTAATGGGAAAGTAAGATGAATTCACAAAACCATGCTTGGAGTTATGAACTTGGATCTTTCCCAGGATACAGACATGCAACTCAATGCTCTCTAGTCATGCTTGGTCAGCCACTCCATCAGGAGGGAAAACAAATGACAACTCTACATGTGCTGTGTTGCTGAGCTAGGTAGATGTATAAATAAATGCATTTTGACTTATGGCATTTTCAACCTATGATGTATTAATGGGAAACAATCCTGTCAGAAATCAGGATCATCTGTACCAGTATAGAAAGTGACTTTGCCCTAAAAGAGCTCTGTCTCTCTTTCCTCAAGATAATTATCTACCATTATCTACATTTAACAATTTGTATAATGAACATGATGACTATAATTACTCCCAGTAACAAAGACTCCTGGAGGCCAAAATCTTGTCTTGCTTCTCTCTGAGTAATTACATGACACATAGCCCATATGCAAACAAGGTTGCATTGGCCCTGCTCTGCTTTCTCTTTTATGCAGGTAGGGTGTAACCATGAGACCACAATGCTTTACAAATATGTAACTCTGACACATACCATAATGAACTCACACAGATTTTAAAATAACAAGTGAGAGACAAAAAAACATTTATTCCAGACTATACACATTTCAAGGAAATTTATCTAGTTTCATTCTGTTCCTTTATTCGTGTAACAAATATTCAATGAGAATCTACTACTGAAGGCATGAAAGTGGACAGAAGGCCACTCCAGACACCCCAGCAGAAGTGATATACAGCTGGGAGGAGTAGAGAGGGAAGAAGAAAATCAGTAAACTTGAAGTCTATGTAGGGATTTGGGAGTGAGACTTAGTGGCAGAGTATGTGGAAGGAAAGAAAAAAGAAAAATAGAATGAGAAAAAAGAAAGAAAGAGGGGGGGAGGGAGGGAGGGAGAAAGGGAGAAGGGAAAGGAGGGGAGGAGAAGGGAAGGGAGGAGAAGTGAGGAGAAGGGAGAGGACAGGAGAGTTGAGGAGAGGAAAGAAAACAAAACAAAACAAAAATGTGCATGTAGGAATCTGGTGAAGATAAGAACTTTTGCTTTTCTAGCAATTCATAAATCTAAGACTGGTCATAAGAAGTTCACACTAGAATTATGAAAAACTTCCAAAACAGAAGAAAGTCATTTAAGATTTAGAAGCAAGACAGTTAGATGACCAGGGGATTTTGTTTAAGAAAAGTGGCCACACATTGCCTTGTGTTCTGAAACCACTTGTCCTGAAGTTTAAGGGCAAGGCCCCAGCATCCAAAACTGAAGGTCTATGATCATCTGAATTATGAGACCACCAAGGCCTTAATCCATTGGCCTCTGTCATGAGAATCACATTGTTAACATACATAAAGTTCTTAGAAAAATGAGTGGCTCAAAGCATGCACCATAAACCCAATCCAAATCAACTCAACGCAACCCAACCCAACCCAACCAGCAAGGATTAGTCTTACTTATGATGAATTTCAAGTTCCTTTGCTTTGGGTTGTGCAGTTGCCATGTTCTCACTGCCAGCAGGATCCTGAGGGAATGAATTGACTCAACAGGGACCAGGGTTGTGTGTGTGGCCTCATTAATGTGGGAAATCAGTATAGAGTATACAAAGTGTAACTCTTCACACACTTATGTCACACAGATAATACAAATCTATAATGTGTGTGTGTCTGTGTGTGTATGTGTGCATGTGTGTTTGGGGGACCTCCTCCCCTAAACACACATGCACAAAATGTGTGCATGATGTCCCAAAGGCCCACAGGGGTGGAGCTTACACTTCTGTAGAGAACCTGTCCCCACATAATGGTTTGCAACCCAGCAATGATCAGGATGTCACTGTCCCTGGAGTCAATATCTCTCAGCCTGGCTCTCCTAGAGTTTAAGCTATCCACTTCTAAGCTTTAAGGACAGCAAGGGGGTGAGGTGGGGGCCGTGGTCAAAGGTAAAGCAAAGATACAAGCTTGCCAGTTGCCAAGAGAGCAAGAGGAGCCCACAGGAACATATTACTCATAATGGCAGCTTTTTTGTTGGGACACAGTAGGCACAGACTCCTGAGAGACCTTCCCATGTGGACAAGGGCAGCTTAGCAGAGCAATTGGAGGTCAGTGAGGCTTATATAGCAAGGAATCCTCAAACACCCTGCATCTTCCAGGCCCATACTTCCCACCATAGCAATGCAGGAAAGCAAGAACCCTGGAGAGACAGGGGAAGAGAAGCTCCCAGATGAGCTATGGATCGTAAGGACAATCAGTAAAAGTCTGCAAGCTGGAGCAAGTGACTCCACTGTAACACTACCTACTCAAGAGGCAGCAATCAGGAGGATCCCAGTTAAAGTCCAACCCTAGCATATAGTTCATGAGACCCTATTTGAAAAAAACACCATCAAGAAATGCCTGGTGGAGTAACTCAAATGGTAGGTCACCTGCCTAGTGAGTTTGAGTTCCTGAGTTCAAACGCCAGTATCGCCTCCCTCAAAAAATTGATCCGTAGGCCAGAGTCACTTTTCTGAAACTTGGCCAATACTCCCACAACTGGATTCTCAGCCTTGTGTTTTACCAACCTCTTATCACCAAGCTAAAACCGCAAAAGGCTTTTTGTGGTAGGGGAGGAACAGGATTAATAACTGTTCATTTTCAGTAAACTGAAAACCAAAGAAAATGATAGTAGTTGGGTTCAGAGCAAAATTCCACCTGAAATTGCTGTTTGATTTTCTCCATCTGGCTTTGGATCCCCCTTGGCATTTGTAAAACATTTCGATAGCAATATTAGCTATTGGCACCCAGCCAAGAGAAACTAAGAAGTGTGAGAGTTTTGTTTTGTAGTGCTGGGGATTGAGCCCAGTCCCCCATGCATGCTAGGCAAGCACTCTAACCCTGAGCTACACCCCCAGGCTGGGAATGAGTTTTAAAAGAGGCATGACATGCCCTCCCCCAGCCTTGTAACATCAGGGGTCAAATGTCAATTTTGGTGCAAGTAGAGCATTTATTATCCTGCAGAAAAGAGGAAGGGCCAGCTTCCTCTAATGCTGGGGGAGGAGAGGAGACCTGGGAGCAGGAAGATCAATGTGTCCATGTGCTGCTTCTAAAGGAAGGATCCTAGATTGTAGGCATGTGTTCATGACCAGTCTTTCTATAGCACCCACTGGTCAGATTTACAGACAGCCCGATTTCTGCAGAAATCTGCCTTCTAGGAACCATGCCCAACCACAGAAGTAAGATGAACTTTCCTCTCCCCAGTTCTGCCTTTGGTGGTCCTATCGTGGTCACATGGAGTGGCCTGTATATTGTAGTCAACTCACAACCTTCATGTAAAACTCACCTGTCCAATTAGGGAGGATGTGATTGGGTCATGTAGAGAGTCACAGTCCCAGGGTGACTTTCTTTTGGGCAGGACAGATAAGTAAAGAAGCCAATTCCCTGGCCCAGTCCTTTCATGGGACTTCCTGAGTCTGCGTCCTCTTCCTCTCACCAATCTTAGTACTTATAGGCTCTTGTCCTGAATTCCCCAAAGCTAGCTTCACTCCACCTCAGTCCTTTGCTCAAGCAGGCTTTATTTAACCAACTTCTGACACACTCCATTGAAAGGTCCCTGATAGATAACCAAGGGTGGCCATGCATGCAGGTTTACTAGGGGTGGTAAGAGATTAGGGTGGTGGTTGAGGTTGACCTGGCAGACTCTGACTTACTTGTCAGAGGTTAATTTCACTACCGAAGGATCTTGCTCTTACAACTCACCCACCACCCCTGGAGATCAAAGACCAGAGAAGGAGAAGGACAAAATCCCAGTGTCCCCTCAGGGTAGTGGCCTCACAGGATGGGGAACAAGTGATAACTGTGGGCAACCAGTGACTCATCTGCCCCCAGAGGCCACCTGGTGAGTAGTGGGCACTAAGCATCAGCAAAATGAGACCTCATTACAAAGTGACATCAGGTAGTGACAGTTTAGGGACACAGGATGCAATGTGTAGAGGGCAACTTTGTCCCACTGCCAGGCCTGATCTCTGCAGCCAAGGGTATGTTGCCAGGGATTTTCAAACACTTATCCCCCTTTTCAAAATTTGATCTTGGTTAGTCTCTTTTTTTATTGGTGCATATGAATTGTGTGTATTGAAGTGTTTCATTATGTCATTCCCATGCATAAATACAAAGTACCCTAGTCACATTCACCCCTCTTTTCTCTCTCTCATCCCCCATCCCATGCTGTTTACCCTTCATCTTCTACCTCTGCAGTAGTCATCCTCAGATTTTCTTTTTTCCCTCTTAATGTTATTTTCATGGGATTGGGCTTGAAGTCAAGGCATTGTACTTGTTGGGCAGGTGCTCTATCACCAGTTAAACCACATCCCCAACCCTACCCCTCCACTTGCTACCAGTGAGAAGACTTTCAATACTGGTCTTTGTGGACTGGCTTACTTCACTTAACATGATCTCCAGTTCTGTCCATATTCCAGCAAATACTGTTTTCTGCCCCATTCAGCTTTGAATTTTATTTTACTCTAAAAGTTTACTCACAGAATTTTAAGAAATATTTCTTTTTTTTTTGGTGATGGTAGTGAGGTTTGAACTTGTGGCCTTTGTAAGAAAAATGATCTTTTCTATCAAAGTATTTTTTACCCTCTTAGATTACTTAAAAATTCTTCAGATCACCATCTTAGGTGACTTGCATTTTTAAAGTGTTCTTGCTTCTTCTTCCAGATTCCTGTACCACTCCATTGCCCACCAAACTGCATGCCCTAGCCCATCCCCCAAGCCTTTTAGCCAATTGGGAAAGATTGTGAACCTTTGACCTGAACAAATCCCAGGTGAGGGGAGGAGGTACAACTGTATCAGGGGTACAAGGAGGAGCCACTGTCAGCCATTTTGTGCCTGCATGTCTGCACATGCTTGCACCCTATTAATCAAGAGAAAATTGCCTTGTCAAGATTTTCTGTCTCTTGTTTGTCTGTTTTCAGTGCCAGAGGGTTAATAATTCCAAAACTTTAGGGACTCATCTGGGATTTTACATTCTGTCTGGGAAGGGAGTCCTGGCCCTTCCCTAGGAAGACACCTCTTGCTGCCTGATTGCAGCAACCCAGAGGTTTGGCTGAGGACAACAACTTTCCAGATCTGTGAGTGAACTTTGACTGCAGAATTTCTTGACAATGTGGGTAAAAGAGCTCTGAAGACAGGAACTGTGGTGACCATGTAAGTTTTGCACACAAACCAAGACAAGAAATGTCACAGGTGTGACCAAGTAACGTCTTGGTGGTCAGGATAGTGGAGGTTGTGTGATGTGTGAATGAGACCTGTCAGGTGACATGCAAGGAAAGCAAAGTCCTGATCTGCAGTTCTGAGGTGACCTCATACTGTTTAAGGCAGAATTAGATTCTTGAATCGAATCCAGGTCAGCAGTTTATACTGACCTGCAGGCTACCAAGAGGTGCCTCAAGCTCCCCAAAGGATGTGGGCAGAGATGGACAAAGCAAAAAAGAATCAGAGTGCAAGAAACCTCCAAGGCAAAGGGGGAAGTTGAACTCCTGATAGAGCACAGTCAAACAGAAGGGAGAAATAGAAAATAAAGACAGTAAAGAGGGGGGCCAGAAAACAAAGGCCCAGGATAAAATACGCTCTGAAACCCCCTAAGGAAGATATTAAAATATTGGGATAATAGCCCCCATACTAAAAGAAAAAGAAACAAAGAGTGGTTAAATACTGTTGTTTTTTCTGGACCCAAGAACTGGTCTTAAAGCCTTTGGTGGGCTTTTTTTTTTTTTTGGTCAACATTTAGGTCTGATGAGGACTGGGTCTGTCAATTATTAATTGAGCATGTTAACAACAAAAGTTCAGTCACTTGAGAGGAGATGGAATATGCCCTCTGTTGGAGACAGAGTCCTGTAGTCCTGTTTCCACTGGAAAAAAAAACCCCAAAACCCCTTTCTAACTGGGATTTACTCTCCTCCCTTCCCTCCCCCTTTAGCCTGCCCTTCCTCTGGCTCAAGTGCAGAAGCCAGCCCCAGTCCTGCCCTCCAGGCTTCCACCTCTCCACTTCTACCCCCCTTCAATACCCAGCCCCTCAGGCTGCCTCTTAAAATTACAAAAACTAGAAAATTGGAAAATTGGAAAAATAGATCCATAGAGGAAGTATTAGGAGAGGCACAAAAGGTGTATGTAAGGAGAGGGGAAGAAAACCAAAAACAAAAATCAAAGATTATGTTATCCATGATCGAGCAGGTTAAAAGGGAAAGGCCAAACCAATATTCTATTGGACCTCAACCAGCCCGGTCTCCCTCATGGGGTATAAGAGACCAGAAAGTCAGAATGAAACAAAGAAGAGGGGAAAATAAGTGCTTTAAATGTGGGGATACTGGATACTCTAAGAGAGAATGTCCAGAAGGAAAGAGAGTGTAGGGAAACTGTTCCCTTAATGACCTTTGATAAAGAATAGGGGTCCAGGTGCTCTTTTACCTTGAAGGGTCCCACTTAGAGCCCTTGATAAATTTAGAAATGGGACCACAATGTGAAGTTGTCACCTTTCTGATTGACTCAGGTGCTTCCAGATCCTCCCACTGTCTTCTGCCCAGAGGCTTAATCTATTCCCTGGAGAGGGTACTAATTTCTGGGGTAAAGGGAGAAAGCTTTCCAGGTAAAATATTACAAGAAAAAGATGTTTATTTCCAAGACAGGACCACTAAGATACAATTTCTCCTAGTCCCTGAGGCAGGTACCAACCTATTTGGAAGAGATTTAATAACCCAATTAGGAGTAGGTTTACATGTAAAAAAGGGATAAAATACAAGCACACCCTTATCACAGCTCAGTTGCTAGCTTTGCCCTCTCTTGAATAGCCTTTTCATCTCTTTGTGAATATAAAGAAGGTAATTGCCTTTGGAGTGCTAACCCAAAAACATTGGGGTCAACATCAACATGTGGTCTTCTTACCTAAATTCCTAGATCCTCTCACCTGAGGTTGGCCTGAGTGTATTCAGGCAATAACAGCTACAGCCCTTCTAACCAAAGAAAGTAGAAAAATCACCTTTGGGGGAGACCTAATTACTAGCACCCCCCATAAAGTTAGGACAATCTTAAACCAGAAGGTGGGTAGATGACTGATGGATTCCAGGATCCTAAGGCTATCTTGCTAGAAAAGGATGACCTGACTCTAACTACTGATGAGGCCCTAAGTCCAGCCACTTTCTTGGCAGGAAGGCAGGCTGGAGGAGCCCCCAAACATAAATGTTTAGATATTATTGAATATCAAACAAAATTGAGGCCAGATCTTGGGGAAATTCCTTTCCATTTCTTTGTGGATGGATCCTCTCAGGTAATAGAGGGAAAAAGGTAGAATGGATATTCTATAGTAGACAGCGAGGCCATGACTATAATAGAATCAGGCCGACTCCCAAACAATTGGTCAGCACAGACTTGCAAATTGTTTGCCCTAAATCAATCCTTAAAACACTTAAAGGACAAAGAAGGGACCTTATACACTGATTCAAAATATGCCTTTGGTGTGGTCCACACCTTTGGAAAATTCTGTATGCAACAGGGCATATTGAATATCAACAAATATTAGAGAGCCTAAAACTACCTAAAGAAATAGCCACTGTCCATGTGCCAGGTCACCAAAATGGGGTAATCCTTGAGACTTGGGGAAATTCTTTTGCAGATGAGACAGAAAAACAGGTTGCTGTCTCCTCTGAGGCCCTGGTCTTTTGTCTCATTCCACACTTCCCTGCTTCTCACCTCACTCCTATCTTTACCCCTCCCAGCAAGAACAACTAAAAAAATCTTGAGACAGTCAGGACTGAACAGGGAAAATGGGTTCTCCCCAATGAAAGGGAAAGATCTCAAAGCCCCTAATGAGAGAACTCCTTACCTATCTCCATCAAGGGATCCACTGGGGATCCTAAGCCATTTGTGATGCAGTTTTGCAAGCCTATGGGTGTATAGGGATCTATACACTAGCCAAACAAGTAGCAGAAGGATGTCTTACTTGTCAAAAGATTAACAAGTGAGCTGTGAGACAGAGACCAGCTTGGGGTAGAAACCCCGGGTTGTGACCTTTCCAAAGCATTCAGGTAGATTACACTGAGATGCCCAAAATAGGTCATTTTAAATACCTCTTGGTTATTGTAGAACAGCTCACTCACTGGATCAAGGTCATCCCTCTCCCAGGGGCTACTGCTACAAATGTAATTAGGTTTTTATTAGAAAACATATTCACAAGGCTTGAGGTTATAGAAAATATAGACTCAGACAATGGGAGTCATTTCACTGTCAACATCCTTAAGGGAATTATGAAGGCTCTAGAGAGCAAATGGGAATCTCATACTCTCTGGCATCCACCTTCCTCAGGGAGAATTGAAACAATGAATCAGACTCTTAAAAACCAACTCACTAAATTAGTTTTAGAGACCAGATTACCTTGGACTAAATGTCTTCCCATAGCACTACTCAGAATTAGGATGGCCCCTCGGAAGGACATTGGCCTCTCCCCCTATGAAATGCTTTATGGGCTTCTTACCTTAGCTCTGTTACTGATGTACCTTCCTTTGAAACCAAAGACTGTTTCCTCAAAAATTATATACTTGTATTGTCCTCTACTTTATTTTGTCTTAGGAAAAAAAGATTGTTAGCAAATAATTTGTGAGAACCTATCTTGAAAAATCTCATCACAAAAATGGGCTGATAGAGTGGCTCAAGGTGTAGACCCTGAATTTAAAGACCAGTAGTGAAAAACAAAAAGAACACAAACTTCTGCTATGCCTAACATATCACTTCACTGAAACACAATCTTTTGAAATTATTGTATTAAGTTGCTTTATTTTAATATTTTGGAATAATAATTGTATGAAATCAAGTCAAAAATAAAATGTTAGGAAAACCTACAAATTTAAATAGCTGTAAACTCTCAAAGGAGAAAAGAAAGATGAAAAGAAGAGGAAAAGGAAGGGAAGGGGAAAGAAGCAATAAACCAAGAAAAAAAGGAGTGAAAGAAGAAAGTAAAGTAGGGAAGGAAAAAGAAAATAATGGAAGAAGGAAGGGAAGGAAGGAAGGAGGGAAGGAGAGAAAGAGGAAAGGAAGGAGGTAGGGAGAGAGGGAGGGAAGGAAGGAAGGAAGGAGGAAAGGAAGGAAGGAAGGAAAGATGGAAGGAAAGACAGGGGAATGAAAAATGTATGGAAGAAGGACTTTCATTCCCAGGCACCATGAGTCAGGTGGTCTCCTGTGATGGCCTACTCCTGGTGCTAGCTCTGAGCCCCATGCCTCCCTGACTAAGCTTGATTCAGAGGAAGGGCAGATGCAGAAGCAAATACTCTCAGCATTAGCTTGTCATGGAACACAGTGACCAGGAATCTGGGCTCTCAGGGAATTGTCCATTCTAACTGGGGATGGAGAGGCAGCAGGAGCTGACAGGGCAATAAAGGCCTCTCCCACACCCCACAGCTTCCGCCCCAGGTGGAACATTCCACATTCCAGTACATGCCTTGAGTTATGTATACCCCATCTCAACTTACCATCCACCATCCTCCCCCAAACAACTCCAGTCAAAACTCATTCTCCTCACTCTATCACAGACTTTCTTGATAGCACATGCCAGCCAATTCTGCAAGCTTTTATCCATCATCCAAATCAAAATCAAAGTCTGTGTTTGTAGGAACAATTGACCCTTTGTATCTGTGGGCTGCGTGTTTATGGATTCAACCAACCATAGATCAAAAGTGTGGTTAGATTTACAATGATTGTTTATACTGAATATGCACAGACATTTTCATTGTTGCTTTTCTGTAAATAATACATACAACAGCTATTTACATAGCAAAAAAGCACATACTTTTTGTATTATTCCTCTGCTCTGATTATCCAAGTGACCATTTTACTCTTAGTGAAAATCAGTCAGTACATTACAACATTACCAGAATTCTACAAGAAAATGACCTAGGATTTTTTTATCTTAGCAAATAGAACTGCTTTCCTCTGGCCTGTGTATATGTGGCCCCAGTGTTTGTACACTGCAATCATACTATATGTGATAATGTTTTCTGCTTGTTGTACTTGACATGATATAATCATTACTAAGTAGCAACCATAATCCACCCTCCCCCAGTTGTGACACCATAAATACATCCAAACATTGACAAATATCTCATGTGGGATAGGGGAAGGAGAGAATCACTACCATTGATAACCATTGCCTTAACCAAAGGCTTTGTACTTAAGAAAGGCAAAGGATATATGCCAAACAAAATCTCAGCCCAACTTGAATTCAGTTTGACCTGAATCTGTCTTACAAAGCAAGAGTGTGGATCACCCATCACCTGCTGACCTCATCTCTCAGATCTTAGACATTGTTTCTGTTTTGCTTTTTTATTTGCTTATTTGTTTTTGCAGAGCAGGGGATTGAGTCCAGAGCCTTGCATATGCTAGGCAAGTGCTATACAACTGATTTACATCCTCAGTCCTTCTGTGCTTTATTTGAAGAAAATAAAACATCTTTTAATCTATGTCTAGAATGAATATGGCTCTATCAAATCCATCTCTTGCATAATGGTTTCTGAAAATCAAATCAATGGAAAGAACTATTTTAAACATAAACAAAATTTTAAAACAGTTGTGTAAACTTAATGATATTTCTCTGGAGACCAGTTTTCAAACTTCTACTAACATACTTACTGTTTGGCCGGTGGGCAGCCACCACATGGCGATCAGGGACTCTCTGCTCATTTTCCACTCCATCCCCTCCTTCCCTTCATGGTTACCACTGCAACTCTGGTGCACAGTGATTACAGCGCACAGCAATTAGAGGCTTCATGATTACCATGGCAACTCCTGCTGGCAGGCAATGGATCCTGACCTATCCTACAGATCCATATTACCCCGAGCTCCTCCCCACCAAACCTCAACCTATCCCGATGCCCCATAATACCTTAAGTTCTTGATTTCACCAGGCTATAAAAAAACTGGGCTGCCATTTCTCCAGCACGACTTCTCCAGCCCTGCTCTTTGGGGATGGTGAACCTCGCCCGAGAGTGCGCTCTCAATAAAGCCTGCTTAAAGCCTGCTTGCTTTGTTATTTGGCTCCAATTTGGCCTTCCCATCAGCGTCGACCTAACATTTGGTGCCAAAACCCAGGAGGAAGCGAGCCTCACCCGACTCCAGGCAGTCGGGGCCCTAGGCCAGGCCCTGGCTTGAGGCCCGTCCTCCTCTCCGGATCAACGCTCCGGCTCCAGCTTGGGTGAGTCTCCTCCCCCATTTTGTTCCTCCTTGGGCCCCTGTCCTAGTCGCGGCCGCAGCAGGATCAGCCCTTCCGCTTCTCCTCACACCTGGGCATTCGGAGAGACGTCTCCCTTGTCCAGGCTGCCTCCTCTGAACCGGGTCTCCTCTTTTAGTGAGGGATGCTTCTCTAAAGGTTGAGACTCTCTGACAATTCGGGGATGGGGTCCTCCCAACCAAGCCAGACTCAGGGACTCCCTTGTCCTGTCTCCTCTCAAACTTCAAAATTTGGGACTCTCTCCAGACCTCCACCACAAGCAGCTCATTTTCTACTGCACCATGGCATGGCCACAATACACCGTAAACAACAACTCATAATGGCCTCCACAGGGCACTTTTGATTTTAATACCCTCCCTGATCTTGACAATTTTTGCTGTCAAACCCATAGATGGTCTGAGGTCCCATATGTACAGGCCTTCTGGGAACTGCACTCTTGCCCCTCTCTGTGCCTCCAAGGTTCCCCTTCCCAGATCCTTCTAACACCCAATTCTTCTGGGTACCCTCCCCCATACCCCAACCCTTCTCCTTTATCTGAATCTACTAAATTCCTCTCCCCTCCCCCACCACTGACCACAGCCACCCTCATCATCACATCAAGCTTTCCCTTGCCCTCCCCCACCCAAGTAGCCATCTCCTTTGGCCTTGCCTCCCACACCCTCTGCTCCACCTACTCCCTGCCCTCCTATATCCCCAATAGCCTCCTACACTCGCTCACACCACCCTTCCCCACCCCCTCTCCTTTTTCCTCTCCAAGAGGTGAGGACATGTCCATGTCCAAGTCCATGTTCCTTTCTCTTCTCCTCAATGACCTTCTGGAAGCTGTCATTACTGTACTCCATTACCAGACAGAGGAACAGAGAGGAGATCTGGCAGGACATAAGGCCCCTAAGCCAGCTACCTAAAGCCCAGGTCTGGGTACTGTGCAGGGTCACTGACTCCAGGGCCCCTCCACATGGCTGTCATCCTCGGTGATTATGGGAACAGAGTACTACAGTCTAGTGGCTCTTGTCTCTCCTCCACACCCAGGCTCCTCCACACCAGCCTCAGTCCACACCCAACTCATTGGACTTGCCAAAGCTGCAGTTGTCCTGGCCACTGCACATGTGGACCCCGTGCTGGAGTAACAGCTCCTCTTACAGGGCTCAGTGGAGTGCACTTCCTTCAGGAGCTTGCCTGGCCAGGTCCCAGCACACTACCAGAGCCCAGCTCCACTCCTGCCATGGGGAGACATCCTCTTTTCTGCCCCCTCCCTGAGAACATCAGGAGGTGCTTGGGAAATATTTGGGATACATGCAGGAAGGGCCACTCTCCGAGGCTTCCTCAGAACCCAGCACTCAGGGAGGGAACATGTATAAGGGGAACCCTCTGCCCCATGCAGCCCTGGGTTTTCAGCCCAGGCGGGGACACTGACATAGAGATGTGCCAAAGACCTAGACAGTGGAGTCCTCACAGCCTCCTGACCCTTTTTCTTAACTGCCTCCAGGAGGCCCTCACCCAATATACCCGATTAGACCCTACCTCCCCTGCTGGGGCACCAATCCTGGCTAAACATTTTATATCTCAGTCCACACCAGATATTAGAGCTAAACTAAAAAAGGCCAAAAATGGCCCTCAAACCCCTATACAGAATCTGATGAAAATGGCATTTAAAGTTTTAGTGCCCAAAAAGAGACAGCAGAATCAACCCACCAAAAAACACCTCCAATAAAAGGTGGCCCTCCAAACCCAAGCCTTGGTGACAGCCCTGCGGCCAGCTGGATTACAGCCCCGAGTCAAAGGAGGAACCTGAAACCTCTCATCAGCCCCTCTGGGGGCCTGCTTCAAATGTGGCAAAAAAAGCCATTGGGCTTGCCAGTGCCCCAACCCAAGACCTCCAACTAAACCCTGCCCAAAATACAAACAGGTGGGTCAATGGGGATCAGATTGTCCTGGACAGGGCTTACCCTCTATGGCTCCTCGTGGAGGGTCAACCCCACCAGCTATCCAGATCCCTGACTTTCTCGGACTGGCAGAAGATTGAGAACGCCTTGACTCAGGGACCCCAATCACCCTTGCCGAGCCCAGGGTCATACTCCAGGTAGTGGGTAAGTCCATCTTCCTCTTAGACATGGGGACTACCTATTTTCTGCTGCCTGCCCACTCAGGTTTAACAGTTCCTTCATCAGTCTCTGTTATGGGAATTGACGGCTTTCCCTTCTGCCCATACAAAACTCTGCCCCTTCCTTGCTCTGCTAGAGGTATTATATTTCCACACTCTTTCCTTATCATCCCATCCTGCCATGCCCCACTTCTAGGTCAAAATATTGTAACAAAGCTTGGGGCCTCCATAACCATCTCTCCCCACCTACCAGACCTCTAGCTTCCCACTCACTCCTTCCGACTTCTGCCAGCCACCTAACCCCTTTACCTCCTAGACCTGCTCTGCCCACCTTTCCTCTTCCAGTCAACCCCATTGTCTGGGACATCTCAGTCCCAGTTGTGGCTACACACCACTCGCCCATCCACATTTCTCTTAAGGACCCTAACCAATATCCCTATATACCCCACTTTCCTATTTCAAAAACCCAGTACACTTCTACAATATGTCAATGACCTCCTTCTGTGCTCCCTCTTCCAGCAGGACTCTAAAACGGGAACAGACAACCTCCTTAACTTTCTAGCCTCTAAGGGATACTGGGTCTCCCCAGCCAAGGCCCTTCTCTCCTTCCTGGAACCCTTGTTTCACCCCAGGGTCCTCCAATCCACCATCCATCGGGTCCAGGAGGCCTGCTCTGTTTGCTGTCAAGCAAACCCCCACAGTGGACTCCATCTCCGCCAATCCCTCCACCAACTCCGTGGTAGCCAGCCCGGTAAAGATTGGCAGATCAATTTCACTCATATGCCAATTAACTCGGGTAATGTTCAAGCAGATGATGCTCCAGGATTCATGACTACCAGCTCCTCCCCATGGGGTCCGGCTGTACCGGTCAAATGGCCCAAGACACCTTAGCCCCTAACTTTGCCCCCTTGCAGCAGGAAGTAGCCAGAACTGATTCTGTGCCCCTATACCAAAGAGTCTGGGATGTTTGGCCGGTGGGCAGCCACCCTATGGTGATCAGGGACTCTCTGCTCACTTTCCACTCCATCCCCTCCTTCCCTTCATAGTTACCATGGCAACTCCAGTGCACAGTGATTACCGCGCACAGCAATTAGAGGCTTCATGATTACCATGGCAACTCCTGCTGGCAGGCAATGGGTTCTGACCTATCCTACAGATCCATATTACCTTGAGCTCCTCCCCACCAAACCTCGACCTATCCCGATGCCCCATAATACCTTAAGCTCTTGACTTCACCAGGCTATAAAAAAATTGGGCTGCCATTTCTCCAGCGTGACTTCTCTGGCCCTGCTCTTTGGGGACGGTGAACCTCACCCAAAAGCGTGCTGTCAATAAAGCCTGCTTAAAGCATGTTTGTTTTGTTATTTGGCTCCAATTTGGCCTTCCCATCAGCATCGACCTAACACTTACTATCATGCTGGCTCAAGCTGCAGAGTGCATGCCCTGCAAGTACAAAGAACTAAGTTCTAATCCCAGTAGAACCAAAGAAAAATACCTACTATCAACAAACTAAAACCCTAAGAAGAATCTACAGCAAGGCAGATTTAAGAGATCAGTTCAGCCATCAATACAAAAGCACATACTTAATGACTACAAGTTTTCAAGTGAAATGAAGTATCAAGAGTCCCACTCCACATGATGAAGACAACCACACAAGAATAAATCTGAACATAACCATTACTGTTGATTTCCAAACCATATTCCTGGAAGAAAATTTAACTCTAATCAAAATTTCAATAATTTTTCTCAAAGATATTATAATATTTTATCAGTGTCTAATTCCTCCAGGCATTGTGAACATTCAGAACAGGATAGATAGAATGAAGGGAAAATAAAGAAAAACATAGTAAGGGAAAAGGTGAGGAGGAAAAGAAAGGTGAAATGATCATTTCAGATTATTTTGAATTATATGGACCCCAGAAAATAGCCCAAGTGATCACAAGTTGAAAATAAGGTGGGGACATCATCTTTAAAAAGTCAATTCACAGCAGGATGTGGTAGCCCATAGTAGTTATCCCAGCTACTTTCAATGGGAACAGGAGGATCACAGTCCAAATAAGCCCAAACCCAGGCAAAAATGCAAGCCTTTGTCTGAAAAATAATTAAAACAAAAAAATGGAGGCATGGCTCATGGCTTACCAAGAATAAAGCCCTGAGTTAAACTACTCCCACCAAAAATCTTCACCATCATCAATTCTTCCTTCAGAGACATGTGAAAAACCTAATCCGAAAAGACATTTTGTTGTTTTTCTTAAGATAGGGTCTCAGTATATACTTATGCTGGCCTCAAACTCATGATCCTCCTGCCTCAGCCCCCAATGTGCTGGGAGTACAGGTGCACACTACCTTGCCCATGAAGAGGCTAATAGAAGAACTCCATCATATGGTGTTGGAAACCACTGTGTCTTTTGTTCGTACATTTTGAGCCCATCAAGAAACCACCCATCAGGGAGGCCACCGCTTGCTCTCTTGCCCCATGTTGGGGAAAGGTGATAGTTTCTCTCCTAGAAATCAGATATAATGCTGTCTCCTTTAAAGAGCTCATCTTCAGTTTTCTGCCTTTTACTGGAATATACTCCTCAAAGCAAAAGATAAACATATATAAATGAAAGTTTGAATTTGGCATTTAGGTTGCCTGATTTACCAAATACAAATAAACAGTGTGCATTTAAATTTGAATTTCCTAAAAAAATTAATGTAGTACTTGGAACATATATATTTTAAATGTATTGTTTAAATTTTTATTTGAACTGAACATTCTATATTTTTTAGAAAAGCTATGGGTTTAAAAGGAAGGTCAGTATGACTGTGACTCCTGTTTAACAAAGATTACAGAATGAAGTCAGGGAACATGAACACAGACAAATGGCTGCCCTCTCTGAAGTGAAGACTGTATTTGTAAGCTGAACTCTCTAAGATCTCTATCACCTCTAACTTTCTCTACCATAGATCTATAAATCAAAGTCTAAGTCTCTTATAATGTAAAGACTTTTCATAACAGAAAATAACTTTGTTTAGGAAATAATCTACTGTAATAATCCAAAATACTTAAAATGTAACCAAACTAATCATGCAAAACCAGAATTAAAGCGTAACAAGTCGGACATGGCGGCTCATGCCTGTGATCCCACCATTTGGGAGAATGAGGCAGGAGGATTGTAAACTAGAGGCCAGCTTGGGCTACATAGTGAGGCCCTGTCTTATTAAACAACAAAAATAAAATTAATAAATGTTAGTAACATAAAAAGACCAAACCAAATGCACAAGAAAGAGGAAAGGAATTGGAGTGTGTGTTTGTTTGTAGAAGGTGTGGACCGATCTTAAAAATAGAAAGAGACATGAAAAGGGAAGACAGCAGCAGGAGAGAGAAGGGAGGGTGGACAGACAGTGACCATAGAATCTAGGCTAGGATGGGAAGCAGCCTCTCTGATGGCTGGGTAGCAAGAGCTATTGATAAGGTATCTTCTGGAGGAAGAGCCCAGCCACTGGACACAACCGGCTGCAGGGCCACATTTATCTAGCAGAAGGCACAGCTTTTCTTCAGAACCACAGGGACAGCCTAGATCCCTAAGGGTTTCAGGATTTGAAAACATTCTGGGTTCTCACAGCCTCAACAGGTTTCTCCCTAAGCTGTGTTCAGGAAGGCAGCATCTCAATTATGAGGGCTTTAGTTACCTGGGGTCTCTGATCTCTTCACCTAAAGTTTTTGTAACTTTTTTGCCTTATCTATCATTTCATAAAGTCCTCAGTCAGAAACTCTATATCTACTAAAAAAACCAGGCAGACTGTTGATGGTTTTGTGGTCATTTGTAGTTTGGAACCTAGACCAACATCAGCTAAGCAGAATAAATACCACCAGTGGAACTCTTTTACAATAAAAAGTTTCCTCGGGGTTTTTAAGGTTCTTGGTTCTCTATACAAAATTATCTTCAACTAAACCTGCACCAATTTTTGTTTCCACCACCCACCCTGGAGAACCTTGACCTTCATCCAAAATGGAATTTATCACTTAAATATTGCAAATTTAAAACTAGAAAATGTTCTCACTCTTTTACTAGCCATAAAGCGTAAACTTTCACATGTTCAATAGTGACATAATTGTTTTCTTCAACACATGTTATCCAACATGCCAAGGCAGGGTTGGTCAGTTCCTTGAGACTGTAAACACTGCCCAGATGGCAGGTCCATGCCTGTGTGCCTTACCACACCCACTTAAAGTTGGGGCTTTAGACAGGGATTCAGGCAGGACTTCTAGGGTGCTGCTATGAGCAGGAGGATGGCAACTTCTCAGGCAAGGTAGAAATACAGATTCCAATTTTCAATGCCTGCCTGACACCAGGGAGGGAAACCAGAAATCCTATTTTAAGTATGTTGCAGGTACTGAAGGGCAGGTATCCACTGTCTTGACCCATTTTTTTCAATTTTCTTTCCCTTTTTTCTCTCACCCTCCCACACTCCCTTTCTCTCCTCTCTCCTCTTTCTGTCTCTGTCTTTCTTTCAAACATGGTCTGTCATTATAAATATATACTATATAAATATCACCAAATTTGAGGCTGGCTTCAAACTTGAAATCCTAAGAGCTGAACCTCATCCCCAGCCTCCCAAGATCAGAGATTGCAGGTATGAACTATCACTCCTGGAATTTATCTGTTTTACTATTTAGATAGTAACTGTCTTCTTCATATATGAGCATGATTTGTGTTTTAATTATAGTATCTTTTATAACTTTTATAAGAAATAGTTTCTCCCACCAGTTGCCTTTAATTTTATTTTAGCATTGAGCAGTGTTATTGAAAGACAGTAGATGGAAGATGTTTTAAAATTTATGCCCACTGGAGTAAAGGTGAGCAGAGAAAAATAATAGAAACTACATATAAATTCTAATTCTAGGAGAATAGTTGGGTAAACAGCAGCATATGTTTGTGAAAGGATTTTCTTTCATATTTAAAATTTGAGTTCCTAGAAATGTATTCCAGAGGAGGTCAGAGTGTGGGACAGGTCATCTAAGACACCTGAGAAAACTGTGACTCTCAGGAGCCTCATCCCACCAGCTTCCACTCTTTGGGACTAGAGACTGCTGGGAATCCATGTTGTAACCTGAATCTCCAACTCACTCCAACCCATAAGATCCACAGACTAACCAAGTGTTGGGAAAACTCAGACTCCAGTTACAACTGGCAAATGACAAAATTGATATATTTTTCTTAACTTTATAAATATCATGTATGGAAAAATTGTCATATTAGTAAAACAAATATTCTCACAACCTTAGAAATCAGCATTGTGCAGCTGTTTACATCTAATCCCAAATGAGAAGGAATTTATTCCTCATCAGGAAAACTACTGATTTGGAATAAAGTAGGAATTCATGTTCAAATACTGAAAACTTAAGTTATTAACTGTCCAATTAAATTAAGCATGTGTAAAAGGAAAAATAGAATATAAAATTGAAAGAAAATTTGGCATGAAACCAAAATAAAGTTCCTTTCAAATTTTCTAATTCCATGTCTTTATTTTACAAATTAGAGAAATTTGAAATAAATTAACAGCTGTCAACATATAAATCTACCATGAAAAAATAACAAAGCTTGCACCGCAAAGAGTTACAGTAAAATCATTTTCACAAACATTGTCATTTAACTCTCACAACCTATCATGAAATCAGAGTAGGTTCAACTAACGTTTACTGATGACTGAAATAAACACAATACCTTTCAGATCCCAGTGCATTTAGAAAAGAATAAATAAGTGTGAAAAGCAAGCTGTTAGCAGCAAAGCCATCTCCAGGACACAGAGGTCACTTTCCATGACAGATGGTTCCTACATGCAACAGAAATGTGCCTTTCTACTCAAGTTTCCAAAATCACAATAAAAAAATCAGTGATTGCTCCACTGGTGAGGCCAAAAATTGAAATCTAAAAATGACCTTGAAAAGTTATGAACCATGACCCAAACTCTCATGCCATACTCAAAACTGAGACTTTCCCAGAAATCCATGAATTATCAGATTATAGAGTCTGATGTAATTCAAGAGGTGTGTCCCCTGTGAGAATGAACCGGTTTTATGTTCTTTTTCTAATTTTTTTGAAAAGTATCTCAGTTTGTTCTTAAGACTGGATCATGAACTATCATTAACATGAGAAAATGTTTACAGCATGAAATAAGTGTATAAAATCCTTGATTAAATACCAATGTGTGCACACAGGTACATGAGTGTTAGTGTCTGTGTGTGTAAGAGAAGGACACAGAAACAGATAGACAGGAGTGGGGGCAGGGAAGTTCTAATTCATGCACTGCAACAGGATTTGGGTTAGCAGTCTCCTCCTCCTTGAGTCCTGCTCTTCACATCCTTCTATCATCAAGGCTTGACCTTGCCATATAGGAAAGATGTGTAAAAGACAATGATGTGTGACAAAGACAATGAGGATGCTCGAGGACAGGGGATGGAACAGTCTTTCAGCAAATGGTGCCAGAACTGTGTATCCATATGTAAGAAGATAAACCTTAACATTGATGTGTCATATGCAAAAATAAACTCAAAATGCATTGTACACCAAAACAATAGTTAAAATTACAACCAACTAAAAGAAAACATGTAAGAATATCTTTTTTACCGTAAGCTGTGTCATGTTTTCCCCTGATAATTATAAGAATTTTAGAAATGAAAAATATTTTATTTCTTCTAACTAAACACTGTTGTTAAGATTTCTATGTTTTCAATCCATCCTATTTATGAAACATATATTTCACTATGTTAGGTAGTGACAGGGTCACCAGGTCACCCTGGCCAGTTCCTCTACATAGACATATGACAATCATTAGCAGTTCATTCTCTTCCCTGGTTTAAGAAGTGCTTTGAGGAAAATTGTAAGATTCTAATGGCTAAAACAATGACTACTGGGACTGTTAAAAGAAAAAAAAGAAGCTCTTAATCTGTAGAATCTTGAGACCTTGCACATTTGCCTGGAATACCCACTTACTGCATGTCCACAAGCCAGGCAACAATGATTACCACCCAGTGCACAATCTCTGAGCAGTCAATCAAGCAACAGTGGCTTTTTACCCTGTGGTTCCAAACCTGTACACTTTTTTGGCCCTGTTATCAGCAGAAGCAACCTGTTTCTCTGTTTGGACTTAAAAGATGCATTCTTCTGCATACAGTTGGCACCTGTGAGCCAACCCATCTTTGTTTTCCAATGGGAGGACACCCAGTCAGGGGGGCAACAGCAATTAAGCTGGACCCATCTCCCACAGGGCTTCAAAAACTCGCCAACTATCTTTAAAAATGCCCTATCATCTGATTTTTGAGCAAATCTGACAGAAGAAGCTGGCTGCACCCTCTTATAATATGTAGATTACCTCCTTCTCACAGCAACTAACAGCCAGGACTATCTTAAAGGAACAGAGCTTTTACTCCATCTCATATGGGAGCCTGGATACAAAGTGTCCCCCCAAGATGCTCAAATCTGCCAGGAACAAGTTAAATACTTGAATTTCCACACATCCCAAGGCCAGTGGCACCTCAGTGCAAAATGAAAGCAAGCTGTCTGCTGGATCCCAATACCAACCACAAGAACACAGCAGCTGAGTTCTGCCAGATTTGGATACCTAATTTCTCATTGCTACCAAAGCCTTTGTATAAAGCCACAAAGAGAGGCAAATGGGAGCCCTTAACCTGGAAGTCTAAATAACAACAGGCATTCTGTGCCATCAAGGAGGCATTAGTTAGTGCCCCTGCCCTGGGACTTCCATATATAAAGAAGCCTTTCTCTCTCTATGTGCATGAGAGAAGTAGCATGGAAATTGGTGTACTGACCCAATACGTGCCCTCATGGTATTGGACACTGGCTTATCTTTCCAAGCAATTAGACTCACTGGTAAAAGGAAGGCCTCCCTGCCTGTGAGCTCTCACAGCCACAGCCTTGCTAATACCAAATAACATAAACAGCTAATGCTGGGAGGGGAAATAACAATCTGGGTCCCACATTCTGCTGTGACTTTAATGGAATATAAAAGACAATATTGGTTGACAAATGTCAGAATGGTCAGATACCATCATGTGCTTTGTGAAAATTCATAAGTGAGGTTGAAAGTTGTCTGAACTCTAAACCTGACGACCTTCCTTCCATTAGCTGTAGGGTCCCCAGAGGTGTTGAGGTGATTAATGATGTCTTCTCAAGCTTCCCTAACTCTGTAACCAACCCCCAGCTCAGCCTAAAGACAAACTTTATACAGAGCAGAACTGTTACCTCAAAGAGGAAACAAGGTATGCTGGCTATACAATATTGACTTTGGACTCAGTCTTAAAAGCTCAGACACTGACTCTGGACACATTGCAACAAAAGACAGAAGTCATTGCATTGACACACGCCCTACAATTGGTAACTCAAGGACTTTTAATATATACAAATACTCTAAATATGTTTTTACCACTCTTCATGTACATGGGCTATATATTTAAAAAGAAGACGGATTACTTAAGGAAGAAAAGACAAATACCTTCTGGTGATTGTGTGCACATTTTCTGGGTGGGTAGAGGCTCTCCCACCCAAACAGAGAAGGCCCATCTGTGCCTTATTAAAGGAAATAATTCCAGGGTATTGGATCCCCATCTTCATTGGATTGAACAGTGGACCAGTTTTTATGGCAGAAGTTGTTAAACAACTGACAACAAAGAGACTAAAAATAGCCTAAAACCTTCACACAGCATACCAGCCTTAGAGTTCAGGCAAGGTTGAGAAGATGAATCAGACACTAAAAACTCAGATTAGTAAACTCTGTCAGGAGGCTCACCTAACTTGGGAACAGATCTTTCCATTAGCTTTACTTAGCATCAGGTGCAGTCCCACCAAACAAACTGGGTTCTTGCCGTATCAAATTCTCTTTGGCAGGCCACCCCCACTAGTAAAAGACATTAAGAACGATTTAAAAATTGAAAATCTAACCTTGATCCAACAGATGCAAAGGTTGGGAGAAGTGCTCAATGACCTACACTGCCAAGTTTGAGAAAAACTCTCTATCAGCTTAACCACTGATGTACATTCCTTTAACCCAGGTGACCAGGTTCAGAAAAAAGAGTAAATTCTCCAGCCTCTCCAGCCTCTTCAGCCTCAGTGGAGGCAACCCCATTCAGTGATCCTGACTACTCCCATGGCAATCAATGTTGCAGAGGTCAACACATGGGTCTATCACACTCAAGTAAAAAAAGCAGCTCCTAAATAGAAGAGACAACTGGATACTAACAGCCCACTCAAACTGACCCTGAGGAGGGGATTTTCAGCCTTGCCCTAGTCATAAACAGGAAGCTGACTAGTCAACACATGGTGGAATCTTGAGGAATCAACTAAACAGACAATTAATGGACTATTGTTCCTCATAATTAGTGTTCTGTAGTGATAGTTAAGTACTGCCGTCCCTTGCCTATCTCTATTCTTAGTACTGTAACCTTGCTTTACTTTGGTCACAGCGGGATAAAGCCAGATCAAAAGGCTTTCTCTGGCAGGTTTCTTTTTTCTCCTGCTAATAGGATGTGGTATTGTTTTATGGTGCTTCTATTCTGGGTTCCTTTTGCAAACCTAAACCCTTCATCCTAGTTGTGCTTATGTACTACTTGAACTAAAATGCCATTATATGAAAAAGGTAATAAAAAAAGATCACAGATAAAATAAAAAGATTGCTCATGCTCCAGACATCAAAAGGGTAAAATCCTGAAGATTTTCTTGGAGAATGGTTCCTGTAAGTACTTAACCAAGCCCCTGACACAATACCATCACTCTCATCAACTAATACTCAACCATCAAGTGATACTCAACTATCACTGCCATCAAGTCATACTGAACCATCACTATCATCAAGTGATACTAAACCATCCATCCTACCTAGGGGAATTGCTGACTTGGGCCTGAAACCCCCAAAATACAAACTTATTTTAAGTATGTTTCTGTTTAAAAACATTATATGTAAATACATATGTAAGCATATATCATTAGCATTGGACTCACCCACAACAGCAATGTAACTTCTCCCAAAATAGCTTAGCTTATATGGCTATCCTCCACAGTCATATCACAACCTTCTCATGCTTTAAAACATTAGACAGCACTGTAAATCACAAACAAAAAAGTAAAAATAATGGCTGGTAACAATTAAAACTTGAAAAAGTACATAGCCTACATTAACAGAGCTGAAACAAAGAGGCAGAGTATCATTGCCTGTTGGGAAAGTGTGTCTTGGGTGACTCACTCTCTCCTTGCACTGTGCATCCCAATGATGGTGGAATGCACAGAGAAGTGGTGCTTTGGGGTTACAAATAAACTTTGCTGAGTATTTGAATTAGCAAATACAGAATGCAGAACTAAGAAGGCACAGCTGTAGTTCATACTGCATCCTTCACTCTTCCTTTTGGGATGTGATTTTGAACTCATGGAGGCAACACTTTGGATCATGATGCCACAGGGTATTATTTAGAGCCATTCTTCAGTGAACTGGGACAGTGAGTGAGAATGTGTGCTTATAGTTCTGCAGCAATTGGATGGGGTGGTTTTAGATTTGTTGAATCTAATTACATGTTAAACAGGTTTCTATATCATGTATTAGAAGTCCATTTTAAATTTTATAAAGCATCTAACAAATAGGATGTAAGAAAGAAAGAGAAAAAATAAAGCCCATGATTCTTTACCGCAGCCAGATGCCATCACTGCTTCAGGTGGCTACCAAACAGTATCTTATGCATACAGAGTATAGAGAAGGGAGGGGGTCTGTCTGCAGTCCCATCACTGTCCACCAGCCCCTCATGGTCCTTCTTTCAAAGTCTGTGCTTGAGATGGGATTAATGCTTTTTTTCACTTTGTACTAAAGCCTGCCAGAGGAGTGAAGATAGGCCAGGTTGACAACTTGTTCATCCTCTTTATCCTTCTTAGGAAGACAGAATTGGTAATACTCTAGGAAATTAAAACATTTCCTGATTGTGTTTAAGTGAACAGACTAAATATTCTCTAATTTCAGTTAAAATCATGTATGATTTGCTTTATCTCTAGAATGAAATAATTGTAAAAACAAAAGCCCAAGGTCACCACACCAGCACTATTACTCATTAATTTACAATAAGCATTTCATAACCATATTTCATGTTTCAGGAACCATTCAATATCTACTCATTGAGTGAAATTATTAATGAATATTCCCCAAAGACGCTTTGAATATTTAAAAATATCATTCACTTTCGTTCCAGTATGGTGGTGTACACCTGTGATCCCAGCTATGTAAGAGGCACAGGCAGAAGGATCAAGATCTGAAGACCAGAGAAAAATGTGAGACCCTATCTGAAAAATAACAAAAGTGAAAAAAGACCTGAGGGTGTGGCTCAACTGGTAGAGCACCTACCTAGCAAGCATGAGACCCTGAGTGCAAATTCCAGTACTGCCTTAAAAAATCATTTTTTAAAAATCAAGGACTATATACATTAATATCAATATCTACATATCATCTACCCAATCTATCATCTATCTGCCTATCTTTCATCTATCCATCTATCATCTATATTTTTGCATGAAAGAGAATTTTTAAAGTACTTGGAGGTGATAAATAACTCAGATAAATGGTTAGTTCAGTCCTACTCTTGAAAAGTTCTATAGGCAGCGTGGGTGGTAAGGGAGGGGGCGGGGGCAGGGGGGAGAAATGACCCAAGCATTGTATGCACATATGAATAATAAAAAAAATTTAAAAAACTTCTACAGATAGTTGTCTGGTTATTAATGTATGTGTCACATTATCCAAATGTAATTGAAGAATTGAAGAATGTAAACAGGAGAGATCTAGTCTATGAGTTTAAAGAGTTGAAGCAAACATAATATAAGCATCTCAGGTTGGTAAATGCTTTGCTAAGGCCACATACAATCCAGCTGATAATTACCACCCTGTAGAGAGAACACCATTTGAAAGAGATGGCCTCTGAGGATGACATCACAGAAGTAAAGAGACTGAGGATCTTACATGGGCTATTCCACTAATTGAGCCAAAGATGACACAACTTGCTGTTACAGAGTAGTCATGATGAGATCCTGCCTATGTGAAGGTTCCAGGGAATATGAAGAATAGATGAAGGTGTGGAAATTATCTACCACAACAAATTTGTGTTGCTGGGATTGAATACTTATCTGCAACCTGAACACATTTTGCAGCTAGTTCTCAGATCAGGGTATACCCCATGATTTGCTTTCAGGCAGTGGGCAAGTGTGGGTGATTTATCTTTGTGGGATGACTTTTTGTATGAACCAATTGCAACAAAAATATAAAAACAAATATTGAGTACATATCTGCTTCATCATAAGAAATTTCTTACTTAGTTGATGTTGGAGTACTTTAGTCATTGAATTCTAGTCAAAATAAATTTGTTAATTTTTAATTTCATGTATTTGCATATAATTGCATTTTTCCTGAAGTTGATGATAGCAAAAAGAAAACTTAATCATTGAAAGTATACAATCATAATTTAATGAGTACATAGTTATTTATATTACTATAGTGAATACATACATCATAAGTTTTCATCTACATATAAAATAATAGAGAAATCAAAAATATATACCCTTAAGCAGAAAAATATCAGGAAGTAAAAATGCCTTACAGCACATAAAGAGTAGAAAGAATGAAATCTTATTAAAGCATTCATAATATTCAGCAAGCTTATAAAGAACCCTTTGGAAAATGCCATTTCATTCATACTAAATGCATAATTTTTACTTTCATTTATTAAAACAATGTAAATATTTGACAGTGAAGTTTAATCATTAGCAGGATTTATGGATCTATTTTTTTGAACTTTTGACACATATTTCTCTTGTGAAACACACTTGTTTCTATTATTTGTTATTAAGATACTCTGAAATAAAATTCTAAATGTGGAAGAAAATTAAGTGATAAATAACTACTACTCTTTCTGGCCTTTGAAGAAAATAATCTCATTTACTGTCTATTATAATTCTCTTACTTTTCTCAAGGATGAATTTAATGGATTCAACTACAAAATTGCTTAGAAATAAACTCAACATCTTTTAGAACATATTTTAACTAAGAACAAAATAACATAAACTAAGTAATCTATTCAAATATTCTTTGAAAAAATCCAAAGGTATTGTAGGTAACAGAGGAGATAGTTTAACATTTATTAAATATGTATAAGAATGGTAGTAAACCAAGAAAAACAGTAGTTAGGTATGTGTGAGTGTGTGTGTGTGTGTGTGTGTGTGTGTGTGTGTTTGTGTTTTATATCTCATCTCAGTACAGAAATATTCACTGAAATCCACTTTTGTCACTCTGTTGCAGAAAGCTACAATCCAGAATGGAGGTTTAATCTATTCCAAGACATTATATTTTATACCTTCCAGAATCTGAAATTACACTTCCTATGGCTGCACCCACTTTTGTGTTTAAGGGTTTGATTTCAAAAACTAAAAGAAAACATGATAAAATCTAGAAACTAACAAAAGTAGTGCTTGGGTCTCTGAGTTCGAGTTTTGAAATAAATAGTGATATTCTTACCGGTAAATAATAAACCTACCACTGCATAGGTTTTCATTTTTTTTCAGACCAATCATTGTTTTGAAAATTCACTAAAAATCCATTTTAAGGTTTGGATTTCTGTGAGTGTTTGTTCCAGAAATATCTGTAGTATATATACAAGTCTTTTGTCCATTTGTTATTTTCTCCCCCTTTCTTTCTTGTCTCTATTTTGTGTTATCAATGATCTTTCTCTTCATCTTTAAGATTGTAAATTTCCCAGTCCCCTCTTTTCCCATTAGGATCACTTGAGAGAGAAACCTGGGGACAGTACAGGAAGGAGAAAGATACAGTTGTAGTGTTTCCATCTTTATCTAAATAACTGTTTCTTTATATTAATAATACTGTGATTTTGATTAACTATAGCACTGACAGAATGTGCGTACTTGTATGTATGGTTTTCATTCTCATTTATTCAGTGCCTTAAAAATCTTTCAAAGAGCCTATGTGCTATTTTTCATATTTATAAATCTGGTTGTCCCAAGTTAAGAACCAAAGATTAAAGGTAAATAAAACTGAATTTGGGGGAGTTACTAAGACCACATAAGTTTGCATTGGAGGCAGGTTTGATAAAAATCTGCACTGGACCTCACACTTGCTAGGTAAGCATGCTGCATGAGCCACTCAACCAGCCAAAAGTAGGGAAGATGGGAAATTCCTCTCTCTCATTTCCTTGTGGTTTCAGGGCAGATTTTATCCCAACTGCCTCCAATGCATCATATTGATTTTAGCTCTTCATTCTTTCTGCTGAGTAATGTTTCATAGATGTTTGAATAAATTATACAAAAATACATGTGTGGGATCAGGAAGATGGTAATGGGTGGATGTCATGATACCTGCAAGTCCTCGGGTCACAAAACTTCATGTGATCTAGTATGGGGGATCTCAGTCACTATAGATGTAGAAGATCTCTGCTCTGACTGGAATCTTAAGAGTTTTAGGAATCATCTCACTGTGCAGTTTTCACAAGTCAGTCCAGTTTGTTCTTGAATCTCTGGCCATGATTCTATCTTAACACACCTCCATAGCACTGTCATTGCCTGCCTATTGCTTTGTCTCCATTCTAGTTCAGAGAAATTTTCCTGACTTCTGATTCCCACTCCTTTAGGCTACTCTCCAAGGCTCTCACCAAAACTCCCTCTATTCTAGGCATGAACTGTCTTCCATGGATACCCAAGACATCATATAAGTTCCAATCATGCACAGCCTGTATGTGTATCTGCTCAGGTTACCATAGTTAAACACCATAGACTAGACATAATACACAACAGAAGTCTATTTCTCACAATATTTGAACTGAGATATTCAATGTCAGGTGAT
This sequence comes from Castor canadensis, assembly GCF_047511655.1. Taxonomy (NCBI): domain Eukaryota; kingdom Metazoa; phylum Chordata; class Mammalia; order Rodentia; family Castoridae; genus Castor; species Castor canadensis. The sequence goes on from NC_133387.1 coordinate 115,779,343, forward strand.
GATAAGTTAGATTTCATTCTGCATACTATTCTCTTGGCTTATAAGTAGCAGCCATCATGAAGACTCCAACCTCATGACTTCATCCAGCCCTAATTGCTTTCCAGAGGCCCTAACTCCTAATAGTGTCACCTTGGGAGATAGTGTTTGAATACACAAATTGATGGGTCACAAATATCCAGTTCATAGCACCATGTTTTCCTTCCTCTATTGGAGCTACTGTCCATCACCAATGACCTTCATTCTTCCTTAGTGCACTCAACTCATTTAGGACTTAGTGTTGCAATCTTAATAGCCTTTGCAATTCACTTACACTATTCTTGTGTCACTTTCTTTAATGCCAGTACCTGAATTACCACAGTTGGTATTGCTGCTCACTAACCTATGGAAAAATTATTATGGAAAAGGGATTAGGTCTTGATGACTCAACTCTGATTGATGGGATCTGTTATGGCTTGGATATGAAGCAAACCCCCAAAAGGCTTGTGTGCTAAAAGCTTTGTTCCAATGAGGCACTGTGTGGAAGTGGTACTTGGGGAAAATTATTGGATCATGAGGCCTCATGCATTAATTCACTGGTGGATTCATCATTTGATTGGATTATTGGGGAATGGTGAAAACTTTTGGAGGTGGGACATATGCCAATGCAGTGGCTTAGGTCTAATGTAATGGAGTAAGTTGACTATGGGCTGAAACTACTGAAAATGTAAGCCAAAATAAATCTTTCTTACTTCAAAATTGTTTCTCTTAGGTATTTTGTAATACAGGGTCTGAGGGAGTCCACAATTTTATAGCTTTTTTAGTTTTGTACACAGATAACCTTTCTACAAGTTAAATGTGGTTCATTAATGAGCTACTACTGAATTTAAGAATATAAATCCATTAGGTCAGATTATCTACAAAATAATCCCAGTCACTTTTGTGATTTGGCCACAGGCTAGTGCCCAACTCACACTGTGTAGCTTAAATGCTAACATAGTTATGAATTCTAATTTTTCAGTATTTTTCCAGATAATATCTCAGGATTTGAAGATCAGTTGATAGAAATACAGAAGGCCCATAAGTACATCTCCACTTTGTTCAAATAAGGGATAGATGTTCCACTTCCAAATATTAAGTATGCAAATATTGAAGGTCCATTAGCTCTGTCAGTGACAGCCAATGGGCTTTGGAAAAGAGGGTTAGCTGTCCTCATTTCCATGGTACTTATGTTAACCAGCTATGGTGGTAGAAATAATTGCACTGTGGAAATTGCCAAAGACCTCAAATTTGGGCTTTGTTGAGCTGGGAATGCAGTAAACCAGAGTATCAATTCTCTCCCTATGACCGATGGCAAGCTCCCAGTGCTCAGGAACAGCTCACAAAATTCCTAAAAATGTAATTAATTCTCACAGTCCATCCTCATTTGGCTGCAGCATACCCCTCCTGCTTTTAACTTATGAGTAAGAAAAGCAAAATTTATTACGTTTTTTTTAAATGTTATTATTTATGTAATGGGAAGATGTTTTGATGTATCTGAGGCTTGGGAATTTATGTTTAGTAGCGTATAATCACAAGCAACAAAAATTGATGTAGCTGGAAAGGAGGTCAGCTCTTTTCATATCATTCTTTTGTTTAAATGAACTTGCTATTTTTAATTATTGATGGCTAACTATAAATATATGTTTTGGTCAATCCATAACATAACTGATTATAATTTTTTCTATGAATTACAAAAGTTAAATTTTATTCATTATTGGCCAGGAATGCATGCAATAGAATGCCAGTTTTTGAGAGACTCTCTGGAGGATGAGGACTGTGGATTCTGGGAGACATGAGACCATGGTGAATATCAGAAAGTAGTTGATTAAGACAAACCAATGATAGAGTTAGGCAGCGAGTAAAAGGAAACAGCTAGATAGATTTGTTTTTCAAGAAATTTAGTAACATTATAAAAGAGACAGTTTGGAAATTTGAATGCAAAACAGAGTCAGGAGATATTTTTGACAAGGAATGACACATTGTGTTGCATTTTTGTAGACAGACTGAAAATAAACAAGGTTAAAATAGGAAGAAGGTGCAAGACAGTTAGATGGAAAAAGATCCAGAGGGATGATCCTAGGCAAAAATGCTTAATATCTCTCTTTCAGAGACTGCAGAAGGCAAGGAAAAAGCAAGGCAGTGGTTCAAAGAGATTTGGAGATCAAAATGAGTAGAGATTTAATATTCTTATGCATTTTCCACATTTCTGTCATGAATGAAACAGATTTTTCCTTTTCTTCATTCATTTTTGTTTCACCCTAATTCCTGAGATTGAACTTTTGTCTACCTTCAGACTTTCATGATCAGTTCTGTTTGGCATTTACATGGATTATGATGTCACCCATCGCCTTTCCTTGGAGTTTCCTCATTTTTCTTCCCAACATATACCCCTCTCACCTGGAAATCACTCAAGCAAACTTTTCCTAACTGCTTCACCAACAGCCTACACTTCATAACTTCCCTCATTTTAACCTCATACTTAAATTTGTTTGTGAGCTTAAATGTTTATGAAAAGCTTTGGTGAATGTAAAAGAAAAATTAGTCTGTAATGACCATTGAATAGATTACCATTTAGCAAGAAAGAACACATAAAAAGGAAGGTTTTTCCCTAAAAATTGAATGTAATATTTAGAAAGCAAGATAGTAAGTCAAGCAAGCGCCTTTAAAAATTTATAAATAAATGTTTTATTACAGTATCATAGTAATGTACTCTTTTTTGGGGAGTTTGAACACAAGGCCCTGTACTTGCTAGGCTGGCACTCTAACATTTTGTCACACCTTCCAGCCTTTTTTTGCTTTCACTATTTTTCAAGTAGGGTCTCTCATTTATGCCCAGACTGGCCTGGAGTGCAATCCTCCTGTTCATTAACCACGATGACCAGGTTTTATTGCCCTGGTTGACCTTCAGCTTTGATCTTCCTGAACTCCAACTCCCAAGTAGTTAGTATTGCAGGCATGAGCCACCCTACCTGTCTGCACTTTCTTGATCCATGAGAGGGAGCCATATAGAGATTTATGGAGCTGCCTAGAGGTCAGACAGAACAAAAAGCAAATGCATTCAATTATGGAAGATGTTTGTTTGCAGACTGCATCCTGTTATCTATTGAGTATAATGCATTAAATTTAAGGAATAAGATGTTCCATTATCTCAATACTCTGTTATTGTAAATTACCACCTGAATATAATATGAAATATCTTGGAAGAAATGTTTTTTAAGTAACATCAACTGGAAATTTTATAATTTTGCCTTATAGAAATGAACCTTAAAATGCAAGTAAACTTGGAAAAATCTGAACATTGAGATATTTGGTTCAGAGAAGTGTCTTACTTCAATAAAATATGTTATAAAAATGTGCATTTAATCATTCGTTAGTGTGAGTCACAATGAACTTGCTTTTAAAAATAGAGAGGTTTTCTATATCCATTATACTTCTTTTTCTTTTGTGTTTTGTTTTGTTGGCACATCGTTTCACTGTGTAGCACATACTAGCCTCAAACTTGTGATCTTCATGATTTAGCTTCCTGGACTTATTTCACATTACAAGACCAGAAGCACAAAAGAAGCATATGTAAATATGTATAAGTAAAGGGAACATTTCCCTATGTTGATGGGACAGAACCTTTTAATACTTATGCAAGGAATGATAAGCCTTTTTTTCTGACTCCAAAGTGAACATAGTAATATGGTAAGCAACCTGTGAGCTTCAGTGTCTCCTGATATCCACTACAAAGCCTGGTTTCATTTTCCTTTGTTTGTGGGCCATCTGACAATATCATTGCTGCAAAGTCAACAGCAAACTGAGTATGTGACAGATTCAAACATGCAATAAAACATTAAAGCCATTGTTAATATTCCTCTTTTCTGCAAAAGGTCAAAAGAAATAGAGATAGAATAGGCTTGGGAAAATAAACAGGTGTCCTAAGAGACCCAAAAGGAAAAATCTCAGAGAATACTGGAGAAATGACTTGGAAGTCAGAAACATTGATGCTAACCTTTCTACTTTCACTTATTCTGGTTAAATAACTTTATTTTATGCCAACATAATTTTTGGGTAAAATACTTTTGTGTAAGACTGGTTTCACAGAGTAATAGACTCCCACATTTTATCATTACAAAAGTTTGAGAAGTATTATAAATAGCGAATTATTGGGGGATATTTGTTATTCTAATACGTACTATGAATTTCTCAAACATATTTATGGGAAAATGTTTATAGATTCTTATTTTTCTATAGCTTTGTGGCTTGGAACATGGTTTTAAGTTTCTATTCTAGAGATTTCTGCAAAAATATCTGCAAGTGTACTGGGGGCATGAACTGAGTCTGGTGCTCTTCATTATGACTGACAAAGCGCACTTTATCCAAAGACGTTTTGCATTCTTCATTCTACTACATTCTGAGGTTTAAGAGCTTACTTATTTTTTTAAAACTTAAGACCAGGTCTAGTGAAAGTGGTAGAAATATGAACACATGACTATACTATAAAGAATTAGTTTTATGGCCCACATACAAATTAAATCCTATTTCATACACAGGGGAGCAACTAACTCTGCCAGAGGGAACTGAGCAAGCTCTGTACAATAAGTGAACCGAGTCCTACCTGACCAGGTGACAACAAGAAGAAAACATTCTTGTCTAGGTGTTTGCAAAAGCATAGAGACAAAAGTAGAACCACATAATGTGCAAGAAGCAGTAAGAAATTCATCAAGACTTATTAGGTAATAATTTCTTTGAAGGCAAAGATTTTCATATATTTACTTATATTTACTTCTTAGTTTTCAAGTTTAGCATACTATCAGATCAGTCTTCATCAATGTAGTTTTGGTCATCCTAGATAATTTGCACATTCACATTAAAACTATAACTCTTCTTTCTTATTTCTTCATATAAAAAATTTTGAGTTTCCATCATTTTAAATGTCAAGAGTCTGAAGTTTGCAGTTTATAATTTAGTCATCACTATATTTCTCACACATCTCTTTATAATAGAGTTGAGCACACGGAAATCCATGGTTAATGAACGAGATATTGAAATCTTCTCTGAAGGGCCCTAGTTGAGCATAGGTACAAAGGAAAACCTAGTAAGTGATGTTATTAAACCCCAGATTAGTACATTTATAGTCCCGGTGTATATGTAAGTGCTGAATGGATCATTTCTCCAGATAGCCAGTGAGACCACCTGACTTCTTTTTTTCTTATTCATTTGTTGACATGTGCATACATTGTTTGGGTCATTTCTCCCCCCTGCCTTTCTCCCTCCCCCCTCCTTCCTTCCCTGCCCCCCACTTCCAGGCAGAACCTGTTCTGCCCTTATCTCTAATTTTGTTGAAGAAAAGACATAAGCATAATAAGGAAGACAAAGCGTTTTTGTTAGTTGAGTTAAGGATAGCTATACAGAAAGATTCCTAGCATTGCTTTCATATACACATGTGTTACAACCATGTTGATTCATCTCTAACTGATCTTTACACTGGTTCCTGATCCCCTTCTCATGTTAACCTCTGTCACTTTAAGGTTCCTATATTAGTTCCTCTGGAATGGGAACATCAAACACTTTCATGTTTTGGGTTTTCTACCTATTCCTGTATCTCCCGTATGTGCTCTCCCTTTGTCATGTGATCCAAGTCCAACCACATTACTGCATTTGGCCTAGATCTAAAGTCCACATGTGAGGGAGAACATACAATTTTTGAGACCACCTAACTTCTGCATAAATAAAAATAAAAAGCAACACAGTTGTCTTGGTTATATATTCTCTCAATTTTATTCATACTCCTAGCTCGTTAATTTGCCTAATTTTAATGACTTCTGAGAAAAACCCTTAACAATGTTAAATAGACTTGAGACATTCTAGGATGTCTTTAAAGGGTTGAATGGAACCATAAGGATCTATTATGGAAACGGTGTCTTGGGGTGAATCATTTTGTATGTGTATGCACATTGATTGATTTCTTGATTGCAACTGGTAGTTGGATTGTTTTGCTTTTTTTTTTTAATTTTTACTTTCAATTTCATCTCAGTGTTTAAGACACTGTCTCTAATTTTTAGACTACTTTCCTCTAGATGCTCCTGAATTGAGTGCAACCTTTTTTTGAGAATTGTGTTATACATCTTGGGTCATTTAAAATTTTTTTCTAATAGCATTTTCTTAGAAGTACTATATTCTCAGAGGTAAATAACACAAACATGCATATTCTCTACCCTGGAACTGTACTGATTCTATGGCTTGAGCTATTCTTTGTCCTGATTTAACTTCTGCAGTGCGAGTCACGTTGTAAGCTACTTTTCCTTCACACATTAAATGCTAGCAGCACCAGCCTAGCCTTTCTCAGGTCAGATTATATCTTCATATATCAGCTGTCAAGACCTGGATTTTAATTCCCTCTCAGTGGCTGTGCTTCTGGCTGCTGACAGCTTAGTTTTCATTTGGGCATTCCAGTGAATCTCTTAATCATTCAGAGTATTATTGTCATTATTACTTATCATAAATATTGCAAGATTTACCTAGAGAAAAAGAATGCTTATCAGTACTTCTTAAGAAGTACTTTTCAGCATTGCCGGTCTGAAATTTGAAAACTTGTTTCCACAATATTAAAATTCTGAAAAAGTCTATTGCTAAAATTATGAACAGTTGAATGTTTTCCCACTTCTCCTCATATTCCTTTCCTTTTCCTCTTCTAATATTTTTCTTCCTCCTTTTTGTTATTTTTAAAAGTGTTATGCCCTTAACATGAATTAAACATTTCCTCTGTTTGCTTCTCCTTCTACTTATTTTTGTGGTCTCCCTTCTTAAGCAGTTTCCTTTTTTTAGTCGTTTATGGGGAATACATTAATTATTTATAAAACAGTGTGTGTAGTTAAAATATGTAAATATATTATTTAATTAGCAACCAGGTTCTTAATGCCATTCAATAGCTATCACTAGCTTATCAGAATTCAGGTATATTAAGTGAATTTGAGAACTTTACCTCAAAATTAAATGAACAGGAAATTCATTAATATTTGTTAACGTGGTATGTTGATAATTCTTCCACTGCATTACCTCTTTGGCTAAAGAAAAAAAGTAGAAAATAATTCTTAAAAAAAAAATCCAAGTGAGCACCAAAGTTAAAATCATGTTAACTAACAAGGAACAGATCATAGAATGAACCCAAAGGAAGACAATGACTTAGCATAATTTCTTCAAATTATGTACTTCAGTTTTACTGGACTTAATGGAATATATGGTAGCAGGAAATCTTGCCAATAATAGATCTGACTACAGTTTTACAAATACTCACCATTTTCTTTCACTAGTCAAATTTATATTATTCTCCCTACTTTGATATGGAAATTCTTCCTTTTACTGTCTATTATCACGTCAGGGAAAAATACGTGGAAATTTATCAACTACATATTGTAGATGTTTTTCAAAAGTTTTACGTTTTAATGAGTTAGGGAATACTAATTATTTTGGGGCTCAATTTCAAAAGTTTATGTTGGGCACCAGAAATAATTATTGCATACATGATTCTGTGATTACTTAGAATATATAATTCAATGGAAGATAATCATGGATTAATAATTTATATTGAAATAAATAAGAAAACCTTTAGCAGCCAAATTACACTTTGAGTCACTTACTATTTAGCCACACTAATACAATAGTGGATGAAAAGAATTCAGATACAAGAGTGCTCACCTCACCACTTCTTCATTTTCATAATAAATATACAAAAAGAAAATTGCTAGAATCCCATAAATGCAAGAATATCTAAAAAAATGTTGCTGGAATTATATATTGGACTTGTATATTAAAATTGAGAATTTGGAAGCGAGAGACTTAGGAAGGTGTTAATTAAGATATTGTGCATAAAAGACAATTTTTAAAATTTAAAGTTATTAAAATATATGATTATAAATAATATGAAAATACATACTAAAATATTAATAAAATTTACTTTGGGTATAGAGATTAAAATGTTCTGTCTTAAGTTCCTTTCAATCTTCTTACTGTTTCTGAGGAGGTAGATTCTGAAATATGGCCATCATTTTTGGATGAGGACATTTAATATCCACTCTCTTGGCATTTTTCAAGAATGCAGTGTGTCACTAACCATAGCCACCATGCTGTACTATAAATATCTTGAACTTATTCCTCTTATTTAACTCTAATGTGTACCCATTTACCAACATCTCCCCAATGTGCTTTCCTCAACTGTCCTGGCTTCTAGTAAATACTAGTCTACTCTTGATTACTATGAGAGCAATTATTTTAATTTGTTTTACTTTATTTTAATTTAATTTTTGGTGGGTTTGGGGTTTGAAATCAGGGCTTCATGCTTGCAAAGCAGGCACTCTACTCCTTGATCATTGTCTCCAGTCCATTTTGTTCTGGTTATTTTGGAGATGAGGGGCTCATGAACAATTTCCCTGGGCTGGCCTAGAACCATGATCCTCCAGATCTTAGCCCCCAGTAGCTAGGATAGCAAGTGTGAGCCACCTGCACCCAGCAAGCGAGCAATTATTTTAAATTTCACAGATGGAAAAGATCTTGGAGTATTTGTTTTACTATGCCTGGATTTTACTATTATATTTTATTTTAATAGTGATATATATTAACTATTCCAAAAGTGATTTCCAAACAGTTTTCATGAATTAAATAATAATTCAGTAGAAAAAGCAGACTACCGAAGGAGGGTGGGCATTAGCGGGTTGGCAGCCTGGGCTCTGGCCACAGACCGGCTCAAGGAAGCATCAGGTGACCAATATTGATGCCAGGAGGCAAGGGCTGAAGGCCTGACATGGGACAGTGTGAAGGTGTGAGCTGATGAGTCAGGCAGCACCATCTGAAGGGGCGGATGCACGTGGCAGCTTCGGAACCGGCAAGTGCGCTGGCCCTTGGGCAGCGGAGGGGAGCGCGGCAAGAGCATGGTGAACCTAATCCCCCCTGCAAGAACAGCAGCCACAGCACTTTGGGGTGCTCGGTTGGGGCCCACACTCTTTCCGCGGGCTAAAGCTTCGCGTGGAGGAGCAAGGCGGAGTGGATGTCGGCGTGCAGCAGGAGGGTTTTTTGGTTTGGGGGAGTGCAGGAGCTGGGCACCCCTGGCCCCTAGGTCACCCTGGGGTCTGTGAGGTGGCCACAGGATGGTGCGGACTGGGGGCACCCGCCGAGATGGACGGTCTTGGCTGGCTGGCATGTGGTGCAAAAGGAGGGTTTGACCCCAGCCCCCAACGCAGCTCCAGGAGGGGGGGGAGGCAGCCCCTCAGTGCAGGAGCAAGGAGCAGAGCCGAGGCAGGCTGCTGCAGAATGACTAGAACCAGCCCAAGTTGCAGAACTGCTCCTGAGAGCTTGATGATGCGCTTGAAAGTTTTAGGGAGCTGAGTTGGGAGAGCTGAGGGCACCTCTGGCGGGAAGAGGTGGTCCTCAGAGCATTCCCCAAGCCCCTAGATGGACTCAGTGTGGTGGGAAGGACCCGTCCCATGGAGTCCCAGGGTCCTGAGGGGGAGGGACACCTGGGGGTGCAGGAAGCAAATTGGCTGCCAGAAGTGCAGGAGGACAGCTAGTGCGAGCTGTTCAGGAAATGTAACTGACCAAGAAGGCCGCCTAGGCCTACATAGTCCCCGGCCTCAGAGAGGCAAAGGATGCTTCTGTGCAGGCAGAGGCGGAGGTGGTAATGCACAGGTCCCCTGACTGGCCCCAGTATCCCTCCTGGGCAAATAGTCTGTAGGATGTAGAGGCTCCAGGCATGAGAAGCTGAAGAGCACTGGAAACCTAAGAGCTGTGAAAGCCACTGCTGGAGGGCAGGCAGAGACTTGCGTGATCCTTTCTGACACCTTGATCTGGTCTGGGCAGCCTTGGAGCTGGTCCTTTCTGGATTTGTGGTAGGCAAAGAGAAGGAGAAAGGCTTGGGTCAGGCAGATCCTCTTTAACCTGGTCATACTATTTCCTTGTGTCACCTCCTTGAACGGTCTTCCTTTAACATCTCTTGTACTGCAGGTATGATGGAGATGAATTCTTTAATCTTTTTATTAGTTTAAACTCAGAGCTCCATGCTATCCAGTCGCTGTGCCACTTAAGCCACTCCTCCAGCCTGGATAGTTCCTATCACAGTGCCCAGGCAGAGACTACCACATCAAGCATGTGTACAAGGAGTTTGCCATCATCCCTAGAAAGAAGCTGTGCAACAAGATCACCTGCTCTGCCACCCACCCGTGTCATGAAACAGCTTCAGAGAGACCTGATGAGCGGTATCTCCATGAAGTTGAATTTACAAGCATGAGTCATCATGTCCAGCCTCAACTTTCATGTACAACAAAATGCAATTAATCATTCAATAGCAGGCATTATTCCCAAATATCAAATTACTACATTCTAAAACTTTGTTTTTACTTTAACTTGTAAATACAAGTCATATATTTTAAAAAATTAGCTTTAAACATCTAAATAAAAAAATTGACATGCTTTATGAATGATTTTTAGTGTTTCTGAGGGGTTGTATTTCATTTTGAAGGCTTGGGTAAGTGCTGGGAAATTGAAGGTGGCAATTGTGTTAGAAAGCTGATTCCAGTCAAAGTGCAGGGATTAATCTGTAATTATGCTAATTATCATCTTGGATTGAATCCAACTTCTCAGTCCATCTGCATTACACTTGTAGTCCAAACACACATTACCACACTTCACTGTCTGTTTTTTTGCTTTTGACTACTAATCATGGGTGAAATATTTGGCGTTTTTTTTCCTATAAAAGGCCAAGAGGCAAATATTTTGGGCTCTGTGGGCCATAAAGTCTCTTTTGCAACTATTAAACTCTGCCACTGGAGCATAAAAGCAACCACTGGGGAAAAAAAACATGAATGTGTGTGGTTGTGTTTAAATGAAACTTTTATGGTCACAGAAATTTTAATTTATGTAATTTATACCCATTGTAAAAGTTTTCTTTTTATTATTTTCCTCCATTTAAAAATGATAAAACCTATTCTTGGTTCTTTGAGTCATGCATAAATTTGACCTGTGGCCTGTTTGTCTATGGCCCCACAATGCATGAACAATAAAGTTTAAAAGTAATATACATAATTGAAATTTTATTTAGTAAGTCAATATGCGTACATGAATACATAAAATGCACACATCATTTTAAAGTCAATATAGTTGTACTTCTACATTCCATCTTATATCAGTTCTATCATTTTACTGAGATATAATTACATACCATCTAATTCACTCATTTAATGTGTATAACCCAGTGGTTTCACTGTATTCATAAACTTCAGTGTTCCTCACTACAATCAGCCTTAGGACATTTTCATCACCATAAAAGAAGTCCCATAACCATTAGTAGTCACTTTCTATTGTTTCTCAGCCTACCCCAACCCTAGGCAACCATTGATTAGTGGGTTCTATGGATTTGTTTACTTTGGACATCGCATATAAACATAATCATACAATATGTCATGTTTTATAACTAATTTTTCACCATAATGTTTTCATTATAGCACCAATAATTCATTCCCTTATGCTGTTGAATAATCTTACAGTGTACAAATACACAATCTTCTAGTTCTCTGTTGATCAGATCATGAAAATTTGGATTGGTTCCACTTTTGACTACTAAGAATAATTATGCTGTATACGGTTATGTACAAAATTTGTATGGAGATAAGTTTTCAATTTTATTGGGTATATCACTGAGAATGGAATTACTGAATAATACAGAAATTTTTGCCAAATTTCTCTTTATACAGATTTCTAATTTCATTTCATTGTAGTCTTGGAATAAATTTTGTATAATTTCAGTATATTAAATGTACTGAGACTTGTTTTATGGCTCAGCTTATGTTCTATTCTGGAGAACATGTCATGTTTCCTTGAGAAGAGTATCTTATGTCATGAGTCAATGAGAAAGCAATATGTACATATACTAACCCACATTTATATATATACCTAGAATTATTTCTACATGTAATCATCTGCATCAATACTAAACTAAATTTGAGTTCCTACTGATGTCTCCATAATTCATGCTTTATCATATGGGTATTTTGTCACCTTCCCTTGCTTATCTATAACTTCTCTCTCCAACAATGAGAAACAAGGCTGTCACATTCCACAGTCTATCACTTAAATGGTTAATTGCAGTGCATGTGTATTGTAGTTTATCACTGTTAGCTTGTACTCCTGTGGAAAACATTATTAATTAGATTCAGTGCATATGCTTAGAAACTTTTGCCTCTAGCCTTAGAGTCTCCATTCATTTCTAATGTTACTTAATTTGGGACTTATTTGTCCACATACTTTAGTCTGTTTTTTTAATTCATTTGTAATATCATTAGATGATTTGGTCATATTCTGCATTCCAGCTTGGATATGTATAATTTGAACTGAAATTCATTTGGCTCGAATTCTGCAGATATAGTCATAAAGGAATCCTACTTTAAAAGGCAAATGTCAGGCTTTTATTGATTTGCTTTGATACTTATAAAATATATGACTCTACTTATTTTACATAGCTAAGTTAACAGTCATTATTCAAGACATTTAAACTTGCTTATGAGCAGTCATTAAAATTACCTACAAGTACAAGCACTATATCCTGCAGATGTAAAAACTGAGGTTGGGATGCACAGATGTGCAGTATCACGTAAATTATTGATAGAGTGAGATTACTTTAAAAAGAGGGACCTTCCTACCACTCTTTCTCATATTCTATCATGCAAAATTATTATCATAAATATAAGAGTAATACCTTCTAATCATATTCCTTTCAGAATGTAAAATTTTCTAAGGTTTCTAGACTTGGTAAAAGGAAGAAAATAATTTTGAAATAAGGGGGCATTTAATCCATCAATAGTTTTTAATAGAACCTTAGACTTCTGAGTAGGGTAAATTAGTGCAGCAAGAACTTTGATTTCCATCTTTAGCATTTATACAGAAGATTCCCTGAAGTATAACCCAATTGTCATTGCTGGTAAGCATACTTCTCCCAAAGAAAGAAGTAATCTCACCAGTTTTTCAGTGCCAGTGAACTGTGAATAGTTTTGCATTCCAGCATGTATTCATTTGAACATTCTATTTAAATATAAAGCTTAATAGAATTGGATCTCCCTAGAATGGATATCCATCATCCAGACTGTAGCTCTTTCCAGATCTCATTAATTAATCTTGAGCACAGTCATGACTTCTGTAAATTACCCAACATCCTTGGTTGAAATGATTAGAACAGCATCATTTTTGAGCCATTGGCAGGACTTATATCACAGAGTAATCACCTTTTTCCACCAAAGGAGAAAACAAAAATGACTTCGCTTTACCCTGATAGGTCCAAGAAGCAAACTAGTATGAATCCAATAGTATTAGAATGATCAAGAACTGCAGAGATTGACTGAAGGAAATCACCTGTATTCTAGAAAAAATTCCAGCTCTTTTGAAGTCAAAACTTGAACATAGACTATTGAATCATTCTCTCTTTCTCTCTCTCTCTCTCTCCCTCTGTCTTTTATATGCGTGCCTTGCATATGTACCCTCCCACAGCAATGAAATTATATACAACAGTTATTTATTTCCTAAACTGAATTATAGCTTCACACTAGAGATTTGGGTTTTTTAAATTTCATGAATGTTATGCCAGTCTTTATTGAATAATCACAAATATTCTTAGTTTTCTTTCTCTTTTATTCCCCTATCCAACTAATCAAAAATTATTTTCAATGCTTCATGAATTTTTGTACTGCCTACTTCTTTCAATTTCCCATAGTCAGCACTGTTTTATACCTTCATGCCTTGTCTTGGACATACTCTTCAGTGGAACACAAATAGGGTTCTCCATCCAATGGGTTCCCTCCACAATCTTCATTTATTTGCACAATCAACATTTATGTAATGCATAGGTTTGTCACTTGGAAAGAAACACAAGTATTTACTGAGTCTCAGAGAATATGTAAAACAGCAATTAGGAGCTAACATAATGGGTACTCCATAACACAGAAAATGCACTCTCTGCCCCAAATACCTCTTGGATTTTCTTCCCTTAAGTCTTTCCTGAAATTATTATTACTAACTAGAAAAGGCATCTTTTCCTATATTTCTTGTTAAAATACAATGGTTCTTTCCTTTAAGGTTAATTATTAATGTTCTTCTAGTTGATATAATCTTCAGTGACAATCAAAATTGGCACAAAATGCTTATTCATAAATGTCAATATTAGTTTTGGTATACCTATATTTTATATTTCACAATTATCCTAAGTTTTGTATAATAGATAAATCTTCTTACTTTTAGAGTTTCAGTGCACCAAATACTGAACCAGACAATCTGTAATTTATATTTGTATCTGGTGCTTCCACCTGAGCATTTTAGGCAAGTCTATTGATCATCACTTATCTATCAAATTAGAATCATTATGGTTCTTCATAACATTATATTGAGGATAAGATTATGTGTGTGATCACATAAAAAGCACCCAAAATATTGTTCTTATTAATATTATTGACTTTTCTCCAGTGTACAAAAGGTGCAGTAAACCAGATCACATCATTCATAAACAGTAAACTCAGTTTTGATTCCAAAGCACAGTGATTTTAAGTATCACATCCATGGCCTATTGTGTATCCTTATTTTTCTAATGATTGAATAACTGTCTGTTACATAAGTGCTTGATAGAAATGCTGTGTCTTAATTGCAATATTGTTTTTAAGAGACTGTAGGCTTTGTTTTGTACAATATTGCACAACTCAATTGTCCTTTAAGTTTATATGAATCCAAAGCTTGGCTTAAACTTTGAACAGGAGAATATGTATGCCAACAAGGTCTGAAGAACAGACATTGTTTTAAGGGAATTACCAGAGAGTGAGAAACCAAAATAAATATCAGAGATACCCAGCACTGAAGTAAAAACTGGAGAAAGAAGTACCAGAGAAAAATCACACTGGACAGAGTTTCACAGACAGGGATGATTTTATTCACAATCATTGCAATAAAGGACAGAGACAGAGGTCAACTCCTCTAAAACAACTGAGAAAGGATTTATAAGGATTGATTGAGCTAGTGGAAAGGCATTAGGGGACATTTGTCAATGAAATTAGGCCACTGTTTTTGCTAATTGGCCCTTAAGAAGTTAGATTCCCACCCTCCATAGAGACCTGGAGGTAGGAGCTATTCTTTCCCATGATGACAGCATTTCAAATGGATGGCTCTCAGGTCCTTGAGAAAGAAATTCTTGTGTAACACTGTCAATAGACTGGGAGAAGATCTACCATTCAAAGTGTCTGAGAAAGAATTTGCAAAGGAAAGTGTTCTAAATTAAATTCTCTAAGAGAAAGGTAGTAAGGAAGAAGTCTGCCAGATGTTCACTCAAACTGAGGGGAATGTTAATGCCATGGCCATCTGTCAGAAGTCATTCTAGTAGAAAACGTACACTTAATTATGAGTATTTCATGTATATCAGGGTTGGCTGGATAAAACATGTAACATATGTTGCTAGACCTCACACCTAGAGGTTCTCATGTCTAACATGTTCTTCTTGTGAAACTGCTTCTCTGTACACCACGCTTGCAGAACCCATCTGCTATAAGTCTGTGTCACAGGGATGGTTCACAAGCTGGCTTCCACAGTCAGTGACCAAAGAGAGATTCATCTTAAATTATTAGATTATTATTCAAATTTGGTGAGAAAATGAATTGTATAGGCACATGTAGTATGTTTCCAATGGAAGATGGTGACACAGAGCAAAAATAATACAATCCTTTGATAGATTATTGCACATAGCTATAAATTAAGGAAAGCAATGCATGCATACATGTTCCATCTTAACATTTTCATCTTTATTTTGACTGAGCAGATGTTCATTATAGAACCAAATAATGACATTTCTGAAAAATACAACTAATCCATGTGATTTTTGTTAAGGAATGGATTAGGACTGGTTAGTGTTTACAAAGAAAAATTAAGCCCACTACGAAGAGATATCTTACAAATAATTGATAAGCCTCTTAGTTAACTTTTATTTAAAAATTTCTTAGTTAAAGGAAATTAACAGCCATTAAGATCCAAATTAAACTCAGTAAGTCCAATACATGTAAAGCCTTTTACTTCACAGTCAATCCCCTTTCTTCCTAATTGTATGTTCATGCCTTATATTCGCATGAAATCCCTCTATTAGTTCAGATTTTAAGATCACAGAAATCACTCTTTTGCTATTTGTTCTTCCCTCTTCCTTATGGAGGTCATAAAATTTTCATTCCGATCGAAAAATTGTTATATTGAAAATATTCACCTAATCCTTCTAAAAGGACATTTCATAGATTTCTTTTAAAATTTAAGATTACCTACGTACCCTATTGTAGACTGAATATTTGTATCCTTCTATATGCATATGTTGAAGTTCTAACCTGAAATGGGATTGTATTGAGAATTCAGGCCTTTGACAGTTGATTAGGTTTAGAGAGAGTTATGAAGGTGGGGCCTCCACAGTGGGATCAGTGTCTTATGAGAAGAGAAAAGGACTCAAGAGCTTCTCCCTCTTCTCACTTCTAACAGTCTGATTGACATCAAATACATTCAGTGTGATCAATGGTCATCTCTTCCTATGCATGAAATATTGCCTTATTTTCTCCATTTGGTCCAATGTGTTAATATGATCATGATGCTACTTTTAATCTTTGAGTTGAATTGTGTTTGTTCTATGAATGTCTTCTCTATGTATATATGTATGTATGTATGTATGTATCTATATATCTATATGTATTAGATGTATATTTTTTCAGTCTAAGAAATCCTTTTCAAGTCCGATTTAACAAATTCTATGTTTGCTTTTAATTTTTAAAATTTGTGTTTTTCATATTTATAAATTAGAAACAAGTTTTGTATATGGTCAAAAGTTTGAATAAAACTTTTTCTTTCTTTCACCCTGGCCCTTTATTTATCCCCACACCAGAACAATACAGTCTTGGTTAATATACCTTCATTATGTCTTTATACTAGGAAGGAGATTTATCTCATTCTTTTTTAGCATACATCATGATTTTATGTTTGTAAAGTTGCACAAAGTATTCTGTAAGGGTTTTTGGTTGAAACTGCATTCCTGGATTAGTTTGAAGAGAACGGAGTGAATCATTATATTGCTCATATACCTCGCCAGTTCCTTGTACTTTAATTTCTTTCAAAAATCTTAGACATTTTCTCCATCAGAGTCTTAATTGTGTTCCTTAGATTTATAAGTACATTTTATATTTTCCATGTCATTTTAAAACTTACATTTTCTTCTTAAATTTTCTATATCTTTGTGGTTGCTGAATAGAAAAGCAACTGATTTCTGTATATTAGTCTAATGGTCAGGTAATTTGCTGAAATTGCTATCTTTCAAATAGTTTGCCATGGATTCACTTGGTTTTTTTATGATGACAATAAATTTCCATAAATGATGGCATATTTAGTGTCTTTTAAACTTTTCCAATTCTTATTTTGTTTTTTTCCTTGGTTAATGAGCTTTTCATAAATTTCCAGTCCCTGATTTTAAGGGTGTTACTTCTAACATATAGTTATTCCATATAACAGCTTCACCTTTCCTTCCATACATTAAAAGATAAATATACAGAGTTCTTCAGATTCCCAAACAGAAAAGAAAATGACTTAAGGTGGAATCAATTAAGCCCCATATTTCATATATGCCTCTTCATATTCCTGAAAATAATAAATCAATACCTACAAGCCTTTGAGTAACATTATTGTAGTTGAATGAATTGCTATTCAAATATTAATGCAACAGGCACATTTTCTAAATATGAAAGATCTTAAGACTAATGAAAATGAAGGAATGCAAATTTCTTCTAGAAAGTAAGTGGAGGTCACATAAGAAAAAGACATGGATAAACTCAATGGCTATATAATTAACTGATTATCTACAAAGTCTCATAGAATGAAGCAGGTTCCAAGAAATTTAGTGCATCCAATAATCAATGAGTATAAAGTAAAAATATGATAATATTCAAGAATGTAAGGCAGAAGTCAGGGATTACTTGTGCAATCCCTTCTTAGAACAAATAACTTGGAAATAAAATAAGGAACACAGAAGCATTTGTGGTTGCCTCAGGGATAGAGGAACTATGTTTAATAAAAGAGATTGGTAAACAGAAAATTCAATGATATTTAGATAATATAGGAAATTATAAACATAATGTGAGATAAATAGTATAGAACTTGATTTGTTAAAATATACATAAAAATGAAATCTGCTAAATTATCAAGGCTGAAAACTAAAAGGGAATGTTTGTTCTTAAGTATAGTTTTTAATATCTTTATAAATTCATTCTGATTATCCATCCATTTGTCCATATGCATGATCAGAGAATTATATGGCATGTTGGTTATTTTAATAATTGTTACTATAAGTTGGGCACTGGTGGCTCACATCTATAATCTTACCTATGTGCTAGGCTGATATGGGAAGGATTGAAGCTTTAGATCAGCTTAAGCAAAAAAGTTTGCAAGACCCCATCTCAATGGAAAAGAGCTGGATACAGTGGTGTGTGGTGTGTGCCTGCTATCACAGCTATAATGCATAAGATAGGAGGATGGTGGCCCAAGCTGACCTGGGCATAAAGCAAGACCTTATATCCAAAATAAACAGGGCAAATAGTCTAGAGGTGTGACTCAGTGGTAGAATGCTTGCCTAGAAATTGTGAAGCCCTGAGAGCAAACCCCAGGGCTATATTATTATAGTGGCTAATTCTGGTTAGTGGAATTCTCATGGGGCACTTTTTATCTTCTCTGTACTTTTATATATTTGAAGCTTTTAGCTAACATAAACATCATTTTAATAAAAATTGCAAATCTGCTCTTAATTATTCTTTAAATAATATAAGTGGAGATACAGTCTATATAGCCAAATTATTGATAAATAACATTTTTTTGTTTTTAGGGAACTTTGAACAGTAACTTAGGTCAACTCCCTGATTTTGCAAGAAATAATAAGCAGGCCCAAGTGGTCTGTAAACTGTTTAATATCATGCAACTGATTAGTGCCTAAGGCTAAATTTTAAAATTTCTTAAGCTAAATTAAACAAAAAATTATGCAAGCCAAATATATACACATTTATATAAAAGAAAGATTTAAACTATATTCAAATAATACCAAAAAAGAAATCATAAGGATTATTCCCACTTTGATTTTATAAACATTTTTGAACCTTGAACTGAGGTCTGCATGCTGTCTCTAGTATTAGCTGATTAATTCCATCTCACTCATGTCTTCTCTTCATTGACCTTTGTCACTTAGGCTGTGTCAGGTGCCCCACTATCTCAGTGCACCCCAAGAATATAATTGTTGTAGTGCTATCTACAGATTTGACATCATTTTTTGCATGTTGGTCTGTCCCCTCCTAGACTTAAAAGTCCTTCAAGTTGGGATCCATTCATATCATATTTTCAGTAACTGGCAGAGTAACACAGAGTAGGTGCTCCATGAATATTTACTGTATTATATTGCATTTAGTTATCTGTATATTCAACTTATTGAGCACTAATTATGAGTAAGATATGTTGATAAGAACTAAATGATTTCTCTTTGTCTAAAATACTGTGTGTATTTTGTACTAATAACTACTCCTGTTCTTATTTTCTGTTTCGAGCAAGGAAATGTATCTAGAAAATAAACTTCAATTATATTTTCAATATTTACCTGCCCAAGATCCTCATAAAATATCTTTTGCATGGGGGCTTCTCTGCTTTTATTTTATTTTTATAACATTATGTCTTCAAAGTGGATTGGCAGGATGTATCAGAGATATGGCATGAAATATAAATAAGCTCTCATTCAGACAGCTTTCAGGACTGCTAATTTTTCTGAAGGAATGATTGAAAGATTTTCAAAAAGAATTTGAAACTAAGCATAAATTAAAATTAAAATTGTCAAGTTCAATCTGTTGATTTATGATTGTGACATATGAAAAATACTATAAAGTTACAGGGCTATCATTATTTTAATAAAATCTAAGGTAAATAGTTCTTTCTCATTCAACTTGTTGGTTAGAACCACTGATTTTAAGAATAGAAATGTTATTTTGATGTATAAGAATCTATATGGAAGATAAATGTGAAAACTGTGATGAAATGATAAGCATTAAAGCAAGTTCTACAGGATTTAAAATATAACCAAGAACACCTAGGTCTATTTATTAATGTCATTTCTTTCAAGCAGGTTACCCCATGGCTTTTTGTTTTCTGCCATAAGAATATTTAGTGTTTGGGCACCTGAGATAGCTCATCTCTCATTTGCTGTGTCATCCTTTATGATCCCATTCCCTTAATCTGCTGAATTCATCTTTAATTACTCTAGTTACCTCTCTGACTGCCTTCTTTGAAATCCCTTTCTCTTTAAATTTCAACCTCTACCCCTTCACTCCCTTTATTCCTCAAAGTCCCCCCTCCATTCAAGATGCTGTCCTTGGTCCTCCTATGTTATTAGACAGTTTTCCTAAGTCTCAGTTTTTGCCAGTTGCTTCATGTCTGAAAAGGAAAGGAGTAGCTACCACACCCACAGTGCTAAGGTGAGGATTGAGTGCAAAAACACTTGACATACAAGAAAATTGTTTAATGGGTATCAACACTATTAGAATTAAAGTCAACTAAGGGATACCCTTGTCTTAGCCTTTTTGTCATCACAATATTCTGTACCACACCACTGAAGTTAACCATTCTAAAACACATGTGACCATGGATCCTTTGTAGGTGTCCAGTTAAGATTTTTTTAAACACCAAATACTTATGGGGAATATATAAACTGTTACTAATCATTATATTTTAATAATCCCTCTCATTCTGGCAAATCACTGGCTCATAATTTGTAAATTCAGAAATTTCTCAAATCAGGTTCCAAGGCCTATAACCTTAGCTACTTGAGAGACTGACATCAGGATCATGCTTTGATGCCAGCCTGGGCAAGTAGTTGGTGAGACCCCATCTACAAAAAAATAACTGGAGCAAAATTGAACTGCAGATGTGGCTCAACTGGTACAGCACCTGCTTTGCAATGCAAAGCCTTGACTTAAAACTCCAGTCTCACAAAAGAAGAAACTTCTCTCTTCTTCATAGATGCTCTTTAATTTCGTAGTGGAAACTGATTTTTAAAGATCATCTTGTTTAATTCTAGAGTTTCTTTGTGAAAATAAAAAGGTGGCTATAAATTTTAGATTTTTAATTTCTCATATGAAAGACATATAAAACACTTTGGGCTTTTTCACACATAACCTTGTTCAGGAGATCTTTTCTAGTTAATAGGTAGAAAACTTTCTTATTCAATTGTGTGGATGTATAATTTATTTAACTATTTCCTATTAATAAGCATTAACATTATTTCCAATATTTTACTATTTTCAAAAATTCTGCAACATTAGCTGGGCACTGCTGGCTCATACCTGTAATTGTAGCTACTTGAGAGGATGAGATTGAGAGGATCTTGGTTTGAGGTTAGGTCAGGCAAATACTTCCCAAGAGACTCCTTCTCCAGAATACCCAGGGCAAAATGGACTGGAGGTGTGACTCAAGTGGTTTAGCTCCTGGTTTGCAAGCACAAAGCCTTGAGTTCAAACCTTAGACATAAAAAAAATCTGCAACACAAAATTCATGCACAAAATATTGTGAATGTTATTAATGTAGATGCATCTGAGGTTAAATCCCAGAATGTGAGAATGGGGGCTCCAAGCGATATGTATGTAATTTTGACATGTATATTTTCAATTGAAAAGTGTCCACAGGATTTTCCAAGATGGTGACTAGGGTGCAGAAGCAAAGAGTGTGAGCTCCATAAATCAAAAATCTTGCTGAGATGCTGCATCCATACTTGCCAGAAACAAAACACCAAGAAGAATAAAAACTTCAACACCCTGAACCTCTAGCCCATACAAAGTTTCTTCACACCAGGTTACACTGAGGAAACAGGAGGGCTTCCACACTGCCAGATGCCAGCTCCAAACCTGCTTGGGAGACATTTGGCAGACCAACAGGTGAACACCAAGCATCACACAGTATTCCTCCAGCCACCCCTAGGATAAACCAGCATAGCCTCCAGGGCAGACTGAACCCTCACCCTGCAAAAAAAAAATCTGAATAAACAAGGAACTGAAAACTAACACATAGAAGAGGGGGCTGGGTGCTGTAAGTGCACCAGGGAAGGGGAGAAGAGCAAGGAGTTGATCTCCTTGAGAACTTTCAGTAAACAAAGGCTGGAAAGGCAGTAGGGCTGGCAGGAGGCGTGTGAAAAGCCACTGCATGAAATAGACCAGGTAGTGATCTACACAGCTCATCTCCTGAGCCAGTGAGCAACATCCAAAGTCACATGACACTGCAAAATTGAAAAACAACCTGCAAGCCATCACAACACGCTGACAGTAGGGGGGTAGCTGATGTATCACTGACCTTGACCCACAGAAAGGAAGCGAGGCAAAGAAACAGGCCCCCAGTAAACCAACACAGCAAAAACAAACTCCAAAGCAGGACAGCTGGTAGGCTGCAGAGCTGATCTCCAGAACCTGAGGACAAGCCACACCTCACTGAGAGTTGCTGACTAAGCAGCTGCTGCTGAAAGACAGAAGAAAAACTGGCAAGACTCCTGAACCACCTAGAGAGACTAAGACAGATCCTCTGCTTAAATACCAACAACGGGACTGGATGCTGAAGGAGTAACACCAGAACTACTAAAACTGAAATTCTTCTGTTCCTGAAACTGCAGGTTTTTTGTGTGTTTGTTTGTTTGTTTGTTTTGTCTCTTGTGTGTTTGTTTATGTTTGTTCATCTCTCCTCATTGACTTCTTTGTTTTTTTGTTTATCTGTTTTGTTTGTTTTTGTTTTGTTAGTTTTACTATTGTGAGTTAACTAATACTAGTGAAATTATACCCAGAACTGGGACAGAAATAGCATACATACACTGAGCTAAAAATACAATACATGCACAATAAAAAATTTAACAAAGGGAAAGAAAACAGGTGACTGAAACCACCAATAGCCTATCAAGGACATATTTCCACAGTAACAAGTGGAGTGATAAGAAGATGAAAAATTATTCCAAAAATAATTTAATACAGGATTGAGAGGGAAATAAAGAAAATGGATACTCAGTTCCAGACTACAACAAAACAAAGATAGACAACTCCAAGGAACCCAGAGATGGCCACAAGAACATCCTCAAAGAAGAAACTCTGCAAGTAATCACTGAGCATTTCATGGACATGTTACTAGACATGGTGAAACAAAACACACTGAGGCACTCAAGAAATTCCAAGACACCAAAAATAAAGACTACAAGAAGAAACAGAAACAAATAAATGAACTCATAGGAGCCCTAGATAAACACCAAAGTGAAACAGAGAACACTAGAAATAGAGAAATAAATGAATTAAACATGAAAATTGATAATATTAATGAGGAAGTGACCCATAATATGGAAAACCTCAGAAAAAAGAATGAAACACAAAATACAGTGGCAGGGTACTCCAGCAGACTAGAATAAGCAGAAGACAGAATCTCAGAACTTGAAGATAAAATGGAAATTAAAGGAAAAACCGATGAGCTATTAGAGAAAAAACTCAAGACCTGTGAAGAGAATATGCAAGAACTCACTGACTCTATCAAAAGAGCAAACCTGAGAATCATGGGCATTGAAGAAGGAGAAGAGGTCCAAGAAAAATGGATTTGTAATATATTCAACAAGATAATAACAGAAATTTCCCAAATCTAGAGAAAGCTATGCCCATTCACGTACAGAAAGCCTCCAGAACAGCAAACAGACTTGACCAAAATAGAACTACCCCACGACATATTATCATTAAAACAAAAAGCACAGAGAATAGAGAAAGAATATGAAGTCTATAAAAAAGAAAAAGCAAATAGCATACAAAGGTAAACCCATCAAATTCACAGCAGATTTCTCAACAGAAACCTTAAAAGTAAGAAGGGAAAGGAGTGAAGTATTCCAAACACTGAATGAAAACAACTTCAACCCTAGAATACTCGATCCAGCAAAACTATTATTCAAAATACATGGAGCAATAAAAACCTTCCAGGATAAGCAGAAACTAAAACAATATATGACCTCCAAGTCACCACTACAAAAGATTCTCCAAGGAATTCTGCACACAGAAAATGAAAAGAAGCATAACCATAAGAGGACAGGCAGTGCCAAACCACAGGAGGAGAAAAGACAAGGAATCAGAGAGTAACATAGATTCTGCTAGACATAATTAAACACTTAAACAACAAAAACAACAAAATGACAGGAATCACCATATATTTATCATTACTATCACTGAATGTTAACAGATTTAACTCCCCCAAGACACCATTTGGCAAACTAGATTAAAAAGGAAGCTCCAACATTCTGTTGTTTACAGGAGACACACTTTATTGACAGAAACAAGAACTGGCTTAGGGAAAAAGACTGGAAGAAGATTTACCAAGCCAATGGACCCCGAAAACAAGCAGGAGTAGCAAAAACTCCTAGACAACACAGCCAGCTACAGCATGATGGCAGGATACAAAATCAACTTACAAAATCATTAGCTTTTCTATACACCAACAATGAACAAATTGAGAAAGAATATATGAAAACAATTCCATTTACAATAGCCTCAAAAAAATCAAATACCTAGGAGTAAACTTAACAAAGGATGTGAATGACCTCTACAAGGAGAACTACTAACCCCTGAAGAAAGAGACCATGGAAGGCTGCAGAAGGTGGAAAGATCTTCAGTGCTCATGGATTGCTAGAATCAACATAGTAAAAATGGCTATACTACCAAAAGCAATCTACATGTTTAATGCAATTCCCATGAAAGTCCCAATGACATTCATAACAGAAATTGAAAAATCTACCTTAAAGTTCATTTGGAAACACAAGTGATCCCAAATAGCCAAAGCAATACTCAGCAAAAAGAGTGATGTTGGTGGAATCACAATGCCTGACTTTAAACTATATTACAGAGCCAAAGCAATAAATGCAGCATGGTATTGGCACAAAGTCAGACATGAAGACCACTGGAACAGAATAGAGGACCCAGATATGAATCCACACAGCTATGCCCAACTTATTTTTGACAAGGGCACCAAAAACATATGATGGATAAAAGACTGACTCTTTAAAAAATGTTGCTGGGAAAAGTGCTTATCTGCCTGGAAAAAACTGAAACTAGATCCACATTTATCACCCTGTACTAGTATCAACTCAAAATGGATCAAGGATCTTAATATCAGACCCAAAACTCTGAAGTTAGTACAGAAAAGAGCAGGGAATACTCTGGAAGTAACAGGTATAGGCAAGGACTTCCTCAATAGAACCCCAGCAGCACAGCAACTAAGAGAAAGGATGGACAAATGGGACTACATGAAATTAAAAAGCTTCTGCACAACAAAAGAAATGGTCTCTATACTGAGTGGGCCACCTACAGAGTGGGGGAAAATATTTGCCAGCTATACATCAGACAAAGGACTGATAACCAGAATATACAGGGAAAAAAAATTAAACTCTCCCAAAATCAATGAACCAATAAAGAAATGGGCAACTGAACTTAACAGAACTTTCTTAAAAGAAGAAATTCAAATGGCCAAAAAAACACATGAAAAAATGCTCACCATCTCTGGCCATAAAGGAAATACAAATCAAAACTACACTAAAATTCCTTTTAGATAGATAGCTGCTAGAATAGCTATCATCAAAAACATCACCAACAACAGGTGTTGGCAAGGATGTGGGGAAAAAGGAACCTTTGTACACTGCTGGCGGGAATGCAAGCTAGTGCAACCACTCTGGAAAACAATATGGAGGCTTCTTAAAAATCTAAACATAGATCTGCCATATGACCCAGCAATCCCACTCCTGGGGATATACCCAAAGAATGAGACTCAGGTTACTCCAGAGGAACCTGCACACCCATGTTATGGATGCCCCAATACTGATGAATGGATTAAGAAAATGTGGTATTTATACCCAATGGAGTTTTACTCAGCCATGAAGAAGAATGAAATCTTATCATTTGCAAGTAAATGGTAGAACTGGAGAATGTCATCCTGAGCAAGGTCAGCCAGGCTCAGAAGACCAAAAATCTAATGTTCTCCCTCATAATCAGACTTTAGATCTAGGGCAAAGATAGTAATGTTGTTGGACTTGGGTCACATGCTAAGGGGAGAGCACATCAGGAAGGAATATGGATAGGTAGAAAACCCAAAACTTGAAAGTGTTTGATGTAGAGGAGCTAGTACAGTAACCTTAAAATGACAGAGGTCAATATGGGAAGGATACTGGGAAATAGTGAAGAGGTCAGGTAGAGATGGATCAATTCAGGTTGTAATACACTTGTGCATGGAAGCAATGCTAGCTATCTCTGTATAGCTATCCTTATCTCAACTAGCAAAAATGCTTTGTCTTTCTTATTATTGCTTATGTTCTCTCTTCAACAAAATTGGAGAAAAGGGCAGAATAGATTCTGCTTGAAAGCGAGAAGGATGTGGGGAAAAGGGAGGGGGCAAGAGACTGGGGGAGAAATGGCCCAAACAATGTATGCACATATGAATAAACAAATAAAAAAAGAAAAGTAACCATTATCTTGCCTGCATTAATTAGAGATGACAAATTTATCATCATAATGCCTTCTGGATTCTCAATACCATTATGTTCTGACCATTTAAAAACCATTACCACACTGCTTTAATTATTGGGGCATTCGAATACAATTAATATTGGCAAGCTTTCCTCCACCATTATTCTTATTTTTCTCAGTTTTATTGATGATTCCTTATTTTACAGTAGGTTAAATAAGGTATCTAGCTGCACAAGAGCAATTTAAGATTGATTGCATTAAAAATATTAACTAGTATAGTAGACTTTAACTTCTATCTCCAATCCCACTTGATCTTTGCATTAAAACATAACTTGTGCCCTCGAAAAATGTTTCCTGGGGTTCCTTGTATAGATTTTTAAATTTAAGATTATTTCTAGACTTCTAATTTTTATATTGCAATTGTAAGTAGACTTTTCCATACAACTTTCTTGATAATTGTAGTGTATTTAAGATTATAGACTTCTGAAAATTTTGTCAACTCCACCTTACTGAAATGAAGTCTCTTATGTTTTGTCTTAGGTTTCAGTTGTTTATGTTGTCATCACGTAATCATACAACCTAAAAATTGTTTTAGCTTTCATTTATGTATTTATTTGTTTGTTTGGCTGTTCTAGGGTTTGAACTTAGTGCCTTATGATTACGAATCAGATGCTCTACCACTTGAACTATGGCCCCTGCCCTTTTAACGTTAATAAATTTTTGGATATAGTCTCATGCTTATGCTCCAGAACTGGCTTTGCATGGTGAATCACCTACTTATGACTCCCATATAGCTGGAATTACAGGCATGAACCAGCACATCTGGCCCTGGTGTAGCTCTTATTTTCTATTATTTCTGTAAGTCCATTGTCTTTTGTAATTGCATAGTTTGATATTTATACTATCATGTAAATCACAGTTCTGCTAAAGGGAATTTTTGTGCTCCTGTTTGGCAGAAATTCTTCATTTTTTTTCATTAAGTATAATGCTGATTCTTTGTCTCAACTGAGTGGGAGAAGAAGGGAGGAGTGTTTACATTATTGTGTTAGAATATGCATGCTATGCATTATATATACATATATGTATTCACTTTACTCACTTAATAGTATCTTTATTTGTTCTTTTGTTTCCCCAAATGTTTTGCCTTTGATGACAATTTTGAGTTTTATTCTCTGCTGTTACAAATATAATATTTTTCATATTTTCAACATGTATTTACCATGTAATTTGAATTATGAGTTTAGCATCTGATATTGCAACCTATTGTAATTTGTTCTTGTACTCTGGAATACTTCATAAGTAGAAATGTCTCCTTGCTTTTGATGGAGAAATTCATGTTTTCAGAGAGACTGAATATATAAGATTGTTGAAGAGGTAGCAATGGGTAGGATTTGTGTGCTAAGCACATGTATTACACAAAAACACTGAATACATCATTGTATTTTTAAAAATAACAAGAAGTTATAATTATTTGTGAAAGCTATTTTACTGGGAATAAGAATTACTGAAGTGTATAATTGCCCTTTTGAGAAGGTTGTGATAATTATTATGGTTCTTTAGGAATGTAAGGAGTGAATTCATCCTTGCTACCAATGTATATTGAATCCTTCTGGGAACCTATTGTGCAGAAGCTGTTTAACATGCAAAGTCGTGCCTTCAAGAGCCATACACTGCAATAGGAGAAATGAAACTTCAACATAACTGATTATGCAACAAATAAGGTTATGATAACTCTCATGTTCGTTAGAAATGATATTTCCTTGATAAAGGGAAATGTATCCTGGAAACATTCCAACAAGAGTGAAATCTTGACATACTTGAAGATTTCTATAATGACAAGAAAAAGCACTGGTTGACCACGTCAGAACATTCAGAAAACACAAAGAAAGGATATTGCTAAGTAGGCGTGAGTCCCTAGAAAGTTAGTGTAAATAAAAGTGAGAATTAGTCCCATAGACAGGATGAGGATGGTGCGGGAAGCCTCATATATTAAAATTATGCATTAGAATTTATCTCATAGACATCCAGAAGCTTCCCAACAGCTATGGAATTATGAAAAGCTCATGCGATTATTTTAGAGACGGCCTACAGAGTGGTTTAGAAATAAAGCAGTCATCAGAAGTCAACTTAGCAAACAATAACAGCAATCGACTATTTTGCCACCAATAATTTATATCTGATCCTATAATTAGGGATAATGATATTGCCTATTTCACTGGGTTTCGGGTATGGTTTACCTCTGCTTGCATTTATAAATCAATCAGAGCAGAAAGAAACATAAGGAATTAGGATTCCAATTATTATTACTGAAAGTCAAGATTGCTGCTGCTACCTAGGGAAGGGATGCTAAAATTTTTCACCTAAAAGAGAAGTCAAGTCTAATCATTACATTGAAATACTACTGAAACAAACATAGAACCCCTGAGTCTAATTACATAACTCTAAATGGAAAGCCAATGTTTTTTGAAACAGCAACTAAAATTAAACTTAGGAAAAATGAAAGAAATAAATGTTAAGTAGAAAAGAAATACTTTCCTTTTTGCAAAGAAGTTGATTTATCTTTCTGAGTAAAATGCTTGTGTGACACATTTC
The DNA here is from genome assembly GCF_047511655.1 of Castor canadensis. NCBI lineage: Eukaryota > Metazoa > Chordata > Mammalia > Rodentia > Castoridae > Castor > Castor canadensis. The sequence continues at coordinate 115,808,511 of NC_133387.1, forward strand.
ATTTTAGGAAGCTTTCTATAATTGAAAAAAAGGTTTAAGCTCTTCATGGGCTTCTAACTCCTGAAACTTTCATGTCTTCTTCATGTTGATATGAGAAATTTTATTTCAGCTATGGAACGTGGATTAGTTCCTGAGTTTGCAAGTTGCCCATACTCTCAAATAGCATTTAGGTTAGATCTTGACGTTTTCTTTTGCTCTTAATTTCTTAAATTACTTATTACTACAGTCGGCTTGCCCAAAGGGGTACCTTTAAAACATCTGTTTTGGGGCAAAATTTATTTGTAAGTAAGCACATGGATTAAAGAGTCCCTTGCATTAACCTCAAATATCCCAATATTGGCCTTAGCTTTTCTAAGTCTTAAAAGGACAATAAATTGCAAACTTTCTTTTTTCACTAGTCTGAATCCCCCTACATCTTGATTTTAGACATGAAATATTACAATTGTGCTGAGAGTTTCAGTGAGTCAGAATAAATGGGGGTTTCTTCTTCATGACTAGTTTCCAATTATTGAGAACAAAGCCTTCTTCTAGGAATTTATTTGGGACCTATATGAACAAAGCACAGATGGAAAGGGATTCATATGAAGGAAGGCTAGAGAGGACAGTTTCTAAACAAAGGTGACTTCAGAAACAAATGGGACCCAAACACATACTACTCCTCATTTCAACTTGATTTAATTGTTCTTAGTCTATTTTCCCACAAGCTCAAGTTGCTATTCTTAGAGAAAGAAATCTATTTCTTTGTAGTGGTGTGAGTTTTCCCAACTTTAAAATAAGTCCATTAATATCTTGCTTACCTAAGAATGGCACAGTGTATGAGAGAATATAATATAAACACACACTGAAGCTATTTTGTCTTGGAATGATATAAGTATCTCAGTTACTGGGTTTTCTTTTTAACAATTGTGTACCTTGCTTTCCTCATGAGATATACAATGATAATAAAATTGCCTCAGAGTGTTGTTTTGAGTATTAAATTAATATACTTTAATATTTACATCAATGTATGGCCTAGAAAATGTGTTCATTTTGGAAGTTATACAAGAGTAGATATCTATAATTGGTTGATTAATGCATGCAATAATTTTTAGCCATCACTTTGTGTGAGTGAGCTTTGGGATGGGGAGAAATGAATGTATATAAAGTATGTTTGCTTCTGTGAAGGAAATTGCAAACTAGTCAAGGAGATTAATTCTCACTCAACAGCAAATGACAAGGAAAAGTATTACACAACATTCTATATGGGAATCCCAGACAAAGATACTAATACAGGTGTAGAAATTGAAACTAATATATTCAAAAAGGTAATGATGAGTTAATCAATGCCACTTAACAAGGGGAGTTAAGGGGAAGATAACTGACAATTGTCCATGTGACTTCTGAGGCTTGTTCATGACTGTTCTTGATGCTATGCTTTAGAATACTAAATTTCATTAGAAGCAGCAGGCAATGGCGAGACATTGGAGGCATGTTACTTGTTTATTTCTTCAGTTTTTTGTTGATCCTTTGATCTATGTGCCATATCTATGCTTTCAGGTGTTTACTGAAGCAGTATAGTTTGAGCTGGATATTACCAAAGCAACATGGAAGCGGGCAGATTGTGAGAGGTATTTCCTTAACATGAGACTGTTAAGAGTGAGAAGTGTAAATGAAAAGAGAAGAAGATATCCTATATGTGGGTGATTAAACACACTTGTCCTTATCTTATGGTGATTTCATCATGTTTAAAAATTCTATATTCATTCATGTATAGAAAGTACAACAATCATATTCACCTTCTTAACTTCTTTTACCCTGCCCGTCTCTTGTGTGTGACCTTCTCTTAGTGTGACCTGTTTTTCAGAATATTGCTGCATTTTTATTAGGTCTTTATTTTACATATGAGTGAAAACATGCAGCTTTTGGCCTTCTTATCCAGGCTAACTTCACTAAAGATGATGGTCTCTAGTTCTATCCATTTACCTGCATATGACAAAATTTTATTCTTCTTTGTAACTGAATAAAATTCCATTATATACAAATACCACATTTTCTTTTTTTAATTTTATTCATGTGTGCATACAATGTTTGAATCATTTCTCCCCCCTTCCTCCTGCCCCCTCCCTTACCCCCCCAGGCCCCTCCTTTATCCCCCCAACTCCTCACTACCAGGCAGAAACTATTTTGCCCTTATCTCTAATTTTGTTGAAGAGAGAGTATAAGCAATAATAGGAAGGACCAAGGGTTTCTGCTAGTTGAGATAAGGATAGCTATACAGGGAGTTGATCGCAATGATTTCCTGTGCATGTGTTACCTTCTAGGTTGATTCTTCTTGATCTAACCTTTTCTCTAGTTCCTGGTTCCCTTATCCTATTGGCCTTAGTTGCTTTAAGGTATCTGCTTTAGTTTTTCGGTGTTGAGGACAACAAATGCTATCTAGTTTTTTGAGTGTCTTACCTATCCTCATACCTCCCTTGTGTGTTCTCGCTTTACCATGTGATCAAAGTCCCATCCCTTTGTTGTGTTTACCCTTGATCTAATGTCCACATATGAGGGAAAACATACGATTTTGGTCTTTTGGGCCAGACTAACCTCACTCAGAATGATGTTCCCAGTTCCATCCATTTACCTGCGAATGATAACATTTCATTTTTCTTCATGGCTGCATAAAATTCCATTGTGTATAAATACCACATTTTCTTAATCCATTCATCAGTAGTGAGGTGAGGGAAAATGTGGAAGGAAGGGTGTGGGAGAGTGAATATAGTGCAAATACTGAAAACATGTATGTAAACAGAAAAATAAGACCTGTTGAAACTATTCCAGGAATGGGAGGGAGGAGAAAAATGGAGGAATTTGAGTTTGAATATGATATATTTGATATATTGTAAGCACTTTTGTAAATGCCACAATGTACCCCATCCCAGGAGACAACTTTTTTAAAAATTCTTTAGAAAAACATACTGTCGACTAAGCAAGGATTTTTATGGAATGGAAAGAGAAAGACTCAAATGCTGCTGAGGCAATCTAAGAAATTTAAGTATTCTATCACAAAGTCAGAAAAGAATAAGCATATGAAAAAGGGAAAGAATAAATGAGATGGGAAAAGTTCAAATACATCAACAAGCACATGACTGTATTCCCATGAATAAGTAAGCAGAGCCTAGAATGGAGGTACACACCTCTAATCCCAGCACTTGGGAGGCTGAGGCAGGAAGGTCACAAATTTGAGGCCACCCTGCACTTCACAGTGAGACTCTGTCTCAAATAGGTAAATGATAATAATAATAAATATAAAATCAGACAATTCAGAAAAATCAGAAAATTCCAAATCTGGATGTATTATAGATCCTTTTTGACTATTAAAAATGCTCTTTTGACTTTTTCAAACTTCCCATATTTACTTTGGAACATCTGCCTTATATTTTGTCCAGTTTTAATAAAAGTCTAATTTGTGACTTTTATTGAATTGCATTTAATTTTTAATTTAGTTGGATGAACTGACAAATTTAAAATATTACTTTTCCATGTAAGATGATATTGTTTCTGTCATATGTTCCAAATTTACTTTATGTTCTTAATGAAACATATATAATTTTGTTTCTCTACATTGAACTCCTTGTTTTTTATTGCTTTCAGTTATGTGTATTGTAAGCATTATATTTCTAAAGTGGACTTTCTTGCCACATAGAAATAGCATCACTATGAATTTTTCTCTTTTTTTGTGCTCAAATTCCTGTTTTTTTTCTTTAATTATTCATATGTGCATACAAGGCTTGCACATTTCTCCCCCCTGCCCCCACCCCCTCCCTTACCACCCACTCCGCCCCTTCCCTTTCCCCCCCCACCCCCTCAATACCCAGCAGACACTATTTTGCTATTTTGCCCTTATTTCTAATTTTGTTGTAGAGAGAGTATAAGCAATAATAGGAAGAAACAGGGGTTATTGCTGGTTGAGATAAGGATAGCTATACAGGGCATTGACTCACATTGATTTCCTGTGGGTGGGTGTTACATTCTAGGTTAATTCTTTTTGATCTAACCTTTTCTCTAGTTCCTGTTCCCCTTTTCCTGTTGGCCTCAGTTGCTTTTAAGGTATCTGCTTTAGTTTCTCTGCGTTAAGGGCAACAAATGCTAGCTAATTTTTTAGGTGTCTTACCTATCCTCACCCCTCCCTTGTGTGCTCTCGCTTCTATCATGTGCTCATAGTCCAATCCCATTGTTGTGTTTGCCCTTGATCTAATGTCCACATATGAAGGAGAACATACGATTTTGGGTCTTTTGGGCCAGGCTAACCTCACTCAGAATGATGTTCTCCAATTCCATCCATTTACCAGCGAATGATAACATTTCGTTCTTCTTCATGGCTGCATAAAATTCCATTGTGTATAGATACTACATTTTCTTAATCCATTCGTCAGTGGTGGGGCATCTTGGCTGTTTCCATAACTTGGCTACTGTGAATAGTGCTGCAATACACATGGGTGTGCAGGTGCCTCTGGAGTAACCTGTGTCACAGCCTTTTGGGTATATCCCCAAGAGTGGTATTGCTGGATCAAATGGTAGATCGATGTCTAGCTTTTTAAGTAGCCTCCAAATTTTTTTCCAGAGTGGTTGTACTAGTTTACATTCCCACCAACAGTGTAAGAGGGTTCCTTTTTCCCCGCATCCTTGCCAACACCTGTTGTTGGTGGTATTGCTGATGATGGCTATTCTAACAGGGGTGAGGTGGAATCTTAGTGTGGTTTTAATTTGCATTTCCTTTATTGCTAGAGATGATGAGCATTTTTTCATGTGTTTTTTGGCCATTTGAATTTCTTCTTTTGAGAAAATTCTGTTTAGTTCACTTGCACATTTCTTTATTGGTTCATTAGTTTTGGGAGAATTTAGTTTTTTAAGTTACCTATATATTCTGGTTATCAGTCCTTTGATGTATAGTTGACAAATATTTTCTCCCACTCTGTGGGTGTTCTCTTCAGTTTAGAGACCATTTCTTTTGATGAACAGAAACTTTTTAGCTTTATGACGTCCCATTTATCTATGCTATCTCTTAGTTGCTGTGCTGCTGGGGTTTCGTTGAGCAAGTTCTTACCTATACCTACTAACTCCAGAGTATTTCCTACTCTTTCCTGTATCAACTTTAGAGTTTGTGATCTGATATTAAGATCCTTGATCCATTTTGAGTTAATCTTGGTATAGGGTGATATACATGGATCTAGTTTCAGTTTTTTGCAGACTGCTAACCAGTTTTCCCAGCAGTTTTTGTTGAAGAGGCTGCTATTTCTCCATCATATATTTTTAGCTCCTTTGTCAAAGACAAGTTGGTTATAGTTGTGTGGCTTCATATCTGGGTCCTCTATTCTGTTCCACTGGTTTTCATGTCTGTTTTTGTGCCAGTACCATGCTGTTTTTATTGTTATTGTTTTGTAATATAGTTTGAAGTCAGGTATTGTGATACCTCCTGCATTGTTCATTTGACTGAGTATTGCCTTGGCTATTTGTGGCCTCTTGTGTTTCCATATAAATTTAACAGTAGATTTTTCAATCTGTTTAACGAATGTCATTGGAATTTTGATGGGAATTGCATTAAACATGTAGATTACTTTTGGGAGTATCGACATTTTTACTATGTTGATTCTACCAATCCATGAGCATGGGAGATCTCTCCACTTTCTATAGTCTTCCTCAATCTCTTTCTTCAGAAGTGTATAGTTTTCCTTATTAGAGGTCATTCACATCTTTTGTTAGGTTTACACCTAAGTATTTGATTTTTTTGAGGCTATTGTAAATGGAATTGTTTTCATAGATTCTTTTTCAGTTTGCTCATTATTAGTGTATAGAAATGCTAATGATTTTTCTATGTTGATTTTATATCCTGCTGCCTTGCTGTAGCTATCGATGATGTCTAGAAGTTTCTGAGTAGAGTTTTTTGGGTCTTTAAGGTATAGGATCATGTTGTCTGCACGTAGGGATATTTTGACAGTTTCTTTACCTATTTGTATTCCTTTTATTCCTTCTCCTTGCCTAATTGCTCTGGCTAAGAATTCCAGTGCTATGTTGAATAGGAGTGGAGATAGTGGACATCCTTGTCCTGTTCCTGATTTTAGAGGGAATGGTTTCAGTTTTTCTCCATTAAGTATAATGCTGGCTGTAGGTTTGTCATATATAGCTTTTATAATGTTGAAGTACTTTCCTTCTATTCCTAGTTTTCTTAGATCTTTTATCATGAAATGGTGTTGGATCTTATCAAAGGCTTTTTCTGCATCTATTGAGATGATCAAGTGGTTTTTGTCTTTGCTTCTGTTAATGTGGTTTATTACGTTTATTGATTTTCGTATGCTGAACCACCCCTGCATCCCTGAGATGAAGCCTACTTGGTCGTGGTGAATAATCTTTTTGATGTGTTGCTGAATTCGGTTTGCCATTATTTTGTTGAGGATTTTTGCATCAATGTTCATTAAGGAGATTGGCCTATAGTTCTCCTTTTTGGAGGTGTCTTTGCCTGGTTTTGGGATAAGTGTAATACTGGCTTCATAAAATGTGTTTGGCAGTTTTCCTTCCCTTTCTATTTCATGGAACAGTTTAAGGAGGGTTGGAATCAGTTCTTCTTTAAAGGTCTGATAGAATTCAGCAGAGAATCCATCAGGTCCTGGACTTTTCTTTTTGGGGAGACTCTTGATTGCTGCTTCAATTTCATTTTGTGTTATAGGTCTATTCAGGTGATTAATTTCCTCTTGGTTCAGTTTTGGATGATCATATGTATCTAGAAATCTGTCCATTTCTTTTAGATTTTCAAATTTATTTGAATATAGGTTCTCAAAGTAGTCTCTGATGATTTCCTGGACTTCCATGGTGTTTGTTGTTATCTCCCCTTTTGCATTCCTAATTCTACTAATTTCGGTTTTTTCTCTCCTCACTTTAGTCAGGTTTGCCAGGGGTCTATCGATTTTGATATTTTTTCAAAGAACCAACTTTTTGTTTCATTAATTCTTTGTATGGTTTTTTGGTTTCTATTCTGTTATTTTTATTATTTCTCTCCTTCTATTTGTTTTGGGATTTGCTTGTTCTTGCTTTTCTAGGAGTTTGAGATGTATCATTAGGTCATTGATTTGGGATCTTTCAGTCTTTTTAATATATGCACTCATGGCTATAAACTTTCCTCTCAAGACTGCCTTAGCTGTGTCCCATAGGTTCCGGTAGGTTGTGTTTTCATTTTCATTGACTTCCAGGAACTTTTTAATTTCCTCTTTTATTTCATCGATGATCTATTCTTCATTAAGTAATGAGTTATTTAGTTTCCAACTGTTTACATGTTTTTTGTCTTTACTTTTGTTGTTGAGTTCTACTTTTACTGCATTGTGATCAGATAGAATGCATGGTATTATTTCTATTTTCTTATATTTGCTGAGGCTTGCTTTGTGCCCTAGGATATGATCTATTTTGGAGAAGGTTCCATGGGCTGCTGAGAAGAATGTATATTGTTTAGAGGTTGAATGAAATGTTCTGTAGACATCTACTAGGTCCATTTGATCTATTGCATATTTTAGATCTTGGATTTCTTTATTGATTTTTTGTTTGGATGACCTATCTATTGATGATAATGGAGTGTTAAAGTCTCCCACTATGAATTTTTCTTATTTATAATGATGTTTCCCAGGATCCTCATTTCAGACTCACTAAGTTTTTCTTTCTTGACCTGTCAGTTTAAGAGAGAGGCTTTGTGGACTTTCCTTTTGGGAGGGGGGCTATATTTTGTTGCTCATGTCTTGTTATTATTTCATTTTTTAAAATGTAACTTTGGGGGAGTACATGGTGATGTACAGCTGTGATCACACTATTTTGGAGGGTCACAGTCTAATGCTGGCCCCAGAAAAAAATGTGAGAGCCTATCCAAAAAATAACTGAAGCATGTTGGACTTGGGTCACATGCTAAGGGGAGAGCACATATGGGAGGAATGGGGAAAGGTAGGAAAACCAAAACTTAGTGTTTGATGTCCCCACTGCAGAGGAGCTAAAACAGTAACCTCAAAATGACAGAGGTCACTATGGGAAGGTGACCAGGAAGCAGTGAAGAGGTCTGGTGTTGATGAATCAATTCAGGTTGTAATACACTTGTGCATGGAAGCAATGCTAGGAATCTCTCTGAATAGCTATCTTTATCTCAACTAGCAAAAACGCTTTGTCTTTATTATTATTGCTTCTGTCTTCTCTTCAACAAAATTGGAGAAAAAGGCAGAACAGGTTCTGTCTGGAAGCAAGGGAGGTAGGGGAGGGGGAGGGGTGGGGAGCAGCAGGGAGAAATGACCCAAACAACGTAGGCACATAGGAATTTATGAATAAAAAACAATTAACTAAAGCAAAAAGGGTTGTAGGAAATCTCAAGTGGTAGAGCACCTACCTAGTAAGCATGAGGCCCTGAGTTTAAAACCCTGGTACCACTAGAAGAAAATCTAGCTTTTATCTATATTATTTAGGAAACTGTTTACATATTTGAGATATAGCATATGATTATTTAAAGTAAAATAAAGTCATATTTTTATGAAAATATAAGTTCCACAGGGTAGTGATTTTTGTTTCTTCTATTCACTGATATATTCCATTTTTCCTGTACTTAGAACCATAAAATACCCAAGGCACAAAAACAGCTTCATCAAAGTATATAAATGAATTGAAATACATGGGCAATATAAGGAATGATTATTTACATTCATACACAAATTTAATGTAGTTTGTGTTAGGTTTCTCTAAAAAAAAAAAGAACAAAAAGACGTGTGTGTGTGTGTGTGTGTGTGTGTGTGTGTGTGTGTGTGTGTATGTGTGAAAACATTTGCTATAAGGAAGTGGTTCACACCAGTATGGTAGCAGATGAGCCCAAATCTGCAGTGTGGGCTTTCAGGTGGACATTCTGGAAATATGGTCATGCAGATAAAGTCTGAAGGCAGTCTGCAGGAGAATACCCTCTTGCTTGTGTGTGTGGGGGGGTACTTTTTGTAGTACTCAAGCCTTCAAGTAGTTTAGTGGGGCCTGCTCACATAATGCATCTTGATAACAACAGAAAGGTATTTTATTCTGAAATAGAAAACCAGAATTAATTCCTCCTTTCCTCCTGTAGCTGTGTACTAATTCATCCATCTCCCCTACCCCCAACTGCTTCCACCCTTCCTAACCATACTACACTATACACCTCTGAGTTTGGCTCTTTTTAGGTTCCACACATGAGTGATATTATGTAGTATTTGTCTTTCTGTGCCTGGCTTATCACACTTAGCATCCTCCATATTCCCACATTTGACACAAATGAAAGGGCTTCATCCTTCTGATGGCGAATGCTACTCCATTGTGTTTGGGCATGACATCTTTCTTATCCTACCTCCACTGATGAATTCTCAGGTGGTTCTATAAATTGACTATTGTAAATGTTGCCACAATAAACACAAGAATGTGGGTGTTAACATTGTTATTCATTGGGGAAATGAGAATCAAAACCAGAATGAGGAGTCACCTTACTCCAATTAGAATGACAATTGTGAAAAAAGGCAAAAAGTAACAAATGCTGGTGTGGGAGTGGACAAATAAAAAGTTTCAACGTGGTTGGTAGAAATGTACATGAGTACAGCCTTCTGGTGGAAAAGAGTATGGAAGCGCTTCAAAAACCTGGAAGGGATCAAAAAGAAATGAAACCATGTCAGGTGCTGCTGGAGGTTCATACCTATAATCCCAGATATGTGGAAGGCAGAGATCAGGAGGATCATGGTTTGAAGTCAGCCCCATGCAAATACTTCCTGAGACCCTAACTCAAAAATACACAACACAAAAAAAATGGCTGGAAGAATAGTTCAAGTGATAGAATGCCTGCTTAGCAAGAGTGAGTCCCTGAGTTCAATCACTATGGCAAGAATTTGTCACTTATTGAAAGGTTGTGCTTCATGATGGCTTTCCATTCAGTGACCCATTACACTGGCTGCAAGGGAAGCACCTGCTTACATCTCTGCTTATATTGTTTTGTTGCTACCTAGAAACCATTCTTGACTTTGAGCTCTCTATTTTGCTTCTTGCCTCTAGATTGTAATGAAAATTAACACAGTCTTCAAAAGTAAATTATATCACTGCTTAGGTGGCTGTTCTAACAACTAAAGCTCCTCTTCTTAACCAGAATTTAGCTTGATTGTTAGAATGGTTTTCATCACATGGGTTTCATGGTTCCCCAAATTGTCATTTCTGCCTTAATTTTTATGAAAGGCCAAAGGGAAAGGAAGCCATTGAACATAATTAGGAACCATTTGAAAATATTCTATTGGGCAAATTTTTTAAAACATTTTATTAGCACATATTAGTGGTACAGAGGATTTCATTGTGACATTTCCACATATGCTTATAAAGTACCTTGGTTAGGTTCACCCCCTCCATCATTCTCCCTCACTGCTACTTAAAACAATTTCAACAGGATTCATTGTTCTATTTTCATATAAGTATATAAAGTCCATCTATTCAGTGAATTCTAAGAACAACAGCCATTTGGGACAATCCCTGTATAAAACTGAGCAGTTTACAATGTAAGAACAGACTACTTCCCTTCCACAAAGTTAGCTACAATCAGTTTTTTTCTTTTTCAAACCTCTTATTTTGGTTCTTATCTAATTTTTTAAAGAGGGGTAGAGAGACTATGACACATTACTCAGGACTGAGCAAATTAGTGCTACACAATATCTGTTAATCTGTCCAAAGATCTTGTATCAAAGAGGGTATTCACAATTACGCAAACCACTACAAAAGTTCTCCTTCAACTTGTTGCCACCGTGCTGCTCAAGGAAAACACCTTTTATTAGTCTAACTTAACCCTTCTTTTCCTTTATGTGGAACTAAAATTACATATCCTGATATTTTAGTAGCATAATTATTTTTCTTGGAATTGAGTATCAAAGAACATAATAGAGAAAAGAAGCACTGTGGCTGTCTGACTGGTTAATAAAACACCAATACAACCAACAGCACAGATGTGGAGACTCCTGCCTCTCAGGAAGACCCATTCGAACAATGGAAGCCATGTCATTTTCTCCCCAAAGGGAGAAATTCCAGCTTCTTTCATTGGTAGCATCTTCATAAGATAGCTGTCACTCTCAGGAAGTGGTTAGGCTGTGGGGTAAGAGGACAAAGGAGAAGGTGATACAGTGGAGGATTCATGTGCTTTATCACTTAGAGCACAAACTTCCTCTGATTCTGATGTCTGAGTCTAAGAAACAGTAATAATGTTTACTCTCTAAACATGTGATGTGTATTGTCTCATCCATGAGACCACTCACTGAATATTGACTAGAGTTTGCTCTCTTAAGAACAAGTTCCTATCTGTCCTCTTTGTATTATTACTAAAATAAAACCAAGTCCTACAAAGTGGGAAAGGATTCCTGTGATATTGGAAAACAGTAAGTAGTTTTTCTCATTCTAATTTTAAATGGTATCCTTCAACATGTCAGTGCATGGACATTGATGATGCTTCTAGACATGATTTAATGATGATTTAATTTGGTTATTTTTTAAAATTTTTCTCTCCTTTTCACTGTGGTGTGCATTAACTGTTTCACTAAGGAGAACTTGTGTTGGTCCCTTCTAAGTGATACAAAAACATTAAGATTGACACTTATCCAGGGAATTACAGAAGGCTTCCTGCCTCTCTTCAATCCTTACCACCATAAGAAAAGGACTGCAGTATTCTTACAAGAGACTATAGCTGACAGGGACACAAGCCTTAGATTCTGTTTAAGATGTTTAAGAGAAATTTAAAGACCAGTAGGAGAGTCAAAAATAAGGACATTAGAAACACTGAAGTCTCTGACCCCTGATGGCATGGCAGATATTAAATTCAGCCCACTTTCCAGTCCATTTAACTCAAACCACATACTATAATACTGTTGACCTTGGTTCCTATTTCTTGACAATATACTGTCTGGCTTTCAACAAAAAAGTTACAAGATATATATCCTAAAATGAGAGAAAAACCACAACCTGAAGAAGCAAGTGAGCATTATTATCAAATTCACAAGGACAGAAGTTTTGTTAAATCAGACAAAGAGTTTAAAACATTTATGGCCATGTTGAACACTGTAATAGAAAATATATGAACCTTAAAAAGCAAATGAGTGGTGTAAACACAGTCATGGAAACTCTAAGACAGGATCAAAAAATCCTTTATGAGCAGTCAAAAAGTCTATGACAAATGAAAGATGCCTGATGGGCTCATACATAGACTGCACATAGCAAGGAAAGATTCAATGAGCTTAAAGGTCAGTAAGTAGAAATGCCCCAAATTTAATTTTAAATAGTAATAAAAAAAAGACATAACAACACAATATTCAAGAACTGTGGGGCATTATAAAATGTTTGCCATATGCAACTGGAATGTAAGGATAAGAGTGGAAAGCAGAAAGGAGTAGAAGAAACATTTGAAGTAATAAGGAGCAAATATGACAAATTTAATGACATATCAAAACATAGACCATTTCAATGATCTATTGTATTCTGAGACTACAGAACATGACAAATGGCAAAAATCTACACATAAGCATATTACAATGAAATTGTAAAAAAAAATCAACAACAAAATCTCAAAAGCATCTAGAGGGCTGAAAACACCTTGTAGTTAAACAAAAACAAGAATTACATTGGCGTTCGATTCCGAAACCATGAAAACTCAGGTGTTGGTGGCTCTCACCTGTAACCCTAACTACTTGAGAATCTGAGATTGGGAAGATTGTGGTCCAAGACCAGCCAGAGCAAATAGTTTGTGAGACACCATCTTCAAAATAGCCAGAGCAAAATGGAATGGAGATGTGGCACAAGTGGTAGAATGCCTGCTTTGCAAACATAAATCCCAGAGTTCAAATCCCAGTTCAAACAAAAAAAAAGCCATGCAAACAAGAAGGGAAATAGCAGATCAAAACAGCACCATCAGTCAATCTAATCTAATTGATATTTACAGAATAATTACCCAACAACAACAAAATACTCACCCCCTTCAAGGTCATATGAAACATTTACAAGAACAAACACATTCTGAGCTATGACACCCTTAAACAAGTTTAAAAGAATGGAAAATACCAAGTATTTCTCAGAACACAATAGAATTAATCAGAGGTCAATCACCAAACCTACAACAATTTGAGCAACTAAACAAGATAGTATTGGATTATAACTTAAAGCACAAAATAATCATTAAATAAATAAATAAAACAAAATGAGAGTAAGATACAAATACCCCATGCAGAAAAATCCTTATAATTATTGTAGATACTTTATACTTAAGGAAGGGAAGTATACATCTTCACTCCTTAGTATGCCCTATGCACTGGGGGTTTCTCCTACAGAGTATGGAAAGGGAGAACAAGGAAATCTTACACATGCAGAAACCTGACAAACCTAACCTCAGTCAGGGAGTCAAGGTCAACAGCCACACTGGTAAGTCATGTTAGTAATTTGCACTTGTGATATAATATCATGAAAGTGCATGCTGGCTCTGTGATCATCTTAAAATCCAATACCAATGTCATCATAAGAAAAATTTCAAATTACAATTGACGGATATTCTATAAAATATTTTGAAGTATTCCTTAAGCCATCAAGTTCATTAAAATAAAGAATTTATGAGAAACAGTCAAAACCAAGAGTCTAAGGAGACATAATAGAGTCTAAGGAGATACAACTGAGTGTAAGGAGACATGTCAACATCATGCAATTACAATGTAGTATCTTGTATAGAATCTCAGAAATAAAAGACATAAGATCACATAAAAGTTGATCTACTGGGCATCTGGGGTTTCACCACAGCTCATTAGTAGTGAGTTCCTTTCTTCCCCTAACTGCATGGTGTCTGTGGAGGTCACATGAGGAGAAGTAAAAGACAGGTCTATTCTGCTCACCAAGGAACCCATCTATGATTAGTGAAGATCTTTGAGGAAAGCAAGACAAGAAGGAAGTATCATAAATTTTTTCAAGCACTGAAAGAATAGGACCATTAAGCCAGGGTCTTATATTCCACTGTATTTCCTATATTAGTGGAAATATGCTCCATGAAGGGAGGATGTAAAAACATTCCCAGACTGAGGAAAACTATGGATATTTTTCACCATCAGATCTACCCTAAACAATGGCTCAAAGGTTTTCAAAATAGACAGGAAACTTTGACCATCAGGAAGAAAAAAAAATGCAGGAAGTCAACATGTGGATAAACATAAAACACTTTCCTTCTTTTGAGTTTTCTAAGTAATGGTAGATGGTTGAATCAGATATAGTGTTTAGCACATGTAATATAAATATTTAAGACACTCATATTATAAATGAAGGAGGGTAAAAATACCTAAGCAGAGGTAGGTTTCCTGGATTTTATGTCACATAGTAACATAATGACACTAGCAGACAGTAGTGAGTTACGTCTATAACACCCAGAAAACCACTAAAATGCTATAAAACACCACAGATGCTTGGAATTGTAATCCTAAAAATCTTTAATACATAGAAATTCAAGAAAAAGAAATCTGAGACATGAGTAACAACAAAAACTAAGATGGTGCATTTAAGTATTAACTTCTCAACTAGTACATCATGTCTGAATGTTCCCAATATAACAGTGATAAGACTGACTTCTCAGAGTAACTTCCAAAACATGACCCAACTATCGATTATATGCCACTTATTAGAAACTCGCTTCAAGTATAATTGGATAAGCAGTTGGAAAAATAAACATGCACAAAGATGTAGCATGGAAACATTAATCAAAAGAAAGCGGGAGTGACCTATAATAGAAAATAGCCATTAGAGCAATCAAAACATCCAGAGACAAAGGGATTCTGTAATTATCAGAGGTTCATGATCTCAAGTAGCCTCAAGAGTCTTCCTAACATCACTAAAGAGCTGCAAAACATGCAAAGGCAAAGCTGACAGAAATGAAAGGAGAAAGATACAAATCCATATTATAGTTGGGAACCTCTGCAATCCTCTGTCTGCAATTGCTAAAAGGATTATACAGAAAATCATCAAAGTCATACAGGAATTGCCATACCAACAGTCAATTGACCAGCATGGCACACCCTAGTCAAAAGGAACAAAACACACATTCTGACCTACACCCATAGAAAAAATACCAAGATAGACAGTATTAAGATATAAAAAACCCTCAAAAATGTTAGCAAAATTGAATTAATACAGTTTGTTCTCCAACAAATTCCAAAGCCAATTGAGAAATCTACAATTGAAAAATAACATGAAAACCTTCAACTGCTTGAAAACAAAATAAGCTTCTAAATAATCCATGGCTTGTTCAAAGGGGAAATCCCAAAGGAAGTAAGTTGAACGATATATTTGAAGTAGTTAAAATGAAAATGCAACACATAGAAATTAGTAGGATATTTCAAAAGCAATGCTGAAATGTAAATTCATATCACCAAGCAAGTACCCTAGAAAAGAATAAAACTCTCAAGTTAATCACATAACCTCCTACCTCAAGAAACTTCAACATATCAGAGTAAATTGAAGCCAAGTAGAAGATAGAAATACTGAAAAAAATGCATCAGATTGAAAATAGGAAAACAATAGACAAAATTAAGGAAATGGAGATGACTTTTGAAGAAAAAAATCAGTAAGATTGACCAGCCATTAGAAACTGACAAGTAACAAAAGAGGAAGACACCAATTAGGGTGAATGTAGGGGAAGAATTAATCAGAGGATGTCACTACGGACCTTGATAATAACAGGAACAATTCTACAAATACAAAATTGACAACATAGAAGCAATGAACCCATTCTTCTTGGAAGAAAAACTACCAGTACTCACCTAAAATAAAATTAATAATATAAATATCCATGTAGCTACAGAAGAAACCAAACTAGCAACCTCCTTCCTTCCCCAAATTGAATTTGGATTCTTTCCTTCTCCCAGATCTCAGGGCTCACATGGTTTTACTGGAGCATTCCACCAAGTGTTTAAAAAGATTCAACACCTATTCTTCACAATCCAATCCAGATAAAAAGAAAAGCAAGTGTCCTAGCATCATAGTATGGAAAAATATTGCCTGTTATTGAAACTAGCCAAGGAGATAAAAGAGAAAGAGAAACAGGAAGGAAGGAGAGAGGGAGTGAATTAGGGAGGAAGAGAGAGAGAGAGAGGTGTTAGACATCTTAGTTAGTATAATAAGACAGGAAAAGTAAAACAAGTATAAAGCCAAACATATCAAGAATGAAGAAATGAAATTTCATGTTTAAAAATGCCATAATTATATACAAAGACCTTCCCAAGGGAGTTACAAAAGTACTCCCAGAATATCTAAGTTCAACAATGCTATATAATGGATGATAGATATATAAAATTCAGTTGTATTTCTACATCTTCTCAGTGAACATGTTAATAAAAATTAAAATAATACACTACTAAATATTCTCAATAATAAATATGAATATATGAAAGCAAACATAAATTATACATATATATATGCAGAAAATAAGAACATACTGGTGAAAACAATCATAGAATGTATAAATGAATGGGGAGCCATACCACATTCATGATGATAAGACACAACATCCTTTAAAAACTAATTCTCTCCAAACTAATTTATACATTTAAAGTTATGTCAATCAAACTTCAGTGAGATTTTTACAGGCATAAATATAATTATTCTAAGATTTATATTGAAAGCCAAACAACCACAATAGGTCAAACAATTTTTTAAATGAAGAATAAAGTAGGATGAATCACTCTACTTTCTTTCAAGACATAATATATGACTATAGTAAGTGACACTATTTGGTATTTGTCAGTAGGATAGATGCATAGTTCAATGAAAAGTAACACAGAATCCAGAAATAGATCTCAAATATGACTTGCTGGCTATTTTATAAAAGTGTAAAAGCAATTGAATAGAGGAAAGCAAGCTTTCCAACAAAGAGCATTATTAGATCACTGGAGGCTCAGAGACTAAAGAAAGAACCTCAATGTGAGTTTCACACTTCATACAAAAATCACCGCAAAATGGTAACACATAAAACTGTAAAACTTTTTTTAAAAAAGAGAAAGCCTTCAGGATTGAGGGGTCAGCATCTTAGACTTGAAACCAAAAGTATAACCCATAAATGGAAAAACTGGTTAACTAAATTTCATCAAAATTAAAAACTTGTGCTCTACAAAGACTATTAAAACAGTGGAAATGCAAAGTATAAAAGTGTAGACTGGGTGAAAATATTTGTAAAGCACGTATCTGGCAAAGTAATAGTCTCTAGGATACATAAAGAATGCTTAAATGTCAATAGTTAAGACAAAAGTTATCCCAATTAGATAATGGGATAAACATACAAAGAGACAATTCACCAAAAGAACACATAGATGGAAACAGCCAAGATGCCCCACTGCTGATGAATGGATTAAGAAAATGTGCTATTTATATACAATGGAATTTTATTCAGCCACATAGAAGAATGAAATTTTGTGGTTTGCAGATAAATACATGGAACTGGAGAACATCATCTTAAGTGAAGTTAGCCAGGTTCAGAAAGCCAAAGGCCATATGTTTACTCTTACATGTGGAATACAGACCTAATACAAATATAAGCAATATAATGAAAAACAGGTTACACTAAGCAGAGAAGGGTAAAAGATGAAAGTTAAGATAAACATGGTTGCTGTACTACCTATACAGTGATGAATGTAGAATTTTTAAACCTATTGAAATCAGCATAAGAAGGGGAGTAAGGTAGAAAGAAAAAAATAGTGGAGATGAATCATTTTGGGTTATAATACATATATACATGGAAATGTCACAAGGAAACTCTCTGTATAGCTATCTTAAACAAACAAAAATGTCTTTTTTTCAAAAACAGAGAAAAGAAAGGTAAAAAGATACAATGGAGGGCGGAGAGCATATAAGGAAAGAATGTAGGAGGGTGAATGTAGTGGAAATACTATGTATGAAAATGGAAAAATGAGACTTTTTGAAGTGATTCCAGGAATGCAGAGAAGGAATAAAGGAGAATGATGAAGGGGGAGAATTCAACTATCATGTATTATAAGAACTTTTCTAAATGCTACAAGGTACCTACAGCACAACAATACAAA
Organism: Castor canadensis; assembly: GCF_047511655.1. Lineage (NCBI taxonomy): Eukaryota > Metazoa > Chordata > Mammalia > Rodentia > Castoridae > Castor > Castor canadensis. The sequence goes on from NC_133387.1 coordinate 115,826,585, forward strand.
AAGAACGTACAGATGGCAAATAAGCACATGAAAAGGCGTTCAATGTCAGGAACCCTCAGGAAGATTCCAGTTAAAGTCACTATGTGGTATCACTATGTACCTACTAGAGTGGGTGACATTAACAAAAAAGCAGTAATAATATCAACTATGAGAAAGGAGTCAGAGACACTGGATTATGTTGATTGCTGGTAAAGTAAAATTTACAACCACTCTGAGAACTTTATTATAAACACAAAACCTGCAACAACCACACGAACCAGCATTTGTACACTTGGGCATTTATTGCAGAGTCATAAAAACTTGTGTTCACCAACAGCCTGTACATGAGTGTCTATAGGAGTTCAATCAATAAAAGTCCCAAACTGAAGACAGCCCAGATATCATCCACTGGAGGGCTCCATGTACATTGCTCAGCAACGTCAGTGAATAAACAATTAGTGAACTCCCTCAGTTGAATGAATTCTCAGAGGACAACTGCACTGAGCAAAAAAGCCAGACTCCAGGGTTCATTTGTTATATGATTCCATTTATATAATAATGTAGGCATGAAAAAACTATAGAAGTGGAGGATAGATTTTGTGGTTGTTGAGGATTCAGGAGGGACTGGGGTGGAAGGAAGGTGAGAAAGCAGTGAAAGCAAAAGGGCAGCATAAGAGCTCTTGAGGGGTGCATGCCACCCCTCAACTAGTTCAATGGCTATCCTGGCTATCTTATTAGTTTTGTTAGATCTTACAGTTAGGAGAAAGTACATACTAAATACTTGGGCTGTGTGAATTATTGTTGATGACTTCATGTAAATCTATTTGTGTATATATACATTATTCATTTATTAATATGTGCATACATTGTTTGGGTCATTTCTCCCCCATGTCCCCCACTACCCTCCCTCTCCAATTTTAAGTTGAACATGGTTGATGTACACTCAATACAAGAATGAATATGGTATTTTTAAATCTGTTGAAACCACCATAAGAAGGGGACTAAGGTAGAAAGAAGAAAAATAGAGAGGATGAACCAATTTGGATTTTGGTACATATATACATGGAAATGTCACAAGGAAAATCCATGCATAACTATCTTAAATGAACAAAAATGGCATTTTTTCTTTAATAATATCAGGGAACAGGAGGACAGAACAGGTCTTGTCTGGGGATTGGTACATGTGGGAGGGGGAGTAGGTGGGGAAAGGGAGTAGGAGGGTGAATATGGTACAAATACTATCTACACATGTATGTAAATGGAAAAATGAAATCTGTTGAAGCTATTCTAGGAATGTGATAGGGGTGGTTAAAGAAGAATGGTGAGAGGCTGAATTCAAGTATGATATATTGTAAGAACTTTTATAAATGCCACAATGTACCCTCACCCAGCACAACAATAAAAACCATATTGTCACATTGGATAAAAAGCAAGACTGATCTTGACATATAACTCCATTCAATTAGGAAGGCTCTTGAAAGGGTGTGGTGGCTCACACCAACAATCCTAGCACTTGGGAGACTGAGGCAGAAGGACTGTGAATTTGAGGCCAACCTGGGCTACATAGTGAGACCTATTTCAAAAGATAAATAAATAAATAAATATATATATATATATATAAAATGATACAATTAATTTAATTTAATGGTTTTATTAAAGTCTGAAGAAACTTTAATAAAACCAAAGTTCAAATGACTGTGGGTGTGGCTCAAGTGGTGGTTCACTTGCCTGGCAAAACCAAGACTCTGAATTCAAACCCAAGACTGACAAAAATAGCTCAATCAACATATATTATCTGGCATGAAAATGATTACTTCATATCAATAATGGTATCATTTCCTCAAGAAAAAAGGGATATTATTTTTTGTACTAAATAGTAGCACTTCATAATCCACACAGCAAAAAACTCAGTCACATAAGGGAAAATAGTTATAATTATATTTAGAGATTTCAACAGTATGTACTCCATATTTGAAGAAAAAGAATTCAATAAGGATGCACAAAAACTGTAAACTATAATCAGTGATTTGGTCTCATTTACATTTATGGACCAGTTCACCTAACAACAGCAGAAGACACATCCTTTGTAATGACACCTAGAATCTGTGCCAACGAAGATCATAAGGGTCCCAGCCTGCTGTGATAGAGACCCTAAAACATTGCCTGAGGAATGAAAGGAGATATAAATAAATGTAGAACACATTTACTTTTTTTAAATGTTAGTACTAGAAATTTCTTCATTCCCCACAAATGAAACTATAGCTTCAAAACTATCCAAATTAAATGACTAATTCTAAAATTCATACAAAAATACAAAGAACAAGAAAAGAAGCTGTTGTCATAGCTCATGCATGTAATTCTAGCTACTCTGGAGGTAGAGATTAGGAGGATTGTAGTTTAAGGATGGATTGGGCACGAAGTTCACAAGACCCTACCTCAATCAGTAAAAGCTGGGGTGTGTCCCTGTCATCCCAGTTTCACAAGCAGCACAAAAGTAGGAGGACCATGGCCCAGACTGGCCTGGGCATAAATGCAAGACCCTACTTTGAAAAATAACTAAAGGAAAAAGGATGGCTACTACATTGCTCAAGTGGTAGAGTGTCTTCTTGGTAAGTGAAAAGTCCTGAGTTCAAACCCAAAATCACCAAGAAAAAAATAATAAAAAAAAAGAAATCTCAAGCTACTGCTAGAAATTATGCATGATATAGAGATCACTAAAAAATAAAACAGAAAATTAAATGAACAAAAAGTATGAATGTCACTCTAGAAGAAATGTGGGTAATATATAGGCACATGAAAGTCCACACTATGTCATCAATCTTTAGGGCAAGGGAACTCAAAAACATAATGAGATAGAACTGCACACCTGTCAGAGTGTCACACATTGAAAAACTGTCCATATTTGGTTTTGGATACAGACCAAATGGAACTCTCACATGCTCAATTAGAAATGGTGCAACCATTTAGAAAACTTTAAACACAGCATATGACCGTATATGGTGACGCAGACTTTTACTGCTCGGATTTCCTCCCTCCCCCAAAAAATGAGCATTGGTACCCATACAATGATGTGCACTCAAATATTCCCAGTATCTTCACTTGCAATAGCTCCAATTATCAGGAACCAACCGAAAAAAATGTCTGTTATTGAGTCACTGGATGAAGATTGAAACATCCAGATAATGTGGATGACACTCAAAATAGCTATGCTTTGTAATGAAACCATTCAAAAAAGAGGACACATTATTTGGTTTCATCCATAGGAATGAGTAGAAGATGCAGCCTGTTCTATGGTGATAGAGAACTGGTAAGTATGGGGAGGGTGGTGCATTGGATGGGGGAGGTACAGGGCAGAGCAACATGTAAGTGGCTGAAAGACTAGTGTCCCCGCAAAGCCTTCTTTAGCCTCACCTGATTCTGAGACACCTTCTTTTCATGACATCCATCACTCCAACAGCCTTCCTTGGAAAATCCAACATTGGTACCTCAGTAACAGCCTTCTACAACGTTCATATTCAGGGCTTATAGCTCTGTTACTTTAAATGGGAAAAAAAAACATTGTTCCATTCACACCAGATTAAAAATGTCAGCCAATTTCTCAAATGCCATCACCACACACTGACAAGCCAACTTAAATCTCCATGGTAACATTTACAATGGAATACTTCAGCCATAAAAATATAGGAATCCTGGACCTCTCACACGCTGGAATTGCAAGTAGCACAAACTTTTATAAAATAGGTTGTCATTTATTAAAATATTAAGCAAGGCATATGAACTTGCCGGCATCATTCACACATCATTTGCAGCAATATGGATGTAACTAGAGATCATTATGCTAAGTGAAATATGCCAAGACCAGAAAGATAAACACCACATGTTCTTACTCATTTGTGGAACCTAAAAAGCCAATTTGGAATGAAGAGAAGCAGTGGTCACTACTGCTTGAGGGGGGCAAGAAGATGGGTGTAAAAACACAGAAAGAGGGGAAGGAAAAAAGGAAGAGGGGAAGAAATGAGGGAGAGAAGGCAAGAAGGAAGGGAGGAATGGAGGGAGGAAGGGAAGGAAGGAAAGGAAAGAAAGGAAGGAAGGAAGGAGGAAGGGAGGGAGGGAAGAAAGTCACAGAGAAGGAAATAAGTCCTGGTGTTTTATAGTGCAGGACTTCAACCATAATTTGCCACAATCTGGGATGTATTTCAAAATATCCAGAGAAGTGTGTGCAAGTTCCAAGCATGTAGAAATGATATATGCCTGAGGAGACACAAGTGCTCATTATCCTGATCCGATCCTAAGGCCTTCTATACATGTACGGAATTATCACACTGTACATAAAGATATTCCCATATTGTGTCTCAATAAAATAGGACTCCATGGACCTGTTGTGTGATGCAAATCATGTGCACCATGCCTTCTCTTCTATTCAGCACACTTGACCTGCACCTCATGGGTAAGGGCAGCCCTGCCTTTACAGGGCCCTGTGTGTCCTCTTGGCTGAGTGGTGAGGTTTTTGAGTTTGTATAAGAAATGTAGGACAAACCATGTGGAAAATGCTTTTAATAAAGGGACTTGGGGGAGGATAAGATGAACTCCAGCCGCATGGGACTCCTGGTGTCCTTGGTGCCCAGCAATGGCTCATGTAAGACATGCTGGCAGGTTGGGCTACACAGATGGATGCTAAAGTGTGGAGACTCAGAGATGCAAAAGGATTGCACTCTTCTCACTTCCAGATGCCCAAGCAGTCAGATGAAACAGCCACATGAAAGAGAGCAAAGAGAAGGTCAGCCATTCAGAATCCAGGTCACTTTTCTCTCCACTAGACCTTTCTTTTTCTTCCTTTTAAGCACTAAATCCTCTCTGGCCATGACAGGAAAGACATGTGACTGGAAATCTGACATTCTTTCCGTTGTCTGCCTGTGCCAGCAGGTATATGTGTGTTCCCTGTCTGCTAGAGATGTATGGCCTCAGCCCACAGCTATAGGAAGAAGGATGCTGAAGAGAGAGGCAAGGGTGACAAGAGGACTCCCATGTGTGGTCCTGGGCAGCCCTGTGACCTCAGGGACATTACTGATGCCTCCTGTCCTTCACCTCACACCTCCATGAACTTCCTGCAGGAGCAAGCTTCATCCTTTCTTGTGTAATTCATTTCCTGCTTCAAGCCATTTCAGTCACTGCATGCAGAGCTCCAGCCAAGTGCTGAGCAATGTAGGGGAACAAAGGCCAGGCAAGAGTGTCAAAACGTACTGGCCAGATGTGTGCATGTCTCTTTCTGGATACTTTATTTAATGATATTGTTCTGGGCTCTTTTTCCTATGTCACATGCAGCTTCATTGTAAGACACAACACTTAGAATTATCTAGAATGATTTTGTTCTAGTAAGATCTGTTTTGGCTATTCTGGAATGCTAGCATTTCCCTAAAATGTGAAATTACCTTATCAACTCATATTTCAACTCTGCTGAGTTTCTATTGGGAATATTTGAATAAATAGATCAGTTTAGGGACAAATAGTTTTGGTTATTGAGTCTTCCAACTAATGGCCTTTTATACATTTTAATTTATGTAAGTCTTTAATTTTGCTCAGTAAAGCTTTATAATTTTTGCTATGAAAATCCTTGCATATTTTGTTTAACTTATTCCTGTGTGATTCATATTTTCATCCTATCATATATGATTGCTTTTTTAAAAATTATTTTCAATTGGTGCTATTTGTTAAAATATAATTTTTTAAAATATTTTTAACTACATTAATTGCAAGTCATTTTCATGTATTTTTAGATAGACTGTGTCTTTGTTTTCTTTTTGTTGTTGTTGTTGTACTGAGGATCCTTAATAGATTCCATAGACCTTCTTTATATGCAATTATGCCATTTGCAAAATTTTACTTATTTTGTATGCTCTTAGATCTTTGCCTCATAAAACTAACTAGCATCTCTGTCTGGTATACTATTGAATGAGAGTGATACTGAAACTCTAAATTCACTCAGTCTTATTTGTCTAAAAAATCTTTATTCAAACGTTATTTATGAAGAATAATTCCAGTGGATATAGAATTTTTGGTTGGCTATTTGATTCTTTCAACACCTTAAAAATATTGTTTCATTTTCATTTGCTGCTATCAAGAAACACACACTAATTTCATCCTTGATCACCTGTATGTAATGTTGATTTTTTTTCTGATTGCTTTTAAGATTTTTTTCTTTATCCCTAGCTTTCTGCAGCTTTGTCATGGTGTGTTCTACTATAATTTTCTTTGTGTTTATCGTACTTATATTTCATTTAGATTCTTGTACACGGAGAAATATTACTTAATTAATCTTAGAACAAAAGGTCATTCTTTCCAATATCTTTACTCCTTCTTTCTGGAATTCCAAATATGTATGTGTTAGACCTCAACTTGAGGAGTACTCATGCTTTAAATTATTTTAGTCTTTCTCCCTCTGTTCTTACTCAACTACTAATCTACTGTTAATTCTATCTAGTTACATTTTTCATTTCAAATGCTGTAATTTTTCTCTCTAGAAATTAAGTTGACTTTCTTATATCTTCAATTTTTCTTATTCTTACATTACCCTTCTCTTTAACTTTTTGAACATATTTGTAATAGCTGTGTCCTACTCTTTCTATCTTAATTCCTTTCACTATACCATTTATGATTTTATTATTGCATCTATTAATATTTCCCTGCCTTATTGTACATCTAGTAAGTTTTAGTTGGAGACTGGAATGTGTGAATGTTAGATTCTTAAATAACTAGATTTTGATTTCCTCCTTTACAATGAATTCTGTTTTGCCAGGCTTTGAATTACTAGAAGTACAAGCTTTGTTGGAGTGGATGGAGTTTAGCCTTACAGTGTGGCATTAACAACCTGATGATCTAGAGATGTTGGTGGGTTTCCTGTCTGTGCTATCCTACTGGCATGCTTCTCACCAATCGAATTCAAGATACACAATGCTTTTTCTTTTTACCTTTCAGAAGTCATTGCTACAATGCATTGAACATCCTTCCCTCCTTGAAGGGCTCTGCTGTTTTGGCTTCCTCACCTGCACTTTATCTTGCTTCTTCTTTCCTTCATCAAATCTTTTTGTCTGTAATACTGCATTGCTCTTCCCTTGATTTTTGTTATTTATTTATTTATTGGTTTTACCAAAAATTTTCAAGGAACTCTTGGGCAGTCCCATGTGCAAAGTATGATCTGGTGAGGTCACTAGTACATGGTGTGACAAACCTCAAGGAGGTCATGGTTATGAAAGGGAAGAGTAAATGATCAATTCTGCAACAGAGCTTGAAGACTGGGAAAACTAAGCCAAACCTCATAACAATTAAAGAAGTCCTAGATGAGGTGCAGCTCTGAATTTGGTTTGCTTTAGTTATTTTTTATTTCAATTTTTAGTAGTATTGGTGTTTGAACTCAGGTCCTCCTGTTTTCTAAGCAGGCACTCTACCACTTGAGCAACTCCTTCCCTTTTTCTTTAAAATTGACAGATAAAATTATGTACATTTATCGTGCACAACATATTTTGAACTATATGTGTATGATGGAATGGTTAAATAGATAATTGACAATTGTGTATGTGTATGTGTGTGTACAATGGAATGCTATTGTTTTTAAAAGTAATGGAATCTTGTCATTTGCAACAAGGAAATATCAGTAGGTCCTTGGTTTAAGTGAACTAATTTAGACACAGGAAGACAAATATTATATTATCTTACCCATAAATAGAATTGAAAAAATCCTCACCACCTAGAAGTAGGGGTCAGAATGGTGGTAACTAAAGGCCAGGGAGGACAGGGGCCAAGGACAGATGGTGAAATGTTTGTCTGTAGACATAAAATTGTAATTAAAAAGTAGCAATAAGTTCAATATCTCTGTTGTGCAGCACAGTGATTATAGTTGATGGGATATTTTGTGCTTTAAAAATGCACTCTCTACTGTGCTCACCTCTAAAAAGAAAACTTCATTTCGTCTTGGAAAAGAGGCCTTAAGGACTGGGCCTGAGCCCATGGAGGTATAAGAAGACATGATAAAGTGCACTCTGGAGCCACTGTCATCCTTCCAGACAGGAAGTTGCCTTCTGGATGACAGGGGCAGCCCCATGGATGGCCCATTCTAAAGGCTATTCCCTTTCTTATTTTTCTTCCTTTTTCATGTATCCATTTTTTCATTTTCATATTATTGTTGCACTGGGGGTACACTGTGACATTTACCAATGTTCTTACAATATATCATAGTTGAATTCACCCCTCTATCAGTCTCCTTTATTCCCCTTCCCTCATTCCTGGATCTTCCCTTGATTTTAAGCATAGAATTTCCTCTGGTCTACACAGTTGTATAGGAAGTCTCAAATCAGCATCTTCACTTCACACTTTTCTTTGGGGCCTACCCACTTTCTCCAGATTTGGGGAGTTTTTTCCTGATGTCTTTTTTTTTATGCTAGTATCCCACTTGAGATACCATGTTGCATTGAAACACAGTATTTCTTTAGGCTGCTCTTGGTTATTACAGTTTCTTAGATTTTTCTGTGTCTTTAACAATATTTTATTTAAAGTTTTTTTTATTATTGTTGTACTGGGAGTACATTGTGACATTTAAAAAAATTTTTAGTTTATCTTAGTTAAATTCACTCCCTCCATTATTCTCCTTTATCCCTCTACCCCATCCCTGAAATATTTTTAAAGGTCTCATTTTTCCATTTTCATACATAAATACATATTTTCACCATCCTACATCCTTTCCTTATATTCTCCCCGCTCCCACTGGCATCAACCCCCAGACAGGACCTGTTTTACCTTCCTGTCCTCCAATTTTGAAAAAAGACATTTTTGTTTAAGATAGCTATGCAGGTAGTTTCTTTGTGATATTTTCATATATATATGACTATATCCTGAATTGGTTAAATTTTATTTTTATTTGAGACATAATAATTTTACTTATGTTATGGGATAGAGTGTGATATCTTGATATGTTTATACATTTTATAATGATCAGTAATTAACATGTCTGTTACCTTAAGTATTTATCATTTCTTCATGATAAGATCCTTCAACATTCTCTCTGCAACATTTTTTAAATTATGCAAAGAATATACACTTAAAAATGAAGGACAGGCATATAAAACAGATCCTGTTAGGTGGCGGGTACTACCGGGATGGGGTAGGTGAATGGTGGGGGTGAAGCAGGGTAAATATGGTCTATGTAATTCGTGTAATTTATGGTGTATGTTAATCCAGGACTGAAACATTCACCCATCCCCCAAATAGTGCAAATGATCTAGAGTTCATTTCTTTTTCTCTTTATCTTTAGAGGCTGGCAAAGTTCAGCTTCTGTGAATATTTTTTAATAGACAAATCACTGAATGAATCAGAGAGTGAATGTGCAAATTGGCCTAAATACAGGGGACCTTTTTATTTTATATTGAGCTTTAACTACCATTTTTCTACCACTGTGTGTAAAAGCAATGGCACTTCTTTCTTTCTTTCTTTCTTTCTTTCCTTGGTGGTACTGAGGTTTGGACTCAGGGCCTCACACTTGCTCGTCAGGCACGCTACCACTTGCACCACAGCACCAGCCCTTTTTTATGTTTTTTATGTTTTTATGTTTTTTATTCCAAAGATAGGGTCTCATGAACTGTTTGATCAGGCTGGCTTCAAACTGTGATTTTTCTGATCTCTGCCTCCTGAATAGCCAGGATTATAGGTGTGAATCTAGTTTCTTCTGCAGTTCTTTCAAAATTCCATCAGTTTTGAGGTTTACTTGTCTGGTACTGTTAAGTATCCTAAGTCAGGAAGCCAAGGGTTGGATCTTTCAACTTCAGGGCACCCTGAGTTTGATTACAGTTGATCCCCTTATCCATGGGAGATATGTCCCAAGAGCCCTACTGGATACCTGAAACCATCCATAGTACCATTTTCTATAAATACATATTCATGGAAAAGTTTAACTTGAAAGTCAGGCACACTAAGGGATTAACAATAATAGCTAGCCATAGAACAATTGCACCTGCATACCAAATAATTGTTTTTTAAAACATTGTTTATTTTTGTAGTCTTCCACTTGGCATTTTGGGACCACAGTTGACTGTAACTGCAGAACATGGGTTTTCAAAATTATTCAAGTTGGATTCTATGCAGAACTGACCCATGCGTCCATCCCCTCAGAGGACACTTTGAGTAGCAATAGGTCAACACTTTTCACTTATGTGGCTTAAAGTGAAGACTGTTTTCCATCCTTGGATGTAAACTGACGTCATCACAGTTATCTCTCTGTGTTCACGGGTACCACAACCATGGATTCAACCAACTACAGGTTGAAAATTGTTGAAAGAAATTCCACCTGTATGAAACATATATAGGGTTTTTTTCTTAACATTACTCTCTGAGCAACAGAGTAATAGCAACAGCTATTCACTGAGTATCAGGTATCATAAATAATCTAGAAATTACTTGAAATAGACAGCAAGAGGACTGTAAGGATATGGGAGGTGACATAGACTATGTGAAACTCATGCAAAAATGACATCTTATGTAACTGACTTACACATCCCTAATTTTGGTATCTGTAGCAGGTCTTAGAACTCTTCTAAATGCTGACTATTTACACAAAAACCTGTCTGTGCTCATTTCAAACAAAAGGCATTTAATTCAGCTGCTTTTACTGTAACCAGAGATAATTGGATCATATAGAAAATCACAAGTTTATTTCAAGCCTTGATGTGTTGACCTCCTCAAATCAAAGCCCTGGGAGAGAAAGCCTCATACATAGTGCTCTCAGATCTTATCCAAGGAAGCTGGGAACAATCCTGCAGACCTTGAGCAATGCCAGAGTGCAAATTTGTGACATGTTCCACTGTCTGGACTCCATATTCATTTCTGTTCCAAGAAATATTCTGTGAAGGTTAAAAAGAACAACAGAGAACTCTGCAAAGAGTTGACCCAGCCCCGCCTCCTGTTTCCTACAGGCCTCTGCTTCCCTTGCCTGCTTTGATATGGGTTTTGGCAGAGAGCTTCAGCTAGAGTAATTTTCAAAAGGCAAGACCAAATCAGTGGAATAATTTGCTTTCTGGGGTGATCTCATATGAATGAAATCCCCACTAAGAAAAAATTTCTGTACGTATTATTATTTATTCTTCTTAAAATACTTTAAACAAGTTTTTAAATTGAATGCTTATTTCAAGGTTTTAAACCCAAAGCCACTTTGGACATTTACGTCTAGGTTGGTCATATTTTATCTAGACTGAATTCCCAACAAGAGCTGACCTAAGCCAGCCAAGTGGTACCTGATGATAATGAGCCTCCTGACAATGACAGGAATAGGAATATGTTTTAAGCCATGTGCCAAACCTCTACAGGTATTAAGCCACAGAATCCTTATTACCTACTGGGCAAGTGTCATTGGTATTTTCACCTAAGATCAACAGAAGCATAAGGACACTGAGTAATTTTTCCGTTCTTCCAAAACTCATCAGAGGCCCAGGAAAACTCAAATTCAAATCTCATAATGAAATAATGCCAGTTGTCTAGGTTCTGAGGCATGCATGTACAAAAGGCACAGGTGTTCTGCCCTGGATTTGGTATCAGCATCCCTGCTTCCAAAATATCACCTGCCTAAGTCCACTAATACTCAGGATTTGATTCATTTTATATACATTTATTGGCCAGCTACAAGAGAGATGAGTCAAATCTGTCTCTCCCTCTTTCTCTCTCTTTTTTCTCTCTTGCTGTCTTTCTGCCTCCTACTCTCTTTCTTTCTCGAGCACTCTTTCTCTGTGTCTCTCACCATTGTTTCCACCTCTCCATGAACAATCTACACCTGGCTTGATTCAAATTTCTTAGGACTTTCCATCTGATTTTTTCCTGCACTTGCACATCTAAACTATCACTTTGCACAACCCTCTGCACAATACTGTTCGTTCAATGACTCTTATGTCCCTTAAGTTACAAAATAGAAAAGTCTTCTCCCAACATTCATGGTTTTAAATAATTCAGTACTGAATTGAACCATACATCATCTTAGGAAATATTAATATTGAAAGACTTGATGATTCCATAACAAACATCTCAGATCTGTCTGCTTACTAAGTTTCTGTCTACATCCTTCAAGGCAAAAAGGCTTTGAAGGGCCAGTCACTGAAGGGCAGGACATCTTTGGTTCTCTTGTTCTCTGAGAGTGGGAAGAGCATTTATTAATTAGCCATATGTGTCTCCATTGTAGCCAGCCAGATGCTTCCTGTAAGCAGAGTGGTAAAATGCAAGATCTTTACTAGAAATCTGCGTTCTATGGGTGGGGATGTGGTACCGAGTTTCCAGACATTGGCTGTGTCCTCTTTGTTGCATCAAAGGCACCACAAGACACCAGCACACAAGTGATTCACACCTCCTTGCTGGCTGAGAATGCTGTTACCCTCCCTAATGATGTTCTTGGAAAGTGCTTGCCCTGTTCCACAGGGAACAGCAGTGAGGGATTCCTAAGAAGGAATCAAGAGGAAAGTTCCAACCAAGAAGCTGAGATCAGACACCATCCCTCTCAGCACTGCAGTGCTCCCCAGGGGAATGCTAGTAAGCACAGACATGACCTGCTCTGGGGAGTAGGAACCACCTTACCTTCCTCTGATAATGCTGGGGAGTCCATCTCCCCCTAGTCAAAATATAGGATCTTGAAAATGTGACATCCTGAGAAAGGAAGACTTCCCCTTAGCTTAGATTCTCCCTCATTCCTTAGGCTTACTCCCCAGGTCCACATCCTGCCCCATAATTTAGAGGAAGTCCCTGCCCTGGTCCCAGAGAAAGCTCTTCTTTCAGCTTTCAAAATGCCACAGCAGAAACACATTCGTAGGACATCTGTGCAGTCTCTTCATGATGTGTTAGATGTCTTCCCCTCATCTTTTCATCTTCCCATCTCTTCTCTTAGTCTCCTGGTACAGGGGCTGTGTGTGCACATGTAAAAGACACAGTCTGCTGTTGTGGATTGAATGTGTGTGTCCACAGATTCATGTGCTGAAACTCTAATCTCTGAAGTTACAGTTGTAAGGGGTAGGGCTTTGAGAGGTGATTAGGGTTAGATGTTGTTAAGGTCCCTTATCATGGAATTAGTGGTCTTGCTAGAAAAGGAAGAGACACTAAAACTCTCTCTCTCTCTCTCTCTCTCTCTCTCTCTCTCTCTCTCTCTCTCAATCTGTCTCTCTCTTTCTCTTTCTCTTTCTCTGTCTGCCATGTGAGGACACAGCAAGAAGGTATTGTGTGCCAACCAGTAAGATGGCTCTAACCCATAATTTGACCATGCTGGAAACAGACCTACACTTCCACTCACCAGAACAAGTGATAAACATATGTTTATTGCTAAAGCTGCCTAGCCCGTGGTATTTTGTGACAGAAGACTGAACAGAGGAAGGCATCTGCTGAAATATATCTTCAGGGATTTTCTCATGTATAACATTTAGAAAGGCAACAATTTTAGAGAGGAAATAAATTTAAGAACAACAACCTATTATTAAAGAAAATAAAGCAGGGCACCTTTGTGTCATGTCCATAATCCCAGCTACTTGGGAGGCAGATTTGAGGATCATGGATTGAAGCCAGTCAGGCAAAAATTTCCTAATGGCTGTGTGTGGCAGCACACACCTGACATTCCTAGCTACATGGAGAAGCACAAATAAAAGGACTGCAGTTCAGGTTGGCTTCAGGCACAAAGGGAAATGCTATCTCAAAAATAGGCAACAGAAAAGCCTGGCAGAGCACCTCTAAGGGTAGAGTATCTGCCAGCAAATGTGAGGCACTCAATTCAATCTCTTTGTACCACCAACAAAGTAAACCAATATTGCATTACTCTCAGCATTATATATCTCAAGCCACTTTTTGTTTTGCTTTGTTTTTTGGCAGTATTGGGATTTGAATTTAGGATTTCATGCTTACTAGGAAAAGCTCTACTACTTGAGCCATTCTCCCAGCCCTCAAGCCACTCATTTTTCATCATAATCAAAAGATCATTCTCATTTCATTTATCCTGGAAAGCCAAGTGCTGTCCCTAATACCTACATCTGTAGCAGAGTATGGAATGTTGAGAGACACTTTCCCCAGGTTTGCAAGTCCAAGTTCTCTTCGTCAGAGACCAGGTGAAAGCACCAAACAGATATGTCCTCCTCACAGATACCCAAAGAATGAAAGCTGCTGAGTAAAAGATGAATGAGTCCTAATTTACAACAACTGTTATTTCTAGATGATGGGTGGTTCTAGTTCATGTTAAAAGTGTAGAGTGAGTACATTAAAACAATGAATTCACATTGTGTTAAAATTCACAGGAAAGACTGTTTTTAAAACATGCTAGGAAGTGAAACAGTTAAAATCCCTCAAAACCTTACACATGTGTAAACTTGACCACTGGGATGACAGATTTCTAATTTAGACCAAACTGTTACTAGACATATCCTATAATAATGTAGCAATTTGTAATTGAGGCCTTCCTCTAGATATTTTCAAAGACTGAACCTTAAATAAACAACTTTTATTAATTTTTTCTATGTGATAGACAGTAAATTGAATATACCATGTGAAGGCCTATGCTGCAGTGACAATACAGAAAAACAAGAAAGTAGCAAGCACTAAAATTTACTCTAGAGACAGGAGCATGGATCAAGAGATTGACAATTTTCAGGCAAACATCATGCCCCAGAGTTCAATCTCAATTTCTGCCAAAGAAAGAAAGGAAAAAACAGTTACTGTAAGTACATTGTGTGAAGAAAACAGAGGATTTTAGATTAGAGAATATTGAGGGAGATGTGGTGTTGACAGGAGACGTGAAATTCTGTGGTAGGTGAAGATAGTCGTGAATGTGACAGTTAAACTACCAACTGAAGGATGAGAAGACACAGCCAAAGTGAACAGGGGATGATCACTTCATCCAGGGAGGACCAGGAAACAGAAAGTAAGGTAACATTTACTATAGTCTTTTTAATTTTTGTCATATGTAGACAAAAATAAGGTGCCCATCAGTTCCTAGCACATCTCAGACACTCAATAAATGTTCTTATCCCTCCCTATTTATATTCAGTCTCTTTTGAATTTCTCACTATAGGACTTGCATGTTATTTGTAAGATCTGCATGCTATTATTTAATGATAACATACAGACAACTTTCCATATAACTTTTTGATATTATTCAACCACTTCCCATCACTGTAAAATTTAATACTAAAAATATTTAGGTTTATATGACCTTTCTCAACAAAATGAAGCAGCTTCTACAATGCAGTGTTTATAGTCAAAATTGCAATTATGAATTATGGTGACATGCCACATATCTTCTTTTGATACTTCAATTATTTATGTCATTGGAAATATTGTAACTCTGCTTCCTGTGAAATTTCATTGTGTGTTAAATAGTCAGTGGCCACTGAAGGTAAAACATAACCCTGATAAATACTTTGTTCTTTTTAAATATATTTCTCTTTTTTTCAAGTGTAATTGTTTTGAAAATAGGAAATTCAGATATCTTCTTGCAAAGTGAATGAGTCACTTTTAAGCAACTCACTATTGATAGAACTCTTAAAAGACTGTTTCTGAGCATCTTCCACAGAAGGCTGCTGCTCATTTATCTGGGATTGCAGATCCAAGAAGAGAAAATATAGTAAATGGCCAAGCAAAAGAAAAAATGTTTTTTAAATAGAATGCCTACTTTATAGATGACCAGTTTGTCCTACTATCAAAATTAAATTCCCTGTTAAGTGTATATGAGGAAATGAAAAACTTAAAGGGTAATAAGTTATATATATCTAACTAAGGGGAACAGGTAAATTTAAGAGCATCAAGAAATGATTTGAATTATGAGTAGGAGAAAGAGAAATTATATTTTTCTATGTTACTTATCATACTAGAATACTATTTCTATCCTGATAAGATACTACTTGTAGAAGAAGAAAGTGTTCATAACAGCCCATAAAAATAAAGTAAAATGTAAAAGAATGAACATGAGAGATCTAGAGTTTATTTTGGAATGGAGAGGTATTTTCCAGAAGAAAAAAAAGTATATGGTAAATTTTGAGTTCATTCTGAGTTAATTTGAGAAAATTCACTTATATGGCTTCAGTATATCTATATTCAAACCAAAGGTTATATTATTTCTGCTCCCTAGATAATTGGAGACAGGAAGGAATGCTACATTTGGGGGATAAATGTAACAACACATTTCTCCATAACTCAAAGATGTATTGATATTAGTTGTTTAGATGAGATTAATTTTAATATGGAAGTCTTTGCTGTTTGTTAAATATAGCTAATTTTATAATAAAGTAGTTGTTTTGTTAAGAACATTAGAGGACCAATACAGCTATACCAAATCAGTGTAAGTCTGGAATCAAAAGACATCATAGAGTCAAGGTCTAAATATCATAGTTGTGACATGTGGTAAATATTTTCATGGCTTGAATTAAAGTTGTTAATATCAAATCTATGATATTTCTGATTATTTTTGATCATTTTATTTCAATAACAAACTAAAAAGTGATTATAATTATGTCTTAGATTTGGTTCATATATGTTCTCATGTGAGTGATTCAAGAAACTTTAAGAAGCATATACTAGAGGAAGGAAATGTGTTCATCATACCTGTAGCTCACAGTGTATGGGGAAAAACAGCATTTTGATGAACTATTATTCTGTAGGTATATATCTAACTTGAAGTTAAGTCTATATTCTTATCTTTCTCCAGTGTATATATGTCATACTTGTGTCCTAATCAGAATACACATAAAACAAATAGAAATCTTTCCAGGCCAAAATATCACACAATCACTTCTAAAGGTGATCATAAGGATTCAATTCTGTACTAACTGCGGATGAATATATGGTGGATTTTGTCATGTTTACAAATAAATGATTGTGTATCTCCTTGGATTTTTAGACTCTCCTACAAAATAGCCTCACATGAAGGAAATAACCTTAGTATTTTAGCCCTGATTAACTTCATATTGTTTGAAATTTACAAAATCACATCACTAAATACCTTGCTTGAAAACCCATCAAGTTTGTCATTGAAAATAAACATTCTGTTCCAACTGAGGCATTAGCAAGGAAGGATATACAAATATTCAAATAGGGTAAATTTTGCAATACGAATTACACTGAAAAGAAGTACTTTAAAATATTTGAAATGCTTAGAGTCATTCTAACGCTTATATTTTTACTCTAAATTTCATGTAAGAATTGCCATTAATAGCTAAAATATCATTGTTGTCATTGGTGCTTTAAAAAATATTTTTTTAGGGTAAGGTGAAATTTCTTATAGCTGTTATCCCAGATACATGGAAGGCAGAAATACAGGGATCACAGATCATGGCCAGTCTTTACAAACTTTATTTATTTTGAGAAACCACCTATGATGTCCTGTAAGCCCAGTTATGCAGGAGGAAGTGGTAGGTAAAGTATTGCCCAAAGGAGGCCTGAACAAAATATGTGAAACCATGTCTGAAAAATAACTAAAGAAGCAGGGGTTGTAGATGTGGCTCAAGTGGTAGAGCACTTGCCTGGCAAGGGCAACACCTGACTTCAAACTTCAGTATAGAAAAAATAAACAAACAGATAAATAGTACTTTGAATGTGAGAACTAGTTCAGATGTTTCTATTTTAATATCTTACTACCCCATGTTCCTAGATTGGAATCCCTATATAATTTAGAAATTCCTACAGGTCACTTTTGAAAGCTAACATTTTTTCACAGTTTGAAAATGTTTATTGAAGAGTTGAGCACAATAGCATATGCCTGCTTTTTTTAGCTACTCTGGATATGGAGATAAGGGGTTCCCTTGAGCTCAGGAATTTGGGGCAATCCTGAGCAACACAGCAAGATCCTGCATTTTAAAAACTACAGCTGTGTGTGGTGGACCTTCTGTGTAGATCAGACTAAACTATTTGGGAGTGGAGAGCATCATGGTTCAAGGATGGCCCTTGGGGAAAGTGCATGATCCCATGTGAAAAATAAGTAAAGCCAAAGGGTGGGAGGAGGAGTCAAGTAGTAGAGCACTTGCCTGGCACACATGAGGCCCCAAGTTCAAGCACCAGTTCCACCAAAACAACACCAAAAAACACATCAAACTAATTCATCTTGGACACACAGTCTATCAATGATCTGTACCTGTAGTGTGTTGTAAATTATGTTGTAATTGCTTCAGTGCCCTTGGCAGTGCATAAACCAGATCTGTTATAGTAAATCTTACCATTTAATATGGTATGCATTTTCTTTTCCCTAATGTGTAAAATTGATCTTGTCCTTTATAGATGTTTTAAATTATCCCATAGAGTGGTTTCTATAAGCTGAAATTCCTAAGTCACACCAATGCAGTTGATGACATGCTCTTATTTTTGTTTCAGTTCTTATTTTTCCCTCTTTCTTTTTCTGTTAATCCCTACCTTCTTTCCTTCTTTCTTTCTTTCTTTCTCTTCTTCTTCTTCTTCTTCTTCTTCTTCTTCTTCTTCTTCTTCTTCTTCTTCTTCTTTTTTCCTCCTCCTCCTCTTCTCTCTTCTTTCTCCTTCTCCTTCTCCTCCTCCTCCTCTTCTTCCATCATCTTTTTCTTCTTCCAAGCTCTCTCTCTCTCTCTCTCTCTCTCTCTCTCTCTCTCTCTCTCTCTCTCTCTCTCTCTCTCTCTCTCTCAAACACACACATACACACACACACACCCCTACACACACACACATTCCTTTGTTCTGGGACAGGAACACAAGGTGACACACCTGCCACTATTCACATGCTGAGATTTTCACAAGCTTATTAAATACAAGGAACAGGACAAATTACCTGAGTTTCATCAACACAATGAGAACAAGCTCATTAAATAGTTAATCTAGTCCAGTTATCATCCTAGTTGATACCTTTTGCAGTTACTGAGGAAAACATCATTCTCTAGGCACCTAGATTCATACATTAATTTAACAAAAAAAAGTTTGTTGTATTTTGAAAACTGACAATTTCATATCCTAAGTATTTCTGGAAACATTTCTTCAGTACAGGACTGCATTTCAGTCATGGTAAAATATGATCGGGAGAAGAAGAGCTGGTCTTTGAGTTTGGCAATGCTGTTGATGTTTCATGGAAATACTTGGAATTTTTTAGTGATACTGGAGCTTGAACTCTGGGCCTTCACTTGCTAAACAAGACCTCTAATACTTGAGGCATCTCCACACTAAAATGAAATATTTTAATGTTTCATAGAAAAAATCAGCAAATCTTTGATTTTAAGAAAATGTTTACTGATTAATTTCTCCCCCAAATTTCTCATTAAAATATGTATCACAAAAGACAAATATATAAAATATATGAATACACACGGTGATCATCTCTGGTTAAATGAACAAAAAGCAATTTCTGTAGCAGTGCTGATCATTGACCTCAGTGTTATTGATCACAACAAAGTGTCAGTAGCCAGCCTCTCTTGGTAACTTCTTAACTACAATGCACTCCTCAACTCAATAATCGCTGATGTGAACGCCATATGTATATGTAGAGACCATTCATAAACTGTAAAATTGGAAATAAATGTTAGTCATCTGTGTTATGACAAAAAAAATAAGGATTTAACATGCTGACTTATGAAATCCAATGTGCATAAAAAGATTATAAGCATTGCAAAGCTAATATTTTCAAGTTGACTACAAACTGAAATGTTTTGATATATCAATGTAAACAATATTGATTGTTAAAAGTTCATTTTACATATTTTCACATTTTGAGGGTGCTGGGGATTAAATTGAAGTCCTCAAAAAAAATACGTATCACAAAAAACAAATATATGGGCTGCTATAACAAAATTACCATACACTTCATGGCTTAACGAACAAAAATTTTGTCTTTCTTTTTTTAAAAAATGGAGACCAGAAAGGCAAAATAGGTTCTGTCTGGAAGATTGTTGCCAGTGTGAAGCAGAGGATATAAGAAAAGAGTATAAGAGGGTGAGTATGGTGGAAATACTATGTACTTATATATGTAAACTCAAAAATGAGACCTGTTGAAATGATTTCAGGAACAGAAGGAGGAGGGATAAAGAAGAATGATGGAGGGAGTGAATTCAACTATGATATTTTATAAAAATATTTGCAAATGTCACAATGTATCCCTAGTACAATAATAAAAAATAATTTAAAAATACATAAATAAATCACAGATATTTCATCTTAGTTCTGTGATTTAGAAGTCCAAGACCAATGCTTCAGCAGATCCACTGTCTGGTGCGGGACCAATTCCTAGCTCTTGAACTTCTCCCTGTTAGCCCTCACATAGACTGGGGACTCTTGCATATGGGCACTAATCACATCCAGGAGGACTCCACTGTCATGAGCTAATCCACAATCTCCACTTTCCAATATCATCATTTTCTTGAGTGTTAGTAAGATTTCAAAGTACACATTCTGGGGATTAGGGGGAAGTACATGTATTCAGTCCATAACAATGGTTTGACAGTCTGATAGCATGTAAAGTTATTACAAAATAAAATAAGGAGCAGAATGTCCTTATGATCAGAAAGATATTTCAGGAGAGTATACCCCAAAATCAAACAAAAAAGTGAACCTAAACTGCATCAGTCATGAGGAAAACCAGGGTGGTTAGGGACTGGTAAACACTGAAACTTCCTTTTAAGGGCTTAGGTTTTTTTGTACAATTATTTGCTTTTGTGTTTCAATGAAAGGTTAAAAAACACAAAGATATAAAACATGGTTCAGTTAAACAATCATTATGACCAATACGACAGGGTCCCGGATAATGGAGAAACACAGCAAAGCCTGGAAGATTTCACTCTTTGACAGAGGATCCAGAGGATGCTGGATGCTTTAGTACATGAATGTGGTGGTGGATTGTATTATATTCCCCCACCCATACTCTGCTGTGTGCTTCTGCATCCTTCTTCCTCAGCTATGGTGCCTGCTTCTTCCTCAAATCTTTAACCTGGCCTAGTTGTCATCACCATGCAGCCATTGGAAACCTATTTCAATGCAAAGTTTGAATAGTTAGTCCTGCTGAATGTGATGGTTAAGAACACATACTTGGATAAACTGCTGGTGCAAGAGGGGATTTGATGTTCTACAAACCTGAGTCAATTTTCCACCATCATGCACATGGGACAAACAATGTGCACCTTGAATTTCTGTGAGGGAGAAAAATGACAGTGCACTCTGGTCTGGGTAATCCTAACCTATCTTTGATCCTGCCTGCCAATTATAGGTTGCTCTCAGGAGTGGGGTGTCCTCATGGGGATTTTGACACACTCACAGAATTTTCACTGTCATTGTAATGAGCAAATTGTTGGTGTGAGTAGATGTACACCATCAAAGCAGGCATGACCTCAGTGGACTTTCCTTATGTCTAGGTTCTGAGGTCAACATGGTGTCAGAATGCAGTAGAAGCTGACAGCATGCAGATGGCTCTCATATGTCTGTAGTGCAAAGCATACATGCCTGAACAGTGGTGCCCTTTTCTCCTACTTGGACAAGGCCAAGTAAGCCCATCTACAAGCTTTCCATGCCATGAGAATCTGAAACATCAAAAATGGAATGTCCATCTAAAGGCCTCATGATTGATGGGTACCCTTTCTCCTTCATCGCTGCTCTGCTAACCCATCCTGGAGCACTACCATGTCTCCTTTTCTGACACTTCAAATACATGATTCTGGTTTCCGATTTTATCAACCTTGCCTCACAAGACAGTTTCTGACCTAGGTGACATCCCTGTACCACTGGGTACAACTTTCTTTTATTGTCACATGACAAAATGCAGTATCCTTAGAGTCTCTGAAGAGACTCCCCAAGATACAGAGAGGTATAAGCAGTAAAGAAAAACAACACAACTCAGATATTGTCTTGCTTCCCACTGAGAAAATCCTAGTCCTACGAGGAGCTTGGCTTGCAATGCTCTTTGGCCTTCTAAATGTGCTTAATCTGCTTCTAATTGCACACGTGTTAGGAAAGAGTGATGAAAACCAAAAATAAGACAGCAGGAGTTTGGGAATAAGTGTGGATTTTTTATGCACATATGTAGTTTCTGAGTTACAGTCAGGAATATTCATGGAACCTCCTAATCAGCCTAATTATGCTATAATAATTTTTGCAGCTCATTCTCCACAACAGTGTACTTGGGTAGATTTGACCAAAGTACCTGTGGACAGGACAATTCCATGGATTTGATACAAGGTGTCCTATTGTCTGTCCATAGTTTGTGAGCCTCACATTGTTCCTGGCATTCTGCTGACATCCCTAAGCCCTGAATCTTTCATCACCATTCCAGGTTTAGTAACTGGGATGAGAAATGGGAAACCATGTTGTCTCTGGTCTTGGGTGTCTGTAGGTCTTGTCCCAAGGCTAAGATAGTTAGTTTTTCAGACATCACAGGCTCCTGTGTGACCCATGTTCTCAGTGACTTTTCAACTATCCCACATTAGTGCAGCCACATTCAGTATGAACTTCTGTTTCCAGCACTTGATGTGGGTTTGAGTTCTCTGGGCACTGAAGCAAAGCCAGAGCTCAGAAGTTCTAATAGGGAGTGAACATGTAACATTAAACTGTGTGTGTGTGTGTGTGTGTAAACCTGGAAATAGATATGTGTGTGATCTGTTGCACTCTTCCAAATGTTCTTTCTCTATAGTCCTAAGATGCAACCCAAATTGTGGGTCATTCAGTGTATCATGAGCACACAGAGTTTCTAGCATAATAAGAAAAACTGTCCTTCCCCCTAGAAAAACACACTTTGGTTTAGGAAATTCTTTTCTAATCCTAATTTGTGAACCATTTTCAACCTGCTTGTTATTTCCACTGGGTTAAACTTTGTTTCTATTGTGTTTGCCATAATTTTCTTCTTTAGTCTTTTGACATGGAATTACATACACACTAATTTACCTTTGAGCATTGAATCAGTCTAGCATTCCCAGATTAAACCTGTTTGTATTTGGTTATATGATTAAGATATTTGTGGAATCAAATTGTAATAATTTTTCAAGATTCATAACTTCTGAAATGTGAGGAGCATTGGTCTGGAGTTTCCTAATGATTTGTCTGGATTTAGCAACTATAATTTTCACTAAATGAATACTAATAAACCTGAGCAAAATGAGTTTGGAAATGATATTGGCATTTCTATGTTCTGGATTGTTTTATGACACACATTCATATTAATTTTTCTTCAATTGTTATGGTTTACCAATTAAGGTATTTGTGCTTTGAGTGTTTTTTTAAATAAGGCTCTTAACTACAAGGAAAATGGTTATATGTGTGGTGTGCATCTTACAAAAGCTACTTCTCTGTAGTCCTGGGATGCAACCAGAATTCATTGTCATTCAATGTATAATGAGTCCACAATCCTTTCTAGGTACTATTATCCAGAGCTCTTCCTACTAGACAAAAACCACTTCAGTAAAAGTAATTCTTTTCTAATCCTAATTTGTGGAGCATTTTTATCTTGCTTGAAATTTTTATTCAGTTAAATGTTGTTCTGATGATCATAAGTTTTTTGTTTCATATTTTGTATATAAATATATATATATATATATATATACACTAATTGAACTATGAATATTGAATCAGTCTTGTATTTGATTACCCTACTGATATATTTCTGGGGTCAACTTTTTAATAATTTGTTAAGTTTCCCTTTGCACTATAAGGAATATTGATTTCTCATTTCCTTTGTTTGTAATGCTTTTTCTGGTTTTGAAATCTGTTAATTTTGTTCAAATTAAATCTGATAATCCTGAGTAAAAGGAGCATGAAATGTTCATGCCATTTCTATGTTCTGGAATATTTCATGTAGCTCTCATCTTAATTCTTCTTGAGATAATTGGTATAATGTACCAGTGAAAATTATTTGAGTGTTCTTTTCCAGAAGGCTCTTAACTATAAATTTCTTAATACATGTATAATTATTCATGTAACCCAAATAATCTTCAGTTAACTAGATTAGGTTGTGTCTTTGAAGACATTTGATAATATGTCCATTCTTGAATTCACTATCATAAAGCTATTTGCAGTATTCCCTTATTAACCTTTTAATTGCTCTGGTGTCTGCAATAGCTCTTTTTTATGCCTGCTATTAATACTGTGCATGTCTTTGCTTTGTTTTCCTTGGTCAATCTGGCTAGAGATTTATGAATTTCCTTTATTTACAACTAAAGTGATCTTGGATTACTGAATTTACCTACTGTTGAACTTTAGCAGTGTCTCCTTTCATCAAGCACTCCCGTGGTTACTGTGTCTTACCACTTCCCAGAGTCCTCAAATTGTTTATTCTCATAACCGCCTCCCACTCAAACACATTTTCATAATTGCTTCCCAGGAGAAACTTAATCTGGAGCTTCTTGCTGTGAAATTTTCTGTGTCAAATGTTTCCAAACGCATGTAATTTCTGGAATTGTACCAGGTCCTTATTGTACCTCACCAAGTTTAATGATACTGAAATGAATACTTGGGCTGTGCAAAGTTGACATGTGTTTACTTCAGTATTCCTGACAAGTGTGACTGAATCTTCCTACTTCTTTATGAAATAAATTGAGATGTCTGAAAGCTTTTTTATTTCAATCTGAAATGTGAAGGTCTCTATCATATTATTAACCATGATAATGAAACAACAAAATCATGACCATGCTGGAGTACAAAAATCTTTTTAATTTCAGTATTAAAGAATAACAACTTCTATTGAGAACAAATAAATGTTACCCTCTACCCAAATCTGTCTCCCTTCTCCTTCCCCCAATCTGTTCTGTTCTAAAGGCCTATTTTGTGTGGTCAGTGACATGAGTTCACCTCCAATGGAACTGTGTCCATTCATGGGAGGAATAGTGTGATCTATGAAGAGTTTATCTGAGGAAAAGTACTGATGATGAAGACTCTAGGAAGAATCTCCAATGAATCTCTGAAGAGTATAGATTCAAGAATACTTTTCATTTCCTTCTGGTAGCTATGGTCCCTAGACAGTGTGGCACTGTGCCAACTTGACAGTATGGTATAATTGAGATTGTCTTATCTTTCAATGTGGTTTTCGCTCCACTTTTTGAAGCATGCAGACTTATGTCAAATCTGGGGAAATTTTAGATCGTTGTTGCATTCTGTGAGCAACAGTGAGCCCTGAAATTTCTGATTCTGTCCTATTATGGTTTTATTTTTTTTGCTGTTTTGAAAACACCATTTAATTTTAGAGGCATTTTCTTCCTTTCACTACATGTAGCATTTAGAGTGCAATGGGAACTTTTTTTTTTTAATTTTGTGCCTACAGGCTATGTTTTTATTTATTTATTTATTATTTATATATTCACATGTGCATACATTGTTTGGGTTATTTCTCCCTCCTGCCCCTGCCCCCACTCTCTCCCCGCACCCTCCCTCCTTCCCGTTACAGTTCCATTGAAGAGTAGAAATAACCAAAAATAAGAAAGACATAGCATTTTTGCTAGTTGAGATAAGGGCAGCTATACAGAGAGATTCCTAGCATTGTTTTCATGTATAAATGTGTTACAATCCAGGTTGATTCATCTCTAACTGATCTTTACATTGGTTCCTGATCCCCTTCTCTTGTTGACTCTGCCACTTTAAGGTTTCTGTATTAGTTCCTCTGGAGTGGGGACATCAAAAGCTTTCATGTTTTGGGTTTTCTGTCTAACCCTGTACCTCCCATATATGTTCTCCCCTTGTCATGTAACCCAAGTTCTACAACATTGCTGTATTTGCCCTAGATCTAAAGACCAGATATGAGGGAAAACATATATATTTGGTCTTCTGAGTCTGGGTAATGTCATTCAGAATGATGTCCTCCAGTTCCATCCATTTACTTGCAAATGATAAGATTTCATTTTTCTTCATGGCTGAGTACAATTCTGTTCTGTATAAATGCCACATTTTCTTGATCCGTTCATCAGTAGTGGGGCACCTTGGTTCTTTCCATAACTTGGCTATTGTGAATAGCACTGCAATAAACATGGGTGTGCAGGTGCCTCTGGAGTAACCTGTGTCACATTCCTTTGGGTATGTCCCCAGGAAAGGGATTGCTGGATCATATGGCAGATCTATGTTTAGATTTTTAAGAAGCCTCCAATTTATTTTCCAGAGTGGTTACACTGGCTTGCATTCCCATCAGCAATGTACGAGGGTTCCTTTTTCCCCACATCCTTGCCAACACATGTTGTTGGTGGTGTTTTTGATGATGGCTATTCTAACAGGGGTGAGGATCTTAGTGTGGTTGTGATTTGCATTTCCTCTATGGCCAGAGATAAGCATTTTTCCATGGGTTTTTTGACCATTTGAATTTCTTCTTTTGAGAAATTTCTATTTATTTCAGTTGCCCATTTCTTAATTAGTTCATTGATTTTGGGAGCATTTAGATTCTTAAGTTCCCTGTATATTCTGGTTATCAGTCCTTTGTCTGATGTATAGCTAGCAAATAGTTTCTCCCACTCTGTGGGTGTTCTCTTTAGTTTAGAGACCATTTCTTTTGTTGTGCAGAAGCTTTATAATTTCATAAATTCCCATTTGTCCATTCTTTCTCTTACTTACAGGGCTGCTGGTGTTCTATTGAGGAAGTCTTTGCCTATACCTATTACTTCCAGAGTATTCCCTGCTATCTCCTGTACTAACTTCAGAGTTTCACATCTGTTATTAAGATCCTTGATCCATTTTGAATTGATACTAGTACAGGGTGATAAACATGGATCTAGTTTTAGTTTCTTGTAGATGGATAACCACTTCTCCCAGCAGCATTTGTTGAAGAGGCTGTCTTTTATCCATCATATATTTTTGTCTCCTTTGTCAAAACTGAGGCAGGTATAGATGTATGGATTCATATCCAGGTCCTCTTTTCTGTTCCACTGGTCTTCTTGTCTGTTTTTGTGCCAGTACCATGCTGTTTTTATTGCTATTGCTTTGTAAAATAGTTTGAAGTCAGGTATTGTGATACCACCAATATTGCTCTTTTTGTTGAGTTGTCTTGGCTATTCGCAGTCTCTTGTGTTTTCTAATGAACTTTAGGGTGGATTTTTCAATCTCTGTGATGAAAGTCATTAGGATTTTGATGGGAATTGCATTAAACATGTAGATTGTTTTTGGTAATATAGCCATTTTACTATGTTGATTCTTCTAATCCATGAGCATGGGAGATCTTTCACTTCAGTAGTCTTCCTTGATCTCTTTCTTTAGGAGTTTTCAATTCTTGTAGAGGTCATTCACATCTGTTGTTAAATTTACTCCTAGGTATTTGATTTTTTAGGCTATTGTAAATGGAATTGTTTCCATGTATTCCTTCTCAGTTTGTTCATTTTTCATGTATAGAAAAGCTAATGATTTTTGTAAGTTGATTTCGTATTCTGCCACCTAGCTGTAGCTGTTTATGGTGTCTAAGAGTTTTGGGGTCGAGTTTTTTGGGCCTTTAAGGTATAGGATCATATCATCTCTAAATAGGGATATTTTGACAGTTTCTTTACCTATTTGTATACCTTTTATTTCTTTTTCTCACCTGATTGCTCTGGCTAGAAATTCCAATACGATGTTTAAAAGAGTGGGGAAAGTAGTCACCAGTGTCTCATTCCTGATTTTAGGGTAATGGTTTCAGTTTTTCACCATTAAGTATGATGTTGGCTGGAGGTTTCTCATATATAGCCTTTACAATGTTCACGTACATTCCTTTTATTCCTAGTTTTCTTAGAGCTTTTATCATGAACTGGTGTTGGCTCTTGTAGAAGGCTTTTCAGCATCTATTGAGATGATCAGGTAGTTTTTATCTTTGCTTCTATTAATGTGCCATATTATATGTATAGATTTGCGCATGTTGAACCACCCTTGCATCCTTGGGATTAAGGCGACTTCATCATGGTGTATGAACTTTCTGATGTGTTGTAGGATTCGGTTTGCCATTATTTTATTAAGGATTTTTGCATCAATATTCATTAAAGAAATTGGCATATAGTTTTCATTTTTGGAAGTGTCTTTGTCTGGTTTGGGGATGAAAGTAATATTAGCTTCATAAAATGAGTTAGGTAGTGTTCCTCCCCTTTCTATTTCATGGAACAGTTTCAGGATGATTGGTATTAGTTCTTTAAATGTCTGATGGAATTCAGCAGTGAATTCATCAGGTCCTGGACTTTTCTTTTTTGGGAGACTCTGAATTGGTGCTTCAATTTCGTTTTGTGTTATAGATCTATTCAAGTGATTAATGTCCTCTTGGTTCAGTTTTGGAAGGTCGTAAGAATCTGGAAATCTGTCCATTTCTTCAAGATTTTCAAACTTATTATAGTATAGGCTCTCAAAGGACTCTCAGATGATTTCCTGGATTTCCATGGTGTTTGTTGTTATCTCCCATTTTGCATTTCTGATTTTACTGATTTGAGTTTTTTCTTTCCTCATTTTAGTCAGGTTTGTCAGGGGTCTGTCAATCTTATTTATTTTTTCAAAGAATAAGCTTTTTGATTCATTAATTCTTTGTATGTTTTGTTCTGTTTCTATTTCATTGATTTCACCCCTTATTTTTATTATTTCTCTCCTTCTGCTTGTTTTGGCATTTGCTTGTTCTTGTTTTTCTAGGAGTTTGAGCTGCAGTATTAGATCATTGATTTGAGATCTTTCTGACCTTTTAATATATGCACTCATTGCTATAAACTTTCCTCTTAGTACTGCCTTTGTTGTGTCCCATAGGTTCTTGTAGGTCATGTTTTCATTTCAATTAACTTCCAGGAAACTTTTAATTTCCTTTTTTATCTCATCAATGACCCATTGATCATTGAGCAATATGTTGTTCATCTTCCAATTGTTTGCATGTTTTTTGCTGCTGTTTTTGTTGTTGATTTCTAGTTTTAATGCACTGTGTTCAGATAGAATGCATGGGATTATTTCTATTTTCTTATATTTGCTGATTCTTGCTTTGTGCCCTGAGATGTGATAAATTTTGGCGAAGGTTCCATGAGCGGCTGAGAAGAATGTATATTGTGCAGCAGTTGGGTGAAACATTCTGTTTACATCAACTAGGTCCATTTGGTCTATGATTGATTTAGTTCTACAATTTCTTTATTGATTTTTTGTTTGTATGACCTATCTATTGGTGATGGGGGGTATTAAGGTCTCCCACTACCACTGTGTTGGAGTTTATATATGTTTTTAGGTCCTACAGAGTATGTTTGATGAAATTGGGTGAGTTGACGTTGGGTGCATATAGGTTGATAATTGTTATTTCCTTTTGGTGTATTTCCCCTTTTGTTAGTATAGAGTGTCCTTCTTTATCTCATTTGATCAATGTAAGTCTACTTTATCCAAGATAAATATTGCTACCCCTGCCTGTTTACCAGGGCCATTGTCTTGGTAGATCTTCTTCCAGCCTTTCACACTCAGCCAGTGCTTGTTACTGTCAATGAGGTCAGTCTCCTGTAGGCAGCAGATTGTTGTATCTTCCTTTTTAATCCAGTTTGCTAATCGGTGTCTATTGATGGGGAAATTAAGTCCAGTAATGTTTAGTGTTAGTGTTGATAGGTATGTGGTGATCCCTGTCATTTAGTTGTCTTTCTTGTTTAAGGGTTTGATTGTTTGTAGCTGAATCACTGTTACTCTCTACTTTCTTGCCTTTTCTTCTCCTGTGTTTTGGTACCAGCTGTCTTCTCATGATTTTGTTCGCTTTCATTTTCTGTGAGCAGAATTCCTTGGAGAATCTTTTGTAGTGGTAGCTCGGTGGTCCTATATTGTTTTAGTTTCTGCTTATCATGGAAGACTTCTGTTGCTCCATCTATTTTGAATGATAATTTTTCTGGGTAGTATATCCTAGAGTTGAAGTTATTTTCATTTATTACCCAGAAGACCTCACTCCATGCTCTTCTTGCTTTGAAGGTTTCCGTGGAGAAATCTGCTGTGATTTTGATAGGTTTAACTTTGTATATTGTTTGTTTTTACTCTCTTACAGCCTTCAATATTCTTTCTCTAGTCTTTGTGTTTTTTTTGTTTTAATAATAATATGTTGTGGGGAAGTTCTGCTTTGGTCAGGTCTGTTTGGTGTCCTGGAGGCTTCTTGTATCTGGATGGGCATAGTTTTCTTTAGGTTTGGGAAATTTTCTGTTATTATTTTTTTGAATATATTATGCATTCCTTTAGCTTGCACCTCTTCTCCTTCTTCAATGCCCATGATACTCAGGTTTTGTCTTTTGATGGATCAGTGAATTCTTGCATATTCCTTTCACAGGTCTTGAGTTGTTTGACTAATAGTTCTTTGGTTTTTCATTTAATTACTATTTAATCTTCAAGTTCTGAGATTCTGTCTTCTGTTCTATTCTGCTGGAATGGCCTTCCATTGTGTTTTGTATTTTTGTTTTATTCTTTTTTCAAAGGGTTTCAATGTTGTGGGTCACTTTAATATTAATTTTTGTCTTTAATTCATTTACCTCTCCATTCATGGTATTTTTCTGTTTCATTTTGGCTTTTATTTAGGGCTCCTATAATTTCATTTAGTTTTTTGTGTGTTTTCTCATATTCTTTATTTTTGTCCTCTTGGAATTTCTTGAGTGTCTCTTGTGTGTTTTGGTTGACCATGTCTAGTAACATCTCCATGAAATTCTCAGTGATTACTTGCAGGATTTCTTCTTTCAGAGTGTTCTTGTGGGCTTCCATGTGTTCTTTGACATAGTTTATCTTTGTCTTGTTGGAGTCTAGATCTGGGTATCTGTTTTCTTCATTTCCCTCTGAATCTTGTACTAATTTATTTGTGGGGGTGGGGGCAGAATGGTTTCCATCACTTTTTTGTCTTCCCATATTTCCACTTGGTACTATTTCTGTCCCTGGACTATGTGTAATTCAGTGTTAGCTGAGTTACAATAGTGAAACTAACAAAATCAAGGATGAAGAAGAATATAGAGAAAGCAAGAAAAGTAGAAGGAAAAAAAGAAAACAGAGAAAAAGAGAGTAACAAGGAAAACAGCAGGGAGATATGGTGGATGATAAAAGAGCAAACCAGGCAGCCAAACCTTTAAAGGAAGGCAAACAAACAAAAAAATAATATTTTTAAATTACCTAAAAAGAAAAAAATAGAAAAAATTTTAAAATTTAAAAAAATTACTGGTTCAGGAACAGTGAAATTTCAGTCTTAGTAGTTCTGCTGTCACTCCTTTAGGATATAGACCTGTCTGTGTCTCCTAGGCAGGTTTTGAGCCCTCCTGTGGCAGGTGGCAAGTTGGTGGGGTCCCACAGGCCTGCAGGTGAAGGCCTGTCATTGAGGTAATGTAGCAGACCTTTGGAGCATGGGCCTGGCATGCCTAAGGGCAGGGGCCCTGTGGAGTGGAGATTGTGCATGTCTGTGGTTCACCAGCTTGGCAGGCCTTAGGGACACAGTCCCAGTGGAGATCATGCATGCCTATGGATCACTGGCTTAGCCTGCTTAAGGGGCATGATCCTGGCCAAGATCGTGCAGTGCCTGTGGATCGCTGGCCTGGCAGGCCTGAGGGGCACTGCCTGGTGGAGATTGTGCAAGCCTGTGCAGGCCTGAGGGGCACGGCCCCGTGGAGATTGTGTGGTGCCTGTGGATCACTGGCATGGCAGGCCTTTGTGGCATGGCCTGACGGAGTGGAGCTTGTGCAGGCTTGTGCAGGCCTTAGACATGTGGCCCTAGTGTGGCTGAGGAGCGGGCCCAAGGATTGGAGATCCCATGGCCTGCACAGCAATGGCCCTGTGGGCCTATAGGGTGGGGTTTGGCATGCAGTGCTAGCTGTTCTTTTACTAAATTGTGACATGAAGAAGTCTTCCATGAGCTAGGAGTTCAGAGTGCTGATGTTTCAGCTCTCCCTGGTGCTTTACCTCAGTCAAGTGTGTCTCCAGTGTCTCAGCAAAGTCCCTGGTTCACAGAGCTCATGTGGTCTGAGGCTGTATCCCAGTCACCATCTTGGATCTCTCCTGTCCTACTATTAATGTTCACATTAATTTTCAATATGGATCTTGTGTAGTGTAGTTCTGCTATAATCACTTAACACTAGTAGGTATCTTTACAAAAATAAATTCCACTGTTTTTTTTTCTACCAAGATAGTCATATTTTTGGGATAATACAATTTTTTTCCTTCTAGTCTTTCAAATTTTTTTCCTTGCTTATTGCATCAGCTACAATATTCTTTGATATGATGAATAAAATTGGAATACTGAGTTATTCTTGATCTCATGAAAGAAAGATTATGGCAACATTACATATTATTTAACAATGCATTTTTGTAGATGACCATAATAGTTTTAATATTACTTGAATGGATTCCCTAAATGTTGCAATTTAATTTTTAATAAATTGTTGTTTGCTCAGACTGTGCTGTTTAGTAGTGGGTCTTTAGGAGAGAGATACAATCATCAGGGTAGAGCCCTCATGACTGAATACTGGTGGCTTCATAATAAGAGTTAGGGAAACCAGAGGACAAACACACACATACACACACATGCTCCCTTTCTGTTGACATGTGATACCTTTTCTCCCAGGGCACTCTCAGAACAAGATGGTATTCACAGATTTGTCCCCCTGAATGTGGACTTCAAGAAACATAAACCAAAATAAGTCCTTATTTTTTGGTTGTTAAAACTTACTCTCTGTGTTGTACTGGTGGCCCAAAGCAGACTAGTTCAATGGCCTTGATAAATATAATGTCTTTCATTTTTTTCTTGATTTTGTTTTTGTGGTATATAGGCAGTTGCACTTGCAAAGCAGGCATTCTACCACTTGAGCAACACTGTCAGTCCATATTGCTCTGATCACTTTGGAAATGGAGTCTTGCAAACTATTTCCCTGGACTGGCCTCAAGTCTCTACCCTCCTGATCTCAACATCCCAGGTAGCTGGGATTACAGGCATGGGCCACTAGTACCTGGTTCTTTCCTAGTCTTTTTATTCCTAATTTGCTAATACTTTTTTAGTATAAAATGGCATTGGATTTTTTTTCGGCATTTAATGAAATGATCACGATTTTTCCTTTTGAATATTCCAATAGTATGAATCACATTGGTTGATATTATGTGATAACTTTTATTCTTGGGATGAACCACACTTGATCAAAAATATTTAAACTTTTAAATATTATTGAGTTTGATTTTACAAAATATGGTTTAGGATTTTGTTCTCTGTATTCAAATAGAATATTACTATGCATTTCTCTTTGTTTGAATGTTCTTCTCACGTCAGTACTGAGAAAATTCCAGTGTCAGTGTATAAATTGGCAGGCATTCCCTTCTCTTGAATTTTGTAGAAGAGATTCTGTAAAAATATTATTATCTCTTCCTTGAATGATTATTGATAGAATTCATCAGTGAAGTTATCTGGGACTGAAGTTTTTTTCATGGACATTTTTTAAAATAGAATTTTAATATTTTTAATAGATAGAAGGCTACTGAGACTACCCATTTCTTCTTATAAGAACTCCTCTTTCTAGGAATTTATCCATTTCACATATCCAATTAATCTTCAAGTTTACTATTCTTTTCTTCTGCAATATCTAATCTTCTGTTAATCTGTTTAGGTTCAGTTTTATTTTAACTTTAGACTTTATGTTTTCCCCCTCTAAAAATTTGGTTTGAGTATATATTTTCTATTTCTCTATATAACTTTCTGAACAATACAAAAATGTTCCAATCAGTTTATTGGCCAATGAACTGGAACAAGGAAAGAACAAGCAGTCTTTTGGACAATGTCCAATCAATTTCATCCAAATGTTAATCATAAATTGCCTCTGCCATTCTGGAGGCCTGGGCTGTAGGAGTGGCCACAGCCTTTTGAAAATGCTCTTCAGATGGTCAGCAAGGAGAACCAGACAGCTGCTCTTTCACCTCTGCTCTGTGGAAATGAGCAGTTGCCTCACTTCTCTGAGAGAGCAGTGTCAGCATGGTTGATCATACAGGAGTGTCCAAGAAGTATCCCAAATAGTTTCTAATGGCTTTGACTACAAACAGCATTAATTTTTGTGTTAAAAATTTTATTTAGCACATTAAAAATAAGTAATGGTTGAAAGCATTTTTTCTGCATGCACTCTGATTTACTCTTATTTGAATTATAGCATAATTTTGCTAAGAATTGTGGACCATGCATGAGTGTCAGTATTTAAGAAAAGTTGTATTTAAGAAAAGCAGAGTAGAAACTTTAGTGCTATTGACTCTTCTACTCAGAGTTATTCTGTCTCCTACCATGCAAGTCAAATAATGGTTATCAAGTCCTGAGGACAGGAAGATCCTCCTCTTTCTCTTGGTTCTTCACTGACTCCCTGCTGCCTGTCTGTTTTCCACGAGTTGTATGAACTATAGCTATTGCTGAGATTCTGATCATTTGTGGATGAGAATTTTGATACCTGGAATGCCTTTTGTGGATGTGTTGTGAAGTGACTAAAAGTAAATGGGACTGAAATTGGACACTTCCCATCATCAAATTAATAAAACTCTTAAGCACGAAAACCTGGCTTCATTACAGCCGTGTAGGTGGCAAAAGCAAAGACTACACAGGTTCTCATGTTACAAATAAAACAGTGAAGAAATTGATTGTTTACTCATGATTAAGGAATAACTATTTGATAAAACTGCTCTTTAAAAATGAGCAGCCCATGTTCTTCAACAGCAATTTATCTCATATCTAACACAGTGCTAAATACAGACATGAGACAAATTCTCATTGACCTAAAACAGCATTTATTTTGGGGAATAGCTTGAGTTTGTGATTATGTGTTAACATACTCTATTGTTTATAATTTGATTTGTGTGCTCAAAATTGTTGGAAAACATGGAGAGGATGCAGACCTGGAAGAGTTGGTCAGTGCTTTGTTTCCCTGTGGTTTTTAATTTGGGGAATTTTTTAATGGAAATTTAGAAAGCAACTGTTTGTAAATGAATTTATCTCAAGCATTTAATTGTAACAGAAAGAATATGTCTTGAAACCACTTAAATGTAGGTCTTTGTTTCTTATTTCTGCCAAATTCTAACTGTCAACTCTGGACAAATAATTTAATCTCTATTTCAAAAAATAGATAGATAGATAGATAGATAGATTGATATTGATACATTTATCTCTATATCATTGTGTGCACAAAATATTATAAAGTGATGCACTTAAATTAAAACAACTGAGTTTATGTAGTTCTATCAGTTGAACTTAGATTATATCTGGTTGCATGTGACTGAATTGGAGCTAAACTGGCTAAATCATTTGGATTTTATTTTACCACACATTAATAGATTAGTGTTAAACAATTAGTATTCAAAATATTGAATGAACTGAAACTATAGGAAGAAACCAAATAATCTAATTAAGAAATGGGAAAGGGATCTAAATAGACATTTCTCAAATGAAGACATATGAATGGATAACAGAAGGGTGAAAATAAACTCAATATCATTAATTATCAGGAAGATGCAAATTAGAGACACATTTGATATTACCTCACACCTATCAGAAATGGCTATTATCAAAAAGACAAAAAAATCCCTGCTGGCAGGACATGGAGCAAGAGAACTCTTAGTGATTGTAATAAAAATTAGTGCTGCCATTATGGAAAGCAGAATGGAGATTTCTCAAAAACTTAAAATCCAATTACTATATGATCCTGCAATTTGACTACCAGGTATATAATGCAAAGGAAATGAAATGAGTACATGGAAGAGATCTTTGAATTCTCATGTTCACTGCAACACTATTTCAACAACCAAGGTATGGAATCAACCTAACTATCCACCATGGATGAGTGGATAAAGACTATGTATATACATCCACAAAACATGATTCAGCCTTAGGAAGAAATGTCATCTATGACAGTATGGATGGAATTGGAGAATATTACTCAAGTGAAATAAGTCAAATCTAGAAAAATAAATTCCACATGTTCTCACTTCTATCTGTAATTAAAAATAACTGATCTCCTGCAGATGGAGAATAGAATGCTTGTTACTAGAGGTTGTGGAGAGCAGGGAATGAGAAAATGATAGAGAGAATATCTGTCCTCTGTCTGATAGGAAGAGTAAGTTCACATTTGTTAGATCAATTGTACATTCTGGTGAAGACAGCTAGAACTATCCAGGATTGGTGGTTCCTACCTGTAAACCCAGATATTCCAGAGGCTGAGACAGAACGATGGAAGATGGAAGCCAGCCTGGGCAAAGTAAGTTAGACTCTCTGTCTCAAACATAAAATTCAAATACACTCATTGAGGAGCATGATTCCAGTGGTAGAGCATTTGCCCTGCAAGAGCCATGTGCTGTGTTTAATTCAAAGTACTGCAAAAAAAAAAAAAAAAGATGAACACTGGAAATATATTGCATGACTGCCATTCAAACCTTGAAGAATTGTTGAAATATTGAATCAGAATACCTGTGAAAATTTTCTGGTATAATTTTTGAGATGTATCCCATGGAATTTGTGAAAGTTTTCAATATTTCACTGAAAAAATATGCTTTGTATTGAAAATGTAACAGTCTTACAGCAGCATTGAAAGTGTTTCTGGAAATCACTCTCATTCCAGAGCTAGGTTTGTGCAGGCATTGCAGTTAAAGAAAGAAGTGATCATTTAGAAAGTACTTATTGAACCTGACATAGCTTGTCAAATAAATGGTGATTTTTGTCCTTGAATTGCTCTTTTATTCTACATTTTAATTACAATTACTACCTTTAGTAACATCTTGTAATAATTATGGACTTACATACAAAGTTATATTTTTTTCTTTTGATGTGACCAGGGTTTGAACACGGGGCTTCATGCTCACAAATGTGGGAGTCCATTGCTTGAGTCAGACCTCTAATCCATTCTGCTCTGGTTGTTTTGGATATGTAGTCTCACATTTTCCCAGACTGGCCTCAAATCACAATCTTCCCCATCACAGTCTCTTATGTTTGCAATATTATAGGAAGGAGGTATCTAGCTGCATGTCAGGTCTTCATTTGCCTTTTCTTCTATCATTGCACCTATATCACTGGCATTGTTTTAAACGTACTTGTTACTCATCATTCCTACTCCCACCCCCACAGAATAGTTCATGGTGAATCATTGATAGAGTCCCATTATCTAGTAAAATGGCTGGCTCATAGCAGGTGCTCTAGAATGTTTTGTGAATCAACAATAGATGCAAGTAAATTAGACAGACATCTTGTAGTCAATTTGTTAGTGGCTGCTAGAGGAGAGGAGTTAAAACGCAACTCTTTACTAATTTATGAGTGGTACCTGAAGTATCAGTAAGGGTTCTCAGAGAAAAAGAAGCAGTAGTGAAATCTTGGAGAGACGCTGGAGACACACTTTGCAGGCATAATCACTGAGAAAAGGCATAACTTTGACCCCTCCACATCTCCAGCCGGTGCAGAGAATCTCCACTTCACGTTAAACGGAGAAACGAGGAGGGCCCCCAGGGCCGCCAGTGGCCGGCGCCCATATGGCTTGGGAAGACGCAGACCAGGTGAGCTTTGTGGTACCGCAGTAGCCCCACAGACAAGCCTGGGCCAGAGCAGCATAGCCCCCTGGACAGAATGACCTCCACCTGGGGAAAAAAAAAAAGAAAAACTGAGTAATAAGCAATAAGAACAGTTAAGACACGCTGGAAAGAGGGTGGGGCGCCCTGAGCGCTGAAGATTGGGGGAAGGGAATTCTTCCCGGGACTGTAAATAAACAAGCTGGGCGGGCCGGAGAGGCTCTAGTGGGAGCGGGGCATGCGCCCAGCAACCAGGAGCGGGGAAGCTTGTGAGAGGACGGAAGACCCACTTCCCACATGAACTCTAAACAAACATGGCGGCCGGCAGGAGCAGCAGCACTGCCCAGTAAGCAGGAGCAGGAAAGCTTCTGAAAGTGGCAGTGGGAGGAAAACTTCAGAGGAGAGGGGGGAAGACCCACCTCCCACATGAACTGTAAATAAACACGCAGGCCTGACAACGCGGGGGCAGTGTCACCTTTCCCAGTGCTTGGAAAGGGGAAAGCCTGTAGCACAGGCTCCCACACAGGAGAACTCTGAGCAAACAAAGCCTGTGGGACCAGGTGAGTGCTAGCTCACCCCAGAGATCTGCATAAATAACGCCGCCAGCTACAGGCTGAGAGCAGCAGGCCGCAAGCCACAGTTGCAGATACCACTCTCAGAACTGTCTCCAGATGCTTTTTTTTCTTTTTCTCCCTACCTTTGATGAGAGAACAACTGAATTACACCTGCAAGCCGAAAAACTTACTGAAACTGTATTGCATTTGAACTGGGGACACTTGGTGGGGCTTTTTGTGTGTGTGTGTGTGTGTGTCTATGTGTGTGTGTGTGTGTGTGTGTGTGTGTGTGAGTGTGTAGTTTTGTTCTACTTTATGCATCCCCTTTGATGAGACAACTACAGAACAACATCTGAGGCACCAACTCCAGGACTGGAGATTGAGATGGACACCCAAATTATTAAGACTGAAACTGCATTGCATATAAACTTGGAAGTTTTTTGGTTTTTTTTTTTTAATTTTCTATTTTCCATTGTATTTTAATTCATTTTTATATATAGATATTTCTTTCATTTACTTATTTTTTATTTTTTTTATCTTTGATTTTCAATCCTCTCTCTGTCTCTCTAATGTCTGTTCAGCTTACTGTCGATTAGTACGCTAACACTCCCTGTTTATACCTTTGAAACTCTCTTGTCTGATACCTTGTTCTGTTTTCTCCCTCTTGTCTGTATATTTGTTTTCCCCTTTTCTTTAACTTCTTGCTTTCCATCTCAGCTCACCCTTCCATTCTAAATATTACCATTGTTATTATTACAAGCTAGAAAATACTTAATTGCACACAGTACAGGGACAGTAACAACACCAAGGACAATGACAGGAAGACAGAAAAAACAGGGAAACCAGTTTCCCCACAGCAAAAAATTAGTACAGGAACCAGAGGGGAATAAAGAGAACAGAAACTCAGATCCAGACTCCAACAAAATGAAGATAAACTATGCCAAAGGACCCAATGAAGCCCACAAGAATAATTTAAAAGAAGACATACTACAAGTACTCAATGAGAATTTTATAGAGATGATACTGGATAGGGTCAACCAAAATGTACAGGAGACACTCAAGAAATTCCAAGACAATAAAAATAGAGAATTTGAAAAAGCAAAAGAAGAAATAAAGGAAACCATAGAAGCACTGTATAAACACCAAAGTGAAAGAACACAATGAATGAATGGATAAATGAACTCAGGACAAAAATAGACAACAATAAAGAAGAAAACTGCCAGGATATGGAAAACCTCAGAAAAAAACGAAACAGAACTGCAAAACAAAACGGAAGGCCAATCCAGCAGAATAGAACAAACAGAAGACAGAATCTCAGAACTTGAAGATAAAATGGTAATTAAAGGAAAAACCGAAGAACTATTAATTAAACAACTCAAGACCTGTGAAAAGAAAATGCAAGAACTCACCGACTCCATCAAAAGACCAAACTTGAGAATCATGGGCATCGAAGAAGGAGAAGAGGTGCAAGCGAAGGGAATGCGTAATATATTCAACAAAATAATAACGGAAAATTTCCCAAATCTAGAGAAAGATATTCCCATACAAATGCAAGAGGCCTCCAGGACACCAAACAGACCAGATCAAAATAGAACTACTCCACGACATATCATCATTAAAACAACAAGTTCAGAAACTAAGGAAAGAATATTGAAGGCTGCAAGAGAGAAAAAACAAGTAACATACAAAGGTAAACCCATCAAAATCACAGCAGACTTCTCAACAGAAACATTAAAAGCAAGAAGAGCGTGGGGTGAGATCTTCTGGGCACTGAATGAAAATAACTTCAACCCCAGGATACTCTACCCAGCAAAGCTATCATTCAAAATAGATGGAGCAATAAAAGTCTTCCATGATAAGCAGAAACTAAAACAATATGTGACCACAAAGCCACCATTACAAAAGATTCTGCAAGGGATCCTGCACACAGAAAGTGACACCCAACTTAACCATGAAAAGGCAGGCAGCACCAAACCACAGGATAAGAAAAAGCAAGACAGTAGAGAGTAACATCAAGTTAGGTACACACAATCAAACCTTCAAACAACTAAGATAACTAAATGGCAGGAATCACCACATACCTATCAGTACTAACACTTAATGTTAATGGACTTAATTTACCCATCAAAAGACACCGTTTGACAAAATGGATTAAAAAAGAAGATCCAACAATTTGTTGCTTACAGGAGACTCATCTCACCGACAGAAATAAGCATATGCTTAGGATGAAAGGCTGGAAGAAGATTTACCAAGCCAATGGCCCCCGAAAACAAGCAGGAGTAGCAATACTTATCTCTGACAAAGTAGACTTCAAACCTACATTGATCAAACGAGATAAAGAAGGACATTCCATACTAATAAAAGGGGAAATAGACCAAAAAGAAATAATAATCATCAATCTGTATGCACCCAATGTCAACGCACCCAATTTCATCAAACATACCCTGAAAGACCTAAAAGCATATATAAACGCCAACACAGTGGTTGTGGGAGACTTTAACACTCCATTATCATCAATAGATAGGTCATCCAAACAAAAACTCAATAAAGAAATCCAAGATCTAAAATATGGAATAGATCAAGTGGACCTAGTTGATGTCTACAGAACATTTTATCCAACCTCTACACAATATACATTCTTCTCAGCAGCCCATGGAACCTTCTCCAAAATAGATCATATCCTAGGGCACAAAGCAAGCCTCAGCAAATATAAGAAAATAGAAATAATACCATGCATACTATCTGACCACAATGCAGTAAAAGTAGAACTCAACAACAAAAGTAAAGACAAAAAGCATGCAAACAGCTGGAAACTAAATAACTCATTACTTAATGAACAATGGATCATTGATGAAATAAAAGAGGAAATTAAAAAGTTCCTGGAAGTCAATGAAAATGAAAACACAACCTACCGGAACCTATGGGACACAGCTAAGGCAGTCTTGAGAGGAAAGTTTATAGCCATGTGTGCATATATTAAAAAGACTGAAAGATCCCAAATCAATGACCTAATGATACATCTCAAACTCCTAGAAAAACAAGAACAAGCAAATCCCAAAACAAATAGAAGGAGAGAAATAATAAAAATAAGAGCTGAAATCAACAAAATAGAAAACAAAAAAAACCATACAAAGAATTAATGAAACAAAAAGTTGGTTCTTTGAAAAAATAAATAAGATCGATAGACCCCTGGCAAACCTGACGAAAATGAGGAGAGAAAAAACCGAAATTAGTAGAATTAGGAATGCAAAAGGGGAGATAACAACAAACACCATGGAAGTCCAGGAAATCATCAGAGACTACTTTGAGAACCTATATTCAAATAAATTTGAAAATCTAAAAGAAATGGACAGATTTCTAGATACATATGGTCATCCAAAACTGAACCAAGAGGAAATTAATCACCTGAATAGACCTATAACACAAAATGAAATTGAAGCAGCAATCAAGAGTCTCCCCAAAAAGAAAAGTCCAGGACCTGATGGATTCTCTGCTGAATTCTATCAGACCTTTAAAGAAGAACTGATTCCAACCCTCCTTAAACTGTTCCACGAAATAGAAAGGGAAGGAAAACTGCCAAACACATTTTATGAAGCCAGTATTACACTTATCCCAAAACCAGGCAAAGACACCTCCAAAAAGGAGAACTCTAGGCCAATCTCCTTAATGAACATTGATGCAAAAATCCTCAACAAAATAATGGCAAACCGAATTCAGCAACACATCAAAAAGATTATTCACCACGACCAAGTAGGCTTCATCCCAGGGATGCAGGGGTGGTTCAACATACGAAAATCAATAAACGTAATAAACCACATTAACAGAAGCAAAGACAAAAACCACTTGATCATCTCAATAGATGCAGAAAAAGCCTTTGATAAGATCCAACATCATTTCATGATAAAAGCTCTAAGAAAAATAGGAATAGAAGGAAAGCTCCTCAACATTATAAAAGCTATATATGACAAACCTACAGCCAGCATTATACTTAACGGAGAAAAATTAAAACCATTCCCTCTAAAATCAGGAACCAGACAAGGATGCCCACTATCTCCACTCCTATTCAACATAGTACTGGAATTCCTAGCCAGAGCAATTTGGCAAGAAGAAGGAATAAAAGGAATACAAATAGGTAAAGAAACTGTCAAAATATCCCTACGTGCAGACAACATGATCCTATACCTTAAAGACCCAAAAAACTCTACTCAGAAGCTTCTAGACATCATCAATAGCTATAGCAAGGTAGCAGGATATAAAATCAACATAGAAAAATCATTAGCATTTCTATACACTAACAATGAGCAAATGGAAAAAGAATGTATGAAAACAATTCCATTTACAATAGCCTCAAACAAAATCAAATACCTAGGTGTAAACCTAACAAAAGATGTGAAAGACCTCTACAAGGAAAACTATACACTTCTGAAGAAAGAGATTGAGGAAGACTATAGAAAGTGGAGAGATCTCCCATGCTCATGGATTGGTAGAATCAACATAGTAAAAATGTCGATACTCCCCAAAGTAATCTACATGTTTAATGCAATTCCCATCAAAATTCCAATGACATTCATTAAAGAGATTGAAAAATCTACCATGAAATTTATATGGAAACACAAGAGGCCACGAATAGCCAAGGCAATACTCAGTCAAAACAACAATGCAGGAGGTATCACAATACCTGACTTCAAACTATATTACAAAGCAATAACAATAAAAACAGCATGGTACTGGCACAAAAACAGACATGAAAACCAGTGGAACAGAACAGAGGACCCAGATATGAAGCCACACAACTATAAGCAACTTATCTTTGACAAAGGAGCTAAAAATATATGATGGAGAAATAGAAGCCTCTTCAACAAAAACTGCTGGGAAAACTGGTTAGCAGTCTGCAAAAAACTGAAACTAGATCCATGTATGTCACCCTATACCAAGATTAACTCAAAATGGATCAAGGATCTTAATATCAGACCCCAAACTCTTAAGTTGATACAAGAAAGAGTAGGAAATACTCTGGAGTTAGTAGGTATAGGTAAGATCTTTCTCAATGAAACCCCAGCAGCACAGCAACTAAGAGATAGCATAGATAAATGGGACCTCATAAAACTAAAAAGCTTCTGTTCATCAAAAGAAATGGTCTCTAAACTGAAGAGAACACCCACAGAGTGGGAGAAAATATTTGCCAACTATACATCAGACAAAGGACTGATAACCAGAATATACAGGGAACTTAAAAAACTAAATTCTCCCAAAACTAATGAACCAATAAAGAAATGGGCATGTGAACTAAACAGAACTTTCTCAAAAGAAGAAATTCAAATGGCCAGAAAACACATGAAAAAATGCTCACCATCTCTAGCAATAAAGGAAATGCAAATTAAAACCACACTAAGTTTCCACCTCACCCCTGTTAGAATAGCCATCATTAGCAACACCACTAACAACAGGTGTTGGTGAGGATGTGTGGAAAAAGGAACCCTCTTACACTGTTGGTGGGAATGTAGACTAGTACAACCACTCTGGAAAAAAATTTGGAGGCTACTTAAAAAGCTGGACATCGATCTACCATTTGATCCAGCAATACCACTCTTGGGGATATACCCAAAAGACTGTTACTCCAGAGGCACCTGCACATCCATGTTTATTGCAGCACTATTCACAATAGCCAAGTTATGGAAATAGCCAAGATGCCCCACCACTGACGAATGGATTAAGAAAATGTGGTATCTATACACAATGGAATTTTATGCAGCCATGAAGAAGAACGAAATGTTATCATTCGCTGGTAAATGGATGGAATTGGAGAACATCATTCTGAGTGAGGTTAGCCTGGCTCAAAAAACCAAAAATCGTATGTTCTCCCTCATATGTGGACATTAGATCAAGGGCAAACACAACAAGGGGATTGGACTATGAGCACATGATAAAAGCGAGAGCACACAAGGGAGGGGTGAGGATAAGTAAGACACCTAAAAAACTAGCTAGCATTTGTTTCCCTTAACGCAGAGAAACTAAAGCAGATACCTTAAAGCAACTGAGGCCAATAGGAAAAGGCGAACAAGAACTAGAGAAAAGGTGAGATCAAAAAGAATTAACCTAGAAGGTAACACCCACGCACAGGAAATCAATGTGAGTCAATGCCCTGTATAGCTATCCTTATCTCAACCAGCAAAACCCTTGTTCCTTCCTATTATTGCTTATACTCTCTCTACAACAAAATTAGAAATAAGGGCAAAATAGTTTCTGCTGGGTATTGAGGAGGGGAGAGGGAGGGGGCGGAGTGGGTGGTAAGGGAGGGGGTGGGGGCAGGGGGGAGAAATGAACCAAGCCTTGTATGCACATATGAATAATAAAAGAAAAATGAAAAAAAAACAACATGAAAAGGGAAAATGCCTCTGAGAGTCTCAAAAACCATAGACCAACTCCAAAACAAAATAACTATGTGTAATATTTTACATTTAAGGCACAGCCTAGATTTTGGAAGATTGCATTCTGCTTCAAGTCAAATACTCCTCTGTGAATACAACTCAAATCGTAGCATAAGTCAACAGTTTCAGCCATACCTTTCATTGTACAAGATACTCTGTGGAAATCCACGATTAAGAAAAAAAATGTAAGTG
This sequence comes from Castor canadensis, assembly GCF_047511655.1. Lineage (NCBI taxonomy): Eukaryota > Metazoa > Chordata > Mammalia > Rodentia > Castoridae > Castor > Castor canadensis. The sequence goes on from NC_133387.1 coordinate 115,871,112, forward strand.
CCTAAAGATTATAAAAGATGGGGTATGACCACCAACTTTTGAGAAAATAAAAGCTTTAAAGTTTAGCAAAAAAAATATTCTTATAGGGAAGGTGTTATTAGTAAAGATAATAATACAGCAAGGAACAGATATAGAAAAAAAACACTACTATCTACCATCTTCTACCCACAATTTAGTCCTAAAGAACTGGTAGAACAAGCAGGGGGCCTGGGTGGAGGGGTTGCAATACATGAAATCTGGATTCAGGTGCACACAAGTTCAAATTTCAGTTCTTTACTCTGAGCCAAATTCACTTTCAATAAATGTGCATAGTGCCATCTGAACTCACAGAAGTGTTGTGAAAATTGAGATCAGAAGTATAATACTTAGAATAGTACATAATAAATGCTTTTTCCAAACTGAAAAATTCCATTCCAGAAATATTGTTAGCAAACTACAAATGCATATATTTATATATTTATTTGAAGGTAAGTATCAGTATATATGCATCTGGAAATATGCATTCATGATATAAAGTATCCCATCAATTACTCAGAAATTAGGGATTGTGAAGGAGTTGGAGACTAAGGTGTCAAGCCTAACTTTATCACTAAGGAATTTATAATCTCAGGCAAATTACTAAATTACTTTTGACACTGCAGATCATATTGAAAATTCCCAAATCCAGTTTCTTTCATACTTAACCACCTGTAGTTCTATTATTAGAGAACACTGTATTGCATTAACAATCATCATACATACTTAAGATCATCAGTTACTTTGGCCTGTTTCTTCAGTTCTCTGATATCCACTGCACATTTCATAGCTTTTCTTACTCTGAGTTCTTGCTGGAGAGAAGATGCTCTTTGCATTTTATAATCTATAGATTCCTGAAAAATTGAAAGCATTTCTGTCAATACCAATTTCAGTTTACACCAAACATCTACACTATTAGCTTAACCCCTTAAAGCACACAAAAATCTGATCTATACTAAGTGATTGACCTCTATATTGATGTGACTCTTCCCCTTTTCATAAGGAATCTATTGAGTTGCAATGTATGTTCTCTCCCATGTGCTCTGCAAGCTTTCAAAAGAGACTGGCCAGACTGAAGGGAGCCCAACATCTCTCAGTCACACAGATACTATACTGAAACGGAATAGTGCTGATTTGGGACCATCAGGCCTAACAAGTGATTAACAAGTTGCTGACAAAGAGTGTCATCTATGTCCTCTTCTCCTGTGAATACTGTAAGAGTATTTCCCAGAGCATTTAGACTTTTGCCAAAGTGAGGATGCATATGGACATCAATCCTACACATACACCACAAAAATTCATGTCCAGTTTCCAACACTACTACTTTAAAGAAGTGGCATTGGTTGGAAAGCCCTAAGTATAGGGATTTAAGTAATCCTGCATTTGAAAAGTAAAGTGTATTTGGGGCTCCCATGTACAATAACTAATGTGTTTCATGGCAAGGTCTGTCATAAACACTAGACTAGGAATGTGAATTCCACTCAGTTGTCTCTAGAGCCACTTTCATTTTTTATCTTTGTCAGCACTGAGGTTTGAATTCAGAGCTTCATGCTGGCTTCATGCTCACTCATACTGATTGAGCCATTCCACCAGACTTTATAGCTCTTTATCATGATAACTACAGATTCTCCTACCCCCAAACTAATCTACCTTCCCATATTTATAACTGGAATTGCCATGACCCTAGCTCAATAACTGGAATTAATTAGCTAATCAAGGCATCCAGAGGGAAGTAAAAGCAAGAATTGGAAGAGTGCTGGTAAAGTGGGGATCTTGGTACCAGTAGTTCCTGAAAGCCTTTAAATTTACCTGATTCCCTCTCCTCCCTGTTATGGCATTCCTATGCTTAGTGGTAATAATAAAATGTCCTTTGAGAACTTCCCACTTTTTGGTTAAGCTACTTTGAGTAGATTACTGTCACTTATAAACCAAGAGTCCCAGCAAAAGCATAAGACCTCTCTCCCAAAAGACATGTTTGTTTCAGTCACTACTTTTTCCTTCTACAGTGATGCTGGAAATGGCTTCACTTTTCTCATTTTCTGTCAGTGGGACTGTGAGCCTTGGTACTTTAAGTAAGAACTTTCTTAGATGAGAACTGAGACAAAAGTCCAGGAGAATAAGAGGGACTAAATAGTAAAAAAGGGAAAGGAAATTCACTGACCTCAATCCACTTCTATGCCCTTAACACTTTCAGAGGCCTTAAAGAAATGCTTGGCCAATTTTAAAACACATGAGATAATAAAACTTAGCATCATGCTCATTGCTCAGTCAAGACATTACTGTACTTCCATAGTCATCTCCTACCTGAATTCCTAGGTTTTATTGCCCTCTAATCCTTGAAAGTGTTCCTTTCAAAATGCTATCATTTGATTTCTTGGTCAAAAACATCCAGGTCTCCCACTTCCTGCTAAAACATGACTAAACACCTTAACTTGGCATTTATGCCTTCAGTTTTAAAAATGGAGACTTAAAAAATTCCTACGTGTCACAGAAAAAAAGATATAATCATTTATTACTAGATATCTGAGATGCAAACATACCAGAGTTTTCTATTTTCAAGCCAACTTTCACCACTCTGTCAACACAAGTGATCCAGAGCCCCAGATATTGAACATAACATTAGAAGTACCTAGGTGTAGCTGCCATGTTGGGAACCATGCAAGGTCTGGTCTTTTGGTGATGTTGTTTTCCCTCTCAGTTCTTACTGTCAGTCAGTTATCCCAAGAGACAGACTGCCACAACTTCTGGGTCTCCAGCAGCCCCTCCATACCATCAGTCTCCATGGATACCATCTCCATGGAGACCACAAACAATCATAAGCATCCTTTCTCAGGGGTTTCCAACTACAGCTCCTCACTGCCACTCTACTATCAGCAGATATGTGACCGGTGGATTATTGATGCCACCAGGATAATGGATAATGGCAACATGTATAAGAGCATCCTGCTGAGTCAGGAGGCAGTCTGTTCTCTTGGTGTCATCACTCATCCAGGTTCCAGACAGTCATGGAACCACATACATTATCACTGCTTTATTCTTCTTCATTTTCTAGTGGTCAGGAAGACCAAAGAGGATTGCCAAAGGCAGTGATCCACACTCAGAACCTGACCTGAGAAGAAAGATGCAAGCAGCATGTCCAGCTCCCAGGTTGGTGTGGGCCTACAGTTTGGGGTCAAATGAGGAAGTCAAATGTGAAAGAACAACACATCTGTATGGAGAAGAGTTCAGGCTAGAACAGTCCCAGACAACATTCACTGGGAGGAACTTGGCTTTCCTTAGAAGAAGAAAGAGCTTCCAAAAGTTAGATCAAGGCCATGGAAAAGCACAACTTTGGAGAGGATGAGACAGATGAGATGAGATGAGACAGAGGACTATGCAAGAACTCACCGACTCCATCAAAACACCAAATTTGAGAATCATGGACATCAAAGGAGAAGAGGTGCAAGCGAAGGGAATGCGTAATATATTCAACACAATAATAACAGAAAATTTCCCAAATCTAGAGAAAGATATTCCTGTACAGATGTAAGAGGCCTCCAGGACACCAAACAGACCAGATCAAAATAGAACTACCCCACAACATATCATCATTCAAACAACAAGTTCAGAAATTAGGGAAAGAATATTGAAGGCTGTAAGAGAGAAAAAGCAAATAACATACAAAGGTAAACCCATCAAAATCACAGCAGACTTCTCAACAGAAACATTAAAAGCAAGAAGAGCATGGGGTGAGATCTTCCGGGCACTGAATGAAAATAACTTCAACCCCAGCAAAACTATCATTCAAACTAGATGGAGCAATAAAAGTCTTCCATGATAAGCAGAAACTAAAACAATATGTGACCACAAAGCCACCACTACAAAAGATTCTTCAAGGGATTCTGCCCACGGTAAGTGAAACCCAACTTAACCATGAAAAGACAGGCAGCACTTTTAAACCACAGGAAAAGAAAAAGCAAGAAAGTAGAGAGTAACCTCCACTTAGGTAAACACAATCAAACCTTCAAACAACTAAGACAACTAAATGACAGGAATCACCACATACCTATCAGTGCTAACACTTAATGTTAACAGACTTAATTCACCCATCAAAAGGCATTGCTTGACGAAATGGATTGAAAAGGAAGATCCAACAATTTGTTGCTTACAGGAGACCCATCTCACTGACATAAATAAGCATAGGCTTAGGAAGAAAGGCTGGAAGAAGATTTAGCAAGCCAATGGCCCCCGAAAACATGCAGGCGTAGCAATACTTATCTCTGACAAAGTAGACTTCAAACCTACAATGATCAAATGAGATAAAGAAGGACATTGCATACTAATAAAGGGGAAATAGACCAAAAGGCAACCTGACTAAAATGAGGAGAGAAAGAACCCAAATTAGTAGAATTAGGAATGCAAAAGGGGAGATAACAGATTTCTAGGTACATATGACATCCAAAACTGAACCAAGAGGAAATTAATCACCTGAATAGATCATAACACAAAATGAAATTGAAGCAGCAATCAAGAGTCTCCCCAAAAAGAAAAGTCCAGGACCTGATGGATTCTCTGCTGAATTCTATCAGACCTTTAAAGAAGAACTGATACCAACCCTCCTTAAATTGTTCCATGAAATAGAAAGGGAAGGAAAACTGCCTAACACATTTTATGAAGCCAGTATTACACTTATCCCAAAACCAGGCAAAGACACCTCCAAAAGGAAAACTATAGGTCAATCTCCTTAATGAACATTGATGCAAAAATCCTCAACAAAATAGTGGCAAACCGAATTCAGCAACACATCAAAAAGATTATTCACCAAGACCAAGTAGGCTTCATCCCAGGAATGCAGGGGTGGTTCGACATATGAAAATCAATAAACGTAATAAACCACATTAACAGAAGCAAAGACAAAAACCACTTGATCATCTCAATAGATGCAGAAAAAGCCTTTGATAAGATCCAACACCATTTCATGATAAAAGCTCTAAGAAAAATAGGAATAGAAGGAAAGTACTTCAACATTATAAAAGCTATATATGACAAACCTACAGCCAGCATTATACTTAATGGAGAAAAACTGAAACCATTCCCTCTAAAATCAGGAACAGGACAAGGATGTCCACTATCTCCACTCCTATTCAACATAGCACTGGAATTCTTAGCCAGAGCAATTAGGCAAGAAGAAGGAATAAAAGGAATACAAATAGGTAAAGAAACTGTCAAAATATCCCTACGTGCAGACAACATGATCCTATACCTTAAAGACCCAAAAAACTCTACTCAGAAACTTCTAGACATCATCGATAGCTACAGCAAGGCAGCAGGATATAAAATCAACATAGAAAAGCCATTAGCATTTCTATACACTAATAATGAGCAAACTGAAAAAGAATCTATGAAAACAATTCCATTTACAATAGCCTCAAAAAAATCAAATACTTAGGTGTAAACCTAACAAAAGATGTGAATGACCTCTACAAGGAGAACTATAAACTTCTGAAGAAAGAGATTGAGGAAGACTATAGAAAGTGGAGAGATCTCCCATGTTCATGGATTGGTAGAATCAACATAGAAAAAATTTCTAATCTTCCAAAAGTAATCTACATGTTTAATGCAATTCCCATCAAAATTCCAATGACATTCATTAAAGAGATTGAAAAATCTACCATGAAATTTATATGGAAACACAAGAGGCCACGAATAGCCAAGGCAATACTCAGTCAAATGAACAATGCTGGAGGTATCACGATACCTGACTTCAAACTATATTACAAAACAATAACAATAAAAACAGCATGGTACTGGCACAAAAACAGACATGAAGACCAGTGGAACAGAATAGAGGACCCAGATATGAAGCCACACAACTATAACCAACTTGTCTTTGACAAAGGAGCTAAAAATATACGATGGAGAAATAGCAGCCTCTTCAACAAAAACTGCTGGGAAAACTGGTTAGCAGTCTGCAAAAAACTGAAGCTAGATCCATGTATATCACCCTATACCAAGATTAACTCAAAATGGATCAAGGATCTTAATATCAGACCCCAAACTCTAAAATTAATACAGGAAAAAGTAGGAAATACTCTGGAGTTAGTAGGTATAGGGAAGAACTTTCTCAAAGAAACCCCAGCAGCACAGCAACTAAGAGATAGCATAGATAAATGGGATGTCATAAAGCTAAAAAGCTTCTGTTCATCAAAAGAAATGGTCTCTAAACTGAAGAGAACACCCACAGAGTAGGTGAGACAAAGGACTGATAACCAGAATATATAGAGAACTTAAAAAACTAAATTTTTCCAAACCTAATGAACCAATAAAGAAATGGGCAAGTGAACTAAACAGAACTTTCTCAAAAGAAGAAATTCAAATGGCCAAAAAACACATGAAAAAATGCTCACCATCTCTAGCAATAAAGGAAATGCAAATTAATACCAAACTAAGATTCCACCTCACCCCTGTTAGAATAGCCATCATTAGAAACACCACCAACAACAGGTGTTGGCGAGGATGTGTGGAAAAAGGAACCCTCTTACACTGTTGATGGGAATGTAAACTAGTACAACCACTCTGGAAAAAAATTTGGAGGCTACTTAAAAAGCTAGACATTGATCTACCATTTGATCCAGCAATACCACTCTTGGGGATATACCCAAAAGACTGTGACAGAGGTTACTCCAGAGGCACCTGCACACCCATGTTTATTGCAGCACTATTCACAGTAGCCAAGTTATGGAAACAGCCAAGATGCCCCACCACTGACGAATGGATTAAGAAAATGTGGTATCTATACACAATGGAATTTTATGCAGCCATGAAGAAGAATGAAATGTTATCATTCGCAGGTAAATGAATGGAATTGGAGAACATCATTCTGAGTGAGGTTAGCCTGGCCCAAAAGACCAAAAATTGTATGTTCTCCCTCATATATGGACATTAGATCAAGGGCAAACACAAAAAGGAGATTGGACTTTAAGCACATGTAAAAACGGGAGCACACAAGGGAGGGGTGAGGATAGGTAAGACACCTAAAAAATTAGCTAGCATTTGTTGCCCTTAACGCAGAGAAACTAAAGCAGATACCTTAAAAGCTACTGAGGCCAATAGGAAAAGGGGACCAGGAACTAGAGAAAAGGTTAGATCAAAAAGAATTAACTTAGAAGTTAACACACACGCACAGGAAATTAATGTGAGTCAACTCCCTGTATAGCTAGCTATCCTTATCTCAACTAGCAAAAACACTTGTTCCTTCCTATCATTGCTTATACTCTCTCTTCAACAAAATAAGAGATAAGGGCAAAATAGTTTCTGCCAGGTATTGAGGGGGTGATGGGGAGCAGGAGGGGGTAGAGTGGGTGGTAAGGGATGGGGTGGGGGCAGGGGGGAGAAATGACCCAAGCATTTATGCACATATGAATAATAAACCAATAAAAAAATTAAAAAAATAATAAAAATCTCCACAAATTAGGATTAGAAAAGAATTTCTATTACCAAAGTGGTTTTTGTCTAGGGGGAAGAATATTTTTGCTCATAGTACCTAGAACAACTTGTAGGCCCAGGATGCACTGAATGACACCCAATTCTGGTTGCATCACAGTTTCCATAGAACCCAAACCATCTCAAGCACTAGAATCAGAAGTTAGTACTGAAAGTAGCTGTACTGATGTGAAGGATTTGAGAAATTTTTGAGGTAATTTGGCATTCAAGAGCCAGTGATGCCCCAACAAATAACAATCCAGGGATTGAAACAACTGTGTACCCTCAACCCTAGACAGGGACAACACTGATTTCCATCCCTTCTGTCCTCATCCCAGTGACTGAACCTGGAATGATGCTAAAGACTTGACTCAGGGCCAGGGATGTCAGTGGGAGGCCAGGAGACATCTGAGACTAATAAAACATGGACAGAACAGCAGGACATGTTGTCCTGAATTCAAGGGATAGTCATGTCCACAGGTACTTGGGTCATAATCACCCAATTATCCTAGTGTGAACAATGGGATGGAAAAATTGTTGTAGCATATTCAGCTGATTGGGAGGTTCTAGGAATTTGCCTTACTGCAACTCAGAAACCACATGTATGAATATTTAGATACACATTTCTTCCCAAGCTCCTTTTATCTGTTCTTTGGTTTTCAGCACTCTCTACAAAGATGTAGGGGAATAAGAGGTAGGTTAATCAAATTCAGAAGTCTAAACAGCATTGAAAGCCAAGCCCTTAGTAGGGCTGGGGTCTTCTAAGTGGGCAGCAAGACAAGATCTGTATTGGGTAGTTTCTCTTTATCTCTTACTTCTCTTGGTGGCATGAGGAGTCTCCACAGGGACACTAAGGATCCTGCATTTTGTCATGTGACAATAAAAGTAAATTGTACACAGTGGCACAGAGATGCCTCTTTGATCGTAAGTTTACCTGTGAGGCAAGGAAGATAAGGTCAGAAACCAGGAACACACATATAATTCCCCAAGATGAGGGGATATGGTTGGGCTTCAGGATGTATCAGCAGAACAGAAATGAAGGTTACCCCAGCAATCATGTGACCCTTAGATTAAAGGCAGACATACTACACATGGTGGCAAAGACCGAATATTTCATTTGATGTCTCAGATTCCCAGTGAATGGACACTGCGCAGAAGAATCAAAAACTTTTTGTTTCTGGGAAAAATTAGCTGAATTAAGAGCACATTTCCACAGTTGCTCTCCTGGCTCTGTTTCAGCCCTGTGGTTTTCATTCACAGTATCAAGTGGAAGAGCTTCCCTTTGATAGGATTTCCATCCCCATTGTCATGCCCATGTTCCTTGTGTTCTGTGGACAAATATCACCTAGTATCCTGGGAAGTATGCTATTCTAGGCAGGCCTCAGCCTTGCCTTTGCTTGGCTACAAAGAAATTACTTAACTACTTGGCAACTCCACTTCCTTACATGTAAATGGGTATATTGTCTTATATCTCATAGGATAGTTTTTGAAGACTAAAGAGTTTTCTGCATACAGTACACAGTAAATGTTATGTATTACAGGAAGTGGCTTTACAGTAGAAAAGCATTAATACACCAATGAACAGGTACAACTTATTATTCTTTGAAAATACCCAGTGTGTGCGTGTGTGTGTGTGTATGTGTGTGTGTGTGTGTGTGTGTGTAGAGGGAGAGTGACAGAGACAGGGAGAAATAATCCAGTGATTCCTTGTGGTGAATGTATCAGTGTCACCTAAGCCAACTGATAGAAAATGTACTTCTGATAGTTGAACTGGCTTGTTCAACATAAAACTATTAATAATGGCTGAAAGAAACTAAAAACTTGAGTCTTATATTGACTCGCAGTCTGTTGTTATTTCTTTTATACCATCCCAAATTTCAAGGAATGGATTCTCAATTTTTTGGAAATCTTCACAAATTATATCCTGATTTAACATTGTCAAGTTGTCTGTGAGCTAACTTAGAACTTGGCAGAAAAAGGATGCAAGAATGTCACCATAGGCCAGAGTGTATAGGACTCCTGAGAAAGTACCTCACAACACTGTCTAACCACAAGTGTCCTGTACATCACGGCACACTTAAAGTAACAACCCCTGGTACTTTTAAAAGGCTGAGAAGCTGCTGCTTGGCCAGAGGTCATCACTTCTGCTGCAGAATGGGCAGCAAAGATGGAGCAGCCAACAAGGGGCAACCAGTCCTACCCGTGGGGATGTCTCATGTGAGCTAGAGAGTCCAAGGAGAAAGTGAGAGAGAGAGAGAGAGAGAGTGTGTGTGTGTGTGTGTGTGTGTGTGTGTGTGTGTGGATGTGTGTGTGAGAGAAAGAGAGACAGAAAGAGATATAGAGATATACAGAAAGACAGAAACAGAGATAGAATCCAGTGATTGCTGGTGGTGAAAGTTTCAGGGTCCCCTAAGCAACATCCGATTATAATGAAAGATGTGCTACTGAGAGGTTAACTAACTTGGCCAATGTAAAACTACTAGTAATGGGTGAAATAAGTCTAAATAACATAGGGTACTTTGGATTCTCTCTGTCATTACCTGTATACCACATTTCTAGTCAAGGCTTGTTAGTTTTTGGGAAACCATCAGACATTATATTCCAATTCAACTTTGTCTAAGTTGGTCCCTGAAAAATGACAGGGGAAATTGAAGAATAGCCATCTGCTGGCCAACAGATGCTATGCAGGCACTGCCAGCCAGATTATTCTAGGCCAAAGTGGGCAGGTATCCATAGGAAGTACCTGGTCAGTGTATCCAATCACAAGAGCCTTTGTCATGACATCACAGTGGGGTAACTGCCCCTGGAACATTGAAATGGCTGAGGAGTTACAGACTGGCCAGATGTGATGGCAGAATGGGTAGCAAAGTAGGAGAAGGCTGGAATAACCTGCCCCAACCTGTCAAGAAGATATCTCAGGTCACTTGGGGAGTTGGGATCCAGGGCAGTAAAAACAGAACCAGGTGGCTGATCTCAGCACTGCAGAGTCAGGGGACTCCACTCTCCACCTCCTGCCTCAGCAGTGGTGATCTGTGTGCAGAGGGTGGCTACTGGCTCTATGCAGGTTTACCATCCTTTTCAGCTGCTTCCAGATCCCAAGAATGAATTCAGCCTAGATAGCTCACTGAGTAACTAGGCAGCTTATATGCCAAAGGTGAGAACCACTGGCTTGGGACAGATGTCAAAAGTAGAAGGGTGTGTCAGAAATTGGAGCGTTGTTTTGTTTGGGCTGGGGAATGGAACCAAATGCCTTCTGCTAGGGAAACCATGAAACGGTCTCCCAATATAGACCAGCCTGACCTTGACCTCAATGTGCAACACTCCTAACTTTGAACTGGCACTATGGCCCTGCCTGGCCTTGAGTTTACTAGGTAGCATGGCCTGGATTTAACCTCACTCTACAGCAAGGCTGGACTTGAACCCACTGTGTAGCTCAGGCTGACCTTGAACTCACTTTGTAGCACAAGTGGGTAAGAAACTTACCTTCCTGCCTCCAATCCCAAGGCATCACACATCTGAGCCACCTTGACCAGCATGGTTAATGCTCTTAGCATTAGAGCAAATAAGTTATCTTTAATGAAGTTTGCAAGGACATTAAATATTTAGCTTCTGATACATTTCTGTAAGTTTCCAAGACTTTTATGTGAGTTTAGCATATTATCTGCATAGTTTAATAAATAGTCATTAAGTGAGAAAAGATCTGTGCTATTTCTAGCACTGAAGGAAATTGGTGAAGAAAAATGCTGCCCCTAGTTGAGTTGTGGGACCAAAGATATAAGAGCAAAATCATGACAAAGCTGACTGAGTCCTTAGGCTCATTGTTACTTTTGACTTTCTTATTGTCTGTGTGTTCACTTCATGGCTCTCAATGAATATTTGCTCAGTGGATAAATAAATGTAGGATCACAATGCACAGAAAAGTCAAAAACATCTTCTGTCTAAGAAAAGTTACCTGAATTAAGTGCTGATTTACAATGTTGCCCCTCCTGGGTCTGTTTCTGTCTTGAGGTTTTCATTCAAAGTAGCCAGTGGAAGAATTTCCCAATAATAAGATTTCAAGGATCACTGTCATGCTCTGGCTCCAGGTGTGCTGTGGATACATCCCACCTGGTGTCCTCAGAAGGCTGTCTTAGGCCAGTTTCACCCTGGCAATGATTGACTGGTAGAGCCATTATCTGGTCACTTAAGGTGTCTGCCTAGTTTCAAACCGTGGTTCTATTTGTCTAAATAGAAGTCACTTGACACTTAACATGTTGTTGACTCCACTTCCTCAACTGGAAAATGTGTATAATATTTCTTGTCTCATAAGATATTTTTTGAAGATGAAATAAATTAATGCAGGAGAGTATCTTGAATTCAATATTCAGCAAATGTTAGGTATTACAGGATGTTGATGCTCAGTAGATAAAAGTTAATAAGTCAATTACTTTGTATTATTCAAAGATATCCAGTGTCTACAAGTGAGATAATGTGTGTGTACATGTGTGTGTATGTGTGTATGTGTGTGTGAGATTGTGTGTATGTGTGTATGTGTGTGAGTGTGTGTATGTGTGTGTGTTATAGAGAGACAGGGACAGAGACTGAGAGAAAGAATCAACTGACTCCTGGTTGTTAATGCTTTAGGCTCACTTAAGCAAAACTCCTATGGGGACTGAAGATGTGCTTCTAAGAGGCCAACTGAATTGTCCAACATAAAACTACTAGTAATGGCTCAAATAAGCCTAAATAGTAGAGTATTACTTCAATGGTCAACCTGGTGTCATTTCTTCTATACCCCAACTTCTAGGCAAGGCTTATAGCTTTTTGGAAATCAGCACATATTATATCCAAATTGAATTTTGTACACTTTCGTGAATGTAAGCAAACTAAGGAACTGGGAATAGACAATCCGTTTTCTAACCAGAAGTTGACACAAAGCACTGCCAGCAAGACTGCTGCAGGCCAGAGTCTGGTGCTCCTGAGGAAGGGACTTACACCAGGATCAAATCACAAACATCTGCTTCATCATGTCACAGTTGGGGTAACTATACTTAGGACTTTGCAAGGATTGAGAGGCTGAAGGCTCTCAATGGGCAGCAAATAACAAGCAACTGGGAGGGAACCACTATACCTTCCCTGTGGGTGTGGGGAAGATGCCTCAGGTGGCTTGGGGAATTGAGGGAGAAGGGAGAGAGAGAGAGAGAGAGAGAAAGGGAGAATGAATGACAAAATCAGAATTTGTATCCAGTGATACCTGGTTGCAAACACTTCAGAGTCACCTAAGCCAACATCCTATTGTGACTGGAGCTGAAAGGTGAACTACCTTGGCCATGTAAAACTACTAGTAATAGCTAAAGGAAGTCTACACACCATGAGATGTTTTTTACTTTCTATCTGTGTCATTCCCTTTATATGTCATATCTAGTCGAGGCTTGACAGTTTTCTGGAAATTATACCTCATTTCAACTTTGTCCAATGTGGTCCCAGAACGCTGCCTGGAAACTTGGAGGAGAACAGTGATCCATTGGCCAGAAGATGGTGCCCTGGGCTTGTAGGCCAGGCTGCTGCAAGTTGTAGGTTAAGGGAGAGTGGATTCAGAGGAAGTGCCTGTCTGGAGGATTTTATCAGAAGCAACTTGATCATGATATCACTGTTATTCCAAACTCCCTGGAATTTTGAAAGGGCTGAGAAGCTGCTGTCTGAACAGAGGTCATGGCAGAATGGGCAAGAAATTAGGAGCAACCTGGATGAATCTGTCCCCGCCATGTGATAAAGACATTTCAGGTCACATGGGGCATTGGGATGCTGGGTGGTGACAGCAGAGTCAGGTGCCCACAGTCAGCACTGCAGAATCAGGGGACTATACTCTCCACCTCACACCTTAGCTGTAGTGGTCAAGGGTGTTGAGATTTGCTTCACAGCTCTGAGGAGTTACATTGTGTGGCCGAAATCACTCTCCAAATACATAGACATCATATCTGCCCAAGGATAGGACAACCAACTGGGGAAAAATGTAACCAATAGAAAGATTTTTCAAATCAGTGGTCAGGAACACCCTCTGTACCCAAAGCTTGCCATAAACTCACTATCTGGCCCTGGGTGGTCTAGTATCCACTCTGCTGTCCAAGCCAGGCATGAACTCACTTTATAAGCCCATGTAGGCTTTGATCTCACTGTTCAGCACAGGCTGACTGGAACTCACTATGTACACAGGCAGGCCTTAAACTCACTGTGTGTCTCAGGGCAAATTTGAACTCAGTGTTTGGCCCAGGATGGCTGTGAACTCACTGTGTAACCAGGATGGGCAGGAATACACTTTGTAGCCAAGCCAAGGCTGGACTTAAGCACACTGTGAATCACAGGTCGGCCTTGAACTCACTGTGGGCCTTAGGACAGCCTTGATCCCACTGAATAGCACAGACTGGTCAGAAACACACTGTGTAGCCAGTGCTGGCTTAGACTCATAATGTGCCCCAGGCCAGTCTTGAACTCACTGTGCAACCAGGTCCGGCAATAAATTCACCATGCACACAAGCAGGTGTTGAACCCACTGTGGCTCAGTCTGATCGTGAATTCACTATTCATCTCAGGCTAGCCATGAACTCACTGTGCAGTATAGATGGGGCAAGAATACACTCTGTATCCGGGGCTGGCCTCAAATGCACTGTGTGGCCCAGTTTGGCCTTGAAATTGCTACATAGAGTAAAGTGATTAGGAATACTTTGTAGCCAAGGCTGGCCTTAAACTCACTGTTTGGCCCAGGACAGCCTTGAGCTAACTGCTGTCCAGGCCATCCTTGAATTCATTGTGTGGCCAAAGCCACCCATGAACTCACCGTATGTTCCAGTCTTGTCAGGAACACACTGTGTACACAATGTTGGCCTTAAACTCACAGTGCGACCCAGGCTGGTCTTGAACTTACTTTGTATACAAGTAGGTGTTGCACCCAGTGCAGCACAGGTGTTGATCTCAGTTTTGTGACCAACCCTGAACTCCGTGGGTATCACACACTGGGCAGTAACATACTCTGTATCCAAAGCTAGCCTTAAACTTACAGTACAGTCTACATAGCTTTGAACTCATGGTTGGACCCAGTGTGGCCTTGAATGTCCTGTGCTTCCAAGGTCAGCTTTGAATTCACCTGTTGGGCCCTTGACATCCTTGAACTAACAGTGTGGCTCCCACTGGCCACAAATGCACTGTGCAGCACATGTGAATCAGGAACTTGCCCTCCTTCCTCCCTTCACTCAGATCACAGGCCCAACCCATCTGGGCTAACTTTTAGCAAATAATTTGTCCTTAATGAAGATTGCAAGAACATTAAATATTTAGCCTCTGACCCTGTTGCTCTCTATATCTGTCCAAGACTTTTGTAGAAGGTTTGAGTACTATCTTCAAGGTTGCTAAAATATTGGATAATTAAATATTCGGTAATTTCTCTAGCACTGAGGGAAATGGGTGAGGAACAATGTTGCAACTAGTTGAGCTGTGACAGGAAAGAGACAAGGAGAATTATGAGAAAGTCAGCTTAGTGTCCTTATAGCCTTAGCCAATTTAATATGCTGTCCATACAAGTATAGAAAATGTGAGAGAAGAAAATGTAGTCTTTTTAGCTAAACCACAAATATGGGGTTGACATCCACAATATGTTTCAGTGGGTACTATATGGTAAAACATTCAAATGTGGGGACCAACTTATAATGTAGTCTGTTCACTTGACAGGTTCTAAAGTTGAGAATACACTGGAGTGTAGATGGAGCATTTCATCTCTAGACCCAGCATTAGCATCCACTTCAGCCAGGAATTACCACTGTTACAGTTCCACCAAGAGAAAAGCACTTACCTACACTTCTGAAAAATTTGAAATTAAAATTTGTTTGTGTCTTTCTGTGTATATTATTCAAAAATTTCATATTCCATTTGTTCTTTGTGGAAATAAAAATAATTTGTTATAAAATAGAGCACAAACTCTATTAACACATACAAACTTGTAGTAGTTACTGTGCTGTCAAGACTAGATTTTGCCTGTAAGACCAAAGCCCTCCTTCTCACACCTGGTGCACTGTGAATGCCTTCTAGCTGAGCTCATTCTCAAGTCATTACTAAGTATGGGAAGCTGATTAGAAATATCACTTATCCTTCAAAGAAAACTCCAAATATCACTTATTTTCACTGGTCAACCTGCCTCTAGCTACTGATGAATGCAAGGATAGAAAGCCTCAGAACTCTTTCCTCAGTTTGAATTGAAGATGAAAGAAAACAGAGGGTCCAAAATGGTGACTGGGACACAGCCTCAGACTGCATGAGCTCCATGAATCAGGGACCTTGCTGAGATGCAGAAGACACACTTGGCTGATATAAAGCACAAGGGAGAGCTGAAAGTTGGGAACCCTGAACCCCTAGCCTGTGGAAGGCTTCTCCATGCCACAACACACTGAGAGAGCAGGTGGGTAGCCACACCCACACCACCACCATCTGCAGGCCCACAAGTTCTCTGCCATGCAGACCCACCAAGTCTCCACCCCACAGGCCTGCCAGGACAGGGCACTGGCCAGCCAGGCCTCTGCCCTGCAGGCCCACTAGGCCTCTGCCCTGCAGAACAGCCAGGCCTCCATTTTGCTGGCCTACTGTGCTTCTGCCCCATGGGCCCACTGGGCCTCCACCCAGTAGAACAGCCAGGCCTCCACTTGCCAGCCTGCCAGGCCATCGCCCCACCAGGTTTCTGCCCTGCAAGCCTGCCAGGCTGCTGCCCACCTGCTGACCCACCAGCACAATGGCTGCCACCTGCCATGGGAGGGCTCCAACACTACCAGACACCAGGTCCAAACCTGCCTGAGAGATGCAGACAAACAAGACTGGATGCTAATGGAGTAACACCAGAACTACTAAGACTGAAATTCTACTGTTCCTGAACAGGAATTTTATTTTCTTTTTTTCCTTTTTCTCTTTTCTATAAGTGTTTGTTTGTCTTGTTCACTGTCTGATTGTCCACCGTATTTCCCTGTTGATTTTTTTGGTTCTCCATTTTCATTCTTTTTTCTCCTTCATTCTTGGTTTTGTTAGTTTTACTACTGTAAGTTAGCTAATACTAAATTACACATAGACCAGGGACAAAAAGAGTACCAAGTGGAATGATGGGAAGATGAAAATAGGTTGGAAAACATTCTCCCCCCCAAAAATAAGTATGGACAGGTTCAGAGGGAAATGAAGAAAACGGATACCTAGATCCAGACTCCAACAAAACAAAGATAAACTATACCAAGGAACCCAACAAAGCCCACAAGAACACCCTCAAAGAAGAAATCCTGTAAGGAATCAATGAGAAAATCATAGAGATGATACTAGACTTGGCATGGTCAACCAAAATGTACAGGAGGCACTTGAGAAATTCCAAGTCAACAAAAATAAGAATATGAGAAAAAACAAAAACAAATAAATGAAATCATAGGAGCCATAAATAAACACCAAAATGAAACAGAGAACATCATAAATAGAGAGATTAAAAAAATTAAGGAGGAAAATTGACAATATTAAAGAGGAAGTGACCATGATATGGAAAATCTCAGAAAAAAGAATGAAACAGAAATACAAAACACAATGGAAGGCCCTCCAGCAGACTAGAACAAGCAGAAGACAGAATCTCAGAACTCGAAGATGAAATGGTAATTAAAGGAAAAACTGAAGAACTATTAGTCAGAAAACTCAAGATTTGTGAAAGGAATATGTGAGAACTTAACGACTCCATCAAAAAACCAAATCTGAAAATCGTGGGCATTGAAAAAGGAGAAGAGGTGCAAGCAAAAGGAATTCATAACATATTCAACAAAATAATACCATAAAAATTTCCAAATTTAGAGAAAACTATGCTCAATCAGGTACAGGAAGCCTCCAGGACAACAAACAGACTTGACCAAAATAGAACTACCCCATGACATATTATCATTAAAACAACAAGCACAGAGACTAGAGAAGACTATAAAAGACTATAGAAGACTATAAAAGAGAAATAGCATACAAAAGTAGACCCATCAAAATCACAGCAGATTTCTCAATGGAAACCTTAAAAGCAAGAGCATGGAGTGAGGTCTTCCAGGCACTGAATGAAAATAACTTCAACCCTAGTATACACTAATCCAGCAAAACTATTATTCAAAATAGATGGAGAAATAAATGTCTTCCATGATAAGCAGAAACTAAAACAATATATGATGACCAAGCCACCGCTACAAAAGATTCTTCAAAAAATCCTGCACACAGAAAGTGAAAGCAAACAAAATCATGAAAGGGCAGGCAGTACGAAAACACAGGAGAAGAAAAGGCAAAAATGTAGAGAGTAATAGTGATTCAGTTGCACACAATCAAACCTTCAAACAACAAAGACAACTACATGACAGGAATCACCACATATCTATCAATACTAACACTGAATGTTAACACAATTATTTCCCCCATCAAAAGACACCACTTGGCAAACTGGATTAAAAAGGAAGATCCAACAATCTGCTGCCTACAGGAGACCACCTCATCGACAGAAACAAGCACTGGCTGAGGGTAAAAGGCTGGAAGATCTAGCAATCCAATGGCCCACTAAAATAGGCAAGAGTAGCAATACTTATCTCAGACAAAGTAGACTTCGAAGTAGACTTCTTCAAAAATAGACTTTATCTTTTGATCAAACGAGATAAAGAAGGATACTCCATACTAATAAAAGGGGAAATACACCAAAAGGAATTAACAATAATCAAATCATATGCACCCAACATCATATGCAACCAATTTCATGAAATATACTCTGAGGGACCTAAAAATATATATAGACTCCAACACAGTGGTAGTGGGAGACTTTAATATCACCTTATCACCAATGGATAGGTCATCTAAATGAAAAATCAATAACTAAATTCTAGAACTAAATCACACCATAGATCAAATAGACCTAGCTGATGTCTATGGAATATTTCATACAACTTCTTCACAGTATACATAATTCCCAGCAACTCATAGAAACTTCTTCAAAGTTGATGATATCTTAGGGCACAAAGCAAGCCTCAGCAAATATAGGAAAACAGAAATAATCCCATGCATTCTATCTGATCACAATGCATTAAAACTAGAACTCATCAACAAAAACCACAGTAAAAAACATGCAAACAACTGGAAGCTGAACAACACATTGCTCAATGATCAATGGGTAACTGATGAAATAAAAGAGGAAATTAAAAGGTTCCTGGAAGTTAATGAAAATGAATACATGATTTACTAGAAACTATGGGACACAGCAAAGGCAGTCCTAAAAGGAAACTTTATAGCCATGAGTGCATATATTAGAAGGACAGAAAGATCTCAAATCAATGACCTAATGCTACATCTCAAACTCCTAGAAAAAAAAGAATAAGCAAATCCCAAAACAATCAGAAGGAGAGAAATAGTAAAAATAAGGGCCAAAATCAATGAAATAGAAACAAAAAAAATCATGCAAAGAATCATTGACACAAAAGGCTGCTTCTTTGAAAAACTAAATAAGATTTACAGACCCTGGCAAACCTGACTAAAATGAGGAGAGGAAACACCCAAATTACTAATCTCAGAAATGCAAAAGGGGAGATGGCAACAAACACCATGCAAATCCAGGAAATCATCAGAGACTACTTTGAGGAACTATATTCTAATAAATTTGAAAAACCTTGAAGAAATGGACAGATTTCTAGATACTTAATGACCGTCCAAAACAGAACCAAGAGGAAATTAACAAACTGAATAGATTGATAACACAAAATGAAATTGAAGCACCAATACAGAATCTCCCCCAAAATAAAAAGTCCAGGACCTGATGGATTCTCTATGAATTCTATCAGACCTTTAGAGAAGAACTAATATCAACCCTCCTTGCACTGTTCCACAAAATAGAAAGGGAAGGAACACTACCTAAATCATATTATGAAGCCAATATTACTCTCATCCCAAGACCAGACAAAGACAACTCCAAAAAGGAGAACTACAGGCCAATTTCCTTAATGAACACGGATGCAAAAATCCTCAATAAAATAGTGGCAAAACAAATCCAAAAAGACTTCAGAAAGATCATCCACCATGACCACGTTGGCTTCATCCCAGGGATGCAGGGGTGTTTCAACATATGTAAATATATAAATGTACTGCTGCACATTAATAGAAGCAAAGACAAAAAACACTTGATCACCTCAATATATGCAGAAAAATCCTTTGAGAAGATCCAACACTCCTTCATGTTAAAAGCTCTAAGACTAGGAATAGAAGGAATGTACCTCAACATTGTAAAGGCTATATATGACAAACCTATAGCCAACATCACACTTAATGGTGAAAAACTGAAACCCTTTCCCCTAAAATCAGGAACAAGACAAGGATGACCACTATCCTCACTCCTATTCAACATAGTACTGGAATTCCTAGTACAGCAATTAGGCAAGAAGAAGAAATAAAAGGAATGCAAATAGGTAAAGAACCTGTCAAAATATCCCTATTTGCAGACGATATGATTCTGTACCTTAAAACCCAAAAACTCTACGCAAAAACTCCTAGACACTATAATCAGCTACAGAAATGTGGCAGGATACAAAAATCAACTTACAAAAATTATTAGCTTTTCTATACACCAACAATGAACAAACTGAGAAAGAATAAGTGGAAACAATTACATTTACAATACCTTCAAAAAATCAAAGATCTAGGAGTAAACTTAACAAAGATATGAATGACCTTTACAAGGAGAACTACAAACCCCTGAAGAAAGAGATCCAGGAAGACTACAGAAGATGGAAAGATTTCCTGTGCTCATGCATTGGTAGACTCAACATAGTAAAAATGGCTATACTACCAAAAGCAATCTACATGTTTAATACAATTCCCATCAAAATCCCAATTACTTTCTTCACAGAGATTGAAAAATCTACCCTAAAGTTCATTTGGAAACTCAAGAGACCACAAATAGCCAAGACAATACTCAGCAAAAAGAGCAATGCTGGAGGTATCACAATACCCTACTTCAAACTATATTACAAAGCAATAGCAATAAAAACAGCATGGTACTGGCACAAAAACAGACATGAAAACCAGTGGAAGAGAATGGAGGACCCAGATATGAATCCACACAACTACACTCACCTTATTTTTGACAAAGTTGCCAAAAATATACAATGGAGAAAAGACAACCTCTTCAACAAATCTTGCTGTGAAAAGTGGTTATCCATCTGCAAGAAAATGAAACTAGAGCCATGTTTATCACCCTGTACTAATATCAACTCAAAATGAATCAAAGACCTTAATATCAGACCCAAAACTCTGAAGTTAATACAGGAAGGAGCAGGAAGTAATATGTATAGGCAATGGCTTCCTCAATAGAACCCCAGCAGCCCAGCAACCAAGAGAAAGAATGGACAAATGGGATTTCCTAAAATTAAAAGCCTCTGCACAACAAAAGAAATTGTCTCTAAACTGAAGAGACCACCCACAGACTGGGATAAAATATTTGCCAGCTATACATCAGACTAGGGACTGATAATCAGAATATATAGGGAACTTAAAAAACTAAACTCTCCCAAAATCAATGATCCAATAAAGAAACGGGCAACTGAACTAAACAGAACTTTCTCAAAAGAAGAAATTCAAATGGCCAAAAAACACATGAAAAAATTCTCATCATCTCTGGTCATAAAGGAAATGAAAATCAAAACCACACTAAGATTCCACCTCATCCCTGTTAGAATAGCTATCATCAAAAACACCAACAACAGGTTTTGGAGAGGATATTGGGAAAATGGAACCCTCATACACTGCTGGTGGGAATGAAAGCTAGTCCAACCACTCTGTAGAAAAATTTGGAGACTTCTTAAAAATCTAAACATAGATTTGCCTTATGATCCAGCAATTCCACTCCTGGGGATATACGCAAAGGAATGCAACGCAGGTTACTCCATAGGCACCTGCATACCCACGGTTATTGGAGCACTATTCACAACAGCTGAGTTATGAAAACAACCAAGATGCCCCACTACTGACGAATGGATCAAGAAAATGTGGTATTTAAACACAATGGAATTTTACTCAGCCATGAAGAACAATGAAATCTTATCATTCACAAGTAAATGGATGGAACTGGAGAACATCATTCTGAGCAAGGTTAGCCAGGTTCAGAAGACAAAAAATCATATGTTCTCCCTCATATGTGGACTTTAGATCTAGGGCAAATATAGCAATCTGGTTGGACTTGGGTCACATGACAAGGGGAGATCACATATGGGAGGTATGGGGATAGGTACAAAACCCAAAACATGAAAGCGTTTGATGTCTCCACTCCAGAGGAACTAATACAGAAACCTTAAAGTGACAGAGGTCCAAAGGAGAAGGAGATCAGGAACCAGTATAAAGATCAGTTGGAGATGAATCTACTTGGGTTGTAACACATTTGTATACAAAAGCAAGGCTAGGAATCTCTGCATAGCTACCCTTGACTCAACTAGCAAAAATGCTTTGTCTTTCTTATATGCTTATGTCTTCTTTTCAACAAAATTAGAGATAAGGGCAAAACATGTTCTGCCTGTAAGCGACGGGGGCTGGGAGGAGATGGTGGGGGCGAGGTGCAGGGGGGAGAAATGACCCAAACAATGTATGCACATGTGAATAAATGAATAAAAAAATAGATGAAAGACTATCCCAGGAGCAGGGCATTCTAAGATTGAGCTGAAGCCTGTTATAGGCCAATCTTGCCTCCCTCACTCACAAGGGTGGATACAGGGCTTTCCCCAACATCTTCCTATCAGGAAATATCCATCTTGGGCCATTTTTCAGGACCCCAAATTCAGATAGATGTTATTCTAGGTACCCTAGGAAGAAAATTATAAAATCAAAAATTTGAGAATTGATAATGAAGATCCCTCCCTAGTAGTAAATGTAGTGCTCCCAATCCTGTCATCCTGTAGTGGAGTAATTAATAAAACTATTACCTATGGTAAGTTGGCAATAGACACCAATGTATCAGAAAACCCTGGGAGGTCTGTATTTTGTTAAGTATTTGAGAGTTGTGGAAGGAAAAGTAATTATAATGACTTCAGAAACATACAACTGCTGCGGGCTATAATTATTACACTGGAAAATACATTGTGAAGGGACACTAACCTCAAATTTAAGGTAAAAGTCACAGGGCCTGTGTGTTAGTCAGACATCTATCAGTATTCCAAATACCCAGTAAAACAACTTCAAGGCAGTAAGGATTCATTTTGACTCAAGTGCATGTCGGAACAGAACAATTCACAGCATCACAGCCTGGAAGCTGCCAGAGAATGTCTGTTCTCCGAGGCTTTCTCCTCATCCCTTTTTATTCCATTAGGTCTTCATGCCTATTTGGTGGTACCACACACATTCAAGGCAGGTCTTTCCCCTTCAGTTAGACTGTCACATGAAGATCCTTTTTGGTAACGCCTACACATACACATCCAGCAGTACACTTTACTAATTTACAAGGCAGCTCTTGTTCCCATCAAGTTTGCTGTCAAGATTAACAATCACAGGTTCCTTAGAAGCTTTTAAAATATTCTCAACTACTGCAGTCAGAGGACAGAATAACCTAATATCAGAACTCAAAACCAAATTTAAAAGAAAACTGTTATTGGGAAGAAAAGAAGTTGAATTCTTAACTACACACATTATGCAGTTTTAAGTGGGATCCTGAGATTTGGAATGGAATAGGGACAGCTCAATTGAGAACTCAAGAATCTTGAACCCATAGTTCCTGTTGCTCTGCACTGCTCTGCATAGTGGCTTCTTTTCCTCCCCTAAAGCTTAACACTCTGCTCTTACAGAAGTCTACAGAAACTTAAAGGAAAACACACATCCTTCTTATGTTCTACCCTATCTCCTCTCCCAGCTATAAGAAAATAATTAGCATGAAATCATGCCATAGCCCAACTGATGGCTTTCTAGAGGATAAGAGTGGGCCCTAGTGAATATGACAGAACCAGAGCCAGTAGAATACATTTGGACTAGAACCCAAAAGTACTGGATCAAGGAGTGCAGTGCATAAGACTGGATAAAGGAAGTTTTATCAATATGGAGATATTTTCCAGTGACACAGGATTTACTAACCTGCCAGGAACCCTGGGAGATGGTGCTTGATATACAAGTTTATTGTCTGACTCTGCAGATAAAGCATGTGCCTTCATTCCTATCTAACATAAAGGTAACCTGTCCATAGTAACTCACTGGTATTAAGTAGAGTTCATATTAACAGTAATAATTCTAATTATACTAGTTCTTTTCCAATTGTTGAAGCATGATCTCCACCCCATCCCAAATCTCCACAAATATTTCTGTAGTGGTGTCTTCTAGGTGGTACTCTATTCTGTTCCTCCCATGTGGCACTAGTCTTTTGCAGTTACTGACAGGAACTGTGATTTCACATAGATAACATTGTCCTTTTGGGTTTTGTTTATAACCCATTCTATTCTTAGTACTTGGCATTGTTATTGTGCCCTATGTGTTTTGCCAGGCCACTTCTTTCATCAGCTTGATTCTTCTCCAAACAGACAGCTTAGGTCCTGTGCATTTTAAGGTCAGGTACATTTGCTCAAAGTTTTAGAGTTGGTTTCAATTTATTCTGATCATGCACCCCTAGGCCTTTTGCAACTGTCACCAGGAATTGAGAGGAACAGCAGAGCAGCACTCAACTTCTTCAGAATTACCAATGTAGTCAAAGTGAGTAAGGTAGAATAGTTAAGCTCCATTCCTTACTAAATGAATATATCTTAGATTATGTTTCCTCTAGACCTGCTAAACTTTTTTTTCAAAGGTCAAATTAAAACTGAGGCTGAGAACACATGGCAAGGTGATACTAAATGCCCTCTTCACGCTTCATCAATGGGTCCAGTAAGGAACCCTCTCATGCAATTGATGTCCTTCTCCAAATCCCATACCTTTATAACAATCTGTGCTGATTGCAACAGATCTAATCTCATTATCCTACTTATTCTTCATATTACCCCAGATTTCCAGGACATTATCCATCACATGCTCTGCAATCACTACTAGGAGGCTCATATCAGATCTTATAATTCTTTCCACTTTTCCCACATTAACTCCTTAGACTTCCACAATGTCCTCTGAACCTCACCATTAATGGTCATCATCAAAATCTGCTGGCTGAACAGTTCTTTCCCTTGGTTCTATATAGTGTGTTTATCCTCTCCAGACATACCTTGCCTTTTAAGTCTTTCAAGTGTTGGATTTCTTAATTCCCACCATTCTTACACTAGTGGGTTGGAGATGCTCCTTGCTCTCACTGCTACTTTTATATCGTTCTGCCTATGACTTCCATTAGTTAGTCTGGTGCTCATTATTAGTTCTCATCTGTGTTACCTCTCTCTCACATTTGATGAAGTAACTCTTCCTCAAGGTACTTAATTCACTTGGTATCACAAACAACCTTCCTCTCTTGTTTTTCCTCCCACATCACTGATTATTTCTTCTCTATTTCATGTTATATTTTCTTACTCTTTTCATGGACCTGTTAATGTACAAGGGCCTTGGCATTATTCCTGATAAACACACATGGTTTTGGTGATATCCCTTAGTTTTATGGTCATGAATCATATATGTGTACAGAAACTTATATGTGTGTCTATGTATATTATAAATCATTGTCCTGATTTCCAGACTAGTACAGTCAACAGTTCTCTCAACTGCTTTACTTGGTTGTCTAATAATCCTCACAGTTACATATCCAAAATTGAACTACTAATTTTACTTTCCAAACTTGCTCTATCCACAACATTTTCTTCTTCAGTTGAAGGCAATTCTATTCTTGTAGCTGTTAATCAAAAATTTTAGTGGGCTCTTTGATTCCTTTCTTTCCTTCCCACCACAGATGCAATATACCAGCAAATCTATTGGCTGTGCCCTCTACGTATAACCAGAATCCAACTGTGTCTGATTTCTCCCACTGCAACCACTGTGGTTACTGCTATGTCATTCCTAGCATGGATCTCTGCTCTTTGTTTCTTATATTGCTATCTGCTCTAAAGTCAGTAATAACAATATACATTATAAAACATAAGTCAAGTAATATATCACCCCTCTGCCCAAAACTCTCTAAAAGCTCTCCATTTATTTCAGTAAAAGACTATCACTCTGACCTGTAAGGCTTTATATGATATGATCCCAACTGCTACTGACTTCATCTTCTGGTGTCATCCTAATTGGAATAAAGCAAGCAAATGGTTTATTTATTTATTTATTTATTTTTAGCTTTTCGGTATAAAAACTAGGGTCCAAAAACTAGGGTCCAGCACTATCTGTTCCTTGTACCTAAAAATTCATTACCCAGATATCTATATGACTAATGCACTTTATATATTTGCCCAAATGATCTCCAAGTAAGACATCCAATGTCTTTTATTTCAAATTCAACTGGGTTTTCAAAATCACCATAGAATTTCTGATTCCCTTTGCTTAGCTCTCACTCTCACTGTTTTCTATAACATTTGTCATCTTCTAGCACATTATATCATTAACTTGTTTATGATGTGTACTACTTATTGTCTGTCTTCCCTATCCAAAAGTGTAGAGATTTTTGTTTCATTCACTGATGTATTCCATTCTTCATCATAGTGCTTGGCATGTAATATATGCTCCATAAATGTCTATTCAATTATGCTAAATCTGACATGTAAAAGGTGCACTAAAATGTGATTCAACAAGCACCACATTTAAAGCAAGTAAATAAAATAATCCAGGAACATGTATGAAGGGGACTTTCTTTCTGCCTACCAGCAATGACTAAAACTATATGATGAGGTAGAATATGAGCAGAGTCTGGAAAGAAGCTGAGATGTTTTATAAATGGTGATAAGGAGGTGAACATATTCTAGACTATAATAAAAGATTCATCAGACACTGGGTTGAAATAAAAATATAAGAATAATTTCTATAAGTAGGAAGGTATTTTTATTGTGGAGACTTTAGAAATTAGGAAACTGAGAAACAAATCTGAGAAAGTAAATAGGATTTTGTCATTGACTTTAATACCATAAGTAAAGTTGGTACAATATTCTATATGCAGTATTGATGTAATAAAAGATTTTAAGTACAGAAAGGATAAAATTTAAGAAATAAAAAGGATAAAATTAGACTGGGAAGATATATTGAAGAAGAACAAAAGCAAACAAGATGACTATTCTGGAAAGCTGTTGTAGTTTGTTGGGGAGAGATTTGAGAAACTTAATTAGGCAAAGTTGTGGAATGTTTGAAAAAAAAAGAGAAAAGAAAGTAGATATATTCAGAGAAAGTAAAGTTAACAAGTATTTGGTGACTAAATGAAGCTATGTGAAAACATGAGATAAAGAAGATGACAATGTTCCTATTTTCAATGAGATTTAGTAGAATAAAGAGTAAAGAATACAAAGCAGAAACAATATATAAAGGACCTTTGATTTGGAAGTGCTTTTGAGATATCCAGGAAACATATTACAAATATATATTTGTGGCTTAGAAGAGATGTTTAATTTAAACTATATAGTTTTGATCTTTATTGATAATGACTACATCCACAAAGCATGTCACTACTGAGTCATAATGTACAGAAAGAACACACAATAATAGATAAATATACTTTGGATATATTCAGAGAGAAGAAAGCAATGTTGTCAAAATGCACTTAAAGAAGAAGATGAAGAAAATGAACTAGGAAAAAGGAGAGTAATCAGGGTAAATTCTGAAGTTCCAGATGTTTGTTAGGTTAAATTCAAGTGGTAACAACCTCTGTTTTCTGAATAAAGGATAGATCAAGTTCGCTGGAATTGAACACATGAAAGATTAGTGTCATCACAGTGATTGAGAATCATTAACATGAATGTTGATGCCTCAAAGGACAACAGCAGGAATTGAGGTCAATAGAAAGACCGCTATATTCATTTTGTATTAAACTTCCGAATGCACCAAAAATGTGTTACAAACTCAGGTTTGTTTCTGGGAAATTATTTAAACAGATGAAAGGAAAGAATCAAATAGCTTTTAATTTTTCAGATTGCTGGTCCAACAAATATATGGTATGCTTGGAAAGAGATACGGGGCCATACGATAAGTCAAATACACAAGAAATAATAAATTAGCTATGTATAGAATCAGAAGGAGAAATTACCATCCACTAGCCTTCAGTAATCCTTTACCATATAGCATATCATATAGATGAAACATTTAGAACTTTTTAGGGGCATATAAGCAACTGTCACCTTTTGTCATGAAAATAAAAATGTTCTTGGTAATAATTAATGACTTCTATTGCATTCAAAATATAATTTAAGTTTCTTGCTCCAGAGGTAGCACAAAAATTTGTAAAATATGAACCAGCATTTACAGTTTTAGAAGCCTCAGATTTGTACTACAGGGATTCTTTTCTTATACTTTGCTATATACAATATAAGTCTCTCCATTTATTTTAAATTATTAGGCTCACAAATATATCCAACATAAAACAAGATATATCTCTGTATTTATTTCAAATAATTAGGTTATTTTAAAGTAGGTATTAAGATAAATCTTTCATTTTGGTTCTCAATAGGAGTTTTTGGTTAGGGATTTTTAAAATATATTTTTCATTGTTAATTCATTTTCTGTTTAATCATATGATTCACCATACTATGGATGATATTTTCATAGCTGAAGTTTGTAACCATTTCTCTAATATTATATATCAACATTAAATATTAACACATCACATTAAAATATAGGAGATACAGGTAAGAGCAACAAAAATTGAATGTTATAAGAAAAGATTAGACAAAAATAAATGGTTAAAAAACAACCTGTGTTGTCAAGATTTTTCATAATTTAAAGACATAAAACCACCTGCTCCTTCTGACTTGTTTCCTTCTTCCCTTACTTTGATTATCCAGTCTACTATCTGTCTCAAGCATGCAAGGCAATTCTTTGACCTGAAATGAATGTATAGGATTTTATTTATTTGTCTCATGATTAATATGCTTTCAGAAAAGAGCAAATGACAGTTGTCAATTGTCAAATATGTTTATGTAGGAAATATTGGTTTGAGGATATTTTACCTTAAAGAAAGATGAGTTTGGGGTTTTGAGTTATCATGTTAATTTTAGTATTACATATATTGTTTTAAGAGAACAGGCATAGTCTTGTGTTTCTGGGCAATTGATAACAATACATACGTGTTTAGTTCTAACACAGGTGTATTTTATCTTGCTCAGAAGTCAGAAGTTAATGAGCTGATAAAAATAAATCTTACCTTTTGGTTATTGAACTAGAAGAAGCTCCAAGAACCTGCTAATGGAGAGGAACTGCTCCAAAGGGCCAATCTTGCTGGGCTGTGTTTGCTGGTGATGAATGTTAGGACCATGACTCAAGGAGAGGTACAGTCAAATAAAATAATTGACCATCATGTCCTTGGCCATGGCTACTAGGTGCAGATCACTGGTTTCTGTCTTAAAACAGAGTCATCTCTTCAAGATAAGTAGCAAAACACATTATCTCACTTTGAATTATGTATATTAACATCCATACTCAAATATGAAATGGTCATAAGCCAATATTGAGAAAAGTAAGTACTCTTATTGCCTAAAGACTTTGGTTTAAGGAGGCTAAAGTAAAAGAAACTTCTATGATTGTGATATTTTGAGTAACCTCCAAAGTCCTTATCAGCACTATGGCTTGGGGCGGGTAGCAGTATATTTTTTTCCTTCAGTTTAATTTTGACAGTGGCCATAGAAGATCTCTGTGTTCCCCCACAGGCTTTTAATAGTGTATGTTTTTTTACACCACAAAACCAGCACAATACAAAACCTGTTCTGTCTGTTGCTACTTACGTCTTGTACACTCTGAAGATTGTTTTGAAACTAAAATATGGGTCATTTAACAGATGTCTATTCATGTAGTCTTTTGCTAGTGCAGACAATGCTCCACTAAATACTCATTTAAAAAATTTTGTAGGTTCTGGGGTTGGAACTCAGGGGTTCAAATTTGCTAGGAAGATGCTTTACTGGTTGTGCCACACCTCCAGCATATTTTTCTCTGGTTATTTTGAAGATAGTGTCTCACATTTATTCTAGGCTAGCCTGGACCACATCCTTCCATTTTAACTTTCCTGCTGTTACTGGGATCAGAGGTGTGTACCACTTCTCCTAGATTTTCTTCCCATGGTGATGGGATCTCACAAATGTTTTTGCCCAGGCTTCCCTGTAGCCATAATACATCCAATATTATCCTCCTGTATCTCTTGGGATAACTGCCGTATGGCTCTTTACCTAGCTGTTGGTGAAGATAGGGTCTCTTGGACTTCTTGCCAAGGCTGGCCTTGAACTGAGATCCTCCTGATATCAGCCTCTGAAGTAGGTAGGATTACAGTCATGAGCCACTGTAATGGTCTATACACATCATCCCATAGGTGCTATCGTGTGAACACCAAAATTCATGTGAGGCAGGGTCTTTAAGAGGTGATAAGGCCATGAAGCCTTTTTACTTGCTTTACAAGGAGTTAAGGCCTTTATAAAGGAGCATTTACACATTGTTAGGCTAACTGGTATTCTTACCTTTCCACTTTCTGCCATGTGAGGATGCCCAAAGAAATTCCTTACCAGACATCAAATGTAATGCATTATCTTGAATATCTCAGTCCCTAGAACTGTGAGAAATACATTTCTATTATTTAAAAATTATCCAGTCTCAGCATTTCTAATATAGAAGCATGAAAATCAACCAAGACAATATGTATACAGTATGTTTGTAAGGTTAGTTCCCAGAAATGGGATTTCTAGCTTAAAAGATACATACACTGACTTTGCTTGTTTTTTATTTTGTTTTGTTTTTGAGACTGGGTCTCAGTACCTTGCCCAGGTTGGTTTCAAACTCTGCATTTAATTCATACTCTCAATCCTCCTACCTCACTCTTCTGAGTGCTGGGATTACAAGTGTTTACCACCAGGCCCAGTTAATTAATTATAAATTATATTTTTGAAAAAAGTATTCACAAATTATTCTTGATAGGTTATGCATAATTTTGTACCTTGATTGGCAATATGTGAGAGTGCCTTTCCCTCGGTATGTGTTGTCAAATCATTATATTATTGCCAGCAAATTAGGTATACAGCTTTAATTTTCATTTTTCTAATCATCAGTGATATTGTTCATTTTTCTGTATGTATGAAGGTCATTGGTTAACAAGTTTGAAACCCTGGGTTCAATTCCCAGTTTAGTGGAGGAGGAGGAAGGGGAGGGGGAGAAGGAGGAGGAGGAAAAGAAGGAGAAGAAGAAGAAGATGGAAGAAAAAGAAGAAGAAGAGGAAGAAGAAGAAGAAGAAGAAGAAGAAGAAGAAGAAGAAGAAGAAGAAGGAGGAGGAGGAGGAGGAGGAGGAGGAGGAGGAGGAGGAGGAGGAGGAGGAGGAGGAGGAGGAGGAGGAGGAGGAGGAGAAGGAGAAGAAGGAGAAGGAGAAGAAGTGATGTTGAGTGTTGGTGGCTCAAGCCTGTAATCCTAGCTACTCAGGAGGCAGAGATCAGGAGGACGATGATTTGAAGCTAGCCTGGACAAATAGTTCCACAAGACCCTATCTCAAAAAACCCTTCACAAAAATAGGGCTGGTTGAGTGGCTCAAGGTGAAGGTCCTGAGTTTAAGCCCCAGTACCACAAAAAAAAAAAAACCTCATTTTACTCTTTTCTCTGTGAACTGTTCTAGTCCTTTGCCATTTTTACATCGGATTTATGGCTGTTTTTTGCCTTAATTTCCAAAAACAATTTATACTCTTATGGGTTATTATTTCAAGCATTTCTCTCCAAACACATCTTTAAAAATAATCTTACCCTTTATGTAAAATGATGGGAGGAGAGCTGTTCTTGAGATGTTGCAGAGACAACTGCCTGAGTGGACAATGCAGTCTGAACACACAAGCTTATCTCAGCCTCCTATTGCCACAGGTAGGCTGGGGCATACTAAGCTAGGCAATGTTTTCAACCACGTAGGTCTCTGGCCACCTCAGGGTCCTTGTGTTCAGGCAGTAGGTCTGTCTGTCTGCCAGCACTGGGCTGGTGAAGTAGGGGCAGGGCAGGCCTGGTGGAGGGGAAGCTGCTTCAGAAAAAGGCAGCCAGCAAGCATGTGGGAGGAGCTCCAGGCCCCTGGAAACCAATCAGCTATGCCCTGAAGAGCACCTGCCTCTGGTGTTTTGGGATTGGGGTGTCCCTTCACCATTCAAACCATGCCTCACTCTTGGGCTCACACTACTGCTGTCCTTCTCAGATTAGGGTTCCCATCCCACCACAAATGAGAATCATCTCAATCCAGATGAAGAAATTCAGAGCTTTCTCCATTTATTCTATCCTTGGAGTCAGATTCCAGAACCTTCTAAGTACAGAGATGGGAAGGACCTCAAGGCCCATGACCTGCCCTCCTTGGATGTGCATGAGTCGCCTGAGATCTGGGATCTGGAAAAATGCAGATTCTGATCCAGCAGCCCAGGTGAAAACTATGACCTCTTTATTGTGACAGGACCCAGGGTACCCAGGCCTTCTCTGTTCTGGGCAAGTGTACTAACCATGAGCCACACCCAGCCAACACTGCATTCCCAACCACAACCACAGCCTCCAGTTCCAGTACAGGGGCCCACAGAGGAAAATGGGTGGACTTGAGCAACAGAAGGATGAGACATGGGCCCTGTTCTGACCCCTCACTCTGGGTAGCACTGGACAAGCACCACACTTCCCATGGGCAACTGCCCCCACAAAGCAAGGAATGCTGGGAGTCCATTGGACATCCTGATTGAGGATGCAGCCAGCACTGGCTGGCCGGGCTTTTGCAAGTCCAATAGAGTAGCCCCACTGAGGCTGGGCTGCCCTGTCCCTCTCCAAAATGTGAGGGACAGAGCTCTCTGCTCATAGGATGCCACATCTAGGGCACCTAGCCTGGAGCACAACCCTGGCCAGTGTCAGTCCACCTGCTGCAGGCCAGAGGGAGGTCTGCAGATGTGGACACACTGTCCATAGTCAAGTCACCAGGCAGCTCCTTGTTAATAAGGGCTGACCTCACACTATTCTCTCAGCCTGCTGCTCCAGAAAAGTTTAAACACTTAGCAAGGGAGAAAAGTCCAAGGATCCCAGGTCAAGGACAGTGCTCCATGTGCCTCAGGTCTATGTGCCCTTGAGGACTTTGGGAAGGAAAGAATTCTGGGAAGCTCTGACTTGAGGGAGGAGGCACAGAGACTGCCACAAAGGAGATCCTGGTCTGAGGAATGTTGGCCTTCAGGAAGTCACTGGTTTAAGGCAAGAGGAAAGCCCCTACTCTCAAATGTCACCAATGTTGCTATCAGGTCACTTCTAGTGCGAGGGGAAATTCTGGATTGGCTGATTGTCACTTTTTTGTGGGTGAGGGGAAGAGGAAGGGCTCAAGGCCTTGTACTTGCAATTCAAAACATTTTATAACTTGAGGCCAGGTACCAATATCTCACACCTGTAACCCTAGCTACTCAGGAGGCAGAGATCGGGAGGATCAAAGTTTGAAGCCAGCCCTTTTTACTCCCTTCTTTCTTATGCCCACAGAAGTCACTAGCAAGGACCCGTGTCAGGGTCTGCCATCAGCTAGTGAGCTGACATGTCACCTAAACCTTTTCCACTTCTAAGATCTTGGGCTTCTCTCTCATCTCTCTGGAGCTTGGCCAGGGTGACACCTGCATCTGCCTGCTCACTCCAAAGACCTTAGAGCACTTGCTGTGTGCCAGGCTCAGAAACCTGATAAGAAGCACAAGACACAGTTTCTGACTTCACAGAGTTTTAATTTCATTCTAATTAATGAGGCAGGATGTGCCTGCAAATTCTAGGAACTGTCACTGGCCACAGTGACAGCAGCAAGTCCTGCGGGAGTACAGAGAAGGGATGCAGATGCCAACTGGATGCATGGGCCCTGGAATCCACAAACAACAATGAACTAGGGCTCAGGAGGCCTGGAGACCCGGCTATCTGTCCAGAGTGGACCTCTGTAGAGAAGCATGGAGTAAGGTGGAGGAGGCAGGCTGACTTGGGGGTGGCAGGAAGGATGGGAGTTGAGATGAGACTAAGACTGGGACCCAGAAGGATGCAGGAATGAGGTACAGAATGGGGAGGCCCATTTGTCTTATCATTTCTCAGCCCCTCTTTTCCCTCTTTCCCTCAAAGTCTAGCACAGTGCTGGGCACATGCTAGGTGTTTTAAGTTTATAGAATACAGGTCCTACATAGAAGGGGCCCTCCTCACCACCTTCCCTTGATCCAGGCACCCCTGAGCAGGAGTAGGGCAGGGTAGTGGGAATGGCAGGGAGTGGACAGAACCTTCTAGGTCAGTGTGACTTGGTTCCCAGAGGATCAGGACAAGAGAAGCTCTCCCCTGCCATCCAACAGGGATTTAATTAGGAGCGCTTATTTGTGGCCAGGTGCTCAAGATGGAGTCACCCACCTGTGTGCTGAGAGTGGGAACTTGTGAGCCCAGGATTACTTTGGAGAACTGCAGGGACCTGGGCAGGGCTGGCTTGTCCCCATCTACCAGAGACAGCATTGGGCCCTAGTGGGTATACACCTGCTCACATACTCACAGACATATTCACATACACATGCTCACCTCACACACACCAGCACATACAATCACACTCACATGCACATTCACACCAGTACACACACCAAATTCATACACTCACACAAATTTACACACTCAGCAAGACATATGAATCAACCACAAACTCACAGTCACACATATGTTCAGTCACACACACATTTACACACTCACATACCTGTTCTAACTCTACACTCATGAACACACGCCCATTTACCCATGCACTCACACACATTCACACTTTCACTGACATACACATGTGCAGAAAGAGCAGTTTTAAACCCGCCCTCCACACCCAATCCCTCTTATCTGTGCTAGAATGTTCTTCTCAGCTAAACCCCAGGACCATTAGCAGAGCCTGGCCCCTTACACCATACAAAGCATCTGCTGTCACACCCAGTCCCATCTTTTGGTCTTTCCAAAGGAAGGAAATTCTTCCTCCAGCTACCACCAGTCCTCTGAAGAACCCTGCAGCCCAGTTCTCAAGGGACAGAGTTCTCACCTGACAGTACAGCATAGGTGGTGCCATGTCACAAGATAACTATAGCGGCTTGAGGTCTAAGCTCTCAGGATGCTAAGCAAGCTCTGAGTGACCTTGGGCAAGTTACCAACCCTCTCTGAGCCTCAGTCTTCTTGTCTATAAGGAACTTTGCTATGGCTTCAGGTCATGTGAGGAGTAAGTGAAATCACACTAGTAATGTTTCTTAGCATGCCTAGCATGTAGCATGTGCTCAGTGAGTTTTCTACTCTGAAGTTGGTGAGCTGAGAAGCCATCTACAGAATACCTGACCCTCATCCTGACCTCCTTGGAAACTCAGCCCCTTGGAAAGGGTACCTCTTCCAAGAGCCTCTAAGCAAGATGGCAAAAGTGACATTGTCACTCACAGGTGCACCTCAGGGGTCAAAAGCCTAAGGCAGTGTCCTAAGAGTGAGGTGACTCTTCTGGAGCTATCTGTGCCCCCTAAACCCCATTCCTTTTGGCCAGGACAGATGTTCAGATAATATTTCCATTTTCTATCTGGCCTCATATAAGATCAATTTCCTGTTCACTGTTGCAGTACAGTGTTCTACATGGTCAGTGGAAATGATGATGAAGGAGCCCTGCTCGGGTTGCCAAGGATCCTCACTTCCCTGTTTACAGCCTCTGTGTGTAGGGGGCCCAGGAAGACAATGGGAGAGGCAATGCAAAGAGGTTTCCTCTAAGGAAGCAGGATGTGAAAAACCAGAAGTGAGGTACAAGGGAGCCACAGCCCACAAGATCCCCCAGGCAGCCATTTTCCAGAGAATACATGCAACAATGTGCACAACATGAGGATCCGTGCTTGTGAAACCAATGTGAGAAGCTGACCCCATGAGGGTTGCATGGCTAAAGAAGAATTCCAAGGTCTGGAGGTACACACCTGTAATCCCAGCACTCAGAAGCAGAAGCAGGAGGATTATGAAATCAAGGCTAGCCTGGGTTAGAGAAACAGAGAAAGAGAGAAATTTCTCAGCCACAGGAAAGCCTCCCTGACTGAGAATTCCTGGGATCCCAGAAGTGTGTGTGTGTGTGTGTGTGTGTGTGTGTGTGTGTGTGTGTGTGTGTGTGTGTTTGTCTCTCTGTCCATTGCCTCAGTCACCTTTCCACCTGGCCCGATGACTTATAACCCTGGATCATCTCCTTCTAGATGGTAAGGCTCCAGGCAACCTCTCGCTGTCTAGTTTCAGGCTCTCCTGCTGCAAATCAAACCCAGGTCCTCTTGATCTGTTGGGGAGGTGGGAGAGGAGGTTACAATAAGATCATATCTGCCAATTTCAGCAGAACAGCCTGATCAGACACATCTCCAAGTCTTTCCACTCTCCTCTAAACTTGAGTCCGCAGCTCTCTTAACCACCACCCTCTGATCTCTCAATGTCTGTTTGGTCTCTTTGTTCTCTGGGGATGGGGAAAGCAGTCCTGACACTGTTAACCCCCAATGGCAAAGAGGGGGACATCAGAGAGCCTGCAGGAGAGGTGATGGCTAGTAGGTAACAAATAGCATGAATAGTACATATGCAGATAAATGATAGATAATGGGCACATGATGCATAGGCGGCTGCCTGGTAATACAGATGTGCAAGTACACATGGATTGATGGAGGGAAACAGCTTCTGGGACAACAGACACAAGAGCAACTGGATCAAGATGGGTGACAGATGCACTGGTACTAGGTAGGCAGGGAGGTAAAAGGCAGGGCAGGTACCTAGGGAGACAAAACAGAGGATACACAAAGAGGGTTTCCTGCACACTGGACTAGAGGAAAGAACTGTCAATGCCTAGACACCCAGAGCCCTCCATTGATGGCTTCTGGGCTGTCCAGGCAACCGTGGTAGGTGGCAGTGTGGAGGGGATGAGGTGAAGCCCAGTCTGGAGCAGCGGTGATGGATGTGCTCAGAGATGACGAATGGCTGGTCTTTGCCCCTGCCTGGGTCTCCCTATGCCCTGGGCATCATATGCAACCCTGGATGGACTGTCAGGCTGTGGGTGCAGCCAGGTGGCGGGTGCTGCACTGCTGGTGGCCATAGGGTACCCACAGCCTGGGCCCGCACAAAGGTGAGGGAGGAGAGGGGGCTGGACCTTTGTTTCAATGATGGCCAGGCCCAGATAACGCATCCCCACTTCCTCCCACTCCTCCCCTTCATAAATAATGTCCTTGATTGAAAACTGCTCCCCAAGGAAGGGCAAAAGATAGGCATCTTGCTGGGCTGCTTGACCCAGCATTGGAGCAAGTCTTTGAAGCCTGCAGCTTTCCAAAGCCATCCCACTCCATCCCCTGGCACTCCCTCTTGTCTTCTTTTAAGTCCTGTCCCTCTCACTACTCTGCCATCTTTTCCTCCCATTCCTAGTGGTCTTTCAGACTCCAGATCTTCTCCCAAGCCAGCTGGAATGGAGTGAGAGACAGGACCAAAGCTGTTGTCCCGCAAAGGGCAGGTGCTCCTGGGAGAAGGGGCTGCTGGTGTGGGAGGAGTACATAGGACCCTCTACCAGCCCAAGTGAACACAGCTGCTCCTGGAAGCTCTCCATAGGACACGCCCGGTCTAGCTAGGGTGAAGGCCAGTGCAGATTATAAGTTCCCTGTCTTACCCACCAAGGTAAGGAATAAATATCGACATCCACGATGGACAGCCTTGAGGGTCTCGGGTCCTATTTTAGCAGCCCCAGACCTGCCTCTGCCACTTCCTGCTTCCTCCTTTAGCTATCCTGTCTCCCAACTCAGTGCCCTCCCATCTGCCTGCTCGCTTTGGTAACTCTTCCTACTCCCTCTGACCTATGTTCTCCTCTCTTTTCTCCTAGGACCCCTCAGCAGTTGTTTCTACATTCCTCCCCCCACCCAGAGACTTTAGCCATGAGGTAACTTGTGAGTTCAACCTTGACCCATGGACTCAGTCCAGAAGTCAGGCTGGGTGCCCTCAATCATAATATGTTCCAAACTGGAATTCTTCCTAAGCTGGCTCTTCCTCCCATGTGACCTTTCAGAGGGTGGCAATACCATTTGCTCACACCCTGGTGTCAACCTGGACTTCCATTTTGCCATTCTGTCTCCATCCTCTTGGGTTCTGTTCTTTGGACCACCACAATATTCCTTGATTTTCTCCTCCCCCAAAGTGATCATTATCCAGACATGGTTCCTTCAGTCATTTTACCCCTCACACTGTCTCTGGACTGTTACAGAAACATTCTAACTGACCACACACTCTTGAACCCACTCAAATCCACCCTTCACAAATAAATCTGAACTTGTTATTCTGCTGCTCAAAATCCTTTGATGGTTCTCTATTGGGAGCTTGGTAGGTGCCAAGCAAGACCTGTTGTGGTCAGATCCTCAAGTAGCATAGTTCTTCTGCAGCCCTTCATTCTTCCAGAGCCCCCTCATCACAGAGCTGTCTCCATTCCCTCACGCTCCATGTCTCTCTGCCTCAACTACACTGTCTCCTTTGCCTACTACTCTTTGACCTGCCCCACCAACCTCTGGTCAACCTTGGTGACTTCTTTCTCCTTCTTCTCCATGGTGGTACTGGTGATTGAACTTAGAACCTCATGATTGCTATACAGATGTGCTATCACTTGAGCAAAGATCCCAGTCTTAGTTTTTATTTTTTGGACAGGGTCTCCATTTTTGTAGTGAGGGGAGGGATGGACCAACATTCTCCTACTTATGCCTCCTACATGGCTGAGATGACAGATGCATGCCACTATTTCTGGATTCTTGGTTGAGATGGGACCTTTCCCAGGCTGCTCTCAAACTTTGTTCCACCTGATCTCTGCCTCTCAAATAGCTAGAATTACAGACATGTGCTACCATGCCTGCCCTTGGCTAATTTTTAAAGCCTATTTTGGTGTCATTTCCTCCAGGCAGAAGCAAAGGTGCCAGGGACAGGGATAGAGACCCACAGGAGGGGCTACTGGGCTGGAAATGTAACCGTTCCTGGAGGGATGCTCCCAGCCCCTGAATCCCCACAAGGCAACTCAGGAGAAACCACCTCATGTGTCAATGAGGTGAATGTGTGGAGATCAAAAAACTGGGAGCTCAGGAAGTTGTTCTTAGGAAGGGAAATATTGGAGTGAGTTTAGACACAGGGAGAGGAGTATAGAGACAGGGAAGGGAGGTAAGAGTAGGAGGCTGACCTGGAGGAAAAGGTAAGGTTGGAGGAATGATGGGAAGGTCTCAGACAGGAGGAGGAAGGCCCACCCCATAACCACCAAAATGACAAGTGTTCTAGAGCCAGGAATGGGGCTGTCACACTGCCATAGGCCAGGGCAGAGCTGTACATGAGCTTTTCAGACCCAGTTCTGAGTGGAGGCTGGGGATTAATGGGTAGAGAGGAGACCCCATACTCAGAAGACTAAGAAGCAGTGTCCTGGAGGGGCTGGCATCTATCCCTGGAGCCAGCACAAGTCTCCCTCAGCCAGTTTTGGTTTAATTTTTGGTGGTATGGGGGATTGAACTCAGGGCCCCACACTTGCTAGGCATGTGCTGTACCACTTGAGCCACTCTGCCAGCCCTTAAAGGGGATTTCTGCTGGGATGTAGAACAGGACAAAAGGGAGAACTGGTGAAATCCAATCCTTTTGTGCAGTATTAACTGGGAAAGAGAATATTATTAACAAGTTAGTTCCTGGTAACAAAAAACCAACTCATACTAGTTTATGAAATAATCCTAGCTGATGTCAGCTGCTTGCTACCTATCAAGCTCTGTTTTGAGTATTTTAATGTGCCAACTCACTTCATTCTTATGGGATGCCAGCTCCACAGAATCAGCAATGTCTGTTGAAGGAGGCTATAGAGTCTGAGCTACAGTGCATCCACAGCTGCTTGAATCCCACCTCTGCTGCTTGCTCCAGCTCTGGCTGGGCCAAGGTGACCCTACTGGAGGTTGGGGTAGCCAAGATGGGGAAAGTGCAGTCCTTGCTCTGTGCAGAGGTGAAGGGGTACCAGGCTGGAAATAGAGACAGATTCCTGTCTTCAGGAAGTCCTAGGTCTGTGCAAAGATTTGGATTTCATTCTTCCTTCAACACACTGTCATGTTACTCTCCCCATGCTAAGCCTAGAGACATCTGGAATACAAAATCTGAGGACCTCACATAGGCTTTAGGCTAATAGAACAAAAAGACCACATACAACCCAAATATGTCAACACAAATGGGACTCATGGTGCAAAGGAAGGGAATCCATGCTTGACAGTAGTGTGGGGGCTTTTTAAGGTTCTGTGCTTGGGAAAGACTCTCTATACTGTGGTTCCTGATGAGCAGGAACCAATGGCAGGAAAAGTGGGTGTGGCAGAGTGGGAGTGAGGAAGGGGCCCAGGTGTAGGGAAAGACTCAAGCAAATGCATACTTAGGGCACTACTCCAAGACCCAAGGAGGGATGGGATGCCCAGTGCTGGATCAGGGTG
Organism: Castor canadensis; assembly: GCF_047511655.1. Taxonomy (NCBI): domain Eukaryota; kingdom Metazoa; phylum Chordata; class Mammalia; order Rodentia; family Castoridae; genus Castor; species Castor canadensis. The sequence goes on from NC_133387.1 coordinate 115,911,092, forward strand.
TGCACAGGGACTGTCGAGATGGGTGGGAGCCAAGGAGCAAAGCTGAATGGACTGCAAGTATGATTCTAAGACATGGAGAGAGATGAAGGAGTTATGTCCACTCTTGTGCTAAGCATCCACAGCTTGTTAGGCACTAAGTGGGGCTCTCCTAGCTCAGGTTGGCACAGAAGAGGACGGTGGGGCAGGGGAAGCCAAAAGTCAGTCCTTGGCTCCTATCACCTTCCTGCCTCCATGCATAGCCAGAATAAGTCCCAGATTCCTTTCCAAGGGTGGCAAGGCCTCCCCAACTGCCTCCTGGTCTCTCCTTGTTACAGTTTTGATCTAGAAAGTTCCACCAAAGGCCCATGTTGCCAAACTTATTTGCTAGACTGTAGCACTAGAGGGAGGTTGAGCCTAGTGGAAGGGAGTTAGGTCATTGGGATGTGTCATGGAAGGATATATTGGGACCCTGTCCATTTTATCTCCTTTCTTTTTGCTTCCTGGCTGATGTGAGGTACACAGGCCTCCTCCACCATGTGCTCCCACCATGTTGCACTGTGCAGCCACAGGTCAAAAACAACAGTGCCAAATGACCATAGGCTGAGACCAAAAGTCAAAATGAACCTTTCCTCTTTATATGATAGTTTGTCTCAGGTACTTGTTACAGCAATGAGAAGATGACTAACATAATCCCTGTCTCTTCTGCTACTGCCATTCCTCAGCCACAGACTCCAGGCTTTTGTACACTCTGGGCCTGCTTTCTTCTACCTGCCTGGCTCCTACATGGACATCCTGAAAGGCTCAGCCCCAGTCTCACTTCTTTTGGTGAAACTTTGGCCTGGACCCTCTCCAATGAAACTGACTATCCCTCTCTCTTTAAGCCTCCTCAGATTACATGACCCTGAAACATTCCACTCCCTTTGTCAGCTTCTTGGACAGAGATCAGGGGTTGTGTAGTGATTCAAGAACCCCCAGGTAAATCACTCACCTGTACTCAGGTAGCAGATTGGAGGCAGAGGGGATTTTTCTAACTTCTGGCAGATGAGGATTGTTGGAGTTTTGCCCTCAGCTGATAGGGAAAAGACCAGGAACTACAGTCTAGGAAATTAATCTAAGAAAAATTTCAAAGCAGTGAATGCTGTCTCAAGATCAACAGAAAGCACACGTAATGTTTTGGTAGTAGGTGTCAGGGGCTCTGAGGTAGGGGAGAAGGTGGGCCAAGGGGCAGGAGGCACACTGAGGACTCGGGGAGGAAAATGCTACCAAACTGCAGACAGGTGGTCAGATGCATGTGATGCAGGGCAGAGACTTTCTGGGGAAAATCAGCATGAAAATCACCTAATCTCAGGAAAGTGAATGTGTATGGAGAGATTTTTATCCAATTGTCCACTGGCCCCCCTCCAGAGACTTCATATGCTACCAAAATGGAGCAAAGAAAACACTAATTTGCCAGGAAATGACTCACTGTGCTTCTGTTCTGATGGGGGACATGGGTATCTGCACCAGCATCCTCCTGGAAAGACCTGGGTGTATGTAACAGGGGACAGACCTGAGATATCAGGGAGAGGTCAGGGGAATCCAGTCAGAGGCTGAGGGAACCTGAGGGGGTGGAGATTCAGGAGTCCACCACTCACACCCCGGGAGGCAGTAGCGGATCCATAGACAGAGCCTGCCCTGTGAGCAGAGAGCTGGGCAGCAGAGGATCTGCAGGCCAAGGCTGACTGCTCTCATACATGTCACCTCCTCTCCCTAGGCACTACTGGGGAGAAGAGAGGCTTCTGAAGTCCACAAAGTGTAGCTTGGGTACCCATAATTCAGTCCCCAGAGAACTGGTGACTAAGCAAGATCTCAGTACCAACTGACCATCCTGTCAGAACTCACTGAGGCTGGGACTGCACTTGGACCCCTTGGCCTGTGGAAAGAAGGCCCCAGTCTGCCCTTGGTCTGACCACAGTTGGCTGCATTCAGACCATCCTCATGGACACTAGGCCTGAAATGGGGAGAAGGCCTTGGACCAGAAGGGCTGAATGGAGGCATCTGGCTGAAGTAAGGTCCAAAAAGGGACAGACAGGGCTTGAGATGGGACCAGGGAAAAGAATAAAGGAAGAGGCAATGGTAGCTGCCATAATAGGCAAACCCCACATCTCAACTGCTGAACTCAGGAAAGCCCCATTCCTGTTCAGTCACCAAAGAACTCCAGTACTGCTATTGGCCTTCCAGGCAGTGGTTAGGGCCCAGCTCCTCCCTCTGTGCTCTGCCCTGTTTAAGAATTCTGGTCTTCCTTATGCAGCTGGAAGAGAGAGACACCAATTTTTGACTTTTTTTTTTTGGTGGCACTGGGGTTTGAACTCAGGGCCTCATATTGCTAGACAGGTACTCTACCACTTGAGCCACTTCACCACCCTCACCAATTCTTGAATCATTTCTACCTGGAAGAAACACACAACACCTTCCACTGGAAATGTGGCCTCGCTTCAGATGCTAAAGGGTCTGAAAAGTGGGGTTCCTGTCTGGGCAGCTGCTTCTTAGTCCTCAATTCCATGATGCTGAAAGTGGTTTTGAATTTTAGCAGATTCGTGGCCAGTTCTGTCTCTAATACAGTATTCATTGGATATCTGTTATGGGCAAGGCCTCTTATCAAATGTAATTTATTTTACTCACCACAGCAACCATTCAAAACTGAAACTGTTTAGACCCATTGTATGCATTGTATGCATTGTATGCATTGTATGCATTGTCACAGAAGTTCAGAGCTTTTAAGAAGCTGCCCGTGGGCCCCTTGTCCACCTGCCTCCTGCCCTGAGGTGCCAGGGGATCCTGTCTGCTCCCTCCACAATATGGTTCTCTTTTGCCTGTTTCTGAACTTTGGATAAATAGAGTCACATACTGTGTATTCTTTGTCTGGCTTCTTTAGCTGACCTAGTGGTGCTAGCTCAATTTGTCTGTACAGTTGGCATAGTCACAGTTCTTTCATCTTCAGTGTGCTGAAGATCTTGTCATTGTCTGTGAGATGTAGGCCCACCATCGTCTCCCCAACCTGTGTATCACCAGCTATAGCAGAGCTTTGAGCCACCTGCACAGCAGGGATGCAGTAGGTCCTTCCTGACATGAATTTCCCCTGAGGTCTGCCTTCCATCCCCCATGCTGTTGGTTTGCTGTCTCTGATAAAGCCAGGGGGACAGAGAGGGTATACCAGAAATAGCATATCTACATCTTCTACACTAATTGAGATGGATTTCATCCTCCTGTTCTCAGTGTTCTATGGTTTTAACTCCTCCAGCCCTCAAAACTACCTCTGAAGCAAGTACTGCTATATCCCCATTTTATAGACTTGGCAAGCCAGAAATTGAGGAACTTATCCAAGGTAGAGCTGCCAGACAAAATACAGAATGAGAAGCTAAATTTGAATTTAAGATGAGCAAGGGATTGCTTAAAGTATGAAAATATCCAAAATTGAGCATATTAAATAAAGGATATCCTGTATTCCTATACCTGCCAACTCCAGACCAAGGTCAGGAAGCAAGTAACAGAAGAGCAGTACTGAGACCCCAGCCCCACTCCAAAGCCTCACTGCTTGCTACTGCACACACACACACACACACACACACACACACACACACACACAGTACAATGAGACCTGCACGGTGGTCCTGGGAGCCAGGGAGGAAGGCAGATGGATGGGAGACTTGAACACTTGGTAAATCAAACCAAGTGTGGGAGGAACTTCAGAACAAAGCTCAGTTATGGCTCCAGTACAGATGATTCACCCAGAAGGCTTGCAGGGAGGCTCAAACAGCTCAGAGGAGCAGAGTGTCCAAAACCAAGGCAAGGTCATGAGTGGGATGGGGGCCAGGCCCTTAATCCCTTTCTCCACCTGTCCACCAACGGACTCAACTTGCCCAAGTGTCTGACTCTGCTAATTGCTGTTCACTTTTGTTTAGGTAACATTAAGCCTCAGCCTGGCCAAGGCATATCACCTGAGGGGCCAGTGGTTCAAGCCCTCAATCCCTGCTCTCCACCTGGCCACCAAGGGGCTCTGCCTAGCCCTGTCCAGCTCGGGGCTGGCATAACTCAGGTGGCTCTTTGTGACCTGCCTAACCCAGGCACCTGAATACTTCATCTCTCTAGTGACCCCAATTTGCAGCATCAAAACCCATCAGCAAAGCACTTCATCCAACATCTGAGGACTTCCCAGAGTTCTCTCTCTGACCTTCCATTGAGCCCATTGGGATACAGTCCTAATGCTTCCTAACAGGAAAAATGACAGGAGCAAGTGAGGTAGTGTCAGAGGCTGCAAAAGTGGTTACATGCTTCTCTTGTTTGTACAATTACACATTCAATTACTTCTTTGAAGAAGAAGCTGTTTGGCAGCCAGTAAAGACAATACTAATAATAGCACTTTGCACCAAGGGTGTCAGACACAAAGGAGGACCCAGGAAAGAGGCTCCTTTCTGTTCTCAAGAACTTAGAAGCTCCCACGAACATGCTCCTCCTTTCTCAAGATGCAGAAGGAATTGTGTAGAAAATGCTGTGGGTTCTCACTTTTAATTTGTGTTTTTGATCCCCTGCAGCCCTCAGGATGTAGGACCTCCAGAGAGACTGAAGTAGGGGGCTGTTGTCTGGTAGAAATAAAGAGGGGGAAGTGGTGCCTCTTCTCCAGCCTACCCTTCCCCCAATGGCAGCTCCAGCAAGAGCTCTCCAAGTTAACGCCTTGCCCTGGTGACTTGGGTTGGACAGAGATGGATAGAGCTAGGCCTAGCCCCTTGGTGGCCAGGTGGATTGACTTCCAGGTGACCTGACCTCGACTAGGCTATGACACAATTCTACCCAAAGAGCATACAGTAAGTGAATCAGTAGAATCTCTTTTGTCAATTTGGACAAATTACTCTTTATCTGTGGGCCTTGGTCCTGCTGAGGAGGTTGGGCCTCTAGCCTCATGTTCCTTATCTGTAAATGGAGCTCACAATGATACCTGCAGTCAAGGTGTGTCTGTAGGAGGGTTTGCCACAACAACCATAAGGACAACAATTGTTATTAATTTCTGAAAGATGATGGGTTGGGAGAAGATGGGAAGGGGGAGAATCAAGGAGAGAAATGTATAAGGAGACCTGGGTCAGATGGTAGGAAGTCAAGCAGCTGGAGACAGCAATCCATGCAGATGCAAATGATAATAAAACACTCAAGCCACTCTGTAATCCTAGCACTTTGGAGGCTGACATAGGAATATCTGGAGATTGAGGGCTACAGCCTGGACTACAGGTAAATCAAAAGTCAGCCAGGGCTACAGAGTGAGATCTTGTCTCAAAAACACCCTGCAAACCAAACAGAACAGGTCTGTGGGCCAAATGCTGCTTTGAGACCACCAATTTGATTGGCTGAGATTTGTAGTCCCTTCTACTATTCACCAACTCTGTGATTTAAATCCAGTCTCTTCTGAGCATGAGGTGGCTCATGTCTGTAATCCCAGCTACTCAGGAGGTGGAGATAAGGAAGATCACAGTTTGAAACCAACCCATCCTGGGGAAAAAAAGTTATCGAGATCCTATCTCAACCAATACTGGGTGTGGTGGCACATGCCTGTCATCCCAGCTATGTGGGAAACATAAATAGGAGGATCATCATCCAGGCAGGGCCAGGGAACAATGTGAGACCCCATCTCAAAAATACCAAATCAAAAAGGGCTGGGGATGTGGCTCAAGTAGAGCACCTGCCTAGCAACTTCAACCTGCCTTGAGTTCAACCTCTACATACATAAATACATAAATATATAAACAAATGAGTAAATAAATCTAGGTTCTACCACAAATACAAAACCTGAGGTGCCTGAGGGCCTTTAAAGTCCACCTATACCTTCCCCCATTCTACAAATGAGTAAACTAAGAGCCACTGATGGGGAGTACCTTGTGAGTCATGACTGCACTAAGACCCCAATCCAAGCTGTCACCATCTGTCCAACAGGTAGGGCATTGCACTACTGCTGCTATGTGTTCTTGGAGAAGTCACCGCACCTCTCTAGGCTTGATTTTTGCCTCCCCTGTAGGATGAAGGGCTTAAATTGGATGCCAACAGACTATACGTAGGTGGGTGGGGGGTGAGTTTAGAAACCAGAGAGGCCCAGATTGAGATCCAGTCATGTGACCTAGGTAACTCCAGACCCTGAATTTCATCCACCATCTTCTTTAGCACCAACATGGACACAGCTAACCCTCTGTAGGTCTTGCTTTATGGAGGCACCATTTATAAATTGCCTTACCTGGATGGAGTCATTTATTCCTGACCACCACCCTGGAGGCATGGCTTATTATTATCCACAATTTATAGACAAGAAAGCTGGGGAACACAGAGTTCAGGTGATTTGCCTCCATGCTGCGCCTCTTAGGGTTTCTCATGGAAGAATCCAGTCCCATTGTGCAACCCAGGGCCCTACACATAGTGGGTGGATTGTTCCAGAAGCATTGCCCAAGTCACCCCCATCAAAGTCAGCCCCTTCTAGGATTGTGTCATACACAGGCAGGGCTCCCAGGCACAAGGAGACCTTTTACACACCATATGGCTGTGGAATTAATAGCGTGATGTAAGCAAAGATTGGAAAAGAGATCGGGGACTTGGCTCCTGGAGTGGAACTATTAAAAAAGAAAGAAGCCACTCAGCCCTGTAATGAGCAGTGAGAGTGGGGCCCAGGCATCCTCTTAGCTGCTGGGCAAATGCCAGGCAAAGGAGCATCCCTAACCAGCTCAGTGTGTCTGCCAATGTCCATACAGAGCTTACTGGTACTTGGTTTTCCTTGGAGAACCAAGGAGAAACAAAACAACCTCTTTGAAGGTGATAAGGAGGCTGTTTATTATCACTGGCAAAGTGGGATGCTCTGGCCAGCTGGGAGACAGAGCCACCTCAGTGGGTCTCAGGGGATGAAGAGAGGGCTGGAGACCAATGGGGCCTTTGATCCCCATCCATATTCCCCCTAACCCAGATGGAGCTTCCCAGACCTTGATCTCCTCCATCTTCACCTGTCGAGGCAGAATGGGTCTCATCTTCCTCTGTCTCACCCATGCTTGTGTTGACTGCCTGGGTTCAAATCCCAGCTCTGCCACTTAATGAACTTGGGTGAATCACTCCATCTTTCTGTGCATGTGTCATCCTCTGTACAATGTGGATAATAATAGAAACCATCACATGGGGTTGGTGTGGGGATCCCATGAGTGCTTGTGCCACAGAAGATCCCCCTGTCAAAGCCATATAATAGTGGAATGACAGTTCAGTTCTTACCATGTTATATTATAATTTGGTGATTTGATTACCCTAACTCTAGATCATAGGCTTTAGGCTTCTCATGTCCTCATGACAACCCATGACATGGCTTCTACTGTCCTGATGTTAAAGATGGAGACACTGAATCTCAGGGTTTAAACCAAATACTTGCTACAAAGTCACACAGCTTGTACCACTTAGAAGGCAGCTCTCATGGCGACTCTGGGACTTGTGCACTCTGCCCCTGGGGCCTCAGCCCAGTGACCTAGGATATTCCCTGTTCTGCTGCCTCAGCTAGCACTCTTACCAGCCTTTTGGGCAATAAATAGTTAGTGATGCACTCCAGGTCTCAGGCAAGGAACAGAAAAGGAGCAGAAGCTTCGGCTCTAGAGGGCACAGAACACAGAAGTTGGATCTGTAGGGCCTTAGGATGCAGGTCCCCAGAAGTCAGTGCATCTGAGCTGGGGAAGGGAGCTGCCACCAACCAGACAGGACATGCCAACTGAGCACTTGGTGCCAAACACTGCTGCAGAGGGGTTGGATAGAGACCCTTGCAGAGAGACCATGCAAAGAGGTGCAGACACACAGACACTGATGCACACTCTCACCCACTCACTCCTATGAAGACTTGGGAGAAGAAGCTGTCGTACTTGCTACTGGAGGAGAACAGGAGAGACTGGGGTGACCATGGAAAGTTCCCGTCACAGGCCAGCACTGCAGAGGGGATTGTCAGTTTCCCCAACCAGAGGGAGGTCAGTGGAGAAGGGTAGGCAATCAGCAATTCTTAGGGCTGGCATACCTGTTCTCACTGAGCAGCATTAGAAAAATTCCGTGACCCTCCCACACCAAAAGGGCAAGGGTGGAAACTGAGGCCCAGAGAGGCTAAGGAACCTACTACTCCATAGCAGAACTGAACTTTGACTCCAGGTTCTAAGCTCTGAACCAACTGTCAGACCTATCAGGCAGGTGCAGACTTGGTGAGGGAATCTAAGGAGGTCACAGTTAAGCCCAAAGGGAGCAAGGGGCAGAGTTTGGACAGAGCTGAGCATAAAAAGGTCAGGATCCTAACCTGAGAGCTGTTCTACTGAAGGCTGGAAGCTCCAAGAAATAAACTGAGAAAGAGCCCAGCTGAGAAAGGCCGCAAGATGTAGGGCCAGTGAGTGCCAGTGCCCAAGGGCACAGCTCTGAAGTTAGGAGGGGCTGCGTGACACTGGGCAGATGACTTGGCCACTCTGAGCCTGTAGCAAACCAAGATAAAACTCTCCTGGGCTGGGGTATGGCTCAGTGGTAGAGTGCTCACCTAGCATGCATGAGACCTTGGGTTCCAGCACCCCCCAAAAATCTGTCCCAACATGCAGGGCTATTCTAAGGATTAAATGCACTAATGCACAGGTCCTAGCATCCAGATGGGGCCTGCGGGGTGTGGTTTAGCCTTCTGTAGTCTCAGCCATGCCTTTCCCCTCTCATACGAGTGCTCCCCCCCAACCTTGTGCCACGTTGAAGCCACATGACTCACCTTCCCATCCAGAAGGGGACAGCGTTTCCCTGCTCTGCAGTGCCTGGTAAGTCTTTCAGCCTCTCCATGCTCTATTTCTTCATCTACAAAATGGGGATGGTAACAGAAGCTGCCTCCCAGCACTAATAAGAAAGGAATAATCACACAGGTAACAATTTTAAACAATTCCATGGGAAATGCTTGGTTATTGTTTTTGTTTGGTGTTTGTCAATACCATGATTTGAACTCAGACCTCATGCTTATTCAACAGGTGCTCTACCACTTGAGCCACTCCGCCATCACCTTTTTTGTAGTTATTATTTGTCCCAGCTGGCCTTGAACCATGATCCTCCTCATCTCTGCCTCCTGAGTAGCTGGGATTATAGGCATGAGCCACTGGAGCCCCAGTTGGCTATTGTTTTGAGCTGATGATCCACCTGCCTTTTCGTAGGCACCAGAGGACAGCTCCAGAGAAAGGGAATGAGACTGACTTTAAGGTGACACTGGAGGCTGTGCAGGGGGACCTGGCATGGAACAGGTCAAGGCACTGGGAGAAGGGCCATGTGAGTCTTGGGGAAGAGAAAAGCTGTCAACAACAGCAGCAGAACCCTGGGAAGGTGGGTTCTGACTAGAAATTTGGCCTGAGCTGCTCTTTCTGCCCCTGCCTTTCCTGCCTTCATTTTCCAGTTTGCTTTTCTGCTCCATGTATGGAGAGATATCACCTGCCGTCAGGATTCTCCTCTCTAATGGGATTAACCCCAACCATTCATTTAGGGCCTCCCAACACCATGGATGGGAGGGCATGGGACTCCAGTGGTCACTGGAATATAGAACAGGACTACATCTCCCTCAGACTGGAGCTTCCTGTGGACAGGGCCATGTCTCCTTCAGACTGGGGTCCTCTGGACAGGCTGGGTGTCTTGCTGTCACTCACTAATCATCTGGGGCAGCACTTTCACCTTGTGGATGCTGAACGGAAGGAATGGTAGATACCCAATTACCTCAATATTCTTTTCATCCTGCTGGATGGGAGGGCTAAAAAGTACAGCATTAAAGCCCTGGAAGGAGAGGGACTTTCCTGTTGGGGGCAGTGGAGTCCCCGTTGGGGTTATGGATGATGGAGGTCATATCAAAGACACACCCTCTTCCCTGGTCCTATCTCCAGCTCTAGTCAGCAGCTTTTGCACTCATAGGCCCGGCCAGGCAGGCCAGAAAGTGTGTGGCTGGTCTCTCGATGCCCAGCTTCTTGTTGGTCCTGAGAGAGGAGCCAATAAAGGCATCTCCACACTCAGGCTGAATAGACTAGTTGAGCTGGAGGAGTTGCTCCACTCAGGTTTGTTGAAAGAATAATCACAAACACACAGGGCCAGTTATTCCCCAGAGCCTTCACTTCTTCTGGTTTCCATATTTTTAAATCCTCCCCAGCCAGCCCAGCTACATTTTTTCAGTCTTCTGTGACCCTCTGCTGACTTCCAACATGGGCCTCAACTCCAGCCTTCATACCCATTGCACTCTCCAAGGATGGCTTCTAAAGCAGAGATGCCTGGGCTCCACCCTCAGAGGTCCTAATGCAAGCATCTGGGGCAAGAGAATAATGATTCTTCTACTCCATACCTCCACCCTATGATGCTAACCCATAGCCAAGATTGACCACCAAGGATCCCGAGAAAGGGGCAGCAACCTTTTCCCTCTGAATCCCACTGCCCACACGGGGCTTGGGTCCTAGTGGAGGCTCTATAAATGTTCATTATGGGTGAATCCCTGATAGCTGGGGGTGTCACCTTCCTGGAGGTGCCTGACAGTAAGTGGGCTGTGTCCTTCTTCCTTTTCAGCACATGAGGCCATGACTAAGCTTATCTCCACTGGCTGACAGGCTGGGTTCAATTTCGGTCCCTTTCTGGGCCTTGGGCACACTGAAACTCTCTTTTCTCTTGTGTAAAGGGGCCTCCTAACATCCCCTCTCTCATGGTTGTTTTGAAGAAGAGCCTGCCTAAAAGGGCTTAGCGCCTAGTCTGTGCTGATCCAGGTCCTGGCAGGAAGTAGAGGGATCATTCACACCACCCTGGAGAGTTCACCCAAGGGTGTTTGTAGAGAGTGGGGTTTCAAACCCCAGGGTGGCCAGAAGGAGCAGTCACAGGAGCCCAGACACAGAGCCATGTGTAGAAGGGCCCTGACAGTGTGACTATAGAGGACAACCCTACTAACCTCCCTCACCTCCTTTCTTCCCTCCTCCTACTGATACCTGGCTTTGGGCAAAGCCACCCAGAGCCTGGGCATGCAGTCCATAGAGGTCAGCTTCCCAGGGAACAGCACAAAGCAGAGGAGGTGGAAAGAGGATTTGGAGGAACACATGGGAGATTCTCAGCACATGGTCAACACTGATTTAATATCATTTCCGTGGTTACTGCTCATTTGGCTGGTGTAGATCAACTAGCCAATATTGGATATTTAAATATTGCTTCCATGTATGGGATGTCCCTAGCATATGGCCTCAGGCCAGAACCAGGTCTTCACCTGCCTTTCTGCTGGGAGCAGGTGCCCATGCAAACTGGAGGAAAGAAAGGCACAATAAGCCATCAAAATGGCTCTGCTATACCAAGCTCCATTAAAATGGAAGCACATTGCTCTAGTATGCAGATGGGTCTACTTTATTACTTTTTAATTTGTTTACAGAAAGCCCTGGCTTGGTGTACACCATCTTAACAAACATAAATACATGGACACATTCATTGCCTCCAAAGTTGTAAATATAGGCCCGTGCTGTGTTTGAGTACTGTGTTTGGTTACTCTTGATAGAGTCTGACACACATTTCAAAATGCACAGGAGGGAACCAGAGTGAGTGTGGCATGCAGCTTCTCAGTCCACATGTTAGGTGACCCAGGCCCATGGACTCCACAGCCTTTGCAGTTGTACAATTCCATGACTTCACCATTTCTATATCTTCTCCAAACCTCCCTGAATCCCCAGCTTCCCAACTCTCAAAGGCAGCCCTCTTCACTAAAATGAAATAAAACACACAAATTACCACATGCATTTTGAAATGGTTCAAACTGAATGAAGAATACTTAATGGAGTGTAACTATTCAAGTGATATTTCAAATACTTCTCCATGGCCCCCAAAAATAACACATCGCATCTCACAAATCCTCTAGGAGCCTCAGAGCCTGGTGTCTTTCTTTATTAGCTGTGTAGCTGTGAGATGTTACTTAGCTTGTCTGTGCCCCAGTTTCTTCACCTGTAAAGTGGGGTGATGTTACCCTTATCTCGGAGCAGTAGTGGGGATTCAATTCTTTGCAGCTGTTCAGAAGAAGGTGGCATACCAAATGTTCTGTGGTAGCTGCTGTTATGTGTGGCAGTGGTGGTATTTCTATTACTGAGAATGCTGTGGCCACCTCTGTTACAGAATCCATCCATCCTCTCCCAAAGACTCCAGAGGAAGAACCTCACCCCCAAGTCACTTCCTATCACAGCCTGGTTTATTTCCCTCAAACATAATCTAATTTTGACTGTCTGCTCTGTCTCCCCTTACCTCCTGGGGGTTCCACAAGGGCAGTGGGGACCCTGACAGTCCTGTTCATGGTTGTGTCCCCAGTGCTATGGAATAGCACTTTCCTGGATCCCCACAAACATTTGTCAAATGAATGAACATCTATATCCACAGAGCATGGGGCATGGGCCAGACGTGAGGATGAACTCTGAGAACTGAGACGGCCATCACACGGGCTGACCTCTCTCTCAGGAAGGAACACAAATGGCTCCACTGGCCAAAACACCAGCATCTGTGCGCTTCAAATACATTTCCAACTACAGGGAGAGAGAAACTAAAGGGATGGCAACTCTTAGCTAACCAGAATGTTATACTAGCCAGAAACACAAGCACACACCCTACCCCCAACCCTCTAGTTGGAAGTGAACCTTCAAGTCATCCTTTCACAGTCTCCTCAGGATTTTGGGAATCATAAGTCTCTAATCAATCAGTCTAGCAAAGACTCAGGCCCTAACTCCATAAAAACAAAGTGTGCTTGTGCTGAGCATGTCCAAGGCACACCTCTAAGCCCTGCAGGTCACAACCACCTCATGATGAATGATTTCCCACTTTACTGTGAGGCACAGAGAAGTGAAGAAACATGTCCAGGAACACACAGCAGGACTCTGAGCTTACACCTTTCACCTTTCCTTCCTGGTGTCTCTCCAAGGGGTGAAAGAAAATCTCAGGGCAAGTAAAGTAAAAAGATTCATCAATAATGCTGACAATCCATTTTATTAAAAAGAGTGTAAATCACAAATACCATTATCAGTAGGGAAAGATCAGAACTATCCCTCTGGCTGTGAAAACTTCCTGGTAACAGCATTATGAGTGAGCAAGGCTGGAAGAAGACGTTACTCACTTTGGCTGGTGGACCTAAGGGAAAGGTGTTAGAGTCACTGTTGTGAAACACTGTGTTCCAGCACAAGTACTCCTGGTCACTCATCTCACCTCTGTTCTCCTTTTACATACAAACCCTTGAAGTCAGGTGCTTGTGGCTCACACTTGTAATCCTAGCTACTCAGGAGACAGAGATCAGGGGGATTGCAGTTCAAAGTCAGCTTGGGCAAATAGTTCATGAGATCCTATTTCCAAAAATCCCATCATAAAAAACAGCTGGTGGAGTGGCTTGAGGTTTAGGCCCTGAGTTCAAGCCCTAGCACCACAAAAAAAAAAAAAAAACCAGACAATACCGGAAACCTTGAAAGGTTATGTGACTTGTCAGAGATCACACAGCAAGTTATCAGGAAACCTACCAATCCAATGTGCTATCTGCCAAGACACTGAGTTATATTCTTCCCACTAGATACTGGAAAGGATGCCCATGAGTCAACACATTAGCCAGTTAAGGGGTGAGAACCAACCTCTTCCAGAGTCTCAGTCATGCGTCATGCCAAGGGCTATTTTCTGCCTAAGTGTAGCAGCTGCTGTGGGGTAGTCACTTGAAAAGTTTTAGTTCCTGGTTCTCCTCAGGAGAGGAAAAAGGAAAGGCCAGATTCCCTCTGATCCTTCTGTTTGGGGGGCGGGGCATTGAATCCTTCTAACCTCTCAGAAACTTGCAAATAACTTTCTCTCTTCCAGTAATTCCAGGAAAAGGAAAATCAACTCCCATCTTCCTCTCCTACCACCATTTAAGCTAATGGCTCAGAGAGAGGGACAGGGAGGGCTTCTTTGTGTGCCTGACCCCCTCCTCCACCTCCTCCTCACAGGCCCCAGAGTACTGATAATCCCACTGAGAGATGTCACAGTACTAGGTGGGGAGGGGGCCACTGTCCTGCAGGGGGATCTGAGATAGAGGTCTCCACAGATGAACTGGAAAGGAGGACAGCAGACAGAAGGTGCCGGGAGTGCCTCGGAGGGTCTGTGTTAGAGGATTTCTGGTTGATGCAACAGTGGCTTACTACAGCTAATTTTCTTTCCCTTGCTGGAACTGAAAGTCCACAGGGTTTTCAAAGCATACTTGTGTATCTGGTGCTCTCAGCTCACCTCCCCTTGGGGACCATAAGAGATGTCAAGGAAAGAAACAACATGGCCTTCGATAATTTCAAAGTCAGTTCCCAAGTTATTAATAAATTAAGAGCTGGGACTGGGAGGAGGACTAGATGTGTCAGTCCCACTTTGGCAGAATGGCCCAGCTTCCCCATACCCCTCCAAGAATGGCTTCTGGGAGTCAGGAGAAAGAATGGTTGTGCTACAGACTAAAGACATTGAGGCAAAGGGATCCCCTGGATCTGTGGTGCCACAGCCTGTGGGTGCCCACCACTAACATGGCAGGACTGGGGTCCTGAAGAACTGGAGTGCATCCTCTCCCATGTCTCTCTGCCTGCTCTCTGTGGAGGAAGGAGACATCAGAGCCATTGAGCCCCAGCAATGCTACATCCTAAGGAAGGGCAGGTTGGCAATTTCCGAGAGAACTGAAAGATTCCCAACCTATTCACCTTGAAAGGTTTCCAGGTTGGAAACTCAGCAGTCCCAAGGGCCTGGGTTATTTTTTTGTTGTTATTTATTTATGTCCCACCTTGGGAGTCCCAAGAAGAGCAGAGGCTCAATCAGTTCTTACCAGAGGGACAGAAGGTGAGGGACCTCAGAAGCCATAGTGTGATGACACTGAGAAAAGCCACAATGTTGATGAGACAGTGGGGTATGGGCAAGATAGCTGCTCACAAATACCCACAAGACCCAGAATTCATTTCTATATACTTGTCTCAATAAAAACTAAGTTAATGAAAGATAACATATCGGACTTGACTTTGGTTCCAGGAAAGGATGAACTTTCCTAGGCAGCAGGTCAGCAAGAGGTAGTATGTGTCATACTACATGAAGTGGAGCTTCTGAGGAGGAGTACGGGGCACCAGGTGGCAGGTGGAATGCACAGGTGTCACACTATGCCCTCAAGCCTCAGCACCAATTGACTGGATTTCAATCAGAAACCCATCTCCCTTAAGGATCACTTTGTATAAAAGCAGAAGTAACCTGCAATCTGGATGCTGATGTGGAGCTATCATGGGGGAGCCAAGACAAGTCCAACCCTGGCCCCCATGTCTCAGTCCATGGTCCCAAGACCCAGCCGGGGCAAAGCCAGGCCTCTGTTGAGGCAAGCAGACTCAGCACCCAAGGCCCACAAAAAAAGGGAGTGATGGTTGGGAGTTCTGGGCTCATCCACCATGAACCCAGTCTGCCTGATTATCACCCCAACCCCAAGTCTTCACAGACAGAATTCTGCAGCTTGGCTATGGGGTGAACTGGCTATGAGCACATTGTCAGGATCCTGGAAGACAGTCTTGCACCCGGGGGTGGTTTTCATGGCACGTGCTACAAAGGAAGCGGGTATGTATGGATAGATTATGGGTGGCTGGATGGGTGGATAGATTATGGGTGAACTTGTGAGTGGATGGATTGATTGACAGAAGGATGGATTGTGGGTGGATAGGTGGATGGAGTGATGAAGGCCTGAGATAGTGACAAAAGAGATGTAAAGGCAAGTTGAAGGAAGATAGACAGGACCTCTTAGCTTCCCAGATGTGGCAAAAAAAAGAAATTATGCTTAGATAGCACTTACTGTATACCAGCCCCACAGAGTGCTATCATTATCCTCATTTGACAGATAAGGAAACTAAGGCTCAGAGAGATCAAACAGCTAGTTAATGCTCGAGATTAGTGCTTTGTGGAGGCAAGGTTGGGGTTTTTTGGGGAATAGGGGTAGAGGAAGAAATAAAACTATCTGTATTTGCAGCCAAAACAATTAGTTTTACTAAATTTATCATCTTAACCATTTTATTTTTTTCTTTATTCATTTATTCATATGGGCATACATTGTTTGGGCCATTTCTCCCCCTGTCCCTGCACCCTCCCTCTTCCACACACCCCTCTCACTTTCAAGCAGAATCTATTCTGCCCTTTTCTCCAATTTTGTTGAAGAGAAGACGTAAGCAATAATAAGAAAGACAAAGCATTTTTGCTAGTTGAGATAAGGATAGTATACAGAGAGATTCCTAGCATTGTTTCCATGCACAAGTGTATTACAACCCAAACTGATTCATCTCTACCAGACCTCTTCATTACTTCTCAGTCACCTTCCCATTGTGACCTCTGTCAGGTTAATGTATTAGCTCCTCTGCAGTGGGGACATCAAACACTTTCAAGCTTTGGGTTTCCTGCCTATCCCCATTCCTCCCATATGCACTCTCCACTTAATGTGTGACCCAAGTCCAATAACACTACTGCATTTTTCCTAGATCCAAAGTCCACATATGAGGGAGAACATACGGTTTTTGGTCTATGAACCTGGTTAACCTCGCTCAGATATGTTCTCCAGTTCCATCCATTTACTTGGGAATGATAAGATTTCATTCTTTCTCATGGCTGAATAAAATTCCATTGTGCATAAATACCACATTTTCTAAATTCATTCATCAGTAGTGAGGCATCTGGGTTGTTTCCATAACTTGGCTAATGTGAATAGCGCTGCAATAAACATGGGTGTATAGGTGCCTCTGGAGTAATCTGATTCCCATTCCTTTGGGTATATCCCTAGGAGGGGGCCTGCTGGATTATACTACAGATCTATGTTTAGTTTTTTAAGAAGCCTCCAAACTGTTTTCCAAAATGATTGCACTAGCTTGCATTCCCACCAGTAGTGTATGAGGGTTCCTTTTCCCCCCACATCCTTACCAACACATGTTGTTGGTGGTGTTTTTGATGATGACTATTTTAATATGGGTGAAGTGGAAGCTTAGTGTGATTTTGATTTGCATTTCCTTTATGGCCAAAGATGATGAGCATTTTTTCATGTGTTTTTTGGCCATTTGAATTTCTGCTTTTGAAAAAGTTCTGCTTAGTTCAGTTGCCCATTTCTTTATTGGTTGACTGATTTGGGGGGAGTTTAGCTTTTTGAGGTCCCTGTGGTTATCAATCCTTTGTCTGATGCATAGCTGGCAAATATTTTCTCCCACTCTCTGGGTGGACTCTTCAGTTTAGAGACCATTTCTTTTGTTGTGCAGAAGTTTTTAGTTTTATCTAGTCTCATTTGTCCAGCCTTTCTCTTAATTGCTGAGCTGCTGGGGTTCTATTGAGGAAGTCTTTGCTTATACCTATTACTTCCAGAGTATTCCCTGCTCTTTCCTGTACTAACTTCAGAGTTAGTACTAGTTTCAGTTTTTTGAAGAAAAATAACTACTTTTCCCAGCAACATTTGTTGAAGAGGCTGTCTTTTCTCCATTGTATGTTTTTGGGCCTTTGTCAAAAATAAGGTGGGCATAGGTATGTGAATTCATTTCTGGGTCCTCTATTCTGTTCCACTGGTCTTCATATCTGTTTTTCTGCCAGTGACATGCTGTCTTTATTGCTATTGCTTTGTAGTATAGTTTGAAGTTGGGTATTGTGATACCTCCAGCATTCCTATTTTTGCTGTCTACTAGTGGTCTGTTGTGTTTCCAAATGAACTAGGGGAGACTTTTTAATCTCTGTGATGAATGTCATTGAGATTTTTATGAAATTTCATTAAACATCTAGATTGCTTTTGGTAGTATAGCCACTTTTAGTATGCTGATTCTACCAATCCATGAGCAAGCGAGATCTTTATACCTCTGTAATCTTCCTTGATCTCTTTCTTCAGGAATTTGTAGTTCTCCTTGTAGAGGTCTTTCACATCCTTTGTTAAGTTTACTCCTAGGTATATTTTTTGAGGCTACTATAAATGAAACTGTTTCTATATATTCTTTCTCAATTTGTTCGTTCTTGCTGTATAGAAAAGCTAATGATTTTTATAAGTTGATTTTGTATCCTGCCACCTTGCTGTAACTGTTTGTGGTGTCTAGGAGTTTTGGGGGAAAATTTTTTGGGGTCTTTAAGATACAGGATCATCATCTGCAAATAGGGATATTTCAACAGTTTCTTTACCTATTTGTGTTCCTTTTATTTCTTCTTCTGGCCTTACTGCTCTGGCTAGGAATTCCAGGACTATGTTGAATAGGAGTGGGGATAGTGGGTACCCTTGTCTCCTTCCTAATTTTAGGAGAATGGTTTCATTTTTTTCTCCATTAAGAATGAGTTGGCTATAGGTTTGTCATTTATAGCCTTCACAATGTTGAGATGCATTCCTTCAATTCTAGCTTTCTTAGAGCTTTTATCATGAAGTGGTGTTGGATCTTATCAAAGGCTTTTTCTGCATCTATTGAGATGATCAAGTGTTTTTTGTATTTTCTTCTGTTTATGTGCTGTATTTATATATTTGCATATGTTGAACCACCTCTGCATCACTGGGATGAAGTTAATTTGGTCGTGGTGAATGATCTTTCTAATATGTTGTTGGATTAAGTTTGCCATTATTTTATTGAGGATTTTTGCCCTGATGTTCATTAAGGAGATTGGCCAATAGTTCTTCTTTTTTGGAGGTGTCTTTGATTGGTTTTGTGATAAGTATAATACTGGGTTCATAAAATGAGTTAGGAACTGCCCCTCGCCTTTCTAATTCATGGAAGAGTTTAAGGAGAGTTGGTATTAGTTCTTCATTAAAGGTCTGACAGTATTCAGCAGAGAATCAATCAGGTCCTGGACTTTTCTTTTCTGGGAGACTCTTTATTGCTGCTTCTATTTCATGTTGTGTTATAGATCTATTCAGGTGATTAATGTCCTCTTCATTCAACTTTGAATGGTCATATGTATCTAGAAAGTTGTCCATTTCTTCAAGATTTTCAAATCTATTAGAATATAGGATCTCAAAGCAGTCAATGATGATTCCCTGGATTTCCATAGTGTTTCTTGTTATCTCCCCATTTGCATTTCCAATTTTACTTATTTGGGTTTTATCTCCTCATTTAAGTAAGGTTTGCCAGGGGTATGTTAATCTTGTTTATTTTTTCAAACAACAGATTTTTGTTTCATTGATTCTTTGTGTGGTGTTTTGTTGTTTTTGTTGTTTTTTCTATTTCACTAATTTGGGCCCTCATTTTTATTTCTCTCTTTCTGTTTGTTTCGGGTTTTGGCTTTCTTGTTTTTGTAGGAGTTTGAATGTAACATTAGGTCATTTATTTGAGATCTTTCTGCCCTTTTAATATATGCACTCATGGCGATAAATTTTCCTTTTAGAACTGCCTTTGCTGTGTCCCATAGGTTCTAGTAAGTCATGTTTTCATTTTCATTAACTTTCAGGAAACTTGTAATTTCCTCTTTTACTTCATCAATAACCCACTGATCATTGAGCAATGTCTTGTTCAGCTTCCAATTATTTGCGTGTTTTCTGCTGTTGTTTTTGTTATTGAGTTCTAGTTTTAACGCATTATGATCAGATAGAATGTGTGGGATTATTTCTACTTTCTTATATTTGCTGAGGCTTGCTTTGTGCCCTAAGATATGTTCAATTTTGGAGCCCTAAGATATGATCAATTTTGGAGAAGGCTGCTGAGAAGAATGTATATTGTACAGAAGGTGGATGAAATATTCTGTAGACATCATCTAGGTCCATTTAATCTATGACTTATTTAGTTCTAGAATTTCTTTATTGATTTTTTGTTTCGATGACCTATCTATTAGTGATAAGGAGGTATTAAAGTCTCCCACTACCACTGTGTTGGAGTTTATATATGTTTTTTGGTCCTTCAGAGTATGTTTGATGAAATTGGGTGCAATGACTTTGGGTGCATATAGGTTGATAATTGTTATTTCCTTTTGGTGTATTTATCCTTTTATTAGTATGGAGTGTCCTTCTTTATCTCATTTGATCAATGTAAGTTTGAAGTCTAAGTTGTCTGAGATAACTATTGCTATTCATACCTGTTTTCAGAGGTCATTGGCTTGGTAAGTCTTGTTCCAGCCTTTCACCCTAAGTAAGTGCTCGTTTCTGTCCATGAGATGGGTCTACTGGAAACAACAGATTGTTGGATCTTCCTTTTTAATCCATTTTGTGAAGCAGTGTCATTTGATGGGAAGTTAAGTCCATTAACATTCGGTGTTAGTATTGATAGGTATGTGGTGATTCCTGCCATTTAGTTGGTTTTGTTGATTAAGGGTTTGATTATGTGCAGCTGAGTCAATGTTACTCTCTGATTTCTTGTCTTTTCTCCTCCTGTGGTTTGGCACTGACTGTCCTCTCATGGTTTTGTTTGCTTTCATTTTCTGTGTGCAGTAATCCTTAGAGTATCCTTTGTATTGGTGGCTCAGTGGTCATATATTGTTTTAGTTTCTGCTTATCATGGAAGACTTTTATTGCTCCATCTATTTTGAATAATAGTTTTGCTGGGTAGAGTATCCTAGGGTTGAAGTTATTTTCATTCAGTGCCTGGAAGACCTCACTCCATGCCCTTCTTGCTTTTAAAGTTTCTGTTGGGAAATCTGCTGCGATTTTGATGGGTTTCCCTTTGTATATTACTTGTTTTTTCTCTCTCTTACAGCCTTCAATATTCTTTCTCTATTCTCTGTGCTTGTTATTTTAATGATAATATGTCTTAGGAAAGTTCTATTTTGGTCATGTGTGTTTGGTGTTCTGGAGTTTTCCTATAGCTGAGTGGGCATAACTTTCTCTAGATTTGGGAAATTTTCTGTTATTATTTTATTGAATATATAAGAATCCCTTTTGCTTGGACCTCTTCTCCTTTTTCAATGCCCATGATTCTCAGGTTTGTTATTTCAATGGAGTTGGTGAATTCTTCCATATTCTTCAGTTCTTTAGTTTTTCCTTTAATTTCCATTTTATCTTTAAATTCTGAGATTCCATCTTCCACTTGTTCTAGTTTGCTGACTGGTTCCATTGAGTTTCTGTTTCATTCTTTTTCTGAGGTTTTCCATATCATGGGTCACTTCCTTTTTAATATTGTCAATTTTTGCCTTTAATTCATTTATTTCTATATAGTGTTCTCTGTTTCACTTTGGTGTTTATTTAGGGCTCCTACAAGTTCATTTATTTGTTTCTGTGTCTTCTCACATTCTTTATTTTTGGGTGTCTTGAAATTTCTTGAGTGCTTCTTGTATGTTTTGGTTAACCATGTCTAGTAACATCTCCATGAAATTCTCAGTTACTACTTGTAGGATTTCTTCTTTGATGGTGTTCTTGTGGACATTGTTGAGTTCCTTGGTGTAGTTTATCTTTGTTTTGTTGGAGTCCAGAACTAGGTATCTGTTTTCTTCATTTCCCTCTGAAACTTTTATTAAATTATTTTGGTGGGGAGGCTGCTTTTTCTCCATCATATATTTTAGTTTAATTGCATTAAATATGTAGATTACTTTTGGGAGTATAGACATTTTTACTATGTTGATTCTACCAATCCATGAGCATGGGAGATCTCTCCACTTTCTATAGTCTTCCTCAATCTCTTTCTTCAGAAGTTTATAGTTTTCCTTGTAGAGGTCATTCACATCTTTTGTTAGGTTTACACCTAGGTATTTGATTTTTTTTGAGGCTATTGTAAATGGAATTGTTTTCATATATTCTTTTTCAGTTTGTTCATTATTAGTGTATAGAAATGCTAATGACTTTTCTATGTTGATTTTATATCCTGCTACCTTGCTGTAGCTATTGATGGTGTCTAGGAGCTTCTGAGTAGAGTTTTTTGGGTCTTTAAGGCATAAGATCATGTCGTCTGCAAATAGGGATATTTTGACAGTTTCTTTACCTATTTGTATTCCTTTTATTCCTTCTTCTTGCCAAATTGCTCTGGCTAGGAATTCCAGTACTATGTTGAATAGGAGTGGAGATAGTGGACATCCTTGTCTAGTTCCTGATTTTAGAGGGAATGGATTCAGTTTTTCTCCATTAAGTATAATTCTGGCTGTAGGTTTGTCATATGTAGCTTTTATAATGTTGAGGTACTTTCCTTCTATTCCTAGTTTTCTTAAGCAGAATGATTTCAATCCCTTTTTCTTCTTCACATCACTTCACTTGGTACTGTGCAACTATGATCTTGATTGGCTAGTTGCTGGTTTCAGTCACCTGTTTTCTTTCTCTTGGTTTAATTTTGTTTTGTGGCTGTATTGGGCTTGTAGCTACGTGTGTGTGTGCTATTTTGGTCCCTGTTCTGGGTGAAATTTAGTATTAACTAATTCACAGTAATAAAACTAAGAATAACAACAAAAAAGCCCCAAAGAAATCACTGGGGAGAGATGAACAAACAAACAAGAGACAAAACAAAACAAAACTCCTGGTTCAGGAACAGTAGAATTTAAGTTTTTGTTTAAGTTCTTGTGTTGCTCCTCCAGCATCCAGTCCTGGTGTTGGTATTTAAGCAGAAGCTCTGTTGTAGTCTCACCAGGTGGTTGGCTTGTGGGTAGTGTTTTTTTTCTTCTGTCATTCAGTGGCAGCTGCTTGGTCAGCTCCTCCCTCAGTGAGGTGTGGCAGTTTAAGTTTGCATGTTATCCTCAGGTTCCGGAGATCAGCTGTGTTGTCCACCAGCTGTCCTGCTTTGGAGTTGTCTTTTTGCTGTGTTTGTTTACTGGGGGCTTATTTCTTTTCCTCCTCCCTTTTCTCTGGGTCAAGGTCAGTGATCTGTCAGCTGGCCCCCTGCTGTCAGAAGGTTGTGATGGTTCACTGTTTGTTTTTCATTTTGCAGAGCCATTTGACTTTGGGTGTTGCTCACTGGCTCAAGAGATAAGCTTTGTGATCCACTACCTGCCGTACTTCAAGCAGTGGCTTATCACCCGCCCACTGTCAGCCTTCTTGCCTTTCCAGCCATTTGTCTACTGATAGTTCATGTGGAGATTAGCTTCTTCCCCCTCCCCCTTTCTCTGGTGCACTTTCAGAATTCCCACCCCCCTCTGCTGTGTGCTACTTTTCAGTTCTTTGTTTATTCTCCAGTTTTTTTGTGGTGGGGGCGTCTGTCTGCCCAGGAGGCTATGCTGATTTATCCCAGGGCTGGCCAGGGGAATACCACGTGATGCGTGGTGCTCACCTGTTTGTTATGCCAAATGTCTCCCAAGGAAGTTTGGAGCCAGCAGCTGGCGGCGGCAGTAGCCCACCTGTTTTCTCAGTGTAATGTGGTGTGGAGAATCTTCTATGGGCTAGGGGTTCAGGCTGTCAAAGTTAAGATTCTTTGGGTGCTTTACTTCCACCAAGTGTGGCTCCATCATCTCAGCAAGGTTTTTGATTCACGGAGCTCATGATATCTGCTTCTAGACTCTAGCTGCCATCTTCAAGCTTTGGGTTTTTAAACTCAGGGCCTGACTTTTTCTAGCAAGTGTGCTACCACTTGAGCCACACTCCCAGTCCTTCCCTTTTTGTTTACTTTTCATTTAGAATCTCACACTCTGCCAGGTCATGCTGAGACTGTGATCTTCCTAACTCCTCCTCCTCAGTAGCTGGTATTACAAGCATGTACCACCATGTCCAACTCTAGCTAGTTTGAATATGGACCAGTTAGTCCCCAGATTCATGCTATCAGCCTCTTGCCCATTGTGTGCAATTTACAAGGACTAAGACAGGTAAGACAGTGAAAGTCATCCATCCTAGGAAGCTGGGATAGGGACTCTGAGAGCTCCATATCTGCTGACCTCTAATCTGCTGCATGGTCCCCCCGTTCACCTCCCTACCATTGCTTACCTCAATGGTTCAGCCCCAAACCCCAGCAGAACCCCAGCTTCAGGCCATAGAGAATGTCTGGTCTGAGTGGAAAAAGCAGTGTCCTCTCCTTGAGATGAGCAGAAGTGAGGATGGGGGAACAAGCAAGGTACAAGCATGCAGCAGAGCCCACCCCACAACTTTTGGTCTGGCCCAGCAGACTCTGGGCAGAAAGCTAGTCCAGCCCAAGATGCCCTGTCTGCCACGCCTTCTCCCTCACCCAAGTCACACTCCACATGCTCAGGTTCCTTTGTGGTGGGTGTTTTGATTACTTTTATTCTAATTTATTCAGTAATGTCAAGCTGCAAAATCTGCTCCAAGCACTCTCTGTGATGGATCTGCAGAAGGGGCTGCAGACAACACATTATTCCTTTCTTTGTTGGCACTGTCTACATCTTAGGGCTGTGAGAGAGTGGGCTGGAGAGGAGTAGGACCACTGCCTGCTGACTTCTAGTTGTCACTTCCCAAATGCCCTCTGTGTGCCCAGGGTTTAAGCTTGGTTGGAAGCCTCAAGGTTTTCTTGCAGGCCAGACTTGATGGCAGGGAGCTAGCCTAATTCTGCTACCTCATTTCAGGGTTTTTTTTAATGGAGCCTCAGGTAGTTCACCTAACTGATGTCAGCACCTTCACCTAGAAACAGAGGCAAAAACTAACCCTAGCTGACTCATGGGCACTCAGATCCAGCTGGAATGTGGCTCCAGCTTGGGAAACTGTAAAGACACCCAGAAACATCAGATTCTGTGGATTCTATTATCAGAGAGGCTGAACAGTATGCTGGCTTAGTCTCAAGCCAGATTTTCTAGGTTTGAATCCTGCCTTGACCTCCTATTAGCTGGAGACCTTGGAGAGGTTACTGCACCTCTCTGTGCCTGGGTTAGTGCTCTGTAAAATGGGAGTGGCAATAGTTTTAACCCCATAGCCTTATAAGGATTAAATGAACAGGAGCAAAGTTTTTAGAATAATGGATGCCACAGAGTAAGTGTTGTATAGAATACCTATTTTTTTTTTGGTGGTACTGGGGTTTGTACTCAGGGCTTCATGCTTGCTAGGCAGGTGGCCAACCACTTTGAGCCACTCTGCCAGCCCCAAATACCAATTATTGTGGTCTGATCCCCAGTGCAGCACAAACACCTTCTCTGAAAAATCAGAACACATCTTGCACCCCAGGTTCAAAGCTCCCACCCTTCCTTCACTTCTTTTAATGGATTAATGTCTTGGGAAACAATATCTATTCCCTCCATGGGATGGAGGGAGGCATTTTTCTTCTTGTTCAATGGGACACCCAGGTTACAGAACTCATCTTAACTTAAATTCATAATTCCTACCATGTTGGGATTGCTTCATGACTGTTCTGGAAGTTTCATCCAAGGGGATCCAGAGGCAACAAGATAGTTCAAAGCCAACTCATTTTAAAGCTGAGAGGCTTGCTATGGTGGATCATGCCTATAATTCTAGCTACTCAGGAAGTACAGGTAGGAGAATCTTGGTATGAGGCCAGCCTGGGCAAAAGCATGAGACCCTATCTGAAAAACAAACCAAAAAAGCAAAAGGGTTGAATGGGTGACTCAAGTGACAAGAGTGAAAGGCCCTGAGTTCAATCCCCAGTACCACCAAAAAGAGGAAAAAACATATATGCAATGATTTTCTTAAAATCTAGATAAACATAGGAAGGTTTTTAAACTGAGGCAATATCAGTTGTCCATATGAGGGGGACAAGGAAACCGGGAGCCCCTCTCCATAAACCCTTGAACCTGTACAATTGCCATGAAGAGGAAACCACCCAAAAAGTTAATGGCATGGGTGGGAAGTGACACTTTAGATGAGAGGTTAGGGAAGGGTTCTCTGAGGATGTGTCATTCAAGTGGAACCCCAAGAATGGAAAGAAGCCCACTGCATGACCACATGGGGATGGAACAATAGATAAAGGGCACAGCCATGCAAAGGCTTGAGGCTGGAATGGGCTGGAGGGTCCAAACCCTAAAGGACAGAGAGCAGCAGGTGAGGGGTTAGTAGACTTAATCAGAATGGCAAGCTCACAAGCCCCACACCAAAGAATGAGAAGCTGCATTTCATTCTAAATGCACTGAGATCCCTTGGAGGGTTTTAAGCAAGAATGTCATTTGTGTTATTGAAAGACACTGGCTGCCACCCTGTGTCCACCAATCATGCAGCCTTGCATCTGCTGATTAAGCACATTTACTGCATCCTTGTGTGCTACAGTTTGCCTGGCACTGTGAGTGGGGTGTCGTCCTCCCTTAGGAGCTCAGCACTGATGAGAAACAAGCTTTCAGAGTAGGGATTTGGGCTAGAGTCATGGCTCAAGTTGTAGAGCACCTGCCTAGCAAGAGCTAGACAAAGTCCTGAGTTCAAACCCCAGTACTGCCAAAAACCATAAAAGCAAAACAAGAAATATGGATGTGTGCCACAGCATAGCTGTGCCCAGGTAGGCACTGTAGGGGAGAGCTTTGGGCCCAGGTTGGGCCAGGAAGTGCTCCTGAGAACAACGGATCTGTAAGCCTGGTGCTGTTGGGATCCCCAGGAATGTTTGTGAAAAGAAGCTTATTGCTATGCAACCTGCCCCACTGGGATGTTAACTCTAACTCAGCAAACCTGGGTGAAGCCTGGGAATTTGTGCTGCAGGTCTCAGGAATGGGACTGCACTGTGATAACAGTAGGCAGGAGGCTCTCAGCTGTTATGGACCATAAAGAGCTGTTTCAGGAACCCATTTCAGCACCTGGGACCTGACTGCTTGTGTCACCTCCTTTCCTCCTTTACCACCCCTGACACTCCTAACACAGAGGGCTGAGGAGGAGGACAACACTGTCCCATCTCCCTCCAGACCACCACCACTGCTTGCCTTCCATTTAACCCCTGCATGTCCCCCCAACTGAAGAAGCAAGTTCTCTCTCAGCACCTCCATCCATTCATTTCAGGATACAGAGACCTCAGTTACCACCATACCTGGGTCCTAACCACCCCACAGCTCCCATCTCTCCTTGTCCCAAAACTGTGCCCTGCACCAGGGTACCTGGAATGCCCAGCTCTGTCACCTGCATGCCACAGGCCCAAATAATTTCACCTCCATCCAAGTGGTTAGACATCTGTCCATTCCCTCTTCTTCTTATTCCCTGCCTTTCTCTGAGCCCTGGATAGCCCCTTCTCTCACTGTCATATCCCTTAGCCTCTACCACCCATTTTCCCACCCTATCTGTGCTACATTTCTCAAGTTCTCCCATGAAAACCTCAATTACCAGAATTCCTGGTAACCATTGGGTCTAGTCCTGCAAAGAGGCAGAGCTGAAGTTTCTAACATAAACCAGAATGTGAACTTCAAAATTTATATTCTAAAAATCCCCCCAATTTGGGGTTTCTCCAACTATCCTTCAAGACCAGAACTCTTCTTGGTGTTTATTTAATGGGTGTTGAGCCCCAACTCCTTCTCCCCACTAGACTGTGACCACCCCCTCTGAGAAAAAGGAGCCAGTCAATCTGAGCTCTTCTGTTGCCACAGCACCCAGCTGCTTAAAGGTGCTCAGTAAATGGACTATGTATGAAAAATGCCATGGGACAGTACTACAGCTGCTGAAATGTTACCGCAGCCCTGGGCAGAGTCTTCCAGGTACCCAGATGACAGGATACGTAGTTGTCTGTCCTCACTGCCTCCTGACTCATTCACCTGTAAAAGCTTCTCCCCTACATTTGCCTTTTTGCCCCTTAACTGCTGGTGCTTTCTGAGCTGGAGCATGTGAAAGATTTTTGTGCAATAATCACCTTCCTCCATGCCCAGATTGTGGGATCTGGGAGATTAAGGTCAGGATTTTGATGGGTAATGGGTTCTGGAAAGTAGGACACAGGCCCTCTACAGGGACACCACTAGCAGGTTACACTTGCCCGGACCCAAACATAGCCACTGAACCCAGGAACCAGGTGTCTACTGTTGAGTTTAGGGAAAAGCACATTCTATAGAACATCCTCCGCTTTTGTAAAGCTGTTGACAAGTATATACAAAACAAGATGATTTTTGCTCCTCCCCCTTTTTTAGATTTTCATTGGCCAAACACTGCAGGCCCTTGTAAGTCACAAAAGTTTTGAGATATCACCTGGGAATATAGGATGAAAATGCCGTGTTTGCCTCTGTCAAATGTTTGGTTTGCTGGGCTTTGCTTATTTACTTACTAGTATGCTACTGCATAAATTGAACCCTGAACAACATTAAAAGGAAATAAACATATCTCTCAGCTGCTCGTGGACCCAGCATTTGCCAGGGATCTGGGCTATCAACAACTCACTCCAGCAGGGATAAAGTTGTGGCCTGGCATTGGCTGGGACAAAAGAAGGCTGGAGGTGCTGCATCTCTCTTCCCACCTGCCAGCCTGAGAGACCCACAGCTGACACAGGGAAATGCTGTGTCCTCAGCAGACACATACTCACACACACTTTACACAGTTGTGCACATACACTCACACATGCACTCACATATGCACTCACACACAAACACACTCACATAAACACACACTTGTACACATTCACCCTTACACACTTATTCTCTCTTTCTCTTCTCTCTCTCTCTCTCTCTCTCTCTCTCTCTCTCTCTCTCTCTTACACACACATACACACACACACACACACACACACACTAAACAATAAACTGGAACCAAGAGAGGAATATTTTCTCAGAGTCCCATTTGCAGCTGAAGGACTTCTAATGGCATGTTTACACTCACTGTGAATCAATACTTTGAGGAAAGAAAAAAATATATATATATATGCACACAGACACATACACATATACACAGTTCTAATGAACATGAATTCATTAGAATTCAATCTTGCTTGAGTGGCATGACTGCCTCTCTCTCTGTGCCCAGTTTCTGAGATCAACAAAGTTAGACTTTTTCCCTGGGTCAGGCCTGTCACTACAGGGTGAAGGCAGAGGCCCTAATTCCCTGTGGTCTACAGCAGGCCCCTGCCACCACCAAATCAGTATCACATCTCTCCCTCTTGCATGCTGCAGTCTGCTAGGAATTTGCCTGCCACAAACACTTCCAGATTTGAGGTCTTCTACAGGCTTAACCAGGTTCTCTGAGATTCCCAGGGTCTTAGAAACTAACTTTGTGGGTTGTGGGGTGGGAGGTGGAGTCCAAAGAACTCATGCTGGACTGAGAGTCACTCCAAACTCAAGCTCCACTCCTGATTCTCTGTGTGGTCTGTGCCTTGTAGGCAGGAGGTCTTTGACTGAAGTTCTGGACCTTGGTGTGCCCATCTGCAAAATGGGTGACATGTACCTGATCCTCCCTCCCTACCAACTCAAAGGGACAGAATTTCCATCTCTACCCTGCCACTGCCAGCTAACCAGTGGCCTGGGAACCAGCCCTCCTTGATCCCCAGTGTCTTCTATGTCATATGTGATCCTTTCAGTAGAGACAAGGTGTTCAGGAAGGGTTCCTTCTATTCTTTGTGATCCTGTTCTCCAGAATCCCAGCACAGGGCTGGGAAGTTGGTGAGGAAGGGAAGGTGACAGAAGTGCATCTCCCATCTGGCACTGCTGCCCCTATTCCTCCTGTTCCCTGGGTTAGGGGAGGGTTCTGGAAGACAGAGGAACTCTTACATGGTCAGCTGGGATGCTCAGGCCCTCACTGACCCAAGGAGAAGCTCTCTCTGCAGTCTAGAAGTCAATCAAAGTACATGCTAAGAGAAGTGGAAAAGGTTCAAACCTCAGTAGCCTCCTTCATACTGGGGTCAAAACTGGGGTTGAATGGGACACAAAAAAAAAAACTGGGGTTGAGAAGGCAGAGGAAAGAGGGCACTGAGGAATTGCCACCTGGGCCAGCACTGCCATTAACCACTGCCCTGCAGTCACATGCAAGCAAGTCTGGAACTGCTCCACCAGCCCTCCTTCTTATGATTACCACAGACAGTGACTGTGAAGATGACAGCAGAGTGCCTGGGGCCCAGTTATGAAAACGGACTGAGGCACAGAATGTGAAGTGAAATTGTCAGGGTGCAGAGTGCCATGGCAGATACAAGCTCTGGAGCCACACTCCCAGAGTTCATGTCCCAGCCCTGTCTCTTCTAAGCTGTGTAACCTCAGAAGTTGCTTGGCCTTTCTGTGCCTTGGTTTCTTTATCTGCAAAGCAGGAGTGGCAAATGACTAGCTGGAACAAGTGTGTCACTAGAAGCAGCACCTCTCAGTGCCTGGGAAGCTCAGGTAGGCAGACAGCCCCCTGGTATCCAGATGCTCTGCTCTGTGCACACAGTTGTACCACACCTGGACAAGTGTCCAGCACACAGGAGACACACCACCTGCTAGGGAGGGTCACGTGGAGCAGTTGTTGTCATATGGCTCTCAGGGTGGCACTCATGCCTCACACAGCCTTATTCTCACAACACGAGGGCCCAGCAAGTTGCCATGGGGTGGCAGCCAAGGACTCCAAGGCAGAGATGGCTGGTGGTGCTCATTCCACTCTCCTTTTCTTTCCCCCCAGTCATGTAACTTTTGGCCAGGTATGTGACCCTACAGAACAAAAACTACATTTCCTACTCTACTTTGCAGATAGACATACCTCTACAACTAAATTCTGACCAGTGCAGTATAAAGGAAAGTGTCAAATGATAGCTTCTGAGGTTCTTAATAAATAACTGGCTCTTCTCTTTCCTCAGGTGATTGGAAAATGGATGAAATGGCTGGCCTTGAATGAAATGACAGCCATGTTGGACTGTGAGGGAACATTGGGCACAGAAGTTCCTCATTACAGAGTAATATAATGGTAGGAGACTGGGTCTCAGAGATCCATGTGAAACAAAGCCACCATATCAGCCCTGGACTTAGACATTCAGGAAAGAAAGAAGTAAAACTTCTAAACTGTTTAAACCATTATTTGTGGGGGGTGCTGTTTATTATTTGCAGCCCATGCTGATCCTAACTGATAACCCATCATTAGGACCTCACTGTCAGCAGGGAGGCAGATGAGGAAATGGCCACCCAGCAGCCTGTGGTGGTAATGGGTAAGCACATGTGTGGTAGGAGGAATAACAGGTGAAGGGAGTCCACAGCTTACCTGGGAGGGGAAGAAAGGGAGGGTATCTGAGCAAAGTTCCTGGAGGGAGTGAGGTTTACATCTACATGGAACAACGTGTTCAAGACAGATGGAGTAGGAGGAGAACATGAGTGTGATATTACAGATACATGCTGAGAGCTTGGAACAGAGAAATTTTGTCCTAAGGGACTGAAGATTTTCAGAGTAGGTGGCAGCAGATGTGAGTCAATTAAAGGACTTCCGAGGCCTAGGTTGAGAGGAAGCGCTCCTGGCTGGGGATGAGCATGTGCAAAGGGAAGAGGCCGCCATGAGGTGGCAGAGGCTCAAGTGTGCCAGCTAGGGACAGGTTAAGCATAATGGAAAATAAGGGGGTGGAGGGGCACTTGGACCCTGCTCATCAGGGGCTTTGTGAGTGTAACTTAGCCTCACCACACCCCCACGAGATAAGCACCAGCATGATCTCTCACAATGCAGAAACCAGGCACAGAGATACTAAGCAGCCTGCTGAAGCCTGTACAGCTGGCATTGGCACCCAGGGAAGTGGAACCCCTGCCTGCACACCTCCTGAGAGCATACCTATTCTCACAGGGCCATGGATTTCACAGGATGGCACCCTCAGCTGTTCCTTCACCCAACCTGTCCACCCCGTGTCCACACGGGCATCTTCTGAGGACACACCTTAAAGCCACAGGGCCTTACAATAATACTGGACCTTGGTGCTAAAGAGAAAGGGATGGAAAGAGGTTCTAGGGAGGTCCAAGGAAGCCTGGAGCAGCCAAAAGAAAGACAAATTCAAAAAGGGAACCCTTGAGTTGATTCAGATAGAGTTCCCCTTTCATTTCAGGGATGAGACTTCCACCAGGAAAAATCACATCTCTAATCATGTGTATACTAGTACATTTCTTACATTATCCATTTATAACTCTTTCATTAATACTCATTTTACAGATGAGATGAGGCCCAGAGAGTTTAAGTAACTTGCTTGTACAGCTCATTGATGATAAAGCTGAGATTTGTCCAGGTCTGGAGAGCCCTAGTCTCCACCCAAAGCTGCCTCAGTCTTGCCAGTCCTCTGGCAGGATATTCCTACATCCTTGACAGACTTCTGTTCACATGCTGCTGCCTCTCTCCATTCTTACCCCTCCCATCCTGCTGCCACAATCTGTATTCAACATATGTCTCAGAAAGGCAACAAAGACCCTGATGTCCTCAGAGTTTAAAAAAATGTAGTATTATTATGTAAGAGCAGAATTGTTGGTAGAAACACCTCCTGCCCTACTTAATCTTGGCACATTGAAAACCCATCCTAAAACAAGGGTGTGAGCACCTTCCAGCACCAAAGACCTTGGATTGCTTCTCTGCTGTTCCGGGAAGGAGGCCTCTTGACTGCCAGCTGGGCTGAGCCCCAGGGCCTCTCTGGAGAAGGAGGGTTGTATTGTCCTTGGATGCTCCATTCCCAGGGAAGCCCAAACCAGAGTGCAGGTCACAGTCCCCAGGCACTCTTCCCAGGGGTACAGTGCATACCTAGAGTAGCTGCAGCCAGCCACACTGTCCTTGTCCTTTGAGGGTCTTTTGATGGCCTAAGCTGATCCACTCCAGGCCTGTGGTATCAGAAGCCCTGCCTTGAGTCTGAGGGATGACTGGATGCTGGACAGCCTATTCATCTGAGTCCCTCCTTGGGGAAGCACCAAGTTCAGCCCAGTAAGTCAATAAGAAAATTAATAAGCAAATATGCTGTCCACTGCACTGAACTGAGACTCCCAGGTGTATAGATTGAAAAACAACAATAGATGCCACAGGGCATGCTGGGAACCAGGCAGCATTTCTGGGTAAGATTTTTAGTCCCACAGCTTCCAGGACTAGACACAAGGTTGTGAGTGTCGGGGACATGTTCTACTCATGTGGGGATGGGAAGAGGGTGTCACAGAAGAGCAAGGGATAGAGGCTGCTGTCCTGAGCCATCTTTTATCCTCACTGCCTCTAGTCTGCTTTCTCTTATCAAGAGCATGGCTTGGTGCACAGCTGGCAGGACCTTTGAACTGGCCCCTCCAAGGGTGATGTGTGAATCACATGGGCACCAATTAAATGAGGTGGCCCTTTGTGGCAAATGCCCAGCCACAAGGCAGCAGCATTTGTGCACTTCTCAGTGAGACTATCTAGACAGGGAGGTAGGCCAGGGGGATGCAGGTGCTTCATCAAAGACTGACTTCAGTGGATGTCACACTGTCACCTAGACACCTCATTTGTGAGTGGAGCCTGGGCTCCACTCTGGGCAGCAACAGGTCCTCATGTGGGGAAGCTTGGCAGAACCACTCTCCTCCCCAGGCAGGCAGGGGACCAGCACTATGGGTCAGGAAGCCAGGGTCAGGAAAGGAACAGAAATGTCTGAATGCTGAATATAGACTCCAGCCAACATGGGAAGGATCTCCAGCCAGGAGGCCCATAGTGCCCTTTAATGCAAGCCTCCTGAATGGCAGCAGCTTCCCTTGTGTGCTCACAAATGCCACCCAATCACGTTAGTTCACTGAAGCCCAGTACTAAGGGGCGCTGCCTGGGGCACTGGCCTCTGGGCTGTCTGCCAGGGCTGTCAGGCTACCCAGACTTCAATACTAACAGAGCACAGGGTCAAGAAAAGTGCTACCACAATGGCTTGGAATGGGAAGAGAGATGACAGTTCTATCCACATGGGGCATGTAACATGAGACTGTCTTGAGGCCCACGCCTGAGGTTGCTCTCTTACCAGGTGGCCACTAATGATGCCTGGTAGCCAGCAAAGGACTTGTAAGTGCTGTCCTGACTGGAACACTAATGAGCCAGGACGCGAATGAGCCAGGGCACACCCTTTCTCCTGTCACCCATGGACTGGAGAACTTGTAGACTGCAGAGCAGCACCCAACAGAGAGGATGGAGGACACCAGTTCCTTTCTCCTAGATGCTTGGAGAATTCTGATGACCAAACACATCTGCTGAAAACCTCTGTAGTGCCACCCATTCCTGCTCACAGAGCAACAGATGTCAAAACCCTGTGAACGTCCAACCCTCCCTCACTGATGCTAACAGACATTGAGCATCTTTGAGGAAGGTTTCCAGGTAAGGAGAGGGAGGGAGACAGGTGTAACTCCCACCTTCTGAAGCTTGAGGCAGGAGTGGGAGGCAGACTCTCTAATTTAAACATTGGCTGGGGTCGGCAGGACACTCCAGATGGATAGTGGGACTTCCTGAGCCTGAAAAGCCAGAGAATATTTCAGTGAGCTGGAGCAGGAGCCCTGTAGAGGTGGAGGAAGGAGTCACCCAAACCAGCTGGCTCAGGCCTCAACTTGGGCCCCCTACCAGTCTCCAAAGAGAAGAAAAGAGGCAGGATTTGGAGGAAAAAAAAGAGATTAGGGTACGTTGTTTCCTTCCTTGCTTCAGGGATAAGGACAGAAGCTGGGTAGCTGTGGGGCTAAATCTCAGCTCTACTCCTTAATAGCTGTGTGTTGCCTAGCGTAAGTCACTTCCACTCTCTATGTCTCAGTTTCCTCTTTTGTAAAATGAAGGTAAAGATAGTGTCAGTGTCAGTGGGGTTGTTGTGAGGATTAAATGAGCTGATACACATGTAGTGACAAAAATTGTTCCCAGTGCATAACAGCTAGGTAAGTGTGAATCATGATCACTATTGAAACAGGGGCAGAGCCTGAACTTCTGGGTACATCTTAGCATTTCACTCAGTATTTCTGCAAGCAATACCTTGATGATTGTAAAACAAGTTTTTCAAGTGAAAGCTGCTGAATACTAATTAAGCCATCAATTTTACATACACCTTATCTTGTAATATAAAACCTGAAACACTAAGAAATAAATTCTGTTTCTAAAGTCTGTTTATTGATTCCACCATTGAATAGGAAATGATTTCAATTAAAATGGTCAAATGTGTTTATGCATTGAGTCAGAGTAGATAATCTCTTCTCTGAAAAGAATTCCTTGTGACATGGTGAGTTGAGAGAGAGACGGATGGGCACAGTGTACTTATACATGGTGCTGGGTGTGAGTATGTGAGTAGAGTGGGGGAGAGAAGGACTTGCATGGCAAATCTGGAGGAAACATGACAGTGATATGCATTACAATATATGTTCTTTATCATTATAAAATAATATGTAAATCATATTTTTGAAAGAACCATTGGAAGTTCCAGAAAAGTGAATATTTGAATATACTTTGATAATTTTTATTAAGAAGAATGCACCCAAAATATTTACATTTAAGTGACAAGAGTAAAAGCTATGTTTCATGCTAAGGAATATTCAATATGATGGTAAAACTAGATTGCCATTTATAATCTATTTTTCATAATTTTTAATAAATAGAAGTTGATAAATTAGGTAGAAACTTTTGAATGGTAATCTAAGCATCTGCCATGCTCAGATATTGATGTTTGGCACTTATAAATGGAAAACACATGCATTTCAGGTGGTAAGTTGGACTAAATCTCACATTGGGAGTGATGAGAAAGAGAGTTGAGATAACGTTTTTGCTCCCTTGTGACTTTTTCGAAGACCTGGAGATGCTTAGAGAAGCATGTCATGAAAGTCCATATTTTAGAGTCAGAAGCTTGAGCCCTGAGCTCTTGGACAGCCCCTTTTATTCAGTCTGTTTAGAAATGCCAATGCACAGCTGGTACTGACCCATTTGGGGTTCCACCCTCTGCCTGCTGTTGCAGATGCAGAACAATGCAAAACAAGTCCAGAGTTTAGGAGTAGCGTCCCAGCTCTCACTGTAAAGTCCAGTAACTAAACAGCCTCTCTAGTGGTGGCTCTTAAAAATTAGCTGCTTGTTTCATGTACGCAGATCCATGCCATCTTTGACCTTCAGTTGGTCCTTGGCTATACTTGCCTGCTCACAGTCCTATCATTGATTACTCAGTTTTCTCTTTCCCAGTATTCTCAAGGATCCTGAACCAGTTGTCAAGAGAGCTGGGTGAGATTCTCAGGTCTGTTTTTCATATATAATCATTAAAATGTTGTTTTCCTGAAGGTCTTATCTATTTTTAATGAAGAATAAAAGGAACAAAGAAAGAGAAAATAGTTAAGTTCCTAATAATAACTCATCTATTACCATTCACACAATTACATAACTCATACAATCGTATGAACTAATCCCAATGGAATAATAACATACATTATTATCCCCACTATGTAGATAAAGGAATCAAAGTTCAGAGCAGTTTAACAAGTGATGATGTTCTTTTTATTAGCCAAGGCAAATTTGGGTCCAACCCAGTCGTATTCAGAATCCTAGTAAAAGAGTTACATTAGTGATTACATATGATTGAACAATGCTTATTGAACAAGTATTTACAGTTTCTTAGGCATTTCTCCTATCTTCCGTGTCTCAGCATCCATGATGACCAACCCTTACTCTTTTTCAAGTATCTTTGACAACAGATTTGGGTTCTGTACTATGCATGTTGAAAGCACTGATCTGTGACCAAAGACAGTGCTCTAACTGGCAATCCATCTCTGAGAGCTGGGGTCTGAATTCATGGGTTTTTTTGTGACTGTCTTTTATGACATATAGTATGTGATTGATTTCATTGTTGTAATTTCACTAAGTATTTATTTTGTCCTGAATTTTGAAGCTTAGTGGTTAGAAATTGATTTTAGAGATAAGTCTATTATGGCCAGTGAATGGGCATGTTGTAAATAATTGAGGAATATGAGAGGAAAATTTTGATATTAAATGCAAATTAAAATTCATACATAAACTTGCCCGGACTGTTCATGGCTGCTGTGTACTATGTCCCATACAAATTGTGATTGTTACAATGGAGCTATTGTGTATCTTACCCCCAAGGGAATCTAGAATAGAGATTGCATACATCACAGTATTGTCAGGGAATGGCTTAATCCAAAGGATACTTCAATGCCCTTTAAATGCCATGCACATTTAAAATTTTCAGTGTTAGAATGGATTACATGAGTCTGAACAATGAAAGAAGTGGGGACTTCAGGTCACCTGTAATGACTTTTTCTCTCTAGACTTCACTACACCGTGGCTGCATTTGCTCTGAGTAGACATCTCTGGGTTCTGCAGGAGTTCACAAAACAGAAGCTCAAAGAAGAAATGCATTTTCAACTGAAAGAGGTCTTGAAGTCATCTGACTTCAAACTTCATAGGATGCTGAGATGGAAGAGGTCTGGGAAAATTTGATTACCTCTTTATTTCAAAAGATGTTTATACATTTCTAAAATTATAATTCTAAACCTGATTAACCAAAGTTCATTTTGATCTCAATTAGGAACACAAGGATAGATTTTTGACTACACTAGATCAAGGCCAACTGATTTAGACTTTATAAATTTCGAGATTCTTCACTTGAGAACATAGATTCACAGTCAGACTGCAATAACATGCTTCAATTCTCCTCTAGTACTCTAGGAACTTCAGTTTCCTTGCAAGTGGAGTTAGAACAGCCTGTAGGAGTGAAAAGGATGTGGTCTCACAGCCAGTGTTGATCCTTCTCACGTGTGTAGAAGACCCCATATACGAGTAATTACTCAGCAGTCCCTCCTGAAACACACATATCTGCAAGAAAACTAACCTTCCCCAACTTGCAACTTAGAAGGCAAGAGAAAGTGGTTATTTTTTTTCCTAATTCTAACTTTGCAGATTTGCATTTTCTATGCCTGATGCTAATAGACAATTACTTTTCCCCAAGTAAAATTTGCATGTTTCAGAAGAACGGTGTTCTAGCTACAAGCTTCCCTTGGCCACTTTTTATTTTCTCCTGCAGGACAATTCATGTTAATTTTAATTCATAAGAAATAAAATTCGTGATGGCTTGTTTATTTCTGTTCCTCCTTTGGTTTACTAAATGAGTGAACTAGTCATTTCTAATAAGGCCTGAATTAGTATCCACTAACACCTACTCCATTACCATCTTTGAAAAGATATAGAGTTAAGAACATGTAGAAAGTATGCAAGTCTTGTTTATTATATTTTACAACATCAGAAAAGAGATGATTTCAAGAACTCTTTCATAATATTTAATACCCAGAAGGACTTTTCTATTTATGTTCTAGAAAAAAAAAACACAGTTTGGAAAGTAATTAAGTCCCTTTTGATAAGACCCTAAATTAAATGTTTAAGAACCCAAC
Organism: Castor canadensis; assembly: GCF_047511655.1. NCBI lineage: Eukaryota > Metazoa > Chordata > Mammalia > Rodentia > Castoridae > Castor > Castor canadensis. The sequence goes on from NC_133387.1 coordinate 115,949,054, forward strand.
CAAATGCCTTCTCCAAACTTTTTATTGGTGATCATGTTAGCTGTCATTAAGTGGGAATTTTTAATTCTTTATTTCATCAATTCATTTATTGCTCAATAGATATTTATTAAGTGTATAAACTGTTTCAGGAGGACAAAGTATGTACAGAATAATTTTATTTTAGCAAATTTTATACATAGACACAAATGGAATATATATGTATATATATATATATATATATATATATATATATATATACAGTGAAAAGGTAGAACTATTGGAAAGATATACATCAACTATGTGTTCCTTCTTTTTATCTCTTGAGGGTAGGGTTTAGGTAACTTTATTTTTGAAAATATGCTTATTTTATTATGTGTAATAAGAAAAGAATGAGAAAAATTACAGATCACCTATAAAAAGTATTATATTTAAAGTATTAAAACACAAACAGAGGTGAATCATAAGATTCTGAGGTACAGAAACCACAATCTTATGAGGCCATTAAATTACTGTTACCTATTAGAAAATGTGTCTATGCAGAGGTCATTAAGTCGAGGATATTCAGACAAAGAAATCATTCTGGATTATTGGAGTTATCCCTGAATGCAATCACAGACATTCTCATAAGAGACACATACACAGAAAGAGAAGACTAAGAGGAGAAGCCATGTGAAGACAGAGGCTGAGATCAGAGTGAAGTGGCTACAAGCCAATGAATGCCAGGATTCCTCAGCCACCAAAAAATAAGGGCCTAAGGATAGCTCTGCAGATCAGGAACATGGGCCAGCTGACACCTCGACCTTGGACTTCTCGTCTCCAGATCCATGACAGAATAATCTTGTACCGTTTTTAGCCATGAAAGTACGGGTCATTTGTGACAGCAGTCATAAGAAACTAATGCAAAGGACATCAAATGCCATATATTAAAGAGCTTTACATGGAATCATTTGGAATGATGTCACCATACTTGTGTTACAACTCTGAATAAGTGATTACAGCCCTTTATGACTTAGATTCAAATTTCATGACTATTGTTCTATGAATTATAATAAGATCTAAAGTTAGTTTATGAATGTATAAGTTATGAACCACATATTTTATATATACAAGTTTAAAATGATCAAATATTAACATCATTTGTCATTCAGCAGAAGAACCCACAATGCTTAGTATGTATGCACATAAAGGCATGGTTTTGCACAATGAATCTGAGTTTCTTGGGCTCAATCCTGATTTGAGCAATTTTTACCCTACCTAAATGTTCTCCTAGTAGTTTGTCAGTGTGTAATGATATTTTCCCCCTTTGGCTCTTAGAATAGTTGTGAATATAAAAATGAAATTTCATATTATTTTGCAGAGGGGATTATGAAACTGGTTATGAGATTGTGTTCTGCTGTCAATATAGTCTTATCCATGGGCCCCTTGATCACAAGAGGCTGTTACAGAAATGTGCTGGACTGCTGTCCTCCCGGCCACAGGCTCCTAAGGAAGCACAGGATGTGTATGTGCTTCTCCCACATTGGGCCAGACCACTTCTATAATTAACTCAACCCCAGGTTTAATTCTGTTCTGTCTGACAGAAGACATGCAAATCAAACAGGAAAGTAAAGAACTATCCATATTCCCAAGAAGGAAATAAGGATGAGACTTTGTCTTCCAGCCTCTCAACCTAAAATAAGTTGGGAGAAAGTGAGTTCTGAAATGATATTCAGGTCACTCTGGGTTAGGTCAGAGCCCCCTATGCATACTCAATAAAGGGCCGTGATGGTGTGATGGTACCCAATCCTGGTTGATGGCAGAGTCAGCAATGTGGGTGCTGGTGGGGTGACTCAAGAGGTAGAACACCTGCTTAGCAAGTGTGAGACCCTGAGGTCAAATCCCAGTATCAGAAGAATAAATAAATATAGTCAACAATGGCCCTCTAAGAGATTTTCTTTGTAACTCAGTCTATCATCATGATAATTAAAAATTTAAATGGGTTTTTATAATGAACATAGAGTGGGTGGTAAGAAGAGCTCTCCCTCAGATTTTTTAAAAATTAATCCCAAGTTACTGGGCATACAACAAAATTGCAATGTGGCTTTCTGTGCCTCAACTCATTCCCATTCTTTCCTTTTCATTCATCCATGAAATAATAATGGATAAGTGACCATATCTATTGGTCTTTCTCTTTTTTCTCTTTACAAAAGTAAAAAAAAAAAAACTAACTGTGCCCAAGGGCACTCAGAATGATGACTTAATTTCACAATTAAAATGTTCTGACCAATGATACATCAGTAGAGGTGCCTTGTAGACTATGAAGGAAGCATGTTCAAAGCCAGTGCATGTTTCTGCTATTTCTATTTCTGTAGGACTTTGCATGAATAGCTTGGAGAATGGAACTCTATGCTGAGGGCCATAGGTGAACAATCCACAATGAGTTGGGATCCATGATAATATGGGCCTTCAGATCAGCCCTACAAACTATATTCCTTAAGCCAATATTCGTTTCAATATTCTGGTAACCACAGCTGGATTTCCAATGCAGAATTGAAGTTGAGAAGGTGTGATCCAAGTGAATGATATTGATAAACAATGTGTTACCAAAAGACTAAAATAAAGAGGAAAATGACTTTTATAGGGATCTCTTGCTCAGAAATTAGGCTGAGATGTTTCATGGTTGTCTGCATCCTGAACTTACAACACATGTGCAGTCTTCCCTTGGGTGCAGGTTTACCAAGGGCTTTGCATTACAGAACTTAGCATAGGGAGAGACTGAAAGGAAAGGTGATGCAGAAGGTAGAAGAGAGTTAAAGTGATTATGATCTCTTTGCACGTTTAGATGTTTGAAATCATTACTCATCATAAGGAGATACGAGTGTAGTGTTTCAAATGTCCAGGCCACCTCCAGCCCCCTCTTCCTGCTCACCTGGGTTCTGAAGCATGATACTAATGTTGTCTGCTGCATAGGATGCTGGGGGTTTTCCCACCATGAAAAACTTTGCTGCAGTGGGCAAGGACCAACCACCCTGAGCTCTCTGTGTCTCAGACAACAAGATCCAAGATATAACCCTGTTTGCTTTCACTGTATATATGAATCTAGATTTCACAGAACACTTTAGACGTGAAGAAGTATTCCATGAATGAGGCTGTTTACACTATCTCTCTGGTATCAAGCCTCTGCATGTGAGAAATGACTTTATCATTTCTATGAAAATAAATTGTGATTTATTTTCATTCTGTGTCTTTGTGTGCATTGAGATGATTTTTATGTTGGTTGCAAAACTTATTTTATTTCACATAGACCAGGGAGGTATGATCCAAAGCTGATTTATAATGTCATTGTTGTTATTGAACTTCCATTTTCATTGTATTGTAGCCCAAAAACAAAATGCTTGATATATATTGTGCCCAATAATGAACAAGAAGCAGGGAAATGTATTTAGGTGCATTTTAGTTCAGGGTTATTTGTTGAACCCATGAGATTGTGTCTGAGGGGGTCTATTAAATTATGATGATTCTAGGAGAAATATCTCTCCTGGAAATTCAGCAGCCCATTGCCATCTGACTCAGTCAGACTTCATCCTCTCTGGTAGTCAAAATGCTGCTGCAAGAAGACTTCAGTCTTGCTCCAGGAGCTGGAACATAGGCTCTGGCACTGCTGAAACCTGAATATTGTCAAGTCATCCTCCACCAATGAAAGCCTACGAACCTGACATCAAAGCCCCTGGTGCTCCTTTCTTCTCCACCATTGTCTGAGTGGCCTAGAGAAGAGACCTTTTGAAAGAAGCCTTTGAGTGGAGGAAGGAGACATGCAGTTGTGACACGAGGTACCTTTGCACAGCTGCTTGAGGAAAAGCACAGAGCAAGGAATGCTCAAGACTGAACACTGGACAATAGTGAAGGCTGAGTAGCCACCCCCAGTCACATTGCCTAATGCTCAATACAGTGTTTGAAGCCTATAAGGACATCTTGTTGCAACTGCACTTTTTCTGCATCTTTTCAAACTCATTCAGATCATTTTCATGATGATGCAATGACCTTCATAATATATGTTGCAAAGTATTTTCAAATGAACTTGCCATTGGTTTTTAGAAAAGACTAAAATATCAAATCATTACAATTGTTAGATTCTGATTTTAATAAACTATTAAAATTGTGATGAAGAAAATTGACTATGTTAATATACTAATTTCAGTGTGACAATTAATGATATTGAGATTATATTTCAAAAAATATGTTTTTATTAAAAACTGTGTTAATATAATATCTGTTATTTACTTCAAAATAATTGAGATGTGAAAAAGTAGGTAAGGATAGAGATCAAATACGAACAGGATGAGCTGAAGTGGAGTGATGTATGTGAGGGCTCATTTGTTGTTCTCATTCATTTGATATGTTGGAAATTTTCATAATTTAAAAACTGAAAAGACTGGCCAAACTTGATAAATCACAACCAAGCCTTCAGCATTTCTCATGATGTGAAAAGGTGAGATGTTTTATTAGCAGTTCTTCCTCAAATAATTTGATGGCCCCAGTGGGCTTTTGAGATTTAAGTGAAAATTTTGGGCCCTGAATACTTTGGGAATATGAGTCTCCTACTATAGTGGAAATTGTGTCACACTTTATATCTAGTTTAGATTTCACTGTGCTACTAAATCAGCAATAACTGACTCTACCCATATTTCCTTTGATTCATTTCATTTTCAGTGCAATTTACTGATTGGAATGCATGCAAGTGCCATGGCAGCCATCATTAAAGTAATTATTTCTGTTGCCAAGCACGTAATTGAAACATTTCTCTTGCATGTTGTCACAAGTCATTTGCAAATTTACACGTCTTTGCAACAGCATAACCATATTTGTTGTCCTTAACTTTAAAACTCAATTTCTCCCTTGTGCTCATAGTGAAAATGATTATACATTATATAAATGCAAGTTTTATCATGACAGTGGAGCAGAACTGAGGTAGCATACTAATTTCCTCATTAATATGCAAATAAACAAATTAAAATGCAAGGTGGTCCCAGTTTCCTTCTGCTACTTTGGTTGAGGAGCACACACTCCCTTTTGAAGGGAGACTAGCAAAAATGGAGCTTCTTAGAGCCCTAAAGGGCACATTTGAATTGCACTCCACTTAAAAAGTGATTAAAATGTCACACCCTAGAAGCAGCAACATCCTTTTTGTGATTTGGCTCCTAAATCAGAGAGAAATTGCCATTGAGGTAAAATGAATGCTGAAAGGCAAGAGAGAAAGAGGGAAGGAAAAGACAGAGGTAGAAAAAAGAAAAAAACACAAATTTCAGGGAGCAGAACTTCATAATTTCGGTCACTAACATTGTTGCAGGAATTTGCTAGATGAGATATGGGATTCTTGAGACAATTAGCAGGAAGCACAGACTCAGTGGATTCATGTCCAAAGGCTGAGCCCTGAGAACAAAGGGGTGTCCCCTTATATACCCTTGCAAGGAGGTTACAAAAGCAAAAATAGCAAGGTCTAATCCATATGTGGTTATATATGATTTTATTGGCTACTTTACATGACTTTCCCCTCCCTGGTGCTATGTGACCTTCCTCATGTTTGGATTTCTCAGGTTTCATCTCTGCTATGCCATCCCTACCCCCCTGATACTTTCTCAGGATTCAGGCCTAGACTGTTTTCTTCTGATCCTCCTCCCTGCTACAACATGACACATAATACTTCTTTATTATATATTGAGTTGATTATTTTCAGAGGAATCATATGTTTTAAAGTTTTATGGAGATGAAAAGACAAAACTAAGTCAGGCCATAGGAGTTGATTAAAAGAAGCCTGGGAAACACACAATTATTGATCCACAACACATGACAACCAATGGTGCAATATAAATATATCCACATTCACTGTGAGTTTGAGTGTCCAGGGAGAAGTCCCAGCAGGAGAAACAGGACTGGGAGAGAAAGGACCTGAAAGAAAAGAAAATGTTAGAGTGGCAGACTGAGCAACGGACAGTTTCAGGGAGGGGAATGCTCAGAGCATGACTTCGGGAGATACAGCACCCACCTTATTGGAGTAGGAGTTTTGTTGAAAATAGCAAAACTGAGATTAAAGGAAGAAGTGACAGAACAGTTCAGAGTCACCAACAATGTCCAGGACTTTTAGCAACTTTTACAATCAACAGTTCATAAGGAGTGACACTTTGAGAATGTATTGTTGTGGTTGAACTGCTAATAAGGAGTGCAGTGGCAAGCAGTGTTCAACCCCCTGCCCACCCCCGCCACACACACACTGCATTGCCATTGCATCATGTCCTAAAGAAACCTGTATACATGGCACTCTTCAAAGTCAGTATTTCGTTGGGGGGAGAGGGAGGGAGCGGAGTGGGTGGTAAGGGAGGGGGTGGGGCAGGGGGGAGAAATGACCTAAGCCTTGTATGCACATATGAATAATAAAACAATAAGAGCCAAGAAAAAAAAAGGAGTGTATGAGAGTCCCAGCTGCTTCACACCCATGGCAACATTAAGTCAGAAAAAGAACATTTTTATGTTTACCCATGTATTTACTATTTCTGGTATTCTTCATTTCTTTGTGTGGATTAAAATTTCCAACTGTTAAAAAAAAGAAAAAAAAACAAAGTCAATATTTCAATTACACATATTGTCACGTTTCTAACCTTGTACATTAGTATAGACCCACATGGGGACCGTGGCACAATCTGCTTTAGGATACGTTGTGTTCAGTGATGCAGGCCCCACCAGTATGGTCTCTTCTCTTGGTAATGACACAGAGTTTAGTGTTTTAATTTCTGACACCAAGTTTCTGGATATTTTTTAAAGACCTGCTCTAGGACAATTTTCTTCAGGCTTCCTTAAACAACAAGGCCTATGTTTCAAACAGTTCAATTATCTTCCCATATCACTAAGTGGAAAGTAGTCATGACTACATAGCCAATAAATGCACTTAAAATATTTGGAAAGTGTCTATTTCTGAGGGTCTACTACTAAGTATATGCATGATGCAAAGGTTTTGCATTTATCTGAGAGAAGCTCAAATACTTGGTGTGACAGTTATCATTATTTTCTTCTTTCAGCAGCAGGGGACCTGAAGGCTCAGATAGATTTGAAAATTTTCCATAGGTAACACAGCAAGAAAGCCAGGAACCAATCTAAGTTGTCTACTGGAATCTTCACTGATAGCACCATGATTTATTTCATGGTATACATATATTATATAATTAAGGTATATAAATAGGTAGGCAGATACAAAGATGCTCATGTGTACATATGCACAGATACATATACTTCTATGTATGTATACATATACTTCTATGTATCTGTGCATATGTATATAAGTATACATTCATTATATGACCTTGTTTATGTGTTGCAAATGCATGATTTGTACATACTAAATGGCATGCTGAACGTGCTATCTACCTTACCTCAATCCTGTCCATGCAAAGGATAGTCTGTAGGGAGCCCCACAGGGACCCCTAATGTATCTTTGAGCCAGACTGAGTCATTTGATTGAAAATTCCTCAAAATGACCCATTAAATCTGGGTGTGGAGGTACACACTTGTGATATCAGCTACCTGGAGTTGGAGAGCTAACAGGAAAAGTTATCAGGAAACCCTATCTGGAAAACAAATAATCCAAAGGGCTTGTGGTGGAGTTCAGGTAGTAGACACCTGCCTCTCAAGCCTAAGGCACTGAGTTCAAGCCCCAGTACTGAAAATAGTAATAATAATAATAATAGTAATAATAATGCATTAAAAACAGTTCTCTAATTTTATACCCAAATTTTATGCATTGTTCTCTGAAAGAAGCATATCAAATTATTAGTTATTTGACATTATTATCTTCAGATTATGTCTGTAAATTTATTTTTATAAGACTGAGTGAACTGTTATGGAGAAAATAAAAGGGATTCTGCACTTAAAAAGCCTTTCCTCTCTATTTGTCCATGCAAAAATTTCAAAGTTACTTCTGTGTCCCTCAATTGGAAGTGGTCTCTGTCTCTCTCTGTCTATCTCCCTCCCTCTCTCTCTCTCTCTCTCTCTCTCTCCTTCTTTCTCTAAAGACCTTCCTTAACTTTTTGTTTTTTAGCAATATGTATCCTAAGGCTCTATTACTTTGTATATTGTATTATAACTCTTACACTCTAAATTAGATTTCAGGCCACTTAATGTCTAATTCACCATGTGTCCCCCACTGTGTGCGCTATGAGGGTGGGATGGTATTTGTTCTATATTTATTTAAAGTGTGGGATTCTAACATTGCAAAGGCCCAAAGAAAGCAGAGTCAGTAAATTTCACATGTTTGATATTTGTTTTTCAAATTGTTCCTCAAAGGCCAAGTGTTTCTCACGTGAGTGAGTCAGATTGATTGATATTTTGTGGCCCTTGATTTGACCACAGAACATGTTCCAGTTCACTCTTGTTAACAAGACAACTTTTCTGTTTTGGTTAAGACTACTTTTGTTTCCTGTTGAATAATGAACATTAAAAAGACATGGATGCCAGATCCTAGTGAATGTGATTTAATTTCTGAAACTTTGTGCTGGTGTAGTAAAGTTCACAGTCTATATCTTCAGCATCACTTTTCTTAGTAATGACTTAAGGAAGGAGTGAGGGGTTAGAGTGAACAGAGGGAGGCAGAAGGCTAGAGCATAATGTAGGCTAGAAAATAGTGCAGAGAGAATGTAGTAGATACTTGCATAGATCATCAGTGAAAACAAAATCATAAATGTGATATGTGGTTACTATCAGAGAAGTGGCGATGTCTTAGTGTTTCACAGAAAATCCATGTCTTCTGAGGTTTTCAGGTTTCTAACTGTGACTGTGTTAGCAGCATCCCATCTGCTCATGGGTTTCTTAAGAAGTGGGTCCCCAGGGCACCATGTCACAGGCTTTCAAAAGGAAACAATTTGACACAACAAAGAGGACTTTCATAGAATTCATGCAGCTAGCAATCACAGATTTCCACTGAGTTTTTCAAGAGCCAGGACCTTAGTGAGAATTAAATGCAAGAACACACCTTGCTTAAGGAGCTGATGCCCTACCATATTAAAATACACATTTTTTATTTTTCTCAGTTCTTAGATAACATATTCTGTATTGATATCTTCTTCTAAAATTTCAATAATAAACACTTGCTAGAATTTACCAGAATTTTGTGAAAATTAATGAATGCCAAGGCTACCATTTCTCAAAATAAGGTTGGAATCTAACTTCCACACCTAACGTGCATAAAACACCTTGTAAATTAGTTGACGGTCATTTTCCCAAACAATCTTTTTCTGTCCTCAATTACTCCGCATTCCCTAAGATGAAATTCGGTGGGTTTGATTTTATAAATCTAGTGGTAAAGGGACATTTTGCTGTGAGACATGTCATATTCAATGTACTTAAAATATGCCTGCCAAGGTCTTTTCCCTAAGAGGCACAGTCATCATATACCAAGCATTTTTGGTGTTTTTTTTTAATAGACTTAAGTTCAAGACAATATGTTTCAGTTACAATAAATGGATTTGTTTTTATTTCACCAAGATGTTTTATCACAGAGTAGAGAATATAAGTAGGCAACACACATGGATCCCGTATTCAGTCAATCAGAATCTCCTGGTGGCTGCCTTGCAAGCAAAGATCTTATCTCCTCCAAAAGGTCTGTCTTCCATCAATCTTTTACTCTCCAAGGAAACACACTGAGGACTTTTTGATGTCAATAAAAGGAACATGGCCCAGAATCATAGATTGGAGTCCATTTAGAATGTTTCTAATTAGTTTATCAAAGGAAACTAGGTGAGCATAGAGGGGAGTGAAGACAGCAAGTTTTCTATTTTGAAATACCTGGAAATGCACAGGCTAGAATATGAAGGATAAAACCAGGCTAATGGGAAGCTTACCAGGAAATCCTGTTTCACAATTCACAGATGTCCCCAACAGCCAAATTCTTATGCTATGACAGTGGCCCACCCCATACAGTATGCAATGTTGGAGCAACTATATCATTTACAGCACACAGCTTGCTTTCTCATTTGCCAAATTACGGCAAAAATACTGTTAAAGAATGAGCTCAGCTGCATTTCTCTCACGTCTTGTGAAGGGAGAGTGTGCATCTAAAATGAAAGACAGGTTTATTATGGAGAAATAGACAAAAGTGACAAAAGTGAGATATACAGGGTGCATTGCAATACCTGTCATTGACTCTCATCCTGATAAAATGATCTAAAAAGGCCATCATTATGTGTTAGATGTTTGCTTCTTCTGAAAACAATAAGACTGATCAGAAAATGAAATAATGAAATTCCCTTCACTAATGATCAAGAAAAATGTTCGTTATCCTCATTTTAAATTTTCCAAACAATTTGACACATCTATTGATATCTATTGAAGTACTAATCTTGCTTCTGAGTAAACTTACACTTTTAATGACAATGAAATGCTCCTTTTAAGAAGTTCAATAATCCACAATTTATGAGCTAAGTTACTTGTTCTATAAAGTACACAGTAATCCTAATTTCAAATTTCTTCCAAAAACACCCCTGACTATTCAACCAGTCAATCAAATATTGAGAAGATCTTGTATGTTTCCTACAAACGTAAAAAATAGTTCAAAGCTAGATTCAGCAGTCTCCAAACAATTGAGAAATGTTTCAAGATGATTAAGTGTAACCCATAAAGTAGTGGGTCTCTTCTGGAGTGAGGTGGCAGGAGGAATGTCAGTGGTGTTTGGTGCTTGTTAGACTTCAAGCTGTTTCCTCTGTTTCTCTTTCTGCCAGTGGTGTGACAAAAGAGACCTAGAGCTAGCCTTCAGGATCATGGCTGCTGACTGAGGGCATATTCTTGCAGTGGTATTTATGTCACAACTGTCATGCATCTTGGAAGCTTGGAATATTTCATGGGCAACTAATAACTAACTCACCATTGAACATGCTCAGTGAACACTGTTGAAATTCTAAGTTTATATGTTGTTATGAGTGCAAGCACAATATTTTCCAGCCCCATAGATAAGTATAGTGAGTAATTACAAAGCCCTTTTCTTTTAATTTGACTCAGCAAAGACTTTATTTGTGCTCTCTATCTTCAAGTAAGAGCCCTGAAAGAAAGAATCATCAACTCATGATGGAACATCGTACACTTACTGTTATGTGACATGGTTAGTTAGGCTGCCTGTGAAAGAGGAAATGATGGAATTTTAAAATAGATTGTGCTGTTGCTGGGTAAGTTACAGCTGTCTTAGGCTTGTAGTCATTACACATATTATTTTGTACACCTTGTTTCATAACTCCAAACAAAGCTGGATGTGTTTACTCTGTTGGAAACGCTTGGGATTTAGACTTAGCCATTTGAATTTCGAGCATCTAAGGTCACAGGATGCTTGATTGAAAAGGGGATCCAAGGAATACAAAGGGAATGACACCAAAGGGCTGCTGTCCCCCCATACAGGTAGATAGTACCTAATGTCCTGTGATGGATGAAGTGACCCACAGACTGCCCCCAGAATCAAAGTTGCTCTGCCATTAGCTGAGGCTCCATGAAGAGAGGTGTGTTGGAACTAAAGAAAAGTTTCCTAAACCAGGGTGGCATTGTGACTTTTTTGAGCCTACTGTACAAAATATGTTTTAAAATGATACCATGATTGTGTGATATAAAAATGAGTATAATCAGAGTAAGATTACATTCATCCTTTTATCTGATTAAAGAATGTGGGCTCCCAATTTCAAAGGACTTAGGAAGACTACTAATCTTATCCTGATCATTCTATGATCACTGCTAAAGTTGTTATCCCCGTCCCCAGATTCTTAGGATGAAATAAAATTTGGTTAACTAGAGTGAACAGTCCAGAGTAAAAAGGCCTCCCTTAGAGGTGTCTGGATGGCCAAGGCCTGATTCTACATAGGAGAAGTGTGGTCGCAAGAGTTCAATGTTCACTGTGCCAAGGGGCCTCCCCTAGCCACTGCTCTTGATCTTCAGATTCATGGAGAATTCATAGTCCAGTTTCTATTAACACTTTCAGTGGGATGTGACCTTCTGTACTTTTAACATTCTATGCTTGTGGATTAACAATCAAATAACAACTTAGATAGTTCCCATGGGCCTGTGGGTAATAGACCCATCCTCTTAATTGTTAATGACAAAACAAATTAGGGTTTTTTCATCACTCTAAAAACAAATAACAGATTTACTATCTTAACAATTTTAAGAGCATAGTGCAGTGTTTTTAACTATATGTACATTATTATACAATAGATCTGTAGAAATTTTCCATCTTGCCTATCTGACTCTCCATAGACACTGGACAGCAGCTCCCTGCCCCTACTGCCCCAGCCCCTGCTAATCAGCATTCTGTTTATGTCCCTGTTAGTTTTATTGCTTCATAAGCATTTGCCTTATGTAACTGGAATATACAGCATTTGTCTTTTTGTAATTGTTTATTTCATTTAGCATAATATCTTCAAGGGCTACCCATGCTGTAGAACATGACAACAAATAATGTTACAGTTTGTGTATAACATATTTTCTTTATCCATTTATCTGTTCCTTGTGAATGTGTTATAGTGAACATGGCAGGATAAAGATCTCATAAAGAGTCTGGTTTCAAATCTTTCAAGTAAACATCCAGCAACAAGATTGCTAGATCACATGGTAGTCCGTCCTATTTCAAAATATTTGAGGAAACTCCATACTATTTTCCCTTAATAGCTCTGCCAGTTTACAAACTCAATAATAGTGCCTGCTGCTTCAAAATTCCCCTCATCCCTGGCAACATTATTAGTTGTGTGTGTGTTTATTTTGGCTTGTATTATGACAGTTATCCTAAAGGGTATGAAGTGATATCTCCTTGTGACTTTGGCTTCCATTTCCCTAATGGTTAGTGTGTTGACTTACCTTTCCACATTCTTGTTAGCCATTTATACCATTATTTAGAGAAATATGCATTCAGAAACTTTGCCCAATTCTTAATTAGTTTTATTTTGTTATTGTTGTATTTGTGGATTTGTGGGATTTTTATATGTTATACAGATGGATGCCTTATCCAATAAAGGATGGCAAATATTTTCTCCCATTTCATAGATTGCTTTTCACTCTGTTGGTTTTTTTCCATTGTATCTTGGAAGGTTTGAACATAGGTGAAGTTCCATTTGTCTCTTTTAGGGGCTATTTTAGAGTCATAACCAAGAAATCATTGCCCATCTAAAACTCATGGAGATTTTCCCCTATATTATCTTCTAGGCTTTTTATTGCAGGCTTTATGTTTAGGTTGTTGCTTCATCTGAGTTCATTTATATAAGTGGTGTAAGAAATTGGCTCATGTTCATCCTATTACCTTTGGAATGACAGTTTTCCAACACTATTTGTTGAAGAGACTATTCTTTCCCTATTGTGAAGTCTTGGCATGCTTGATGAACAACATTTGGAGGATTTATTTCTGGGCTTTCTATTCTAGTCTACATCTACATATGTCTTCTTTCATTTCTTTCAACAATGTTCTACCATTTGAGTGTTCAAGTCCTTCACTTCCTTTGTTGTTTATTCCAAAGTGTATAAAGAAGGGTTATATATATTCAATGCTATTATAAATAGGATTTCTCTTTTTTATTTATTTTTATTTTTTAATATTTATTTTATTTTATCATTTTTACATTTACAATCATGTGTATACACTGTTTGGGCCGCCTACCCTCCTCTCCCCCAGTTCCTGGAAGAACCTGTTCAGTCCTCTTATTCTCCAGGATTGCTCTCTTAATTTCTTTTTCAGATTGCTCTTTGCTGTGGATAGAAACACAACTTATTTCTGAGGGTTGATTTTGCATTTTTTAACTTTGCTGAACTCACTTATTAGTTCTAACACTATATTTGTGAAATTTTCCAGGATTTTTTAACATTGAAGATCATCTTTAAACAGAGATCATTTTATTTCTTCCTTTCTAATTTGAATAACATTTCTTTTTTTGGCCTAATTTTTCTGGTTGGGACTTCCAGTCTTATGTTGAATAGAAGTGGTGAGGGTGGGCATTGGTGTCTTGTTCCAAATCTTAGGAGAAAAGTATCCAGGTTTTTTAAACTATTGTGTAGGTTGTTGCCTCTGGGCTTTTTATATATAACCTTTATTATACTGTGGCAAATTTCTCCTATTCTTAGTTTGTTGGGAGTTTTTAGTGTAAAAAGGTGTTTAACTTTGTGAAATGTTTTTGCATCAATTGAGATGATAATATGACTTTTGTCTTTTGTTCTGTTAATGTGATATATTACATTTATTGAATTTTGTATGTTGAGCCATTCATGCATGTCAGGAACAAATACCATTTGGTCAAGGGGTATATTCTTTTTAAAGTGCTTTGGAATTTGGTTTGCCATTACTTTGTTGAGAATACTTGTATCAATATCCATTAGTGATATTGGCCTATAAATTTCTTTTCTTATAATCTAGTATCTAGTATCTTTGTCTAGCTTTTGAATTGAGGTACTACAGTGCTCTTAAAGTGAGTTTGAAAGTATTGTTCTTTCTTCAATTTTTTGGGGAGAATTTGAGAGGTACTGGCAATTCTTTAAATGGTTCATAGAACTCTCCAGTGAAGCATCTGTCCCTGTGCTCTTATTTGTTGGGAAATTTTGATTAATGATTTAACCTACTTACTAGTTATATGTCCATTCATGTTTTCTACTTCTTCATAATTTGGTCTTGGTAGATTATTGTGTAGGACTTTATCCACTTCTTTATGTCTCCAATTCTCTCACATGTAATTATTCATAGTAAGTTCCTACTATTTCTTGTATTTCTGTGGAAATAGTTTTTATATCTTCTTTTTCAGTTCTGATTTTAGCTACTCAAAACATTTTTTCTTCTTTTTAGTAAATATATGTTGTACAGGGGGCATTCATTTTGGCATTGATGTATGTTCTTACAGTATATCTTAATTAGGCCCCCCATCTTTCTCCCTAATATCCCATCTTAAAACAATTTTAACAGCTCTCATTGTTCTATTTTCATGCACTTACTTATACAAAATACATCCACGATATTGGTCCTCCTTCACCCTTTCCATGCACCCTTCTCCTCCCACTGGTACCCACTCCCTGATAGGACCTGTTTTACTTTCCTGTGCTTCATTTTTAAATTTATAATGATTATTTCACCTGGGTATTTCATAAATGTATATATCATATTTTATTCAGATTAGCCTCCTCTATTATTTACTCTCTTTATTGCCATGCTCCCTGTTATTCAACAGTTTTTAGTACATTTCATTATACTATCTTTATGCACAGATTCCATGTTTATTCACTCTCTTTCATTTTTTCTCTCCTGTATCCCCACAGACACTTCAGACAGACCCATTATTGCAATCATATTCTCCCTTTCACATGTTTTCCTTCATATATGGAAGCTAGACCTAAAAGATAAAGGTATCCATAAATGTATTTATGATCTTATATACATATAGTCATTGATAGTGGGGCTTATTGTTATCATTGGTTAATTGTTGTATTGCAACTAGTTATCCCTCTCTCACTAACTTGCTGCTTTACATTCTGTCACCTTGACAGTTTACATGAGATGCTCTGATGCCATTTCCACTGTCTTCTGTGTACCTTCTACACACATTTTCTTTAGTGTTACCATTGAGCTAACATGAAACATCTTATAGTTACCATAACCTGTTTTAAGCTAATAACAGCTTAACTTCAATTGTTTACAAAGACTCTACTCTTTTATATCTTTCCATTCTGACTTTATGTTACTGAGGCCACAAATGACATCTTTAGTTCCAAGTATCCAATACTCTCCGTCCACTTGCCTAGCATTCTGCAACTGCTTATCTCATTTCTGGGATTTTCATAAACACATTTTAATCCATCTCTTATGGTGAGAATGAAACTATGACTATCCTATTCTTCCATCTTACTGATATCCCTGGGCTATTTTTAATACTTTATAACATTTTAATATGACTTATCTAATCTAAATACACTTTAGAATACTTTTTATTACCATTTGTTCATTTTGTCATTTTTTTGTCTAAAATAAATGTACTCAACAATGTAGAATGAATTTATTTATAAAGAGAAGTGAATTTAAATTGTGACCATAGTTGTTTCTGTAATCGCTGTCTTTTTTTTTCTTTTATTATTCATAGGTGCATACAAGGCTTGGGTCATTTCTCCCCCCTGCCCCCACAACCTCCCTTATCACCCACTCCGCCCCCTCCCTCTCCCCCCCAACCCCTCAATACCCAGCAGAAACTATATTGCCCTTATTTCTAATTTTGTTGTAGAGAGAGTATAAGCTATAATAGGAAGAAACAAGGGTTTTTGCTGGTTGAGATAAGGATAGCTGTACAGGGCATTGACTCACATTGATTTCCTGTGCCTGTGTGTTACCTTCTAGGTTAATTCTTTTGATCTAACCTTTTCTCTAGTTCCTGGTCCCCTTTTCCTATTGGCCTCAGTTGCTTTTAAGGTATCTGCTTTAGTTTCTCTGCGTTAAGGGAAACAAATGCTAGCTAATTTTTTAGGTGTCTTACCTATCCTCACCCCTCCCTTGTGTGCTCTCGCTTTTATCATGTGCTCAAAGTCCAATCCCATTGTTGTGTCTGCCCTTGATCTAATGTCCACATATGAGGGAGAACATACGATTTTTGGTTTTTTGAGCCAGGCTAACCTCACTCAGAATGATGTTCTCCAATTCCATCCAGTTACCAGCGAATGATAACATTTCGTTCTTCTTCATGGCTGCATAAAATTCCATTGTGTATAGATACCACATTTTCTTAATCCATTTGTCAGTGGTGGGGCATCTTGGCTGTTTCCATAACTTAGCTATTGTGAATAGTGCCGCAATAAACATGGGTGTGCAGGTGTCTCTGGAGTAACCTGTGTCACAGTCTTTTGGGTATATCCCCAAGAGTGGTATTGCTGGATCAAATGGTAGATCAATGTCCAGCTTTTTAAGTAGCCTCCAAATTTTTTCCAGAATGGTTGTACTAGTTTACATTCCCACCAACAGTGTAAGAGGGTTCCTTTTTCCCCGCATCCTTGCCAACACCTGTTGTTGGTGGTGTTGCTGATGATGGCTATTCTAACAGGGGTGAGGTGGAATCTTAGTGTGGTTTTAATTTGCATTTCCTTTATTGCTAGAGATGGTGAGCATTTTTTCATGTGTTTTTTGGCCATTTGAATTTCTTCTTTTGAGAAAGTTCTGTTTAGTTCATGTGCCCATTTGTTTATTGGTTCATTAGTTTTGGAAGAATTTAGTTTTTTAAGTTCCCTATATATTCTGGTTATCAGTCCTTTGTCTGATGTATAGTTGGCAAATATTTTCTCCCACTCTGTGGGTGTTCTCTTCAGTTTAGAGACCATTTCTTTTGATGAACAGAAGCTTTTTAGCTTTATGAGGTCCCATTTATCTATGCTATCTCTTAGTTGCTGTGCTGCTGGGGTTTCATTGAGAAAGTTCTTACCTATACCTACTAACTCCAGAGTATTTCCTATTATTTCCTATATCAACTTTAGAGTTTGTGATCTGATATTAAGATCCTTGATCCATTTTGAGTTAATCTTGGTATAGGGTGATATACATGGATCTAGTTTCAGTTTTTTGCAGACTGCTAACCAGTTTTCTCAGCAGTTTTTGTTGAAGAGGCTGCTATTTCTCCATCATATATTTTTAGCTCCTTTGTCAAAGACAAGTTGGTTATAGTTGTGTGGGTTCATATCTGGGTCCTCTATTCTGTTCCACTGGTCTTCATGTCTGTTTTTGTGCCAGTACCATGCTGTTTTTATTGTTATTCCTTTGTAATATTGTTTGAAGTCAGGTATTGTGATACCTCCTGCATTGTTCTTTTGACTGAGTATTGCCTTGGCTATTTGTGGCCTCTTGTGTTTCCATATAAATTTAACAGTAGATTTTTCAATCTCTTTAATGAATGTCATTGGAATTTTGATGGGAATTGCATTAAACATGTAGATTACTTTTGGGAGTATTGACATTTTTACTATGTTGATTCTACCAATCCATGAGCATGGGAGATCTCTCCACTTTCTATAGTCTTCCTCAATCTCTTTCTTCAGAAGTGTATAGTTTTCCTTGTAGAGGTCTTTCACATCTTTTGTTAGGTTTACACCTAGGTATTTGATTTTTTTTGAGGCTATTGTAAATGGAATTGTTTTCATACCTTCTTTTTCAGTTTGCTCATTGTTAGTGTAAGTCGCTGTCTTTAAAAAGCACATTGTAAATACAAAATATTTGCTTGGTCCATTAGTCTATATTCTCTTGGTTTGGAATATATATGGATAATGAATGAAATATTGTGGCAAATTTCAGCATGTAGTCCAATTGTGCAATCTATAATAGTTGATATGCTATTTGTATATATTGGCTGGCTATGTCAATGACTAATTGTTTTCATAATAGAGATATACCCTTAATCATGTATCTAGTACCTGATACTTTTAGCTAGCTTATACTTATTGAGCACCTACTCTTTTACAGAAACCCTTCTAAAATATATTTAAGGACAGTGAAATACTATCACTTATTCATTTGTAAGGCCAAGACAGCTAATAGGTACATACATATACAAATGTGTATTTTTATAGTTAGCCTCTCTATATTTGAAGGCTCAGCATCCATGGAGCCAACCACCTTCAGATCAAAAATATTTGTGAAAGAAATTGAATCAGAAGTGAATATGTGTAGTATTTCGCTGTCATTCATTCTTCCCTAAATAACACAATATTTTTGCAGTATTTACATTGTTGTAGATATTATAAGTAATTTAGAGATTATTTAAAGTGTACATGAGGATTTTCATAGATTACTTGCAAAATTCATGCATTTTCTATAAGGGACCTGAGCATTCATGGATTTGAGACCTGGAGTCAACCCCTTGTGGATAACAAAGTGTTATTCTTTGAATCTCAAGTACTTTGAATAAATTGTGGCTAATATATATGTATATATATATATTATATATATACATATATATTATATATATACACACACAGACTTATAGAAAATATGTATCAAACAATGTATACACACATATAATTTTATATATACAGTATATGCATGAATTTTCAGAGCACATTTATTTATCCAGATGATTGTCAATGTTCACTGCACCATGGATTCTATCATTTCTGCCTCTATGCACATAAGTAAGACAAGGCACAGAGAAATTTCCTAAGGTTTTATAGCCAGTAAGGCTTGCCCACTCTTAACAGCAGCATAATACTTTAGATTCCCTCTTTGTTAACAGCAAAGTGGTTTGGCTTAATTACAGACACACATACAACCACAGGATACTTTGATCACTCTGTATAAGCTAACTGTTCAGCATGCCGCTGCACTGTGTCCTGTATTGACAAGCAGAAAAGTAAAAAAAAAAATACTCCACTACATAAGCACTCTGCTCTTTTATTCAAGGGTTTGTACTGAGGACAACTCATGCAAAGCACACTTGTTAGGTCACTTCCTAGGTTTCTCAGTTGTAACAGTCTAGCCTTCCTGTCCTTAGCATGAAGAGTCTGTTAGAAATCACTGCTGACATCAGTTTGTTGATAAGAGAAAGCTAGAGTGGGTGCTCTAAGCAAGGTGACATTAGGAGAAGGAAAAATTGGGCAGCAACAATAATTTTCCTGAAGCCTTCCAACTTTAATTCTACAAATCAGTCACAGCACCCCAGAGACTAGCCTGTCCTCCAAAATCCTCACCTGGACTGCAGAATTATAATCAAGTGACTTGCTGGAGCTGAACAGACTTGAGGATTCAGGAATCATCAACACCATCCATGATAAGCAAGACTTTCTTTAAAATAACACACTTTACGGGGGCTGGCCAAGTGGCTCAAGTGGTACAGCACATTCCTAGCATGTGTGAGGCCCCGAGTTCAATCCCTAGTACCATCAAATAAAATTGCAACAGGGATATAAAGAAAACATTGAAACAGCAAATGAAATGGGGATATTCCCCATTTCCATTCGTTTGCCTAAAAATGACAAAATTCCATTCTTTAGGGCTGAATAAAATTCCATTGTCTATAAATACCACATTTTTTAATCCATTCATCAGTATTGGGGAATCTTGGCAATTTCCATAGCTTAGCTATTATAAATAAAGCTACAATAAACATGGGTGTGCAGGTGTCTTTATTATAATATGACTCACATCCTTTCAAATCTATCCCTAGAAGTAGTGTAGCTGGATCATATGGAAGTTCTATTTTTAGATTTTGGAGGATCCTCCATACTATTTACCATATGGATTGTACTAATGTACATTCCCATCAACAGTGTATAAGGGATCCTTTTTTCCAGAACCCTCACCATCATTTGTTGTTGTTTGTATTTCCTGATGATAGCCATTCTAACAGTTATGAGATGGAATTTTAACATGGTTTTGACTTGCATTTCCCTTATGACCAGGGATGTTGAGCATTTCTTCATTTGTTTCTTTTTTTTTTTGGCCACACAATATCCCATCTTTAATAACAAACTTTATTGAACTCTTACTGTGTGTCAAATTCCATTTAAGCTCTTCATGAATAATATCTTACTACATTCTCCCCACATCATGGTAATATAGGAGTTATTATTATTTCTATTTTGAGATTAGCGATTGAGGTAGGAAGATGTTAAATAATTTGCCTAAAGTCACATAGCTAATAAATGATATGACTGAGATTTGAACCTATAGAGGTGCATGTATCTACCATTTTACCTACCACAAGAAGGCCACAAATCCTGATTTTTAGCTCTGAGATTCATTTGTGAGTTAGAGAAAATTCAGATATATAAAGGTCAGGAGGCTAGAAAAGGAGAAGGTTGGATAATGCTGGGGGATTTACAGAAAAGGAGGAGGGGTTGCAACTGAGAAATACATTCACGATAATTGCTAAGTCTGCCTTAAAACTAAGTAGTAAACACAGATAGGATTATGTATAATTTGCTGCCTTCTTCTTGGAAAATTCCTACCTCTATATCAGGGTTTTAATTTTTCTTCTTAGTTTATAAAATGTTGTAAGTATAGGAGCATACGTTGCTGAATTTTCATACATAATCACGTATAACTGTATAAACTGATCTAATTGTTTTGATTGGCTCGACTGGTCAAAAATTTCAGATTGAATATCTAAGTTATTGATATTGAATATCTAAGTTATACATTTTGTATGTGTGTATATAGATGCATATTCTGTATATGTGTATTTAAATTGTATTCAGAACATTATTAATTTGCCAATATCTTACTTGCGTGGACTTTTTTTACATATCTGTTCCATTCCACTAGTCTGAATAACCAAAACATGATTATGTTTTATTAAAAGAGATGTGATCTGTGAAAATCACATGGAAACATTTGGGTTCCTACTGTTTGAGTGTTAGAAAACTCCTGTTTAGAGGACAGAAGTCTTGTTAGGGCAGGGATGAAGAAGGAGGCAACTATTAGAGGTGTGAAATGGGATGTCATTTCACCCAGATCCATCATGCCTGCTTCTCCCACCAAGTCGGAGTTCTGCACACAGTCTCCTCCACTTTTTGGAGGAATGATTGGTGGCTGGCCAGATGGAATGTTCCCTCCAGGCAGGAACCATATGGCTACAACTTTGCAGTCACTATCGAGACAATTTCTGTCATTTCATTTGGGAAACCAGTGCAGGGATGAGGGAGGAGTCGACAGAGACAATATTCTATGAGAAGTTGGTTAATAGTCCTTCACTATGATGCAGAATCTCCTGGTTCTATGGTCTAGCTTACCCATTCTTCAGTCTCTGCTGAACTTACTTACTTTTAGAAACAAAACAAAAAGTCACAGATGTTCTTAATTCTTATAACCCTTTATTTGTTTTTAACATGGTGCAAGCTAGGAGTTATGTGAATCAAATCTAGTAAACCAAAACTGTAGCTCAGTCAAAATTAAATAAAATGACTCTGCCAGTTTTTATTAGTTACAATGAACTTGAGCCTACAAAGTTCTGCAAACTCTATGACCTTTGTCTAAGCCACTAGCTTCCTACTCTTTCTACCCATCCACCTGCAAAATGATTGTTATACCACCTGGAAGGTTTCTATCATTTCAGTACAATTCATCCAATAATGGCAGATGAAAGTCACCTCTTATAAATAACACATGAGCACAGTATGCAAGGGATATCTTGATAACGCTCTTTGGTGACCTGAAATGTCCACATAAAAACTCAAAATTTTCCTAATCTGGAAAATTTATGAACACCATAGATAACTTTTTGCTCCCAGTTTTTTGTGGTTTTACTTCACTAACAAATACCTTTCTCTTTCATCTGTAAGCATTTTTCTAGAGGTTTGCAATATGGGTTATTAAGTTCTCTAATTATTTAGAAGGCTCTTGCATCTAAATAATTGTGGAACTGTGTGGTAAATTTTATGTATATCACCTTGAAATGGCGTGTTTGCCTAAGACTTTGTTCCTCAGGATTGAGTTGAGTTGTTTTTAAATATGCAATAAATCAGATCATGTATTTGGTAGAGGCCAAAGTCTGTGCAAGAACAAGTGACATTGTATTCTTTTCCCAGCTCCTAGAAGTATGGAAGAGGTACAGAGAGTGCACTTTTCTGGGAGGTCATTGCTGATTCCTGTATT
Organism: Castor canadensis; assembly: GCF_047511655.1. Lineage (NCBI taxonomy): Eukaryota > Metazoa > Chordata > Mammalia > Rodentia > Castoridae > Castor > Castor canadensis. The sequence goes on from NC_133387.1 coordinate 115,971,615, forward strand.
CCCAATATGTCAATTCAAAAGATGAGCAGAATAAGGAGAATGATGATCCAGTGGAAATCACTGCAAGTTACTGAGTGGAAGCCAAAAGATAGAAGTCATCACCTACACATCAGCAAGTTAGGCAGACTACAACTGTTTGTAGATCCTGAACTTGCCATTACCTTCCAACCTTTGTTGGCTGTACTGTGGTTTGAACCCAGGGCCTCACTCTTGCTAGGCAGGTACTCTACCGCTTGAACCATTCCACCAGACTGCCTCCACTCCCTTTTTAAAGATAGGGTCCCATTATGTTGCCCAGGATGATTTCAAACTCCTGTGCTCAAGTGATCCTCCTGCTCAGCCTCACTCATACTGTGCTTACAGGCACCATGCTACCACTCCTGGCTTGTCCTATCTTTGAACATAAACTTATTTGTTGAATGAATGAAATGTGGCAATTGTCCATCCTTTAACCACAATCTTGTTGCATTTTGTACCTTCTTTAGTTCCTGTTCCTTTGGGACATCCATGACATTTATATTTTGTACTTTGGTATATAGGAAATAGTTTAGGTTCCCTGAAGACACTGCATATTGTATAATATGAGCTTCTTCATATCGCATGCATATCTTATTCTATTTATTTTAAATTTATTATTATTATTTGGTGATAATGTAGTTTGAACTCAGGACTTTGTACTTGCTAGGGAAGGACTCTGCCACTTGATTCATGCCTCCAGCACTTTTTGTTTTATGCTATTTTTTTGAGACAGTGTCTCATGGTTTTGTCTGGTCTGGTATTGGACCACGTCCTCCTACCTATGCATCTTGAGTAGCTAAGATTACAGATGTGATCCACCACACTCAGTTTGTTTGTTTAGATGGCATCTCAATAAATTATTGCTTCAACTGGCCTCAAATCAAGATTAGAGGTGTAGGCCTAGTTTTAAATTTTCAATTAACATAAAAATTATACATATTTATGGGTCACCATGTAATGTTTCAGTACATGTATACAGTGTATATGGTCAAATCAGTTTACACATATCATCTCCTTAAACTCTTATCATTTATTTGAGGTGAATACATTTAAAATCCTTTATTCTAGGCTTTAAAAAAACAGTGCATTACCATTATTTACAGTCACCCAACTAGACATTAGAACACCAGGACATTTCCAATCTAATTGTAAGTTCTTTATAATTATAACTGAGCTACAGTGTGGTTTCCTAGATTTGATTCCCATGACTTCTGGCTTGCACCATGTTTCTAATGAGAGAAATTGTCTGGATAGTGATTGCAAAGATGCAGCCATATGGCTCCTGCCTGGAGAGAACACTCCAGCCCAGCCAACCACCAATCATTCCCTCAAAGAGTGGAGGGTATAGGAGGGTGAATGTGGTGCAAATATTATGTCCACATGTATGTAAATGGAAAAATGAGACTTGTTGAAACTATTCCAGGAATGGGGGGAGGAGCAATAAAGGAGAATGATGGAGAGGGTGAATTCAACAATGATACATTGTACAAACTTTTGTAAATGTCACATTGTAGCTCCATTATGATAATAATAAAATTTTTTTAAAGTTGCTTGCTGTAAATTTGTGAGTGAATGTGCTCACAGAATGGAGGAAGTAGAGTGGAAATGGTGGGGCCTAGGGTAGAGTAAAATCACCAGAAGTAATCATTTATCCAAGAGTATCAGGAATTTATAAATAGATGCCTTAGTGACCAATGTCTCAGCAGATCGTTCTGGGCATGTTCTCTATGTTTCAGTGCTCCTGAAGATTCCAGATCCTTTGCCCACAGCAACAACATAGGTAATAATTTGCATTTTGTTTTTATCTCCTTGCCCATCACACTGTGTCTGTTCTTTCATTCCCATCGTCTTTGATATCTCCCAAATAAACTACCAGACCTAAAGTAGTTCTGAACTTAGTGGGACAGGGCAACTAAAGCTAAGATACTAGAGGATCTAAAATACTGGGATTGGCTATAACCACTAAAATCATTTTTTATCTTCATTACATTTGGGGCAAATGCCACGTAAATATGTAGTGAAATGCTCATATCACAGTGATATCAAAGAAAGATTCTTGTCCCAACCCACTTCATACTCCAATAAATTATAACAAAACCTTCAAAGCTTGTTTTCATATGAGAACAGTCTAAACAAGACCACAATGCAGAAAACCATCAGTTTAAGAAGGTCAGACATTCTGTAAGACAACTTGCCTGATTTATTCAATCTCACCACAAAAATCAAACAAACAATAAAGACAGATTGTCCTGGATTTTAAAAAAGCCTCTTAAAAGGGCCTTGCAGAGTGGCTCAAGTGGTAAAAGTGCCTGCCTGGCAAGCATGAAGCTCTGAGTTCAAACACCTGTGCTGCCAAAAAAAAAAATCTTAAGAAACATGATGCTTAAATTTAATGAGTAAAACTTCTTTAGCTTCTGATTTAAAGAATACTAAAAAGACAGTTTTGAAATACAGGAAATTTGAATAAATTTAAGTAATGTATGGAACAGTATTGTGGTCATATAATAAAATAGCTATATGTTTCAAAAATATGGAAAAGTCTACATATTTCAAATATATGCACTGAAAAGCATAGCATGAAGTTATATGTAATAGATTTATTAAAAGTACTTCAATAATTTTAACAGAGCAAACAGTAATGAAAGGAAGAATGAGATTATGACAAAATTCATGATTCCTGGAATGTGGGTAATAAAGATAAAGAGATGACACTGTATTTTTCCCTTGAATTTTATGCTAATTTGGAGATTTTCATGATAGTGTAAATAAAAGTAAAAAATAAAAGTCTGCTTTTGAAAAGTGGCAATTAAGCATAAGGGGTCAGATAACTGAATTGTAATCAACTTCCTATACCTAAAAGGAAAGACTCACATTTTCAAGGAATAGGAGTGATATCAAATGGATAACAAAAATTTTAAAAAGGACAGCACTGATACCCATTTTATTCGAGTGGAAGGTCTCAAAGGTATACTACAATGAACTGATGGTGTGAATGTGGAAAACAATTTTTAAAGTAAGTTTTGTATTGGAATGAGAATACAAAGTGCTGATTTGTAGCAAAAGAGGGAGAGAGGAAGGCAAAAGGAAGTAGTCTTTTTTAAATTATTCATTTATTCACATATGGATACATTATTTGGGTCATTTCTTCCTCTTGCACCCCACCTCCACTCTCTGTCCCTTCCCCCCCTCACTTCCAGACAGAATCTGTTCTGCACTTTTCTCTAATTTTGTTAAAGAGAAGTGAGCATAATAAGGACGACAAAGCATTTTTGCTAGTTAAGGATAGCTATACAGAAAGATTCCTAGCATTGCTTCCATGTACAAATGTGTCACAACCCAAGCTGATTCATCTCTAACTGATCTTTACACTGGTTCCCAATCCCCTTCCCATATTGACCTTTGTCACTTTAAGGTTTCCGTATTTGCTCCTCTGGAGTGGCAACATTAAAAACTTTCATATGTTGGGTTTACTCCTATCCCCATCTCTCCCTTACATACTCTCCCCTTGCCATGTGACCAAGTTAAACAACATTGCTGTATTTACCCTAGATCTAAAGTATACATAGGGCCCCAACTCCACATGGAATGATCAGAGCCATGCCCCACTTGGATCCCTGTCCTTCAGGCCCCACCAGATCCCCACTCAGCAGGGATCCCTCCCTTGGGCCACGCCAGGCCTCAGCTCTACAGCTTACCAGATAAATGCTCCACCAGGCTTCTGTTCAGGCCACCACAGGAGGGCTCCAAACCTGCCTAAGAGACACAGACAGAAAGGACTGGATGCTAAAGGAGTAACATCAGAAAAACTAAGACTTTAATTCTACTGTTTCAGAACTGGTGATTTTTTTTCCCTTCTTTAAGGGTTTGGCTGTCAGGTTTGCTGTTTGATCACCCACCATCTCCCCCATTTTTTCACTTTTTTTCTTTTCTTTCTTTTATCTTTCCTTCTGTTTCTCTTTTTCTCCTACTCTCATGGTTTTGTTAGTATTAATATTGTAACACAGCTAATACTAAATTACACATAGTCCAGGGACAGAAACAGTACCTAGTGGAAATATGGGAAGAAGAAAAAGGGATGGAAACCATTCTCCCCCAAAAAATAAAGTAGTACAGGATTTAGAGCAAAATAAAGAAAACAGATACCCAGATACAGACTCCAACAAAACAAAGATAAACTATAACAAGGAACCCAACGAAGCCCACAAGAACACCAGAAAAAGAAATCCTACAAGTAATTCATGAGAATTTCGTAAAGATGTTACTAGACATGGTCAACCAAAACATACAGGAGGCATGCAAGAAATTCCAAGACAAAAAAAATAAAGAATATGAGAAAACACAGAAACAAATAAATGAAATCATAGCAGCCCTAAATAAACAACAAACTGAAACCGAGATCACCATAAACAGAGAGATAAATGAATTAAGAGCAAAAATTGACAATACTAAAGAGGAAGTAAAGCACGATATAGAAAACCTCAGAAAAAAGAATGAAACAGAAATACAAAACAGAATGGAAGGCCATTCCAGCAGCCTGGAACAAACAGAAGACAGAATCTCAGAACTTGAAGATGAAATGGAAATTAAAAACAACTGAAGAACTATTATTTAAACAACTCAAGACTTGTGAAAAAAATGCAAGAACTCACTGACTCCATAAAAAGACCAAACTTGAGAATCAAAGTCATTGAAGAAGTGGTGCAAGCAAAAGGAATGCATAATATATTCAACAAAATGATAACAGAAAATTTCCCAAATCTAGAGAAACTATGCCCATTCAGGTACAGGAAGCCTCCAGAACACCGAACAGACCTGACCAAAATAGAACTACCCCACGACATATTATCATTCAAACAATAAGTACAGAGATTGGAGAAAGAATATGGAAGCCTGTCAGAGAGAAAAAACAAATAACATACAAAGGTAAACCCATCAAAATCACAGCAGACTTCTCAACAGAAACCTTAAAAGCAAGAAGAGCATGGAGTGAGGTCTTCCAGGCACTGAATGAAAATAACTTCAATCCTAGGATACTCTACCCAGCAAAACTATCATTCAAAATAGATGGAACAATAAAAGTCTTCCATGATAAGTAGAAACTAAAACAATATATGACCACCAAGCTATCACTATAAAAGATTCTTCAAGGGATTCTGAACACAGAAAGTGAAACCCAACATAACCATGAGAGGACAGGCAATACCAAACCACAGGAGAAGAAAAGGCAAGAAAGTAGAGAGTAACATTGTTTCAGCCACACACAATCAAACCCTTAATTAATAAACACAACTACATGACAGGGATCACCACATATTTATCAATACTAACACTGAATGTTAATGGACTAAATTCCCCCATCAAAAGACACTGACTGGCAAACTGGATTAGAAAGGAAGATCCAACAATCTGCTGCCTACAGGAAACCCACCTCATTGACAGAATCAAGAACTGGCTGAGAGTGAAAGGCTAGAAGAAGATTTACCAAGCCAATGGTCCCTGAAAACAGGCAGGGGTAGCAATACTTATCTTAGACAAAGTAGACTTCAAACTTACATTGATCAAATGACATAAAGGAGGACACTCCCTACTAATAAAAGAGGAAATATACCAAAAGGAAATAACAATTATCCACCTACATGCACCCAATCTCAACATATCCAATTTCATCAAACATACTCTGAAGGACCTAAAAACATATATAAACTCTAACACAGTGGTAGTGGGAGACCTTAATAACCCCCTATCACCAATAGATAGGTCATCCAAACAAAAAAATCAATAAAGGAATCCTAGAACTAAATCACATCATAAATCAAATGGACCTAGCTGATGTCTACAGAATATTTCATCCAACTTCCACACAATATACATTCTTCTCAGCAACCCATGGAAACTTCTCCAAAATTGATCATATCTTAACACAAAGCAAGCCTCAGTAAATATAAGAAAACAGAAATAATCCCATGCATTCTATCTGACCACAATGCATTAAAACTAGAAATCAACAACAAAAACATCAATAAAAAACATGCAAAACAATTGGAACCTGAACAACACAGTGTTCAATGATCAATGGGTCACTGAGCAAAAGCTTTCAACAAGATCCAACACCACTTCATGATAAAACCTCTAAGAAAACTAGGAACAGGAGGAAAGTAACTCAGCATTGTACAGGCTATGTATGACAAAACAGCCAACATCATACTGAAACCATTTCTTCTAAAATCAGGAAGGAGACAAGGTTGCCCACTATCCTCACTACTATTCAACATATTCCTGGAATTCCTAGCCAGAGCAATTTGCAAGAAGAAGAAATAAAAGGAAAACAAATAGGCAAAGGAACTGTCAAAATATCCCTATTAGTAGATAACATGATTCTATATCTGTCAAAATATCCCTATTAGCAAATAACATGATTCTATATCTTGGAAACCCAAGAAACTCTACCCAAAAACTCCTTTCATCACAGAGATTGAAAAATCTACCCTAAAGTTCATGTGGAAATACACGAGACTGCAAATAGCCAAGGCAATACTCAGCAAAATAGAGCAATGCTAGAGATATCACAATACCTGACTTCAAACTATATTACAAAGCAATAGTAATTAAAACAGCATGGTACCGGCACAAAAACAGACATGAAGACCAGTGGAACAGAATAGAAGACCCGGATATGAATCCACACAACTATACCCACCTCATTTTTGACAAAGTTCCCAAAAATATATGATGGAGAAAAGATAGCCTCTTCAAAAAATGTTGCTGAGAAAAGTGGTTACCCGTCAGCAAGAAACTGAAATTAGATCCATGTCTATCACCTTGTACTAGTATCAACTCAAAATGGATCAAGGCCTAAATATCAGACCTGAATCACTGAAGTTAGTACAGGAAGGAGCAGGAAACACTCTGGAACTAGAGGGTATGGGCAAGGACTTCCTCACCAGAACCCCAGCAGCCCAGCAACTAAGAGAAAGGATGAATAAATGGGACTTCATGAAGTTAAAAAACTTCTGCACAACAAAAGAAATGGTCTCTAAACTGAAGAGACCACCCACAGAGTGAGAGAAAATATTTGCCAGATATATATCAGACAAAGGACTGATAACCAGAATATACAAGAAGCTCAAAAAACTAAACTCCCCTAAAATCAATGAACCAATTAGGAAATGGGCAACTGAGCTTAACAGAACTTTCTCAAAAGAAGAAATTCAAATGGCCAAAAGACACATGAAAAAATGCTCACAATCTCTAGCCATAAAGGAAATGCAAATCAAAAGCACACTAAGATTTCACTTCACCCCTGTTAGAATAGCCATCATCAAAAACACCACCAACATATGTTCATGAGGATGTGAGGAAAAATGAACCCTGGTACAATGCTGGTGGGAATGCAAGCTGGTGCAACCACTCTGGAAAATGATATGGAGACTTCTTAAAAATCTAAACATAGACCTGCCATATGATCCTGTAATCCCACTCCTGGGGATATACCCAAAAGAATATAACACAGGTTACTCCAGAGGCACCTGCACACCCATGTTTATTGCATCACTATTCACAATAGCCAAGTTACAGAAACAACCAAGATGCCCCACTACTGATGAATGGATCAAGAAAATGTGGTACTTATACACAATGGAATTTTACTCAGCCATGAAGAAGAATGAAATCTTAGCATTTGTAGGTAAATGGATGGAACTGGAGAAAATCATTCTGGCTCAGAAGACCAAAAATCGCATGTTCTCCCTCATTTGCAGACTTAGATCCAGGGCAAATGCAGCAATGTGGTTGTACTTGGATCACATGACAAGAGAAGAGCACATGAGGGAGATATGGGGAAAGGTAGAAAACCCAAACATGAAAGCGTTTGATGTCCCTACTCTAAAGGAACTAATTCAGAAACCTTAAAGTGAAGAGGTTGACATGAGAAGGGGATCAGTAACAAGTGTAAAGATCAGTTAGAGATGAATCAACATGGGTACACACATGTGTACATGAAAGCAATGCTGGGAATATTTCTGTGTAGCTACCCTTAAATCAACTAGCAAAAATGCCTTGTCTTCTTTATGATGCTTATGTCTTTTCATCAACAAAATTAGAGATAAGGGGGAGGGGAGAGAGGGGAGAAGAGGGGAGGATAAATGACCCAAACAATGTATGCACATGTGAATAAATGAAGAATTAAAAAATTTTAAAACCCTCTGTGAAAAATAAAATAGAGCCTAGCAAACCTCTAAGCTAGACAAAAAGCCAAGAACAAATAAATAAAGGCAAAAATTCTGTGCTGGGGGAGTAGCTCAAGTGGTAGAATGTCTGCCTAGCAAGTGTAAGGCCCTGCGTTCAAGCCTCAGATTTGAAAAAAAAAACAGTGAAAATTCTGTGCTATGTCTTATGTTTGAAAAGTCTGCACATGAAATAGTGGTTTTTTTTAAATAAAGAATTATTTTTATTCATGCAAAAACAAAAATTCACATCTCTGGGATGAAGCTGACTTGGTCATGATGGATGATCTTTCTGATGTGTTGTTGGATTCAGTTTGCCATTGTTTTATTGAGGATTTTTGCATTGATATTCATTAAGGAAATTGGCCTGTAGTTCTCCTTTTTGGAGGTATCTTTGTCTGGTTTTGGGATGAGGGTAATATTGGCTTCATAGTTAGTTAGGTAGTGTTCCTTCCCTTTCTATTTCGTGGAACAGTTTAAGGAGGGTTGGTATTAGTTCTTCTTTAAAGGTCTGATAGAATTCAGCAGAGAATCCATAAGGTCCTGGACTTTTCTTTTTTGGGAGACTCTTTATTGCTGCTTCAGTTTCATTTTATGTTACAGATCTGTTCAGGTGATTAATGTCCTCTTGGTTAAGATTTGGATGGTCATAGGTATCTAGAAATCTGTCCATTTCTTCAACATTTTCATATTTATTAGAATACAGGTTCTCAAAATAGTCTATGATGATTTCTTGCATTTCTGTGGTGCTGTTATCTCCCCTTTTGCTGATTTGGATTTTTTTCTCTCCTCATTTTAGTCAGGATTTAGTCAGGTTTGCCAGGGGTCTGTCAATCTTACTTATTTTTTCAAAGAACCTGCTGTTTCTTTCATTCATTCTTTGTATGGTTTTCTTTGTTTCTATTACATTGATTTCAGCTCTTATTTTTATAATCTCTCTCCTTCTATTTGTTTTGGGATTTGCCTGTTCTTGTTTTTCTAGGAGTTTGAAATGCAGCATTAGGTCATTGATTTATGATCTGTCTGACCTTTTAATGTATGCAGTCATGGCTATAAACTTTCCAATTAGGACTATCTTTGCTGTGTCCCATAGGTTCCAGTAGGTCGTGTTTTCATTTTCATTAACTTCCAGGAACCTTTTAATTTCCTCTTTTATTTCATCAATGACCCGTTCATCACTGAGCAATGTGTTGTTCAGCTTCTAATTGATTGCATTATTTTTACTGTTGTTTTTGTTGTTGATTTCTAGTTTTAATGCATTATGATCAGATAGGATGCATGGGATTATTTCTGTTTTCTTATATTTACTGAGGCCTGCTTTGTGTTCTAACATATAATCAATTTTGGAGAAGGTTCCATGAGCTGCTGAGAACACTATATATTGTGCAGAAGTTGGATGAAATATTCTATAGACATCAGCTAGGTCTATTTGATCTATGGTGTGACTTAGTTCTAGAATTTCTTTATTGATTTTTTTGTTTGGATGATCTATCTATTGGTGATAGAGGGGTATTAAGGTCTCCCATTACCACTGTGTTGGAGTTCATATATGCTTTTAGGTCCTTCAGAGTATGTTTGATGAAAATGGATGCATTGACGTTGGGTGCATATAAGTTGATAATTGCTATTTTCTTTTGGTGTATTTCATCTTTTATTAGTATAGAGTGTCTTTCTTTATCTGGTTTGATCAATGTAAGTTTGAATTCTACTTTATTCAAGATAAATATTGCTACCCCTGCCTGTTTACAGGGACCATTGGCTTGGTAAATCTTCTTCCAGCCTTTCATTCTCAGCCAGTTCTTGGTTCTGTCAATGAGGTGGGTTTCCTGTAGGCAGCAGATTGTTGGATCTTCCTTTTTAATCCAGTTTGTCAATCAGTGTCTGTTGATAGGGGAATAAAGTCTTTTCATGGGGGAATGAAGTTCATTAATATTCAGTGTTAGTATTGATAAATATGTGGTGATCCCTGTCATGTAGTTGTCTTTGTTGATTAAGGGTTTGATTGTGTGTAGCTGAATCAGTGTTGCTCTCTACTTTCTTGCCTTTTCTTCTCCTGTCGTTTGTTATTGCCTGCCCTTTTATGGTTTTCTTTGCTTTCAGTTTCTGTATACAGAATCCCTTGGAGAATCTTTTGTAATGGTGGCTTGGTGGTCATATATTGTTTTAGTTTCTGCTTATCATGCAAGACTTTTATTGCTCCATCTATTTTGAATGACAGTTTTTCTGGGTAGAGTATCCTAGGGTTGAAGTTATTTTCATTCAGTGCCTGGAAGACCTCACTCCATGCTCTTCTTGCTTTTAAGGTTTCCGTTGAGAAAAACGCTATGATTTTGATGTGTTTACCCTCGTATTTTATTTGTTTTTTTCTCTCTGACAGCCTTCAATATTCTTTCTCAAGTCTCTGTGCTTGTTTTCATGATAATATGTTGTGGGGTAGGTCTATTTTGGTCAAGTCTGTTTGATGTTCTGGAGGCTTCCTGTACATGAATGAGCATAGTTTTCTCTAGATTTGGGAAATTTTCTGTTATTATTTGTTTAATACATTATTAATTCCTTTTGCTTGCACCTCTTCTCCTTCTTCAATGCCCATAATTCTCAGGTTTGATCTTTTGATGGGTCAGTGAGTTCTTGCATATTCCTTTCATTGACTTGAGTTGACTGACCAATAGTTCTTCAGTTTTAATTGCCATTTCATTTAAAGTTCTGAGATTCTGTCTTCTGCTTGTTCCAGTCTGCTGTATTGACCTTCCATTTTGTTTTGTATTTCTGTTTCATTCTTTTTTCTAAGGTTTTCCATATCATGGGTCAATTCCTCTTTAATATTGCCAATTTTCATCCTTAATTCATTTATCTCTCTATTTATGGCAAGCTGGTGGTTGTGCAGTGGTCCGGTTGTGTGGCAGGCAGCCGCCCAGTGGGACAATGGCCTGCCGGGCCTGTGGAGCAGGGGCCCTGTGCCCAGCAGGCCAGCAGGGTGAAGGCCCAGCAGCATGGCAGCCTGCCAGGCTGATGAGAGGCTTTCTGGTGGGCTTGCAAGGTGGAGGCCTGGTGGGCCAGTGGGTGGTGGCCTGGTGGGACTGCTGGTCCAAGGCCCTGCAGACAGGGCAGCGGGTAGATGGCAGCCCACCTGCTCTTCAGTGTATTGTGATGTGGAGAAGCCTTTCACGGGCTGAGGGTTCAGGGTGCCAAAATTTCAGCTCTCCCTGGTGCTTTTCCTCAGCCAAGTGTGTCTCCAGTGTCTCAGCAAGGATCTTGATTCCCGGAGCTCAGTCAGTTTGCATCTCTGTCCCAGTTGCCATTTTGAATTGAGCAGAAATAGTCTTTTAGAAGATGATTTTGATACAAATTTTATAGTTTTTGGAATACTCAGTGCTATATTTGCCTTTGTATAATCCCATAAATCTACTCTAAAATACCTTACTCTGAGACAACTTTAATTATCCTGCCACTTAGTCATGATTTCCATGAAGAAGAGATACAAGGGTGCATTAGTGGCAAGCACCAAGCTATGGACTATAAAACCTACAATTTATGTAAATCAAAAGCCCTTAGGCAAATTCATCTCTCTGAGCAGTGGAAGTTTCACTAATAAAATGGTAGTATTAGGAATATAGAAATTGGGTATCAAAACTGTTTCTCATACATATATAGAGTATTAAACTAAACATAGATGCCAAGATTCATCACCCCATTACAGAAGAAGCAATCATAATAATGATAATGAGAACAGAACAAGTGGTCACAGGTTCATATACAACATTTATAATATATTTATCCATATACAGTGTTTTGAGATACTTTATACCAATATTTAATATACCTTATAATTGCTCATTAAGGGATAGTAAAATTTTACAAGCATGTTAGTACATCAATATGCATTTTAAAGACATAGCTTTTCATGAAATGACATGCTGATCCTACCTGGAACTGGATCATGGGAAGACAAGTTTTGGCCACTACTCTATGATGTGAATATAGAGAAAATAAGGTGCAATCACTGAAAATAATGCTAGTGAATGGTCAAGGAATTGTTTAGGGAAATAATGTAAATAGCTAAGCCTATATATCTTTAAAGAAGTTTGGTCAGATAAGTTGGTGAGCCGTGGTTTTGAATTTATCATAATCCTACCAAATTTGAAAGCTACAAAGTTCAATTAAACATTTTGGGAAATGTTGTCACCTTTTCACTGTATAAAAAGCAGAATGAAATATTAATCTCAGAAACTTTGTCTCATTGAAGAAATCAACTTTGAAATTCTGCCTTTAGTAACTTGTTTTAAGAAAATATTCATTTAGCTTCCTATTATTGCTTATACTCTCTCTACAACAAAATTAGAGATAAGGGCAAAATAGTTTCTGCTGGGTATTGAGGGGGGGAGCGGGAGGGGGTGGAGTGGGTGGTAAGGGAGGGGGTGGGGGCAGGGGGGAGAAATGAACCAAGCCTTGTATGCACATATGAATAATAAAAGAAAAATGAAAAAAAAAAAAAAAAAAAACTTAAAAAAAAAAAAAAAAAAAAAAGAAAATATTCATTTAGTGTGGGAGGTATGAGCCAAGTGGTAGAGCTCCTGCCTAACAAGCATGAAGCCATGACTTCAAACTCTAGTACTGCCAAAAATAAAAGAAAAAAATGTAGTCATTTATATAACAATTTTACCAGTAGGATTTTGACAGGCTGTATTATTTATATCAAGGAATCTATAATCATATTAATATCTAATCATTAGCAAATTTTAAAAAAATACTGATCTGAAGACTGCATTACTTGGGTTTTTATTGATTCTCTTATTTGCCTGCCAAAGTGTTTTTGTCACTATATGTAATATTTCTGTGCTTTGATTCTCAATTGTAAAATGGGAAATAAAGGTTCTTTCCATCATAGAATCATTGTATTTGGGAACTGCCTATACTACAAGAAGTATTTAATAAGGATGGACTCTCATTATTATTCCTCACTACATATGAATCATGAGATGGAATACAATGAAGGCATTAATACTACTCCTCTGTGTAAAATATAAATGTAAGTTAGGATCCTGGATTGGAACTAAAGCATAAGAAGAACATTGTGATAAACACTGGCAGAATCTAATAAACTTTTGGTTTAGGATGCTGAACTTTGTCAAATGCTTTTTCTGCATCTATTGATATAATAATGTGATTTTTGTCTTTGATTTTATTTATGTGCTGTATAATGTATATTGATGGCCAATTTGGGCCATACTTTCATTCCTAAAATGAAAACATGACTATTGTGTATAATCTTTGTAGTATGTAGATAAATCTGGTTTGCAAGCATTTTATTAAACATGTTTTGTCAATGCTCATCTAGGAAATTTGTTTATATTTCTACTGTTTGTTGTGCTGTCATCCAGTTTTGGTGTGAGTATAATATTACCCTCCTGCAATGAATTTGGAAGCATTCCTTCCCTTTCTATCTCATGAAATATTTTAAGGAGCATTGGTATTAGTTCTGTAAAGATCTGGTAGAATTAAACAGGGCACCAAATCCATCTGATCCATAGGTTCTTTTACCTTTCGAGAACTCTTATTACTGCCTCAATCTTACGTCTCACTATAGATCAGTTGTTACTTTTTACAGCCTTTTGCGTAAATTTTGTTAGGTACAAAAATGTATCGATTTCTTCTAGATTTTCCAATGTATTGGAATAGAGGTTTTCAAATTTTTCCCTAGGGATTCCCTGAATTTCAATGCTATTTCTTATAATACCTCTTTTAAATTAATTGTATTAATTTGGGTCTGCTGTATCTTTCTTTGATTCATTTGGCTAAGGATTTGTTATTCTTGTTCATCTTTCAGAAGAGCTAATTCTTTGTTTCATTGATCCTTTATAATTTTTCTTTCCATTCATTAATTTCCCCTGTAGTTTTCTCTTTTCTTTTTTCTTTCATTCTTTCTTTCTTCTTTTTGTTTGTTTTTTTGTTTTTTGGCAGTACTGGGGCTTTGAATTCAGGACTTTGCACTTACAGAGCTATGATCCTTCCAGTCTCAACCTCACACACAGCTATTGGTTGAGAAGGGGTCTTGTGACTTTTTGCCTAGGCTGTGTTCAAATGACAATTATTTACTTCTAGGCCTCTCTGAAGGCTAGTATTACAGATATGAGCCATCTATACCCAGCACTGATTTTCTATATCTCATTTCTTTTAAGAATTTTTGGATTTGGCTTATTTTTCTAACACCTCAGGTTGCATCATTATTTTATTATTTGAGATTACTTATTTTTAAGGTAGGTATTCATAGTTCCTCTTTTTCCTGTTTCCCATATTTTTCTGGTAAATGGTATTTTCATTTCATTTAAGAATCTGAAGTTTCTCTCCTCATATCTTTTGTAATCATTCAAAAGCATAACTTTCAATCTCCATGAGTTTTAACTTCTCTGTAGTTTCACTTGTTGGTTTATGGGTTTTTTCTATTATGATCTGAAAATCTATAAGAAATTATTTCAAGTTTTTTATTTATGTTCTGATAGAATTTATGACCTAAAATGTAATTTTCTTTGGAGACAGTTATGGGAGCTGCTGAGAATGTATTCTTCAGCTGTGAGATTGAATATTCTGTGGGTGTCTGTTAAATCCATTTGATCTATGGTGCTGTTTAACTCTGAAGTTTCTTTTTTGACTTTTGTCTGGATGGCCTATATATTGATAAGAAGTGAGATACTGAAATCACTCACTATTATTTTAACTTAATCTATCTGTTCCTCTAGCTTAATGTCCTTGCTCGATGGAAACTGGTTACTCCGATGTACTGTGACTATATATTTATAATCATTACACATTTAGGATGGATTGTTCTCTTTATTGGTGTGTAGCATATTCTTTATCTCTTCTGTATAATTTTGACTTAAAATATGCTTTATCAGATACAAGTTTAGATACTCCAGCTTGCTTTCAGATTCTATTTCATTGAACTACTAGATTCCATTCTTTTGCATTCTGTCTGTGTGTTTCTTTGTCAGTGAGTTATGTTTCTTGAAGATAACAAATAGTTGGATCTTATTTTTTAATTGTAATCAGCCAGCATGCAACTTTTAATAGAAGAATTAAGACCACTTACATTTAGGGATTTATAAAGAGATTGTACTAATTCCTTTAATTAATTTTACTTGGTGATTCAGGGATTCTTTTTACTTTTCTTTCTCCCTATTCATCTTAGAGGTTTACTGGTTTTCTCAGTTGATAATGTTTGATTTCTTTCCTGGTTGTCTTTCATTTATCTATTCTTCTGTGAGATTTATTCTTTCCCCAGCAGTCATGCTTCTGAATTTCTTTCTTCCTCTTCCATGCATAGGATTCATTTACGTATCTTCTGCAGTGCTGGTTTTGTGGTCAGGAATTGTCTCAATTTGTGCTTAACTTGGTAGAACTTTGTTTCTCCATCAATTTTAAAGAATTGCTTTTCTTGATATAGTAGTCTATGCTTGTGGTTGTTTGCCCTCAGGAGTAAATATATCATTCCACAATCTCCTAGCTTTTAATGTGTCTTCACAGTAGCCTGCTGCTATTCTGGTAGGTTTACCTTTGTAAGTAATTTGGTGCTCCTCTCCTGCAGCTTTCAAAATGCTTTCTCTGTTCTCTATACTTGGCATCTTATAATATGAATAGATGTTCTTTTATGATCACAAAATAACAATTGGGCTTTCATAATACTTCTGTACTTGTATGTTCCTATCTTTCTGTAGTATTGGGAAGTGTCCTGCTTAATAGTTTTTCTATGCCTTTAGTTTGTATCTCACCTCCCTCTTCTATACCAATGATTCATAGATTTCTTCTCTTGATTATATCTCAAAAGCACTGAAATTTGTGTTCATGGTTTGTTTGTTTTAATTGCTATCTTGATGTAATAATTTCTCAGTCTTGCCTTTGATCTCTGAAACTATTTTCTCCACTGTGTCTAGTTTATTGGTGAGGCTTTCCTTTAAGTATTTGTTTATTTTTTTATTCCCAATATTTCTAGAGTTTTGTTTGTTTTTAGAATCTCATTATCTTTAGTGCTTTTCTCTTGAATTGATTTCTTCTTTCATCTGTTTATTTGTATCTATTTTGATGTCATTACCAATGTTTTCAAGTTAGATTTTTGCATTCTTTGTCCAGGATTACCATCCTTTCAGTATCTTTGGATTCAGTCACTAAAGAGTTAAAACCTTTTGGAGGAGTCGTGTTGTTTGATTCTTTCATATTTCTTATGCTTCTGTATTTTAATTTGTGTATATGTTGGGATGGATATCTCTTCCAATTTTATATGGAGCTCATGTTAATGTTCAGCCTTTTCTTGAGGTCCCCATCCCTACAACTATTACAGAGAAGGGAGATAGCAAGCAACAACAATACAAAATAACAACACAAAAATAATCCAGATACCTAAATATAGTGAAAAAATTTGAAAAAGCAATTATACCTCCAATAAAGATGGAAAAGAAAGGAGCTAAATAGTATAAGATGAATAGGAATTTAAAATTATAAAGGTAGAAACATTAATTATAAAGTAATGCAATAGTTGGTAAAGTAAAAGGAAAAGAGAAGAAGCAAGATTAGAGGGAGAGGGAAAATATATGGAATGAAGTAATGAAAAGTAGTAGAGAAATAAAACAAATACAAAATAAAACAATAAAAATACATTCAATAGATCCTGCTTGCTGTGGAGATGGAGTAAAGAGATTTTGTGCTTTTTCGCTCGCTGACTTTTCATTTTGAAGTTCACTAGATGTCAGGGGAGGGTTAGAGAGGTGTAACAATTGGAAAAGAGAAATGTAACCAGAAAGAGCCATATGAAATTTGAGCCACAATGTGACTTGAATAGCAGTGTATGTGAGCTATGACAATGACCACTGCTGAGCTCAATTAATGCCAGTCATCTCCATATGATTGCAATGCAATCAGGGTAAGAGATGACCTCAAACCACTCTCACTGGTTGAGCACATGGACTATTTGGTTGGATGTTGCCTTGTACCAGAATTACTCTGCCAATGTTTGCATGGGTGTGGGAGATGACTGAGCAGTGGATTTGAGTATATCATATGTCTCTGGGGCTCTGAAAGTGATGAGGGAGATCCAACCAAAGCAATCTGTGCTAAGTTGGTGAAACACAACACTGAGTGATTCTGCTTGACATGGACGGATGTTCTCTGTCCCAGTCCCAATTGTACACATACACAGCTGCTTGTTCCTCTTCCCAGATGTCAGGCTGCCATTCCCAGATGAAAGTACCCTTCACTTGCCTCAGCAGCACAACCTGCACTTCCACAATATAGACTTGTGCCCACTGATCTGTATCCTAGCCACAACCAGTTCTGGGTCCACAATGATCATTGAAGTGGTTGTTCATTTAGCCAATGAAGTGGCAAGGTTACTGGGACTTGAAGATACAATAATGCAAGGAACTTTGAGCCACTACCCATAAGAATCAATGGCAAAACCCATAGTACCAGTGAGCAAACTGGGATGTATAGGTAATCCATACTCAAGCATCTTCTTGCTGAGCTGATTGCAGATATTCCACCTTATGTTATATTTTTATAGTGCCAGATTTTACACCAATTATGCTCACTGTAGTTTTCTTCCTCTCTTTTATTTAAGGTACCACTGAAGGAGATCTCCCTTTTCCCTACCATGTTGATAAGCATCCTATATAAGAATTTTTTTTTGGTTTTATAAATCTAAAGTCCCATATTTTTGGATTTCACTTAGACTCTATCTTCTGTTTACTTTGCTCTCTCATTCATTTCCATGTTATCTCACCTCTCCCTGTACCCTCATACCTGCTCTTTTGTTTCAATCTTGAGGAGATGCAAGAATGTGGTATTTGTCTCTAATCAGCCATCTTACATTCTTATCATTTCATTTCAATTTATGTCATTTCATGTTCCATGTGTTTCTAAAGTGGTATCATTATATTTTTAAGCTACTGTGTTCATTATGATCTAAGAAATGAAACAGATCAAGGTTCAAGTAATCATTATTAGAAAATATTGAAAATAAATTTGTCAAGTCAATTTTGTCCTAAGGTTGAAAGTCTAAATATGACCCTTAAATAGAATAATGTGTTTTAAGACACTTATAAACATCATTTTATACTACATATTCTCCTGGAAATGAGCTCTCAAAAATGTATAAAATATGGTCCCTATGAACTAAAAATTCAAGTAAAATATGCTTATATGAAAACCAAAAATTGCAAAAGTAGCAAGAGACAACAGAAATTGACTTATTCTTTCAGGGCTGTAGGAAATCAGGAAGAATTTCATAAAAAAGAAGGCCAGTTAATTGATTTCTGAAGTGTAGATAAGAATTCTTACGAAGGATAAGTCATTCTAAGCACAGACAATAATACCCACAAATTCACAAGCAAATCAGTACATGAATCATTTAGAAGTTCTTTTGTCTACAAGCAACAGAAAGCCTGATTTATGGGAATTTAAATCTTAAGGTCAACTCTTTGCCTGTGAGAAATATAAGAAGTTGTACTCTTGGTGCTGTATCAGCATAGTTATTATCATTTTGTTATTCCCATTATGAAACAAGATAACTACTATAGCTCCAGACACCATCTACTTCTTCTGGTGAGCCTTACATCTTGAATTAGGAAGTAAACATATTTTTACTAATTTTCCAGTTAGCTATCATTCAACAGATCAGGATGATTTTGCTCTTTTTAGCTTCCAATGAGCCTAGAAATGGAAATATCTAATTTTTTCAGCTTCATTAATAAGTGATAGTCAAGAGTAAAGTTCAGATCATTTAAGAGGGTTTGCTAACAGTGCCTTAAGGAAAATTGCATCAGTATTGCTGGACATTAAATTACAAAAAAAGAGAATTTCAGAAGGTGATACTGAGGGATCTGTAAGTTTCAGAGGATAAAAAAGAACCTGCATTTTGCCAGAGTGGTCAAAAATAGTCAAGAAAATTTAAAATACCTTCGAACATATTCATAGTTTCAGAGTTACTCTATGCTGTTAATGTGAAGGAAGAAAAATAAGTCACAGAAGTCAAAGAAAATATAAATAAGCAGAGGTGCCCTATGTTTATGATTAGGAAGATATTTTTTAAGAGGTAAGTTCTTCCCAACATGGTCTGTTGATTCAATAAAATACCAACAAAAATCTTACCAAGTTAGGTGTAGGTATTTAGTAGAGGATATAAAGGTTTTGGAAGAGCAAAAGAACCAAAATAACAAACACAATATTTAAAAATAATGTCAAATAACTGATACTGAAATGAAGATCTTTTAGCTAGTCTCCAGACTATCAGGGTGGTATTAGTGAAAGAATAGACAAGTATCCCAGTAGAACAGAATTGAGAGCCCTGAAATTTACACACACAAAGTCGACCAATTTTTGATAGGCAAAGGCAATCACATTCCAAGGTGAATGAATCTATTTAATAAATGGTGCCAGAATAGGTGGATTCACATGCAAACAATAAATACAGACACTGACCATACATTTTTTACAATAATATGTAAAGTAAATCATAGACCTAAATTAGAAAATGCAAAACTAAACATTTCTGAAACATTAAATAAGTTTGTCAATCTTCACCTTGGAAATAAATTCTGGAACACATATAATAGTAACATCATGATCCATAATAGAAGTACTTGATAAATGAAACTTCATTAAAATTAAAAACTTCTAAAGTGTGAAAGGCACTGCTATGAACATTAAAGTACAAAACATGAACTATGAGATATTATTTGTAAAAACATATATGATAAAAGGTTTTGTAACCAAAATATACAAAAAATGATCATGAAACTAGTGACCATGACATGTCATAGAGACTTGCAGATGAAAACATTAAAGAGCTACCACTATATACTTACTAGAACGGTGAGTATCCAAGACACTAGGGACACCAAATGGCAAGGATGTGGAACAACAGGAACTGTCATTCATTTCTGGTTGAAAAGCATCATGGAACAGCTAGTTGGGAAAACATGCAGTTTCTTCAAAAACCAAATATGCATGTACCAAGCAATACACAATCATGCATCTAGGTATTTTTCCAACTGACTTGAAAATTTATGTTCAAACAAAATGTGCATGCAAACATTTATAGCAACTTTATTTATAGCTGCCAAAGTTTGGACCAACCATAAAAAGAACTGTGGCACATACATGCATTTTGATATTATTTATCAAATAATAGACATAAATGAATTATCAAGTCAAGAAAAACATGGACAAAATCTTAAATGTACATGTTTAATTGAAAGAAGCCAATTTAAAGAGCCTACAAACTATTCGAATCCAACTATGTGACATTCTGGAAAAGAGAAAAAAAACCTATGATAATTATATAAATATAGGTGTTTGCCAGGAGTTTGTGGATATGGGGAGAGGGAATGATGAATAGCTGAAGCTCAGTGGATTCTTAGGGCCATGAAAATATTCTCTTATGACATTGTAATGGTGGATATGTGACATTCTGCTTTCATCAAAACTTCTTAAACATTTTAACACAGAGTGAATCCAGTGTAAACACTGAACATTGCTTAATAACATCTCAATATTGGTTCACTAACCCATGTCAAATACATCATATTAATGCAAGATGTTACTGGCAGGGGATCTGTTGGGTAAGGGGAGTATTGGTAACAATCTGTACTTTTTACTCAAATGTTCTCTAATCATAAGTCTCCCTAAAATAAAGTTTAGTAATTGAAAAAAATCAATGTGGGTAAAATTGAATCCAATGAATGCAGTTGGGAGTAGTACTGTAAATAACAAAAACTAAAATTCAAACTAGGAAAAAGGTAATGGAACTGGAGAAAAGGGGATGACTTGGAAGATATGCAAGATGCATAATCAATGTCATGGAGTTAGAGAATCATTAGGGACAGAGTAAAATCTAGAAAATCTCATAATTCTATTATCACTCTAATGGTAGAGTAATGACATTAATATGACAGGAAGGAACAGATTGTGATGAAGAATAAATAACAGTTTCATCTATGATGTTGCTGAGTTATTTGTGACAGAAGAAAAAATAATGATGGTGATTTCCTGAACATATAACGTGACTGAAAACTAAAGAATAGATGCTCTCTCTTGCAAAGGCTTGAGGGATTCGGAATCTTCAAAATAGTCTTTCTCTGTTAATCTTTTGGGCTCTGCAAGCCAGGTTGGAGATGGAATTATATCTATGCAACAAGACAAAATATTTGTGAACTATACATTTAAAAAAGGTAACATCCAGAATATATAAGAAATTCCAAATTCAAGAGCAAAAGCATAAACAACCCAGTTTCAAAATGGACAATAGCTCTAATTAGACATTTCTTAAAAGAACATATACAGGTGACCAATATGTATATGAAAATATATTAACATTATTAATCATTGGAGAAACATAAATTAAACAAAAAATAATATATCACCTCATCTTAATAAGAATGACTCTTATCAAATAGCCAAATAAAGCTGGTGTTTGCTGAGGATGTAAAGACAAGGAAACCATTGCAGATTATTGGTAGGAATGTAAATTAGTATAGCCATTATGGAAAACAGTATGCAGTTTCCTCAAAATTTAAAAATAGTACAAACATATGACTATTAATTCCAGTTTGAGGCATTTATCCAAAGGAAATGAAATGTCAAACAAACATCAACACTCCCATGTTTATTGCAGCACTGTTCACAATAGCCAAGAGATGGGGAAAAACCCTAAGTATCTGTCAACTGGTAAATGGATAAAGGAAATATGCTTCCTATACACAATGAAAAGCTGTGGGATCAGGAAAAACAAGAAAATCCTACCATTTGCAACAACATGGATAGAAGTGGAGTTACTATGTTAAGTGAAAAAATCTAAGCATAGAAAGACAAGTACTGCATCTTCTCACTCATTATGTGGAATCTGAAAAAGTTCATCACCCAAAAGTTATGAGTAGAATTATTGCTGCCCTATCAGAGGCTGGGGACAGTAGTAGGAAGACAGGGCTGAGGAGAGGTTGATTAATCTAAGTTTCAGTTAAATAGGAGTAAGAAGTTGTGCTGTGCTATTGCATGTGAAGGTGACAATAGATAAAAACTATGTCCTATATATTAACTTGATTTAAACATTATACAAAGTATACATGTATCAAGATCCCATAAACTACCCCATGAATATGTATAATTGCTAACTTATCTAAAATGTTCAACTTATGTTTAGCTTGCTTCTATTAATTATTTTACTTACTAGGTGTGAGGGAGTCTGTTTACTTATACTTAAATTCCAGTAGCAATAAGTAAAATATAACCAAATAAAATTTGGAAAAAAGTGTAGAGTTAGAAGATTTTTAAGTTTGCTTAGAACATGCTAATAAAAGCAAAGGTAATGTGGATTCTTCTTAATGAATAATAAGGAATCAGTCATTGTCAAAGATCAAATACTAAGCATTATTTCCAGGTGACTGCACAGTGTGATTTTGCATAACCCATACAGTGGAAAACTGACTTAGATATGAAAGCCCTAGAAATGCCTTATCAGAGATTCTTCAGTTGTTTGTCTGAAAATATTTTTATTTCTTTTTATTAGTGCAACTGCATATCATTGCCTCTAACTACATACAACATGATTGTTTGAAAATTAAGCTGCAATTTTAGATAGCATATCTCAAGTAGAGCAAAGCAGAATAGTAAATAGATATGCAAATTGACCCATGAATATGTATAGTAACTGAAGTTACTGATAGTGTCATTATATCACTGAAATTCTGTAGAATAAAATAAAATGGCTAATTATCCTAATTGCAAGGTTCCTAGAGTCTAGTTTTGTGAAAGACAGATAACTCTTCTACTCAAGAATTATTGTTAATGAGAAAATGAAGTGTATGTTATGTACTGATAGAGGTATAAGAGCTAAAGAAGGATGTTTTACATTATGTGATCCTGTTAAACTTTTCCAAAAGTAATTCATGGTTGTCATTTTTGTTTTGTTTTTGTCTCCCTCTAGGAAATCTCAACATGAGTAAGAGGACCAACCATCTGCAATCTCCTTTTTATGGGAGAGTACAGCTGTCCTTAGACAATTAGAAGTGCTCTGAAAAGTGGGTTGTAATTACACAGCTGTGTGAAGACCGTGTAATAGGGGATGCTGTTAGAGTTTCCAGGAAATGCTGTAGGAGAACTGGGTGGCAGTTCTAGATCAGCATTCTGGACCAAGTTTACACAAAGCAGGGTTATACACAGAAGCACACAAAATTTTAGCTATTATGAAAATTTTTGTTGACACCAATCTATAACCTCCCCAGACCTTCACAAAAACTGAATTTACAATCGATAAAGAAATAAAATATTATGCCATTACCTAACTCAGTTGAGATTCTTTCATCCTTAATTATACATATTTCAAATTAAATGTATATGAATGGTTATTCTAATGTCATCTACTTGTAAACCCTGCGTTAATCCCATGTGCTCCAATTATAGAACCCCTATGGTTCTGTCATTTGGCCTTTTCTCATCTCATCTTACATTCTTTTTCTATTCCCTTTATTGGAAATTACACTGATTGAATGAACATTGTAACTGTCTTACCTAAAATTGAGGCTCAAAAATTACGGCCCACAGGGTGTATCCACATCACCCCAGGTACAAAAGTAGGACTGTAGAACTTTCTTTTGTGTCCCTCTTCCCATCATTTCCACTACTTCATCCAATTAATTCCTCACAACACTGCCAGGGTAGTACATTTCATAATGGAAATGTATTGAGACCCATCTACACTAAAAACCATTTTAATTTTCCCACAGCCTACAGAGACTAAAACTAAGTTTTTACCAAGCAGTTAAGGCTTTTCATCACATAGCCATCTCTCCTCGGTTTCCAGCTACCACACCAGAACTTTGGTCATCTAACACCACTATTCTGAATTCCCAGCTGTCCCAAGAGCAAATCAGCCTTTTTAAATCGACATATACAATTATATGCATCCAACATGTAAAACATAATGTACATTGTAGTCTGGTTAGTCTAGTTAGTTAACAAATGCTTTACCTTGCATAGCTACTTTTTTGCTATTAGATAGCCTCTTGGTTTTTTGTTTCCTGGTCTTTCATTTTGCCTCTAACTGTAGTGCCCTTTTGTCTCTTGTTCACCAAGGAACTTTGTACTGCATGATGAGGTTCACTGCACTGTCAGTCTCTGTGGAAAGTCTTTTGTTTATCCTTCTTGTGTTGTAACTGTTCTTTGTATACTATCACCTTTTAGATGGTATTGCTTTTGTGCCTAAACATGCCTGGTTTTATCGAGACAGTGTCACTAAAAAGAGTAACTAAAACAAAGCAACACTCCTGGTGTCCAGAGGATCTTGATACAATCATTTTTAATGAGAAGATATTTTTAAGTCAAACAAAAAATAATTATTTACACTCCAGCTTTTCATACTGGCAAGATATATACAAAATGGCAGCCTCATGCCATTGCTTTAACCCACCTCATCCCAGTGTCTACATGAGAGACATTTCATGCCGGATGCATGAAAATGGCACAAATAAACACCTCAGGTCAAAATGGTTAGATAAGAAAATATCAGATTCTACATAACTATATTTATGTAAGTATAATGATAACCACCATTTACTAAATATATGTCTCATAGTTATGATATATTTCCTTGTCTAAAATAATCCTTACATGGTTTCTGATTAGCTTCAATATTTTCTATAGAAAAATGAGAAAACTTGAACCCTAGTATGAATTGCAATGCAATAACAGGGACCAATAAAATTGATCAAAGGAGGATCAATTGAAACCACTAATCCTATGGTCTATATGCCATAGACCAGCCATTCTTTTTTTTTTTTTCATTTTTCTTTTATTATTCATATGTGCATACAAGGCTTGGTTCATTTCTCCCCCCCTGCCCCCACCCCCTCCCTTACCACCCACTCCACCCCCTCCCGCTTTTCCCCTCAATACCCCGCAGAAACTATTTTGCCCTTATCTCTAATTTTGTTGTAGAGAGAGTATAAGCAATAATAGGAAGGAACAAGGGGTTTTGCTGGTTGAGATAAGGATAGCTATACAGGGCATTGACTCACATTGATTTCCTGTGCGTGGGTGTTACCTTCTAGGTTAATTCTTTTTGATCTAACCTTTTCTCTAGTTCCTGGTCCCCTTTTCCTATTGGCCTCAGTTGCTTTAAGGTATCTGCTTTAGTTTCTCTGCATTAAGGGCAACAAATGCTAGCTAGTTTTTTAGGTGTCTTACCTATCCTCACCCCTCCCTTGTGTGCTCTCGCTTTTATCCTGTGCTCATAGTCCAATCCCCTTGTTGTGTTTGCCCTTGATCTAATGTCCACATATGAGGGAGAACATATGATTTTGGGTCTTTTGAGCCAGGCTAACCTCACTCAGAATGATGTTCTCCAATTCCATCCATTTACCAGCGAATGATAACATTTCGTTCTTCTTCATGGCTGCATAAAATTCCATTGTGTATAGATACCACATTTTCTTAATCCATTCGTCAGTGCTGGGGCATCTTGGCTGTTTCCATAACTTGGCTATTGTGAATAGTGCCGCAATAAACATGGATGTGCAGCCATTCTTGATCTTATATTTTTGTTATCATCCTGCTAAGAGGGCTTCTTAAATCCTGTAGCTTGATCCCTCCCAAGAAATTATGATACCACAAACTGCTTATTTATGTTTTTATTATGATATCTCTGCTTTACAGTAGCTGTAAGAATCAGATATTTTTCATGTTTCTCAAGGGGACAATTTCACCTCCATTGAATATGTATACTTTGGAAAAGGTCACAGAAAATATTGAGTTTACAATTTTGCCTAACCACCAACACAATGCAAACTATTCCCTTCATTTCCCCCTATCATAATCAGACAAACTAAAATTCAACAAAATGTGACTAACACTGGTATACCACAGGGCAACCATCAATCTCCAGGGTCTTCTTATATTCACTGGTAATTCTAACAGGTTTCCCTGGATAGTTCTTCTGTACTGCTTTTCTGTGCAAACTGGTCAAGCTGACAACCAGGTTCTCTGCTACACTTCAAAGGACGGCCACATCAAGTGTTGTTTTCTCAGTTTGTGCATTCTAGAGGCATTAGAATATTAGAAGGGCTTCTTCAAACTGGTGAAATTTTTCTGTCTTCTAGTAGGAAGGAGGCAACACAGGATATAAAATCACACTGAGAAAGAAAAAGAGAAGACATCCATGCCAAAGTTTTAAATTTTTTATGCAGACACAGGAAGACTGGTTCTTTTCTTAACCAAAAAACTCTTGCAGGTTTTCCTAGAGTTAGAGTAGTCTCAATCTATTTTCCTTACAGCCAGTCAAAATAAACAGAATCATACAAACATATCCCACATCAGTTATGTAATATAAGTAGTGTGTGATTCACTCAATAATAGATGTTTATTAAGTAACATTTTGCGGATCAAAAACCTACTATTCCAAACAACAAATGATGTTTAAAATGTCTAAAATAATAACAAAAAATAATTTAAAATCCAGGGCACATTCAAAGCAGTCTTCCATTTAGAAGAAGTCATTTCAGTGACAAGTGAAACCCAGATTGAATTCTAAATGCTTTGATTTGGGCTCCCTCAGAGGCATATGTTAAGAGATGACCACAAAATCTTTTGTCCAAGTGAGGAGTAACTGCATTTTCTGCTTCACAGAAAACATTCTGACTTCAAAGTGAGTCATCAGAGAATTTAGATTTTGCTCAATACAACCCCCCCAAAAAAGGAAACAAGAAAAAGGGGGAAATAATAAGACATAATAGTGTTACGTGCCGGTGTTGAAGTGTTGCAGGCCAGTGTCGAGGGTCCTTGCCTTCACAGGCCAGAGAACTGGCTCTTAAGGCAGCTGATTGATGAGTCAAAGTCTGTATATAGAGTAGGATTTGTTAGAGAGAAAGGAAAGGCTACAGCTACAGCATACAGAGGAGCCCGGAAGTTGGTAACTCCCTGCTCAGGTGAAAGCTGGGGCTTTTTACAGATGCTTTAACTCTGTGTTAGGGTACCAGTTAGGTGGCTTTTTTCCTATTGGCCATGTATTTGCATGGAGGCCCTCTTAGATGAGCTGGTCTGTTTGCCCCTTATTGGTGGGGTAGGGGGAACAACCTTGAGAGCATTTTATGTATCAGTCCTGTGGCAGATTTGTGAGACCCTGTATCTCTTCCTGGCAGATTTGTGGGACCCTGTATCTCTTCCTCAGAGTACAGGAATGCAGATTTATAACTCCCTCTCAGGATGCAGGAATGTAGACTTATAGCTCCTTTTCAAGGTGCAAGAATGTAGATTTATGACTTCTTCTCAGGGTGCAGGGCTCATGGTGCTCTCCATGGGGGATGGGCTACTTACTCATCTGCCTTAGGTATCCAGACTCAACAATAGGATATATGATAAAATAGGTCACAATAATCAAGTTTACAAAGTACAGATTCCTAAAGATGCCACATTTTGTATGTAATTGCAATCTCTATCATTAGTCAAATTGAAAATCCTACACAGAAAATAGCATTTTAAAATTCAAATAGAAGCTACAAGTAAAATGAACCATGAACAACATGAAACACAATAAGTATAAGAAATAAAAACATAATCCTAGTGCTGCCTCCCAAAGATAATCACTATTAATCTCCTTGAGTTTCCTTCTTAATAATTTTTATCATGGATTTTTTTTACTTTTTCCACAATTGTAATCACACTGGATATACATGTTTTGATACAGATTACAAGATGCAGAAAGCAATTCTTATTTTTCCCTGGTGATTAAAATATCCAATTTGAGGTCTTATGTAGTTCTATTTTCATGAAAATTGCAGGAGAAAAGCCAGGAAGGAAAGAAGAAATAGAACAACTTCGGTCTGGTAACTTTCCCAACATAGTGATTTAGATACATCAGTTCTTTAGCTATTACTATATTGTAATCACTGGGTGAGACAAGTACTGGTTACTTTCATGAAAGCTTATACACATATCAATTGTAGCTTGAAACGGATATAAAGGAGTGGCATGAAGAAAGCATATATTTTGAGGATCTCAAAAGAGAAGAGTTTCAAAGAAACTGATCTTGCCAAATCACCTGAAAACACCTAAATAACCAGATTCTTATTTGAGTTACAAAATAAAGGAAGCCATGCTGGTCCTAGTAAACCAAAACTTTCAGATTTGATTTCTTCTTTCTTTAATGAGAATTTGTCCTCACATCATTTTGTAATAGCTGAGAACATCCTTATGTTCCATTCATATATATTATTTGTAAGACTTTTTGGTATATTTCTCCTTGGTTCTACATCTCCTTTAATCTATCATTAATTTCTCTACCCTTTATAGTAAAACTTTTTGAAATAATCATATATACTTACCATCTCTTCCTTAGTTTCCATGCTCTGCATAACAATTCCAGTTAGGATTTGGTCTCAACCAATCTAAAAAAATTCTTCCTCCTTAGCACAGTCAATATTGTCCTACAACATTGCCTGAGCCAGCAGGCAGTTCTCTGAACTAAGACTTCTCCTTTAGAGGACTCCAGGTCTTTGCATGCTCTGTTACTCTCTGAGATTCATTTTCTAGGTGACTACATCTACACCAAAGGTTAGAATTTGCATGTCTGTGTGGATGACAATAAATGATCTCCAAGTCTGTACCTTTACAGGTCTTTCATATCTCCAAGTGAAAACAAAGGTGAGAAAAGGAAATTTATTGATCTCTCCCCATATCCTTATTTGTTCTTTCTAAAAACTTCTTTTAGATAATAGTTGCATAGCTCAGCTGACATATTTAGGCCAAATGTCTTGGAATCTTTTTTTATTTCTTCATTTCCTAAAGTTTGCATCCAATACATCAACAAGTACCATAAAATCTGCTTGAAATATATATTCCTTGAATGACAAACTTCTACCAGCAATTGTAAAACAATTTTCATAAAAGTACTACTAATACAAATAACTTCTTAGTGGCCCAGTGCTTCTCTTTCTGTTTCTTGTTACTCTCAATGTATTCTTAGATGGTTCTTCCTCCATCTAAGAGGACTCCCATAAGAAAGTCCTCTTTGCAGTTCTTCACATGGCAACTTCTTCCCCATAATTTAATGTCCAACTCTGATGTCTTTGTGAGACACATTCACTGACTCATTCAATCTACCTTTAAGCTATTGTGTTTCTTCCATCCCCAAAGCCACATTAGCTTTCATATATATCCATATGCATACTTACATCCATATATATACATATACCTATAAATAAATGCTTACACATGTGGATGCACACATCACTTGTTTTCATTTATTGATTGAATGAACTCATTGAACCTAAAGTTTCTTGGTCACACAATATATTTTCCTAACACACATCTGAGGGGTGCCCCATTATCTAATGATAACTGTCAAATAAATCCTTCCAGGCCACACAGTCTTTAAATCTTCAAAGGTATTTTTTACTTTTTTATATATTTATACCTATTATTTTCTCCCTCCAATATGGGATGCTATATAGATGATAGATAAGAGATAAATAATGTCATCATGTTATGATAAAATTATATAAACTTTTATATAAATAGTCTTTAAATTAAAATTGAAATTATGTTACATATATAGTTATCTATGCAGATTTACTCAATGAACACCATATGTTTAATATCAATGCTGTTTGTTCCCTTATCCTATTGTATCTATTTCCTACAAAGTATTATATAGTACACTCAATTTAATTTTTACCTGACCACTAGTCATCCAACCCTTCACCACTAAAGTGAATGGCACTAAAAATACCTTCCTTGTTCTCATATCTTCCCGGTAAGGAATATACACCCATGTATATAAATGCACTATAGCAGAATATCTGTGTGCTTAACTTAACCAAGTAATGCATGATTGCTATCCAGAATAATGCCACCAGTCTCCACTATAGCCAGCAGTGAATGAAAAGACTTATAGCTCCACATCCTCCCATACTTGGTTTTAAATTTGTGGCTTTGAAGAATTCTCTGAGTTGTCTATTTATATCATTCTCTTGTTTGTTGGTAATTTGAAGTTATTTTTCAGATTTTAGATATTAATTTCATGTCAAACATTGCAATTTTTTCCTAATTTTTACCTGTCAGCTAATGGTATCCATAATATCCTTTTTTCTAATACTGAGGATTAAATACAGGCTTTGCTTTTGCTGGGCAAGCACTCAACCACTTGAGCCATGTCCCCAGACCCACAGTATCCTTTATTACATAGAAAGTCTTACTTTTTTTTTTTGATGCTACTCGGGCTTGAACTCAAGGTTTCACTTACTATGCAGACTTGCTATCATCATAGCCACTTTACCAGTCCAGAAATTCTTATATGTTAAATAACAAGATATATAAGTTTTTTCTTAGGGATTGCATTTTTGAAATTTCTTTATGGAGTCTTATTTCTGTATACACATGTATGTAAATGCAAAAATGATACCTGTTGAAACTGTTGCAGGAATCAGGGGAGGGGAGGTGAAGGAGATCAGTGAGGGGATGAATTCAAGTATGATATATTTGATATATTTTAAGAACCTTTGTAAATGCAACAATGTACCCACACTCAACACAACACTAAAAAATAAGAAAAAAATGAAGTTCAATATTCCTTCTAAGTAAAAATAAAATAAACTATGTTTCCTTATTTTGTCATTAGAATTATACTTTTACATTTTATATTTAGTCATATTCCATGTTTGTCTTATTCCATTTTGTATGCCTTCACATAATGTACTAGGTGTCTAATACTTTTTATTAGAATAAGTTAACTGTGCAAGGTCATCGTGATGGTTTCATATGCATACACATATGTACTTTGATCAAATTCACTCCCTCTATTACTCTTTCCTCTTCTCTTCCCCTTTAAACAGTTTTTAGTAGGTTTCATTATGTTATTTTTGAGTGTATGCATGTATTTATATATAATGTGCTCCTTTCCCTGTCCTCCCTCCACTGATACCCCCACAAACTGCCCCCTTTTACAACTAACTCATTATTATTGTTATTGTTATCATTTTTCATTTTTATTTTTATTGGTCTAGATTTCATATATGAGAGAAAACGTGATGTTTTGCTAATTAGTTGATAATGTCTTTGTTGATTTGTGACACTGCTGTTATTTATATTGTCATTCTATAATACTTTTATTACAGCATCAAAAGAAGTCAGGTTAAGCATCATAATTTATGAAGCTATATACCATTGGTAATTTAACTTTATTATACATAGTCATTATCTGACAATTTGATTATTTCTGGACATTACTTGAGTGTTTAAAGTAGTACAAATATTATAAATGAAGAAAAGCCTCTGTTTTTTCAGTGTTTAATTTGGTTTCACATGCATTGATATCACATTTTTTAAAAAATCTTTTTAATGTTTATCTTTGCAGTTTACCATTAATCTATTACAAACTTGACCCATGTATGTGTATCTTTCTCCTATTAATTTACTTTGTAAATTATATTTTCAAATTTTAAAAAATATAAATGATCCAGACAAGATTAACTAGAGGTCAGGCCCTGAGTTTAAGGGCCAGTACCCCTCCCCCCAAAAAAGACAGGATCCTAAATAGACTTAAGGAATTATTACTCAAGGCAAAGCAGACCTTGCTGCTTCATATTCACATGGCTTTCACTTCCTCCTAAGTCTTAATGGGGTTAAGATGGCCCAATGTGGGTGAGTGGATGCTACTTGAGTGTTTAAGCCGTACAATTATTACTTTTTAAAATTTCCTCAAAGAACAAGAGAGTATAATTCAATTATGTTTATGCTAATTTTGTTTTTAATTCTTCCTATTCCTTTTTCTGAAAATATTTGTCTTCCAGAGCATTTACATTTCCCTCGTTTATCATCTTTGTCATTATCTATTTACCAATGAAGATTTTCTCAAATCTGACTTTTATTCATCGTAACATGTTTTAGAGTTCCTTATTTGATGTTAAATACTTACTTCACTTTTCTTAAAGTCCTTCACTTTTTTAACCAGCTCTTTATATGTAAATATCATTAACTTTCTTAGTGTACCAGTATATTTCTCCTCCTTCGGGTTGATCCAAATCACCATATTAAGTAGCCCTTGAAGGTTTCGGAGGTTCGTGTGGAAGATCAGTTCTAGAATTATGATGCTTCCTCTCAGTCCTCAGCATGACACACCTTTCCTCATTCTCAAACACTTCTATTGCTTTTTTGTCATGCTTTACAAATGAGAGATCCACCTATGAATTTTTGCCAGTATTTCGTGCACACACTGCCTCATCCATACACTGCTTCAGTACAATGGAGTGTTGAAACACCAAGCCCTGATTAAGGCCTGTGAATTAATAAGAACTGTATTAGAAACAAGGGTCATACCCAGACAGCCTCTTTGAAAAGAAGCTGTGGAACACAAGATTGCACATGGACACACACACACACACACACACATACACACACACAGTGAGTAAATAAATATAGGAAATATATACATGCATAATACATGCTAATAATACATACATACATGATAGATACATACATAAATATAGTAAATACATACATACATACATAAAGGTAACAAAATACAAAAGAAAATAATAAAACAGAGGAATGAACATTTGTTTCCCAGAGGATAATAATTCCCAATTTTTCTTGAAACGTGTATTTTCCCAAAAATTTAACTCCAGGATTTTTTGTTGTTAACTTCATCAAGTTATCATTCTATTGACTTTGCCAACTTCTTAGCACTCTCAGGAGTTTGTGAGGCTGCAAGTCATTAGGTGTCATAAAATCTTAAAACCCCTTCATTCATCTATTTTAAAGCAATCTTTTTTGTGATTAGAAGAATTGTTTATGTTTTAGTTGTTTCTTTCACTCCTTTAATACTTATAGAGTACCCTTCAGTGTATAAAATAAAGGCACCTATAGCTATATTTTGGAAATATGTTTTATTACTTAATGTATCTTCATAAATCTGGAACAGAGGCTATCAATGTTTGCTGGGCATTGGGATCAGATATGAACTTTTTTTTCTTTTCCTTTTGATATTGATGTCTGTATTAATAAAAGAAAAATGAACAATACTGGAATCTTAATGTGTAGATATTGAAAAATCCTTACAAGTAGTTCTTATCTGAACTCAAGTTCAAGAGCCAATAATTTCCAAGTAAATTTTTTAATAAATCAATGAAAACTTATAGTCCTGAAATTATTTTTACTTTGTTTGTACTCTTTCCTTAGTTTTCAGCAAGTTGCCTGCACGGTCTCAATAGGATATACTGACCAATGCCACTTGTAAGACTTACATTTACTTTTTAGTTCATAGAAATTTGATTTTTGTCTTCAAGAATTTGTGAAAATGGAAACAACATATAAAAAGAACATCTTCCTGGAACAATTGAATATCTGTATTCTATCTCCAAATTTTATAATTGATTTTTCTGTGAAATGTTTTTTTAAAATATTAAGAATTTTTTTAAAACTTTTCCATAATAATTGTAACTAATCATAAATAATGATTTTTCATATTCAACTTCATCTCTGCATTTATAATTTATTTTACAAAATAACAATAATAGCTAAATTCTACTTTATGAAATCATGTAATACTAACAACACCTCAGAGAGATGGGTGTTATTTCCATTTAATCTCACAGGTTAAGAGTCAGAATCTAAGTGATGAAATAATCTACAAAATGAAACACGATGATTGAGAAGTGGAACTAGACTGTGAATTTGGCATCTGATTCTGAATGCTCTCTGCCATCCATCGCTATTTTGCCTCTGCATGTACAACATTTATGACCTGTTTTCTGTTGTTTGGAAATTTGTTGTGACTATATTTTCCTGTTATTACATAAACAACCACAATAAAATGTTTACTAATTGTATACAAGTATCATTTATCTACTGCTCCCTCTTGTAGGGCTAAACCTGAAATTTTATTAGAAATTAGGCTATCTTATAAAAAGCAATGCATTTATTAAGCTCTTGATATGTTATGCCCCAAAGAAAGTATGTAGGCACCTCACCACCTCCTCTCATGACTACATTCCCACATCTTTTCAATCAATGTTGCTATATTAATTTTGAGCAATATCATATTTCTATAGTTCTTCTTGATGATATTTTGTCATTGTCCCACTTTATATCAACTCTTTAAAGAATTAAACATGTATTGTATACTTATAGTGTACAGAATGATGTTTTCCAATGTGTGTGTGTGTGTGTGGCTACACCAAGCTCATTAAAATATGTATTTCCTCAAATACATATCTGTGCTGAGAACACAAATATTTTTAACAATTTCCAAGTACATGTTATATTGTTGCTAGTTACAGTCTCCATGTGTTATAAGAGATCTTTGGATTTTCTACTCTTTAGTAAGTCTTAGCTTTGAAAATCTTCATGTGATTAGGGAATGAATAAGGAATGTAAAGCAATAATCTGAATGCACACACATACTACTCCACAGAGATGAGGCACATCGTCAGGCACATACAAGTTCTTGCTTCTTGAAAAATGGCTGATTTAGTTAACTCTTATAACTTAGAGAAGTGCATAATTTTATTTTCTAGATTTATTGGAATAGAAGAAAAGGTGAAGGCATTCTTAAATTAAGCCATGTAAAATGCTCCAAGTTTTGTCCTTTGCTCTGCAAACCAGATCTGCATGACATTCTTCAGTGCTGAGGCTGCACTGTTATGTGTATACCAACCACTGTAAATTATTCACTCAGTCCTTTGCACAAATCCTGGACTCTAGAGTCACGTTTCCAACTACATCATATACATTTCCACTTCCATGTATCATAAATATCCATAAACCCACCCCATTTCCTTGCTTCTACTTAGAAACAAAATGGCAATATGATAGACACGAATCAATATTTGGTAAACTCAACTGAACCAAAAGTACCAAAATTTACTTTGCTAAACTTCTGACTTTTAAAGTAGTGTGTGTTCCTGAAGTCTACTAACTTCATACATGAGTTTACTTAGGGTTTCATAGCTACATAACTATTGGTAATAAGTTAACTAAGGCAGAAGCAGGGTTTGTTTTACTAAGGCATTGCATTCCAGTGGTGCTAATGGCTCTAATTTCTCTACCCCACTTGTGCTCTTCTTGCATGGATTATACCTCCTTTCTTGATCATGCTAGTCTGATGTCAATACCTCTCTATAGTGGCCTCATTAACTATATTAGAGTGACAAGCTTTTTTGACTAATGCATTTTTATGATATATTTAAAAGTTTTCTATAAGTGTCCTTAAAAAGCAGCTCAAGTGGGTATTTAGCCACTTAGGCAGTCATTTCATAATATTGTCACAAATATTGTAAAATCACCCAACTATTACGTTTCTTTCCAGGGATAATGCTCCTCTTGATAAATACACTTACTAGCAAATCTGTACAAATTTCTAATATTGCTAAGTATACATATAAAGGGAATTTTTCCTTTATTAGAGAAAAATACATCTATTCACTAGCTATAATAAAACTTTAAAGACTATGTGTCTCTTTCATTTTTTAAAAGAAAATTTGTTTTTAAGAAAAGCCTGGGCTCCATAAATGAAATAATTATAGGTTCAATGAGTAAATATTTCTTTTAGTTTTAAAAAATATTACCATAAAATTCACAATAATTTTAAGACATTAAACCAACTTCTCTCTTTAAGAGCAACTGAGGACTTAAACAAACCACGATATTAATTTTTATTTGCTGAATTTTTGTGATAAAATGAGAAAGTAACATATAAATTGCTAATGGAATGGAAGCATTAGAATGAGAAGTCAAAACAGGAAAGTTCAGAATTGACAGCATTTCAATGTCATAAAGAAGTTATCAATCCAGAGTTGCAGTTCTTTGGATGTATAGTCAAATGTTCCAACAGTTATTAAACTCATGCACAGTCGTATCTGTGTAAATGTAAGGAGTTCAAGTCCAGTGCAATTCAAAGCCATTTGCTACTACAAAAAAGTGTTTTACAAGTAGTACAAAAAAACTGCTAAAATCTCAATGATGAATGTTTTAGGTGATGATACAGGAAGCATGAAATACCAATTATTCATTAGAATTTGTTCCTTCTACCTTCTCCACTATCACTGCAATGATTTTATATTAGAGAGTTTATTTTTTAGGCAAGTGTGACTTAATCTGAAATGGCAGGATTAGAAGAAAAGCAAATAGGAGAATAGTTTTTCTATTTTGTAACACCATAAGATATTTTATTCTGTGATAAAGAGTAAAAAGAAGGGAAAAGAATACAGAGAACAAAGCATCATATAGTGTCTGTTGTTTACAACAAGAATAATAAACATGAATTTTGGAAGATAGTCATTCTGTACTCTGTAGCAGTAAAGACAAATTTTGGAAAACATGTAATATTGTATTTTCTTGATAGCAATATAGTGACAAGAAGAAAATTGTTGCATTCATATATTCTACTTGCTTCTTTTATGTCACAACCAAACAGATTTCTTTCCCTATTTTCAATAGCTGAAGTGGTAGGATTTACTTCAAATAGTTGTTTTCTAAATTGTTTTCAATTACCTCACTAAGCTTGTTCCTTCAGACAATTGATTCTAACTATATCATTTTGTTTTCAGTTGTCTGATAGAATAATTTTATGACAGGTTTCTTCTCGTTTACTAATTCTATGAACTTTATTTCATATATGAAAGATATAAAAGATATTCAAATCCATAATTTAATTTTCCTAATGATCAATAAAATGAATTAATTCTCTCTCACCTTTGAATGTGATCAATTAACACTTACATGCACATAGATTTAAACATGTATCTTTATACCATTACAATTCTTACTGATATTGAGGAAGAAACTAGAATTTCATTAGGCAATGAGAACCCTTGAAGTTGGTTTCTGGGTCCTTTTCATGTAATCCTATTTGACCATAATAGCTTGATATTATGATATGACAAGATGTTTCAGAATTTCCTTAAGCACTTTCTGCCCCACATTTGAATTAGAATATTTTTCCAAATGAAGTGAAAGAAACAAATATTTTTTAATTTTTCAGATGATTGGTCCACCAAATATATGACATCCTTGGAAAGAGATGCAGGGTTATATGATTAGTTAAATACACAAAAAAAATAAATTAGCTACCTAATGAATCAGGAGATTTATGACAGATATATTTGTGAACCTAATTTAAAATAAATGTAGACATAGATTGTATAGTGAGATATAAGAAAAAATCCCTGTAGTACAAACCTCAGACTTCTAAAACTATAAATACTGCTTCATATTTTACAGGTTTTCTGTGCTATCTCTGAAGCAAGCAATTTAAATTATATTTTGAATGCGGGGGAAGTCATTAATAACTAACAAGATCATCCTTTTATTTTCATGGCAGATACATAACAGTTACTGCCATCCACCTTAAAAGTTCTAAATGTTTCATATGGATGAAATGCCACATGACAAATGATCATTGAAAGCTAGTATTTTGTCATGTTTTTTATTCTGTAGAGTGTCCCACAGAGGCAGCAGGGGTATTGGAGTGGCTTGGTGGGTTTCCCCTGGTGATCCACCTTCCCTTCCCTCCTGAGCTTTGTCTGATGCTTCCTTTTCCCCACCACAACCCACCTCATGTGTAAATAAAATTATAAATGTGAGCCACCACACTGAACACAGTTCCTGCTTTCTTGACTCTTCTTACCCAAAAACTTATTGGAAAAATATTTCATGTAAGGAAGTCCAACCTTCTTATTACTACCGTGCTGTCTTGCTTCTCAAGCACCATTGTTGGATAGCCTGTGAACTTTGTGATTTTAGGGAAGAAAAGAAATCCATGTCATGCATACTCATGCATTGCAACACACATTAAATTTCAGAAATATTAACATGTAAAAACTCCAGGACATATATGAAATTACATACCAATGTAAATTATTTCCTTGGTCATTGCAGCATCTAACACTTTATTTTTCATTTTTTAATTTTATTTGCATATGATAGTTTTAAAGTAGGGATATATATTGATATTTATACAAGTGTTTAGGGTGGGTTCCAGTGGGGGTAAAGAAGGGCTGGCATAGAAAATGGTGAAAGAGGATAAATATGGTGGATGTATTCTGTGAGAGTTTTTTTCATATTTGACAAATTTTTTAATTAGGATGTATTCAATTTCAAATAGTCTTATATTTTACATTGGTTAGGTCACCCCCGCTGTCTTCCCATTGACCCCTCTTTGCCCCACTTAAAGCAATTGTAAGAGGTTTCTTTGTTGTTCTCTTTCCCATAAGTATATGAAGGCCGTTCACCATATATGCTCACCTTCATCTCCTTCATAGGAAAGGGTGGAGGAGGGAAATATGGGAGATGTATTTTGTATTCATGTATGAAAATAGAATAATGAAACCTGTTGAAATTGTTCTAAGAAAGGGAAAAGAGAGATGAGAGAAAACGACAGAGATGATGACTCTACGATACACTGTAAGCATCTGATACTTTTACCACCTGCTATTATTTCTTTAGGAGCATCCCTGATTTGGAGCTGTTCTGATTCTCTTTCACACACACAAACAATTGCACATTTACTTCTTCACTGCTATGTTCCAATTTTTGACCTTGTGTTTTTTCTCCCTTTACAAGTTTGCCCTATCAATCTTATATTTTGATGTTAACTGTGGCTGCTTTATAGATGACCCTCAGATCTGTATTTGACTTTTTCCTTCATCTAGTTAAACAATGTGTCATGAAATTGTTCTCTCACACTTAGTCCACAAAACAGTTTCTCCTGACTTAGAAATTTTAGTGTTTTTCATTTTATGTTTATTTCTGCCCTTTTCAGTTTATTATTTTTCAAGACTATCAGGTTTTCTTTTCAGTAGTTTTGTTATTTATTGCTGTGCAACAAATTGCCTCATTGCTGAAGCAGCTTATGCTAAATGTCTTATTTTCTCCTACTGCTATTGAGGGTCAGGAATCTGGGTGGGGCTCAACTGTGTGCTTTAAGGTCAGTTTTCCAAAAGACAGAAATCAAATAAAAGATCAGTGAAGGTTCTACTCTCAAGCATACTCATGTGGTTGTTGGGAAGTCTCAGTTCCTTGTGATTTCAGTAGAGCAGTTCAGAATGTAGTAACTAGATTTCCCGTGAGCAAGAGAGAGGGAGCATCCAAGACAGAGAAGACCCCTGTGACTTTTATAACCTCATCTCAGAAGTGGCATGTCTTATCTTCTGTCCTATTCATCACATGGACTAACCTGGTATGCTATGGGAGAAGAGCATAAAGAGTGTGGCAAAGGTGAGGGTTATAAGGGCTGTGGTGGAGGTTGGTTAATGTAATAGTTTTTCCCCAAGAATATTTTTTTTCATTTCTGTCGTACCATGTTGGGCTCAAAGCACTTCATATTTAGGGTATATATATGGTACCAGCTAACATGTTCACATTCCATCCTCAGGGATGACTTTCCCTTAGGTGCCACTTTTGTGACATTGCTATTCCTCTGCCTAAATGTGATTTTAACATTTAGTAATTGTGTAAGTTATTTCAGACTTATACTGTGCTCTGTGCTTTATATAAATTCATTTTATTCTTTAAATAACCCTGTATCGTTGTGTGGATGAGAAATCTCAGGTTTATCAGAGAGGTTAAATAATTTACCATGGCCATGCAACACTTGGAAGAAGAATCTTGGATTTGTACCTTTGTGTTCTGGTCTGCATTTCACTTTTTTCAGGCTTTTATAGCCTATTCAGGGGCTACACAGTGTGTCCATGCCTTATTCCTTACCTTCATAGCTTTCATCTTTCTTACCTACAAGTACATTAAACACATTTGTGGGTAGGCACATCTAAGAATGTGCCTTGGTTGGCTCCCATTTGCAGGTGCCTGTGCATACATATGTGTGTCAATGCTCATATACGTAACAGTGTGTACACGTTTGTTTCTGTCTGTGTGAATATGTATATGTTAATTTGTGTGATTGCAATGAGTTTGTGATTGTGATAGTATGTGTGCAAATGTGTCTGTGTGTGACAGTTTTTGACTGCACACATGTGGCTGTGCACGTGTGTGACTATATGTTTATATATGAGTGTATGTGTGCATATTAGTGTTTGTTTGTGTTTTCACACCTATATCTGCTGAAAGTATGTGTGAAATGTTCCACTCTTGTGTGGTTGATCATGTACAAGTCAATTTGTGTGAACATAAACTTGTGTGGTAGACTATGAATATGTGTCCATTTGTGATTGTTTTGAGTTTTATAAGTGTGTGTGACTGCAGGTGATTGTGTGTATGCATGCCTGTGTGCATGATTGTGTACTTGTGTATGTGTCATACATTTGCATATTTGTAAGCATGTGAGTGTGATTGGGCATGTGTTTTATATGCATATGCATTTCTTTACTGGTATATACTGATTTGTGCATGTGAATTTCTGTGGGACTGTATTTTTGCCACCTATGTAGGCCCAGGGTTTTATGTGCACATTGCTTTTGTGAGTTTGTACAATTCCTTTTGGGTGACTGCAAGCATGTGTATGCTAATATAAGAGAGTATATGTCTAGGCATGTATGTACCTTTGTGTGTGTATGTGTTGGGTTATGAAAATATTTCTGTGCATTTGCCAGATGTGTGCAAGTTTGGGTGTGTTTTCCCATGTCATTGCATGAATATTCATTTGTATGTCTGAATTTATATGAGGATGTCCTTATGTGACTATGCTTTCATGTGTGCATGTGTGGGCACATGCGTGTGCATGTTTGTGCCTGTGTGGCCTACTTTGCTGGACAGTGTTTTTTGGTTGTGTGTGTCAGTGTGCATGTCACTCTTTGAGACTTTGCAAGTGTGAGTTTTTGAATGTGTATATATGTCTGTATGATTGTTTACACATGTATATGAGTGTGTGTTGGAGCCAGTGTTATTACTGTTGTGTGCCTGTGTGCACCTATTTGTATGTGAAAGTGTGCCCATTTGTCTTCATTTATGCTCATGTATACACATGTGTTTGTATTCTACCTTTGTGAGATTGTGTGTGGGTGTTTGTAGATGTTTGCACATGTGTGCTCATGAAAGTGTGTGTTGTCCATGTGTGATTGAGTATATGTATATGAGTGTGGGCCAACATGATGGTGAGTGAATGCATCATTTTGTATGTGTGGGCATGTGTAATAAGCTTGTGTACAAAAACAGTAATGTGTGTGTCCGACAGAGAGAGACAGAGTGAGAGAAAGAGCAAAGAATAGAGGGGAGAAATGCAGAGGGGAAAGGTGAGTGAAGGAGTAAGGGGGAAAGGGAAGGACCTGCCTTCAGTCAGCTTGGGGCTCATTCGATCATTGGACATCCTCTCCTATTCAGTCAAGTCCTTGATATCAGGCCATCCCTGAACTCCATGCGTAGTCCAGGTCTCATTGAACTACATATTTCCTATAGACCCTGGAATTCTACCCCTAGAAATTTGAAAGTGCAGAGGGGATGCTTCATAGACAGAGGAGATGAATCAATGCACAGCAAAGTTAGTGCAGCTGGTATGGCACAACCAGTCATGTACTGTGGGGAAGATGTCTGAATGGCTTGTAGTGGACCAGGGAGAATTTGGCACACATGTACAAGACAGGGAGAAAGAGAGAAGGGAAAGAGAGGCGGGGGAGAGACACAGAATGAGAGAGAGAGAGTGAAAAAGATAATGAGAGAGAAACAGACAGTGAGTGGAGGTGAGGGAACAGAATTACATATGAGTGACAGAATCCATTGATTCCTCATGGTGGTTAACCTTCAAGGTAACATGACACAACATCCTATTTTGCCCAAAGATGTACTCCTTAAATATGAACTAACTTGGATGCATTTGAAATACCACTAATGGGTGAGAAACTGTAAATACTTACAGTGTTTTTTTTTTTATGTGGAAGCTTATCTGTCCAATCCTGCCATCCTCAGCTCCACTCCGCTTTGCTTCCCTTAATTTAATTATCAGAAAACCATGCTATAAAGCCATTCTGTTTCTAGCTGAAATGATTTACCTTTCTGAGACCAGATTTCTGTGCACATTCTGAAAACAGATCTTCTTTATTTTTAAAGAATCTACATATGCTTGACTCCAAATAAAAACACTACAAATTTGGCCCTAAGAGAGAAGTTGTAAGATCCTGGCAGAGTGATTGATGCCTGTTACAGGGCAAATCCAAATCCAAATCTCAAATTAGAGGGAGTCTCTGATTTAGTAGTTGCAGAAGGTTTCCACAATGGCTCATTTTGGTTCCTATTTGAAAGATTCCAGGAAGTAGGGGCTTGTATTTGAGACCTGGATGAGTTGAGGCTAAGGCAAAGGAGGTGTTAGCTTACAAGTACCTGGGACTTGGACCTTACCACAGCATATGAGTATTTGCCATTAGTCATACCTGAGTTGTCAGGTGCTACATGTGTTAATCTGACAGAAGTCAGCTGTTCAAATGGAAAGAGGGGGCCCTAGCTTTACCTTTAACTTCAAACCCTGGAGATCCATTTATGGGACAGGAGACAGGATACACAATATCTCTGAGTCTCATTTTGTAAGTATCTAAATAAAATTGAGTCAAGATTGGAATTTGGGACTAGGTGATCTCTAAAGTTGGTCCCTTTGTTAAGGACTGTTAAATGATGCCCAACCAAACTTTTAGAGAGGGAAATGCTGCAA
Organism: Castor canadensis; assembly: GCF_047511655.1. NCBI lineage: Eukaryota > Metazoa > Chordata > Mammalia > Rodentia > Castoridae > Castor > Castor canadensis. The sequence continues at coordinate 116,014,473 of NC_133387.1, forward strand.
AGCCTCTCTGTTGGAGCTTTCCTTTTCTTTCTTTCTTTCTTTCTTTCTTTCTTTCTTTCTTTCTTTCTTTCTTTCTTTCTTTCTTTCTCTTTCTTTCTTTCTTTCTTTCTCTTTCTTTCTTTCTTTCTTTCTTTCCTTTCTGTCTTTCTTTCTTTCTCTCTTTTTTTAGAAATTTTTTATTGCTTATTCATTTGTTCATGTGTGTATATATTGTTTGGGCCATATCTACCCTCTGCCCCTTACCCCTACCCCTATCCCTACCCCCATCACTTCCAGGCCCTATGGTGGTTTTGAACTATCTGTCAGGTGTCCTTTCTTGTATAATCTGTTTCTAGGCAATGGCTGTTCCATTTCCAGAAATCATTTGGAATAACATCTCATAATGTGGTGTCACAAATCTCTCATGGTACATTAGAAGAAAATGAAGATACACTGTCCAGAAGATGGTGCCCAGTGTCTGCATCTGCCCTCCTGGTTGCTGCCAGTGATGGGTGGGGGCAGGGCTCCATAGAATTACCTGGAGAGAGAATCCAATCAGATGATACCCCCTCATGACATCATAGTCAGTCCAACTGCCCTGGAACTTTGAAAGTTTTGAGGATTTGCTGCCTGCCAGAGTCCATGGCAGAACAGGGATCAAAGAAGAGAAGCCTGTAGGAAATTGCCCTTACTTTGTGGGGAAGACATCTCAGGTAGGTTGGTGCCTTGGGATGCTAGGAGGCAAGAGGATGGTGAGATGTGGACTCCCAGCAGTGCAGTTTCACTCCCCACCTACTTCCTCATCGGTAGTGAAACTGGGAGTAGGCTGTTTGTCGATGGCCCGAGTGCAGGTTCCTTCTTGTTCATATGCCTTCAGATATTAAAGATTACCTGAGCCTTGATCATTCAACGACCCCTACGCAACTGATCTGCAGAATCCTAGGGTAGCCTTCAAGGGTTGTATGTCAGGAGGATACAAGGGTTTTTTAGAAGTCAGAGTTTTGTATTTGATATCTGGGGATGGTACTAAGGGACTTCTGCCTACCAGTTGCTGACAAACGGTTTCCTAGTGTAGGGTGTCCTTGCCTTGAGCTCACCTTGAGGCCCAATTTGGCCCCTGCACCTATGCAAGCCAGCCTAGACTTGAACTGGTTGAAATGAATTAATGAGGTTTGGTGGACAGTTTCTACACTTTTTCTCTCCCCAAGATAGTGTGAGGTGAAGAACTTGATGCAATGAGCGAGAAAGTCACAGTCAAGCATTAGATGTCCAACTTGGAGACCTCCACTAACAGCTTATCATTTTAGGATCACCGAATCAATCCTTAGTCTTCATGAGTAGGGTGATGAACTGAAAATGAGATGAACACAGTGGTTATCAAATGAGGGAAAGCACCAGTATGCACAATGTCACCCCCATTCTGGGAAAAGATACACACATGAATGGCAGCTAAATGATTTCTAAAAGTCAGTGTGAACTTTTTGAGAGATGGAGGTTATTTCTGAATTTTGGAATTATGTATGATGTTCTTCATTTGTTTAGGTGACATGTCTTCAACTTAGGACCAGCACCACAATTCTCCTAGCCTCTGTAGATCCCAGATTAGATTAAGTTTAGGTGTTTGGAAGTTTTCTGGGGAAGGTATGGGTGGTGATCAGGACTAATATGAAATAGAGCACTTACAGTTATACATATTTGTGTCTCTGTCCATGTCTATGCATTGTAAGTGTATGAGTGTGTTTGTACACTCATATAACTCTAAATACAAACATAACTCTAAGGATAACTATATTTCTCTAACTCTGAACTTAATCATAGGTATAACCTTAAGTCTTATTTTAAAATTAGCCAAAATTCTACCTAAATTGATTCCTAACCCTAACACTGTATCTAACCCAGTCCTTCAGCTAACACTAGCCTAAGACCTATCCTGCCAACTAGACTTAACCATACCCAAACCATTCACTTAACTCTCAAATAAAAAATCTTTAAATCTCACACTAACACTAGTTCCAGACCTAGTCCTAGGCCTAACACTTGTCCAGCACTACTTCTATACTAAAATCTAAACCTAACCCTATGAGAAACACTAATACTTCTCTAACCCTAGCTTAGCTATAAACTTGCTCTAACCCTAGCAACAATCCTAGCTAGAAAAGTAATCCTAACCTTACAATAAGGCAAAAACCTAAGCCTAACACTAATCTTAACTCTAGCCCCAGGACTAACCTTATTTATATCCCTAACCCTTACCTCAACCTTGATACTACCTTAACCTGAACTTTAAATTATCCCAATTCCTAACCCTCACCCTAACCTTAACCCTAGTCTATGCTTAATGCTAACATTAGCTTGAGTATTAACCATATCACTAGACCAAACCCAAATCTAATACTAGGACTACCCCAAATGTAATACTAAGACTAACCTAACCTTAACTGATCCTAATCCTATACTAACACAAGTCTTAACACTAGATCTAGACTTCAACATACCCTACCCCTAGTCCTAGACTTCTCCCTAACCCTAACCACAACTCTAAGACTTGAGCTACCTCTAGTCCTAAACCATAGGTATGTCCATAACTTCAACCTTTTCACTAGCCATAATCCTAAACCTAATGCTAATCCTAGTATTAACCTTAAATCTAGCCCTAAGAAGAAACCTAACTTTGCTCCTAAACCCAACAAAATCCTTTCCCTACCTTAATCTGAGTCCTCCCTAATCATAACCAAGGCCCTAGACCTAGCCATAAATGTATACCTAATCATAATCCTAATGGTAAATGTTTTTTAGCCTTAGACCAGACCTAAACCTAACCATAGTGCAGGCCTAATGCTAATACTATCTCTAGCCTTAACCCTGTCACTAGCCCTATCCCTAATCTAAGACTAGGTCTAGCACTTACATCAACCTAGCCTAACCCTATACTAACCCTAGCCATATCCCTAGTCTAAGACTTAAATCTATTCTAAATGTAGTCCTAGATTTCATCTGAAACCTAGGATTAGGATGATCCAACCTAGATGTAGGATTACACTAAGCCTAGTGTTACCTTTACCCCAACCATATCCATAACCTTAACCTATACTGTAGTCATAAACCTAAACTTAATCCTAACCTTATCATCTCACTTGCCATAGCCCTAACTCTAATTCAAACCTACCCTAACACTAAACATAATTCTAACCTAATGCTAAACATAGGACTAGAGCAAGCCGTGGCCCTAATCCTAGCCACAGCTATAGACATAAACTTAGACCTATTCCTAGACTTAATTATACCCCTGACTATAATCATAATATTAACCCTAGCCATTGATTTATCTGTAGCCTAACACAACTATAGCCCTAGTCCTGTTTTGAACCTGACCAAACTCTAAACCTATCCCTAAACCTAGCCTTAGCCCTGGACTCAGTCTTAGAGCTAACCATAACCCTAGCACTAACCCTAATACTAGGCTATATCTCAATCCTAATCCTAAACCTAATGTTAGCACAAGCCCTAAACTAATCCAGCACCCTAACCTTTAAAAATTTTCTCCATTTATCAAGAAAATGTGGTTTATATACACAATAGAGTTTTACTTAGCTATAAGGAATGATATGCGTTTTGAAGATAAGTGGATGCAATTGAAGTAAGCCAGGGTCAGAAAAACCAAGAAAGCATGTTTTCTTGCATATGTGGAAAATAGAGCCAAAAGATAAACGTGTACACAAAAACAAGCATGGACTTAAACAAACTCATATATAGAACAAGTTCATAATGGAACTACTCTATGGAGCTTGGAGAAAGAGGGAAAGGAAAAAAGAATAATAGGACATCAGTAATATAAAACATAACATCTGTGAAGGTATAGGACATAAAGATGTGTATTGAAAACTGTTGAATGGGGGGGTGGGAGGTAAAAGGGTAAGGGAGAGCAATGGAAGAGGGTAAACAGATAAAAGTATACCCACAGCTGGGATATATTGAGAAACCCCTGCTGAACATCAACTTAAATATTAACAGCAAAAGACAAGATTGTAAAAAAGGTATAGTGTGTGTGTGTTTGAGATGGAGTACTAGTGGGAGGTGGGAGAGTGAATGAAGGAGATTAAGGTGAGGGTACATGGTAGATGGACTTCATTCACCTATATGAAATAGAACAAAGGAACCTGTTGAAATTAAGTGGAGTGGAGAAGGGGTTAAGGGGAAGAGACAATGGGGGTTACATAACTAATGTACAATGTAAGGCTAATTGAAATTGTCACTATGAATCCCTGCTGTACAATAAATATATCCCAACTAAAAACATTAAAATAAAACAAGAAGAACATAAAAAGGAACGTCCTTGTAAATATAAACAAAGTGAAAGTAACATGTACCTAATTTATTAGGAAAAAAGGAAATTTTATCCATTTAAAAGAGTTCTTATTTTGGACCAACATTCAATATTGCTTATGATGCATTTATATTCTGTAGGAAAAAGAAGACTGTAACTCCTTTACAATGCAAACTTTATCTCTAAATGTACACCCAAAACTAAGCTGAACCCTAACCCTACATTAAACCTAAACTGAACCCTAAACCTAGTCCTTGCCTAGGAGCAAGCCTCATTCCAATCTTAACCATAATGTGAAGGACTTTTTCTTATAGAATAGTTATTTTCTCCAATTTTTATCATATTATTGTTGTACTGGAGGTACATTGTGACATTTACAAAAGATTTTCCAATATATCATAGTTGAATTCATCCCTTCCATCATTTTCCTTTATATTCACAACCCTCAGTTTTGGAAGTTTCAACATGTGTCATTTTTCCAGGTGCATACAAGGGTACAAAATTTTCCACCAAATTCACCCTCTTACATCCGTAGAACAGTTCTTATTTGGGAGCAAAATTCATTTTCTTCATAAGGCAATTATATGGCACATGGGAAAGAAACATGCAGTTGCTCTTCTAAAAGCAACTTAAGGTTTAGAATACTGCAGAACATTATGATCCGGGAAATCACTCTGTGCCTCATAGGTCTTCTATCAATTTAAAATGAATATTATTTTGGAGCAACTTTAATTGTTTCTCATAATGCCCTAACTTAATGTAGTCCTAAATTGGGTCCTAACCCTGGCACTGTCCCTAAACATACACATAAATATAAACATATCTAACTCTAACCAGTGACATAACACTAACCTTAGCCTTAGCCTTAACCGTAAGCCAGTCACAGTCCTAACAATAGCCCTAGGCTTAATCCTAAACTAAACCCTAACTCTAGCCATAGCTTTAATCCTAACTAATACCCTAACCCAAAACCTAAACACAGCCCTAACACTAGCCCAATCCCTAAACATAACACTACCTCTAACACTAACCCAGCCCTACCAGTAATCCCAGAGCTAAGGTAACATTAACCTGCATCCTTAACCTAACTTTATTCATAATCCTAATCCTAATCCTAGCCCTACCAAAGAAATAACCCTAAACCAATCCCTACTTTTATCTACCTTTGCCCTGTCCTACAAGTAACCCTGATAATAGCCATAAATATAAACTTTACACTAACCCCAGGCCTAAAACAAACCAAAACCCAATACTAACCTTAGCCATATCTGAAACCTAACCTAATCCTAACACTAATCCTAACCTGAGCTCCAACAGTAATCCTAAATATAAATTTAAACATAACTCTAACCCTAAGCATAAGCCTCACCCTAACCCTAACCTTAACCACAGGTCTAACCATAATCCTCATTTTAATACTCTCCCTAATTCTACCTTAAATCTATTCCTAAACCCAACAATAAATCTAACCCAGACTTGATGTAACCCCAGCCTATGCTGTAACCCAAGGACTAGCCCTAACCTAAACCCAAGCAAAATCATTTACCTAATTCTCAAATAAAAAATATCCTTATACCTCACACTAACACTAGTCTTAGACCTAGCACTAGGCCTAAAACTAGTCTCAGCACTACTTCTAAACCAAACTCTAAACTTAACCCTGTCATAAATGTTACTACTTCTCTAACCCTATCATATCTCTAAACTTGCCTTAGTCACAGCCACAGTCCTAGCCTTAGTAATAAGCCTAACCTTAACATAAGGCAAACCCCAAGGGTAACATTAATGCTTACACTAGCTCTAGGGTTAATCTGATTGCTAGAACTAACCCAAATCTATATCTAGGACTAGCTCTAACCTTAACCCTACCCTAACTCTTGTCCTAACCCTAGTTCTAGACTTAAACCTATACAAACCTTAGTCCTAGTCTTGACCTTAACCTTAAGCATAAATTAAGCATTGTGATACTTCTAGCCCTAAAACATAGCATGATGACATACTTAACATTTGCTCTAGCCATAACCCTACACTTAATCCTAAACCATGCCATGACCATAACCTCATCCATTTTCCTATCCCTAATACTAGTCATAACACTACCTCTAACTCTGGTCCTAAGACTAGTTCTTATTCTATTCCTAACCCTAACTCCAACATTGTCCCTAGAATAATCTAAGTCTCAATCCCAGGCCTATCTCTGACCTTAACTCTGGTTCTAGACCTTGTCATAAACCTAAACATAATCATAACTCCTCTTCACCTTAGACTCAGCCCTAAAACTAGCCCTAACCCTATTGTAAGCTTAATGCTAACACTATCTATAGCCTTAAATCGGTCACTAAACTTATCCCTAATCAATGACTAGGTCTAGCTCCAAACTTAACCTAGCCTAGCCCTATCCTAACCCTAGTCCTAGAATGAAACCTATTCTAACCTTAATCCTAGATTTCACCCTAACCCTCACCCTATATCTAAGCTTTGTGCTACCTTTTACACATAAACTATAGCCATAACCATTACTTTAAACTTTGCCCTAGCCATAACCATAAACCTAATCCTAACCCTAACATTCACATTTGCATAGACCTAACCCTAGCCCAAATATACCCTAACACTAATGATTATTCTAATCCAATGCTAAACATAGGACTAGCGTGAGCCTTAATCCTAATCCTAAACACAGCTGTAAATAAAGTCCTAGACTTAGACCTATCCCTAAACTTAACTATACTCCTGTCTGTAATCATAATATTAACCCTAGCCATTGATGTATCCCTAGCTTAACACAACTACATCCTTAGTCCTGTTTTGAACTCTGACCAAACCCTAAAACTAGCCCCAAATCTAGCCATAGCCCCTGAACTTAGTCAATGGGCTAACCCTAACCCTAACACTAACCCTAAGGCAAAGTACAGTCTAAATCCTAAACCTAAATCTAATACTAGCACAAGCCTTCAACCAATCCTTTTCTGTAACCCTAAGAAAGTTTCTCCATTTAGAAGAGTTCTTATATGTCCCAATGTTCATTATTGTTTATAATTCATTTATATTCTACAGTAATAAAACATAAGTAACTACCATTTAAATGTGCACCCTTTCTCTAACTCTTCCTAAAATAAAACTCAACACTAGCCCTCCCCTGAACCTAGACCTAACCCTAGCCCAAGACCAAGTCTGTTCCTAGTCTTAACCCAAATGTAAAGGATTTTTCTCTATGTGGAATAGTTCTTATATGGCAAAAAATCACTTTTCTTCATAAGTCAATTGTGACAGAAGCATGTAATTGCTGTTCTTAATACAACTTAGTTTGAGTTTAGAATGCTACACTATATTATATTCCATGAAATAATTCAATGCTTCATAGTACTTCTATCAGTTTTAAATAGACAAATCATCACCCTAACCTTAAAACTAACACTAGCTGGATCTCTAGCCCAAGGATTAATCATAGCTCTATCCCTAATGCTAACGCTGACCTTGACCCCAGCCCTAAGTGTAAACTTTACCATAGTCCTGACAATAACTTTAAACAAAACCTTAACCTGACCCTAACATTAAACCTAAACCTAACACTAACTTAAGCCCTAACACTAAATCTAACCGTTACCCTAACCTTAGTTATATCCTTAGCACAAACTCTATCCTTAACACTAGTTCTAATCTAATCCTAATTCTAATCCAAACCCTAACACTAAGAAACCTGTAGTCCTAGACCTAACATATCCTTGATCTAATACTAAGATTAGCCCTAGACTTAACCTTAGTCATAACCCTAGCCTCAAACATAGCACTGCCCCAAAGTATTACACTAACCTAACCATAACCTTAAACCTAAACCTAACTCTAAACCTAGTCTTAATCTAGACCTAAAAGTAGCCTTAACCATAGGTTGGAGTACATCCCTAAAACTAGCTCTTGATTTTTTGTCCTAGTTAACTCTAATCATAGCTCTACACCTTGTTCTAAGCCTAAAACAAAACTGCATAATTGCTCTAGACCTCACCCTTACCATAACCCTAACCCAACCCTAACCCAAGCCCTATTCCTAAACCTAAAACTAGCTGCAAACATAATGCTAGCTCTACCACTAGCCCTAGCACTATTAGTAAAGCAAACACTACCCAAAACAAACCCTAACCCTAACCTTAAACCTAGATCTAACCCTAAGAGTAGCACTAGCTTTAATCCTACCCTCAATTTAGAAATTGCCCTAACACTAATCCTAGTCCTAGACCTAACCCTAAATGTAACCCTAACCCTAAACCTACCAATAGCCCAATCTATGCACTCACCTTACATGCAAACCTAATATAATCCTAATTCCAGCCCTAACCCTAATCATATCCATAGCCCTACCCTAACAGTAACCTTAGAACTAACCATTTACCTAACCTTGACCATAGCCCTAACCCTAACAGTAGCATTAGCTTAACCCTAACAATAGACTTAGACCTAACAATAACCCTAAATCTAAACCTATCCCTAAACTTAACACTAACCTTAATCATATCTCTATCCTAGCCCTAACATTAAACCTTACCTACTCTATCCTAACCCAGATCTGAAAGTAACCCAATACCTAAACCTAACCATAAACCCTAACCATAACACTAATTCTAATACTTAAACAAACCCTCTCACTCATCCATAGCATAACCATAGACTTAACACTAGAGCTAACAGTACCATTAACACTTAACCATATCCCTAAACTGAAATGTAACCCTGACCTTACTCTAACAATAAAATTAACCCTATCCCTAAATCTAAAGCTAACCTCATTGTATCCCTAACTCTGGCTCTAGTTTTCATGCAAGCAGTGGCCCTAGCACTTGCCAGAGTCCTAACCCTACACGTCTCTCTGATTCTAACCATAGCCCTAGCCATAACACAAATCCTAATCACTACATTAGCACTAAACTCCATCCTAACCCTAATCCTAACCCTTACCTAATACTAGCCACAGCTCTAGCACTCACATTAAGCTTAACACTAGCCCTAATCATAACCATAACTAGAATTCCAAATTTAAACCTTATCTTAGCCCTAAGTCAAACACAAACCTCATAACCAAACATATCAATCTAGCTCAACACCTTACAGAACAGAAGAACTACCCATAGCAGTGAACAAGCTATAAACAAAACAGTAGCCATATCCTTAACTGTAAGTATAACCCAGGCCTTACCTATACCCTAAACCTAAACTTTACCCTAATCCTACCTCTAGCCAAACACAAATCATACACTGAACAACAACTATAACCCAAACCCTAAAAATAACATTTAAGGAAATCAAAGCCTAAACCTCTCTTAACACTAACTGTAAACCAAATCCTAACCCTAACTAAAACCCTAGACTAGACTTAGATATAACCCCAAAACTAGACCTTACCAAACAGTAGCCCTGGAATCCTACACCTAACCCTAGGATAAATCTAAACCTAAACCATAACCTATTCCCAGCACCAAACCTATCCCAAACCCTAAATCCTAACCCTAGCCCTAACTGTCAACCTTACATTACCCTAACACTAAACCAAACCTAAATCTAACAAAAAAAAATCTTAACCCTAATCCTAAAACCATAACACTCACACAAACCCTACCAGTTAAACAAGCTGTCACTCTAACTCTAGGTTAACCCAAACCCTAACCCTAACCTTAGTCCTAACTCTATCCCTACACCTACATGTGAAAGCATCCAGGGGTAGCTGATGGCTATTCTAAAAAAACTTTATTTATAAATGTAGTTGACAGACAGATCTGGCTCATGTGCCAGATTTGGCTCACTGCAAATCACCAGATTCAGACTATAGCTTTCTGATTCTTGCTCAGAATGGCTCAGAGATGTTCTGAGGTATGAGGGATTGTCACCCTCTATTTTTAAGTGGTTCCATTACTAGAGAAACTCTGCTGTCACCATCTGGGTGTTGGAAGTCACTTCTACCAACAGGAAGCCCTTTCCTGACTTCCTAACTTCTTGAGAGTTGTCTCCTAGAAAAAGCTAAAGAGCAAATGAAATATCCCAGAACTTTCTGGATCAAAAGAAGGGGTCCATTACCAACTGTGCCACACCCTGTCTGTATGGTCTTGGACAAGTTGCTCACTGGTTCCAAAGGTGTATTTCCTTGTCATTCAAGCGGTTACTCAGACTCCTCTGCTTACTGTTCAGAAGGTCTGTGATGATGAAGAAAGACTATTTTAAAAGGATTGGTAATTCATGGAGCACCCTAGAAGTCCAAGCTGCTATGACTCATTTTGGTTTCTCTATACTGAGTGCCCACTGTGTCCCAGGGTGCTCACACATTATGTCCCTCATTCCATTTAATCCCCACAGAAATCCTCATTGATAGAAGTCTTACAGATTGTTTTTAAGTTGGCTATCAGGAAACCCATGAAGAATCACACATCTCATGCATGACCTGGTTATTGACTTGGAAGTGTGTGTTGGATGGATGTTAGGGCATGAGTGGACAGGACAGCTGTTACATGCTTCATTGACATAGAGCACTATATCACCAAAGTGAATGTGACCATAAATTGAAAACAGTGATATGCAGAGAGGAATTGTATGAAACACAGACTCAACTCCCAGAATGGAACATTGTGCAAGTTGGTGAACCTTCTAAGTTTGTTTTAGAATGGAATTTACAAGGCTTTGCCTAGATCACAATAGAGCACTATGAGAAAAAAATGAATGGACTCAAATTGAAAATGTTGATACAGGACAGAAGTCCTGTGAAACACAGATTCAATTCCCATAATGAAATATTCTGCAGGTCCCTGATACTTCTAACTCTGTTGCTTGTAGAATGGCACTTACATACTTCTTTGCCATAGAACGTAATAGAGCAATATGAGCCACTAAATGTGGCTGCAACTGAAAACAGCAATATGAGGGACAAAGGTCTTTGGAACCCAGACTCAATTCAATGTGGAACCTTGTGCAGGAGAGTGAACCTTCTAAGTTTGTTGCTTCTTTGCCTTAGAGCACAGTACAGCATTATGTGAACAATGAATGTGGACTCAATTCATAGATATCCTCTGGAAAAAAAACTCAGTTATCAAAGTGGAACATTGTGCTGAATGGTGAACATAATACCTATGTTGGTTTTAGTATGGTAGTTACATCTTCTTTGCCATATGGCATAATAGAGCATTAGGAGAAAAAATCGATGTGGCTTCCAATAGAAAATGGTAAACAGGACAGCAATCCTCTGAAACACAGACTCAGTTACCATAGTTTAGTATTTTGCAGGACTATGATCCTTCTAACTATGTTGGTTTTTATAATGGCATTTACTTGTTTCTTTGCCATAGAACATTATAGAGCAATATCAGATAAATGAATGTGGCTTCATTTGAAAGCAGTGATAGATGGTTGGAAAGGGAATGAAACCTAAACACAATTACCACAGTGGAATGTTGTGCCAATGGTTATCCTTCTAAGTATGTTTTAGAAATGCAGTTGCAAGGTTCTTTGCCATACAGAATAATAGAGTACAATAGAGCATAATGAGACAAAATGAATGCTGTTCCAAACTTAAAACAGTGATTGACATGATTCCAATGAAACTCTGACTCAATTACCAGAGTGGAACATTGTGCAAATCTTGATAATTTTAAGTAAGTTGGTTTTAGCGTGAGAGTTACATGCTTTTCTGCCATAGCATAAAATCGAGCATTACAAGCCTAATGTGGCTTCAAATTGAAGCAGTGATATTTTGAGAGAAATCGTATTAAATGCAGACTCAACTCACAGAGTGCAAATTGTGCAGGATGGTGAACATTTTGTCTAAGTTTCAGAATGGTAGTTATGTTTCATAGACATAGAGCTCAATAGAGCATTAACTCCAAAATGAATGTAGCTATAAGTTGAAGGTGGTGATATGTGGAGAGAAATCATATCAAACACAGACTCAATTCCCAGATAGGAACATTGTGAAGGTTGGTGAAACTTGTAACTAAATTTGTTTTAGAATGGAATTTTCATGCTTCTTTGCCTTTGAGTACAATAGAGAATTATCAGAAAAAAACGAATGTGGACTCCAATAAAAAATATGGTACAGGCATAGAAATCCTATGAAATACAAACTCAAATACCAAATGGGAACATTATGCTTTACAGAGAACCTAAAGCTATGTTGCTTTTAGTATGGCAATTATATGCTTCTTTGCCATAGAGCATAATAGAAGATTAGAGCCAAAATAAATGTTGGCTTCCAGTGGAAAACAGTGATTCAGGACAGAAATCCTAGGAAACACAAACTCAATTGCCACAGTGAAATGTTGTTCAGGATCATGATCTTTCTATCCACATTGGTTTTAGGATGACATTACATGCTTCTTTGCCACAGGACACAGTAGAGCAATATGAGAAAAAATGAATATGGCCTCAGTTGAAAATGGTGTGAGAGGTTCAGAAAGCATATGAAACAAAGGCTCAGTTTCCACAGTGAAACATTGTTCAGGATGGTGAACATTCTAGCTAAGCTGTTTTTCGAAGTGTAGTTAAAAGTTCTATTCAATACAGCAAGATAGAGTATAGTTGAGCATTAACAGCCAAAATGAATGTGTTGCCAATTTGAAAACAGTGAGAGAGGGACAGTAATCCTATGAAACATGGCCTCAATTACCAGAGTGGAACATTGTGCAAAATTGTGATACTTCTAAATAACATGTTTTTAAAAGGATAATAACATGCTTCTGTGATATAGAGTGTAACAGAGTATTATGAGCCAAAATAAATGTGAGTTCAAATTTAAAATGGTTATAAATGGAGAAACCTCATATGAAACACAGGCTCAACCCCTAGATTGAAAAATTGTATATCACCCTATACCAAGATTAACTCAAAATGGATCAAGGATCTTAATGTCAGTCCCCAAACTCTTAAGTTGATACAAGAAAGAGTAGGAACTACTCTGGAGTTAGTAGGTATAGGTAAGAACTTTCTCAATGAAACCCCAGCAGCACAGCAACTAAGAGATAGCATAGATAAATGGGACCTCATAAAACTAAAAAGCTTCTGTTCATCAAAAGAAATGGTCTCTAAACTGAGGAGAACACCCACAGAGTGGGAGACAATATTTGCCAACTATACATCAGACAAAGGACTGATAACCAGAATATACAGGGAACTTAGAAAACTAAATTCTCCCAAAACTAATGAACCAATAAAGAAATGGGCACGTGAACTAAACAGAACTTTCTCAAAAGAAGAAATTCAAATGGCCAGAAAACACATGAAAAAATGCTCACCATCTCTAGCAATAAAGGAAATGCAAATTAAAACCACGCTAAGATTCCACCTCACCCCTGTTAGAATAGCCATCATCAGCAACACCACCAACAACAGGTGTTGGCAAGGATGCGGGGAAAAAGGAACCCTCTTACATTGTTGGTGGGAATGTAGACTAGTACAACCACTCTGGAAAAAAATTTGGAGGCTACTTAAAATGCTGGACATCGATCTACCATTTGATCCAGCAATACCACTCTTGGGGATATACCCAAAAGACTGTTACTCCAGAGGCACCTGCACATCCATGTTTATTGCGGCACTATTCACAATAGCCAAGTTATGGAAACAGCCAAGATGCCCCAAAACTGATGAATGGATTAAGAAAATGTGGTATCTATACACAATGGAATTTTATGCAGCCATGAAGAAGAACGAAATGTTATCATTCACTGGTAAATGGATGGAATTGGAGAACATCATTCTGAGTGAGGTTAGCCTGGCCCAAAAGACCAAAAATCGTATGTTCTCCCTCATATGTGGACATTAGATCAAGGGCAAACACAACAAGGGGATTGGACTATGAGCACATGATAAAAGCGAGAGCACACAAGGAAGGGGTGAGGATAGGTAAGACACCTAAAAAACTAGCTAGCATTTGTTTCCCTTAACGCAGAGAAACTAAAGCGGATACCTTAAAGCAACTGAGGCCAATAGGAAAAGGGGAACAGGTACTACAGAAAAGGTTAGATCAAAAAGAATTAACCTAGAAGGTAACACCCACGCACAGGAAATCAATGTGAGTCAACTCCCTGTATAGCTATCCTTATCTCAACCAGCAAAAACCCTTGTTCCTTCCTATTATTGCTTATACTCTCTCTACAACAAAATTAGAAATAAGGGCAAAATTTTCTGCTGGGTATTGAGGGGGTGGGGGGGAAGGGAGGGGGCGGAGTGGGTGGTAAGGGAAGGGGTGGGGGCAGGGGGGAGAAATGACCCAAGCCTTGTATGCACATATGAATAATAAAAGAAAAAAGAAAAAAAAGAAAAATTGTGCAAAATGGTGAATATTTTAAGTTAATTTTAGAATGGCAGTTCCATGCTTCATTGCCATAAAGCTTAATAGAGAATCATGACCCAAAATGAATGTGAGTATTAATCATAAACCATGATGTAGAGAGAAATCTTACAAAACACACACTCAACTCCCAGAAAGGAATATTGTGCATGTTAGTGATCCTAGGTTTTAGAATGCTCATTCCAGGTTTCTTTGCTATAGTACATAATAAAGTATTATGAGCCAAAATCAATCTGGTATCAAATTGAGAAACATATTAAATGGAGAGAAATCCTATGAAACACAGACTCAATTTCCAGAGGGGAACACTGTAGGATGGTGAACATTCTAACTAATGTTACAGAACACCAAACAACCCCAGATTTATCATAATCAAAACTAGGTACTCAGGAGGCAGAGATAAGGAGGATCAAAGTTCAAAGCCAGGTCAGGCAAATAGTTCCTGAGACCCTATCTCAAAAAACACTATCACAAAAGTGTCTTGGTGGAATGGCTCAAGGTGTAGGCCCTGAGTTCAAACTCCAGTACTCCAAAGAAAATCTCAATATACAAAACAAAGAAAAATTCTTTTTGGCTCTTGGTGCTGTATAATGCTCTATGAATAAAGCATGTAACTTTCATTCTAAAGTCAACTTAATTAAAAGGTTCAGCTCCATGCACAATGTTACACTCTGTGAATCAAGTCTGTGTTTTAATTTTCAATTAATTTTTCATATCCCGCATGGTCTTCTTAATGTCATTTGTCTGTTTGTTTGAATTCTCTTTGTGCTATTTTAGTTGTTTATTCATGTCTTCTTTTAGTTCAAACACTAGCTTATGTATTTTTGGAATTCAATATTTGATATTTCCTCCTCTTTGCTGTTTTTAGGCCCTTAGTGGTGGAGCTATGGCCTTTCTGCTTTGAGATTTACATATCTGGGTTGTTTTTGGTTCATGTTTCTAGTCCCTATGTCCCTGTAATTGGGGTTTTATGGGAGATTGTACAGAACTGGGTGGTGTTTGAGCTCTGGTATGTTTTCCTGTCTTGAGATGGTGGGGGATAATGGCTCAAAATTAATCCCTTCAGCTTCTTATTTCAGGATGTTGTATTCTACCCCAGAAACCACACATGACAATGAGGCTTAGCTACTAAAACACTGTTATTGAACTGCAGCCTTGAAGTTACAGGTTTTCTGTTGGAGTAAAGATGAATCTTCATGGTCCTAGAAGGTTAATGGTCATAAGATTTGTGATGGGAGAGAGGCAGAAGGAAATGTCTAGGGAGTGATATGTGGTAAAAAGTTTATGTAGTAAGAGGGGATGATGGCTGAGCTAATATAAGACATTAATTGAAAGGCAGAGTAGGTTGCATAGAAGAGATCAGGTAGATAATAAAATAGGGAAGAATAATGGATAAAACTGAATGGACAGACAAACAAACATAACCTCCACAAAACAGAAAATAGAAAATCTGCATACCTTTACTTTATCTATTGGAATTATTGGTAGTGATGGAGGATTGTGAGAAGTCAGACAAAGAGGAAAGAGATTGATAGGTAAGGAGTTGTTCTGGTGGTTGACAAACAGAAAGTATAAGTTGGGGAGGGCAGTAGAAAGGGGAGAAGAAGAGATGGTTTAGGGTTGCAAACTGAAACCTGATTTACAGGGATCTCAAAAATGGCTGCCATGAGAGAGGTGGGAGGGATGAAGTTCAAAAGAAGGAATTGGGGAGCAGCTAAGAGAAAAGAATGAGAACTGGGACTATATGAAATTAATAATCTTCTTCACAGCAAAAGAAATGGTTTCTAAATTGAAGCGGCCACCCATAGAATGGGAGAAAATCTTTGCTAGACCAGGGACTGATAACCAGAATATACAAGGAGCTCAAAAACCAAACTTCCCAAAACTCAATGACCCAATAAAGAAATGGGAAACTGAACTGAACAGAACTTTTTCAAAAGAAGAAGTCCAAATGGCTAAGAAACACATGAGAAAATATTTACCATCCCTGGCCATAAAAGAAATGTAAATCAAAACCACACTATGATCCCACCTTACTCCTGTTAGAATAGCTACCATCAAGAACATCAACATCAACAAATGTTGGTGAGGATGAAAGGAAAAAGGAAACATCATAGAATTGACAGATGAGCTGTATGCCAGGCACTGGGTTTGGCCCTGAGTAGCAAAGTAGTACATTAGTACATAATAAAAAGAATTTCCTGCTCTTACATGAAGACTATATTGCAATGAAGAAGAAAGACAATAAATAACTGCGTATGTTAAAGAAAAAAAAAGAAAAAGGAAACCTCATACACTGCTGGTGGAAATATAAGCTAGTACAACCACTATGGAAAACAGTATGGAGGTTCCTTAAAAAACTAAAAATAGATATGCCCAACAATCCAGGAATGCCATTCCTAGGGATGTACCTGAATGAATGTGAGTCAGGTCACAAAAAAGGCACATGCACACCCACGTTTATTGCAGCACTATTCACAATAACTAAGCTATGGAAACAGCCAAGTTGCCCCTTACTGACGAATGGATTAAATGTGTTATTTATACAGAATGGAATTTTACTCAGCCACAAACAATAATGAACTTTTGTCATTCACAGAAAAAATGGATGGAACTGGAGAACATCATCTTAAATGAAGTTAGTCAGGCTCAGAATGCCAAAAGACATATGTTCTCCCTCATTATAAACCTAATACAAGTGCAGCAATATTATGGTACGTGGGTCACATTAACGCGAGTCCACACACTAGAGGGATCGGACAAGGAAAAGAAACCAAAAATTTAAAGGTGTTGATGTGCTCATGGTACAGGAATGAATACAGAAGTCTTAAACTTGCTAAAGCCACCATGGGAAGTGAACTAGGAAGGAGTGAAGGGGACTGGAAGAGATGAACCACTTGGAATTCTAATACATATATACATGGAAACAACACAAGGAAACTCCCTGTGTACCTATCGTCAATTTAAACTAGCAAAAACATCATGTTTCTCTTTTTATCTTTTATGCTTTTTCATCTACAAAATAGGAGAACGAGAAGGTGAACCAGGTTTTGCAGGGGTTGGGAGGTGGGAGAGTTTTCACCAGTGAGAAGGGGAAGGTGGCAGGGGAAGGGGTAGGAGGATGAATATGGTGCACATACTGTATACACAAATATGTAAATGCAAAACTGATACCTGTTTAAACTCTTCCAAGAATTGAAGGAGAATGGTGGACAGGTTGAATTCAATTATGATATATTAGATACATTGTAAGAACTTTTGTAAATGGTACAATGTACCTCCAACCCAGCACAACTATAAAAAGGAAAAAAGAAAAAAACACCCTGTTAAGTCAGCTTAATAAGAATTTCTCCACCTTGATGTCTCCTCTCAGTAACTTGCTACCAACATTCTCCTACATCTCTGCTCCTTGACTATAAATCCCCAGTTGTCCTTGCTATATTCACAGTTGAGTAAAATCTGTCTCTCCATATTGCCATAATCTTTACACCTATTGCAATAATCCTAAAGTTTTCCTTACCATTTAAAAAATTATATCATAAAACATAACATCTGTGAAAGTGAGAATATACGGATATGTATTGAAAAGCTGCTGAAAATGTACAGTGGAAATTAAGAGATAAAGTAATATAATGGAAGGGTTTGAACAGGCTAAAGAATACTCATGGATGTGATACATTGAGACACCCCCTTTGAACATCAACTTAGATATTAATGATGAAAGTCAGGACTGTAAAATAGGCAGTTTGTGGAGGTGAGTGCTTGTGGGAGGAGGGAGGGTGAACAAAGATTAAGGTGAGGGAATATAATTAATGGACTTCACACACTTACATGAAATTCAACAAAGTCCAGGGGGAGAGATGGTGCAAATGATATAAGACTATTTAGAATTGTCACAATGCTTCCCCCATGTACAAAAAATATATCCTAATAAAAATATAATGAAAAAAGAGCCAAGGGAATGCATCCAATTGAAATTGATTATAGATGCAGAGAAATCCATTGAAACACAGACTCAATTCTCAGAGTGGAACTTTGTGCAGTATGATGAAATTTCTAAGTAAATTGGTTTTAGAATGTCAGTTACATGCTTCTTTGCCAAATAGCAATCATAGTAGAGCATTATGAAGTGAAATGAATGTGGCTTCAAATTGATAATATTGAGAGAGGAACAGAAATCTTATGAAGCAGACACTCAATTCCCTGAGGGGAACATTGTGTAATAAGGTAAATTTTTTAACTAAATTGATATTGAAAGGGCATTAAAATGTTTCATTGCCAAAGAACTTAATAGGAAGTAATAGTGTTACAACCCAAAGAGAATGTGGCTTCAATTTGAAAATGGTGATAGAAGAACTGACAGTCCATGATACACAGAATCAATTCACAGAAAGGAACATTGTGTAGGACATAAGCCATCTCACTAAGTTGGTTTTAGAATGGCAGTTATATTCTTCTTTACCATAGACAATAATATAGCATGTGCAAAAATTATTGTGCTTTCAATTTGAAAATGGTGATAGAGAGAAATCCAATGAAGAAACAGACTCAATTACCAAGTGGAAGATTGTACTGGATCATTACCCTTCTAACTAAGTTGGTTTTACATGGTCAATTAAATGCTTCTTGTCCTTAAAGCATTATGAACCAAAATGAATGTAGTTTCAAATTGAAAACCTTGATAGATGGAGAGAAATCCTGTGAAACAAAGACTGATTTCCCATACTCAAATTGGACAAGACAGTGAAATTTGTGACATTGAATCAATTTCCACACAGGAACACTGTGCAGGATGATGAAACTTCAAGCTACATTGAATTTAGACTATTAGTTATATGTTGCTTTGCCACAGAACCTAATAGAGCACAAATGAGCATATGAGCCAAAACTAACATGGCTCAACCCTCTTTGATATTGAGCATAACCATTATGCACCAAAATAAATCTGGTTTCAAACTGAAAAACATTAGATGGCTAGAAATCCAAAGAAATACAGATACAATTCCCAAAGAGGAACATTTTGCAAGACTGTTAACTTTATAACTAAGTTGGTTTTAGAATGGTAGTTATATGCGTCTTTGACCTGCACCATAATGTAACATTATTGGCCAAAATGAATGTGGATTCAAATTGAAATGGTGATAGAGTGATAGAAATCCTAAGAAAAAGAGAATCAATTCCCAGAGTGGAATTGGTTGCAGAATGGTAAACATTTTAGTTAAGGTAGTGTTAAATAGTAATTATATCCTTATTGCTATAGAACATAATAAAGCAAGATAAACCAAAATGAATGTGACTTCAAGTTAAAACCAGTAACTGAGGGATAGAAATCCTAAGAAAAACTGACTCAATACCCAGAGTGGAAATTCTGCAGGACAGTGAACATTCTACCTAAATTTGTTTTTGAAAGGCAATTACATGCTTCTTTCCCATAGGGCAAATAATACATTATGAAACAATATCAGTGTGATTTCATAGTTAAAACAGTGATGGGTGGGGAGAAATCCTATGAAACACCGATTTAATTCCCAGAGGGGTACATTTTGCAGGATGGTAAATATTCTAAATTGGATTTAGAATGGGAGTAACATGGTTCTCTTAAATAGAACATAATAGAGAACTATGAATAAAAATGAATGTGACTTCAAACTGAAAGCTGTGATAGAAGGGCAGAAATCCCATGAGTCACAGACTCAATTCCTAGAGTGGAACACTGTGCAAAAAGATGAACATTTTAACTAAGATGATTTTAGAATGACAGCTCCTGGCTTTATTCATGTATCATAATGCAGCATTAAGAGACAAAAGAATGTGGTATAAATTTGCTAATGGTGATCGATGGAGAGACATCCTATGATATACAGACTTAATTTCAAAAGTGGAAACATGTCCAGGATGCTGAAACTTTTAAGTAAGTTAGATTTACACTGGCAGTTGCATAATTCTTTGCCATTCAGAATAATAGAACATTATGAGCCAAAATGAAAGTGGCTTCAAATTAAAAATCGTAAAGAGGGACAGAAATCCCATGATACACGGACTAAATTCTGAGAGGGGAAAAATCTGCAGGATGATGGGTATTCTAAGTTGGCTTTAGAATGTCAGTTACAAGATTCTTTTCCATGTTACATCATAAGCCAAATGAAACTGCCTTCAAATTGAAAATGGTGAGAACAAGACAGAAATACTCTGTAACAAAGGGTAAATTCCCAGAGTTCAATGCTCTGCAGAACACTGAAACTTGTAACTATATTGGTTTTAAAAAGGCAGTTGCATATTTCTTTGTCATTAAGCAAAATAGAGCAGCATCAGCCAAAATAATTTTATTTTTAATTTTTCCCATCCATTTTATTTTATTATAGGATATTAAACAGTCAAAGTATCCCTATTTGCAGACAACATAATTCTATACCTCAAAGACCAAAAAACTCCAAGCCACCATAAACAGCTTCAGCAATGTAGCAGGATACAAAATCAACACCAACAATAAACAAATTGAGAAAGAATATATTAAAACAATTCCATTTACAGTAGCCTCAAAAAAATCAAATACCTAGGAAAAAATAAAGAATATGAATGACCTCTACAAGGATAACTACAAACTTCTAAAGAGAGAAATTGAGGAAGACTACAGAAGGTGGAGAGATCTCCCATGATCATGGATTATTAGAAAAGTAAAAATGGCTATACTACCAAAAGCAATCTACATGTTCAATGCAATTCCCATGAAAATCCCAATAACAATCATCACAGAAATTGAAAAACCTACCCTAAAGTTCATTTGGAAACACAAGAGATGGTGAATAGCCAAGGCAATACTCAGGAAAAAGCACAATGCTGCAGGTATCCAATACCTGACTTCAAACTACTTTACAGAGCCAAAGCATGGTACTGGCACAAAAATAAATGTGAAAGACCAGTGGAACAGAATAGAGGACCCGGAAATGAATCCACACAGCTATGCCCACCTTATTTTTGACAAAGGCACCAAAAACATGATAGAGAAGAGACAGCTCTTAAAAAAATGTTTCTGGGAAAAGTGGTTATCTGCCTGCAGAAAACTGAAATTTGATCCATGTTTGTCACCCTATACTACTATTAACTCAAAATAGATCAAGAACCTTAATATCAGAACAAAACCGAAGCTAGTATAGAGAAGAGCAGGGAACACTCTGGAAGCAATAGGTATAGGCAAAGAATTCCTCAGTAGAACTCCAGAAGCACAGCAACTAACAGGAAGGATACACAAATGGGACTACATAAAATTAAAAAGCTTCTGACAGCAAAAGAAATGGTCTCTAAACTGAAAAGACCACCCACAGAGTCGGAGAAAAAATTTGCTAGCTATATATCAGACAAAGGACTGATAAACAGGGAGCTCAAAAAACTAAACTCTGCCCAAATGAATGAACCTTTTAAGAAGTGGGCAACTGAACTGAACAGAACTTCTTGTGAGGAAGAAATTCAAATGGCAAAAAAACATATGAAAAATGCTCACCATTCCTACCAGCAGTGGATGATGGTTCCATTTTCCCTGCATCCTTGCCAACATGTGTGCTGATATTATTCTTGATGATAGCCATTCAAACATTGTGAGGTGGAACATTAGTGTGGTTTTGATTTGCATTTCCTTTATGGCCAGGGATGGTGAGCATTTTTCATGTGTTTTTTTTGCTATTTGGATTTTTCCTCACAAAAATTTCTGTTCAGTTGCCCACTTCTTGAAAGTTTCATTCTTTGAAGGGAGTTTAGTTTTTTGAGCTCCCTGTTTAGTCTGGTAATCAGTCCTTTGTCTGACGTATAGCTAGCAAATTTTTTTCTCCTGCTCTGTGGGTGGTCTCTTCAATTAAGAGACCATATCTTTTGTTGTGCAGAAGCTTTTTAATTTGATGTTGTCCC
This sequence comes from Castor canadensis, assembly GCF_047511655.1. Taxonomy (NCBI): domain Eukaryota; kingdom Metazoa; phylum Chordata; class Mammalia; order Rodentia; family Castoridae; genus Castor; species Castor canadensis. The sequence continues at coordinate 116,036,996 of NC_133387.1, forward strand.
ATCTGTGCATCCTTTCTCTTAGTTGCTAGGCTGCTGGAGTTCTGAGAAAGTCCTTCACTGTTTCCAGGGTATTCCCTGCTCTTTTTTGTAATAACTGCAAGATTTTGGGTCTGATATTAAGGTCTTTAATTCACTTTGAGTTGATACTAGTACTGGGTGACTGGCATGGACCTTGTTTCAGTTTTCTGTAGGCAGATAGCCACTTTTCCCAGTACCATTTTTTGAGCAGACTGTCTTTTCTCTATTGTATGTTTTTGGCCCCTTTGTAAAAATAAAGTAGTCGTAGCTGTGTGGATTCTTATCTGGGTCTTCTATTCTGTTCCAATGGTCTTCATATCTGTTTTTGTGCCAGTACCATGCTGTTTTTATTTCTATGGCTTTATAGTATAGCTTGAAGTCATGTACTTGATACCTCAAGCGTTGCTTTTTTTGCACAGTACCTTGGCTATTTGAGGTATTTTGTTTATCCAAATGTACTTTATATTAGATTTTTCAATCTCTGTGATGAATGTCATTGACATTTTGATGGGTATTGTTTTAAACATGTAGGTTACTTTTGGTAATATAACTAATTTACTATGTTGATTCTACCAATCCACAAGCATGGGAGATATTTCTATTTTCTGTAGTCTTCCTCAATTTCTTTCTTCAGTGGTTTGTAGTTCTCCTTAAAGAGGTCATTTACATCCTTTATTAAGTTTATTCCTGGGTGTTTAAATTTTAAGGCTATTGTGAATGGAATTGTTTTCCTGTATTCTTTCTCAATTTATTCCTTGTTGGTGTATACAAAGACTTCTGATTTTTGTAAGTTGATGTTTCCTGCTACTGTGCTGAAGCTGTTTTTGGTGTCTAGAAGTTTTTGGGTGGAGTTTTTTTGGGTCTTTATGTACAGGATCATGTCATCTACAAATACAGATACTTTGACTGTTTCTTTACCTATTTGTGTTCCTTTTATTTCTTCTTCTCACTTTATTGCTCTGGCTAGGAATTCTAAGACTAGGTATAATAGGAGTAGGGAAAGTTGGCACACTTGTCTTGTTCCTAAGTTTAGGAGGAATTGCTTCAGGTTTTCCCCATTAAGTATGATGTTGGGTATAGGTTTGTATATATAGTCATTATAATGTTAAGGCACATTCCTTCTATTCCCAGTTTTCTTGAGCTTTTGTCATGAAGTGGCACTGAATTTTATCAGAGGCTTTTTCTGCATCTATTGAGATGATCATGTGGTTTTTGTCTTTGCTTTTATTAATTACCTTTATTGATTTATTTTGAGCCATTCCTGCATTTATTGATTTATGTTGAACCATTCCTGCATCTCTAGGCTGAAGCATATTTGGTTGTGGTGAATGAGCTTTCGGAGATGTTGTTGGATTCAGTTTTCTATTATTTTATTGAGTATTTTTACATCATTTTTCATTAAAAAGATTGGCCTGTAGTTTTCCTTTTTGGATTTGTCCTTGTCTGGTTTTGGGAGGAGTGTATTATTGGCTTCATGCAATGAGTTGGGCATTGTTCCTTTTCTATTTCATGGAAAAGTTTAAGGAGTGTTGGCTTTAGTTCTTCTTTGAAGGTCTAGTAGATTTCAGCTGGGAATCCATCAGGTCCTGGACTTTTGTGTTAACACATATTTCATTATGTGTTATAGACCTGTTTAGGTGATTAATATCTTCATGATTCAGTTTTGGATAGTCATAAATATCTAGAAATTTGTCCATTTCTTCAAGATTTTCCAATTTATTGGAATATAGGTTCTCAAAGTAGTCTCTGATTAGTCCTTGGATTTCTGTGGTGTTTTTTGTTATCTCTCTTTTTGCTTCTGAATTTGTTAATTTGGGTCTTTCCTCTTCTCATTCTAGTCAGATTTGCCTGGGGCTTGTAAAATCTTGTTTATTTTTTCAAAGAACCAGCTTTTTGTTTTGTTGATTTTTTTCTATGTCTTTTTTTGGTCTCTATTTCATTAATTTTGTCCCTTACTTTTATTATTTCTCTTCTTCTGCTTGTTTTGAGTTTTGCTTGCTCTTGGTTTTCTAGGATTTTGAGATGCAGCTTTGAGTCATTTATTTTAGATCTTTCTGTCCTTGTAATTAAGTTAAGTGCCAGGGGAAAACATTATCTAGGATCTACAGGAAATGAGAAGAGAAAAGGAATGCCAGGAATGCGATACAAAGCACCCTGAAGTCTGAGGAACAGAAGATCAAAGATGCCAGGAGAGGGCCCCTGGCACATTTTCCAAACCAAAAATCTGAACAGCAGAACCTCCAAAAACTCTACCTTCATCATGTGATTGTATCAATGCAGTAATTGCCAAGCAAGCCTTGAAAAAAACCCTCAATAGCAAACAGGCCCCTAGGGGAAAAAAAACTCAAGGAAAAACGTAACAGAATCACAAACTCATAGATTTCTACCCAGTCTGAAGGAGCTCCAGGAAGAGCAAAGTTGAGCTGCAGTCTGAAGAACAGAATATGTAGGTGAGTTGATTAAAAACAGGAAGGAAGAAGGCATGAAGATTGACCTCACTGGTGGAAAAGGCAGGTGTGTGATTGCCACTAAGCAGTTCTCCTGTGGTGACATTGTGGTGGACTACCACAAGGACTTCTTCAAGATCACTGATGCCAAGAAGCAAGAGGCTCTGTACACACAGGACCCCTCCTTGGGCTGCTACATATATTATTTTCAGTGTCTTAGCAAAACCTAGTGCATGGATGCCACTCACAAGACAAACCACCTGTGGAGGCTGATCAATCACTGCAAGTGTAGGAACTGCCAAATCAAACTGCAACACATCGTTGGAGTGCCTCATCTAATCCTCATCACCTCCAGTGGCATTGCTGCTGGGGATGAGCTTCTGTACAACTATGATGACTGAAGCAAGGGCTCATTGGAAGGCTCCCTGTGGCTGAAACATTAACAGTGGCTAGCAGCCTCCCACCACCTCCTTGAAAAGATAAAGTGCCCTCAAAGGGAATGATTTGTTTGCACACTCCCTCATAGCAAATTACTGAAAATGTTTTTATGACCATTATTAAGATGCATTTTCACTGTAGTATTTAAGTATCTATTGCAGGTTTCCAAAGTAGACTTGAACAAATAGCTTTATACTACCAAAACTTTTATATTCTAGTTGTTTTTGTACCTTCTTTGCATACAAGTTAAAGGTTCAAGCATCCAATGCATGCAGTCCAAGACTCAGGACAGGTTTTAGAAGAAGGGCCAACCATGAAGTAAGAGATGAGATGAGTCTGTGCCAAGACTGTCCACACCAATGTCCAAGGTTAGACATCTGTAAGGGCATTGGCTCCACACACAGCTTGGCTAAAAGTCTCCAAGATCTTGTTCTCTGTCTCAACAGGTTCATGTTAAAATTCATGAATGTTTTTTAAAGGTTTCACAGTAAGCTAGTCTTCCCCTTTGCTTTTTGAAAGCTTACTGACTCTGCACCTAGCCGGCCAAACACAGACCTCTTCTGCAGGCAACTGCTTCAAGGTTGGTAGGTTAAAGAGTACTGCATCCTACCCTGTGGGAATAGAGCTTCCTGAAGCTGAGTTAAATCTTTACAGAAATGTGAAGAGTAAATTTATATTAAAAAACAAACAAAAAAGAAAAAACACAGAAAATAATTTACATGCATATAGGTCTTGAAGTGAGTAAGGTGGCTGCAGTGTTTTGCTTTATTTTGGGGTTTTAGTGTTTGTAGAGGAGATTTAAGATGTTACTCTATTCTAATCAAAAAGTTTTATAGTGGAACTAGAAATTACTTATCCATTTCCCCCACTGACCCACCCTGATTTCAAGGCCTTCAGTTTGTCAGGCCACCTGGTGTCCTTCCTTGAAGATGCATCCATGATCTGAAGTCTGATCCTGGGAGCCCAGGACCCCTACCGTAGTTGCCATGGCCAGTCTCAGGAAGTCACCAGGTGCCCATGGATGCCAGCAGTGCCTGGAAGCCAGAAAATAAGGATAAACCTCAACTTTTCACCTGTAGTGAGATAAACAGGCATAGGTGGCTTTCTACTCCCTCCCTGGGATGTTCAGAGTTCAGGAGATGAAACCTTGGGACTCCTGCATACTCTGGTCTGGGTAAATGTAAACAGAGACAGGTATAAGAAAGGGCACTTATCCTTGGTCCTCCCTCACTGTACTCTGGGCCTCACAAAGGTGCTACCCTGCCCTGCTGGCCTGGTCAGTGGTCAGCAAATTGGAGGAGGATCAAACATGAGTGTGTAGCTTTGTATTTAAGCAAATAAACAAAAAAGAGAAAGTAATTTGAATAGTATTTGTCATCATTTAAAAAAAGAAAATGGTGGTAGATGGAGAGAACACCTACAAAACATAGACTCGTTTCTCAGAATGGAATACTGCAGGACAGTGAGCCTTCTAACTCAATTGGTTTTATAATGGTAGCAATTTGTTTCTTTGCCATAGTGTTTAATAGAGCATTATGAGCCAAAGTGAATGTGGCTTCAAACTGAAAACAAAAAAAGAGGAACAAACATCTTATGAAACACAGATTCAGTTCCCATAGGGGAACATTGTGTAGGATCATGAACCTTCTAACTAAGTTGGTTTTAGAATGGCATTTAAATGCTTCTTTTGCATAGAGCATAAGAGACCATTATAAGCCAAAATGAATGAGGCTATAAATATAAAACAGTGAGAGATGGACAGAAATTCTAGAAAACACAGACTCAATCCCTGGTGCAAAACACTGCTCAGCATGGTAAATCTTCTAGCTAAATTGGTTTTATATCAGTTACATCCTTCTTTGACATACAGCATAATAGACCAAAATAGATTATTATAAGGCAAAGTTAATATGGCTCAAATTCAAACTGATTATACATGGACAGAAACCCTATAAAGTACAAACTTGATTCCCAGAGTGGACTGGTGTGCAGGTCAGTGAATATTTTAAGTTAGTTTATTTTAGAATGACATTAACATGTGTCTTTGCCATAGAGCATAATGTAATATTATGAACTTAAAGAATGTGGCTTCATAATGATAATGGGGATATGGAGAGAAATCCTATGAAACACAGACTCAAATCCCATAGTGGAAATTTGTGTAGGATGGATAACCTTGTAATTAACGTTTTGTTAGACTGCCACTGACATGCTTCTTTGCCATAGAGAATGATTGAGCATTATAAGCCTAAATGAATGTAGCTTCAAATTGAAACAGTGATAGCACAATAGAAATCCTAGCTACACAGAAAAAATTCTCAGAGTGGAACATTTTCATGATAGTGAACCTTGTTACTAGCATGGTATTAGAATGGCAGTTACATATTTCTTTGCCATTGACCATAATAGATCATTGAGTTAAAAGGAATCTGGCTTCATATTGAAAAAGGTGAGAGAGGACAGAAATCTTATGATATACAGACTCAATTACCAGATTGAAATGTTGTGCAGGATGGTAAACCTTCTAACTACATTGGTTTTATAAAGTTGGTTACATATTTCTTTGCCATAGAGCATAATAGACTATTATGAGCCAAAACAAATGTGTCTTTCAATCAAAAACCAGGAAAGACAGAGATCCAAGATGGAGACTATGGTACAGAAGCAGATAGCCTGAGTTCTGGCTCCAAAACCTCGCTGAGATGCTGGAGCCACACTTGGCAGAAGTAAAGCACCAATCAGAATCAAACCTTCAACACCCTGAGTCCCTAGCCTGTGGAAGGCTTCCCCACAACATGTTATGCTGAGAAAACTTGAGTGCTGCCACCACCACTGCAACTGCCACACTGACTCCAAATCTGCCTGTGAGACATTTTACAGACCAAACAGTGCTAAAATCCATTCTCCCCTTCCCAACAACTCGTTCTGCCCCTTTTCACACACATTGTTCCCCCAGCCCCCATCTTCCCCTCCCATTCTGCCCCAAACTCTCACCAGACTACCCCTCCCTCCTACACACTCATCACCCACTAACCAACCTACTACACCAACTTTTCACAACCACAAACACTTGCAATCCCTAACACAACACCCTCTACTACAACAGAAATATACCCAAACACACAAAAGGACCACAAAAACAGCAGCTCCTGCACTGCTTCCCCCACTCACCACTTCCCAACATCCCCTTCCCATCTCCCCCTTTAGTGCCATCCCATCCAACTCCCCAAATTTTATATGTAGCCTTACAAATGTCAACCCCCCAACTATCACTGCTTCTAGACATTACCAACACCAAAAGTCTCCTATATAATATTTAAACTACTGCTCAGTTATTAAACCCTGAATTAGTTATTACTAAATTACACCAGACCAAGGACAGAAATAGCACACCACCTTAGCTAAAAACTCAAGACAGCCACAAAACAAAAATTAATCAAGGGAAAGAAAACAAGTAACTGAAACAACTAGCCTATCAAGAAAATAATTGCACAGTAACAAGTGGAGTGATGAGAAGAAGTAAAAGGGATGGAAACCATTCTCAACCCAAAAATAATTTAATACAGTATTCAGAAGGAAATCAAGAAATAGATACCCAGTTCTGAACTCCCAAAAAGCAAACATAACTGAAACCAAAGAACCCAATGATGTACACAAAAACATCCTCAAAGAAGAAACCCTGCACATAATCACTGAGAATTTCATGGGGATGATATTAAACATGGTTAACCAAAATGTACAAGAGGCACTCAAGATATTTCAAGATATCAAAAATAAAGACTACACGAAGACACAGAAACAAATAATTGAACTCACTGGAGCCCTAAATAAACACCAGGTGAAACAGAGAACACCATAAACACAGAGATAAATGAATTAAAGATGAAAACAGACATAGTTAAAGAGGAAGTAAATAATGACATGGAAAACCTCAAAAAAAAAGAATGAAACAGAAACACGAAACACAAAATACAGTGGAAAGTAACTCCAGCACACTAGAACAAGCAGAAGACAGAATCTTAGAACTTGAAGAAAAAATAGAAATTAAAGTAAAAACAAAAGAACTATTAGTCAAATAACTCAAGACCTACGAAAGGAAAATGCAAGAACTCACTGACTCCATCAAAAGACCAAACCTGAATAATGGGCACTGAAGAAGGAGAAAAGGTCCAAGCAAAAGGATTAGTGACATAGTCAATAAAATAATGACAGAAAATTTCCCAAATCTAGAGAAAGTTATGCCCACTCAGGTACAGGAAGACTACAGGATAGCAAACAGGCTTCACCAAAATAGAACTTCCCCAAGACATATCATTAAAACAACAAGCACAGAGAACTCAGAAAGAATATTGAAGGTGGTAAGAGAGAAAAAACAACATATAAAGGTAAACCCATTAAAATCACAGCAGATTTCTCAATGGAAATCTTAAAAGCAAGAAGGGAACCTGAGGATACCCATCATTCAAAATAAATGGAACAATAAAAGTCTTCCACGATAAGCAGAAACTAAAACAATATATGACCACCCAGACACACTACAAAAGATTCTCCAAGGAATTCTGCACACAGAAAATGAAAGCAAACAAAACCACGAGAGGACAGACAATATCAAACCACAGGTGAAGAAAAAGACAAGGCATCGGACAGTAATATCAATACAGCTGCACACAATCCAACCCTTAAACAAAAGAATCTAAATGACAGGAAACAGGACATACCTAACAATATTAACACTGAATGTCAATGGACTCAACTCCCCCATCAAAAGACACCATTTGACAAAATGGATTAAAAAGGAAGATCCAACTATCTGTTGTTTACATGAGACCCACCTCAGTGACCGAAAAAAAGTGGCTTAGTATAAAAGGTTGGAAGAAGATTTACCAAACCAATAGCCCCCAAAAGCATGCAGGAGTAGTAATATTTATCTCAGACAAAGTAGACTTTGAAGTTACATTGCTTAAATGAGATATAAAAGGATACTACATACTAATAAAAGGAGAAATACACCAAAAGGAAATAACAATTATCAATCTATATGCACCCAACATCAGTGCACCCAATTTCATCCAACATACTGTAAACCATAAAAGCACATATAGACTCCAATAAGTGGTAGTTGGAAATTTTAATACTCCCCATAGAACCAACAGATAGGTAATCCAAACAAAAAAATGATAAATTCTAGTACTAAATCACACCATAAGTCAAATATACTTAACTGATGTCTACTGAATATTCTATCCAACATCCGCACAATACACATTCTCCTCAGCAGTCCATGGAGCTTTCTCCAAACTTGATCATATCTTAGGGCACGAAGCAACCCTCACCAAATAGAAAACACAAATGATCCCATGCATTCTAACTGATCACATGCATTAAAACTAGAACTCAACAAAAACAACAGCAGAAAATATGCAAACAATTGGAAGCTGAACAATGCATTGATCAATGATCAGTGGGTCATTGATGAAATAAAAAAGGAAATTGAAAGGTTCCTGGAAGTTAATGAAAATGAAAACACAACCTATGGGAACCTATGGGACACAGCAAAGGCAGTACTAAGAAGAAAGTTTATAGCTATAATGGCATATATTAAAAGGATGGAAAGATCTCAAATAAATGACCTAATGCTACATCTCAAACTCCTAAAAAAACAAGAATAAGCAAAACCCAATACAAGTAGAAGGAGAAAAAAACACAAATAAGGACCAAAATTAATGAAAGAGACCAAAAAAACTGCACAAAATCAGTGAAAATAAAAAGCTGGTTCTTTGAAAAAATAAACAAGATTGGCAGACCACTGGCAAATCTGACTAAAATGAAGAGAAAAAAACCCCAATCAGTAAACCAGAAATGCAAAAGGGGAGGTAACAATAAACAAAACAGAAATCCAGGGAATCATCAGAGACTACTTTGAGAACCAATATTCCAAAAAATTTGAAAATCTTCAAGAAATGGAAAAATTTCTAGATACTTATGACCATCCAAAATCGAACCAAGAGGATATTAATCACCTGAAGAGATCTATAACACAAAATGAAGTTGAAGCAGCAATAAAGAGTCTCCCAAAAAAGAAAGGTCCAGGACCTGATGGATCCTCTGCTGAATTCTATCAGACCTTTAAAGAAGGACTAATACCAACTCTCCTTTAACTTTTCCATGAAATAGAAAGGGAAGGAACACTGCCTAATTCACCTTATGAAGCCAGTATTACACTCATCCCAAAAACAAACAAAAGACAAACTATAGGCCAATCTCCTTAATGAACATTGATGCAAAAATCCTCAATGGCAAACCAAATCCAACAACATATCAGAAAGATCATTCATCACGACCAAGTAGGCTTCATCCCAGGAATGCAAGGGTGGTTCAACATACACAAATCTATAAATGTAATACAGCACATTAATAGAAGCAAAGACAAAAGCCACTTTATCATCTCAATGGATACAGAAAAATCCTTTGATAAGATCCAACACCACTTCATTATAAAAGCCCTAAGAAAACAGGGAATAGAAGAAAACTAACTCAACATTGTACAGGCTATGTATGACAACCCTGTAGCCAACATCATACTTAATGGAGAAAAACTGAAACAATTTCCCCTAAAATCAGGAATGAGACAAGGATGCCCACTATCCCCATTCCTATTTAACATAGCCCTGGAATTCCTAGCCAGAGCAGTAAGGCAAGAAGAAGAAATAAAAGGAATACAAACAGGTAAAGAAACTTTCAAAATATTCCTATTTGCAGATGACACGATCCTATACCACAAAGACCCAGAAAACTCCACTCAAAAATTCCTAGACACCATAAACAGCTTCACCAAGGTGGCAGCATACAAAATCAACTAACAAATATCTAGCTTTTCTATATACCAACAACAAATTGAGAAAGAATATATGAAAACAATTCCATTTACAATAGCCTCAAAAAAAATCAATTACCTAGGAGCAAACTTAACAAAGAATGTGAATGACTTCTAAAAGGAGATCTACAAAACTCTGAAGTTAGTACAGGAAAGACTAGGGAATACTCTGGAAGCAACAGGTATAGTCAAGGACTTCCTCAATAGAACCCCACCAGCACTGCAGCTAATAGAGAAGATGGCCAAATGGGACTTCATAAAATTAAAAAGCTTCTGCACAACAAAAGAAATCATCTCTAAACTGAAGAGACCACCCACAGAATGGGAGAAAATACTTGCCAGTATACATCAGACAAAGGACTGATAACCAGAACACACAGGAACTCCAAAAACTAAACTCCCCCTAAATCAATGAACCAATAAATGGGCAACTGAACCAAACAGAACTTTCTCAAAAGAAGAAACTCAAATGGCCAAAATACACATGAAAAATGCTCACTACCTCTGACCATAAAGGAATTGCAAATAAAAACACTAAGATTCCACCTCACCCCTGTTAGAATAGCTATTATCAAAAACACCACCAACAACAGGTATTGGTGAGGATGTGGGGGAAAAGGAACCCTTGTACAATGTTGGTGGGAATGAAAGCTAATGCAACCACTGTGGAAAACAATATGGAGACTTCTTAAAAAACTAAACATAGATCTCCCATATGATCCAGCAATCCCACACTTGGGGATATACCCTAAGAATGTTACTCAGGTTACTCCAGAGGCACCTGCACACCCATGTTTATTGCAGTGCTATTCACATTAGCCATGTTATGGGAACAGTCAAGATGCCCCACTACTTATGAATGAATTAAGAAAATCTGGTTTTTATACTCAATGGAGTTTTACTCAACCATGAAGAAGAATGAAATCTTATCATTTGCAATAAATGGATGGAACTGAAGAACATCATCTTGGGCGTGGTTAGCCAGGCCCAGAAGACCAAAAATTACATGTTCTCCCTCATACGTGGACTTTAGATCTAGGGCAAGTGCACTAATGTTGTTGGACTTGGGTCACACACTAAGGGGAGATCACATGTGGGAGGAATGGGGATAGGTAGGAAGCCCAAGACTTGAAAGTGTTTGATGTCCCAACTGCAGAGGAGCTAATATATTAACCTTAAAATGACAGAGGTCAATATGGCAAGGTGACCAGGAAGCAGTGAAGTGGTCTTGGAGAGATAAATCAATTCAGGTTGTAATACACTTGCACATGGAAGCAATGCTAGGAGTCTCTCTGTATAGCTATCCTTATCTCAACTAACAAAAATGCTTTGTCTTTCTTATTATTGCTTAAGTCTACTCTTCAACAAAGTTGGAAAAAAGGGCAGAACAGGTTCTGCCTGGAAGTGAGGGGGGTGGGAGGAGATAGAGTGGGCCCGGGGTGGAGGGAGAAATGGCCCCAACAAAGTATGCACATAGGAATAAATGAATTTTTAAAAGACTGAAATGAAAAAAAAGAAAAGTGATAGAAGTGGATACTATTTAAAATGGTGATTGCTTGAACAAGCCTCTGAAACACACTCTTCATTCTAAGAATGGAAACTTGTTTAGGAAGATCAACCTTCTAAAGTTTTTTAGACTAGCAGTTATACACTTCTTTGTCATAGAGCATAGTAGAACATTATGTACCAAAATTAAAATGGTGATTTGTGGACAGAAATCCTATGAAACACAAAATTTTCTGACAGTGGAATATTGTGCAGGATGGTAAAACTTCTAACTAAGTTGGTTTTGGAATGTCAGGTACGTGCTATTTTGATTGAGCATAATATAGCATTATGAGTCAATCTGACCTTGGCTTCAATTCAAAATGTTGATAGAGGGACTGAAAGCCTATGAAACACAGAATCAGTTCCCAGAATAGAACATAAGGCAGGACTGTGAACACTCTCACTATGTTGGTTTTATAATGGTAGTTAAATCTTTCTTTGCCATAAAGCATAATACATAATAATAATATAGCAATATGAGCCAAAATTAATGTGGCATCAAATTGAAACCAGTGATAGAGGGACAGAAATTCTATCAAACAGATTCATTTTCCAGAATGTAATGTTGTGCAGGACCAGAGCCTATACTAAGTTGGTTTTTAAAAGGCAATTAGGTGATTATTTGCCACAGAGCATTATTAGCCAAAATGAATATGCCTTCAAATTGAGAACAGTAATAGAGGGAAAGACATCCTATGAAAAACAGACTCAATTCCCAGAGAAGAACATTGTGCAGGATTGTGGACTTTCTAAGTTGGATAAGAAAGGCAGTTACATGCTTACATGCCATAGAGCATTATAAGCTAAAATGAATGTGACTTCACATTGAAAACATTGATATAGGGACAGGAATCCTATGAATCCCAGACTCAATACCCTAGTGGTACAGTTCATAGGATAGTGAACCTGGTAACTAGGTTGGTTTTATAATGTCATTCCATGCTTCTTTGCTATAAAGATTTATAGAATATTATGAGCCAAAATGAGTGTGGCTTCTAATTGCAAATGGTGATATATGGAGAGAGATTCTATGAAACACAGACTCAATTCCCAGAAGGGAACATTGTACAGGACAGTGAATCTTCTAACAAAGTTTGTTTGAGAATGGAAGTTACCTACTTCTTTGCCATAGGGCACAAACATTATGAGTCAAAATGACATCACTTCAAATTGAAAATGGTATTCGAGGGACAGAAATCCTATGAAAAACAAACTCAAATCCAAGAAGAGAACATTGTGCAGAAATGTGAACCTTGTAACTATATTGGTTATAGAATGGCAGGTACATGCTTTATTGACTTAGATCATAATTGAGCATTATGAGCCCAATGAGTGAGGCTGAAATTGAAACAAGGGATAGATGAAGAGAGATTCTATTAAACATACTCTTAGTATTGAGAAGGGAACTTTATGCATGATGGTCAACTTTCAAATTATGTTGGTGTTAGTCATCATTTATAGGATACTTTGACATTGAGAATAATAAAGCATTATGACCAAAAATGAATGTGGCCACAAATTGAAACCTATGAATGAGGAGAGATATATTTTGAAACATATACTCAATTGTGATGTGTGAAACTTGTGCAGTATGGTCAACCTCCTACCAGACTTTGTTTTATAATGACAGTCCCAGCTTCTTTGCTTAAAGTATAATAGAGCATTATAACCCAAAATTTCTGTGGCTCCAAATTGAAAATGGTGATATAGTGAGAGAAATCCTATGAAACATAGTCTATTCTGGGAATTGAACCTAGTGCATGATGGTCTCCTTTTAAAGAAGTTAGTTTTAGAATGTCTTTTACATGCTACTACTTTGCTATAGAACATAATAGAACATTATGACCAAAAATGAATGGGGCCTCAATTCGTAACTTGATAGATGCAGAGAAATACTATGAAATGCAGTGTTAGAGAGATAAACCTTGTCCAGAATAGTCAACCTTCTAACTTAGTTGGTATTTAGAATGGCAGTTACATGCATCTTTGCCTTAGAGTATCATATTGCATAGTGAGCCAAAATCTATATGATTCCATGTTGAAAACAGGTAATGAAGAAAAATTCTATGAAACAAACAGTTAATTCTGAAAATGAAAACTTGTGAATGATGGCTCATCTCCTAATTTTGTTTTAGAATGTCAATTACATACTACTTTGCCATAGACCATAATAGAGCATTATGATCAAAAAATGAATGATACCATAATTGAAAACTATGATAGATGGAGAGATATGCTAGGAAACACACTCTTAATTTCAAGAGTTGAACTTTGTTCAAGATGGTCAACCTTCTAACTAAATTGGTTGTAGAATGGCAATTAAAAGCTACTTTTCCAAAGACTACAATACAGCATTAAAAGAAAAAATGAATATGAGCAGAAATTGGAAATGCTGATAGATGGAGAGAAGTCCTATGAAAACACACTGTTAAATCTGAGACTTGAACCTTCTGTAGAATCGTCAACCATCTAACTAATTTGGCTCTGGAATGGAAGTTACATGGGTTTTTTTTAATGCAGTTTAGTAGAGCCCTATAAGCCAAAATATATGTGGCTCAAAATTGAAAAGGATAGATGTATAAAATACACATTCTTATTCTAAGAATGAAACATTGTGCATGACAGCCTTCTACTTAAACTGGTTTTACAATATCATGTACATGTTACTTTGCCATAGAATATAATGAGCATTACAAACAAAAATTAATCTGACCACCAATTTAAAACTGTGAATGTTGGAGAAATATGCTTTGAAATGCATTCTAAATTCTGAGAGATGCACCTTGTATAGAATGGCTGACCTTCTGAGTTGGTTTTAGAATGGCAGTAACAGGCATCCTTGACTTATAGTATATTAGGGCATTATTAGCCAAAATCTATGTGGGTCCAAATTGAAAACAGTGATAGATTGGGATAATTCCTATGAAACACACTGTGAAATCTGAGGGTTGACCATTATGCAGGAGGGTTAACCTGCTAAGTAAGTTGATTTTAGAAAGTCACATGCACATTATTTTGCCATCTGGTAAAATAGATCATTATATGCAAAAATGAAAGTGACCAAACGTTGAAAATGTTGATTGAGGACAGAAATTCTATGATACACACTCTTAAGAGTTGAACACTGGGCATGAAGGCAAACATTCCAATTATGATGGTTTCAGAATGTCAGATAAATGCTACTTGGCCAAAGACCATAACAGAGCACCATGAGCAAAATGAATGTGACAGCAAATTGAAAATGTTGATAGATGAAAATAAATGCTATGAAACACACACAATTCTGAGGGATGACCCTTGTATGGAACTATTGCCTACCACATTCTAGGACAATGTAGCATGTAACTGCCTTTCTAAAACCAATATAGTTAGAAGATTAAGCATTTTGTGTAAGATATGACTCTCAGAATTAAATATGTGTTTCATAGGATTTTTCTCAATTATCAAGGTTTTCAAAATATGATCACAATTCATTTCTGCACATGTTTTATTACATGCTATGGCAAAATGACATGCAAATGCTGTTCTAAAAACCAATGTAGTTAAGAGGTTGACCCTCCTGAGCAAGGTTTAACTCTTGCAACTATTTTTGTGTTTCATAGGATATCTCTCTATCTACAATTTGGGTCTACATACATTCTGGCTAATATTGCTCTATTATAATCTATGGCAAAGAAACATGTAACTGCCATTATAAAACGAACATAATTAGAAGGTTGATTGTCCTGAACAAGATTCAACTCACAGAATTAACAGTTTGCTTCATAGGATTTCTATGCACCTATCACCATTTTCGTTGAGGTCTTACTCAGTTTTATTCATAATGCTTTATTATGGTCTATGGCAAAGTTGCATGTAAATGACTTTCTAGAAAAAACTAGTATAAAGGTTGATTATTTGGCATGGGTGTCAACAGTTAAGTGCATTTTCCGTGGCATATCTCTCCATTAATTACAGTTTCAGTTGTGGACATATTCATTTTTAGCCATATTACGGTCTATGGGAAATTAACATGTAGCTGCCATTATAAAACCTACATCTTTAGAAGTTTAACTGATCAGCCCAAGGTTTAACTCTCATAATTAAGAGTGCTTCATACAATTTCTCTCCATCTATCACCTTTTTTTATTTGTGATTCCATTCATTTTTTTATATTACTGGGTTATTGACTCTGGCAAAATAACTTGCAAATGGCATTCTAATAAACAAAAGTAGAAGGTTGACCTTCCTAGCAAGTTTCAATTCTTGGATTTAACAGTATGTTACAGGATTTCACACCCTCCATCACTGTTTTGAATTTGGAACCCCACTTATTGTTGCTCTAAATGCACAAAATTCCAACTTTCAGAATTAAGTGTGCATTTCTTAGCATCTATCTGCATCAGCCACAGTCTATAGCAGTCACATTCATTTTTTATTATAATGTTCTTTTATGGTCTATTGTAAAGAAGAATGCAAATGACATTTGAAAACCTACTTAGATAATGGTTGATCGTCATGCAAATATTTCATTCCCAGAATTAAGAGTGCATTTCATAGGATTTTTCTCCACCTACTACAGTTTTAATTTTCAGCTACATACATTTTGGCTAGTAAGACTCTATTATACTGTAAGGCAAAGAACTTGTTGCTGCTATTCTAAAACCAACTTAGATGGCTGACCAGCCAGTGCAATGTTCAACTCTTGGAATTAAGAGTTTGTTTCATAGCATTTCTCTCCATTGATCCCCTTTTCAATTTGGAGCCCTTTTCATTGTAGTTAATAATGTTCTACTATGCTTTATTCCAAAGAACCCCAAACATGCCATTCAAAAATCAAGTTAGTTAGAAGGTTGAGGTTCAACTCTCAACATTAAGTTTGTGTTTCATAGCATATCTCTCTATCAGTTTTCAATTGCAATCATTTTAATTTTTGCTAATAATTTCTCTATTATGGTCTATAGCAAAGTAGCATGCAAATGATATTCTAAAACTGACTTTGCTAGAAGTCAGTTTCTTTTACCAGAATTAATAGTATCTTTCATAGGACTTCTCTTCATCTATACCTCTTGTCAATATGTGGTCTCATTCATTTTTGCACATAATGTTCCATTAAGTAATATGGTGTAGTTACATGTAATTGCCATTCTAAAACCAATTAGTTAGAAGATTGAACTTCATGCATAAGGTTCAGCACTCTAAATTAAGGGGGTGTTTCATATGAGTCCTCTTCATCAATCATGGTTTGCAATATGTAGTCTCATCAATTTTTGAAGGTAAAGCTCTGTAAACACTATGACATAGTAACATGTAACTACCATGCTAAAACCAACAGAATTAGAAACTTGATTCTCCTGCACAAGGTTCAACTCTTGGAATTAAGAGGGTGGATAATAGAATTTCTCCCCATCTATTACTGTTTTTCATTTGTATTGCTGTGTTATACTTTATGGCAAAGTAACTGCCATTCTAAAGCGAACAAAGGGAGGAGCAACAGGATGGCAAAAGGGACGAAGCATACAACATGTATTCCATAAATCAAAAATCTTGCTGAGATGCTGGGGCCATACTTGGTGGAAAAAACCACCAAGAAGAAGCAAAACTCCAGTACCCCAAACCCCCACCCTTCATAAAACCTCTCCATGACACATCACACTGAGAAACCAGGAGGACTCCCACACTGCCAGATGCTGGCTCAAACCTGCATGGGAGACACAGACCAACAGATGAGCAAATAAGTGGCATGTGGTACTCCCACAGCCACCCCTGGGATAAACCAGCAGATCCCCCTGGACAGACTGACCCCCACCCCACAAAAAACTGAATAATAAACAAGGAACTGAAAAGGACATGGAACAGAGAGTGGAGTGCTTTGAGTGCACCAGAGAAGGGGGAAGGAGCAAGGTGCTGCTCTTCACATGAACTTTCAGTAAACAAAGCCTGCAACAGTAGCTGGCTGGCAAGCCTTTCCATCAGAGAAGGGAGGAGATGCAGTTCTCCATGCAAACTTTCAGTAAGCAGAGACTGCAAGAGTAGACAGCTGGCAAGTCTTCCCACTGGAGAAGAGGGGAGGGGAAGATTTCCATGTGAAATTTCAGTAAACAAAGCCTGCAACAGTTAATGGCTGACAAGCCACTCCATGGGAGGAGGGGAGCAAGCAGCTACCCTCCGTGTGAACTTTCAGGAAGCAGAGCCTGAAACAGTAGACAACTTGCAAGCCTTTCTACCAGAGAAGGGGAGAGAGGCAGCTCTCTGTAAGAACTTTCAGTAAACAAAGCCTGCAACAGTAGATGGCTGGCAGTAGGCGGCAGATGAGGCCCAGCCTGGAATAGGGCAGACAGCAGTTCACAAAGCAGTCTCTTGACTCAACCACCTGGCAAGACTAAGACAGAGCCACTACCTAAATACCAACACCAGGACTGGATGCTGAAGAAGTAACACCAGAACTATGAAAACTGAAATCCCATTGTTCGTAAACTTGGAATTTTTTTCTTTTTACATTTTTTTCTTTTTTCTCTCTCTCTCTAAGTGCTTGTCTTGTTCAGTGTTGGTTACTATACCATCTCTCCCTGTTGATTTCTTTGGTTATCTATTTCTTTTTTTTTCTTTTGTTTCTTTTTTCTTCTTTCTGTTTGTTTCTTGCTTTCATAACTTTTACTATTGTAAGTCAGAAAATACTAAATAAGACATAGAACAGGGACAGAAACAGCACCAAGTGGAATGATGGGAAGATGAAAAAGGGATGGAAACCATTCTTCCCCCCAAAATAAATTAGTACAGGATTCAGAGGGAAATAAAGAAAATGGGTACCCAGTTCCAGGCCCCAACAAATCAAAGAAAGACTATCCCAAGTAACCCAAAAAGCCCACAAGAAGATCCTGAGAGAAGAAATCCTGCAAGGAATCACTGAGAATTTCAAGATGTTACTAGAAGAGGTCAACCAAAATGTACAGGAGGTACTCAAGAAATTACAAGACAATAAAAATAAAGAATGTGAGAAGATACAAAAACAAATAAGTAAACTCATAGGAGCCCTAAAAAATTACCAAAGTGAAACAGAGAACACCATAGAGAGATAAATGAATTAAAGATGAAAATTGACAATATTAAAGAGGAAGTGACCCATGATATGGAAAAATTCAGAAAAAAGACGAAACAGAAACACAAACCACAATGGAAGGCAACTCCAGAAGACTAGAATGAGCAGAAGACAGAATATCAGAACTTGAAGACAAAATGGAAATTAAAGGAAAAAAAGAAGTACTATTACTCAAACAACTCAAAACCTGTGGAAAAAAATATGCAAGAACTCATGAACTTCATCACATTACCAAACATGAGAATCAAGGGTATTGAAGAAGGAGCAAGCAAAAAGAATCCGTAATATATTCAAAAATAATCACAGAAAATTTCCCAAATATAGAGAAAACTATGCCTACAGGTACAGGAAGTCTCCAGGATACCAAACAGACTTGATCAAAATAGAACTACCCCACAACATATTATCATTAAAACAACAAGCACAGAGAATAGAGAAAAAATATTGAGGGCTATAAGTGAGAAAAAACAAATAACATACAAAGGTAAACCCATCAAAGTTACAGCAACTTCTCAACAGAAATCTTAAAAGCAAGAAGAGCATGGAGTGACGTCTTCCGAGCACTGAATGAAAATATCTTCAACCCTAGGAAACTCTTCCCAGCAAAACTATCATTCAAAATAGATGGAGCAATAAAAGTCTTCCATGATAAGCAGAAACTAAAACAATACATGACAACCAAGCCACCACTACAAAAGATTCTCCAAGGAATTCTGCACACAGAACATGAAAGCAAACAAAACCACGAGAGGGCAGGCAGTACCAAACCACAGAAGAAGAAAAGACAAGAAAGTAGAGAGTAACATTGATTGTGCTGCACAAAATCAAACCCTTAAACAACAAAGACAGCTAAATGACAGGAATCACCACATACTTATCAAAACTAACACTGAATGTTAACAGACTTAATTCTCCCATCAAAACACAAGATTTGGCAAACTGGATTAAAAAGGGATATTCAACAATCTGTTGCTTACAGGAGACCCAGCTCATCGAAAGAAACAAGCACTGGATCAGGGTGAAAGGCTAGAAGACTTACCAAACAATGGTCCCCCAAAACAGACAAGAGTAACAATATTTATTTTGGACAAAGTAGACTTCAAACCTACATGATCAAATGAGATAAATAAGGACATTTCATAGTAATATAAGGGGAAATAAACCAAAAGGAAATAACAATTATCAACTTATATGCACCCAAAATCAATGCACACATTTCATAAAACATACTCTGAAAGACCTAAAAACATATAAATTCAAAACATGGTTGTGGGAGACTTTAATACCTCACTATCACCAAAAGAAAGGTCACCCAAACAAAAAATCCACAAAGAAATCCTAGATCTAAATCACACAATAAATCAAATGGACTTAGTCAATGTCTACAGAATATTTCATCCAACTTCTGCACAATATACAGTCTTCTCAACAGCCCATGGACCCTTGTCAAAAATTGATCATATCTTAGGGCACAAAGCAAGCCTCAGAAAATATAAGAAAATAGAAATAACCCCATGCATTCTATCTGATCACAATGCATTAAAACTAGAATTCAACAACAAAAAACAATAATAAAAAACTTGCAAACAGTTGTAAGCTGAACTACACAGTGATCAATGATCAATGGGTCATTGATGAAATAAAAGAGGAAATTAAAACATACCTGGAAGTTAATGAAAATGAAATCACGACCTACCGGAACCTAAGGGACACAGCAAGGCAGTCATGAGAGGGAAGTTTACAGCCATGAGTGCATATATCAAAAGAACAGAAAGATCTCAAATCAAACTCCCAGAAAACAAGAAGCAAATCCCAAAATAAGCAGAAAGAGAGAATAATAAAAATAAGGGATGAAATCAATGAAATAGAAGCAAAAAAAAGACCATAAAAAGAGTCAATGAAACAAAAAGTTGGTTCTTTGAAAAAATAAATAAGATTGACAGACCACTGGCAAACCTGACTACAATGAGGAGAAAAAAGCCCAAATCAGTAAAATCAGAAATGCAAAAGGGGAGATAATAACAAACACTATGGATACCCAGGAAATCATCAGAAACTACTTTAAGAACCAATATTCTAATAAGTATGAAAATCTTGAAGAAATTGATAAATTTATAGATACTTATGACCATCCAAAATTGAACCAAGAGAATGTTAATCACCTGAAGAGATCTATAACACAAAATGAAATTGAAGCAGAAATAAAGAGTCTCCAAAAAAGAAAGGTCCAGGACCTGATGAATTCTCTGCTGAATTCTATCAGACCTTTAAAGAAGAAATAATACCAACTCTCCATTAACTTTCCCATGAAATAGAAAGGGAAAGAACACTGCCTAATTCACTTTATGAGTCAGTATTACACTCATCACAAAAACAGACAAAGACAACTCCAAAAAGGAAAACTATAGACCAATCTCTTTAATGAACATTGATACAAAAATCCTCAATGGCAAACCAAATCCAACAACACATCAGAAAGATCATTCATCATGACCAAGTCGGCTTCATCCCAGGAATGCAAGGGTGGTTCAACATACACAAATCTATAAATGTAATACAGCACATTAATAGAAGCAAAGACAAAAGCCACTTTATCATCTCAATGGATGCAGAAAAATCCTTTGATAAGATCCAACACCACTTCATTATAAAAGCCCTAAGAAAACTGGGAATAGAAGAAAACTAACTCAACATTGTACAGGCTATGTATGACAAACCTATAGCCAACATCATACTTAATGGAGAAAAACTGAAACAATTTCCCCTAAAATCAGGAACAAGACAAGGGTGCCCACTATCCCCATTCCTATTCAACATAGTCCAGGAATTCCTAGCCGGAGCAGTAAGGCAAGAAGAAGAAATAAAAGGAATACAAACAGGTAAAGAAACTGTCAAAATATCCCTATTTGCAGATGATATGATCCTATATATTAAAGACCCCAAACACTCTACCCAAAAACTCCTAGACACCATAAACAGCTACAGCAAGGTGGCAGGATACAAAATCAACTTACAAAAATCGTTAGCTTTTCTATACGTCAATAACTAACAAACTGAGAAAAAATATATGGAAACAATTCCATTTACAATACCTTCAAAAAAAATACCTAGGAGTAAACTTAACAAAAGATGTGAATGACCTCTACAAGGAGAACTACATACCCCTGAAGAAAGAGATCAAGGAAGACTACAGAAGGTGGAGAGATCTCCCATGCTCATGGATTGGTAGAATCGGCATAGTAAAAATGGCTATACTACCAAAAGCAATCTATAATGCAATTCCCATCAAAATCCTAATGGCATTCATCACAGTGATTGAAAAATCTACCTTAAAGTGCATCTGGAGACACAGGAGACTGCAAATAGCCAAAGCAATACTCAGCAAAAATAGCAATGCTGGAGGCATCACAATACACAACTTCAAACTATATTACAATGCAATAGAAATAAACACAGCATGGTACTGGCACAAAAACAGACATGAAGACCAGTGGAACAGAATAGAGGTCCCAGATATGAATTCATACAACTATGCCCACTTTTTTTGACAAAAGTGCTAAAAATATACAATGGAGAAGACAGTCTCTTCAACAAATTTCTTGGGAAAAGTGGTTATCTGTCTGTAAGAAACTGAAACTAAATCCATGTGTATCACCCTATATTAGTATCAACTCAAAATGGGTCAAGGACCTTAATATCAGACCTGAAACTCTGAAGTTAGTACAGGAAAGACCAGGGAATACTCTGGAAGCAAAAGGTATAGTCAAGGACTTCATCAGTAGAACCCCAGCAGCTCAACAAGTAAGAGAAATGATGGACAAATTGGACTACATAAAATTAAAAAGCTTCTGCACAACAAAAAAAATGGAATCTAAACTGAAGAGACCACCCATAGAGTAAGAGGAAATATTTGCCAGCTATACATCAAACAAATGACTGATAGCCAGAATATACAGGGAGCTCAAAAAACTAAACTCTTCTAAAATCAATGAACCAATTAAGAAATGGGAAACTGAACTAAACAGAACTTTTTCAAAGGAAGAAATTCAAATGGCTAAAAAACAGATGAAAAAATGTTCACCATCTTTTACCATAAAAGAAATTCAAATCAAAACCACACTAAGATTCCACCTCACCCCTGTTAGAATAGCTATCATCAAAAACACCACCAACAACAGGTGTTGGCAAGGATGTGTGGGAAAATGACCCCTCATTCACTGTTGGTGGGAATGCAAGCTAGTGCAACCACTCTGGAATAAAATATAGAGACCTCTTTAAAAACTAAACATAGATCTCCCATGTGATCCATCAATCCTACTCCTGGGGATATACCAGAATCCTACTCCTGGGGATATAAAGAATGCTACTCTGGTTATTCCAGATGCACCTGCACACCCATGTTTATTTCAGC
Source organism: Castor canadensis (assembly GCF_047511655.1). Lineage (NCBI taxonomy): Eukaryota > Metazoa > Chordata > Mammalia > Rodentia > Castoridae > Castor > Castor canadensis. Next base: position 116,059,810 of record NC_133387.1, read on the forward strand.
AGTATTCACAGTAGCCAAGTTATGGAAATAGCCAAGATGCCCCACTACTGATGACTGAATTAAGAAAATGTGGTATTTATACACAATGGAATTTTACTCAGCCATGAAGAAGAATGAAATCTTATCATTTGCAAGTAAATGGATGGAACTGGAGAACATCATCCTGTGAGAGTTTAGCCAGGCTCAGAAGAGCAAAAGTCATGTATTCTCCCTCAAATGCAGACTTAGATCTATGCCAAAGGCAGTAATATTGTTGTACTGGGTCACACACTAAGGAGAGAGCATACAGGAGAGAATTAAGGATAAGTAGGAAACCCAAAACTTGAAAGTGTTTGATATCCCTACTGCAAAGGAGCTAATACAGTAACCTTAAAATATAACACAAGTCAAAGTGGAAAGGTGACTGGAAGTAGTGTAGAAGTCAGGCAGAGAAGAATTAATTCAACTTGCAATACACTTGTGCATGGAAGCAGTGCTTGGAATCTTTCTGTATAGCTCACATTATCTCATCTAGCAAAAATGCTTTGTCTTTCTTATTATTACTTGTATCCTCTCTTTAACAAAATTGGAATAAAGGGCAGAACAGGTTCTGCCTGGAAGCGAGGGGGTGGTGGGGAAGAAGGAGGGGGCTGGGGCATAGGGAAGAAATGACCCAAACAATGTATGCACATATGAATATATGAATAAAGACAAAAGAAGAAATTAAACGGGATATCAACAAACCTCTAAATGAAACAAGGAAATTATTTTTTTTTAAAGAGAGAGACAGAAAAATGAAATAAAGAAGGCAGTACAAGATGTGAAAGAGAAGCTTAGCAAAAGTATGAAAAAGTCAACATACACAAATCTATAAATGTAATACAGCACATTAATAGAAGCAAAGACAAAAGCCACTTTATCATTTCAAAGGATACAGAAAAATCCTTTGATAAGATCCAACACCACTTCATTATAAAAGCCCTAAGAAAACTGGGAATAGAAGAACACTAACTCAACATTGTACAGGCTATGTATGACAAACCTATAGCCAACATCATACTTAATGGAGAAAAACTGAAACAATTTCCCCTAAAATCAGGAACAAGACAAGGGTGCCCACTATCCCCATTCCTATTCAACATAGTCCAGGAATTCCTAGCCAGAGCAGTAAGGCAAGAAGAAGAAATAAAAGGAATACAAATAGGTAAAGAAACTGTCAAAATATCCCTATTTGCAGACTACATGATCCTATACCTTAAAGACCCAAAGACCTCTACTCAGAAGCTTCTAGACATCATCAATAGATAATAGCAAGGTAGCAGGATATAAAATCAACATAGGAAAATCATTAGCATTTCTATACACTAACAATGAACAAACTGAAAAAGAATGTATGAAAACAATTCCATTCACAATAGCCTCAAAAAAATCAAATACCTAGGTGCAAACCTAACAAAAGATGTGAAAGACCTCTACAAGGAAAACTATACACTTCTGAAGAAAGAGATTGAGGAAGACTATAGAAAGTGGAGAGATCTCCCATGCACATGGGTTGGTAGAATCAACATAGTAAAAATGTCTATACACCCAAAAGTAATCTACATGTTTAATGCAATTCCCATCAAAATTCCAATGACATTCATTAAAGAGATTGAAAAATCTACTGTTAAATTTATATGGAAACACAAGAGGCCACGAATAGCCAAGGCAATACTCAGTCAAAAGAACAATGCAGGAGGTATCACAATGGCTGACCTCAAACTGTATTACAAAGCAATAACAATAAAAACAGCATGGTACTGGCACAAAAACAGACATGAAGACCGATGGAACAGAATAGAGGACCCAGATATGAAGCCACACAACTATAACCAACTTGTCTTTGACAAAGGAGCTAAAAATATATGATGGAGAAATAGCAGCCTCTTCAACAAAAACTGCTGGGAAAACTGGTTAGCAGTCTGCAAAAAACTGAAACTAGATCCATGTATATCACCCTATACCAAGATTAACTCAAAATGGATCAAGGATCTTAATATCAGACCCCAAAATCTAAAGTTGATATAGGAAAAAGTAGGAAATACTCTAGAGTTAGTAGGTATAGGTAAGAACTTTCTCAGTGGAACCCCAGCAGCACAGCAACTAAGAGATAGCATAGATAAATGGGACCTCATAAAGCTAAAAAGCTTCTGTTCATCAAAAGAAATGGTCTCTAAACTGAAGAGAACACCCACAGAGTGGGAGAAAATATTTGCCAACTATACATCAGACAAAGGACTGATAACCAGAATATATAGGGAACTTAAAAAACTAAATTCTCCCAAAACTAATGAACCAATAAACAAATGGACAAGTGAACTAAACAGAACTTTCTCAAAAGAAGAAATTCAAATGGCCAAAAAACACATGAAAAAAATGCTCACCATCTCTAGCATAAAGCAAATGCAAATTAAAGCCATGCTAAGATTCCACCTCACCCCTGTTAGAATAGCCATCATCAGCAACACCACCAACAACAGGTGTTGGCGAGGATGCGGGGAAAAAGGAACCCTCTTACACTGTTGGTGGGAATGTAGACTAGTACAACCACTCTGGAAAAAAATTTGGAGGCTACTTAAAAAGCTAGACATTGATCTACCATTTGATCCAGCAATACCACTCTTGGGGATATACCCAAAAGACTGTGACACAGGTTACTCCAGAGGCACCTGCACACCCATGTTTATTGTGGCACTATTTACAATAGCCAAGTTATGGAAACAGCCAAGATGCCTCACCACTGACGAATGGATTAAGAAAATGTGATATCTATACACAATGGAATTTTATGCAGCCATGAAGAAGAACAAAATGTTATCATTCGCTGGTAAATGGATGGAATTGGAGAACATCATTCTGAGTGAGGTTAGCCTGGCCCAAAACACCAAAAATCATATGTTCTCCCTCATATGTGGACATTAGACCAAGGGCAAACACAACAATGGGATTGGACTTTGAGCACATGATAAAAGCGAGAGCACACAAGGGAGGGGTGAGGATAGGTAAGACACCTAAAAAATTAGCTAGCATTTGTTGCCCTTAACGCAGAGAAACTAAAGCAGATACCTTAAAAGCAACTGAGGCCAATAGGAAAAGGGGACCAGGAACTAGAGAAAAGGTTAGATCAAAAGAATTAACCTAGAAGGTAACACACAGGCACAGGAAATCAATGTGAGTCAATGCCCTGTACAGCTATCCTTATGTCAACCAGCAAAAACCCTTGTTCCTTCCTATTATTGCTTATACTCTCTCTATAACAAAATTAGAAATAAGGGCAAAATAGTTTCTGCTGTGTATTGAGGGGGTGGGGGGAGAGGGAGGGGGCGGAGTGGGTGGTAAGGTAGGGGGTGGGGGCAGGGGGGAGAAATGAACCAAGCCTTGTATGCACATATGAATAATAAAAGAAAAAAAAAACCTTGAATGGGTGAATGTAATACATGTGAAATTAATATGGCCCAGATGATAGTTAATAAAAGAAGAGAAATTGACAAGTTAAAAAAAAAAAGACAGAGAGAGAAAATGAAATAAAGAAGGCAGTACAAGATGTGAAAGAGAAGCTTAGCAAAAGTATGAAAAAGTCTCAAAACAAAGAATCAAACAGGAATCTTGGAAATAAGAAGTACCTTATGTCAAATAAAAAATACTGTTGAAAGACACTCAGCAGACTGAAACACGCGGAAGACAAAATTTCATAGCTCAAAAACAAAATAAATATGAAAAATAACTTCAGAATACATAGACAAAAGAATAAAGCACTGCAAAAAGAATATATAAGAATACTGTGACTAAATCAAAAGACCAAATTGGAGAATTATGGCCATCTAAGATGGAGAAGAAGTACAGGCCAAAGTCATAAGAAATATACTCTGCAAAATAATACCAGAAAAGTTCCCAAACCTTGAGAAAGAAATGCCCATCTAAGTACAGGAAACATTCAGGACACCAAATGACATGACTAAAGCAGAACGTCTCCATGGTATATTATAATTAAAACAATTAGCACAGAAAACAAGGAAAGAATATTGAAGGCTATGAGGGAGAAAATCAAATAACATATAAAGGTAAACCCATCAAAATAATAGCAGATTGCTCAAAAGAAAACTTAAAAGCAAGAAGGCATGGAATGAGGTACTTCAGGTCATGAAAGAAGATAGATTCAAGAGTAGGATACAATACCTAGGGAATCTATCATTCAAAATTGAAGGAGGAATAAAAAACATCCATGATCAACAGAAATTAATACAATATATAACCAATAAAACAGCACTACAGAAGATTTTGAAAAGAATATGACACAGAAAATGAAAATCTAAAAAGCCATGAATGGATGGGAATTATTAAATTGCAAGAGAAGAGGAGACGTGAAATTAGAGAGCAATATAGAATTAGTTGCAAGCACCCAAACTCTCACACAAAAGCAACTAAATGGCAAAATCTCTACATATCTCTCAATATTAACGCTGAATATCAATGGCCTCAACTCCCCCATCAAAAGATATCAAACAGAAAACTGGATTAAAAAGGAAACCCAAATATTTGTTGTTTATAAGAAACCCATAGACACAAACATTGCCTGAGAGTCAATGGTGGAAGATTTACCAAGATAATGCACCCCCAAAAAAAACCAGGCAGGAGTAACAATACTTATATCAGATAAAGTAAACTTCAAACCTAAATTAATCAGAGGAGATAAAGAAGTTCACTTCAATACATCAGGAAGAAATAACAATTGTTAACTTAAGTGTGCCCATGTCAGTGCTCCAAACTTCGTTAAACATACATTTCTGGACTTAAAAACACAGATATGCATGAACATGATGGTAGTGGGAGACTTCAGTTTTCCTCTATCACTAATAGCTGGGTGACCAAGACAAAGAATCAGCAAAAAAATTCTAGAATTGAATGATACTATAGTTCAAATAAACCTGACAGATATCTACAGAGTATTCCATCCTGCAACAACCCAATATACATTCTTCTCAGTAGTTTATGGTACTTCCTCCAAAATAGACTACATTTTAGGTCACAAAGCAAGTCTTACCAAATACAAGAAAATTGAAATAACCCCATGCATATGATCTGACCACAATGCAATAAAAATAGAACTCAACAGCAAAAGAAACAGCAGTAAATAATCAAACATCTGGAGACTGAATGAAACATTGCTCAATGCTCAGTGGATCATTGGAGAAATAAGAGAGGAAATCTGAAAGTAGCTAGAATTTAATGAAAATGAAAACACAACCAATCAGAATCTATGGGACTCAGCAAACACAGGGCTAAATGCAAAGTTTATAGCCACAAATGCATATATGTTTAAAAAAAAGAAAGGAAAAACTTCAAATAAACAACTTATTGCTACATCTTAAACTCCTAGAAAAACAAGAACAAACTAAACCCAAAACTAGCAGAAGAGAAATAATAAAAATAAGGGGCCAAATCAATAAAACATGAAGCTGATTCTTCTCAGAGAGGGTGTCAACAACCTCCAAAATGAAACTAAGGAGATTATGAAAAAAAGATAAATGAAATAAAGAAGACAACACAAGGTATGAAAGAAGGATTTAATAAAGATACAGAAAACCACAGAAAAAGAAGAATCAAATAGAAATCCTGAAAATGAAAAGTCCCCTAAATCAAATAAAAAATGCAGTTCAAAGCCACTCCAGCAGTCTAGACCAGGTGGAAGACATTTTCAGAGCTTGAAGAAAAAAATAGATATTAATGAAAAAGCAGAAGAATCCTTAGACAAAAGACTCAAGAGCTGCAAAAGGAACATACAAGAACTCAGTGATTCCATTAAAAGACCAAATCTGTGAATCATAGGCATCTAAGAAGGATAAGAGGTGCAGGCTAAAGTTGCATGTAATATATTTAACAGAAAATTTCCCAAATCTCTATAAAATGATGCCCATCCAGGTACAGGCAGCCTCCAGGACACCAAACAGACATGACCAAAATAGAGCCTATTGACAGCATATTATCATTAAAACAACTAGTAGAGAGAAAAAAGAAAGAATACTGAAGGCTATAAGAGAGATAAATCAAATAATATATAAAGGTAAATCCATAAAAATAACAATAGATTTCTCAATAGAATGCTTAAAAGCAGGAGGGGCATGGAGTGAAGTATTTTGAGCACTGAAAGGAAACAATTTCACTCCTGGGATGCTCTACTCAGCAAAGGTAACATTCAAAATTGATGGAGGAATAAAAATCTTCCATGATAAACAGAAATTAAAATAATATATGACCACCAAACCACCACTATAGAAGATTCTGAAAGTATTCCTACACAGAAGACAAAAACAAACACAACCACAAAAGGATAGGAAATATTAACCCTCAAAAGAAGAACAGACATGTACTAAGAGAACAGCATAGAACTGACTGCACACACACAAATCTCTAAGTAACAAAAACAGCTAAGTATTAACCACATACCTCTCAATATTAACACTGAAATTAATGGACTCAACTCTCCCATCAAAAAACACCTTTTGTCAAACTGGATTAAATAGGGAGACCCAACAACCTATTGGTTACAAGAAACCCACCTTATTAACAGAAACAAACACTGTCTTGGGGTGAAAAGGTAGATGAAGGTTTACCAAGCTAATGGTCACCAAAAACAGGCAGAAGTATCAAAACTTATATCAGATAAAGTATATTTCAACCCTAAATTAGTCAGAAGAGACAAAGGACACTTCATACTAATAAAAAATGTAATATATCAAGAGGAAATAACAATTATCAACTTACACATATCTAATGTCAGTGCATCCAGCATAATTAAAAATACAGTAGTGGACTTAAATCACAGATAGATTCCAATGCAGTGGTAGTGAGAGAGTTTAATACTTCTCTGTCACCAATACATAGGCCATCTAGACAAAAAATCAAGAAATTCTGGAAATGAAAAACACCATATGTCAAATGCACATGACAGATGTCTATAGAGAATTCCGTGTTGTAACAGCACAATATACACTCTTCTAAGCAGCCCATGGAACTTTCTTCAAAATAAACTACATTATATGGCACAAAGCAAATCTCAACAAATATAAGAAAAAGCAAAACAATCCCCTGCATACTGTCTGACTACAGTGCAATAGCATTAGAGTTCAACAACAATGAAAATACACAAATAACTGGATGCTGAAGTACACATTGCCCAATGATCAGTTGGTCATAGAAGAAATAAGGAAATAAATTTCCTTATTGAATTTAATGAACATAAAACACAACCTATCAGCACCTATTGGACACAGCAAAGGCAGTCCTAAGAGGAAATTTTATAGGCTAGAGTGCATATATTAAAAACACAGAATGACCTTAACCAAGTGACCTAAAGCAGCATCTCTCCAAGAAAAAGAAGAACATGCTAAACCCAAAACAAGCAGGAGAAAAATAATAAAAATAAGGGCCAAAACCAATGAAACAGAGACCAAAGATATGAAGAATCAATGAAACAAAAAGCTAATTCTTAGAGAAAAAAACAAGATTGACAAACACCTCACAAATCTGACTAAAATAGAGAGGAAAAAGACACAAATTAATAAAGTCAGAAATGAAAAGGGGAAGATACAAAAAACACCAAGAAAATCCAAGGAACCATCATGAAATAATTTGAAAACCTGTATTCAAATAAATTGGAAAATCTAGAAGAAATGAACAAATTTCTACACACAAATGACCATTCAAAATTGCACCAAGACTAAATTTATACCTAAACAGATGTATAACACAAAATGAAATTAAAGTGACAATAGTCTCCTAAAAAAGAAAAGTCCAGAACCTGCCAGATCCTGTACTGAATTCTTCCAGACCTTTAAAGAACAAATACCACCACTCCTTACACTTTTCCACAAAATAGATACGAAAGGAACACTGCCAAACTCATTCAATGAAGCCAGTATTACACTCATCTCAGAACCAGAGAAGGACACAACAAAAATAAAGGAAATTACAGGCTGATCTCTTCAATGAACACAGGTGCAAAATTCCTCAGTAAAATATTGGCAAACCAAATTCAATGGCATATCAGGAATATCATACACCACAACAAATTTGGATTCATCCCAGGGATTCAGTGATGATACAACATAGGAAAAATCATTAAATGTAATACAGAACATTAAAAAAAGCAAACACAAAAACCACTTTATCATCTCAATAGACACAGAAAAAGCCTTTGATAAAATTCAATATCCTTTCATGATAAAAGTTCTGATGAAACTAGGAATAGAAGGAAAGTACCTCAACACAATAAAGGCTACATACAAAAAACCCATAGCCAAAACTGGAAACCATTTTCCCTAAGGTCAAGAGTGAGACAAGAGTGCCCATTCTCCCCACCCCTATTCAACATATTGTTGGATTCCTAGCCAGAACAATAATACAGGAAGAATTTTTTAAAGGAATACAGATAGGTAAGGAAGATGTCAAACTATCCCTATTTGCAGATGATATGATTTTATGCCTAACTGACCTGAAATAATCCACAAAAAGTTCCTAGACAATATAAAGAGCTTTAGCACAGTAACAGAATACAAAATCAATTTACAAAAATCAGTAGCTTTTCTATACACCAACAATTAACAGACAGAGAAAAATAATTCCACTTACAATAGCCTCAAAAAAATCAAATTACAAAGAATAAACTGAACAAAGGATATGAAAGCCCTCTGCAAGGAAAAGTACAAACCATTGAAGAAAGAAATCAAAGATTACGAAAAATGGAAAGATCTCCCATGTTCAGGGATTGGCAAATTCAACATAGTAGAAAGTAGCTATACTACCAAAAGCAATCTACATGTTCAATGCAGTTCCCATCAAAATCCCAATGACATTCATTACAGAGATTGAAAAATCAACCCTAAAGTTCATTTGGAGAAGAAAATACCTCAAATAGCCAAGGCAATACTGAGCAAAAACAGAAACACTGGAGATACCACAATGCTCGACTTCAAACTATACTATAGAGCTATAGCAATAAAAAAAGCATGGTATTGGCACCAAAACAGATATGGATACCATTGGAACAAAATAAGGGTCCCATAGATGAATCCATGTAACTACACCCACCTACATTTTGACAAAGGTACCAAAAACATATGATGGAGAAAAGACAGCATTTTCAACAAATGTTCCTGGGAAAACTGGATATCTGCCTGCAGAAACTGAAACTAGATCCATGATAGTCACCCTGTACAAGTATCAATTCAAAGTGGATTATGGGCCTTAATATCAAACCTGAAATGAAACTATACAGGAAAGAGTACATAATACACTGGATGCAATAGGCATAGGCAAAGACAAGGACTTCCTCAGTAAATCTCAAGTGACTCAGCAACTAAAAGAAAGGATCAACAGATGGGACTATAAGAAATTATAAATCTTCTGCACATCAAAAGAAAGGGTCTCTAAATTGAAGAGACCACCCACAGAATGGGAGAAAAACATTGCCACCTGTACATCAGAAAAGGACTGATAACCAGAATATACAGGGAGCTCAAAAAACTAAACTGCCAAAGAAATTAATGATCCAATAAAGAAATGGGCAAATGAACTGAGCAGAGCCTTTTCAAAAAAGTTCAAATGGCTCAGAAACATGTGAATAGATGCTCACCATGACTGGCCATAAAGGAAATGCAAACCAAAATCACACTGAGACTCCACCTCACTCCTGTTAGAAGAGCTGCCATGAAGAGCAACGGCAACAAATATTGGCGAGTATGCAGGGAGAAAAGAACTCTCATACACTGCTGGTGGGAATGTAAGCTAGTACAACCACTATGGAACACAGTATGGAGGCTCCTTTAAAAAACTAAACGTGGATCTGCCATATGATAGAGCAATACCACTCCTAGGGATATACCCAAAGGAATGTGAGCCAGGTTACAACAAAGTCACCTGCACACCCATGTTTATTGCAGCAGTATTCACAATAGCTAAGCTATGGAACTAGTTCAGATGTTCCACTGTTCCACTACTGATGAGTGGATTAAGAAAATGTGCCATTTATACACAATGGAATTTTATTCAGTCACAAAGAAGAATGAAATTTTTTCACTCACAGATAAATGGATGGAACTAGACAACGTCATCTTAGGTGAAGTTAGTCAGGCTCAAAAGGCCAAAAGCCACATGTTCTCCCTCATATGCAGATTATAGACCTAAAACAAACACAGCAATATCATGGGACATAGGTCACACTAACAGGAGACAGTGCATGGGAGAGATAGGGAAAGGGAAGGAAACTAAAAACTGAATGTGATTGATGTGTTCATGGTACAGGAATGAATATAGAAATCTTAAACTGGTCAGGGCCACTATGGGAAGAATAATAGGGAGGAATGAAGAAGACTAGAGGAGATGAACCATTTGGGGTTGTAACACATATATGCAGGGCAACAGCACAAGTAAACTCCCTGTGTAACTATTTTTATTTCAAACTAGCAAAAAAGTCATGTTTTTCTTTTTATCTTTTATCTTGTTTTTTCTACAAAATCAAAGAACAGGAGGGTGGAACGGGTTCTGGGAAGGACGGGTGGGGGGTTGTCACCAGTAGGAGGGGGAAGGTGCTGGGGAAAGGGGGTAGGAGGGTAAACACAGTGCAAATAATGTGTATACATGTAAGAAAATGAAAAAATGATACCTGTTGAAACTGTTCCAGGAATGGGGGGGAGGTTGAAGAAGGGCAGTAGAAGGAATGAATTCAAGTATGATATATTTGATTCATTGTAAGCACCTTTGTAAATGCCACACTGTACTCCCACCCAGCACAACAATAAAGGAAAAAACAAGGTACAAAAAATTTTATAACTAAAATTTTAACTTTAGTAAATACCCTGATCATCTGTATGCCTAGTCGAATTATTCTAGCAATAGATGCATAAAAAGCCTTTAAATAATTCAATATCCTTTCATGGTAAAAGCTCTGATGAAACTAGGAATAGAAGGAATGTACCTCAACATAATAAAGGCAATATATAACAAGCCCATAGCCATCATCATACTAAATGGGGAAAACTGAAGCCATTTCTTCTAAAGTTAGAAATGACACAGAGTGTCCACTCTCTCTACTATTATTCAACATATTGTTGGAATTCCTAGCCAGGACAATAAGACAAGAAGAAGAAATGAAAAGAATTCAAACAGGAATAGAAGTCAAACTATCCATATTTGCAGATGACATGATCTTATACTGAAGAGACCAAGAAAATTAATCAAAAAAAAAAAAACTCCTAGACATCATAAACAGCTTTAGCAAAGCAGCAGGATACAAAATCAATTTACAACAGTCAGTAGCCTTGCTATATACCAACAATGAACAGAGAAAGAATATTATAAATATCTTTAAATATTATAATATTTAAAAATTAAATACTTAGGAATAAATTTAACAGTAGAAGTTAAAGACATCTACAATGAAAACTATAAACCATTGAAGAAAGAAATTGAAGAAGACTACAGAGTATGGAAAGATTTCCCACGCTCATGGATTGTCATAATCAATATTGAAACAATGGCTGTGTTACCAAAAGCAATCTATATGTTCAATGTAATCCCCATTAAATTCCAATGACCACCAACAAAGAGGTTGAAAAAAATCACCCCTGAACTTCATTTAGAAACACAAAAGACCATGAATAGCCAAGGAATACTGAGAAAAAAAAGAGCAACTCTGGAGGTATCACAATACTTGACTTCAAGCATGACTACAGAGCCATAGCAATAAAAACAGCATAATATTGGCATAAAAACTGGCATGAAGACAAGTAGAAGAGAATAAAGAATCCAGATATGAATCCATGCAACTATGCCCACCTGTTTTTTGACAAAGATGCAGAAACATAGGATAGAGAAAAGATATCTTCTTCAACAAACATTGCTGGAAAAACTGGATATCTGAATGCAGAAAACTGAAACTACAGCCATGTCATTCACCTGTAGAAGTATCAAGAGAAAGTGAATTAAGGACCTTAATATAAAAACTGAAACTTTAAAGGTAGTGCATGAAAGAGAAGGGTATACATTGGAATTAACAGGCACAGGCAATAACTTTATAAATAGAACTCAAAAGGCTCAGCAACTAGGAAAAATAACTGATAAATGGGACTATGTTAAAAAGCAGTAGCTTTTTAATCAAAAGAAATGGTCACTAGATTAAAGAGGCAACCCATAAAATGGGATAAAATCTTTTCCAGCTGTACATCTAACAAGGGACTGATAACCAGAATATACAGGTAGCTCAAAAAACTAAACTCCCAAAAAATCAATGACTCAATGAAGAAATGGGCAAATGAACTAAACAGAGCTTTTTCAAAGGAAGAAGTCCAAATGGCCAAAAACACATGAAGAAATGCTCAACATCTCTGGTCATATAAGAACTGCACATCAAAACCAGGTCAAGATTCTATCTCACACCTGTTAGAATGATTATCAAGAACACACACAATGAAAAAAGTTGGTAAGGATATGGGGGAATAGGAAGCTTCATACACTGTTGGTGGGGATGTTAATAAGTACAACACTATGTAAAACAGTATGGATGCTCCTCAAAAAAACTATAACTAGAAGTGCTATATGATTCAGTGATACTACTTCTTTGGATATACCCAAAGAAATGCAAATCAAGGTACAATAAAGGTCACTGAACACCATGTTTAATGCAGCATTAGTCACAAAAGCTAGGCTATGGAAACAGCCAACATGCCCACTACTGGTGAATGGATTAAGAAAATGTGATATTTATATGCAACAAATTTTTTTCAACAATTAAGCAGAATGAAATTTTGTCATTTTCAGGTAAATACATGGAATGGGAGAAAATCATCTTAAGTGAAGTTTGCCAGGCTCATAACACCAAAGGCCACATGTTTTCTCTCATAAGTTGACTATAGATTCAATAAAATACAAGCAATATGAAAAACAGGTTATGCTAAGGGGAGGGAGGTTAAAAGAAGGAAGTTACAAAGGTGAGTAGGGTTGATGTACTTCCTATACAAGAATGAATATAGAATTTTTAAACCTGGGGAAATCACCATAAGAAGGAATAAGGTAGAAAGAAGAAAAGTAGAGGGGATGAACCAATTTGAGTTATAATTCATATATGCATGGAAATGTTACAATGAAATAGTGACAAAGAAAAGTGTCACTTTTTAAACAAAAACAGAGAATAAGAATGCAAAAAATGATTTGTCTTCAGAGGGAGTAATAGTGGGATGGGGAGGGTATAAGGAAAGGATATAGGAAGGTAAGAATGGCGTAAATATTCTATAAATATGTATGTTAATAGAAAAATAAGATCTGTAAATGAGGAAAGGGGATTAAGGGCAGAATGGTGGAGGGTTGAACTCCAGCTATGATATATTGTAAGAAATTTTATATATGTCACAATGTAACCTCAGGACAACAATAACAAAAATGAATTATAAATACATAAATAATAAATAGATTTAAAACAGTGATAGGGGGAGAGAAATTCTATTATACAAACATCTTTCCAAGAGTTGAAACTTGTCTTGAGAAGTCAAACATCTAACTATATTTGTTTTAGAATGATGAATAAACCACTTTCCCATAGACCATATAGGGTATTATGAGTCCAAATTAATGTAAATTAATGGTCATAGGTGCAGAGAAATCCTTTGAAACACAGACCTAATTCCTACAGCTGAGCCTTGTGCAAGATGGTCAAACTTTTACCTATGTAGATTTACAATGGCAATTGTTTGTTTCTATGTCATAGTTGGTAATAGCACATTTGGAAACAAAATGACCATGGCTTCTAATTGAAAATGGAGGTCGATTTAGGGAAATTCTTTGAAACACAGACTAAATTCCTACAGTTGAACCTTGCACAAGATGGTCAGTATTCTAAGATGGTTTTAGTATGGCAACTACATGCTTCTGTGCCATAGTGCATAATGGTGCATTCAGAACCAAAATGAATGTGGATTTAAATTGAAAATAGTGATAAATGGAGAAAAATTCTATGAAACACAGACTAGACTCTTCTGCATAGTGGTCAAACTTGTAACTAATTTGTCTTTAGAATGGCATTTATGTGCCTTTTACCACAGAGCATATAGTGCATGATGAACCAAAATGAATGTGGCTTCAAACTAAAAATGGTGATAGATGGAGAGAATACCATAGACTTAACCTGAGAGTAGAATTTGTGCTTGATGGACAACATCCTATCTAACTGGTTTTTGAATGTCATATACATTCTTCTATGCTAAAGCATAATAGTGCATTTTGAGCCATGTCAATATATGGAGAGATATCCTGTGAAAAACAACTTTAGTTCCTGGAGTTAAACCGTGTGGAGGGTGGTCAACTACCTAACAAGTTGGTTTCAGAGTGGTAGTTACATGATGCTTTGTCAGAGAACAATAGTGCATTATAAGCCAACACGAATGTGCTTCAAATAAAAAATGGTGATAGATATAGAGAAATTCTATGAAACAAGACATAATTACTGGAGTTGAACATTGGAATGTTAGTCAAACTTCTAATTTGTATGATTTAGAATGGTATTTACCTCCTTCTTTGCCATAAAGCATACTATTTCATTTAGACCAATAATGAATATGCTTCAAAACTTAAAATGGAGATAGATGGAGAGAAAGCCTATGAAATGAATGCTTAAATCCTACAGTTGTCCCTTGTACAATATTGCAATCTTCTAACAAAGTTGGTTTTAGAATGGCAATTGTAAGCATCTTTGCCATATAGCATCATAGAGTATTATAAGTCATAATAAATTTGGCTACAAATTAAAAATGGTAATACGTGGACAGAAAACCTATGAAAAACAGACTTAATTCTAAGAGTTGAACTCTGTGCAGAATGGTCATCCATCTATCTAAGTTGGTGTAGAATGGCAGTTTCTCTCGTTTGCCATATAGTATAATAGTGCATTTTGACCCAAAAGGAATGTGGTATGAAATTGAAAATGGCAAAAGTTGGAGTGAAATACTGGGACACAAAGACTTTATTCACATTGTTGAACATGTTGTAAGTCCATCAAACTTCCAACAAAGTTGGTTTTAGAATGGCAGTTATAAGATTCTTTACCATAGAGCATAATGGTTCATTATGAGCCAAAATGAATGTGGCTTCAAATTGAAAACAGTGATAGATAGGGGGAAATCAAATGAATCACAGATGAATTTCTTGACTTTGACCTTGTTCATGACTTTCAAAGTACAATAGAATTGGTTTTAGAATGGCAGTTACGTGCTTCTTAGAACTAGAAGAGTGAGTACATCAGGAGCCAAAATGAATGTGGCTTCAAATTGAAAAGATGATAGATGGAAGGAAATCCTGTGAAACACAGATTTGATTCCTTGAGTTGAACATTGTGCTAGACATTAAATCTTTCATCTAAGGTGCTTTTAGAGAGGGATTTTCATGCTTCTTTGCTACAGAGTATAATAGAGCTTTTTGACCAAAAATATATGTGGGTTCAAATTGAAAATGATGATAGATGGAAAGAAATCTTAAGAAACACAATCTTAACTCATACAATTGAGCTTCGCGCTATTTTAATATGTTTCTGAAATGTGGCTACATGCTTATTTTTCATAAAGAATAATAGTGAATTATGAGACAAAATTAATGTAGCTTCAAGTTGAAAGCTGGTAGATTGAGATAAATCCTATGGAACACAGACTTAATTCCTAGAGTTGAACCTTATGGAAGACTGTCAACCTTCTAAATAAATTGGTTTCATAATGGTAGTTATATGCTTCTTTGCGTAGAGCATGTTAGTACATTTTGAGTTAAAATGAATGTTGCTTCTTGATGAATGGAATTATTTCAATAAAATACATACTAAATTCCTATAGATGAACCTTAGTCAGGTTGGTGAACTTTCTAAATACGTTCAATTTAGAAGATAGTTACATGCTTCCTTGTCATATAACATAATTCTGCATTATGACCCAAATGAATTTAGACACAATAAAAAACGGTGATAGATGGAGAAAAATATTGTGAAATACAGTCCTCATTCCTACAGTTGGACCTGTGTGGAACAATCTTTTAACCATGTTAGATTTAGAATATAATCACATTCTCCTTTGTCATAGAGCATTAACAGCCACAATGAATGTGGTTGCAAATGAAAATGGAGATAGATGGTGAGAAATCCTCTTAAACACAACCTTGGTTCTTAGAGTGATGCTTGTAATGTATGGTAAACCTAATTAAGTCAGATTTAGAAGGCAATTTCATGCTTTTTTGCAATATAGCGTAATAGTGCATTACAAGCAAAAGTGAATGTGGCTTCAAATTGACAATGTTGACAGATGGATAGAAATCCCTTGAAAACATATGTAATTCCTTGAGTTGAACCTTGTGTAGGAAGTTTAAACTTCTAACTAAATTTGTTTTGAATAGTGGATTTGTGGTTGTTTGACATAGACCATAATCATGCACTAAGATTCAACATGAATATGGCTTCAAACTAAAAAGGTTATCAATGGAGAGAAAACCTAAGAAACACAGACTTAATTTTGAGAGTTGAACATTGTTCAAGGACAGTCAAACTTCTAATTAATTGGTTTTACAATGCAGTTACATTCTCTTTGCAGTGGAACATAATAGTGTATTAGGAGTCAAAAATCAATGTGGCTTCAAATTGAAAATAGTGATATGGAGAACAATCCCATGAATCACAGACTTAATTCCTGAAAAGAAATTTGTGGAGGCCATACAACCTTCTAAATAAGTTGGTTTCAGGGTGGTAGTTAAAGTCTGGTTAGTCTTAAAGTATAATACTGCATTAAAAGCCAAAATTAATGTGGAATAAAATTTTAAAATAATGATAGATGGAGAGAAATCCTATGAAACAAAGACTTAATTTGTAGAGTTGATCCATGTTCCTGACAGTAAACTTCTGAGTTCCACTCAGAAGGCATTTACATACATTTTTCCCAGAGACATAATAGTGCATTATTCTATTATATTAGAATATAAATTGCATACTTACATACTTTTTCTATACAGCATAATAGTACATTATGAACAAAAATGAATGTGGTATAAAAGGAAAATGGTGGTCAATGGGTAGATATTGTATTACACATGAACATAATTCCATAAGTGGGCCTTGAGTTGGATGGTCAACTTTCTAACTGTACTGGCTTTAGAATGGAGGATGTTGCTTGTTTTCTATAGCCCATACAGCATATTATGAGACAAAATGAATGTGGCTTCCAATTGAAAATGATGATAGATGGAGACAAATATTATGAAACACAGACTTAATTCCTACACTGGTATAGTTTGCAGGATGGTCAATTAAGTTGACTTCTAGGTTGGTTTTAGAATGGCAGTTTTATATTTGTTTGTCATAGAGCATATTAGTGCATTATGAGTCAATAGTTGTGGCTTCTAATAAAAAAAAGTGATAAAAATAAACAAATCATTTGAAACACAGCCTTCAGTTAGAGTTGAACTGTGTATATAATTGTCAACCCTCAACTGAGTTGCATTTAGAATAGCAGTTACAAGCATCTTTGCCAAAAGTATAGTAGATCATTCTGGTTACATGATGCTTTGACATAGTGCATAATAGTGCATTATGAGACAAAATGAAAATGGTGCTTCAAAATGAAATGGCTTCAAATGAAAATAGTGATAACTGGCAAATATCCTTGGAAACATAAGTTTACTTCCAAGAATGAACCTTGTGGGTGATGTACAACTTTTAAAAGTTGATTTCAGAATGGCATCACATTCATATTTTCCATAGATCATAAAGTGCATTATGAGCCAAAATGAATGGACTTCCAATGGAAAACTATGATAGGTGTAGAATTCTATGAAGTGCAGACTTAATTTCAAGACTTGGACCTTGTCTGGATGGGCAAACTTCTAGTTTGTAGTTTCTAGAATAGTGGTTACATGCGTCATTAACATGGTGCATAAATCTTCATTTTTACCAAAAATAAATTGGCTTCCAATGAAAAACATTGATAGATGGAGAGAAAATCTATAAGACACAGACAATTTCCTAAAGTTTAACCTCATGCAGGATGAGCAAATTTCTAATAAAGTTTGTTTTTAGAATTGCAGTTAACATTCTTCTTCGCCAGAGGATAATATTACATTCTGACCCAAAGTTAATGAGGCCTCAAATTGAAAGCAATGAGAGATGAAGAGAAATTCTGTGAAACCCAGACCTAATTAGTAGATTTGAACCTTGTGCAAGACATACACCCTTCTAAATTGGTTTTAAGATGACAGTTACATGCTTCTTTTCCATAGAGCATAATTGTTCATTACGATATGAAATAAAAGTGGCTTCAAATAGAATATGTGATATATGGAAAGAAATCATATAAAATAGACTTAATACTCAGAGTTGACCCTGTGCATGATGGGCAGACTCTTAATTAACTTAGTTTTAGACTGTCCATTACATGTTTCTTTGCCATAGAGCATAATAGTGCATATGAGTCAAAATTTAAATGGCTCACTATTGAAAATAGTGATAGAAAGAGAGAAAGCCTGTGAAACCCAGAACTAATTCATGGATTGAACCATGTGGAGGATGAAAAATCTCCCAAATAATTTGGTTTCAGAGTGGAGGTTGCATGCTGCTCTGCCATAGAGAATAATAGTGCATTATGATCAAAAATGAACAGGCCTTCAAGTGGAAAACAATGGTAGATGGAGAAAAATCCAATGAAACATAGACTTCATTTCCAGAGTTGAAATTTTGTTGAACTGTCAACCTTCTAACTATGTTGGAATGCCTGTTTTAGAATGTCTGCTACCAGATTCTTTACCACAAAGTATAATGATTTATTTTGTGTCAAAATGTATGTGGCAGGAATAGAGTGAGCAATATCCTGTGAAACACAGACTTACTTCCTTGAATGGAATCTTGTTCAGAATGGACAACCTTCTAAATAAGTGATTTTAGAATAACAGTTACATGCTTTCTCGCCCTAATACAAAATATTTCATTCTGAGATGAAATGAATGTGGCTTCAAATTGAAAACAATGATAAATGGAGAGAAATCCTATGAAACACAGACTTTATTCATAGAGTTGAACCTTGTGCAGGAAGTTCACCTTTCTAATTATGTGGATTCTAGAATGACATTTGCATGCTTATTTGTCATAAAACAACAATTAATTATGATCAAAAATAAATGTGGTTTCAAACAGAATAATGGTGTTTATGGAGAGAAATTCTATGAGATACGGACTTCATTCCCAGAGTTGACCTTGTGCAACATGAGCAGACTTTTAGCTAAGTTGGTTTTAGAATGGCAGTTATATGTTTCTTTGCTATAGAGGATATTGCATATTGTTTTAAAATGATTGCAGTTTACTATTGAAACTAACAATAGATGTAGAGAAAACCTGTGAAACACAGAATTAATTCCTAACTTGAACTGGGTGGAGGATGAACAACCTTCTAACTAATTTAGTTTCAGAGTGGCAGTTATACACTGCTTTGTCATAGAGTATAATAAAGTTTTGTGAGCCAATATGTTTTTGCCTTCAAATGGAAAATGGTGATAGATGGAGGAAAAAGCCTATGAAACACAGACTTTATTACGAAGATTCTAAATAAGTTGTTTTAGAATGGTAGTTACTTGCTTTCTTGCCCTACAACATAATGCTGCATTCTGAACCAAAATGAATGTGGCTTCAAATTGAAATGGTGATAGATGGAGAGAAATCCTGTGACATACAGACTTAATTCATAGACTTGACCTTTATATAGAACCTTCAACCATCTAAGTCAGTTTAGAATGTAAGGTAGATACTTTTCCTATAGAACATAATAGTGTATTATTAGCAAAAATCAATGTACTAGATGGAGAGAAGTTTTATAAACACAGATATAATTCCACAAGTAGAATTTTATGTTGGACAATCAACTTTCTAACTGCACTGGTTTTAGAATGTCAGAGTTATGCTTCTTTTCCATTGACCATAATAGTGCATAATGAGTCAAAATGAATGTGGTTTCAAATTTAAAACAGTAAAAGATGGAGAGAAATTCCATGAAGGTAATTCGTAATTCCTTGAATTGATCTATGTGAATAATGAAAATCTTAAATTTAACTTTATTTCAAGTGGCAGGTACATACTCCTTGACATACATTATAATTGTAGTGCATTATGAGCCAAAATGAATATGGCTTCAAACTGAAAATGGTGACAGATGGTAGATAAACTCTAAAACACAGATTTACTTCCTAAAATGAACCTTGTAGATGATGGTCAAAATCCTAAAGTTTGGTTTATAATGGCTGTTACATTCTTCTTTTCCATAGAGCATAATAGAGCATGTGTAACCAAAATGAATGGTGAAAGGTGATAGATGTGGAGAAAATCTGTGAAAAACAGATTTCATTCCAAGAATTGGGTCTTTTCATGAAGTGCAACCTTTTAACTTTTAGGGTTTAGCGTGGTTGTTAGATGCTTCTTTGCAGAGAGACCCAAGATGGCAACTATGGTTCAGAGGAAGATAGTGTGAGCTCTATCTAACTCTAAACCTTGATGAGACACTGGAACCACACTCGGCAGAAATAAAGCACCAACCAGAATCAAACCTTTGACACCATGAGCCCACACCTCATGGAAAGCTTCCCAATAACACATTTACTGAGAAAACTTAAGGGCTGCCACCACCACCACCACAACTGCCACCACTGGCTCCAAACCTGCCTGCAAGACATTCTACAGACCAAACAGGTGAGTGCCATGCATTACGTGGAATTCCCCCAGCCACACCAAGGATAAACCAGCACAGCCCTTGGGCAGACTAACCACCCCAAAAAAAGTTGAACAACAAACAGCAAACTGTAATCTAGCACAACAGCAGAGGGGGCAGGACTGCTGAAAGTGCACCAGAGAAGGAGGGAAGGGCAAGGAGCCAATCTCAGTGCCAACTATCAGTAAACAAATGCTGGAAAGGCAGGAAGGCCTAGAGCAGGCCGGCGATAAGCCACTCCCCAAAGCAGGGCACATAGCAGATCACAGAGGTCATCTCCTGAGCCAGTGATAAGCACCCAAAGTCAAACTGCCCAACAAACTTGAAAAGCAAACAGCAAACCATCATAGCACACTGACAGCAGAGGTGTGGGGGGAGAGGGCTGACAGAACAATGACCTTGCCCCAGAGAAAGGGGGTGGAGCAAAGAAATAAACCTCCAGCACAGAAATCCCAGTAAACAAGTACAGTGAAAAGCCACCTCCAAAGCAAGACAACTAGAAAACTATAATAATGCCAAACTGAATCCAGCAACATATGAGAATGATCATTCATGACAACCCATCAGCTTCATCCCAGGGATGCAGGGGTGGTTCAACATACACAAATCTATAAATGTGATAAAACACACTAATAGAAGCAAAGACAGAAGCCACTTGATCATATCAATAGATGCAGAAAAAGTCTTTGATAAGATTCCATATCACTTCATGATAAAATCTCTTAGAAAACTAGGAATTCAAGGAATGTACTCCAATATTATAAAGGGTATATTCGACAAACCTATAGACGACATCATATATAATGAAGAAAAACTGAAACCATTTCCCCTAAAATCAGGAATGAGACAAGGGTGCCCACTCTACCCACTCCTATTCAGCATATTCCTGGAATTCCTACCCAGATCAATAAGGCAAGAAGAAGGAATAAAAGGAATACAAACAAGTAAAGAAAATGTCAAAATATCCCTATTTGCAGACAACAGGATCCTATACTACAAAAATCCAAAAAAACTCTGCCCAAAAACTCCTAGACACCATGAACAACTTCAGCAATGTGGCAGGATACAAAATCAACTTACAAAAATCATTAACTTTTCTATACACCAACAATGAACAAATTGAGAAAGAATATATGAAAACAATTCCATTTACAATAGCCTCAAAAATATCAGATACTTAAGAGGAAATTTAACAAAGGATGAGAATGACCTCTACAAGGAGAACTACCAACCTCTGAAGAAAGAGATAGAGGAAGACTATAGAAGGTGGAAAGATCTTCCGTGCTCATGGATTGGAAGAATCAACAGAGTAAAAATGGCTATACTACTAAAACAATCTACATGTTCAAGAAAATTCCCATCAAAATCCCAATGACATTCATCACAGAGATTAAAAAATCTACCCTAAAGACCAACAATAGCCAAGGCAATACTCTGCAAAAAAAGCAATACTGGAAGTATTGCAATATCTGACTTCAAACTATATTACAGAGAAATAGCAATAAAAACAGCATGGTACTGGCACATAAACAGATATGAAGACCAGTGGAACAGCATAGAGCACCCAGATAAGAATCCACACAGCTATGCCCATTTTATTTTTGACTAAGGCAACAAAAATATATGATGGAAAATAGACAGCCTCTTCAACAAATGTTGCAGGGAAAAGTGGTTATCTGCCTGCAAAAAAAAGAAATTAGATCCATATTTATCACCCTGTACTAATATCAACACAAAATAGATCAAGAACCTTAATATCAGAACCAAAACTGAAGCTAGTAGAGAAGAGAAGGGAATACTCTGGAAGCCATAGGTATAGGCAAGGACTTCCTCAATAGAACTGCAGCAGCTCAGCAACTAAGAAAAAGGATACACAGTGAGACTACATGAAATTAAAAAGCTTCTGCACAACAAAAGAAATGGTCTCCAAACTGAAGAGGCCACCCACAGAGTGGGAGAAAATATTTGCCAGCTATACATCAGACAAAGGACTGATAACCAGAATATACAGGGAGCTCAAAAAACTAAACTCCCCCAAAATCAATGAACCAATTAAGAAATGGATAGCTAAACTAAAAAGAACTTTTTCAAAAGAAGAAAATTGAAATGGCCAAAAAACACATGAAAAACTGCTCACCATTCTGGCCATAAAGGAAATTCAAATCAAAACCACATAAGATTCCACCTCACCTATGTTAGAATAGCTATCATCAAAAACACCAACAACAACAGGTGCTGGCAAGGATGTGGGAAAAAATGAACCCTCATTCACTGTTGGTGGGAATGTAAGCTAGTGCAACCACTCTGGAACAATATGGAGGCTTCTTAAAACACTAAACATAGATCTCCCATATGATCCAGCAATCCTACTCAAACAAAGTTAGCCAGGATCAGAATGCCAAAAATTGTATGTTCTCCCTCATATGCGGAATTTAGACCTAAAATAAATGCAGTAATATTATTGGACAATGGTCACTTTCTAAGTGGAGAACACATACATGAAGAATAGGGAAAGGTAGGAAACCCAAAACTTGAAAGTGTTTGATGTGTCCACTGTAGAGGAATTAATATAGTAACCTTAAAACAGCAGAGGTCACTGTGGGAAGGTGACTGGGAAGTGAAAAGTTCTGGTAGAGATGAATCAATTCTAGTTGTAATACACATGTGCATGGAAGCAATGCTAGGAATCTCTCTGTATAGCTATCCTTATCTCAAACTAGCAAAAATGCTATGTCTTTCTTATTATTGCTTATGTCTTCTCTTCAACAAAATTGGAGAAGAGGCCAGAACAATTTGCTTGGAAGTGAAGGGGATGAGGGGGAGAGGGAGGGGTTTTGGGAGGAGTGAGGAGCAGAGGGGGAGAAATGGCCCAAACTAAGTATGCACATATAAATAAATAAATAAATAAATAAATAAATAAATAAATAAATAAAAAGAAAGTTTATTGATTCTGCCTCTTCTATCAAGCTGCAGCCTTGGCAGAGGCCATGATTCCTGTCTTCCAACCATGAAGTGTCACCTGTGAAAAGGGAAAGTCAATTGTCTAAAGGTTGTAGAGAAGAAGGGCCAAGAAGAAAATGAACCCAAAGCCTGTGATGACTTTGTCCAACTACAAGGCCAGTCCTAACATTGCTTGACAAAACTGTGACCATGAGTTAGGAATGGGAAAAAAAGGTCTTATACCTTCTGGTACTATTTGAATTTCATTCTATGTGCAGGAATCACTTATTCAAATAAGACTGTAATACCTGGAATCCTTCCAAACAGTTAAACCAACAAAAAAAAGATGCTCTTTCCCATAAAGCATAATGCTTTTTTTTTCTTTTCTGATTTATGATCACTTGCATTCTTTTTTTATTCATTTATTCACATGTGCATAAATTTTTGGGGTCATTTCTCCCCCTTACCCCCTCCACCCTCTCTCCACCTCCCCCCCTCACTTCCAGGCAGAACTTGTTCTGCCCTTGTCTCTAATTTTGTTGAACAGAAGACATAACTATAATAAAGAAGACAAAGAGTTTTTGCTAGTTGAGTTAAGGATAGCTATACAAAAAGATTCCTAGCTTTGCGTTCATGTACAAATGTGTTACAACCCAAGTTCACTCATCTCTAACTGATCTTTACACTGGTTCCTAATTCCCTTCTCATGTTAAACTCTGATGCTTTGAGATTACTGAATTAGTTCCTCTGGAGTGGGGACATCAAATGCTTTCATGTTTGGGGTTTTCTACCTATTCCCATATCTCCCGTATGTGCTCTCCCCTTGTCATGTGATCCAAGTCCAACCACATTTCTGTATTTACTCTAGATCTAAAGTCTGCATATGAGAGAGAACATGCGATTTCTGGTCTTCTGAGCCTGGCTAACCTTGCTTAGAATGATGTTCTCCAGTTCCATCCATTTACCTGCAAATGATAAGATTTCATTGTTCTTCATGGCTGAGTAAAATTCCATTGTGTACAAATACCACACTTTCTTGATCAATTCATCAGTAGTGGGTCATCTTGGTTGCTTCCATAACTTGGTTTCTGTGACTAGTGCTGCAATAAACATGGGTGTATAATGCTTCTTTTTGACCCAAAATGAATATGCCTTCAAATGATAAATGTTGATGGATGGGGAGAAAATCAATGAAACACAGATGTAATATCTATAGTTTAATATCTTGCAGGATGGGCAAGTTTCTAATGAAATTTGTCTTAGAATGGCAGTTACATACTACTTTGCCATAGAGGATAATATTGCATTATAAGCCATAATGAATGTGGCTTCAAATTGAAAATGGTGATAAATGGAGGGAAATCCTGTGAAACACATGCTTCATTCCTAGAGTTGAGCTTTCCGCAGGACAGTCAACCTTCTCAATAGGTTGGGTTTAGAATGGCAGTTACACACTTCTTTGACATAAAGCATAATAGTGCATTATGAGCCAAAATCAATGAGGCTTCAAATTGAATAACATGATAGATGGAGAGAAATCCTATAAAACACAGGTGTCAAGATGAACCTTGAGTAAGACAGTTTTAGAATGGCAGTTATATTCTTCTATGCCAGAGCAGGATTCTACATTATAAGCAAAAATGAATGTGGTTCAAATTGAAAACTGAAATAGATGTGAAAATTCTAATATGCAGACTTGAACATTTTAAAGGAAGATTCACCTTCTAAATAAGTTGGTTTTAGAAAGGCAGTTCCATGCTTCTTTGCCATAGAAAATAAGTGTGCATTATAAGCCAAAATAATTGTGGTTTCAAAAGTAAATAAAAATGTTATATATGGAGAGAAATACAACAAAACACAATCTTATTTACTACAATTCCACCTTGACCATGACATACTACAAAAAAGTCTTTTTTAGAATGGAAGTTATGTTTATTTTTTATTATGATTCTTTTATTCACATGTGCATACATGTTTCTTGGCTATAGAGCATAATAGTGCATTAGCAGACAATATGAATGTGACTTCTAATTGAAAATTATGAGCGATGAAGAGAAATCCTAAGAAAAACTCATTGAATTTCTGCAGTTGAACCTTGTGTAGGGCAGGCAACATTCAAATGAAGTTGGTTTTAGAATGGCAATCTCATACTTCTTAACCTTTGGGCATAATAGTTTATTAGAGCCAAAATGTACTTGACTTCAGTTTTTAAATGGTGATAAAAGGAAAGAAATTCTATACACACAGGCTTAATTCCTTGAGATTAACCTTGTGCAGGAGAGTCGACCTAAGTATGTTAGTTTTATAATGCCAGTTACACGCTACTTTGCCATAGAGAATGATAGTACATTATGAGACAACATTAATGTGGCTTCAAATTGAAAACAAAGATAGATGTAGATATATCATGTAAAACACACCCTAAATACCTAGATTTGTACCTTGTGGAGAACAATCAACCTTCTACTTAATTAGTTTTTAGAATGACAGTTACATCCGTCTTGGCATTAGAGCATAATAGTGCATTATGAGCCCAAAGGAATGTGACTTCAAATTTAAAATGGTCATAAATGAAGAGATATCCTATAAAACACAGATTGAATTCCTAGAGGTGTACCTTGCTCAGGATTATCAACCTAACTGTGTTGGTTTTAAAATCATAGTTACATAATTCTTTGCCATAGAGAATATTATTGCATTATGAGCCAAAATTAATGTAGCTTCAAATTGAAAATGATGATAAATTGAAGAAATCCTGTGAAATAGACTTAACTCCAAGAGTTTTACCTTGTATAGGACGTTTAGCTATCTAAGTAGTTGGTTTTAAAATACTAGCTACATGCTTCCTTGTCATAGAGCATATTAGTACATTATGAGCCAAGATGAATGTGACTTAAAACTCAAAATGGTGATAGAGAAAAATCCCATGAAACACAGACTTAGTTCCTAGAACTGACCCTTGTGCAGAGTGGTCAACATTCTTACTACTTTGGTTTTAGAAATAAAGTTACATCCTTCATTGTATACAGCATAATATATTATGAGACAAAGTGAAAGTGGCTTCAAATTGAAAATGGTGATAGATGGAGAGATATCCTATGGAATACAGATTTAATTCCTATAGATGAACCATGGGATGAACAGCCAACCATCTAACTAGGTTTGTTTAGGAGTATAAGTTACATGCTTCTTTGACATAGAGTATAATAATGCATTATTAACCAATACAAATGAGGCTTCAAATTAAAAACAGTGATATATGAAAGAAAATCCTTTGAAACATAAACTTAATTCCTATGTTGAACCTTGTGCAGCATGGTCAATTTTCTAACAACATTGGTTTTAGAATGTCAGTTACATCATTCTTTGCCATAGAGCATAATTGTGCATTATGAGCCAAATTAATGTGGGTTTAAATTGAAAACAATGATATAAGGAGAGAAATTCTGTGAAACACAGATTTAATTCCTAGAGTTGACCCTTATGCAGGATGGTCAACATTCTAACTAACTTGATTTTAGAATGACAGTTACATACTCCTTAAGCATACATAATGAGCCAAAATAAATGTGAGTTTAAAATTGAAAATAGTGAAAGATGGAGAGAAATCTATGCCATACAAACTTAATTCCTAGAGTTGAACCATGGACAAGATGATCAACATTCTAAGTTGGTTTTAGAATGGCAATTACATGCTTTTTTGCCATAGAGCATAAGAGTGCATTATAAACCAAAATTATTGTGGCTTCAAATTGAAAACAGTGATAAATACAGAGGAATCCCATGAAACTTATTTCTAGAGTTGAATCTTTTGCAGATGGTCAACCTTCTAAGTTGATTTTAGAATTGCAGTTGCATGCTTCTTTTCCATATAGCATAATAGTGCTTAACAGACCAAAACTGAATGTGGCTTCAAACTAAAAACAGTGTCACCATTCCAGACAAGGCAGCTATGCTGGGTGTCATATTCTCCACACAGCTACTCCCTGTCATCCCAACAGGGACTCCACAGCCAGACCCTCTTTCTTCATACAGAACCTGAGCCTCCATGAAATTCTAATAGTACCTTGGTGGATGAATTGTAGTCATCCTTTCAGGATTCCTTTGCTTTCATTGTGACTCATGACTATGTCAGTGGCACTGATCAGGAATTAATTCAAACCAGTGTGGATCATTTTATCTAGAAGTTTTGGACATTGCAAGACAGACAGTGCTTTTTTCTACAAACATTATTGCTGTTTTCTGTACAGAAAGCAGAGCATGTTATCAGACAGAAAGTCTCAAAACTAAAGAATGAAATGCACAGAAAGATGCTCTGATCCAGAAGCACCAGATGAAGCTGAGGCAATAGCATCAGGTGCTGGAGCACATCAACGTGCAGGACAAAAATCCAACCAACATCCCTCAGGACTTCCAATTCTACATTAGACAGGCATCCTCTAGTATCATTGTGTCTATGAAGCAGAACTGAGGGCAGTCCATCTAGCCTACAAGACACCCACTGCAGACAGTTTTACCAAGAACCCGTCCTTGTGGTCATGGCATTTTGGGAGAACTCTTTGCTGGTGAATGTGTTGATATTAGTTTTATGTTGACACCTAGAATTTTACCCCTATTTTAATGAATTATTAATTTCTTGTGCTTTTCTGTGAGACAGGAATTCATTAAGCAGCCTAGTCTTGTCTTGAACTCTAGGTCCTCCTACTCAACTTCCCAAATGTTGATTTCTTCAGTACTTTATAGATGGTCTATGTTGTAAGTGAATTAAGTATTTTGTCTTTAGCAGAGTTCAGACTGACAGTGTGAAGACACAGATTTTTTTAAATTTTTGTTTTGTTTTTGCTTGGTTTTAAATTTATTTTTGTATGATCTCATTTCTTTCTGTTCCCATTTTTTACATTAATTTGTTATTATCCAAGAGAGAAATTTATAATAGTCTGATAATCAGGGAGAAAATAGTTTCATGATAGACCTTTTATGGTAACTACACATCCATGTGTAGAAAAATATGTAAATTTGCTATGTTTCAAGATTTTAAACTATCTCAAGAAGAGGAATGTAATGCAACAACATGATGCTTCCAAAGCAATACAATAGCAGATAGATTTTAGCAGGATATGAAGAGGATTAAAATATGCCAAGTTAGTGTATTAATACCAGGGGATGATCCCTAAGTTATTTTGGCATTTATTTGGGTAAGTTTTTTGTATAATCTTATTTTGAGGGGGAATGTATTAGGAGCATGATATAACAGTCAGTGTAAGAAATGAGTCAACCCTGTCTCAGTACAAGGACATTAGGGCCACTGGCAAAGTATGAGGGGTTAATGTTTACTTACTCATTGTCTCTTAGTTTTGAATTTTGATTCTTTATGATGCCTTGCTTAACTTTTTGAAACAGAAGCAGCTTCCTTAAGGATGATTCATGGCCCTGGGCTTGATTCAAAGAGCCTCAGTGTCAAGATGACCTACAGAGCATTCCCCAGGTACTTAACCTCTGTAAGGAGCATGCAGACTCTGTGTGGGGAAGGTGTTTTGCACTATTGGATGAGCGTTTCCCTCCATTTTTATACAGTCTTCTTCTACATTAAATCCCTTTACCCAAAACAAACACTCCACTGCTGGGTAAGTTTGTGGCTCAGCTGTTGTTCCATGTTCTCTCCAGCCTTGAAGCACCTTCCCCACACACGTTGACATTTACTGTGTCTGAACTCTACCATATCCACAAAGCTTCCAAATTCCCTTTCCATCATGTGCACAAGTCTTCCACCACCCTTTTTAAGTTCTTCCTCGTGGGTCATTGATTTATATCTAGGTCTGTGCAATCACTGCATTGTTTACCCATGAGAATTAGGCATTGTTTCCCTTGAACATGGAAGACCATGTATTTTTTTATTCTTTTTATATGATACATATTGTTTATTTTTGTTTGGATGCTTGTGTTTATACTTGAATTCCCTTGATTAGAATATACAGGTTAAACAAAGATTTTAAAGTTCTTTTTTACTTAAAAATATGTTTTTCATCTGGTTGTCTCATGCTAACTAGAAAGTGTGATTGGCAGCTTTGTATTTCTTAGCTTAAAAGCTTAAATAAACTGATTATGATTTGAGCAGTCTAAAGACTGCTAAGTATAATAAAGGTATACTTGGTGAAAAGAAAGAAAAAAACAAATTGAAAACAAAGTAGGTGGAGAGAATCCTATGAAACACAGACTTAATTCCTGCTGTTTAACCTTGGGCTGGACAAGAAACCTTGTAGCTAAGTATGTTTTAGAATGGCAGTTACATATTTCTTTGCCATATGGCATAACAGTACATTATGAGCTAAAATGAATGTGGCTTCAAATTGAAAATAGTGATAGAGAAAAATCCTATGATACTGAGACTCAATTCTGACAGGTAACCTTTGTGCACTATGGTCAATCTTCTCAGTTATTTTAGAAGGGCAGTTATATGCTTCATTACCATAGAGCAAGATGGTGCATTAAGAGCAAGGATGATTGTGGGTTCTAATTTAAGACTGATGGATGAAGAGAAAGTCTCTGAAACATAGCCTTAATTCATAGACATTAACTATGTAGAGGATGGTCAATCTTCTAAGGAAGTTGGTTTAGGATGGCAGTTACCTTCTTCTTTGCCAAAGAACATAATAGTACATTGTGATTCAAAGTGCATGTGGCTTCAAATAGAAAACAGTAATAGATTTTTAATTCCTATGAAACACAGACTTAGTTCCCAGAGTTGAACCTTCTACAGGATGGTTGGTTTTAGAATTTCAGCACATGCTTCTTTGCCATAGAGTATAATAATGTATAATGAGCTAAAACTGAATGTGGCTTCAAATTGAAAACATATGAAACAAAGACCTAACTCCAAGAATTTAATCTTGTGCAGGATTATCAGCCTTCTAAATAAGTTCATCTTCAAATGGACGTTACATGCTTCTTGCCAGACTGCATAGTAGTACATGATGAACAAAACTGATTGTGAATTCAAACAGAAAACATTGTTAGATGGAGACAGGTTTACCATCCTGTAGAAGGTTCAACTCTGGGAAAATAGTTTGTGCTTCATAGGAATTAAACATCTATCACTGTTTTCTATTTGAAACCACATGAAACACAGACTAAATTCCTTGAGTTTAAATTTGTACTGGAATGTCAACCTTCTAACTGACTAGTTTTCTTTTTTGTTTATTAAATTTTTTAATTGTTGTGCTGGAAGTACATTGTGTCATTTATAAAAGTTCTTACACTATAACATAGTTGAATTCACCCCTCCATTTTCCTCCTTTATTTCTCCTCCCCCATTCCTGAAATAGTTTCAAAAAGTCTCATTTTTCCATTTATATAAATGTGTACACAGTATTTGCATCATATTCACCCTCCTACAACCTTTCACATATCTTCACTCCTCCCACTGGTCCCAACCCCCCAGACAGGATCTGTTCTGCACTCCTGTTCTCTAGTTTTCTACAAGAAAAAAATGATATTTTGTTTGTTTAAGATAGGTATACAAGGTTTTCTAATGACATTCCCATGTATGTATGTATTATAACCTGAATTGGTTCATCTGCTCTATTTTGCTCTTTTCTGCCTTAGCTCCTTTCTTATGGTGATTTCAAAAGGTTTAAAAATTCTATCTTCTTTCTTGTATAGAAAGCATATCGACCATATTCATCTTAACTTCCTTCTCATACTCTCCCTATCTCATATGTGAACTCCACATAGCATGACCTGTTTTTCACAATATTGCTTGCATTGAATTTATATTCCACATATGAGAGAAAAGTCACAGACTTTAGCTTTCTGAACCTGGCTAACTTCATTTAATATCATGTTCTCAATTTCCATCCATTCATGTGCAAATGACAAAATTTCATTCTTCTTGTGACTGAATATAATTCCACTGTATCTAAATGTCACATTTTCTTAATCCATTCATCAGCAGTGGGGCATCTTGGCTGTTTCCATAGCTTATTTATTTATTGTGAATAATGCTGTAATTAACATGGGTGTGTGGGTGCCTACTCTAACCAAGACTTATACAAATCCTTCATGTATATTCCTCTGAGTAATACTGCTGAAGCAGTTCTACTTTTAGTTGTGAGTAGACACTATATTGTTTTCCATAGTGGCTGTACTTATTGACATAAGTATTTATTTACACAGTGTATGAGGGTTCTTTCTACCCCACCCTCACCAACATTTGTTGTTCTTTGTGTTCTTGATGATAGCCATTCTAACGGGAGTTATGTGCAATCTTAATATGGTTTTGATTTGCATTTCCTTTATGGCCTGGGATGTTGAGCATTTCTTCATGTGTTTTTGGCCATTTGGACTTCTTCCTTTGAAAGCTCTGCTCAGTTCACTTGCCTATTTCTTCACTGGATCATTGATTTGGGGGAGCTTAGCTTTTTGATCTCCATGTATATTCTGATTATTAATCCCTTGTCAGATGTATAGCTGGCAAATTTTCTCCCATTCTATGGGCAGAATCGTCAATCTGGTGACCACTACTTCTGTTGTGCAGAAGCTGTCTAAGTTCATGTAATCTCATTTATCAATCCTTTCTCTTAGTTGAGTTAGCTTTAAAATGGCAGCTGCAGGTTTTTGGAATAGAGTGAGATAGTACATTATGAAACAAATTGAATGAGGATTCAGATTGAAAATGCAGATAGAGAGAGAAATACTCTGAAAAACAGACATAATTCACAGACTTGAACCAAATGCAGGATTGTCAACCTTCTCACTAAGTTGGTTTAATATGGCATTTACATATTTTTTGCCATAGAGCATTACAGTGAATTATGAACCAAAATTAATTTGGCTTCAAATTCATAATGGTGATAGATGGAGAAAAATCCTATGAAGAACAGAGTTAATTCTAGATTTGAACCATGTGCAGACAATCTTCTTACTATGTTGGGTTCTTACTACGTTGGTGAATTGTACTTTGCCATAAAGCATATTATTGCATTCTAGGTAAGAACAAAAATGTGGTTTCAAATTGGAAATGATGATAGATGAAGAGAAATTGCATGCAACATAGTCCAAATTAAACCTTTTTGAGGATAGTCAACCTTCTGAGTAAGTTAGTTTTAGAATAGCCACTACATGCTTCTTTGCCATAGAGAAAAATAGTGCATTATGAGCCAAGTGGGATGTGACTTCAAATTGAAAATGGTGAGAGATGGAGGGAATTCCTATGAAGTCCACTCTTATTTCCTGTAGTTCATCCTTAACCAGATGATCAACCTAACTAAACTGATTTAAGAATATCCTTTACATGATTCTTTTCCATAGAGCATAATATTGCATTATAAATCAAAGCAAATGTGACTTTGAATTGTAAATAGTAATAGAGAGAGATCCTATGATAAAAAGACTTAATACCTAGAGTTGAACCATGTGCAGGACTGTCAACCTTGTCACTATGTTGGTTTTAGAATAGCAGTTACATCCTTCTTTTTCCCAGAGAATAATAATGCATTATGAGCATAAATAATGTAGTTGCAAATTAAACACGGTGATAGATGGACATAAATCCAATGAAACAGAGCCTGATTGTTAGAGTCAAACTTTGTGCTGGACAGTCAACCTTCTAAATAAGTTGGTTTTAGAATGTCCTTTACATGCTTCTTTGTCATAGAGCATAGTAATGCATTATAAGCCAAAATGAATGTAGTTTCAAATTTAAAATGGTGATAGATTGAGATAAATCCTATGACACACATTAAATTCCTGGAATTGAACCTTGTGCATGATGATCAAACTTCTAAGTTGTTTGTAGAGCACCAGTGACAAACTACTTTGCCATAGAGCATAGTAGCACATTATGAGCGAAATGAATGTGATTTCAAATTGAAAATAGTGGAAGATGGAGATAAATTGTATGAAACAATGAGCAAATTCCAGGCAATAAAAATTGTTCAGGACATCATTTACCTAACTAAACAATAGTTTCATGCTACTTTTCCATAGAGCATAATATTGCATTATAAGCCCAAATGAATTTGGCTTCAATTTAAAACAGTTATAAGAGATATATCCCATGAAAAATAGACTTAAATCCTTGTATTGAACTTTTTCAGGTCAGTCAACCTTCTAAGTAAGTTGGTTATAAATTGGCAGTTACATGCTTCTTTGCCATAGAGCATAACAGTGCATTGTGAGCCAAAATGAATGTAGTTTCAACTGAAAGCAGTGATAGATGGAGAAAAATTCTATGAAACACACACTTAGTTCCTAAATTTGAACCTTGTTCAGGACAGTCAAACTTCAAACTGAGCTGGTTTTAAAAAGCAGTAACATTCTTTGTGCCCATAGTATATAATAATACATTATGAGAAAAATGCATGTAAATTAAAATTTTTAATTGTGAAAAGTGGAGAGATTGTATGAAACACAGAACAATTTTCTAGAGTTGAACCTTTTGGAGAAGAGTCAGACTTCTAACGAATTTGGGTTCAGAGTGACAATTACATGCTGCTTAGCTGTAGAGCATAATAGTGCAAAAGAAGCCAAAATGCTTGAGTCTGCAAATTGAAAATGGTGATAGATGGAGAGATTATATGAAACACTGACCAAATTCCTAGAGTTGAGCCCTTTGTGGGATAGCCTTTTCACTAATTTGGTTTCTGAGTGATCGTTGTATGCTGCTTAGCCATGGAGTATAATATTCTATTATGAGCCAAAATGAGTATGGATTGAAATTTAAAATGGTGATAGATGGAAAGGACTCCATGAAACACCTTCTCAATTACTAGAGTTGAACCTTATGCAGAAAGGTCAACCTTCTAACTAAGTTGGTATCAGAATGTCAGTTACATGCTTCTTTGCTATGGCAAAGCATGATAGTACAATATGAGCCAAAAGGGATGTGGCTTCAAACTAAACACGTTGATAGACTGAGAGAAAACCTATGAAACACAGACTTATTTCCTAGTGTTGAACCATGTACAAGAGGGGCAACCTAACTAAGTTGGTTTTAGAATGGCAGTTATATGCTTCTTTGCCATATGGCATAATAGTACATTATGAACCAAATTAATGTGGCTTCAAACTGAAAATGGTGATAGATGGAGAGAAATCCTATGAAACATATGCTAAATTCCTAGAGGTAAAACTTGCACAGGACTTTTAGCCTTCTAACTTCTTTTATTTATTTTTTGCAGACCTATTATACTAAACAGGCATTTTTTTTATTATTGTTGTCCTGGATGACATTGTGACATTTACAAAAGTTCTTGTATATATCATACTTGCATTCACTCACTCCATCATTCTCCTTTATCCCTCCTCCCTGCCTTCCTAGAATAGTTTCAACAGGTCTTGTTTCTGCATTTCTATACATATGTCACATTATTTGCACCATATTCACCCTTCCACCTCCTTTACCACAATCCTTCTCCCCCTCCCACTGGTGCCAGCTCCCCAGACAGGACTTATTCTACACTTTGTCTTCCTTTTTTTAAAAAAAAAATAATAACATTTTTCTTTGTTTAATCTATCTCAAATAAACTATGTTGGTTTTAGAATGGCAGTTACATGCTTATTTATAATAGATAATAATAGTGCATTTAGTGTCAAAATGAGTGTAGCTTCAAATTGAAAACAATTATAGATGGACAGAAATCTTATGAAAGATAGAATTATTCTTATAGTGGAACATCGTGACCAAAGGTCAATCTTCTAAATAAGTTGGTTTTAGAGTGGTTGTTACATACTTCTTTTCATAGATTATAACAGAGCATAATGAACCAAAATGAACACGGTCTCAAATTGAAATAGAGAAATTCTTTGCAACATAGACTCAGTTCACAGATGGAACAAGTCTTGGAGGGTCAACCTTCTAACTAAGTAGGTATTAGAATCACAGTTACATGTTTCTTTGCCAAAGAGCATTTTGAGAATAAGTGAATGTGACTTCAAATTGAAAACAGTGACACAGAAGAGAAATTATGTAAAAATTAACTCAATTCCTAGAATGGAACATTGAGCTTAACAGTCAACCTCCTAACTATAGGTTGGATTAAAATAAGATTTCCATTCTTCATTGCCATGGAGCATAATAGCACATTCTATGCCAAGATGAATGTGGCTTAATGTTGAAAACAGTGATAGATTGAGATTAAAAACTTTGAAACTAAATTCCTAGAGTAGAACATTGCTTTGGATGGTCAACATTCTAAGTCCATTTGAGACTGACATTTATATGTTTCTCTGCTTTATAGCAAAATATAGAATGTAGCCAAAATGAATGTGAATTCAAATTGAAAAATGTGATAGAAATTAATCCTATGAAACACAGACTCATTTCGAGACTGGAACATTGTGCTGCATGGTCAACCTTCTAACTAAGTTGTTTTCAGAATGGCAGTTACCTACCTCTTTGCCTTAGATCATTATGAGGAAAAATGAAGTGCCTTCCAAATGAAATGGAGATAGAGATGATGAATCTTATGGAACAGATTCAATATCTAGTGTGGAACATTGTGCAAAATGGTCACTCTTCTATCTAAAGTGGTTTCAGAATGGCAATTACTTGTTTCATTTCCTTAGAGCTTAGTAGACAATTTTGGTACAAAATGAGTATGACTTAAAATTTTAAACATTTATACAAGGAGAGAAAGCCTATGAAACATAGGATAATAACCTAGTGTTGAATAATGTGCAGTATGGTCAACATTTGAAATAAGTTTCTTTACAATGGCAGTTACATGTTTCTTTGACATAGAGCATATCAAGCATTTTGTGCCAAAATGAATATAACATCAAATTGACACCTTTCACAGAAATACATAAATCCTATGATAGTGACTCAGCTTCTAGAGTGACACATTGTGCAGGAAATTCGAACATCTAACTAAGTTGGTTTCAGAATGATTGTTACATGCTTTTGCCTTAGGGAATAGCAAAGCCGTATGAGTTAAAACAAATGTGGCTTCAAATTGAAAGCAGTGCAAGATGAAGAACAATTCAGTGAAACACAGGCTCAGTTCCTAGAGTGAAACAATGTGTAGGACCAACAACCTCCTGAGTAAATTGGGTTAAGAATGTCAATTACTTTCTTCTATGTAAAAGAGCATAATAGATCACTATGAGCCAAAATAGATGTGCCTTCAAAGGGAAAATGGAAATAATGAAACACAAACTCAGTTTCTAGAGTGGAACATTGAGCATGATGGTAAACATTCCAACTAAGTTGGTTTTCTATGTAAAAAATTTTATTAGGATACATTTGTTATACGTGGGGGGATTCTTAGTGACAATCCCAATGAGGTTTCTATTGTACATTGGTTAAATCATCACCATCCTTTCTTCCCCTCAAGCCCCATACTGCCCCACTTAAAGCAATTGCAAGAGGTTCCTTTGTTCTATTTCATATAAGTATATGAATTCTATCAACCATGTACCTTCATCTTAACCTCTTTCAGTCACCCTCCCCTCTCCCACTAATACTACACACACACATACACATACACTGGACCTATTTTGCAGTCCTGTCTCTAATTACTAATATTTAAGAGATTTGTTGTTGTTATTGGTCTTGAATATGACCATTCTAATTTGGGTGGGATGAAATTTTAGTGTAGTTTTGATTTTCATCACTTTTATAGCCAGGGAAGTTGAACACTTATTCATGTATTTACTGGCCATTTGTACCTTCTCTTTTGAGAATTCCCTGTTTAATTCATATGCCCATTTATTCATTGCAATGTTCACTCTTTGGGGGTTGAGTTTTTGAATTCCCTGTAGATTCAGGATATTAGTCCCTAATCAGATGAATAGCTGACAAACATTTCCTCCCATTTTCTCTTGAGACTAGTGACTGTTTCTTTTGCTGTGCAGAAGGTTTTTAGTTGGATGCAGTCTAATTTATTCTTTCTCTTACATGCTGATCCTTTTGTTCTACTTAGGAAGTTGTTCCCTATCCCTGTATGTTCATGTGTATTTCCTACTACTTTCTGGAGGTGCTTCAAAGTTTCAGGCCTTATACAAAAGTCTTTGATCCACTTTGTGCTGATTTTGGTGCAAGGTAAAAGACACGGATCTAGTTTAAGTCTTCTATCTACAT
Source organism: Castor canadensis (assembly GCF_047511655.1). NCBI lineage: Eukaryota > Metazoa > Chordata > Mammalia > Rodentia > Castoridae > Castor > Castor canadensis. The sequence goes on from NC_133387.1 coordinate 116,097,607, forward strand.
GTGGATATCCTTTTTTCCCAGCAACATTTGTTGAAGAGGCTATCTTTTCTCCATCGCATGTTTTGGGCTCCTTTTTAAGATCAGATGGCTGTAGATGCATGGATTTATGTCTGGGTCTTCTATTTTAGTGCATTGGTCTTCATGTGTGTTTTTTGTGCCAATGCCACGATGTTTTTATTGTGATGGCTCTGAAATATATTTTGAAGCTGGGTATCTGATATCTTCAACATTGGACATTTTGCTCAGAATTGTTTTGGCTACTTGAGGTCTTTTGTGTATTATGTATTTTAGGGTTAATTTTCCTATTTCTGTGAGGAATGCCTTTGACATTTTGATAGGAATTTAGTAAAACATGTAGGTTGCTTTTGGTAGCATGGCCATTTTTAAAATTTTGATTCTACCAATCCACAAACATAAGAGATTGTACCATCTTTTGATGTCTTCTTCTATTTCTCTCTTCAGTTGTTTGTAGATTTCATTTCAGTAAATTTATTCCTAGGTACTTTATTGTTTTTGAGGCTATTGTAAATGGTATGATTTCCCTGATTTCTTTCTCAGTCTGTTCTTTTTGATATATAGGAAGCATACTGGTTTCTGTATGTTATTTTTGGATCCTGCTACTTTGCCAAAAAAGTTTTTGATTTATAATACTATTTTGGTAGAGTTTTTAGGGTCTTTTAGGTATAGGACCATGTCATCTTCAAATAGGGATTATTTAACTTCTTCCTTCCCTATTCAAATATCATTTATTTCTTGTTCTTGTCTTATTGCTTTGGGTAGTAATTCCAAAACTACATTGGAGAGACGTGGGTAAAGCAGACAGCCCTGTTTCATTCCTGTCTTTAGCAGGAATGGTTTTAGTTCACCATTTAGTATAATTTGATTATAAGTTTGTTCTATATAGTATTTATAATGTTGAGGTACATTCCTGTTCCTAGTTTTTCAGAGCTTTCATCATGAATGGGTGGTAAATTTAGTCAAAGTCTTTTTCTGCATCAATTGATAGGATCATGTGGGTTTTGTCCTTGCTCAGTTTTTATTTATAGATTTACATATATTGAACCTTCCTTGAATTCCTGTAATGAAACCAATTTTGTCATGGTGCATGATCTTTATGATACATTGCTGAATTCTGTTTGCCAGTACTTTGTTGATAATCTTTGCAACTACACTCATTAAAATATTTGTCAATTATTCTACTTCTTTGGTTGCATCTTTATTGGGTTTTGGAATAAGTGAAATGCGAGCTTCATAGAGTGAGTTTGGTAGTGTTTCTACCCTTTCTATTTCATGGAAAAGTATGAGGAGTATTGGTATTAATTCTTGTTTAAAGGTTTGGTAAAATCAGACATGAATCCATAAGGTGCTGGGCACTTCTTTGTAGAGAGGGTCTTTATTAATGCTTCAATTTCATTGTCTGTGATAGGTCTATTAAGGTGATTAATATCATATTGGTTCAATTTTGGTTGGTCATATGCATATAAAAATGTATCCATTTCATGTAGATTTTCCAGTTTGTTTGAATATAGCTTTCAAAGTACTCTTTAATGATCCTCTGGAATTCATTAATATTTGTGGTCTATCCCCTTTTTCATCTCTTGTTTTATTAATTTGTGTCTTTTCCCTCCTCTGTGTTCTCATGTTGGCTAAAGTTTTGCTGAACCTGTTAATCTTTTCAAAGAATCAACTTTTTGTTCTATTTATTCTTTGTATAGTTTCATTTGTATTGATCTCATTGTTCTCAGCAATGACCTTTTTTCTTTCTCTCCATTTGCTGGTTTGGGGTTTGGTTTGTTATTGCTTTCCTAGGAGCTTAAGGTGCATCATTAGGTCATTTATTTGAGAAGTCTCTGGGTTTTTTTAATATGGACACTTATAGCTATAAAGTCTCCCCTTAGCACAACATTTGCTTGGAAAAACTTTTCCACCAATTGACTCTAAGCCAATGTGTTTTTTTTTCAGTGATAGAGTCTCTTATAAGCAACATTTGGTTGCACCTTGTTTTTTAACCCAGTTTTCTATTCTATATCTTTTGATTGGCACATTATGGCCATTTACATTTAGCATTAATATAGAGAAGTGTGTGGTGTTTCCAGTCATTTTCATTCCCCTGCTTTTTTCTTTCTACTAATCCTTATTTACTAGTATGCCTGTTCAAAAGACTTTGTTCTTTCTTTCATCTTCCAGTCTCACTCTAATTTTTTCTTGTATATACTTTCAGTATTTTCTGCAGTACTTTCTTGGTATTTTCTGCAGTACTGGCTTGGTAGTAGTGAATTCCTTTAGTTTTCCATGTTATAGAAGGTTGTAGTTTCTCCTTTATTAGAAGTATAGTTTTTCTGGATAGACTTGTCTAGTTTGACAAGTTTTTTTTCTTTCAGGGCCTGAATTATGTATTTCCATGAGCTTTTTGCATTTGGTTTTTGTTGAAAAGTCTGCTGTTATTCTAATGAGTTTGCCTTTATATATGACTTGTCTTTTCCTTTTTGTAGCTTTCAGCAATCTTTCTTTGTTCTATGTGTTTAGTGTTTTGATTATGATGTCTGGGAGTATTTCTTTTTGGGTCCTGATCATTTGGTGTCTTGTTAGCTTCCTGCACTGGATGACTCTTTCTGTCTTAAGGTTAGGGAAGTTTTCAACTGTATTCTACTGAATAAGTTGGCCATGCCTTTAGTTTGTATCTTTTCTTTCATAACCATGATTCCAAGGTTTGATCTTTTGATGGTGTCCCAGACCTCTTGCATTTTCCATTGACATTTTCTTACCATTTTTTCATGCTCTTTTACTGTCTGATGTAATTCCACTACTTTGTCTTCTGTTCCTGATACTCTGTTTTCAACTTGCTCTACTCTGTTAATAAAGCTTTCAATTGAGGTTTTTTGGGGAGATATTGAGCTGTTTATTTCAGATTGATTATTTTTCAGGGTTTCCATATCTTTATTGATTTCTTCTTTCATATTCTGAATAGCCTTCTTAATTTCATTCATCTGTTTGTCTGTATTCTCTTCAGATCATTTAATTGTCTATTCACATCCTGTTTAAGTAAAACACTAACTTTTGTGTCTGTTCTTTGAGTTCATTAATCATTCCTATTTTTTTTAATTTAATACTTGATATTTTTCCTCTCAGCAGTTGTTTAGATTTAGTGATGGAGTTGGCTTTTGAGGGAGAACTGTTGTCATGCTGTTTCATTTGTGTTGAGATTTACACATCTGTAGTTGTTTTGGGTTTGGGGTTTCAATCCCTTGTGACCCTGTGGTTGAGGTTTTGAGCTTTTTCCACTAGGGTTCCAGCAGTTTTCCTCAGAGAGAGGCAAACTGAAATCCCTATATCACTCACCAGGGCAAGGTTCTTATGTGGTGAAGATTGCCACTTTCCTCTCCTCAATGAGGGAACTGGGGTTCCAGATCTTTGATGGTGAATAGGGATTGTCCCACAAATGGGTGCAGCAAGGAGCACTGGGCCACTGTGCACCTTGGGGAAACAAGTCTCCTGGTGCCAAACACAGATTAGCAGGTTACTTCTTTCCACCACTCATTGGGGGAGCTTGTGCTCTGGTTCTTTGAAGTTCCCCCTTCATTGGGATTCTCCCATGGGTGGATGTACACCATGGGGAGCACTGGGCCTCTGTGCACCATGGGCAGGCAAGCCTCCTGACACCCATGGAGTGGCAGATTACCACTCAGTGGTGGAGCAGATGTTCTGGCTCTTTGATGAGGGAATGAGGACTCTCCCTCAGGTGGGTGTAGTGGGGAGTACTGGTCCTCTGTGCACCTTGGGGAGACAGACCCCCTGGCATGGGCAGAGTAGCAAAGCATGGAGCATTGGGTCTGCTTGTGTATGTGTGACAGCTGGTTCCCGGCACTGAGTAACAAGTTGATGTTACATACAGGGAAGCAAAGATTGTGGGCTTGCGCCTTCTGGCACCCACAGGGCAGTGGGTGCCATACAGACTGCTTGTTCAGGGCACAAGCTTCCAGGAGCTTAGTGGAGCAGCTGCTGCAGATAAGGGAGAACAAAGTCATTGGGCTTGTGCCTTCAAGCACCCACAGTGCTCAGTGCCTACTTGTGCAGGGGTACAGAACCAAGAAGAGCAGCTGCTGAAGATATGGGAGAAAAAAGCTAGTAAGTGTGTGGCTTCTGTCACCCACAGATCAGTGGGAGCACTGGGGTCTGCTTTTGTAGGGGCATGGGTTTCAAGAGGATGAGCAGAGCAGCCACTGCAGGTACAGGAGAACAAAGCTGGTGAATTTGTGCATTCTGGCACCTGCAGGACCAAATGCTGACTTGTGCAAGGATGTGGGCTTCCAGGAGATGAGGAGAGCAGCCACAGGGTATAGAAAAACAAAGCTGGTGGGCTTGTGCCTTCTAGCACCTGGGGTCCCCGTGCATGTCCACTTATGCTGGGGCATGGGCTTCCAGGAGATGAGCAGAGCAGCCACTGTGACATGGGAGAACAAAAATAATGGGTGTGTGACTTCAGGCACCTGCAGAGCAGTGGGGGCCTTGGGCTTGCTTGTGCAGGGGCACATATTTCCCTGCATTTCAGGACACAGGGTATTGAGTCATGGAGCAAGGAGGAGAATGGAGCCCAGAATCTCTTTGTGTACCAGGAAGTGGGACTTACCGTGGGGGAGTGGAACCATGAGGAGCCTTCAGGAGATGGGAATTGGGAGTGATGATTTGTGAGCCATTTTCTCTCAAAGTTAGTTACTTCTCTATTTGTGGGTTCAAAGAAAACTTTGCTTCCCACTGGTAATGGGACCTTGTGAGTGTCCTTTGGAGTTCACAGTGTCTTTCTTCTTCAGTATAGTTGGGTGCCACCAGGGTTTAGGGATGTCAACAATCCACCATTTTGCCTGCTCAACTCCTAAGTTGGTTTGGAATGGCAGTTACATGCCATAGAGCATTACACAGCATTATGATCCAAAATGAGTGTGGCTCAAATTGAGTAAGGAGGTAGATAGGGAGAAATCCTATGAATCACAGACTCAATTCCTACAGTGGAACTTTGTGCACAAGTTCAACCTTCTAAATATGTTGGATTTAGAATGGCATTCACATGCTTCCTTGACATACAGCATAATAGATCATTATGAGACAAAATGTATGTGGCTTCAAATAGAAACAGTGATAGATGGGGAGGAATCTATGAAACACAGACTCAGTTTCTAGACCACATTGTGTAGTATGGTCTTCATTAGAAACAAATTGATTTTACAATGCCATAAAGCATCATAGAGCATTGTAAGCCAAAATAAATAGGGTGTCAAATTTAAAATTGTGATTGAGGGGGAGAAATCCCATGAAACACAGAATCAATTCTTAAATGGAAAATGGTGCAGTGTGGTCAACATTTGAACTTAGCTTTACAATGGCAGTTACATGCTACTTTCTCAAAGAGCATAATAGAATGTTATGAGCCAAAATGAATGTGACCTATAATTGAAAATGGTAGATCAAGAAAAAAAACTATGAAACACAGACTCAATTCCTTGAGTGAAACATTGTGCAGGAAAATCAACCTCTAAGTTGAATTTACAATGACAGTTGCATGTTTCTTTGTCAACAAGCATAATAAAGCATTATAAGCCAAAATGAATGTTATTTCAAATTGAAAATGGTGATAAAAGAAGAGAAATACTTTGAAACACAGACTCAATTCCTAGAGTGGAACATTGTGAAGTATGATCAAAATTCAAACTAAATTGTTATACAATGGCAATTACATACTTCTTTGTCATCAAGCAAAATTAATTACACATTAGTTACACAAAATAATGTGGCTTAAAATTGAAAATGGTGATGAAGGAGAGAAATCCTATGAAACACAGACTCCTATAGTCTAAAATTGTTCAAGATCATCAACCTTCTACATTTGTTTCAGAATGATAGTTATATACTTCTTTGCCATAGAACAAAATAGAGCATTAAGACCCAAAATAAATATACTTTTAAATTGAAAACAGTGATAGATAGATAGATAGATAGATAGATAGATAGATAGATGATATATAAATTCTAGCAAACACAGACACAATTCCTAGAGTGGAATACTATGCAGTTTGGTCAACTTTCAAACTAAGTTGGTTTTACAATGGCAGTTGCCTGCTTTTTGTCATAAAGCATAATAGAGCATCGTGAGTCAAAAGGGAATGTAGCTTCAAATTCAAAATGGAGATAGATGAAGAGAAATCCAATGAAACACAAACTCACTTACTAGAGTGGGACATTGTACAAGACATTCAACCTTCTAACTAATTTAATTTTAGAATGGCAGTTACATGTTTCTTTGCCATACAGCCAAAATGAATGTCACTTCAAATTACAGGCTTCTTTGCCTGTAATAATAGAGCATTATGAACCAAATGAATGTGGCTCCAAATAAAAAATGTGATAGATGGATAAAAATCCCAATGAGGCACAGACTCAATTCCTAGAGGGGAACCTTGTGCAGGCTGGTCAAGCTTCTAAGTTGGTTTCAGAATGGCAGTTATATGACTCTTTGTCATAGAGCATAACAGAGCATCATGGCCAAAATGAATGTGTCCTCAAATTGGAAACTGTTAAGATGGAGAGTAATTCTATGAAACATAGATTCAAGTCTTAGAATAAAATACTGTGCAGAACAGTCAACTTTCTAAATATGTTTGTTTTTAAATGACGGTGACATGATTCTTTTCCATAGAGCATAATAGAGCTTTCTGAGCCAAATGAATGTTGCTTTAAATTGAATATGGTGAGAAATGGGGAGAATTCCCAGGAAACACTGACTGAATTCCTAGACTGGAACTTTGTCAGCATTATAACTCTCTTTGCAATGATATTTACATGCTTTTTTTGCCCTACAGTTTAATAAAGCATTATGAGCCAAAATGAATGTGATTTCAAATTGAAAATGGTGATAGATGGAGAGAAATGCTACAAAGCACAGATTAAATTCCTAGAATTCACCATTATGCAGGACAATCAACCCTTCAACTAATTTAGTTTTAGAATGTCAGTTGTGTGCTTCTTTGACATAGAGTATAACACAACATTATGAGCAAAAGTGTATGCAGCTTCAAATTAAATATGGTAGTAGATAGGGAGAAATCCTATGCAACACAGACTTGATTCCTAGAGAGGAAAATTATGCAAGACAGTCCACCTTCTAAGTTGACTTCAGAATGATAGTTACATGATTCTTTGCCATGGAGCATATTAGTGCATTAGGAGCCAAAATAAATGTGGCTTCAAATTGAAAAGAGTGATACATGGAGAGAAATCTTAAGAAACACAGACTCGTTCCCAGAAGTGGTGTAATTTGCAGGGCAGTCAACCATCTAAATAAGTTGGACTCAGAATGATCATTACATTCTCCTTTGCCACTGGGCACAGTAGAGCATTATGGGTCAAAATGAAGGTGGCTTCAAATTTAAACAGTAAGAGATGGAAAGAAATCCTGTGAAACACAGACAAAATGTTCCTAGAATGGAACATTTTGAAATATGGTCACCTATCTAACTATATCCTTGTTTGCCATAGAGTATAACACAGCATTAGGATCCAAAATGAATGTGGCTTCAAATTGAATAAAGAGAAATCTTAAGAAACACAGAATCAATTCCTAGAGAGGAAGATTAGGCAAGATGGACAACCTTCCAATGAAGCTGGTTTCAGAATGGTAGTCACATGCTTCTTTGCCACTGATCACAACACTGCATTATGAGCCAAACTTCATGTGGATTATGAAACACAGATTCAGTTTGTAGAGTGAAAAATTATTCTAGAAGGTCAACATTCTAAATAAGTTGGGTTTCAATGGTGATGGAATGCTTTTGTGCCATAGAGACTAAAATATCATTATGAGCCACATGACAGTGACTTTAAATTGAAAATTGTGGTAGATGGAAAGAAATCCTATGAAATTAAGGTGAATATGGTTGATCTACTCTCTATACAAAAATGAATATAGACTATTTAAACAGGTTAATATGACCATAAGAAAGGGGCTAAAGTATAAAGAAGAAAAATAGAAGAAATGAACCAAATCGGGCTATTATACATATATACATAGAACTGCCTCAAGGAAATTGCCTGTGTAGCTGTCATAAACAAGTAAAAGTGTCATTTCTTTTTCCTTTCTTTTGCAAAATCAGATAACAGGAAGGAGGAACAGGTTCTGCCTGGGGAGACTGATACCAGTGGAAGGAGGGAGGAGGTGGGGAATATGGTGTAAATACTGTGTGCACATGAATGTAAATGGAAAAGGATACCACTTGACACTATTCATCAAATGGGGGAGGGGAGGATAAAGAAAATGGTGGAGGGGGGTGAATTCAAGTATATTTGATACATAGTAAGAACCTTTGAAAATCCCATAATGTACTTCTATCCAGCACAATAAAATAATAAAATAAAATAAAAAGAAATATATTCCTATAGTTGAACATTGTGGAAGCTGCCAATCTTCTGTTTGTTTTAAAACGGCAGTTACCTTCTTCTTTGCCAGAGTGGACAATAGTACATTATGAACCAAAAGGAATGTGGCTCTGAAATTGTGATAGATGGAGACAAATCCTACAAAACACAGACTCAATTCCTAGAGGGAAACATTGTACAAGATGGTCAACCACCTTAAGTTTGTTTCAGAATTGCAAATGAAGGCTTTTCCCATAGTTCATAATAGAACATTATTAGCCAATAGGAATTGGGCTTTATGTTGAATATGGTGAGCAAATCCTATGAAACTGATATTAAAGTCCTTGAGTGGAATATTGTGAAGTATGGACAATTTTTGACCAAGTTGATTTTACAATAGCAGATACATGCTTCTTTATCATAGGGCATAATAAAAGATTATGAGCCAAATAAATGCATCTTGAAATTGAAAACTGTGGGATTGAGAGAATCCTGTAAGATACATACATACTCAGTTCCTAGAATAGAATATTGAACAGGTTAGCCAATCTTCTAACTTAGCTGGTTGTAGAAAGGTAGATATATACTTCTTTGCCATAAAGCATTATGAGAACAAATGAATGTGGTTCCTAATTGAAAATGTTGATCAGTGGAGAAAAAATCCTATGAAGCACAGACTTGATTCCTAGAGTGGAGCATTGTGCAGGACATTCAACCTTCTAACTATGTTGGATTTAGAATAGCAGTTATAGTGTCTTTATCATAGAGCATTATGAGCCAAAATAATACTGCTTCAAATTGAATACAGTAATAAATGGAAGAAATCCTATGAAATGCAGACTAAATTCCTAGAAGGGAACATTATGCAGGATTGTTAACCTTCTAACTAAGTTGGTTTCAGAATGCTATTTACATGCTTCTTTGCCATAGAGCATAACAAACATTATGAGAAAAAAATGTATGTAGCTTCAAACTGGAAATAATGATATAGTTGAATCCTAACACAGATTCATTTCCTAGAGTACATTATTGTGCAGTATGGTCAACATTTGAACTTAGTTGGTTTTACCCTGGCAGTCAAATGCTTCTTTGTCATAAAACATCATGAGCCAAAAGAAATGTGGCTTCCTATTGAAAACAGTAATATTTGAAGAAAAATCCTATGAAACACAGAGACAATTCTACAGTGGAATAATTTGCAGGATGGTGAATCTTCTATGTTGGTTTAAGAATGGAAGTTCCATTATTCTTTGCCATAGGGCATAATAGAGCATTATGAGCCAAAATGAATGTGACTTCAAATTGAACACAGTTATAGATGGAAATAAATCCTATAAAACACACTCACAATTCCTAGAGTGGAACACTGCACATTATGATCATGGTGGATAGACAATTGGCCCTGGAACCCTGAGCTCTCAAGAGTCTGAAAGAATATTTCAGATTCATTTAGCAAGGTTTGGGTAGCCTGACTCTTTTAGCCAAGTAAGATATGCCCAGTACATATGGGGAACATAATGTACAATGACCCACACTTAAATTAACTTTTTATAGCACATAACAGCATGAGAAGCCTTTGTGTTGTGGCCTGGCAGCTAAGCCTGCCCAGCAACTGGAGAGCTATTCTTCTGCTTCATTTTGTTTTGTTTTTTCTTCTTTTTCCCCCTCTCCAAAGAGCAAAAACTCAAGCCTAGAACTGCAGAAAAATTTCTAGGATGTCCTGGAACCACCAAAATTTGTGGACATGGAACCTCTGATGACTTACTTGTGCCAATCAAGGCCAACCTGCTGATACCACAGAGTGAAAAATGTCCTCCATTTGAATGCTCTGCACCATCTGCTCTAAAGGAAACCACATAGTCCAGAACAGCTTTGGATCAGATTACAACCCTCTTGAACAAAAACTGGTGGCCTTATAAAGACAAGCAAAATCTTGTCTTTGCCTGGTGCAAGTGCGGAAAAGTGCTGAGCTGGTGACTACTCACTTACCAGCATCTTGTGGAACCACTTCAGAGAACCCTCCTACAATAAAAAGCTGACCCAGACTTCCCACTCCTCAAGAGGAGCCTGGGCTTAAACACCCTGAGCAAATGCCCCTCCAAAGTTTTCTGGTAGAGAGGGGCACCATCAATTACTATATAGTCCAGAACATCAACCTTAAGGAGGAGCAGGAACTAAGAGAAAGCCCCTGTCATATGGAACAGTCTCCAGATGAAAAATTGCAGGGAAGAATCCAGAGAATTCATTGAGCTGAGAAGAAACCTTGTTCCTTCTTGTTTCTCCATAACAAGAAGAAATTTGGACAATAAATACAGTTTTTTAATTTCTTAATTTCTTTTAAGTTTTTTTCCCTTCTTTATTAACTATCTCTTTTTTCCATTCTGTTGAAATTTTAAATTGCCTAGACCTCACTTGTTCCACTTTTTTCTTTCCCCCATTTTTCCTCTTTTCTTCTTTTTTTCTTTCTTCCTTCTTTCTCCTTATTTTCCTTGCATCTCCCTTCTTCTCTCCCCACTGTCCATATCTCCTCCACACTAACCACTCAGAGTAGTCCCTTATACCAATTTTACACATTCCTACCATCCTTCCTATCCCTCTCCAATGCCTGAGAATATCACCATCCCCCAAAATGTCTGAACTACACTTTTACATACATGAGGGCTTTGTAACCCCATAGGCTCCACATCTCATACCTCTTCTCTCCTCGCCCCAGCCACACACCTGTCCCACCTTCTAGCACCATCATTCAATTACCTAACTATCAATCTCTATGCAAACAACTGTTATCTCCCCAAAAGCCACTGTTCATAAATAATATTATCAAGGGGTTTATATATTATATAAATAACTGGTGTGGCATAGAATCTATGAATTTGTTATTGCTGAGTATACCTCCAGGTTAGTGAACAGAAACATTACAAAAACTCAGCTAACAACTATGCCAACCATAGAATAAAAATTAAGTCTAGAAAAAGATAACAGGTGACCTAATCCCCCAACCAACTAACCAAAAACACATGAGTAAAGTACAAAATAGAAAGATAAAGGAGAAAAAAAAGGCAGGGAGATATGACTCCTCAAAAGGCTAATAATCACACAATAGAGTATTTGGTGGAAAGTGAAGAGGATGAATCCTCAGTTGCTGACATCAAAAGAATGATGATAAGAATGTTTAAGGAACTTAGAGGATATACAAAAACAACTCATGAATCCCAAGAAACAAATATTTAAAAAAAACAGAAAAAGACACAGGAACAACTAAATGAACTCAAAGAGGATTACAACAAATTATGAAACAAAACCAAGAAAATTATTTTTTAAAAAGATAAATGAAATAAAGAAGACAGTACAAGATGTGAAAGAGGAGCTTAACAAAAATATGGAAAATGTACAAAGAAAAAGAAGAAAACAGAAACTCTGGAAGCAGAAATTTCCAAAGTCAAATAAAAAACAGTTGAAAGCCACTCCAGCAGACTGGAACAAGTGGAAGACAGAATTTGGGGGCTCAAAGACAAAATACATATTAAAGAAAAAACAAAAGAATTCTTAGAAAAAAGGCTGAAGGGGTCCTAGAGGATTATACAAGAACACTGGGACTCCATCAAAAGATTAAACCTGTGAATCATGGGCATTGAAGACAGAGAAGCAGTACTAGTCAAAGGAAAAGGTGATATATTCAACAAAATAATAGCAGAAATTTCCTGAATCTTGACAAACAGATGCCCCTCCAGGTACAAAAGGCTTCCAGGACACCAAACAGCCACCACCAAAATAGAACTTCTCCACAGCATATTAGCAAACAGAACAAAGAAAGAATATTGAAGTCTGGAACAGAGAAAAATCAGATAGCATGTAAAGGTAAACCTATCAAAATAACAGTAAATTTCTCAACAGAAACCTTAAAATAAAGAAATGCATGGAGTGAGGTATTTTGAGCACTGAAAGACAACAATTTCAAACCTAAGATACTCTACCTAGCAAAGCTATCATTCAAATTGAAGAAGGAATAAAATGTTTCCATGATAAACAGAAACTAAAATGAAACATGAGTACTAAACCAGCACTACAGAAGATTGTGAAAGGAATCCTTTACATGGAAGATGAAAATAAACATAGCCATGAAATCTAAGCAATCTTTAGGGATTGCCTTGAAAATCTTTAGTCCAATAAACTGTAAAATCTAAAAATCATGGACAAATTCCTAGATGCATATAACCCACCAAAATTGAACCAACAGAATATAAATCATCTATTTAGGCTGTATAATGTGCAATGAAATTGAAGCAACGTTAAAGAGTCTCCCAAAAAAAGAAAAATCAGGACTGGACAAATTCACTGCTGAATTCTACCAGACCTTCAAAGAAGGTTAATCTAACACTGTAATCTAACAATCCTCAATATTTTCCATGAAATATAAAGGGAAGAAATACTGCCAAAATCATTCTATGAAGCCAGTATTATACTCATCACAGAATGGAACAAGAACACAAAAAAGAGAGAATTATAGGTCACAATAATAAACTTACATGCACAAACCCTCAATAAAACACTGGAAAACCTAATTCAACAGCATATCAAAAAATATCATAAATCATGATCAAGATGGTTTCACCCAAGGATGCAAGAATGATTCAACATATGGAAATCATTAAATGTAATACAGCATATTAGCAGAAGCAAATACAAAAACCACATGATTATCTCAATAGATGCAGAAAAGACCTTCAACAAAATGCAGCATTCTTTCATGATAAGTGTGCTTATGAAACTAGGAATACAAGGATGTACCTCAACATATATGCCTGTATACAACAAGCCTATAGACAATATCATACTGAGTGGTGAAAAGTGAAACAATTCCCTCTAAAGTAAGGAACAAGTCAAGGGTGTCTACTCTCTCCATGGTTATTCAACATAGTCTTGGAATTCCTAGCTAGAGCAATAAGACAGGAAAAAAAATAAAAGGGTTTCAAACAGGAAAAAAAGAAGTCAAACTATCTCTACATGCTATGACATTATCTTATACCAGAAAACCTGGAAAACTGCCAAAAAAACTCCTAGACTTCGTAAACACCTTCAGCAAAGTACAGGATATGAAATAAATTCACAAAAATCAGTAGTATTTCTATATACCAACAATGAACAAATTAAGAAAAGATACAGGGATATTTAAGAGAAGAGAAAATCGCAGCTAAGGTGGGGAATCAGATCTCCTAAGCTCTGTGACTTCAGAAACCACCTTAAGACACTGAAGCCACATTTGGGTAATTGCAATTGCTTCTAGCCAAATAACAACCACCACATTAGGTGTAGGTGGAAAGCCCCCCTGTACCACAATAAAAAATGCCATTTTTCTCTAACAGCTTGCTCCAAACCTGCCTGTGTAAAACTGCAGAAGACACAAGTGTGCATTATGCACCACAGGCAATTCCCCTACTCACCCACCCCATGCCAGGAAAATAATCCAGCACAGTCCATGGGCGGAATGAAACCCCTCACAGCAAAACTGAAAGCCATAAACAGCAAACTGTAATCTAACACCAACATTAGAGGGGGAGTGGAATGCTGAACCTGCCCTAGAGAATAGCAAAGGAGCAAAGAGCTGATCTCTCACTGCTGAACTGTCATGGGTGTGGCAAGGAACTGAGTGCTAAGTGCTGAACTCTCAACGAAGTGCCATAAAGCAGCAAAGACTGAGAGTAGAAGTGACTGAAAGCCAACCACCCAGAGGAGCCACCAGCACCCAGCAGAGATGGGGAGATTCATAAAGGCTAAGAGAGGAAAACTAACTGCCCAAAGCACTGAGGTGGTGGACCCCAGAGTCAATATCCAGGACAGAGGGCAGTACTCACAGCTGAATTGCCCCACCTTGCTGGGGGAGGAGCTGACCAATCAGACCTGCACCTGAAGAACCCCCCCACCCTTCCTACCCTCCCACCCACACCCCCAAACCCCACTCCCCCACCCCCTACTTCCACCTGCTGAAATCAACTCTGACCACACCACATGAGGTGGCAATCTTTCCTCACTTCACAACTCCAACTAATTTTGTAGACAGAAGGTCCAAATACCACTCACAAGCCAGTCACCTGGTGACACCACATAAGAGCTTCTGCTTGAACACCAATATCAGGATCAGACACCTAAGGAATAACTCCAGAACTTTTATTAATACAATGAACTGAGCCAGGTTCCTGAACCTGGATTTTTTATTATGTATCTTTATTTTCTTTCTTTCTTCCTTTTTCTTTTTTTATTCTTGCATTATTAAGTCCATCATCACTATTTTCTTCTACCCATTCTCATCCTCTTGACTCTCCCTCCTTCTGCTTTACTACAATCCATTGTTCTCCCTCCCAACTACTCTTTCTGCCCCTTCTCATCCATGGTTTCCCCTGCCTTCACCTTCCTCTCCCATCCTCTCCCAACATGTCACCACACTACCCCTCCATCCTACACACTCACCACCTGCTGACTAGCCTATTCTACCAACTGCATACAACCCCAACCCCCTGAAATCACTGACAGAAACACCCTCCACTACAACAACATAAATACACCCAAACACACACAAGGGCTACAAAAACGAGCAACCCCCATAACTCTCAACCCATCCACCCACTCCTTTTCCCAATCCCCCCCCTTTTTTAGTACCACCTTTACCAATTCCCCATAATCTATAACTAGCCTAATAACCATTACCCCTCCAAACTTCAACTGTTCATAGATATTATCATCAAAGGGTTTTCTATAGAATACATTAACAACTGCCCTGGCATTGAACCTATGAACTTGTCAATGCTAAATTATACCCCCAAACCAGGGTCAGCTAGAGCAAGTCAACCTAGCTAGCAACCAAGTTAGCCACAACAAAAAAAATTAAATCAGGGAAAGAAATCAGGTAAT
The DNA here is from genome assembly GCF_047511655.1 of Castor canadensis. Taxonomy (NCBI): domain Eukaryota; kingdom Metazoa; phylum Chordata; class Mammalia; order Rodentia; family Castoridae; genus Castor; species Castor canadensis. The sequence goes on from NC_133387.1 coordinate 116,112,916, forward strand.
CAAATCCACCAATTAACATACCAAAAATGTAGTAGCACAGCATCAAGTGGAGCAATGGTAAGAAGAAGAAGGGATGGAAGCCACTCTCCTCAAAAAAATAAGTCAATACAAAATTCAGTGGGAAATGAAGAAAATGGATACCCAGTCCCTGACCTCAAAAAAACAACAATAAATGTAACTAAGGAACTCAACGATGCCCTCAAAAAAAAAAAACCCTCAAGAAATCTGGAAGAAATATCTGAGAAATTCATGGAGAAGATATTAAACATGGTTAACCAGATGTACAAGATGCACTCAAGAAATTTAAAGACACCAAAAACAAAGAACACAAGATGACTCAGAAACAAATAAGGAAGCATAGAGAGGACCTCAACAAACACCAAAGTGAAACAAAGGACACTATAAAAAGAGGGATACATGAATTAAAGAGGACCACAAAAATTATAAAAGAAGAGTTGACCACAGATTTGGAAAACCTCAGAAGAAAGAATCAAACAGAAATCCTGGAAATTAAAGTCCCTATAGTCAAACAAAAAACACAGTGGAAGGCCACTCCAGTCGACTAAAACAAGTAGAAGATGAATCTCAGAGCTCGAAGATAAAATAGAAATTAAAGAAAAAACAGAAGAAATCTTAGTCAAATAACTCAAGAACTGTGAAAGGAATATGCAAGAACTCAATGAAACAATTTGGGTCATAATAAATATAAACATTGAAATGCCACAATGAAATACCCTGTATAGTTATCTTAAACAAACAAAAGCAACCATTTTTTTTCAAAAATGGAGAACAGAAAGTCAAAACAGTTCCCAGAGGGGATTGGCACAAGTTGGAGGAAGGAGGATATAAGAAAAGGGTGTAGGAGAGTGAATATGATGGAATTGTTATGTGCTCATGAATGGAAGTGGAAAAATGAGGCCTGTTGAAACTATTCTAAGAATGGGGAGTATAAAGAACAATGATGAAGGTGGCGAATTCAACTTAGATATATTGTAAGAACTTTGGCAAATGTCACAATGTACCCCCAACACAACAATAACTATAATTAATTAATTCAACAATTTCAGAGATGGAAGGGAGAATAAACGAGAATGATACATGGGGTCAATTCAACAATGATATATTCTAAGAACTTTTGCAAATGTCACAATGTATCCTAAATACAACAATAATTCTTTTAATGAAAATGGTGACAGAAGGATGGATATCCTATGAAAAATACTCAGCTCACAGAGTGTAACATTGTGTAGGATGGTCAACCTTTTACCTAAAGCTGCTTTTAAAATGGCTGTTACATGTTGCTTTGTCATAGAGCATAAGAGTGCATAATGAGGAAAAATGAATGTGGCTTTAAATAGAAAATGGTGACAGACAGGGAAATCCTACGAAACACAGACTCAGTTCCTTGAGTGCAACATTTTACAGAATGGTCAATACACTAAGCTGCTTTTGAAATGTCCTTTACATGCTTTTTTGCCATAGAGCCTAATAGTACATTGTGATCAAAATGAATGTAGACTTAAATTGAAAACAGTGATAGCTGGAAGTAAATTCTATGAAACAGAGTAATTTCCTTGTATAGACATTTCTCCAGGCCAAACCACCTTCCAACTAAGCTGCATTTAGAATGACAGCTATATCTTTCTTTGCCATAGAGCATGATAGTACATTATGAGCCAAATTGAATATTGTGTTAAATTGAAAATGGTGGCAGATGGAGGGAAATCCTAAGAAACACAGACTCAGTTCCTTGAGTGGAGCATTTTGCAGAATGGTCAACCTTCCAACTAAGCTTCTTTTGGAATATCCTTTACATGTTTCTTTACCATAGAGCCTAATAGTACATTGTGACCAAAAATGAATGTAGATTTAATTTGAAAACAGTGATAGAGGAAAATCCTATGAAACACAAACTCAGTTCCCATAGTGGAACATTGTGAAGGACAAACTTCTAACTAAGCCACTTTCACAACATCAATTGCATTTTAAGGAAAAATATATGTGGCTTTACATTGAAAATGGTGATAGATAAAGGAAAATCCTACACAACAATCACTCAGTTTCTAAAGGTGACCATTGGCAGGATGGCCAACCTTCTAAATAAGCTGTTTTAAGAATGGGAGTTTTATTCTTCTTGCCATAGTACATAATGCTGCATTATAAGCAGAAATGAATTTGGCTTTAAATTGAAATGATGAGAGATGGAGGAAAAGCCTATGAAAAAAAACTCAATTTTAGGAATAGAACATTGTGCAGGACAGTCAACCTTCTAAGTAACATGCTTTTAGAAAGGTACTTACATGCTTCTTTTCCATAGAGCATAAGAGTACGTTATGAGCAAAAATAAATTTGGCTTTAAATTTAAAACAGTGGCAGATGGAGAGAAATCCCATGAAACAGACTCATTTCCTAGAGTGGAATACTGTGCTGCATGACCAATCTTCTAATTAAGCTGTGTTTAGAGTGACAGTTACATGCCTCCTTGCCATAGAGCACATAGGTGCATTAGAATGTTTGTGTAATAAATGATAAAATATATGTACAGATCTTAACATTTAGGAAGACTGAAAAATTGATGAAAGAAAAAAAAGATCTTTCATAAGCTTCCCATAGAAATGGCCCAAACAATGTATGCACATGTGAATAAACGAATTTAAACAAAAAGCTCCCCAAAAGCAAACTGGTGGTAGAAAATTCTGCTGAGTCTTCAAAAGAATGTGTCTCAATGTGTGAGTCAATGCCCTGTATAGCTATCCTTATCTCAACCAGCAAAAACCCTTGTCCCTTCCTGTTATTGCTTATACTCTCTCTACAACAAAATTAGAAATAAGGGCAAAATAGTTTCTGCTGGGTATTGAGGGGGTGGGGAGGAGAGGGAGGGGGTGTAGTGGGTGGTAAGGGAGGGGGTGGGGGCAGGGGGGAGAAATGAACCAAGCCTTGTATGCACATATGAATAATAAAAGAAAAAGAAAAAAATAAAAATAAAATAAAACAAAACTAATTTGTAAGCCTTTAATCAGTAACATGAATGAGCTTTCTGTGTATTAGTAATTTATGTTTCCATCTTTGGGAATTACTTCTGTGATCATCACCAGAATTCCTTATGAAGTTCATGATCATGTTTCTCATAATTTGTATTTTGTATTTACACAATTTAAAATTTAAATACTTTATTCTTATTTTTTATTTTTTTTTTATTGTTGTGCTGGGTGTAGATACATTGTAGCATTTGCAAACATTCTTACAATATATCAGATTTACCGCAATTGAATTTACTCCCTCCATCATTCTCCTTTACCCTTCCTCCCCCCATTCTGGAGTAGTTTCAACAGGTATAATTTTCCATTTACATACATGTGTACACAGTATTTTCTCTACATTCACCCTCCTACACCCTTTCTCCATATCCTCCCCCTTTCCACAGGTACTAACCCCCCAAGACAGGACCTGTTCCACTCTCTTGCTCTGCAATTTTGTAAAAGAAAAATAAAATGATATTTTTGTTTATTTAAGATAACTATAAAAGGAATTTCCTTGTGACATTTCCATATAAATTTATTATAACCTCAATTGGTCATTTCCTCTATTTTCTTCTTTCTACATTAGTCCCCTTCTTTGGTGACTTCAACAGGTTTAAAAATTCTATATTCGTTCTTATTTAGAGAGTACATCAATGATAGTCACCTTCTCAGCTTCCTTCTTTTACTCTTTCTCTTTGGTATGTGACCTCCACTTAGCATGACTTGTTTTTCATAATATTGCTGTATTTGTTAGGTTTATATTCCACATATAAAAAAGAATGCCTTATGAGCAAAAATGAATGTGACTTTAAATTGAAAACAGATGACATACAAAGGGAAATCCTATGACACAAAGACATATTTTCTAGACTTAACATTGTGCCAGTCCCTGAACCTTAAAGCTAAAGTAATTTTAGAATGGCAGTAACATGCTTCTTTGCATAATACTGCATTATGTGCTAAAATTGAATATGGTGATAGATGAAGAGAAATCCTATGAAAAATAGACCAATTTCCTAGAGTTAAACATTGTGCAGGTCCCTCAAATTCTAGTTAAAGTAGTTTTAGAATATCAGTTACATGCTTATTAGCCATAAAGCATAATACTGCAGTCTGAAGTATAATAAAAGTGGCTTTAAATTTAAAATGGTGGTATATGGATGGAATTCCTTTGAAACACATACTTATTTCCTAGGTTAGAAAATGAAATGGCTATAGAAATCCTATGAAACACACATTATTTCCTACAGTGCAACATTGTGCCTTATGGTCACACTTCTTACTAAGCAGATTTTAGACTGGCAATAATATGTTTCTTTCCCATAAAGCATAATACTGCATTATAAGCAAGGATGAATACTTCTTTAAAATGTAAATAATGATAGGTAGAGAGAAATCTCTACCTAGAGTGGAACATTGTGCAATATGTCAGCCTTTAATTCCACTGACTAATGAACAGGCACCTAAATAAGGAAGGACAAGAATGAAAAATTCATCATGTTAAGGGGAGGGCAGTAACAGAAGGGAGAGGGTAAAAGATGGAAGTAAAGAAGGTGGATGTGGGTGATATACTTTCTATACAAGAATGAATATATAATTTTTAGACCTATTAAAATCACCATAGGAAAAGGACTAAGGTGGAAAGGAGATAAATGGAGAGTTGAATCAGTTTGGGATACAATACATACATACATGGAAATGTTATAATTAAACTCTCTGAATAGATGTCTTACACAAACAAAATGACTTTATTTCAAAAAAATATAGGACAGGAAGATAAAACAGATCCTGTCTTGGGAGTTGGTACCAGTGGGAAAGACAGAATTTAAGAAAAGGGTATAGAGGGGTGAATATGGTAGAAATATTATGTACTCATGGGTGAAAATGGAAAAATGAGACATGTTGAAACTATTCTAAGAATGGGGAGAGGAGGATAAATGACAATAATGGAGGAGTGAATTTAACTATGATAAATTGAAGGCAGTTTTCTAAATGTCAAAATGTACCCCAATGCAACAATAATATGATAATAAAAGAAATAAAAACAAAAAAGTAAATAAATAATATAGTTTGGGAATGGCAGTAAAATACATCTTAGCCATAGAGCTCAAGAGTATGAGCAAAGTTGAGTATTTGTTTATAATGAAAACCACTGAAGATTGAAATCCTATGTAACATAGACATGATTCTTACAATGCAGAATTGTGCAACAAGTCAAACTTCTACCAATACTGGTTTTTAATGACAGTAAAATTGCTCTTTCTGAACATAGAAAAATAATTCCATTTACAATAGCCTCAAGAAAATAAAATATCTAAGAATAAGCTTAACAAAGGATATGAAATATCTCTTAAAAAAACCTAAACCATAGAAGAAAGAAACCAAAGAAGACTACAAAAGATGGAAAGACCCCACATGCTCATGGCTTGGTAGAATTAATATTGTAAAAATGACTGTATTACCAAAAAGCAATCCACATGTTTAATGTAATTCCCATCAAAATTCCAGTGACATTCATCATACAGATTGAAAAATCAACTCTAATGTTCATTTGGAAGCACAAAAAGACCATAAATAGCCCAGCGAATACTGAGACAAAAGAGCAACCCTGGAAGTATCACAACACCCAACTTCAAATTATGCTACAGAGTTAAAGCAATAAAAACATCATGTTACTGACACAAAAAACAGATATGAACACAAGTAGAACAGAGTGGGTGTAACTGAATCCACTCAGTTACACCCACCTGATTTTGACAAAGCCACCAAAAACATATGATGGAGAAAAGACAGTCTCTTTAACAAATATTGCTGGGAAAAGTGGATATCTGCATGCAGAAAACTACAACTAAATCCATGTCTTTCACCCTGCACAAGTATCAACTCAAAGTGGTTTAAGGATCTTAATATAAGACCTGAAAATTTGAACTTAGTCCAGGAAAGAGCAGGGAATACACTGGAACTTATAAGCATAGGCAATAACTTAGAACTCAACTGGCTCAGCAACTAAAAGAAAGGATTGACAAATGATACAATATGAAATTAAAAAGCTACACAACAAAAGAAATGATCTCCAAAGACTTTTCTAAAGAAAAGGCAACCCACAGAATGGGAGAAAATCTTTGCAAGTTATACATCTGACAAGGTATTAAAACCAAAATATACAGGGAGCACAAAAAACTAAATTCCAAAAAAATAAATGCCCCAGTGAAGAAATGGGCAAGTCAACTGAACAGAGCTATTTCAAAGAAAAAAGTCCAAATGGCCAAAAACAAATGAAGAAATGCCCAACATCCCAGGACATAAAGGAAATGCAAATCAAAACTACTTTAATATCCACCTCACTCCTGTTAGAATGGCTCAAACAACAAGAAATGTTGGTGCGGATGTCAGGGGAAAGAACCCTCATACACTGTGGGTAGGAAAGTAAATTGGTACAACCACTATGGAAAGTAATATGGAAGCTCCTCAAGAGCTAAAAATAAAACCGCCATATGATCCAGAAGGTCCACTCCTAAGGATCTACCCGAAGGAATGTAAGTCTGGTTACAATAAAGACACTTGCACACCCATGTTTGTTGTAGCGTTATTCACAATAGCTAAGCTATAGAAACAGCCAAGATGCCCCACTACTGAAGAATGCATTAAGAAAATGTAGTATTTATATACAATGGAATTTTATTCAGCCACAAAGAAGAATGAAATTTTGCTATTTGCAGGTAAATGAATAGAACAGGAGAATATCATCTTAAGTGAAATTAATCGGATTTAGAAGACCAAAAGCCACATATTTTCTCTCATATATGGAATATAGACTTAATAAAAATATAGCAATATTATGAAAAACAGGTCATGCTAAGGGGAGGTCAAATGCAAGATGGGGAGGGTAAAAGAAGGGAGTTAAGAAGGTGAATATGGTTGATGTACTCTCTATACAGGAATGCATATAGAATTTTTAAAACTGTTGAAAGTACCATAAGGGGATAAGTTGAAAGAAGAAAAATAGAGGAGATGAGCCAATTCAGGTTATAATGCATATACATATAAGGAAATGTCATAAGGAAACTCCCTGCATAGCTATCTTAAGCAAAAATGTCATTTTTTTCCTTTTACAAAATTTGAGAACAGAAGGGCAGAGCAGGTTTTACTGTGGGGGTCTGGTACCAGTCGAGGGGAGGAGTTGGGAACAGGCATGGGAGGATGAATATATTGCAAATACTGTACACTCATGTATGTAAATTCAAAAATTATATCTATTGAAATTATTCCAGGAATGGGGAGAGACATAAAGGAGAATGGTGGAGGGGGTAAATTCAAGTATGATACATTTGATATATTGTAAGAACTTTTGTAAATACCGCAATCTACTCGCACCCTGTACAATAAAAATGCTCTTTCCCATACTTTGTAATAGTGCATTGTAGAAATTGTGAATGTTTCTTTAAAATGAAAATGATAATAGATATAGGGAATTTCTATGAAATATAGACTTTATTTCCTAGACTGGATTATTGTGCCAAATGGTTAACCTTTGAACAAGACTGGTTTTGGCATGGGAGTAACATGATTCTTTCCCATAAAGCCAAATAGTACATTGTGAGAAAGTTAAAAGTTCCTTTAAAATGAAAACAGTGATGAGTAGAGAGAAATCCTATGAAATTAAGACTATTTCCTAGAGCAGAACATTGTGGAAACCATCTAACTAAGCTGGTTTTAGAATGACAGGTAAACATGCTTATCTTCCTTAGAACATAATAGTACATTAGAAGCAAAGTAAAAAAAATGGAAATGTAGAGAAATTCTAGGAAACACAGACATATCTCCTAGAGTGGAACATTGTGCAGAAGGTTCATCTTTCTAGCTAAGCTAGTTTAGAATAGCAGCTACATGCTTCTTTCACAGATAGCAAAACAGTTTATTATAAGCAAAGTTGAATTTTTCTTCAAAATGAAAATGTTATAGCTACAGAGAAATCTGATAAGACACAGGCTTATATCCTTAAGTGAAACATTGTGTACTGCAGCCAACCTAAGTAAATAAATTTTAGATTGGCAGTTATGTATTTCTTTCTCAAAGACCGTAACAGTGCATTATGAGCAAAAGTAAATGTTAGCTTAACATGAAAACATTATATATAGACTAGAGAAATCATTAAGAACACACTCATTTTCTACAAGGGAATATTCTCCAACTTGTTCAAGGTTCTAGAACAGTATTAGAATGACAATTGCATGCTTTTTCCCACATAATACTACATTGTGAGCACTGATGGCTGTTGTTTTGAAATTACAACCTTGATAGATAGAAATTCTATAAGACAGACTTATAGCTTAGTCTGGAACATTGTGCAGCATGATCAAACATTTTGTTGTTGTTCACTTGTTCACATGTGCATACATTGTTTAATATGGTTTTATATTGCAGTTACATATTTCTTTCTCATAAAGCATGATAGTGCATAATGACAATGTTGAATGTTGCTTGGTCATGACTATGGTGATAGATAGAAAGAAACCCTATGAAGCATAGATTTATTTTCTAGAGTGGAAAATTGTGCAGCATGGTCAAGCATGATACTAAACTTGTTTTAGAATGGGTTACAGGCTTCTTTCTGATAGAGCAAAGAGTTCAGTTTGAGCAACACTGAATAGTTCTTTAAAATGTAAACAGTGAGGCATAGAAGAACTCTGATGATACAGAAACTTTTTCCTAGAGTGGAACATTTTACAACATGGAAAATCTTCTATCTAAGCTGTTTTTAGAATCTGTATGTTCATTGCAATCCCTATCAAAATTCCAATGACATTCCTCACAGATACAGAAAAATCAATCCTATAATTCATATGGAAGCCAAAGGAATCCTGAGCCAAAAGAGCCATGCTGGGTGTATCACAATACCTGACTTCAGACTATTACTATGTCTACTACATAGACATAGTAATAAAAACAGTAGGGTACTAGCATAAAAATAGACATGAAGACCAATAGAATAGAATAGGAGACCCTGATACAAACCCACGAGACTACACCTATCTAATTTTTGGCAAAAAAGCCCAAAATATGCATTGGAAAAAAGATTGCCCCTTCAATAAATAGTTCTGGGAAAACTGGATTTCCACCTGCATAAGACTAAAACTGGATCCAATTCTATTACCTTGTACTAGTGTTGATTCAATGTGGATTAAAGATCTCAATCTAAGACCTGAAATGGTGAAATTAATCCAGGAAAAAAATAGGGAACACACTGGGCCACATAGGCATAGGTAATAACTTTATGGAAAGACAGCTAATAGGTTAGCAATTAATAGAAATTATTGACAAATGGGACTGCATGAAGTTAAAAAGCTTATGCACAGCAAAGAAATAGTCAACAGACTAGAGAGACAGCCTGCAGAATGGGAGAAAATCTTAATCATTTTCATTTAAAGGAATATTCAACTTTACTCAAATTGTACTATTAAACTCTAGTGGAATGAAGCATATAAATGCTATTTGAAAACTAACTTAGTTAGAAGGTTGGTCAGGCATCACAATGTTCAACTCTAGGAATTAGGTCTGTTCTTCATAGGATTTCCCTCTATGTATAACTGTTTTCATTTTAAAGATGCCATCAGCTTAGCTCATAGTGCACTATTATATTCTTTGAGAAAGAATGTAAATTCCATTCTAAAACCAGCTTAGTCACAAGGTTGACCATGTTGCACAATGTTCAACTCTAGAAAATAAGTCAGAGCATCATAGGATTTTTCTTTTTCATTATTTTCATTTTAAAGAAATGGTGAACTTACCTCATAATGCACTCCTATGCTCTACGGGAAAACATGATACTGCCATTCTAAAACAAGTCTGAGTATAAGGTTGACTGTACTACACAATGTTCCACTTTTGAAAATAAGGCTATACTTCATATTGTTTTTCTCTATCTCTCACCATTGTCATTTTAAATCAACATTCATTCTTTCTCACAATACACTATTATGCTCTTTGCAAAAACGGCATGCCATTTCAAAATTTGCTTTACAATATTGCTTGTGCTGTACAATCTTCCACTCTAGGAAATAAGTCTGCGCTTCATAGTATTTGTCCTCACCATTCTTGTTCTAAAGAATGATCAACTTTATGCATTGCTCATAAGGTACTAATATGCTCTATGGGAAGGAAGCATGTAATTTCCTTTCTAAAACCAGAATAGTTCCAAAGTTGGCTGTGATGGCACAGTGTTTGAGGGAAGGATATAACTCTGAGCTTCACAAGATTTCTATCACCATTGACATTTTAAAATAATATTCAACTATGCTAATAATACACTTTTATGCTCTAGTATAAAGAAATATGTGGTTGCATTCTAAAAACAAGTAATTAAAAGGTAGAAAATGATAAACAATGTTTCACTCTATTAAATATCTCAGTATTTCACATGATTTCTCTCTAACTATCACCATTTTCATTTTAAAGAAGCATTCTACTTTGCTCTTAATACACTATTATTCTCTATGGGAAAGAAGCACATAACTCCCATTCTAAAACCAGCTTAGTTACAAGATTAACCATGTTGTACAACATTTGACTCTAGGAAATAAGTCTGTGGTTCATAGAATATCTCTTATCTATCACTGTTTTCATTTTAAAGAAACATTCACCTTTGCTCTTACTACAGTAGTATGGGAAGAAGCACATAACTTCCATTCTAAAATCAGATTGGTTACAAGGTTGACCCTGTTGCACAATGTTTGACTCTAAGAAATGGTCTGAGTTTTACAGGATTTCTATCACTGATTTCATTTTAAAAAATCAGCATTATTCTTAATGTACTATTATGCTGTAAGGGAAAAAAACATGTAACTGCCATTCTAAAACCATTTTAGTTAAAAAGTTGACAATGCTGCACCAAGTTCAACACTAGGAAATAAGTGTATGCTTAACTGAACTTCTATCAATCACTGTGTCCATTAAAAAAAACACTCATCTTACTCATAATGCACTCTTATGCTTTAGAGGAAAGTGTCATGCAACTGCCATTCTAAAACCAGATAAATTAGGTTAGCCATGATGAACAATGCTGCCCTCTAAGAAGTAAGTCAATGCTTCATATGATTCTCTCTCTCTCTCTCTCTCTCTCTCTCTCTCTCTCTTTCTCATTGTAGATAGATAGACAGATAGATAGATAGATATCACAATTTCTTTTTAAAGAAACATTCCTCTTTGCTTAGAATTCACTACCAGGCTCTATGAGAAAGTATGTTGCTACCATTATAAAACCTGCTTAATTATGAAATTGGCCATGCTGAACAATGTTCCATTGTAAGAAATGTCTGTGCTTATATGCTTGTAAATCATAATTAAATTCATCCCCTCCTTCATTCTCCTTTTTCCTCCCTTTTCTTATTCTAAGAATAGTTTCAACATGTCTAATTTTTCCATTTTCATACAGGAGTACATAATATTTCAATTAAATTTTCTTGATATTCAGTAATGCTCATACTTCAGTATATGCTCTATGGTCAAGAAGCATGTAACTGCATTCTAAAATAAGTTTACTAAGAAGACTGATCATGCTGCACGATATTCCATTTTAAGAAATAGGTTTTTGCTTCATAGGATGTCTCTCTATCACCATTGTCATTTTAGCACCACAATCAGGTTTGCTCAGAATGCATTATTATGCTCTGTGGTAAAGAAGCATGTAACATCAATTCTATAACCAGCTTAGTTACAAAGTTGAAGCTGCTGCACAATGCTTCATTCTAGGAGATGAGTCTATGTTTCAGAAGAATTGTCTTATCTATTACCATTTTCATTATAAAGAAACACTCAATTTGCTCATTTCACACATTTATGCACTGAAAAAGTGAAAATACTCCTAGAGAAAATAGGAAACACACTGGACCACATAGGCATAAGTAATGACTTTATGCATAGAACTGTAATAGCTCAGCAATTAAGAAAAAGGATTGACAAATTGGATTACATTAAACTAAAAAGTTTGCACAGCAAAGGAAATAGTCACCCGATTGAAGAGTCAGCCTACAGAATGCAAGACAATCTTTGGCAGCTATGCATCTGTCAAAGGATTAATAACCAGAATATACAGAAAGCTCAAAAAACTACCCTCTCAATGAATAAACAACTCACTGAATAAATGGGCAAATGAACTGAACAGGCAATTCTCAAAAGAAGAGGTGCAAATGGCTAATAAATACATGAAGAAATGCCTACCATTCTTAGATATAAAGGAAATGCAATCAAAACAACCTGAAAATCTACCTAACCCCAGTCAAAATGGATATCATAAATAACAACAAATCTTGGCTTTCTTGTGGTGAAAAAGAACACATCTACACTTTTGGTGGGAATCAAAATTAGTATAGCCACTCTGAAAAGCAGTGTAGAGGTCCCTCAAAAAACTAAAAATAGAGTTCCCATAGAATCCAGTGATATCAATCCTGAGCATATATGTGAGGACTGTGTTTCAGGATATTGTAGAGCCACTTGCACACCCATGTTCATTGCATATTATTCACAATAGTCAAGCTTTGGAAACAGCCCAAATGCCTCACAACTGATTACACAATGTAGTTTTGTTCAAACATAAAGAATAATGAGAGCTCAGAGCAATATGGTACATTGCACACATCCCCTATATTCCAGAGTCTAATAACCCCAAAGTAAGAAGACACTGGGGACCCCAAAGGATACCTACACATCCCAGAACCAGCAAGAAGCAGAGCTCTCTTCAAACCCACAAAGAGAAAAGCAACTATGTGAAAAAACGGCTTGCATGTCAGCACTCCCAATCCTCCATCCCTGAAGACTCTGCGGTTCCACTCCTCCATGCTCCATAGGTAAGTCCCACTTCCCTGTACACACAGAGGCTCCACAGAGGCACTGGCAATGCTTCTTATCACTGGAAAACCCACTGCCATGAGCAAACATAATTCGTGCTCCAATCTGCTGCTCTTCAGGTGCCAGGAGGCCTACTTCCCCACTGTGCACAGAGGCCCAGTGCTCCCCACTGTGCCTACCAGAGAGTCCCCACTCACTCTTTACAGAGCAGAAGTGTCAGTTCGTCCCCTAAGTGGAGGAAAGCAAAAACCTTGTGTGGTGTGCAGTATAAGGTTTCTGGCATGCCTCTCCCTGAGGAAAGTTGCTTGAACCCCATGAGAAAAAGCTGATGTGCTCCACATGACTTTCTTTGAATATGGACCTTCCCTGGGTTGAGTGAACACAAGGTCCTTGGCAGTGAAGGTCTCCAAGGAACTGCTGGCACTGGAATCTTTTGCCAGTGAGGACATCTGGCAAAAGCCTGTCTTGAGCATAGCTACAGAGTGTAAGTACTGGAGACCCGAAAGCGGGGAAAGCCATGGCAGATAAAGGCAAGAGACTGGCAAATTGACAAGAGACTCAGCTTAGATCTCCAAACATCCCCTCCTCTTCATTGTCAGATTCTACTCCAGAGGCAGGTATCCAATTAGACTGCCATGTAGTGGACTGAAAGACTTAGTTATGAAAGGAGAGGAAGATAAGTTTTCCTCAAAATCACCAGAAAATTCATAATCTTTTAATGTAAAATTAGTGCTAGTCACTGTTAAGACTGTGGTGTAGATTTTGTGTTCATCTACCCATATCTTCTTGTGCTGTATACTCCAACAGAAGTTTTGCATTCTCACCCCCCAACCCAATTTTCTCTCAAGCCCTATCCTCCACCATTTCCACTCTGGACTAGCATCACAGGAGAGCCCTATAACCTGCATTTGCACTTCAGTATTTAACATTAAGCCACTTCTTCTTCTCACCCTGTCTATCACCCTCCCTAATTCATTCTTTCCACCTAACAGCACCCAGAACCTCCCCCTACCTCTTAATTTCCCCCTTTTACTGTTTACCACCCACAGTCTTCCTTCGCTATCAATACTATTAGTGGTTAAATCAATTCACAGATCAATTTTGCAATTTTGTTGTTTCTATATCTGTTTGTCTGTTCAACTTTCTCTATAGTTCTCTCCTCCTTCTCACCCATTTCAACATTTACTGACTCTCTTCACTACATTGCAGTCAGATTCTTAATCATCTCCTGCTAATACCCAAATTACCATCCCTTCCTTCTGTATAAACATTTCACCTCATTAAACCACTATGGTTTCCCACTGTCTCCCTCCCATTACAACCCTTACTACCTTTAGCCTTTCAGGATAAAGGTAATCCTTGCTCCGATACACAACTAAGATACTGGAACAGTAGCAATAACTGATCTTCATGATGGATTACTATAATTTCAAAGCTGCAGTTTAACAATTGTAGCAGCTTTAACAGCTAGGCCTCTTTGCTCTAAGTGGAATAGGGGTAAAATCCAGCACTCCAAGAATAAGAAGCAGAAGGAAGTACTATAGAGCCTCTAGCTCACCATCTAGAGACAAGAAAATACATCAGAGCTTAACCACTGTCCAGACCTGTATAATCCTTCATAAAATCCAACTTGGAGGGCACAAAAGATTAGAACTCTGAACCAGACAAACCCATATGTGTAAATCTCAATGCAGAAATTTGAAACAGCAAGGCAATGGCTCTCCCTCAAAAGCCAACTCCACCACAAAGGATCTAAACAACAGGGAAGTGGAGGAAATGTCAAATATTGAATCACAAAAAATAATAGTAAGAATGATTAGTAGGCTCAAAGAAGAGACACACAATCTAGTGACTGAAATTGAAGAGGACATAAGTAAACAACTAAATGCGCTCAAAAAGAATACAAACAACACTGGTGAATGACCAGTGGGTGACCAAAGAAATACTGGAAGAAATCAAAAAGTTCCTAATATCTAACAAAAATGAAAATACAACCTACCAGAATCTATGGGACATGGCAAAGGCCATGCTAAGGGGAAAGTCTGTAGATATAAGTGCCTACATTTAAAAAACAGAAACTTCTCAAATAAACAACCTAATGATGCACCTCAATAGTCTAGAAATACAAGAATAAACCAAACCCAAAACTAGCAGATGTAAAGAAATAATAAAGATTAGGGCCAAGATCAATATGATCAATACAAAAAAAAAACTATACAAAGAATCAATGAAATAAAAAGTTGGTTCTTTGAAATAAAATCAACAAAACCTTAGCCAACATTACAAAGCAAAGGAGAGAAAAGACCAAAATTAATAAAATCAAAGATGTAAAAGGAGACAAAACCACAAATACTAACAATATCCAAAGGATCACTAGAGAATACTTTGAATTTTATATTCAAGTAAACAGGAAAATCTAGAAGAAATCGATACATTTCTAGATGTGTATAACCAACCAAAGTTGAATCAAGAAGATATTAACCAGTTAAATGGACCTATAAGAAACAATGGGATTGAAACAAAAATAAAGAGCCTCCTTCCAAATAATAGCCAAGGATCCAATAGATTCACAACTTTAAAGAAGAATATCAATAGTCCTAAAACTTTTCCAGGTAATAGGAAAGGAATACTACCAAACTCACTCTGTGAAGCCAGCATTACACTCATTCCAAAACCCAAAATACATGTAACCAAAAAAGAGAATTATAGACCAATATCTTTAATGAGCATAGACACAATGATTGTCAACAAAATGCTGGCAAATAGAATTCAACAACATATTGAAAAGCTCATAAGCCATGACCAAGTCAGTTTCATTTCAGGAATGTAAGAATGATTCAACATACATAAATCTACAAATGTAATACAGCATATAAACAGAAGCAAGAACAAAAAGCACAGGATTCTCTCAATAGATGCAGAAAAAGCCTTTGACAATATTCAACATCCTTTCATGATAAAAGCTGTGAAGAAATTAGGAAAAAAAGGAATGTTCCTCAACATAATAAAAGCTGTGTATGACACACATATAGCCAACATTATACTAAATGGACAACAACTGAGACCATTCCCACTAAAGTCAGGAATGAGACAGGGATGCCTGCTTTCCCCACTATTATTCAATACCGTTTTGGAATTCCTAGCCAAAGCATTAAGACACAAGCAAGAAATCAATGGGATTCAAATTGGGACACATTATGCCTATTCGCAGATGACATGATCCTAAACCTATAAGATCCCAAAAACTCTCCCAAAATCTACTAGAAATCATAAACTGCTTTGGAAAAGTAGCAAGATACAAAATTAATATACAGAAATCAGTAGCCATCCTATATACCAACAATGAACAAATAGATAAAGAAATCAGGGGAAAAATTCCATTTACAATAAACTCAAAAATAATAAAATAACATGGAAAAAATTTAATGAAGGAAACCAAAGACCTTTTCAATGAAACTCTAAACCACTGAAGACAGAAATAAAAGAAGACATCAGAAGATGGAAAGATCTCCCATGCTCGTGGCTTGGTAGAATCAACACTGTGAAAATGGCCATACTACCAAATGCAATCTACATGTTCAATGCAAACCCCATCAAAATTGCAATGGCATTCTTCACAGAAGTAGAAAAATCAATCCTAAAATACATATGGAGGCACAAAAGACCTTGAATAGCCAAAGCAATCTTGAGAAAATGCCCAATGCTAGAGGGATCACAATTCCCAAATTTGAACTATACTGTAGAGCCACATCAATAAAAACAGCATGGTATTATCACAAAAACAGACATGAAGACCAATGAATTAGAATTGAAGACCCAGACATAAACCCATGCATCTACAGTCAACTGATCTTTGACAAAGGAGCCCAAAATACATGATGGAGAAAAGACAGCCTCTTCAACAGAAGTTGATGGGAAAATTAGATATTCACATGTGGAAGACTGAAACTGGATCCTTGTCTCTCACCCTATACCAAAATCAACTCAAAGTGGATCAAAGACATTAATATAAGGCCTGAAACTTTAAATCAACTACAGGAAGTAATAGGAAATACAATGGAACAGATAGGCATGGGGAATGACTTTCTAAGCAGAACACAAAGGGCTCAGCATCTGAGAGAAAGAATGAACAAATGGGACTGCATCAAATTAAAAAACTTCTGCACAGCAAAAGAAATAGTCACTTGACTCAAGAGACTGCCTACAGAATGGGAGAAAATCTTTGCCAACTACTCTTCTGATAAGGGACTGATATCCAGAATCTACAGGGAACCCAAAAGAAACTCAACCCACAATTAATCAACACTCCAATAAAGAAATGGACATGTAAATTAAATAGGGAATTCTCAAAGGAGGAGGTACAAATGTTCACTAAATACAAGAAGAAGTGGTCAAATTTTCTGGCTATAAAAAAAATTGCAAATCAAACCTACACTAAGATTTCTCCTTGACCCAATTGGAATGGACATATTCAAGAGCAATAACAACAACAAATGCTGGTGAGGATGCAATAAAACAGGAACCATTACACACTGTTGGTGGGAGTGCAAATTAGTACAAACACTATAGAAAGCGGTATGGAAATACCTCAAAAAGCTAAAGGTAGGACTACCATATGACCCAGTGATACTGCTCCTGGGCATATATCCAAAGAACTATAATCAGGATACAATAGAGACACCTGCACACCGATGTTCATTATAGCACTATTCACAGTAACCAAGCTATAGAAACAACCAGATGCCTTATAACTGATTAATCGATCAAGAAATTGTGATATATATATCACAATTTTATATATATAATGGAGTTTTACTTAGCCATAAAGGATAATGACACCATGTGGTTTGAAGGTGCAGTTGGAGGGTATCATGTTAAGGGAGGTGAGCCAGGCTCAAAAAGACAGGGGCCACATGTTTTCTTTTATACATGGAAGACAGATCAAAAGATCAAAAACATATACACAAAAAATATGATCTTATACAAACTCAGGTAGAACATGTTTGTAATAGTGAAAGTACTCTATGGATCTCAGGGAAGGAGGGAAAGGAAAAGACAATGATAGAGCATCAACAATATCATAAACTTAACTTCAGTGGAGGTTGATAATATAAGGATATATATTGAAAGCTGTTGAAAATGGGGGTTGGGAGGTAAAGGGGGGAATGGCAGGGGATGAATAAACCCAAGTAAAGTATGCTCACAGCAGGAATACATTGAGAAACCCTTTTAAACATACACTTGAATATTAACAATGAAAGACAGGGCTGTAAAGTAGGTATAGTTTGGGAGGTACTTGTAGAAGGGGGAATGAAAGAAGGGGTTAAGGTGAGAGTAGATGGTTGATGGACTTCATATACTTACATGAAATAGAACAAAGAAGGCTCTTGCAATTGCTTTAAGTGGGGCAGGGAAGGGGTCAATAGGGAGAGATGGTGAGGGTGATATAACCAATGTACAATATAAGCCTATTTGGTATCATCACAATGAATTGCTCCGGTATATTACATATATGTTAATTTTAATTTTTTTTAAATAATAATGAAAGTATATTGTTTGCACGTAAATGGATGGAAGTGGAGAACATTCTGTTCATTAAAGTAAGCCAGGCTCAAACAGTTAAGGGTGACATGTTTTCCCTCATGTGGAAGCTAGACCATATATACATACATACATACATACATGTGCATATATATACATATGTTTGTACATATATATATATAGTGATAGAGAAAAGAAGATTGTATTAGTGTGTCTGTCTGAGGGGACTATGGGAGGCTAGAGAGGGAAAGAAAGTGCTATAGAACTAAAAATATTGAAGCAACTAATCTAAATATGAATATAATATAACATAAGGTACCATAAGTTGTTGAATATTAGGGGAATATATGATAAAGAGTAAGTAATGGAGGGGTTAATCTTATTAAAGCATGATATACACTGACTTAAAATGTTAAGGCAAAATTCCCTTGGGATATCAATATACAGTTTACACAAAATGGAGGACTGAGGGTCTTTTCAGGAAATAGGTTTCAGTGGGAGGGAGAGCAGCATATGAAAAGAGTGAATGTATTTTGTATTCATATATGAAAATAGGAGACTGACACCTGTTAAAATTGTTCCAAGAAGGGAGGAGGGAGAATAATGGAGGGGGTAAATCTAACTAAGATATATTCTAAGTATATATGTAAATATCACAATGTATCCCCCTGTACAATTATATGCTAATATAAATGAAAGAATATCAGATATATAGGACAAGATTGTGGAGATATTTCATGCAGACAATCACAAAGAAAAATGAATGCCAATGAGCAAAATATTCAAGAACTATTATGTGATCAAAAGAACAAACAAAGAAGAAAGAGCTGAAAAACAAACTAAAGGCATAGAATGCCTACTCAATGAAATCATAGCAGAAAATTCCCAACTCTATATAATGGTACAGACATCCATGGACAAGAGGCATTTCAGATTCCGAACAAATATTATCAGAAGAGAACAAGCTCCATCATATCACAACTAAAATGCCAAAACTAGAGAATAAAGATAGGATAGTATAAGCTGACAGAGAATGATGCCAAATTACATACACATAAGATAACACATAAGAATCACCTCAAACCTCTCAGCTCAGACCCTAAAGGCCAAAAAACCATGGAACACTATAATTCATACTCTGAGAGAATAACTTCCAACAGAAATACTCTAACCAAAAAGATATCCTTCAATCTTAATGAGTAAATAAGGACTTTTCAAGATAAGCTAAAGTGGTTCATTCCACCAAGCCACCAATGTCATTCATTGTCTGAGACTAAGGTCCAAGAGGTCATTGGACCCTTTTAAGGCCTATCTGTTGTCAAGTTCCTTCCATAGTTTCAAGCAAGTCTTTTCCAGTACCCTTCCTCTTTGCAAAAGGCACATTAGTTTTCTCCCAAGCCTATATTACATGAGATACACACAGAATATTTCACATGGAAAACGATATTTCACACAAAATAGGAAGAAAAATAATCACAAACATGAGAGGTCAGGAAAGAGTAAAACTCAGAAAAGAAATTGATGAACCCATAAGAGCTAGGACAGAATCAAGCATGATCAACTGAGTAAAACAGAAAAGACCTAAAGATGAGCAGTGCCAAAGATAAAGAACAGCAGTATGAAACCCAACCTGCAAAAAACAATAGAAACACGGAATCAGTAGAGACCTGTCAATCACAACCCCAAATGTAAGTGAGCTTAACTGAAATTAGAAGACACAGATTGTCAGATTGGATCAAAAAGCAAAGTTCAACAATCTGCTCTCTGCAAGAAACACATCTCATAGCCAAAGACACACAAACTAAATGTAAAAAGTTGGAATACATGCTAATCACTAGACAGCAAGTATTAGAGTCTATATCCTTGTCCCCGAAGACTTTGACCCAAAAGACCAAACTGATCACCTTGACTAGAACACATTTCTCAAAAGATAAAATGTAAACATACACTAACTCAATATGGAAAAAGAGGGCTTTTAATGGCAGGAAAGAATGACATCAAATATGTCCCTAAAATTCTATCCCTAATCCAAGCAATGGCTAAACTTAAGCAACAGTCCTAAGACAGAAAAAAAGATCTCTGGAGAAATGATCCCAAAACATAGGAAAACATCCCTTCAAAGACTTGCAAGCAGCTTTCATTCAGATGCCAATAACTACTGGAAACTTCAAATATTTGTTAGTGATAGCCAATACCTTTTCTGTGTTGGTCAAGGCCTACCTCACGTGATCAGAGGTGAAAAAATAAGAGAGGTAATTCTCATATATGGACTCCCATCTTCAATTCAGAATGACAGTGGACATTCCTTTGTAGAAGAAGTTACCGAACCTATAAGTAAAACCTTAACAAATGATGGAAGCTATACATTCATGCAGACCTCAATCTACTAGAAAAAATATAAATCAAAACAGATAAAACTCATTTAAAAAGACAATAACTAAACTACATCCAGAAACATACTTAAAGGAAGACAAAGTAATGTCAATTGCCTTTTCCACATACAGGTGACCCTTAGAAGCTGTCCTGTTGATCCCTTGTGCAATACTGTGGAAGACTCTTCTTGACTCCTCAGTAAGAGGTAAAAATATAAACATAGGAGACTAAGTTTAGGGCTGCTGGAGTGGTTCAAGTGATAGAGCATCAGCCTAGCAAGCGCAAGGCCCTGAATTCAACCTCTAGTATCATGCAAAAAAGAAAAGATAAAGACTAAGTTTTAATAGCATGCATAAAAAATAAATCAAATACTAACTGTTGTATATAAGTTTCCTTCTGCCTGGTCACTGCCTTTGATGGAAACACCCCTCTATATTTTCAGGACAGAAGATCAAGTACTTCGGGAAACTTGAAGAAAAACAATGCCCCAACAACACCTGAAAGAAAAGTGAAAAGGGTCTTGTGACATTCTTCTGACAATTCATACTTCTTTTAAGCTAGCTGGAGTCAAGCTACATGAGAGTGAAGAAGTACCAGAGGCAACTCCACCACAACCACACCAATTGGAAATCCGAAGCCTCCTGTTTTTGTTTGGTTGATTTTTGTACTTTTTTAAAGATGTAATAAATGTCCTTATGAGTCTATTAATTAGCTTTTGTCTTTTTAACCCATCCATAGGGTATAAGGATTCAGTGTTGTCCTGGATGGGAAATGGAAATCAATACTGGATCACAGAGCTTATAGTATTATGTATCAGGATTTGTATTTGTTTCTCAAATTAGTGGACACCTGTGGGCACTAATTTGCCACAGGTGGGCTTAAGAGATTTTGCCACTTTACCCAATGTCTGTAGGTACCCTGATGATACCATTCTCCATTCCCTCTATTTTTGATTGGCCTGAGTTAATTATACAAAGGGGTTTCATTGTGATGTCTCCATACAAGCACATAATGTACTTTGGTCATATTTACCCATACACTATTACTCGTTCTTATCCCCACTCCTACCTCCATTTCTTTTTACAATGTTAATGGTTTCATTATTCTATTTTCACATATGCATATAATGTATTTCAATCATATTCACCCTTAATCACCCCTCCTTTTGCCCTCTCACCTCCCACTGCTGTACTACTAATAGTGTCTCTTTTAAATTCATGTCATGTTCTTTCATTGCTTTAGGTCTAGATTCCTCATATGAGGGAACACATGATATTTGTCTTTTTGCATTGGGCTTATTTAGCTTAACAGTATGATCTCTAGTTCTATCCATTATTCTGCAAATAGTATAATTTCATTCTTTTTATGGCTGAATAATACCCTATTGTGTATGTATGTATTTATATATATATCATATTTTCTTTATTTGTTCACTAATTGATGGACAATTAGTTTGATTCCACAGCATGTCTATTGTGAATGGTACTGCTGCAAGCATGGGTGTGCGGGTATCTCATTGTATGCTGACTTACATTCCACTTGAGCCAAGTCCCTAGACTTTGGCTTTACTCATATTCCAGATATGCACTAGTATTTTCTTTCCAGGACTGACCTCAGACAATTATCCTCCTACCTCTGCATTTTGCTAGCTAAAATTACAGGCATGTGCCAGGATGCTTGGCTTGTTTGTTGAGATGGAGTCTCACTAACTTTTTGCTTAGGCTAAGCTTGAACTGCAAACTTCCTGATCCCTGCCTCCTGAATAGCTAGGATTAAAGGTGTGTACCACTGCACTCAGCCAAGAGTATTGTTTTTTAGTCTGGGCACAGGAAACTATTGAAAGAACCTGTTCAGGAACTCTGTCAGCCCACACAGCATTATTCACTTTTTTGTAGACTTCATGGTTTCAAATCCCCTCAGCCTCTTTATCTGCAAAAATAGAAATTAAAGGCAAAGTGCATTCTCAGGAGGTACGTATAGGTGGAACTGTTGCTTTTCAGGTTATTTGAGCATTTAATTTGCCCAAGAGAGTAATCTGGCATGTACAGAAAACTATGCTTGTTTTTATTTTATTAATTTTCACTCCAGAAGCTGGAGCCTGGGTCATTGTTGGATTTTGTCCCATTATCCCCAGTACAGTAATGGTGGTGGTGTTCAATTATGTTAATTTAGAACTCAGAACTGTGTAATTTGGCTTAATGTCCCCACTGTTGGTTTTACCTAGGGCTTCTTTAGGGCAATCTTTATGGGGTCCATCAGTATTGCTAAACTCTGGACACTGCCATTCATTGTCTGAGTCTTAGGCCCAAAAGGCCATAGGACCCTTTGAAGGTGTTCTGTTGTCAGGTTCCTTCCATAGCTTCAGGCTAGTCTTTTTCCAATGTCCTTCCTCTTTGCAATAGGCACATTGGTTTTCTCTCAACTTTGGATGGTGCTTGTCATTTTTCCTTCTGTTTGTCATGGAGTCACTTTTATGGGAGCTGCATAAAGGACATGAATTTGTTTCTATTTTGTTCCTCCCTAGGCATTCATTCCTACTGGGTAGTGTCTTAAAAGAAATTGCCTGGCTCTACTACTTTACCAAATAGTATTCCCTACCAGAACATAGAAGGGGAAACTATTCCTGTCACTGACTCCTAACCTGGAGATTCCTGGGTCAGCTCCAGTATACCTCACTCCACTCTCAGCTCACCCCTGAGGGCAGAGGAAATACAAAGGGGAAATGAGGAGGCAGCTGCAGTGCAACAGTACAGATGAGGGGAGCAGGCCTATGGGGCTCAGAGATGGCCAGTGCCAGTAGTGGCTCAAGGCTGGGCTTCAACCTTTTGGGCCTCAGAGGGAAGAATGGCCTGGACAATGGCAGTGCTAGGGCCATTTCATTGCTTCCACACATGGAGTGCTGGAGAAGTTGCTGCAAACCAGTGGACTGGATAGCATGAGTCTAACGAAGTGGCAGGAATGCTGTCTTCTTCTCAACATTCCCAGAGGGTCTTAGCAGGCCCCTTGACCAGCCCTCAGTCCTGGAACTTGCATGGAGGCCTGAAGCCTAATTAGGCCTCTTTTTCAATAAGCTTAAAATTGCAGGTTTACCAATCTGCCAAGATCTTTCCTAAAGGGCTTTCAGATGGAATAGACATGAAGCTTCCCATAGTGAACACAACACAAAGCACCCAAAAGAATAAATGGAAATTCCCCAAGGTCAACAAACTAGAACCTTTCATAAAAGAATAAAGGCAACAAATGGGAGGAGTCCTCTATTCCACTTAACCTGTGACTTTTGCACCAAACAGTCCCACAAAATGTCCTGGCTGAGCTGGAGAGTTCACAGGAAGGGTCTTTCAGGCACGTGGAGTTGAAGAGTTCTTAGTATACATGCTGGGGGACTAGCCCAAACTTGACCAAAGTATCATGACTTCTTTCAAATCCATTTCTTTTCTTTAAAGTCATTCCCACAGCACAAGTCCAGCATCTGTGATTCATACGGGAGAGAATGGGAGTTCTCTGAAGCTTACCTGAATGGTCCCCAAGTCTCCCCCTTCTTGTGCAAAAGTGCCTCTGCAGAGTCTGGCCCATTGTTATACCCAGAGGTTCTTCCTACAAACCTCCGTTACCCAATGCCTAGGGGTTTGGGGTGAGGACCTTCTCCCGCCCCTGTGCCTTGTCTGAAATGTCAAATTTGATACTAAAAATTTAGTCCCTGGATCAATAACAAATTCCCGAATAATAACAGTTTTTGAGAAAAAGACGTAAAGTTTATTAATTTGCCAGACAAATGAAGAGTGCCTAGATCTCAAAAGCTGCAGTCCTTCTGGAAAGTAGATGGGTTTTTAAGGAAATGAACTTCTGGGTGTATGTGCTGAGAGACATGAATTCAGGCCAAATGGTGGCCTTGGGGCTCCTTATCTCTCAATATACTGATGCTAGTCTCCAGAGTTGTGGATTTTACAGTGCTGAAAATTTCCTTCACTCCTATGGTCAGTTGATAAGGAGCATGATGACCCTGACTTAAGCTGAAAGTATGTTTAGTCTTGAGTTTTTCACATAAGGGAATGAGGGTTGAAGAAAGACAAAGAGAAAAAATAAAAAAGAAAGAAAATATCTATTTAAAACTTGCATAATTGAAAGCATGCTGCACAGCTGTGACCATATTTAGGTGACTGCTCCTTATTACAGAAAAAAAATCAGCAAACACCTCTCAATAAAAACCCTAAACATAAATATCTTTAACTCTCCAATAAAAAGATGCACCCTGGATGATTGGATTAAAACAGGAGATCCAACTATTTGGAGTCTGAAAGAGACATACCTCACTGGAAAAGACTAACACAAACAGAAAGTGAAAGGATGAAAAATGATATATCAAGCGAGTGGAACAGAAACCAAGAAGTAGTTATACTCATATTCTACAGAGTAGACTTCAAAATTAGTCAGAAAACATTAATAAGGGGAACAATCCATCATAAAGTTATAATAATTATAAATTTAAAATGCATCTAATGTTGGTACATCCAATTTCATAAAACAAACACCACTGGACATAAAAGGGCAGATCGGTTCAGATACAATAATAGTGGTGTCTACATACCACACTCTCAACAGATGGATCATTCGGACAAAAGTTCAATTAAAGAAACTTAATAATTAAACTGCATCAAAGATCAAATGGACTTTACAGAAATCAACAGATTTCTGAACTTTCGAAATCACTGCAGGGAAGCATAAGGAAAATAAATGAAGATAGAGGCACAGGTAATGACTCTCTTAATAGGTCTCCAGTTGCCCAGGAAAGAAGAGCAAGAAATGACAACTGGGATTCCACCAAATTAAAAGGCTTCTGCACACCAAAAGAAAGTAACAGAGTTAAAAGATAACTTACAAAATGGGAGAAAACCTTTACCAACTATTCATTGGACAAGGGATTAATATCCAAAATATATAAAAAGTTCAAAAATTTAAACAACAAAAGAAAAATAATCCTATCAATGAATGGGCAAATTAATTTACAGCCATTGTCAAATAAGCATAAATGGCTAATAAATACATGAAAAAGTGCAATATTTTTAGCCATCAAAGAAATGTAAATCAAAAGTACGTTGCGATTTCATGCCTGTAATCCCAGCTACTTAGGAAGTGGAGACAGGAGGATCACAGCTTAAGGCCAATCCAGACAAAAAAAAAAGTTAGCAAGACCCTATCTCAAAGAAAAAGCTGGATTTGGTAGGTCATGTCTGTAATCCCAGACACATAGGAGGCATAAATTGGAAGATCTTGAAAAACAACTAAAACCAAAAGGACTGAAGGTATGGCTTAAGTGGTAGAGTGTTTATCCAGTGAGCAAGAGGCCCTGATTTCAAACCCGTGCTGAAAAAAAAAAAAAGAATTCTTTGCAGGTATGATATAAACTTTACATTACATAATGTAACAGTCATGTGACATTGGTTTATCCCATTATTACTGATGTGATGTTCAATCAATTATTTTAAGTGTTGTCCAGAGTATTCATCAACTATAAAGGTATATTTTGCAATTGCAAAATTTTTAAGTTATCTCTATGATGATAATTTGGTCTTGTGTACATATACTGTTCCTCAAGTACAGCTTGCTCAAAGAGCTATCATACTTACTCAAATCAATGACTATGTGGCAGGATGCAATGTATAAAATTTCTAATTATAACATGTCTTCTATATTTAACACCTTTTGCCAGTAATTGCTTAAGAAATATTTCTGGAAAATGCTACATTTTAAGTATGGTGCTTTGAAACCCCCTTGGACTACCAATATACATCTTTAAAAAAACGAAGGTTAGGAGGGCAAAATAGGTCTTTTCTGGGGGTGGGTCCCAGTAAGAGGGAGGTGGGCATAAGAAAAGGGAGAATGTCATGGATGTATTTGATACTCATATATGAAAATAAAAGAATGATACTTGTTGAAATTGTTCTAAGAAGGGGTGGGAGGAAGAGGGAGAATAATGGAGAGGGCATATCTAACTAAGATATATTGTAAGCTCATATGCAAATATCACAATGTATCCCCCTGTGCAACTATTATATGTTAATTTAAAATTTTTTCAAAGGAAGGATGGTGCTTGTTTACATTCCATTGATATGTGTTATGGGATGAATTGTGTCTCCTTCCTTGAATTCATATATTGATAACCTAACTCCTAGTACCTCAGAATATGACTATTTGGAATATGCCTTAAAGAGATAATTAAGTTAAAATGAGGTCACTGAATTCCAATCTGACTAATGTCCTCAAACAAGAGGAAATTTAGGGCTGGAGGCATGGCTAATGTGATAGATTGCCAGTCTAGAAAGCACAAAGCCCTCAGTTCAAACCCCAATACCACCAAAAGAAGAAGGAAGAGGAGAAAATTTGAACACAAATAGGCACATATGCACAGAGAGAGAGAGCCACATGAAGGAAACAAAAGGGTAGCCATCTGCAAGCCATGTAGGGAGACCTCAGAGGAACCCAACAGTGTCAGGACCTTGTTCTTTGAATTATAGCCCCTAGAACTATGAGAAAATTTATTTCTGTTTAAATCACCTATCTATGGTACTTTCTCATAATGTATGCAGTCAATTAGTATATATTTTAATACTAAAGAGTACGGTTTTTTTGTAACAAATACCTAAAAATTTTAGAAGTGCCTTTGGAACTGGGTAATGAGTAAAGACTGCAAGAATTTTGAGCTTTACGTTTTTAGAATTCTAGGTTGCTTTGGAGAAACTGCTTGTAGAAGCATGAACATATTATTAGTTTTGTGTTGCTAAAATGAATTTCCCAATGCCAGGTGCTTTATAAAGAGATTAATCTGGCTCATGTATCTGAGCTTGAAGTTTCCAAAAGGCACAGAGCTGGTGTCTTAGTGATGGCCTCCTGGCCACTTCACAAGATGACCAAAAAACAGATAGGTCATTGTATGTGGGCAAAAGGCCCAATCATTTGGGGTGGACTTGTTTTAAAACTACCCACTCTCATGAGAGCTCTCCTATGAGATTTACCTCACTTTGTGAGAGCAGCATTAGTACAATCATGAGGTTTGAGACCCCATGCCCTAATTATTTTCCACTAGGCCCCACTTCATTTTTATTTCTTATTTTTATTATTGTACTTAGGGTACACTGTGACATTTGCACAAGTTTTTACAGCATGTCATAGTTTAATTCTGCCTTCCCCCCATTCCTAGAATAGTTTCAACAGGTCTCATTTTTTCATTAACATACACGTGTACAGAGTATTTGCACAATATTCACCCCCCTACGCTCTCTCTACATATCCTGCCCCTCCCACTGTACCAATCCCCCAGACAGGACCTGTTCTGCCCTGCTGTTCTTCATTTTTGTAAAAACAAAAAATTTTAAATGATATTTTTGTTTGTTTAAATAGCTATACAGGGAGTTTCCTTGTGACATTTCCATGTGTATATGTATTATAACCCAAATTGGTTCATCCCCTCTATTTTTCTTCTTCAGTCCCATTCCTGTGGTGATTCCAACAGGTTTCAAAATTCTATATTCATTCTTGTATAGAAGGTTTCATCATCTAACACAGACACACTATGTACCAAGTTTCTAGCACATGAGTCTGTAGGAGGCAAGTCACATCCAAACCATGGAAGACATAAAAGTCCTTCTGATGAAGCTTTAGATGGGAATGAGGAACATGTTATTACACGCTGGAGGAAAGACAATATTTGTTGAAGAAAAGAAGCTGGAACAGATAGGCACAGAGAATGACTTCCTAAGCAGAACTCAAAAGTTCTCAACATTTAAGAGAAAGAAAGAACAAATAGGACTGTATCAAACTAAAAAGCTTTTCCACAGCAAAAGAAACAGTCACTAAATTCAAGAGACTGCCCACAGAATGGGAGAAAATCTTTGCCAACTATTTATCTTACAAGGGACTAATATCCAGAAACTATAGGGAACACAAAAAACTCAATCCAATGAAGGAATGGGAACACGAATTAAACAGTAATTCTTAAAGAAGGAGGTACAACTTGCCAGTAAAGACATGAAGAACTGTTCAACTTCCCTAGATATAAAAGAGATGCAAATCAAAACAACACTAAGATTTCATCTCATCCCAGATAGAATGGCCATATTGAAGAGCAATAACAACAAATGTTGGCAAGGATATGGCCAAAAAGGAACCTTTGTACACTGTTGGTGGGAATGAAAATTAGTACAACCACTTTGGAAAGCAATATGAAAATTCCACAAAAAGCTAAAGATAGAACTACCATATAATCTAGTAGATCCCAGGCATCTACCCAAGAAATGTAAGTCAGGACACAATAGAGACACCTGTACACCAGTATTCATTGCAGCTGTAGTCACAATAACCAAGCTATGGAAATAACCCAGATGTCCTACGACTGATGAATGGATCATGAAAATGTGATATATATATATATATATACATATATATATATATATATACATATATATATATATGTATATATATATATATATACAATGGAGTTCTACTCAGACATAAGGGATAAAGACATGAATTTGGAAAGTAAATGGATACAATTGGAGGGCATCATGTTAAAGGAAGTAAGCCAGGCTCAGAAAGACAGGGGCGAATGTTTTCGCTAATACATGGAAGATAGATTCAAAAGATTAACATATACACAAAAACAAACATGATCTTGTACAAACTTATATGTAGAACATGTTTGTAATAGTGTAAATACTCTATGAAACACAGGGAAGGAAAGAAAGGAAAGGTGAATGATAGATTATCAACAATATTGTAAAACATAACATCTGTGAAGATAGAGGATATAAAGATATGTGTTAAAAGCTATTGAAAATGGGGTTGGGAGGTAAAAGTTTAAGGGAGAGCAAAGGAAGGGGTTGACTTGACCAAAGTAAAGTAGACTCACAGTGGTGACACATTGAGAAACCCCTTTGAACATCAACTTAAATATTAATAATGAAAGACAGAACTGGAAAATAGGTACAGTGTGTGTAGGGAGGGATACTTGTGGGAGGGGAAGGGTGAATGAAGGAGATTAAGGTGAGAATATATGGTGGATGGACTTCATACATGAAGTAGAACAAAGAAACATATTGCAGTTGCTCTAAGTGGGTTGATGAGGAGCTAAAGTGGAAGAGATGGAGGGGATGATCAAGCCAATGTACAATGTAAGCCTATTTGAAATTGTCACAATGAATCCCCTTGTACAAGGAATATATCCTAATTTTAAAAATTGATGCTTCCAAAAAGAAAAGAAAAGAGGTGAAGGGTATTTGGCCATTGACTTGTAATATTCTTGCAGCTTTTCTGTAGGTTTTTAATATTTTCAAAACAAAAATTTAACTTAAAATAATAAGCAAAGAAGTTGGCTTAATCATGTTCTGAAATCTGTGGAAAGTAGGTATTTAGCTGAGGAAATTTCTCTGCAAAGTGTTAAGAAGCATGGACTCATTTCTTCTTTCTGTCTAGTGTAAAATATGAGATGAATGAAGAAGGAAGGAATTATTAAGCAAAAAAGAACCAGAACCAGATATTTGGAAAATTATCAGCTTATACATATTACAAAAATTAAGAAAGCATGAGAGAGAATCTCAAGATTGCTGGAGAAACCCTTCAGAAAGAGATGTTATGCACTGAATGCCAGTGGCTCACACCTGTAATTCTAACTACTCAGGAGGCAGAGATCAGGATTAAGCCAGCCTTGAGTAAATAGTTTGTGAGTCCATATCTTGAAAAAACCCATCACAAAAAAGGGTTGATGGCTCAAGGTGTAGGTCCTGAGTTCAAACCCCAATACTGCAAAAAAGAGAGAGAGAGAGAGAGAGAGAGAGAGAGAGAGAGAGAGAGAGAGATTATATGTGATTCATGGATCTAATTGGCCATCTCAACAGAAGCCAGACACACAGTGTTTTCCCACCATGAACACTTGGCTAGTCATCTTGAACTAAAGAGGAATTATATGGAAAAAAATGAATGAACTTGAACTTCTGGAATTTTATAAGACATAAAAAAAGCTGTTCAGCCATAAGCACACATTATCATTCAACAGAAAAGGAAAGAATTGCCCTAAAGGTGTGGCTGTCTCATTTCAGAGTGTGGTGCCACTTTCTCCATTCAGTGGGCTATCCTGTCACTACCCAGAGTCGTAGAAACCACCCAGAACTGAGGCAGCAACTCTGTGCCATACATCTGTGGGGTGGGAAAGCAAAGCCAGAATTTTGGGGAGCCCAGAGGACACAGAATCAAGCCAAGTTTGTGGGGGGTTGAAACAGGGTCTCCCTATGTTGCCCAGCTTGGGGCCAACACCAATCTCTCTATTTATCCCAGGCAGACCTCAAACATGCTGTTCTCTGGCCTCACTTTCTGGAGTGCCTACCACCACACTAAGCAAGCTAAAGATTATTCTTGAGACTTAAAATCTAATGTAATTTGCCCTGCTGACATTTGGATTATTTGCGATTGTGATCCCTTCTCTCTGATTTTTACCTTTGGGGAAGAGGGTGTCTACCTATGCCTGTCCCAGCATTGTATTTTGGAAACAGATAACTTGCCTATTCTTACAGGTTCATATGTAGAGAGGAAATTTTCTTGACAATGAATGTTACCTCAAGTCTAAACTAATGTTATACCAACTCTGTAAGTGCTTTAGGAACCCACGGAAGAGATTCTGACTTACATATTTAGATGAGATTTGAGACTTAGAGTTGGTTCAGGAATTGGGTTAAGGCTTTTGGCTGTAGGGGTAGGGACAATCTCTTTTGCATGTGAGAAAGACATGAATTTTGGGAGGAGCAGAGAGTGAAATATAATGGGCTATATCCCCCATTCATATTTTGAAGTTCTAATCCTAATACTTCTGAATATGATTGAGATATTTAGAGTTATAGAGGCTGTTAGGATAAGCCTGAATCCAACGTGGGTGTAGTCCTAACAATAATAAGAAATTTGGTGGGTTGCTGGAGGTTCATGTCTATAATCCTAGCTGTGTAGGAGGCAGAGATCAAGAGGACCAGATTGAAGCCAGCTCTGGACCAACAGTTCACAAGACCTATCTTGAAAATACCCAACAAAAAAAAGGGGCTGATGGAATGGCTTAAATTGGCTTAGATTGAAAATTTGTCCAGTGGGAAGGCTTAAGGCAGGTGCCTAGCAGAGGACCCATTTGAGTTGGACAAAAGCCAATTGTTGATCTAGTCCCATTCTAAGAGATGGGTGCCTGATATTGGAGTGTCCTTAATTGTTTGGTACAAGGGATGGGTCATCTCTCTATATTATGGGATCCACAGCCTACAAAATCCTGTTATACCCAAAAATCTTCTTAACTCTTTGAGAGTCCTAGGAGTCGGGATGGAGGTTATGAGTTTTATTCCTTCCTCCTCCAATTTTCAGGTCCCTTCACTTATTACTAATCCTAAATATTTAACAGAGTCCTGACAGATTTGTGCTTTGAAACTTTGTATCCTTTTTTGCTAGGAAGTTAAATAAAGCTTTAATTCCCTCTTGTGATGCCTTCTTTGTTGGGGCACAGAGGAGGATGTCATCTGCATACTGGATGACTTTTGTTGGAACATGATCAAAGTGGAGTAAATCCTGTGCCAAGGCTTGCCCAAATAGATGTTGGCTATCTCTAAACCCTTGAGGTAGAGCAGTCCATTTTAGCTGTGAGGCCTGATCAGAGGAGTCCTCAAATGTAAACAAAAACTGAGAATAAAGGTGCAAGGGAAAAAAAAAAGGCATCTTTCATATCTAAACATTGAGAACCATTTAGAATCTACAGGAATCTGGGATAATATGGTATATGGAATCGCTGGATGTATAGGAAACTCTGGTTTATTTATTAACTGGAGATCTTCCACTAGTCTCCATTCTCCATTTTTTTGCACTCCCAATATCGGTATATTGCATGGGCTGCTGCAGGGCCTTAGAAGGCCTTGTGACTTTAGGTTTCCTTTTATGCTTTTTAAACCCTGCTTTGCCTCAGACCTCAGAGGATATTGTCTCTGATAAGGGAAGATTGTGGGGTCATTAAGATAGATTTTAACAGGTGTAGCTTCAATTGCTTTGCCTATCTTGCCTGAGTGGCTCATACCTCTAGGTCCGTGTCTGTCTCCCATTAATAGTAGACACAATGATTGCCCGGGTGCTGTGAGAATAATAGCTTTCATGCAGACCAAACTGTCTCTCCCCAATAAAGAACTGGGTTCTCTGGCATGAGTAGGAAGCCATGTGTGAAGAGAATATTATCCCATTCACAGAAGAATCTGTCACACCCTTTACAGTTGTTTGGTGAGTAGAGAGGATCCCAGTTTGTCTTATTGATACCGAAAGGTAAGTCCACAAACCCTGGACTTACCTTTCGGTATCAATTGGACTTCATAGGAGTCAGAGATTATATTAATATGTTTGGTCACAGCTTCGCTTGCTCTTTCTAAAAAGGCTCAGGGAGTCTTCCCCAGGACCTTATGTGACAAGAGAAAACTGGGAGTAACTTAGTGGTTTGCTACATGTCTTCCTCAGTCCTTCTACAGCACAGAGGAAAAACATGTTTATGTCTTCAATAACCTACAAGGTCATTAGGATTCCTGGTCAGTTCATTATTAAGTACTGCCAACTTCCAGTAAGGAAGTGATCATTTCCATTTCCCATTCTAATTAGCCTATCATTATTCCCATTCAGGCTACATAATTCATTCCCACAAACCTCAGCAGCCCATAGGGCCACAAATACCTGGAGGACCTCCAGATACGTATCTGGGTTATCAGAGAATTTTCCTAAGTCTAACTTCATTTGTCTAAGTTCTTGTAATGAAAATGAGAAAAACAACCCTTATGGGTCTGTCACCCACCCTCACATCCTATTCTCATGGTGTCAACAAGGAAAGGCACAAACTTAAAATCATGAGTAAAGGAGACATGCTGGGGCAATAGGGGCAACACGTTTGTTTTGTTCCTTTTCCTCTTTTCCTTTGAATGTCTCAATGGCTTCTAAGTGAGGGAAGTCCTCCTTCAAAGTTGCTAAGAGGAATGCCCTACCTAACATTTCTTAGTCTCCTCTTTAGGGAAAGCCATTTAGCATTGATAAGAGTGCTGAATCTATTTGGCACCTCTTACAAAGGCTAAGGTTGTCTTGAAGGGCAAAGAAGTCTTACACATATGGAACCTTTGATCATTTGCCCTCCATCTTACAGAACAGATCTAGCTGAAGTGTGCTAGAAGTAGTTAAAACTTCCCTTAGACAGCCATTTTTTAAGCCAGGTTTGGGTGCAACAGAATATCAGATTCTTTTTTTTTTCAGTGACTGTGGGTCAAATTGCCCCCAGTTGTTTAGAATACATTCTAAAGGGCTATATATAGCAGAAGGGAAATTTCCCATCTGAAATGACAAAGAAATGGACAGGTGTCCCCTGTAGTCTCCATATTTGTCCTTGGCAAGGGAGAAGTGTTCCCTGCCATTCACTGCCTTCCTTGTGCAGGACCACTAGAGGGTGCTGGTGTATCTGATTTACCCATGAAATACTCATCTTTTGACTTTCAAAACATCTCAGATGTCATCTAAGTTGGACAATTCAGATTCCACTGCAGCTGGCTGTGTGGGCAAGATTCTGCCCTTGTGACATGCAATTGATGCAGTGGTCTTGCTTGTGCAGTGGTGACTCCTGGGAACTTTGTCTCATGAAATCAAAGAAGAAAATCATGAACAACATCTTATAGAACAGATCAAAATAAAATAGAGCAAAAGAGCAGTTTTATTTAATCAGAGAGGAAAAGAGCAGAAAAGCTCCTGCAAGGGAAGGAGGGGTTTAAGGAAGTCCGAATGGCTCAAGGTTTCTCTGTCTAAGGGTTTTAGAAAGATTCTTATTTCCTGGTTGAAGGGAAGCCCACCGTGTCCCTATAGCATTGGCTTGCTCGAATTATCCACTGGTGTCAACCAGTAGATCCCATCAGTCTGCCACTTATGCTTTTCTATCCATCTCTAATTGGTCCTGGGGATCAATAGGGCATTGTCCATGGACTACAGCAGTTTCAAGACTCCTTACATTCTGTTTATCTTGCCTCTGGGTCAATGGTAAATTCCATCAAATTCCCTTTTCCCTAACTTGCCTGACTCGTTCTTACCTCCAGCTTCCAGTCTCATAGTGGTGTGCAGGCAGGAAGCCCTCACAAGGAATAGAAGTGTTCTTGCCTAGTGAAAGTCATCTCTTTAAGATAGGATCGTATTCAGTAGAGAGACCAGATTGTCTGGTCATTAGAAAATACATTTGAGGCCTCTGTGCCAAACATGAATCCAAGGACATTTATTCAGCACAAGTCCTAATGAGCACCTTGACTTCAGTTACTATTCAAGAGCAGCTTTTGAAAAAAGCTCTTAGTAGCAAACCAAGCCAGCAAAAATCTATAGTTTTAGTTCTCCCTTCCAGTTATTTAATAGAGATTTAAAGTCATGACCAAATAATGAAACAGTGAAGCATTACCAACTCTAAATGCTTGATTTTTTTTTAATTGAAAAGTCATTAGTATTACAGTGAGCTTACTGAGGACTTCATGAGTATGGAAATGCTTTCCTGGCTTACTGTTCTTAAAAGAACTTTTCTACTAGTTTCAGGAGGATACATGGGTTTTGGAGCAGATAAGACTCAGTCTAGCTCCACCTCCTACTAGCTGACAGGTTTGTGAAGGTTAATTTTTGTCTGTAAATGGTAGTCCCTAATCTGTGAAAAAGAAATCATGCTATTGTTACTGGTTTTGAGTTCATATGGTTCTTGTCCAGGGTCAGTAAAAGAATGACAAACCTGGACAACAAGTGAGTATGGCAGATGAAAAAGTTTATTGAAGTAAAGAAAGACTGAACGCCTGCACAGGTGGGACTCAGAAAGACTGAGCCCCTCATGGCTACTTTGGTTGGGGGTTTTATAAAGATTCTTCCTCTCTGGATGAAGGGAAGCCCACCATGTCCCAATACCATTTACTGGTTCAAATTGTCAACCATGTATGTTTTCCTGTCCATTTCTAATTGATACTGGGGTTTAATCATGTGTGGTCTGCAGGATGTCTCAGTTTCAAGACACCTGGAGTAGTTTAAAGATTCTCCTCACCCTGTTTATCTTGCCTCAGGGTCAATGGTACATTGCATTGAGTGCCTTTACCTAACCTAACCTGCCTAGCAAATCCCTGCCCCTTAGTTTACAGTCTCAATCCCCCCTGAAGTAGTACCCCTAACTACCGTTAGGGGAAGAGGGGATATCACCCATATGTCTGCTTCCAGCTGGAAGGTGGTATTGGATGTGGCAATCAGGGGAACCCTGATTCATAGGAGGATCTATCTAGGGATCCTTGATAGAGTCTGTGGATTATCTTATCAAAAGCAGCATTTTCATCACCATTTGTAGCTTCATTGATTCTGAGTGAGAGGAGATAAGTGTTATTGACTCGATTTACCAGAAAAGGACCAAAAATAACTGACAGGATAACTATGATGAGGGGGCCAAGAAAAGGGGGCATCCAGGCAAAAAGACTATTGTCTATTATGTGTATGTTAGCTTTGATCTTTTTCAGGTTTCCTTTAACTAATCCAGATATAGTTATACACATGCAACATGTTTCATTTAA
Source organism: Castor canadensis (assembly GCF_047511655.1). Lineage (NCBI taxonomy): Eukaryota > Metazoa > Chordata > Mammalia > Rodentia > Castoridae > Castor > Castor canadensis. The sequence goes on from NC_133387.1 coordinate 116,149,295, forward strand.
CATGGTGCATAGACTCCCTGCAGCTGTAGTGAGACTGTTTAGACCTCTCTGATTTTATAATACCACTTCAGTCAAAAGGTTTAAACTCTTCTGTTGGGCTTCGAGTGTTGTAGCCTTCCAGGATTCATGGACCATTACATTCAGATTTAATACAGATTTTTCAAATAGGGAAATTTCAACAAACCAGAAAAGGTCCATAATAATGATATCTCCTTTCCTGGGTCCTTCCAATATGTAAAGGGGTATCATGGCTATGGCCGCCCCAGTCCCAGTTGCTGAGGTTGATTATAGGAAGAAGTCCTCTGTGTATTCAGGACTTAAGCCTGGTCTAAGTAAGTGATTGTTTTAAGAAGGACCCTAAATTAAGAATTAATCTTGAGGGCACCACCTCATAAACCTCATGATAGATAATTTCTGGGAGAGTGGTTACTACTGCAGAGTTGCTCCTTCAAAGTTTGGGGAGAACAAAGTACATGTGTTCCCTGCAAGGAAGCTGAATCCCATTCCCTTACTCCCACCTCAGTGGTATCTCCTAACATCCAGGCCTCCGAATAACCTGTGCTGATAAACATTTCTTTAGTATCCTTTACATGTATCCAGTCCACTTCATCCTTGACTACCAACTGTGGAAGGCTGTTGAGTGCCATACCAGTCGGTCAACCAGATTCTAAGGCCTCCTAACATTCATCTATACACAAGGAGGAGAAAGCTTTATCTTTATGATTGAGAGTGCACCAAGGATCTGACATAGAATATTTCTAAAAATTAGTTGAGTAGCCCTGTTTTTAGGCATTTGAGAAGGCTGATTGGTTGTGTGAGGGTAAAGAGCAAGCCAGTAGATTGGCCAATTCTGACAAATCTCCTTTCTGTATAAGAAATATTGATAGGGCAAAAGGCCTCATTGTGGTAGCTTTTAGGGGCATGTTGTATCTTTCCTCCCCTGGAAAGAGCTACTGTGGAGTAATGGATATTTTCTTTTGGGCTGATACTTTTGAGGGTCTATTTTTATGCTAGAATTGATTGATTAAAAATCAAGGTCTAGTTGCAAAAAGACATGTTGAGGACACCCAGGTATGGTCCAAATGCCCCAAAATTGTAAAAACATAAATATGGTAGGCACTCTAGCCTTGACACTCATCCAAAGGGCCTAACTTATCAAGAAGATTCTTCCATCCACCATTACTGGCTTTGGTTTTGGAGTGATATAGTGTATGATGTGAAACCCATGGTCAGATGGATTTCAATGGAGACAGACAGGGCTACCAAAGGAATGTCCTCTATTTCCCTTCCCATTCTGGCACACACATGGCAATATGTTTTTTTTATCAATTAAGAGTTTTTTATTTATCAATTGGGAGTTTTGATAAAATAGGTTGCCAAGGATGGGGATGGCAAGAGGAAATAGTTTCCTGAGTTATTAGGAAGACAATTAGATGAAGTATTAAGTAGTTTATCTTAGTCTGAAGTGAGTTAATAAAGAATATAGATGTAAAGGAGACTCCAAAAAGGAAAAGAAAAGGAGTCTCTCTGTGATTGTCCAGTTAGTAGGGACTGCAGAATATAACCCTACACCAAAATTTTATTACAGCCATTCCAATAACCATGAAAGCCCAGAGGAGCCCAGGCATCACTCTCTGGAGGGGTTGAGGTTTTCTTGAAGAGTTATTTGAGGTCCTCCAGAGGTTCATAGGAGTAGGAGTCAGGAGTCAGTTCAGGTTCAACGTTCTTCTGGTGCCAGAGTTTGACTCAAGAGTGATGAATCCAGGAGCTGATCCCATTAACCTTTACAGCATAAGGGGAAGACAGGAGCACCATGAAGGGTCCATTCCATACAGGATTTAGGGAAGTAGTTACAGAAGGTAGTGATTTAACCACCAGTAGTACCAAGTCTCCAGGGTTGTAAACAGGCAGGCTTAATTCCTTTGGAGAAGCCCCCGATATGTTCTGTAAGGTGCTGAAACCCAGAAAGAGAGGTAACGTGTTTCACAAGATGAGAAGTTTCTTTGTCAAATAAAAGATATGTGGTCAGGAGGGGCACACATGCGATATCTGATAGAGGTTAAGACCTAAATCTTGGAGAGTGCTAAGGATTCAAATTAGTGCCACAGGCAACAAAGTAGGCCATGGAAAATGAGTTTCCTGAGATAATTTTTGGAGGTGTCTTTTGAGGATGTTATTGACATTCTTTACTTTTCCTGAGGACTGGGGTCTCCAAGCACAGTGCAGGTTGTATTGTATCCCCAAGACTTTAGATATTCTCTATGTGACATCTGCCTTAAAGGAGTGACCATTATCACTCTGTAGATTCCTTGGGAGCCAAAGCAAGGAACAATTTCATACACTAGGGTTTTTAAACACTTCTGATGCCCATTCTGTTTAGCAGGGGAAAAGCCTCTACCCAGTTGATAAAGGAGTCTATCCAAAAGAGGAGGTCTTGTACTCCCCTGGATTTAGACATATAAGTGAAATCTATCTGTCATTCCTCCCTGGGATAATGGCCTGTGTATCAGATTCCTGGAGGAGCCACCCTGAGATTTGGAAGGTTGTTTCTCTGACAGCTTTCTCCAGATCAGATCATCTGCTTGGCTTGATTGTTTCTGGATATGCTGCACCAAGAAAAGCCTCCGTGCCATTTAGTAAGTCTTATCTATTGCTAAGCAGAAGACCTCATGGAAAGATTTTAAGATCTTCCATTGATTAGTGGCAGGGATAAGTAGCTTTCCTTCCTCTGACTGAAACCATCACAATGGACGGAGAACATTGCCCTGATCCAATGCCTGCTTAGTCTCTTCTTGGGTATGTTAAGTCTTAGTTCCCTATAAGTAATTGTCCCATATTAGTGAGACCTCAGTAACTTGTGGTCCCCAGGGAGTTCTAATGGCCTCCTTTGCAACAAAGTCTGCCAGCCAATTTCCTTCAATTATCTCAACAGTTCCTTTCTGGTAGCCTTTGCAGTGAATAACTACAACCTCTGTGGGGTGGAGAATGGCTGATAAAAGTTTATCTCTTGGTGGTAATGATGAGGGCGGCTGTAACCAGTAAAATTTGCCTTTCTTTCCAGATAGCAGCATGTACATGGAGGACCAGAAAGGAATACTTGGAATTGGTGTAAATATTGGCCCTCTTGAGTCAGGGCCAATTCAGTCAGCTGGGCACTGGTGCCTGGAAGAAGGGATGAGTTCTTAAGGGTTTCTAGTAAAGTTACTATAGCATGTCCTGCGTTTCACATTCCCTTCTCCACATATGAACTACCATCTGCAAACAAGATTTATCTTGGGGTCTGAGATAGGTTCTTCCCTCAGATACTCCCTAGCTGCATAATTATGCAGGATGACTTGTTCACAATCATGTTCAATCCTTTCCCCCATTTCTGGCAGGAAGGTGGCAGCATTCAGAGAAGAATAAGTTCTGATCTGAGTCGCTGGGCCATCTAAGAGTAAGGCCAGGTATCAGAGGAGCCTGCTATCAGAAAGCAATAGGCTTCCTTTAGATTCCAATAAACCTGTCACATTGTGTGGGGTATAAACTGTCTGGTCTTTTCCTAAAGTTAATTTAGTAGCTTCAGGAATGAAGAGGGAAGTTGCCATCAGGGCTCTCAGGCATGCAGACCACCCCATAGCTACTATGTCTAGTTCCTTACTGAGATATCCTATAGCTTGCTGGACAGGGCCCTAGGGCTGAGTAATCACCCTTAGAGCCATCCCATTTCTTTCATGAACATACAGGTTGAAGACCTGTCCTATGAGAAGACCAAGTGCTGGGACTTTGAGGAGGGCTTGCGGGTCAAAGGCTTTCTGCTGTTCAGGTTCCCAATCTACCAAGTGAGTCCCTGTCTTTTGGGTTTCATTTATTGCCTGATACAAAGGATGAGCTAATTCCACATATCCAGGAATCCACAACCTACAACCTGTGATCTGCCAAAATCCTCTGAGTTGTTTGAAGGTATGGGGGACTAGAAATAAGAGAAGAGGCTGCAACTTGTCTTTTCCAGTTTTCAGGTTCCTTTGCTGATAAGAAGGCCTGGATATTTAACAGCTTTTTAGCAAACTTGTGCCTTCCTGAAGGAGATTCAAGATGGCATTTTGCTGACAGCTGCAAACTCCAGAGCTCCCACAAACCTGAAGCAATGTGGAAGCTGAGGGCACAAGAACCAGGTGGAGAAGGTTAGTGCCCAAACAACAAAGAAGCTCAGCAGGCAATCTGCTGAGGACATCTGTGGGGACCTGGTGAGCAGAAACGAAACCTCACAGAGCTCCATACCAAAACAAAAATGCTCTCTGAAGACAGCATGAACTTCCCTGGAGGGTGTGCAACCCTCACACCCACACACATACCCTGGAGCTGGAGTGATTCCCACATCTGCTGGTCAGCCCCTCATTTAAGCTCCATGTCACCACCTACAGAAGGCATGAGAGGAACAGGTACCCAAAAGGAAAAATTTACTGGGACCAAGCAGCAGCCCACAGAGGTCACAGGAAATGGGGCACAGTATGATAGCAGTACCAACAGGGAACTATACTCCAACCCCACCAGAAGATGGATGACATCTGGACAAAACCCTGCACTTGGTGCATAGCTACAGTCTATAAGTTCTCGGGACTTTGAGAGGCAGAAACATTGCAAATGTGGATGAAGTGAGGCTGGCAAGTTGGCAGTACAAACTCCAAAGAGTTACATCTATAAATAACCCTCTCTCTCCAGCACCAGTCACCAACCCAGAGGTATGTATCCAATTTAGCCTACCATATAATGGACTGAAAGACTCAGATACAGAAGGGCAGGGGAAGAACAGCAGTAATAGAAAAGTCACCTTTTTTACATGAAATTTCTGCTTGTTGCTGCTGAAGCTTTGATGTAGATCTCTTCCTCATTTATTTGCAGGTATCATTATTTTTCTTTTTTTTTCTGTAAATTCCAACAGTGGTTTTGACTTCTTGCTCCCTAACTCCCTCTTTTGAGCCCCCTCCCCTCTAACTACAGTCATTAGACCCCCCCATAAACTACCTTTAAGTTTGCAACTTGAAACCATCTCTTCTCCCCTTTCTACCACCCTCCCCAATTTATACTTTTTACCTGTCAACCACCAGAACAATTCCTTAGCTCTCAATCTACTTTCTCTTTGTCTACCCTCCCTCAATCCTAAGTATCAATAATTTTAATAGATAAAGTGATAACAAGATTTTCTTTTTTTTCTGTTCTGTGTAGCTCTTTTTTTTTCTGTCTGTTCAATTTTCTCCATTAGTCTCCCTCTATTTCTCCCCTACTTCAATACCTACATAATCTCTTCTACCCATCCCAGTCTGCCTCTTAATTAATGCCTTATATTAGCTTAGCAACCACCTCCTACTATTACATAAACTTTTCACTTCATATTACATAGACCTTTCCCTCTGTCTCACTCCTGTTACAACTCTAACCACCTTTAGCCTTCCAGGACCATGAAGATTCATCTTTGCTCCAGCAGAAAACCAACATACTAGAACAGTAGCAGTAACTGATCTTTTTCAGGGATTATTGCAACTTTGAGACTACAGTACAATAACTGTGACAGCTTCAATAGCTAAGCCTTCTTGCCCTAAGTGGAACAGGGGGTACAATTCCACATCTTAAGAATAAGAAGGTGAAGGTATTAATATTGAGCCACTACCCCATCTTGAGACAAGAAAAATATCAGAGCTCAACCACTACCCAGTCTTATAAATCTTCCATAAAACCCCAACTAATGGGGCACAGGGCACTGGAAACTTTTATACATACAACCCCAGATGCATAAATCTCAATGCAGAAGCATGAAACAGCAAGGCAATAGCTCTCCCTCAAAAGCCAACTCCACCACTAAGGACCTAATTAGCAGTGAAGAGAAGGAAATATCAAATATTGAATTCCAAAAAACAATAGTAAGAACAATTAATGAGTTCAAAGAAGAGACACACAAGCTAGTGTCTGAACTCAAAGATGACATGAAAAAGCAACAAAAAGAACTAACAGAGAATTTAAACAAACAGATGAATGAGATTCAGAGGACCATGCAAGATATGAAAGAGGAAATCAATAAAGATACAGAAATCCTGAAAAATAACCAATCTGAAATGAACAGCTCTATATCCCAAATAAAAATCTCAATTGAAAGCATGGAGGAAAGAGTGGAGCAAGTCAAAGTAAAATACCAAGAACAGAAAACAGAGTAGAGAAATTAGATCAAACAGTAAAAAATCATGAGAAAAGTGCTAAGAAAATATGAATGCATATGCAAGAAGTCTGGGACACCACCAAAAGACCAAACTATAAATCATGGGTATAGACGAAGATGAAGAGATACAAGCTAATGGTGTAGATAATTTATTAAATAACATAATAGCTGAAAGCTTCCCCAATATTGAGAAAAGGAAGGACATCCAGGTTCAGGAGGCTTACAGAACACCAAACTGTCTGAACAGAAAAGAAATGCCCTGACATATCACAATCAAACACTAAATATACAGAAAAAAGAAAGAATTCTGAAAGCTGGAAAAGAGAAAAGACTGGTCTCATATAAAGGCAAAGCCATCAGAATAACAGTCAATTTTTCAACATAAACTCTAAATGCAAGAAAGTCATGGAAAGATATATTTCAGGGCCTAAAAGAAAACAACTGTCAACTTAGATTAGTCTATCCAGCAAAACTATCCTTCCTAATTGAAGGAGAAATTGTAACCTTCCACAACAAGCAAAAACTAAAGGAATTCATGACCACCAAACCAGCACTGTAGAAAATACTTAAAGGAATCTTACACATAGAAGAAGAAATTAGAGTCAGGCAGGAAGATGCAGTAAAGAATAAACCCTTTTGACCAACCAGACTAGTAAATAAGGACTAGGGAAAAGTAAACATTGGGGGAATAAAAATGACTGGAAACACCAAACACCCCTCAATACTAACATTGAATGTTAATGGACTCAATGTCACAATCAAAAGACAGAATAAAATTGGGTTATGTATAAGACCCAACCAGATGGTGCTTACAAAAGACATATCTCACTAAGAGAAACAAAAACTGGCTTAGCATCAAAAAGTGGGAAAGGTTTTCCAAGGAAATGAACCCCATAAACAGGCAGGAGTAGTTATATCTGACAGAGTAGACTTCAGACTAAAATTAGGCAGAAGAGACAATGAAGGGCACTTCATCTTAAATAAAGGATCAATTCATCAGGAGGAAATATCAATTCTTAACACATATTTGCTAAACATATGGTACCCAACTACATTTTTAAAAAAACCTAATAGACTTTTTTTTAGAAGACCCCAACATAGTGATAGTGGGATAACTAAATCCCCCACTATCATCAATAGATAGGTCATTCAGGCAAAAAAGCAACAAAGAAACTCAGAACTACTACACATGCTAGACCAAAAGGACACAATAGACATCTGCAGAGTATTTCACAAGCAACCATGCAATACACATTTTTTTCAGCTGTTCACAGGACTATCATCAATTTACATCATATTTTAGGACACAAAGCAAGTCTCAACAAATTTTAAAAAATTGATAAAAATCCCCTGTACCATATCAGATCACAATAGAACAAAACTAGAACTCAACAAAAGAAACCACAGAAAATATTTGAACACATGGAGAATGAACAACAGAATGCTGAATGACCACAGGGTGATCAAAAAATAAGGGAAGAAATCAAGAACTTCCTAAAATCCAAAGAAAATGAAAATACAACCTATAAGAATCTGTGGGACACAGCAATGGCAGTGTTAAGGGGAAAGTTTATAGCTATATGGTGCCTATATTAAAAAGAGACTTCTCGGAAAACCTCAGAAAAAAGAATGAAACAGAAATACAAAACAAAATGGAAGGCCATTCCAACAGAATATAACAAACAGAAGACAGAAACTTCCTTGCCAGATGAAATGGCAAGTAAAGGAAAAAACTGAAGAACTATTAGTTAGATAACTCAAGACCTGTGAAAAGAAAATGTAAGAACTCACTGACTCCATCAAAAGACCAAACCTGAGAATCATGGGCATTGAAGAAGGAGAAGAGGTGCAAGCAAATTAATGTATAATATATTCAACAAAATAATTACAGAAAACTTCCCAAATTTAGAGAAAACTATGCCCATTCAGGTACAGGAAGCCTCCTGAACACCGAACAGACATGACCAAAATAGAACTACCCCACAACATATTATCATTAAAACAACAAGTACAGAGACTAGAGAAAGAATATTGAAGGCTGTAAGAGAGAAAAAACAAATAACATACAAAGGCAAACCCATTAAAATCACAGCAGACTTCTCAACAGAAACTTTAAAAGCAAGAAGAGCATGGAGTGAGGTCTTCCAAGCACTGAATGAAAATAACTTCAACCCTAGGATACTCTACCCAGCAAAACTATCATTCAAAATAAAAGTCTTCAATGATAAGCAGAAACTAAAACAATATATGACCACTAAGCCACCACTACAAAAGGTTCTCTGAGGAATTCTGCACACAGAAAATGAAAGCAAACGAAACCATGAAAGGGCAGGCAATATCAAACCACAGGAGAGGAAAAGGCGAGAAATCAAAGAATAACAATGATTCAGCCACACACAATCAAACTCTTAATAAACAAAGACATGACAGGGATCACCACGTATTTATCAATACTAACACTGAATGTTAATGGACTAAATTCCCCCATCAAAAGACACCAACTAGCAAACTGGATTAAAAAGGAAGATCCAACAATCTGCTGCCTATAGGAGCCCTACCTCATCAACAGAAATAAGCACTGGCTGAGAGTGAAAGGCTGGACCAGTACCAAGCCAATGGTCCCCCCAAACAGGCAGGGGTAACAATACTTATCTCAGACAAAGTAGACTTCAAACCTACTTTGATCAAACCAGATAAAGAAGGACACTCTATACTAATAAAAGAGGAAATAGACCAAAAGGAAATAACAATTATCAACCTATATGCACTCAACATCAACGCATGCAATTTCACCAATCATACTCTGAAGGGCCTAAAAGCATATACAGACCCCAACACAGTGGGAGTGGGAGACTTTAATACCCCCCATCACCAATAGATAGGTCATCAAAACAAAAAATCAATAAAGAAATCCTAGAACTAAATCACAACACAGATCAAATGGAGCTAGTTGATGTCTACAGAACATTTCACCCAACTTCTGCACAATATACATTCTTCTCAGCAGCCCATGGAACCTTTTCCAAAATTGATCATATCTTAGGGTACAAAGCAAGCCTCAGCAAATATAAGAAAACAGAAATAATCCCATGAATTCTATATGACCACAATGCATTAAAACTAGAAATCAACAACAAAACAGCAGTAAAAACACACAAAAAAATTGGAAGCTGAACAACACATTACTCAACAATGAATGGGTCACTAATGAAATAAAAGAGGAAATTAAAAGGTTCTTGGAAGTTAAGGAAAATGAAAACATGACCTACCAGAACCTATGGGACACAGCAAAGGCAGTCCTAAGAGGAAAGTTTATAGCCATGAGTGTATAAATCAAAGGGACAAAAAGAGCTCAAATCAATGACTTAACACTACAGCTGAAGCTCCTAGAAAAACAAAAACAAACAAACCCCAAAACAAGCAGAGGGAAAGAAATAATTAAGATAAGGGCTGAAATCAATGAAAGAGAAACCAAAAAAAAATACAAAGAATCAATGAAATAAAAAGCATGTTCTTTGAAAAAATAAATAAAATTGACAGACCCCTGGCAAAACTAACTAAAATGAGTAGAGAAAAAACTCAAATCAGTAAAATCAGAAATTCAGAAGGAGAGATAACAACAAACACCACAGAAATCCAGGAAATCATCAGAGACTACTTTGAGAGCCTATACTCTAATAAATTTGAAAATCTCCAAGAAATGGACAGATTTCTAGAAACTCACAACCACCCAAAACTGATCCAAGAGGATATTAATCACCTGAATAGATCTATAACACAAAAATAAATTGAAGCTGCCATCAAGAGCCTCCCAAAAATGAAAAGTCCAGGATCTGACGGATTCACTGCCGAGTTCTATCAGACATTTAAAGAAAGACTAATACCAACCTTCCTTAAACTGTCCCACAAAATAGAACTGGAAGTAACACTGCCTAACTCATTTTATGAAGCCAATATTACTCACATCCTAAAACCAGACAAAGACACCACCAAAAAGAAGAACTACAGGCCAATTTCCCTAATGAACATATATGCAAAAATCCTCAATAAAATAATGGCAAATTGAATCCAACAACACATCAGAAAGATCATTCACCACAACCAAGTTGGCTTCATCCCAGAGATGCAGGGGTGGTTCAACATATGCAAATCTATAAATGTAATACAGCACATCAATAGAAGCAAAGACAGAAACCACTTGATCATGTCAATAGATGCAGAAAAAGCCTTCAACAAGATCCAACATCACTTCATGATAAAAGCTCTAAGAAAACTAGGAATAGAAGGAATGCACCTCAACATTGTAAAGGCTATATATGACAAACCTACAGCCAACATCATACTTAATGGTGAAAAACTGAAAACATTCCCCCTAAAATCAGGAAAAGAGACAAAGATGCCCACTCTCCCTACTCCTATTCAACATAGTACTGGAATTTCTAGCCAGAACAATTAGGCAAGAAGAAGAAATAAAAGGAGTACAAATAGGTAAAAAAAAACTGTCAAAATATCCTTATTTGCAAACGATATGAACCTATACCTTAAAGACCCAAAAAACTCTACCCAAAAACTCTTAGACACCATAAACAGCTACAGTAAGGTGGCAGGATACAAAATCAACCTACAAAAATCATTAGCTTTTCTATACACCAACAATGAACAAACTGAGAAGGAACACATGGAAACAATTCCATTCACAGTAGTCTCAAAAAAAAAATCAAATACCTAGGAGTTAATTTAACAAAGGATGTGAATGACCTCTACAAAGAGAATTATAAACACCTGAAGAAAGAGATCGAGGAAGACTACAAAAGATAGAAAGACTTCCCATGCTCATGGATCGGTAGAATCAACATAGTAAAAATGGCTATACTACCAAAAGCAATCTACATGTTTAAAGCAATTCCCATCAAAATCCCAATGACTTTCATCACAGAGATTGAAAAATCTACCCTAAAGTTCATTTGGAAACACAAGAGATTGTGAATAGCCAAGGCAATACTCAGCAAAAAGAGCAATGCTGGAGGTATCACAATACCTGACTTCAAAATATATTACAAAGCAATAGCAATAAAAATAGACATGGTACTGGCACAAAAACATACATGAATACCACTGGAACAGAATAGAGGACCCAGATATGAATCCACACAAGTACACCCACCTCATTTTTGACAAAGGTGCCCAAAATATACAGTGAAAGAAAAGACAGCCTCTTCAACAAATGTTGTTGGGAAAAATGGTTACCCATCTGCAAGAAACTGAAACTAGATCCATGTCTATCACCCTGTACTAGTATCAACTCAAAATCGACCAAAGACCTAAATATCAGACCTGAAACTCTGAAGTTACTACAGGAAGGAGCAGGAAACACTCTGGAACAAATAGGTATAGGCAAAGACTTCCTCAATAGAACCCCAGCAGCCCAGCAACTAAGAGAAAGGATGAATAAATGGGACTTCATAAAATTAAAAAGCTTCTGCACAACAAAAGAAATGGCCTCTAAACTGAAAAGACCACCCACAGAGTGGGAGAAAATATTTGCCAGCTAAACCTTAGACAAAGGATTAATAACAAGAATATACAGGGAACTTAAGAAACTAAACTCTCCTAAAATCAATGAACCAACTAAGAAATGGGCAACTGAACTAAACAGAACTTTTTCAAAAGAAGAAATTCAAATGGCCAAAAACCACATGAAAAAATGCTCACCATCTCTGGCCATAAAGGAAATGCAAATCAAAACCACACTAAGATTCCACCTCACCCCTGTTAGAATAGTCATCATTAAAAACACCACCAACAACAAGTGCTGGTGAGGATGTGGGAAAAAAGGAACCCTAATCCACTGCTGGTGGGAAAGCAAGCTGGTGCAACCACTCTGGAGAAAAATTTGGAAACTTCTTAAAAATCTAAACATAGACCTGCTATATGATCCAGCGATTCCACTCCTGGGGATATAGTCAAAGGAATGTAACACAGGTTACTCCAGAGGCATCTGCACACCCATGTTTATTGCAGCACTATTCACAATAGCCAAGTTATGGAAACAACCAAGATGCTGCTCTACTGACAAATGGATCAAGAAAATGTAGTACTGTACACAATGGAATTTTACTCAGCCATGAAGAAGAATGAAATCTTATCATTTGCAGGTAAATGGATGGAACTGGAGAATATCATTCTGAGTGAGGTCAACCAGGCTCAGAAGACCAAAAATCGTATGCTTTCCCTCATATGCAGACTTTAGATCTAGGGCAAATGCAGCAATGTTGTTGGACTTGGGTCACAAGAAAAGGGGAGAGCACATACAGGAGATATAGGAATAGGTAGAAAACCCAAAACATGAAAGTCTTTGATGTCCCCACTCCAGGGGAACTAATACAGGAACCTTAAAATGACAGGTTATCACTAGCAGGGGACCAGAAACCAATGTAAAGATCAGTTAGAGTAGAATCAACATGGGTCCTAACACATAGATACATGAGAGCAATAGTAGGAATCTCTCTGTATAGCTCTCCTTAACTCAACTAGCAAAAATGTTTTGTCTTCCTTATTATGCTTATGTCTTTTCTTCAACAAAATCAGTCACAAGGGCAGAACAGGACCTGCCTGAAACTGAGGTGGGTAGGGGAGAAGGATGGTGGAGGGGTGAGGGGGGAGAAATGACCCAAACAATGTGTGCACATGTGAATAAATGAACAAAAAAATTTTTTTAATTTAAAAAAAAGTAAATATTAAACTCTAGTTATAAGAAAGCATGATGAAGGGTTTAGGGGAAGTGTACTGATGCTTGTGACTATACAGACTGTAGCAGCGATACAGTGGACAATGATTTGGACTAGATATATAATAAATCAAATATATTAAACTGTTAATGGTAAAATATAAAAACACAGAAGAATACAAGAATTTGAAGACTCCAAACACAAAGACATAACAAGATGCAAATGGTAATTATCTTGATTTGCTGATTAAACTTTGCATACATTTATTAAATTATCACACTGTAGAGCTAGGGGCATGACTCACAAGCACAAGGCCCTGAATGCAAACCCCAGTACTGTCAAAAACAAATAAATGAATTATCACATTGAATTCCATAAAAAAAGAGACTTCTCAAATAAACAACCCAATGAAGCACCTTAAGCTTCTAGACAAACAAGAACAAACCAAACCCAAAACTAGCAGATGGAAAGAAATAATAGAGACCAGGGCCAAGATTAATGAGATTGAGACAAAAAAAACCTATACAAAGAATCAATGAAAGAAAAGGGTGGTTCTTTGTAAAGGTTAACACGATCAATAAACCCTTAGTCAAAAGCAAAAAACCCTAAGTCAACATGACAAAATGGAGGAGGGAAAAGAACTATATTAATAAGATCAAAGACAAAAAAGGGACATAACCCCAAATACTAATGAAGTCCAGAGGATCACTAGAAAATATTTTGAAAACTTATATTCAAGTAAACTGCAAAATCTAAAAAAAAATAGATAAATTTCTGGATGCATATAGCCAATCAAAATTGAACCATGAAAATATTAACTACCTAAATAGAACTATAAGAAGCAATGAGGTTAAAGTAATAATAAAGAGCTTCCGTACAAAATGAGCTCAGGACCTGATGAATTCACACCTATATTGTACCAGACTTTTAAAGAAGAACTAATACCAATAATCCTTAAAATTATCCAGGATAACACTATCCGTGAGTGAGTAACACTCATTCTGTGAAGCCAGTATTATACTTATTCCAAAACTCCATAAAGATGTAACAAAAAAGAGAATTATAGACAGGTATCTTTAATGAATTTAGACAGAAAGATTCTCAACAAAAACTGGAAAACACAATTCAACAACACATCAAAAGGATCAGACACCATTACCAAGTCGGTTTCATTTCAAGGATGCAAGGATATTTCAATATACATGGATCTGTAGAGGTAAAACAGCACATAAACAGAAGCAATGACAAAAAGCACATGATTCTGTCAACAGATGCAGAAAACACCTTTGACAAAATTCAGCACCCTTTCATGATTAAAGAGAAAAACTAGGAATAGAAGGAATGTTCCTCAACATATAAAGGTTATATACAACGAACGTATAGCCAACATTATCTTAAATGGAAAACAACTGAAACCATTACTGCTGAAGTCAGGAATGAGACAGGGATGCACTCTTTCCCCACTTCTATTCAATACAGTTTTGGAATTCCTAGCCAGAGCAATAAGACAAGAGCAAGAAATAAAAAGAATTCAAATAGGGAAAGAAGAAGACGAACTATTCCTATTTGCAGATGACATGATCCTATACATAAAAGATCCTAAAAACTCTCCCAAAATATGTTAGAAATCAAAAATTATTTTGGAAAAGTACCAGGATTCAAAATTAATATACAGAATTTAGTAGCCTTCTGTTCAACAATGAACAGACTGAGAAAGAAATCAAGGAAACAATCCCATTTACAATAGCCTAAAAAAATAAAGTAACTTGGAATAAATTTAATGAAGAAAATCGAAGACCTTTTCAATGAAAACTATAAAGCACTGTAGAGAAAAGTTGAAGAAGACATAAGAAGATGAAAAGATCTCCCATGCTCTTAGAATGGTAGAATCAACATGATGAAAATGGTCATGCTACCAAAAGCAATGTCATGTTCCGTATCAAAATCCCAATGACATTTTTCACAAAGATAGAAAAATCAATCCTATAATACATATGGAAACACAGAATACCTTGACTAGTCAAAGCAATTTGAGCAAAAAGTCCAAGTCCAAGTCCAAGTCCCTTGGAGGGATGACAATTCCTGAGTTCAAACTACACTACAGAGCCATAACAATAAAAACAGCATGATATTGGCACAAAAATAGATATGAAGACCAATGGATTAGACTAGAAGGGCAGGAGGGGTGGGTTGGGAAGTCTTCCAGGATCCAGGAGCTAGAGGTACATGAGGACCATAGAGTGGAGTGTTGTGCGCAGGTAAGGCACAGTGTGTGCTCAGCAAGTCTGGAAAAGAGGCTTTCAGAGAGTCAGGAGCTTTGCGGACCCTCACCAGGCTCCTCACCTGAGCTCAAGGGCCTCCACATGCATGCACAACATAGCGAGACCACTCCTACCCCCCCCAAAGCCCCACAAAAGGCTGGTGGCTTCAACTTGTTGGCAAGCATCCCGGCCATGGTGCAGCTGTGCAGACCACCGTAGGGCCTTGCACTCCTCATCCTGCTGGCATCACTGCTCCTCTCCCGGCCAAGTTGGTGGATGCAGAACCAAGCATCCATGACTTCTGCCTAGTCTCAAAGATGGTGGGGAAATGCTGGGCCTCCTTCCCCAAATGGTGGTGTAGCAGGAAAGGAGGGGGGGGCGGCGAACAAGAAAGAAACAGACAGACTGTGTTCTGATCACCAGACAGGGGGAGGGAATGGCAAAGCAGAGAGATAAAACTTAAAGAATTGAAACATGAAGGTCACATAGCACTGGGAAAATGAAATAGCCAATGAAGTCACATGCAGCCATATGTGGGTTAAGCTTTGCTTTTTGCTTCTGTAACCTGCTTGCAAGGGTATATAAGGTGAGACCCCCTTTGTTCTTGGGGCTCAGCCTTTAGACACAAGTCTGCTGGGTCTAGGCTGGCACAATAAACATTGATTCCTGCTAATTTGCCTCAGAGACTCAGCTTATAATTTCCTGCAACAGTGGTACAATGCCACCATCCGGTCCTGCCATCCATTTATGTATGGCGGCTGTGAAGGAAATTACAATAATTACCTGAGCAAGGAGTCGTGTTTTCAGAAATGTGCTGGCTTCACAGAGAATGCTGTCGATGATCTGGGCTCCAGCAGGGAAGGAGCAGATTCTTCTGTTCCAAGTGTTCCCAGAAGTCAGGATTCTTATGACTTCTCCAGCAATGTCT
Source organism: Castor canadensis (assembly GCF_047511655.1). Classification (NCBI taxonomy): domain Eukaryota; kingdom Metazoa; phylum Chordata; class Mammalia; order Rodentia; family Castoridae; genus Castor; species Castor canadensis. The sequence goes on from NC_133387.1 coordinate 116,165,402, forward strand.
TCAACTATGAAGAATACTGCTCTGCCCAGGCTGTCACTGGGCCTTGCCCTGCGGCCTTCCCCGGCTGGTACTTTGATGCTGAGAAGAACTCCTGTAATATGTTCATCTGTGGTGGTTGCTGGGGCAACAAGAACAGCTACTCCTCCCAGGAGATGTGCATGAAGCACTGCTCTGGGAAGCAGATGTATCCTGCCTTGTCCCCTGGCACCAAAGCAGTGGTCCTGGTTGGGTTGTTCATGATGGTCCTGATCTTTCTCCTGGGAGCCTCTGTGGTGTGCTTGATCTGGATGGCATGGAGGAAGCAGGAGAATGCCCTCTGCACTGTCTGGAGCTCTGCAGACGACAAGGAGCATCTGGTGATGAACACATACATCATGTGAAGGTCTTGCCACCAGGGGACCAGAGGAGGGAAGGAAGAACGTGTGCTTTTTCAAAATAGAGTGATTGCTTGCATCCATGAGATTATTAGGGCTTTAGTCTGTGTGACACAGGCAGGTTAGGAGGTTGGCACTTGCTGGTTCTGGCTGGGTTTGCTTTGGACACCTGAGTGGTGCTTTCTTTGTTTCTTTCTGTCCTCCAGGACTAGTCTCTCTGGCTCATATGGAATCCCATTGCCTCCTTTCTCCTCACAGCACTCATTTAATGATTTCCTTTGTTTGTTTGATTGATTCATGCTTTTTTTAAAAGTAGAAACAGAAAATTTTTTATTGTGATTCTAAAAGAAAAAAAGCTATAAGTTTAATTAAAAGGGCCTTCTCTTTAAAAGAGAAAAAAGACCCAGACATTAAACCCATGCAGCTACAGTTAACTGATCTTTGACAGATGAGCCCAAAACACAAGAGAAAGGACAGCCTCTTTAACAAATGTTACTGGGAAAACTGGATATGCACATGTAGAAGACTGAAACTAGATCCCTGTTTTTCACCCTGCACCAGTATCAACTCTAAGTGGATCAAGGACCTTAATATAAAGCCTGAAACTTTGAAACAACTACAGGAAGTAGTAAGAAACACACCGGAACTGATAGGCATAGGGATCGATTTCCTAAATAGAGCTCAATAATCTCAATATCTAAGACAAAAAAAAATGAGCAAATGGGACTGCATCAAACTAAAACACTTCTGCACAGCAAAAGAAACAGTCATGGATTTAAGAGACTTCCTACAGAATGGGAGAAAACCTATGGCAGCAATTCATCCGATAAGGGACTAATATCCAGAATCTACAAGGAACTCAAAAACTCAACCCACAAAGAATCAACACCCCAGTGAAGAAATGGGCACATAAATTGAATTGTGAATTTTTAAAGAAAGAGGTACAACCACTCTGGAAAAAAATTTGGAAGCTACTTAAAAAGCTAAATGTTGATCTACTATATGATCCAGCAATACCAGTCTTGGGGATATACCCAAAAGACTGTGACACAGGTTACTCCAGAGGCACCTGCACACCCATGTTTATTGAGGCACTATTCACAATAGCCAAGTTATGGAAACAGCCAAGATGTCCCACTACTGATGAATGGATTAAGAAAATGTATTTATACACAATGGAATTTTATGCAGCCATGAAGAAGAATGAAATATTATCATTTGCTGGTAAATGGATAGAATTGGAGAACATCATTCTGAGTCAGGTTAGCCTGGCCCAAAAGACCAAAAATCGTATGTCCTCCCTCATATGCGGACATTAGATCAAGAGCAAACACAAGGGGATTGGACTTTGATCACATGATAAAGTGAGAGCACACAAGGGAGGTGTGAGGATAGGTAAGACATCTGAAAAATTAGCTAGCATTTGTTGCCCTCAACGCAGAGAAACTAAAGCAGATACTTTAAAGCAACTGAGGCCAATAGGAGAAGGGGACCAGGAACTAGAGAAAAGGTTAGATCAAAAAGAATCAGCCTAGAAGGTAACACACATGCACAGGAAATAAATGTGTGTCAACTTCCTGTATAGCTATCCTTATCTCAACTAGCAAAAACCCTTGTTCCTTCCTATTATTGCTTATACTCTCTCTACAACAAAATTAGAGATAAGTGCAAAATAGTTTCTGCTGGGTATCGAGGGGATGGGGGGAGAGGGAGGTGGTGGGGGGCAAAGGAGGGGGTGGCAGGAGGGGGGAGAAATGACCCAAACATTGTATGCACATATGAAAAAAAGAAAAGAAAAGAAAAGAAGAGTTTAAAAAAAAAGTAGGAGGTACAAGTGACCAATAAATATATGAAGAAGTGTTCAAATTCCCTGGTTGTAAAAGAGGTGCAAATCAAAACTCCACCAAGATTTCATCTCACTCCATTTAAAATGGCCATCTCAAGGGCAAAAACAACAAATGCTGGCAAAGATGCAGTGAAACAGGAACGCTTATACACTGTTGGTGGGAAAGCAAATTAGTACAATGATTGTGAAAAGCAGTATGGAGATACTTCAAAAAACTAAAGATAGAATTGCCATATGATCCAGTGATTCTGCTCCTCAGCATCTACCCAAGGGAACCTAAGTCAGGATGCAATAGAGACAATTGTACACTGATGTTCATTGCTGCACTATTCACAATAACCAAGCTATAGAAACAACACAGATGCCCTACAACTGATGAATGGATCAAGAAAATGTGGTATATATACACAATGGAGTTTTACTCAGCCATAAGGAATAACAACACCATGTAGTTTGAAAATAAATGTATGCAGTTTGAGGACATCATGTTAAGTGAAGTAAGTCAGGCTCAAAGAGACAAAGGCTGCATATTTTCTCTCATACTTGGAGATGTATCCAAATGATAAATATATACACAAAAACATGCATGATCATATACAAATTTTGTAACATGTTTGTAATAGTGGAACTATTCTATGGAACTTGGGGAAGGAAGGAAAGGAAAAGATAATGATAGAGTATCATTGTGTAAAATTTAACATCTGTGAAGGTAGTGGATATTGAAAGCTGTTGAAAAATGCAGGATGGGAAGTAAAGGGGTAAATGAGAATAAGGGCAGGGGTTGAACAGACCAAAGTAAAGTATACTTACGGTAGGGATACATTTAGAAACCCCTTTGAACATCAGCTCAGTTATTAATAACAAAAGACAGGACTTTAAAACAGATGCAGTGTACTTGTGGGAGGGGATAAGGTAAATGAAGGAGATTAAGGTGAGGGAATATGGTTGATGGGCTTCATGTACTTATATGAAATAGAACAAAGAAACCTCTTGCCATAGTCTTAAGTGGGGAAGGTAAGGTCAAGGGGAAGAGATGGAGGGGGTGACCTAAGCAATATACAATATAATCCTATTTGAAATTGTCACAGTGAATCCCTCCTGTTCAATAAATATATTCTAATAAAAAATAATGGTGAAAAAAAAAGAAAATGTCCAATGAAAAAATAAATACATATATACTTGCGATGCATCTTTGTTTTGAATCAAGAGAGCTCAATCTGTACATTTGTGTGCTTTCTTGGTTTCAGGATTCTCCATGGATAAAAAATTGAGGAGAACTACTAAGAGCTTCTGTGTGGTAAGGAGAGCGATAGCCTGTTGCTTGGTAGGAAGTTAAATTTTAAGAAACTATAAAAGCAAAAGTGACATGTCACAGAAATCCGGATCCACTCTGAGGTGGTACTCAGAGGCACAGTGACCCATGACCACCTTAGGACTGTTAATGCCTAAATTTGACAATTTAAAGTTCTATGATTAAGTATCATGTCATGGGAGGGAGAGGGAGGGGGGAAGGGAGAGGTGGCCCAAACAGTGTATACACATGTAAAAACAATAAAATTTTTAAAAAATTAACAAAGAAGAGTTTTCTGAAAAAATAAATAGATATATTACATTTAAACAAGTCTCCTAAAATAAACAAAGACTTTCAATGTTCTTTTATTGTTTTGAATCACTTCTAATAGTCATTGTTATAATTTCCCTTAATTTCTACCTTATTTTTGATATTTATGTCATTCTGCTTTCATTTCTTAAATGTTAAATCTATTGATAAAATATTTGCTTTTTATTTTTTATTAACATTCCCCTTCATATCTTGAAGATTCTATTTTACATTAAGTTTTGAAATATTGTACAAATACAATAAGTATGTGCATCAAATAATTTATTTCTAAGCATTATGAAAAAAATATTAGGACTATACCTTCAACTGAGGTAAGGGTAGATACATACCTTTTTAATACAACAAAGTTTATATACAATTCTGAGTTCTATAACACTATCAAATAACATTTGATATTAGTTATTTAGAGAGAAGTCATACCTGCCTCTCAATAAATTTAAAATGGTAATATTCCCAAAATGAAAAGTAATTTTGCAACATGAAGCATCAAACAGGTTCCCACCATGAATTGTTTTACAGGTAACTCTGCCATATGAAAGAGATATATATGCTATTTAAACTAAACTCTCTCTTTTGAATATACTAATTTCAAGTGGAAATATTTTAAATAATGATACAAATTATATCATTTATATATAAAATACTGTTACAAAAGTATTTTACAAATATTGTATGGATGTAGAAAATATAATTCCTTTATGCAGATATGGACATCTCTTTTCTTGTTTTGTTTAAAGACATGTCTTTTCCCTAGGTGTTCATGATAACACTCCCTTCTAATTAAAATAACTCCACTCATAACAAAACTCATGCTTATAATAGGCACATTTATACTCCAGAATTTTCTGCATTTCACCTTGCAAGGATTTAGGTTCTAGTCTATACTGTGGCCTAATCCACATTATAACTACTCCTTTATGAATGGTTTTAGCAAGCTATGACCTCTGGGCCAAATATGGACAACTACCTATTTTTATAAATAAAATAATATGGAACAATAACAAAAAAGTTGTGCCTTTCTTCCAGTAACTCAATACCCTTGGTCAGCCAGAAAATTGAGTAGGGTTTGACCCCCAGTTGGGAAGCTCTCCTCAGACTGTACACAAAGGAGTATGCCATCCATATATTGTATAATTGAGTAATATTCCCAAAATGAAAAGTAAGTCTTTAAATGTTTCCAGCTCCTTAGCCAGTCCTGGCCAAACAAGTGAAGGCAATCTGTAAGTCCTTGGGACATTTTAGGTGAATTGGACAGCCTGGTTGGAGGGATCTTCAAAAGCAAATAAAAACAGAGAATCTGGATACAAAGGGATGCAGAAAAAGACGTCTTTTAGATTTAGGACTGTAAACCATTCTGACTTCTTGGGACTTTGGATAACAAGGTGTAGGAATTAGGGATAATTGGGTGAATAGGAATTACATCCTCATTGACCTGCCTAAAATCCTGGAGTAGTCTTCATTCCCCTTTTGGCTTTTGTATTCTGAGAATTGAAGTGCTACATGACTCTGGCAGGTACACGAAGTCCCTGTTGCTTGAGGTATTTAATGATGTCTTTAAGTCCCTTTCTTGCTTCAGGTCTTAAGGGATATTTCCTTTGGTGAGAATAGGTGGAGGCATCTTTTAGGTATATGCATGCTGGGACTGTGTTTGACTCTATCATGTTATGAGATGCCCACACTTCAGAATTGACCTCTGTTTCCATTAATGGTAAGCAGAGAGGTTGTCCCAGGACCAGAGTCTGAATTTGAGCCAAGATATCTCTTCCCAGGAGGGGGATGGGACTTTAATCAGGAAGATGTAAGCAAATAAAATGCCAGTCTATTCACAGCTCAGAGTTTGTAAGTACCTAGTGAGAGGCTGGCCAGAGATTCCCCTTAGGTTACTTGGTTATTGGAGGGGAGTCCAGGATTCAAAATTGCTCCAGTGATGAGGAGGAAATTGGCTATTGTCCCCTCTACTTCAATGGAAACCCAAGGCTACTCATTTTAGATGTTGGTCCAACGTAGTGTGGCTTTAATAGGAGGCCTCAAATTCCCTCAGTCCTGTTTGATCATCAAGGTGTGTCTGGCAAAGGAAAGTCCTAAAGTCCTATTGCCCTTGTGTTTTGGGTGGTTCCAGGTAACATCTCCACATTTTAACAATAATAAACCCTTCTTAAGCACTCAGAACCATTTGTTTAGGTTTGCTAGACTTCTAGTGACTTGGATTCTCCCATCCCAGGAGAGTATAAGACCCCAGACACTGAACCATCATTTTGAGTCTTTGCTCCCATTTCTTGCATAGGGAACAAGAAATGTTTCTCCCTCTTTCTGTTGTTCCCCGACCCCTCACCTTCTCCATACTTTATTTTGCTATACTAAAATAAATTATTGCTGAAATTTCCACCCGGTGAGACACCTTCAAATGCTTTTACATTTGTGAATCTCAATGATCTGTGATTTTGCATAGAAACTGGGAAGCTATGGAAGGCCTCTCATTCATCCTCAGGTACAATTGCTTATGTACTTCACAGAGTTTTGCAGGGATGCTTCAGATCAAGCCTGGAGTTTCTTTTACTTTCTTCTTTTGCAAACACAAAAATCCCAATGTTACCAGGCTCAGTAGCCTAAGAAGACACTAGTCCAGAAGATTCTGAGTTCTTGTGTCACCTGAACAGAGAACTGGACAGAAACACAAATTGAAAAACAGTAGCAAAACTTTATTGAAGGAAAAAGAAAGAAAGAGTAAGAGGAAAGTACTACAAAGGAAGTGGCACAGAAGCATCGATTTCTTTGTTTAATCCCATTTTATTAGTTGTAGGGCAGGAAAAATCTGGGCAGTTCTTGGTACATCTGAAAATTCCTGTGTGTCTTCTGTGTATCATTAGGGAGGGGCTAGGGTGGCAGACAGGTTTACTCAGTACACCCTTATCACATAACAAGGGGTATTCTGTGTATGTGCTTATGCTATTTTAATTGTATGCATGAGTTGTGATCAATATTCATGAGATCCTAAACAAGAGGACTTGGCTTGGGAGGTCAAATTGGGGCAGCCTTTCAAAAGGCAGGTCCAAAGGCACCACTTCTGGGTGCCTTGCTCTAGAGTGGGTTCAAGCCATGCTGGGGTGCCTCTTAGCTTTGTTTGCTTAAAAGAGCCCCTGATAAGTTATTTTTCCTGTATGCTAACCTGCCTCATCAGGTTCTGGGTCCTTCCCACACCAGCTAAGCAGGTCTGGGGTGTGTCCACTTCAGACTCAAACATGTGATCAGAGAATTTCTTTTAACACAAATCATACATTCCCTGAAAGTTGTTGTATTAAATACACTTTTCTCCATCTGTTACTTTTTCAGTGAAGTTGTGTTGCCAGAAAAAATACCTCAGTTCTTGTGACCAGCAAGAGATGACTTCAAGCAAGATGCAAAATATTAGTTGGTCACCAGTGGCTCACACCTATAATCCTAGCTACTCAGGAGGCAGAGATCAGGAGGATTGTGATTCAAAGCAAGCCTGGGCAAACAAGCAGCCAGAGGTAAATAGTTTGTGAGACTCTATCTGGAAAAAATCCATCACAAAAAGGGCTTCTGGAATGGCTCAAGGTGTAGGCCCTGAGTTCAAACCCCAATACCAAAAAACAAACAAACAAAAACTTAGTAAATGTAATAGTAAAGTTTATTAGAAAAGGAATTTAGTAAAACAGGATAAAAGTGAGGAGAAATGGGTCAAAAAAGAGGAACAATTCCTGTTTCCCATGCAGAAAATCGGAGTAAAGACTCAAAATGGTTGCCCCCATCTCTTAGTCTTATAATTCCAGAAAGCTGGGGGAATACACAAAAAGATAATGGATCTGGATGACAGATGGCTGCTAAAACAAGGAGATGTCATCTAGGTCCACCAAAATCACAGTGACAATAGGTGTGCTTTAGAAATTTTACCTGTCAGACATGATATTCTCCACCCATCAAGGAGCCTAGGAGCTTGTTAATAACTCAAAGAGAGAAAGGTCTGGAATGCAGATAACCTTGTTTTTGTAATTTAACATCTAAAAGGAAGAGGTAGCTGCTCTTTTTAGTTTTCACTTCTTTGTTCCAGTGCTTGGGCCTAGCCCTTTAGATATTTATTAAAATAATATATTTTTGTCTCTTCATCTATCTATCCTGCCTCATCCATCATTCATGGATAATTGATATTAAGAGATGAAGCCTTTATAATTTGTGCACAAGGAAACAGCCTGGCTGGATATCCTGTCAAACAATTCTCCATTCAGTCACTGGGAACAGAAAGCACAAGACCAGGGGGAAAACATAGTCAACTTTCAAAATTCGTACTTTGCAAAAAATTTTATACCAAATCCAGGAAATTGAACTCACCAACACAGTCTCCTCAGGAGACAGGAAGAAGTTTCAGCATTCATAAGCATGTATATTATTCAAAATGCAATAGAAACATAATAAGCAACTAAGTACATAGTGAATACAGGTTAAAGTGCCATTTTAACCCACTAATGAGGGAATCTGTAGGATGACACAGTTGCTTTAAAGGAGAATCCAAGCAAATGACATAAATGTAACCAGTGAAAAGGATGAAAAAGAGACACTAGGAGAAAATAAAGGAAGAACCCCCCCCCCCCAAAAAAACCAAACAAACAAGCAAACAAACAAGAGATGCTAGGAATTAAATTGGCAAATTAGACAGAAACCTAAAGGTTCAAACTCCAGCATGGGTCATTTGAATTTTTTTCAGGACAAGAAAAATAAAAATTGAGTCTCTAACATACAACACACTTTTGGCTTACTTTATATGGGCTAACTTCTACTCTTTAAAAAAACATATAGTTTTAGGGCTGCAGTGCCTGCCTAGCAAGTGTAAAGCCCTGATTTCAAACCTCACTACTTCCAAAAGAAAAAAAAAACAAAACAAAATGTAGAAATAGAAAAATTAATCCTAAAATTCATATGAAGCATAAAAGACACGTGAATAGCAAAAGCGATCCTGAGTCAAAAGAGCAGTGTGGGAGGTATTGAGGCAGGCTAGAATTAGGGAAAGTTTGGGACTCTTAGAAAATTGGTGGAGTGGCTCAAGTGGTAGGGTGCCTGTCTAGGAAGTGTGAAGCCCTGAGTTCAAACCCCAATACAGCCAAAAAAAAAAAATTTGAACATTCCTCTCTTTCTCTGAGCCTTCTTTCCAATTGCAAATATGTGTAGGTTATTCATACTCAGGGAAACTAAAACCAGGGACCATCCACTCCCCTCCCCACTCATCAATTATTGGTTATTAATTACCGGGTTCTTCCCTTCCCATGGGTTAACATAAGTTTTAAAAGCACCTGGAAAGGAGAAAGACTCTCTCTGCTTGTAGCTTCCATCTGGTCCCACCATGACCCCTTTTCTAAATCCTTTCCCTAACTTTTCCTACCATAGCCCCTTTTGTAATTCCCCTCCTAACTTTTAATAAACTCCATTATATCCACATATTCTGTCATGGATTCCTCCACGTGGGACACGAAGACTTTAGAAATCTGATTATAGACTGCACCATTGCCATTAACAGATGGCAAAGCCATCCAGAAGAGGGGGTGAGCCCCCAGACCCTATATTTTAAAGGTTCATTTCTACTGTCTTTTCTCATCCTTTTGCCTCTGTCTCTCCAAAACCACAGCCAAGGGAATAGGCTGAGCTCTGCCCTTGGGAGAATGCAGCTAGCAGGTGCCAGGTCCATGGGTCCCAGTGAAAGGACCATGGGAAACAAAAGCATCTGCTACCTTAACATACATGCCTGCTCCAAGGCCTGCAGGTTGTGTGTGGGGTCAAACCCTGTAGATACACAATCCTAGAGGCAGGTCACATTAAAACCACAGTACCTTGCCAACATGTGGGGGCAGCTCACAGTGCACCACAGTGTTGCCCAGAACATGTTGCTGGAAGAAGCTATAATGCACTGCTTTATCCTATGCCTATCTTATTTCAGACACAGGGGGCCCACGTATCCTAGGTCTCCAACTTGCTGCCACCCAGACCAGGCAGCTGCTTGTGCAGAGAGGGCAGAGGCAAAAGGGTGGTGAGTGCCTCTGGATATATGTTCATGACCCAGCCTGGGCAGGGAGAATGGTCTAGGCTGCTCTTGAGGTCCTAGTCCCTAGCCATGGCAGCCACCACCTCCAGCCTCAGGCCGGGCCCGTCTTCCCTCTCCTCCCCTTTCCCACACCTCTGTGGAGAACTGCTACCACTTGCTTGCCAACCCACTGTGCCTACTTTGCTTGCCAATCCACTGTGCCTCTTTTTGCCTGGGTGTAGCAGGGACGAGGGCCAAAAAGAGAAACAACCAAGTCTGTGTTCTGATAATGTAGCAGAGGGGAGGGAGTGGCATAGCAGAAAGATAAAAATTAAGGAATCTAAAAGTGGAGGTCACTGGGGGTGAAGTAGCCAATAGAGTTGCATGCAACCATATATGGATTAAATCTTGCTTTTTGCTCCTGTAACCTGCTTGCAAACTGAGCCACTGCAGGCACACCAATAAATATTGATTCCTGAAAACCCTTGTGTCCCATGTCTCTGTTCAAGATTCCTGTAACATGTATGGAGGCTCATCCAGGAATCAGAGATGGCATTTTCACCTCCTTGTTGCATGGACTCAGCCTCCCCAGCTTGTCAGGAGAGCATTTCATCAGGCATCAGCAGACCTCTTGATCCAACGGAGGGACTCGCCTCTCCCAGCATGCCAAAGAACAAGTCTCAGTTCTGCAGAGGAACCCAGAGAAGGCTCAGGAACCAATTGGGAGCTCCTCCCATCAGACTGGTAAGAATCAGATTCAAATAATAGGCCTGCTTTAGGAGGCAGAAGGGGAGCCTGATCACCTCCCAGCAGACACCCTAGTAACTCTGTCTAGGGTGAAACCATGTCTCTCAGGTTTAGGAAGCAGGGCAAAAGTGTGTGAGACAGCTCCAGGAATTAGGGAGGTTGAGCACCTACTGGTTTTCCTCACTAGCAAGGGGAACAAAACAAGTAAAAAGGAAGCACTTTGGGTAAAATGCAAAAAACCTCCACTACTGGAGTGGGGGAAGGGTTGAGCTTTTCCCTGGAAATAGCCACAACCGAGGTTAAGGGATGGGTAACATAAATTCAGTTCCAAAGAGGGAGACTCATAAGAGAATGGATGTATCATACACCATTCCACCAGATAGCCCTCTGGGGTATAATTTAAAGTTGTTTTTTTTTTCTTGAGAGTGCACTCTAATTGTGTGTGTGTGTGTGTGTGTGTGTGTGTGTATCAATTTGTTTAAAGCACTGAGCAAAACATAATTTGCTCCTGGAATTCCAGCTCATCTTATGTGCACTTAAGTTGACATATTTTTTTCTGGCACACTTAATTTATAAAGCGTGTGTGTGTGTGTGTGTGTGTGTGTGTGTGTGTGTGTAAGCATCTTCAAAATGCTGTTATAAGGTTAATGTGATATTTGAGGTAACACAAAATCCAAGGTGTTTGTTCAAATATCTCTGTTATAAACTGCTTAAGCTTTTTACATATGTAAACATCTTGAGGATGGTTCTTATTATAGGGTCAATGTAAAAAAATGTTACTCTGTTCTACTGATGCTTTTAAGAAAACCAGTTTTCAAACTTATTTCAATCAGATATCACTAGGATTCAGGCATTCAGTGAATAACACTCTGGCTCAGACCAGAGGAGGGAAGGAGGGAGAAAGAAAGGAAGGAAGAAGGAAGAAAGAAAGGAAGGAAGGAGGAAGGAAGGAAGGAAGGAAAGAAAGAAGGAAGGAAGGAGGAAAGAAGGAAGGAAGGAAGGAAGGAAGGAAGGAAGGAAGGAAGGAAGGAAGGAAAGAAAGAAAGAAAGAAAAAGGGAGGCCACAGCCTGCAGCAGGAATCTTAAAATTTGGGTAGTTAAGAAAATGACCTCAGCCTGTTTCATTCTGTCATAAATAAAATCTGGTATTAAATTCTCTCTTATAATACATAGGTCTATTAACAAATGGGCTTCCATAAATTGTTTTTATACAAAAAATAATTTTAAGGTTGCTCTCTTTCTGTTTTTTTCATGCAACTATAAGTCTCTAAGTTAAAAGGTTTTATGAGTTATTTTCAACAGGTAACAAAAAAATATATATAAGGTATTAAGGATATGGTTTTTAAAAAATATTTTTAAATTAAAAAAAGGGTAAAGACAAGCTCCCCCTGGAGATACAGTATAAGTTGTCATACAGGTACAGAGTGAGTTGTCATAAAAAGATGGAGCTTATAAATGCTTATGTAAGTGATTGAGTTGACTAAAATCCAGTTACATTAAAGGTTTTGCAAGGTCAAAATTTAATGTACTGATGTTAAACTAAAACTTAATTCTCTAAGCTCATAACAACAAGGCTATCTTAAAAATATAGTTGTTGATAACATTAACAAAAAAAACTGTCTTAAAAATGGTTTTTGTTTTATCAAGATAACTGTCAGGAATTTTGGCACTACAGGTTAATCCAGAAATTTATCAAGACAACAGAGTTTATTGAAACAGAGAGGCAAGAGGCAGCTAAGCACAGGGAGTGCTTTTATGTAAAGCAAAGTAACAAAAAAAGAAGAAAGAAAAAAAATAACCAGAAGGTACTGTCTGGGTAAAAGAATAAAATGTGCAACCATTAAAACCCCATTGGAGGAGCCCTTTTGTGGTTATTTTGTCTATCCCCACTGCAGTTGAAGTTATAAAAATTGCTCCCTGGATCCACCAAAGCTGAGTAAAGGCAGCTCCTCTCAAGTAGGAGTGCATCCCTGATCAAGCCTCACCATGCAAGATCACCCTCCAGAATGACTACACCCTTACTCAACAGGACCCCACTTCCCAGGAGACAACAGGGGACCATGAACAATGGGACAACAGCCCTGCTCTAGTCACTTCAGAAATTGACTAGTCTACATAAGGTGGAAGCTCGAACATGGGATGCACCCCTGTTCTCCTCTACACACTTGGTCTGTTACCTTTTGGGTTGGCCCTTGCAAGGTTCCCCCATGTACTGAATGTTATAAAAGAGCCATTGTTGGGACCTCCACACAGCCATACTTTGTACCATGCACCCATCAACAGGTTGGGTGTTACATCAGCTCCTATACTACCCAGGTTTGCAAGGTTGCTGGTAAGCAGTACTAAAAGTCCCAGAGTAAAGAAAACAATGCAGGCTACATTTGCATTGCATCATGGAAAGCAGGGTGATGGGTCTTATCTTGGGAGCATGTTTGTTGAACCTGCCTGGATATTGCGGTCCATCAGGACCATTATAGAGGCCACTATAGACAGGAAAACAGCCATCCATGTAATGATGCTATGAAAATACAAACCCCTAAATCAAAATGATGCTCGTTGACCTTATGTGGGTCCTAGCATCAAAGGGGGAAATAATGTAGCAGGGAGGAGGGCCAAAAAAAGAAACAAGCAAGTCTGTGTTCTGATTATGTAGCAGAAGGGAGGGGATGGCATAGTAGGGAGATAAAACTTAAAGAATCTAATCGTGAAGAAGGTCACATAGCACTGGGAGTGAAGTAGCCAAAAGAGTTGTATGCAACCATATATGGGTTAAGCCTTGCTTTTTGCTTCTGTAACCTGCTTGCAAAGGTATATAAGGTGAGACTCCTTTGTTCTTGGGGCTCAGCCTTTGGATGTGAATCCACTGAGCTGCTGCTGGTGCACTAATAAATACTGCTTCCTGAAAAGCTTTGGTGTCCCTTGTCTCTGTTTGAGATTCCCGTAACATGGGCACTCAATTCAGACTCTCACTCACACTCTCTCCATCCTAAGGCTTTCATGGGTCAAGGAAACACTCACCCCAAGGTTGCATTCCCCTGTCCCATGGACACACGCCTCAGGCCCAATAAGCATCTGGCACCCTTCACTGACAGGGCTAATGGGGTTAGTTATCAAATCCTAAAGATGGGTTTTAAGTCTCCTTTCTTTATGGAAGATAACAAGGACTGGCAGGGTGGTTCAAGATGGTAGAGTACATGCCTAGCAAGTGTCAAGCTGTGATTTTAAATCCCACCTTAGTTTGCGTTTATTATTTGGTCTCTTTGTTAGGATAATAATTGGCTTAGCATTCAGTATCAGTGCTCCATCCAGGAACCCTCATGAAACAATGTAAAGATGGCCCTTTGAGAATGCTTGATTCAAAGACAAATAGAGTACCCTACAACTTGCTTGTGAAGATGGAGTTGTCCATCATAAGTCATATCTAAAGAATCTGCACCTGGGACTTCCTTGAATCAAGGGAATGCCTCTTGAATCACAGCAGCACCCCTCAACTCCTTAGGGCAAGTCTCCCTTCCCTTTACCTCTTCTCTCTTCACAAGCTAGTATGAAGGAAGCCAACATATTCACGACTTGGCTGTATCCTTAAATACTGGGAGTGCTTTGACTCTGCTAACCTAACAAAGGATGACCTGAAATGCCTTCAATGTCCATAACACTAACTCATATGGGCAGAAACATCTGTCTCTCAAGGGGAGATGTCTTTTATTCTGATTAACAGAGTACTATTTTGGGCCTGTATTTTGCATGTAACATGTCTTTTTGTTCCATTTGAGAGGAACTTTTGGAGAGACTATGTGGTCACAGGAAATGTTGACACCATGATGAAGCTACCACATATTCAGTACCATCTTGCCACTCCCTTGGGACAGAAGACTCATGGGTGACTTCACCTTGTCATCCCCTAGGAAAATTATAACTAACCTATGGTTGGAATACTCTAATATAGTTTTTGTACTTGTTTTTAATGCATTAATCTGTTAAGCTTTGGACAAAGAACAGGGTATTTGTGTTAAAGATCTGTCGTAAACTACTTAAGAATCTAACTAATATACTACTAAAAATAATGGCAAAGGGATGGTTTGTTTCAGAGTGCACTCTGAATTAATGTGATTGTTTTTTGTGTCATTGTATGTATTTTGTGTCTTAGTCTGTTTCCTATCAATGTACTTGTGGCCACTGAATTTTTACTTTTTTGAGCTCATGCACACATGCTTAGATTGACCTTTTTGGGGGGCATGACTAGGTCAAAACATCTCTCTGTGTATGTAGTTGTCAAGTTTTAGAATGGTTCTTAAACTACTTTTATAAAGTTAATGTGTAAAATTGTTGTCTCAAAAGTTTATCTAAAGTTCTAATTCTCACCAGTCTAACTATTCACTGCCTTAGGACTAAAGAAAAACTTATGGATATTAATATTAATCTGTTTCATTTTGTCATGAGTATAATTTACATTCAACTTTCTTTTACACTTAGGTTTATTAACCCATGTGTTCTTGTAGATTGCTATTGTAAAAAAAAAGAAGGATACTTTGTATTTCTTTGCTTCCTGGATCTTTTAAGGTATAAGGTTGCTAAGAGTATTGTATTAAAAAACAATATTATCTAAATTAGAGTTTTTACAAAGGTTGTTTCAAGATATAAATTAAGGTCTTAATCCTGATAAGCTTATAAGTATGAGATTGAGTTGGCCATAATTTAAAGTTTGCCTAAAAATTTTCTGAGACTAAAATTTGAGGTCAAATTTTAAGGTACTAATTGTTAGAAATAAGACCCCTGAAGACTAGTGGGGTCAAAATTAAGGACAGAAATGGAGACTTGTCTCAGAAAGGAAAAATTTACTTCTGCAGAAGGGTGCACAGACACACAGGCACAACAAGCATGAGGAGCAGACCATAGATCCACATTTTTATTCCTGACATAATAGGGCCTTGCCCCCTTTACTTGGATGGTCAAATTTGGGTGCACAATCTGCTAATGATTGGCTAATGCTACACTTGGAATTTGGGGGTAGGATAGGTAGAAATTTTGGCACCAAAACAGAGTTCAGTGAACAAGAACCCAGAACTGCAAGCAGCTAAGATGGTGACACAGTTTGATAGAAAAGACTGTTTTTCTCACATGATGTGTATCTAGAAATGCATTTTTGTTTTACGAAGATTTTTGGTGCTATAGGCTGGTACAAAAATTTACCAAAAGCTGAACAAAACTGCACCCCCCACATGTACTTTTGTTGCAACCTCAAGTTTTTATTGGGGATCCATACTGGATCCCCAATATGTCATTAACTCTCAATTACTGAGCCTGTTATTCTTGGGATCCAGGGAATATATGCAGGTCAGCAACAACCTTGCAGTGTGTCCCAAGCAAGCCATTCTGTTAGTTAACATCAACAGTCCAGGATGTGATTTCTTATCAACATCCAAGCCATGGCTCTCAGTCATCAGGTTTCCTAACTTTATGCTTACTCCCCTATCTCTGTTTCCAATCACTTGAGACGTTAATCTTGTTAATCTTGTTGGTTTACTATTATTATCTTTTTAGGAAATGTACTTGTTCGCCCATTCTTCTGAGTTTGCAAGCTGACTAAAACCCCATGACCTGGTGTAGACATATGCTGCTGGTTCCTCCCTCACAGCCACAAAATCCTGAGCTCTCTGCCCACCATAGCAAGTGAAGATCCTAAGTCTTAGGGAAAACTGAGTGGGCCATGTGTCTGTAAGCCCATTTCTTTGATCTTCATATGTGTTAATTTTGGTGGCCTTTGTAACAGCATAGTGTTCCAACCTGACAAGGCCTTACTTCCCAACCCTAGTGCACTAAATGGCATTAAATGGTAATTAAAATCACCTTATCTTTTAAAAATATATTCTTCTTCAATTCCCCCCAAAGGTTTTGCTAATGCTGCTTGTTCTAATGCTCAAAAACTGTTCAGTTTTCTTGCACTGAGGAATTTTCCCCGTTTTTGGTACCTGCCTTCCACCAGCCAAGCTTACCTTGGTGTGGTTTGGATTTGGTATTTAATTCTGTACTGGTTGCAGAGTTCATATCCAGATGTTTCCTTTTAACACTCAACAGATTGCCTTCTTTTACACTTTTTATTTTACATGTTGCTTTTGGTATCAGCCTCTTTGCCCAGTGTATGATAGTTCTACTGATGTTTTAATGTTTATTGGTAAAAATATTTTCATTAAGAGCTTTAAAAAAAAAAACTTATCAAACTCAATGAGTATGTTCTCTTCATAGCCCATTTGAAATTATTTGGTGTTATTTGCATCCTGCCTAAATTAGTCTCTTACCAGATGCAAGGACCAAGATATTTTCCCTGTAACACTGAGAAAAGTTTAAACTAAGTAATAATTCTTTTAAATGGTTCTAATACCACTAGTGCCTTGAATGTGTATCTAAATGTTATAAAATCATTTAGAGGTAAAAGTGTATATATGTAAACAATGATAGCTGTTTTACCTAAGGCCTATTCTATCTAATAAGGTTTTTTGACATTTCTGCTATTTATGACAAATGCTAAGAGGTCTGCCATTTAGGCTTGATATCTGTTTGTTTTGGCTAGATAAACATTGTAGCATATATGATATGCAGTTAAGCATTAAAATAGAGGGCCATTCAAGAGTTAGGAATAGCTATAGGTATAGACACTTATGGGAAGATTAACCATAAGACTCTGTCACTTTTCAAAATGAAAATTTAGATTCTTTATCCTTGCTGCTGCACCTAGCAGGGACACTTTTTGTGCTCCTATCAATGTTCCTATTCAGATCATGCCTTGTAAACCAGATTTATCTCTTCTAGGATAGACGCCTTTCGGACCCAAATCATGAGGCAACAGGACTATCGTACTCTGCAGATGAATGAGATCTCCATGAGCAACCTTGATTGTGCTAGATAAAAACTCACACAATGGGAGACACTTTGTGTCCAAATGAGCCCTGACGGAGAGAAGTAGGAGAGGCAATTTCTCCTTGTAGATAGGGTCTGCTGCCCCTTGTCATCTTGAAGCAGATTTAGATGAAAAGAACACCAGTCCCTCAGCAACCACAAAAAGATTTTTTTGGGATCTTGTCTCTGAGGGGAAAGTTGAGGCAGGCTAGAATTAAGGAAAGGTCAGGACTTTTGGAAAATACATGACTGGATATTGTATTTCAGATTGAACATTCCTCTCTTTCTCTGAGACTTCTTCCTGATTGCAAATGTGTGTAGGTTATCCACACCCTGGCTCAGGGACAACTAAAACCATGGATCACCCATGCCCTTCCCCACCCATCAATGATTGGCTAGGAATCACCAGGCTTTTCCCTTCCCATAGGTTAACATAAGTTTTAAAAGCACCTGGAAAAGAGAAAGACTCTCTCTCTGCTTGTAGCTTCCATCTGGTCCCATCATGACCACTTTCTAATTCCCTTCTCTAACTTTCCCACCATGAACCCTTTTGTAATTCTCCTCCCTAACTTTTAATAAACTCCATTACACCCATGTGTCCTGTCATGGATTCTTCTACATGGGACACAAAGAATTTGGAAATCTGATCACAGACTGCACCATTGTTATTAACAGTATCGTAAGAGTAGACTTCAAATTATGCTACGAAGCCGTAACAACAAAACAGCATGGTACTGGCACTAAAAACAGACACAAAGACAAATGAACAGAAGACTCAGAAATAAAACCACACAACTACAGCCATCCGATCTTTGACAGAGTATTCAGAAACACACACAAGAAAAAAAGACAGCCTCTTCCAAAATTGTGGTGGGAAAACTGGCTATCTACATGTAGAATATTGAAACTAGAACCCTATCACACTGTACAAAAATTAATTTCAAATGAATCAGAGATCTTAATGTAAAACGTAAAACTTCGAGGCTATTACAGGAAAAAAATAGCGAAAACTCTGGAAGATAAAGACATAGGTAACTGCTTTCTAAATAGGGAGGACTCCAATTGCTCAGGAAATAAGAGCAAGAATTGACAAATGGTACTGCATCAAATTAAAAAGTTTCTGCACATCAAAATAAATAGTTACCAGCATAAAGAGACAGCCCATAGAATGGGGGAAAACATTCCCCAGCTATTCAACAGATAAGCGGTTAATGTCCATAATATACAATGAGCTTAAAAACTAAATGTTGCAAGAACAATCCAATTAACAAATGAGGAATGAACTGAACAAACAGTTCTCAGAAGAAATATAAATGGCTGATAAATACAAGAAGAAATGCTCAGCATCCTTAAGCGATAAAGGAAATGTGAATCAAAACTACAGTAAGAATCCATTTCACCCTAGTCAGATTGGCAAGCAACAAATGCTGGTGAGATTGCAAGGAAAAAGTAACCTTCATACGTTGTAATTTAAACTAGTGCAACAAATATGAAAATCAGTAGGGAGGTTCCTTAAAAAACAAAAAATAGACTGAAATTATGACCCTTCCATACCATTCTTGGGCATATATCCTAAGTATTATAAACCAATATACAGAGAAATAGCTGCATACCTATGTTTATTTTGGCTTTCTTCCCAATAGCCAAACTATGGAATCAGCTGAGGTACCCAACTGATGAATGGATTAGGTGTGTAGTATACACCACCCACCATATTTCTTTATATATGTGTGTGTGTGTGTGTGTGTGTGTGTGTGTGTCACAGAATATTACTCAGCCATAGAGAAAAATGAAATTGTGCCATTTGCAGGAAAATTGATGGCAGTGGAGATAATCATTTTGAACGAGATAAGGCAAGCTGAAAAGGCCAAATGTTGAGTGTTCTCATTTGTGCAACCTATACCTAAAAGATGATAATGGCACATAAATGTAAATGGGGGACTGTGGTGGAAGGATGAGTGGGAGTAGGAAAGTGGAAAGGAAAGGATAATGAGGAGTGAAGAGGATTGAAGTACATTTCATATATACATATGAAGACAGCATAATGAAACCTACTAAACACTGTCTAGAAAAGGGGATAATGGAAATATATATATATAGTGGAGGAGGTGAACTTGTTCAAAGTACTTTGTACAAATGTAAGGAATTATCAAAGTGAAATCCCCATTATTATTAATGCATGCTAGTTCAAAAACAGAATAACATTTTAAAAAGTCATGTGGAGGTTGAGGACATTGGGGGAGGTAGAAGGAAGATTTAATTTCTTTAATAAATATGAGGCTATATAGGTAATCTAAAAGTTTTTAAGAAATTTTTTTGTGCTGTTGGGGATCAAACCCAGAGCCTCAAGCATGATTAGCCTATGCTCTTCCTCTTAGCTACTTCCCCAACCCCAACTGTGCTCTTCAAAAAGTTGCAAAGAAGGCAGTTACTAGAATCCAATGACTGCACACTTGTGCATGCACTGAAGGCTGGAAAAGTGTTTGGACTGCCCTGTACTGCTCTGAGGTGACATCTCTTTCCAGGAACTCCCTCTGTTCACCTCAGTCATGGCTGGTTCATGTCTTTTAACCATCTTTATTATTCTGGTCTCTGTACTTGGCACTCTCTATCATAGTTGTTTAACTTACTATCTCTCCTTCTAGACTTCAGGAGCTGTTTTCTTGTCCATATGTACATACTCAAAGGGCTAAGCTCAGACCAGCTCAGGGTCTAGTATATATTACAAGTTCAGCAAATGCTTACCAAAGTTCTGAAAAAAATATATAGTGTCTGCAAGGAGGTGAGCAATTCTCTGCAGCTGGAGGGCATACTTCAAGGTGGAGTCAATTGAGGTAGAGTCTAGGTAGAGTCAGGCAGAAAGATACTGGCATAAACATACCAGCATCTAAATGAGAGGCAAAGTAGAGGAGTCTTCTATTTCTTTGCAGGGCTTCCTCAACCTTTTGTTACTGGAAGGTCAGTGAAGGTTGCATCCAGAAAAAGAAAATTCAGGCAAGACTTGGAAATGTTGTGAAAGTGTTAGTAAAGTTTGGAGGAAAAGAACACACTTTCAATAGACCATCTCAATGGGGAGAAGACAATATTGCTCAATGAGAAATTTCTGTTCCTAGGTCCAGCTGCTAGGGCTGTCTTGGGTAAGCCATAGGGTCACAAGGCTAAGAAAGAATCTGCAGAATTACAGTATACAGACTCACCTTGGGCTTGACTAAACCCTTTCATTAATCTGTAGGTGGGTAGGAAACTCAAAAACATCTTGTGACATCCCATGAACTTGGTGGGCTGTTTTGATCTTCACAAAGGCTTGCCACTTGTGAGTTAGAAAGTTTTAATTACAATGTTTTCTCTCAGAGACCTGGTGATCTCTCTTTCCCATCTTTGAAGAATCCTCCATTGTAGGTTCCCTTTGCAAATGCCCATGGCTAACAGCTACCTATCACACTCAGGAGTGCTAGGCAGGACACTTGGTGAGGAGAGGAGAGGAGATGGTGGGGAGGAGAGGAGAGGAGAGGGGAGAAAGTTCAGGAAGCTAGACCTGGCAAGAGGGTCCTTCTATAACTAACTGTGCCTGTCCTCTTCCCTTCTCCCCGCCCCGCATTGTCTTTAGAAAGTCTCCCAGGGTTAATCAAGGGTTGACAAGATGTCTCTCTTCAGAGAGGAGATGACTGGCACTTAGTCTCCCGCGGGGCCAGGGGTTCTCCTCGCCCCGCCCTGGCACGCGCACTCTAGCGTCACCGGCTGCTGAGCCCCGCCCCGCAGCGCGCCCCAGGCTGGTCTTCAGGGTCCTTGAGCCCGTGGACGCGCGCCCGGGCGGTGTTCGGGAGCGCGCGCGGCTGGGTGCGCAGCACGGCCGGGCTCAGGCTAGCTGGCGCGCGGAGTCGGCTTGTCCGCCCACAGTGCGGGGCGCAGGGCCCTGACCTCCGCCGCGATCGCGCAGCCAGCTCCCGGAGAGGACTCGGGGGAGCCATGAACCGTCTGCCTGAGAGGGCGGCGGCCCTGCTGCTTGGGCTGCTGGTGGAGGTAGGAGCCGAGGCGCTGGTGTGGCGCCAACAATGCGGGCTGCTGAAGGGAAACTCGGTTCCTAATCTCCTCCTCCCCCGGCCCAGGACCTTCTTGGGGAGACAGGATTGCCGGGAGCCACAGCCCCACGGCTGTGCTTGCGTACGGCCGCCGGAAGGTGTAGGAACCTGGTGAAGGGGAGGCTCCCCGGTCCTTCCCCGCTTGTCTGCCTTCCCTCCCCCTCTCCCTCTCGGGCAGCTTGGCCCCCTCCTCTCCTCCCTTAGGCTGCCCTCGGGAGTGACCTTGTGCACTGTCCCCGCGCCCGCCCTGCAGCCGTGGCGGGGGAGCGGGGCGCGGGGACTGCGGGGGCGCAGCGGTTGGGGTTGGGCGGGACGTCGCGGCGGGGAGCGGGGTGAGGCCGAGATGAGCTGCTGGAGGAAGCAGTCTCCGGCTGTGAACGTGGAACGCGGGCCTTTGAATGTGAGGAGATTCTGTACACAGCTTGCGTGGTGGGCATGCGGAGCCCAGCCTAGTAGAGGGAGCTTGTAGGGCTGATAGACGGTGGAAACGCGGTCCACGTCGGAAGGCTTGGGCACCTGGCTTCTTCCACTGAAAACTTGCTTCCTGTGGTCGGGGCCACTTCTTTTTGCTAAAGCGGGTTCTTTAAAATGGGAACTAGTGAAGTTCTGGTGTGTAGAGTCTGAATTGGGACTGGTTCTGCTCCTTACTCAGCTTCATTATTTTCAAAGAAACTTGAATTAATGGAGTCAGTGTAAATGGGTAATGATTAACCTATGCCCCTTTTCGGTCCTCCTTTTTTTTTTTTTAAGAGAGTTGCAAAACTCCCTTAAGTTGAACAGTGCTGGGAATAACTGTGTTAGAAATTGCTGAGGGGAAGACAAATTGCCTTTTTTGTTTTGTTTTGTTTTGCGGTACTAGGGATCGAACCTGCATTGAACATGTTAGGCAAAAGCTGTACTACCGAGCTGCATCCCAGCCCCTTAATTATTATTTTTATTTTTTTTTCCCCTATGCTGGGCATGAAGCTAGGGCCTCTGCCACTGAGTTACATACCCAGCCCTAAAAGTCTTAGTTCTCTTGAAAGGAAGGATGATGGAAGTTTCTCCTTGCTCCTGGTTCCATCTTAGGAAAGATTTCATCTGTGTTCAAAATATCCTCCTCGCTTGGTATTTAATGTTTTTTGTGGGGAATCCCTCATAATTTTAAAGCCTTAGGAATCGCATTCCCCATGTGATACCATGAAGAGCAATGGAGAAATGAATCAGAGACTTCTATTTACATAAAAACAAACGTGGGTGTCTTAATGCATCAGCATAGTTGCTGTCGATTGTGATTTTTTTTAAATCAGTGCTTGATTAAATTAGGGTTCTGATACTCCTATGTTGTATCGTCTTCCAGGTGGTACTGTCCCTGTGTGCATCCTAAAGGGACTCAGTTGTTTTCAAAACACCTGTTTTGTTGCATAGGAATTTATCATTTATTTATTTATTACTTTTTGTGTGCGTGGTGTTTGGGGTCAAACTAAGGGCCTTGCTTACTTATACTAGGCAAGCTGTCTACTCCTCAGCTACTTCCCTAGCCCTTTCTTGGGAAAGAGTCTCTCCATGTTCCCCAGGCTGGCCTTGAACTGAAGATCCTAAGGGATTACAGGTGTGGACCGACCACACCTGCCTGGAATTTATCATTTTAATAGAGTTCATATCCTGTCTGAATGGTTGAAACGACCTTAAAGGCAGAACTGTGACATAAAATTAAAACCTAAGGTGATGCTTTCATAAAGTCGAATGTCTGGATGCTGGTAATTGTTGTTTTCTGGGGGATGGTGTGGGGTAGCCCACTAGTATTCGCTGACTATCCTGAATCCCTACTTTGTGGTGGAGAGGTGTCCCTCTGATGAATTAGGGAGATTTTATGATTTATCACATGGAATTTTATATGTGAGACACATCTGAAGGTTTTTCTTAAATCTTAAATTAGTTGCTCTGAGTGTATTTTATCTGCATACTTTTTCATGTGCGGTTGTAGTTGCAGTGTTTATGAGGAAGCAAGAGTCTCTTCACATTAAACAATTGAGAGAGGCATTTAATGGCTGTAGCTTCTGACCTTTGCAAGCTGGGACTTTTGTCTTGGTTTCTTTGTTCTGCTTGAGCTTGTTTCAGTATATGAATCTGTTTTGTAGATAAATTACAAACTACCTGAAATTAAGTGAGGCCTGTGGCCCTTCTGGTGCCATCCTCCCTGTCCCTAGCTGTCCAGATCTCTCATGAAAGGTCCTGGAATAGGGAGGAGACCTAAAAACAGTTTTGAGAAGGACTTTCTTGCCTTGCCTTACTATCCCTTTATAGAAACTTACCAGTTAGACATGAAGTGGCATACATTTACTCAGGAAACACTCTCAGAATGCTTACCCTGTGCCAGGAACTGTTGTAAGCAGTTCCCAAATATTAACTCATTAATCCTCTTAGCAGTTACTTTCATCCTCATTGTTATTTCAAATGGGACACTTTAAATAACTTGTCCCAAGTCTCACTGTGTTAAATGCAGAGGTTTTTGAGATGTAAACCCAGGCAGTCTGGCTTTCTGTGCCCTCACCATGATATTCTGCTGCTTCACCAAACTCCACCAATATGGTGACAAAGAGAGTTTGCACTTTGCATATCCCCAGGTGGTGGTGGATTTGCATAGATGTGTGGCCCCCCAACCAGCAAAATCCCTTTAGAAACTAGTTCCTCTTCCTTAGAGGAACTATCTAATTTATCACTCAAAGCATGATACTTTGGAGAGTGAAACTGGACTTGTGCTGGACAGAAAACATCAACAGGACCTTTCTGGCCCTAAGGAAGAACAGGCAGCCAACAGCCTATTCGTCCCCCAGGGCATCTTCTTGGAGTTTATTACAGTATTTCTTTTAACCCAGAATTTCTCCTTTAACCCTTTTTTTCTCTTAACCCAGAATTTCTGGTAAGGATCCTTGTTTCATCTTTCTGTTCCCTAGTTGCTGTGCCAGCTGTCTAAATCCAAGGGACCTGGTCACAAATGTGGGGATGTTGGCCATAGGCTCTGATTCCCATGAATAGGAGAAGCCCAAACTGTATTTGAGTCATGAAAGTCTAAGGTTCAGCTGATGACAGCTCCTGTAAACAGTCTTTGCAGGAAGAGAGAATACTAAGCTTGCTGCTAGTAGTCCAGGTGGAGTAATTCCCAGTAGCATTCACTGAGCTACAGCAGCACCTTAGAAACAAACGATAAAAAGCCAACAGAACAAAACCAAAAACCCTGATTGGTCGAAACCGAGGAATAATTAGACCTGAGCATATATACCTCCCCAGCATCTTTTCCTTAGAGCACACTGTTTCCAAATGGTCTTCATTGCAGCCTCATTCCAGGGTTAGATTGTTGACGCTTTTGAAATATACTTAGTCTTGGTGAGGGGCTGTAGCCTTCCTGAAATAGACTAGAAATGTGTGTGCTTATGTGTGCATTTATTGTACGAGGACTTGAACTCAGGACCTTGCTTTTGCTAGGCAAGCACTCTTATCACTTGAACCATGTCCCTTTTTGTTTTTGGTATTTTTTAGACAGGGGCTCTTCCAAATATTTGCCTGGGCTGGCCTGGGACTTTGATTCTCCTGCCTTTACCTCCTGAGTAGCTGGGATTATGGACGTTCTCTACCATGCCTGGCTAGGGTCTCATTGACTTTTTCCCTGACTGACCATGAATTTTGATTCTCGTATTGATGCCTCCCTCCTGAGTATATGGGATTATAGCAGCATGCCACCATGCTTAGCTCTACTTTAAAATTTTAATTATGTGTTTACTTGTGATACTAGTGATGTAACTGGGGGCCTTGTGCATAATAAGCAAGTGCTGATATGCCTCCAGCTCCTTGTACATTACTTAGCATAACATTCACCTGTGTAAGTACTATAGGTTCGGCTGCATCCATTCACAGAGAATGTGAATTTAGCCACAGAATGTTTCTGATCTTTTCCTGGCACCAAAACCTTGACAGTTTTTTATTTTTTGTCATACTGGGTTTGAACTCAGGCCTTCACACTTGCTAGGCAGGTGCTGTACCATTTGAGGCACTCTGTCAGCCCTGGATATTCTTTAAGTGAGGCTGCTTTGTGTGTCAAAGTTGTTTTGCAAAAAAACAGCGTTTCTTGGACTTGAAGAAGGGGCCATCATCTCCGGGAGAGAGAGTGTTGAGAAGTGAACATTGTCTTTAAAACTAGGAATAATGAGAAGATTAATGAGTGTTTATCTACGGGCCTGTGTATTTTGACACCTGGGAATCTCAAAATTAGAACCAAGTTTTGCTTCAGAGTGTCTTTTTGTCTTTTGCCAAATGTTTCATGCCCTAGAATTCCAACAAATGTGGCCGCCCCTGGCTGACAATTTTCTGAGACATTCCTTTTCAACCCTCCTATTTTTAGTTTTTAGAAACTGAGCAACAGTGCAATCTGAATGGAAAAGATACCTGTAGCTATTTATCTCTGGTAGCTCTAGGGAAGCTAGGTACCTGTGGGTAAGTGGAAGAGATAAATCAATGAAACCAGTGGCCAGGGCATTGCTCTGAAGAGGGGCGGGCCTGTGGCCAGGTGTTCAGGGGGGGTTGGGAGAATCACCCAGCCGCTGGGCCTCTAGCGAGCTTTTGTTTTCATTTAGCTTGTACAACCTAATATTAACTTGGAGGAAGTGACTGCAGAAATATATACCAAGGACAAGATTTTCTAGAACCTACTTTTATTGTGTCCTCTGGATGAAGCCTCTCAAATGTCCCAGTGAGGCCTATCTTGAACTCCCCATTTCACCTTACTCTGACCAGTTAATTTCCTTCCCAGTACCTATCACCTTCAAATTACAATGAAATTTACCTTTCACCTTATAAACAGTTTGGGGGCAAAGATTTTAATACTTTTTCTTAAATGAAATATCCTCAGCTCCCAGAACAGTTTCTGATGTACAGTCAAATATTTGAATAAGCAATAGTAATTAGTGGTAAGTAGTCCTTGGGGAAGGAGCTGGGTAGAGTTATAGTAGGAGAGGGGAAGGTGAATGATTAGCTATGGGCTATAAAGAGAGGGCATCTGTGCTAGGTGCAGACATAAAGTACCTCAAAAACATTACAGGTTCAGTGCCAGACCACTGTAAAAAAGCAAGTATTGCAATAAGGCAAGTCACATGAATTTTTTGTTCTCCCAGTGTGTATGTTTGCACTATAGTGTATTAAGTATAGAGTAATTTGTATGTATCTGTATGTAGTTTGGATATTATGTGTCCTCCAAAGGCCCATGTGTTCAAGGCTTGATCCTCAGCTTGGTGCTCTTGGGAGGAGGTAGAGCATTTAGGAGGGGAGGCCTAACAGGAGTAGATTAGGTTATTGGGGGTGTGCACTAGAAGGGGATATTTGGATTCTAGTCTCTTCCTTTCTTTTTGATTCCTGGGTGCCTCCTCCTCCATGGCTTATTCCCTCTATGATGTACTGTGCCATCATTTCCAAAGCAACAGGGCCAAGTGACTATAGATTGAACCCTCTGAAACCAGAAACCAAAATAGACCTTTCATCCTCTTAAGTTGATTTAGGTCAAGTATTTGTTACAGCAGTAGAAAACTGATTAACACAATGCTTTAATCATAAAATACTGTATTTCTAAAAGTTACTAATGACTGTATGAGCTGTTGGAAAAATGGTTGCTACAAGTCTTCAATTTGCAAAAAAAAAAAAACCCAAAAAACCTATGGTATCACTGAAGGCAATAAAATCAAATATACCTGTACTCCAGGACTTTGATTTAATCTACATGTGAATCGCTCTAGTGATGGAAACTTACACACTCTCAAGACAAAGCATCAACTTTTGGGGCAACGTTAATAAGTTTTTCTGTTGTGTTGAGGGGAAATGATAACATCGTTCCTGCCAGCACCTAGTTCTACACTCTTGGCCTTTCCAGAAGTATAGCAGTGTGAACCTCGCAGTTTTTGAGCTGAACTCTTGTGGCTCTGTCCCAGGATGGACTATGGAATCATTGCACAAGTCTCATAAGTGCAGCTTGAAAATTGTGTTGAACTGGATGGTGAAAAGGGAATCCTCATAGTCTGAAAATAATTGGTCCTAGAAAAAGGCCTCTCAAAGTGAGAGTCAGTCCACTTGGATCCAGTTCCAAATGTCAGAGCAAATAGTGGGAAAAAATGTTCATTGGGACTTTATTTTGAACAAACAACTACAGCACAGTTGTAAAAACCAGTTAATTTCGTCCTGAATGTTTGTCATTTTTAGAATGATGAGTCAAGTATGAGGACAGTGTCATTTTCCTGACAAAATTGTATGATGAATAAGATAGTCTTCATTTTAATGGTATGCTCATGGTGAGCTCCCCCCACATCCCAGAGTTATTTGCTCTACTCATCAATTCTCCTTACCACCCCTGTGTCCAACTTCTCTTAGTCCTTTTTGTTCATATTATTCTTTGGGCACCTGTTAGATCATTTTTACATGGCTTAGCTGCCAGATTTGTTTGTCCGTTCATTGACTTCCTGGTCTTCCTGCATCTTCCTGATACCTGCAAGGTTGTTTTTCTGTCCATTTGTGTTGCACGCACATTTGACTATGAAGTTAAGTGTTGAATGGAGGATGTTGGTGAACTATTTTATTTTAGAAGGAATAAGTTCATTGGTAACTACATTTTGTCCTGAGGCCTTTGTCTCCCAGTTCTTCCCATGGGCACATACTTGAACAGTAACAACAGTTTTATACGTGTGATTTTTGGTTCTTTGACATTTCAGAGTTAAGGTTTTATTAGCATGTAGTCTCACCTCTTATCCCTACACTTGAAACTAAGAGATGCCCACTGAGTTTACAGTGAGGCTTGAGTCTTTTTTTTACCAGGTGCTGCTGCACACAGTGGTTATGGAACTGTTTATTATTTTTTAAAAATGTAATTTGAGGAGTATACATTGGTTCTATTTCACAATACTTCATTTATCTGTCTTAAGCCTATCACAATCTATCTGCATACTCTTTTTTAAATCCAGTGTCTTTATTTTGTGCCATAAATAGATTTGATAATGCTATTATCACTTTTATTCAGCTGATTAATAAAAAATTTGAAGAGCAGAGTCAAATATGGAAAGCTTCTTCTGAAACGTTTGAGATTTTTGACTTGGAGAACAGTGATCTCTTTAATTTTAAGAAGTCAGAATTCAATTTTAGATGCTGGTTTTGAAATATTTGATTATGTGCCCTTAATGAGAAGAGATCCAGTAAATGAGAGTCTAGAGTTTAGGAGTGACCTAACTTTGGAAGCATTTGCATTAAAAAACTGGGGAGCAATTGAAAAGTAGCCTTCTAGAAACCCCACGTATTTGATGATCAGAAATGGTGACTTTGCTTGTTGGGATTAAAGAACCGAGGGCTCAGTGGAGACAAGTGGGCAATGAGTGTATGCACACTTTCAGGAAGGGTTGCTGTATACTTCAAAACTTTTGGGAACAGTGTCCTCAGACTAGAACAAAGAGATACTATCTTAAAAAGGAGGTTTGAAATTGATAAATTGCTTGCTTGAAGCACAAGTGATATCTAGTTCGTAGTAAAGTCTTGTGTGTGGATGGCAACATGACCATGTATTACAGGATCTCTTTTCTTTATGTATTGGCTAGAATCTGCATAAATAGCAGATTTAAGCTCTTCCTGACTCCAGTGATTTGCCTGTAACAACATCAGTGTTGATGGAAGCTCTTGGTGGAAATCCCCCAACTGGAATTTAACTGATGGTTCAGGTTGGATTGAAAGATTATGAATATTGTCAATTTTTCCCAAGCAAAGCTCCTAGCCCCAGTTTCCTGCTAAGATATAGCAGCACATCTACATGGAGGTACAACTCCAGTTACCCCTTTGTGCTTGCTTGTGTTTTTAATATGTCATTGACTAGATTAAGGATATGCTTGGTCATGCCTGTCTGTACAAGGGAAAGGAAGATTGTGATTACCATCATCCTTGGCTCTTAATTTCTGCCCTGTGAAAAGCAATAACAGGGCACAAACTTAGCCCTTTCTCACTTATGGTGCCTTTGGCATGTGGACCTTATCCAGATAATATGTTGACTTTTAATTAATTGGGAATAAAATAAATGAAACCCGCGAGCTCTTTTTCTTGGTATTTTGTGACGTGTTTCACTGTCATCAAAACAGTGACATAATGCTGTTATGGAGAGAATGAGAACAGGCCCTAAACTCTTACGGTGTGTGACAAGTGAGTGAGTGTGTGCTGATGAGCTTGCCTCTGTGGAAGGTTCTAGTTTGGGGGGGGTTCTTCCAACAGGTGGATAGAAAAATCTGCCCTGGGTCTCTTTAGAAAGGTCTCTTTCTAAAACAGCAGCCTCACTTAGATAAAATCCTACAATTTCAGTTCTTCTCCATCACACTAATAATAAATTCAAAACAGTTCCATGGGTTTTAGAAACTTTTCAGAAGGCCTTCCTCCCTCCCTCCCTCCCTCTCCTCCTCCCTCCCTCCCTCCCTCTCCTCCTCCCTCCCTCCCTCCCTCTCCTCCTCCCTCCCTCCCTCCCTCTCTTCCTCCCTCATATTTAATCCCTCCCCTCCTCCCCCTTTTCTCCCTCCCTTCCTCCTTCCCTCACTCTCATTCTCCTTCCTTCTTTCATTCCCTCTTGCTATCCCTTCCTTCCTCCCTTCCTCTCTCCTACTCTTTCCTCTGGAACCCTTTTCTGTAGCTCAGAAGTTGTCAAAGTTTTTTTACATTCTTCAGAAATTTTCTCAAAGGATATTTTTACATAGTTTATTGAACATGTAATATTTTAATGGTTGACTTTATTTTATTTTTATTATATTAATTAGCATATTATAATTGTATCTGGGGTACATTATGAGACTTACAAAAGTGCTTATAATGTGTTTGTTAGACTCACCCCCTCCATCTTTCTCCTTTATCGCCCTTTTATTAGCCATTGATTTAAATGGTTGCAATGAATTTAATTTCTCATTTATTATAAAAAATGCTTAAAATTAAACTATAGTGTCACTTTCAGTTTATTTAGTGGAATCTAAATATCATTAACAATTTGATAGTGATTATGATTGTTTTAAAAATTTATAGACATCTTCTGTAACATTTGGAAATGTGATGGCATTCCCTTTAGTCTTTGAACTTCTATTTTTCCCTACAGAATTTTAGAAAGTTTTGTTTCTGATCTGTTACTTTCTGTAACAGTATCTAAATTAAATTTTAAAACATTTCTTTAAATACACTTCTAAGAGTAAAAATTGTCTAATAGATTGAGTTATAATTATGCATTTGATGCATTTCATTGAAAGTATAAGTATGCTACAAATTTAATATTAAGCATAAACAGTAAAATTTATTGAGTTTTTTGTTTTTCCAATTAAGGCATGTATCACTGATTGAAATGAAAAAGTCTTGTGTGAACTTTTGAGTAATGTGCCCAAATCATTTAATAATCTATGATTAGTGTCATCTTTCAATTGAACTGAAAGCAAAGCATTTGAAATCACCTGAGATATCATCTGTTCATTGACAAAGACTTTGTCCTTGACCAAACTTTAGTTAGCATTATCTGAGCCTTCTTTTCAACTAGACTTCTACCTTGGCCTTCAGTGTCTGTCCTCACTGAACCCATCTTTAGTGAGGATCCTGCTAAGTCATTTTCCCACTCCTTTGACATCTGAGCATCCTGGTCTGCTTTTCAAGAAGACACCTCTATGACCCCTCATTCTGTTCCTTGACTATAAATCCCCAGTTCTAGTTGTGTTTGAAGTTGAACTAGTGTCTTCCCTCTTGTAGAAGGAACCCTATTTCAACAGTCTTGAGTAAAGTCTTCCTTGCCCTTTTGACAAGTGTCAGAATAATTTATTAACAGTGTTGATACCAGTGTTTGCAGTGGCTTTAGCTTGATATCCTAGACAGTTTTCAATTTTGGACAGCAACATCCTGGAATGTTAGGAATGGGTGTGAGATATACTTTTCTTTGTGAAGGAGAGAATGATGATTGTGCTGGGGAAAGGAGCACTGCCACTTGGTCAGCACTTTGAGGAGTGGCACGTCTGTTTTAGGCAAGAGGATCCATGTGAGTAGAAAATCCAGAAACTGAGCCCTTCAGCAGGCTGCAGATTAGAATCACCTGGGAAGTTTTTAATAATTTCCTGTACCTGGGCTCCATCCCAGATCAATGGCATGCAAATATTTGGGTGTAGATGGGTCCCAGACATGTTTAACAGATGCACATTACTTCTAATGCACAGAGGAGGACTGAGAGTCTTCATTCAGCCTAGCCAGACTAAGCTGCTTGCTGTGAGTTGCTGAAGGCACCACATTTTCTTGGCCTGTTTCCCTTTCTTCTGCCTGTGCCACTTCAACATACAGGTGATGTCAAGGAAGACTACTTTGTCCCCTCAGGTGTCAGTTAGGTGCCTGATTTGGGCAAAACTCCAGGTGCTCTTGCCTGCTTATTAGTATTAGCTGTGTGCTCTTTAGACCATAAACTCCGAGAGGGTCTGCGTGGTTCAGAAAGTCTTGGCATATGCAGTAGGGATGGATCTGGAGCTTGGATGTAGAGGTTAGTCCAGGAAAGAGGAAGGGGATTTGAGGAAGGAAGTGAGGTGAGCAAGAGAAGGTGCACTGGAGGTTTAGTGGAAAGAAGTTAGAGCAAGACTGGTGGGCTGTCTCAGGTCCTTTTATTAAAGTAACCCACAGAAGTGAGTTAGGAATGGTACGAACTTCCAGGTGATGGCAAAGATCTGGATCTGAGAGAGCTCTGAGAGGCTTGGGTGCATGTGAATCTCAAAGCATCCATGGCTGAAGTTTAGAGTCATCTTTTCTGATAATCCTGTGGATGCAGCCAAGTGCCCTAGCTGGCTTGCCTCCTAGTGGCTGAAAGCAGAGAAAGCACTAGAGCTGTGGATCCGTGCAGTGGACAGGACAGTGGATCATGAGTAAGAGATTTCTGGGGAGAAATTGCTAAGATGGTTGATTTAGGGCTATTGCTGGAGCATGTGAAATTCATAGAGGGGATGGATTTGAAAATGAAGTGGGCATATTGGTAAAAAAAAAAAAATTGGAGGTCACATGTGAGTGAAGTGAGGGAATGGGGCAGATCCAGTAGTATCTTTAGGAGAAAAGCCTTTAGAAGAAGGGAAAATGAAGATAATCTGCCATGAGAAAAGAATTTTCTGGGAAGCGTGTATTAGTTTATTATTGCTACTGTATAACACATTATCACAACCTTGGTGGCTTAAATCAATACAAATTGCAGAAGTTCTAAGTGGGTCTCACTGAGTGAAATTGAAGGTGGTGTTCTAGAGTCTCTTAGGGAGAATCCATTTCCTTTCTTTTTTCAGTGTCTAGAGACTGCCTTCAAAACCAGCAATGTAGCATCTTCAGTTTTTCTCTCATTCTTTGTCATTTGTACTTTTGTGATTACCTTAGGCCCACCTGAATTAGACAGGATAATCTCCCTTTCCATTTTGCTGTGTAAGGCAGTGCTGGGCATAGACACCTTTGGAGCGGGGAGGAGGCGATATCATATCCACTGCAGGGTCCAGAGAGTTACTGCTTGACATAGATACTGCAGTCAGGTTACTGTTGGTGAAGGATGGAAGGGTTCTATAATCCATCACCAGATCATGAGGGTTTTTGTGGGTCACGGTGCAATCTAAAACCTTGCTGAGATGCGCAGTGCAGTGAGGAATACTTTATCCTGGGATGGGGTGGTCACAGGAGTATTTCATGCTTTGAGTTGTTAGTAGAAAGGCACACAGTAAAAGTATGTGATCACGTTTTTAAGAGCTGGTCACCCCAGTGGAAGCTGAGATCCACCTCTGACTTTGAGAATTGCATGTAAAGATTCTTGGCAGAGATTCTCTCGTAATGGGAGCCTTGGAATAATTGAGACCACAGGTTATTTGCATCTCCACTTCCTGGCAGGAATGGAACGAGACTTCAAAATCATGACAATTGGTTTTGGTCACCTAAACTAGCTATGAGAGTCTGTCCTCTGTTGCTGCTCGTGTCTGCCCGGTGGCACAATCAGTTATGGGGACAGGCTGCTCTCTTGTGTGCCAGTGGACAAGTCAAACTTCTCTCATAAAATAGAGGGGTGCTTTCTCTGCACTTTTACCAAGTGTCAGCGTGACTTGATTATGTATTTATTGAGGCTGCTAAGGGTGGAGGTAGATTCATTTGGTGATGATTGTCACAATTAGAATTGTGACTGCCACCCTTTTTAGAACAAAAATCAGTTTTGTATGTAGTTCTTTTGTTTGATGGCTCAGAATTTCATTGAAACTCATTCCAGAGGATGAGACCCAGATTAAGGAAGCCTTTAATATCTACCTAACAATTATTGACCTGGCTAATTTGTTTATTGAGCACAATACAATCGATACAGTTATATCTTCAGAAGAAATTAAAGTACTGTTTCACGATTTAGCGAGGCTAGCTGGTCTGTCACTTTGAGCACTGACTGTTCCTTTGCTTTCTCCTTTGGTTTGTAGTGGGTCTGAGTCTGCATTATCATTGCTGAAAAGGTCTCAGGACACCAAGATAGGTCTTCCTTTGTCAGTCAGCTTTACTAATGATGATGCTAGGCTTTGGTGTCATCCTTTAGCTGTGCTATATTTTAGGCTGTAATCTGAAGTCCGTAGTCTGACTTTGGCCACAAGGAGGGTGAGGTAGCGGTATGGATGGATATCTATGAATATGAGCGATGAAGAGAATCCATAGCACATGGCATATTCATATGGTGTCATACCAGGATATCAGAGTTTATGGGAGGCTGAACAAGATGATTGGAAATTGATATTAGCAGAGAATTTCTGGGTGACAGGGCCCACTTACTGCAGTATCTGTCTTCTGTGCAGTTGTGCACAAGTAAACAAATTAGCAGGTGTGAAAAATGCACATTATTTATATGGGCTTTCATTTAGTTGTCTGCGTGAAGTTTAAAAATGGAAAAAAATAGAAGAGTTTTTTCCCCCAAATTCAGAATTCTTTTTAATATTTTGACATACAAAAAGCTACACATCATAAATATATCTAACATGATGAGCTTGGAGAAAATTATGTTGTTACAAAACTATCTGTACCATCCGTGATATAAACCTGTCACCTCCAAAATTTCTACCCACCTTCTTACTATTACTGTGTGAGTGATAGAGCACTTAACACATGGCCTACTCTTTTAGCAGATTTTGTAAGTCTGTGATGTAATACTGCCAACTCCAGTCCCTCTGCTGCACAGCAGGTCACCTTGCATAACTGAGACTTTGTACCTTCAGAGTAATATCTCCTTGCTTCTGTTCCCAGCAACCCCTGGCAACCACCATTCTTTTCTCTATTGAAGGATTTTCTTCTGTGTCTCTACTTATAATGTCAGTGGAGTGTTTATTAGATTGTATAATAATTAGAACTCTTTTGGCCTGAAGTAACAGAAAACCCAATTCATGGTATCAGCTTTGAGGTTGTTTATTTTCTAGTATGAGAAGAAGTGGAGTTATCCCAGACTTGGTTCATTCAGTGGCACTATGCATCCTTGGGTCCTCTCTTCTTTCCCAGTTCTGCCATTTTTGGGGCTTGGTCCTGTCCTTGTATTACCAGGATGCCTGTCCTCTGACCTCAATGCCAGTTCACAAGTAATGAGAGCTGGGTTTTGAGGAAAAGGAAATAAGATTTATTATTTATCAGATGAATGGGAGGACAGGGAGGGTTAACTTCTAAAAGCTCTGTTGTCCTACTTCTGAGAAGATGTGTTTGTTTCTAAAGGAGAGTTTGGGGCGCAGTTTGAAATACATAACAAAAGTCGAGTCTCAAAACTTTGGCTCTTATCTCTTGGTTTACTCGGCTCCATTTCCAAAGCTGTGTCTTGGTTGACAGGTTTACTCCTTCTTGGTGGTTAGAGTATGAGGGAAAAGATTGCCTGGCTTAGTTGAAGAGTACAGAGTCTCCCCAACATGGAGACAGAGAGAAAAACAAAGGGAAAAAACAAATGTCAGTTTGAGTAACAAGCATAGCAACCTGGCTAGCACGCAACCTGGCTATAACCAAAAGTTTTTTCCTTTTGTAGTCCAGGTTCCATCTTCCTCACCATTTGTTCTTCCATTTCTATGGGAAAGTGGTGTCATGATCATCTGCGTCTTGCCTTTAGTTAATTTGTAGGCCCAAGTAAGGAGTGAGTGCTCCTCAGCAAAAGGCAGCTTTTAATCACCAGTTATGCTGTGGTCACGTGGAGGGCTACAGTTCTCCAGAGCACCCCTCTTAGGTCATGGCATGCTTTGTTCCACTGTGGCCTGGCAGTATCCCTTGGATGCCACCTTTCTTCCTCCCTCCATACTTTCTAAAGTGTTGGGTGGGGGTGGTGTTTAGATGGGTTCTCAAGGATCACTATTTTCAAATTGAACATCAAGCAGTGATTCAAATATAACCGTACATGGACACCTTCTTGCTGGCATATTGAGTTTTTTTTTTTAAACATCTTACAATTGAGTATTTTTTAAGACTCTCCAAAATTTTTTTCTCCAGATGACAATGATGATATCATAACTAGCACTTAAGGAGTGCTTGCTGTGTGGTAAGCTTTGTTTTAAGCACTTGACATTTAACCTTGACAGTCTCCATTACTGTAACAAATATCTGAGGTTGGAACGTTTAAGAAAACAAGTTTATTTAGCTCACAGGTTTGGAAGGCTGAAAATCCAAACACCATGGTGAAAGTGCTGTCAGGGGCCTGCTTGGCTGCATAATCAAGGTGGATGGATGGAGGAATGCATGTGAGTGAGGCTAATCCCATCCTCAGACAGGAAGCCAGAGAAGGATGCGGGCTCAGGTTCAGACTTTATGAAACAACTTCCTTTCCCAAGAACTAAGGTCCAGTGAGAACTATGGTAATCTCTTCCAAGGGCAACACTTCCTCCACCCTTCCCCGGCTAAGAATCTTCCACTATGCCCACCTTTTAAATGTCCCACAACTTTCCAGCATTACCATACTGAGGACCAAGCCCCCAACCCATGAATCCTCAGTGTTGCCATTATGTCCATTTTGCAGAGGAGAAAAGGAGATGAGGCAGCTTGCTCAAAAATTTCCTTCCCTTGCCTTCCCCCGCCTTCCCATCCTCTCCCTTCTTCCTTCTCTCTTCCTTGCCTTCCCTGTTCTTTCCCTTCCCTCTTCCTTCTCTTCTTTTCCCTTCCTTTCTTCCTTGTCTCTTCCTTTCTCTCCCTCCCTTCCGTCCCTCTTCCTTCCTTCCCCTCTTCCTTCCCTTCCCTCCCCTCTTCTTTCCCTTCCCTTTCTCTCTTCCTTCCTTTCTGTGCCTCTCTCCCACCTTCCCTCTCTTCCTCTTTGTCTCCCCTCCTCCCCCCCATCCCGTCACAGCATCTTTTTCAATGAGGTTCCATAATGGACTAACTTGGAAAATTTTTTTGCTGATGGTTCATGTGTTAGGCAGTTTGTTTGTTAGGAACCAAGTAATTCAGTCCTGTTACCCTGTGGGATGGATGTCTTTTTTTGTAAACAGTGTGTGGAAATTTGAAGATGAGAATTTTGGCTCATGGAGTCCAGAAGTGGAGGAATAGTTTTGTGAACTGGAAGGTGACTGAGGAACTGGTATGGCTCCTTGTGACTTTGAAGTGGTTTTTGTGGCTTTTAAAGGCAAATCATCCTGCCAGGTTGAGCAGCTGCTGCCCAAGCCTTCCCTTTGCTGAGCAGCTTCTAGTCAGGACCCTGACCTAGTCCATTCAGTCCTTTGTGGGCTCTGGAAGGTCTCAGAGGAGCTCATCAGGATATCTGGGAGAGGAGGATTCCAGAAACAGTTGAGGAGCTCAGGTGAGTGGTAAATTCTTGATTCCCTGCACAGGTGAGTGAGGTACTGTGGAAAGGCAAACCCATGTACAATATTAGAAAGGGAAAATCTGTAGGGCAACGTCTGAGAACATGGTAAAAGAAAACAAATGAGTGAGTATTGTTTTATAGGCTATTTTTTGTTATTCATTAATTTATATTTACTTTTTTTATGTTCATTAGTAGAGCTCATTGAAGGGAATTCAGTATAAGCAGTCTTCATAAAATTTTAGTCATGAAAGGACTTTCAAGCACAAATTACTTGAGTGAAATATGATTTTCTGCTTAAAACTTACTATAATGAGTTATGTCTCCAGGCAAAAGCATGGTGATTGTATAGAAAATAATTAATCACTACTATTATACTTAAAAATAATGAGGTGTGGGACAGAGAAATGAGGAGGATTCCATATCTAAGGAACTTTTGACACTTCTACTTCAGCAATACACTGGACCAAAATAGTACTGCCACTATCAACACTTGGATCTTCTCTACCACAGAAAATGTGGGGGGCACTGTCCTAGGTGTTTACCTTACCTGTGTTCCTACAGTAGCCCTGGAGGATACGTATGGGTGCTCATTTTACAGATGGGCAACCTGAGGCTGCAAAATTAAGTGATTTATCAGTGGTTACCTGTGCAGTAAAAAGAGGTGGCAGGAGTTGTTTCCAGGAACTGTGTGTGGACCCCAGTCGGTGTCTTAACTTCTATACCATGATTGCAAGGCCAGGCCAGTGTGGGATGGGATGTGCAGGCCTGGGAGTAACTTCATATCCATACAGAGCTTCCTTCCATTTCCTTCTGCCTTCTATTTCAGCTCATTTATTTCCCTTTCTGCTGCTTCTCCAAAGTCTGTAGGCAGATTTGTCATGTATTTTAAGGTTGGTTTTGTTTTGAAAGTCTGTTTCTCTGTGTAACTTCAGTCTCAAGTGGGTTTTTGGCTAAGAAGCATGTTCTAGTGAGATGCTTGAGTTTGAAAATGGCAAATGTTTAGGAAGATCTCTTTTTGCCTGGTTTTATTCATCCCAGGAGGCAGCAGGACACCCTCCTCGATGGCTTTTCCTTCTTTACTCTCTTCCCAGACCCTCATCTGAACTTCAGATATGGATGTCTCCTAGACTTGGCTGAGGACTTCCTCCTCATCTGTGAAGGATCCTGGGGCATGTCATCCATAGCTAAATCTTCAATGAGAGTATTTATAACAATGTCTCCAAAATCTGTATTTTTAACCCAAGAATTCCTGTTGGGCTTCAGTCCCTATTGATCCAATTGTTTAATAGAAATCTCCACCAGGTGGCCTAGGAGCCTCAGACTCCGTATCTAAATCAGGCTTCATCCTTATCCCCCAAAGTTCCCCTCCTGGTTCCTGTCTCATTTGGTGATCCCACCACCCACCCAGGACACTGCTCCAGAAACCAGGCACTACCCACTCCACCATCCCTGTACTCTCTGAGTAGTCCTGCTGACCTGTCTCATTAAAGTTTATGTAGTGTGCTTCTGTTGGTTCGCACTTTGTCTGTACCTACCCCAGACCTTGTCTAAAGCCTTTGAGATAGTTGTTCTCCCTTTGCCTGTATGATCACTTGAAACTCTCAATGGATCACTTCCTTACTTGAAATCCATTAATGGTGTCCTGTTGGCCTAAGAAAAAAAACTCCAACCAACCTTAAATTATTAGTTGAAAGTGGTTTTCAGTGCCCTGTGAATTTTTAGATGAATGCTGCTGGACCTTTCTGATTCCACAGACTTGCCCTCAACCAGTGCTGTGTTAGATGGGGATATAGCAGATATCACAAATTAAAGGTTTTCTTTAAAAAAGTATTCAGTTGGCATGTAGTAATTATATACATTTATGGGGTAGATTGTGACGTGTCAATATGTATACACAGTGTGTGAGATCAGATTTGAGTAATTGACATCTGTCACCTCAAAGTTTATCATTTTGCTACAGGAGTATTCAAAATTCTCTATTAACTATCTCTTTTGGGCAGTACAGGTGTTTAAACTCAGGGCCTCATGCTTGCTAGCCACTCTGCCAGTCTTTTTTTTTTTTGTGTTGGGTATTTTTGAGATATGGCCTATTTGCCCAAGCTGGCTTGGAATGGAGATAGTCCTGATTTCTGTCTCCTGACTGGTGTGAACACTGGTGCCCAGTTCTCTTTTAGATATTTTGATTTCTTTTTTTTTTTTTTTTTTGTGGTGGGACTGGTGTTTGAATTCATGGCTTCACACTTCAAAGAAAGCACTCTACTCTGTGAGCTATTTTGAAATACACAAATAATTTTTGTCAACCATAGTCATCCTACTGTGCTACAGAGTGTTAGAAGCTATTTCTCCTATCCAGTTGCACCTCTGTACCCAATAACCATCCTCTTTGCATCTTCTCTTCCTGCACCTTTGCTACTCTTCAACCACTGTTTTATTCTCTGCTTCTATGAAATCGGTATCTTAGCTTCCACATGAATGTGCAGAGATGTCATTTGTTTTCCTACATCTGACTTATTTCAATTAGCAAAATAACCTATGGTTGCATCCATGTTGCTGAAGATTACAGAATTTCATTCTTTTTTGGGACCTAATAGTTCTCTATTGTGTATGTATCCCATGTTTTCTCTCTTTCTTATTCAGAGACACTGCAGCCAATTCTGTATCTTGGCTATCATGAGTAGTGCTGATAGACATGCAGACATACCTCTCTTTTCAGTATGTTGGTCTCCTTTCCTCTGGAAATAGGCTCAGCAGTGAAATGGCTGTATCATCTAGCAAATCTGGCTCTTAAATTTTGAAGAACCTCTATCTTGTTTACTATAAAAGCGATACTAATTTACAGTTCCACCAACAGTGTATGAGAGTTCCCCTTTCTCCACATCCTCACCAGAATTTGTTTTCTTTCTTTTTGATTATAGCCATTTTTACTGGTGTGATTTGTTACCTCATTATTGTTTTAATTTGTATTTACTCAATGATGGACATTTTTTCATATTCTTGTTGTCTTGTTTAAAGAAGTATCCATTCAGGTCATTTGCCTATTTTTATATCTGATGATTTAAAATTAGGGTTTTGCTGTTGCTGAACACCTTACACATTCTGGGTATTAATCCCTTGTCAGATAAGTACTTTGCACATAAGTTCTCCCCTTCTATAAGCTGTCCCTCCATTCTGTTGGTTTCTGGTTTTTAATTTTTGTTGCAGGGCAGGCACTCCTTTTTGAGCCAGGCCTCCAACCCTCTTAATGGTTTCTTTCACACATTTTTAACCTTGTTTATTCTTCTGAGAATTGACCTGTAACTAAGAATTTTAGATCCTGGCTGGGTACTGGTGACTCACTTCTGTTGTCTGTAATCCTACCTACTTGGAAGGCTGAGATTGGGAGGATCACAGTTCAAAGACAGCCAGGTAAATGGTTAAATGAGACTCCATCTCAACCAATTGCTGGTATAGTGGCACACACCTGTCATCTCAAGCTGCATGGGAAGTTGACTTCAGTAGGGTTATGATTCCAGGTCAGCCCAGGCAAAAGAGTTTGGGAGACCCCATCTCAATGGAACTGTGAGTGTGGTATTGCACACCTGTCATCCCAGAGATGGTGGGAAGTCCAAAATAGGAGGGTTGTAGTCCAGGCAGGCCTAGGCAAAAAGGGAGACTTTATCCCCAAAATAACCAGAGCAAAAAAGGCTGGAGGCATGGCTCATGCAATAGAGCACTTACCTCATAAGCACTAAGTCCTGAGTTCAAACCCCAGTGCCACCAAAGGGGAAAAAAAGAAGAAAAGCCAGCATAGGTGACTCATGTCTATAATCCTAGCTATGTCAGAGGCAGA
Source organism: Castor canadensis (assembly GCF_047511655.1). NCBI lineage: Eukaryota > Metazoa > Chordata > Mammalia > Rodentia > Castoridae > Castor > Castor canadensis. Next base: position 116,206,613 of record NC_133387.1, read on the forward strand.
AATCAGGAGGATCAAGGTTCAGGGCCAGCCCCAGGCAAATAATTCATGGAGATTGTGTCTTGAAAATACCCAATACAAAAACAGGGTTGGTGTAGTGGCCCAAATGGTAGAGCACCTTTCTAGCAAGTGCAAGGTTCTGAGTTCAAACCCCAATTCTGCTCCCCCCACCCCCCCAAAAAGAGTGTTTTAGAGCCTATCTTGACAGCAGTAAATGGACAAGGAGGTGTACCTTTCTGTAGGTATTCCTATCTCTTTTTATAGTTTTGGATATTTTTTTGCATATTGGGAATCATAACAAATGAGAATGAAAAAGATCTAAGATCATAAGTAGCAAATGGGATTGCCAAGATGCACCCTTCCATGACATGCCTGCATAACATAGTCTGTAAATGTCACCCCAAGTCGTGCAATGCACAGTCTATAAAACTGAACAGGACAAACCTGAGAGCTGCCCTGCTATCAAGCTCCAGAGTCTGGAAGGAAATGATTCTTGGTTGCTAGGCTTAGGAAGGATGTGAGTAAGTGAGTGTGTGGGTGTGCGATGAGCACAGAGCAGGAGCCCAGTAATACCAATTGAACCACTGGGGATTGGGACTTCTTACATGGTGACATACAATGTAAGCCGGCATGGTGTGTGAGGTGCTGGTAATTGGCTTCATTCTAGGAAATACTTAAAATCAACATCATTAGGCCTCGATGTATATCCTAAATAGTATTTGTCTCATAGTCAAAGAGTTGGAGTTTATAGCCAAACCTGATAATCTCTGGGTCCATGTTATGGGAACATTCCACAGCTTTTCAAGCCACTCTTATTTTCCTCACTTTGGGAAACAGACCCCTTATAAAGATTTTTACTGCCAATCCCTCTTCCCAGTTGCTTACAAAAGTAGAAATGAAAATGTAGCTCCCTAAAATTTTGCTAAATGGTGGAAATAATTGCTAGGAACTATATTGAAAACTGTCCCCCACACTTCTCATTTTTGAAAAACAAAATCCAGGAGTCCAACATTTAAAAATAGCCTCTATAACAGATGAACTGCAGTTCCTTTCTAACAGTGCCTACTGCTAGGTTAACACATACACTGGGAATGAGGTTACGAGATATAATTAACTTGTGTGCCTATACTGTTACTCCCTCAATGTTTCCATGTTTAATTTATTTTAGAAAGATTGGCAGTTGTAATTATATTGTCAAACATTTGTCACTTTTCCTGTAACAACAATATTATAACCCAGACAAAAAGCACCAACCTGACTGATTAGAATAGTGCAAGGGGCAGATTTCAGTTGCATGTCTTTCCTGAAGTATTTGATCCTTTTTAACAATTTGCCTAAGTTCTGTCTCCTCCAGGTTCAAGGTACGTTCTAGGAAATCCTACCTTGTTTTCTTGTTTCCTTCACAGTTGTGTGACTCAGCCACTGGGAGGTAGGTCTCTTGGGAGAAAAGGGGTTTCATTTGTAATCTTATGGCTTGCTTCTGTGAGTGAATGTCAAGTACAAGAGACATGGGAGATGCCACTCCTTCCTGCCTTAAGAGGGAAGTTGGTCAAAGTGATCTGAGTGCCTCCCTGGTGTTTGCAGATAGTGTAATGTGTTTGGGAAAGGACAACTTTTATGCCACACTAACCTGGTTCTAGCATTTTTCTCTTTGGGACATAAGTCACCTAGCATTTTCTTGGACTTCATTTGTAACACTGGGAAAATCATGTCTTTCTTACAAGAGATACGTAAGCTCAGACATCCTGTAAGAGAATTAGGTCTGATAAATAATGAATGTGCAATAAATGGTAGCCACTGACCTCTGCTTTCTGATAGGAACAGCCATTTAATTTAAGACAAGAATGGGGAAGCATTTTCCACTTTGTCCCTAGACAGTATGAAAAGAGAAGTCTTTTAAGGCAATTAGAGATTCTTAGGAGAAGAGACAATTTTTAAAGAGTATTTAAACTCAGTAAACTTATCTTTTTTCTCTTGTTGCCCATTCTAAATCCAAAAGGTGCTTTTGTTTGTGCATCTAGCCTATCAGTGGACTGCCTTGACTAGGTTCAGTGGCCAGAAGAGGTGCAGGCCTGAACCCCAAAGGGCCTACGAGTTAACTTCTACCTGTTTCATTGGTCCCAAACCTCCAACTCTCCTTTGTCACCTCCACGCCTTTGTAGGGTTTCTTTTTTTTGTTTTGTTTTGTTTTTGAGACAGGTCCTAGCTATATGGCCCTCAAGCCTCCTGTCAAGCCCCTGTTTCATATTCTCCTGCTTTAACTTAAACTTTCTCCTTTTTCTCTGTTTTTCTCTTTGCCTTCCTACTGTATACAAAGACAGGCTCTCTTCTTCCTTCTCTGCCCTAACTGGTTAGCTTTTTGATACCTTCCCCACTCAGTGTTTTTTTTTTTCCCTGAGAAAGAGGGAACAAGACCTCCCTTCCCTTTTTCATTGTACATTTGCACTTTTGCTTTGGATGGGAGGATTGACTTTTGAGTGTGCTCGGGTAGCACCCAGAATCTGATTTACCACTGAGAGCATTTTATGCCTGTATCTATGCAGTGGGTAATTTTCACCCACACGGGTGTAAAGATGGGTGTGCTTACTGTATATGTGGCTTTGGGCTGTCCAACTCCTAATAGTTCAGGGCATTATTTTAATCTAAATGAAAAATTCCATTGACTCAACGAGTAATCAAACTGTGGAAAACATGGCATTAGGTTTTATTTTGTGTGAAATCCTGCTAATCTTACTGGTGACAACAGCCTGGAAAGCCTTGTTGAAAAGAAGTCTGGAAGCATGCCGTGCTTAATGAGGGATGTAGCCTCAGGATGAGGGTAAGGCTTCCATACTTTTTGTTTTCCCTGCACTTTGAGTAGGTGATTTGTCAACCAAAGCAGTGTTCCATGATTTTGCCCCTTTGCTTTGATCATGTGGTTCTTTATTCTGGAGAATGTCTTCTCTCCCTGTCTTTCTGTTCTCATTTCAGATTCAGCCTTCTCGAGAAGCCTACCATTGTCCATTCGAGCCTAAATAATCTCTTTAAAATTTCATTGGTAAACCATTGTTTATTTACTGAAAATAAACCCAGTGTATTCTGATTGTGGAATAACTGCAAAGTAGAGAAATATACAAAGAAACATGGCAGTCACAGTTTACTACTCCAAGATAGCTTCCTTTAACACTTCATAATGTTTTCCTTCCAGTCTTTTTTTTTTTGCATTTTTGTATGGTGATGATAAGATGTGTCCAATTTTGCATTTTCCTGTCAAGGAATGCTTTTATTCCATTAAAAATGACCTGGAAACATTTTACTGGTTTTATGATGCTATGACTCCTGGATGATTCTCCTGGTTCCTGACATTTAATATTTGGCTTCTTTACCATTTTTCTGTATTGTAAGAACTGTAAGATGAACATTTTTGTGGGTTCTGGAGTTTGCTAAAGGAGAGATTTCTACAGCGCAAACAGAGCAGAGCTTATTAACAGATTTAAAGACATCTGACATGTCTTAGCAGAGTGACTTCCAGAAAGTTAATTTTTTTGACCAAACTTGTATTCTATCCTGTATTGTATGATACTGTAGGGGTTTATCGGTCAGTTGTGTTTTTCTTTTTTCTTTTGGTGGTACTGGGGTTTGACTCAGGGTTTTGTGCTTGTACCACTTGATGCATATTTCCAGCCCTTTTTCCTTGGTTATTTGGCAATAGGGTTTCTCTTTTTGCACAGGCCAGCCTGGAGCTGTGACCTTCCTATTTCAGATTTCCTGCCATCTCTGGGATGACAGGTGCAATTCACTATACCCAGCTTTTTTCCTTTGAGATAGAGTCTCACAAGTATTTTTTGCTCAGACTTGCTTGGAATAGCCATCCTCCCAATCTTAGTCTCCCTTGTAGCTTGGGTTAGGTGTTGTTACCATGCCTAGCAGTTGGTTAAAGTGGGGTCTTGCCCCCTTTCTGGGGGCTGACTTCAAACCATGGTCCTCCCAATCTCAGTCTCTCACATAGGTAGGATTACAAATACGAGCCCAAGTGCCCGGCTATTAGTTTTTTATTACTGTAACAAATACCTGAAATAAATCAACATACAAAGAGGCAAGGTTTATTTTGGTTCATAGTTTGGAGCTTTCAGTCTGACTGATTGGTCTTGTGGAGAGGCATGTCATGGCCAGGAGCAAAAAAGCAGAAGAGGTTGAGGTTGTGTTATCCCTTTTGTGGGCATACCCCAGAGACACGAAGCCATCCCCCTAGGCCTTACCTCTCCTGTCTACCACCTCCCAGTGTTCTAGGAACCAAGCCTTCAACACATGGACTTCTGAGGAACATTCCACATCAAAGCTATAGCAAGGGTTAAGTAATACCGTTGCTTCTTTGGGGCAAAAATAAGTGTTTTTTGTGTTAAGAGGTAGAAATTTGAAATATTAGCACTAGGCTGGGTGCAGTGGCTCCTGCCTGTAATCTCAGATACTTGGGAGGTAGAGACAGAGGATAGAATTTCAAGATCAGCCAAGTTAAAACGTTATGGAGATCCTATGTCAAAGAACAAGTCAGGATTGGTGACACATGCTTGTAATCCTAGTTATGTGGGAAGTGTAGGTAGAAGGATCATGGTCTGAGGCCAATCCAGCAAAAGCACAAGACCCTGTCTGAAAAGCAACTCAAGCAAAAAGGGCTTGTCTCAAAAGGGGCATGTGTCAAGTGGTAGAGCACTTGCTTAACAAGCATGAAGCCCTGAGTTCAAACTCCAGTACCATCAAAAAAAAAAAAAAAAGTAAGCACTTATTTTCATACAGTGGGTGTAGCAACTGGATGGTGCAGCTTCTTGCTGGTTCCCATGCCAAGAAGATTGGTGCTCTCAAGCTGATGTTGCACCTTTGGTTCTCATTGCTGAGTTGTCTTATGTCAAGAAGTGTGTTCTGCCAGAAGTTCTTGTGCTCACTCATTAAAAGAATTGCTGTGCTTGCCTCCAAGGAGTTTTCTGGCATCCTTCCTCATTCTGGGGAGTAGCACCGATACCATGGATTCCCAGTCCTCTGGTCCCAGACTGTACAGGTGCCCCATGTTCTGTGGAGTGGCCTGGCTCTTGATATGAATGGCCCAGTGACTGTTTTTCTGGCTCTGTACAGTCAGTCTCTGTAGCAACCATGACTGGGGTGGTGTGGGAACAAGCATCTTTCTGATTTTGGGGTACTTTTCTTTTCTTCAGGGAGGAAGAAAGTGCAGGCTAATTGATATGTGGGGTTTTTCTGAAAAGGGGGATTTCTCATAGCATACTCTCATTCTCTTGACTGGAAAGAAGTGTTCTTCATAGAGTGTATTGGGTGTTTAGAATGGAGGCAGCAGATAAAATCTACTCATCAGTAGATATTTTTTCCTTTTGTTTCTGTTCTCAGGGTAGCTGCACAGTGCATCAGGTGCATGGTTGGCTTGCTGTGAAGTATATGCCTTCCTGCTCCTAACAATCTTGTTGCTAGATACTTTTTCTGACGGTGGAGGGAAGGAAAAGAATCTCTTTAGCATATCAAGCAAGCCCTGGCTTGGTCCCAGCTACAGTCATGGTTGAGAGTCACTTCCTTCCTCAGCTTTTTGCAGACTAACTACAGATTGGGGATTTTAGCAATGGGCCACGTGCATCTGTTATCAGTCTACCTGTTCTAAGAGAATCTATATATGCCTGATCTTGGGTGCCACTTCCCATGAGAAAAAGGTGAATTATTAGGAGGCTTAGATACCTTCCTGGCTTTTTTGTCCTGTGACTATGTGTATAAATGGGTCTTTGACTTAAGAGCTTGGAAATTTTTTAATGATTGGAGTGGTTCATGATGAATTGGGCCTGTTTTCCTTATCAAACCTTCAGGTATGTAGGGATCCCCTTGGAATACCTGGTCTCTAACTGCCTGGACTATCCATTGTCTGGTAGTAGACTTTTTTGGATGTACTATTCTCCCTGCTAGACAGGACCATACCTGCCCCCGCCCCCCATCTAAACCTTTCAACTTCTATACCTCAGGTGTTCTGCCCCCAGGTACCTGTGTCTTCAGTTCTCAGTCCCACTTATGGTCACTCAACCTATTCCTAGACACTGACCGTGTTAATATCTCCTGGGCTGTAGATTTCATCAGCTATAGAAAATGATGGGATTTCACTGTCCTGTACCCATTACAGAACCCACAATGTATGCTACTTTTCCTTCATTTTTTATATACATTTTTTTACCTCTATCACAGCGGTGGTGTTGATAATTATGGACTATGTTTCAAAGATTTCTGTACATAGTCTGGGGCTAAGAGGAATGTGATAAGGCTGAACACAAGGCTGATACAGGTAAAGATGGTTGGAATCCATTAGGGAGAGTACACGTGAGAGTGACTGGTAGCAAACTTGCTTTCATGCATGCTGCATTTTTTTTAGGTGGACTACACAGAGCAACCAGCCTGTTTCAGGATCATGTGAGTGTTAAATATTAGGTTTGCACCTAGTGGAACTAACATAGGTCCTCGTGAGTGATGACAAATACACATTTTAACAATAATGTGAGAAAACCAGCAGGGAGGCAAGCCAGGGATTCTGTGTACAGAAGGTGGTATCAGAAGGTAACATAAATATGCATAGCCAGCTCACCATATCTTCTAGGTAGTGAGGGGCCAGATGTACAGTAAAAAGGTGTCATGTGTGTGAGGTATGGGAGTGGTGATGGGAGCCTTGCAGTACTCAGGTTTAGTTGGTTGTTGGCCTTTGGGTTTCTCAGAAGGAGTTGTATATATAGATTTTTGTGTATAGTTTTCTTAACACTATTAGGGGGTAAACAAAACACCTTCATTGGTGGCTAGCTGGGGATCACCATTCCAGTCCAGTTTGCAGTCAGGTCTGTTTGAGCAGCAGTGGGTGTAGTGATTGGCCTGCTTCGTTCTGTGTGTACAGAAGTCTCTGGAAAGATGTTTACCTACTGTTTTTCGAGTTTACATGAGATTGAGTAACTTCCCAGAAATTGGCAAGATTTATACAGAGGATTAAGTTTAAGTTTAAGGTCTTACACAGATGTGATGCGTTTCAATATTATTCAGTCCTTGTCATTCTTTTCTTGTCTTCCTCTCTTAGTTGCCTCTGATCATTCCACTTTTGGACATCTGTGTAGGAACAAGACACAACAAAACACACTGAAAACTGTAGAACAATACAGGGAAGGGAGAAGAGCATAAGGAAGAGTAATAGAGAGGGTTAGACTGATTAAAGTACAATATATTTTCAGGTAAAATATCAATGCAAAACCATACTGAATAATTAATAGACATTTAAACAATGAAGGATAGGAATGTTAAGGTCATGTTTAAGGGAAGGGTAATAACGGATGGTTAGGTTAAATGAAGAGGGTAAAGGAGGGTAAATATAGTGGAGGTACTTTACGTATATGAATATGGAATATTGAAACCTGCTGAAGGAATTTTAAGAAGGGGAGTGAGGGAAGAGGGAAAGTAATATAGGGGTGAACCAAACCAGGGTATAATATATGCACACATGGATATGTTACAACTATCATTTTTTACTAACAAAAATGTTTAAAAAAAGAAATATTTAATTAGAAATGGTATCTCAAAGAAAAACAAATGAATTGTTAGACAATCATTGTCAAGAAGTGAGTAATGTCTTTAGAGGATTGGAAAAAGCCCTACCTCATCATGTTTGTGAAAACAGAAAATGAAGTCCCCCTTCAGAGTCATTACCTAGGAATGGGGCAGAGTCCTCATTCCAGGCGGTGATAACTTGCTATTCTTGATGTTTCCCTGCTAGGAACAACAAAATCATATAAGCAAAACAAAAAAAGCCATTTTTACAAATGATTTTGAAAAACTAGGGCCACCTAATTTTTGCATCACCAAGAAAGAATGTTCCTAGGAAAAAAAATCTCTTGACAAACAGAATTTTTGTAATAAGCTGATTCTCAGAGTCCTACCAAGGTGTTGAAGATTCAAAATTTAAATTTAAATGTTGCCCAAGAAAAGTGAGAAAAAAAAATCTAAGATCCCTTAATTATCAGAGAAGTACAGGATTTCACTGTAAAATGAACCAAAATGTCCTTGCTAGCCTTGGTGTCTGTGTGCCTGTCATTGTGCTTCAGAGGCCATTGGGGTGCTGGGGAGGAGAGGAGACCTTGGTCCTGCCTGGCGTCTTGTATCTGGTATGCCTGGAGTCCCTTTAGTCTACCTCCCCAGAGGTGGGACAGGCTGGAACTGGATGTGAGTAAGTGTTAGGTGAGGCCAGTGGAATTAATACAGCCCACAACCACTTCTGGAGCTATGTAGGCTTTTCCCAAGGCTTTATTGCTCACCTGCTGAAATCCAGGTCAGAAGGATTATGATGTACCTGGCTCTCTGCCAGACAGGACAACTAGTATAATCTGGTTGGGGGCCAGTTGCTGAGTAATTGCTTTGTTCATTAGCAAGCTGAAGACTGCCATTCTCCTGGGTTCCAGAGGCATGCTAGGTAACAGTTCTGAAACCCACATTGGTGGGAGCCGAGGATCTGCCCACGGGACTGAGAGTAAAGAGCCAAATCCATATATAGCATTACTTTCAAGGCTCCGCGTGACTCAGTCCTCAGGCCTGTGCAGCCTCTCTACCATCCACACCTTTTCTGTCTGCATTTTAAAGCCAGGGCCTTAATTCAGGTTCTTGATGGCATTTGGCTTTTGGTGCAGGGAGAGCACAATATATTTGAATATTTTTATACTTGTTTTAATTTTGGAATAAATTTAGATTTATGGAAAAATGACAAAGCTTTTGCAGAGTTCCTGTATGGCTGTTACTCAGTTTCCACTAATTGAACATAATCGTTGCTAGGCTACATTTGCCTAAAAAAAAAAGGAAGCCAGCAATAGGAATGTGCAGATGCCTTTTTACTTAAAAAAAATATAAAGAAATTATCCGTAGGCACGGACAATGACAGCAGTAAGCCATTATATATTGTCAGTTGAAACCAGTATAACTGATGGCTGTAGTGATTTTTGTAAGTATCCAGCCTTCAGTTATTACATCTCTGAAGTGATTGGTGAGGTACTCTGTCCTGGGCTCCCTAGTGTGATTCATTAATAATGGCATGTTCTGACATGCCAAGTCTATGCTAACTCCTGCCACCCCCCCCCACACCTGTTGCACCTGTTCTAGGGTCCTTCTGTTCTTTAGGAATTTCCGTGGCTACAACTTCAACTGTAGTGCCAAGAGTCTGACCCAGCAGCAGCATTCAGTAAACAAGTTCTTACAACCTTTATTGGATCAGGGATTCCTTCTTTTAATCACATTCACATTATCTCCACGCTGAGAAAGTTAACAAATTTTTCATCTCTCTCTCTCTCTGTGTGTGTGTGTGTGTGTGTGTGTGTGTGTGTGTGTGTGTGTGTTACTAGGGATTGAACCCAGCGCCTCACACCTTAGCAGGCCCTCTACCACTTGAACCGAATCCCTCAACTCTTGTTTCTGACACAGGATCTCACTGATAACTTTGCCAAGTTTGTCTTGAAACCCACGATCCTGTTGCATCCACCTTCAGACTAGCTGAGATTTTAGACATGAGCCACCATGTCCACCAACACCTGCATTCTTAGCAATGGTTGTTGCAGGAATTTTGAGAGTTTTTTAAAAAAATAATTTCTACCTTAATTAGCAGAAGTTAATGAGCCAAGACTGAAATGCACTGAAGCAGGACCCAGCCCCCTCCCAGAAAAATGTCCCCTTCAGCAGCTGCTCTTGTAGCATGCAGGGCATCTGCAACACCACCTTTCTTTTCATCTACTTGACACCACTTGTTCCACCAGCGCTCAGCACAGCCACTCTTTTAAACCCAAGAGCTTCAGCTACTCCAAATGGTGGCTCTATCAGCTTGAAATCATACTGCTAAAAATAATGCACAGGTGGCACTTGTCGGATCAGGAGGCTGAGAAACAGAATAAAAGCAGGTGGTGGTCAAGCACAGCAGACCAGTGTGACGGGAGGAGGAGTATTTCTGTCACATTTCAATATCACAAACACCTCTCTCTCTCACAGATGCTATGATGTTGTGACCCACAAGCTCTGACTTCAACTACAGATACGTCTGTGACATTTTCCAGTCATGCTAGGTTGTAATGCCACCTGTGTTCAGCTGTGTACACTGGACCAGAAAGGTGCAGCAGTGAAAAAATACACTTCCTTCTTCCAAGCCTAGTGCAATTTTGGGTGTCTGAATCCTGCCAAATGTTAGTTGTGTGTTGCTCTGTGTTTAGGGTGGTGGGTACTGACACCAGGGGACAGGACTGACCTGGAGCAGCTATTGCCACTTCCAAACACCAAGGGCTGGAATGGCCAAGCAGGATTACCCTCATGATGAAAGTGTTTTTCTCCTAGCAAGGGTTCATCTGGTGCCCTATTAATGCAATGGTGTGATCCCAGGTAATTTAATTTTTAAATATTATTTTTCAGCTTGAGTAAAATTTAATAGTACCAAGATTTAAAAGTATACATTTACTTATAGCTCTTGATTCAAGAGTGTTAGATGTTATTTAATCTCTCTTCTCTATCCTGTGAGTGTATTTAGTTACATCAGTATAACACAGTGAAGTATTTTATATACGATAGTGTCTATTATAGTCCAGTGTCTAAATAATAGTATATACTAATACAGTATATTTTAAATACGTATACATGTATAGTATTTTGTTAAATCCATACTCATTACTATGACTATAGAGGTTTTGTTGACTTTTGAGCTATATAGAATACTAAAATTTCACTTGTTTTATTATACAACTTTTTTTTTCTTGAGTTCAAAATTAGCTCATGTTTTCATTAGCTTGGTTGTTTTACGTGTTTGGCTGAGTTCCCAAGGTCTCCAACAACAGTACAAAACCCTTCAACATAATTTTCCAGAGTTAAACATCAGCTTATATCTGCCAGTTCCAGTCCCCTTCTAGTGAGATCCTTCCCGAAATCACCACTCTTCTATGCCAATTGGGAAGACTGAAAGGAAAATTCCCATCACATTTCAGTATCACAAAGACTATCCTCTTTTTTTTTTTTTTTTAATGTGATGAATGCACTGGTGTTGTGAGTCAAGGTGTTTCCTGTTTTGCCTAAGGGCCAAGTACAGGGGCTATCTTTTTCTTCCACTTGTCTTTCAGCTTCAAGCCTCCACAACTATGCCATTTTATGCATTCATTTTTTTTCTATTTTCATTGTGTTTTCTCTCTCCTTGTTTCCATTTGGATCAGCTGTCATATTTTAAAAACATATTTTATCCATTAGCAAGCATGAAAGAATACATGTGGGTTTTGGATATTTTAAAAATAGCTTTATTTAGATATAATTCTCATGCCATCATTCTACCCATTTGAACTATGCACTTTTTAGTACTTTGGAATATATTCACATGATTGTGCAACCATCGCTACAACTTAATTTTAGAATATCTTGTTCCTCTTTGAGGAAACCCTGTGCCTGTTAGCATCATTTCTTTGTCCAGTATTAGGGGTTATATTTTATTATTGTGTGGCTTGGCTTCTTTTTTTTTGAGATTCTGGTCAACTTTATTTTGGTCTTTGGAGTCATGATGGATTGACTTCTTAGGTAGGGGCAGGACTTTTATTATATCACTAAGTGGCTGATCTCTGACTCTTTCTGGTCCATGTAACTGTTAGAAATGACATTATTTTTAAGTGTAGCCTTTTATGGAAAATCATCAATTGTTATGCTTCTACTAACTGTTGTTTGTCGTCTTGAGGCTAACGACTGACTTTTGTGACCCTGTCTGTGCTCACCTTTCAGGCAGTACCTGGGTTTGAACTCAGGGCCTCATGCTTGCTGGGCAAGCAGGCACTCTACCACTTGAGCCACTTGGCAGCCAGCCCTATTGTTTTGTATAGGGTATTTTCGAGATAAGGTCTCAGGCATTGATTGCCAGGGTTATCTTCAATCTGCAATCCTGATCTCTGCCTTCCGAGTACCTAGGTGTAGGGGTGAGCCACTGGTGCCCAGCCTCTATGCTCATCTTTAGGGAGGTTACACCCTGGCTCAGGCAAGCTGGTGGTAGCCTCCATATGGGCATAGGGTATAGTCATTTGGAAACCTGGATGATTACAGTTGGTTGTCCTCTTTCAGCCATTCAAGACTTCTTTAAGCAAGTCACTTTTCAACTACATGATTCTTTTTCCCATTCTGTGAGTTGTCTTTTCACTCTTTTTCTTTGCCTTTTTTTATGCTGCTGGAGATGGAATCCAGGGCCTCAGCATGCTAAGCAGGCTCTCTACTGCTGAGCTATTCCCTCACTTGCTTTCCTTCACTTTCTTCTATTGTTCTACATTGTTTTATTATTATTATTATAATTATTATAATAATTTCTACATTGTTTTGTGTTTTGTTACAGTACAGTATATCTGTGTTTTCCTTTGTTACTTTTGTGTTTGGTGTCATGTCTTCTTTCCTAGTACTTTTTCTTTTTCTTTAAAAAAAGTTGTTTTTGTTCTGAGGGGATCTCAGGGCCTGGTGCTGTTGGGCAGGCACTCTGCCACTTACACCACACCCTAGCCATTTTTGCTTTCCGTTATTTTCCTAATAGTCTCTTTGCCTGGGCCTGCCTGGACCACAATTCCCCATTTTGCATTTCCTACATAGTTGGGATGACAAGCACGTGCTACTATGCCCAGGTTTTTAAAACATTGCTAGAGGTGGGGTCTTGGAAACGTTTTTGCGCAGGCTATCCTCAATCCTTAATCTTCCTAATCTTCATCTCTCCAGTTGCTAGGATTGTAGGTGTGAGCCACCACAAGCCTAGCTTTTTTCCTTGTAGTTTTAATTGTTAGTTATTTTCTGTAAGCCTCCTCAGACCCTTTTTGAGTTATACACCAGACATAAAAATAAAACAAAACCATCTAACGATATCATTGACTCTTTCCCAATGCCATGTTGGCAGTGAACTCAGTAGTAAATTCTCTGTGTTCGTTTCTTAGTGGAGGTGGATACCTGACAATGCTTCACAGGGACCTTCATTCCAGTGACCTCGTGGTACCCAGCAATTGTGACAGGCCAGCACAAAGGGTCAGGGCACTTAGCTATATATATTTTGCTGGGCAGCAGGTAGAACGTGGGATGAGGTTTATCTTTGAGGCTAATGAAAGGCAGAACCAAAGCCACATCTGTGGCTATGGTGGTAGCTATGGTTGGCCAGGCAGCTTCCCTGAAGTCATGATTGAGCCCTTTTGCATAGAGATAGGCTGAGGAAATAGTACAAATACAAGATCTCCTCAGTGAACAGATCTGGACCAAATACAAAGCTGGACTGGGAGTCCAATTGTTTTATAGATAAACAGAAATCTGTTAGCTAACCAGAAGTTTATACCATCATTTTTGTTAGAAAATGAGCAATAAATTCTAAATCTAAATCATTAATAAGTTGGGAATGTATTTGTTTTAATTCATTAGTAGCTGTGCCATTAGATGGGGAGCCGTGTGCATGAGTATGTACCGTAAATGCACCATATATGTACACATACACATACACACACACACACACACGGTCTGTGTCAGCTGTCAGTTCACTCATGGCGGAGCTGATCATGCAGTTGTAAATTGTTCAGATCTTTTCTGAACAGCCACACCTGGCTGTTTCACAGCCCATTAGTTCTGTTTTGAGGACAGGCAGAGAGGAATGGGGAGAAACTGGAATTGGTTTGTTTGAAGCTTTGTTGTAAAGTGAATTGAAATGACATTCCTAAATCATTTGGGTATTTCATACATATTTCTCTTGTTCATTTGCAATGATAATTGATTCAATGTTTTTAATTTTTTAGACAAAGTGAATGTATGTGCATGGTTTAACACCAAGTAAGGAACAAAATGTGGGGGTCCTGCTTCCTCCTTAACACATCCTCAACTCTAGACACTCTGAAGAGTTAGAGCTAGCTACTGTTAAGTTTCTTAAACAGCTCACATATTTTGTCTAAAGGACACAGATGTGATCATATTATATATCAGGTTGTACATCTTGTTCCTTTTGTTACTTAGAGATATTTCCATGTGAACAGCACAAACCTACTGCATTCACCTTGGAGTTACAAAGTGTTTTCTTCCTTCATATGAATGATCATGAATTATTTTAATCAGCTTTCTCCTAATTAGTTTCTAGCCTTTTGCTGTTACACACAAAGTCCCTGTGAAACTCTTAGGCAAGTGTTTGTTTCATGCTTTCTTGAAAGTTTGAATTGATGGATTGTTAAGTTTTGTCATTAAACCATGAAGGATCATACTTTACAGCGACTCTCAGTAGGGCTGTGGAATCATGAAATTTTGTATTGCAGGTTCATTGTGTATAATTTGGATGCAGCCTGGCAAGAAAGGCTTGTATTTAGATTTTGAGAACATACTAAAGCATTGTTAGAAAAGGATCTAGACGTGTTGTCAGTTTAAGAAGTATGTGTGAATAAGGTGTTGGACTTACTCTTTGCAGCTTTGTGATGCTTTGGAGACTGGAAAGACCATGGCTAAATTTTCACTTGGACTTTGAGAAGGACTGGAGGGAGTAGCTTGATTTAAGAAGAGAGTTCCAAGAAGGAAATGGCTTTCCAAAGTTCAGAGGGCATAAGCAATCATATTTGCAAATACCTACCCATTTTGGTTTGTAGCAAAATGGATTTTTACAATATTTTTGTGTTCCACAAACACTTTTTAATACGAAATGGGTTTGGAGACATGGTCTTTAGCATGGATTAGCAGTAAAAAGTTCACCATGTCAGCTGGGGAAGAGCCTTGAAGTCCTCACAGAAGAAAGCAGCTGGATGTGGCATAGCCGGATAGGCATGTCAACACTCAGGTCTGACTGCGATCAATGTGGTGTCTTTCCCAGCTCTGCTGCTTTGCATGGGCTTGTGAGGGGAATGAGGAGTGTGGGCAGGAGATAGCAAACCTGATTTCTTTTGGCTTCCACCCCTACCTGCTATAGCACGTCGTACTTAACTAGTAACAAGTAGGTGTGGGGAGAATGAACTTTTGCAGGTGATTTGAGGTTGGATTTTTGTCTTGGTAGTTTTCAGTATTTGAAATGGGAGAAAGAAGTGAGGCTGTGGTAAGATGACCATTTCTCAGTGGCCTGGGAAATGGAGGACAGACTTTTGTGCTTTTATCCACAATTAGCTCATTGAATCCTTAAAACAGATTCAGTGAGATAAATGTTAGTATTAGAATTTAACAGATGAGTACATTAGTAGGGCCTACAGTAGAGCGCAAGCATCAAGAGTTTTGATCATGTTTGTGCTGTAATTGGTTTCCTTCATAGGACCAAGTTAGTGCAGGTGACTGTGGGTGAGCCACTGGTTGCCCTTCTTTGCTTGTAACTTTCCTAGAATCCATCATGACACTGAGCTGAACACAAAGGATACTTTCACACACTTTTAAGTGGTTAGTTGGCTGATGGTTGAATTTGCTAAAGGTTCCACCACCTCCTAATAAGTGGCAACCAAAACTTTAGCATATGGGCTTGGGGGAGACAGTTAGGATCCAATTGGGATTTCTTTAAATCCAGTGTTAGGGAATGAGGTGAAGGTCAGGTTCAGAGATCTGTAGTCATCATCAGCAGTCAGTCTTTGGCTAGGAAATATCTGGCCCCATCCCTTCAGGAGCTTCTTAGAATTTCTTTTAAATCTTCCAAACTTCTTAGACATAACTTTAAAGCAGAGTTTTGCTGCCAGACAGGTCTTACTCCCTTCATTCTCCAATTTTTCCATAACAGTTGTGGATATCACACTGTCTGAAGTACATTCTGTCTGCTTTCTGCTAAAGTTCTTGATGGTTGTAGTGAATTTTCTGTTCTGCAGAGTGAAGCTGGGTGCCTACCTCAACCAACATGGGTATGGTATGCACTTTCCTATGACTTATGTTTTGCTTAAGCCATGATCAAAATACTGCCCCAATTACTGACCCTGATGCTCAGCCCAGTGTTCCTCAACATAAACAGTGTCAGTGTTAAATCCTTCACGGCATACACTCTACTGTCATTCTCTCCACTCCCAGAAAACATGGCCATGATTAAATTCTTTGTCTCCCTTACCACAGTTAGTTCTCTTACCATGCTGCAAAATCTTGCCTGTTTTTTTTTTTTCCCTAAGTGCACTTCAATTTTCATGGAATTAAAATGAATTTAACAAGTCAATTTTTTTCCTAAAAACAAAATTTTTTAAGAGTCTTCTACCATTTTCTTTTGGAGCTCAGTATATATAACATGAAATTTCAATAGGAAACCTTTTAAAAACTCCTTTAAGTGTTCAGTCTGTTGTACTTTGTAATCAGTGGGTTGTCTTTTTGTGATCACTGAGCCCATGAAATCCAAAGTCATACATATCCTTGTATTAGGAACAGTCATAAACTTGAACCTCTTTTAAAAGTATCCCCCATCAAAGCTTTGGAACCCAGAATAAATTAGCAAATGAGAGAGATTCAAAATACCCTGAGCACAAATTAGTGCAACACCACAAAACGCCCTCGATCTTCCGTGCAGAAAGAAGGGTGGCAGTGAGAAGGACAAAAGGGTGTGTGTGTGAGGGTGGGGAGCAAGAAACACTCTGGCTTACTACTCAAGCACGAAAACACATTGCTTTGGAAAAGAACGACTTCTTTGGAGGATTTCCAGACCAGTGAGGTAGAGTCCTCGATGGGGGAATGGATGAGCCGCTGGGGTCCTGGAGATGTGGCCTGGGTGGCAGAGGACACTGGTCTGTGCTCTGCTCTGCCTGCAGCCACAGGGTCCCAGGCCTGGAATCTCAGGCTGTGGTGCCCCTTCCTGGGCGTGGGGTAGGGGAACAGCCATTAGGGACTAGAGGACCAGTTCTGTATACACTCCAGTGGCACTTCTTCATTCCTCCAGGAGGAAAAGCCCCTGCAGGGCGGCGGCCGGCGGGAGGTGCTGGAGTCTCACCACTGGCTCCAGGTCCACTTTGCTCTTGCCTGATAGCCGAGCAAAGCATTTGGCTCTCTCCAGACTTATGAATATTTGGTCAAAGTGAGTTTTGGGCAGGTAGAGCAGGAAAAGGACCTAAGAGCATTTCCACAGAAGTGTTTTCCTCACCTAGCCAGCATCAGACACTGGATAATCAGGTGGATGAAGCAGGCCCCTTAAATTTGGGAGGCTTCTGATGATGCAGCCCAAGTGCATGACCAGAGCAGCAGGGACTGTGAGGCAGGACATGAGTGAGGAGGTTTCCACCAGGGAGATCACCTGCATCTTCCCAGGAACCTACAGATCAGCTGTAGGATGGAATCACTTGCTCAGCTTTTGTATAGAGGACAGTTCCTCCCGGGTTAGTCGTGACAGCAGACAGAGCATGGAGCAACCTCCTGGCTGGTAGGCTCCTTCATAGGACCCAAACAACAATGTAAGTGAAAAGTGATCAGAAGCTGAAGTTCTAAGTTATTGTGAAATTCAGTCAGAGCTCCGAGGAAAAAATAAGAAACACTCTATAAGTTGGGGAAATGTTCATCCCGCATGAAACAGAATGAGCTGCACTGGTGGAGGAGGGCATTCTAGGTGGAGATGAATAGACTTGTACTTCTCTAGGGCAGGTGGATGAAGGATGGCTATGATGAGGCTGGAGGCTGGGGGGAGAACAGAGACGAGAAGTGCTGGTGGAGGCAGGGCAGAGTAGCCAAACCAGCATGACCCCACCAAGTGGGCCTGGAATTTAACCTCTTAGCAAGGCACCCCAGCTCTCTCGAGTCTGTCAGAGCCTCCCTCCCACCCCCCATTTATTTGTGTAAGGGAGCCCCACTAAGAAAATGAGATACATTGGTCAGTGGCCACAGTGTTGACAGATAGGAGGAATAGAATAGGAGGCACAGAAGGTGACTGTCATTAACAGTAATGCATTGTGTATCTCAAATTTGAAGAGAGGGGTTTGAATGTACTCACCTGAAGAAATGATACCAGTTTAAGGTGATAGACATGTTAACTGCCCAGAATTGATCATTATTTTGTACACTAGTATTATATGTCAAAAAGTTTTAAAATAATTTTTAAGATAGTTTTGTCACCTCCAAGGGACAAGCTCCATCCCCCTTAGCAAAGGATGAGGAGCCTCTAGAGATTTCACAGCTGAGGGTTGATGTGCTGTACTGGATCCTTTTTGATTGTCCTTGACAGCCCTACATATCCCTTGGTGCTTTATAATGGCTTATGAGAAGTGACGGGGCAGGGGCAGGGTCACCAGCCATCCAGCTGTGCCAACAGGTGCTGGGAGTCTGGGATGCTGGAGTGACTCTGGGACTGGGCCATTTCTCCCATTGCCCCTGGTCTCCACCTGTATCTTCTTCCTCTCTCAACAGCAAGCTCACACATTTTTTTCTGTTGCTCCCCTGGCCCCTGATGCCAGCAAGGATGGCTGACTTAATGGCAAAGCAGGACAGTGATGGGGGAGACAGGGCTGAGGGACACATGGATGTAGTGGGAAGCAGGGGAGCTGGGGATCACATTTGACTGGTGTGGGGGAGTAGGCAGTGTGCTGTTTTCTGAAATAGAAAGCACTGGGTTGGTGGAAGCTTTCAGCTTTGGAGATGTCTGGTATGAGGTTCCTGTGGGAAGATTTCCCACACCTTGTCCAGATTCTAGCTAGTAGCTAGAAAAAGATCCCACCTGGCTCAGGAAAAAGAGCTCCTCTCCTGATGCCGCAAGGCATTGTACTGTGGAGTTCTGTCATAGGCAGGACACCTACAAGAAGGCTACAACTGGAAAAATCTGGGGGCCCAGCCAAAATGGGGTCAGAATTGGACTTCCAGCAGAACTAGCTCAAAAGCAGAAATGTAGTTGGGGAGAAACATGGAGCTTAGGGCTTCCTATTGGGAACATCACTGGCTTTCTTCAAATGGGGTGAGGATTTAAATAGCCCCAACTTCCTAACACAGCTGTTCACCACAGAAAATGAGAATTGGCCCTAGCCACAGGTAGCCACTGACAGACTTTCACTGGCCAAGACTGAAGGGTTTAGAAAATTGTATGAGAAATGAAGCAATGGAGCCGGGCATGGTTGCTCTTCTGTAATCCCAGCAATTTAGGAAGCAGATAGGAGAATCATTGTTCAAAGCCAGCCTGGGCAAAAAGTTAACAATGTAATAGAGCACATCTGTAATCCCTGCTATGTGGGAGGTGAAGGTAGTGAGTCAGAGGTGGGTAGCCAAGGTCCCTCAGACCATGTGCCCAGGAAGCCTTGGATGCATACTTCCTTTCACTCTTTAAACACCCTGTTGTGTCCCTTCTTTCTTATTTAGGAGAATAAAGG
Source organism: Castor canadensis (assembly GCF_047511655.1). Taxonomy (NCBI): domain Eukaryota; kingdom Metazoa; phylum Chordata; class Mammalia; order Rodentia; family Castoridae; genus Castor; species Castor canadensis. The sequence goes on from NC_133387.1 coordinate 116,225,872, forward strand.
AGGTGAGCAGAAGTTAACACCTGTATTAGTGTATTTTTTGTTGCAATAACAAAATACCTGAAGCTGGTTTATTTTATTTAGTTTACAATTTTAGAGGATAAAGGCCAGAGTCAGGCAGCCCCATCTCTTTGACCTCTGGTGAGGGCCCCATTAGCTGCACCACAATATGGTGATGGAGGTGGAAGGGAAATAGTCATGTGTAGAAGAGGCCATGTAGGGATTCAGGGACCAGGCTTGCTCTTTGTTACAGGCTGTCATCTCACGGGAACCGAAGGGGTCCTATGATGACTACACTAATCTCTTCTGAGGTAGTCCCCAAATGACTGATCATCTCCCACTTGGACCCATGTCTTAAAGGTCCCACCACCTCTCACATCACCACAGCAGGGACTAAGCTTCCAGCAGGTGAACCCTTTCAGTAAACCATATCCAAACCATAGCAGCACTCAGCCACTGAATGCACTGTGATTATGGGAAGTTCTCAAAGGAAAGGAATAGGACATATCAATGGAATGGTCCAATTGTCCTGAGGAAAGGAAGGTAGTCATTGGTGTTCTCCTTGGTAGCTTTGTATTTAAGAAGAAATTCATATTCATGTTGAGAACTGTGGCATGTGTAGCAGTTAGGTGAAATTGAGGTGAGTTATAGTGGGGTTGCAAAGGTGATGCACTAGAAACTCAAAGCTCCAGGGATAGCAGGGTTTTTTAGGGGACAGGGAAAGGATTGGAGGTGCTTGGTCAGAGATAGGCATCTGAGGCAACTGACCCAGGTTGGCAGGTTGATGCATACCCTTATGTCCAGAAACCCTGGGAGTGTATGGAGGTATCTGGCAGGGCAGTGGCAGAATCAGGTTTGAGATTTTAAAACAGTATTTTATCAGTTTCTACGTGAATTAATTTGAATATCAAACAGCCATTATTTCCACATTGATGACCCAGAGGGAAGACCACATGAGGAGTGAGGAATAAAATGAGTACTAGCTGCATATTTATTCCATAGCCAGTCCCTCTTTCCCAAAGCCCCTTTTGGGAGATTTGCTGAGGTGGTAATGTGAGGGGTTCTTTGAGTTGGCAATATCTCCACTATCTGTAGAAACTGAGATTCAGGAGGTTCCATCAGTCTTGAAGTTTCCCTGATATTCTGTGTTACAGTGCTGCCACTTCCTGTTCTGTGGGAAACAGAAGGTATTCAACACACAATCAATAATCCTGATCTTTGATGTTGAATTAGAATAGGGAAATTTTCTTTTGTGGTACAGAGAAATAAAAAAAATCAGAGATGAATTATAAGTGACAGCTTTTGATGTCCCTAAAGTGGGTACTTCCCCAGCTGAAAGCTACTTGTGGGGTAGACAGTGGTAATCTTCCTGAGAGGGGAAAATATATTTTGGCTGGTACCCATAGATGTTGCACTTTAGGAGTACCACATGGGCTCCCTCCCATTCCACAGAAGGCACAGAGTAACCAAGTCGAAAGCTTTCTATGTCTGGCTTGGAGGTAAGCTGATTGGACCAGCTTTTAGGAAGCACGCATGTGAGTTTGTGTTAAACAGAAATGATTGAGTTGATTGTGTTCAGGATTGAGACAGAACTGGTATGTAATGTGCTCAGTTCTCATACTTGTAGCTTATGTGTATACAGTACTTGAGACACATCTGAGTTTACAAGACATCAGTTAATTTTAACTGCCTCATTTGTGGGGTTTTACTTGACCATGATTCTCAAGAATGAACCCACCAAGTACAGAATATAATGTTACGGGAATATTGAACAGAGACACGGGACACCAAGGCTTTTCAGGAAGCAATATTTATAGCGTGTTGGCAGTGGCTCAGTGGATTCACAGCCAGAGGCTGAGCCCTGAGAACAAAGGGGTCTCACCTTATATACCCTTGCGAGCAGGTTACAGAAGCAAAAAGCAAGGTTTAATCCATAAGGTTTCATGTAACTCTGTTGGCTGCTTCACCCCTAGTGATCTGTGACATTCTTCACATTTAGATTTTTTAAGTTTTCTGTTTGCTATGCCACCCCCTCTCCCCCTCCTACATTATCAGAACACAGACTTGCCTGTTTCTTTTTTTTTGGTTCTCCTCCCTCCTTCAACACTTAATGGGAGGCATAATTTCTTGTCATCTTGCAAGTGAAAATCTTGACTTTGAGAAATTTATATGTCATCAGAAACTTGTGACACACATTCCTTCTTGAATATAAGTCAGATGGGAGGGTAGTGCACAGCTATTAGGAAACCTTTATCCATTTTTTTTGAAACTTTACTCTTGGACCTATAGTACTTCTTAAACTTTCTAGGCATTTCTATCTACAAAAGGTGAAAAATTGATATTTGCTACTTAGTCTGATGGTTAAGGTGTAGATTTACTGGCAGAGCTTGAAGGTCCAGCTGGAAAAGAAGAGTGTATGTCAATTACCCTGTTTTGGAGGAGCAGTAGTTGCAAATAACCAGCTTTGTACTATTCTCAGTCTCTGCCTATGAGATCCCCCAAGGCAGATAACCAAGTTATATCAGGTTATTGTAGGGCTGATCTGTGGGCTTTTTTCCTAACCTAGCTCTTGGCTCAAAGGTTTGTTCTCTTTTAAGAGCTTTTGTTGGATTGGGCTCATAGTTAAGGTTCATTATATTCATTTGTTGCCAGCAAATAACTAGCATTGCTATTTCCATCTGTTATTAATGTTTTCAGACCATTCTAATTAAGTCTCCCAGTCAACACTTTTGAATGAATGATGTTTTGTAGCATTTGGAAAATTTATCACATAAACCTTTTTGGCCAAAACCCTTACATTCATTTCATATTGTTCTGTTTCCAAAAGTTGCAGCTCTAAGTACTTTTAGCTACTGAAAGCCAGCTGAGTGGCTCAAGGGTAGAGCAGCTGCCTAGCAAGTAAGAGGCTCTGAGTTCAAGCCCCAGTATTGCCATAAAAAAAAAAGCAACTGAAAACTTACTTGGCTGAGATTTTTTTTTTTCTTTCCATCTTTATTAGGCTATATTGGTTGTACTGGAGTGGGGAGGAAATTCATTGTGACAATTCAGAATAACCCTGCATTTTTAGACTGTCCCCACTGTCTCCCTCTACAACCTCCACCCTCTCTACCCCACTGATTGAGAGTTTCTGAGAGGATTTTTTTCCCTCATGGGTGGCCCCTTGCACAGGCTTTTGGCTCCTCTCCTCTGTGGTTTGTTTGTGGTGGCTTAGCCATTCTGAGCACAGAGATGCAGTCTTTTTAGTAAAGCTGCTGGGCACCCTTGTACCTTGTTTTTGCTCCTGGAGATGCAGTAACTGAGAGAGCATTGAGAAACGAGGTATGCTGAAATATCACTTCTAGTACGTCATGAGGGTTAACTTGAAGAGTTTCATATGGGTTCAGTCATTTTTATTTTCTCTTAGACAGTGAAATGATGCCTACAATAAACTGCATGCCAGCTCCCTGTGCAAGATGTGGCAGACATTCCAAAGGACTGGATTGTGGATTATTGTGACATAGGAAATTGCAGCATCCATACACTGACAGAAAAAAATATGTAGACATTGGAAAGCAGCAGAATTTAAGTCAGATCCCTGCTTTGTGCTTATTTCTTATGTTACCTTTGAGACCTTCTTTTGTTCATTTGTAAATAGATAGCCCACCTAACTTACAAGGTGGTCATGGTGTTAAATGAGATTTCATATGGAAAACATCTGTGGATGACAGACATTCCACATTTGTAGCAGCTTTTTATTTTTACCATCTAATTGAGCTAGACTGAAAAGATCTTTACATCATTAGCCATTAGGCAAATGCAAGTTAAAACCACCCTGAGATACCAGTATAGTACCTGATGTAAAAAAGATAGGTAACAAGTGTTAATAAGGAGGTAGAGAAACTGGAGTCCTCTTACATTATTCGTGGGAATGTAAATAGATTCTTTGGAAAAGTTTGATAATTTCTTAAACAGTTATATATGGAAACTGGGTGTGGCGGTGTGCACCTCTATTCTCAGCTACACAAGAGGCTGAGAGGATCACTTGAGTCTGGGAGTTCAAGACCAGCTTGGGCAATATAGTCTGCCTCTTTAGGAAAGGAAAAGAAAAGTTGTATACAGACTTATTGTGTGGTTTAGCCTTCTATTTCTAGGTATTTACTCAAGAAGTGAAGATTTATATGCCCATAGAAGGATAAGCATATATCCTTGTTTGTAGCAGCATTATTCATAATAGCTAAAACATAGAAACAACCCAGATGTTTTTTAGATTAAAAAAATGTGATATATCCACAATTTTGGATATACAGTAGAATACTATTCAGCACCAAAAAAGAGTGAAATGTGCAGCAGCACAGTTGGACAGAATCCAGATATGAAGGACTGTAATTATTATGACTTCCTTTCATTGAGCTCTGTAGAAAAGGTAAGACTAGAAAGACAGAAAGCAGGTAAGTTTTGCCTGGGGATGGGATAGGAGCTGGGATTGACCGCAGAATGACATGAGGAAACCTGGGGATGGGGGAAATGCCATAAAACTGAATTAGGATGATAACAACCCAGCTGTATCCATTTCCTAAAGTTCACCAAACTGTACATCGGAAAAGATTAACCTTTATGATGTATAAATTAAACCTCAGGAAACTAAGCTAGAAACTTAGATACTGATTATCTCATGAATTATGCTTTGTATCGATCATTGTGTTTTAAAAGATGCCATGCTTTTCAAAACTCTTATGATCACATGGGCATGAGTAGACCTCCTGAGTGCCCAAGTATATTTTGGGGTTTCATTGGGTTCCATTCTTTGCATTAATTCAGACTCTGATGTGACCCTTCACTCTGGGCACAAATTTTGGGTATTGGGAGAATTTAAGGCTTAAATTGAGTTGTTATTATTAAGGTAACCTTAAAAAAATTATACCATCCAAAAATAACCCTATACATTTAGGCTTATACTGTTAAATTCTTTTGGATATGCGTGGAGAGCAGATTATAAGAAGCGAATGAGAACTTGTCATAAGCACAGTTGTGCTCAATGGCAGGCTGCTGTTTAAGAGAGCAAGGGGAGGGGAGATGAAGCACAACTGCTTACTTTCAGAGAAGTAACATTGTTACAATGTCACACCCCTCCCTGCTCCCCCTCCTTGTTTACCACTAGGTATAAAAGATTGGCTGAAGGAGGACGTGGGGTTTTTTGATGGGGGATTTTGATCGGGTGACTGCTGATGCTGCTGGCTGTTGCGTCTCCACCAGAGCAGCTTTCGGCACCGAGAACTTTATACGTAGGCTTTAGAAAAGCGAAGCTAAAGAGAACACGGGACAACGCAAGTCTTAGACCAAGACTTTAAGAGTTACGCATATGCAGTTTTTAGACGCAGCTGCTGTTGTTTGTCTGCAAGTCTGAGGGCCAAGACTTTTAAGAAAGCTAAAGAGAAAACATGGGATAGAGCGAGTCTGAGGAAAGAGACTTTAAAAAATAGAAAAGAAATGAGGTTTTAAAGAATTGTAAAGGAGTAAGGCTATAAAGAATAATGAAGAGAATAATAGAGAAAAGAAGGAAGGAGGCTGTTGTGCGTTTCTATCTGAGTGTCCAGCACACCTGGCCCCAGTTTATGCATGTTTGTCTATATCCTGTGTCCTTTCTGAGACTCCTGTCGCCCCCAGTTAAGGCCAGTTAGGTTCATTAGTAACAGGAGCGAGAAAAAGCTTGCCCCACCTATGAATGTTTCTTTTTACATCATTGAAATTAAATATATGGATTGGTTTTTAAATTGAAAGTACAGTTTTAATTGCTGACTATATGCCGTTCTACCACTGTATGTTATTTTTGCTCATCTAGTTGGTAATGAACTCTTTTTCAACCATTTATATTTCCATATTTTAGATACATCATATTTACTTTCCATTACTTTATTGGGTACTAAATGGTCTGTGTTTTAAAGCAAAATTTGAGATTTACATTGAAAGTGTTATGAGTTCCATACAAAACTTGGGGACTACCAAAATGTACAATGGAAGAAATCATGTCGTATCCTGTAAAAGATAATTTATTACCAGTATTTTGGTACATATATTTCCATATTATTTTCTCTCCTATAATATATAACAAAAATACACAATTCTCAATGAACTATTTGGCTTTTTTTCTTAGCAAAATACTCCCATACTGTTACAGGTTTCTCCACAATATGAAAGGAAATGCCTACTGCTATGTCTTTTGGATGTATCACAATTTTGTTAGCCAAAATTGTACTGAAAGTATAATTTGAAATTTTAAAAATTATATCAAATTTCTATTTGACAATATTAGCAACTTTGTTTTTTAAATAACACTGATTCACAATTGTTAATATTATTTCTATAGGCAAATGTAATGAACTTGCTGAAGTTATATGTAGTTTAAGATTTTTTGATGTGTAGCAAGAAACAAATATATCCTCCTGAGATGTAACATTTATTTTCCCAGCAGCATTTCCTCATGTTCTTATTAACAATGTATACCAGGGGCTTTATTTTTATTGCCAGTTTGATAGATAAAAGCCATACCATTATAATTTACATTTATTTGATTATTAATGAATGGTATCTCTTAAGATTGATTTATTGGCTTTTTATATTTCTTTGAACATTTCTCATATATATTAATTTTTCTTAATTGAATTTTTATCTTTTTCTTAATGAGTTATATAAGCTCTTCATTGTTTAAACATATTAACCTTGTTGGATTTGGATATTTTCTTCTGTCATTTGCTTTTAATTTAGGTTATTCATTTTTCTGTGCAGGACAATTTTTATCTACTTGAGTTAGGGACCTCAAGAAATGTGTAAGTTTCTTTGGTTAAAAACTGAAGCAGGAAAAGCAAGGAAAGAAATTTTATTCATACAGTTATGGGTATTCACAGAATTTCCCCAGGGACATGTGGCTGGGACTGATTTACAGTCCACATTTCCCCAGACCCTTCAGGAGACCTGGGACTGTGCTGCATCTTTGACCATCATTTGCTGGCAGTGTGTGAATTGACATATGGGTCTTCTGCAGGGCAGTAGAGGAACTTAAGAGTTTCTCCCTTTAATAAATGATGCTTGTAAGAAGCCTCATATCTTATCTCTAAAAAATTGTGGAGGTGCTCTAAAAAACCAAATATCCATAAACCCTGGAATTAAGTAATTAGCACTTAACAAATTGATGAAAATTCCAATAGGAAATTTCCTATCATCCTCTGAAGAAATCCTTGTTGTGTCCTCTGCCTCTGTCCCTGGTCCTAAGCAGGGACACTGCCAGCATCCAAGAGACTCCCTTTGTTTGCTGACGTGTGTGAGGCTAGGGGTGGGGAGGGGGAGAGGTAAAGTGCCCACTGTAATTGAGCTGGAACTGAGAACACCTGAGATCTCATTGCCTGTGTGTCAAGTTTAGCTTTTGATGGATGTGAAAGTACCACCGAAGCACAGCAAGAGGCCTCTCCTTTTTGACACTGGTCCCTCTGGGCTGTCCAGTCATTTCAAGGCAAATCATGATTGTGGACCAGTTAGCCCACGACGGACAGTGGGTAAAACTATTGCCATGATAAGTAAAATAAAGAACCTTTCTTTAGGTTCTGTTAGTGAGCCACTCATTTGCTAGTTTGTCTACTATTCATCTGTAAGGCCCACCTCATCTCCCTCATTGAAATCAAAGGAGAAAAAGTGGTATTTATATTAGGTCCATATTGTTTTGAATCTCTTAGTCTCTGTTCTTCACTCCTGGATGTCCCAAAATCATAAGCTTTAGTTCTCACAAAGTCAACCATGTCTTTTTAATTTGGGATTGGAAAAGGGTGTACCATTTTATTATAATGACATCATATGTTCTCCCATATTCTGTATACACAGGGAGGGGAGAGTTTGTCAATATGAAGATTACAGTTGGATATGAGTTTGGATTTGACCTTTGGGGCTTATTTGGATAATGGCTAAATATGGATTATTATCTTTAGGATGGTTTAGCTACATCAGTAGATAGCCTAGTCCTTCAGAAATCTTCCCCGATATAGGAATATTGCAGACCTCTCCAGGTGAAGTCATAGATTCCTCCTATTGAGTTGTCCCTGACAGTAGCACTTCCTCAGGACCCTAGATGCTTTGTTAGCAGTTGACATATTGTATATTATTTCATTTTATGATCTCAAAGAAATACATGACTGTGCTTATTGTTTCTGTTGTAAACAGGGAAGAAATAATACACCATGCGTTCATTGGACGCATGTCCAGCAATAACAGGGCACACCCAGAGATGGAACTGTGGAGCTGGGATCCACAGTTGCTTGCCTAGAACCTAGTACAGTGTCCTGACTACTGAGTGTGCCCTGTAGGTAGCAGAATGTAGTTGACTTCTCCTGACACATGTATGCTTTGTTTTCGCAGATGCTCAGTTCTTTAGGACACCAAGGTGGTATTTGCAAAAAAGGTCCACTTTTTGGGGTGGATTGAAAAAAAAAAACCTGAAATTGACTAGTTTTCTTCTTCGTTATGTACATTTTAAACATTTTTCTTGGAGAGGGTTTTTTTTAGGGAAATTCTGGAAAACTAAATATTGCACAAAATAAGATATTATTTCATGGTTAGAGTCTTTGTCTTTAATGACTCTGGAAGATTGATTTTGCTTAGAAGATAGACTGTCATAATAAAAGAGCCTTGTTCCTGAGAATTAAGAAAGCTTGCTTGGAGACACACGTTGAAGATGCAAGCTGGCTATAGCATTCAGTGAACTAGGCCCAGTCTGGCAAGGCATTTTTGACATATTGAATATCACTTCCTTCATAAAGTAGCGTTAGAAATAAAGCAAGAAAGAGAGACTTCAATTTTAGAAATAAGCTGTGACATGACTAGTGAGTAGCAGTCAGAATTAGAACCAAGTTGTCTAACTTTTTGGCTCATCTTTCCTCTGTTGGTCCTTCTTTGCTCCTCGATCTGGGTGCTTCTTGCAAGGGAATCTCTGAGAGCCCACCAGTGTTGGGAGTATTTTGGAAATCCCCTTGTTCATCCTTCACTAACTCCAGGATCCCAGCTCCACAGTTCCATCTCTGGGTGTGCCCTGTTATTGCTGGACATGCGTGTTGTAGGTGAACACTGCCTTTCTTGGATGTGGACTTGGCAGAGTCTGGTCCATTAACCCTGGCTGTTAACAGCAGGAGAGTCACTTTTCCCCTTCTACCGTGTGGAACCTGCTGTCCATTTTGTCTGCAAAGACAGGTCCTCTTAGATTAGTGTGCAGGCTGACTTTGACACCTCGTGTTGAGTGAGCAAGCATTTATTAAAGGAAAGGGTTAACAACAAAAATTATTGGGACTCCTCATACCTTAGTCAGTGTTTTTAATTAATTAATGAGATTTCAAAATCTTGTATTCTTCACTTCATATGGCTGTCAAGTGGACTAATTCCATGTACTCACTTTAGCGAGATATGTATATATTGTTACAATAATGACAATAAGAAAGCTGTTGTAATAGCTCAGCTGCCAAAAACAGTAGAGTTCTCCTAGATATTAGCAAATTTCAAAACTTTACTGTAGCTAGGCATGGTATACACACCTATCGTCCCAGCTCTTGGAAGGCCGTGGTAGGAGGATCACAAGTTTGAGGCCAGCCTTACTTAGCTATGTAGCAAGTTCAAGGCCAGCCTGAACTAATAGTAAGACCCCGTCTCGAGAAACAAAAACAAGGGTTGGGGATGTAGCCCAGTGGTGCTGCACTTGCCTAGTGTGCAAGGCCTTGGATTTGACTCCACCTCACTACCAAACGAAACATAACTTGATACTGCTTTCAATAATGACAAAATGAAACTATATTTTACATGCTAGATGACCCAGTTTAAGAGGTATTTTCAGTAGCCATTTTCTTAAGAGGAGTTTTTATCAAGGAACACACCAGGGTTTATATTTTTCAAAATATATTTTACATGGATGGCTTACTGAGAAATAGCACAAGGTCATCAGCAAATAACTGAGCAAGAATACATAAGCAGACACTAGTGCAATTACCAAATATCCCAGCAAAAATGCCAGGAAGTAAGTTTTGGGAGGTAAGAGGAGGAGTGGAATGGGATGGTGCCATTTATGTGGAGGGCTTTGGGAAGGGTCCCGAAAGTACAGTGTGTGATCCTTTGGATGTTATTGTGAGCACTGATTTTCCTGTGTCTGGGCTGCTTTGTTGCTCCTAGCCAAGAAGGGACACATATAATCACTTTCATCACTTTTATCAAATATTTTCAGTCTCAGAAGAGTGAGTTTTAGTGCTTTACATTTGGGGGTCCTAGGGATTGAACCCAGGGTGTTGTGCATGCTATGTATGTGTTCTGCCTCTGAGCTGTACTGTAACCCCTGAGACTGGCTTTTTAAAAAACCTTTCATTTTTTTTTTTTTAATATGAAAAGCACTCAGTTCAGAAGTCAAGCTGTATAAAATATATCCACAAAAGAAGTTCATTCTCTTTCCTTTCTCTTCCACACTCATCCCCTACAGAGTAAGCGTTTTCACTGTTTTTACTGTACACTTCCTGGGACTTTTTGTACAAAGCAAGCCAAATGTACAATTTTGTACCTTTAAAATAAACATAGCATACCGGGCACACCCTGAGAACTGCACTCTTGTTGACTGCGTGTACACAGTACTCCGTTATATGGGTGTGTTATTTCTTCATCAGTCTTCTTTGAATAGTCGTTTATGATGTTTCCAGCATTTTGATGTTAGAAATAATATCAAATATCAATAATATCAAATAATATTAGCTGAGGTAGGCTAAAATTAGGGAAAGTTTGGGACTCAGAGAAAAGTATTACATTTTAAATTAACCATGCTTTGGCTTGGGAGCTGCCCTCACCTGTCTAGGAACCGTGCACGCCCTCCCTACTCACCGATTACTGAATGGGAATCACCTGGTTCTCCCCTTCCCTTAGGTTATGTTAGGTTTTAAAAACACTTGAAGAGCAGAAGCATGCTGTCTCCAGATTCCACCTGGGCTCCACCCTGCTCCTCTTTGTATTTTCCTTTCCTAACTTTTAATAAACTCCATTTTCACCCATGTTTCCTGTCATGGATTCTTCTCATGGGTCACAAAGAATTTGGAAGTCTTCTGGTCACAGACTGCACCAGCGGGCTTACCAGTGCCACAGAAAATAACTGTGCTTACAATGTTTCATTTTTGTGGGGGAAGATCATTAGCAGCTAAAGAGGAATACATTTGCTGTTTTTCAGGCATTCCTGAATTTCCTTCGAATAATCACATTGGGAGTGTCTGTAACCATTCAGTGCTTTCACTGAAACTTTTGTAGCTTTAAAACACCCATGTGGGCAGCCACTCATTGAAGAGGTTAAGCTTTCAAGAGCCTGCCTTCCCTATATCTCTTGTTCAGGTAATGGGAGAGCTGGAAGCAGGTGCAGGTTTGGGATGTCTTCCTTTGGTTCTCTTTCTGCCATCTCAAAGACCCAGGACAGGACCTGGGATTTGAAGGTGAGCAATGTATCCTTTTTAGGGGAGTGTTAATTAGACCAGGAGAAACAACGTGGAAGAGTGCTAATCTCACTGTTATGAAGAAACTTTTTTCTCAAGACACTTAACCTAACAAGGCCCCAGTTTTTAAATTTATCACATGGTTTTCCTGATATTCACTATCCCAGGGACAATGCAAATTAAGTATGAAAATACTTTGGATGAAAAAAAAATATTTCTAAAGTGCAATACGTTGGTGCTATTTTTAATGTTTCTGTGAAAGTTTGAAGGTGTGGGTCTGGCATATCAAAACAACCGGCTGCTTCAGATTAGGGCCTTCCTTAAATTAAGGGAAATACCACAGCCAGGCAACGGTAGAGGTAGGAGTCTTTTATTTCCAGTGCCACTTTTGCATAGGAATAGCCCTCACTCTTTGGTCTATGGGTTGTCTCAGCCTAGCTGCCTGTAGGAGTAACCAAGATTGGTGGTGGTGGTAGGGGTAAAGGAGAGGCCTTCGGGTGTGAATTCTGGCATTCACCCATCTTTGGGGCTTGAGTGTCAAGTGCCAAGAAATTTTGTCTGTCTCTGGTGGTGATAGAGAATGCAGAAAACCCATTTAAAGTACTACATGGAAGAAAAACCTGGTATTCCAGTTTAGCACAGAAGACTGGTGAAATTAATTATAATGTGGAACAGAGACCTGAAATTGCTCTTTCCTGCCAAAATAAATGGATTTCTTCAGCTATCTGAACTTCATTGAAGTGGACAGGAGCTAACCTAGACTAAATTAAACTCATTTTCCATTAATAAAACTGGGTCAGTCCAGGCCACCTGAGTTTGCTTCTGAGTATCTTAAAGACTATCCCCAAACCCCAGTGTCTCATGCTATTTTTATAACCCATCTAATTTAGCCAATGTAACACATAGTGTTTGCACTCACTTCTCCTTTGGCTTGCTGCTACAGATTTGGGGTATATTTTTAACATGGTTACACCTGTCAAGCCGACTGTGGCAGGAGGGTGTCCTCTTATATTTGTTGGGGCTGGGGAAAACCAAAGAGGGCCTGACCTGGCTCCATGCTGTCTCTGGGCAAGGGGACTTGGCCAGAGGGCCCTTATGAGGCCCAAAGCAAACTTTGTTTTCTCTGGGCCTTTTTGTGAGTGTTCCTACTGCTGGTAACTTTGTACTATAGTGTTTTGAAAGTTTATTTATACATTCACATAGGGACCAATAACTTGGATCACAGAGCTAGGAAGCTGTGAATTACAAATATAGATGGCATGAGTGGAATAGGCTTAGAAAAGCCTTGCTGAGGTAGGTGAGAATATTTCTGCTTTGGGATCTCTCTAAGCAGTTGGTGATACTGATGTGCTCTCACTGGTTTGAGGGGGTGCGAGCAGGAGGGCGCATCAGCTTCGTACTCTTAAGGCCTGCACAGACTCACCTTTCCTGTGCTTGGAGAGCCCACCTCGGAATGTCAGGAGTTGGACTTCTGGGAAAGCCCAGGGTTGGCTCCCATTGTCTCCCTATTCCCTCCTCTGTCTTCCTCTTCTTGTATTTGAGAGAGGGTCTGGGCTGTGTGTCAAGGCTGCTAGTGAGGGAATCCTGACTTAGGCTCTCTGGCAGACATAGGCCAACACTGCAGGATGAATGGTTTGAATTATGGCTCTCAGAGTATTGTGAAACATAAAGATCTAAAATGGTAACATCATGGGTGATGCCTTTCACAAACAAAAAATTGTGGAAAATAGAACACTTAGTGCTTTATTTTACACATTCTTTACTAGTCTGGAGTATTATACTATGTAAATTTTTTAAAATGGGCTGGTGGTATAGTTCAGTGATAGAATGCTTACCACATGCCTGAGGCCCTGAATTTGATCCCCAGAACCCAAATTCTTTTTAAGTGGGATTGTATGTCATTTCAAACTCAGTGTATATAGAGAGGTGAACAGTTTGAAAAAAAAATAGGAAAATAAATGTTTTCCTATATTTTCTTTGATGAAAATTTCTGAATCAAATCATGAGAATGTGGGGTGGATTTCAATGCAACTTACTGCCTGCCCTGATCTCTTAACCTTTTCTGCTTTTGAACTATATCCACTCCTTCCTTGCTGCCTTTGTGAGATCTTAGCAATATGCAGGCTTCTTACCACTGACAAAGTTTCTCTTGCTTCTATTTCTAGTGCTCAGAAGCCAAAAAGCATTGCTGGTATTTTGAAGGACTCTATCCAACATACTATATGTAAGTATTTGCACTTTGCTGGCTTAACTCTTCAATAACATTGTTCCCTGGGAATTATTTCTTTAATAAATTTAGAAATGGGTTATGGGATGGGCAAAGTCCAGGCGTGATCCAGCCTCTACCCCAGCTTTTTTAAACCCGCCTCTGCTCATAGACAGCAGGTCACCTTGACAAGGACATTCAGTCCACTCAGGTGAATCACTTTGAGGCTACAAAATAGTGTGTGCTCTGTTCTATGAGACGACTTAGCTCCTGTGTGATTGGTTAAAACATAGCCTGTTGTCTGTGGAAGGCAGAAGTTATGTTGGTTTGTATAAATTCTCCTGACAAAGAAAGCAATGATAATAGGAGTAGACTTACGACCTTGAACAAGAAAACAAAAAGACTTTGCCTTATTTGCTCTGACTGTGTATGTGCGTGTGCGTGTGAAGTCACAATGGTCACCTCCACTGAAGTCCCATCTCCAGACAGGTACAGTCATGGCCTTGCATGGCTCATGGCCCTTGCCCACCTCCGTGTCTGCCAGGCTTGCTGTAATGAAAGTATTGCTGCCATGTTGCTTTTATGTAGTTTTGGTATCTGCTGTTAGCTACTAGCTATACAGAGCCACCTATCTCTGAGGCTGGATTACCACTTCAGTTTATCAATTATTTTTTATTATGTTTTGAAGTCCCATAGGATTTGAGTGGAATACCCCAATCCAGTTTTCTCCAAAATCTTGGGAGCTTTTAGTGTTGAATTTTGTGAAATATGAGGTTTTTCAGGACTACCCATAAATTGTGTTATAGAAGAAACAATGTATATTCTATCATAGAGGATAACTAGATGGAAAGATATAGTCAGCCCTCCCCTATCTGTGATTCTGCATCCCTCAGAAAACCTTCAGATAAAATTTCAAAATTGTGTCTATTCTAAACATGTACAACCTTTTTATTTTGTCATTGTTCCCTAAACATGTAGTATAACTACTATCTGTAGCATTTGCATTTTATTAGATGTTATAAAAGAGATGATTCAAAGTTTATTGGAGGGTATACATCCTCCAATATGTAACTACTAGGCCATTTTATATAAGGCATTTGAGCATTTTTGAATTTTAGTTTCAGAAGGGGTCCTGAAGCCCATGCACTCAGATACTTGGAGACAACTGTGACAGTAAAAAGGGTTACTTCTTAATTATCCTGGATATGTGTTTTTCTTACCTGTCATTCTTGGGGAGACAGTGTGGGAGGAGAAGAATTACCCATCTGCGATGCACAGGAAATTGGGGGTATCTTGTTTTGGTTTTGTTCTGACAGGCAGGAGTCCTCCGCACTCCACCTTTGTAGGCTTCCTGGCAGAAAGTTTTTGGAGCTGCAAAAAGACAAATCCACTTGGAAAGTGATGCAGCAACATTAGGACTTTCTCTCTAATTACAGAGTTGTCAGGTTGAATAAAAATAGTTATGCAATAACAGGGAGATAAAATATATTGGTTCTCAGTATAATGAACTTCCATCAGTAAGCCTTATTTCCTAGATTCAGCTTCTTATGTCAACATGTATCACTACTTCTTGCAATGTGTTTTTCTTTGAAAACATATTTCTCCAGTTTTGTCAGAAGTTGAGAGTAGGGACTGTTCTTGGATTTACTTGTTCATATGTTTATTCATTCACTTAATTCATTTCTCTTCATTTTAAGTCCCGTGAGGTCAATGACGTATTACTGGAATTTCCTGTGCCTAGGATAGTGCCTGGCACATTCCTAACTGCTGAGTCAATGCATTTCCTTCCAGTCTCCACCACACAATCAGCCTTGACTTACGCAGGAAACTTCTCATTTCCCAGACCTCTGATTGGTATACCCTCCCTTGCTGGGAAGCCTTCCGTGACTCAGTTCTCTTTCCCCACCAGAACTTGTCCTTCCTTCTCCATTTGGCTCTGATATAGCACCCTGGCCTACCACAGTGTGTTCTCCCTGAGTGTTCCAAGGAAGGGACCACAGCTTGTAGGCTTCTTTAACCCCAGTGTCTGCCACAGTGCTTGTTGGTTAATGCTTGTCCTCTGTTTGTGCTATATATTTTCTCTGCACCCTTTCCTTAAGTATAAATTTTTAAGTGAGTAAAAAAGACCAGGGCTTAAATATGTGTGCTGTTGCTTTTGTGTTATTTGAGGTGAAATACACATTGCAAAATTAACTATTATAAAGTGAACCAAGCAGTCATGTGAAACTATATTCCCAACACTGTGTGCTTACCACCTCTATCCAGCTCCAAATGTGTCCATCATTAGCAGTCATTTTCCAGCTCTTTAACCTTACCAGTTAGCATAAAACATTAAGATGAGTTCTGTCTAGGTCATATCCAGCCCTGATAGCACATATCAGAATATATACATACCCAAGGCTTTTGTCCATCTGTGATGCATAGGTCGATGAGGTAAGTTCCTCCTCAGAATGAACTTGCCAGTTCCCTGCACATGTAAGGGATGTCAGTGTCCTAACACAACCATGGCTCTGTGGTGGTGCAAGTGAGAAGTGGTGCTTACTTTAGGTAGTCAACAGGCATGGAGAGGCTTACCGACACCCTAGGCTGTCCTGTATTAAACATTGGAAAGCTCTTCTCACTGCTGACAGTCAAGTTGGGGTAATGAAGGATTTTATCCCAAGAGAATAAGGAGGATGTGCTTAACTTTGTTCTATTCTATTCATGCTTATCTTGCCCAAGAATAGGTTTGCTGTAGACCAAGGTATAGGGACAGGAAGGTCACAAATCTCACTAGAAGTGCCTGGGCCTGCAGAAGCCACAGCTGCCCTTGGAGGTAACCTTCCAGGGGATGTCACTGTTGATTCCTGAAGGCAACTTTGTGGTTTCTTCGGAGTTGCCACCAAGAGCAGTGCAAGTAAGTGAGACTATGTACGGCCCAGGCACCTGGGCAGGGCCAGGCACCCAGCTGATGGCATGTTGTCTTCACATTGCTCCGGATCCTGCCTTTCCACATATTTAGTATGCAAGGTGCTGTCCTGTGGTAGTGATAGTTGCATCTTGTGTACTCAGTACACAAAGTGTTTGTGAAATGTCTGCCACATATCAATGTGTGACTAAGGCATATGGAGGACAGGGAGGTACTTGGGCCTCACAGGGCTGTGGTGTAATATAAGTTTTAACAGATCTCACTTAAAAAACACATTTCCAATCTTTATTTCCTCTAGTAAATAGATAATTCTGTAAAGGTATATTGATCCTTCTTTGTATAGGTTGATTTTTTTTTTTTGTCTTGAAGAAAATATATTTCAAACAATACCTCTGTTTTGTTAATATAACTTACCCCATCGGATTCACTGGGAAGAGAACATTTACATTCTGAACTTAGATTTTACTCTTATAATTGAAAATCTAATTTCATTCGTTTCACCAGAAATCCCATATGACATCCTTCTCTTGACATTCTGCATGTTCTTGGGTTTTATTTCAGTATTCTAGTTCCTAAGCTAATATTGGCTAATATAAATAGATACTGAGGTTTCCACTGGAGCTGCCTAGACATATAAAATTACTCTCACCTGTTCTGATTTCACTATGCTAAATGCGTTGCTCTTTCTCCTTCCCCATTTGTCAAGGTTTTTTTTTCTTCACTTTTTTAACTAATTATTTTACCAGGGTTGAGCTAGGAGACCACAAATGTATATGCATAAACAAAATACTGGCCTTATTTTTGAAGAAAAAGCCACCTTGGGATCTTTACAGAGAAGCAACATGTATTCCAAGCCTCCTTCCTATGTTTTCCCTCTGTCTGCTCTTCCCTTTACAACCTTTCTTTCCTGTTGGAGGCTACCCTTTCAGGAACTCTTAATTAAAATGTGTCTTTTTTATTTGGTACAGGGCTTACTAGGTATTTCCTCTAAAGCAATAGTGTCATTTAAAAATAGCAAGTGGTCATGTGGCCTCACCAAACCCAGTTCCTTTGCTTGCCTTCTTGGCTCGATTTGTCCTTTCACATATGCAAGGCTTGGAACGCTGTGCAAGCTGTTCTGAGTCAAGAGATGAAAAGACATGGGTAGAACCTGGCCATGGAACACAGTCTGGGCCCCTGCAGACACAGTTCCGAAGGAAAACTTTCTTCCCAGCCCAGAAAGTATGGCAGACAAAGGTGGCATTTGTCAGAGAAGAGTCTGAACGCAGTTTCATATCCCGGAGCTCACTTTGACACACAGGTGGCTTGCAGGAAGTGCTATGGCCTTCTTCTTGTTAGGTGACAGAGAGCTCCTGTCCTTTGTGTGTTCTGCACCAGGTGTTCCTATGGGTGCAGAGGGAAAGCTCGTGGCACAGGGGAGGCAGATCTTTCCCACACACACCCCAGCTGAGTGACTCAGCAGGTTATTTAGCCTGCAGGGTTTCATTGTCTGAATAAGATAGATGTGGTGTCAGTACCTACCTCCTTGGTTTGCTGTGAGGTATAAATACCACCATGCATGTGACATAGGGAGGAAAGACTTGCTTTGTCCAATGTCTGTGTTGTCACTAACACTTACTGTTTCATTGTGGCAGAGGCTTGGAGGAGATGGATGGGTCTTGGGAACTGCTTCTGTATAGGATAAACCTGCCTTACCATAGGCATGCTCTTGGTTACTGTTAGAGGGGTCCTTTCCAGCCCATCTCCAGTATCTGCCAGAGGATACCTGGGGTCACCTTGGTGCTGAGTGGATACTGCTATGGCCATAGCTAACCCCTTTGAGAAGTAGGGGGCTGTCAGATCAGAAGCAGTGTCTGTAGTCTATAAGAAATGTCACCTTTTTGGCAGAAGTTTGTAGCCTCATCTCTCCAGAAGCTCTCCTGCCCACAACCATTGCCTGGAAAGGACGTGGTATCTGCAGGATGACTTGGAGGCAGCCTTAGGCGCAAAGGTGATCTGGTGTGTGTCTGTGTTTCAGGTACCATTATGGAGGCCTACTCTGAGGAGTACACATTTCACCAAAGATGCATGCATAGTGTTCTCTAGAAAGCCCATGAGGTCTTTTTCTCCTTCCCATTTCAGCAGAGAGGTGTGTCCCTCCTTGGTGCTTCAGTGCCCTATTTCTTCACGAGATACACTATTGCTGAAATAATCTGCTGAAATAATCTCCTCCTCCCACTGGAGGTTCATCAGGGCATGGGATCTGTCTTGATGATTTTCCTATCTTCTGTTTTAATATAGAGCCTAGCCCTAAATGGGTTTAGTATATATCTAGTAACTGAAACAAATAGTGGCCTATAGGAGAGCTGGGAAAGGAGACAGTGATTCTGGCAGCATTCTTTGGTGATGAGAATTGTTGTAGGGGCTGGAAATCAAAAGACCTCTACCTTGTCCAGCTCTGTCAGCAGGTTGCTGTGTGATCTTGGGCAAATCTGCTAAACTTTCTGGACCCCAGTTCCATCACTGTATTGAATGTTCTCTAAGGACTCATCCTGCTTTATTCCATGATTCTAGCTGGCTGCTTAGAATATTTTGCAGCCTAGAGAATAAGAAATGAATAACTAAGCAGGCTTGTTTGTGTAGCAGAGAGAAGCAACAAATGTGAGAAGGATTTTAGCTCATTAAGGGTTCAGCCTACTTGCCAAATACCAAGCAACTGCTTCACATTTCCTTTCAAAACAGCAAGTCTTCTGTAGGTCTCAGTAGGACAGGGCAGTTGGGTGGTGGGGTTGGGGGCATGAAGGAGCCTGTACCCACTCACTGGCTCTTACACATCATATTGGGAATGGATTGGAGCTTCCAGACCACCATGGGTAGGACATTTATTTAGAAAATAGCTTTTTTTTTCCCATGCAAGATAAAACTGATGGTTTAGATATGCAAGTTTTTTACTCTTTATAAGTGGAAATGACTGGTGTCCCTAAGAAAATTAAAGGTAGTTAAGAAGTGGTTGAGTGTTTAATTTTTTTGAGACAGGATTTCACTTTGTAGCCCCAGGCTGTCTTCAAACTTGTAATCTTCCTGTCTTAGCCTCATAAGTGCTGGGATTACAGCTTGTCTAGTGTTTGAATCTTCTTAATTGGACATTAATGATTTAAAAGAGTGAATAACCCCATGGTTCTCTGAAGAGCTAGCAGGTGGAAAAGATTTCACCCAAAAGATAGTGCTTGACTTACCTCTGTTCTCTTAGAATGCTGGGAAAACCTTAAGACCAATGAACTGACCCCAAAGGAGGCTCAGCTATTACTCTGGGCCTGCAGTATCTTCAGAGGTCTTTTGCTTGACTGGGTCACATCAGTGGCTGCCACATGGATGGAGTAGAGATGCAGGACTTTTGGGTTCTGGTGTCATTTTGGTTCATTTATATTAGTTGATTCAAGATCTAAGTGCCCTTGAAGGAAAGAATGTGGAGAAATTTCTTTGAAGTCAAGTCACTGACACTGTAGGAAGCCACACGCTGCATTACTGAAGGAGAGTGCTTCAGCTGGGGCGCTTTGCCTGCTTGCTAGAGTGGGAGGTGCCAGGATCAGATCCAGGATCCTGTTCCAACACAGCACCACCAGAAGGAGACATAAGTATGAGCTGCCCTCATGGCTCTGTATCAGATGCTGGGCCTGACAGGTGCCATCTGTGGGGCCCCTCACAGCAACACTGAGGACTTTGGGGATGTGCAGGGTAGAGAAAATGTGTTTGCTTCACTATGATTTCTACACACACCCCTTTCTAGACATCTGCTCTTCTGTCAGGAGTGGTAAGGCACCTTAGAAGCCACAGGGAGTCTGATCTACAGACACATACTCTAAAGCATTATTTCTCTCCCTCCATTCTTCTTGCGGAGCTTATCATTGAAGACACCTGGTATAAGTTGGAGACATTTTCTTCTCCATGACATGGAAAAAGATTTTACTGATATTCTACTTAAGACCCATCAGTAAACCCTAAAAATGTAATCTCTGTATAAATGTATTTTTAACTTTTCTAAAATTATCCGTATGTCCAAACAGTTCTGAGTCCCGGAGTTTGGGAGGGATTGTGGTTTGCCCTAAACTTAGCAAACGTCTTCCTACATACTATATCTTCATGGACTAGAACTTATTTTTGTTGTAGGATGACTTGGCAGAAATGGAATTGCTTAACCAAAGGTTATGCTTATTTTACCTTTCAATACTGCCAGACTTGTCTTGATATAATTGGCCATTGCTTTGTGAGCACCTGTTCTGCACCACCTTCATCAACTGTGTGTTAACATTGCTATCTCAGTCAGCTTTGTTCTCTTTGAATTCATGTAAATTAGCGAATTGTTCCCATCTGTGGTGAGTCTCCTTCCTACTACAACATCATTCTGCTTAAGCAAAGCACTTACAGAGTGCCAGGAACTGTGGGAGACACCTGGGCTAGACATGGAAGAATAGCATGGGATAGTGCTTCAGTTCATATTGTGCAGAACAAAAGCCTTTAAAAATTCAAGACAGTATTGTGCACGGTGAGAACTGCATGAATCTCATCAAGGGAGGAGCATGACATGGGGAGCACATGGATAGACCTCACAGATCTGATCTTTGAAGGGTGAAGGGCAGGTTCAGAGGATATAGGAAGCAGGAGAGGCATGGACATATAAAGGTGCTTGAGGTATTCAGGGAACCACAAGACTAGAGTGAGTATAGGGGCCTTGGGAAGATGGCAGGAGATGAAATGGAAAAAGAGGATGTGGCTTACCCAGAAAGGTCTTGAGTGGCCTTCTGAGGAGTGGGGATTCCTTGTGCACAGAGCAAGGCAATACTTGCCAGCCTGGTCTTTCAGAAGGGTATTTGGCAGCAGGATGGTGCTTGGAGGGAAGAAGATAATGTCTATAGTAAGGACAAAGTATGGCATTCTTACTCTTTAATGGAGATGGGACTGAGTAAGAGGACAGTGGGCTTGAAAAGTGCTCCATAGGGAGTCAAGCAATGCAGAGGTTTCTGGTTGGGCAGTCAATGAGAGAGATTCCATGAAAAGAATAGGCTGAGAGGGAATATCAGCAGAAGGAGTGGAGAATGTCAGCTGTGCCTAAGAGTTTGAAGTTCTTGCAGAATATCCAGGAAGTAGAGCTAGTGGGGGAGCTTGTATTTGCAGCTCAGAAGGGAGTTCAGAACTGAAAAGTAGACTTAGATGTTCCGGCAGGTAAATAATAAATAGTATTAAGAGGCAAGGCCTATGAGAAGTGATTATTGCCCTTATAAAAGGTTGAAGGGAGATACTCTGCCATCTTCTGCCATATGAAGTCATAGGAACGAGGTGCCATCTATGAAGCAGAAACCCTTACCAGATACCAGTCTGCTAGTATTTTGATCTTAGTCTTCTTAGCCTCCAGGACTGTCAAAAATACATTTCTTTTTGCATTGTTGTTTTTTAAAATAGTCTCAATGAACTAAGATATCAATACAAATAAAAGTAGAACTGAAAAAGTAAACCCAAATCTAAAATCCCAGATCTAGTAGTACTAGAATCTGTCTCTTGTCCAGATCTTGTTGCCAAACTCATAGCATTCCATTTACTTATTATGCCTGTGTTATTTCAGTGATAAATTTATTATCATATTAAAATACTGTAAGATCATAGGAGGGCTTCAACTTTTAATTTTTCCACATTATCTACTCTCCTGGGCAGGTTTTATTTTTTAAATCTTATTTTAACCATTCATTATTTCCCAAGATAGACTGACTTGAATAGGACTGATTTTAAATGAGCAACAATTTACTGAGAGAAGACGAGAATAAAAAGATTTATGCCAGGAACACAAGG
The DNA here is from genome assembly GCF_047511655.1 of Castor canadensis. Classification (NCBI taxonomy): domain Eukaryota; kingdom Metazoa; phylum Chordata; class Mammalia; order Rodentia; family Castoridae; genus Castor; species Castor canadensis. The sequence continues at coordinate 116,248,265 of NC_133387.1, forward strand.
GTAGCTTTAAAACCTCAAGTTAGTGAAGGTCAGTAGTAGTCTTAACAGCCACTCTGTCCATCTTACCTAACTTCACCTCAACCCCAGCTGCAACTGAGCTATTCAAAGGTTGCAGTAGCAAGAAAATGAGCACTTTCTAATCCATTTGGCTTTTTAATTATAGGATTTATAATAAGCATTTATAATAATTTCTCTCCTGATAGAAATTGAAGCAATTTCCTTAAATAAATCCCATATGCCAGGCTAAATACAAGCCATTTCTGGTTTGTACAAATTTGAGAAGGTATCTCCTGGTAATAAAATGACTCCAAAGGGGTAACCCGCAGACATTGATCTTCTCTGTCATTAAAGTCATTGTGTATGACTTTGCCATGAGATGTATTGACCAAATCAAAGGTAAAGGATCTTTACAACATAGTCGGGCGCTGGTGGCTGATGCCTATAATCCTACTCAGGAGGATCATGATTTGAAGAGAGCCCAGGCAAATAGTTTGTAAGACCCTATCTCAAAAATATCCATAAAAATATAAAACAATGGGGGGCTGGCAAAGCAGCTCAGGCAGTAAGAGTGCCTGCCTAGCAAGTGCAAGGCCCCGAGTTCAGATTCTAGTATTGCAAAAAAAAAAAATCATCACAACATGATGTGGCTAAACAGACCAAGGAAGAAGGTTCTGACTCTGACATAAGAATTTTCAACTGAGGTTCAAAGACATAAAGAACCATTGATCATTTTAGGTCTAGGTTCCACATGAAATTTTTGACTTTTTGAGCTTGTCTTAGCTCACTGAACATGATGATCTCCAGTTCCATTCATTTTCCTGCAAATTGTGCAATTTAATTTTTCCTTTATGGTTGAGTTACTATTCCACTACACACACATATACCGTAATTTATTTCCTGTATCCATTCATCAATTGTTGGTCACCTTAGCTGTTTCTTCAAGAGATTTTTAAACTGATGCTTTGTGATCACTTGAAACTAATTTGGATTTGTCCCTCTAATGTCCTGTCAATTGGTCTTGTTCCTTCTGTTAGACTGCAAAACCAGAACATCTATGACTTGACCTACTTATTTAGTGTGCTAGACCACCTCTTAATGTGTACTACTTTTATACTTTTAATTAAGCTCAAAGTTGTGGTTAACATTTTGATCATAATTGGCAGCAATTTTGAATGTCAGCAGGTGTGTGTGTAGGACTGCAACTTACCAGCAGCTTCATTGGAAGGAAGCAGCAGAGGGAAAAGGGTGAGAGTGTCATCCCATAGGTAATTGTGTGCCCCTTCGAGTGGCTGGTGACTGCCAACATCCACACTGGGAATCATGCCAGAACTGCAGATGAGCCTTGGATACTTGGAGTGAGTGTATCTTCACCTTAGGAAGGGAGCTTAAAGGATGCTCTGTTCTGAGAAAAGAAAGCAGATAATCAGTTGACAGTGTGTATTTGCTGAAAAGTGAGTTTAAGCACTTAGGTGTTGAATCTTGCCAACAAGGAAGAATTTGAGCTAGGGACTCACAATCCACTAAAGTCCTAACACTGTAGGATAGATGTGTTCTCAGGCTGAGGGGAGTGAGTGTGTGTAAAACCTATACTTATTAATATGTGCTAACTCTACTGTTAGTGTGGGCAGTGACCTGAGTGAGCTGAGAGGAGATAAAACATCGTAATTTCTTGTTTTCTAAGCTTACTTTCAAACATGGCACTGATAATATTTGCCTTGCATGTGGATACTAGATATTTGTGAAGCACTTAACCTGGTGTCTGTAGTGTAAGAAATGCTCATAACCTGTAACTATAGTACTGTGTGATAAATTATTACAAACTTAGCAGATTGAAATAATATACATTTACTACTTCACAGTTTTTGTAGATCACAAGCACGGTTACAGTGTAGATAGACTGTCTATAGTCACACAAAGCTGAAGTTAAGGAATAGGGTCCATTATGTTCTCATCTGACACTTGGAATCCTCCTTCAGGTGCCTTTGGCGGTTGAAGAATTCACTTCCTTGTTGTTGTAGGACTGTGGTTCAGCTGGAATTGCTCACAGTTTTCAGTGACTATACTTTTTGACCTCACCACGTGGCCTTCCTGAAACATGGCATCTACTCTTTAAAGCCAGCAATAGACATCTCCAGTTGGCTTTGGCAGACTTATATTACATACCAGCTTATTTACTATTCCATGATCCTTGGAGCGACTATTACATCCCATTCACTGGACCTTCCCTGCTGAAGGACAGGAGATTAGGAAGGGCACGTACACCAGCGAGTGAGAATATTGGGGCCACTTTTGAATGCTGCTTACCATACTATCACACTTAACGTAATTGGTGAGAATACTTATGTTTGCAAGTTTACGATAAGAAATAGTCCCATCTCTTTAGTTTACAAGTAATTGTCTGAACTCCACTTACCCTAATAGTAAGAAGTCCTGTATCTCCCTTGAATGCTCCCCTCTCCTTCCACAAACATGGGCACACACATGTGGGACACATATGAAACAGTAGTTACTCGAGAGCATTGAGGTTCTTGGGGAGGAGGCACAATGGATTGCCAGTTTGCCGTTTGTACAGAGCCAGGCCCTTGCTAATCCAGCTCTTGTGCAGATTTAGAGTGCCCCCCACCCCCATCCTGTGGTTCATTCTCTGTGGTTAATCATTCTCCAACATGCAACTGCAGGGCCTGCAGAGCAATGACTGTAGGGGGCCAGCACCCCTGCCCCCAGACACTGAGGTCCTTGTGCCTGTTGGGGGCACCTTGAGACTGGATTTCTGTGGGGCCTCTGCCAGATGTCACCTTCTCTGAATCATCCCAGAACACTGTTTAAAATCATATTGCCCATTACCTCTTCCCTGATGCTCTCAACTTGTGCCTGCTTCATTTTTCAGTATGGTAGAATGATGTTTTCATTAAACATCGTTCCTATTTTTCTGACATATTGATTATCTCCCCCTTTTAGAAAGAAAGCTCCTCTTGGGCAGGGGTTCTCATCTGGATTTGATTGCTTCACCCACAGGACCCAGCATGGAGATGGCTTCTAGGAGCTACTCAGTTGCTGATTGGGACATGAATGGAACGTGAGAACCAGCAGCGTTTTAAGTACTCATTTAGGTGGCTCTGCTAGATGTTGGTGGTTAAAGCAAGTTAAACTGACTAGGTTAGCTTACTATCTTATGGGGGCGGGGGTCATCTCATTAAAATCCTAACAATGCAGGTAATAGGTAGAGAAGCTTGTGTTCATGAGCCATGGAAAAACTGGATGTGGAACTGTCCATTTGTGGAATTGTGTGTGTGTGTGTGTGTGTGTGTGTGTGTGTGTGTGTGTGTGTGTAGGAGGTGTCTCTCAACTCAGTTTGTCCTTGAAACAAAAGAGGATGTAGTTGCCCTCAGATGCTGGGTATCAACCAAGCCCAGAATCTTTGGTGACCTGCCCTACTTTGAATTGCTGGATGCTTATGTTGAAATACTACTCTGAGTCACATTAATATGTGTTAATCAAAAAATAAAATAAAACTTGAAAACAATTATAGAAGACATAAGCTTAAAGAAATAACAACAAAAAAACGCAGGGAGAAGCTTCTTCAGTGTTGGTGCCCAAGTCTGTCAAGGTCCAGACCTCTGTCTTGCTGCTTTCTGTTTTCTGTTAGTGTCCAGTATTTTCTACCCAAAACAAGGTTTGTACTTGAGTAATCTGAAAATTCTTCCAGATACTTTTTTTAAAGAAAAAAAATTGGCAGAAGCCTATATCACAATTATGCAGTTATTTCATGTTATTGAGAATAGTACATTCACCCATCCATTCCCATGGGACCCAAATTGCTTTAGTGAAAGTTTCTTTGTAAATACAAAGTGCTGAACAAAAGGGCCTCAGCTTTAATACCATTTCCCTTTCAAAAACCAGCAGCAACAGCATTGGGGAAGGGCAGAAACATTAAAGGAACTGAGTGAGTCATTGGCATCCTAGAGTAGGTTCCACCCTCAGTCAGAGCCTTTTTTGGGTGGCTCTTCTGGGTGGGGACAGCCCTTGAGCATGTCATGAGATCCTGTGCCAAGGACCCCGAAGCCTCAGGCATGTTGGGAAAGGAGACAGCATGAGCATTCATAATCCTTGTCAGCACTTTATATGTAAAGATGATGCCCTAAAAACTTAAATCAACATGGTGAAGGCCCCTTATCATTCCACCCATTTTGCTACTGAAGAAAGTGAGGCTCAGAGAGGTTTATAACTTGGCAGAAGTCCCACAGCCAGTAAATGGCAAGACCAGAACTAAGCCTATCCTCACTAGTTCTAGTTTGACTCCATAATCTTTGCTTTAATGTCTGTGGATTTAATTGGGACAGTTTTGCCTTTTCTATCACAGGAGTTGGTGAAAGCAGAGATCAATGCCTTATTGGTATCTGTCTGTTGTAGAGCTTCCTTCTGGGAACAAATTGTCAGGTTTAGCACTGATTTTATTCATGAACCTCCGGAGGAGGAATCTATTGTGATTTGTCCTTCTAGGAATACTTACAATTAAAACCTGCCTGGACCATATGACTGGCCTGACTGCTTCTTCTGATCCAGAATGGTGACCAGCCTGTGCCCTCTCTCCTGCAGATGCCGTTCCTATGAGGACTGCTGTGGCTCTAGGTGCTGTGTGCGGGCCCTCTCCATACAGAGGCTGTGGTATTTTTGGTAGGTCACAACTTTCTCTTGTTCCTGATGCCCTTTTCTAACATTGACCCCAGCCCCTACGAGCTCTACCCACTGTTGGTATTGTCACAAGCTCAGTTCAAATACCTTCACCTTGGATTTATGGCCTTTGGGATAGCTTTGGCTAAGAAAACAGGAACATGTGGGTTGCTTTCATGAGAAGTGGTTGTGCTCAGAGTTTGCAGAATGCTCATTTCCATTTCCACAGACTACTGTCTGGAAAAGAAGAGTTCTGCTCTTGGAAAGGTGGCTGGATGACAGCCTTGCCCTTTAGCAGCTGCCAGCCAGTTTCTGAATGTTTGGAGGAATCAGAGAATGGGCAAATTCATGATAAAGTTTCTGCTACCTGGAAATTTTCCCCATTAATCTTTGTCCACTGAATCTTAGCTTCTGTGATAAGCAACCTTCATTCATTGTTGTTGTTGTTGTACTGGGGTACATTGTGACATTTGCAAAAGTTCTTACAATATATCATAGTTGAATTCACCCCCTCGATCATTCTTCTTTATCCTCCTCCCTCCACCCCCCATTCCTGAAACAGATTAAACAGGCAACCTTCATTCTTGACTCTCTTGCCGCTTCTCTGCAGTCTATCAGATTGCACCTCGAGAGAAGAACAGGATGCAATTTCTTCACAGACCATAAACCTCCTGTAGATCTTGATCCTCTGTGGGCTACCCTTTGGGGCTCTTTGACAGTCCATTTGACTATAGATAAATGATGTTTCAGATATCAGGGATGGCAGAGCACTGTGGGAAGGAATTTCTTTAAAACCCAAAGAGATTTCTTGTACTCACCTACTCTGCTCCCATATGATGTTCTCAGGTAAACTCCACTAAGGGTTATAACTTCACACTTAAGCTTCTTTATAATGTTAAAATTCTGACTTTACTGTCTTTTTTAAGACTTTAAAAACTGGGCATGTTACAGCAGCCACTTGAATTTTTTTATGAGGATTTGTCTTTCCCACAAAAGTGTTATCAAAGTTAGTGACTGCATGTCACATGACCAAGGTTTTCTTTAAGAGCAGTCTTCCTTTCCCTGTCACCGTCACCAGCTACTTGACAGAGCATTGGACATGTTGTGGATGGTATCACCTATCCCCTAATCACCTGGCTAGGTCTCCCTTGGAACCAATGCAGGCATCTGTGCCTGGATGGCTGCCTCTCCCTGAACAAGGAGTCCTATTTCTCTCTCTCTCTCTCTCACCCGCGTGCACGCGCACACACACAGACACAGAGTTGCCGATGACTAAAACTCTGTGAGAGAAGATCAACTGTTTTAGCTTAAAGCTTTCCAAATGCAAGCACTTCTTTATATCCCAAGGTGGGCAGGACTAGAACCAAAGCAAAGAGAGAGAGCAGACGGGCAAGAGGTGGTATTTGAGAATGTGATCTAGCTTCAGGTCAGGGCTCACTCATGAGTCTCTTTACTGGGACCTCCTGGCCAAAATCATGCCAACTGTTAGTGCTTGAAACTTGAACCCTAAAAGGATTAGGAAGTGTGTTGGGTTGGTCTGAAGCACCAGGTGAATGGTGGGGTTGTAAGAATGCTCCTAAAAATTGAAAAGCTTATTAAAGACCAGGTATTATACGATTAAAAGCAATGAGAAAGCCCAAACGGTCCATCAGGCCTCGTACCTTCTATTGTTCTGCTTTACTGGAACCAGCCCCCAGTGCTTTTGAGCTGTTGGCCAGGGTCAGCTATCAGAGACAGGGCACCTTAGTGAGATACACATTGCCACTTAGCAGGACCTCACATACAGAGAAGCTCTTTTGAGTCCCATCAGTGAGGTCAGGCTTTTGTAAGTTCAGAGTTGCCAGCTGCCAGAAGACTTGATCAAGTTACTAGAGTTGAGAATTTTTTTTTTTTTTTAGTGGAGTTTAAATTTGTGGCCTTGTAACTTGCTTGGCAGGCACTCTACAACTTGATCCATGCCCCCAGACCTTTTTGCTTCAGTTATTTTTCAGATACATTTTTGCACTCAGACCAAGATCCTCTTATGTGCATCTCCCTGTAGCTTGGATTATAGGTGTACACAGCTTATTTGCCCAGGCTGGCCTGGAACCATGGTCCTCCCAATCTCCACTAGCTGGAATTACAGGTATGAGCCATTGCCTGGAGTTGAGACTCTTAATACAAGTTTCAACTGGTGGTATAGCCAGAAAACACCTTGGGCTGTGAATTTGAGGTGCCTGAGCTAAAACACAAACAATGTTTGGACCGTGCCCCATAAATTCCTTCTTTCAGTAAATCTCAACTGCCTAATATGCAACAGGTATTCTGCTGGGGGTCCAGAGGAGAGGCCCTTATTTGCAGTTAGGTACCTGAAAGAGATAGATGTCTAAGCAGATAGTTACAAGTAGGTAATTTTAAGCCAGTGCTCTTCAAAGAGCTCATGGTACCGCTGATGCCAGAAATGTAAGGAAAAGCAAAAATCTTTTGAGTACATTTTCAGAGAGCAGCAGAGGCAGCACTTTGCAGAGACAGGAGTAGAAAGCCTGGGAACCTCATGGTAGGGGATAGGCATTTGGTGGAGAAGAGGGTGGGGCTAGACAGAAAGAAGGGCTGCTGTGCAGTCTGGAAGTATCACCTGACTCTTGAAAAGACTTATGACTCCTTATCACAGAGTATTTTAAGAGGCCCTACTTGCTCTATAATCTGGAGTGATCCTTAGACAAGGAGGTCTGAATGAAATCCTCATGATTAGAAAGGTGTGCTGGTAACACCCCTCATTGTAGGAAAGCACATGGGCCTGAATGAAGACTGGCAGGGGTAGCTCTGTGGGTGAGTCTGCTACTGGGAGTTCCCAGAGGTTTGCATTGTCCCTGTACCAGTCACCAAGACAGGCAGAGATGACCATTGCTGTGGAACATAAGGAAGAGTTGAAAAAACAAATTGAATTACAGAAAGCAGATTACTTCTGATGACAGAAAGGGAATATGACTTCCTCGGTTAACCGTTCCAGTTATGCAGTGCTACACAGAAGGTAAGTGCAGGGAACACCACCCTGTGGCTCCTAGCCCTTTGAGAACTACTTTTCTCACGTTAATGATACCTGCCTGGCTCCTCTTACCAGGCGCTTTTCCTGCCTCTTGTAGGTCTCTCTCTTAAAATAAATTCTCCAACTAGTACTTTAGAGAATGAGTAGATGGTGATAACCTAAGCCAGTATTTGGTAACCTGCTGGTGACTGCTATCCTTGCCTCATATTTGTTCTCTATCATTCTGAGGTATGAGGCACAGTGTCATTTTTTACTGAGTAGACAGGGAGTTCCATCTGGCAGTGTAACCATGGAGGAGACAAAGATGTCTGGTGACTTGTACATTTTGCAGTCTAGGGAGCTAGGTCTTTCAGGAATGACCAGTAACATCATTTAAGAAGGTAAACCGTTGTGCACATTTTACCTCTCTATGTTTTACATATTGCTAGACAGATATTCATAATCAGACTCAGTATTGAAGGTAAGAATATCTATGACTTCACCAAAAGGAAAGAGTTCCCCTCCTTGATTCCAGCACTCTTATTCATGAAGGTTACCTTATTTTGCTAAACCCGTGCCCAGTTTGGGTCCTTGTGGCTGCAGGACACCACTGCCTGCCTCCAGCCAGAGCGTTTTTCTTCACTCTCCTTCCTGAACTTTTCCTGCCAGGTATCTTTACCTCTGCTGTTCTTTCCACCAGAATGCTCCTACCCTGGCTTGGCTCACTCTTCTCATCCTTCAGTACCCAACTTAACCGTCACTCAAGGGCAGGACACCTTTCTGTTCTCACTATAGCAGATATCCTGTGTAAGCCCCTTGGTACAGAGTTATACACTGAAAAGTGATCAAGAAGATGAATTCCACGTGTATATTCTCTGTGTCCCTCTCTCCCTTCCTTCCTCCCTCTTTCCCTCTCTGTCTCTACTTCTAACACACACACACACACCCCTATCTACCTACCTATCTATTCTGGCATCCCTCATTTTTCTTTTTAGCACTTACTAGAATTATAAATAAATAATTTTATATATTGTGTACTGTCTTTGTCCCCTTAGAAATTAAGTTCTGTGGGTGAGGGGATCCTCACCTATTTTTCTCACTATAATGGGCAGCAGTGGTGCTTAACAATTACTTGTTGAATGAATAATGTATTAGAAGTCAGAATACAAACACCACAGTTTCCTTTCCTGAGTCATTTCTGTCTTGTCTCTGATTTTTCTCCCTGCTCAGTGTTCCAAGGTTATCTAGTTAATATACATCTATTGCCTTGTTAGCATATTAAAATTCTCAAAGGCTTCACCATCCACTCATCTCTTAAACTTTTTTTTATGTGTGTATTGGTGCCATTGGTCATGACCAGCTCTGCTGCGTACTCATCCCACATAAGGCACTGAGATTCCCTCCCAGATGTCATAACGATGTTTTGGAAGGTTCTGTGGGTCCCACCACAGTTCAGAGATGGGCAAGAGTTCCTATTTTGTCCATTACCTTTGTCTATTATTAACTCTTCTCAGAATGACTGTGCCCTTTCCTAGAAACAAAAAGTTACAATGCCATTGGGAAGTGAAAGGAAATCATTCAATCTTTCCATAACCATTTTGTGAAATACTGATGATGTGATAGTTAATGAGAATTTTTTGATGAATTGGACAAAGGTCCTATCCTTAAGGCATTCAGCTCCACTGCCAATTAGACTTTTGAGTCAAGATGTGGAGAATGTTCAGTCACACTTAGAACTTAAGAGTTCTCTAAATTGTCAGCTTTTTACTGACTGTATTTTCTCTATACCTGTAGTTTCTCTGCAATTAAAGTGTGCTCTGAGAAAGGTACTTTTGTTCATATAATAATGGAAGCAGCTGTTGGAAGTATAAATGTGCAAACCTTGTGGCTTTGACAGTGAAGAATGGGAAATGGGGGGGAAAAGCGAGGCAAAGGCTAGATTATCTGTGGTGTTGAGACAGGATTTGGCCAGCAATTTCTGTTTAGACTAAAATATTGAGAGCCAAAGGACGAGGAAGTAATTGTACCAACCCTTTGAAACCAAATAGCTATTTAGAGATATTTGAGCCAGAAGCCTCACTTACAAAGCCTCTTAGTGTCAGTTAATGGCCTCTGTCCAGGGGATATCCCAGGAATCTACAGGATAAATATCTGCCTGGTGTCATCCACCAGAGGAAAGTCCCAGAGTGAAATGGTCCAAAGACAACTGAGTCTGAGAGTCTGAGGTACTTCTGCTCCTAAACAGCCTTCTGGACCTGGATTCTGGAGTGGTGTTCCAGAACTTTCGGAGTCTATGGAGACCTTTGAATCAAAGGGCTGAGTCCTAAGGCCTTATGTCCTCCTCCTGTGCTCTGAGCTCCAGCCTCATGCTTGTGTCCTCCTCAGGTTCCTCCTGATGATGGGAGTGCTCTTCTGCTGCGGAGCCGGCTTCTTCATCCGCAGGCGCATGTACCCACCACCACTGATCGAGGAGCCTGCGTTCAACGTTTCCTACACCAGGCAGCCCCCAAACCCCACTCCAGGTCAGCCAGCCCCCGTCCCTGTCTCTCCTCCTTGCCATGTTGTGTCCTCTGCAAACACTTGTAACAGGCATTGCAGCAGAGTATGCTACACGAGAGAGAATTCAGACCATTTTATTCATTCAAATTCCAATGGCCAGCTTCATTATTCGTTTATACTGATAACAAATGCAGTGTATACAGGGTTGTATGCCCATCATCTCGTACTCTTACATTGTTATTGATGCATCTTATTTGAATGTTATGCAGTTCATATGTGCATATTATTTGTTCTGCCTTTTTCCTTAAAATGTTACCGTATTTATGTAGGAACAGTAATGTCTCTGCCTTTCTTAATGCCTCAGGACTTTATGATAGTAAATGGTAATTTGTTTAGATACTCTATGATTGCTTTTAATTTGGTTTTTTGTTTTCTTTCTTTGGCAGTACTGGGGTTTGAACTCAGGGCCTCATGCTTGCTAGGCAGTTGCTCTTATAGCTTGAGCCACTCCAATAACCCTTTTTCTGTGATGAGTTTTATCCAGATAGGGTCTCGCAAACTGTTTGCCTCGGGCTGGCTTTGAACTGAGATCCTACTAATTTCTGACTCCTAGGATTGTAGGTGTGAACCACTGGAATCTGGCTTGTTTTGCTTTCTTTTGCTTTTTATTTGTTCATTCATTCAATATGGATTCTTTGTGCACTTATTAGTATTCTGAGTAATCATAAATCTTGCAGCTGTAGACAGTTTTGTAGAAGTTACATTTGGACTTTTTAGGTTTATCACCCAAAGCAATGTCTCAGGGTCAAAGAGAATTAGCTGTTTCTTGATTCTTACAAAACATTTTTTTCATAAGTGTGTAAATGACCCACATACTGTAGTGGGTAAGTGTTGGCTCTTAAGAACTCAGGCTGGTGTCCTGATTTTGACAGTGCCTAGGAGGTTCCTCTTCTTAGGAAGGAGTTTTATGAGAACGGAGGGGAGTCTAGGGCCCCAGGGCTGGGCAGACATTGCTTCTCCTACCTCTGTCCTTATGAACAGGTATGTGGTAAAGCTGGAGGCAGGTATGTTGATTGTGTTTATGCAGCTCTGCTTCCAGTAACAGTTTCTACCTGTGGTGTCTTCATTGATTACTCACTGCAGGTAGATAGAGTTCTAGGAGCACATTTTGCCTTGGTGTTTGCACTTATGCAAAGTGAGTTAGTCCTAAAGATCTACTGTGCAGCATAGGGCCTACAGTGAATAAAACTTATAATTAAAAACTTGCTAAGAAGGTAGATCCATAACTGTTCTTACCACACACGTGAAAATCAAAAGTGCTAATGGTAAATAAGAGGACAGAGAAAGCTTTTGGAGGCAATAAGTATGCCTATGCTATATATTATGGGTTAGGATATTTACTTGTCTTCAGACTCATCAAATTGTACACATGAAATAAGTACAGTTTTTTTATATCAATCATACCTCAATAAGTTAGTTTAAAATAAAAGCAGGAAATTGTCTTCTCTCTTCTGCTCTCCTAAGGATATTCTAATCTCATCATGGGAAGAGAAGGGAGCTGGTCTTTTGTGCATTTGTTCTCCTACAAATGGTCCACACAATTTTCCTTTTAAAAGGAATTATCTTTACTATTCTTAGGCATGTTCCCATAAGAGTTCATTGGCAGCCAGCTGTACCTTAAACTTTCACTCAGGGTTAGCAGTGTTTTGTATGCATATATTGATTTTATTCTTTCCTTTTCTGCTCTGTCATAAAGTGAAACACAAGTTTTCAGTTAAAATGGGAATCCAGAACTATCACTTAATGGACTTCATCTGAATTAGAGTTTTTTGTACAGTGAAAGCAGCCCCTGTCCCCATTAGTCAGTGTGACATATCCTTGGTCCCTGGTCCTGGCTGAGTGTCAGGCTTGTTGCTCCTCCATTGATCTGAACTGGGGCAAATGTGGTGAGTAGGCAATGTGTTTAGATCCACAGTATTTATAGCTTTGTATGTTGCCTTGACTGACCTGCATCTTGGGTGTTACCAGAAGAGAATGCATCACACTGTGCTCTCCTTCCTAGTCACTGTCTTTCGTTTCTGCATAGCTAGGCACTCTGTCTGTTGGTGGAATCCTCAGTCTGCCCCTCAGTACTAAGCAGTAGGTCATCAGATCCTACCACATTTTACTTCAGACCCTTACCTCACCCTGAGCAGCACCTGATACAGGTTTTCCTAGTCACCAGTCACCACCAGCTCCTTTGTGTCTTCCACATGGCTGCCAGAAAAGTCCGTAAGAAAAAGGGAAGAAAAGCACATAGGTTGTGTTATTCTTCATTAAGGTCTATGCTGGCTCACTTTGCTCACAGCTGCAAGTCTAGTCTCCAGGACACAGCCTTTCACACCTCAGCTGACCTTCCCACCTCTTTTCTTGCCCCTCCTCAGTGCTCAATCTAAACAGCCTCCTCCCATCAGTCCTGTCATGGTACTGGCTTTTTGTCTGCCCTCTCTTGGCCTGGAAGGCTCCCACTTTTCTTCCAAGATGCTGCTCTGTGCTGCCATAACAATGAATTTATCCCTGGCCATTTCTCTTCTCCCACTCTCTCTACCCTGGGTACTCTGCCTCCTTCTTTAACAGCTTTTAGTCTGGTGAGGCTTGTTTAGTATGTCTTGTTCTGGAAGCTAGAAAGCCCAGGAACACAGAATGAGCATCTGGTGAGGGCCTTCTTGCTGTATCATAGCATAGTAGAAAGTATCATGTGGGTGAGAGAGAGCAGCAGACTCAACTTAAGGTCTGAAGCTGTTTTATTATCAGCATTTAATTCATTTTTGAGGGTATAGATGTCATGACCTAAACATCTCTCATTAGGCTCCACCTTTCAACACTGAGATTAAGATTCAAACACTTACTTTTGAGGGGCAGAACAACTGTAGTCTTTGATGTATACTTTGGCTCCCCCACAAGCTTTGTATAATACTTAATTATCAGGCACAGAGCAGACACCCACATCTGTGGGCCAAGTGGAATGGAGCTGCCCTTGGGTTTGTAGCCTGGTAAATGTGGGGTCAGGATACATGGTGGCCACACCTTGTTCCAGATTTACTATACACTTTCAGGTATGTGGGATACCAGAGCACAGCCTGGATTCCAGCCCCTATTCCTTTTCACCCCATGTGCTTTGTTTGCCTTGAACCCTGGTTTAGTAGCCCAGAACATTTTTACGAATAACTATAGTCACTTATCCATATTGGTCAAAAATATTTGAAAAAAATTATGCCTGTACTGAATATGTACAGACTTTTTTCTTGTTATTATTCCCTAGGCAGTACAGTGTAACAAGTAATTGTACAGCATTTGCATTGTACTAGGTATTACAAATGATCTAGAGACAATTCTGTAGTATATGAGAGAGTGTGTTTGGGTTACATACAAATACTGTGCCATTTTAAGTAAAGGACTTGAACATCTACATATTTGGCTATCCAAAAGGGTCCTGGAAGCCAAGGATGATTTTTTACATATATATAATATATATATTCCACCCAGGTTCAGCCTGGGTGAAAGGTTGTTGCTGTAGATTGAGAGGCAGTCAGGACGGGATATTTGGCCCCACACTGTGATGTTATGTGGAAACATTCAGAAACAAAGGTATCACATATTTTATTCCAAGACCACCAGTGATGCAGACACCATTGGAGCTAGTTGAAAAGAGCCCAGTGGTGGAGAGACATTGATTTGGGTCTCTTGCTCTGTACAGTGAACTGCTAGTTGTCCTATCATCTTTTCTGACCACAATGCAAACCTAACTCTGCATTATCCCTCCATTTTTATTCTTGTAGTCCTGTAACAGAATGACATAGTTGATCCCAAAATTCACTAGGCTATCACATGCACATAGGCTTGCTTTGTTCCGTAAGAATGTATTATTTCCATAGTTTTACTACTAAATCATTGGCTCCATTTTTTTTTAACAGTGGTAAGCTCAGGAAGGATTTTACTATGTTGACTTGACTCTTTAGAAATAGTAATATTAAAAATAAAAATATGTCCTGTTAGTTTATAAATAGCTCTGTTCTGGATACCCACATCATCCTTAGGGTAGAGTTCATCCCTGCTGTAGCTGTTTGCTGGTGTTTGTGGGAACACCATGCAAGGCCTGGTGTCTTTAGGAGTAAGGAGATATAAGAGAAGGCCAAGTGAAGGTAGCAGTAAGGAAGAGAGAAAAGGTGGATGCACTAACAAATATGGTAGACCCCTAGGGTAAATATCACACCTAGGAGCTATGCCTAAACAGTGTCAAGAAGTACTGTCATATGCACAAACTTGTGTATTTGCTAAAGAGCTCCATTTTCCATTTATTTATTAGTAGCCTCAGAGAAGGGAAGTGGATTCTGGCAAACTATTATTTGTTAATGAAGAAGAATAGGCAGATTTTAGAAAACCAGTGCTCATCCACTGGAGGGCAGGGTATAGCAGCAGCTTATATTCTGGTGTGCATACAGGCTTGCATTGCTGTTAGGACCAGTGTCCAAGTCCAACGTCACTGATGATGAGGCAGACAAATCGAGAATCTCCACATTTCCTGATCAAAAATGGGAGTAATGTGCTAGCATTATGGTTCTGGGGTGTTAGCATGGGTTGGGCAGGACTGTGAACTAAAAGGAAGGGATGGGTAAAATAGGTATGGGGACTAAGGTTGAAAGGCAGGGCTCCAAGCCAGCCCAGGGACTAAAAGAAACAAAGGCTATTTCTACTGGCCAAGGGTCTCAACTGCACAGAGGGTAACAAGTGGGAGGAGTGTTGAGTAGCTGAAGTTTGGGGAACAGAAAGAGACAGTGATGGGGAAATAAAATGTCTGAGATCTATGAGACCTAGGGTGAACCTCAGCAGTTTATCTGCAAAATGAGCTTGTATGAAGAAAAGCATTCCATGTTATATATAGAATATGTGCACAGTGGTGACCAAGGTGCAGCAATAGAAAGCCAGAGCTCCAAATGCTCCCAAAATCCTTTCACACCATGTGCTGACAGGGACCCATCCATATGCCCTCAGGGTAGAAAGGAAAAATCAACTTCACTCATTCATTCATTCATTCACTCATTCACTCAGTTAGAAAACATTAGCTAACCAGTTCCATCCATTGTGTTCATTCAGGAACAGAGTGTACATGAGATACCTTAATTACCCTTTATGATGTCAAAAAACAAGTGCAGAAAACCACAAAAACTTTAGTCAAGATAGAGCTGTGTAGGTCTGCTGATGAGGAGGAGCTAGATTTTAGGAAGATCTGAGAGATGGCCTCTGTAGAATCAGTGCACTTATGACTGAATGAGGGGAGGGGGATGTTTTATGGAACATTATATAGCAGCTAAAGTCAGTAGTCAAGATCTATGTCCTTTGTAATTGTATGGTAAGACTACTTAAAGAAGCATTTAGTGAAGAGAGGTAGATTTGCATTTGGTAGGATGGCTGTGCTTCCACCTGTCAGGAGAGTAGACAGTAATGTTATATATGGTGTTACTGTGATTTACATTTTTTAAATTATTTCCTTTAATGTGATTAATACTGATTAAAAAAAGCCACACACAAAAAAAGTAGTTAGAGTGGGTGGAATGTTCCCATTGGGAAGATGCAGTTTTTTGTTTTTTTTTTGTCTAGCTGCACTTTTGTGGTGAGTTCATTGATGATTTGCTGTTTTAATATCTCAGTCCTATAATAAACCTGTCAGCCTCCAGAGATGGTGGCCACTTGGCTAAATGACACCAACTGTGAGAAAATGAAAATGGGGGAAGGTTGTTTTGACAGCTTAATTGGAGGGTACTCCAAATCATAGCTGAAGCTGATAGGGCTGCTTCAGTAAGTGAGGACAATCTGAATTTTGGAACTGGTAGCATAAATGTATCCTCATCCCATGGTGTACATTACCATGATTAGTTCCAGGATGCCCTGTGAATCCAAGAATTCTTAAGTCACTTACAGAAAATGGTGTATGACCTGCACATATCCTTCTGAATATCTCAACTCATCCCCAGATGACTAATGATTTCTAGTACAACAGAAATGCACTGTAAATAGCTGTTGTCCTATATTGCTTAGGAGATAATGACAAGGAAAAGTCTGTATGTATTTCAGTACAAGTGTAGTGTTTTTCTCAAATATTTTTAGTCTGCAGTTGGCTGAATCCAAAGATGCAGAACCCGGGGATACAGAGGGCTCACTGTAATTATTTTTCCACATGATGATGCTTCAGGTCTGCAGAAATGGTTTTGGGACAGCCCTCCAGGTTACATGGCTTCCTCTCCAAACCCTGTGTCTCTAACATTTTCATTCTCATTTTTTTGTTGTTCTCCTTCCCCTGCCATGGAAGGAACAGTGGAATGAGGGAACCAGGGTGGGCCACAGGAATCCTGTTTTTTTTTCATGCCTTCCACTGCACTACTCCCAATGCCTTCCTTTAGGACTGCCTTACTTTACAGTTTAGGATTTTATGGAATAAATTAACTGGGAATTTAAAAAAATTTTTGTTTAAAAAGCACAAACGCCAGTAGCAGTCTCATAGCTACTAGAGTATTCCTTATTAGTCTTCTCTGATGGTGGCAGTGAACTAGTTGGCTGGGGAGTTAGGGTGAGTGGTACGGCTATGAGAGTAGAACCATCTAGAGAAGCCCAAGGTTGCCTATGGACAACCTCCTATGGGGTCATTTCCTATGACCCCACAGAGAAGGACAGGTCTCTTAGATGGATTTTCTGTTTTGAGTCTCTCTCTCTCTCTATCTATCTATCTATCTCTATCTCTATCTCTGTCTCTGTGATTGCTCTGGTCATTCTCTTCCCATCTTGGATATTACCCTTTTCCTTTCTCTAACAGCTCAATTACTATTATTATTAATAATCATACAGTCCACATACAGTAGACAAATCTAGGATGTTCTGCC